>NC_141693.1:1632552650-1635290984 GCF_964263255.1 Lissotriton vulgaris | reverse complement strand
TCAATTTGCCTAGGTCATTGCCATCACAGTGCAGAATCATTAGGTGAGGTGCTCAGCAATCCTTAAAGCACTAAACCAAAGCCAGTAACTGATGAAACTTGAACCCTCTCTGGCCAAACCAAGTAATCTCTACATTTGCCAAACCCAAGTCCCTGTCAGTACCTTTATATAATTTTTGCAGCATCTTTATTCCAATAGACATAGCTGTTGCCCACAATACACACTCTAAGCATTTTAAAGAGAAGGAACAATAGCAGTCAAGAGAAGGCTGGAGCTGAATGAGGAAGATTTCCAAAAGAAACCAAAAGATACAGGGGTGTTATCGTTTGGAATTAGCATTCTAATAACTTTAGAAATTCACTGAAAAAACCTAAGGTTACGGGGATGTTATAGTTAGAAAATATAATTTTGAAAACCTTAGAAATTCACTGAAAAAAAACAAAGGTTACAGAGACATAGTTAGGTTCAAGTTTCACTCGTACAAAATCAGTGAAGTTCAGATGTTATAGTTAGCTAGGCTAAATATAACTAGCGCCCCCACAATGCACTCCTAATGACCTCACATATTACAACACCCATGACATGGTCAGTGACATCACTGATGACATCACTCATGACATCTCAAATGATATCTCAAATGACATACCTGATGACATCATCCACAGAATCTCTGGTGCACCTACTAACACCCCAATATAACCTTATATACACCCACTCCAACTTCCACACAACCATTCTCAAAACCCTTACCACACCCATACCAGTAGTTACACACCCACTCACTGCTTCATAGGGCTACACACACATACATTAATACAGCTACTCATACACCAACTCAATCACTAATGCAGCCACTAATATATCCACTCAGCCATTCAACCACTCATACACTGTCAGTCACCCATTGAGCTACACACACCTACTCCCTCACCCATAGATTGATTCACATAGCCACTTAATCATCTATACAGTTATACACACACCAACATACTTATTCATACATATATTAACACATACTCACTCATGGATACTGTCAGTGACACAAACACACACTCACGCATATAGCCTCTCTCACAATCACTCAGTCAGACAAACAGCCACTCATACACTTCAATACTCACCTATACTGCCTTTCACATTTGCAGTTACTCACCCATGTACCACTGACACATCGATTCCCCCAATCACCACTCATGTACCCACTTACACACCCGTGCAACCACTTACACACAAACTGATACAAACATACAGACAACCTAGCCACTCACCCAAACATTCAGTGAGACACTCGATCACTCACTTATACAGTCAATCACGCAACAAATAAATCATTCATACAGGCACTCATACACTCACTGATTCACCAATACACCATGGTATACATATTTAAAATTCATAAACTGTTTAAAAACAGTTATAGTCACTGGATGATATAATCAGTGATGCCATCAGTGATGTAATTTGAGATGCCATCAGTGATGTTACTGACCACATCATGAGTGATGTAACATGTGAGGTCATAAGCTGTGCATTGGTGGCGCGAGTTAACTTCCGAATTTCACTGGTTTTGCATGAGTGATACTTGAGCCTAACTATAACGTTTCAATGAATAAATAAATATATATATATATATATATATATATATATATATATATATACACACATATGTGTGTGTGTATTACTCTAATCTCTAGCAGCTTCTCTTCAAGGGTTGATGGCTCTTGTAAGCAAAATAATGAGCATGTACTTTGCATCTCACTTAGTGCAGAATTCAGAGTGTTTGTCCCACCTGCTCATGTACCCCATGCTGTGCCAGCCTGCTGCTTGGAAGTTCCCTCTTTACAGTAAAGCAGCAACTGGTCGTGTTGTTTTTGACCTGTACACCTTTGTCTAGAAATTAGGGCATATGAAAAGGCTGGACGTTGAAATTATGTGTATTTTTGTTTTGTTAAATATTTGTTATGTAAGGGTCATAAAACCATAATAATTTATATAGTAGGTGTAAAATGACAGTAATAGAATGTACATATTAAGACAATTACTAAGAAGATTGGAAAAACAATAACATAAGTTTAAGAATATAAGTCAGTCATATTTTATATGAAAGAAAGCGGGCATAGGAAAGGCTAGCAAAGGAAAAGAGATGAAAAGAAACAGAAAGAAGGCGGGAAGGATAGAAAGAAATAATTAGAAAAATGAGATCTAAGATACAGATGAGTAAGATGATAGATATGAAGTAAAGGGTAACCAAAATATTTCAGATCTAATCCTCTGATGTAATGACAATGAAGAAACATTGACTATTCTATGTTCATCACAAATAAAATTCCACCATGATGTAGATAATTTAGTTTAGACATATCTTTCCAACAGGACAAAGAACCAAGGAAAGCATTCTGAATTGATAGTTTAACATTACATCGAAAAATCTTTAGGCATTGGACCATATAACTTTCCAAAATTAAAGACATGAGTACAAAAGTAGAAGAAATTAATGAAAGTGCCATTGGAGATAGAACAAGACCAACATAATAGAGAGGTAGTGGAAGCAAATTTAGAGATACATTCAGTTGTAGTAACAGCTCAATTATAAACAAAAAATAAAGATTTTGTGAGGAATCCAGCTATAGAGGTTAGAAATATTTTAAGCAATCTTTTATCCCATAAATGAACAGAGAATTTGACAGAAAGGTCAGTTTCCCATAATAATTCAATGGAATTGTTCAATCGAACAGTAGTTAAAGATAATAGAATTATATTTTATAGGTTGATGAACAAGAATATTACCCTTCTCCTTCCAAGGCTTTAAATAAAACTATTTACACTGAAATGTAATAAAATTACCAAACCAATTAGAGGAAGCTAGAAAACATTGATAAAAATCAAAACCCGTTGAAACTATATAATATGTAATAAATGTGGTGAATATTTAAAAATCTTGTTATTGGAAATAAAAGTACAGTTTGACATTTAAATTACATCACTAAATTAAAAATCCTTCACTAAGGAGCATTCAATTACAATCCATCGTGGAATGGGAGAGTCATGAACATCATTAGTTAGGGTATAACATTGTTGGATTAAAAAAGCAGAATTATATAAATTAAAATCAGGGAAAAGGACACCTCCTTCATATTTCAGGAGTTTACGTTTAGATAAGGCAATATGGGAGTGCTTTTTATTTCAAAGACATTTGGTGCAAATAAAATTAATCTGAGAAAAGTAGTAATCGTGTATTTTAAAAGGTAACATAGACAAAGTGTAAAGGACATGTCGCACAATTATCCTCTTGAGAATATCTAATCTACCCCACCATGATAAATTAAGAGGGGACCATGATGCGATTCATTTATGAATTATAAAGTTTGAAGCACTAAAATTGTGGGTAATTATGCTAGAATAAGTAGTAGAAAACTAAACACCCAGATAGTTAATTTTCGAAGGGCACATCTAAATTTAGTATTAGCAACCATGTATTGATAACACAAGGAATTCAATGGTAAAATGTTGGTTTTAGAAAAATAACCGGAGATGCTAGAATATAAATTGATCTCTTGTAAAAACGAAAAAGGATTTACGTAGGACAGGAGATTAGACATACATATCAAAATGTCATCAGCATAAGCGATATCTTGGTTTTGAAGAAGTTGTGTTGAAACCCAGATATAAGTGTATTGCAACACATTTCTTCAAAGGAGGGTTCAAACAAAGAATAAAAAGCAAAGAAGAGGGAACATCCTTGTCTGGTACCTCTATGCAAGTTAAAAAAGGGTATTTGTAGTATTTTAACAATTTTCAAATCCATAAGAAACTTGCATATTTCACTAAATTGTGCACTAGAGCTTTTGCCATCCCTAATCATGGTAGATTTGATAGCAAACTAGAGAAGGATGGTATCTGCACCACACTAACTTGGCACAAAATCAGAACTCTGCTATGTCCACAAGGATGTACCCTTTATCCCAAACTCAGACTGAGGGTGGGAGTTGGGAAGAGTCTGATACAACTAAATGAACTGTGTATGATCACTCATCTTTAAATTAGTGTGCTATCTTTCACTATTCTTTACTCCGACATAATATTTTTGCAGGCCTTCTATGCAATACTGATAAGGGTTAGGCAGTCACCAAGACATTTGTAATTACATATGCTAGGGGATTCATCCAAAGGCAGTTCCTGTTGGGTCGCATGTTCATCTAAAAGAATGCCCGTCTCTTATCATTCCAAAGTACTGACAGGTTTATCCCAGCAGATATTTCAAGATGGCCACCATGCAGGGTTCGTACAAACCAGAAGTGGTATGAGCAGTACAGCACATATTTTAATAAATACATTTTTTTACTTTTCTTTGCACTTTGCCATAGGGAGTTCTGCTAAGGATCTCCCTGTGGTAAAGTATAGGGAAAATGTAAAAGGTTCATTAAACTTTGAAAAAAACACATATGTAAAATATTAATGTAAATGTATTTTACATATTTATTTTAATCATAGTGCAAAATAAAAAAAACAAATGCTACAGCAACAAGCACACCACCACCTCAGTATCACTCAGCACTATATCAACACCAATGCAGCACCTCCTTAGCACTAGTACAGCACCACCTCCGCATCAGTGCAGCACCACCTCAGCATCATCACAACACCATCAGAAGACCGACACAGCACCACCTCGGCATCAGCACAGCACCATCTCAGCATCAGCACAGCACCAGCCTTTTCATCAGTGCAGCACCAACTCAGCATCAGCGCAGCAACAACTCAACACCAGCATAGCGCCACCTCAGCACTAGCACAGCACCACCTCAACATCAGCACAAACTTAGCATCAGCACAGCACCACCTCTGTATCACTGCACCACCACCAGCACAGCCCCACCTCTGCAGCAATTCAGCACCAATATAGGACCACTTCAGCATCAGCGCAGCATGACCTCAGTACAGCACCAACTCAGCACCACCTGAGCACCAGATCAGCACCACCTGAGCACCAGCACAGCACCTCCACCATAGCATGACTCAGCAACACTACAGCATGATTCACCACCACAGCATCACTCAACACCACCTCAGCATCACTCAGCACCACCTCAGCATCAGCACAGCACCACCTGAGCACCACCACAGCCCCACCTCAGGATCAACACCACACCAACTCAGCATAAGTGCAGCGCCACCTCAGCACCAGCACAGCACCACCTCAACACAGGGCAGCACCACCTCAACATCAGCACAGCACCATCTCAACATCAGCACAGCACTACCTCTGCATCAGTACATCATCAGCGCAGCCCCACCTCGGCAGCAACACAGCACCAAAGCAGCAGCACTTCAGCATCAGCACAACACCACCTAAGCATCAGCACAGCATCACCTCAGCACAGCACCAAATAAGCATCACTCCACATCACCTGAACACCAGCTCAGCTCCAAGTGAGCAGCAGCACAGCTCTACCACCTCAGCATGACTCAGCACCACCACAGCATCAATCAGCACCACCACAGCATCACTCAGCACCGTATCAGAACCACTTCAGCATCTCTTCAGCATCACTCAAGACCACCACAAGTATTGCTAATGAAAGAAACATGGCTAACAAAGGAATCCATGCCAGACATCTTAGGAGCCCTGCCAGAAAAGTATTTGCTGAATACTAACAGATCATCAGGGTAAAAAGGTAGAGGGCTTGCCACTGTCATAAAATAGCATCTAATTTTTACTAAAGTTACTACATCACTAATTCCTACAGTTGATAGCATTTTGATTAAATTAGAGTCACCCATCTCCTCCTTTGCCAGCATTCTTATGTATAGACCTCTGAGTCATATGCAGGAATGTCCCCAGTGTCTGGACGATTGTTTGTCCTCATTGGCTATTGATTACACAAAAATTCTGCTTCTTGGGGATCTGAACTATGGGGCAAATGAGGATACTGTCCGAAAAGTCTCTACAGACCTGACCGATTTATTGAGTAGTCTTAATTTTGTCCAACATGTATTTGTACCTACACACATTAAAGGTCACACTCTAGATCAGGTTTAGTCCATTAATTTGACCATATACAGTCTCTCCTTATACCCGTGCTTATGGTTGCCTCATCATTTAATTACATTTTCTGTAGATGATATCACTCCATCTAAACCCATTACCTGCCTGTGAATTAGTTCCAGAAATTGGAATCACATACATCTTAATTCCTACAGTGATACTCTAGCTCTCCATTTACCCACTATCACTGAGAACTTGGATGAACTTGAGGAGGCAATATTATCCTGGCAAACCTTTGCCAACAACGTTCAAGCCCCCTTACGAAGAACCAAACTGATTAGACAACATGAGGTGTCTAAATGATTTCCAGAGGATTTGAAGCAAGCCAAACTAAAACTTAGCCAGGCGGAATGGGGGGTGGTGAAAATTCTATTTATCAGAAAATAAGATCTTT
The DNA here is from genome assembly GCF_964263255.1 of Lissotriton vulgaris. Lineage (NCBI taxonomy): Eukaryota > Metazoa > Chordata > Amphibia > Caudata > Salamandridae > Lissotriton > Lissotriton vulgaris. The sequence goes on along the minus strand of NC_141693.1, from coordinate 1,635,284,544 downwards.
GCTCAATGTCTAAAAGATTACAAAAAAATCAATTTTACAGGCCAGTACAATATTTTTTTTCAATTCAAGTTTAAAATTCTGTAAAGTAAAGTAAAACTAAAGGTATTTTCTTGTTTGTTATATATTTAACCACTCGAGAATGGGTGACTTTACCTGTCACCCCTACACAAAAACTATGTGATGCCTTAAACTCCTTCTTTGTTGACAAGATAAAGGAGATAAAAGGTGCTATCCTTATTAGTACATCTGACATGAAGACTTCTTCTGGAAATAGGAATACCTCTTCTCTCATGACTTTCCCCACTATCAGTCAAGATCATCTTATGATTTTAATGGCTAAAGTTATATCCGGATCCCCAAATAAGGTTTGCCTTCCACGGATCCAAAAAACTATCTTCTTGCACTTCCTGCATACCGCAATTTCCATTCTTAATTTATCACTAAATAAGGCCTTGTCCCTCAAACTTTTAAGGAGGCAGTGGTAATCCCACTAAAAAAAAACAGGTGGAGACCCTTCTATACTGAAAAAAGAATAGACCAATCTCTCTCCTTCCTTATTTAGCAAAACCTCTAGAGGACCATGTGGCGCAACATTTAAGTTCCTTCTCAGAGGACTCCCAATTCCTCGATTCCGACCAGGCAGGATTTCGACCCAACAATTAGACAGAATCTGTCATCCTCACTGAGTGCCAGCTAAGCACCACCTGAGCACCAGCGAAGCACCACTAGTGAAGCAAAACTCAGCATGACTCACCCCCACCTCATCATAATTGAGCACCAACACAGCATCACTCAGCACGAGTACAGTTTCACTCAGCACCACCACAGCATCCCTCAGAACCAGAGCTGCATCTCCTTAGCATCACTCAACACCACCATAGCAGAACCTCAGCATCAGCACAGCACCACTTCCACTTCAGTGCACCACCACCAGTGTAGCAGCAACTCAGCACCAATGCAACCCCACCACAGCTTCAGTGCAGCACCACACCAGCACCAGCACAGCACCATCTCAGGAGTAACTCAGCACCAACTCAGCACCACTTTAGCATTAGTGTAGCACCAACTCAGCACCAATGCAGCATCACCTCAGCACCAGCACAGCACCAACTCAGCATCACTCATCACCACCTGGGCAGCAGCACAGCACTACCTGAAAACCACCTCAATATCACTCAGCACCATCTCAGTATCACTCAGCACATCTCAGCACCAGCACACACTACCTCAGCATCAGTGCAGCACCACCTCAGCATCAACACAGAACCACCACAGCATTAGCACTTCACCACCTCCTCATCAGTTTACCACCACCAGTGCAGCACCAATTCAGCATCAGTGCAGCACCACCTCAGCACCAGCGCAGCACCACCTCAGCATCAACACAACACCATCTAGGCATCAACACAGCACCACCTCTGAATTAGTGCACCAGCTCAGCCCCATCTCAGCACCAGTCCAGCTTCACCTCAGCAACAGTGCAATCCTACCTCAGGAGCAATTCAGCATCAACACAGCACCACTTCAGCATCAGTGCAGCACCACCTCAGCCCCCGCGGTGCATCACCTGAGCACAGCACCAACTCAGCATCACCCAGCACCACTTGAGCACCAGCTCGGCACCAACTGAGCACCAGTGCAGCACCACCACCACAGCATGACTCACCACGACAGTATCACTCAGCATCACCTGATCATCAACTCTGCACCAGCACACCACCACCTCAGTATCATTCAGCATCACCTAAGCATCACCTAAGCATCACCTCTGCGCCAGCACACCACCACTTCAGCATCACTCAGCACTACCTCAGTCTGCCCTCGGAATCTGGCATCTGTTGATTTTCCCCTAGTGTCCCTCCACTGCTTGTGTTGTAATTCAGGTACTAATTCCCAACCTCCACTCTGCCGTTATTTATGTTCTCCCCCATGCCAAAAAAAATGCTATAACAAATAAGTATTAGAACAGGCAGGAAAAAGTTGCCAGCACTGCAAAGACATGTTAATTATTTTTTTGATAGGATTGTTCAGTTGTATGTCATTGTTGGACATGGCTTTTTATGGGGAAATTGCCTCAAAACGATTCAATTTTTTTCCTCCTAGTCTTTGCCGACTCTCCGCATAACCTTAGAAACCTGAGCACCTTTCCCCTGTTATGGCAGAGGGAAGGTGCATGCACCCACCTCGCCTGCATTGGGCTGGGGGAGCGGATTCAATGGGATTTTGGTGCAGTAACTCCATACGCCCTGTAAACAGGTACACCACATAACTGGGGCGGGTACAGCATGAACTAAGTAGTGGGGCATATGACTGTGTTACCCACTGGATAGCTGGCAACCCTATATTGTGTCTGCCATGGCAGGCCAGTGAGGCGTCATTGCACCCATGACTAGGTTGGCATCATTTATGCCTTGGCCAACCCAAATTGGCTCATCCCCTATCATGAGGGCAACCCCTGACGAGCCCCAAGGGGGGTGGTTGGCTGTAGGTTGGGCGGCCACATATGGATTTTCCCTTACCAGGAAGTGAGGAACCTTCCCCTATGGGCCTTCCCTTGCCTTAGAGTTCTACTCTCCCCATGAATCTCTGGAGTGGCCTTAGGGCCCTCCGCACATCCTTAATTTAAAAACCATAGGGAAGTGCGTGCACCTTCCCACACAGGTTAGGAAGAGGTGCTGCTGCGCTGTTCCGGAACACAGGCTGGTCTGCCCATGCAGACCAAGGTGTGTGCACCTGCCTTGATGCTGTTTCAGAAACATGTCCTGCCTGCTGTGGCAGACTGGAGGATGCGCCCCAGCACCTATGGCATGATGGATAGGTGCCCGGTCTGCCATTGTGGGTGTATGGGCTCATACCTGCAACCCAGGTGTTCTAACCTCCAGGTCAGGCTTGCCAGTACAGGCCTGCGTCTGCGTGCTTGCATCCATGGTGCTGGCGGCATGGTGCCTAGTCCACTGCTGCTGGCTGGGAGTGTTCAACCATGCCCATGAAGGGGTCGACCCATGTCTGGCCTGACTGAGAAGAGTGATGTGTGTGTGCACACACACCAAAGGTGCTTGGACCTGGGTAAGCTATGTTCCCAGCCTGTCCTTGCCATGCGAAAGTGTGCGCACCCTTCCTATCCATGTTGGGAAATGGTGCTGACTTCTTGTTCTGAAACATAGGCCGGTCTGTCATTGCAGAGCAGTGGGTACACTGGTAGCTATTGTGAGTAAACACATGATCAGCTTGCCAGTGTAGGCTGCTGTGAGTGCGCAGCCGCACCTATGGTACCCGTGATTGTGTGTTCCGCTTTCCAATGCAGGTTAGTGCATGCGCACCAACACATTTATTGGTTAAACTCGTGTCCAGTCTGCTATGCAGACTTGGGCGGGCACATATGTGTTTCACCTGCTTTTGCAGGTCAGGGTGTGCAATAGTGAATGTGTGCCGAGGTAGGGAGGAATACCTTGAGGCCTGCTCTGCCGGTAAGTTAATATGGGGAAAGGATTGACAATACTTCACGCTGTAGTGGTGGATTGCAGTGGAGCACCCTCAGGAGTTTCATATCAATGGATTCACAGTGCCAAACCCTTTCCATTGGTAAAGGGAGTTTTGGCTTAACTTACTTAGAAATGGCATGTATACAACATTGATATGTCTATGTTCCAAGAGTCTTGGGGACCATGGTGTCTGGATCCAGTGGGCACCAGGGGTTGGGTGGAGCACATCTCTGCATTCCCCCATCGACATCCATAAAACATGGGCATCTAACAGGAACTGTAGACCCCTGCCATTTGAGGGCTGAATGGGATAGACCAAAGATAGAGTTTGTGACACTTAGCCTCTAAGGGCCGGATCATGGCCCCACTAAAGATTAGGTTCTGCCTTCCAAGGCCCTAGGCAGTCAGGTCTACAATTTAGGGGAGACATCTGTGGTTAAAAGAGAAAACCCCTAAGCCACCTTGACTTCAAAGATACACCATCTACCTGTGACATCTGGAGAGGGGTGTCCTTTCAAGTGCCCACCTCGACTGCTAAGTTCAAACTGGTATTGCCTAGTGCGTCCGGCTTGTAAACCTGATGGGGAGCTGACATTTTACCCTCTGCTGGCAGTGTGACCAATATATCCTGAACTTACTTTTTCCACGTGTGGTCTCCCTCAATAGAGTGCCTGCAAAGATTTGGATGTTAAAGCGGCTGGCTTCGGTCGCGAGGAGAGGCCCCAGCTATTAGTCAGTCCTTCCTGACGTCTTTGATGCCAGGAGTTTAAGGAACGTGGAAGTGAAGTGAACTACCGATGCAGGGCGGTACGAATTCACCAGGCTGGGACACTCACAAAGCGGGGCACGGAATGACGGCGGACCCCCGATCACCCCACTTGGATAATAACTTTGGTATTTTTTTCTGCGGGCGCACCCACTTGGGATCATGAGCAGCGGACTACAATTCCCAAGAGGCTCAGCATCCAGCCACGCCCATGGCAGGCATGAATGCAGGTGCCCTTCAGCTCCATGGCGCTTGCAGCAATCAACCAGTATGCCGCAGATGAAGGGACGTGGAAGTCCCGAAACGCGTCCGGCTTGTAAACCTGATGGGGTGCTGACGTTTTACCCTGTGCTGGCAGTGTGACCAATAAATCCTGAACTTACTTTTTCCACGTGTGGTCTCCCTCAATAGAGTGCCTACGAAGATTTGGATATATATTTTGAGAAACCCAATCCCCTTCTACTTAAAGAATGGGCGGAGTAAAACCTGGAAGCATCCATGAGACTGGTGTGCTTATTAATAAAATACGCAAATCTAGACAGGGACACTGATCTATCAGAGATTGCGAAAATAAAAAGTGAGATTGATGCACTGGTGGACGACAACAATAAATCTGAGGTGGAAAAAATGATCACAGAAATGCTAAACAGGAAAAGAAAATTGGAGGAGACAATAAAGAAACGGAAAGTTTGGAAATTCAGTAGGGATAAGAATGACTACGACAGGGGCCAGGTGTTTACATTCTCCAGGAAATATGATTTGGTTAAAAAGCAAAAAATGAGTAAAGTTGCTTCAAGAACAGATGCCAATATTAGCAAAGATACTCAAGCCTCAACTTCCACAGTACAACCAGAAAGCTCAAGTATGGAGGGGAGCCTGGTAACCAGTGACGAAGACTCTGATAGAGGAAGCACAGGGCAACTGGCAGAGGCAATGGACCCTTTAACCTGCGCGGAGGAATTGGAATACATTCGGGAGCAACAAATTCAATCCCTCAGGCCGCGATACCAACAGAAAAGCATTGCTCCAACAACAAAAGGAACTGGAAACGACGCCAGCGCAGGAAGAGGAACAAGAGGACGCGGCAATTGGCAAAAGAAAAAACGGAATTGGAACAACTGAAAATGAATGAAAGTGGAAAAAGAACAATTGTGAATTTAACCAAAATTGAATTGAATGATGCAGAGCAACAGTTACTAACGCTTGGCCTCAGTTTCTGTCCAGAGAGCAATTTTGATTTCGCTAAAACCAGAATTGATGTCTACAAATTCATCAGGAAATTAAAATTGTCCAAATATTTTGCGATAAAAAACCCTGAGAAAAATCCCCAGGGAAACAAAGAGAATCCAACCCAGGAAAAATCAGGATTAATGGTGCGAGAAATACCTCTTTTGAAAACTTTACACAATTTACAAAGATCCGGAGAATCAGAAACAGACTTGAATACTCAAGGAGTATTAGAAGAGGAGAACATCATTGGGGATAAAAGCAATCAAAGCCCATTTAAAGCACCCTCAACTTTTGTTCCCATAATGCCAAGGGATGCGGTAGATGTATACCATGATAGAGTGGTTGACGAACTGAAAAGCCTCTACAGAAGAACCAATGCATCTAAATCCAAGCAATCCGATTTCAATAGACGATATTTCCAATTAATGAATAAATTAAAAAAGAAGGACACAGTGATAATCAACAAAGCGGACAAAGGGGGCAACATTGTCTTGTGGGACAAACACTTGTATAGAGCGGAGGCTAACAGACATTTGGAAGATAAAAATTGTTATGAAGTATCTAATGGTACAGAGGTCCTTAAATCAAATGAGATGTTCAAAAAAGATGTAAACAAATGGACACGGGAAGGTCTCATTACCAAAGATGAGAATACATTTCTAATCAACAAACATCCCAAATTGCCGACGTTCTATTTGATTCCGAAGGTTCACAAAGGATTGGACCCACTACAGGGTAGACCAATAATCTCGGCTCAAAATAGCATGTTTGAAAATACATCGAGATATGTGGACTATTACCTACAGGACTTTGTAAAAACTTGCCCACTGTAGCGAGGACGAGGGGCCCCCGCCCCCGATGGTCAGGAGTGAACCCGTAATGTGTGACCCCCCCCTCTTGTCTCCCCAGGCAGCGGAAGTCCCGACATGGCACAGAGTGGAAGAGACCTACAGCTGCGACGAGGAGGAATGGGAACACGGACCCTTTAACTGGCCAGGTATGCTTAACGAGGAGGCGGAGCTCACACCTACCATAAAAGAAGCCCTTCCCCAAGACCAGGTGTGTCTTTACACCGGAGGTGTGGTCAGAGAGGATTGGAGTGGCGGTGAGGCGTGGAGCAGAGGAGTGTCGTGGAGCGGTATATTGGAGGCAGTGATTCAACAGGAGGACGGAGGAGAGTGCGGAGAGGAGAGTCGAAGGACGGAAGCGACGGCAGGTCCAGGCAAAGGAAAAGCAACATCGGAGGACGGAGCGGGAGACGACGCGGGAGGTTTCCAGGAGACAAGAGCCGCGTCCGGACCAGAGGCAATACCGGGGGTGACTCCTACGGAGAGAGAGCAGCCGACGCCGGGACGCCAACGCCTGAGGTTCCTAAGGCGACCATCGGGACCATCAGAGCCAGGAGGCCAACGGATCCACGCATCGCCCAGCCACTCCCCCGGAGGGGCGTGGCTAGCAGAGGTGCGTGATCGATTTGCGGGGTGGATGAGGAACAAACGCAGCGTAGCCCCAGACCCCTAGAGTAAACTCCTTCATCACGTCCCTCACTGTCATGCTAGATAACGGTGCACTGTGTGTTTCCTCATCCCCTGCCCTGATACTGATTACTGGGTTAACCCCTGTCTTGATACAACCTCTGTTTTTGCTTCTCTCCTTCGGCGGAGTCGGGGCCACGACGGAGACCGACGGCAGTGGAAGAAGGGGAACCAACCGAAGGCGAGAGGAAGGAGTGATCGGCAAGAGTAGGAGAGAAAGAAGCAGGTCTCCGCGACGGATTACCTCCCGACCTACTTGTACCGATAGACTGTATCGCTCAATAAAGCCCAGTTTAAACCCTACCAAGACTCGCCTCTTACCTATCCCCGTCCAGCCGATTACACCCACATTTATACAGGACTCCAGGGATTTCTTGATGAAATTGAATGAATTGGAATGGTCCGACAACTATTTGTTGATGACACTAGATATTAAAGCACTTTATACCTGTATAATACATAATGAAGGAATAGCAGTAGTGGAACACTTTTTAAATCAACGGACAATAGAACTATATGGTCATAACAAAATGCTTCTTGCAATGATTAAGTGGTGCCTATACAATAATCGATTTCTGTATGATGGAAAAATTTACAGACAGAAACAAGGTGTAGCAATGGGGGCATGCTTCTCTCCCAGCTATGCGTGTTTACACGTAGGCTGGTGGGAGGAGAATGTCCTCAGGAGGGAACACAGAGCTCTCTTTGATCGACATGTGATAAGGATGTGGAGATTTATTGATGACATCTTCATAGTGTGGGATGGCACTGAGGATGAAGCGCTTCTTTTTGTTAACAGTATCAATGTAAACCAATGTAATCTAGAGTTTACACATCAGATTAATACCTCTAAGATCAGTTTTTTGGATATAGAAATCATGATTCAGGAAGGAAAGGTGGAAACTTGTATATTCCAAAAACCAACGGCAGGCAATACCCTGCTTCATGCGAAAAGTTTCCATCCTAGACACACTATCACAAGCTTACCGTATGGTGAGTTTTTGAGGGTGAGGAGATCATGTAGCACAGAGAGCATGTGTGAAAATGCTTTGGTACTAATGAAGTCCAAACTTGCAGAAAGAGGCTTCAATGAGAGAGTTCTGTGTAATGCCCTCCGCAAAGCCTCACTGATTCCGAGGGAGAATCTATTGAAAGGACGGGCAGATCAGCCAGGAGAGGTCCCCAATACGGATAGTCTGAACAAAACATGCAGATTCATCAAAACATTCAGTAGGCAATCCAACACAATCAGAAAAATCATGAGCAAAGAATGGCCTATAGTAATGACGGATGGCATATTGAGAGAGATTTACCAACAAAAACCTCAATTCACATTTCGGAAGGCATTCTCTATGAAATCCGAATTAGTGAAAACTAGCCCTGAGATCTGGAATAAGAACTGGCTCCCCTCTAGATGTGGGTTCTTTAAATGCCATACGTGCAGAGCATGCAAATTTGAAGTAAACACCTCTTCTTATATCAGTGCATACTCTGATCAGCCCATAAAAATAAAAGGGAACTTTAACTGCAAGACGGAATATACAGTGTATATTCTGAACTGCAAGTGTGGGCTGCGATACGTGGGCAGCACGATAAAACCAGTGCAAACTAGAATCCTCCAGCACCTACGAGCGACCATCAACTCGGATCCTACGTATCCGGTTGCACGCCATGTCAAAGCGGAACATGGGAGTAATTTAAATGTGCTCTCTTACTATGTCATCGACCATGTTCCTGGCAACAAAAGAGGTGGTGATAGGGAGAAATTACTTCGCCAACTCGAAACCAGATATATAATTGAGCTTGATAGTAAAAGCCCCAAGGGACTCAATATTTGCGAAGATCTTTTTCACTTCCTGTAAAAATCTTTGAATGAGGTTCTGATGGTCAAACTGGTAAATCTCAACTATGTGGCAATAACTACCTATATGTGGTGAGGTGGTCTAAATTCTGAAATGTTTAATATGAATTTTTAGGCATTTTTATTGTATGCACATATTTATTGTCTTAGATTTAGTCCTCTAGGAAAAATCGTAGATGGATTCTAGAAAAGATGGTGATATTGTGATCTGTCATGAATTGGAGACTCCTAGAGGATTTGAGGAGTAGATAATATAATGGAAATGTTCTTATATTATGGGGCCACACACCACAGGTTGTATTGCTATTCTCACAGTATTGAAGTCCAGAGTTGGACTATACCTGTCATCCCGTTGTATATAATGTGTAACATTGCCCTTTGTATTTGCACAGCTATATTTCACTTCCACCGAGAGTTTAAGTCCAGCAATCGCTTCTGTCCCCCAAACCCTCTTTTCCCAGATCCAATTTAAAGCAGCGGGCTTTTTAGGTAGGATAACTCTCGGCTGAGAGGCTCCATCAAGCCAACTGCACTGTGAAACTTACAGTTTTAAATCACTTGCACTATCATGGGTGTGTGACTTTTTAGGTGCTTACACATAACAAATGGAAAATGTCACAGTTCAATATGACTAAAACAATTGTGAATAGCAATGTCTCTTTAAAATCCGATATAAGGGATTTATGTTGTTTCAAGGGTTTGCATTACGAGGAAAGAAATGTGTAAACTAGAATGCATATGAATTAGTTCTGGCATGCGGGGAACAAGAGACATAAAATATTCTTTTGTCTTAGCAATTGTGGTTCACAATGTGCTCTCCGTTGAGGGGACGTTGATATGTCTGTGATAAAAACAAGTATGTTTTCCATGTTTGTTGTTGCACCGGTCACCGATCACGGGATTAGCCTCATTTTATTAAGGGGCAGGGATACTTGCACAGATCACCGACGAGCAAGGCATCTGAGAACGCCGAAACGCGTTTGGGTTCCTGTTTGGAACATGCACTTATAAAAAATATGCTGAATAAATTTTACCTGCGGCTGCGGTAAAACAGAACATTTGGTGTCCGTCTCTCTTTTTTTTAGTTATAGTTAGGATTTTTTTCAATGTTAAATCTCAAAATTCTATTTGGAATAACTTTGGCGCCGGTTGACGAATCTGACTGAAAATTTCCTCAAAATGGCCTCGCGGCATTCCGGTCCTTCCCTGAAAGTTTGGGGGGGATTCGTCAAGCAGGGGCCGAGATAAAAGGGGGGTCCCAAAACGCGTTTTCCCCATGTTAATTTCCATAGGGCGGTCGATTTCACTTTTAGCCCGAACGGCTGAATGGATTTCAACCAAATTTGGCAAAATTGTCGGGACTGGTAGCCCGATGTGCCTTTGCTATGTCTCAAGATATGTGCTCCAGTGGATTTCGAGTAATTTAGGTTTAAAAAAATATATATATCAATAGGCGCGCCCCGGTACGCGCTCCGGGGAGCACCCCGGGCGCGACACGCGAGGTGCGCACAGAAATCTGATTCGCTCTTGGGTGTCTGTAAACATTCGAAACAGTCCGGAGCGGCCGCCATCTTGTATCTCGGTAGTATCGAGACACAAGAGGTGGCCAAAACAAAGGTGGAAATGACCATAAGGGGGCAGGGTAGATCCCCCCTGACCCCCTAGGTTTGATGTGGGGGCTTTTTTTTGTTTGGCGCGGGGGGCGTGCCGGTACGTGCACCGAGGAGCGGACCGGGGAGCGTACCATGAGGAAAAATGAATGATAGAGTTTTTTTTAAATGTTGCCTTTTTTTAGAAATTGGAGGTAGTTCTAAAAAGAACTATTTTTTTTCTTCTTTTTGTTGTTTTATATTTTTTATATTGTTTTTTTGAACATTTTGTACTTTTTTTGGATTTTCTGAACAGTTTTAGATTTTTTTTGTATTTTTCATGGGGAAAAATGAAAAAACAGGGAATTAAAAATGGCTCAACTGGAGCAAAAAACTAAAAGAAAAGAAAAAATTAGGGTTGATTGGGGCATTTATGGTTGTCCCCAGCAAGGACGATGAGCTTTACGCTCTGTTCTCCGTAGGAGATGGTCTTCCCACAATATTTACAGATAATTCTGAAATCTGCAAATCGGGGCTGAATGCACAGCATCGTCTCACTTTCCTCTGGTGCAGACGCAGTGGGTTGTTTCCTTTTTGAGCTGGTTCTTGTTGATCGGGGAGGGTTACTGGCCAGTTCCCTCATTTCTGCAGCAGAATAGTTTATAGGATGTTTGCGCTGCATGTGGCGTATCATTGTGTAGTTCCCAAATGAATATTTTTTATTTGGGTTTCCCCTGGAAAGTTCCTTGCCACAAATTTTGCAATTGACCCTGGGTGCATTTACTTTTTTTCCCCTCTGGGAGAGTAAAAAACTCCCAAATAATGTGTGGTCTTGGCTGGTATGGGGTATTGTGTTCTTCCAGCCATCTTGAAGTCCCCTCCTCCTCCTCCTCCTCTTCCTCTTCTTGAAGACCACCAATGATATCTTGAGGAGGTCCTTTTGGTGGTTGTGGTGGTGGTGGTGGTGCAGAAGCACCAGCTGCTGCTACTACTGAAGCCATTATTTTAAGAAAAAAAGTAGAGAGAGCTACAAACAGGTCTTCCTAAGTCAAAGGACAAAGTCAGAATAAGGAAAAAAGGTGGGGTCTTTCATCCTTTTGAAAAAAAAACATGTATTGAACCAATGAAAAGTGTTAATTTCAGGTCACATGACCAGAGGCTTCATCATTATGAAACTAAAACTGTTATGAACCAATAAAAATTGTTATTTTCAGGTCACATGACCCGACGCGCTTACGCTACGCGCCCCGGGGCGCGCCCCGGGTCACGTCACGTAAGCGCGTCGGAGGTTTACGTTGCACGATCGTATTCGCTCGAGTGCTTCCGGGTGTGCTTAAGCCGTGCGTATCACGCGGACGCGGCTACGCGATACGTCACAATCATGTTTTCGTTCGCGATATTGGCGCTTACGGGACGCTCCCCGGAGCGCGCCCCGGGGCGCTTTATAAAAGTACGCTTTTCGGGGCGCTCCCCGGGGCGCGCACCGGGAGCGCTCCAAAGCAAAAAATAAAAAATTTTTTTTTTAAAAAATTCGGAAAAATTGTAGGGACTGGTAGCCCTATTCTTAAGTGGTTTTTACGAAAATTAACTTTGAAAAAATATATATTGTGCTACATTGGGCTATATATATGTTAGAGCCAAAATGTAGCCCAATGTAGCCCAATGTAGCCCAAAGATGGCCACCAGAAACAAAAAAATGTAGCCCAAATATCAGCCAGATGTAGCCCAACTGTAGCCCAATGACAGAATGTACCAGAGTGTTCTAAACAACTAGAGCGCTAACAGTCTTACTTATAAAGTGAGACTTATAGTTAGGAATTAGCATAAAAAAACCTATGAAATTCACTGAAAAAAACATAGATTTCATACCAGTTATAGTTAGGAATTAGCATTTATGAAATTCACTGAAAAAACCATAGGTTTCACACCAGTTATAGTTATAGATTGTGTCATCAGTGATGTCATGAGTGATGTCACTGACCATGTCATGAGTGATGTAATATGTGACGTCATCAGCAGTGCATTACACGCGCAAGTTATAGTGAGTCCAACTAACTATAACGTGGAATTTCAATGGTTTTATGTTAGTAATATTTCCAGCTAACTATAACTGATGTGAAAACTATGGTTTTTTTAGTGAATTTAATAGGTTTTTTAAATGCTAATTCCTAACTATAACTGGTGTGAAACCTATGGTTTTTTCAGTGAATACATATATATATATATATATATATATATATATATATATATATATATATATATATATATATAATATTTCTTTTTCACTGAAACAAACATAGGTTTTAGGGACGATATAGTTAGAAATTAGAATTTAAAAAACTTCAGAAATTCACTGAAAAAAGTAGGTTTCAGGGACGTTATAGTTAGTTGGAGATTTCACTCGTACAAAACCATAGAAATTCACTCGTTATAGTTTGTAAACCTAAATATAATTCGCACCCCGCGCGGCACCCCTCCCAACATGAGTGAAGCCATGGGGAGGTGGTGGTCCCCGAGGCTTGGGGGTCCGTAACGGACCACCCAATTTTTAAATTTAGTGCCCTGGGGAGGTAGTGGTCCACGGGGCGTGTGGGGGCTCGAGCTTCCCCACACATACTTTTAATTTAAAAAAGAGCCCAGGGGAGGTGGTGGTCCCCGGGCTGCGGGGGGGGGCTTCGAGCTCCCCGGTTTATTTTAAAAGCCCCAGGGTGGTGGCGGCTCCCAGAACAGCATGGGGCAGATTGGGACCCTCCCCCATGCTTATTTTTACAGCCCTGTTGAGGTGGAGGTCCTCGGGGCTCTGGGGGGGTGTAGTGCCCCCACATACATTATAAGAAGCCCCGGGAGGTGGTGGTCCCCGGGGCCCCAGCGGGCCCCCACTTTTATTTTTTAAGCAATTCTCCCAAGACCTGGCTCACCTGACTATGTTATTGATGAAAAGGTCACTGCTTTATTTAAAAATCTGTGTGTCACTACAACAAAACTACTCGTGAGCAAGGAGTGCAGGCTCCGAAACGCGTTGAGTTGTTGCCATTCCATTAATAAATCACCGCTTTGCAATTTTGGGAGTCCGTGGCATGCTGTTATTTCGATGGGAGAACAGCGTTGTTAGAATCAGTCTGTGTTTCTCGGTCATTTTCTGCTTGTGAGGCATGCATATCAGCAATGGTTTCAGGGGCACTATCATAAAAAAAACTGGTTTAAAATTCAAAGTAGGATCCACACGCACTTTGCTTACTTCTTATAACCACTGTAAGATAGGGCCTTTTGGCCACCTAAGCTTTTTATTGCGTGGATCCAGACTTGAGTGAATCTGCTGAAAGCAAAATTATGACTTTTGCAAGTTTCTTTTCAATTGCATATAGAACATAGGCTGCGCCACTTGGGAGTTTGGCTGCAGACCAGTGGAACCCCCAGGTTACTACTGCCTTCAACCTCGCGATTTAACTAATTTTGCTAATAAAGTTTTTTAAATAGTGGTTATTTTAGCTCTGTTAGCTCGAACCGATGGTTACACAATTCTATGATTAGTTGATGTTCTTGTTGAGATACATGCTTCACTCTCAGATTTTCCATCCACTGAAAGCATATTTAAAAGACCATGGGTGAGGGTCACATGACGTCACTTCCCTCTATGACATCGGGGGTAAGATGACCGATGAGGTTCCGATTCGTTCCCTATGAGGAAATGATTCTTTCATCGTTGTGACAGCTGAAGTAAACGAACGCTGCTCGGAGAAACAGCTGAAACAGAATAATGTGTCACCACTTGGAGTCAGTCACTCAGCAGTCTCAAACAACATGTGCTCCCCTATTTATCACTCCACAACAGGATTAGAATCATGGGCGCTGGGCGACCAGGCTACACAGGTGAAGTGAATAGAACACCCAGATTATAGCTAAATACAGTAAACAGTCAGGCATTCAATATATTCATACAATTCTGGTAGCTGTGCGAGTTGCAAAGTAAAACCTTACTGAAATCCACAGTGTGTAATTTCAAATACCATTCTTATTTATTCCTCACAAAAAACAATAATCTCAGTAAACACCTGATGCCAGAATAATACAGAAAGAATAGGATTTTAAACATAAGCCCAATGAAAGAAATCTTACAACCCTTCAAGGGCTCTCACTAGGTTGTCAGACACAGTGGGCCAGATTTACTGATATTTTGCTCTGGGTTTAGGTCACAAAAAGTGATGCAAACCTATGCAAAATGTTCATTTGGGATTTGGGTCCAGATTGACTTAGACCGTGTGCTCTGTTTGTGATACTTTTGGTGGTATTTACTTTCCAGTGCAAATTAGGATTTATGTTTAAAAGTCAGCCAAATAATGGAAGTTGAGGTATTTTGTCCTACTTTGCATGGGAATACCTGTGGAACATTCCCTTGAAGCAACCACCCTGGGGTTTTGACACAAGTCCTATCTACTAGTGTAATAAATCGTGTTATTGATCGAATGATGTGAAATCCCTACTCAAGCAACAACCACAAGCCTAGTCAGGGTGAACGACAAAAGTCCCTACATTAAGCTGTGCCTATTCTTCTAATAGTGTGGCACAAAAGCAGTCAGGCTTAACTTAGAGGTATTGTGTAAAGTATTTATGAGTGACCCTAACAGCAATATAGTAAAAACACAACACAAGAAAAATCCAAAGGCAGTTTAGAACAATGGGTAAATGTTAATAAATAAAATGATACCAGGACATCAAGAATACAATAATTAGAACCCGAGATATTCAATTTTAAAGTTTTAAGTAGCTATAGCACCCAAAAGCACAAGATGCCACTAACTGTCATCTGGTCATGCTGGACTGGGGGAAAGTAACAAGTTCAGACCTCCTGCAATGTAGTGTGGGTCAGATGCAGGGACCAGGTTAGTCCCTCTGAAAAAGTTACCTTCGCAAAGTTCGGCGAAAAGAGTTCCATTTACGGTGGAGGAGGCTGCCAGGAGCAGGATAGTGTTTACAACCAGCTGGGTGCCAGGGGCTGACATTGCTATTGCACGAAGAGCCAGTCGGGCGTTGCTGACAGTTGTTTCTGGAACTTTGCATTGAAGGTCACCACTACGCACTGCCCAGTTTGCAGTTGCAGGTAGGTGGGGTGCCCAGGCTCCCCACCAACCTGGACTGGTCCTCCCACCGGTCAGTAAAGATCCTTTTGGACCCAGCTCTCCATTGCAACCGCTGATTCTGCCTGTGATCTCCTCTCTCCTCATCTCCTCCTCTGCTCCTTCACTTTCTCCTTCTTTCTCTCTCTCACACTCACATACTTGTTTTCAGCACCTCTGTGCCTATTTCTTACCCTTTTCTACTCTCACTTATTGTCCTTTTTTTCTCTCAATCGCTTGATGTGTTTGCCACCTTTCTGACTGTTTTTGCAACCTTTTTGCTTTGTTTTTGCTACCTTTTGGCCTTGTTTCTGCCACCTTATTGCTCTGTCACCTCGTGTCAGTCCGCTTTGCCTTTTTTGCTCTCTAGCTTCTGTATTGTTATCTCTTTTTGCTTTTCGCTTGACCTCTTCGCTCCCTTCTCGGCCCCCATCTCCTATGTGTTTACCATCTCGCCCTGCTACTCCCCCTTACCTACTCCTCTGCGTATCTTCCTGTCTCTTCTTCCCGCCTTCAGAAGCCTGTGCCCCACCCACCTCCTAGGACTAATTTAATGGCAGCCATAACGCTGGCACAACAAAGGCAAACCCGTCTGCACCCGTCCACACCTGGACCATACCCAGCGGCATGACCCCTGGACCCTCGCTCCAGCTACACCACCGCTGAGCTTTGTGCTCTCGACCCTGGAATCCGCAACAAATGATGCTGCCCTACCGAACCACCTTCCACAAAAGGACCATTCACTTGAACCTACTGCCATTTCACCTGCCACAGCACAAATGCCAGCACACTCTCCACACCGCAGACTGCTCCAGCACAAAATCACCAGCTTGTATGCTCCCAGTTCAACACTCGCTCACTGTGCAAACATGTCACTGAGCTATGGGACCTCATCATCACCCTCGCACCTGATGTCTTATTCCTTGCAGAATCCTGGCTCAACCAACCATCCTCACCTAATATCGCCACCGATGTACCTGAAGGATACAAGATCCGCCCGTGACTGCACCACCAAGCCAGGGGGAGGGATCATTCACAAAGAATCCATCCAAAGCACCACCACAATGGATGACTTCAACACAGCCATGGAACACCTAAGCTCCAGGCTCCAAACGGACCGCAAGATTAGCATCAGGGATAGCCTCGCCTACCCACCTCCGGGACCATGTCCATGCTTCTACAACTTCATCACTGGCTTCATAGTTCCCCTCCCCGTAGACTCCAACAATTACATATTCCTCAGTGACCTCAATTTTCAGTTGATGACCACGATAACAATAACACCATTAACCTCCTTGACAACATGAGCAACATCAACCTCACCCAACTCATCCACAAGCCGAGCCCACACACACCGCAGGGCATGCGCTAGACCCCATTTCATCTCCAGCAACCACACCAACTACAGCACATCACTGAACTCAGCTGGCCTGACGACTCTATCGTCTACTTCAACGTCACCAGTCCATGGCCCTCCTGCACCACTCTGACCAGCACTGGTCATCACAGATGGAGCAATATCTCATAAGCCAAATGGATCGCCACCCTTGACACCACCCACCTCACTCACTCCAGCAACCTGGAAAAAACTGTTAAAAATGTCAACACCTGATTCACAAACTGTGCTGACAGCATCACCCCCATCGGCATCAACAAACAGGCAAGCTGGTTCCCTGAAGACTTCAGAACTGCTAAAAGCCATTGTAAACAACTTGAAAGGAGATTGCACAAAAGCAAGGACATCAGCGATGAACTTCCTTCAAGACAGCCCTCAACCTCTCCCTTTGAAGGATGCAAGAGTCTAAGAAAAAAGCCCTTGCTTCACACATTGAATGAAGCTCCAACAATAGCAAAGAACTCTTCAGCATCGTCAAGGAATTCTCAAACCCATCAATTGCAGCAAGCAGCATCACCCTCTCATAGGAACACTGCAACAACCTTGCAAACTTCTTCCACAACAAGATTGCCAAATTGTACAGGATCTTCAAACCCCAGCCCAGACCCACTGACTTCTTCAATCAACAAAAGTGCCCCGCAACCACTGCAGACAACTGACTAACCAAATGGAACTAGCTCACCCACAGGGCACCACCTCCATCATGAACTTGGTCCATGGGGGGCCCCCACCAACTCCTGCACACACTATATCTTCAACCTAGTTGGAGCAAGGGTCAGTCAGAAACTCACCACCCTGTTCAATAACTCAATGGCCATGGCTACCTTCCCTGAGGACTGGAAGCAGGCAGAGGTCAACACCATACTAAAGAAAGCATCAGTCGACCCCAGCCAACTCAACAATTACCGACCCATCTCTCTGCTCCCATTCCAGGCCAAAGTCTTTAAAAAAGCCATCAACCTGCAACTTACCACTTATCTGGGACAGAACCATCGACTCAACTCTTTCCAATCCAGATTCAGAAGCAGCCACAGCACCAAAACAGCCCAAATTCTGGCTACCGACGACATCCGAACCCTCCTCGGCTGGGAAGAAGTGGCCGCACAGATTCTCTTGAAACTTTTGTGCGGCGCTTGACACAGTGTCTCACCACACGCTCATCGCAAGTCTGCACAACAATGGCATCCAAGGTGCTGTTTTCACGTCCTTCCTCTCCGAACTCTCGGAAGAAAACAAAAGGTCTGCCTACCACCTTCACCTCCTTAATGGTAAGCTAAAGAGAACAGTAGTCACACAATTCATTAAGAGGCACGCTGTATATATTTTGTCCTGCTACTGGAAACGCATCTCTGTGGTAACCATTGTAAGGACCTGGATAGATTTGGTTACACCCTGATAGCACGCAGATTATGCAACAGGATGTAGGGGAGTAGGAGTGCTTTGCAGGAAGACACTCCCATGGTCTGATCCATCTGGTAGGTTTGTAGCAGTGAGTGACAAGTGGTAAGTATGAATTCTCAATTTTTGTTCAGTTTACGCTCCGCCATGGCTACAAGCCCTCACGTTGGATGTGCTGGGCCCATTGCTCCTTGAACTCCCAGAAGGCTGAATGATACTGGGGAGACATGAATGATATCCTCTCCACGGAGATGGTGTGGAGGGAGGAGCTGCATCGGGGAGGCAGGTGGAACCACTGGGAGTCTTCCTCCGTCCCTTGGGTATGGGAGACATACGGCAGCACCAACATCCCATCACCAAGAGGTACACCCATATGATGACAACTCATAGGAGCTTCTCCAGATTTGATTATTTCGTTACATAGAGACTGGTTTGGGGGACTTTACAGGAGCCATACATATAGCACGTGGGGTGTCCGATTACTCCCTGGTGGAGGTAGTGCTTGAGAGACCAAAAAGATATTACACCCTACCCCTGAAGATAGACCCATGGTACCTTATAGAGAGCAAGTTTAGAAGTGCCATAAGAAAGAGCACAGAGCAATTTTCACTGAAAACGTAGGTTCAGTGGACTCAAAAGTGACACTTTGGAAGCGTTAAAAACAGTGATTGGTCGGAGGCCGGGCGCAGGCACAGGTGAGAGCCATAAAAAAAGAGAAGCAAATCCAATGTCACACCCTAGAGAAGGATACATCAAGTCTGGAGGCCGGGTGGCCGAGGGGGAAGTGATGTTGCAGGAGGTGAGACTCAAACTGAGATTGCACCAGCTGGAATTTGCTTGAGTTATTGGAGGACAGTGCCAAGGCTTGGGCATTGGCTACCCGGCACAGACTATAAGATGTTGGGAATAAGGCCAATAAATTACTGGCCTGGCTAGATCAAAGAAGGACGAGTGGCAGATGGGTCCCTGGGAAAATGGATACATTTGTACAAAGGTACGAAATTGGGACAGAGATAGCTAGGGCAGTAGCCATGTATTATGAAACACTGTACACATCCTCTTCCATATAGATGGAGCAGAATTGAAGAGAATTCCTTTGTGATATATACTTACAACACCTTTCTGAACAGGATAAGAAAATGCTGGAAGGGGAATTGACGGTTGAGGAGATTAGTAATGCAACATGCGCCCTACAATCCAGAAAAGCAGTGGGGCCCAATGGCCTGCCCGTAGTTATCTAAGTGTCAGTTAAATAAACAACAACTTTTGAGTATGCTGACTGAGGCCACAATGAGGGGTGCCTTTACCCAATACCAGAGGACAGCAGCAATAGCTGTAATACCCAAGGAGGGCAAACCTCCATCAGATGCAGGTACTACAGACCAATCTCTCTGCTCAATTATGAAGTCAAGGTCCTGGCAAAGAACCTGTCCTCATGTCTGTGCAGGGTTATGGGTATTCGGAGACTGAACAGAGTCGGCATATGGGGTGGATAGAGAGCCATGGGAGCTCAAGGGTTCCACTCCCTGTTGTATAACATGAAGGTGGTTAAGGATCTAGCAATACACACACTGACAGCGGCAGTCGCATGGCAAGCAGCATCTAAATATTCAGGCTGGGAGGGAAAGTTAACGGAGATGACTCTGCTCTGGGACAGCGACTTACTCAGCAAAGTGCGTGTGCAACGCAGTTTTAATAAATGTGAATTGTTGGGCCTGAAGAGACTAGGCGATGTGTGGAGAGGGCAAGCATACATTACTTTTGCTATTCTACAACTTGAATATCATATGGGAGAGTGGCTGAAATACCTGCAGCTGGGCCATGCCCTACGGGGTCACATCTGTGAAAGGGAAATTTTATCATTTAGAGGATAGACTGCTGACAGACCCATTGCTTGAGAAACCAATATTAGTAATTTATAAGAAAATAGTGAATAACTCATTGAGACTTACTGGGTCTACACTCTACTGAGGACGACATGGGAGGGTGATCTAGCCCCGCTAGATGATGAGGACTGGGTGGAGGCAATACAGAGTCTGAGGTAGATGGTGAAATATGCTCCAGGTTTCGATTGATCCAGTTTAATGTTCTACATTGTATATATTATGCCAGATCTGTGCTGCATTGATAGAGCCATGTCGAAGACACGCTGTGTCAGAGAGGGCAGTAGCGGCCCTTGGAGGGAGTTCCGTGGGGCGTTGAGGCTGGACGGGGAGGGGAAGGGTGGGAGGTAGTAAACCCTGGAATATGGATGAACGGAGGTAAGTAAACAATTAAATAAATAAAATGAATTTTGTTGCACGCGCTGGCTCGCAAAATGCAATGCAGCGCGCGTAACGAAATTTGTTTTATTTATTTAATTGTTTACTTACCTCCGTTCATCCATATTCCGGTGTTTACTACCCCCACCCTGCCCCTCCCCCGTTCCGCCTCATCACCCCATGGAACTCCCTCCATGGGACGCTACTGAGAGAGGTACAGGCTAGGAGGGATCTTCTATCATTTGTTAATTTGTTATGGGGGGGTCCAGTGATACAATTATACCGGCTTAAAGTGAGGAGGATAATGGCCACAGTATTGAGAGCAGAGGCACCTGTCGAGGCCAAATGGGTCTTATTAATGATCCCGGAGAGGATCATCAAGCCAAGATACACGAGACAGTGGTAGCAAAACGTAACATAGCAAAGAGTTGGTGGAATGACCGCCCCACCGAGGGTGGTGGACTGGAAAACTAATTTGGACTGGTGCTGGCACATGGAACACACGATACACCAGAGCAGGGGGTGCCCAGAGAAATGGGAACAGATATGGGGATCCTGGCAATCTTATCAGGGTGAAACAAAGAGGCGGATTTGTTTTTACACTGTACTGATGATTTTTACCATAACTGTTCGAACATTTACTATATGTGGATTGTATGAATGAGAAATCCGCTGTTAATAATGTGTTGATTTACTGTTTGCTGAGCACATGGCAATAAAAAAGAATTTCGAGCACATGGCAATAAAAAAGAATTTCAAAATAAAAGAAATAATAAATTAAAGCGTGGTTGGGTGGGCTCGGTTTTTGTCTCTCCTACCTCTGATACAAAGAATGGAGTTATTGTATTGTGCATAAACAGTTAAAATGTTCTGTTGTTACTCATGAATCTGATTCTGAAAGTCGTTGGCTAATTGTTGATTAGCAGATCGATCTTTATTCGATCTCAAAAATGAATTATAAGAGATATATATTTCAAAAGACTGTCATGAATTAAAAAATATATACATTTAAACAGGACAAATAAGAATACACAAAACATTAAAAACATGCCATAATAGAAAACTACTTTAGATATTTCATGATCAAAATGTGCAAAGTTGTGTTGAACCTCCGTACAACAGACAAAGGATCCCAAGACAAATAATACAAAATGTAGCAGCATAACAAAAATAAAAGGCAAAACAAATACTGTCAGCTAAAATTCAGAAAAAGTCTGTATCATACCCGTTTCATGAGCCGCATAGCAACATTAAAATAATATTCTCTTCCTCTGAGGTAGGATGCCTTTTTAGAAAGATCCATCCCAAAAACAAGTGTCATAGTCATTAAGTTGCTTCAAAAAAAGCAGAGCAGCTTTACATTTAGAGAATTTAGAGCTATGCAACAAAGCCAATAAAAATGTCCTGGTATATGGAAGGTAAAATTTGCAAAACAAACCAAAGTGTAATAAAAACTGATGTGATTTCTCATCGCATGGACAAATACATATATCTGAAGTAGAGTATTGCCCTAGCGGGAAACATAGTAACCAGTATATTGAGCCCAGTCTAAATCTGGTCAACATTGTTTGTTCATAAATATTTTGCATGAAAGATAAATATGGTGCAGTCCTTTTGACCATCTGAATTATACAATAGTCTCTCGCAGTTGGTTTAAACAGCTCTGCTGCCTCTCTAGAGGCCTACCTATGTTTTAAAAAACAATTCTGAACCCAGACTTTATCTTTTTTTGTTATAGCATCTGGATGAGCAAATAAATGGGCACAACCTAATGTCATAAAAGTATCTCTAATGTACTTCAACCACTGCATTTTAAAACCATGATCACAAGAAAGGCAATCTCTTATAATAGTCTTATTGGGATCTGCTTCACTGTTCACCCATATTGAGCACCACAGGGTCAAAGGGGCTGCGTTAATATAATCTTGAACACAGTTGAACCTTAATTCCAGGGGTGAGCAGTAGTGTGATGTCAATTGGGGAATCCCCAACAGGCCTCGACAAAACCTCAACCTGCATTACCCTCATGTCTCTGCAGCCTCAAATTCCCATTCCATATGTTACAGTTGGCATACACTTCTATTTATAGATTTCCAAAATTATCACTACCAGTTTTCGTCTGTTACAGGCGGCAAGAGGAAAGGTGATTCCGACTGCAGAAGTAAAGCGTGCTAACCTACCTCTACCTGAAATGCCAGAAACCGGTCCCCGGTAGCTTGTTTCCTTCCCAGTATAAGAATTGGCTTGGTAGTTTGGTCTGCCCTGTTCCCATGATGCACTGGGCCAGGGTCAGACTAATTTGCATATAGCCAAGTTCTGAGCTGGGATGGTGCAGTGAGCTAAAAAATGGTGATGGATCAAGCCCTGATCTTTGGACTGAGTAAGAGTGGTCTGCTTAATTCAGACACTCTGTTCATCACCACCCCCTTTTCTGAATCAACCTACCTCTAAGGCAGGAGGACCACAAGATGGCTTCATCAAAATCCAGGCCAAGATATGGGAAGGAACTCCTTCTATCCAGTTTTCTTTCTCCTATACAGTTTTGGTGTTTCTAGGGCCACACATAATTGTGAAGGTTTTGGTGAAATTTGTCTCTAAATTAAGCCCCTTCATAAAGGTCACTAGAGATTAAAATCTTTAGGACATTGGCCATCCTGGCAAGAAGAACTGCGTCATCCGCGTATAATAAGGTGGGCATGCCTTTGTCCTGACACTTGTTACCTCAGCACCATCATTTATCAACACATTTTCCAGGCCATTTGTATAAAGCAAAAAGAGAATGGAGCAAGTACACATCCTTGGCTCTCTCCATGTTTTACTTTAAAGGATGGTGTGCACTCCCCCTCATTCCTAAACCTTACAGAGGCCGAAAGATCCTGATGAAGAAGTCTAAGAAGAGAATCCAATCCCTCCTCAAGGCAAGTAACCACAAGAATAGCCCATAATTTGGACCTGTGAACACAATCAAATGCGCTTGACAAGTCTATGAATACAAGAAGAATAGGGGCACCTTTTCCAAATTTTAATTTGGCCACAATAAGGTGTAAGGCTGCTCACTTGTTCCAATGACCTTTCTAAAACCGTATTGTAGCTGGGATAAAACTTTTCTCTCCTTTACCCAAGAAAGAAGTTGTTCGAACATTACTCTACCTATTATCTTAGTTGTTGAATCAAGAAGAGATATAGCGCGGTAGCACCTAGCGGGAAGAACATTAACCGTTTTAAAAAGAATTCCCTTTCATTAGACCCCTCTTTTTATACTTCTTTTACAGCTTTTGTTAATGAATGTTTTACACTTAATACTGACCCTGATATTCCCCCCAATTATTTTGGGATATGTTTAAAAGCCTCAGCCCGTGGGTTTGTTATTGACTTTGTTGCCAAAAAAAAAAATCATTTGCTAAGCACTGAATTCTTTACTGACTACTATTAAGTATCTGGAACACCAATTCTATACTTCTGCTTCTACATTACAGGATTTGGTTTGTGCAAAATTAAACTTGAATAAAATGACTATGGATAATGCTACTTTTATTTTTCTTTGTAGCAGTGCCTGTTATTATGCGGCACATAATAAAATTGGGAAATTCCTTGCTAATTATTTAAAGAATCTGAAGCAACGTTCTTATATTGAATCTGTCCGATCATCTGACGGATCTACTTTATTTAAAGATCAAGATATTCTGGGGGAATTTGTAAAGTTTTATAAATCCCTCTATACTCCTGAATCACATACTGAGTCTTCTCTTATTGATACTTATCTTAATGCCATTCCACGCCCTTTGCATCTGAACCTTAATTTTTCTTCTTTGGAAAAAGATATTTCTATCCTTGAGATATTGAAAGCTCTCCTTTCCCTTAAGAAAGGTAAAACTCCTGGTCCTGATGGCTTTATAGGACAAATGTATTTGCACTTCTCTAAATTATTCTAACATTTTCAATTTTTCCAACATAATAACACAGCTGCAGGTACTTTCTAAGAAGCTATCACCTGTTTCCTGTCTCATTCATAAAGACGTTACACAATAATGGGGGAAACCCAAAAATCACCGGACCTGGGTCAGTTACAGTACAGAAAAGATGTTCACAGTGGAAGAAAATCCTGAATGTGCTGGACTGTAAGTGGATGCACTCCCTGGACACTATCCACAATGGGTTGAACAGGCTAGACGAGACAGCAAGGCAGATGTCCTGCCTTCAAAATGATTGAGTCCTATTATATTTAGCGTTACTATGATTGCATGACATATTTCCTCATTATTGATTTACCAAACGCATTATGACTGCAGTAGAACGAGGTTCGCGACCTACGGGGTTTCATTTTTAATGTTTGTTACCCTTAACTTGTAAGGTGTCTCTTTTCACTGCAACCATCTGTCATCTACTAGTCACATTTCAACTGAATATTTTTCATGACTTTGGCTTCCAGATAACTCTTTGCATGATTTACGTAAAAATTGTAATATTTTATGTTTCAACATCTGCAATCCGTTAGTCACGTTTCCAGTGCATGTTATTACACAACTAAGGCTCATAAACATATGGCCAATGTTATAATACTCTCTGTATAATTCATGCAAAATGAAAGTATTTTAAGTTTCAACATTTACAATCCATTATTCATGTTTCCAATGCATGTTATTACACAACTGTGGCACATAAACATGTGGCCAATGTCATAATACTCTCTGTATCATTCACACAATTGTCCTGTGATAAACAAAGGTTCTTTCATGAACAGTTTATCTGATATGGGCCTATTGACACAAACTTTCCCCTCGGGTTCCCCGGATGAGCCGACATCCTTGTTTTGGAGTTTTTTACAAGTTTAGTCTAATGACGACATTCGCCGTACCTGGCCGTCAGGGTAAGCACTTAGCGACTGTGCTCCCGACATGTTCCCAGCCGGGTGCACGTTGACCTCCCCATGTCTATTTTTAGACGAGAGGAGATCGGCGTTTCGCAAACGCGGCTTGACTCCTCCACGACGGACAAAGGTAATTGTTTTCTCTCGCCGGCAGGTGTTTTCCCACTCAATACTGAGCGCAATTTCTAATCTGAACCCGATTGGCCTCTGATTACATCTTTGTCCCCTCATTTCAGATTAACTCAGTCCTGCATACTGACGTGTTCCAAATAATGAGAATTCTTTCCCTGCCGATGATGGCTGGATCATTCATTCAGTGTTTGACCATTGCGATGAGTGGGTGCAACACTTTGGTAGACCCTATTTAAATCCTAGAAACTTTGTTCCCCTTTTTCAAAAGGTTGATGTGCTTTCCTTTATTTCCAGCATGCTTCATTAATAATTGAAAACCCTGAGACAACTTGCTTCTCTGCCATACGTGCTGTGGAAACAAGGTGAACATTCACTGCCTTTTCATGTAATATACCTACTACATGGTCCATGTCACCCTTATTAATTTTGGTAATTTTTACCTCAAATCACAAGTAGGTGGCTCCCCCTGTCCTGATGAAGACCCCGGTCTAAGGATTGAATCCTCCTCTAATTTTGGGGTTGAAATGTCGACTGTTCCCAATATACCTGTACTGTCTTTGTACCCACAGGTAGATAACAGTGATTGACTGGCTGTATCTTCTTAAAACTGTGTATCTTGATTTTGGTTACTGTGACGGCCAGACAGGTCTTTGTAAATAGATTGTAAATATTGCACAATTCTATATTCTTTTCCTGCAAAACCCTCTCATGAGCACAATTCCCTGAACACTACTATCACTTTCCTTTGGAGCATCTTTATGCAAATTGTATTCAATACTTGCTTCATGCCAAATGCTGATAAAATACCCTTTTTTAATTTGAATTCTGATTGATTAATGTGGTTATTTAGGATGATGTGTTTAAAGTAAATATTTTTATTCCTCTGTAACTATCTTTTTTGTACTCTCATTCATAAAGACAACCATGATTTATTGCAGTGTAAAAATTATCATTCTATTTCCCTTGTAAATATTGATTATATCATTTTTTGCTAAATGACTTGCTTTACGCCTTTAAGCATTTCTTCCCAAACTGATATAGAAAGGGACAGTCGAGATTTATTAAGGGCTGGATGGCCTCTGATAATTCTAGACTATTTTGTAATATTTTAAATAAAGCCTCCTCCCTTTCCTCTTCTTAGCTACTGTTGCTATTGATGCGGAAAAAGCATTTGATAGAGTAGACTGGTTTTTCTCCTTAATCTTTGACCTGGCTTGGATTTGGTCCCAAGATTACATAGCTTATTTCTCTACTTTTTAAAGCCCTCTAGGGATCTGTACAGGCTAATGGGCTCATATCCCAATATTTTCTACTAGTGAGAGGTGTATGTGAGGGTTATCCCCTGTCCCCCTCTTATTTGTCCTTGCCTTGGAACCTTTTTTGACTCGTATTTGTGGTAATGATCTCCCATCTGGTGTTCAATATGGAGTTAATCATTTGAAACGCTCTGCTTATGAGAATGACATTCTTTTTTTCTATCCAACCCGGACATCATGCTTCCCGCTTTACTCCATGAAATGTGTGAGTTCTCGTCAGTCTCAGGATATAAAATCAATTTGGACAAATCAGAAGTATTGCCCATTACAAAATTGTGTTTAAAACAATCGTATGGATCTACTGGCTTCCACTGGATCAGTTCTAAGATTAAATATTTTGGAATATGGTTTACAAATTCCATTAAAGCTTCCGTTAATCTCAATATGAAAGAAGGTCTTGACAGAATGAAATAACCTCTTTCTTCTTCAAACCTGTTGTTTCTATTCTGGTGGGGTCGGCTTGATTCCAACAAAATGATGGTTACACCTATTCTTCAATATATTCTGTCTATGACTCTGGTACACATACCGCTGAAGTATTTTAAATGAATTGGTCCTCTTCTCTCTACATTCCTTTATAATAATAAAAAGGCTGGATTATCTTTATGTCTTAAGAAATCTAATTCTAATGGAGGCCTTAATTTTCCTGATTTTCGTACTTACCACAAAGCTTTCTGTTTACAACAGGCCTCTAAGTGGCTTCTTCCAATTTCTTCCTCGTTCACACCTCTTTGGTTGGATATTGAATGTTCCTAATTTGAGCTGTTTTCGATTCAGGAAGTACTTTCTTTTTCCTCAAGAAACATTTTTACACTCTCCCCTTTGTTTAATCATACCTGTCATCTTTTACACCTTCTTACCTTCCTAAAAATCTGTCTCAAGATTCTTTTTTATTTTCTCCACTTTGGTACAATCATTTGATCACTTTAAATAACAGACTTATATATTGGAAATCCTGGAGAAAACAAGATTTATTTGACGGTGTAAATCCTCATTCTTTCCATCAATTCAAAGCACTTTTCAGATGTCCACATTCCTTTTGCATACATTTTAAATTATTTTAGGATTTTTTTTAGATATCCTGTATTCTCTTCCAACTCGTACTCCTGCTCCTGCCCCTGCTGACTCGCTTTTTTACAGTTGCTTATGCTTGCTCCTAAAGCCTCTGTTATTTATAAATATTTTGTTGCTCTAGATCTTTCTCAGGCTAAAATTAAGATTTAGCTTAGTTGGGAAACCAATTTGGGATGTGCTTGGATCAATGTGGAACAAAATTTGGTCTGGAACCGTTGGGTGTAAGTGCGCTATAAAAGTATTTTTAACATAACACAACATAACAAAAACTTCCAGAACAGCCTCCACTACTCGGTGTTTGTTTTTATTATATCATTGATTATATTTCACTCCGGTATCTATTGTCAATTTCTCACACACTTACAGTCACGCCTGTTGGTCTTGTGGCCCCTATCAAGGTGATCTTATGCACCTTCTTTTATGATATCATCTTACATTTATTTTTAATCTACACTCTCCTATATCTACGTACTTGGTATTTTTGGGTAGTTTATCTGATGTGCTCTGGTTAAGGTCACCTAAAAGTGGATTGTTTGACCTCATGCTGGCTTTAGCTTTTAAGCAATTTGCTCTTAATTGGAAATGTGCTACTAAACTTTCATTTAAATCCTGGTAGTATCATGTTTGTCATTACCACCGTCTGGATGTTGCTTTTGCTTTATCATGTAGACCATATGTTGACAGACAAAATATTTTGGTCTGCTTTTGTGGGTCTCTTTGCTAGGAATCAGGTTATTTCTACATGTTAAAAAAAATGTAAACCACCATGAATTGGATTCCTATTTGTGCTCTTCTTTGCTAAACAAACTTATTTACATAACTCATATATTTTGCTCTGTGTGTGGAGAGGTGTGGCTCACTGGTTAGAGGCGGCAGACCCGAGTGCAGAGAACGGCCCGGGACCAGGGTTCGATTCCCGACGCGGCAGGGTCTTGGACCAGGATCAGCGGACTGATAATTCTCGCATCGGTGCCCACTCCGACCAGGGAGCACACTCGGCAACTCTGGGCATTAGCTTGCCTCATCTCTACAACGGCCCCCACAGACGCCAGGGATGCCTGGTTTCACCCTGGAGATACCCAAAAGGGACCATCTCACAGGGAAAACCAGGACGGGTTCCCCAGCAGTCTACAGCGCCGGGACACTCGGGTAGAGTAACTGTGCGCTATACAAGTATCCCACATTTACATTTACATTTATGTAATGCATGTCACTATTCGATCTTCACTTGTTATCATTATCTCTTCCTTGTTCCCGGGGGCATGGCCAACCGCCTAAGATGGCAGCCGCAATCTGGTGGGGCTCCGGACCCTGCGGGGGTCAAAATCCTGTAATCCACCGTGTTGCGATCTCTCATTGGGGCCAGTGAGATCCCGAAATACCCCCACCGTGTTCAGGATCCAGATTTTCTCGACGAGGCGACTTCGGGACTGCTCACGGACATCGGAGGCGGAGCGAGGAGTGTGTGACCTGCTGAGTGAGCCGGGAAGGGCTTCACGCTGAAATGAGGCACACACCAGCCTGGATCGGCGAAGCTCCGGAGGGGGCGGGGCTGTCACTGAAGGCCGCTCCGGGCTTCCCACGGGGAGGAGATCCGTGAATCAGAAGTCCGGCCACAGGTATGAGAACCCGGGCGTTGGCGCTGTAGACCGGAGTGAGAGGGGACATGGAGATAGAGACTCGGGCAGAGAGTGAGAGACTCCCCCTGTCTCTGACTGCCTCGTGGGGGCCAGCGGCATCACGGAGGAGCCGCATGGCGGGGGAGCCACAAATGGTGAATGTCCAGGCTTCCTGAGTACAGTGCTGAGGGCGGACCTTTCCAACTCTCCCCCTAGACATATTGCACGGTACACACGTTGGCACATAAATCGCAGGGTTACGCTGGAACTAACCAAGACGGGAGAGAGGGGCTTGTGGGGGATGCCTGCGGAGGTGGATCGAGGCGTCATGCTGCTGGCAATGGCCTAGTGTGAAATAGACCCCCGGGAGCTGCAGAGCACATTTGGTCATTACAAAGTGACAGAGAGGATGATCAGGGGAGGAGAGGCCTTGCTTAAGGGCTACCAAACGCTGCGGATTGCTGTCCAGAGAGGAAGGGTGTGCATAACCCGGGCCACAATCAGGCGGACTGCACGTGGTACAGGCTCAAACCACTAAGATCGCACCTTGCCATCGCGTGATTTTTACAATGAGCAGACTCAAGGGCAAGTTCTTGGACGCTAGATTACCTGCAGGGGGAATCCCACGAAACCGATGACAAAGGGCTTCCGCCAAGCACCTCCGCCTCTGACCCAATGGAGTCCCGCTCGCAGAAACTGGACCTAATACTGCATGAAATCCGAGACTCCAAAAAGATGATGGAACAACAGATAGGAGCCATCACGACTGGCCTTACTCTACTGCGGGCAGATCATGGAAAGCTCGCTGACACGGTCAAAAGCCACGAGACAGCGCTGACAAGCATAGACACCCAACTTAAGGAGCAGGCAATGCAAATACAACAACTACAATGCCAAGTTACTGGACTTCAGGACCGGATTGAGGATGCAGACGGCCAAAATCGATGCAATAATGTTCGCGTTAGTGGCCTTCCGGAGAGAAGCGAAGGAGTGAGACCCGCGGATTTAATGGAAGCATGGTTCAGAGAACATGTCGCACCGGAAGGTTTATCACCACATTTTTGCATGGAGAGGGCGCACCGGATCCCCACTGAAGCATCGAAGGTGGGTGCCCCCGCGACCTTTGATAGTCAAAATCTTAAACCACAGGGACAGAGACATACTGCTCCAAAAAGCAAGGGACAAGTCAAACATCCAGTTTGAAAATCAACAGATCTCCTTATACCCGGACTATACTATCATGGTGCAGCACCAGCGGACCTCTTTTCAAGCAGTGAAGAAAAAACTACGAGCGGCCCAACTCAAGTATGCCCTATTTCTCCCAGCCAGGCTCAAAATCATGCACGACAAGAAATCCTATTTCTTTGACAGCCCTACTGGAAGAATGGCTTGAGGTGATGGAATGGGACCCTAGTCAGGGGAGAATGTCCGGCTCGGCGCATCACAGCCCGGTACAGTTACAACAACAGCTGCCTAGAGGGATTACTGACATAATATCGAATACACAAATATAGAATTATCAAAATATCGAAGAAAAAATATAGAATGCAAAAATATCGAATTCCTATCTATCGTTTTAAAAAATATAGTTAGTCAAAATATCAACTTTTTTTAATGTCTTAAAAGTAATTTAAAATTAATGAAATAATAAATATAATTAACTAAAACATACTTAAAAATACTTAATTAACCTTAAAATTATCAAATAATTAATTTAAGTTATAAAAAACATACAATTTTATTTTTTAATACTTATATATATTAGCATAATATTAGTAAAAAATATACAATATTTTACCTAGGATAATAGGAGGGTAATATTTACTATTACCATTACCACTCCAGTGAGTGCAACAGTAGGGAAAACGTTGGATAGCGTAGGGGTAAAAATTACAATTCCCACTCCAGTGAGGGCAACAGTAGGGAAAGCGTTGGATAGTTTAGGGGTAAAAATTACTATTCCCACTCCAGTGAGTGCAACAGTAGGGAAAGCGTTGGATAGCGGGAGGGTAAAAATTACTATTCCCACTCCAAAGAGTGCAACAGTAGGGAAAGTGTAGGATAGCGGAGGGTAAAAATTACTATTCGCACTCCAGAGAGTGCAACAGTAGGGAAAGCATTGGATAGTGTAGGGGTAGAAATTACAATTCCCACTCCAGTGAGGGCAACAGTAGGGAAAGCGTTGGATAGTTTAGGGGTAAAAATTACTATTCCCACTCCAGTGAGTGCAACAGTAGGGAAAGCGTTGGATAGCGTAGGGGTAAAAATTACAATTCCCACTCCAGTGAGGGCAACAGTAGGGAAAGCGTTGGATAGTTTAGGGGTAAAAATTACTATTCCCACTCCAGTGAGTGCAACAGTAGGGAAAGCGTTGGATAGCGGGAGGGTAAAAATTACTATTCCCACTCCAAAGAGTGCAACAGTAGGGAAAGTGTAGGATAGCGGAGGGTAAAAATTACTATTCGCACTCCAGAGAGTGCAACAGTAGGGAAAGCATTGGATAGCGTAGGGGTAGAAATGACTATTCCCACTCCAGAACGTGCAACAGTAGGGAAAGCGTTGGATAGCGTAGGGGTAAAAATTACAATTCCCACTCCAGTGAGGGCAACAGTAGGGAAAGCGTTGGATAGTTTAGGGGTAAAAATTACTATTCCCACTCCAGTGAGTGCAACAGTAGGGAAAGCGTTGGATAGCGGGAGGGTAAAAATTACTATTCCCACTCCAAAGAGTGCAACAGTAGGGAAAGTGTAGGATAGCGGAGGGTAAAAATTACTATTCGCACTCCAGAGAGTGCAACAGTAGGGAAAGCATTGGATAGTGTAGGGGTAGAAATTACAATTCCCACTCCAGTGAGGGCAACAGTAGGGAAAGCGTTGGATAGTTTAGGGGTAAAAATTACTATTCCCACTCCAGTGAGTGCAACAGTAGGGAAAGCGTTGGATAGCGTAGGGGTAAAAATTACAATTCCCACTCCAGTGAGGGCAACAGTAGGGAAAGCGTTGGATAGTTTAGGGGTAAAAATTACTATTCCCACTCCAGTGAGTGCAACAGTAGGGAAAGCGTTGGATAGCGGGAGGGTAAAAATTACTATTCCCACTCCAAAGAGTGCAACAGTAGGGAAAGTGTAGGATAGCGGAGGGTAAAAATTACTATTCGCACTCCAGAGAGTGCAACAGTAGGGAAAGCATTGGATAGCGTAGGGGTAGAAATGACTATTCCCACTCCAGAACGTGCAACAGTAGGGAAAGCGTTGGATAGCGTAGCGGTAAAAATTACTATTCCCAATCCAGAGAGTGCAACAGTAAGGAAAGGGTTGGATAGCGTAGGGGTAAAAATTACTATTCCCACTCTAGTGAATTTAACAGTAGGAAAAGTAATGATTTAATATATTAATAAAAATAAATTAAATATCAATACCAATAAAACATTAATTAAAATGAATTGCCAATTTAATATGATGTAATAATTAATAAATTATAAATACAAATAAATATTAGTTATTAAAAGTAATTATATATTCATACTTAATTAACAACCAATTCATTTTCAATAACAAAAAAGTATAAATAATAAAGATTAATACAAATTATTAAATTAATTACCTATTCATAATTAATTAACAACTAATTAATTTTCAATAACAAAAAATAATTCATATTAAAAATTAGAACCAATTAATAATTAATTAACAGTAAATTAATTATCAATACACAAAAGAATTTTTAAGATGTAATTACAATGTAAATGTAAATGTACAGGAATTTATATAGCGCAAATCTCCGAGCGGTTTCTAAGCGCTTGCTTAGGGAACCCGTCCTGGTATTCCCCTGTGAGATAACCCCGGCAGGGTATCCGCAAGGTGAAAGCCAGGCATCCCGCCGCGAGGGGCCGTTGTGGAGATTAAGCAAGCTATTGCCCAGAGTCACAGAGTGTGAACCCATGAATCAAGTAGGCACCAGAGCAAGAATTGTCGAGTCCATGGACATTTTAGGACTCAAGACCCCTCCGAGCCGGGAATTGAACCCTGGTCCCGGGCTGACCTTTGCTTCCAGTTCTGCCTCCTCTAACCAGTGAGCCACAGTTCTCCACTCATTACACTCCACTTACATTACTTTCCACCCTATTCCCCTATAAACCCACATTCCACTACAGAAAATACATTGATACAGTTATCGTAATGATCAATTATTAAATTAATACAAATTAATTACCAATTAATAAAAATTAATTACCAATTAACTAATAATTATAAATAAATAAAAAATTAATTCCAATATATAAATAAAAATGATTTACTTAATTACAATTGAATTACTTCCCCCCCTATTCCCCTATAAACCCACAACCTGCAATAGAAAATAAATTAATAAAATTAACATAATTTTCAATTAATCAATTAATAAAAATTAATTACCAATTAAATATTAATTAACAATTAATTCAAAATGAATACCAATAAATAAATACAAATATTTACTTAATTACAATAAATTACTTCCCACCATATCCCCCTATAAACCCACAACTTGCTACAGAACTAAACCGCAAAAGTAAATTAAAAATAATTAGTAATTTATAAAAAATAATATTTAATTTAATATAATTAAATTACTTCCCACCCTATTCCTCTATAAACCCACAACCCGCTACAGAATTAAAGTACGCAAAAATTAAATAACATAACATTCATTACTTAAAATAAATTACAGAAATAATATACACTTTTAACTTATATACTAACATACAAAGCACTTTATAAAATTCGATATTATTAAAAATTCGATATATTTTAATAGCTATATTATATACTTTGATATTTTGACTTTCTATATTTTAAAAAATCGTTATTATATTACTTACCTTCAAGTCAATATTTTTTACCACTATATTCTGTCCATTCGATATTTTGTCCATTCTATATTTTGACTTCGATATTTTGGTAATTCTATATTTTGAATTCGATATTTTGTCTTGTTACCGCCTAGAGGACGGGGAGGAGGCTCTAGGAACTCGGCAATAATGGATCCGACCTCAGCCCAGAAAAAGATGGACAGAGAGGAGGCGCTGGCAGTCGCCCCAAACAGGAGATGGCCTGCTGGATAACTGAGAGAAGATCCTGAACTTTTCCTATGTCAGGCTTACACGGGGAAGACTGCCTGGTCTCAGACATGTTCTCATCCATTAAACAATATCCTTTTTTTTTTTTTTTTTATTGAACTTCTGGAACTGTGCGTTTCACAGGGCGTAAAATGCCTGTATTGTAAAGTGTGCTGTTATGCTTGCTCATTAGATGTACATGTACATGTATTTATATACATGTACATGTATTTATATAGCGCAAATCGCCCACATCGCAGGCATCTATGCGCTTGCTTAGGGAACCCGTCCTGGTATTCCCCTGTGAGATACCCCGGCAGGGTATCCACAAGGTGAAAGCCAGGCATCCCACCGCGAGGGGCCGTTGTGGAGATTAAGCAAGCTATTGCCCAGAGTCGCAGAGTGTGAACCCGTGAGTCGAATAGGCACCGGAGCGAGAATTATCGAGTTCGAGTCCGTGGAATTATTGAGCCCAACCCCCGTCGAGGCGGGGAATTGAACCCTGGTCCAGGGCCGATCTCAGCTTCCGGGTCTGCCGCCTCTAACCCCTGAGCCACACTTCTCCGGGGTAGATTAGATGCACCCTGGTCGGTCGTCCTGACTAGCAGGATCCCAAGAGTTAGCGCCTGACCCCAGATACTAGTGGGCAGCATAAGCTGGTGGAACTCCTGGTCCAAACTACACTACCTTGATATTTGATATTTGTGGTTTTTTTGTAAAGCACTACTATCGCTCCGGAAGGAGCATCTTGGCGCTGCACCTACAGCAGATCTACTTGGATAGCATGAATCAGATAGCTGCGAGAACTGAGGAGTCAGATTGAGAGTAAATCCACGTCTTCAGGGCTTTCCTGAAAAGGCTTTCTGAGGGGGCAAGCCTAAGATTAGGGGGGAGGCGATTCCATGCCCTGACAGCAAGGAATGAAGAGGTCTTTCCACCTTTTGATTTTAATTTGATTCGGGGTTCAGAGATAAAATTAGCACCTGATGACCTCAAGCAGCGAGTTGGAGTATAATGCTGAATCCTGGTACTATACAACGCACTGACAGGTATAATATGAGAAGTACACAACCCCCCTGGGGACCAGTAGAGCCAACGGAGTCATATACCCATACCGACGGCAGTATGGTTGGCTGTGCATACCCCCCACAAAGCGCATGCACCGTTCTGTGTTTTCCACACATTGTCTGTTTTGGTTAGGTTCAGCACAGTTTAGTGGCTGCGCCGTTAATTGTTAGTTTACAGGGGTTGGGGTCTTCCTGGTCTGCGAATATTCATGGGTTCTGCACTGCGCGGAGATTAGCACAAGTCGCACAGCTATTGCTCCAAAAAGTACCGACTTAGGCACATATAACTTATTGACCTGGAATCTACGGGGTTTGGGGGCTGTGAGCAAACGGCACAGAGTACATGCTTACCTCCTTAAGAGGAGGGCGCAGATTGTATTCTTGCCGGAGTCCCATCTGATGGAGTCGGAGGCGGTGAAGACCTGAAAAAAATGGAGGGGACGACTATACACCACTAATTAGTCGGCCTTTGCGAGAGGGGTGACCATTCGGATACAACATGGGGTCCCGTTTGTGGAAGTGGATTGCTGAGTAGATGACCAGGGGCGTTATATACTGTTGAAGGGCACGTTAGATGGATTACCTGTAGTTCTGGGATGGATATACGCTCAAAATTACGACCAAGACAAATTCTTCACTGATTTGGGCAGAGCCTTGGTGGGCTGGAAAGCTTTCCCCTGCCCCTGGATCTTAGGGGGAGACTGCAATGCAATCCTAGATATTGAGTTGGACAGATACCATCCACCGCTCCATGGTGCAAGTACACACAAATTGCCTGAATTCCTGAACACTTGGCTGCAAGGCTGGGCTCTCGTGGACGCATGGCGCACGCTTCACCCTACACACAGGGAATATTCATTTTACTCCCCTGTCCACCAACTTCATACTAGACTCAATATATTTCTTTGCTCCTGCTCGATAGCTACACAAATACACAAATCAACGTACCTGGCCAAGACATTTTCGGACCACAATCCCTTAGAAGTTACGCTAACGTGGGGAAGGGTTCCGACCCCTGTACCGACCTGGACACGATGGCCCCAACTCCTGGAGGATGCCCCCTTTCGGGCCACATTGTTGGATGTCATTAGCAATTATTTCACAGATAACTGGAATACTGCCTCCTCTAACCTTGAAGACTGAGACGCGTTCAAGGTGGTGGTTCGAGGATCGACAATTAGTGCTACTGCAGGGGCGCGTCAAGAAGCACACAAAAGGTTATTAGGTACAGAATCATTGTTGACAGAGCTAGAACAAGCCACAGTGACAGAAGCGGACAAAAGAGCACCTCTCCAGGAGGCCCGTATTAGACATGCGGAGACCCTGGAAACACTAAGGGGGTCATTAGGATGGCGGGCAGACTTAGTCCGCCCGCCATCCTATCAGTTATTGGGACCACCCGTCATAAGGGCGGGGGTCCAGTGGGGTTATTAGGGTGCGCCCGCCACTGTGGTGGGCACATCCTGCATTTTTAGCATTGTGGCGGACGGTGCTCTCAGCACCGCCCGCCTCAATGCTAAAAATGCACGTATGCATTTGCATAAACAAAGCGGCAGGCACCGCGCGGTGCCTGCCGCTTTATTTATGCAAATGTACCCCCCCATGTGCACCCCCCACCTCTCCTTCACTCTGGGGCCCCCCAAAGTGAAGACCGCATGCCTTTCCGTGGTGGCATCGCCGCCACGGATAGCCATTTAAAAAAGCCGGGCGGAAAAGCGTGGGACGGTCTTTCCTAATATGGCGGGGGTCATTTGGGTGAGGATGGCGGGCGGATTGCCCACGCCAGGCCGGCGGTGGCTACCGCCAGCCTGGGGGGGGCAATCTGCCCGCCATCCTAATGGGCCCCTTAGGCTCATTTATTACCAAGCATATACGAAACTGAAACACACAGATGCCAACAAGTTGGGCACATTATTAGCACGGTTAATAAAGGATAAACGGGAGACACGCTTAATCACTGGCATTCGTACAACACAGAGGGGCCTGCTTCATACTCAAGCGGAGATCAATGAAGCCTTTTCTAATCACCTCAGTTCTTTAAATGCGGAACCAACGCATATCGACGGTGCTCTAATAGATGTCTTCCTCGATGACTTACAGTTTCCCACTATCATGGAAACCATGCGGAAGGGCCTTTTAGGTCCCCTCACCCAACATGAAATAAAAATAGCAATTACTGGCCTTGACTGCAATAAAGCCCCGGGAATCGACTGCTTGCCCGTCAAATTTTATGCGACGAACTCGGAGATTTTAACGCCGAAACTGGAGGAGCTCTATAAAACGGCTTGGGGGACCCGTAGTTTACCACAATCCATGATACAAGCTATGGTGGTGTCCCTCCTCAAGCCCGGAAGAGACAGCACAGACATGTCCAACTATAGACCACTGTTGATGCTGGCTACCGGATATAAAATCCTTAGTAAGGCCTTAGCCAACCGTCTGATCGCCGCTCTCCCCACTCTTATACACAGTGACCAGTGTGGGTTTTTCCCTGCACGCAATACTTCACTCAATACTAGAAGACTCCACCACATAATAAGTGCTGTACCCAGGGACTATGAGAAGGCCGAGTGTCTGGTGTTAGATCTACGTCAGGCGTTCGACTCCATCACATGGTAGTATATGTTCGCAGCTCTGCTGCGTTTTGGTCTCCCCCACAATTTCCTGAGGTGGATCCGCCTACTCCATGTTGAGCCTACTGCAAGGGCACGCATGGGGCGATACATATCCCCTGAATACGCGGTACACAGAGGCACTAGGCAGGAGTGCCCCCTGTCCCCTCTTCTGTTCGTGCTCGCGTTAGAGCCTCTAGCCATAGCTTTAAGACGGTCATCAGGGGATTTGGGGATTCTCATACAAGATCATGCGCACCTCATCTCAAGATATGCAGACGATATCCTTGTATATCTGCACGACCTGGAGAATGGGGCAGACCCACTCCCTGCCGTCTTCTCCGCCTTCGAGACTATATCGGGTCTGGCGATTAATGCAGGAAAGTCTCATGCCTTTTATTTCCAAGAGGGTCCTCGTCTGGACGTACTCCGCTTTGGCACCTATCGGATTCCTGTGGCAGCGACTACATTTAAGTACTTAGGCATCAATGTGTACAGGGCTCAATTGGACCAACTAGAAGGCAATTTGATGAAGGCCATCACCTCACTATGCCCGAGCGTTTCCTTCTGGACTTCCCTGCCACTGTCTGCAATGGGGAGGATTGCCGTATCCAAGATGGTGATGCTTCCCTGACTATTGTTCTTCTTTGTCAATCTGCTCTTGATGGTGCCCCAGGCCATATTCCGCACTCTAGATACACTATTGATGGAACTCATATGGGGCGGAGGCAGGCGCAGAGTAAGTCTCAAAAAATTGCATTTGGCCTCGAACCGAGGAGGGTTGGGTGTCCCAGATTTCTGGGCATATTATTACGCCACCCAAATTCAATGGCTGTAGTCTGAATGGCAGGCAGGAACCTGCAGGAAATAAACTATACCGCTCATGAGCTGGACAGGGGTACACTTCATGATATGCTGTTCCTGAGGGCGAAGATACCCTCTAAAGGTCCACCGTTGCTGAAGGTGGCACTGCAATGTTGGAGGAAAGACCTACAATGCACGTCGAATACACCCCCCTACGCATCCAAAATCCCGCTACTAGGTCTACCAGTCATGGGCAGTAGGATCACAACAGCTAGGATACAGGACTGGATAGATGTAGGGGTGGCAGAGGTGGGTTTTTTCTTCGGAGACAGTGTCCTACTAGATCATGACACATTTGTAAGGACCAATGGGGCCCATGACCGTCTTTATCTGCTGCATGCAATGATGGCACATTACATCAAGACAACATGGGCACCCCAGCATAGCGAGCTTCCACAACATGACCTGGTCCATTTACTTTATTATATGGGGAGGGGTGGACACCTAGTGAAGTGGTTGTATACCGGCATCCGAACACAGGCATCCATAGGGCTTGCGGACGTCCGTGAGAAATGGGCAGAAACTACAGATGTGGTAATCACAGACAAGGCATGGGAAAGCATTTTAGCACATCCTAAACGGGTCTCCCGAAATGCCAGGCTCAAGTTTATACAGTATATAGTTCTCCATAGGGCATATTTGACCCCGAAACATATACATCGTATGTTCCCGGAGGCCCAGAGCTACTGCCCGAGGTGCAGGGAAGAAGAAGCTGGCCTTGCTCACATGTTGTGGACCTGCACTCACCTTAGGGAGTATTAGGTACGTATTCGTAATATCTTGGGAGGGATCACATACCTCACAATGACAGATAAAATACTGGAAGGTCTTTTGGGTCTCCGAAATCGCACCAAGGCTCAGAAGGTTCACTTATGGTTTCTGGATCTGGCTATTATATTGGCGATCAAAGCGATTACAATGAGGTGGAAGTCACCTAGGTGCCGCCTGTTGCATGTATGGAAAGAGGAGGTAATCAGTTGGGGTAGCGTGTGAGGAGGCGAGGGGGTTGAGGAAAAGTCCCATCTCCATGGATTGGGGCATTATGTTAGAAGACCTTTCCCAGTTGGATATCCCACTTCCCTGATTCTAGTAGAAATGTCCTCCTAAGGCAGCGATAATTGGAGAGTAAAGGAAGGAAGACCCTTGGTGTGCAGGCAAAATAGGTTGAAACCCATGACTCCCAAGGTAATGGTACGGAATAGATGGAGGCACATGGACAGATCAGGAATGGGGAGGGTTAGGGAGTGGGGTATTTTTTAACTTAGTTTGCTGAATAAAGGTATAAATATCAGCCAAGATAACTTAGATACGTTCGTAATGTATGCATTTGGTTCGGCATGTTACATTCATAGTATTATTATTTCCGTACTGGGAAACTGAGGGACATGAAGGAAAAGATATATATATATCCCATATGGAAACAGACGTGTCAACATTCTAACTAAAATGAAAAATGCCATGAACAATCGTTCTACTGTAATGTGCTCTGAACAATGCATCAATAAAGTTTGTTTGAAAAAAATTAAAAATAAAAAAACTCTACCTTGTTCCCTTCCTTCCTTTCCTTTCCCATTCCATTACCCTTCCCTGTGATCGTATTTAAAATTGTAAACATCTTTATTTCCTGTCATTTCGTTTCCATATTCATGCCTTTATATTCATTTCTGATATGCTTATCATTCATGTTTATGTTTCTTTGTTTTTTATAATGATGCTTTAACTTAAAAAAGAAGAAACTTGGAGTCTGATGTTTCTTTGGTTTCTAGACATATCCAGAGTTAACCGCAGCCATTTCAACTTAAAAGCAAATATGTACTTAATGAAGAGAGAGAGGGGTTTAACCAAT
Organism: Lissotriton vulgaris; assembly: GCF_964263255.1. Classification (NCBI taxonomy): domain Eukaryota; kingdom Metazoa; phylum Chordata; class Amphibia; order Caudata; family Salamandridae; genus Lissotriton; species Lissotriton vulgaris. The sequence continues at coordinate 1,635,243,418 of NC_141693.1, read as the reverse complement.
GCAAAATTGCTGAGGGGATTTGGAGGGAGACAGACAGAAAGGAGCAACTGAGGGTGAGGAATAGACATGCAAAACAGGGAGTGCAAAGGCTACTGGGGAACTAGTGGGTGGGAGGTATGGAGAACATGACCAAATCCCAACAGTAGCCACCCCACCATCAGGCTTGCGTCCAATCAAGGGCATAGATACCAAGAGTGCAACAGGAGCTGTGGCACCGGGTCCAGAGATCATAGGTGCCCTTTAAACCTCAAATTTGTTGGTAAACTGTGTGTGTGTGTGTGTGTGTGTGTGTATACACACACGCGCACAAAGAAGCATACTTATCTGTAAAGTTGTCCAATTTTTATGACTCGCCACTTTCCATTGTAACCAGCCGCCACTGACTATAACCCCATCCAGACAAAAACAGCATCGTCTTCAAACCTCTTCAATGAGGGCGCGTCACCCGCTGAAAACCGTGCACCCTCTCACCCGCATCCGCGTCTCTACCGCGAACACACCACGCAGGGTGTTTGGAAAGAGATTAGATGTACAGGACGAAGAGACTCGACACTAATGTCACTGAAAACATTCTGTGCACGCACACGAAGAGTGCTTAGAAAGGGATCCAAGATTGAATTTTTGGGAGCACGGTGCACCTCGCCATGACTCTCCATTGCGTTCCCGGTTCGGGTTTTGCGCACAGCAGCGGCTGGTACCACTGGGAATTGCCGCGGGCAAGGGCGCTCATGTTTCCCAGCTCGGGTTTCGGAACTGGTATGGACAGCGTTGTTTTGAAATACTTTTTCCTGTTTTCGCTCACAGCACAGGAGAGTTGGTTAGGTCTGGCAAGATTTCCCTTAGAAAATAAGAAAACTCTTCTTAGCCTTCACAGTCACTACTTTGGTATTTGAAATGGCCACGTGCTTTCATGATTTCCCTCACTGTGTTGCAATTAATTTGTGTGCACTAATATCAATCTGTCGATATGAGATTGGTTATACCCATTGTTGAATTAAAACTATAAAAATGATTCATTAAAACTACAACATGATACAAGCAAACTTCCTCAAACACATTCCAATAGTACAAGGTGTGTCCTGCATGCGTGCCCAAGGGCCAACGAACAGCCCTCGCTTGAGAAGTGTTGATTTTAAGCACGAGGAAAATAAGGCTTCACATTTCACTTCAAATGTATCCCGTTTAAAAAAGTTCCTCACCCTTGCAGTGGCCATATGTTTCTGTTGTTAACGAGGCTAATAAATCAACAAGGAGAGCTGTGAAAGGGCTAAGCTAAGGTCTGTAGCCCCTTCTTGGTGAGAGCAAAGAGTTGAAAATAATGCAATCAGTGGCACAAAAGTCATTCAAGAATATGATGGAATGTTAGAAAATAATGTTTATTTTTCCTACATGCCTAAGCATTTCTTATGAACAGCATATTATGGTACTGGAGATTAAGAGGCATTTTTAGAAGTAATAGCTCTTAATCATGAAATATTCATGGACTCCCGCTATCCTTGATGACAATTCTATGATAATGAACTAAGGGGCAAGTCATGTGAATCATACATGTGGAATAGGTTATTACATGGAATACATTTATGGTCTGTTAGGAGATAATTTGTACAGTGCAAATCCTGAACTCAGGCATTTCAAGGTTTAGTCATGTGATAATGTAGAGAAAGGAGGTATGTTGTAATAAAATAACTGTATTGCAGCATTTGTTTATACTGCTTACTACCCTGCAAGCTAATCCATGTAGTAGTAGGGTTTGTGGTGGGAAAGTGTGGTCTTTGTGAGCCTATGTGGGAAGTGTTGCATGTTGTGCATGATGACCACCGGGGTTCGGTTAAGGAACATACTAGTTTGGTGGATGAAAAGGTGTGAGAGACTTATGTGCAGGATATGGTTTTTAGTATGATTGCAGCTTTGAACAGCACTGCACGTCCATATGATTTCTTATGGTTGTAGTCGTCTTAGCTGGTTATGGCAGAGGGTAGGAGTATGCAGTTTGTTGAAGTGGAGAGCCAGGTCTTATACCAGGCTCTCTGGTTTCATATTGTGCATTGCAGACACTAAATGGGTATCTGTTTATCCGTCGTCAATGAAGCTGCGCATGGAAGGACTTTGGGAAGGATTCACAAGTTGAGTGGCCTTTAGTAGCTCACAATCATTTTCACGGATCAGAAGTAGCTCTCACTGCCGAAAAGGTTGGAGACCCCTGCTTTAAACAGACTGCACGCGACTTCCGCTGCGTCAATTGCAGCACAGCGGTTAAAGCTTAAATATCACCTTAAACACACGATACCCTTACACACCAGTAAAATATAATGACGTTAAGAACGAGTTCCAAGCTCCAAATTGAAATTTCTTCTTGGTAAGAAAATGCTACTGTTTATTATGACGTTACGTACTTTATTTATTTACCTCATTACATAATAATTGGTGAACCTGAGATATGCACAGGGGCATGGCTACTATTATTATTTGAGTAGGTACTATGCTGGGCTTTAAGTGGGCCGGGTCCTACCAGTGCTCAGCTCTGGCATTCTAAAAAGCAAGTGCTGAGACAGGGTGAAAAAAATATTAACTCTGCAGCAACCCCACCTTCAATGCAACTTCGAAGAGACTCGTTAAAGTTCTTTCACAGTGTACACATTTCAGAACTGAAGCATTTTCAAATTATATACAACAAAGCCATAGTTTTTGCTTATTTCTCTTATGCAACCAACAACCATTGACAAAGCCAAAAGTCCTGGCTTGAGGTGGGTGAAATGTTACTTGTTATATTATATATCTGGAAGCAATGACAGAAGCAGCTACATACCAGTCGGGTGGAACATGACTATGCTCAGCGCAGATTTTAAGCTTAGGTGTTTTTAAGTCACGACCTTAATTTTATTGGACACGCCCTTTAAGATCCCTCCACCCCCCAGTTTTTTCATCACACTTACAGCCCTAGTACAGCGGCAACGGACCCAGAAGTGCTGTGGGCGCTATACACCTCAGTTACAGCAGTGCTTCAGTCCCGGCTACGGCTTGGTAGTTAGGAGCCCGTTGTCTTTGTTTGCATGAAGACCTATAGTGTCGCTAGATTTGCCTCATCTATAGGAGGAAAAGTAGGAGTTAATCTATAATTTTTTTTGCAGTTTTATATAGCGGCGCTTTAACCAAGCACCAGTTACATTACACAAGGACACGTCCGTTTTTGGCAGACACGGGGAGAATATTGATTTCCAACGATTTTGAGCCGACGCCGAGACTCGAACCTGGTTCCCCACCTCCAAAGTCGGCAGTTCTGGCTGTTACGCTATATCCTCTCAATTATTGCCACACTCACTGGCGCTAGCCGTCCATAGCTGTGGCCTTCTGGTTACTATACACAGGTCTCTACAATGAATGTAAGCCGTCTGCGCTGTCATCCGAATACCCTTGTCAATTCACACTTTAACCCTTATACTACAATCAGGAATAGAGACAGTTGTTCCATATTTCAAAACCTGCCCTTCATACAGGCAGACAAATAAATCCTCGTGTTTGGACCCTCACTGGGTTCACCAAAGTGAATCAGTGCGAGCCGTACTAGAAGAGGAAACTTTTCAAAGAGCAAACCAATTCCTGCCCAGGGTCACACAGAGTCGAACAGAGCAGAATGAGCTACTATCGAGCAAAGCAGTTCTCCACATGTTAACTTGTCTGCATCAGGTGGTCGTCCCGTCCAACCCCGATGGATTCACGGGAGAGACCGTTTAACCGATTTAAATTCGTCTGATCTGCTACATGGGAAGAAATTACCTGTAAAAGCGGGAATGCCAAATTGCCCAAAAAACCGCGGGCGGGCGCTGAGCTCCTCGCAGTCGCGCAGCCCCGCTGACCAGCCCCTGGCTCAGTCGCCCCAGTGAGCTGGGCAGGGCAGCTGCCGCCGACGTCCAACGCTCTTGAGTGAAACTCCCCTGCAGCCTGCCAGGCGAACAGTATCCAAGGAACGGACCCGTGCCAGCGCCCATCTGCCTGGACCCTCCCACCATGACAACCCGGTCTCGAGGGTCCCAGGTTACTCCAGGCCGCCCTCAGAATATCGACTTTCATTTACTTCTCACTAACACAGACGAAGACACTATTCAGGCATTATTGCGTTTCTCAGTTTTTCTAGAACAAGGTAAACTGGTCGTGGGACGAATAATGTCAGGCGCCATTGTCGAAAATGTAAACATGCTAGTGAGATAGCCTGGCAGGTTAATACAGCTGCAAAGACATACATTTATAACCACACGTCAAACACTGAACTAAGCCAGCGCTGGAATTCGATAAAATGACTGTGGAAACCCATACATTATAAGGCGTGGCAGCTCCTGCTGAGATCTTTGTGTGTACATCGAGTGTGAGGGGATTATAATAGCGTTTTGATAATGCCAGTGGTTAGATAAGCAGTTCTGGAAGAGTTCTGTGTTCGGTCCAGTCACAATTTTGACTCATACATTTGCATAGGGGGTTCATGTGCCTACTGCAGAGCATATCATGTTGTATACAGATCTCAGATTAGTACTTTATGCAGACAGGTAAGTGGGATACTGCTTTTGACATGGAGATCATGTTGTTACCTCCAGTTCAAAAGCTGCAATCCTAATGTAATACAGTGATCTATCGGCCTGCATACAGGACATGCGTGCAAACTGTAAGGGATGCCTTTAGATACTTACATTTTTTTCTCAATCTAATGTTAATCTAAGATTGCAAAGAAGGGCGAATGAATAAAGTCTTATTATTACAGAGAACCATAATCACTATACGTTTTATATCATAAAGCTCTACTTCTCCTGACTGGTTTTATAGTACTTGTAGACAGAAAATGGCTACTCGTGTGGATTATATGTGATTCCTACACCTTATAAGACTTGTTGTCTTAGATAACTTTTCCTGTACATTGATTTACACACTTGAATGATTTAGTGTTTTTCTAAGTGTGATGTAAAGAGCTATGGCAGCCAACATTGGGATGAGTACCACTAGAAAAGAAATAAACCAAAAAGAAATTACTAAGCGCCATTTAAATATTTATTTGCATAATTACTCATATACACAGACACATGTGCATTCTTACAGTGCATGCACATCCCATATATGGGTGGGATTGAACAAAGTCAAAAACCTGCCTATAAGTTTCTCTAAAGTACTTGTGAAGCAATAAGCTGTGCTCCTTGGTTTCTTTCCATTGCATTGGTGTCTAGGTGTTAGGCTTGAGATGGCTCACAGCCAGCATGTTTCACGAACAAAAGGAGGGCTAATGCTCCTTTAAATGAGGCCTTTGATTTGGCCCAACTGGAAGTGAAAATTTAAAAACCTCCTCCTCACCTGTACGGGGCTGCATCCAACAGAAAGTGGGCGCTGCTAAACTGTGTCCCAGTGGCTGAAAATGATGCCAGGCCAAACTCAGAATTTTTCCTTAGGTTGGCTGGATCCCAGATCCGACCAAGAAATAGCTACTGGAACCAGGATCCGGCACAATCCCCTTACTTTCCAGCACTGCTTCTGTCAGAAGAATTTCCCCCTGCATGCAGCTTACATAGGTAAATTAAGTGAGTTGTGAGTAATACCAAAACCAATATCTATGGCATACCATGTACCCCAGGGATCCTCCCTCAGCCGGATGCTGTTCGAGTGGGGACATTTACATGGCCCCACTCGCACACGTAGCCTGACAGCACGACCTCTACATAATCTCCAACGCCGACGACACTCAGCTAATCCTCTCCCTCACCAAGGACCCCATCACCGCCAAAGCCAACCTCCACGAACGAATGAAGGTCGTCGTCGACTGGATGAAGACCAGCCGTCTTTAGCTGAACTCGGACCAGACGGCGGTCCTCATCCTCGGCTCCAACCCTTCAGTCTGGGATGACTCATGGTGACCGACGGCACAGAGGGCAGGCCAGACACCGACCGACCACGCACACAACCTGGGAATCATCCTCGACTCAACGCTCTCAATGACTAAGCAAGTCAACGCCATCTCCTCCTCCTGCTTCAACATCCTCTGCATGCTCCGCAAGATCTACAGATGGATCTCAACAGATACAAGAAAGACAGTCACCCAGGCCCTCGTCAGCAGAAGACTCAACTATGGAAACGCCCTCAATGCTGGAGCACTGATCAAGCTCATCAAATGACTACAACGCATCCAAAATGCCTCAGAACAACTGTTCCTCAACTTACCACGCCACGGCCACATCACCCCCTTCAGTCTGGGACGACTCATGGTGACCAACAGCACAGAGGAGAAACCTGCACTGGCTCTCCGTCAACAAGAGGATATCTATCCTTCACGCTCCTCTCCCACACACACAAGGCATTTCACAAGACCGGCCCAGCCTACCTCAACAGATGGCTCTCCTTCTACATCCCCAACCACCAGCAACACTCCGCCGACCTCTCACTTGCCACCGTCCCGCGCATCCGCAGAACAACTACCGGTGGGAGATCCTTCTCTCACCTCGCTGCCAAGACATGGAACACCCTCCCACTGAGCCTAAGACAGACCCAAGACCTGCTGACCTTCAGGAGGATACTCAAGACCTGGCTGTTCGATCAGTAGCACCCCCCTCCCCCAGCACCTTGAGACCCTCGCGGGTATGTAGTGCGCTTTACAAATGATTGATTGATTGATTTTGACCCTGAAAGAATTTGATAGCACACCATAGAAAGATATATGGATTATATAGTATCTTTCTACGTTCTAATGAAAATCAGTAGTGCTTGGATGCAAGTCTGGCTTTCTTGCTATACCTAGGTACATGCAAGGCAACAAAACACTTTTTGTCTGGAAACAACCACAATAGTAAAAAGCGAGTGTGTACCTGTCTAAGCATCTCCGGGAAGTGCTGCTTCAATCACTGAAAAAAGTCTGTGCCTCAGCACAAAATCGCATTCCAGCATCTTTTTGTAAAATTTTCTTTTGTACAAAAGCCCATTGTGATGTCAGTATCATTGATAATAACTAATAAATATAATACAATCTACACCTGGTGTCTGCAAAGTGGGATACAGATATGCCACAAGATGAAAAGCAACTATTTTTCTAAACCTCCACCGCTGAAAAACCATATGCTCTTCAGACAATTGCAGACTTTAATGGGATGGTTATGTTAAAGAAATAACCTGCTGACATTGTAGAGTAAGAGACAATGCGATCACAACACAAAAAAGCTGTGTATGTCAAAAACAGACTAATGACAATGAACAAGTGATCTGCATGACTAAAAAAATATGTAAATGAAGCTTTCTTCTGAATCCGAAATGGAGAAATGTTGCTACAGTTATGGAATGTAGATTGATAGGCTTAGCACCAATTCCTACATTTTGGTTGCCAGCTACCCACAATAGAAAACAATGCGCTACACACCGCATTTCTGCCATTCTAAGTGTTCATATTACCCGATTTAGGTTATGCCCCGCAGAAGGCTGCCGCGGTCGTGCCGTGATACGAACATGGAACCTCCAGAAAGAAGATCGCGTTTTGTCAGCCGACAGCATCCAGTGTGACGAGCAGTCATCCTTCCTACTACTGCAGGAATGTTCACATGAAACTAAAAGCAACACAACATCCTAGTCTTTGCACACATTTCTTGTTTGTACGGCTTGAACCGATCACTTCTTCTGACAATACAGTATTTATTTATTTTATTTATTTAGAGAGTTTTGTATAGCGCGAACAATACCCTTGGGTATCAGAGCGCTTTACATTGCATGAGGTAGAAAAGACACAGCCTTGAATAGTACAACAGACATAGTTTTGTATAATACAACTATACCTGGTTAAATAACGTAGTTAAGTACAAACCAATAACAAATTAAAGGGTTACCATAGTATGACATGGAGCTTAAAATGATCAGTCTTGTCTATGGGAGGTATTTGCTCATTAGGAATATTTTCATTTCCCTCTTGAATGACGCTGTGTTTGTTATTTTTCTAATGTTTGGTGGAAGAGAGTTCCAGATTCTGGGTGCTGCTCCTGAGAAAGCTCTATCTTAGGTTTTCTTCTTCCGGAAGATGGGTGGTCTCAGCACCAACTCCTTGGCACTCTTAGCTGGTCTGTTTCCTCCAGATAGTTAAATTTTCTGTGCAAGGTATCTTGGTGTATTGTAGTGAAGCGCTTTGTGGGTGATACATGCCATTTTTAGCTGAATTCTGGCTGTAACCACTTTAATGCTTTCAAGTGTGGAGAGATATGGTCGAACTTTCTTGATCCGGTGATAGTTCTTGCAGCTGCGTTGAGGCATGCTTTTAGTGGTGCTGTACAGATTTTGGGTAGGCCTGCTAAAGTGGTGCAACCGTATTCAATCCTCAAGATTACCAATGATTGGACTGCTAGTTTAAGATCCGCCTGAGAAATCAAAGGTTTCATTTTTCTAATGTAGTTCGAATGAAAACGGGCACTTTTAGCCATTGCTTTGATGTGGGCTTTCATATCAAGGTTCTCATCGAGTATGATTCCTAGCGATTTCGCCGAATCAACTAAAGTAGGGGTGCAGTTAAGCGCCGTGATCATTTTAGACCATTCCTTGGACTCTCTGTGGTTCTTAGGTAGTGAGATTAGTAGGAATTCTGTTTTCTGAGTGTTTCGCTTCAGATGATTGATTGTTAACCATTGTAATGTTGTTTGTAAAGCCTCGTTCATTAACTTGATGTCTTCCAGAGATGCGATTTTAATGTATAACTGTGTGTCCTCCGCGTACATATGAAAGGCTATTTTAGAACTTCGAAGAATTTCCGTAAGCGGTTCGACATACAGGTTAAACAATGAAGGAGATAATGTAGATCCTTGGGGAACTCCAATCGTGTTAGGGCATGAAGGTGACAGAGCTTGGTTGGCCAGGAATATTTGCGTTCTAGTTTTGAGGAAGGAATCAAACCATTTCAGCACATTACCCGATATTCCCATCCTGTCCTGGAGCCTGTTCAGCAATTTTGCATGATTTACAGTGTCAGATGCAGAAGATAGGTCTATGAGGATGAGTTGACATGATCTATTTTGGTCTAGGGTCTTTAGAGCATCATCGACTATATGTAGAATTGCTGTTTCCGTGCTGTGACCTGTTCTGAAACCCGATTGGCATTCATCCACAAGGGAGAAATTGTCTATGTGTTCGCTAAGTTGTTTTTGTACACATTTCTTTATTAGTTAGGCAAGTATAGGGATGTTGGTACTGGGCGAAAGTTATTCGGATCAGCCGGCTTCGCTGTCGTTTTTTTGATAATGGGGACTACTTGTCCAGTTTTTAGGCATTCCGGAAGTATCCCTTGTGAGAGAGAGGCGTTATTAATTTTTGTCCATATAGGAATCACGATGTGGCTGACTTCTTCCATGAATTTTGATGGGAGAGGGTCGTTATAAAGGTTATTAGGTTTGATGTCTAGAAGCGTTTTGGCGATGTTATTCTGGTCCAACAACTTGAACGTATCCCAATGTGCCTTATTTTTTGCACTGTCCTCCTTAATTATTGAGTTGGTAGAGTTGGTATTGTTTGTTGTGGGTCTTTGGATGTCTAGGATATCCGCTGCACTCCTAAGCTCTCTTTCCAACGTGTTGGTTTTGTTGGTGAAGAATGTTGAGAATTCTTCACAACTTAGTTGTGTTTTTGTAATTTCTTGTGATGATTTGGCAAACTTGTTGGATTGTTGTTTTAATATTTCAAATAGTTTCCGTGGTCTGTTTTTGGCGAGATCCAGTTCTGATCTAATACATTTTTTTTTTTGGAGTGGAGGATCTTCTTATTGTATTCTTTTCTGTTTTTTTGAGGGATTTCAGTTCGGGAGAAGATGGGTGTTGTCTCCATTTTCTCTCTGCTTGTCTCAGTTTCCTTCCTGTCCCTCAGAGTTCTATTACCTCTACTCAGCGCTTGGACGCCCTCGGGCAGCAGTCGCGCTCTATAACACCCCTTCATTTCATTTCATTTCTTTCCTCATTCAGTGTTCCGTTAAACCATGGATTCTTATCCTTCTCTGTGACTTTTTTCAGTTTCAGAGGCATTGTAGTGTTCACTATATCCTTTATTGAATTAGTGTAGTGGTCCGTTAGATCATTCACGTTTTGCAAGTTGTTAGGTGGTTGCAGGTCCTTCTCGCATCTTTCTATTAGTAGTTCCATGTTCGGTTCTTTTGTGTCATGTATCCATTTTTTTACTTTGTCCGGTTGTGAGTGTTTGTTCTTTTACCATGTGGGAATCAGGAAGGTTATGGCATGGTGATCCGACCAGTCGCAAGGTTCAATTGATAGGATTGAAGTATTCTCTTTTATTGAAATTATCCAATCCAACGTAGCTCCTTTCGAATGAGTTGGCTGTCTGCATGCTTGGGAGAGGTTTAGCTTGGCTAAGAAATCTTTAAGAGTGTTGACCTGTTTGTCATTTTTGTCGTTCCAGTGCAGATTAAAATCCCCTAAGAATATAATTTTTGCATCGGTGTTAGTGTTTGCCGTAATGATCTCCATAAGTTGTTCTATGAAAGAACTATTGTTACCTGGTGGGTGATAAATTGCATGCAAGTTGCAACTTAGGTTGTTAGCCGATCTTGGCCTAGATGTAGGTAATTTTATTTTACCACTTCTTAAATACCGAATTTTACTGATTCAGTATTTAAGAAGTGGTAAAATAGAGGGGGGGGGTGTAGGTATTACAGAATCGGTAAATACCGAATCGTTGAGATTCAGTATTTACCGATTCTGTAAATACCGATTCGGTAATGCCCATTGATTCCTATGGGCATTGAAGCCCATAGGAATCAATGGGCATTACCAAATCGGTATTTACTGATTCGGTAAATACCGATTCCAGCAAGGGTGCAGGGGTGTCACTTTGACACCCTCTAGCACCCCAAATACAGGCATGTGTGCCATGTGGCACACAGACATGCCCTAAGGGCATGTCTGTCTGTCACATGGCATAGGTGTGCATGCACACATGTGCATGCACACCTGGATTCGATATTTTACCACCCAATTGGATTGGGTGGTAAAATACCGAATCTGAAAGGCCTTTGGGACTCAGAAGAGTCCCACCTACATCTAGAAGTTACCGAATCGTTAAAAATACCGAATCGGTATTTTACCGATTCGGTAAATTTACCGAATCGGTAAAATTGGCCCCCTACGTCCCAAACACCCTTTTACCGGTCTGTAACTGCCGAAATCGGCCGTTACCGGCCGGTAAATGGCCACCTACATCTGGCCTCTAATGTTTAGACCTAGGTATTCGCAGGATTTGAGTGGTTCCTATTGTATTTGGGTTACTTCAATATCAGAGTAGTGGATGCAGGCTATGCCGCCCCCTGTTTTTTTTGGTCTATCCAGTCTCACAATGCTATATAAAGGGGGCACTAGTAAGTCCATGACCGGAGATGATGATTCCGATAGCCATGTTTCCGTGAGGATTGTCATATCTATTTCCTGGTTGATGATGAAGTCAGCTATGCCTGAAACATGTAAGAAGGGACCCCCTCAAAAAATAAGTTGTGGCCCAGGAACAGAGGGGAATAAGCAACAATTCTAATGTGAAAACGTTCCTGCGTTGGCCTACTAATTCAATTATGCAACTAAGTTTATAAATATCTAATCAGGTGACAAGAAATAGAAAAATACTGAATTTATTCAAAACGTGTAAAAATTTATTTTTCTCTTTTTATCTTTCAATTCATATGAGTTCTGTTATCAATCAGAATTCACAAGACATACATTTTTCAATTCATATCAAAAATTTCAAGACAAGTACAATTAAATCATAAATATCTACAACAGAAAAAATTCTATATACAACATACAAAATTATTTAATAATAACCCTTGGTAACACTCATGTCTCTCAACACACTCACGTGCTAACAATCATACCACACTCAAACTCCAAACTAAGATGGTGAAAAGGAACTGAATTGCTATTTTAGCAAGTTGACAACGCTAAAAAGAGTTGGGCCAAGATGTCACTTAAGGCTCCCGTCGCAGGTTGACCTGCGACGGGAGCCTTAAGTGACATCTTGGCCCAACTCTTTTTAGCGTTGTCAACTTGCTAAAATAGCAATTCAGTTCCTTTTCACCATCTTAGTTTGGAGTTTGAGTGTGGTATGATTGTTAGCACGTGAGTGTGTTGAGAGACATGAGTGTTACCAAGGGTTATTATTAAATAATTTTGTATGTTGTATATAGAATTTTTTCTGTTGTAGATATTTATGATTTAATTGTACTTGTCTTGAAATTTTTGATATGAATTGAAAAATGTATGTCTTGTGAATTCTGATTGATAACAGAACTCATATGAATTGAAAGATAAAAAGAGAAAAATAAATTTTTACACGTTTTGAATAAATTCAGTATTTTTCTATTTCTTGTCACCTGATTAGATATTTATAAACTTAGTTGCATAATTGAATTAGTAGGCCACCGCAGGAACGTTTTCACATTAGAATTGTCAGCTATGCCTGAAGCATGTTTAGTTGCGGATATACAGTTGATCAGAAGACATTTCAGTGTTTTCCCAGCGTTGTTTGAGTTCAGGTTTTGCGTTTCGGTGTTTATATGTATTTGTTGTAAGTTGTTAAGGTTGGGTTTCCTATCATTCTGTCTTGATGTTCTACTGGTATTGATCAGGACTGTTCTGATTTCCTCCCCTCTCCTGCTATCCATTTCCTCATACTCCCGAAGTAATGATAGGGTTTCTTCTTCTGTTAAGTCTTTGCGTTTCCTGTCAGGTCGATTATGCCTATTTGATAATGGCATCGCAGTCTCCTTATTCTTTCTTTGTGAGTTATAAATTAGATCTATGATGTGCTCAACTTTCTTGTGGGTGCTATCTATAGCTTCACGTAACTTTTCCATTACATGCAAAGATCTTATCGTGTCTTGCGCCATGTTGTCCATTTTTGTTTGAAGTTCTTCGATTTCTCTCAGGGTCTGGGGTGATGTGTTGAGTGTGTTCCCCAGCTTTTTTCGGGATTCACAATTTGTTTTCCTCTTTTTTTGTTCTGTTCTCTTCATCGGGTTCTTTTTCCTTAGTTCGGTTGACTGATTCACTTTTATTTGTGTTGTTGGATGTGCTATCCAAGCTTTGAGCACTTAATACCATGTTTGGGTGAGATGCATTTCTTGCCGTTCACGAATACCTTTGAGCTCAAGTAGAATGGGGTATAGCTGGAGTGGAGTCTTCTATATCTGGTATTTCTCTGTCTTCAGCGAGTATCCTAATCGTCGGAGAAGCTCCTTGATTGAGGCGGGGTGATGATTCTTCTCTCTGATTTCCTATGTCGTTTCCTATTTCGTTTTCCTTATGACGTGTAGATATTTCTGTTCTGTTAGTGTCCTCTTCGAACAACGCGCTTCCAATTCCGCATGATTCTGTTACTTGCGTAGGCAGTTGTGGCTCCTAAGGTTCTCTAATTATTATGATGTCTGTGTTAGTAGTATCCCCGTGGTCTGGAGTGACTTCTAGTTGACTCAGGTGTTGTTCCGGTCTTGTGTTCTCTGCATGCCTTTTTAGCGTTGGGAATATGTTACCAAATTCTTCTAGTTCGATGTTAGAGGCTTGAATCAGTACTATTCCGGTCTTGTACATAGTTATGCAGAGGTCTGCTCTGCATCTTGGTGATGAGTTGGTCATAATTTGTATGCCATGCCATCTTAGTTTTGTGCCATTCATTTGCAAACCCAAGGACTCTTATTTTTGTACCCTGCTTTCTCTGATCCAACTGGAAGTGAGGGTAAAGTTGAGCCCGAGCAAGGACTGACCAGTACCCCATTTCTACTACTGAGCACAGGCTCTTTCGGATGGTGAAGCAGCAGAGGGGATTTTTTAGAGCATCACCGTCTATGTGGAGGGAAGAGCTGTCATTTGGCATACGTTCTCACGTGAACTGTCGGAAAAATGTGTGTGTGATGTGGAAATTACTTTAAGTTTGCCTCAACGAAGGCTATGGTGGTGGAATGTGCAGTAATCAACACATTGTTTTCCATCTATGACCAACAAGTCTATTGAGATATTCAACAAGATTGTGAAGGGCACGGTTGGTATATGAGGATCTGCACAGGAGGAAGTGGAGAATGCTTCTGCCAGATCCATTTTAGCAATACTGCAATGTTCAACAGGTGAGATTAGGTTTCAATCAGGTTTGAAGCTATCTTTGGGCTTCCCGCAAGTGTCCTGTATCATAGAGATAGTAGTCTGCAAATATCACAACATGCCATAGCACACAATGTTCTGAAGATAGCAGAGTAGATGGGGACAGCCGATGAAAATGCAGAAGATAGCCATGGGATGATTACCCTTCCATGACCAAATATGAAACAGAGCAGGACATCTGGGGCCAGATGGATGACTATTTTTAGCATGCACAAACCTGTGTTAGACCCGTTTGCGCACGCTAAAAATCTTGGGCCCATGTACAAACAGTATTTTCCAAGTCACAAATAAATTGCGACTCGCAAAATACTGCTTTGCGACTCAATAGTTGGAAGGGGCGTTCCCTTCCAAATAGCGACTCCATAGCCATGTATGAATGTTTTGCAATTGCGGCCGCAAAACACTCGCAAATAACCACCGACTTCAAGTAGGCGGTAAAGTTTTCGCAAATGGGAAGGGGTCCCCAGGGGAACCCTTCCCCTTTGCAAATGCATGCAAAATTATTTTTAAAGGGCAGTCAGTGGTCCCAGGGACCACTGCCTGCCCTTAAAATATGTAACTGTTTAATTTTTATTTTTTTAAATGCATCCCGTTTTCTTTTAAGGAAAAAAGGCTCGATTAAAAAAAAAACTGCTTTATTTAAAAGTAGTCCCGGACATGGTGGTCTGCTGAGTGAAGGAGCCATTCAAGCCCTACTCACTTAAAACAACCCTGAAAAAGAAACGTTTATTTAGCTGTCTCATGATTTTGAAACTGCACATCAAGCAACCAGAGGGTTGATTTCAGGTTTATTACTCCCAGGTCCCTTATGTCCTCGTCTCATTCATTAACAAAGTAGAGATTACCATCTCCCGACAGAAAAAAAGACAAGAGGAATGCTGGGACCCTAATACTGCCACTCCCACTGGGAGTACATAAGCAGTACTTACCCAGCATCCCGCCTGTTCTTTTTTAGGTCTCGGCCTGATCCAGCGCATGCGCTGGATTGGCCGAGACATTTAAAGGCTGCTTTTAAAAGTGCTACCAAAGCAGCGACCAGCTTGCGAGAACGCGATCAACAGCACACGCGCATGCGCATAATAGCAAGCTGGTGGCTGGCAAGGTAGCACTTGCGCTCTTTTTTTAAATTTCATTCGGCCGGGCGGCGTTACTTTTACGTCCACATGGACTCTCCTTTATGCTGTCCCTTGTTTCATACTGCACTTCAACCCACAATTGTTGTTGCCGCTAAACACTCTAATTGAAATTAGGTAATATTTCCCTAATTGTCAGTAATTCGCACACATTCATGCGTATTCCTCGCATCGCTGCTCTTGAGCGCGCACTTTAACGCTCCTCCCCCTCCCCCAACAAAGACCTCGTCTCATGGCTGGACCTTTTCACCTTGCCGAGCTCTCTCCCATGTGTTCTCTGGGGTAGGTCTTTATTGTAAGGGGCTCGGGTCGCATCGCTATGCCCAGCTGTCCCCACCATCTCCTCTGCTTCCTTTGATGCCCCTGTTTGACTTGCACTTTACATGCGAATTAAACAACCGCCGCCGGCCCGGGAGACACAAGAGCACTTGAATTGCCTTCACCAGGCCCAGAGTCCATCAACGTCACCACCAAGCCGCGCTGGGATTGGCGCAAGCTCTGAGGGTTACCCCGGCAACCAGGGGGCTTGTTTTTCATGACCACAGATCAAGGAAGATCTACGCACCCTGTGAGCAGCTGAAAAAAAGCAGAAATCACCATCATAGAGACAACACATTGGGCAGGAACCGCTAGAGACCAAGCAAGGACCATACACCATAGCCGGATGCACACACGTGTAGGGGGCAATCCACTGCACACATGTCCCACCTGTGCCCCCTGGTGAGACAGCACACAATCAGCGCACCTGAAGCACACGTCTCACATCAATGTGCAGGCAACATCCTTCACCAATGCCAACTCCAAATATACAACCAGTGTGGTTGATCCCTTCACCCTCTGACAGTCCAACAGCAACCAGCTGTCCCTGGATGGTACCAAGGTAAATGCACAGCCCCATGGCAACTTCCCAATTAACACCCCACTCACCTCAACTCCACAACCATGAAATCCACAACTCTGGCAATGCACGCAACACAAGTACACAACCTAAGTGCACAACAACATGCTGTTGGACTTGGCCCTTTTGCAGGGTCATCCCTGAACTTTTTTCCTTCCTCCTCTGTTTTTTCTGACCTGTTGTTGGGTGTTTTATGACTCTGAGCACTTTACAACTGCTGATCAGTGCTAAAGTGCATATGCTATCCCTACTATAAATGAATGTATTAATTAGTGTTTCCATGATTGGCTGATTTGGTTTACTTGTCAGACCCTAGTACAGTGCACTGAGTGTGCCCAGGGCATGTAAATCCAAATGCTGCTGGTGGGCTTGCAGCGCTGGTTGTGCCACCCACGAAGCTGCCTTGTAAATTGTGTCTAAGGTCTGCCATTGCAGAGCCTGCGTGCAGCCTGGTACTGCCATGCTGACAGGGCAAGTGCACCCACTTGCCAGTCCCTAAACCTTCCCTTTTCTTCATATTAGTCACCCCTATGGTAGGTCCAAGGGCAGGGTGCCTTGTAAGTATAAGGTAGGACAAGCCCTGATGTGTGTGGCATGTCCTAATAGTGAATTACAGCCATTTTCGTTTTTTACTATTGCAAGGCTACCTGTTCTCCATTCGCCAGAATGGGCTGTTAGAATTATTACATTGTATAATCCTAACTGACTCAAAGAACATGGTAAAAATTCGAGTTTTAGTATACCTGGACTAAAATACATCTTTTAGTGAAGTTTATTTTAATATTCTGTGTTTGCAAATACCACTTTTAGAAAGTAGGTATTTGCTTTTTTATTTTTTATTTTTATTGGATATTACCACACTACAGGTTAAAAATACTCTGGCTAGCACCCTGCCCGTCACAAGAGGTGTGCCTCAGGGCTCTATTTTGAACCCTTCACTTTTTAATGTTTATATGGCTCCCCTGGCCAACGTGATCAGAGCTTTCGGGTTCGACGTGTTATCCTACGTGGATGATACGCAAATACTGGTCAAGCTCGGCCCGACGTAAACGACACTAAAAGGCGCTTTAAAATGTGCATGGTAGAGGTAAAAAATTGGATGGGCCACAATCATCTCCAGTTGAATGGTACCAAATATGAAGTCATGTTATTTGGGCGAGCGAGCGAACACTGGACCCAAGACTGGTGGCCCTCGGAATTAGGGAAGTGTCCTGTCCCAAAGGAATCAGTCCGCAATTTAGGGTTCCGCATATTCAACAAATTGTCTATGAGAGACCAAGTGAATCATACGGTGGGCACCTGTTTCGGAATTATGCGGAGCCTACGTAAGGTCTTTAAATGGCTACCAATCGAAGCACGCAGAATCCTGGTCCAGGGCCTCATCGAAAACCGGCATGATTATGGCAATTCTTTGCTCCTTGCCATAAACGAGTACCATACCAGGAAACTGCAGGTTGTTCAAAATACGGCCGCCCGCCTGATTCTAGGCCTACCCAGACGATCCCCCTCTTCGCCATGCCTGAGAACCCTACACTGGCTGCCTGTTAACAAAAGAACCATCTTTAAGACCACGTGCCTGGTTCATAAAAACATGTACGGCCGAGGACCAAAATACTGGACCCAGAAACTGACATGGTATCTGCCTGGTCGACAGCTGAGATCTAGTACCAAATCACAACTCACGCCAATCAGAGGTCAAATGGCCAGAAATGGTGGTCGTGCCTTCTCTTTTAGGGCACCATCACTTTGGAACGAACTTCCCTTCAGCCTACGTACAACAACAGAACACATGATTTTCCGCAAAAAACTGAAAACATGGCTCTTCTGCTAGTTCCATCCTTTGGCTCACTCTCCCTCCTCAGGATTTCCGCATGCGCCATGAGACTCCCTCGGGATGTGATATGCTGCGCAATACAAGTATCCAGACTAGACTAGACTAGACTTGTCTAACTATCCAAAGCCTGCCTCTGCTAGGTGGTGTATTCATTTGTCTGGGATTTTTGAGTGACGTGGCTGGTGGATTCCAAGAGACAGGATGGGTCAGCCCAGTTGTGAATAGAGAGATCTGCATCTAGATGGGAGGGAGGAGTTGCACCTGAACCTTGAATAGGGCTGTGCTTGCCTTCCACAATGCTGGCTCCACCTCCTGGGGTGCAGCTGATGTCTCTGCCCTGCACACTGAAAGAAGAGAAGGAAGACTGTCAAAAAAGTGCTCCAGGACTGTGCTTGCCTTCCACAATATTGCCTCCACCCCCTGTGAGGCGTCTGATGTTCCTGCCCTGCACTGTGAAAGGAAAGGAGAAGTCTGGTAAACAGACTGCTTCAGAACTGGTTTGGACTGGGCATAGGCCCCTCTCTCCTCAGAGAACAAAGGATTTTGGGGTATAAATATTGGGACCCTGATCCCAAGAAATTAGATCACTTCTGGCCGTACAAGACGAATCCTCTGCTGAGGAGAAGAACCTGAAGAAACTGAGGAGAGACTATTGCCAAGCTGAAGTGCTGCTTAGGGGATTGGCCTGCAGTGGTTGCCTGACTGTAAAGAGAGGAGAAAGAACTTTGTGGACTTTACTTTCAACTTGTGAAAATATCTCCAAGGGCTTGGAAGAGAGCTTGCCCCCTGACCGAAGTCTCAGTACCAGTAGACTTCACCAGCCTTTGTGGATTGCTGCTGGAAACGCTGTTTCAGTGGCTACAGAGGCAGGGAGCTGTGACCTACTCTCACGACCGGCCCGGTGTCCTGAAGACGTAGCATCAAGCAACTTCCGCCTTGAACAACGAAAGCTCTGAGCTCACCGACTCCGTCCTGATGCTGTCACCGAGCCGTTGCCTGCACCGCGACTGGTGGACACCGCAACGTGCAACGCCTCTCTACACCAGTCACTGCTGCTGACTTTGAGTCCTGTGAACGCACCGGAGTTGTTCACTGCCTCACACGCTTCGCGACGCACCGCCCGACTCGCACCACTGTCTGGACTGATCAACGCCAGCTCCGGAACTCCGGCTCTGTCGCACCACGTAAGCTGCAAGCACCGCATCGAAGCACCGTCTCGCCCTGCAACGCATGCCTTGGATCCACTGACTCTGTCAATGGGCCGCTGCCTGCACCCCATCAAGGGACAACGCATCCTGCAACGCTTCCTTTCTGCACAACGACAAACACTAGAACCGGCTCGCACATACGTGCCGGCCGCCTCAAGTAAAAAGTACTGTGACTGAGTCTGTCGAGATTTGAGTGGGCCCGGACCGACGCGGTCCGTTCGATTTGCTAGACTCTGTGTTATATCAACAAGTTTGTAGCCAGACAGGGCTACCACCTCACACAGAACCTTGATCTAAGCCTTTTTAACCAGAACTCTTGAAATCTAATAGTACTGTGGATTATTTTTGTCGTTTATTAGTCTTGTTGTAACTCTATATAAAATATACTTATTTTTGATATACAACCCTGTGTGTTGTCCATTTGTAGTGTTGTCACTGGGTTACTGTGTGTGGTCACAAATGCTTAACTTACAACGCCTCTGAGATAAAGCCTTGCTGCTCATGCCAAGCTACCAAGTGGGTGAGCAGGGGTTATTTTAGGAGTGTAATATCCTTATCCTGACTAGAGGAGAGGGTCCCTATTTGTCACAAGTACCTACCTGTGCCAACTAGAGACCCCCAATTCTAACACATGCCCATCCACCAGATGCGATAGAACAACTCACAATGTTAACCTGTGCAAGCCGTGAACATGACTAATCTACGGCATGGCACCTCAGCCACACCATAGACGAATGTTGGGAGAGTTGGGAACGAAGCATATGTGAAGGATGCAGTAGAACCATGATTGGGAAAGTACATAATGCCAAGAGTGGCGGCGAAGTGCAGAACAAACCACAGTATGCAGAACACACCCATATCTACGGTGACATACACCTCTGGTTAATGGAGTGTAGTGGACAGTGGACACAACCATGTCGTCCCAGCCAGTGGGGGTCCTTGCGGAAAAGATGCCTGTTACTCCCCACCCATAAGCGTGAGCAGGGTAGGATGGCCCAGCGTACGTCAGGCCAGTGTGGGGGCATGAATAAAAAGCATGTAGCCCTGGGCGTAGTCCTCTTCCAGAAAGCCCAAGTCTCTGCCAGGGCGGTGCCAACCACCCTGCCACAAGGCCGATGCTGACCTCATTAGCGAAGTTGCCTGAGATAATGTGTGCCTGCCATACCCGGGCCCGCTGGGCCACAATCCCATCAGGGCAAACCCTACGCAGCCAGGCCACACTGATCAGCATCCGACACGGGTGTCTGTCATGGAGGCCCACCACGTGCCAGTGTAAGGTCCAAGCCCGAGGCCCTAGACCAGGCCAGCCTTTCAGACCACCCTTGTCCCCCCAATGCTGTCCCACATTACTCCTTTCTCGTTAACATATTCTACCGGCAACCTCTGCGGCCCAGTGGGTCCCATATGTGAGACTGTGTCCTGGCTCCTGAATGGCAGTGACCCCAAATTCGGGACAGCGGCCACAGCACCAGACTCCCTTTGTTCCGTGAGGCATACTTTCATCTGCTCATCTTGCGACACATCCTGCCACAAACCCTGTCCAACGCCATCCAACGAGCCGTGCTGCCACAAACCTTGTCCAACACCATCTGGTGAGCCGTGCTGGCACAAACCCTGTCCAACACCATCCGGCGAACTGTCGATGAAGGACCAGGACAACTTTGCGGACCAGTATGTCTCACATCCAGCACCTAGTTGCGAATCACGAATGGCTGAGTCCACACCAGGGGATGCACGGAGAGGAGTAAGAGGAGGACAGCTGGGTCACAGACACGGAGGTGACAGAACACATGGTGCCACTGAACCAGAACTGCGCAGGCCATTTGGGCCACCAACCTATGCAGGCGACACTCGGTGAATGGCCTGTGCTGTCTGCTGCCTCCGGCCTACACTGCTCTCGGCCTAATCTGTGCTCGAGTAGGCCACATATTTGCAACTGAACATCGATTATGCAAAGGCAGATGCCACATCATTGCACACAAGGAGAGGCCTAAGAGGATGTCGCCTTGCTACTTGGCGGAGAGAAAAGAATCATTGTTATGGAGGTGTTCGTACACTACAGACAACTGCCCTGGTGTCACTAGCGCTGTGCATCGGGAGCCGAAAACATGTGGCTGTGGGCCACTGCTGACGGCTGCCTTCGGCCTACAATGTGGTCCAGTAGGTCACAGAGTCATGATTTTGCAATGGCGGAGTCCATATCAGTGTACCAGCATCATCGCAGTCTGCATTCCCACTCAGCCCGGTGCCACTAAGTCTGTTCCACGACATTCATGGACACTCTCTGGTCAGACAGTGGTGGTGTCTGAGCCTATGGACTAGGGGCCATTTTTCACCCCATGTAGCTGATATGGACTTGGTGGTCGCAACAGGGTGTCGCATTACACTCCTCCATTTGCTGCTTACTGATAAAATCAAACCTGTCTTGCCCTGGAGGACACCTTCCACTGTCCCACAAAATACTCCTCGGGCAATGGTGGTTACCCGCCCTGGTTGCATGACCGATCTGATTGCACCGCAAGTCACCGTCCCGTGGCTGGGTGCCTGTGCCAGCCGCAATGCGTCTGTGGCCACTAACTCTGTGCTGGTCAAGTCCGGGACCCCTTCTCCGGGGTCATTGGCTGGACCCTGAGGCGAGGGCCTTGGGCCCATCAGCATCATGACTCTGTGGCCTTGCGCTGTACGCAGCCTCCTGGTGAACATGCGTCCCACCAGGGCTCACACACCAAAGTGAGTCCAAACAGGCTCGCACGACGCATCACCGCAGGAGACACACGCCACCACCGCCAGGACCACCTTCACACACCATCTGCCAGAGTTGAAGCAGTGGACCAGACTGGCTTCGTGGTTGCTCAGGCGTGTCGTGGATGCCATCATCGGTCTGTTACCCTGATTAGCACTCCAGGTGCCAGTGACTCAGTGCACCGCAGGCCATTGTTCATAGCTGATTGTGTTTTGTGCTGGGGAGCGGTTGCGCAGGTATGTCACCTCAGACATTGTGGGGGCCCTGAGACATTGCTGGTGAAGATGATGCAGGTCTGACACACCCCACTGCATCTGCATCAGGAATGAATCGTAGGGACACAATCTGTGACTTTTTCTGCCAATGAGCGCGTTCATCTCTAGTGTCCAAAGCCCAATGCACTACGACTTACGGACACTTCTGTTTGCAGGTTGGCTGTCCTCTGGACTTTATCCGGATCACCCCATGTTGCTCATCAGTTGACTCTGTATTGCATGTGTTTTCTGTTTGCATTGCACTAGTGTCCAATGTCCAAGTGGTTGCCAACACCAGCCATTCCGTGCGGAATGACTTACACTCAC
This sequence comes from Lissotriton vulgaris, assembly GCF_964263255.1. Taxonomy (NCBI): domain Eukaryota; kingdom Metazoa; phylum Chordata; class Amphibia; order Caudata; family Salamandridae; genus Lissotriton; species Lissotriton vulgaris. The sequence goes on along the minus strand of NC_141693.1, from coordinate 1,635,220,883 downwards.
CCCACACACATCCAGCATAGGCATCACTATAATATGTGGCCCTGCCAATAATAGGGCCGGGCGCACATGCCTATAACCAGTTCTACATGATCTCTGCGTGTGTCACATCTGTTCTTGTAGTACGCATTTGGTCCCTGGGCCCTATGACTTTACATTGTGCGGTGTATCACGGATGCAGACATGTCACCGGAGGCAGCATGTTGAGACTAGGACATGTAGCTTTGTCGTCACCCACTCCATTTATGAGGGGAGCGGCCAGGACCATTGTACGCACAGCCAACATGGGTGTGTGACTGCTAATTGCTCATCCTTAGGCGTTGTTCTGAGCTGTGCATCTACATGTGTCTCCATGGCAGCGTGGGTCTCCTTTTGTGGGCTGTGGGTGGGCCCTGTAGAGTGAAAGACCCCTGCGTATGTGTCCTGGTTCACATTCCATAGGTTCGGTCCCCTCCAACACCTGTTGGGCCACCTCCTTTTGGCGTGCAGACACATGCCATTTGGGTGCCATGTGTGGGTGGGTGAAGTATCGTGACACAGCTGTGCCTGCGGGTGTTTCCTACTGTGTGTGCTGTTGCAGGCTTGGTGTTCTCCTCTGCGTATCTTGGCTGTCCGGGTCCTGGTGGGGGGTTGCGTGGGATATCCATGGGCTGTTGTAGGGCGTCGGTGTCGACGGTGTGGTGGTCCTTTCCAGCACCACTGATGTGTTGTATTGTGTGCTCTGCTGCAGGTGTTGTGTGCCCCTCTGCGATGTGAAGGAGAGGTGCATTTTGCTTTTGTGCTGGCATATATATATTGGCACATTGTGCTAGTTTGCATGCAGACTGTATGGCGGTGTACTTTGTGTCTGTTTGGGGGGTGCTGAATTCCTCTGCTTGTGGGTCAGTTGCTGGTGGTTTTCTATCACCTCCGCAATGCTGGTCTTATTTTCATGCGGTCTGCACCCCGTCTTCCTCTCCATCTTCTCCTTGGCCTTCCTCAACCCCGTTGTTCCTTGCTGGTAGTCTGTGGGGGTTCTGGGGTTCAAATTGGGCTCTGCGCTGGGTCAGGGTGCATCTATGTTGCTGCGTGCTTTGGCTTGTCTCTGGTATATTTTTACTGGGGTTTTTATGGTGTATTGTCCCGCCAGACGTGTGGGATTTGCAGGTCTGTGGCCGTTTTTCAACACTTTTTGTACCACGGTTGGCCTCATTGCATGTTTTTTTGCATTTGCGTTTTGCATTTTTGTGGCGTGGCGTTGATTTTCACGCGGATATTTGCCGCGTTCTCTGGTGCCTATCACATGCTACCGCCTTGTTGTGAATTCCAGGTTGACACAGGGTTATTTTCCCGTGATGGGCTGCGATGTTGAAAGTTGCGTTACGCTACTCTTGCGGTAGTTAGCACACGTTCTTGTGAATATACCCCTTTATCTTTAATGTTGAAGCATTTGGGTTGAGTGCAGTGTATTATTACATAAATGTTGGCTACTGACTTGAATGTCCATTGCTTATACTTTAACTCCAAAGGATAGTGGTCCAGTTAACTATGAAAGAGACAAACTAGTTAAATACCTGAGTTTAAAATTAGATATGCTGATATTGCTGTACATCTTTTATGTTCCAGATTTAGTGACCTATGATGTTGAAGAACCAATTGAGCCAACCTCATCTATATTTCTAGTATTGCTCTAAACTGAAGAACAATATTGATATGGATTGCCCCTCTATGTTACATTTAAAAGTATTAAACCATTTTCTAGTACTGTATCATATTGGTCTGACCCGACTGTTATTAAATGCAACAAACAGCTGAAGCTGAAGCTGCAGAAGGTCTTCAAAAATAGGACCTAGATAAATGCAAAAGTAAATTAGAGTCGCATGGAATGAACCGCCATATTACACCCATTAGATTAATTACCAAGACTTAACGTTTTGCCCTTGTCAGCTGTGTTTTGAAGGCAGCTTTGTATACATCATTATTTAAAAGACAGTTCAAATGGACTTACATGTTTGTTAAGGCTAACTGCTTTTTAGAATCTGCATATAAACATAAATATCAGCTGAACCAGTCAAGGAGAGTTGGCCAACACTGTTTTAGGAAAAACACTTTCTTATGTTTTTTTTCAGATTAAAAAGTATTGTGACAAGCATAATATTGATCAATTCCCAATCAAGCTGTGTTAGTATCTCATTGTTCAAGCCTGAATCTAACCTCTCTTTTAAAAATTTAGAATGGTGAACTTCATCAAGGTCAAACTTCATATCTAAAAATACATTTGCACAAAATCAAATCTTTCGAAATAATGGTCAATGGTCTAAAACATAATGATTAGTCAAAGCTTTACAAAAAACTACTCTGCTTATGCACAGAATCTCTCCCTCTGCCAATTAAACTCGAAAACATGTTTTAAAAGACCTAGGAGCATATTCACAAGGATTTAGCTCAGAATTATCCCCACTTTACCACTTTAACGCATCAAAAGTGGTGATAGAATTAGCACCCCATTCACAAGCTGGTGCAAACTGCAGACATCGCCAGAATTCTCACGATAACATCCCGAAAACCTAACACCACGGCCAATAACACCAAATAATGCTATTGAGATGCAGGGTAGGTGTTCCCATGCAGAAATACAAAAAAAACAGCAACACAACATTCACGACAAACTGACAGATCCATGAAGCTAACCAAAAACACGCGTTATGCTGCGTTAGCCTCAGGTATTTAACACCTGCCTCAAGCTACCTGCAGTAGGCAATGGAGCACCGCACACAGCCACAACCAAAGAACAAACAATGCCATGGAGCTACTCATCATGCAGCTCGGAGCCCCAACAGGGTCACAACACCCACCGCTACCACCCCCAGGACCGCCACCACCCCCTGGACCCAGATCAGCCCCCCCAGGACCACTACAGAGGCAGCGCAGAGTAAGACAGTGGACCTACCGAAAACCTTCCACTCTCACAGACCTAACGCCTGAGGAAGTCATTGCCCACTACAGGCTCAAAGCGACAACCATTCACCGCATCCTGACCCACACCGTCCACAGGCTGATGGTCCCAACACAGTGGAGAACCAACATCCCTCCACAGACAAAGCTGCTGGCTGTGCTGCAGCTGTTGGTCTCTGGTATCTTCCAACCAACAACTGCTAGAGTCGGAGGGGTCTCACAGCCAGCCCTATCAAAGTCCATCACACCTGTTCTGGATGCCATCCTCAGCTTCATACCCCAGTACCTTCACTATGAAATGAAATGAAATGAAATTTGATTTATAAAGCGCATGGCTGTCCGGGAGCGTCCCAGCTCTAACAAAAAATGGAAACAGAGAACAAACTGAAGAGGGTACCGATAATTAGGAGTCCATGGGAAAAAGAAATGTTTTAAGGGCCTTTCGAAACTTAAAATAACAGGGTTCGGTCCGAATCCGACTGGGGAGAGAGTTCCAGTTTTTTGCCGCATTTACAGAGAAGCGGCGACCCCCTGTTAGTGCCTTCCTAACTCTGGGAACCTTAGCAAAATTTCCAAGGTCCGACCGGAGAGCCCGAGCCTTATGGGTGATGCATAGCGATTTAAAGATGACTCTTTCGCGTATTGGCAGCCAGTGAAGTGCTCTCAAGACTGGTCTAGCCGAAGATCTTCTTGAGGTACCCGCTAGCATCCTGGCTGCAGCATTCTGTACCCGTTGAAGGATATTGATGGTATCTTCAGGAGCTGCCAAAACAGCTGGAGACCAAACAAGGCTTCTACGCCATAACTGGATTCCCCAGTCCTGAAGAGACCTGAGACCCTAATCAGGTCGAAACGTCGTCGACAGAGATAAAGAGACATACCTTCTATAACAGTTGTTTATACATTTCAACTGCTGTACCTAAATTGTTTATACTTATAATTTGGTCGCCTCTTTTCAACTTACATGTACATTTGAAACCTTATGTTATTTACATATTATTATGTCTCCCCTTAGCAGTATAGGTTCTTTTTTTGTAAAATTTGCTTGGGACACGCCATCACCTTTTTGAGAGCATATGTGTTTATAATGCTACTGATATTTTGTGTGAACTGTTGATATATATTTTACATAGATTACTAATTCATTCGCATTATGTATATACAGCTTCTTTTCTTGTCATCTATACCAATCACCCTCATTGCCATTGTGCGTTTTCTTTATCAGAATTAAGTCTCAGTTGCCCACAGGAGCCAATGTTTCTTGTAAAAACCTTCACCCAGGCTCCAAGTGAGTAGGCTTCCCTTGTTTCCTTTCCCAATAGCCGGAGTCCAAGCTGTGTTGGGGCAATCAACTGCACACATGTCCCACTTGTGCCCCCTGCGGATACTGCACACCACTACCGCAACAGAAAGCACAAACATTCCATCAATGTGCAGGCAATAGAGGACCACCGGGGATTCTTCACCAATGTCATCGCCAACTACCCAGGCAGTGTGCATGATTCCTTGATCTTCCTACAGTCCATCAACAAACAGCGCTTCCAGGATGGCATATACGGGATACGACTGCTCGTTGGTAAGTACCAAGGTAACACGCCACACATCCCAATGCCTCCACAGCACAATGCACAACTGTGGGGTTGCACACGTGACCAAAGCATATTCAGCATGTAAAACTGCACTTACACCTACCAGACACGACCACAACACTCCATGCTCACCCTGGCCTACCCCTGCACACTATGCAGACTGGTGGTGTAGTTGTCAGCACCAGCTCATCCCTGCGGGCTGGCGAACACTTACCCCACACACAGCCAGCACAGGCGTCACTGGATTGGTGGACCTGTCATCACAATCTTCCGAACCAAGTATTGACTCTTTCCTCCCTACACTGTCAGAGGTGATCAAGTATATGCACTCTTCCCTTGGATGATAACACCCCTCTGAGATCCGAACATACCCGCCCAGAGGCAGTACAATGTGGTCCACATACGCACCAGGGGAATAGTGGAACGCACATTTGGCGTGTTGAAGCCATGTTTCAGGTGCCCGGATGGCACAGGTGGGAAGCTCCTGTACAGCCCAGACATCGTGTGCAAGCTGATTGTTGAATGTTGTGTGTTGCACATCTGTGTTTACACCAGGGCCCCATGGATCCCAGTTCCAGAGGTACCGGCCGATGATGGTGGTGATAGGGCAGGTAGCCCACATCCCACTGCAGCAGCGGCAGGAATGGTTCATAGGAATACCATCATTGACACGTACTTCTCATGACCACGTCACATTGTGACCGTCCATGGCATCATGCACAGTAGAAAATGTCTGAATGCACTGCATGTGTGAATAAACATTTTTGCAGGTCTCAGCTTGTACTTGTACATTTTGATGTTACGGTTCCCTGCGTTTCAGATGTGATTTTGCTGGTTGTGCACATTTGCAGAACCAGTTGTGTCCTGTGTTCAAATGTGGTGGGAGTGCTGTTTGACATGGGATGTTGTCACTGCGGGGGTGCACTCCTGATTGTGTACGTATGCTTCATGGTGTGTGTGTCGCTCCTGCTGCTCTTCTCCGTCTACCACTGGTCTCTTTTGCGTGGGGTGCCTGTCGGTTCAGTCCTTTCATTGTGCTCAGATGTAGTGGTGTCCTCTGCAGCTGGCCAGGGTGCATTCGCCATACTCCGTTGTTGATGATTTTTGTTCAGTGGCATTTTCGGTGTGCTGGTCTTGTACTGTTTTCCCGCATTGCGCGTGATTATTGCTGCCCTCGCGCTGGTTGTCACTGTTTTCTCATCGCGCTTGTGACTATCGCAGGTTTTTTGCGCGTTGGGTTATGTGTTTTCATCTTCGTTGCGGTTGTTGTTTCGCGGACATTGTCCACAGTGTCGGCAAACTACCGCCGTATTGTGAATTCCACGTTGTCACAGGGTTATTTTCCCGTAATGGGCTGCGATGCTGAAAGTTGCGTTATGCTACTCTTGCGGTAGTTATCACACGTTCTTGTGAATATACCCCCTAGATGTAACATCTAGGGAGGAGATGTTGAAATATTTTCACTTTTTTCAGTTATTCGATTCCAGTATATTGGCATAATTTTAGATCCTTTCCATGTTGATGGTTAGCAGCTGAGATAATTAATTGCATTCAAGTTACAGGAAACGAAAGTAGATCAGCAAATATAAAAATCAACAAGAGCACAAACAGGGAGCCTTCCCTAACTTCTGGGATGTCAACGTGCGACAATTTGCATAAACATAAGTTCTGGAACAATCGTAGGAGTAAAGGGTGGGGGAAGCTCCTCCGTTTCACCCACACTGACAAGTAAAATTATACTATAGTTAAAGGAGTTAAATACTGGGACTCATAATGATTTTCAGCATCTCTCATTTGGCGAATTGGGTAACTGACAGACTCATGAACTAATAATCTAGGGCTAAAACTATATCAAACCAGGAATTACTATAAGAGCTAGAAATGAAGCCAACATTCCCTGATCAACTCAGTGAGTAGTAAGTTATACCACAAAACAAATCTAAGGATTTCAATATTTCACTCAAAAGGAGTATATTTGGTAGGCTCTAGAACATCAAATATTCACTTTGAAAGGTTTGGAGAATTTCATTCATGCAGGTCACCGTTCAAACCAATCTTACAGTTGGTGATAATTCTATAGTCCCATAATCATATGCAAAATAATTGTCTGGTATGCCCAAGATCACTGAACCCTCAACATCAGAAGCAATGGATCTTTATCACTTTCAATATTTTACAATTAAGGAAAAGTCAAAGTTGGTCGTGCAAAATAAATATATAAGACCCAAAACTAACATGTGCCTGCATGATAGATTAAATTACTACGTGCCCTGGCGGAGGATCTGATGACCACATTTTGAAATGATCTTGGGCCCGCAAACATTTCAAGCATTAATGGCAACTGCTGTGAAGGCAGTTCCTGTCACTGTATTGCAACTTTGCCATAGAGCTATATCAAACCTGATGGAGCTGTAAGACAAAGTTATAATTTGTTTTCATTTTCAAAAACAAAACCGGGGTTTCTTTGGCAAGCAACTTTTGTAAAGATCATGTATTCCAGTGCAGAGACCCCTTTTTAATTTCAGTTTAATGATGTGTTATTGAACATGTAACAAGTGATGAATTACTATTTCATCAAATGCGTGTTTCTGGCATGTGCTTTCATTCTGTAAATGTGTAATGAAAATGTCAGGACATTTTGATAAGCGAGATCATGCAAAAACAACATTCAGTTATTATTTAGCTTAGAAATTGATCCATCATTCCTTTATTTTATTTAATTTAATCACTAGCTTTTGGGTTTGTTTATTTTAGTTTGAGGTTCTTGAACACATGCATGCAAAGTCAGCGTTGTGCAGGCCAAGACTCCATTTTGTCATAGACCTTTTACAAGGACAAATGACATCCATAATGCAAAATAACGTAGTCCTTATTGAAGTGTTTTTCCCTTATTAGTACAACTACTGATGTATATGATTATGTAAATACATTCCTCAAGAGAAATATTATTGGTCAATAATACTATAAACACCTGAATCAAATTGGAGAGAGGAACTTCACCCAGGTTGCAGATCCTGATGAGTGCAGCACCAAATTTCAGCTGGACTAAAGAACCTTCCAGCAAGACCCTCTGAAGCACTGCAAATCATTCCATTCTAACTTCACTAACCTGTGCCAGGATTGTGTTTTCGAAAATATGCAATCTTCCTCTCCTTGTGCTTGAAATAGCGGACAAGCTATTCCAAACAGACCACATACAGGTTGTCCAGGTATGCGCACCACCTCTGAAACTCAGGCTTATTTATTTATTCATTTGCTTGAACTACCATCGTGCACAGTGAGGGTGTTAAAGGCTATAAATTGTGATGTTCCGAATTTTCCCTTTTTTCACTGTTACCGAAAAGCGTAGGTGTTTTTCATCTACTGTGATAACAGCAATAGTTGTGCACTAGAACTAAGAGTTTTAAAATAACTATTTTAAAATACATGTATTGAAATGAATATTCCGTTTACTAGTGATGTTGAGTGTGTGAATAATTAGTGAACAACTGTTTGGATAACCACTGCTCTCTGCTAGTAACCGAAAATCATTAACACCAGTTCAACTATGTATTGAGTGGGGTTATACAAGCGTATAAATACCCATCTTTCACATTCAAGCATTGATGCATTGAACTAAGTTCACTCATGTCACCAGTGGGTGTGAAAACAAACCTAGTAGAGCAGAGTCAATTACTCAGATTATGCAACACAACCAAGGTCCAGACTCTTCCAGGTTTGACCCAGGTTTTCTGAGGATGTATCCAATACTTTCTGGCAGTCTGGAAAGAGATTAGAGTGTCCAAGCAGTTCTGGACGGTCAAAGTATCCAGTTTGTGGCTCACCCCAGACCCAGGAATCAGGCAGACACTTTGGCTGCGGTCCCTGAAGAAGAGAGTGGCATTCTCGTAGACTCTGTTAGAGCTCCAACTCGAATAAACAGTGATTCAATTACCATCATCAGAGAAGGTGAAGGGGATATATTCAGATATATTCCAAGCTTTAAAGGTTTCTAAAGGCTTCAGGGAGGTCATAGACTTAGAAATACCTGGACCAGTTGGTGCAACCAATCCCATTCAAAATGGAAACGCTGTGTATATTTCCCGGGGTCCCATAATTGCTATAGACCTGATGGATACGTAATTTCACAGCCCAGTGGCTTATAGATATCTGAAATACCTAAGATTAATTTTCAATTTTGTGTACTACTCTTTAGCCTTCATTTAGTTTCACATGTTTTCACACTGTTGGTAATCCCTGCTTCATTAATAGGATTGGCATGTGTATCCTTATTTAGATAATTAGCTTCTCCAAGGGCTCTCAGAGGAACCGAGTTTGCTTTTCACCTGATTTAGTGCAATGCAAACTTTGTCCATTTAGGATCTAAAAAGTGTCAGATTGTTTAGATTGGTACTTCCTGTAAACAAGTCTGTCACTCTGCCAATCTCAAAAGCAGATTTAACCCTACGTTAATTTCTGAACTTTCTATATTAAAGCTTGAGACATGCAGAGCTGAAAGAAGTAGTGTTTATATACATCACCAACTGGTTTTAGACCAGGGCAGGGTACAAGTTAGTGGTAACACTGGTGATGGAGGATCTACCTTAATTGCCAGATTATGTTGATACTAGACTTGCCCATAGCATTTGATACTATTGCCCACTTTCTACTTTAGCAAGAGCTTGCATTCCTGGCCTGAATGACAGTGCAGTTAATTGAATAAAATTAGTTCCAATAAATCACATTATTCTATTTCATTCCAGATGGCCTTCAGCAACCCCTGTGAGCTGGAGAGTGCCGCAGGGTTGATACTATCTCCTTTATTGTTTAAGATGTACATGGCTTCTCTGGATCGTGCATTTCAAAATATGGGTGCACAATTTTATATGTACTCTGATGACACTCAGATTAATTTCAAACTGACCCCAAGTAATGTGAATTTCATCAAATTCAGCAGCAATCTGTACAAAATCCCATCTCGGATGGAAATTTTCTTTTTTTCATTAAATACTCCCAAGATTAAATTGTTGGTGTTGGGCCTGGCCCTTTCTGCAGGGACACCCCCAAACCTTTTGCTTTTTTTCCTTCCACTTTTTGCTGACTTAGTTTCTGTGGGTCTTATGATTGTGCACTTTGCCATTGCTAACCAGGGCAAAAATGCTTGTGCTCTCTTCTTAAACATGGTAACCATGGCTTAAACCCAATTGACATATTTAATTTACATGTAAGTCCCCAGTAAAGCTTGAAACTTCACTAACATGTCCCTAGGATGCTGTTGCTGCGATTGTCTCTTGAGGCCTCCTCAGTGCACCCGGTTCATTGTTGCTTTGGGTGGGTGTCCCACAACTAGTTGGGGATTTTTGTCACTTGAGTGGATTTATAAGTCCTTAAATTTCTCCAAGTCCATCCTGAGGTGGTCCTCAACAACCGAGCAGGTTGTCTCCCTGGTGGTTCCAGGCACTCTTCAGTCTCCACAATGCATTGCCCCACTGAGTTCACATCTCCTCTGAGAACCGTGATTTGATTGCCACTAGACTCCTTGTGAAATCCTGATAAAACTCCTCCCTGTGCTCCGTCTTGAACAGCGAAGGCTCTCCAGGAGATCCACCTTCATTAAAGCCATAGAGCGTCCAGAGGTGGTATCCCATGGTTGCTGAGGATGTGGACCGGCACCATCTAAGTATGTCAGGACAGGGCCACATGCCTAGGGTTTATTTTTAGGGGGCATGAAAGAGGTCTCCTCCCCTAGCACAGACACCACTTCTTGCAAGTGGGGCGGCTTGTCGGTATCTGTGGACGATCTGGGTTAGAATCCAGGCTCCTGGGGCAACCAATATCACCACACACTCCCCACACCACTTCACCTCGAGGCCCAACTCACGGGGTGCTGGTCTGAAGGAGTTGACGGTGTCGTGTAGTTCCTATAATCCTTTATAGGATCTGCACGTTGAGACAACATACACTATAGGATTGGTGTCAGAATGATTCTATACACCCCTATCGGGTATGTTAGCCTGTATACCAGCTTGCTCACAGTGCCACTAGAAATCCCATTTACCAAGGAGAGAATTGTACTTGGCAACTATCGAATATAACAACCCTGATCCCTCAGAATCGTGTCAACAATGTATTACTGTTCGCTCAGTCACTTGTGCTCACTTCATCTCAGCGAGATACACAGTATATACGGTGGGGAAATTTTTCAATAAGCATTTATTGAACCAGAGCCATTTTAGTGTAAAAATAGCTGTGCTGAAACAACCATTAAAAAGCAACAGATATAAATGATTATAAACACTGCCAGAGTAAAAGGATGGTAGATTTCTACCATTGTGCTAAAACATTGAATACAGGCAAGTATATAAAATACATGATAGTAATAAATGTGTTCTCCTACGATGCGACCCTAACTAGGTGTACCTAAATGAACCTAGCATGTATGTAGGTGTAAATGCCAAGAATCCCTCAAGGATAAAGTAAACCCCATTACCTGAAGTGAGAGACTGTGGGACCCAGTCTTGGTCTTGAGATGGACTCCCCGCAAGGTTGGTTTTTGGGAGCTCACTGTCCCGCCCTCTGCTGGAGGACATTCGTCACCGGGCTTGCCATTCTAAGACTAGATGAGAATGGACTGATATGAATCTGCGCCTCTGAGTGACCCTATCCACGGAAACTGGACCTGAGTTACAATGTAACCTGCTAAATATTGGAGCCTAAGGAGGCCATTTGTCCATCATACCCTCATTATCATATGTATTATTTAGTTTGAGCTGGTCTTAACTAAACCTTCCTTATCGAAGTCTATTTACCTGGAAGCCCTGCATTAAGGTGGTTCCTTCCTTGTGTGCCACTTTGGATCTGGCCGCCCTGATGAAGGTGTAACCCACATTGGGTTAGACACCGAAACGCGCATTAGCGCTAGATAACCTTGTGCCTCCAGACATTTCTACAACCTTCCACTGAGAGGACGCACAATAGTTGTTTTGTCAATATTAATCCAGTGTAAAGAACCATTGCTTTGGACTTGGGATGATATTTCCTATGATGAATTGCTCTTGAGTGGTTAGAGTGCATGAGTATGTGTGAATTTGCGGATGTGAGTGTTTTTTGAGTATATAAAAGTGGGACCCTACATATCTGTTTTGTTTGCACTCATAAAATTATGCCTTTATGTTATTGTTTTGCAAATTGACAAAATGTTGTAAATACCAAAAATAACAAAATAAAAAACATCTATATTTTGTCATATATATAAAAAAATCTTCTCTATTTTCTTTGGAGGAATTTGTTTTTGTTAGCTCAGCGAGGTACTAATTTTGCAGTGACCTTAACAGGCACTCCCTATGTTATTGTTAGACAGATTGGGTTCTTTTGATTGTTATTGGTTCTTGTTCCCCTGTCGACCTGTCTATTATTTGCCTCCAAATGCCCCTTTGTCTCAGTGGTTACCCCGCAAGGGATATCAGACCACTGCGAGCTGGAGTGTCTGCATGCAGGAGCTGCAGCATCTTGCGTCAGTGTGTCAGCATGGAAGTCCTTTTCTCCTCTGATTATCTCAGCAAGAGATGATGTATATATACCCATAGTGGTACCCCCTGGGGATATACCTTGCTGAGTCATGTCAGACTGGGATGACGGGAGGAATGACCCTTATACATGGTTAATATGCAGGAGTTGGTAGGCCTGCTGTGATTCCAAGAATCCTCATGCATAATGAATGAGGCTTATGGTTTTAGAAGAAAACCCCATGTTATCTCTGGACATTACCGTAACTAGCTAAAAGGTCAGTACTAAGAATCGTTATGTAGTGTAATGGTATGGAGAATATAGTTGAAAGGTTAGGTGACTACCTGGGCCTATATTGGGGTACCGATATGGACCACAGCAAGGGGCAAGGTTAAACAGCACCCCATAAGGGATCATTGCCCTCGGTTATGCTGTGATTTCCAGTGGTACTTGATTGCTTGTGCCCCCCAGTCTCTAGGACCTAGTAAGCCCAACTACATTTCTTTTCTCCAAGGATGGGGTGCTCACTATTACATGCGGGGCTGCCTCTGCAGGAGCATGTTGTTGCCCCCTCCTTTGTGTCAGCGCCCGAGTGCAGCACTTCTCGGTCACTCACTCCCGGGTGCCGAAGCATTGCCCCATTAGCTTCTTAATTAGCGTGGAGAACCAGAGATCTTCGTTGAACCAGATCCGGAGATTTTTGACAGGCTGATTCACGGAATTGGGCAGTGGATAGTCTGCTGGCCGGAAAGATTTCCTAAACTGAGGAGGAAAGGTCCCATACAAGAGGATTTCTGACTTGTCCTTATTGCACTTGAGCTGTGCATAGAGGGACCATTGGAAAACAGCCGCAAGGCAGGCTCTAGCTCAGGATGCATTGTTTGTGCTCCATGTGAAGAGAAGCTGGGTATCATCCACATAAGTGATGATCTTAGCTCCCAAATCCTCCTCCAGATAAATCCGTGGGGTGACATAAATATTAATAAGGAGGAGGCTCAAGGTGGAACCCTGAGGCACTCCAGTAGTCACACTTTAGGGGGTAGATGAGGACGGAGGCAGCCAAACCTGCTGCGATCTGTCTTCCAGGAATGATTTAAGCCAGTTCCAAGCAGATTCAGAGATACGGATATCCGAGAAATGGGCCAGAAGCAGGGAGCCGGTCACAGTATCAAAGGCCGCAGAGAGATCTAATAAAATCAGAGTCGCTCTGCCAACAGCATCCAAACACTCTTGAATGCTTCAGAGATTTCAACATGGGCCGTCTCTGTACCAGAGGAGGCTCTGAACCCCGATTGAGCTGAATGGAGCAGGCCAGACCTTCAATAAAGCTCGTGAGCTGTTTGTTAACAGGTTTCTCACAGACTTTCTAAACGACCGAAAGGAGAGAGATAGGGCGGTAGCTAGCTCAAATAGATGGATCCAAAGAAGATTTTTTCAACAAAGGCAAAAATTTGGCCTGCTTCCAATCGAAGGGAACTGTAGGGGTTTGTAGGGACATATTGATCAGGGTATTGACCTACGTATTTACTACCTCAGCAACTGAGGCTAACATCCTGGCCAGACAGGGGTCCGACGGTGAGCCACATTTCAGTGATCTAAGAATTATCAGGGAGTCTTGCAGAGCAATATGTGAAGAGGCTGCCAGGGATGATGATATAGGCGAGGTTGGAACTTTAAGGGAAGATTTCCCTGCCGGAACAATGGTGCTACTCCTGAAATTTGCCTGGAGTGCCTGAATCTTATCGATGAAAAAACTAGACTGTTTCTCACACAAGGCGACCGAGGTAGGAAGAGTGATATTCTCAGCACTAGGGGCCAAGAAGCTCTGCACTATATAGAAGATTTCTTTGGCTTTGTTTTTAGAGAGAGCAATACGCTCAGCATAGTACAGGCTCTTAGCTTGCATGGATGCATAGTATGATTTCTGCGCTTTCCTTAATGCCACTTTAGCTAGTGGACAACATGCCAATCTCCCACATCACTCTAATTTTTTGCATTGATGTTTATGCGCTTTGAGCTCATCGGAAAATGGTTATGAGGAGGAGTCTCGGGAACACCTATCTGGAGAGAGGGGAGGTAGTTGCGCAACCGCCTGCAAGATCCCTGGTAACAGGCTGCCCTGCTCTGCAACGATTTTCTGGTGCAGAGCTTAAAGTCCTGGGCTATCAAACAGCAGGCCCAGACTCGTAGATTTGGAGAGGCACTTAGTGATCATGAACAGCTCCAACCCAATAGATTTTGCCCGTCAGTGACTTGTATTTGCTGGGTCGACTCTGTGGAGTGCCACAGTCTGCAGCCTGAGAGAAGGGGCATTCCATGTGAGAGAGCTTGCAGCAAAGAGAATCCCTTTGGTGGACATGGCAATATACCTTTGGGGCAGGCCAGCTGCCTCTGGGGGCATGAGAGATTGGTAGCCCCCATCAATGGAGAGCCTACCAGGGGTGTCAAGTACAGGAGACATATCCTTGTAGCATCGATTTGGCTGGCAGCAGTGGGAGGGAGACCCACAAACTCTTGCTGCTGGACGAACTTTAGCTGAGCGGAATATCCTGTTCAGCTAGACCTGTTCAAGATGTGGAAAGGGGCCTCTATGCACTGTGTTATGGGGATGCTTGGACCTTCTGCCTCATGCTATGGGGGGAAGAAGTGGGCGTTCCCTTCTGTGCTTGCCTAAAGGCAGCTGTTGGTTACAGCTTGATATTTTGTTTTTCTCTTTCCTTTTCTTGTTTCAACTTATTGTTGGGGAAGACGGGGGGAGGGGAGGGAGGTGGAGGTACACAAGCTCCACTACACTGACTTCATTATTGTTCTCCTGTGCTCCCACTTATGCACAACTCTTACCAGCGAACCATCATGACCCACTTAATTTCACTTAATCTATGAGGGCTAAATTCCCCAAATAAATGCAGGGCTGTTTGGCACATACTTGGTAATTTTACACCTGATTCAATCCGCCTTCCAGAAACTCACCTTCTGCAATACGATCAAGGGAAATGAAACACAAGGCTTATCCCTTAAAACTTTATGCCTTGGTTGCTGCCAAGCATAGGGGGGTGGCAATATATATATATATATTCAGGGACCCTTGCACATGCAGACAAGGTCAACTGATACCTCATCTTAGTGGGGTCCCTTGAGGGACATCCCCTCTCAATAGTCACAGTGTATGCTCCTGAATCTGCCCAAGATTTTTACCTTATTAACATTCCTGAGAAACTGGCAGATATAGCACTAGGCGATATTGTAAAGACTTCAATTTGGTGTAGGATCCTAATCAAGACAGGGAGTGGGGAGTCAGTCTGCGCATTCAGAGGTTTCTCCAAAAGACTGAAAAGTGCACTGACCAAGCTGGGCTTATGGGATATATGACGGGACGACATCCAACTTCAATAGCGTGAAATTTTAACTCTTTTGTACACCGCACATACTCCTGGATTTATAACACACTGCTGAATAATTCTCTCATAGGTCTGACCTGCAATGCACACATTGGGCCGATCTTGATATCAGACCTTGCACCAACCACTGATCAGCTTGACCTCAGGGTGAGAAATCCCAGGGGGAACTGGAGGTAGTACCCATCTCTTCTTGGAGACCCAGTCACCAAACAGGATAAAGGGCAATAAATTGATGAGTACTTTGAATATAATGACGGGAGGAGGAAGTGCCTACTTCGGGAGTGTGGGACGTCTTTAAGGTAATTATTAGATGGCACTTTATAGCAATATATGTGGAATGTAAGTGCTTCTGCACGTTGGAGGTAAGGTAACTTAAGGATGACGTACAAGACTTGGATGCAGAGAGTATCCGATAGCCTTCGTGAGGCATTACTAGAGCACTCACTTCGGCCATAGGCCAGTTACGAGTACATTATACTAACAAAGCAGGGCTTGGTGCACGCTGGGTTGTGCTTACTGCCTGGGGGCCCTAGAGACGGTGGAGCTGAGACGGAGCCCCGATGCGGTGCTCGGACGCTGGAGACTCTCCTGATCCCGCCGCGGCCTGAGAGTGGTGTAGACTTGCCGACCCCCGCTACTGCCTGGTACAGTGAGGACATGCGGGGAGAGGCCGGTGATGTGAGGAGGTGACGCTGTGCCCCCGTGCAGTCTGCGGCCCTAGTAATGACCTGCAAGGACCCCCTGGAGAGCCGGAGGTACATGCGCGGCTCAGCTTTCCAGCCCAGCTCACGCTGCGGAGGTTTGATGAGAGTGCGAGTAGGCCTGGGGCACATTTGGTAACTGTGGGACCACAGAACTCTTGGGGGCATACCTGAACGAGCGCGCTGCAGCTCCTGCAGCTCCTGGGTCCGTCATTGCAGAAGAGCTCCCATCTGCCGCCGCCAGCCCACCCCAGCGGCCGCAGCACGAGGGGAGCCCTGAGGACTCCATTGCCCAGACGCCCTAGCGGCGGAATACGCCGCCACACGCAATCCCTGCACCAGGAGGTGCCTGAAAAGGAGCCCAGCCTTGGCACTCAAACAAAAGAGAACCAACGACAACCCCCAGTTTCATACAGGGCCTTCCTAATTGTCACCATATTGTGACACTCGAACAATCCTGGTGGTTGATGCTGTTCCCGTGTTAGTCCATATAAGCTAGTTACGCCATGACTTGCAAGGGGTCCCCAAAACATTTCCTCCCAGAGTGACTTGCTTCAGGGAACGATGGACTACTCCATAAAGAAGGCAACTTCCCCCATTGCCAGTGAACTAAAGAGAACAAAACGACCCCTGGCCATGGATAGCTCATCCAGTAGGTGTTCTCCCTCACAGACAACTGACGCAGCTCCCGAATCATCATTGCTGGAGGAATTAAACAAACTATGTAAATCTATGTACGCTCCTGTGGAATCAGGAAGTGTGCAAATTAGTACTCCTACCTGCCCTACAGCAACCACTAGCCCCCAGTCCAGTAGACCATCCCAACTAAATGAACGCTTGCAGGGTACTCCCCTTTTATCACGAGCAAATGTAAATTCGCAATCTACAGTGTCCCTTCAGGTCTCTTCTGCCAAAAGGAAGCGAGATGGGGCTAAACAAACGGGTAGTCAGGCAAAGCAACAAAAACTGAACCCAAGTCCCCCATTGCCCAACACTGCCACCCCTAAAGCACCTACTCAGGCTACTCTATTGGCCCGGATCGAAAACATGATCAAATTATTAATATCCCCGCTGATAGAAAAAATTAATAGCTTAGGGGATAGGCTCACGGGTGTTGAGGAAGCGATCAAGGCCAACTCGCTACTTATAAAAAGTTTGGCAGGACCCATTCAACGACAGTTTCCAGCCCCCACAGAAGTGCCTAAAATTACCACACAAAGTAACACTGCCCATAATAAACTAGTAACCTCACATATGACATCTTTAAACATCTCAAAGCAGCCACAACAGTACGGAGTTCTTACCCTAAAGTAGGGCCAAACAAAGAATCTATATTACATAAGGGGATAGCGGCTAAACTGACAATATGTCATATGAAACCAATCACATACATTTGCCACCGGAGGCCGCTCCTTTTGTGTGCATCCTCTCGGGAGTACCAGAACTTACAAAGGGGAAAAATAAAAGACAACAAGACCTAAGAAACAAGGTTGTGTTTTGGTTACCTAAAAATAGACCTCTGCCACCTAATATCGATGGAAGAATAGAAGGGTGGGCTGGCTAGGACCTCTTCCAAAAGATATAGCTGGCGATTTGGTACTAGTAAAATTCAGGAATAAACACGTCGTCCCACATCTCCAAACATGGCAGCCACAAATAGGAGATGGCCCTATATCCATCTGGGGCCTAAGTAAATTTTACCCTAGAACATCATACGTCCCCTCACCAAGACAAAATGTAGAAACCAATCATCAGATGGGCAGAAGTGGCCTCGCATCGAGTGGTTACACCATCCCCACTTCTAATCGATTTGACTTACTCTCGGGTTTAACTTAGATGGATTAAATTGTATAGACATAGATATTATCCATATGGAAATCCTAACTTGTAATGAATTATATTTTCTTCCATCCAGCCCTCTTAGACCCAAAGAGACTTGATATAATTTTATTTGTAGTAATACTTTTCTAGCACCTCTTTCGTTTCTATATTATGTTAATCAATCAGCTTGAACGTCTTGCTCAGCTTGTGACTAGGGAATCACGTCTTTTACTGAAATCTTTGGAAATTTTATTTTTCATGTGAATGTAATATTATGTTTTATGCTTTTATGGTTATATTTTTAACCGAATAAAGTACTTTGATTGACTAACAAAGCAGATCTTTTGCTGATCCATCTTAACTGCTTATACATTGTGGGATGCCCCAGACTTCTGTGGGGCTAATGAGCAAGAGAGTACGTTAGAGAAATCAAAGCCTCCTTGAGGACCCAGATAGTGGATAATTTGGGAATGGTTGCAGACTTCTGCTCCTATTATGAGACTCTATACGGAGGTTCATCCCACCCAGTAAGTGAGCAGGAGACTTTTCAGCAATGTGTTCATCTCCCCAAACTCACAACAGGACTTGTTAGAGGGCCCAGTCCTCTCAGAGGAGATCAAGCACGCCATTAAAAAGTTAAATTCAAATAATACTCCTGGCACAGATAGTCTGACGGCCCAATCTTACAAAGTATTCACTCCTAGGCTGATTCCTAAGCTTACAGCTCTAAGCCACTGTTGGAGCAGTCACACTAACGATGAGTAAGGGCTGTGGTCATGGTGATACCAAAACCTAATTAAGACTAAGGACATTGTGTTTCATTTTGACTGATTACCCCATTAAACGTTGATGAGAAATTCTACATGAAAAGTTTGGTGGCTTGTCCTAAGGACATGCTTCCCGTGTTAATACACACGGACGGATCAGTTTTATGCAGGGCACACAGGCCCATGATAATGTATGGGTGACTATCCACCTGGTCTAGAAGGTCACCGTCAAAAATATTAAGACTGTATTGCTCTTGCTTGATGCAGAGAAGGCCTTTAACTGGGTGGATTAGAACTTCTTGTTATCTTGTTATCGCCATTTAAAATGGGTATTGATAAATATTTTAATGTTAATTAATTATTAATTGATTATTTATTAATGTGTGGTATTGAAAATTAATTGATTGTTAATTAATTATTAATAGGTAAAACAATGATTTATTTGTATTTATAATTAATTAATTATTAAATATCTTGTAATTGGTAATTCATTTTAATTATTTTTATTGGTATTGATAATTAATTTATTTTTATAAAAATATTAAATCATTACTTTTCCTACTGTTGCACTTACTGGAATGGGAATCGAAATGTTTACCCTACGCTATCCAACGCTTTCCCTACTGTTGCACTCTCTAGAGTGGAAATAGAAATTTTTACCCCTATGCTATCCAACGCTTTCCCTACTGCTGCAATCACTGGAGTGGGAATAGTAATGTTTACCCTCCCGCTAGCCAACGCTTTCCCTACTGTTGCACTCACTGGAGTGGGAATAGTAATTTTTAACCTTCGGCTATCCAACGCTTTCCCTACTGTTGCACTCACTAGATTGGTAATAGTCATTTTTACCCTACCGCTATCCTATGCTAAAAATATAGAATATTTTTTATTATTATTACGTCAATATATATATATATATAGATATATATATATGGAAACAAGGCTCCTCCTCAGCACGCTCTGAGCTCGCAGACACCGCTTCCACGCCAGCAAAATGAGGAACGGACCAGCAAAGTCAGCAAGATGTTATTTATTTATCCACAGAACCAGCGACGCGTTTCGGGCAAAGGTGCCCTTGTTCACGCTGCAACATAGTCAGATTTTGAATGCTTTTTTATATACTTTTGTTGAAGAATATCACCACCCCCTAGTGGTGACCTCCAGTGTCACATGTGCAACAAACAGTGTAAACATACTATCGCTGCCAGTCTTTCTTTTACATTGCATATGAAAAAATTATTACTGGTTAAATCCATATAATTTAAAAAAAAAGCCACAAATTCCATTCAATAGTAAAACATGTTCAGAGGTTAATGTTTGCCAGTCATCAAAGATCTGAATTTCTTTAAACTAGCAAAATATGTAATGACAGTATAAATACAATAGTCATAATCCTCTGAGCCAATAATTGTTGAATAATTACCCCATCAGGTTATTTGTAGCATTTCTTTTAACATGTGCAAATCTATACATTAGCAGCGAAAGGTAAAGTGCAAAAAGTGTAAAAAAGTGCAAAATGTGAGAGACAAAAGGGCAAAGTGCAAGAATGAGCCACATTACCATCAGAACGGAGATACCATCGAATCTCATACATATATAATTTCTCAAATACCTGAGTTCATAAATGACCGTATGACTGAATTATTGGTTCTCTAAAATTGCAAATGGTAAAAAAGTATCAAAAAGTAAAAAATGGGCATATGTAAAAATAGTACCATACCCCATAAACAAGTACATGTCATGACACACTATAAACTATTCTAAAATGCTATAGAAAAAGTGAAAGAGATTTCATAATATTCCAGTATAAACAGTTCATATGTAAACATCAAGGGAAATAAGTTAAAAACTTAAATACAATGATATATACAAAACTATAATATAAATACAAAGAAATAGAAGTGTACATTACAGAGAAAATTTCACAGTAAGATCTTTATCTAATGTAATCACATGTTTTTGCTACCAAAGGCTCACTAATCTTGCTAACAGCTCCACTGGTGTCTAGATTTGATTTCTCCTAATAGGGATCCTAACTAGGAGAAAGGGCACCAAAAGTGGAGAAACTGATCGACCAATAGACAAACTCTGCAGTATTTAGATGTGTAAAGTCATATACTACAAGAAATGATGCATTTCTTCGATATTATTGAGCCCGTTCGGCCAACGGCTATCGAGCTCTAAAATGAATTTGGTCTCCAATTTCCTGAGCTGAAGTTCACAATCACCCCCTCTTTTGTTAAATGGGACTGCTCCAATAACAAAGTAACTCAGGCACGTCAGGTCATTATTGTGGACCCTTTTAAAGTGACGGGCGACCGGATAGGCCGGGTCACTATGTAATATTGCCCGTAAGTGCTGCAATATCCGGACATGCACCTGGAGCTTAGTGCTGCCAACATATCTAAGCCCACAGGTGCATGTCAGGACGTAAACAGCATGGTCTGTTTTAAAGGAGAAGTTACCCAAAATCGGTTTAGCAATAGTGCTAAAGGGAGTGGAGTAATGCGAGGTAGTGGTGCCAAATTTACAAGCACGGCAGTTTGAGCATCTGAATAAACCCTGAGCAGGTCGTAACCAAGGTGTTTTAGTTTTGAGCTCAGGGGCTGCTCTATCCAGGGAATTACCCATAGTTTTGGCGCGTCTGAAGGTAACAGTAGGGGAAGCAGGCAATCTGGTATTAAGTATGTGGTCACTAAGGACGATGGGACAGTTCTTGTTAATTATAGACTTAATTTTCCTATCCTCTCTACTGTATGTAGTGATCAGGCGTGGGCATTCCACTTGAGGCTCTGTTATGATGGGGGTTTCTGCCACAGGAATTATCATCGGAAAGAGACTCTCCCTGTACCGAGATAAAGATTTTTCAATGGCTTTCTTCAGGATGGTATCAGAATAACCCCTCGCCTTTAACCGTATCATAAGTTCTCCTAAGCATGTGTCATAATCAGAAGGAGAACTGCAGATCCTCTTCAGCCTTAAAATCTCGCCATAGGGAATTCCTGAGATGGTGTGTCTGGGTTGCATGCTAGTTGCGTGCAGTGTGGCATTGCCCGCCGTGGGTTTTCTGTGAAGAGTGGTATTAAGTGTGCGGTTTGTAACGTACACCTAAACATCTAAAAATTGGATTCTGTTCTTGTCAATATGCGCAGTAAAGGTGAGATTAAGGGAGTTATTATTTATCTCTTGAATAAATGAAAGGGCTTCCTCTTTAGTACCTCTCCAAGCTATAAAAATATCGTCTATGTACCTCAAGAAACAACTCACATGGCCATCCATCCAGGCTTTGTGGCGCACATTGAGGACCTGCTCCTCCCACCAGCCAACGTGCAAGCACGCATAGTTGGGAGAGAAGCAGGCCCACCTCGCCACCCCTCTAAGCTGTTTGAAAATCTCTTTACCAAAAGAGAAAAAAAATTAGTGTGGAGGCACCATTCCATGAGACACAAAATTACCTTATTGTGTTCGTAATATATGATTGATCGCTTGGAAAGGTAATGCTTTACTGCTGAAAGTCCTTGTTCGTGATCAATGCTTGTATAAAGCGCCTCTACATCTAATGAGATGAGCCACATATCATTATCCCATTCAATAGTTGCAATCTTGCTTATAAAATCACTGGTGTCACGTGTGAAGCTAGGTAATTGTTTTACAAAGTCTTGGAGAAAAAAATCAATATATTCCCCAACTTTTTCACCCACACTACCAATAGCAGACACAATTGGCCTGCCAGGTACCAGTTGCACAGCTTTGTGTACCTTTGGGATAAGGTAAAGAGATGGTAAAACAGGAAAGTTGATACACATAAATTTGTATTCCTCTGATGAAATTAAGCCCTCCCTTTTCCATTGGCCCAACATCTTGTGTAATTTACACTTGGCGTTCTCATATTCTTTGTGTGAGGCTTTAACATAACACAGGGGGTCGTCAAGTTGACGTTTGGCCTCACTGATATAATTCCTTTTGGGCCAAATTACTAGATTACCTCCTTTGTCCGATTTCTTGATCACGATTTCATGATTATCCCCCAGTTTTTTCATCAACCTCTCATAAGAGCGTTTGATATGTATCTCCTTTTTTCTGTGTTTGTTGTTAACTTTTGAATAAAGCTTTTTGATGTCGTTGGTAACGCAGTCATGGAAAATGTCTATTGCATCTTTAGGCATTAGCGGGATGTATTTCGATTTGCTCCGAAATGGACTCAGGCCAGCACCCTTTTGAGAAATGGATATTTTTCTTAAACAACTTTGCGTGGCCTCATCAGGGTCCATTTCTGAATTGTTGGGAGAGTCAAGCAAGTCGTTTGCGTCCAAAAAGGTGTGTGTGTCAGCAGCACATAGTTGGTTGATGTCGCTAAGCACATTTTCTTCACCTAAATTGTCCGTTTTGTTGAGATCTTTGGCGGATTTCAAGGCAAAATGTTTTTTCGATTTTAGCTTCCTTATGAAACAAAATAGATCTACCCTGGTAATGGCATAATTGAAACTCTGTACAGGTGAATAGTTCAATACCAATGATAATAGTTGTTCTTCTGCCTTGTCTAAGGTAACATTGGAAAGATTCATAATCGATAATATATATATAATATATATATATATATATATATATATATATATATATATATATATATATATATATATATATATATATATATATATATATATATATATATATATATATATATATATATATATATATATATATATATATATATACCTACTGGCGATCGCCAGTAGGTAGTTATAGTTAGGATTGTTTTCCATAGGAAATCCGCAACATTCTATTGGGAATAACTTTGGCGCCAGTTGAGGAATCTGCCTGTAATGTTCCTTAAATTTGCCCCGCTGCGCTCCACTCCTTCCCTGAAAGTTTGGGGGGGATTCGTCAAGCGGGGGCCCGAGATAAAAGGGGGGTCCCAAAACGTGTTTTCCCCATGTTAATTTCCATAGGGCGGTTGGACTCACTTTTAGCCGGAACGGCTGAATGGATTTCCACCAAACTTGGCAAAATTGTAGGGACTGGTAGCCCGATGTGCCTTTGCTATGTCTCAAGATATGTGCTCCAGTGGATTTTGAGTAATTTAGGTTCAAAAAAATATATATATCTATAAGCGCGCCCCGGTACTCGCACCGGGGCGCGTACCAGCGCGCTACGCGAGTTCGCGAGCAGAAAGCTGATTGGCTCTCGGGTGTCTGTCAGCATTCCAAACAGTCCGGAGCGGCCGCCATCTTGTGTCTCGGTAGGATCGAGACACAAGAGGTGGCAAAAACAAAGGGGGAAATGACCAAAAGGGGGCAGGGTAGACCCCCCTGACCTCCTAGTTTGATGTGGGGGCCATAAAAGGCCCCAGCGGGGCAAAACATATTTTTTTTATTTTTATTTGCGCGGGGGAGCGCCCGGTACGCGCACCGGGGAGCGTACCGGGGAGCTTACCATTGGGAAAAAAGAATGACAGATGTTTTAAAAAATGTAGCATTTTTTTATAAATTGGAGGTAGTTCTAAAAAGAACTGGTTTTTTATTCTTTTTGTTGTTTTATTTATTTATTTATTTTTGGAATTTTTTTAACTTTTTTTGGTTTTTATGAACAATTTTATATTTTGTTTGTTATTTTTATGGGGACAAACAAAAAACAGGGAATTGTAAATGGCTCAACTGGAGCAAAAAAAATCAGGAAAAAATTAAGTTTTTTTTGGGCACTTGTGGTTGTCACCAGCATGGTTGATGAGTTTAATGCTTTGCTTCCACAAAATTTGCAAACAATTTTGAAATCTCCAAACTGGGTTTGGATGTTTGGGACCATCTCCCTTGTCTCTGGACCCGATGGAGTGGGTTGCTTACTTTGGGAGGTGCTGGGAGAAGATTGGGGAGGGTTTCTGGTCAGTTCTCTGACCTCTGAAGCAGCATAGTTGTTTGGGGGCCGGCGTTGCATGTGGCGAATCATGGTGTTGTTGTCAAAAGAATACTTTTAGGCAGGGTTCCCCCTGGAAAGTACAGTGCCACAGATCATACAAGTCACCTTTGGCGCATTAACTTTTTTGAGGCCCCTTGGGATTTAAAAAAACTCCCAGACTATGTGCTCCTTTGGCTTATAGGTGGTAGTATCTTCAGGCAGGTACCGCCTCTCCTCCTCCTCCTCCTCTTCTTCTTCTCCACCACTGTGGTGTTGTGGTGGTCCTTGTGGTGGTGGTGGCGGTGGTGGTGGTTGAGATGCTCCTCCTGCTGCTGCTACTGTAGCCATTTCTCAGTCCAAATAGCTACAAATAGGTCTGCAAACAGGTCTTCCTCACTCAAAGTACAAAGTGAGAATGAGGAAAAAAGGTGGGGGCTTTCATTATTTGGAAAACAAAACTGTCCTGAACCAATGAAAAGTGTTATTTTCAGGTCACATGACCCGGGCTTTCATCATTTGGAAACCAAATCTGTCTTGAACCAATGAAAAGTGTTATTTTCAGGTCACATGACCTGACGCGCTTACGCTACGTGCTCCGGGGCGTGCCCCGGGGGCTTACGTAGCTCGATCGTATGCGCTCGAGTGCTTCCGGGTGCGCTTACGCTGTGCGCGTCACGATGATGGTTTCGTTCGCGGAAATAGCGCAAACGGGATGCTCACCGGTACGCGCACCGGGGCACGCCGGAAGACTGCGCTTACCGGTGAGCTCACCGGTACGAGCACCGGGAGCGCTCCAGCGCAAACAAAAAAAAAAAACATCAACAATATACATAAAAAAAATAGTATTACATAAATATACAATATAGGATTAATTATAAAAAATATTATATTTCATAGCTATAGAAATTTGCTATTAAAAAAACCTTTGAAATTCACTGAAAAAAACATAGGTTTGAGGCCATATATATAGTTAGGAATCAGCATTTAAAAAACCTATGAAATTCACTGAAAAAACCAAAAGGTTTCAAACCAGTTATAGTTAGGAATTAGCATTTAAAAAACCTATTAAATTCACTGAAAAAACCATAGCTTTCACACCAGTTATAGTTAGCTGGAAATTTTACTGACATAAAACCATTGAAATTCCCACGTTATAGTTAGTTGGACTCACTATAACTTGCGCTTGCAATGCACTGCTGATGACGTCACATATTACATCACTCATGACATGGTCAGTGACATCACTCATGATATCACTGATGACACCATCCAGTGAATGTGTGTCTTTCTAAAAAATAAATATGTTTTATATATGTATATGTAAAGGTCGATGGAAGAATAAATGTTTAAATAAGTGTGTAAATGGATGTTTTTTAAAAAAAAAATTGATTGGTTAACTGGCTTATTAATTGTATCTTAGTGAATACATTTATTAGCGAGTAATTTTTAAATATTTAAATATATGTATCAGTGTTTCACTTTGTGTATAAGTGGCTGCATGGGTTGGTGAGTAGCTACATGTGTGTGTATATGGGTTATTAGATGTTTTTTTTAGTATCAGTATGAGTGTCTGTATGGTTTGGTGGGGGTATTACTTAGCACATAGATGCATCAATGACTGACTCACTGTTTGTATGTGTTTTGAAGACAGCATATGTGCAGGACTGTATTGGTGGATGAGTGTGTATATGTGTGTGTGTGTGTTAGTGAATGACTGTCTCACTAGTGTCTTTATCAGTAACAACATATGTTTTAATCTAGTATATGTGAGTATTGATGTATATAAGTGAGTATATGTGAGAGTGAGAGATTGTAAGAGTTCCTGTTTAAATAAGTATGTGTTTCTATAAGTGATTGTTTAAGAGAGTAAGTATGTGTAAGTTTCCTTAGAAGTAAGGTGGTAGTGTGTGTATAGTTGTATATGCAAATAAATAGATGTTCAATAGTTTATTTGCATGTGTGAGTATGTGTGTGAGTAACTTTTGGATGACTGTTGGTGTGTAACAGGATGTATAGATGTATCACTACATATGATGAGTGAGTATATGTATGCGTGACTATATAGAACTGTTGGTGAATGAGTGGATGTGTATATAGATGGTGGAATTACTGAATTGGTTGTTGTAACTGGTATGGGTATCTCAATTTTTTTGAAAATGTTAATTTCTATTTTTGAATATGTGTTTCAAGGGTTACATTACACTGAAAGGCGGTCTGTCACTCTGTCACAAGGATGGTTTCATCAGTGATGTCATGAGTGATGTCACTGACCATGTCATGAGTGATGTAATATGTGACGTCATCAGCAGTGCATTGCAGGCGCGCAAGTTATAGTGAGTCCAACTAACTATAACGTGGTAATTTCAATGGTTTTATGTCAGTAAAATTTCCAGCTAACTATAACTGGTGTGAAACCTATGTTTTTTTCAGTGAATTTAATAGGTTTTTTAAATGCTAATTCCTAACTATAACTGGTGTGAAACCTATGGTTTTTTCAGTGAATATATATATATATATATATATATATATATATATATATATATATATATATATATATATATATATATATATAAAAAATAAAAATGTATGTTTATTTTTTTCACTTACAATAATTATTTATTATTTTTAAGGTTATTTAAGTGTTTTTAAGTATGTTTTAGTTAATTATATTTATTATTTCATTAATTTTACACGAATGTTAAGACATTTAAAAAAATTTAATATTTTGACTAAGTATATTTGTTACAACGATATGTTGGATTCTATATTTTTGTACTTATCTGTTTGTAGAAATGAATTTGATATTTTGGCATTGTATATTTTTTCCTCGATATTTTGGCAGGTTGATATTTCGGTCCTTGATATTCTGTCAGTGATCCCTTTTTCCTAATCAGCGTGTGCGTGCTGCGTAGGCGAAACCTAAAAATCATCCACTTCAATCTACAAAAACTGGGGGTGACCATGCAAAAACAGACACTTTCTCACAGAGTGAATTGATTTAAGCACTTAAATCTCACATGCTGAGGTATCAGAAAGCAATAGTAAAAATACAACAATGCTTCGAATTACAACTATTATGCCAATTAAATCATCACATCAGTGCTGAACACCATCAAGCCAACTATGCCAAAATAAGCAAATGCAGCTATAAAGCAGTAACACCATCATTGTGCCAAGATTGCCCATAATAAATCAGTATTCAATCCATTATACATTTTCAAATGTTTCTTTTCACAAAATCCTTATTTTATATTCTGATTCGCACAATCACTTGTTAACCCCAACTGCATGCTTAGATTTGTGACACTACACAGTAATTCCTAAAACATGTTCCAGTGTGCCTTATCAATTCTCTCTAGTGTGCTCAGATTTTGTCCAAAAGGTTAATCCTGAATGCATGTTCAAATGGGTACTCAGAAACCTAAATGTGTTGACCATAATTTGTTCCACCATTTGAGGGTTTTGGCTCCATGATGACATTTTCACCATCACTTAGTAATAATTGGTGAAGTTGATATACACACCAACATTCAGGAAGCTCAATGTGTGCCCACAATTACACCATCATTCTTAATACCTAGTGTATGGACAGTATTACAATGTGTGATGTGTGACCCACAGCATCATCTGCAAACTTTACAAAGCCTGTTATATCAACTGCCTGCAAACTCTGTGCGGGAAGTATGTCCCTTACAGCAGGCCACAGCTGGTGCCTAATGCATCACTGTCTCATAATGGTCACCCCTAACCCTTTAGGCAATAGAGGCACCACTTGTTAGTGATTCCTATTGCCTACTGATTATGGAGCCACATTAATCGTTTCGGTAAAAGTGGTCAGAAATTGTGCACCAAAAACCCAAATAGTTTTTGATTTTAGGAACTGACCTTTGTACTAATAGGTCAGTTCACAAAAAACAGAATTGTAATTCGCCTTACTTCATCAATATTACGGAGATAGGTCGCAAATTGTGACCCACTATATTTTGCCACAATAACAGGAACGTTGGGATGCTGGGGTCAGCAGGTCACTGTGTCTGTGATTGTTTAAATAAAGTAATCCTTTTCTTTAAAAAAATTAAAATGCAGCTTGTTATCCCTTAACCGCTTAACCGCGGTGCGGTGGTTTGAATAAGTGGGCGAGGCGGCTTCAGCCAATGGACGTGCGCAGCACTACCGAGGTAGTGCTTGCGACGGCCATTGGCCGACGCGCGCATCGAAGGGTTGAATGAAAATGGAATGCGTTAAAAACAAAAACAAAGCATGTTTCTCAATAGTCACAAAGGTTTGCAATCATATCTCTCTTTTCAGAGCAGCAGCATACAAGAACAGTTTGTGTCAGCGGAGCTGTCAACAGTAGATGGCCCAGCTTGAGGCTGGCTGACAGTGATATATTCAACTTCTGGCCTATCAGGCAAATCTTGGTCAGCTGCCAGTCTATCTGTCTCAGGCTCTCTCAGCCAGTAGACTAGAATGTAACTTTGTAGGTTGGTTGGCACTAAAATGAAAGCACTGCACGGGTACTGTGCTAAGCAGAGGGAGGATTACATGTTTTACAGCAGTAGCAGCATCTATATGGCAGCAGTGGTGGAGCAGAGAGGAGGGGTTGAAAAAAAGAAAATTAAACGTACCTTACCGGCGACCGCCTCTCCTCCGTCCTTGCCACGAAGCAGGAAACAGGAAGCACACAGGCTCCCAGACTCCCTAAGCCAATCACAATGCTGCTTCGTGATTGGTCTGAGCACCATAGTTCGGCACTCAGACAGAGACTGGGGGCCTGTGCATGTTTCCGAGGCTGTGCATTACAGCTGGCGGAGAACATGAAAAGTACGCATGACTGTTTGGCCGGTCCAAGACGGCCGGCCAAACCGTCATGAGCACTTGGAGAGTGCCTACCACTCCTCCCCTGCTCTGTGGGCAGCCCAGCTCCGCACCTACAGAGCTGCTAAGGAAAAATAAAATGATAATAACATGGTATTATTATATAAAAAAAAATTGTGGGCGATGCTCCTTCACCTTTCTAAGGAGCGGCCGCTGGTTACAGTCTGCTAGGCTGGTGACAGAATGCAGCTCAACTTTAAAATTGCTTTATAGACCTAGGGCCAGATGTAGGACACCAAGTACCGGTCGGTAACGGCCGATTTCGTCCGTTACTGACCGGTATTTGGTGTTTGACATGTAGGGGGCCTTATATTTACAGAATTGGTATATTTACCGATTTAGTAAATTTACCGATTCTGTAAAATACCGATTCGGTAAATTTACCGATTCTGTAAAATACCGAATCGGTAAATTTACTGAGTCTGTAAAATACTGAATCAGTAAATTTACCGAATCGGTAAATCCAGATGTAGGTGGCACTTCAAACAGTGCCACAGGCCATTACCGATTCGTTATTTACCATGTAATACTATTGCATGGTAATAACAAATTCCTGTGTACATGCACATCTGTGCATGTACACCTGTGCCATGTGACATGTGACACACATACATGCCCTCGGGCATGTATGTGTGCCACATGGCACACAAGCCAAAATCAGGGGTGCAACAGGGTGTCAAAGTGACACCCTGTTCCCCTTGACAATTCGGTATTTTTACCGAATCGGTATTTACCGATTCGGTAATTGACATTGATTCCTATGGGCCTCAAGGCCCATAGGAATCAATGGCAATTACCGAATCGGTAAATACCGATTCGGTAATTACCGAATCCTACCGATTCGGTAAAAAATTCCGAATTTTTAGCTACATCTCATTTACCGAATCTAGAATACCGAATCCGTAAAATTCTGTATTTTAGAGTCGGTAAATGAGGATTACCTACATCGGGCCCCTAGACTTTCATTCTCATTTTCTTGTCTGGAACCGCTCTAGTGACCTGGTATTTTGTATATTGTGTGCAAAGTCTCTAAAATGGTTCTTTTAGGGGACAGGAACTCAGAAAAAAATAAGCTCTGCAAAAGAAACAGGCGCACTCTCCTTGGTTCTGAAAATGTATCTAGAGCTGTTTATATTTTGCAAATCAGAAACGTTTTGTGCTCCATCCTCCAAATGAGGCTAACATTTGCAGAGGCTAGGGAAGTGGTTTCTAACCGGGGGTAAGCCATGCCCTCTGGGACGGTCCCCGACTGTTTTTAAAATTAAATAATATCAGATTAGTAAAGAGAATATGCAAATACAAATACAAAATAAAAATAATCAAAAGCTCCGTAAAAGCAAAGGAATTTGAAAATGAAAGCTAATCTACAAAAGACATGTAGCCATGCTCCATCAACAGATCCTGGGAAGGACGAGTCTGGTGGCCGAGTGCAGAAAGTACAGCTCTTCAAATTGTACTCATCCATGCATCATCAGATCATCCAATCCAGAATATTGCTTTGTATTCTGGAACTTGCATCCTTATGTGTTCCATAAAAGCAGGACCACATGTACCAGAATGCAAAGGGGGGAGTGGGTTACTCCACAATAACGTTAATGACTCTTCTGCTGACCCAGAATAGAAGACTGAGCCTCAGGTGGGTTATATCAGGTGGGTTATAGCAGGAGTAGTTTGGCAGTTCGACTGCTTGCCATTCACTGAAGGGCCTTTTTCTTGCTGTCCAGGATCTATGTTGAAGATGCAAAGGTTAAAGCCATCGGGCAATTTATGTGATGTCATCAATTTGGTCAGATGCATTTTTGAAAGATGAAAAGTCCTACCTCTATTTTGTCGTATAATGTTGGCAGGTAAGCTGCAGTCGCTTCAGAATCTGTATTTACCGAATCGGTAAATACAGAATCGGTAAATACCGATTCGGTAATGGCAATACAACCCTATGGGCCAAAAGGCCCATAGGAATGCATTGTAAATACCGAATCGGTATTTACCGATTCGGCAATTACCGAATCGGTAAATACCGATTCGGTAAATACCGATTCGGTAAATACGGAATCGGCGAGCAAGTAAAAGTGAAACTAATGACAACAGCCAATGAGGTGGAACCACCCTCCCCCACCCTAGCAGGGAGTGGCTACCCAGGCAGGTGCAACTCATTAGAACTTTCTGGAGAGGCAGCCAGAGCTGAGCTTTCTGAATGAGCAGCAGAGAGAGTGGTAGCACAATCCTGATCACAGTGGAAATGGCAAGCAGCTCTGAGAGCCAGAAGGCTGAGCGCAAGCGCAAGGTCAAGTTCAGCAGCATGGAGCTGCAAGTATTGGTGGAGGAGGTGGTGAGGGTCCACAGGCAGCTGTTTGGGAGGCTGTCCCTCACAGTCCCTGAGTCCACCAAGAGGAAGCTGTGGAGTGGCATCGGTGAGAGGGTGAATGCAGTTGGTGTCACCCCCAGGAGCCTGGACGACCTCAAGAAGAGGTTTTATGACATACGCAGCCTCACCAAGAGGAAATTGGCGGAGCTGCACAAGCAGGCAGGTCTGACCGGTGGAGGCAGGAACCTGGCGCCACCCCTCAATGAACTGGAGGAACTTGTGTCCACGACGATTGAGACCGAGAGTGTGGTGGGAGTTGGGGACCTGGACAGCTCAGCCAGAGCTACATCAAAAGGTAAGAAGCATGTGCAGCATGACACACCCTACCAGACACCTCCCCTTTAGCCCCAATGCACAGCCAAACCCCAGCCAAGTACTGCTAGCAACATACATGAGC
The DNA here is from genome assembly GCF_964263255.1 of Lissotriton vulgaris. Lineage (NCBI taxonomy): Eukaryota > Metazoa > Chordata > Amphibia > Caudata > Salamandridae > Lissotriton > Lissotriton vulgaris. The sequence continues at coordinate 1,635,188,659 of NC_141693.1, read as the reverse complement.
AAAGCATCATGGTAAATGTAGTCAGCTAATGTAGTAACAAATGCCAGTGCACATTAAACTGCAATGCACTTAAAAATAGAATCAGAGTATAGAAAATGATATGTGCAATGCTTTTATTGTAGTGACTGTAAGACATTTGCACTCAGTTCACAAATGCTTCTTTGTACCTAGGGGCACCATCAGGCAGTGGAGCAGCAGCTCCGCAAGCAACAGCTCCAGCAACAGCGGACAGTGCGGTGGCAGGGCCAAGCAGCATGGTTCCTTCACAGGAGGAGGAGGAGGACAGCAGTGCCATGGCTAATGAGGATGACCCAGGACATACCCTCTCATTTCCCACTCCCCCCTACTGTCACTATCTCCCCCATTGCAGTTCTCACCGGAGAACTCACCCACACGGACCCAGCCAGCACCTGCCACATCTCCTGCCAGGAGGATCATTGTGGCCCCATTGACCATCATAGAGGGAGCTGCGGGTCAGGCACCAGCACCCACACCTGCAACACCTGAGGCACAGCAGGTCACCCAGCAGGGCAGCACCAATCGGCGCCGGACACGCACTTCCAGCAGTGCTTTACTAGCACGGGAGGGCACTGTCTTCCAAGGGCTGGAGGGGAGCATGGTCTGGATCCAACGGATGCAGGCCAAGTCCATCCTGGCTTACCAGCGCCAATTGCTGTAACACAACCTGCAGATGGGGGAGATGTCGAAGGGTTTTGTGAATTTCGTGGCAAGTAACAGGGAAATAGCAACAGGACTGGGGTGCATGACAACTGCCATAACACAGCTGTGTGCCAAGATGGAGGAGCATGAGCACACTAGGCGCAGGGATGCCCGCGTACAAAACCGGGCAATCAACCGGCTTGCCGCAGCAACCGCCCTGCTATGCCACCGAGGGGCAAATATGGAGGACTGCCTCACTCAGAACACTGCAGAGGTGACCAGGGGCATGGTCCGCATCACCACTGCCATGGAGGCCCTCATCATCTCCAATACGGTGGTGAATCCTGCCCTGGACCTGGCCGAGGCTAGGGACAGCAGCAGCTGCAGCAGCCCGGCCAGCGCTGTGTCTGAGCCGCGCCGGAGCACCAGGCGCTCCGCTGAGGCAGCCGGACATGCAGAAGGGGGGGAGCCACATCCCAGTGGTTCAGCAAAGTGCAGCAGGAAGTGAAACTGCCAGGGTGGATGAGGCAACCCAGCCCATTTACATTCCCCACCTTTACTGTACTTATTTGATTTGTTGCACATCAGTGCTGTAACGTTGTGCCAACATTATTAAATTTATTTTTGTTCACATCCATGACCTGTCTGTGCATCTGTACTCACTCAGAAATAGTTTTCTGTTATCTCCTCACGTCTGTATCTGCCATCACTTGGTGTAGACACCCCTGCAGGTTGTGTTTGTGGCACAGCAACGTCGTCGTCATGGTCCTCGTAGTCTGACAACTCCACCTCAGTGCCCTTCTTCACCGCAAGGTTGTGCAACATTGCACAGACAGCTATGATCTTGCAGCAGGTGATGGGGGTATACTGCCTTGCACCTCCACTCTTGTGCAAGCATCTGAACCTGCTTTTCCAGATGCCAAAGGTCCGTTCTACTACATTCCTTGTGCTTTTGTGGGCCCAGTTATACCTCCTTTGGCTGGGTGTAGAGGGGTTGAGGTAGGGGGTGAGTATGAATGAGCGGAGGGCATATGCACTGTCGCCTTGAAGGAAAAGGGGTAACATTACTCACATGCATACATGTACTTTACAGTGCTACATTTTGTTATGGGGGTATGATGATGTGTCTCACCTAGGAGGTATCCTTCACCAAATTCCCCAGCCGTCAGCCGTGCATAGATGACGCTGTTTTGGAAAATGTACGAGTCGTGGGTACTCCCTGGGAATTTTGCTACCAGGTCTGTGATGGTGCACTTAGCATTGCAGATCACCTGCACATTGATGGTGTGCGTAGACTTCCTATTGCGGTAGATGCATTCTGTGTCAGAAGGGGGGCAAATCGGAATGTGTGTGCCATCAATGCAGCCGATGATGTGGGGAATCGTGCCATCTGGTAAAAGTCTGCTTTTGTTTGTACCAGTTCCGCATGGGTTGCAGGGAAAGAAATGTATTGGTCCATCCTCTGTATCATGGCGTCAAGGAATGTGTTGAAAAACCTTGACAGGCTGCTCTGGGTCACCCCTCCTACCGCAGCAACTCCACTTTTATAGCTGCCAGACGCAAGCAGGTGTAGGCTGCATAGCACCTGCACGTGCGTTGGGATGGCGTGTGCCCTTGGGGTGGGGTGGTCCAACAGTGGTTTAAGGTCCCTGATGAGCTCCAGAATGGTGTCTGAGTCCAGCCTGTACCTCTGTAGGATCTCTGCCTCTGTGAGCATGAACAGGGTGATCCTCTGTCTGTAGACCTGTTCCTCTCTTTGCCATTCCCTCTCTCCTTCCTGCTGTAGCCGTAGCCGCCTTGCAATGACATAAAATGCCGCCATCCTGCAAGTAGCATTGCATTTTGGGTCTCATTTTATTGGTTGCAGTTGGTTACCACCTGATTCAAATCCATGGTAAATACCGATTTTGAAATACCGATTTTGAGGCAAAATCGGTATTTCTGTGCTTCCCTACATCTCTATCAGAGTTTTTGCCTGTCCGATTCGGTAATTTACCGATTCGGTAACTCTACCGAATCGGTAGATTGTCCGATTCAGACTATTTACCGATTCGGTATATCTACCGATTCGGTACATGGTCCGATTCGGTATATTTACCGAATCGGTATGTTAGCGATTCGTTCTTTTACTGATTCGGTGTATTTCCGAATCGGTTTATTACCGATTCGGTATCTATACCGATTCGGTATTAATACCGATTCGGACGGTTTTCAGCCTCCTACATCCCGATGGCTGGATACCGATCGGTAAGGGCCGTAAATCGGTATTTTCGCCCGTTACCGATCGGTATTGGGCCACCTACATCGGGCCCATAGCTCTTACCTAAAGGCGTTCACTCCCATTTTTTCTTTTAGTCCCTTGTCCTTTTCGCAAACTAAGCACCACTTTACCAGCTCAATGGTTACTGCAGATGAAGTTGTGCAGCAGGAGCAGATCATTTCCCCAATTTTCACAGTAGCGGCTTCTCACTGCAGGGGATTTAATGACTACCTCCCTTTGGAGCAGGAATTTGCTGGATGGCTGCAGCTTTTGCACAAAGGTACAGCTCTTTTAGCCCCGGTGGCACTCATTTTAAGGGCAGATAGGTACCTAAGTATGGACGTTGTGGCCACCGGGCACATTTATCCGCAGTGGTGTGTTTTAGTCAGTTGCAGCCTCCCAGGTGAATTAAACTTCCACTTCATTGGTGACAGGGTTCTCTTTCCTGGCAGAGGAAGCACCAGTTCTCAGACCCAAATCGGGTTACTGCATCACAGTGGTGCTCGTACCAGTAAAGTTTTGATGCAGTTCAAAACGGAAGGATGTACGTCAGTAAAACGCGATCTTTTAGATCGCGGTACTGTACAACGCAGCCATTACAACGCAAGTTGTAACGACTTGCGTTGGTGTGCGCGGATTGAGGATTATTATAATTTTATATTCCAACATCAGCCCACGTAACAGTAGGGAAGGTGTTGGAATATAAAATTACAATATTCCTTATCCAACAGCGCCATTTAGCGCAAGTCGTAGTAACGACTTGCGTTGTAATGGCATCGTTGTAAAGGTAAAGCGGTGTAAAGACCGCGTTGTAAACGATGTTTCTCAAAGGGAACCTCTTGGAGAGGGCAAGGGTAACTACTGGTTTCACTCTTGAAGGCAGTCAGCTTTTACAGGTTGTTTCTCATGCTGGGAACATGCTGAGCTATTCCAGTACTGTCCTTTCTTCTAGAAAGCCAGGCGCTCTCCTTCCCTCTCTCAGCAGGCAGGTGGACTTCTGGACATTACCAAGACTCTTCAAGCAAAACAAATGCAGGCATCAGGTAACATCCCATCACCTCTGGGAGACTGGCTGTCATGCTGATAATAGCCATGTACACACAGGAGTCCTTCAAGGTCTCTTCATAGTGCTCCCTTCTTTGATCACATAAAACCTGGACTGGAACACAGTGGGGTCTTTTGGATCCCACTTTGGTGCACATTTTCCATACAGGGGATGAGGATCCACTGTCTAAGGCTTCAGAACCAGTTTGGGGTGGTTCTCTTTCAAATGTTATTTTCTGGCTGATCCTCAGACACAGACACTGTGCAAGGTGATGACCCTCATGGCTGCTAGAAATAGGGCTCCCTCCAAGCAGAAAAGAAGGGTATAGTGGAGTTTGAGATCTCTGCATCTGCCTGTCATCAGTGTTCCAAAAGCAACAATCGGGAACAGACAAAAGGAAAGGACCTACCTAGAAACCTCCACACCTTGAATAACAGAAACTGCTGTCCCACCCCTCTCAACTACATCTACGGAATGGCACTGCTGAGGAAGATCTAAGCTTCATCCTGTGGCTAACAAGGTCCTTATTGAATTTCTACGAATAGCTCTGCCCCAAACCTCTTCATATACAAAGCAATACATGCCCACAGGCTTTAACACATTAAAATATTAATTTCCCCTTAAAGGCCTATTGGCTTTTTCACAATAAATAAGACAGGCCTATTGTTTTTATCATAACTTTTCATAATAGACAGATCTGACATATGGCATATGACATACCTTTTCCCAATGTACTAATTCGGCCGATAGATTTTAATATTGGCTTGTCACCATAACCAACTGAGTCTTCTTATCTTTTACATAAGCTGGCAACTCTCAGGGACACCTTCATAGATTTACAAACAAGTAAGAGCCCCCTAAAAGGGTTTAACAAGGGTTATTACAGTGCAGATCTTCAACTAGTGTTTTTCAGACGGGGTCACCAACACAAAAACGTTTGCCCACTATGGTGATCTGTTAGATTCCATGTCACAAAATACCTGTCTATGTTTTTAACATAGTATAAGCCAATAGGCTCTCAAGGGGGGATGTTATTAAGCATATGAATTTTGCAATCAATGAGTCAGGTCTACTGTGTTTTTTTTGCAAATTTTCATTCATAAGATCCACTCTGAAATACCTTTTTACCAGTGAGACAATTGGACCTATAGCATTTATTACTGGCTTTGTCGCCATAACCAACTCAGGCCTAATGTATTACGCATGTGCTTTCCCACAAGGTAAGTATCCCATACACTCATAAAGTTACAAATATATGAAAAATCACACCTGACAGCACAATATACAACCCTTCCTAAAATAACACAACAAGGATTCTCAAAGTGAAAATCTTCTACTCACAGAGGATCTCCTGCGGTAACAAACACCAAGACCCTTCCCTAGTATGGTAATCTAGGAGATTCCCTGTATTAATATTCATTTTACACGCTTTAACATAGCATAAGACAATCTGCCCATACAACTCTATTGGCGGTAACATATGCATTTCAAAATAAAAAAGTCAGGAATACTGCCTTGTTGTAAATTTTCATATTACCAAATTAGGTCTGCTGTATTGAGTTAAAGCTTTCCCACAAGGCAAAAGTGTAATATAAGTTCATTAATTCAGAGAAAGCGCAAAACTTCTGCCAATCAAAATCTGTACTGAATGAAATTAACATTTGGGTGGAGCCAATGCCCCTTTCTTAGTATTCTAAGATTTGAAATATGTACACAACTACAGTTGGCAAAACAATATAGAACCCGTCCTAGAATGCTGGAACAAGGTTTCTCAAAGTACAAATCTTCTACGGAAGGGTTTGCCACAGTAAGTAATCATTACCAAATTCTCTGGGATTCCTTATAACTAAATACCTGTCTACAAACTTCAACAGAGTGTAAAGACAATCCACCTTGTAAAGGCATATTACCTTTAACACATGCTTTTTACAATAAATAAGGCAGGCCTGCTGCCGTTGGTGTACATTTTTATCATAAGTAGATCAGGCTAAAGCTTGTGATCAACAGCTTGTCACCATAACCCATTCAGTCCTGCTGTGTCGAATATAACTTTCCCAAGAGAAAAACCATTGCAATAAATCTCTTACCATGCACAGCCTTTACCACGTATGGTTTTACAACTAATTACAAAGTAAAGGTATGAAGGGTAAGGTCATATGAGTGATACAGATGGTAATGGCATATGTGTGGTAAAGGCAATCAACATCATTTGACAGGACGAAGAGTGTTGAGACGCTGTAAAATTGGCTTCCACTTTAAGAAACAAAAAAAAGCAACTTGTACGTCAGCCTCGAATAACTGCCTAGTCCACATGGAGGTAAGATTTTCAGGGAAACACTTTACCATACATATACCTTTAACATCCATTCTTTTAACCTGAAATGTATAAAGGCATGCATGGTAAAGGCATAATCGTTGTTAAAACGTGCGTGGTAAAGGTGATGCATGGTAATGGCATTCGTGTTGTAACAACAGCATTATAACAGCATGCATTACAACTGAAAGCGTTGTTCCGTCATACATCCCTTTCCCACAAGGCAAAATGTGCAATATAAGTGTTCTTTTTCACTGGAAGCACACATCCTATTTCCAATCAAAATTGATACTCCAGCAAATCCATGTTTGGGTGGAGCCAAACCCCCTTTATTAATGTTTAATCTTTTCTTTCTGTTTATTACATAAAGTCTGTTAACAACTGAGCTGTCAATCTAGACCTAAAAATGATTCCTGCCTTGTTCAAACACATCTTTGTGAGTACTAGTATTAACATGCTAAACTTGACTTTTACCACTACCAATGCGGCCAGGCTTTAAGCTATTAAACATACATAAACTCTAACTTCACTTCATCTACTCCCATCCCTCCCAGTCAAATCATTTATCAACAACCTCATTATAAACAAGAGGGAATATAGTAGCAACTTCTTCCTCAGCATCCCATAGCACTGCTTTGCCCTCATTGTAGTCATAAATGCCGTCATCTTTGTCACACCTTCAGCTCCCACTAAAGCCTTTAGGTTGGATCACTGTCAGAAGAATGCTAAGCTCTTTACACACTCCGTCCTATACAGTATCCCTGAACCCTGAACACTGTGCCCTGCCAACAATAAAATCCAAATTGTTCCAAATCCGTCCTGTGCCTCATTTCCTTTCCTGTCCTTTTACTCATTAGTCCACCTGTTCCCTACTGGAAAGTATGGATGCAAGGTACTCACTCTAAGCATCCAAAACTGCCCTCATATCCACCTCGTCCTGCTTGATACCCAACATAGATACTGTTTGCTCCACTCCCAAGCCCTTGCTATGATGAATGCTTCTTGAAGTTGTAAACATCTAAACACTGTTAAGTGTAAATATGTACCTTTAAAATGTAACACACTATTACCTCTCTCACATAACACCCCTTGACCATTACGTCATCAAAATGATCTCTACAGCACCATTTCCTTTTTTGCCTTTACACAGTGCTCCGTTATGCAAGGGGTATCTTGCTTAAAATAACTACACACACATAGTTAATTTGTTTCAATGTAATCTAATAAAATGCAATCAAATATATTTGCATGTTTCCTAAATCATTTATTAACATGATTATCATTGGTTAGGGGTGTGGTTAAGGTTATAGTAAGGACATTGTTGTTTTTAAATAATATAACATACATTTCAGTAATCTGAGATTAATTAAATTACATCAATAAACATTGTTTGGATTAAGGATTAGAGCAAGGGTTTGGAGTTCGGTTGTTAGATGACAAGATCTCATTGTTTTTACGAAATAATGTAATTCAAATCAACTAATGGAATAATAAACATTGGATAGTGTTGGGATTAGTGGTGCGGTTAGAGAAAGGCTACAATTCAATTCAATTCAATTCAAAAGACCTTTATTCGAATTTCATAAAATTCATAAAAGTACTTACAATAAAAACAGTCCCATCTCTAAGCAAGTCTATTTACAGTAATCATGATACTTAAAATTTATTACAGCTCTCGTAAATCTAATTTTTCAGGGGTTTTCCATCATTTTGCCTACACGGATTATCAGTCTCAAGAAAGTGCTAGTTCAAAAGGCTACAATATTGTTTGAAAATTTACTTCAACTATACTTAATTTAAATAAATCTATATTAATCCTGGTTTGGGAGGAATGTTGACAGAAGCTTTAGGGAAATGTTCCTTATTTTAATATACTTTATATGCATATATTTTATTCGGATAAAATTGATTAGACATTTTATATTGGTAAATGATAGTTAAACAGTTAGCACTGGGGCCAAATAGATTTTTAACATAGCTTTGGGGTAGAGTTAGGGTTAGGGTAATGTTACATTAAATTAATTTAACAAATGTAATTATTATTAAAATACCTAAATATTGATTTCTGATAATGGACAGGAGAAGAGTTAGGCATAAATGACACAGTAAAGGTCAAAATGAGGAACTTGTGGTGAATTAATTGTAACGGTAACATTAGGAGGTGGAGTGAATCATTAAATATGAGGTAATTGTCGAAGATGAAATAGCACGAGAAGAAATTGTATCCATCCAAATAGCATTTACCACCTAATATTAATATCAAGATGATCAATTAGAAAACTGTGCAAAATTGGAAGTGAAACATAGTAAATTGATAGCAGTTTACGCTGGGCTTTAGAGCTTTATTTTGAATTTCGAAGGAAATACACCGGCTTAAAGCGGTAAAGCTGGCAATGTTTTGCATAATATTCCATATAATTACCGCCAGTATTTTATTGGTGATAATACAAAACAATTTTCTTGTTCGTGTTACAGTTCTACAACGCCACTGTTGGGGTAAAGCTGCATTAATTACTGTGTGTAGTGTTCATTGGCCTAATGCTAATTGTGCACCCACACAAAGAAATGCATACACGGATTAGTGGGCAATGCAGGAAACAGAACACTGGGACAAAAATACAAGTTTGAGTAAGTATGCATTTTGAGACTGGTTTACAAACACGGCTCTTTCATGCCTGTGCTAATCCTAATTTGCACTCTTACTTCACCAATGTTTACTGATGATAGTTTACCAAACTCGGGTGAAAAAATGCATTAAAGGTTCTTGCAGTTAGCCTTATTGCTCGCAAAAAGTCGTTATTGTCTGGATAAGAAAAAGATGTTCCAGTGTGGGTGAAGGATATGTTAGATTGGTCTCTAGCTGAGTAACCATACCTTATAGCTACTAGACTGTATCATAATTAAGTAATTGATGACATCTCAATTTTTGGGGACGTCATGCGGAAGTGATGTATACTCCTAATTCTGTACCTGTCAATTCTAAGAACATAGTTTAATTGTATGACAAACTTAGAAGGGTGTATTTGTTAGCTGGGTTGCAAGGTTGTGTTCCCTCTTACTGTCAAATACATGAGATGTACTTAGCTGATACATTTTGACTGTATCTTGTCACTATTCTTGGATGGGGGGTTTCCGGGGGAACTGTACAACTATGCAAGTTACTATTGTTTGATACTCTATTGGCATGTCTATTGTGGCTGATGTTTGCTCTTTTTGTTTGAAACTGCAAAAATACGTTTGAAAAAAACATTAAATAACAAAAACAAAATCAAATACTACTTGATCAATAAACCTGACTTCAGTATCAAAGTTGGAAGTGAGCCAGAGCACAATGCCCATACCACCTCATGACGAGCACAATCAGACTCTGGTGTCTAAGCTCATGTAGAAAGTCATCAGAGAATAAAAGCACCAGAAGACCAGACCAATGGCTGATTGTGTGGCTTTCAAGAGATCACTGGACAGCACCATCTTGGAAACTCAAAAAAATGCTCTGCTAGAGGGAGAAGTAGGGGTGGAGTAACATGTCCCCCTAGGAATGGGCACAGGTCCCTATCTTCCAGAACTTTCGACTCCCCCTTTAAAACCTCTGTAAAAGGGGAAAATTGTTGAGCAGGCTGGGCCTAGGGGAAGTGACACCAGAGGAATGCCCAGTTGGAAGAGTGAGAACACCTGGCCCCAGGCACTAGGATTTGTTTCTCCAGTGACAGTGCACTGCCCCCCACCCTGTGAGAGACAGCAGAGGGATAAAACTACTGGGAAGGACCCTGGAGGGTTACCTTGGAATTGCCTTGATTTATATTAATTTGTAATATTGAGTAGAGTGTGTGAGTTAAAATCCATTTTTCTTTTTATAGGTGAAAGCACTATATGGGCATTGCTTTTTTGGGTGGTTTGTTGCAAGTGTACAGACTGGAGTAGTAGGCCGACCCACCTCCCAAGAGTAGGCCTTACTACCCTTAGCAAGTAAAGTAGTATAATGTTGTAATTGATTCCAATGAGACAGAAGGTTGCAGACGTGTTACTTGTTAAAGGCCCACATCCTATGCAGCTAATAATCCACTTTCTTAAAACGTGTAATACAATTAGATAAAACTTCAAACCTGCAAAAGTGCATACTGAAATCAACAGTAATACAATCCATGGTATCATTTGTATGTTGACTTAGTGATTAATTTAGTGAGTGCAGTAGCAGCAACCTACAGTGTCTTACCTACTTCACCACCCTCCATTCACTGCCCTACCAGAATAAGTGAACTAAACATTGAAGAGAGTAATTGTCCACACTCATAGAAGATTTTATCAGAAGTGAGTGGGATTTGAATGAACTAGCAATGAGCAATTCCCCATTTTGTATGGAAGTATAATGAAAGATTGGAGATGGATTTAAAAGTTCTAACTGCACCAAGACTACCAGATTTCTTAGTTACGGCACATCACTAGATGTCCAGCTCTTACCTGAAGCTCAACCCAAACTAGGCACAATTCCTGGTATTTGCAAGAACAAAAATAAGATACTGTACAAACATGGCTCAACTGCATGATTCTTCATAGCTTAGAATGCCAAGTCACTTGCATTCTTCCTGGCCACCAACCTAAAGCTCATGGAACAAACTGACAAAAAAGAAAAAAGACAGATGACCTGGTACCATTTCTCTCTTTTAAAGAAAGTCAAACCGTTTCTTCCAGAACACAATTTCAGAACTGCCGTCCAATATCTTGTTCTATTGCATCTGGATGGTTGTAATGCCCAACTACATGGCCTCCATGACTTCACACTGTCACCCCTTAGTGGCATCCTCTATGCCTCAGCATGTTTTATCCAGGAGCTGAAGAAATATGATCATATCAAACCCATACTGATAGAAGTCCACTGGCTGCTCTTGCTAGTCCGCACCACCTTTTACATAATTTACAAAGCCAAAAGACAAGCACCCTGCTTATCAGGCAAACAATCTGACCATCTCTGTTGGTTCTCTGCACACCCACATCTACATCAGACTGCAGATAAGGAATTGTAAAGAAGAAAAAAGCTGGACGGCATCAATGCAGATGGAGGATCTGGAACAACATCCTCTATCCATGAGGACTACACCAGTGCTACTCCAATTTAGGAAAGACTTGGAAGACTCACCACCATATAGAACACTGAATCACAGTGCATTAACCATCCACAACCCAGGTCCTAGTACGCGTTTATTTTATGCTTTTTTTGACAAATACAGCACTCCAGTGCCTTTTGTCTAGGTTTGTTCTATAGAAATACTACAGGCATACATACATACATATTAAACCCAGTGCCAGACACTGAACACAAAATGACTTGAGATATGGTTTAAATGTTATACATAATTTATAGGGTGTCAGCTCTCCTTAGGTTTAATGGGTAGGAGACCCTTTTTCAGAAGACTGTCTGTGGTAGATTAGGAAGAAGCATGCGTTCCTGGTTATACTTTTTAAAGTAAAAATGTTGTGATGATTGAGTATTTTGCGAACGTTATACCTTGCACCACTCTGGCTCGGTGGCATGGTGCACCCTACATTGGTTGGCCGAGAGTGTTCAGTTGTGTTATTAGTACAAAGAGGTTGTGATGCATGGGCACACTAATCTGCCACCTCTGTGGTTTTTTTTGGGCAGAATTCTTGTCATGTACCAGTAGTTTCACTGTGGTAGACAATTTAATTGCGAGTCACATGTATGGCATTTTTTTTATCACTTTGTAAGGTTCTTAAGTGCATTTCATGCATTTCATTTACACCTTGCACAAGAGTACTTGTGTATTCTGCATCCCATGCACAGGTTTTCATCATATTGGTTATTGCATGTATGTGTGTTACGCTTTAGTGTGCAGTGTAAGCCTCAATGACAGGGCTTTGGAGAACTTTATCTGGTGGGGTTGTATATGTGTTGTACAAAGTGATGTATTTCAGCACACGTTGCGTTTATTTCTGGTGCAGTATTGCACAAATTTCCTTATTAATGCCTGTTATTTGTAGAAAGGGAGGTGTGTTGTATCTGATTCATTGTGGAGAAGTGTGGCTCACTGGTTAGAAGCGGCAGACCCTGAAGCAGAAGTCGGCCCGGGACCAGGGTTCAATTCCCGACGCGGCAGGGTCTTGGGGCAATGTCCGCAGACTCGATAATTCTCGCCTAGGTGCCTACGCTAACCATGGGTCCCACTCTGCAACTCTGGGCAATAGCTTGCTTAATCTCCACAACGGCCCCAGCAGCGCCGGGGATGCCTGGCTTCACCTTGGGGGTGCCCTCTCACAGGGAAAGCCAGGACGGGTTCCCCAGCGGTATACAGCGCCAGGACACCACGTAACAAGGTAACAGTGCGCTTTACAAGTATACATACATTACATTACATGCTGTGATGTCTCATTGTGTTACTTGTAAAGGCATATGATACATATGTGATCCTGAAGTTCCTTTTTATTGGTGAAGGTTCTCTTATGTTCTTTGTACATGTTTTGCGAAAAGCAGTTGCAGTCACGTCATAGTGGACTGAGCATCATGGCATCATTGTCCCATTTATATTCCGAGGTATAGATTTGTTATTTTCGACTTGTAAAATACTGTGTATAGAGTATTGTCTGACAACCCATCAACAAATTAAGTATATATTGGTAACTATAGATTTACTATTCTAACCTCCGCATCTACTTCCCATTGTCCCTGGTGAGGTATGTTTAGGATTTGCCTATAGATGATGGGTTTTGTAATTTAAATCAAGAGTAAATGAAAAGCACATATTTTACGTGAAAAGCACCTATACAAACATCAGCACTGTTGCGCGGTCTGTAATATCACAGACTGCAAACATTAAAGATTGTATATAAATTGAATGTATTTATTTGGTTGTATGCAAGCCTGATCTCAAAGTAAAGTATCAGAGTGAGTTTCACTACTCTAACTGATACATCAAGTTTTTATCCATCAAGGTCTCTAGAGTAAGTAGTTAAGAATGTTCTGAATAGATTAACATTCATGGCCGTTCTGAAATTAACAGGGAAATTAACAAGGAAATTAACAAGGAAGGTTAAAAATACAGAAGAAATCTTACAAGATACAGATATTCAAAGTACAAAATACTAAGGGCCCCATTAGGATGGCGGGCGGAAAACCATCCCGACGGCCATGGAGGCGGGAAACAACCGCTCGCCGGGACCGCGGTCAAACCGGCAGCCAAATTAGGAGCAACCGCCAAAAAAGACCGACCGTTGCAGTAGCGGGCCAATAAAAATCGCTCGACATGGGCGGTGATGAATAAAAACTGACTGCGGCAGTCGGAAACGCAGCGCAAAAGATACAACCCGCTGCAAGCAAAGCGGAGACACCGCACTTGAAATTAGTATATCCCCGATGGTCCCGCGGTACGATCCGCTGTTACCGAGCCGCTGTCGCACACTGCAGTGAATGGGAGAGCCAGCGGAAGAGCTGCAGCATGGACACCACAGCGGACGATCCTCCAAAAACATGGCAGACGATGCGAAAACTCTGTAGCGATGCCAAACATTGCACAAATCAAAGTAGCCATGCCCCCCAAATACACAAAACACATACCAATTAAATAAATAAATGCCAAACAAAAACATACAATTTCCAGGACAACTCCAACAACACACCTGACAGCAAAACCCCATTTGGACACACCCACACAGCTGATTATAAAACCAGCCCTTCACTGACCACAATCCTTTGCAACGCTCCAGAAGAGAAGGGCATACACCAGACCCGACAGGAGAGGCAAGACAACACAGCACACCCACCACCGCCACCTCCACCACCATCACAACAACACAAACAATCCCCCAGCACATAACACACCTCACACAAAAACACCACACCCACCACCCACACCACTGCATCCACAAACCCTTCAAACACCACACACCATGGCATCACAGAAAATGCCCAAATTCACAGAGAGTGAGGTAACAGTCATGGTCAATGAGATAGTCAGAGTGGAACCACAACTGTTTGGTAGCCTGGTCTAACAGACACCATTAGCCACAAGGACTCAAATGTGGGAAAGGATAGTACAAAGGGTCAATGCAGTAGGAACCACCCCACGATCCAAGAAGGAGATCATGAAGCGGTGGCATGATCTCCAGAGGGTTGTCAAGGAGAGGAGGAGCAAAAACTTGGAGCTGGCTAACCGGACTGGCAGTGGCCCTCCCATCCCACACAAAACATTCACACCATGGAAGGAGAAGGTACTTGCCATACTGCATCCTGAGAGTCTCACAGAAGTATCCGGGGTAGTGGAGGCTGGTAAGTACAAACAAATGGCAAACAACACATTGATATGTACTTTCCTGCACAACCAAATCCCCATTACATTGTTCACCCTCACCTAACAGGTAGGTAGCCATCTTGCCTGGGAGGCCTGTGTGGGGCGAGGGAGTCTTGTACCACAACTCCCACATTATCCCTGTACCACACCCCAGCAGAATGGATCCCTCCTTCACCCCACCCAGAAGCATGTGTCAGCCATTGCATTGTTCACCTTCACCTAACAGGTAGGTAGCCATCTTGCCTAGCAGGCCTGTTGGGAGGAGGGAGGCCTGCACTCCTACTCCCACCATGCCCCCTGTCCCACACCTGAGCAGCATGGAGCACTCCCTCCCACCCAGGAGCCCCTGGAAGTCATTGTACTGTTCACCTTCACCTAACAGGTAGGTAGCCATCTTGCTAGTGAGGGTCTTTGTGGGAGGGAGGCCTGCACTCCTACTCCCACCATGCCCCCTGCCCCACACCTGAGCAGCATGGAGCACTCCTTCCAACCCAGGAGCCCCTGGAAGCCATTGTACTGTTCACCTTCACCTAACAGGTAGGTAACCATCGTGCTAGTGAGGGTCTGTGTGGGAGGGAGGCCTGCACTCAGTCTCCCACCATGCCCCCTGTTCCACACCTGAGCAGCATGGAGCACTCCCCACCAAGGAGCCCCTGGAAGCCATTGCAGTACACCAAACAAACTTACAGGTAGTTGCTAGTGAGGGTCTTTGTGGGAGGGAGGCCTGCACTCCGACTCCCACCATGCCCCCTGCCCCACACCTGAGCAGCATGAAGCACTCCCTCCTACCCAGGAGCCCCTGGAAGCCATTGCATTGTCCATCAAACAAACTAACAGGTAGGTAGCCATCTTGCTAGTGAGGGTCTTTGTGGGAGGGAAGCCTGCACTCCGACTCCCACCATGCCCCCTGCCCTACAACTGAGCAGCATGGAGCACTCCCTCCCACCTAGGAGCCTCTGGAACGCATTGCATTGTCCATCAAACAAATTAACAGGAAGGTAGCCATCTTGCTTGTGAGGCCTGTTTGGGGGAGGGAGGCCTGCATTCCTACTCCCACCATGCCCCCTGTCCCACACCTGAGCATCATGGAGCACTCCCTCCCACCCAGGAGCCCCTGGAAGCCCTTTCAGTACACCAAACAAACTTACAGGTATGTAGCCATCTTCACAGTGAGGGTCTTTGTGGGAGGGAGGCCTGCACTTCTACTACCACCATGCCCCCTGTCCCACACCTGAGCAGCATGGAGCACTCCCCCACCCAGGAGCCCCTGGAAGCCATTGTGCAGTACACCAAACAAACTTACAGGTATGTAGCCATCTTCACATTGAGGGTCTTTGTGGAAGGGAGGCCTGCAGTACTACTCCCACCATGCTCCCTGTCCCACACCACAGCAGGATGAATCCCTCCTCCACCCCACCAAGAAGCATGTGTCAGCCATTGCATTGTTCACCCTCACCTAACAGGTAGGTAGCCATCTACACTGGGCTGGCTGTTGGGGGGAGTGAGGGCCTGCATCACTACACACAGCACAAATTGCATGCAATGCATCAATACCTGACATTTACCAGTAATTGATGTACCACTGCATCATTAATGAGGCACATTATTGCATCTAATAAAAATAGTGAAGATCAATCAATTGTGTAGTGTACAGACAGTGGATGACACGCAGCTAACAGAAAACTTGCACAGTGCACAGCACTGACCATTCCCCATCTAATCCACAGGTGACGAAGAAGTCACTGCTGAGGACAACAACACCGACAAGTAGAGCCAGTCTCCACCCTCCGTACATGGACTCTCAGATGTAGATGCCCAGGATTCTCTGGACGATGAGCTCCAGGCTGGCCCATCTGGTGTGCCAGGGAGCAACAGGTTCCAGGCCCCCATCCTACCCACCACCACGTCTGCTGCAAAAACAACTGCACAGCAGACCCCTGCAGTTACGGCCTGTGCCTCCACCGCTGCCACCACCGCCACCACCAACACCAGCGCCACCTGCAGCACCCTCCCTGTCCCAGGGGATGAACAGCCCACACCAACAACTGTGGAGAGCCGGGAGAGTGTTGCTGGACCCACAGTGGTGAGGCAACAGGTTCGTGGCAGCAGGGCAGGGGGTATGGCCAGGGTCACCCACAGACCTCAGGAGGTTGACACACCATCCCTGGACCACTTCACCAGAGTCATCGGTGCCTACGAACAGGTCCAGGGACAAAGTGGCCGGTCTGACGAACTATTACGTGAGCTCATCCTGCTGATGAGGTCCATGGACACCCGCATGGGACAAATGGTGTACCTCATGGCCCAGCAAGTGGCATTACTGAGGGACAGGCCTGCGTCCCAAACAATACCTCAGCCCCCCTCTGTTGTGCTGCAGGATGACAGTGCACCATCTTCCCCTGCGGCCCCAGAGATAGGTGAGTCCTCAGATGCCGCTGGGCTAGCAGCAAGGGCCTCCCCACCAGAACGAGCAAGGGGGGTCCAAAGAAGAGCCTGGGAGTCTCTGGTGGCAAAGCACCAGCAAAACGCTAGTCACGGAGGCAACCCTGATGGCAACCCTCTTCCCCACTGCATTGACTGTTTGGACTGTCCTTCCCCACACTGCCTTGTGAATGGCACCTGTCTGTTGGACTGGGTCACCACATCTGTGTGGCGTCTACTCTTACATATCATTTACCATGATTGCCAACTCCCTGCTCCATCACCACCTTCATGTAAATCTGCCCACACCCCTCACATATCAACTTTGTAAATAAAATACCTTACACACTTCAATTGGTGTCGATTTGTCTTTAGTGCAATATTTACACTGTTCAAAATGTCCACAATGTATGCCAAAAGAAGTATAGTACATAGGCCTGGAAAATTTCGAGGCACCTAGGAATACACAACAGAACAATAGTCACTGGCGTGAGTGTGGCATCACAGAAATTTCACTACACCAACCATCTACACAAGTCAACAGGCAGAAAACACAATGAGCAACACGTGTCAACAAACAGAGTTGTGTATACGTTCACAGGTGTAATGTCACTGCCACATTTTCACACACAGGTCACTCCACATGTGCCTGTCTGTATGATCCGCACATAGCCCTTCACGACAACAGCAATCATACCAGACAATGTACCAGTTGTAGCTCGTCACACACATTCAAGTGAAATAGCGGGTGATGAGCTGTTGACGAATGTCAACTCCTTCCTCCTCTCCACTGTCCTCATCACTGGACTCAGGTCCTTGAGCAGGCGGTGGCCTTGGGTGCTCACCATCGTCCAGGAGCAAGGGAATTCCCTTGTGAATGGCAATGTTGTGGAGCATACAGCATGCCACAACGATCTTGCAGACCTTTCCAGGCGAGTATGACAGTGCACCTCCAGTACTGTCAAGGCAACGGAATTTTGACTTGAGCAGGCCAAAAGTCCGTTCAATGACACGATGGGTCCGGCCATGGGCATCATTGTACCTGATGTCAGCGGGGGTTCTGGGATTCCATGGTGGGCTTAGCAACCATGGCCAGCTGGGATATGCAGAGTCGCCTAGGAATGACAAATACACATTGCAATGTTGCACAGGCAGAGGGCAGCAGGTCACACACACAGCACGCCATATCACTAGGCATACTCACCCACAATCCAAGCACGCTCTGAAAGCAGATTTGCCATCATCGAGGGCACAATGCTGTTCTTAAGGGTGTATGAGTCATGGCCTGAGCCGGGGAATCTTACACACACATGTGATATGGTCATGTCTGCAAGGCACAACACCTGCACATTGATCAAGTGATTATGTTTACGGTTCCTAAAAATGTGCTCACTCGCCTGTGGTGGCACCAGACCAACATGGGTGTAATCAATAGCACCAACGACATGGGGGATGTGCCCAAGGGGATAGAAGTCACCCTTCACAACGGCCAATTCTGCTCCCATGGGGAAATGTATGTATCGATCCTTATATATCATCATGGCTGAAAGAACACCCCTCAGCACCAGGCTGAACATGGGTTACAATGGAAGTGGTGGCATGCATACCGTTGTAGTCCCTATTTAACCCATAAAGTCCTTGTCCATCCTTGCTGATTTGTGTGCAAAACTGAGATTTGCCTTGCCCTCAAAGCATATTCAGTTAGAAAAGCCATGTGAACATGGGTTACGACATCCTAGCAGCGCTGGCCACAGTCTCCTGGAAGGAACCTGTTGCAAAAACATGGAGGGCTGCCATCACTTTGTACGTTGGTGTGAATGCTGTTGGGTAGTGGCGACGAGGCTGCAGGTGGGGCTCCAACAGATCACAAAGGGTTTTCATTGTCGGTCTGTCGAGGCGGAATTTGTGAATGATCGCAACATCCTCCATGTCCTTCAGCAGTGTCAGGTGACATATGAGATTAGGCCTCCTCCTAGTTGAGATGTAAATGGACACATGTCAAGGACAACCATCATGAGATGCCCACAGCACATCCCATTAGGGATGTCACAGAAATATAAAGACTGCCTTGAGCAATGCGTGGCACACTTGGTTCCATGGGTGGGCATTTGAGAGGCACACCTCTCCATTTACCATACACAAGTGCCACAAACAACACATAGGTCAATGTGAATGCACACATACTGAGCCCCACATTTCACATGTGCACGCCTTGTAGCGTACCATCCACCAATGTGTGTAAAAAGAACATGACTGTCTCATACCCATCTGCTGTACCTGTCACACCTCAATGAATCATGTAAGCTTGGCACACATCAACAACTCAATGACCACAGTAGGCAGCAAACTGTCAGTTGTGTGCATGAGCTGATATAAAAGCACAAGTAAGTAACAACACCATACAGTGAGACAAGCCTTGCCATGGTCAGCACTGACCCACAACACATTGATTGATTACACATTGTTGAGTCCACCTTAACACTGTCTAGCATCATCAACCATCAAATGCATAAATGACATGGCAGGGAACACAGACCAATGTATGTCAGACATACCCAACCATGGCACGTGCGTACATCTGTGGATCATATCGAATAATGGCATTGTGTCCACAATGATGTGCCCTTAACGATGTTGCTAGTGTGTATTGATGCAGTGTTCATGATGGACATTGCCATTTCATGTGCCCCAAATCGAGGTAGCTACCGCCTGGCCTGGGTGGTGTGACACCAGCACCACCCCCATCACAAGTGCAGTAGCCATTGGCATGGAGACATGGGTAAATGGCGGTGGGCATGCTCCACCACCCAAATCGCGTTAGCTACCGCCTGACCACGTCGGTGTGACACCAGCACCACCCCCTTCACAAGTGCGGTAGCCATCGGCATGGAGACATGGTTAGATGGCGGTGGGCATGCTCCAGCTGGACAATTCTTAAATAAAGACACATGTGAAGGGGGCCAACACCTGTAACAACTGATCCTTTGTGTATGTTTGACTTACACATTAAGGGGCCGATTATGATCGCGGACGGACTTGCGTCCGTCCGCGATCATTGAGGAGGAGGGGACGTCCGCATGGGCTGCGGAGTCCCCTCCTGTGCGATTAGGATGTGACCGCCAGGGTGGCGGTCACATCCTCTATTTTTAACATTGCGGCGGGTGCGGCTTCAAGCTGCACCCGCGGCAATGTTAAAAATGCACGCATTGCATTTGCATGCAGAAAGAGGCAGGCACCTGCCGCTTGCATACAAATGCAGGGGGGTACCATAGGTACCCCCCATGTGCACCCCCCACCCCCCTTCACCTAGGGGGCCTGCAACGGTCCCCCGCAGTGAAGTTACACATGCTTTTCCTCGGCGGAAAAGCCGCCGCGGAAAAGCATGTTTGCAGGCACATACTAATCTGGCGGACGGTGTCTGAGAGACACCGTCACCAGATTAGTGCTTTTCCTCCGCGGTTGTAAGCCAACCGCGGAGGAAAAGCTGCGGACGGAAACCAGGACCCACCAGCCATCCTAATGTGGCGGTGGGTCTTTGGTGGGTCCGCTGCGGATTTTCCGCATCCTCCGGGCCGGCGGTGGATTCCGCCGGCCCGGAGGATGTGGAAAATCCGCAATCATAATGAGCCCCTATGTTTCCCTCCACTTGTAAAGCCCTGTTTCTTACTGTCATTATTTTGAGTTGAAGAAATGTTATTGGCTACTTCCCCTGCTATTTTAATATTGGATGATGACACTTTTAACTGTTTTGCATCCTCATACTAACATTCCATGAGTTTTGCATTGTCAATACCCTTATCTAATGAAGGATTTTTACAAACTAATAACCTTTCTTGAATATTTTTAGAGTGACACCTAGCAATTAATAAATCTCTGATTAATTATGAGGTGAAATTCTCAAATTCACACTTTGCAGCTAATATTTTGAAGGCTGAAATAAATTAATATATACTTTTGTGGGGCTTTTGCAACCTAGTATAAAAAGTATACCGATGCACAACAATATTTTTTGTTTTGGTAAACAACAGCTAACTCAACTCATCTGCATCTTCACTGGCTGGGGGTTCATATGCAGGTAAGGGATCAAAATGTTTTGAATATGTACCCTGTGTAGTAATGCATCTTTATTCTTTTAGATCTGAAACTTTGTCTGTAAGTTGATCGTAAATTGATTGTAGGTACGCTTTGAAAGATCGCAAGCCATAATTTCCATTCCAGAGGTGGATTACCTGGGTCTTGAAGAAATGGTGCAGGGGGTGAAACATTCTGCATGCTGCAAGACTGGTATTCCAAACCAAGTGAAAATTGAAGAAATGTACTTTACAAAGCGTGCAAGTCATTGCAAAAATGACCTGCACTAAAGTGTGCAAATTACTAAATATGTGGATAAAATTGTTGAATTTGCTTGAGGATTATCCAAACATGCAAGTCGTTTCAATAATAACGTGCACTAAAGTTATAAAGTGTGCAAATTAAGCATGGGCGAATTTTGCGAATCTGGCATTCGCGAATTTTGCGAATTTGCGAACTCGCAATCCGCAAAATCCGCGAATTCTCGCAAATTTGCAGATTTTTTTTTTGTGTTCGCAAGGATTTCTGCCAGTTCGCAAGGATTCCTGCCAGTTCGCGAGGGTTTTGTACCAGTTCGCGCTTGCGAACTTACATGTCGGCTCGCAACGGTCACGATTATGTTGTTTCTACGTCTGGTTCATCATCACAGGTTCCCAGCACCCTCAGTTTCACCCCTGCCACCCTCTGTTTCACCCATGCCACCCTCTGGTACATCAATGCCACCCTCTGGTTCATCATCACTGTAGATTATGGGGGGAAAAAGCAAGCACACCTGCCTGCTTCAACTGACATGAATTAATTTGGGGTTGATTTATTAATGTGTCACTGTTTTAAAATTCCAGTCTGGCACCTGCTTCCTTATCTGTAATTTGCTTTCTGTTGCAGTGCAATTTTTTTTTCCAGGACCTTTGTGGCCTACTTGTAGCTATTCTATGAGCCTGCTGTGAGGGTCAGAGCAGGGTCATACAATTGTTGCAACTAGCAACTGAACTCTGGAGGGGCCCTTGTCAGGAAGCACTACAGGGAATGGTTACTAATGATGAGTTTGAACTTTTGAACCTGCTGAATGCTTTGTTTGTGTTCGCAAGGATTTCTGCCAGTTCGCGAGGGTTTTGTACCAGTTCGCAATTGCGAACTTACATGTCGGCTCGCAACGGTCACGATTATGTTGTTTCTACGTCTGGTTCATCATCACAGGTTCCCAGCACCCTCTGTTTCACCCCTGCCACCCTCTGTTTCACCCATGCCACCCTCTGGTACGTCAATGCCACCCTCTAGTTCATCATCACTGTAGATTATGGGGGGAAAAAGCAAGCACACCTGCCTGCTTCAACTGACATGAATTAATTTGGGGTTGATTTATTAATGTGTCACTGTTTTAAAATTCCAGTCCGGCACCTGCTTCCTTATCTGTAATTTGCTTTCTGTTGCAGTGCAATTTTTTTTCCAGGACCTTTGTGGCCTACTTGTAGCTATTCTATGAGCCTGCTGTGAGGGTCAGATCAGGGTCATACAATTGTTGCAACTAGCAACTGAACTCTGGAGGGGCCCTTGTCAGGAAGCACTACAGGGAATGGTTACTAATGATGAGTTTGAACTTTTGAACCAGCTGAATGCTTTTTTTGTGTTCGCAAGGATTTCTGCCAGTTCGCAAGGATTTCTGCCAGTTCGCGAGGGTTTTGTACCAGTTCGCAATTGCGAACTTACACCGCACGCCGCAAAATTGTATCACCAAGAAAAAAAAATCCGCTGCGTGCGAATTTGCGGATTTTCGGTAAATTCGCTAGCGTTCGCGGATTGCGAATTTACCGAAAATCCGCAAAATCCGCGAGCGTAACGGATTTTCCGCCCATGCTTAGTGCAAATCACTGAGTACGAAATGCCATTTATCTTAAAAGCGTGCCTATCGCAGTATAACATTTACACCCAGTAGACCTTTTCAAATATCGCTGACACCTTTCCTTAAAATAACAAAGAAGATATGGTCCACTTTCTATTTTGCTTCTTTTTCAAGTCCTTCTTTTGTTTCACCCTTTTCCTAGGATTAGATGTAGAGAAAGCAGTGAAACTGCTCATATGTGTGAGTACACTTTTTCCTTGTTACATCTTGTTTCCTTATATTATTGTTCAAGCTAGCAAGGAACAGCCTTTCAAATGCATGTAAAAGTACACGGCCTCCACTGAAATCAGTGAATCGCTGAAGCATCGAGGTAATGAGCATCGAAAGACAAGTTCGTTCTTGATAATGCCGATAGATGCGAGAACATGTGCTAATAAAATGCATGCACTCATCTGAAGGACAAGTTCAACAAAAAATGCGTCACACAATCCACCATTACTGTCGCACCTTCAAATTACTTTAAGAAGGGGGGCTTTGGGGGTGGGGGGCAGCCGACTGCAGGGAGGTCCCCCCCCCCCCCCCCCCCCGGGCAGTTTGGGAGGGGCTGCAGCAGCAAGGTGGGCTTTTTTAATTTGGGCTTGTTTACATGTAGCCCAAAAGGAGCCCAAGCATAAATGCTTTGGGCTCTTTCTCCCAGCCACCATTTTAGGTTCGGTGACCTGGTGACTGGGAGTTATTAGGCAGGTACATTTTTTCATTCATTTGGCTAATTTAGTGGTTTTCGATTCGCTTTTGATTCGAGATGGCAGCGGAGGATTATCGTGTTCTAGAAGCCATCAGGCTTCTTAGTGAGGCGGGAAGGTGGATCTGATGGTGGGGGACATGGCGGGGCTGTCGCACCCCTGCGCCATGCCTCCGACGGAGTGGCAGCGGTCGTGGCCACCTGTCTGTCCCCATGCGACCTTGGACCGAGGCGGTGAGTGAGCGGGGCCACCCGCGCTTCAAAAAGGCGGCCCGAGTGAAAGAACGTGTCCCGCTGGGGCGCTTATGGCAGGCACAGTGAGCGCATTGGAGCGGGAGAACAGGGGGCCCTTCTGTGGCAGACGCGTTAATTGTGGAACCGCCGGAGCTGCTCTCTGCCCCGGAGATTCGTGGCAGGATATTGTCAGCTCCTGCGCATCGGGGGAAGCGCGGGGGAGGTCGGGCAGCAAGAAGTGCTCGGCCTGGCTGTCTGCCACCCTGATGGAAGTCGCGGCGATGGGAGGGGCGGAGGGCTAGGGGGCGCGAGTGTTTCCGCGGCCGGTCACGAGGGGGACAGGAATGAGGGGCAAGATGTGAGGAAGCATGAAGGGGCCTTCATTCCGCCCTTGAATGCGGTTGAGCAGGAGGTTATTGTGGTGCAGGAGGAGAGGAGGGGAGGGGGGCTGGGAGCGACACCCCGGGGCAGGCTCTTCCGGTCAAAGGATCACAGGGCATGGCACATGCTGGGAGGGCCAGCGTTGATACAGAGATGTATATGGCAGGGGGGAGATGGTTCCCTTGAGCCCCCTCCTTTTTTCACCTCCTTATGCTGATCAGGGTGATGTGGCATCGATAGCTAGCGGCTTGTTGGGGGAGGGGGAGGGGGAGTGGGCTCAAGTGGGCGGATGGGGCAGTTATCAGGCACAGGTGGTTGACCAGGATACAGGGTTACTGCCAGCCCCCGTGTGGTTTGCAGAGGAGCCTTTTGCTGTAGGTTCAGGTGGTGCAAAGGTTGTGGAAGCAGCAGGGGTGGGGGAGAGGGAGCAGGATGGGGAGGGCAATCATGGGAGTGTTTGGATATTTTGCCATCCTAGGCTGAGGGGTTCGGGATACTGGTGTGGGAATGGGCAGCGCAATTTCTGGTATACCCCGGCAAAGTGCGGTTAGGGGTACTTTAGCAGGTTCGGTGGGGGGCTGGGGGATAGAGGCAGGGTAGCAGTGGATTTTCTGGGTGCAGATGGCAGAGGGAGTGTGGCCAGGCTCTTGGGCCGGCGGGGCATCGGTGCAAGCAATGCTGGAATGGAGTAGTGATGGGGGGGGGGGGGGAATCTCCCCCCCCACCCTGAAGCTCTTGGAGGAAGTAGTGGGGTGGTGGGACATGCTGGGCAGAGTAGAAATGTATGGTCAGGGGAAGGTGCTTCGGGTTGGCGAGGGCACTGGGAGGTTTTTAGGGGTGAGGGACCCAGCACATCAGTCCAAACTTTTTCTCCACAGGGCAGAGAGTGTTACGGAGCAGCAGACTCAGTAGGGCGGAGTGCGGCCCAGTGGCGCCGAGGTAAAGGGAGGGTGGAGCCTAACGTGGCACATTCCATACCTGTCGGGGGAGACGGAACGGCCAGCAAACGAAGGTCCGGCGCGACCACGCTGGTCCCAACTATAGTTCAGTCACGACGGACAGCATGGACGGAGGAGGGTACTTCTAGGTGTGATCAATGTTTGGGGGAGTATCGGTGATTACAGTCGGCTCCCCCGCCAGGTGTACAGAAAGGGGGTGTTAGGGCCGTTATGTGCTATGAAGGGTCCAGTAGGTTGTCGGTGTCAGGCCCTTCACAGATGGAGGAGCCCTTAGTGTTGGACTATGATGAAGATAGCCCAGAGGAAAGGGAACTGCGTGATAATGAGGATGGGGGGCCCTCTCATGTTTCTCATAGTTGTTTGCAGACACCAGAGGTGGTGCAGCCCAGGAGGGCAGTGACGTTTGGACCCGGGGAGGGCTCCTAGGATGGTGGACAACGCGGAACAAGTGTCATGGCGGTCAGCGCCCGGCCGGGCCCCCTTGTTAGAGCCAGGTGAGATTAGTGAACCACGGGCCAAAAAAAAATGGTGTCTGTGGGGACGGGGGGTGAAGAAGTCGGGGGCTGGGGGCGGGGAAGCTTTAGAAAGGTCGTTATGTTGAAGATCACAGTGTGGGCACAGTGAAAGGGGAAGGAGCATTGGTCGCTAAAAAAGTGGAGAGTGGGGTGAATACTGAGGTGATTGAAGCAGGTAAAGAGCCCTTGCATAGCAAGGAATTAAAGATTAAGAAGCTTCCCTATATGGGTGTGACAAAGCCTTTGGGTGCCCATTTGATGTTAGCAACCAAGGAGTGGATTTGGAAAGGGGAGTATGTTGAAATATTGAAAATTTTGCACAGGGAAGTACGCGCAAAGGAAGGGTCCAAAGAAGAGGAGTACGAGCTTGCTAAGCAGCCGAAAGTGCCTTTAACAATTAAAAATTGGACTACAGCGTTTTAAATTTATGCCAGCGTTTATTGTGAGAAGTTTCCAGAGCACTGCGTTGCCATCTTTAAATTCATGGCCGTTATTAGGAAGGCTCAGATCACTGGTAGTGGTTTCACAGGGGCCAAATACGATGAGGAGTTCCAAGCCCGGATGGCGTGGGATTCAGAGGCAAAGTGGGGTGAGTTGGATACTGATTTGTGGTAGCACACCATGGGAGCGCTGGCTGGGGGAAAGACTATATTTACAGCTAGTGGGTTACCTTTGGTATGCCGGCCCTTTCAGGGGAAGCCCTCCCGGGGAGGGGTGGGGAGCGCAACAGCAGCACAATCAGGGTCTGGGGCATGCTGGGAATTTAACAAGGACTAAATGCCAACTACACAATTATTTTAACTCCTCTCATTTTGAGGAAAA
This sequence comes from Lissotriton vulgaris, assembly GCF_964263255.1. Taxonomy (NCBI): domain Eukaryota; kingdom Metazoa; phylum Chordata; class Amphibia; order Caudata; family Salamandridae; genus Lissotriton; species Lissotriton vulgaris. Next base: position 1,635,162,095 of record NC_141693.1, on the reverse strand, counting down.
ACCAAGTAAAACTCCTCGGTTCATCTGGGTATAGTGCTATTACCCTTTTTCTTTATTATTTTCAATTTTTTCTATTTCATGTATGAAATGGACACTTCTTAGTATTTTTTGTTCACACATAAAAACAATTATTCACAACAAAAAACATTTTTGAAACATACATACACCAAATTGTATATACACAATTATTTGCTTTGATATATACACCAAATTATCTTGCAAAGACAAGAGTTACGATATGGGTTCAAGATTAGAATAGACAATTAATGAAAGTCAAAAAATTTATAAACAACAACTTAATGTGATTGGCTATTCATTTCACAAACATAGACCATACATTGATTCCTTTAGTCTATTAGCAAACTACTGTCTACTCTCTTTTACACCAACGCGTTTCGAATCCGGTATGTCCACTCAACGGATTCTCATCAGGGCTCTGCCTTTATAGAATGTATCTGTTTACCAGCAGTCGCCGGTCCGCAGGTAGAGTGTTGTTCTTGACTGAATTCCTTTCACTTTATATCTTCGAAACGCGTTGGCGTAAAAGAGAGTAGACAGTAGTTTGCTAATAGACTAAAGGAATCAATTTATGGTCTATGTTTGTGAAATGAATAGCCAATCACATTAAGTTGTTGTTTATTAATTTTTTGACTTTCATTAATTGTCTATTCTAATCTTGAACCCATATCGTAACTCTTGTCTTTGCAAGATAATTTGGTGTATATATCAAAGCAAATAATTGTGTATATACAATTTGGTGTATGTATGTTTCAAAAATGTTTTGTGTTGTGAATAATTGTTTTTATGTGTGAACAAAAAATACGAAGAAGTGTCCTTTTCATACATGAAATAGAAAAAAATTGAAAATAATAAAGAAAAAGGGTAATAGCACTATACCCAGATGAACCGAGGAGTTTTACTTGGTTTTTCCTCAAAATAAGAGGAGTTAAAATAATTGTGTAGTTGGCATTTAGTTTTTGTCTAAGTATATCTTATGGTCCAGCCGACCACACGTCCCAGGACCTGACTCCCCCAATTTTTCTAAATCTAGGGAATTTAACAAGGGCATGTGCACAAGGATATACTGTAGGTTCCGGCATGAGTGTTCACAATGTGGTAAGAAACATCCCTTGGTCAAGTGTTGGGGAGTTAAGAATACAGGCAGCCAGCAGTGGCAACAGCCGAGTGCCAACGCTCCAGGCCCCCCTCTCAGCAATTCCAAGGTGCTAGAGGGGGTAAGGGTTCTCAAGGGTCTAGGCCCAAAGGCTCCTACTCCGGTTAAGATAGCACCATTGTCAGCAGGCCTGAGGGATTATGGGGATGTAAGGGCAAAAAAGGTTTTATTGGAGGGATTTCAGGAGGGGTTTTGGCTAGGTTACAGTGGGCCACGGCTGCGGCGATGGTCAAAGAATTTGAAATCGACTGATGAAAACAAAGCAGTGGTGCAAGACAAACTGAACAAAGAGGTGTGAGAGGGGAGGATGGCAGGGCCATTTGATGATTGGCCATTGGAGGACTTGATTGTTTCCCCGATTGGGGTAGTTCCTAAGAAAGAGGTGGGGCAGTACAGATTAATTCAACACCTATCATGGCCAGAGGGGTCTTCAGTCAACGATTTTATTGAAGAGGAGGCGGCCCCTGTTTCATATTCCTCAGTTGACGTTGATATGTCACTGGTAGTGACCGCGGGCGCAGCTGCAGAGATGGCAAAATGCGATATCCAATCTGCATTTTGATTGCTTCCAGTCCATCTAGATGATTGGAATCTTCTGGGGATCCATTTTGATGGTAAATGGTACGTGGACAAAGCATTGCTGATGGGTTGTTCGATGTCTTGTGCCCTTTTTGAATGTTTCAGCACCTTCTTGCAGTGGTATTTTACACAACGCACTCGTCATGAGTTAGTAACACACTATTTGGACAATTTCTTTTTCATTGGTTCCCCGGGCTCCACGGAGTGCCAGGCAGCCCTGGACACGTTCCAAGAGCTCATCGAGGACTTGGGGGTGCCGTTGGCACCAGAAAAGACAATGGGTCTGTGCGCGACCATGTCTTTTCTGGGAATTGAGATGGATTCAGTAGCAATGCAGGCTCGCTTGCCAGTTGAAAAGAAAGCGAAGATGTTGGAGCTCTTGGAGTCAATGGTAACAAAACAGAAAGTGACGGTGAAGGATGTGCAGGTTCTGCCTTGCCATCTTAACTTTGCTTGCAGGGTTGTCAGGGCGGGGAGGACCTTTTGTAGGCAGCTTGGTCGGGCACTGTCAGGACATCATTTGCCTCACCACCATGTCCATTTGTCTGCAGGGGTTAAGGAAGATCTGCGTTTGTGGACTGTCTTTTTTGCACACTTTCAATGGAGTTCCTTTAGCCAGGGAGAAGGACTTACAATAGGATGTACAGATCTTTTCGGATGCAGCAGGCAGTGACGGTTTCGGTCTTTACTGGCAGGCCAGGTGGTGTGCGGAGAAGTGGCTGGCTCAATGGACGGAGGGGGGAGGAGGGGGAACATCCTTTACAATGCAACTTTTACCACGCAGAGCCTTTACGACGCAACTATTACAACGCATGCCATTACAACGCATTGCGCTGGGGGGCGTTCTAGGATAGGGAATAGATTTAATTTAGTATCCAACACCTTCCCTACTATCCACGTGGACTGGAATTGGAATAGTAAATTAAACTATTCACTATCCATCACCCCTCAACACTATCCGTTGTAAAAGCATGCGTTGTAAAACTTGCTATGTAAAGGCATGCGTGGTAAAAGCATGCGTTGAAATGTCATACATCCGGGGAGGAGCATAGCCTTTTTGGAACTCTTTCCGGTGCTGGTGGCCTTGACATTGTGGGGGCAAGATTTGGAACATAACAAGGTTCTGTTTCGCATTGACAACATGGCTGTGGTGGACATTATCAATAGGCAGTCGACGAGAGATGAACAGGTTTTGAAGCTGCTGCGGGTTTTTGTGTTAGGTTGCCTCAGATAGGATATCACTTTCAGGGCATTACACATCCCCGGTGTGGACAATGACATTGCGGATGCTTTGTCACATTTGCAGTGGGAAGATTCCGTGGGCTGGCCAAGGAGGCGGACAGGACACCGACCCCCATGCCAGATCACTTGTGGTATGTAGGTAACGTAGTGTCATACAATTGGTGGTGGGTTCATTGTCTGCGTCGACTTGGGCAGCATACGCACTGGCTTGGAAGGATTTCTTAGCATCAGGAGCTTGTAAGCGGGAGGCAGGATGGCGGCGGTCTGAAGATGTGATACAGTTTATACTTGACTTAATAGACAAGTGCCTGTCTCGGGTTACTATAGCCGGGAAGTTAACAGGCATTTCCTTTATGGGAAAACTCCTTTGGGGTTATCCACCTTGTGCGAGGGAGGTTGGGAGGACAATGTTGGAAGGTTGGGCTAGGGAGCGGGGAGCGGAGCGTTCGGTTCGGTGCCCCCTGTAATGGCAGAAGTTAGCCCGCTTGTTAGAAGTTTTACCGTTGGTTTGTAGGGATAGTTTTGAGGCTTGTCTGTTTTCCACACTCATGGTATGGATGTTTTTTGGGGCTTTCAGAGTTTCTGAGCTGTTGGGGTCTAAGTTAAAGGGGGGCATAGGGTGGCAGGAAGTCCGTGTGTCAGAGAGGGGTGTTCATATTTAGCTGTAATGGCTCTAAAATGGACCAGAGGAGCCGAGGAAAAGGGGTCTGGTTGGAAGCCTCCTCCCCTGTTTTGACTTGCACTTTACATTGGGCCCGGCGTTGGAGGGAGTTATCCGGTGGGACAGTAGAGGAGGGAGTTTTCCGACATGCGGATGGGACCCAGGTCTCTGAATACCAGTTGCGCTTGGTGCTTTGTAAGGCTTTGCGGAGTATCGGGTTGGATGGGGCACAATATGGAACCCACTCTTTCAGAATCGGGGCAGCAACGGAGGCTCATAATAGGGGTTGGTCTAGGGAGGACATTGTGCGTCTGGGGCGCTTGTCTTCTAACTGCTTTCAGCACTATGTGAGATACAATGCAGGGGAGGCGCATGCGTCATCCTCATTGCCATAAGTTTGATATTGCTTTTCTCATTGCAGGTTCAGTGGCTGGCCACCGCTCGACGGAAATGACCATCTGGATTGTGGGGCATTCTTTTGTTAAATGGGCTCATGTTCAAGCGTTCCGTAGTTATTTTGGGTCATTGCTGAGTTTTAATGAGCGTTTGTTCAAAGTGGTGTGGAAAGGAAAAGGGGGGATGCTTTGGAGGGAGTTGATTCCTGCACTGAATTCTTGGTTGGTCAGGGGCCAGTGCCCGGACGTGCTGTTAATTCATTTAGGCGAGAATGATCTTTGTGGGGTCAAGGGAGATGTTTTGCTGAGGGTGATGAAAAGAGATTTAACACTTCTAAAAGAGCAGTGGTCAGGTTGTCATGTTTTGTGGACAGAGCTGGTGCCCCACAGGACGTGGAGGGGTGCGCATAAGCCTAAAGCGATTGACAGTGCGCACAAGAAGGTAAACCTAGAGATTTCCAGATTTTGTAGAAGCTTGGGTTTTGGGAAAGTGACTCACAGAGATATTCGTTTTGATGCGGTTGAGTTTTGTCGGAGTGACGGTGTTCACTTGTCCAGGTTGGGGATGGACCTGTATCTTCTGAAGTTGAGAGAGGTGCTGTCTAGGTGTTTGAGGGTTCAGGAATACGCCAGCTAGGCCACACACTACAGAACATTTATCTGTTAGGTTGGGGGGCAGAAAGGGGGGGTAGGTCGCTCCCCCAGTCGTTTCTGGGTGGCAGGGGTTAGTAGTGTTTTGCCAGGGTTTGGCAGAATTGTTGTTGGTCATTTGCGTAGTTGTGTCATCGACAGGATAAGTTGGCCCTGGTGATAAGCCGGTTAGATTATTGTAACGGGTTCCTGATACTAGCTAATGAGGATGCTTTAAACCGGCTACAGGTAGTCCAAAATACGGCGGCAAGACTAATCCTGAATGCCCCCACAAGAACCCCCTCCAAGCCTCTATTGAGAGAACTCCACTGGCTACCGATACGGCAACGGATCAAATTTAAAATCTGTTGCACTGTTCATAAATGCCTTTTTGGAGATGGCCCCAAATACCTGGCCCAAAAATTCCAGCTCTTTAAACCTGATCGTCTTCTTCGATCAAGCAACCAACTGCTTCTAAAACCCCCGCTCATTAAGAAGACCAGGCAAGGCGGCCGCGCCCTCTCCCTTGTGGGGCCGACCTTGTGGAATAATCTGCCCCTTAGTCTCAGACAAAACACCAACCACACATCCTTCAGGAAAATGCTCAAGACAACCTTGTTCCTGGAAGAATAATGGCCCAGAGCATATCTATAGAGGTACAAACTGTTCCATCCTGGCGTGCAAAGCGCGGAGATACCCCGTCTGGGTCGATTCTGGCGCGATATAAGAAACTAAATAAATAAATAAATAAAGTTGGGCAGGCTAAGTTGTTGGGGTGGTTGCATAGGATGGGGGATCAAGAGTTGTCAAGGGGCAGGTAGGGGAGTTTGTGTAATGGATTGTTTGAATTGTTAGGTTTAGACAATTATGCAGGGATTTGCATTGTTTGTATTTTGTAATGATGTAATGTATGGGTGGGGGCGGGGCTAAAGAGACTTTAGGGGCGGGCGGTGAGTTGGGGTTAAAGAAGTGTTTTATTTGGTGAGGTTTAGTTTTGTAAGGCATTGGCCGAGGTTTTAAAATTGTGAATGTGCACCTGTTTCAATAAAGCAGCTTCAGCACTGCCTAGAAGTCTAAGTATGAGGAATTACCACTGTGAACAGAGACACAGCTGCAGCACTGCTTAGAGGACTTAATATGAGGAATTACCTCTGGGAACAGAGACCCAGCAGCAGCACTGCCTAGAGAAGCTAGAATGAGGAATTACCACTGGGAACGGAGACCCAGCTGCAGCATTGCCTAGAGAAGCTAGACTGAGGAATTACCACTGGGAACAGCAACCCAGCTGCATCACTGCCTAGAGAAGCTAGAATGAGGAATTACCACTGGGAACAGCGACCCAGCTGCAACACTGCCTAGAGGACTAAGAATGAGGTATTACTACTATGAACAGAGACACAGCTGCAGCACTGCCTAGAAGACTTAATATGAGGAATTACTTCTGCGACAAGAGAAACAGCTACTGCACTATTTAATGGACTTAGAATGAGAAATTAGAGATGGACCACAGTAGCAGCTAGCAGCACTGTTTAGAGGATATAGAATGAGGAATTACTGACAGGACCAGAAAAACAGCTGCTGCGCTGTCTCGTGCACTAAGAATGAGGAAATACCACTGGGACCAGAGAAGCAGCGCAGCACAGCATAAAAGACTTAGAATACGGAATTACCGGTTAGACCAGAGAACCAAGTAGCAGCACTGTCTAGAGGACTTAGAATGAGGATTTACTGATGGGGCCAGAGAAGCAGCTGCAGCACTGCCTAGAGGACTAAAATGTTTGAATTACCACTCGGAACAGAGACACAGCTGCAGCACTGCCTAGAGGACTAAAAATGAGGAATTACCAGTGGGAATAGAGACGCAGGTGCAGTGTTGCATAGAGGAATAAGAATGAGGAATTACCACTAGGTCCAGAGAAGCAGCATATTAAAAAAGTAAGGAAACTATGATGCTGTGCACTATAGGGGCGGGGCAAGTAAGCGTAACAGTCCTGGGAGAGTCATCTTTTTACAGAAAGAAGGGGAACTGTTATCCTTAAATTAAAAAAGTGTAGGCACCTTGGAAGTAACAATGCGCTATATGCAAGCCTTGTAGGTGCTAGTATCAGACAGTAACCAATCCAGCAATGAGCCTGATTACCAACCTCATTCACTGAACACACCATCCTCGAACACAACACCGAGCAACCCACCCGATGTCATCTGGCTAGTTGGTTGGGAGGTTGGTGCTTGTAGAACCTCTTCAGACACTACACCATAGAAAACATGCACAAGTCCGAACACTGCGCCATTTAAGAGCACCAAGAGGCAATGCCACAGGCAAAGATGCGCTTAACCAAAAACAGCATTGCAGTAGCTAAAATTGCGGTAACCAAGCAGGCCCGGACATTTTCAGTGAACGTACTAGAGTGCTTGAGGTGGTACCTTGGGCCATCACACCCTGCTCACCGCCAAACCTGACACGTTGAAAACTAGTAAATATGTTACAATATCAGTTAACTTTATTGGAATTGTAACCAGTGACATAACAAAGATTGAGGGGGCCCCCCTGCAAGGTACGTGGAGGGGCCCCCTCCGGACTATATCAGGAGCTCTCCAGCCGAGGTAAAATGCTGTACTGAGGGGGCCTGGAGCTTGGGACCCCCCTGCACTGCGGGGGCTGTGGGGGTCTCTGTTTCGTCCCTGCACTGCAACCTGCCAATAAAGGTACCTTGGGTCTACCTTAGGGGTGACTTACATGTAAGAAAGGGGAAGGTTAGGTCCTGGCAAGTGAATGAACTTGCCAGGTTGACATGGCAGTTAAAAACTGTACGTGCAGACACTGCAGTGGTGGATCTGAGACACATTTTAAGGCATACTGGTGTGGGGGGCACAATCGGTGCTGCAGGCCCAATGGTAGCATTTCATTTACAGGCCCTGGGCAGGTACAGTGCACTTTACTATGGACTTACCGGTAAATCATATATGCCAATCATGGATAACTAATCAGAATTACAATTTACACAGGGAGCACTTGCACTTTGGCACTGATCACCAGTGGTAAATTGCCCAGAGTACCTAAACCAGCAAAACAGAAATCCAGCGCACAGTCAAAAATACAGGAGGTAAAGGCAAAGACCTTAATTTTAAATCACATAGCACACATCGCTATTTTAATAACACTACACGTCTTGTACACCGAAGTCTACAAAATTAGACATAGGTGTCACAGTTCTTTTATTAGGGTGCCCAGTTGCTCAGGAATAAAATCTTGAAGTGAGTAGATCTGGCCCCTTTTTAAATCACTTTCACCCCTTTTTTATCACTGCACATATAAAAGAAAAAATACCTGCTCCACTGTAGTCAGGTGTCGTAGCACACCCTGTTGGCACTCGGCCTCCGGGGTGGGACCCCAATGATGAAGCATGTCACCAACTAGGTTGGTGAGTGAGGGGTCTTCAATAAGGACATGCTATGTCCTACGTAAAGGTTGGGCACAATTGCTTGATTAAGCCTTATGCTTATGGCACAGAGACTTTCTCTGATCTGCCTACAGGGGGTACTCCTCCATTTGTTTTGCTATACAGTTACTCACCTGTCATACCTCGTCAATGTACTGGCGCAGCATGTTTCACCCACACTAGCTCCCAATTGTAATGGGGCGGAAGGAGCACCACTTTCGGCTATAATATGTACTGGGAGAAAGGATACACTAGCCTTAAAAAACACGTGTGGCAGGAACGCGCGTGCCTCAGCTTCAAGGTGCATTGTGGGCCCTGGCTTGTGCAATGATTCCAATGTCCATAGGCACTGCACACTCGTGTGTACTTGCCTAAACTCTTCGAGTCCAGCCCTGCCCGCTTCCACTGCCCCTAACAGCAGGCAGCATGTCTATGTCAGTCCTCAGCCTGATTCCCGCGACGGTGGGCGCTTAGCGCATCTCAGGGTAGAACGAATGTTTAAAGGCCCCCCCTGCAATTTACAGGGAGGGACCCCCGCTCTTCATTTACTCCGGGCGCTCAGGCCTGAATACTGTGCTGAGGGCGGCCCCCTGCAGCTCGCCCCCCTCCCGCCCCCCGCACTGCGGTGGGTGCGGGGGCCTGTGTTACGCCCCTAGTACATATTGACTAGCTACAGACTGCAGCCAAAACAGAAACAAAAATTAACATGCAATCATTGGCGTCCTCTCTGCCGACCAATCATTAAGATAACTATGTGACATTTTTCACATGTTAATTCTAATGAGTGGTTGGCTTAGAGGAAGCCAGTGATTGCATGTTAATGTTCGTTTCTGTTGTGGCTGCAGTCTGTAAACAAGAGCACATCTTCTGGCAGCACTGTCTGTTGTCTTCCTTGAAGGTGATTAATTCTGCCTCCTCTCCCAGGCGGAGAAAGAGCCCTTCCAGATGAGCTATGTGTAGGTTGGGTAAATTGGAAGGAAATGCTGCTGAATTAATAGGTAACAGCAAATGGCCTGAAATGTGAATGTTTTTTCCACTCCTATTTAAAAATGCAACCAAATGGCGCTGAAAAAGAACAGTGATTGGTTGTAATGTAAGTGTTTAGCAGGGTAGTGGGAAACTGGGATGGCGTGGGGCTGAATTGCCAAGCTTTACAGGTGAGCCTGCCTGCCTTTGTGCATCAGTGTGCCAGCAGACAGGAAACAGTGAAAACACGAGCGCACTCATCGGGCAAAAGGAGGCGGGCTCGCTCCTAAGTAGAATGGAGTCCAATTACAGAAGCAGGCTACAGCGTGAAAAACAGATGGCAAGAAGTGCAAACGGAGCGGACTAACACTGTAGTTAGGCGCAGCTGAATCGGGACTACACGGAAGTTTGCAAATGACCAACAGCCAACAGAAAGGGAGATAACAACAACAATACCACAAGAAAGCCAATAGCAAGCGAAAAAACAGATTGCATGAAGTTTAAGCCAACATACAGATTTCTTTAGGTCTCGCTGAGACAGCGCATGCAGTGCATGCCGTGCCAAAGGCGAGACCTAAAAAAGGCATTTGTACGTGTCGGCAAGCAGTCATAGCCTGCCTCCAAGGAGAAAACCGAGTACTCAGTGGAAAATGTATGAAGTTCATACACTTGTTCCATACAAAGATCGCCAACATCACAGCCTCCACTACTGCGAATGGTCTAACAGCCTATAAGTTTGACAACATTTCAAGATTTTTGCTTACCATTGCAAATAGAGGCTAAACATGAGAATTTGAGGAAGAAAGGGTACATTTTAAACTTTCTAAGCGCATAACTTGTTACTTGTGAGTCTGTACTTTTGGTGCCCAACTTGCACCTTTGTTTCTTTTTAACCTTGTAAATAGGCTCAATTGAGTTTAAGAATGCTCACACTTTGCAATTACTCTTTTGAAATTGCACTTTTTTTATGCATAATAGCACTTTAAAACTGTGAGCACCTTTCTAATTTTTGATAATTGTTACTTCAATGTTAACTCACGGAGTACTTGCATAGTTTATGTTTAAAACCAAAGCATCTGATGGTCATACTGTTGTGTGTCACAAAGCGTAGTTCGTCCAAGCTAGTGTGTGATGCGCTGAATGTTGAATGCTGACTTTCAAGGTGGATTTGCACATGATATGTTTCTAATACATCTTTTTTTATTGTTTGCATTATATTTTGCCAAAAAAACATGTTTTGATGTTACTAACTTTTAATGTAACAATGGTACTCTAAAGGTTTGCTAAGTTGAATTGAGGTTTTTACCTGAAGGAGAAGTTGAATCTGTTTTAAATTATAAAAGTTTTATTTAACTGACCAATGAATGTATTATTATTAATGTATTGTTAATTAACTGAGTTTCGTGCTCCTCCAGTGACATCACCTTACTAAGGCTGTTAAGACCCTTTTGATTTTGATCACTGAAAGTAAGTATTGTGTGATGCTGGGAACCTGGTCACAAATTGCCATAAGAAAAGCCAATATTTCCGGAACAGCAGCATAGTAGAGGTTATGATGAGACAGGATCCCACTATGTCATGGATTCTAAGTGAACATTCGTTTGAATAAAAATGTTGCTAGTCCCTGATTGTCTTCCCTGACAAAACCTCTGGTGTTAACCATACATCCCTTTCCAGCCTTGAATGTCTTGTTATTCTCCACCACCTGGTCCAAATCAGTACCACAAGCACATTCGATATGTGGTGATACTCCTCTTGCTCCAGTCTGCCACTGTAGGCCTGATGCCTAGCTAATCAAATTGCTCTGTTGACTTGACATTGCCAATCAGAGGCAATGCTCATCTTCTATTTAATGGCACTGGTTAGGCCTGAAGCAAAAGCTAGAGGAGGAGTTTCCTTCAAGTGCCTGAAGGAGACACTGGGTTAATAGGTAGTACACTACACTGTGGATAAGTATTTGGTTGCAAGAGTGTTGAATTTTACTGTGAATTCAATCAGAAGTGTTTTGGGTATGTGGTTCTGTACATGTACTGAACAGTTTTGCAGAAGAGGAGCAGTTTCCGTCAAGTGTCCGCAGGACAGAGATTTCCAATTTTTTTCTGAAATAAGACCTTCTTATATTCAATGAAAATCATGCCGGTCTACTAACATTACTAGAGTGATATAATCAGACAAGATGGCCACCTGGTTCAAGATTACAAGCAAAAATCACCTCAGTTCACCAGGCAGGTTTACCAACATTATTGCGAAACATGCTTTATCAATTTGGACTGCCTCAACATGGTATATGAATGACAGAAATAACTGCAACAGCTGTGGTACCAAGTTAATAAACATTGAAACAAGTCTCCTCGACACCTTTTGAATTATTACTCAAATATATTTTGGTTGAAAATTATTTTTTTCAAACACCAGTTTATGAGTTTTGAAAATACACACGTTTGTTTAAAATCCACGTGTGAAAATTTTGGGACACATATATTAACTAATCCAAGCAAAGGCTTCTTATTTAGTAGGCTGGACTGCACATAGAAGAGCTACTTACAGGTAGCTCGTGAGAGCAGGAGCCTGCTCTAGAATGAAGAAAGCTGTGTATAGGGAAAAAGTAAGGTCTGGCCAAACAACCTCTCCCAGATGTCTTTCGTGGCATTCCAGTAAAGTCTCTTACTCTGTAGTCCAGGCAGTGTGCCACAGGGTAGAGGCACATTTGTTGTCTCAGCCTAGCCAGCACTTTGCATTTAGGGAGTGGCTCTGAAGGATAAAGCACAGTGGGGATTCTTTTTACTATATCGTGATTGAGTGTATATAGTGCTTCATACCTCCAGGTAAGGCACTGAATACATAGATGGATGGGTATTCATTAAACTATGGCTCAGTTGGAGGTGTTGAATTGCAGTGTGGCTTACGCCAAAAGTGCTTTGGGTTTGTGGATCTATTCACCAACCGGTTCCTCTTGCTGTGGACACCTCTCATTTCCCTGCAGCAGGACACCTTCACCTGCATGTCCTGAATCAGTTGCTTGCTCCACCATTTCCACTGTCCATCTGATCATTCAGAGTAGATGAGAGTTTCGGCGAAAATAGGAATGCTTTGTGTTGTGTACCAGGATTCGTTTCGGTAAGGATTTGAATTATTTGACTCCCTGTGCAACTCTCCAGCTGAGCTTCCGCAAGCCCATCTGTGTTACTAATCATGTAGGTTGCGCACAATTCTGGGAAGCGGGTGTACTTCACTCACTGTCAACAACTACAGCTGCTCCAGATCTTTTTCTTTCCCTTTGGAAAATGAACCGTGCACTATCGAAGGGGGATGTAGAGATTGGATTCTGTACATATGTGGGCAAAGGTCTTATCAAATGGGGTATCTGTGGATACTGTACATGTGTGGTGCAAGAGTGCCCATTCAAAGGGGGCATTGGGATTGGATGCGGCACATGTGTGGTGCAAGAGTGTCCTGTAAAGGGGGGCATTGGGATTGGATGCTGTACATATGTGCCGCAAGAGTGTCCTATCAAAGGAGGCATTGGGAATGGATGCAGTACATGTGTGCTGCAAGAGTGTCCTATCAAAGGAGGCATTGGGATTGGATGCAGTACGTGTATGCTGCAAGAGTGTCCTATCAAAGGAGGCATTGGGATTGGATGCAGTACGTGTGTGCTGCAAGAGTGTCCTATCAAAGGAGGCATTGGGATTGGATGCCGTACGTGTGTGCTGCAAGAGTGTCCTATCAAAGGAGGCATTGGGATTGGATGCAGTACGTGTGTGCTGCAAGAGTGTCCTATCAAAGGGGGCATTTGGATTGGATGCGGCACATGTGTGGTGCAAGAGTGTCCTATCAAAGGGGGCATTGGGATTGGATGCTGTCCGTGTGTGCTTCAAGAGTGTCCTGTAAAAAGGGGCATTGGGATTGGATGCTGTACATATGTGCTGCAAGAGTGTCCTATCAAAGGAGGCATTGGGATTGGATGCAGTACGTGTGTGCTGAAAAGTGTCCTATCAAAGGGGGCATTTGGATTGGATGCGGCACATGTGTGGTGCAAGAGTGTCCTGTAAAGGGGGACATTGGGATTGGATGCTGTACCTGTGTGGTGCAAGAGTGTCCTATCAAAGGGGGCATTGGGATTGGATGCTGTCCGTGTGTGCTTCAAGAGTGTCCTGTGAAGAGGGGCATTGGGATTGGATGCTGTACATATGTGCTGCAAGAGTGTCCTATCAAAGGAGGCATTGGGATTGGATGCAGTACGTGTGTGCTGCAAGAGTGTCCTATCAAAGGAGGCATTGGGGTTGGATGCTGTAGGGGGGACGCTAAAGCCACTTACCTGCAACTCTGGACATTGCCGACACCGCCAGGAGTCACGAGAGGGGTCAGGAGCGAACGCTGACACCGCCAAGAGTCGCGCTGAACACAGCATCGCGCCGCCGCCCCGGGTGACTAGAGTACCCGGCAGGCTCAGCGGCGGCGCGTCAATCACGCAAGCGGAATGCCTGAAGGCGCATTTAAGGAGCACAGTTCCCGGCAGGAGCGGGGGACGCTAAAGCCACTTACCTGCAACTCTGGACATTGCCGACACCGCCAGGAGTCACGAGAGGGGTCAGGAGCGAACGCCGACACCGCCAAGAGTCGCGCTGAACACAGCATCGCGCCGCCGCCCCGGGTGACTACAGTACCCGGCAGGCTCAGCGGCGGCGCGTCAATCACGCAAGCGGAGCGCCTGAAGGCGCATTTAAGGAGCACAGTTCCCGGCAGGAGCGGGGGACGCTAAAGCCACTTACCTGCAACTCTGGACATTGCCGACACCGCCAGGAGTCACGAGAGGGGTCAGGAGCGAACGCCGACACCGCCAAGAGTCGCGCTGAACACAGCATCGCGCCGCCGCACCGGGTGACTACAGTACCCGGCAGGCTCAGCGGCGGCGCGTCAATCACGCAAGCGGAGCGCCTGAAGGCGCATTTAAGGAGCACAGTTCCCGGCAGGAGCGGGGGACGCTAAAGCCACTTACCTGCAACTCTGGACATTGCCGACACGGCCAGGAGTCACGAGAGGGGTCAGGAGCGAACGCCGACACCCCCAAGAGTCGCGCTGAACACAGCATCGCGCCGCCGCCCCGGGTGACTACAGTACCCGGCAGGCTCAGCGGCGGCGCGTCAATCACTATGGACCAATTTATAACCAAGATGAACAGTGTTGTTGATGAAGGGATTACCATCATGGAGCGCCGTGTCTCGCATGAATTAGCCATTGCTAGAAGATCTTCCATGGGACTAATTGCGGACGCTCGAGCTCCTGATAACTTGAATACTAATACTAATAATCGCTTGAGTGCTTCCCCTATCTTAGAACTTCCTATTCCACAGCTCCCTCATTGTAATTTGTCACAAACAACCCTTAGCAGCCAATCTACAGCCTCTGATTCATTGTTGCTGTCACCTCAGATGCTCCCCGCTGCAGCTGGTGTACCTAGTGTAGCGAAGGTACATAATACTAGGCAACAGTGTGGGAAGGACCCAGGGGCAATACCTAAAAAGACCCATCAGTCGCCCAATAAAGCAGGTGGGAGGAAAAACAAGGGCCGTAAGGGCAAGAAAGCGAATTCTCCTATTGCGGCGCATGGAGCCGCTAAATCACCTCTTGGCCCTATAGAACCCGCTCCACAAAGTAGGGCTGCAGCGGCCCCAAAGGGGTTACCAATCCAGGAAATGCCACAGAGGGTGTTGGAAGTAGAGCCTAGTGCTATCTATGATACCATTAGGCTCTTGTTAGCTCCATTAGAAGAGAGGTTGAGCAAGATTGAGGTCCATTTAAAAAGGATCGAACGTGATGTTAAAAGCCTTGCTGAACCCACTCTCAGAGTTGTGCCACCCCCAGCTGCTAAATTGTCCAAACCCTCTAAAAACCATAAAGAAATAGTTCCCAACCCAGTGACTAACAAGGAATTAGTCGATTCAGGTTCAGTTCAGACAACCGTACCTGTTCCTGAAGCTATCCCTAAACCTAAAGAGTTAGCTTGTCCCAATATGAATACCTTATCCCAAAGAAAGAAAACCCCAGATCAATACATGCCTGGTGGGGGGGAATTGGACAACCAACCCATTGCAGCCAAAAAGATCTTAAATTTACCCCCGGAAGCTTGCCCATTTGTGGTGGTGCTAGCGGGAGCCCCAGAATTGGCCGCAAATGAAAGGGAAAGCCCCACAAAATTATGGAACAGAGTGATACACTGGCTAAATGTGAATAGACCCTTGCCCCCATATATAACAGGCAAAATACTTATGGTTCGCAGGACCTCATGGGTGGGTCATTTGGCTAAAAATATAAGGGGAGACTGCATCTTGATCAATTTCAGCAACCCTAGAATTGTTGATTTTATTTGCAACTGGAGATACCCTAGCACAGGCACGACTGTCCATTCCCTCCCTCTAACTTATTTCTAAACTCCCGGTCACTTTTCCGCCCAAGCTGATGGTTGGACCATGGTTTCTGGGTGTGGGAGGGGTGTAGTACAAGGAGATTGGTCCCTGCCCCCCGCAAACTTTGATAGCTTCTTTCATCACAATCGCTATGATTGCCTGGACACAGTAGATTGACCAGATGTAACCGTAAGCGTAATAAGTATCCCTTCTTTCCATCAGGGCGATCGCTCTATAGAAATACCTGTACTTCAAGTATCAGAGGTTATAGAACGCACTGACTTAGCCTTGGACCCGGTGGTTAGTAATGACACTAAAGCCTCCCCAACCTTGGCTGACACCTTAAGTGTTGTATCCCTTGGTAGAGATAATGCTAGCGCGCTTAAGATTGTTTCGTGGAACGTGGCAGGACTGCGAAGCAAGCTTTTGTTGCCTGACTGGGTTGACTTTATCAATGGATATGACATTTGCATGTTTCAAGAGACTTGGAGCTTAGAACCGTTGCATATGCATGGTTTCTCCACCTTTTGTGTGCCTGCTACATCGGCTGGTCGTGGTCGTCCCTCAGGGGGACTCATAACTTGGGTAAGGGTTGATCTCAACCTTAGGATTATACATCATACTCTCCCCTGCCCGGACATCATGTGGCTATCTGTTGAAAGTATTAATGGTGAGCCTGGTTGGGATTTTTTCAATGTTTATATAAGAGGAACGCAGGGAGGGGGCAAATCGCCTACAGTTGAGATATTAACAGATTTGTTAAGGTTGTGTGCTCCTGACTCCTTATCCCTAGTAGCTGGAGATTTTAATTGTTCATTTGAACCGATGGCAGTTGAGGATATTTTGGGAACACATGAGGATGACGCACAATGGGGCGTTCCGTCCTTAACTCTCAAGCCTGTGAGAAGATGGTCTCCTGTAGTCATTCAACTAAACAGCTTAATGATAGAAACAGGCTTACGGGCCGTTAACGGCCGCACTAGCTCTGACACCCACGGTGCTAACACTTATAATAGAGTATTGTGCGAGAGTAGGATTGACTACATAATGATCGATAGGAGAACCTGGAAGTCTGTAGTGGATATGGTCATTATTCCATCGGTTGAGAGTGACCACAATCCTTTGTCCCTCACATTGCTAAACCCATGGGATACAAAGGAGCGCGTGCCCTCAAAAGATAGGAATTTACTAACAAAAGAACACATCCCTTCGAACTGTAATAGATTCTTAAAATGGCCAAAGTTCTGCCTGGACGATTCTAAATTGCGCCAGTTGGACGGAATCCTTGCAGAGCAGTTAATAAGGCTATCTGTAGTCTGTGGTAAGGAGGCAGGGTCGGTAGAGATAGAAAACATTTATACTGCCACAATGGACCACATTGGCAAGTTGTTTATGGTCCCTTCAAAAAAGACCCCGGCATGTACTAAGCCCCCACAGAGCTGGTTTGATAATAATTGCAGGAGGAGGAAAACTGATTTAATCTCTGCCATTAAATCCTCGAACGCAGTATCTGTGCGTTCGGCAAGATTGCATTACAGAAAGGCAATTATAGCCGCTAAAAGGGCTTGGGAAGAGTCCCATTGGGAAAATCTCAGAGACGCAAGTAAAAATAGGGATTCTGAATTGTTTTGGTCATTAGTCAGAAAATCATCTGGGTGCAGCTCGAACCAAATTCCAAACCATATCACGGATAGTGAATGGTTTGAACACTTTTTTAGGCTATATGGAGGGATTGACCTGCCCGGAGCCCCCGGGCATTTGAGCGGTGTCTCGGTTGATGGTTCCGGTCAGCTCATGTCAACCATAGTCAATAAGAAAGAGGTTCTCGCTGCAATAGCCAAAATAGTTTCTGCCAAAGCCCCAGGACAGGACGGAGTGCCTGGTGACCTATTTAAAGCCAATCCCGAAGGATGGGCAACGTATTTCACCTTCCTCATAAATGCATTGATGGCAGGCTCTCCAGTCCCTTGTTCCTGGAAGGCGGCTGAGGTGATTCCAATCTATAAGAAGGGCCCTAGGGAGAACCCTGCCAACTACCGTCCAATTAGTCTGATAGACGCGGGACAGAAGTTGGTTGGCAGGGTTCTCCTTGAAAGGATCCTCTCGTGGGCAGAGGAAAATAAAATCATTTCCCCCAACCAGGCTGGCTTCAGGGCATGTACTAGTACAATTGATCAAGCCTTTAGATTGCTCCTACTTCACTGGAAGGTGGTCACTATCGGCAAAGGCGGTCTTTATTTGGCATTTATTGACTTGAAGACCGCCTTTGACCTGGTTCCACGAGACCGATTGTGGACTATACTGGGGGAGATGGGGATCCCGCTTCCAATACTAAACCTTTTGATACGCATGCATGAAGGCACCTATGCCCGTATTAGATGGGGCTCTCAAGGGCAAAAAACCGATAGGATCCCTGTTAGGCGAGGGGTTAGACAGGGGTGCGTGTTGGCCCCAACACTCTTTTCTTTGTTTGTAAATGGTGTTGTCTCTTTCTTACTTGAAATCGATGCAGATGCCCCGGTCCTAGCAGGCGATAAAGTGCCCACCTTACTTTTCGCAGACGACACCTTGCTGGTTTCAAAAACTCCTGTGGGCTTGCAAAAACTGTTGAATCGCTTTAGCCTGTTCTGTAAACTTAGAGGCCTAGTCATTAACACCACCAAAACTAAGCTGCTCTATTTTAACCCAAGTAAGTCCTCCAGGTCCACCCTATACCTTGATGGAGAACCTTTGGAGCGCATAAAAGAATTCGATTATTTGGGAATCAGAATCTCTCACAATCTGAAGTGGCAGCCCCATATTGACAAAATGCTTTTGAACCACAAAAGGGTGACTGGTGTTCTGGGGCGGGAACACCGCATGTCCATCTCTAAGCCTATCGCCCCGGCCCTAGATATATATGCTGCAAAGGCTGTAGGCAGCGCCCTTTATGGTGCCGAGCTGTGGGGCTTCGAATGTATTAGTGCACTTACTACCTCTGAAAACAAGTTTTTTAGAGAGCTAGCATCCCTCCCGATGGGTACCCCTATCAAACCACTATTGAGTGATTTGGGCCGCCGCCCTATCCGGGATTTAGCTAGGCTTCGGCCTCTTTTATATCGGGCCAGGTTATGGCGGACACCCGAGCTCTCCAAATATCTTGATGGTTTGCTAGAGGTCATGAACCTTAATGGTTCCCATAAAGTTAGTTGGATCCATAAAATTAAGAAGCTTCTGAGTGACGTTGGCTTGCCAATTGGATGGGAGCGTGGAGCTTCCGTACCCAAGCTTGAACTTAAGCGAGTCTACTGGAACTGGGTGGATGAGCAAGATCTAAGGGACCCTAACCAGGGTAGGCTGACTGAGGAGTTTAAACAGCATAAAATTGAGCCTCGTTGGGAGCCCTACCTGGACTTTATTGCAAAACCAAGGGATAGATCCCTGTTCATCCAGTTCAGGTTGGGAAACTTACCTTTGCATGATTACACCTGTAAATGGAAGCCCCCGTACCAAACCTCATCTGAGTGCCCTACCTGTAATGGTGTTATCGAAACTATTGCCCATGTCTTTTTTGTGTGCCCGGCATATGTAAAGCCTAGGCAGAGATGGCTAAAACCCACATGTCTATTGCTCGGCACCAGGAGTCATTCCGTAGCCTTGAGAATTCTTAAAACTGACACCAGCACACGTCTAGTCTGTGGGGTTGCTAAATTCCTGAGTTGGGCCTGGGTAATAAGAGCAAAATCTCTGTGATGTATCACTTTTTAACTAAACATTCTTAATTTTTACTTTTACAAAGCTTTCACTGTTTAATATGCCTCTTAATCTATTTATTGTAGTATGGACGTTTTTTTACTGTTATTAACTCTGTAAATTGTAGTGACCTATGAATTATGGTTCCTTGTTTTTATCTTGTGTATGTGCTTTTATGATATCACATGTTTATCGAAATAAAGCTTTGAACTGAAATTGAACTGGATGCTGTAGGTGTGTGCTGCAAGAGTGTCCTGTAAAGGGGGGCATTGGGATTGGATGCTGTACATGTATGGTGCAAGGGTGCCCGATCAAAGGGGGCATTGGGATTGCATGTTGTATACCTGGATGCAATGGTGCCCTATTAAGGGTTATCCGTATTGGATGCTGTAGGATTGTGGGTCGAGTCTGGTCTATGTACTGCAGCGCTAAGTACAACTGCAAAGGTATTGAAAATATGACGCTTCCACACTGGGAAACGTGGATGTTCTGCCACCTGCTTACATCTTTGATTATAGTGTCTATAACTGTCCTCACAAAAGATGTGTGTGCCTAGTACACAAACACTGTGGATCCTAGTTTGGGGGCAAAGCTTTGTTGAACCAGGCTTAGGGAGGTGGAGCTCTAAAAGAAATCAGCACTTCAAAATAAAGCCCATACATTTTAGCAATATATTCGTATTGTCTTGTTAAAGTGCATTCTGGAATATGTAATTTATACAGCCCAATCCAGATCTCTACACCACATGCACAATGACCGTCGGAGACAAATCCACCGTTACAAGACGACTGGAGCATATTACTCCCTACACGTCCCTCATCGGACTCCCTCCACCCACACATCGTCCCCTAACAACTCATGCGCGCTCCAGCGTGCCATTGATCTGACAAGGCTTCAGTGCTACAGGGCCTCCCAAGTTGGAGCACTGCGTTACACAACTGCCAGGTAACGTGGCAAATCTTGGCTCATCGCGTGAAATCCCCAGAGAACCACAATACAATACTGATTTATCATATACAGGAAAATCATATTTGCGTAAAAAGACTCTCACCTCAGACATATACCCCTTTAAGAGTGGTCATCTCTAAAGCAAACCCATCCTCCATTTGTCACTTCTTCAAGGCCCATATCACATGCAGCATATGTTAGAGCATTATCTTTGAAATATATGGTACATTACTTCAACAGCGAGCCCCGCCTTGCATACATAATATAGCTACAAAGTCACGCTAAGTCAACAGAGACTTTTGCGCCACAATTTTGATAACATCTATTGGGAAGGGTGCTGCCTTAATAGAGCACCACACCTTACATATATTACACTTTTCATAGTCATGCAACCACAAGAGATAGATCTAGTTCACACATGTATTATGCTACAGGATGATGTTATCACAAAGAGAACATTCCTGACAGATGTCATATATTTGAGAAGGATGTTACCTAAACAATGAGTCTCATGTTAACTGATAGAACATCTTTGAGGAGTGTGTTAGCTAACTACAAAAGAATTGCTTACATAGACAATACCTTGCAAAAGTAAGCTCATAACAATCACTCTGCTCTATGTTACAGATCAGTTTCACTGCCACAAAATATCAAACTCTCAGAATATCAATATACACGTCATAGCATATAATGCGACAGGTCCTCCAAACCATAGCATCTTCCATGTCTTGGGCAAGTTTTCATCAACATATTACTTACAGTGTAATATATATATATATAGTGTCATTTGTTAGCTCGGCGAATTGCTGCCCTTCGAAAGAGAGTACCATGTGTTTGTATCATAAGTGCAAAGGTGACAGCGCATTAGACAGAGCATACTATAGTTTAAACAATGTTACCTCTACACACCTCCTTGCTTCAAAAACAGCAGTACATCAAAGGATAAGTATGCTTCTCTTCCAGTAGTCCCTTATTTTTACATTAACTCTACTGGTATCTATTCCAAACAAACTGTGTGTTGTAATCTTTTACATGCCAAGTGTTGAACAAGCATTGGCAATGCCAGTAGGTCTAGCTTTAAAGGAATGTTGTATGGTGAGGTAAAGCATTCTGAGTGAATGGCGTTGGCATGAATATTTTTGTGGAAGCAAAGCACTGTGGATAATATTGGTAAATGTTCAACAGTCAGGTGACAATTGCGCTTTCAAGCCAGACCTAAACATCCCTCTAAGTTAAAGACTGTCTTTCTCCAATCGGTGCTGCTGCATTCAAAAGTGCCATAAATTATCAAGTTATCTAATAGCATTACAATGTCACGTGTGTGCCCCTGAAGGTTCACGTTCAGACAGCTAGGGAAAAAAAACAAAATCATCACAGTTCTATCCTCTGGCAGTGAGCCTGACTAGTCCTATCCCCTGTAAGCCTGACTAGTCCTATCCTCTGTAAGCCTGACTAGTCCCATCTTCTTTATGCCTGACTGGGCCTATCCTGTGACAGTTAGCCTGTCTCGTCCTATCCTCTGAGAGTGAGCCTATCAAGTCCTGTCCTCTGACAGTGAGCCTGACTAGTTTTATCCTCTGACAGTGAGCCTGACCAGCCCTATCCTCTGACAGTGAGCCTGCCTAGTCCTACCCTCAGTAGTGAGTCTTACTGGTCCTCTGACAGTGAACCTGACTAGTCCTATCCTCTGACAGTGAGCCTGACTAGCCCTATCCTCTGACATTGAGCCTGCCAAGTCCTACCCTAAGGTAGTGAGTCTGACTGGTCCTCTGACAGTGCACCCAACTAGTTCTATCCTCTGACAGTGAGCCTGACTGGTCCTATCCTCTGAGAGTGAGCCTGACTGATCGTATCCTCTGACAGTGAGCCAGACTAGTCATATCCTGTGACAGTGAGCCTGACTAGCACTACCCTCTGACAGTGAGCCCGACTGGTCCTATCCTCTGACTGTGACCCCGACTGGTCCTATCCTCTGAGCCTGACTAGCCCTATCCTGTGACAGAGAGCCTGACTGGTCCTATCCTCTGACTGTGAGCCCGACTGGTCCTATCCTCTGAGCCTGACTAGTCCTATCCTCTGACAGTGAGTCTGACTGGTCCTCTCCTCTGGCAGTGAGCCAGACTAGTCATATCCTCTGACAGTTAGCCTGACTAGCACTATCCTCTGACAGTGAGCCTGACTAGTCCTATCCTCTGACAGCGAGCCTGACTGATCCTATCCTCTGACAGTGAGCCTGACTAGCACTATCCTGTGACAGTGAGCCTGACTAGTCCTATCCTCTGACAGCGAGCCTGACTGATCCTATCCTCTGACAGCGAGCCTGTCTCGTCCTATCCTCTGAGAGTGAGCCCAACAAGTCCTGTCCTCTGACAGTAAGCCTGACTAGTTTTATCCTCTGACAGTGAGCCTGACTAGCCCTATCCTCTGACTGTGAGCCTGCCTAGTCCTACCCTCAGTAGTGAGTCTGACTGGTCCTCTGACAGTGAACCTGACTAGTCCTATCCTCTGACAGTGAGCCTGACTAGCCCTATCCTCTGACATTGAGCCTGCCAAGTCCTACCCTAAGGTAGTGAGTCTGACTGGTCCTCTGACAGTGCACCTAACTAGTTCTATCCTCTGACAGTGAGCCTGACTAGCCCTATCCTCTGACATTGAGCCTGCCAAGTCCTACCCTAAGGTAGTGAGTCTGACTGGTCCTCTGACAGTGCACCCAACTAGTTCTATCCTCTGACAGTGAGCCTGACTGGTCCTATCCTCTGAGAGTGAGCCTGACTGATCCTATCCTCTGACAGTGAGCCAGACTAGTCATATCCTGTGACAGTGAGCCTGACTAGCACTACCCTCTGACAGTGAGCCCGACTGGTCCTATCCTCTGACTGTGACCCCGACTGGTCCTGTCCTCTGACTGTGACCCCGACTGGTCCTATCCTCTGAGCCTGACTAGCCCTATCCTGTGACAGTGAGCCTGACTGGTCCTATCCTGTGACAGTGAGCCTGACTGATCCTATCCTCTGACTGTGAGCCCGACTGGTCCTATCCTCTGAGCCTGACTAGTCCTATCCTCTGACAGTGAGCCTGACTAGTCATATCCTCTTTAAGCCCGAATGATCCTATCCTCTGACAGTGAGCCTGACTGATCCTATCCTCTGACAGTGAGCCTGACTAGTCCTATCCTCTGACAGCGAGCCTGAGTAGTCCTGTCCTCTTTAAGCCCGTCTGGTCCTATCCTCTGACTGTGAGCCTGACTAGTCCTATATTCTGACAGTGAGCCTGACTAGCCCTATCCTCTGACAGTGAGCCTGACTGGCCCTATCCTCTGACACTGAGCCTGACTAGTTCTATCCTCTGACAGTGAGCCTGACTGGTTCTATCCTCTGACAGAGATCCCTGCCCATGCATTTGTGTCTGACAGTGAGCCTGGTAATTCCTATCTTTCAGCCACAGTGCCGACAGGGAGAATTCTTGTCAGGGTGAGTCTGGTAGGATCCGAGGTTCTACCAATGAGCCTTTCCGTGGCTATCAGCTGACAGGCTGGCGGCGCTGCTCATTCCGAGATTAAGCCTGGCAATGCCTATACCTTTGAAAGTGATTCTGTCAAAGCCAAAGTAACTTAAAATAAAACAAATCCTGTCTTTCAGGCTCAGGTGCTTAGGATGCCTATCCTTCCAACAGCGACCTCCGTGGGGCTAGCCTTCGCTATGAACACCGCGATGCTTGTCGCCCCGGCGGCGAGCATCGTGCCGACCATCCTTCCCAACAGAGTCCGGCGGGGCTTATCCCTCCGACTTTGGGCATGGTGCTGCATATCGCTCTGACAGCGAGCCTCGCGCTCCCCTTGGGATAACTCTTTCCCAAACAGAGAGTGTGGAGAACGAGTGAACCTGGCTTCGGACACTTGGATAGGCAGCAGTTTAAATTTAGCTCCGCCGGGGCAGTAAAGACGAGACCGAGCCTCTGACTTCAGAGTCATGTTTGTTGGCTGCGGCCTGCACAAGGAGCCGCTGGAATCTGCGTCTACCATTTCACAAGTGTGCTCTCAGTGCCAGCGCCCCAACTAGTAGTAATCCACTCCCCTCCCCCAACTCACCCCCTCAACTGTCTCCCAATGCACTCTCTCTCCATTCCCCTAGGTCCGGCAGCCCTCTCACGAACCCGGCCTAGAGCTCACCCCCACCCCACTGCTCTACAGTCCTCACCTCCCTCCCAGCTCTACAGTCGTCTCACGAACCCGGCCTCCAGCTCACCCCCACCCCCCAGCTCTACAGTCCTCACCTCCACCCCCCAGCTCTACAGTCGTCTCACGAACCCGGCCTCCAGCTCCCCCCCCCACAGTCCTCTCACTAACCCGGCCTCCAGTTCACCCCCCGCCCCCCCACATCCCTCTTACTAACCCGACCGCCAACTCACTCCCCAGCTCTACAGCCCTCTCACTAACCCTGCCGCCAGCTCATACAATTTCTCCACACATGCCAACAGACCCGATTCACGCGGGACAAAATCTCTACCTTTCCTGATCTCATGTTGATATGCATGCCTCCCTTCCCCCAGCTCTACTTCCCTCTCACGAACGCGGCCTCCAATCACACCGACCCCCCCCCTCCCTTCGACAGACGCACCATCACCACCATTTCCTCTTCCTTCAGTTCCCACGCAGGGCTCACACTCACTAACTTCTCACCACTCCTCACTCACCCACACAATTTCCCATATCTCAATCCGCAACTCCATTCTTCACTCATTTCATTTTCCTCATCCCTGTCCTCCTGGCAACGTCCTCCCTCCACCACCCTACTCCCACTACAATCCTCGCAATATGGCTCACTGCCTCCTCACAACACTGCCCTCACTCGCAACGTCTCTATCTCTTTACAAAACTTCCGCACGACCCATTCTGCTTCACACCTACAGTGTTTAACAAATTATCTTTCACCCCCAACCCCCGTGCATTTAATTTTTCTAATTTTTCCCAACTCTCTTCCCTTCCTAGTGGGCTTTTACCCTTCCAGCCGCACACATTCCCACGCCAACTTTTGGCTCACCTGCTCCCCCCCTACATACCACCGCCCCTCAGTCCTCCCTCCCTTCTGGCCCCGCACACTGTCCGTCATTTCCGCACACCTGTGGCGGGGGTTGTGTGGTTTGCAGTGCATACATCTGCCTGCCCAACATCGGCTGTGGTCCAATGACAGCCATGTTATTTATCTGCGCAGACTATCGACTTCAGTCTGTTTTTCTGCTGCCGCTCGCATACTGTAGCAGACTGTTGATTTTGATACATAACCACCGCCCCCAACTTTACCGCACTCTATATACACTAGCAGCACACGATGTTTAATCTGCACAAATTCAGAAATGCTCTTCAATTGAGCAGCACAGACAGCCAGCCTAGTCAGCTTAGTCTGAACAGCTAGGTAGGGTTGAATGCCAAGTATTCCATTCCAATTAAAGCGCCTTCTCAGAAGTCCTCAGAGCACTACAGATCCCCGGCTATCAGGAATATTCCTACCTTTACAGCTCCATTGGAGATTTCCGTGTAAACAGCGTTAAAAGTTCGGGCCCGTCCCAGGCCGGCGGCGGCTGCACTGAGTCCGGCTGGTGTCCAGGTCTAATTGCCCGGGCAGCTGTTGCTGATGTCATGTGAGCGCGTGAAACCCGAGGTCCGGGCACCCTTCAGGTAGGGCGGCCAGTCTCTCAGGTTTCCCATAGCCTCTGCCGGGGCTGTCCGTCAGGCAGGATATGCACACGCAGCACCGGCTCGCTTACTGTATATGCACACGTGCACACACACCAACTTCGATTTTACATGAGGGCACACCACATGCAGTCCGACGGACACGCCATTAGCGTGCATTGATGCAATGAACACCCACTCACCGTATGAATCCCCGAGTGCACAGTATCGTTGTTAGGCCTTAACCGCGTCTAGCCCAACTCAATATTTCTGCAGAGATAAACTGTTGTACATTGCGCAGATCCCGGCCTTTCGAAAAACGGCGGGCGCATATATGAGAGATGCGAACTGGCAAACCCAGCAGTTCTAGCCTCAACTGTCTTTTATATAGCAATATTGAATACAATATAAATGTAATAAAAAAATGAGAATGTATGGATTTTTCATGTATAATGGCCCATGTATCAGTATTAGTTTTTGCATGTAAAGATCCTTGCACCATTTTGGTAAACATTGCATACAATACATACTCCATACATATAGAAAGGGCTTCAGGTCAACGTTCTTCCACAATTAGTTTCAGAGCTTGTTAAATACATCTTGGATCGTCCCACAGTAGCATTTTCTTCTCATGTCTTTCTATCAGCTTAGAAGAGTCGTTTTAAGTTTTGGTGAACGCGTGAGAAACTATTTGCTATCTGAAATGCAGACTCGTCACACATTTATGTATCTAATTCATGGATTGTAATAAAACATTGTATTCGTTTTGTACCGCGACGGGATTTTTTTCTCTACTGTTGTCATTGGCGAACAAGGAAGCATGACTCTCCTCACAACCCAACGATGTAAAAGGCCTGTCCTCCTTTTACCTGAAGTACTATGAAAACTAGGACAAAGAAAGCTTCAGTTTTTGTGCACAGACGACAGATATCCTCAAAGGAGAATGCAATTGTAACGAGAAAACTACGATGACTGTATGTTTTATGTTGTATGTATTGCAGTGTTTTTTTTAAAAAAAGAGACAATAAAACATGTTGAAATAAAAAAAGTCAGAAGATGTCCTTATAGAAGTATAGAATGAAGATGGAAACTGCAGTTGTGCTATATCACAGACAGACGAGTTCTCAGTAGATGGAGGACTGTGGTTGTACTCAAGGGAGTAGCCCCAGTTGGAACTAAAGCCCTGATGCCACCAAGCAAGCGAGCGCAGCCCTCCCTAGAACAGTTTCCTTGTCTCTTGCCTCCATGCATCTATACATCCATCCCTTCACCTTTCTGTCCACCTGCTATTGTCCACTATTTCACCTTTACATTCCGTCATCCATTCATTCTTTCATCTGCCATTCAGTCTTTCCCCATTCCATCCATCCATCCTCACTGCCACCCATCGATCCATCCCTTCTGCCATCCATCCACTTTGCCACAGATCCATCCATCCTTCTAGACACGCTGATATCCATCTATCCCTACAGCCTGTCTTCCATCCATCCATTCTGCCATCCATCTATCCATACATCTATCCATGTACTTTGCCATTCACTCATCCATAAATCCATCCATCCACTCTGCCATCCTTCCACCCATCCACTCTGACTTCCATATATCCACTCTGCCATCCATCCAACCATCCATCCATCATTCACTCTGCCTTTCATCCACCCTGCCATCCATCCATCCATCATCCATCATCCATCCATGCATCCACTCTGCCATCCATTCACTCATCTTTTCAAACACTCATCTATCCATCACTTTACTCCGCCAACCTTTCACCTGTTCACCCAACAATCCCTCCCTTTATTCTTCCATCCTTTCGACTGTCCATCCATTCTCATCCATGCTTTTACTCTGACATCCTTTCAAATGTTCATACACTTTCCATCCATCCATCCATCCCTTTACTCTGCAGTCCTTTCACCTGTCCATCCACCTATCCATCAATTCCTTTACTGTCACCCTTTCACCTGTTCATCCACCTATTCATTCACTCATCCATTCATTCATCCATCCATACACACCTTTACTCTGCCATCCTTTCACTTGTCCATCCAACTTTCCATTCACACCCTCATCCATCCACCCATCCCTTTACTTTTCCATGCACCTATCATCTGTTCACCCACTCATTTATCCATATATGCATTCATCAACCAACCCATTCATTCATCAATTCTTCCTTCTTTTCACCCATCCTTCCAATATTCCTTCATTCTTTCCATGTTCTATTTATCCATTTGTCAGTTTTTCCTTGCTCCTGTTCTTTTCTTGACTCTGTATTCCAGCGTTAATGATGAGCTTTTGTAGCAGAGTTGCAGACAGAATAGGCCAATAAAGAAACCCACTCTGCCTTAGCAGCTAATGCGGGGGTCTCACGACGCCCCTAGTTGTTCTAAAAGGAATTCTGATGTGCTCACAAAACAATTGTAATGTAGGGCAGAAAGAGAGAGAGAGAGAACTGGAGCACTCTCTCTTATAAAAGAATAATGACAAAGGAAGGCACGAGAAGGCACAACATTCAGAGGATGGCAGAACTTTCTGAGAGCCACAGATATTTGTGAGTGAACAAATAATGGCTGATCCAGTACAACTTTTTCCATGCATTCTGTGGTACCAGACCAAAAAGAAAATACGTCTGCCACTATTCATGCATAGACTTAGGAAGAATGAATCGTGCAACATCCTTATTTTTTCAGGGTCAATGCGAAACCATACTTGCACCATACAAAACAAAGGCACGAGTGAGCACAGACAAAGGTTATATCTTTTTGAAAATGCATACTGCACTGCCTTGTATCTAGGTCCAAGTTATTCACAGGCTCAGACAAGTCCTGGAAACCTGTCACTATGCA
Source organism: Lissotriton vulgaris (assembly GCF_964263255.1). Classification (NCBI taxonomy): domain Eukaryota; kingdom Metazoa; phylum Chordata; class Amphibia; order Caudata; family Salamandridae; genus Lissotriton; species Lissotriton vulgaris. The sequence continues at coordinate 1,635,133,401 of NC_141693.1, read as the reverse complement.
TCCTACATATTTCCTCACAGGAGAGTACAATGCAGTTGGAAAGCTTGTTGCACTGCACTGCAAACAGTTCCTGCAGAGGTGGATATAAGGGCGCTTGAAAGCTGTAGTTGCACCATACTACCAACAAAGGTCCTCACAAAAGACTGTACTGCAATGGAAAGCTGCAGTCACACTTTCCTACCAATAGAGGTCCTCACAGATGAGTAAAATGGAGATGGAAACCTGCAATTGCACTCTAGTACCAACCGAAGTCCTCACAGTAGAGTGCAATGGAGATAGAAAGCTGTGGTTGTGCCATACTATCAACAGTATTCCTGGCAGAAAGGTGTAAGTGAGATGGGAAGCTTGTTGCACTATAACAACCAGCAGAGGTCCTCACAGAAGAGCACAATGGCATCACAACTCTTCCTGGGTGTATACTCACACTATGAAAGAGTGGGTTACGCAGAAAGCAAAATGTTAATATATTGAGAATATACATCTCTGCTTTCCCCTTTTGTCCAAGATTGCCTCAAACAAGTACAAGAAATAAAAATACGAAGTTTTGCAAGATCACCTTTGCCATGAACTCACTGCCCCCATCAAGCTTTTCCATTTTGTTTTTTAGAAATTAGGACATGCATCCCAACGGAAAATGGCAACACACAACTATTCTGGGATGACTAACGTCTTGGAAATTTTGCGCATAGTGAATACATGTAACTACAACACCAGTGTATTGGAAAGTAGTGCGAGGGCTGCAAAGCAGCTGCACTTCCCCAAGTCGTCACTAGAGGCCTCTCTCAAGTCACATACAATTACTTTAACTATCAAGCACAAACCTGAGGGGTGTGACTTCAATTTACACTTTTACATATACACTCTTGCTACTCTTTGACTTGTTTTGCTAAAGGATAAATAAATATAGCAAAGCTGGTTGTTAGTGATGAGTCAAGATTGCAACTCACAGTAAATCATTTTAGTGTTATGGAAATATTTAATGACACCCTACTGTACATGGTGACTAGTAGTCACTGGGAAGTGCAAGTGTCTAAAAAAAGTTCTATTCTTGCGTAACTATTTTTTTAGGTGTATGTACAATGTGCAAGAGCAAAGGTTAGTCACTCAAAGTGGAAGCATCCATCGGCTGAAGTGGAATGCTCCACTGATCTCTACTTGGTGCTGTGGCAGGAGGGAGCATTATTTGAGTACCATTTGTACAGGCCAATGATGAAAAAGTGTTTATTGACAGCCTGTGTATATGTATGCACTTTTGTATGATATGTTTTGGAAACCATGAGACTGACAAGACAGCTAAAGCAGACTTAGGTGATACCTAATAAATGTACAGCATGAGTTGTTGGAAAAAGATCCCACAATTGTGTGGTGGCCCTGTGAATAGGGTTAGAATCAAAATTTAAAGTGCAGCAGGTAGCTTAGGATAAATGTCTTCCAGGTCTACAGGTCATTCTTAAAATGGCTTTTATCATTTTTATATCACTAGCAATTCCCAGCAGGGGTGTCAAAATTGCAAATAGACAGTTGAGGCACTTCTACGTGTTTGTCTGATTGCACCAACACTTATCAACAGGTCAGATGTCTTATAGTGGTACATTATGTGTACTTTTTTCAGTATTATGCTAATGTTAATTGGCAACACTAGCACTATATCAGTAATGAGCTGGTTCCGCACAGCTCTGCGCGACTGGTATACATTTAGTGAGACAGTACCAGCACTTCTTTGCAAGGCAGCAGTACCAGCACTTCTCAGAAAGGCAGTTTTATTTTTAGTGAGACTCTGTCAGCACTTATCAACACGTTTGTGGTGCAAGTATCGGGCCGTAGCAACACTTTTCAACAGAGTTGTTATTCTTTATAACCATTGTGATAACGGACAATAGCTGCACTTCGCTACTGTGCTGTTATACATTTATTGATTTGTAACTTAGGGTGCATACAATTACTTTACACAGGATGCAATAGATTAAATGTTCCCTTTTTAGGTCAAGCTTGGACAGTGTGCATGCGCTGTCTGCAAAACCTGCTGTAAACAGTATAGGGAGTATAATCCTGCCTGCTGCTTGCCATTGGTTAAACGCCTGGTTGCTCTTCTTTCCTGGCTCCTTATTGGTTGGTGCTTCCGATACATCACTTCACTTTTATCAGAAGGAGTATTGTCCAACTACAGTTTTGTTACGCTGTAGGTATTCATGTGTGGGACTTAAGGTACCTTCTTTTATTTTGTAATACTGATATTCGGTCAGAACGGCTCCCAGTTTCATGTTATTTTTATTTTATCACCATGGCGCCCGCTGCATGGGCCTCAGTGCACTTAACTTAAATATGCATGGGTGTCGGGCCTTATATTTTAGCACAGCGCCGCTTTCATCATTATTTTTTCATTACTGTGCACAGGTACCGTGCTTTATGTTTTAGCACAGTGCCTGCTTTTATATTTACAACACGAACTGGCTGCTGTTGACTTTGCAGACGATTAGAGAGCTGCCAGTCATAGATAAAAAAAATAATTCTGCTTTGCTAACCAGCTCTTCCGGGTAATTACGTACTTGCCATCAGTCTAGTATTGGCTTGTCTTCCTAGCACAGGCCTAGATCACTGGTCCGAGGGATCGCGATCCACATGGGATGGGCCTCTTAGCACCAGTGCCGAATTCGTTCTAATCGCCAAGCAGTATCACTCTGTAAATATGATGCCATACAACCTTATCTCCGTACTTCGAGTACACATCTAGTACAACAGTAGAAACCCAAAGAAGCAGCATGACATCCATTCTTAACACCCACGTCATCTAAAACAAAAGGGCACTCAGCAGAACGAGTAATTCTTTGTGTTCATGTATTCAATTGCATCATACAAGTTGTTATGAAGGCGTATTTCATACAGAGAGTAATGTGCAGCCGAACTTAACGACTGGAACTACACTTCGGAAAGGAGAGCATTAAAGAAAGGATCTCAGTGAACTGGAATAAAGCATTAAAGCCCTCGTGCTCAATGGCGCTGAGGGGTATGTCAAAAGGAGATACCAGCTCACACAATTCCGAGTTTTGCCGAGTGTCAGAACAACTAATGCATTTCGGCACCCATTATTTACCTGATAAAGTAGAAAGACAATGTGCGCATAAAAGTGTTCTCGATAGGACCACACGTAGTAAAGTAATTGTCATTCAGTGATCACCATGTTATTCCCCATTCAGGGTACCATAGCTCACAGTCGCCTATGCCAGTGGAGAAAATAAGAGACAGAATCAGTAACTCCTGGCCCACTACCTTTACCTCCAGTTCGTGGCCGGCTTGTAATTGTCAGCTACATGTTTAACTCATGGCCCACTTTCATATTTACAATACAGGGGCTCCGTATTATGTTTGAGCGTGGTGCCGGCTTTTAAGTTTAAAAAACAATCTCGCAAATGTGAGATCTATTACATTGCAAATGCCTGTTTATAGATTGTCTGGGGAGCTAATACCTTTCGAAATTCACTCCACTGAGAAACAGGTAGATTTTGTGATTTCAACAATTTTTGTGTCTCACCAAAAGGCGTTTATTGGACACAATGAGGAAGGACCTAAGCACCTTGAGCGGCGAATTAGGACAGTGCAGCATATACTGGTCAGAGATATCACCCAGGCCTATATGGCACGGGGCAGTATCACAAGGGGCCCTGGAAGTCACTCGCAGGCGAGTCAATGCAGCAATGCGGAAATTCAGCGAACAAATAGGGGTAGGTTTCATTAGGCATGGCTTGCTGCACGCCAAGTCCATCGGGTGCTGGGAATCTGATGGGGTCCATCTGTCCAAAGTTGGTATGGCGATCTTCCTACTAGACCTGGGTGAAGCGCTAGAGTTAGCCGGGTGTAGATAGAGGAAGACTAAGGCTAGGTAGTGGGGGCCCTGGGCGTGGCGGTTGCCACGCCCAAGGCTGTGGATAAAGTGCAAGGCGACTCCCCCACACATGCAGAACAGGCGCAGGAACAGGACCTGAAGCCCCAGTGCAAGGCACAACTGAGTCATATGTAAGCCGAGGGGCCCTTCTCGGGGACTTGGTTCAACGGCACCCCGTTAGTCCTTAGGGCGGTTGTAAGCCTGAACAACCGGGGGTTTGCTAATAAATGCCCCGCCTGGATGGGCAAGGTGTGAGTTGACTCTCCCTTGTCTGGAGGGCGGGGTAGGTGGACGGTAGGTCCACCGGGGGGAGGCTGGTGCCTCCCGGAATCGACACCTGGCCAGGGCCAGGGTGTCCGCGGTATTGGCTCATCTTCAGGCGCCCTGCAACAAGGGGTTGCGGGGCCAGGGGGGTCGCCTGTCAGTTAACCCACTCTGTTATTTGGACCGCAAATAAACCTGCAACTTCTTACTCCCAAACTTCGTGTCTGTGTATCATTTGGGTGGTGAGGGTTGTGGGATGAGGTGTACCGATGCAACTACTATGCATTTCGGCACCCAATATTTACCTGATAAAGTAGAAAGACAATGTGCGCATAAAAGTGTTCTCGATAGGACCACACGTAGTAAAGTAATTGTCATTCAGTGATCACCATGTTATTCCCCATTCAGGGTACCATAGCTCACAGTAGCCTATGCCAGTGGAGAAAATAAGAGACAGAATCAGTAACTCCTGGCCCACTACCTTTACCTCCAGTTCGTGGCCGGCTTGTAATTGTCAGCTACATGTTTAACTCATGGCCCACTTTCATATTTACAATACAGGGGCTCCGTATTATGTTTGAGCGTGGTGCCGGCTTTTAAGTTTAAAAAACAATCTCGCAAATGTGAGATCTATTACATTGCAAATGCCTGTTTATAGATTGTCTGGGGAGCTAATACCTTTCGAAATTCACTCCACTGAGAAACAGGTAGATTTTGTGATTTCAACAATTTTTGTGTCTCACCTTGGTAAAACAAGGTCCTGGAAGAAGCATAAAAATTGCCAAATCTCCCCAACATGCCAGACACTTTTCATGTTTTGTGTAGTTCCCTTGAACCTCTTTCATTTCCTATACTGCACAAATGTTTTATATGGTATCTGCTTTTGTTGCATTAATGTACATCACTTAATTACAGACTTTTGTGTATGCTTTATGTATTGCAATAGTGTGCTTTTAATTCATGTATTCATATGATGAATTTAGGCCGTTCAATTTCCTATATGGACTTTAGTAGGTAAGAAGTCACATGGCTTTCTTCTCACTCTACACCATGGCTCATGGCTGTGCTTTCTCATGGTAGCCTATGAAATAATATAAATGCAATGTTTTCCTCTCTCTCAGAGAGCCATATCTTCTTTCCAACGAGTTTCTAATTTGCTTGAAAACAAGCTCGGGTCACACAGACAAAGCTTGATTAGTAGACCGTAGACCGCCTGCCCTACCAAACAGGTATGCAAATGTATGCAACCCTCTTAGCAAAGACTTAGCAAAAAGGGGGATTACATAGAATGCTACTTTGCCTATTTTATATTGTTTACTTTAAGCTCCCTATGTTTACTTTATGCTCCCTAAATTTACTTTATGCTCAATCTTACCAGAATTCTTTTAATATTTAATACAAAGCACTTTCATTCTGCTATACGTTGATTAAAAAAAAAAAACCTTACAGAATACTACTTTAGATTTCTTGTGTGTGTGATCATTTGGGGAAAGGGCGAGGGAATCCCACCAAAGAAACCTGTGTCTCTGGCAGGTAATGTTTTATTCCTAACATGGATGTCCTCCTATTAGGTTTACGGGAGGTTCTTGTTGCATTACTAGTCTGCGTTCCCTACTGCAGATAAGTAACTAGTGTATCTTCTAGGTGTGGCTAAGAGTGACCTTGATACGTAACTAGTACCCCAAACTGCTCAAACTAGTCTATTCTTGGTTCTGGGACCTTTCTTCTTCGCAGGTGATAGCACATTTCTCAAAATTTCACTGGGATTCAATTCCATATACCCGAGCACTTCATTCTCCAGCAGCACCAAAGTAGCGCAGCCAGATCTTCCCCTAGGAGATGGTAGGAGTTAAAAACTCAGAAACAGAAAAACAACAGAATCTTTAATAAAACGCATGTAAAGGAAGCTATTAAAAGTGTGGTACGTCAAGATATGGCATGAAGGTGTTCAACCTAACATTGTCAAACATGCTAAACATAATTTATTTATAGGTTGAGCCTATAGCGGCAGTGCGCATGTGCTGTTCACTTTGCGAGGCATGCAGTATTCAGTATGGAGTGTAATCTACATGGAATCTCTGTTCACTCTCTGCCCATCTTTTCATTGGCTTGTGTCTTAAATGTCGCCTTCTGATTGGTTTTATGGTTGTTAGTCCCTCCTTATGACGACCATATTGTCATTTGTGTTCTTCTATGGCTACTGGCCCCTTTACTTCGAGTGTAGCACAGCACTCCTTTCTTCCCTTGTCCTCCCTCCCGCAGTCCGTGCTTTCTCGCCCGCTCCCGCCCCCACTGTTGTGATCAAGGATTCCCCAGAGGACCGGAGCCTTGCCTATAAAAGCCTTTGAGAGGCCGCTACGCCTTCACAACGTCATCACTATACATCCGTCTGGTCCAGTACCTGCTGCTTGTCCTCTTCCTGCACAGTAAGCATGCTCCCACTCACTTGTCTCTGTGTCTCTTGAACGCTCATACAGCTGGCTGCAGTGCCTGGGGGACTTTTACAACTCATAGGAAGAAAGGGTAAGGCGAAGAAAGGAGGAGCAGGGCCTATGGGGATGCAGGCAGCTGCCCTGAAGATTACAGATCTCTTCAATTGAGGCACTGTCCCACTTGGCTGCTCCGGATGCATGTTATGCAGGGTTCTTGTCTAACCTTGCTTCACCCTGAGTAATCACCACAAAGGCCACACACTGGCTCTGGGGCTGTTTCACTAGAAGGGTCAAGAGCACACTTAAGGCCAGGTTTAAGCATGCATGTGCGTCTTCCTTCCGCGATTCGATGACCTGCGCCTGGATGGCTCTAGTAGGATGGGGCCTCCCGTGGGAGCCCGGCGGGTGTCAGTGCCACAAGCTGCTCCGGGCACCAACAAAGAACTGTAGTTGATATGAGGACAACTCGTGCGCTGATGTTTCTCACACTCCCTCGGGTCCTTTCCACACCCAACCCCCTGGGCTTGGCAGGTAGGCGGCAGTTTCTTTTAGTAAGTCCTCCGAGACTATTGTTTTCGGTTTGCATTCTACTATTTCAAAACAGCGCTTGGAAAGAAATTCCCCGACACTGCGCTTGACATACTGATGGCAGATCACCCGCAGGGACTGCACCAACGGAGCAGGAGGAGGAATCGCCATCATCCACAGGAAAACTCTCAGAGTCTCGACCTACACCCCCAGCACCGCCGAACACCTGCACTTTCAGATCCACACCGATCCCAACACCACCATCAGAGAAACCCTCATCTACAGACCCCCCGGATCCAGACCACAGTTCAACGACTCCATCAGCGACTTCGTCAGCACACACACCCTCGCCTCCATGGACTACATCCTCTTCGGGGACCTGAACTTCCACCTCGAGAACAACAACGACACCAACTCCACCACCCTGATCGACAACCTAGCCAACCTCAGACATGGACAACTCGTCACAACACCCACCCACTCTACCGGTCACACGCTTGACCCCATCTTCTCCGCAAGCCCCACCGTCTCCTTCAACCACACCACCAAACTCAACTGGACCGACCATCGCTGCATCCACTTGACCTTCAAGAAACCCACACGGCACCCAACAGATGCCTCTCCTCTGCTGAAGACCAGCTAAACACCACCCTCGCCCAGAGCCCACCCGCCAACTCCACCGACCCTGACACAGCTGCCCCGCAACCTCAGACAGTAGATCAACGACTGCGCCAACACCCTCGCCCAAACAAGAAACCCTCCAACTGTCACACCTACAAGAAAGCCAGCTGGTTCACTAAAGACCTCCGGGCCTCCAAGCAAACCTGCCGAAAGCTGGAGAAGATCTGGCTCCGTGAACGAACACCGGACTGCCACGCAGCCCACAACAACACCACCCGCAGACACCATCACCTCATCAGATCCGCCTAAAGGGCCTCCTTCAAAAACCGCCTAGACAACAACGCGCACAACAGCAAAGAGCTCTTCAACATTGTAAAGGAACTCTCCAACACCAATGATGTCCCACCCACCTTCTTCCAATGCAAGATCACAGGCATCCACGACAGCTTCAACACCACGACCGCGCCGACAACCACTGGGAACTCCACCCCCACGACCACCATCCGCACCAACCACCTGCTCTCCTGGACCAACATCAAGTACAACGACACCATCAAGATTATGAAAACCATCCACTCCGGATCTCCGTCAGACCCATCCCCATACCACATCTTCTACAAAGCCAGCACATCCATTGCACCCCATCTCCGGAAAGTCATCAACACCTCCTTCAAGACCGCAACCTTCCCGGAGAGCTGGAAGCACGCCGAGATCAACGCCTTACTCAAGAAATCCAAGGCGGGCCCCAAGGACCTCAAGAAATTCAGGACCATCTCCCTGCTCCCTTTCCCGGCAAAGGTCACCGAGAGGACCGTCAACAAACAACTGACCCACTACCTTGAGGAGAACAACATCCTGGACCCTTTCCAGTTCGGGTTCCGTAGCAACCACAGCACCAAGACTGCCCTCATCGCCGCCACCGATGACATCAAGTCCCTGCTGGACAACGGAAAAACAGCAGCCCTCATCCTCCTGGACCTGTCAGCCGCCTTTGTCGAAGTGTGCCACCACACACTACGAACACGCCTACACAACGCCAGGATCCAAGAGAAGGCCCTGGACTGGACCACCTCATTCCTCTCCGGCAGAACCCAGAGGGTCCATCTTGCCCCCTTCCGCTCCAAAGCCACAGAGATCATCTGCGGCGTACTTCAGAGCTCATCCCTCTGCCCAACTCTGTTTAACATCTACATGGTACCGCTCGCCCACGTCGCCCGTCGGCACGACCTCAACATCTTCTCCTACGCCGATGATACCCAGCTGATCCTCTCCCTCACCAAGGACCCCCAAACCACCAGCAGCAGGTTGGACTACGGAAACGCCCTCTACGCAGGAGCCTTGGCCAAACTCCTGAGATGGCTCCAATGCATCCAGAACGCCACGGCAAGCCTGATCCTCGACATCCCTTGCCGCAGCCACATCACACCCCACCTGAGAGACCTGCACTGGCTCCCGGTCAAGAAGAGGATAACCTTCAAGCTCCTCACCCATGCACACAAGGCACTCCACAACACCGGACCAACGTACCTCAACAGATGATTCAGCTTCCACACCCCCACCCGACAGCTCCGCTGCGCCGACCTCGCACTCGCCACAGTCCCCCGCTTCTGAAGAACGACCTCCGGCGGCTGATCGTTCTCCCACCTCTCCGCCAAGACCTGGAACACCATCCCCATCCACCTACGGTAGACCCAAGACCTGCTGACCTTCAGAAAACTCCTCAAGACCTGGCTTTTCGAGCAGTAGCAGCATTCCCCACCCCAGCGTCTTGAGACCCTCACGGGTGAGTACTGCGCTTTCCAAATGATATGACTGATTGATTGATTCATTGATTATGCGCCATGCACCTGGCAATTTTCCCTTATTCTACCGCCCCTCTTGTAAAATAGGGACCCAGCTACCTTTGGAAGTGTCAAGAGGCGATGTAGTTGAAAGTGGGCGCTATCAGCTAAAGATAAACAATCAGGTAATGCAGGCTTACTTCAGCCTTATGCAAATAAAAACACAGCAGATGTGGTGACAGAGTGCTTCCCATTCCACAGTGACTTAAAGCATTCATCAGCGCTTTCCAGCACCCCTCGGAGCGCTAGACATCGGTGGCTGTAGGTTTCCAAATTATAATTGAAAGCTTTCTTTCACAATCCTCGCTGTACAATTTGTGCTATTGTGGCTGCCCTTGCAGCACTGCAAAAAGACATTTCTGGGCTCAGGTGCGTGTGCGTGGGGGGGAGCAGGTTGTGCAGGGGCGGCTCTAGGGTCATGGTGGCCCTGGGCAGGGAGCGTAGGTAGGGGGCCCCAAAGAGGGGGTGCGGGTGGGGCAGAGCGCAGAGGCCAGTAAAGAGGGGGGGGTCAGGGTGTTTAGAAGTGGAACTGAACCGTAGGCCGCCAAATCCCTGCCAGGGGCCGCCACACAAATATGTATCCATCCTCAGAGGATAAATATATTAAGGATATATATTGGTGTGGTGGCCCCTGGGGTTTGGTGGCCCTGTGCAGGTGCCCAGCTTGCACATGCCTAAGGCCGGCCCTGGGTTGTGTGTGGCAAAAGGCATTCTTGGCTAGCAGAAGCAGCTATGGCCCACCAAGTGCTGGGCCAGGGGAGACAACTGCACAGACGGATCAGACAACGAAACGTAAAGTCTGCTTCACTAATGGGGCTTCTTTGCCACATAATGCATATCTCATGCCGAGTGGGAAGTTGGGAAATAGCACAGTACGGTAATGTGTACTTGTTCCGTAGATATAATTATCTGGTTTTCCAGAAAACAAATTCATCTCTTGGGTCAGTTTCTCAGGTCGGAAGGTCTAATCATGATCATAATGGATGGAGAGAAGGGAGAAGCTTTCTGTGGAGTGTTACCTGCACCTGTTTACAGCGCTGCAATGACGATCATCTGCGCACAAAGCATTATCAAGAAATGCACTTCCATTTTAAAGAGTCTTTTTGAAGGTCTTGGAGGATGCATGTCGTCACTGCTATGTTTTCAGATATACTCTTTTAATGCCCCTGAAGTGGTCCTTAGATCAGGCACAGGGCTGGCAAGGAAGACGTCGCCCTCTGCCCCGAGGAGCCCTTTTCGTCTTTTGTGCCTCCACGTGAGAGTGAGTTAGGTAGCGCAGGATGTCTGTAATCTGCTGTCTTAACAGCAAGAAGCAGTGGCACCGTCAGGACCGCGTTTGCATCGAATAAAGTAAGCGGGTGAAGCTGGCGAGCATTTAAGGCCTGTAATTAGATGGAAGAAGTGAGACAGGCTGATAGCAACCTCGTTGCTCTCATCTTCTGTCCATCCGGAAGTAAAATAAATCAGATATATTGGTTTATTCTTTGTTTTATATAGCACGAACCTCTTGTATATACTGTAGTATATACTTATATATGAGTGAACTTTGTGGGCTATGAAGATCAGCCCTAGGACTTGTCTGCTTCTGCTTAGGGACTTTCTTTTCTGTTCAACTGCCTCTATTTAACTGTCTTCATAGAAAACGACCAGTAGAGGTCAGTACAATACCAGGGTCACTTTAGCATTCTCTAAATTCCAGTCCATAGAAATTGTCTACCAGGAGCACCCATAGACAATAATATTTTTTTCAAATCTTGCATTTTCAGTGATATGACCACCAAAGGCCCCGATTTCATATTAAAAACAGAGTTTTGGATTATACCATTTCCCGGTGAAAGGCAATATTTCTCTCCATGTGTTCCCATACCTGACATGTCACACAGTTATGTGCTTACTTTCTCTTCAACAGTAGGGGCCTCATTTATGAAAAGTGACGCATCGCTGCTTGAAAACAGCGATGCGTCACTTTTCACTGCGCCCTCCTTGCAACACCCATGATTCGTCATATTTACAGTATGACGCATCATTGCGCAAGGAGTTACAAATACGTCAGTATTTCTGACGTATCTGTATGGCGCAAAAGTGATGCATTGCTGGAGCGTGTAAGAAAAGTGACACAACTCCAGCAATGTATCCTTTCACATGGGGCAAGCCCCATGTGAAAGGGCCTGCGTCAGTCTTACGCCTGCTGTGAGGCAGGCGTAGGAAATTGACGCATTTCTGTCCTAGAAGTGGCGCAGTGAAATCTCATACATTTCACTGCGTCACTTCTACGACCCTTTCTTGCGTTAATACGCCCCCCTTGCATACATTATACCTGGCGCAGGTATAATGTGGCGCAGGGGTTTACAAAGTGGCGCATCTACCTAGATGCGTCACTTTGTAAATATGGCGCAACAAGGCACAATTATTACGCCACTGGTGCGTCACAAAAAGTGACGCACCAGCGGCATAAAAGTGACGCACGGCCTCATAAATGAGGCCCTTGATGTTTCAGCACCCATTGTAATGTACTGCATAGCTAAATACGCATATAAGGTCCCAAAGGCGAGACCGATTGCATTGCAAATGCTTGTTTAAATTACATTCAGCTGATAGCCAAAGTTATAGTATGGGGGCAGCGTTCAGGATTTCTCAAAAATCTTTGGGGTCTATGGTTTCACTAAAATCTGTGTATACAAAGCTAGTCAAAAAGACAAAGATGTCAGGCAGAAAGGTACAAAGGGCCCGCTTATAAGTTGGGCAGAGTGATGTTCCCTCGTGGGGCACTACCCAGTAGTGCTGCTTCGTGGATTTCTGAGTGCAGGAATATATGGCCAGATATTAAAAGGCCAAAAATTATATTCAGTGAAAAAAGAGGCCCAAGCTGCAAGTGTAGTACAGCCTCGGTTCTTGGCTCCTGCCCGATACACTTCCTCTGAACAAGGAGCAAAAAATGCTTCCCCTTACCAGCCCAGAGTCTGTGCTGTCCCATAACACCCTCCCAGATCCTGCCAGCACCAGTACCTGGCACACTTCCACTTACCACTTTCTGCAGGCAGGTTATAAAAGGAAACAGATTTGGCGCCAGAATGATGACGGCGTAGTCAGATTTTGACCAGGTAATTCTTGATTATATTCCTTTCCGTAAAGGGCTTATTAATTTGGCAGTGGGCACTGATACCAACTCAATAAACATATTCTGGTTAGGTCAAAACACAGTTCAAATGGAATCTTGGAATCTCTGCTAAACACCTGATAGCTATGGCACAAGCAGCAGGCAATTCCAAGAGAAGTGCAGGCTAAATTCCAGCAGTGTACACAATAAGGCTGCTGAGACAATATCTCAATGCCTTGAGGGTCGAGAGGATCCTGGGTCAGAGTAATACCTCCCATGTACAATCTTAAAGTCACAATAAGTTACTCCCGCTGACCACGAGGTGGTCACTATAGGGTGCACTTTAAATGGGGGGATGTGAAGAATGAAGTGTGAGGCTAGGTGTGTCACTTCACCATAAGGTGAGCAGGGAAGCAATTCTCTTTTATTGAGTTATCCTCACACCCCTTAGTGGTGTCATCGGGTCACCCCGACGCCTATAAGTTGAAAGCTGGGGACCGGCACCAAGCAGGTTTGCAGGCGGGGCAGGACTCTTGACGAAGGTTTGACTACAGAGCTACCCCTTAAGGCCACGCGGTCCCTTGAGAAACGGGAATTCTCCAAAAATTGGATGAAGAACCACACTAGACAGATAACTGATCAGTCATACAGGTAAGGAGCAGCTACTCTGCCCTTATTTCATTTACAGGATAGGGACCCTCCTTCTCTGTACCCCAGGAAGGCTGACCTCTGCCCTAAAGAAAGTCCTGGACCATTATGGCCGCATATGGACTGAAACATGTTGGCACTAGGGTCTTAGGACCATAACACTCCTATACTGACCTGTTTTTTAAAGGTATTATTAATACTGACAGACCCAAGAATAAAGGGAAACCGGGGATCTGTCAGAGATTTTTTATCTTTAACTTGTCCCCTTGGTCTTCTATATATTCAAAGTGCTCCCAACACTGTGGTCGAGCCCACCCCAACTTATAGGTGTTGGGGTGACCTGATTATGAAGCATGAAACCACTAGGGTGTGTAAGGGTATCTAAACAAAAGGGAATTGCTTCCCTGCTAACCTTATGGTCAAGTGACACACCAGGTCTCACACTTCATTTTTCACATCCCCCATTTAAAGTGCACCCTATAGTGACCACCTCGTAGTCAGTTGGAGTAACTTATTGTGACTTTTAAATTCCAGCAGTACCAACAGTATAGAACACAACATAAGAAAGTTGTTTTCAGTTTTACATTATGAAAGGAAGGAAAGGGATAAAGGGTGTAACATAATTCAATAACTGAAGATCGAGTTACAAAGCATACTAATAATCACTAAAGAAGTAATTAACACACCGATAAATAGTAATAAGGACTGATATACATTAAAAGGTAGAGCAATAACATCTTACAGAGGTCTAAAATTTTCAGAACGTATGAAGTATATAACTTATTTTTTTGCAACTTTATTTAAATAAGTGGTTAATGGTAACCAATATAAATCTCTATTAACAAGAGGATTATGAGAGGAGGCAAAAGCAGTATCTAATCTATGATAGCGGCAAAGGTTATTCCACCATGCCTTAACTTAAAGTTTAGTTGAACATTTCCAGTGTAATGTAATTTGCTGTAAGGCTAAAGCTAACATAAGATCAAGTAATCTTTTTTTCATGTGAAGATAGAGCTAAAGACTCTATTAAACCACTTGCAAAAAGGATATCAATGGTCAAGTGTAGGTATAAGTTAAATATTTTAGAAATAAGAGATCCAATATCCACCCAGAAGGAGGCTACAGTGGGACATAAGAATGAAAGATGTAACAAGTCAGCAGAAGGGGCGTTGCATGTCCAGCAAGAGTCATTGTTTGTGGGAGAAAATGTAGCTATTGATAAGGGAGTGGAGTACAGTCTGTGATAAAGAAAAAATATAGATTGAGTAGTAGAAGCATACCTAGAAATTTGTAATGATCTTGCCCAAATCTTATTCCAGAAGTCAACGCACCAAGTACAGCCCAAATCTGTTTCCCAAGCAAGCTCCACATTTGTTTTAGAACAAGTAGGGTCCGGAGAGGAAAGATATTTATAGATCAAAGAAACCTTTGTTAACAGCATCAATAATTTAAAAAAAGGATCAGTTAAATGTAGGGAAGCCTCGGAGGGGAGGGAGTAGAAGACATCTGGAATGACCCCCCTGAGAGTTGAGATTTTCTGCCAGAAGGAGCGTGGACAGTTGAAAGAAGCTGGAAATTGAGGGAAAGAACAAGGAGTCAACCCATCAAACATGTCTCGGACCCATACAATACCCAGAGTTCTCCAAGAGTTCCAAAATAGAGGCAGTAATAAGAAAATTATACCATAAGGGAGATTTTTAAAGAATCTCTAGTAGAGAGTGATGGTTGGTAATAAGGTCTTAGTAAAGAACAAGTGTGACAAAATTATGGGAGAGACATATTATTAGTATTTGCAGTGAAGGAAAGAACTTCCTTTATGGAGAAAAGACCGAGCCATGTTCTTTCCATTTTAACCCACAAAGGAGTATAAGGTGTGTCAACTGTAAGAAGCCATTTGGAGGCATGTTTCAAGCAAAAGCTGTATGATAAAGGGGAAAGTCAGGAAGCTTCACACCACCATCAGTTTTTGATTTCTTGAGTTGTTTCAAGGAAATTCTGGATTTCTTAATATGCCAGAAAAATTTAGATACAAGAGAGTACCATTTTTTGAAGTACGTGGAAGAGAAACAAATGGAAATCATTGAGAGAACGTATAATAAAATAGGAGTAATCATCATTTTGATAAAATCAAGACAACCCCACCATGAGAGGAAAAGAGCATTCCAGGATGAAACAAGGCTAGAAACATGGTTAAAGGTTTCCTTCATATTGAGTTCAACCGAGTTTAAGATGTAGTTAGTAAACCAAATGTCTAAGTATTTAATTTTAGAGTTGTTCCAATGAAAACCAGTCAAATCAGATTGGTGGTTAAGATTATGAGCATGATGTGTGATTGCATTTTGCATTGTATTGTACCGTATATAAACCTGTGCGCCACAGAGTTAAGTGGCAGTCTCTTTTGGGGGCGCTAGAGGGCACACTGCGGGATGGCTGACTCCTGAGACAGCTCCGCCGGACGGGAGACTGTTGCCGCCGATATCGCAGTGCTGCTGCGGTCAAAATGCTCTGATTTTGCGAAATGAGACGTCGGAACACTAGCGGCATGGCTGGCTGTGGTCACTAGAGCCCAGAACTACTTAATAAGGAAATTACGGGGCTGAAAGGTATTAACTGCGGCCAGAGATTCAAAATGGTGGAGGCCGCGAACTGACACCGGGTTCGGACAAGAGCCTCCAGGGACTCTGGATCATGCACACACAGGCTCGCATGCGACTCGCAGGGGACTGGTGAAGCTGTGGCAGGGAACAATTACCTCCAATTGGCATATGCAGGAGCCTGTCAGTACGAAATATATTGCGTTCCACGGAGCGCTGTTTATGCACAAGATGGCGGCTGCGCTGGAACGCAAACGGTCTGGAGGCGCGATCCGGCTGTAACAGACAGTACACACATGCGTATGTGCTCTCAGATCGAGAGAGATGACAGCAACCATTAACGCAGCCCTCTACCGAAATCCAGTCCCCCAATGCGCCGACTACAGCTGTAAGTAATGCAAGCGCGCGAAGATACGGTTAGCACACAGCAACTCTCAAGCACGAACTGCGAAGGCGGAGGCCTCGAGGAGCACAAGTCAGCGCGTCGTTTCAGACACCTGCAGTACTTTGGATCTTGGATTAGCAGCAACATCTGAATAAGAACACAGCGAGATAAACAGAGGCCAGCTAAACACGCCACTGCTGCAATTAAGGAGGCGCTCTACGACAGGTGTGACATAGACCTAGACTGTCACACAAGAAAGGGGCTGCCTAACATACCCAAAGCAAGGAAGTGAAACAACGCCGTTAATCGCATTGCGTATGACTGTTAGCTGAAGCACTACAACATGCTGATATGCACCCAGTGTCTGCGATGTCCGTGTAGGGGAGTGGACGCAAGCACACTACCTGCGACGTGCTCGGTGAAAGTACTGCCTGTGACTGCTGGCATTGCAGACATTACAACTGCGATCTAGCCCCAGTACTTCTACTCTCACTGGATGACCACGGTGACCAGAAGGGGACACGCTGTTCACGCCGTCCGGCGCTTGAGCTGTGGCACGCCAAGGCCGGCAGGCAAGATGGGCAAACCGGAAAAGCAGCAAACAAAACTGCAATTTGAAGCAAAGAAGCAGAGTAAGGGAACTACCAGTGTGTCGGAGGCAGAGGGAGACAATGACACTGACGAGGGCACTGGTATGGAAGGTGTGCTACGTGCCATACAGAGCAGCCTGCAAGAAATGAACGGAAAGCTGGACACCTTAACACAGAGAGTTGACCATATGGCCGCAAAAATGGACAAACACGGAGAACGGCTTGTGGAAGAGGAAACAATAATATCGGCAGTGGAAGATGCCTCCAGTACCAACACCAAGAACTGCGCCACCATGGAGAAAGCACTGGAAGCGCTGCGCAACACGGCAGAGGATTTGGAAGCGAGATCCCGACGCAACAATATTCGCATAGCAGGTCTCCCGGAATCAACAAACACGGGAAACATGGAGCAGTATGTGGAAGTCCTCCTCAAAGAACTGTTTGGAGCAGAGGAATTCTCGTCAGTGTTCCTGGTGGAGCGTGCTCACCGATCCCTTGCGTCACGTCCAAAGCCAGGGGCCCCCCACGTATCATCATAGCCCGTCTGCTGAACTATAGAAACAGGGATATGGTCCTCAGGCGGGCTCGGGAAAAGGGGGACATCACTCACCAAGGAAACAAACTTGAGTTCTACCCGGAACATACCATGGCTGTCCAAATGGCCGCAAAAAATACCAATCAGCGAAGAAGAAACTGCGGGATCTGGGAGTAGAATATTCTATACTCTACCCGGCAAAACTCAAGGTAACTCATGGAGGGCATTCCACGGTTCTCCCCACGCCACAGGCGGCGCATGAATATATCAAAAATCTAGGAAGGCGGAGGCGAACGTCAGGACGAGAGGAGCAGCAAGGAGAAGAGGACTGAGGTGCCCTCTGCAGGTAAAGATGTTTCATCGCTAACTCAGTAGGGTCTGAGACTCTGACACTTTCTTTTTGTATGGACCCCATGTTTGATCAAATGCCACCTTAAAAACTGTAAGCAGTATGCAGAGGCAATGATCAGGCCCTAAACATTAAGACCGGCTGGGGCAGAGCTCAAGCATCTACACAACAGCCGAAAAGAGGACTGTTTGTACTGATGGCTGGTGGAATGCTTATTAAATTAGACAGATCATAATACACGATCCTGAGGCCACTTAAATATAGCCACACACGCGTTGAAAGCATGGCAGATATATGGACTGCCTTAGGTTAATGGGCAGACAAGGAGATACCCTATACTACCACTGCTTCATCATAGACAGTGAGGGGTGTGATGAGTCCCTAATGACAATGCCAATTAAAATTGCACTACTGACTGCCACAAGATTTCGCGATCTGTGGATCAGCGCAGAAGAACTGTAGACGCATCCATATGCAGCACTATGTACACGTTTTGTTGTTTGTGACAGGACACCCGTCCACTACCACAGTGTGGGTGGAGATGTGCGCACCTAGTGGACCCCCTAGAAGGGTGCTCCCCACCATAAGTTTCTTTCACAGTTTGTTTGAGTCAGGAATATGGCTTTGGCAGGGTTGGGTTGCTGAAGTGGGAGGAGGGAGGGCGGGTTTTTTGGGAATGCTCTTTATAGATCACTGCACCTGAGAAGCATTGCAAACTCCAGTTCACATAGGAACTGTGACATAGTTGATTTCCTTGTTCTGGATGCTCTGATACCTCACAGGATGTTTGAGATATGGGGCTTCAAATTGATACGATGTACGAATGTAACTTTCTGATAGGATGAAAGCAGCGCAGCTAAATGTAATCACCTGGAACGTCAGGGGTCTCAATAACCCCAAAACAATCCGCCAAATATTCACATACTTTACTAGGCTCCAGGTAGACATCGCATTCCTTCAAGAGACACATATTGCACCTGCTGCACCGGCCACACTAGGTAAAAGATGGGCTGAGGCAGTCTACACCTCAAATTACTCCTCATATGCATGTGGTGTTAGTATTCTTATACGCAAGGGGGGTCAACTTTCAAGTCTCTAAGGTGCTAAAGGATACAGAGGGCAGATATGTCATAGTAATTGGCCTTCTTCGGAATCAAAACATAGCACTAATAAACACTTATGGCCCAAACACAGACGACCCGGGGTTCTACACTAACCTATGGCATGAAATCTCTGAAATTCAAGTAGGAAACCTAATATGGGGGGACGATTTCAATATTGCACTGAAAGATGGACTAGACCGCTCCCCAAACACACAGAAGGGCGCTATCAGAACTGCAGGATGGGCGAGGGCGTATGGAGAGGGAGGTAGACCAGGGAGGGCCCTAGCTCAAAAGATATGGTCTGGACATGCCCCGCAACACATACACACGATAAAAGATTCGGTAGGCACAGTTAGGTATGACATGAAGAACATATTGAACGAATTCCGACTGACATATGGCCAAATATACGAATCCCGCCTAAACGCGTCAACAGCCGATATGCTGGACTATATGGCGGACGTGGAAATAGCATGGTTATCAGATGCACATAGAGCATACCTGTCCCGCCCCATCACGGTTGAAGAAATCACTGACACAATTAAAGCCCTCCCTAACGGCAAAGCACCAGGCCCAGACAGCTTTACGAGCGAATTTTATAAGGCATTTGCAGATATATTGGCACCACACTTAGTAGGGATGTACGGAGAGGCCCATGAAAAGCAGACACTCCCAGCGTCTCTACGAGAAGCGATGCTAGTTGCATTGTTGAAACCGGGGAAGGATCAAGAGTACTGTGATTCGTACAGGCCATTATCCCTTATCACTGTTGATACCAAGATCATTGCGAGTGTCCTTGCGGCACGGCTCAAGCCTCTGATGCCATTGTTGATTAGACCGGATCAATCTGGCTTTATACCAGACAGATCCACGACGCACAATGCACGAACGCTCTTTGCATTATCTCATTAGCTAACACCTGACACCAAGGCAGCGGCGGTCTTATTAGATGCTGCCAAGGCCTTCGACACAATTGAGTGGGCATATCTACACGCAGTTCTTCAGCGCATGGGCTTTCCAATCATGTTTATGCAATGGATAAATATGCTTTACACTGACCTCACGGCCCGCATAAAAGTGAACGGATATGTCTCGGAACCGATCAGAATAGACAGAGGGACCAGGCAGGGATGCCCCTTGTCCCCAATGTTATTTGCACCGGTGCTAGAGCCACTCGCATGCAAAATTAGACAACATCATCATTATTCTGCTCTCCAAATCCCTACAAGACCCCTGCACATATCCCTATATGCGGATGACATGGTGCTATATGTAAAAAACCCGGATGAAAATCTTAACCCCCTGCTCCGGGAGTACATAAAATTCGGACAACACTCAGGCCTGCAAATTAACTGGTCAAAATCACAAATATTAGCGCTGGCAGACAGCACCACCCAATTTACACTAGATTACCCACTAGAATGGCGAGAAGACCCCACGCATTATTTGGGCATCTGGTACCATAGAGACCCTGAACTAGTAATACGTACAAATTATGGCAGGGTCATGTTAGAGCTAGAGGAGAAAATTAATTGTTGGAATGAGCTGCCACTCTTACTAGCGGATAGAGCTGTCATAGTAAAAATGGTGCTGCTACCCAAATTTCTTTATCTTTTCAATAACATTCCTATCAGGCCACCCATGGAAGTCTTCCGCAATATAAACAAGCTAGTGCTCCGTCTCATCTGGGCGGGTAAACAAGCAAGACTGGAATTGCAAACACTTACACTACCTTACGCGCAGGGAGCGTTTAAGGTGCCAGATCTTTACCTTTATTATCTATGTGCACAAGCACAATTTGCACACTACTGGTATCATGAAGTGCCGTTCATGTCGCATGTGGCAGTTGAAACAGGAGACGCTCAACCCATTCCCCTATCGGCCATACTACCACACAAAAGACCGCCATTATACTCTTGAGATATAAATACTATCGACGCAACGAACACAGCCTGGTATTTGATGGGCAAGAAAGCAGGGAAGCTACCATTATATGCGCCGGCTCTGCCGTTGGCACATCACCCAGGGCTCTCGGTCACGCAAGAGGAAGTGGGCATGGGACTACTACAACAAGCCGGAATAGATACAATGGGCGATCTCTATGAGGAAGGCCAATTTAAATCACTGGGGAAGTTGAGTTATATAAGTAACCCTACACTGCTATTTAGCTTTACATACTACAGACTACAGCGGGCGATGAAAGAGCTGTACACGACATACCCAGCAGAACTCCCACAAATGACCTCATTGCAATACATAATAACGGAACCTACGGCAGCCCACATGGTATCTGGGCTATACACTAGACTACAGGAGAATATAGCGGGGATCACTGAGAAAATGAGACAAAAATGGAATGATATAATGACTGAACATATAACCACAGATGAATGGTCTATAACATGTATGCTAACCAACATGCTAACTCCGAATGGTAATCTGCGAATAATCCATTATAAATACTTACACCAAATGTATTACACACCACAAAGACTATATAAGTACGGACTATGTGCGGACTCTAGATGCAAAAGGTGTAAAGCGGAGGGGGCAGACTTTATTAATCTTGCCCGGCACTGCCCAAAAATTGCGAACTACTGGGTCCAGGTGACAGAAGCACTAAGCGTTATGATAGAGACACCCATTGACTGTACTATACGAGTGTGCTTTCTAGGCCTTGTCCCTCAAATCAAAGCAAGAAAACGAAAGTTCTGTGTGATAGCACTGTTGATGGCAAAGCGAAGAATCTCGCTTCACTGGAATAGCTCGAGGTGTCCAACGCTGCGACACTGGTTGGAAGATCTAGCTTATTGCAAGGACACACTGGCGACCTATGAAGAAGAGCTACCAGCTAGTTCAAGATCCAAAGACTATTGGGTTTATTTAATTAAGTATCTACAAGAGAGTCCGCTGGAAGACCCTGAGTAAAGGGATGTAAAAAGAAGCGTCCAGTTGTACAAGGTCGCACAGATTTCAAGTGTGGGACGGGAGGGAGAGTGCTGTGGAGCAGTGATCAATGTTAATGTTTTTTGTTGTTGTTAGTTTTCAGGTTCACTACAACTGAAAATTAGTTCTACCAAACTGCTTTAGTACTTATTCTCTTCACGAGTATGATATAACTGATATAGACACCTTAAACTTGCTGCCGGACCCCCGGGTTGCCGGTATAAAGTCTGTGTTACTCTGGTCAAGAATTACAAGTTCTCACTCAACTGCTGAAAATGCCGCCGGCCCCAGGGTTGTAGGCGTAAGGCTGTGTCACTTGTGTAAGATCAAATAAAGATGGTTGAACTGCAAAAAAAAAAAATGGCACTAGTTGCAGCTAATAAATACCATCTTCTACGCCAGACAAAGAGTCCGTGTGTCTGTTTCTGACAAGGCAGGTGAATCTGTGGGGATTTCAAGCGTACCCTGCGCTGCCGAGCCTTAAGGCTGCGGTTCTCCAGCACTCTCCTACTTGCTAATTTTGTCAATACCTAGTTTAACATATACCAGGTTGTGTAGAAGCGGACTCACGCTGAACTACAATTCCCTATAGTAGTGACGACATTATGTAGTTCTACAGCACTTTTCTGTATTTTTCAGCTGGTCAAAACAGACACAATGCCACGTTCTGATATACATCATGACGTGTGTGTAACTACTCTAAACTACTACTTTTGATAAAAGTTATGTCAACATGTAACATATTAGTTACCAGGATGTGCAGAATTTGAAGCATGTTAAACTACAATTCCCTAAAGTAGTGACGACATTTTGTAGTCTAATGACATCAACAAGCTGCGCCTGTTGAACACGAAATTGAACACACCTGACATAAGTGCACAATATAAAAGTCCTTTTAGTTGCCCAGTTTGTTACCTCCATTCCCAGCTCGGGCAAGGTACGAGGTACTGACGGACAGGTAAGAGCTAGAACCACTGATGAGTGCATGCAAGCAGATGTCCCTTATATCTAGCTATGGGCAATTTCTGTAGTGTTTGTCTATACATTTGTAGATACGAGTGAACACGCGATGTCTACATGATCAAATGAGTGCGCGTTGACAGACAGTTATTTTAGTGTCTTCGCGAACGTGTCGGAGCTTCTGACTCGGTTGAGCAGCCCAGAATGTCAGATTTCCGAATACAACTATTTGTAGGTCTGCCAGGGTGAGGCTCATTTTACGGGCAAGATAACAACGATACAAAAGCTAAACCCCGTAGGGACCTGTGGAAGGTTTCATGATAGAATCGTATGTAGCACGATTTCAAGACATAAGCGAAATGTTGACGAGTGTCAAGTAGGAGTGCATGCGCACTCGGTTTGAGAGACATAAGCCCATTCATGAGCCCGAATTGTGGTTTTTGCTGTTCCTGAGAAGAGGAACAACATTTGAACACTAAGCCCCCCTTTTTTTGAGCAAACATAGACAGAATTTAGAGATATTAGGTTACTAATTAACGGAGTCTCATTTCCACATACAATTAGTAAGCCAAGCCACGTATATGCCATTTTTCTGATAAGTGAATTCTAAACTCAATGTGTTGACTTTTGAAACACATCTTTTTAGAGAATCTTTTTACAGAATCCATGATAAGAGGGATTTAGATCCATGTGATTAAAAGATATGGAACAAAGATAAAAAATAAAAGCATATCCTAATTAAACTTCATTTCTTTCGGTTTATGCCTGATAGAGCAGGGCCACATTTACTGGAGCTGGTGCCGGGTGAGGTCTAATCCTTGTACTACACGGGTGAGCACATAATGTTTTGGAAAAAAAGAATAAAATGTTTTCAACCTACTGTATGTTCGTAGCCAATATTGGTTGCGATTGACGAAAAGTATCAATATGGTGTCACTGTAAGTGTTACGTCTTGTGTTTTGCAGATGTCCTATACATCGTGTTGATACAGAGGATAAGATATGGTAAAGGTTGTATCAGATCCATTTGATATACACACTAAAGATTTTCGATCCCTTTTTTTGATTGTATGCAGTAGCAATTAAAAACCTTGGAGTAGAGGCCCTGAAGAAAGCCATGGACCGATTGTCCAGCTGGCTGAAACATGCCAATCATTTAAAAAGCAGCAACCTTTTTGTACTGCTCTAATTTTCACAGGTTTTTTAGAAGGATTGCAATAGTCATTTCAAACACATAAAGTGCTTTTCTTAAGCAAATCCTTTTTTAATCAAACACTATTTGCACTGCACCTGTTTCACAACCTTTCGCAATTCCCACAAGGGGTAGATATGTCATTTACCCTTTTCTGCTCCTTTCTCCTCTGAATGACCCATGAGAGGATACACCCCACCCAGAACCCCTCTAAGATCAAGAGGGTATATGGGAGGTTGGTTGGAAACCCAAATGACGACAATGATCACATTGATATATGATGGGAATCCAATTATCAAGAAGGGTTTTTTTTGGTAATTGTTTTGTTAATTCTTTCCTATCTCTAACACTTCTTTGGTGATATTCTTTTCTGGAACTACCTGCACACTTGCAGTATACTTCATTGTACATACCTGAATAAAAATAGTACAGTAGACCCCGGATTATAAGTTTTTTTAGATAGTTTAGAGAGGGGGATTTAATCCGTGTAAGGTCTTTAAAATTCTCTCGGACCCTTTTTCTTGGTATTATTGCCATCATGAAGCTGTCAGTTAGTAGTGGTACTTAGTTTCACAAGTTGAAGAGATGTCCGTGATGCGTGGGTCATGCATCACGTCATGCACAGGCCTTCTTTCTGGCAGTACTGTGGGTAATTTTGTCTCTTGTGCACCTAAAATAAAAGAAGCAAGAAGGACAGCAGTGAAACGTGGCATTATTGCAGTTCAATCAGTCGTACCAACAAGCACAATATCATTTAGTGTAGTCAATGGTTACTCTTATTATGAATAATTAACAATACAGTGTGTCTATTCATAAAACGGAAAGCCTCACCAACATAAACTTTTATGGTGACTGACTGTACACTCAAGAAGGATAAGAGAGAGCAAAGACAACAACAGCTTACAGATGTAACTGTTTGCTTTATGTGCGTCATGTGACATCACTCACATGGGATGTGGCACTCGGGTACGTGCAGCTGATAGATGATCCTTAGACAATGTGTGCTGTTATGCACGTATAGCAGACACAAGGTTGATTTGGGCCAGATGTAGTGAAAATGGTATGAACAAACAAACTAAAAAAAAAAGTTTGTTTTTTTAAAGTTGAAAAAATATATGTTATGTTAACAAATATTTATTGAGCGCACGTACGCCCGGAGGCTTCATGGCGCTATAGGGAGGAACAAGGCACGTCAGTCATATGATAAAGAAAAAGCAGCTCAAGGGTATGCCTGCGAAAAGAGCCAGGTCTTCAGAAGGTGTCTAAAACTGAGGAGATTGTCGCTTAGTTTAAGGTGAGGGGGGAGCGAGTTCCAGAAGACAGCTGCCAGATGGTCAAAGCAGCTGCCTCCGAGACGTTTCCTCTTGTACGATGGCACAATCAGCAAAGATTTATGGGTGGACCGGAGGTATCGGGAAGGATTATATTTATGGAAAAGGTTCCTGGTGAATAAGGGGCCAGTGTCATGCAGAGATTTGAATAAAATGCAGCCC
The DNA here is from genome assembly GCF_964263255.1 of Lissotriton vulgaris. Lineage (NCBI taxonomy): Eukaryota > Metazoa > Chordata > Amphibia > Caudata > Salamandridae > Lissotriton > Lissotriton vulgaris. The sequence continues at coordinate 1,635,107,944 of NC_141693.1, read as the reverse complement.
GCCTTGAAGGCCACACGTTGTTCCACCGGTAACCAGTGTAGTTGTTTCAGACCGGATCTGACTGATTGCCTTCTGGGGATGTTCAAAAGGAGTCTGGCTGCTTGGTTCTGAACCAGCTGGAGGCGTTTAAGCTCTCCTTTTGGGAGCCCAAGGTAAAGACTATTGGAAAAATCCAGTCTGGATAGGACCAAGGAGATGATGATCTGAGTAAGAGCGGAAAAGGAAAAAAAACGTGCAATTTTTTTAATTTTTTTCAGCTGAAAAAAGCTGGAGGAAACAACTGTTCCCACCTGTTTCTTCAAGGAAAGATCTTCACTGATATGGATGCCTAAACTTTTTACCGAAGATGATTTAGACGGTGGGGCGCCCATGCAGGAAGGCCAAAAACTGGGATTCCAACTATGTATACTCTGTCCAGGTAAGACCAATTCGGTCTTTCCTGGATTGAGTTTTAAGTGATTGCAGCTCATCCAACTCAAAATGTGGGACATGGTGTTTTGAAATTCTACCACAGAGTCCTTGGTGTTAAGGGGGAAGATGAGCTGCAAATCATCGGCATAGTTGAAGATGGTAACATTGGCGTTTCTAAGAGAAAACAGAAGAGGGCGCAGGTATAAATTAAAAAGTAGGGGGGACAGTGAAGAGCCTTGAGGCACTCCACAGTTGGTGGAGATGGTGGGGGCCGTAAAGGTACCCAGTCTGACCGATTGAGTTCGGCCAGAAATGAACGAGCGGATCCAACTCAGAGCCGAGCCTCTAAGGCCAGCCTGCTCGACACGGTCGACCAAGATGGTGTGGTCGACCGTGTCGAACGCAGCGGAAAGATCCAATAGCACCAAGGCCTGGTGAATCCCCTCGTCCGCATTCCGCCTCAGAGAATTCTGTACCGAAAGAATGACTGCTTCGGTTGAGTGGCAACGGCGGAAGCCAGCTTGGTTGGGTGCAAGGTACTCAGATTTCTCCAGGAAAGCGGAGATACTCTCACAGACATGAGATTCCAAAAGTTTGGCGCAGTAAGGCAACAAAGAAATAGGCCTATAATTCAGAGGGTCTGATGGATTAGCTCCTATCTTTTTTAAAAGAGGAATGAGTAGGGCTTTTTTGAAGTTACTTGGAACTTTCCCTTGGATGAGTGAACCATTCAACAAGGGGAGTAGGCCCTCAGGGAAGAGGGAGCCTATTTCTTTCAGAATGAAAGGGGGACAGATGTCGTCAGGGGAGCCTGATTTAACTTTAGTGAGAAGCTTGGATAAGATGACATTATCAATTTGAGGGTATGAAGTCAAAATGGCAGGGTTATGGGAAACATCGGAGAACAAAAGAGATAGCTGAGTGGTGGCGATGCTCTGTTTAATGGTGCAAATTTTATCAAAAAAGAAAGAATTAAGTGAATTACAGAGTTCCTGAGTGGGGGTTATCGGAAGGGAGGTTCTATCACTAGTACTGAGATTTTCCACTATGTTGAATAGTTCTCTGGATTTGTTGTTAGCTTTGAGAATTTTTTCAGAAAAATATTCAGTTTTATGTTTTAAGATCAGCTTATGATAGTCCCTGAGAGCTTTACGGTAATTGTCCTTATCTTGCTCTAAATAGGCGGAACGCCATTTTCGCTCCAGTTGACGGACCTCAAGCTTAAAGTTTTTCAAAGCAGGTGTAAACCACTTGTGTGCGTCGTTGGGGCGGGAGCGAAGAAAGTTGGTGCAGGGAGCATGAGCGTCAGCTGCCTGAAGTAGCCAACCTGAAAAAGCTTCTTCCACTTTGTCGATGTCCTGATCGAATGAGGGAGGAGAGGAGGATAAGGATTCAATAAAGGTGGAGATATTGACCTTCTTCCACAGTCTGGTTTTACCTCCTGGCTGAGGTAGGGACCTTCTGTTGCTTACAATGGTGATGGTAAAGTTGATCAGGTAATGGTCCGACCAGATACAGGGTGTGATGGAATTAATAGCAAGAGAAGTGTTTTGGGACCAAATTTGGTCTAAGCTATGCCCTTTGTCGTGGGTAGGAAGATGGATATGTTGGATAAAATTCAAATCCAATAGCATTTCTTTAAGATTGGCTGCCTGAGGGTCAGACTCAGTAGAGTCCAGCCATAGGTTAAAGTCTCCTAATAATGCAATTTTGCCGTGGGAGATGGTCAGGGATGCAAGCTGTTCAGCAAAGGACGTAATGAAAGTAGGCGAAGTTTGAGGGGGACGGTATAACAGGATAAAGAGTAATGTTCCTAGGTCAGTGTTCAAATTAAAAAGCAAATTGTCACATCCTGTCAAATCTAAAGATGGTAAAGAGGAGACTTGATGAGAGCTGCGAATAATCGCAGCGACACCTCCGCCCCTTTTGCCGGCGGGTCTGTCAGCATGCAGGATGTAGTAATTGGAGGGGATGGCAGCTAGGATGTCAGGCAGGGATCCTTCATTGAGCCAGGTTTCAGAAATAAATAGAAAGTCTGGCTGGTCGGCCTGCAGCAAAAGAAAAATGTCAAGATGGTGCTTGACCATAGACCTGGTGTTTAAATAAAGGCATTTAAGCGTTGTCGCTGGGTTGTACGTGGTAGCAAAAGACGACGTGGAGCAGTGTTTGGGGATTTTGGCAAGGGTATATTCGGGCTTCAGAATGCCGTAAGTGGCCGCGCGTTTCAAGGTGTGGACGGGTGGGGCAAGTGCAGTACTTGCTGGAGGTCTAAGTGACAGCAAAGTAAAAGAGGAGTATGTGAAGTTTGGTCCAGGGGTTGTGGCCCCAGGCCCCGGACGGGCGCAGACGGGCTTGACTTATGCGCGACTTCGGCGCGCATTCGTCGCGCCCGCTGCGCTCGTCCGCTGCGCTCCTGTATGCACATTGTTTATAAGGCCTGCCTCCCGGGAGAACTAGACCGCTGAATCCGGTCCAGCTCCACCCAAGATGGCGGCTCGCCTCACCCTCCACACAAACGGCACCAGCCGCGATGGACCAGGGCGGGTAGCAGCAAGAAATAGTGTCCAAACAGTGAGTACACGTTAAAAAATACAAAATGACAATTTATGAGCACTTTTTAAAATACAAGCGCACTAGCGCTAAAAGTCGCGCTACAGCGCTAACAAAGACTGCCAAGTGACTGTGAAGTCAGGGAAAACGAGTCCGAGGTTCCTCGAGGGCTGGGCTGCTGCCACCAGCCAAGCGTTCTCGAGTTGCCCAGAGCAAGGAAGAGTTTTAAGGCCTGCCTCCCGGGAGAACTAGACCGCTGAATCCGGTCCAGCTCCACCCAAGATGGCGGCTCGCCTCACCCTCCACACAAACGGCACCAGCCGCGATGGACCAGGGCGGGTAGCAGCAAGAAATAGTGTCCAAACAGTGAGTACACGTTAAAAAATACAAAATGACAATTTATGAGCACTTTTTAAAATACAAGCGCACTAGCGCTAAAAGTCGCGCTACAGCGCTAACAAAGACTGCCAAGTGACTGTGAAGTCAGGGAAAACGAGTCCGAGGTTCCTCGAGGGCTGGGCTGCTGCCACCAGCCAAGCGTTCTCGAGTTGCCCAGAGCAAGGAAGAGTTTTAAGGCCTGCCTCCCGGGAGAACTAGACCGCTGAATCCGGTCCAGCTCCACCCAAGATGGCGGCTCGCCTCACCCTCCACACAAACGGCACCAGCCGCGATGGACCAGGGCGGGTAGCAGCAAGAAATAGTGTCCAAACAGTGAGTACACGTTAAAAAATACAAAATGACAATTTATGAGCACTTTTTAAAATACAAGCGCACTAGCGCTAAAAGTCGCGCTACAGCGCTAACAAAGACTGCCAAGTGACTGTGAAGTCAGGGAAAACGAGTCCGAGGTTCCTCGAGGGCTAGGCTGCTGCCACCAGCCAAGCGTTCTCGAGTTGCCCAGAGCAAGGAAGAGTTTTAAGGCCTGCCTCCCGGGAGAACTAGACCGCTGAATCCGGTCCAGCTCCACCCAAGATGGCGGCTCGCCTCACCCTCCACACAAACGGCACCAGCCGCGATGGACCAGGGCGGGTAGCAGCAAGAAATAGTGTCCAAACAGTGAGTACACGTTAAAAAATACAAAATGACAATTTATGAGCACTTTTTAAAATACAAGCGCACTAGCGCTAAAAGTCGCGCTACAGCGCTAACAAAGACTGCCAAGTGACTGTGAAGTCAGGGAAAACGAGTCCGAGGTTCCTCGAGGGCTGGGCTGCTGCCACCAGCCAAGCGTACATTTGGCATTTAAGTTAAAAATTATGAAAAAAAATAAATTTAAACAATGATAAATAGGTGAGATTATCCTCAAAGATATAACAATAAGTAATTAAAGCCAGTACCACATGGTCATGAACAATAACAACACTTAGCATGAAGGCTTTGGGACCCAAGAGAACACATGCAGGCCAATGGGGAAAGCACACTGGTTGGCAAGTGGTAACACAAAATGGCCGTCAGCCACATGGTCACAACACTAAGAGGCAGGAGGGCGAGGCCTGGAAAACAAAGAACACATGCAGGCCCATGGACACTGACTGTATACAAAATGGGTCATGGCCACTTGGCATGTGGAACAAAGACAAATGGTGTCCTACGGTAAACACACACACACACAAAACAAAGGAGGCATGGTAAACAGAGAACACAACATTAATTCAGCAATGCCAAAATGAAAATTAACAAGGCTAAAGATGTTTACACCATACATCCTCCAAAAAGGCATTACCCCACCTATACACTGTTAGCAGGAGAGAAAAAACTTGAAATTCCCTAAAAAAAACATTTTGTATTTTAATCCAATACCATCCATGCCATAAAAAGCTGTTTAATCCAACAGACAACACAGAAACAGTTGTTTCATACACCAATGACTGGCACTAGACCTACTGGCTGGAAGGCCCATTGGCAGACATAGTGAATTAAATTAAAAGACTATTGCACATGTGTTAAAAAATAAGGAGAAAATGTACTAAACTGTGCAACATTTTTCCTGTACGAAATAAGAAAAACTACATGCATAACAACAACCACCAAGGAGGCATGATCACAAACAAATGCAAGGCTATGGGAAACACTCACCGATTGCCTACGCAAAATGGCCTCCAAGAACATGTCACATCAGCAGTACAAGTTAGTTATGCACTAAGTAAAGTAGTTTGATTCACCCCATAGTTCTCTTACCTGAATAGATTAAGTGATGGATGGTGGCTACTCCCTCTGTCACTCTTCCAACACCTTACTGGAGGTTTTCATAAGGTGCCTTCTTTATGGTAGTGGTAGTGCACTAATAGCGATGGTAAGGGCCCAGTCCCATCTAGATAATCTCTAACTACTGGATTAATGGAACGAATAACAGGCAAGTAAATTGAAAGAAAAACAGAAAGTTAGTAGGTTATGCATATACATTTATATTATAGCTTTAGAAAAACTGAAGACAGACTACTACCTCCATGACAAATCTAAAAATACCACATATTATAACAAAAACTTCCAATAGTATATTATTTTGAGCAATGGTGAACATGGAATTTGAAAGCCAAAGTTATGAAATCCTCATTCAGGGAAAATGCACTCAATGTCTGTACTCAGTAGTCAACAAGGTTAAGCAGTTTATTTATGCCTAACAAAGGGTTGAAAGATAATGTTGAGGAATAATAGGGCATATTATCAAGGGGGTTTATTTCCGCTATTTTGGCTTTAAAAGCCAAGAAAGCGGAGATAAAATTATCTCCCTATTACCTAGCTGTCGCTAACACCAGTTAGCGACAGCTAGTAGGAGATAGCGACCATCTTGGGCCCCACTTTGCATGTCAGTGATATTTATCACTAATGATATGCAAAGTGGGCGTGCCAAGATGTTAGCGACTGAAAACAGTCGCTAACATCGCTATCTCCTATTACCAACTTTTGGAGATATTTGCGCTAAGCGCGAATATCTCCAAAAGCTAGCACCTGCCCTGAGCAGTTCTTAGCCATGTTATCCAATGGGAGGTGGATAACATGGCTAAGAGCATTAGCTCGGTAATGCATGAATATCGCTGACTTTTCAGCGATATTCATGCATTGCGGCGATTTTTATCGCATTTGCGATAAACCTTGGTAATACCAAGGTTTATTTGCGGTAAAAATCGCCGCAGCGCAGCGGTAAATATTTGTCTCTAACCAAGCAATAGCGATAATTATCGCTATTGCTTGGTAATATGCCCCAATGTTCATACGTATGCGTGGTTTGGTAAGAGGGGCTGATATGGTCTATTTATAAGGTGACAGAAAATCTTGCAATGAGTTGTTATTTCATTTAACCCCATCCGCCTCACCTAGTGTGTGATCTATTGGGTGTATATTAAGACACACCTCCAAAATAACCACACAGCCTGGGGAAAGATGGTTAGTTAGGGGTTTTGAAGAATGGATGGGAAAGGGGATTTGGGGAAAGCTGTGACAAAAGACAAAACACAACACAAGAACAATATCCATCAGGGCAAGAAACAGCACATCATCATCATAAATCTGTTATGGAAGGAAACAAAAGAATGAGTGTGACACAGTACAGCTAAATGCATTGCAAACATTCCTTTTGCCCCAGAGACCAATGTTATCAGATATCTAAATGTTCTGTCTTCTAGGTTTGAAATAATCAAATTATGGAGGAGTGATTTGAACCTACCCAGTACTAAAAATATGATTGTTGAAAGAAAAATTATACTTTAATGCCACATTGGGAGGTGCATCGGCATTCTCCTCTAGAATGGCCATCACTCTTGGGTGCCTAACAGGACTGGTCCAGTAGGCAAGCAGTATTGTAGAGTCAAGGAGAAGGACAGGAGAAAGGTAAGATTCATAAGGAGTCTGCCAATAAGATTCATAGGCATAGCAAAAAACAAGATGACTTGGAGTATTACTTTTTCCACCAGTGCAATACACAATCAATCAATCAATCAGTGACACTTATAAAGCGCGCTACATACCCGTGGGGTCTCAAGGCGCTGGGGGGGGGGGAGCCGCTACTGCTCGAACAGCCAGGTCTTCAGCTTCTTCCTGAAGGAGAGGTGGTCTTGGGTCAGGCGCAGGTCGGTCGGGAGGGAGTTCCAGGTCTTGGCGGCCAGGTGGGAGAAGGACCTTCCTCCTGTAGTCGCTCTTCGGATGCGGGGGACGGCGGCGAGGGCGTGGTTGGCTGATCGGAGGTGGCGTTTGGGAGCGTAGAAGTTGACTCGGCTGTTGAGGTAGCTCGGGCCTTGGTCGTGTAGGGCTTTGTGTGCGTGGGTGAGGAGGCGGAAGGTGATTCTTTTGTTGACGGGCAGCCAGTGAAGGTCTCGCAGATGTCCGGAGATGTGGCTGGTTCGTGGGATGTCGAGGATGAGTCTGGCTGAGGCGTTCTGGATCCGCTGGAGTCTCTTCTGGAGCTTGGCGGTGGTCCCGGCGTAGAGGGCGTTGCCGTAGTCCAGTCGGCTGGTGACGAGGGCCTGGGTGACGGTCTTCCTGGTCTCGGTGGGGATCCACCAGAAGATCTTCCGTAGCATGCGTAGGATGTTGAAGCATGCCGAGGAGACGTTGTTGACTTGCCTGGTCATGGAGAGGGAGGAGTCCAGGATGAAGCCCAGGTTGCGTGCATGGTCTGTCGGTTTGGGTGCGGTGCCCAGGGCGGGAGGCCACCAGGAGTCGTCCCAGGCGGAGGGAGAGGAGCCCAGGATGAGGACCTCCGTCTTGTCCGAGTTCAGTTTCAGGCGGCTGGTCGTCATCCACTCGGCTACCTCTTTCATCCCTTCGTGCAGGTTGGCTCTGGCGGCGGCGGGGTCGTTGGTCAGGGAGAGGATCAGCTGGGTGTCGTCGGCGTAGGAGATTATGCTGAGGTTGTGTTTGCGTACGATGGCCGCGAGGGGGCTCATGTAGACGTTGAAGAGGGTGGGGCTCAGAGATGATCCTTGGGGGACGCCGCAGATGACTTCGGTGGCCTCTGACTTGTACGGTGGTAGGCGGACTCTCTGTGTTCTCCCGTCGAGGAAGGAGGTGATCCACTCCAGCGCCTTGTCCTGGATTCCGACGTTGCTGAGGCGCCCTACTAGGGTGCGGTGGCAGACCGTGTCGAATGCCGCGGAGAGGTCTAGGAGGATGAGGGCCGCTGTTTCTCCATTGTCCATCAGGGCTCGGATGTCGTCGGTGGCGGCGATGAGGGCGGTCTCGGTGCTGTGGTTGGCTCGGAAGCCGGACTGTGAGGGGTCGAGGGATCCGTTCGTCTCGAGGAAAGCGGCCATCTGCTTGTTGACGGTCTTCTCGATGACTTTGGCTGGAAACGGGAGGAGCGAGATGGGGCGGTAATTCTTGAGGTCGGTGGGGTCCGCTGTTGGTTTCTTGAGTAGGGCGCTGAGTTCGGCGTGTTTCCAGCTCTCGGGGAAGATGGTGGTGTCGAGGGATGTGTTGATGATGTCTCGCAGGTGGGGTGCGATGACAGCGTCGGCTTTGTTGAAGACGTGGTGAGGGCAGGGGTCGGTCGGTGATCCGGAGTGGATGGAGTTCATCGTGCGGATGGTGTCTTCGGTGCTGATCGGGGTCCAGGCGCGGAGGGTGGTGGTGGGGGGTGGTTGTTCGGTCATGGTGTGCGTTGGTTGGTTGTTGAAGCTGTTGTGTATGTCCGCGATCTTGTTGTGGAAGTATGAAGCCAGGGAGTTGCAGAGGTCTTGCGATGGGGTGATGTCGTTGTTTCCTGCGCTGGGGTTGGAAAGCTCTTTGACGATGTTGAAGAGTTCCTTGCAGTTGTGTGCGTTGTTGTCCAACCGGTCCTTGAATGCTGTTTTCTTGGCGGCGCGGATCAGCTGGTGGTGTTTCCGGGTGGCAAGTTTGAAGGAGGTCCTGTTGTCCGGTGTCGGTTCCCTTCTCCAGACTTTCTCGAGGGCTCGGCAGTTCTTCTTGGAGCTCTTGAGTTCGTCGGTGAACCATGGGGCTTTCTTGCTGCCGGGTCTGCTGGGCGGGGTCCTCAGTGGGGCGAGTTCGTCCGCGCAGTTGCTGATCCACTTCGTGAGGTTGTCGGCGGCCTGGCTGGGGTTCGCTGAGCTGGCAGGAGGGTGCTGGCTCAGGGAGGTGGCGAGCTGGTCTGCTGTGATCTTGTTCCAGCTTCTGCGGGCGGTCTGTTGCTGGTGGTGGTGGGTCGTTGTTTTCTTGAAGGTGAAGTGGACGCAGCTGTGGTCCGTCCATTGAAGCTCTGTGGTGTGGCTGAAGTTGATGTCCTTGCTGGATGAGAAGACAGCGTCGAGTGTGTGTCCGGCGAGGTGGGTGGGGGTGGACACCAGTTGCTTGAGTCCCAGGTTGGTGAGGTTGTCGAGCAGGGTGCTGGTGTTGCGGTCGTTGTTGTTCTCCAGATGGAAGTTGAGGTCTCCCAGGAGGATGTAGTCAGCGGAGGGGAGGGCATGTGGGCTGACGAAGTCGGCGATGTCCTCGCTGAATTGTGTGCGTGGTCCAGGGGGTCGGTAGATCAGGGTGCCTCTGAGGGTGGTGTTCGGGGTGTGGATTTCCAAAATCAACACACCTCTCTCTATTCCTCATAGATAAATAGTAGGCCTCAGAGTCATAGTTTCCCTGTGAAGTTGATAACTTCCTTCTTCTAGATGTTGATGAGCTAGCCCTACCTGAGTCCTTCCATCCTCCTGTTGGCTCTGAGTAACTCCGTCCCAGTCCCAGCCCGAGCAAGATAGACATGCAGTGCACTGCTGTTGAAGAACAAGTAGAGAAACAGATTTTCGTTTTTTTGTATAGGTATGTGTTTGTTAAATGAAGTGACTGGTCTGGTCTTTAAGGAACCGGAAAAAAGGAGTGGACTCCGCAAGTAAATATCACTAAGTGTGAAAGGTTCAATCACCTTCAGGAAAAATGATCACCCATCAGGCCCCAAACATTGCAAATCATCAATCAAGTTACAAATTAGTTGAACACCCTCCCTGTCTGCCACCACATGAATCATCACTCACAATCACTCAATAAGATAACACTCATTGGTGCATTAGCTACCAGTTCCAATTGAAGCACAGTAAAAGGTACACAAGTGTATCTCCTATTTCATGCAAGCAACACATTGGACTTTGGTTGTCTTGTAAATCAAATTATCTTCTGGGGCAGCCCTTCTTGGTGAAGGAAAAATGAAGGATAGGAGTGGACCGTACAGGTTAATTTTAGCTAAGTACATTTGTAAAGGCCTATTACCTTCAGGAAAAATGATTACCCATTAGGCCCCAAAATTAAAAATCATTTAAATCAAGATTACAATTAATTGAACACCCTGACTCACTGTCTGCTATCACATAAATGATCACTCATAATCACTTACTCATTATTGCAATAGTTGTAGTTAGTGCTTCCAATCCAATCACGGGTAGGTTAGGTAGTAAGTACACAATTGTATGTTTGATACAGGCAACACATTGGAATTTGGCATTGACACTCTTGCAAATCAATGATCTTCTGGGGCAGCCCTGCTAAGTGATGCAAAAAAGTATAGTCATACTCAGTAACGGAGTGGTTCCCACTGCCCACAAATTCACGGCTGTTATCCCCATCTTAAAAAAGGCCGGTGCCGACCCCTCATCCCCTTCCAACTACCGTCCCATCTCCCTCCTGCCTTACCTGGGTAAGGTCTTAGAAACCCATGTAACCAGCACCCTGAGCACCTACGTGGAAACCAATCACTGCCTCTCCCCTCGGCAGGCGGGCTTCCGCCCCCTCCACTCCACGGAGAAGGTGGTGATCTCAGTGATGGACAGCCTACGCAAGGGCATTGACATCAACCTCCCGCAGGCCCTCATTCTTCTAGACCTGTCCGCCGCTTTTGACACGGTGGACCACTCCATCCTTCTCACCCGTGTCAGGGCGGCAGGCATAGAGGGCCTAGCCCTCGCTTGGCTCGAGTCCTTCCTGAGTGATAGGGCTCAGGCGGTCCACCTAGCTGGTTTCACTGCTGCCTCCCGTAAGGTTGTATGCGGGGTCCCCCAAGGTTCTTCACTTTCCCCTATTTTGTTTAATTTATACATCTACCCCCTCATTTTTATGTTACAGCAGCTCGAGGTCACGGTGTTCAATTACGCCGATGACCTCCAGCTAATTTTCAACCTTTCCCACTCCCCCTCATCTTCCCAGTACGTTCAATCTGTCATGTTGTTCATCCAGGACTGGATGAACTGCAACCACCTCAAACTCAAACCGGACAAGACGGAGCTAGTCTTGACCGGAGGTGGTTGCAGTCCCTGGTCCCCTTCTCACTGGCCTCTTTCACTTGGTGTTCCCCCACTCCCTGTCCCCAAGGTCAAAACCCTCGGTATCCTCCTTAATCCTTCACTCTCCGTTCACTCACAGGTTAATTCGGTTGTTTCCTCCTGCTTTTTCTCCCTCAGAACCATTAGGAAGATCTCTCGCTTTTTTTCCCTACCTGCCCTAAAGATCATAGTGATGGCTATGGTGCTCTCGCGCCTTGATTACGGTAACATCATTTACAACGGCGCTCCGGCCTACGCCATTCACCGTCTGCAGCTAGTGCAGAACCAGGCTGCCCGCCTGATCCACGGCCTGCCTAAATTCCACCGTGCCACTCCTCTACTGCAGGCACTGCACTGGCTGCCGGTGAAAGAGCGAGCCTTGTTCAAGCTTGGCTGCCTCACTTTTCAGGCCAAAATGGGCACCGCCCCGGAGTTCATCTGCTCCGTCATCAAGCCTTACACACCGGGCAGAGAGCTTCGCTCCACCCATCAGGCACTTCTAACCACCCACCGATTCAGAAAGAAAAAGGCGGGCGGAACAAAATTTGCAGTTCTCGCTCCTATGTTTTGGAACTCCCTTGATGCGGAACTCCGCATGACATCTTCTTACACTGAGTTCCGGAAAGGTCTTAAAACCCTGCTCTTCTCCCGAGCTCACGCTGTCTAAACTCCCTCTCCTCCTGTTGTCTCCTCGCAATCCAAAAGCGCCAAGAAACCGCGTGGTAGAAGCGCGCTATACAAATGTTTTTAAATTCAAATTAAATTCAAATTCAAATGTGAGGGAGGCAGGCATTGTCTCTGTGGTAAATAAAATTACCGGACTATTTTTCCATACATTAAATAACAATAAGGATAGCTCAATCAAATGAGAGGCAGAGTCCGTCGTATCTGAGTCATACGGGCTTTAATGAAATGCCTCGAGGCATGGGACATCGGGTTCCATCACCACTAAGGTTCAGGAAGGGACATTCAATATTTTATTAACATCACACATTATATATAGTAAAACAGTATAATTGAAATGAATACAGTAGGCGTAACAGGTGAAAAGAGAGAGATAAGAACACATGTGTGTAACAGGAGGCGTGTAAGAAGGCGTACACGTGGGCGTGCACTTGACATGTCAGAGAAACGTCACAAGAAACGTCACAAGTGGGTGGATGCTTAGAGAAAAGTTTGCAGGATCAGCAGAAACTTTTGGCATAGATGCGTGCGCAACTGAGCATGACGTGTAACTGGGGAGAGCTGGGGGCTTTGACTTTAGCACTAGTAGAGGAGTCTGGTGTCTGGGATGTCAGAACGACCTGTACCTATAGCATATCTGGTATCTTATGGTTGGAGGATGTGTCGTCTGAAGTAAAAGGTCTCTCGAGCAGAGGCCATACATTACTGAATGCTAGGGAGTGCATACGTGTCTTGGTGCAATGCGCGGGGGCCATGGGCCTACCATGGTAACGGGTTCTGTAAATCACTTGCAGGAGGACAGGAAGGCAGGGCCCTTTGCTCTATAGCCGGGAATATGTTTACCTATTTCACTAGACTGGAATGTGTTTTCGAGGAGGCTGAGCTGATAACTGTAGGCAAAATACTGTCTTGGCAGGCAGGCCAGGCCGAGCCGGGCACCGCTTCACTGGGCAGGAAGTAAGGCAGAGGTCAGGGATGCATACCTAAACGGCAGCTTTCAGAGACAGAAGAGACTTCGGAGCCTCAATTCAGGGTCTAGCTCGGGTGAGCCAGGAAAATGGGGCTTCGCATTAAAAGTGCACCATGTAAAGACGTTGGCAACATGGGTCTAGAAACCAAATTAATGTTGCTTTCTTGGAGGACTTGGTAGATGACATGTTAACGTTGGACGCAAATGCATATGCGTCTTCATTTTCGGCCATGGAGGGAAAATGCATGGAGGTCATGCACATACATGGGACGTTGGGGTACACGTTAGGGGACATACCTGGTCATATAAAATTCGATTTTCCTCATTCCCTCCTTGTCCCCTACGTTCCCTTCAGGATATATCTATGTTCATGAGACCATCTATCTGTTCGTATAACATCATTTGCTCGTCCTTTCTCATTCGAGCTCGGGATCGTGGACTTGGACGGGGAGTACAAGCTGTGGCGCACAAGCCGCAAATCGCTGGCCCACATTGTAGACAAAGACAACAACTGAATACTATAAGCAGTATTATTCCTAGGAATGACAATACTTTCCATCCCCAGGCGGATATCACACTCCAGAACCACTGGATTCTGGTGTATCAGGTGAGCTATCTCATGGAGCCTTGTTATGGCTTTGTACACTGACGGTGCATTATTAGGAATGAAAATGCAACAACTGGATCCGATGACTCTACAAGCCCCGCCCCTATCGGCCAGGATGACGTCAAGGACAAGGCGATTTTGAAGAACAACAAGTCTCATAGCAGACTGCTCTTCGGTCAAGTTACCAAGGGCAAAAGTAGTCTCATTCACTACTGCTTCAAGGGTTCTGGTCAATTTGCGTATCAGTTTACTATTCTGGACGGGACCTACAAAGAAAAAGAATCCTTTATTGAAATCTGTGTATTGTTCCCATTTTGTCTCGGTCTGATCGACAATTGGGGTCTTGAGCTCCCGTTTATGTCTTACATGCACAAGACGTGAATTTCGATGATAATCAGGTGGGGCTAGGAAAACAGGTGGCAGTAGGAATGCAATGTAACAGGTTCCATCCCAATCTAATGGCAGACGTACATAAGCTGTCTGACCACATATAAAATAAGAATGGCGGGAGGCTTTGAAAGTAGACTTTCCTTTATCACTGAATTCGACCACAGTATTACAATCACTGTGTCCTAGATGTACTGAACCATTCTTTCTAACACATAATTCGCCTTTCACTGGCAAAACTGTAATAAACGACAAGTCCGAATTAGTCTCGGACTGGACGTTCAGGATCATGAGATTGAGGGAAAAGTTACCTAATTTATACACTTCATTTTCTAGATCGGTCCCTGTCCGTTGAGGAAGACCTTCCTTGTCTGGGAAACATATTTTATTCATAACTGTATTCAGATTCCCCCATATCCAATTGCCTTGGGAAACTTTGGACTTACTGTCTAAGGAAGACATTAAAGCAAACCATGCTCCACATGAACCATTATGCGTAAACGGGTAGGGAAAGAGGGGCAGAGCTCCCTTGTATTTCTGATAGGGAGGGAGACGGCCACATACCCAGCAATTTGTGGCATTGCTGGTCTGGTCAGTATGGTGTAACATACGAATGAATGTATTGTTGCGCATTGCTAATCGATAGGACAGTTCGTGTGGGGGCAGGTCGCTGAAAGTGTGCTCTACAGAGTCATTAGAGAAAGGATGTACATGTGAATTAAAAGGAGGAAAGAAATCATGTAACATGAAGCTTATACATATAATCGAAATGCTCAGAATAAACATGAAAATTAACGTTATGATGCATCTGCTATGCAAGTTTTTGCAATATTGTTCTCTCTTTTCGGTTCGCCTATCTCTCTGACTACTTGGGTCTATCTTATACATGTCAGAAACCTGTCTAACCGCTTCACCCAGGGGGGGACTTAAACAATTAAACGCTGTCTGACTTACTAGACCTCAACTTGGCTCGGTACTCCTGTTGCGGAGTTTTCTCTAGCAGGGGAAGTTTAGAGTTAGTGTCTGAAAGGGGGCAGTCCTTGATTAGTCTCTGGACACAGTCCATGAAAGCGTTTTATGTGGCTTGAGTGGAGCCACCCTTTACGTCCTTCCAGTTTCACTGCGGTCCTCGTGGTCATCAACACCAGCTTTGGCTGCTTCCACCTTGGCTCCAGAGGGCTTGAGCGATCGAAGTTGCGGACGTAGACATAATCCCCTGGAACAATTTCATGCGGTTTTACTTGGGTGTTGTCCGGGAAGGCAGCCGCGACCTGTGAACGACAAGATAGTAGTGCAGACATCAAGGAAGCTAGGTAATCTGTCAGCATAGTACTTTCAACATCAGTAATTTTGAGGGGCATAGGCGTACCCCACATATTTGGGGGACGTCCAAAGACTATTTCATACAGGGACAATCTGGTTCTGGAATGGGCTACCATTCGCATATAAAAGAGGGCAACTGGCAGGGCTACTATCCAATCTACGCCTTTTTCTGCACAGACCTTTGCTAATCGTGTTTTCAGAGTCTGATTGTGTCGCTCGACCAAACCAGCTGCTTCGGGGTGTCGTACACAGTGGAATTTCCACTGGTAACCTAACAGGAGTGATACCTGTTTCATGAGCTCGGACGAGAATGGCTGTCCATTATCAGAGTACACGACACGGGGCAAACCATATCGCGGGAAAAATTCACGAACCAACTGCTTGGCAGTGGTTATGGCAGTGTAATCTGGGACTGGATACGCTTCTGTCCATCTGGAAAGGGCACATACAACTACGAGGACATACTTGAATCCTCTACATCTGTCCATCTGGATAAAATCCATCTGGAGGACTTCAAAAGGATGGTCAGGAGGATGAAATCCACCTTGTTCCACGGGGATACCTTTGCCTGGATTGAACTGACAACAGATCATGCAGGTACGCACTTTCTGTTTTGCTGCTGCACGTAAATGCCTGTTGAACCAAAGATTCTGAATGCTGTCTAACATGGCTTTCTCTCCTAAGTGTGCTGGACTATGTGCTGTGTTAATGATAACTTGAACCATAGAGTCGGGGAGGAACCATGTGGCTCTTCCCTTCGTCATCCATCCCTGATCTGTCTGGATCCCTCCTTGTTCAGTCCATTTCTTGATTTCGTCTGGAGTGGCATGTGTCTGTATGTCGATTACATCTTGTGTGGGATCCTTAACTGTCATACAATGTGTCAGTGAAGTTACTTCAGTCTTTGTCGGATCAGTCAGTATGTCTGTTTGAGTCTGAGCCGTGTGTTTGGCTGTTCGATCTGCCAGGTCGTTACCCTGGGAAATAGTGTCAGTGACTTTGGTATGTGCTTTGCACTTCATGATGGCTATGGCTGTAGGCAAATGTATTGCTTCTAACAGGGTTTGAATGAGGGGACCGTGTTGTATCTTGGCACCGTGAGAAGTTAAAAAACCTCTTTCTTGCCAGAGAACACCGAAGTCGTGAACGACTCCAAATGCATACTGTGAATCTGTGTATATGTTTACTTTCTTGTTCTTGGCTCGTATACAGGCTTGGGTCAGAGCAATGAGCTCTGCTGCTTGAGCAGACAGTGTGTCAATACGATGTGTTTCTATGACTTCAGTTTCAGTGGTCACTGCATATGCGGCTACTAACTCTCCTGTGCTTGTTCTCATACACGAGCCATCCACGTAAAGTGTCAGGTCTGGATCGGACAATGCAATGTCTGTCAAGTCTTGTCTGGGCTTTGTCACGGTATTAATGACTTCCACACAGTCATGTGGTGCTGGATCAGTTGTACTTGAGGGTAACAGTGTAGCAGGGTTGAGTATGTTGCAACGTCTGATCTCTATGTGTGGTTGGAACAGTGTCAGTTCATAACCCGTCAGTCGTGCTATGGTCAAGTGTTGAGTCTGGGTTCTGTTTAGAAGAACTTCAACGGAGTGTGGAACTTGTACTGTCAGAGGATGTCCTAACACTATGGAATCGCTCTGTCTGATAGCTAGAGCTGTTGCTGCAACTGATTTTAGGCACGCAGGCAAGGCCTGGGCCACTGGATCTAATGTACTAGAAAAATAAGCACAGGGCTTGTGTTTTCCTGCTTGATCTTGTGTGAGGACAGATAATGCTGTGCCATCGCGTTCTGTGACAAAAAGTGTAAAAGGTTTGCTGTAACATGGTGTCGCTAAAACAGGTGCTTGACATAGGGCTTTCTTCAGTTCAACAAAAGCTTGTGTATGTTCCTGAGTCCAAGGGAGGACAGTCGAAGTCGCTGCCTCCTGTGTTGTCAACTGTATGAGTGGCTTGGCTAGATATGCATACTGAGGAATCCATTGTCTGCAGTACGAAGTGAGGCCAATGAAGGCCCGTACTTCCTTTTGTGTCTTGGGTTGTGGCAGATGTGCAATTAACTGGATGCGGTCTGGTGTCAGCTGTCTACCCCTCTTGGACAGCAAGCGTCCTAAGTAAACCACTTGCTGGGCACAGAATTGGAGCTTCGAAGGGGACACTTTATGCCCCTTTTCGGCCAGAAAATACAAGACTGTCAGTGATGCGCGTTCGCAGTCACGTTCGGTCCGTGCTGTAATTAACAAGTCATCAACATATTGCAGTAGGGCAGTGTCAGTAGGCATGTGAATACTGTCTAGTTGTCGTTTCAGGGCTTGACTGTAAATACTAGGACTTTCGGTGAACCCTTGAGGTGCACGTGCAAATTTGAAGCTTCGGCCATTTAAACAGAATCCGAAAAGGTACTGGCTTTCCGGATGGATGGGGACACTAAAGAAGGCGTTCTTAAGATCGATTACAGTAAAGAACGCAGCTTCGGAATCAATAGCAGTCAATAGGGAAGAAATGTCTGGCACTACTGGGTACTGGGGAATGATGCATTTATTTAATTCTCGAAGGTCGATCACCAGTCTGTAGACTGGAGGTGCATTCGGGTCAGTTCGTTTAAGAATCGGAATGATTGGAGAATTACATATATTGGAGTCAGTTTCTACAACTACTCCTTGAGCAATCAGTTCGTCAATAATTTTCAGTAAGGCTGCTACAGCCTCAGGTGGCAACTTGTATTGTCGGATTCGGGGCAGAATAACACCTTGTTTGAGAGTGACACGATATGGTGTAATGTGCATACAACCTACATCAGTTGGACCTTGTGCCCATAAATACTGTGGTACATTTTGCAATCTTGGATCAAAATCTCTCAACACATAATGTCCTTTGAAGTCACGTAAAAACAATCTCACTCCTTCCGGAGAACAACTTATCACTGCTCCTAGTGCTTTCAACGTTTTAATACCAAGCAGATTTTCAGGACATGATTTCGTAAGTAACAAGTCTGTAGTACGGGACAATGGACCAATTTCTAGGGAAACTGGCTTTGACACTTCGTTAACAATAGGCTTTCCTGAAAAACCCAGGGAAACATTCTGTGAGCCTGAGAGGGGTGCCCCTGGAACCTCGTCATGACTGATGGTAGTTCTGCTCGCCCCTGTGTCAATCAAAAATTTTCGGTCTTTCCCTAATACCTGACTGTGTACATAGGGACCCTCTTGATCTACAGGAACCTCAATAAGAGGCAAGCCAACCTCCCTCTCTAGGCTGTTTCATGAGTACTGCTGATAATCGGGGTAATCAGACTGTGCATACTGGTACATTTGCTGTGTGACATGTTGCGTGACAGCAATAGGTTGGGGTTGGGGTACAGCTACTTTTTGCTGTGTATTCTGTGGAGGTTGCGTATTCTGTGGAATATGCTGTGGAACGTGTTCTTGTCTAGGAGGACGCGGTCTTTCTTTCGTCCTACCTGTAGCAATATTATATTTCAGAACGGTACATTCGTTGATGTAGTGACCTGGCTGTTTACAATAGTTGCAATTCCCTTTAACGGGAGCTGCAGAAGGACCTGGCGGTGCTGTACCCTTTTTCTGACCGTCAGCTGGAACAGACTGGGCAACTAATACTTTCATTTTCGTATCTTTCATACGCCTCTGTTCATGTTCCTCTCTAATTCGGTTTTGGTGGTACTGTAACATTTGTAACATTTGGGAAGGGGTATTTGCTTGCCACGTACTCTCGACTTTCAGTACTCTGTTTTTAACCTGTGGTAAGGAATTCTCGACTAATTTGGTCACAAAAAGATGTGGATATGATTCACTACTTGTTTTCAGGCCACTATTAATAATGAAACATTTCTCAAATATTCTATCTGGGTCTCCTTCTGTATCATCTATATCTTCATCCTCTGTGGTTTCATTCTCCTCTTTCTCGGCTTCCCTAGCTGCTTTTTCTTTTTCGTGTATTACTACAATTTCTTTACGGATCTTTCTGTACATGGATTCTATACAACCTTGTTTATTATGTTTACCATCAGCTATATTGTTACTCCAATTTATCAGGATGTCCATCTCTTCTTTGCTTGTACCTGGCCGATCTCGTTCCCTTATCAAACAATTTATCAAAAACTGTAAGATCATTCTTTGTGTCTCAACCTTGTTGTGTGCCATGGCCTCGTGAATGCATTCTGGTTTCTCCCCTGTTCTAATGAAATTGTATATGTTATCCAAATGTTGTCTCATATGTGGTAGGATGGACAAATAGTTTGTGACTCGTCGTAAACGTATTGAGTATATTATCATCTCGTCTTCGCCTGGTACTGGATCATATCTGCAATCTGTAAGGTACTCTCTAAGGGCTGCGAATGTCGCAGCTTTGGGTGTACGTTGTAATGCTGCTTCTCTAAGCGTCATTCGTTTTATTTGAGGCGGTGTGACAGGGAGACCTCCTACGGCGACTCCTGAAGCGGAAGCGTAACCATCAACTAGCTGTTTTGTTACTACTGGTGTCATATCTTGAAAAGAAGGTGTAGGTAATGTAGGCAGACTCTGGGTTGTAAGTGTAGAAAAAGGATTGGTAGGATCGATAGCAGGAGGAACAGTAGCAGTAGTAGTGACAGGATGGGAAGTGAAAATGGGTGGGGGAGTCGAGTCTTGAGGGAGTGGGGGTAACGTATCTTGAACAGGCTGAATAGGCTGATGCATATTATTAGCAGGTGGTACGCGTACATTGGTATATTCTGGAGCTACATCATCTAAATAGGAAGAAAGGAAAATGTCCGCTGCGGTCTGTTTGTGACGGAGTTTAGTCGGGACCAATGGTGGTGGCAAGTTACGGGGTACTTCCGGGGTCGCCTTGGGCAGGCCCTCGGCGAGAACAGGATACAGACCTGTAATAAGGGCATTTCTTTGTCTGTCTTGTTGTTCTATTCTGACTCGTTCTCCTTCTTCTAGTAACTCTCTTTCTCTGGCTTTTTCAGATTCTTCTCTACTTCTCTCTGCTTTTCTGATTTCTTTCTCTGTTCTTCTATGCGCTTCTTTACGCCACAATTCTATGGCATCTTTCTGGGATTGTCTGGCTTTCTTTTTCCATAATGCTTCTTCTACTCTCATGATGCAATCAGCATCCCATGTCCCTGAGACAGGCCATCTATATTTCTCTTCCAGATCTTTTGTGTAATCCACCCACACATCTAGGTACAGTATGGCATCTAAGCCATGTTTATGGTACATAAAATGTCCGGGAGTGTCCCTAGGCGGGACGGGAACTGCTTCTTCGAGTATCCCTTTCCTAGTTCCTATCTGACGTAATTTCGAGAACAGCGGCATTTTTGAATTGACTTGAACGTGAGCACAATAAACACAGTAATGAATAGCAAACAATCATTCATACCACGACATTAAAACACATTACAACATTTTCCGACTGATATTACCTGGTACATAGAAGACACAAATTCTGAAAATCTCGAGAAACAATACTAGAACACTGAATCACTAGATGCACTGCTAAAACAGTACAGACAATACCGGTCCCATTAAGAGACACGTCATTACCGTATTCACCTAAGTGAACACGTCTGGACCAGGTCTGTGTACCCAGACCTGTCTTGACCGGGCACAATTTAATGAACCCGTCTAGATGCGTTCCCAACAACGGTACTCACCGGGAAGCAGAAACTGAAGGCCTCGGAAACTGGACTGGACTGGACTGCGTCGGACTACGATTTCTCCTACGCATGCGCTTCGGAACAGGTGGGCCTCCGGATACCTCGGACCTTGCTCTCTCGACTTGGGGCTCTGGTCGGGATCCTCCGCATTCCTCACCGCCTCGTCTGGATGCCGGACCGCAGTCTCCGTCTCCTCCGTGGGCCAGAGGGAGATAGCAGGAAAACCCGCAGGTGTGCACTGGATCCGTCACGGCTGTAGAAGGGGTCAAGGCCTGCGTTACATCGCCGGCGAGTGGGGAAGGGGGGGGTCCCTATTCGGGCGCCAGATTTTGTGGTAAATAAAATTACCGGACTATTTTTCCATACATTAAATAACAATAAGGATAGCTCAATCAAATGAGAGGCAGAGTCCGTGGTATCTGAGTCATACCAGCTTTAATGAAATGCCTCGAGGCATGGGACATCGGGTTCCATCACCACTAAGGTTCAGGAAGGGACATTCAATATTTTATTAACATCACACATTATATATAGTAATACAGTATAATTGAAATGAATACAGTAGGCGTGACAGGTGAAAAGAGAGAGATAAGAACACATGTGCGTAACAGGAGGCGTGTAAGAAGGCGTACACGTGGGCGTGCACTTGACATGTCAGAGAAACGTCACAAGAAACGTCACAAGTGGGTGGATGCTTAGAGAAAAGTTTGCAGGATCAGCAGAAACTTTTGGCATAGATGCACGCGCAATTGAGCGTGACGTGTAACTGGGGAGAGCTGGGGGCTTTGACTTTAGCACTAGTAGAGGAGTCTGGTGTCTGGGATGTCAGAACGACCTGTACCTATAGCATATCTGGTATCTTATGTTTGGAGGATGTGGCGTCTGAAGTAAAAGGTCTCTCGGGCAGAGGCCATACATTACTGAATGCTAGGGAGTGCATACGTGTCTTGGTGCAATGCGCGGGGGCCATGGGCCTACCATGGTAACGGGTTCTGTAAATCACTTGCAGGAGGACAGGAAGGCAGGGCCCTTTGCTCTGTAGCCGGGAATATGTTTACCTATTTCACTAGACTGGAATGTGTTTTCGAGGAGGCTGAGCTGATAACTGTAGGCAAAATACTGTCTTGGCAGGCAGGCCAGGCCGAGCCGGGCACCGCTTCACTGGGCAGGAAGTAAGGCAGAGGTCAGGGATGCATACCTAAACGGCAGCTTTCAGAGACAGAAGAGACTTCGGAGCCTCAATTCAGGGCCTAGCTCGGGTGAGCCAGGAAAACGTGGCTTCGCATTAAAAGTGCACCATGTAAAGACGTTGGCAACATGGGTCTAGAAACCAAATTAATGTTGCTTTCTTGGAGGACTTGGTAGATGACATGTTAACGTTGGACGCAAATGCATATGCGTCTTCATTTTCGGCCATGGAGGGAAAATGCATGGAGGTCATGCACATACATGGGACGTTGGGGTACACGTTAGGGGACATACCTGGTCATATAAAATTCGATTTTCCTCATCTCCAATGTAATGAAGGAATTGTGAAGGCTCCATAACTGCATACTGGCCCAACTGTAGTCCTGCCATATATGTGATGATAAAATGCTAGGGCAGCATAAATCTGACATAAACATAATGTTCCACTATATACTTTTTTGCAAAGATCAATGAGAAATAATTAAAACGTTCTATGGTGGTGCTGGCATACTCAGTACGGGAAGTGGAGTTCATTCTCAAGCTCAGGTTGTTCACACAGAAGTTGGTCAGCTAACACACTTGATTCTGATCAATCCTCCTCCTCATGTGCTGTTTCAGGTACGGTGTAATTATGTGGTATGAAATATTTGTTCATTTTGTTCATGGTCAATCTCTCCACATTTTGAGGCAAGCGACTGGTCCTTCTCACTGTAAGAAATGTACTAGCTGCACTCAACAAATGCTCAGCAGACACACTGGCTACAGCATGAGCCAGATACTTTATTGCCAGACTGCTGAGCTCTAGTCATTGGTGGATCTTCCCACACTAATAAATCAAGGGGGTTTGGTCCACATAGATCTATTTTGGATCAGTCACATACTCCAGGACCATCCTGTAAATGGTCATTGGTGCTGCCACTTGCTCGACCTCTGTTACCATTGCCTCTGCACTGGACTTAAGCCCTGCCATTTAATACCAATCCAATGCAGAGATTGGTGCCTGATTCCTCTGTTGCTTTTGTTGCTGGTGTTCTGATTGCTGGTGTTGGCTGCTGTGAGACAAGACTGTCCTCTCTAGAAGTTGAAGGCGACACCCCAGAACTGTGGAGTGGGACTCTGAGTTCCAGCTGTTCTACTTCCAGGTCTCCAGCTTGCTCAATAATTGACTGCTTGCATTTTCAGCAACCCCTTTAGAAAAAGGAATGAAAGTGGGCATAAATGTTTTCTTTGGATGAGATGATGTAATGTTGCAGCCTTGTTCTACAAGCCAAGCAAAAGATTAAGCTCTCAACTAAGGCATGTGCCTCTGTGTTTTCATTCACACCTGAGACTGAAAACTTTTCAGAAACCTTCTTTAGCTGGTCCTGTAGAGGATGCAACTATGGGAGAGCTTGGCCCCTTGTATTGTCCTCCTTGTTAACCTCCTGTGAAAAAAAACTCAAAAAGGAGTAGCATCTGTCTCTAGCATATATTAGGCCCCATTTGACCACACCCATGTACATCTTTTCGCAATTGAATCTCCTCCTCTTTAAATGACATAGTAATTGGTTTGTTTGTACTGCTCAAACAGATATTGCAACATGTAATAGGTTGAGTTCCAATTTGTTGGCAACTCATGTATCAGGGCTTTAATTGGTACTCTATTAGTACGCTGAATAATTTGCAACTGGTTCCTGGGCTTTAAAAGAATGCCTGAAATTAGTGCACATACTTCTGCAGGTGATCAGTATATTGTTGAGTACGTCTTCTTTTTTAGAAAGTCTTGCACAACCAGGTTGATGCAATGCATCAAACACGGGACCCTGAAATAGCCACAGTCTGCCATGGCCTTGACTATGTTACTGCCATTGTCCGTGCCAACAAATCCAACTCTGGGACCTCTGGGTCACAGCTATTGAGACACCTTGCTGTTAAATGTGTCCAAGATGTTTGAAGCTGTATGTGGTTTCCCCTATAGCAAACATGGTTACTGTTGCATGCAGCTGAATGCTCCTAAAACTTTCTTCATGGCCAAGACCTGCAGACAGCTTTTGCTTCATCCCCACAAAAGAGATCCAGTGTTCAGCGACGCACATGTAATCAGTCACTTGAAAACTGGTCCACGTGTCTGTCATCAGGTGGATAGGTGAACAATACTTGGCTGCGGAGCTTGTCCAAACAACTGCAGCACATCATGATGCAGCTCTGGAACAGCAACTCGCAAAATAGGTTGGACTTGGTACCTTCTATTTCGGGTAGAGGCCTGCCACAAATTATAAGAATCCCACTCCTTACACAAAAAAGGGGAGAAGGCCCAGCACTAACATTCATTTTTGCCAGCTTCCCATTGTATAAACATGCCATTGGGTATTTGTGATCATCGAGTCCCTCCTGCCTAAACATGCCCATAATAGTTGCCTCTAATTTATTCTTTTCTGGGGCTACCGACGCAGGCGACTTATGAGAAGTTGGTGGCGGTAGACTCAGTGTGAGTGGTGGTGAGACAGTCACTGTATGCCGTGGTGTCTCCATCTGACTCTGCATCTTCTTGTGCCATTGTGAAGTTACTGAGGCGGGTGATTCTGATGGTGCACTTCTGGAGACAGGGCTGCTTTAAATGAGGATGTCACCCACTTCTTCCTCATCATCACCTCCCACTGTGATTGGACTTGTAGCTGATGTTCCCCGGCTCTCCTCACCTTCACCACCATGACAACAGACAGCTATTTTTTTAAGGTGCTCCTCCCACCAGATTGAGTCATGTTTTTTCACATGGGTTATTTGGCCTCGAGTACCATAATGTGAACCAGGCTTACCTCGACGAACATTTGTGTGGTACTCAAGTATATCATTAAACTGATATCACATCCATGCATACAAGCCTGTGGCAAAGGCACACTGGGTGGTTGCACAAAATGGCTGCCAGTCACATGGTCAAATAACAGCAAGCAAGGAGGAAAGGGGAACAAAGTACACATGCAAGCCTATCCCAAAAGCACACTGGGTGGATGTACAAACTGGCTGACAACCAACTGGTCAAACAGCAGGCAAGGAGACACTGGGAACAACTAACACAGGCAAGCCTATGGCAAAGGCACACTGGCTGAATGCACAAAATGGCTGCCAGCCAAATGGCCTAAGAACAACAGCAAGCAAGGAGGAATGGAGAACAAACAGAACACATTCAAGCCTAAGGACACAGACTCCACAAAATGGCCCCTCTACTGCATGTAGAGCTAAGACAAATGGTAGCCTATGAAAAGCACACTCATTGGCCAGACAAAGAAGGCATAACACTAAAGAAAACACATCCTCCAAAGGCATCACATATTATCCCACATATTCACTTTTTGTGCACAAACAAGAATACAAAAAACACCAGATTTTTCATTTAATACAATGCCATCCCAGCCCTAAATGATGTTTTAAAACAACATATGCGACAGAAACAGTTGTTTCATGCATCCATGACTGGTACTGGCATGGGCCAACTTACTGGATGGCCCGTTAGCAGACTAGGCCACATAGTACTATAAATAAACATTGCAAATATAACAAACATACAGCAAATTTACTGAACTGTGCAATGTTGTTCCTTTACAAAAGAAGAGAAATTAAATGAAAAAATATAATATAACTAGGCCCCTACTGAACCTGCAGGTCACTCAGCACAATAAATTAGAAAATGTGAATAAAAGTACAAATAAATACTCGTGCATGCCCTCTATCCAATAAACAACACCCTTATATGAGAGTTTTTTTTTTAAATCCAATGGTATATATGCAGCAGAAAAAGAGAGTGATCCTTTCAGCTCCAAATCCAAATGAAACGTGACAAGGAGAATGAAAAAGCACTGGCAGCAGCTTGCTGGACAGGAACAGGAAGTTGGAGTCTCCGGGGCACACCCTTCTTGTTGAAAAAAAAGTTTTAAAAAAGGCATCTTGCACTAAAAAAAATCTCAAATGGTCCATTGGGAAGAAAATCCATTTAAAAACCTCTTTTTGTAGATTTAGCTGCTTCTTGCACAAAAGCTAATCGAGGGGAGCACTCGCTAGTGGCACTACATTGTCGTTGTTCTGGCTGGAAGTCGTGCGAGCTGGCGTAAAGTCTCTCTTGCGATTACTAGTGGCCGAGAATATCATGACACGAGCGTCAACACACATTTTAAGCTGCAAACGGGCATATAATCATAACCACCATCTTTTGAAGAATACTGCCATAGGCCTCCATGTTAAAAAACTTTATAATGCTTATGGGCCATATTTTAATATCAGTGGGTGTCCTAATTACTGGTCTAAAAGAGCATAATAACTATGGTCTTCTTTCTTGATTATCCTTCTACGTGTAGTATTGGATTATATATCTATTACAGCAAGTTTCATGTAATAAAGTATTTACTGACTGAAGTGGTAGGCTTATAGCCCTATTTAGTAATACTGTGTGTGTTTCAAAGTTCTAAGTATCTATCCCTCACCACTTCCTTGATAAACCTTGGATTGCTCTTCAACATTACCTTCAGGAATCAAGTGATACTAGTGATAGCTGCAATGTTACCGGTATCTTCTATAGCTCTTTGTGGTTAGTCACTATAGTAATGTTTGGGGCAGGAACTCTGGCTCGAAGGGAGGTACGTTTTCTTGCTTTCTTTGTATATCCTTATTCTATGTGTAGCATTCTGCACAGTGTAGCACTTAGCTTTTTGTTGTGTAAAGTAAAGCACTTACAGAAGTGGTGAACATATTACATAGTACAGATATTAGGTGAGGGTTACCATGTTTTACTGTGTTTTGGGTGTTTAACTTTGATCATCTGTTTAACTAAACCTTGGCATGTTCTGCATCATTTTCCTTGAGAGGGCTGTATGGGAGTATAGGGTAATTTAATTTGGGATGTAATGTTACAACAGGCACAGGAATTCAGTGGTGAATTACTCTAATTGTTACAGTTTGAGCCAAGTAGCTCCGGATTGCCCTGACTGATCGACCAACCCAGTCAAAGTATTTGCCTTGTGACTTTGTCCTACTCTGGTTCTCTAAATACTTTAGTTGAGCACAACAGGAGGCTGAGGCCAGTGAGACACCCTCCATCTAGGACACGTTGTCGTCAAGCTCCTGATAAATCTCCCAGAGAGACAGCATTGAATTTCATTGGTGCTCATGACAATTTGCCATTCAGTGAATTATTTTCCTTGACATGGTACCAAGCAGTACATTTGGGATTAGACACTAGATTAACTATTAAAAACCTCCAGCAAGGCAAGGCTCAGAATTATAGCCAGGCAGGGCTCCTTTAAATATAGAGACATGGTACCCCTGATATATAAGTTGCAATTTAGCAGGAAATGGGAAAAGCAGTCTATACAAACACCAAATACACCTGCTTTACATAGATGTATTTTAATCAAAGACCCACTCAGGGTAGGGTAATAATAACTTCCCACATCATATCTTTTTTTAATACAATGTTCATGAAGTGCATTCACATTTTATGAGAAATTGTACATATATTCCTGCATCATACTTAGCTACACAATCCACCAGTCATCCAAACTCATTCCACAGTCATCATCCTTTCATACAGACACAGAATATTAAAATTCAACTACTCAATAGAAATAATAAACACTCATGATTTTACTATCCAGCATTGCGATTACAGTGCTCCTCAATGGGACCCAAAACCAGTGCCTAATTTGCAAATGAATAAGTGCCAGGGCCCAAAGTTTAGCTCAGAATTCAGCAACCAACGCTATTGAATGACATAGTTGTGAATACCATGGCAGTGTAGTCTTGATTCCACTGTTGCCTCTGCAAATCACCCCCAGACACACACTGCCTTTTCTCTCCCTCATGCAGTTCATGTTATCCCTGCTTTCTCCCCTTTGAAATGTAATTGTTTTAGGAAAGATATCCATCTCTCCCATTTTGCCAGTATGACCCATACTGATAACATCTAGTTCCCCTGGGAGACAGTGTTTACAATCCAGTCATTACATCGCAGTTCCTTTACAACTCGGTTGTTACAATGACCGCATTGTTAGAACGCAATGCCTTTACAATGCAAGTCATTAGATCGACTTGCTGTATGGGGCGCTCTAACATAAGGAATAGTATAATTTACTGTTCGAGCTTCTTCCCTACTGTTGCTCAGGCTGGAGTTGGAATAGTAAATTATAATATTCCTAAGTCCCGCGCGCCCCCTACAGCAAGTCGATCTAATGACTTGCGTTTTAAAGGTATTGCTTTCTTACATCGCGGTTGTTGTAACGTAGGAGGAATACACAAAAGCCAACTACTCCAAGTTATGTGACCCAGGTTACAAGCTGCAGGCACCAAATGGTTAGGACAAGAAAATGCCAACTTTCTAAAAGAGGCGTTCATAATTGTAACTTAAAATCTGACTTTATCAATAAAGATAGGTTTAAATTACAATTAATTTGAGTGAGAACATGACATTCTGACCTTCTCTCAATCACAAATTTTCACTTAGTATATAATAAGGTAACCCAATGTTATCCAAAGACAGAGATAGGCCTTTCAGTAGTGAAACACATTTAGAGAATTTTCATTAATAGGACATGTAAAACCTCAAAACGAGTTCCCTACTTTTTAAAGGCAATGCAACCTATCCCATGAACTATTTAGATCCTACTCTAAGGTGACCTTTATGTTTATAAAAGGAATGTTTTGGGCCTGGCAAAAGGTTTATTTTGCCATGACAAAATGGAAGTTTAAAACTGCACTCAGGGTACAATGGCAGTCCTGAGTTATGTTTTAGGAGGCTACTTTAGTAGGTGGGACAAGAAGCGCTGCAGGCCCACTGGTACAATTTAATTTACAGGCTCTGGGTGCATGTAGTACCATTTTTCTGGGGACATATAAGTACACTAAATGTACCTTTTGGATTTTAAGTCAATGTTACTCCACACTAGGCCTCTCTATTCCACTACTCCACTCTTCGAAACTCCCTCTATGCCATTCCACTGCATTCCACTCCACTCTAAGGTTGAGGATAAGTTATAGTTAGAAAGCTTTATTAATAATTTGTATCCAAAATCAACTTAAACTACACAAAGATTCTAATTTCTAAATTTATAGGTGTGACTTAAAGGTATACTTTGCCACCCACCCAATTTCACGTGTGCATCTTTATGAAAGGACGATGACTGCATCCAAACTCATACTGCAGTCATCATCCTTTCATACACATACACAATTTTGTGCTGGCCCAATGTTTTGTTCTGAGTCTGCAGGCAACACGATTGAGTGTCAGTGTAGGGAATGCCAAGGCTTAGTAGTCTTGCTTCCATATGTTGCATCTTTAATTGACCCCCCACACACACTCACTGCCCCTTTCTCTCACTGATGCAGGTTCCTGCTTTCTCCCCCTTTGTCATGTTTTTTCTGTCTTTGGCTTCCTCCCTCTTTTCTCATTTTTTAAATGTCAGCCTCTTGCTCCATGTCAAAGGCTGATGAGGAACAAATATAAGTGACAGTCCCAAAAAGTAAGTGCTGGTGGGCCCCATTTGCAACCGCTGGCTCAAAGTTAGCACTGAAGAAAACAAATATTCCCCATTTATCTACTTATCTTTTTACAGCCTCATTGTGCATCTCCTTCCCTTGGGTATGCAACCAGTTTTGATGCATGTGTCAGTGGAAAAAGCAATAAGGCAAACAAATATTTATTGTGGTAGAGGCAGGGGTGCAGGAAACCTTACATTAGTATTTACAGTTTGAGACATTTCTCCACAAATTGACAAAGCAATATGAGCCATTTCTTAACTTTGTAGCATCCCAGGGTCTGGCAAATATATAGTCTTAGTAGCCAGTGCTGCTTTACATTCTATAGCGGTAAGAATGCACATATGTGCATTGCCTCTCTGTTTGATTTTGAATTCTTATTATCATCATCCCAAAATCACAATGAGTGTACAATATGGGAAAGTTGTTTTTCCTGTTACTTTGTGTCCCACGCTCCTAAATATAAGAGTGTCCAAATGGAACATCCACCGGTCAAGGAACAGGGTTGCACAAGATGAAATACATTCACTATAAGGTCCTAGCAAAGCTTTTCTCTTCACAGTTCTGAGTGGGATGAACCTGGAAGTCCTGCCTACCAAAAATGCACCTTTCATTAACAGTCTCTCAATGTTGTTGCAGATGCCTTGAGTAGGAAAACATGAGAATGTTTTTCTTGATGCAGGCAGTGTCACTCTTTGACTTCCTACCTCCAGCAGGTCCTTGGGTAGGCTTTAAGGCACCAAATATCTCTCCATGCAAGGATTCTCTTTAGGACCACTGTAATTTACCCACAGCTGTCCAGCAGAATATTTTTCAGAGGAGGGAGCTCTTTTGCCTTTTGTTCCCTTGCACCAGCAAACAGGAGGCCAACTAGATGATCATTGGAGACCATTTCCAATCAGAGGATGGCAGTAGCGATCAGAGGTCCCTCCGTTTTCTTTACCCAGGAGACAGAATGAAGGGTTTTCTGTCACTTGTGCCCATATTTGGGATTTCGGCTTGAAAGAGAAGGGTCACACCTTCAAAGTGGCAGCCCTTTGGCGACTATCAGTTCCTGTATTCACCCAAATTTGTCAACTGTGGTAAGTGGGCAGTTAACGGCACTACAACGCCCTTTCTGCCACTGGAATTGACTACATTGGCCCTGTTTCCACTGGCGCCCGCCAACAGCATCAGTAAACAGCTACTGAAGATGCTTTAAAATCGGACGTGGGATCCTGTCGCGCAGGACGGGTGCGGGCGTATCCCGGCCGTCTGCGCCTGTCAGAGCCCGAAGTAGGCCGGACTGGAACACCTCTTTTGGTCTACATTTTCCAGGAAACAAGCATAACTAAAGGTCCCCTCAAATGGATAGTGATCAATGAATAACCATTTGCTGTCCTTTATAAGATACAAGTAAGACTTATTTCTATTTTTATACCAGTCCGTGATCAACAGGAAATTAAATGGGGAAACACGAAAGAT
This sequence comes from Lissotriton vulgaris, assembly GCF_964263255.1. NCBI lineage: Eukaryota > Metazoa > Chordata > Amphibia > Caudata > Salamandridae > Lissotriton > Lissotriton vulgaris. Next base: position 1,635,076,955 of record NC_141693.1, on the reverse strand, counting down.
AAGAGAAAGTCATACATCTAAATCTCAGACGAAGCCCAAAAAGACAAGCATGACTCTGCTAAACTATCTCACGGGGCAGTAGGTGTGTTGGAAAAAGAGATCTCTTCAGTAGAAGAAACCCTGAACTTGGGCTAATTAGCTATCTCATTAAATGATAAAGAAACAACACAAGGGGGTGAGAGGGTGGATGAAAACTGCATTCCGGCTAACATGACTGCTGAGGAACCGATAAATGGATGTGTCCAGACTATTCCAGATGAAATTTCTATTAGCGATCCGGAGATTGATATTTCACCCCCCTCGAAAAAACTTTGTAACCCATTGAGACTAGGGAATCCTGATATTTCCACGAGTGGAAAATATCCAATCCCACCGAAAACGAAAACTTCTAAGACTACCACTAAAACACAGCAAGGACAAAAGAGTAAAAATCTGACTAAAACAGGCAGTGAAAATATATCATGTCCAAAAAATAAATGTAAGGCATCATCGACTGAGATGGAAAACTTGTGTACTCCTGACAGTTAGACTGCAAAACTTCAAAGTAGGCATGACAAAAGTTCTTGAAAAACCAGAGTCTGATCAGACAAAAGGGGATTATACATATTATGGAGGTCCCTAGTACTTCACTGCAGTCAGTACTCCGATAGTAATAAAAGGGCTGACTGGTGAAAGGGATAGGGGAAAGGGAAATGGGACTGGGACACAGCTAAAATCCCCATCAATTAGGCACAATGCAATTTCGACCAGAGGAGAGGTTATGAGAAAAAGTCTATATGAAGAGCAAGAAATTATTTGTGTGATAGTCGGGCATGCGACACAACACCAAGAGTACGGGCGATACACAAAAGCCAAAATAGTTCACAGATTTAAAATCTACTGGTGCCGCTACACCATTTACTGTAATCTTAGCAAATGTTCCAGCTCCTTCCTCAGGGAAAAATGAAACTTGGTTCTCTATGAGGAACAAAGCCATACACTACCTAGGAAGCAGAACAGGATCAACTAGTGCAATGTTTAGAGATTTTAAAATGGTGAGGAGGATTGGGTGGGTTGTAAGCAGTGGGAAAGTTTTTAAAGGAGACTGTGTTGTTATTTCATTTAGAACTCCATCACTGGTAAAGGTGATCTTAACTAGAGTTCGAGAAGCAAACATTAACTATACAAATATTAATGTTCTCCCTCTGGGGTTCTTTTACCAGCCTAAGCCCCCTGTACATTACAATAGAAATCATGCGTCCACACAGTCCATCGAGTGTCCATGGTTTAATTTGGAGTTGTCAAATCGATGTAACCCTCTTCAAACACTGGATGAGAAGGTCTGACTACTTCCCATACAAGACCCGAGCGCAATGACTATGAGCTATGACTCACAGATTGTTTGCGAAGTTAGTTCTACTGATCAAAACCGTTCTATGGAAATTGACTCGAGGGAGTGGGAGTCATGTGCTAAAGAACATTTTGGGTCAGCCCAACCAACAAAGCTAGAAATAAAGCTGGGCACGACTGGTGCTCATAGTCGAGATATGCAACCTAGAAATGAACAAACTTGTCAGGATGACTCTGCCTCTAGACCATCATCCCCAAATCTGTTCGCATTCTTTTTTGGATCATTGCTGGTCTCCAAAGTAAGCTGAATAAGACTTCCTGGTTAGACTTTAGAAAAAAATGAAATTTTATGTGTGCAAGAGACCTGGGCAATAGATGAAGTAAATATAAACGACTTCAAGACATTTCATACGCCAGACAATCACTCGACACATGGAAGGCCAAAGGGGATAATTTGTGTTTATATATCCAATCTGATTGGAGCAACAATGCCCAATATGATAAAATCCAAAATTTATTACCAAATAGTATCGATAGACAGAGACAGTAAATATACTCTTATAGTAATTAATTTTTATAATGATGTTGAAAAAGAACGACTGGGGCCGTAATGAAGATCCTTAGTGAAGATCTTAGTAAACTAAAGGTAACCAGTGATACTGAAGCCATTACCATATGGGGAGGTGATTTCAACACTGGGCTATGCTATTTTGCGGGGCTTGGAAAGTGCGGCCTAACAGTACAGGAGGACAATCCCTCGATGCATTTTGTTGACCGTCCGGACTTGTTCCTGAACGGTCGCTCCCTCCCTCCCTCGCTGGTCTCACGCACTGTGGGCGCTGCTGGTCTCACTTGGGTATCGTTACTTGAGCTTCTGAAATTGACTCGCTTATTTACCGAGAGCTTCTGAAATTGACTAGCGCTGTGCTCGTTTACTGTGTACTTCCTGTATAGCGCTGTGTTTGCCCGCCTGGCAGCTCATTCTTTTGAGGTTGAAAACCGACCTGGAATTGACTTGAGCTTCTGAAATTGACCCGCTTATTTACCGAAAGCTTCTGAAATTGACTAGCGCTGTGCTCGTTTACTGTGTACTTCCTGTATAGCGCTGTGTTTGCCCGCCTGGCAGCTCGTTCTTTTGAGGTTGAAAACCGACCTGGAATTGACTTTGGCGCCTCTCTCTCAGCTCTGTATTGTAGCGCGACATTTGCTCTCTGTGCCTGCTGGCGCTTTAACTGGACAGTAGGCGCGCTGGTCCATTTGCTGCCCCTGCCTCACTTTCCCTTTGACCCTCCATTTTGTCTGTTGCAGTTCCCTGGCCCGCCCCTCCTCCCCGCTACCGCCTCCCAGCTGCTGACCCTTCCACGCTCCGCCCCCTCCACTCTCCATTAAATGCCAGATGTCCCAACGCGCAGCGTCCACGCGCTGCGGCCGCGCCGAAGGTGCGCCAAAGGTAAGCCTGTCTACGCTCGTCCGCGCCTGTACCGCGCCCAGCGCCAGACCCCCTGGCCCCCGTCCCACCCACCCCACCCGCATTACTTACGCCGCATCCACCCTCCTAGCCCTTAACCCCGGCCGCCTCTCCGACTGCGCTCAAGCCGCCCCCGGACACACCCATGGACCCTTCACGTGCAACACCTGCAAGTTTGACGGCACCAAGACCAACTCCACATCCACTAACACTAAACAGAGACCTGACGCCAACCACCTAAAATGCATCCTACTCAATACCCGCTCAATCCACAGGCACGCCATCGACCTCTGGAATCTACTAGACACCTTCTCTCCAGATGTCGCCTTCCTAACAGAAACATGGATGAACTCTACTTCAGCCCCAGACATCACCATTGCCATCCCGGAAGGTTACAAGATCATCCGTAAGGACCGGACCGACCAAACAGGAGGAGGCATCGCTATCGTCCACAAGAAATCCATCCGCATCTCAACCAGCTCAGACGTCAATCTCGCAAACACTGAACACCTCCACTTCCAGATCCTCATCGACCCCAAGACCACACTCAGAGGCACCCTCCTCTACAGGCCACCAGGACCCCGTGCACAATTCAGTGACGACATCACAGACTTCATCACCCCGCACGCCCTCCCCTCCGAGGATTACATTCTTTTGGGAGACCTCAACTTTCATCTCGAAAAGAACAACGACCGCTACGCCACCACCCTTCTGGACAATCTCGCGAACCTCGGACTTACACAACTTGTCACTACCCCGACCCACATCGCAGGTCACACACTCGATCCTATCTTCACCTCCAGCAAACATGTCTCCTTCAGCCACACCACAGCTCTCCTCTGGACGGACCACAGCTGCGTTCACTTTACCTACAACAAGACCACAACCAACAACCATCCTCAACCCACTCTGCGAAGAAACTGGAACAAAATCACCATCGACCAGATCTCCTCATCGCTTCTTCAAAACCCCCCTGCCCACTCCACAAACCCCGACCAAGCAGCCATTAACCTCACCCAATGGCTATCCAACAGCGCCGACATCCTAGCACCGTTGAAAAAACGTCAAATCAATCTAAGCAGCAAGAAGGCCTCCTGGTTCAACGATGATCTTAAGAAATCTAAGAAACTCTGTCGCTCCCTTGAGAAGGCCTGGAAAAAAGACCCAAACACCAGCACCAGGGACGCCTTCAAAAACGCCACCCGCATACACCACCAACTAATCCGGTCTGCCAAGAAAGCCGCTTTCAAAGACCGACTAGATACCAACGCCCACAACAGCAAGGAATTATTCAACATCATCAAGGAATTTACCAACCCCTCAGCCAACTCCAACGACATCACCCCCTCTCAAGCCCTCTGCGACTTCCTAGCCTCATTCTTCCACAACAAGATTGCAGAAATCCACAACAGCTTCGACAACCGACCCGAAGACCAACCCACCCACCCCTCTGCAGGACCCCCACCCCCCTTGAGCATCCTCAACGACTGGAACCCAATCTCCACTGAGGACACCATCCGCCTGATGAACTCCATCCACTCAGGATCCCCCACAGACCCATGCCCTCACCACATCTTTAACAAAGCAGACTCCATTATAGCACCGCACCTCCGAGACGTCATCAACTGCTCCCTCAACTCCGCTATCTTCCCGGAAAGTTGGAAACATGCCGAACTCAGCGCCCTTCTGAAGAAACCTACAGCTGACCCCACCAAACTCAAAAACTACCGCCCCATCTCGCTCCTTCCATTCCCGGCCAAAGTCATCGAGAAAGCTGTCAACAACCAACTCGCCGCCTTCCTCGAAACCAACAAGTCCCTCGACTCCTCACAGTCCGGCTTCCGAGCCAAACACAGCACTGAGACCGCACTCATCGCAGCAACTGACGACATTCGAACTCTGCTAGACAACGGAGACACAGTCGCCCTCATCCTCCTTGACCTCTCCGCAGCCTTTGACACAGTCTGTCATAGCACCTTAATACAACGCCTCAGAAACATCGGAATCCAAGGAAAAGCACTGGAATGGATCACCTCGTTCCTTGCCGGAAGAACTCAGAGAGTCCGCCTTCCACCATTCAAATCAGAAGCTACAGAAGTCATCTGCGGCGTGCCACAAGGATCTTCACTCAGTCCCACCCTCTTCAACGTATATATGAGCCCCCTTGCGGCCATCGCACGCCAACACAACCTCAACATCATCTCCTACGCTGATGACACCCAACTGATACTATCACTCACCAAAGACCCCAACACCGCCAAAACCAACCTACATGAAGGAATGAAAGAAGTAGCCGAGTGGATGAAGTACAGCCGTCTAAAACTGAACTCCGACAAAACTGAAGTCCTCATCCTTGGCACCTCCCCCTCCGCCTGGGATGACTCTTGGTGGCCAGAGGCCCTTGGAAAAGCACCCATCCCGACGGACCACGCACGGAACTTAGGTGTCATCCTGGACTCCTCACTTTCTATGAACCGACAAGTCAACGCCGTCTCATCTTCTTGCTTCAATATTCTTCGCATGCTCAAAAAAACATTCTGCTGGATCCCCACCGAAACTAGAAAAACGGTCACCCACGCACTGGTCACGAGTCGCCTGGACTACGGAAACACCCTATACGCCGGTACCGCCGCAAAACTCCAGAAAAAACTCCACGCATCCAGAACGCGTCAGCCAGACTCATACTAGACCTCCCGCGTAAAGACCACATCTCTGGACACCTGAAAAACCTCCACTGGCTCCCCGTTAACAAGAGGATTACTTTCCGCCTCCTAACCCACGCACACAAAGCACTCTACGAACTTGGACCCGAATGCCTCAACTCACGACTTTCCTTCCACACCCCCTCCCGCCACCTACGATCCTCCAACCAAGCCCTTGCAACTGTACCTCGCATCAACAAAACCACCATGGGAGGCAGATCCTTCTCCTACCTGGCAGCTAAAACCTGGAACTCACTCCCCACTCACCTTCGCCTCACTCAGAACCACCTTACATTCAGAAAGCAACTTAAAACCTGGATATTCGACAAGTAACTCCTCACCCTCCTCAAGCGCCTTGAGACCCTCTGGGTATGTAGCGCGCTATATAAATCTCTTGACTTGACATAGGGGGAGATGTTTAATGAGTTTTTATTTGCACACAATCTTAGCTTTGCCAGTTGTTTATGCTCCCCTACAGTGGATTTTGGGCAAACATTTATAGGAAGGGGATTAAAATCCACAATAGATTTTGTAAGCGCCCCAAATCGCTATGCAAGTTATATTAAGAGTTATAAAATCCATCAAAATGTCACGAGTGATCATCTGCCTTCAAGTATTGACATCACATTCCCAACTGCTATTGAAAGGCAATACAATAACCAAGTAGCTTGGACTCAAAATGTACAAATGGGTAGACTGAATGGATATACGTTGCGCTGGCCTAACCATGATCCGTCTGAGCTTAATAAAGAAATAGAAACTAAGGGCTATGATTCTATTTTAATGTGCCTGGAGGAATTCACCTCTCACGAAAATATATTAGCATTTTCTCAAATTACTTCAATTGTCCATAACTTTCTTAGAGCTGAAAATCGCAATAATGGGAAGGGGTAGTTTGACTAAAATTGCACTGAAGCATATGAAAAGCTTAAAGAGGCCCTACATAAGACAGAAAGAAATTTGGGGAAGATTAGAGAACGTAGGACATTTTATAATCAAGCCAAAAGATTACAACAGAAGGAACTTAAAAAAAAAGCTTGGGTCACTCTACAAGAAGCCTCCCTAAGTAAAGATAGAGCACAGCACATACAAGTAAACAGCTGAATATCCACGATCAGCAAAATTGCTTAATACAAAAAAAGGGTTCAACGTGTGTTTTGTTCAGCAAGCAATCTTCACCACAATTGTTCAGTTCACAATGATACAGCTACAGCCGACACTTGTTTCGTTGCTCACTCGCGACTTTTTCAAGGCTGTTGAACAAGATCATTCCCAATATTTTATATTACTTGTACTCAAAAGATAGAGAGATATAACAGAAATTAAAAAAAACGTTTTCTTTTTCTTTGCGATATCTCTATTGTGCGGAATTTAGAAGTCCATCTATTTATACCAGGTGAAATCATGCAAGTAGTGAAAAGATTGTGTATATTGTAAAGCATCACCCCTGTACGTGAATCAGAGAAAAAATGTCATCACAACTATCAGGATGAATGCAATTTTATACTTCTAGAATACATCTGCTTTTGGAGGTATTCACAAATTATTATTCTTACTTGTTTTTTGCATGACTGGGGCTTAGGGGTTTTCTTGCAGTACTCTTCCTTTGATTCCACCTCTAACTATTTGGTGCTCAGTATTGTCGCGACAGCCTGATAGCTGTGATGACATTTTCTCTGATTCATGCACAGGGGTGATGCTTTACAATATACACAATCTTTTCACTACTTGCATGATTTCACCTGGTATAAATAGACGGACTTCTAAATTCCGCACAATAGAGATATTGCCAAGAAAAAGAAAATGTTTTTAATTTCTGTTATATCTCTCCCTTTTGAGTACAAGTAATATAAAATATTGTGTATCATCTTGTTCAACAGCCTTGAAAAAGTCGCAAGTGAGTGACGAAACACGTGTCGGCTGTAGCTGTATCATTGTTAGAACAACTGAACAATTGTGGTGAAGATTGCTTGCTGAACAAAACACACATTGAACCTTTTTTTGTATTAAACAATTTTGCTGATCGTGGATATTCAGCTGTTTACTTGTATGTGCTGTGCCCTGTCTTTGGTTTAATTTGTCTTTTATATATACGGAATATTTCTGCATATATTGTGGGATACGGTGGGTGGCACGGTATTGTGACATTAAGCACACCTTGAATATAGTGATAATTTATCTACCTTATGGGAAAACATAACAGAGGTGCTAGCTATATAAGTTACCCATTGCCACCAACCCTTTTTTTCTGTTGAATTAATGTGGTAGAGCTGTGCACTCTATAAATTCAAAAGTAAAAATACTATGCCTACTATAAACAAAGAGGAAGGTTTAAAATCTAAATTTCTAAAGTTGGAGAGATTGCGCAAACAGGAGGCATCTAAGTAGTGGGATGCCACTCTACTCCGAAAGTATATGGACATGAAACAAGTCCCTAGCGGCCTGAGGGTCATCATTTTCCCCTCTTTTGATGATCTATTAGATGGACCAAAAATAAGTAATTATTAAGAATTACAAGATTTTAGGTGTTGGCCAAACACCAAATCTATTTGAAAGAGAAAAAGTCATGTAAACTTAAACTAGATGAAACGGATTATAAAACTGGAAGGGTGTTCACCTTCGCTCGAAGGTTTGATACCATACAACTCAACTGACAAAAGGAGAGTCTCATTTTAGGTGACCAGGCGAGTGGAATTTCTAACAGTGAGTCTGATATTTCAAGTATAATGAGTGATATTACTGAGGAGCCTAATACAAGTACAGCAACAGGACCCATTAGAGAAGATCTAACATCTAATTCTTTTTTACGCGAGGTCGAGGTCAAAATACATTAATAAGACCAGGAGGGGCTACAACCGCTCCAGTAGGAAAAGGAAAAGAGGGTTACAACACGAGGTCCAAGGCAGGGAACAAGTAGTCAGACAAGATCTACAGGACAGTGACATTGGCATTAATGGTCATGGGGGATTGCTAAAATAAATGAGATTGCGGTTGTCAATTTGTACTTTGTGAGGACGAAATAAAGTTATTGACAAAAGGTTTCAATTTTTGTCCGGCTTCTGAACCCAATTTTGAGTTAAGGCATGTAGATGTGTTTAAGTTTGTACGAAGTCTCAAACTAAAGAAGTTTTTTGCATTAAACCCGAAAATGGTTAACAATAGTGAAGCTATTAACAGCATTTCCAGTGGTAGAACTATAGAAGACTTACATAATGTACAGACATTGCTTATCATTAGTGATGATGACATTGCTTATTATTAGTGATGATGACCCTGAGGCAACATCTATACCTCAGATCATGCAAGATTTGAACATCCAATTTGATCTCTGCATAAATAGTGGTTTTAAACCCAAATCCATTTTTCCCCCATCCCTGGGTAGTGATAATGTAATGGATACTTTTCAACATCTAGTGTCAAAAGATTTGCACAAATGGGAAGATGATTACGTGAAAAAGAAACCCAAAATGAGAGATAACTTAACCAGAGGGGAGAGACAGGCATTACATGAATTTAGGCAACTACCAAATTTGATCATGAAGGAGGCGGACAAAGGGGGTAACCTAGTACTGATGAATACAGAGGATTATTTTAATGAGATCGATTGACAATTAGGGCATGCCAATTCTTATTCAGCACTCCCAGGCAACCCCTTAAAATCCATTACAACCATGATGGAATTAAAGTTGAAGAGTTGGAGGGAACAAGGGCTTATAGATGAACAAGAATTTAAATATCTCTATGTCCCTAACCCTATTCCGCCTTGCATTTACACTCTCCCAAAGAATCATAAACCAGGGGGTTTTCCCCCTGGTAGACTGATTATTTCTGGTATCGGGTCCAAGTTAGTGAGTTACGCGCAAATATCATATTAGATTATTTTATGATGGCTGCCAGTCAACTAGGGGCATTACACGTTATATGCCTAAATTTTCTTGGACTACACTAATAATGGAAACAAATAGAAAAGACTCTTAAAATGGCGTCGATGATATGCAAGCGGAAACCCAGACGTGGTGAGGTATGCAGCTACGGCACTATACGTCAGGAGAAGGAGGCTTCAAAATATTCGCGATAACTTAACGCGTGTAACACTTTCCTCACTTAGAGCGTAAATGGGGACCGGACATTAACAACTTTTATCGGTAAGCCTGGGTTAATATCTTTCGCACAATAACGACACTCCACACATTCTGTTCGTAGCATAAAAGGTCACTTTATTACTAGGACAGCCAAAGACAGCCTCCGCACCTTACATTTATTTATTAAACACCAACCTTTGTACCTCTTTCCAAAACCTTTTCCCCAACTGTTTTTCATCACCATTCCCCAATGATTTCATCATTTTTCCAAAAACTCCAAAACTGTTTATATCCCAACCAAAGTTTTTCTTCCAACTTTTCTTTTTCTTATCCACCTACCCTCCCCCCACCCCCCAGAGAGAAAGGATATGTCCGCTCTAGACTATCCTATCCCCCAAAACACGCCACTCAGGAAAACCTCCAGTGTTTTCCTGCCCCACCCAAAAAACGCAATTATAAAGGTTTTTTTTTTTGTTTTTGTTTTTTAACTTCTTTGTGAGAACACCACAGATCAACCCCACAGGTTTGCCAGCACATCCCGCAGTTCCATTAAGTAATCACTTGTCCCATCTGCGACATGTGTACCCCATCGCACCTGAATAAATGGAGCATCTCGCTCGAAAATGCTCATGCACCAATACCGTGATACCCATTGTTTTGCAAAAAACTGCCTTGCTCCGTTCAATTTTCGGCTGGCTTTTTCCACTGCTGAGTGTAGCCTCGCCCCTCTCCATTGGTGCCTATTAAACCAAACCAGTCCACTCAACCCTTGTTGAAACCCAATTTTTGTTTCAGCACTGCCCGATCCAACTTCATTTGTTTTATCAAAGTGAGGCCTGACAATTCCATCAAATCGTTCTCTCCCAGGTGTATAATGAGAAGATCCGGAATACCCCACTCAGCAGCCAATTTTGACATGAAAGGGAAAAGGTCTTTCCACCTCATACCACCCACACCCTTCCACAAACTCTGTGATCTTTTCCATACAAAAACAAACCCTTTCCACAGCTTTGCTGTTCTGGAAAAAATTGATGACCATTTAAACAAGGAATGGCCCACAATCCCTGACCGTTTTTTTTTTTTTTTTTTTTTTTTTTTTTGCTTTCAGGGGACATCCAAAACTAGACCTATGAGCAAAAAACCCATAGTTAATTAACCTACGAAAAAAGAACTGTATGTCATAACCGCACATATCAGTAACAACAGTTGGACTTCCACCTCTCAATATCCTGTATCTCCACCCTCCCCCAACCCAACTGGCAGCCTCCGTAGCCGCACCTAACCGAAAAGAATGTGTCCCAAAGCATTGAGTATTTTTCCCCACCAATGAACGCCCTTTTCGCAGTACTGATAAAAACTGAAAACCAGACAACCGCCCCCTTGCTCTTGGCAAAATCACCCCAGAACGGAAAACACCCGAATTAAAAGGAATCCCACTCCCCCAACAGGCCACAACCCACAACCCCACTTTCTTCCAACTGAATCCAAGTTCCAACCTCTGTTTGGTCTGTCTTTGACTGTCTCCACCTGATCCGTAAAACTTCGCCCAGTCCCAACCCGAATGTCCGAATGTCTGAATCCCCAGTTTATTTCTTAAACCCAAAAGTTCCGAACCCGGAACGCCCCTAAGAACACTAACTAATGGGTCTTCAGTCATAAAACTGCTGGGGGCTATGTACAAAACATGACGCTGCTGTGTCCGCCTCTTCTCCCAGTCCTCTTCCTGACGCATGCAAAATAAACCAGGGCGTTCCCTCAAAAAACTGTTCTCCATGACTATGGAAGTGCCTTCCCAGTTTGTCGATAGTTCAAGTGTTACCATAAATTGCAGGATCATCCATGCACCCGTGTGTGGTACCCTTCTATAACGTGCACGCATCAATTTTTCTTGTAACACACCCTTTGGCTACCTCTCACATCTTGTCCGCTGCTGGTACCTGCACAAGTGCCACCATTGCCTGGGTAACGATTGTTCTTGTGCCTCTGTGTCTAGCAATAATACAGAATCAGAACTCTAATCGTACATTGACATCTCTTGGAACCTGCAAACTTTACACTCATCCCCTTGTATTGCACTGTTTGTCATCTCATGTAGTTCGTTTGCTCACAAATGACACTTCTACCTCATGTAAGTTATCCTGCTGATGTAATTTGTTCATTTATAACTGCTGTTCCTATTGTAAATACGCTCTGCCGCCTTCGGGTCCACAGCAGCTCCAAGACCCTGCAAAAAACACCTCTCCCTACCTCCAGAACAGCTTCCACAGCTTCCCTCGCGGTGTCGGCGTCTGTCCTGGTGATAATCTCTTCAGCCCCCTCACAATAGCAGCTTCAGTCATGACAACTCGCCTCCCGCCTCCGCCGGAAGAAAAAACGTCTCGTTGTCGCTCAGCTCCGTGAAGCACATTCCTTTTGACAGGAAAAAACAGGGGGGGGGGGGGTCCGTCAAAACAAAGCTGCGCCAAAACGACAACGCCGCCCTCCTCCCTCACAGCGGGTGACGACGTATTCCCGCTCCCACCCCGAGCGCGTCTAAGCCCCTCCCACAAACCGACCTACCAATCACCTCCTGTGGGAGCTCGCATTGTGCGAATAATCCCAGGGGGACACTGGCCCGTGCCAAGTCCCCCCGGGCTCCATTACAGTGCGGGCTTCAAGGCAGCCTATGGAATTTGCGTTTCTGTATTAACAGGGGCTCAGCTAGGACCTTACAGTCTTTTTGGTTGTATTAATATTTTTTAGCCTGAAATGCTACTACAACAGTTTGGAGACTTGACATTGTCACTTTAGACATCTTATCACTTTTCGGAAGAGGTCGTCCTATATTTGAACACACTCGAGAGAGGTGAGCTATATGTTACATAAATTCTTGGAGAAATGGGGTGTGTTGTTTATGTAGCCATTCCGACCCGTCGAGGGTAGGGATGGTTTGAGTGTACACACTCAGGCTTTCGCATTTTTAACAGGACTATGATTATAATTTTTTTTCAGCAATTATAATACTCATTTATGAACTTCAAATCCAAACCATTGGGGGCAATACGTTACCGATATACTACACTAACAAGAATTATTGAGTAAGTGCATGTATTTGAATAAACACCAATACTTCACTTATGTGCCACGCTTAGTTTCATCATTTATCTTTTATACATGTGAGTCTTTCCATACAAGGGAGTGACCGGGGTTTTTTAGCACTCTTTCGAGAAAATATGCAGAGTATTGCTACATAAGAATTAAATGATGCTCTTTGTCATTAACACCTTGGCTGCTAGAGCAATTTTCCTCCAGTGCTGAATTATTTAAAAGCCCCTTGTTCATGACGAGCTCAGCTCGTCATCAGCACAGCTCCACTGTGCCTCATGACGAGCTGAGCTCGTCATGAGCATCGAAGGGGTTAAGGCTATTGCAAAAGGTATGGAAACAGTGAAGATACTGTATTTAACAAGATATTACGCTAGGACGGAGTATTCTGGGCTTATTAAAATGCTTCTTTGGCAAACATCGAATGTGTAAACAGTTCAGCGATTATCATATTTTATATCTATAAGGGTATGTGACGCACGTAATTGATATTTACTAATATCAGCCCTTACTTAACGGATCTTCTTTAGTGACCTGAAAACAGGATTCCCGACGAACTACAAACCTATCCTTTCATGATAAATGTGATTTTCTACTTCTAGAATAAATCTGCTTTAGGAGGTATTCATACATTCTTCTTCTTACTGGTTTTTAGCATGACTGGGGCTTAGGGGTTTTCTAGTACTCTTCCTTTCATTCCACTTCTAACTGTTTGGTGTTCAATAGCTGTGATGACATTTTCACTGATTCACGCACAGGGGTGATGCTTTACAATATACACAATCTTTTCACTACTTGCATGATTTCACCTGGTACAAATAGAGGGACTTCTAAATTCCGCACAATAGAGATATTGCCAAGAAAAAGAAAATGTTTTTAATTTCTGTTACATCTCTCCCTTTTGAGTACAAGTAATAAAAAATATTGTGTATGATCTTGGTCAACAGCCTTGAAAAGGCCGCAAGTGAGCGACGAAACACATGTCGGCTGTAGCTGTATCATTGTTAGAACAACTGAACAATTGTGGTGAAGATTGCTTTGCTGAACAAAACACACATTGAACCCTTTTATTGTATTAAACAATTTTGCTGATCGTGGATATTTAGCTGTTTACTTGTATGTGCTGTGCTCTGTCTTTTATATAGACAGAATATTTCTGCATATATTGTGTGATACGGTGGGTGGCACGGTATTGTGCCGTTGGGCACGACTTGAATATAGTGATCATTTATCTACTTATGGACAAACATAATGGAGGTGCTAGCTATCTAAGTTACCCATTGCCACCATCCCTTTTTTCTAAGTAAAGTTAGCTCTGATTTCAGGCAGGCAGTAAATGCAGCATGTTTTATTAAGACTAACGCCTCGGCGATAGAAGTGGCAATTGAGGAGAAAGTCTGGGTGAATTTCTTCTCAAATGTGTATAAATCGCAAGAGGGAACAGAAAGTGCAATAGACAGTGCAAGACAGCTGGGGGATGGGCCCTTTGCCTCCTTCTGTATTGATTTTCAGATAACTCACAAGGATGTTATTGGGGCAATAAAAGCAAGCAAGAGTGGTAAAGCACCCGAACCAGACGGGTGCCAATTGATTTGTTCAAATCTATTCCATCTCTATGGACACCAATAATAACACGGGTCCTCCAAGCATTTTGCATGAAAGGCTTTATCAGTAAATGGTCAGAATCGGTCATTGTATACATTTTAAAACAAGCATTTACAATGCAACGGTTTCGCCTTTGCAATGCCTCTGCACTGCCAGGTCGTGCATCTAAGGATGGAACAAGTACAGAAGAATTCACTTTAATAAACTACCACGTTTACTTCGACTCAAGGTGAAGATTTTAGATGCAGTTGAAGGGCACTGGTCATGGTCCCCACGCAAGAAGACAAACTAACCTCCTACCTCTGGTTTTAGCTACAGGCGGCCATAAATGCCAGTACCTGCTGTGCTTATGACAGCTACATCCCTAAACATTTGATTTAATGGCCACACTCAGCTTGATTGATGTGGTTCCCCTACTCATTTTCAAATGCCTTTCCGCCACGTGTGATCCTCGACCAATAAAGCGGAACACGCGCTCAGTGTCTTGCTGCATGTGTGTCGTTTTCTTGCGGGTCACTCTTTGATGTTGGTTGCCCTTATGGTAAATGGTTCTCGCGTCTTTGGTGCATTTGTGCATATTTATCAACACTTAATTAGCAACACGACCCTGTGTGAGGGGAAAGGGTTCAGATATATATGCGTGTCAAAGTTGTAAAGGCCAATGCACGAAGGGGCAGGGAAGGGTACCGAAGATACAGGTGCGTCCGTGCCTGTGACACCTGTTGCAGCGGTGACATGGGAGGCTGTCGGAAAAGTTGCACTGTGCCCAGATAGAAGCTGTGTGTCACCTTCCCTCTAAAGGACGGTGGGGGGTGGGGCGGTGCTGTCACTAGCACAATGTGACCGCTGTCACTGTAAACACCTTGTTCACACACCCGATGCGCTCCCTCCCTCTCGGCGCAGATGTTCCTTCCATAGTACAAGACAGTATGAACATAGAGCTGTTCGTCGCCGCGATCCATTGGTGCAGCAGGTGCAGTGGCACCGAGGCCCAGTGCCTTAGTGTGGTGGGGGGTGCATTTCCTCTCTAGCACTAGGGCTCGTGACACACTGGGTGCTCTAATGAGTGCACGCATGTTTATAACAAGGGGAGAGGAGTCAGGGGAGCTTCACCAGCCAAAGGGGTGAACCCTCGGATCTCTACCGCCGGACCCCTGGAGGGGGGGGCTGGGCCTCGATCACTCACCTCACACCATGGGACAGTCCCGTCTCCCCGGGGGCAGCGCTGAGGGTGAACAACGGCCAGGCAGGGCCGGGAACCCCAGGCGGAAGGCGCACAAAAGTCCCGTCCTCCGGCCGCCGCTCGGATCCCTCGTCCCTAGCTCCTCGCAGCCCCGGATCGGCGCTCTCCGGTCCAGCAGACGGAGCTCGGTTCTCTCCAGCGGGCCCCACACTCCCTGGGCGGCCAGTCAGAGTCCCGGGGCCACCCCGCCTCCTCCTCCTGCAGCCGATGCCGCGGTGCAGTCAAGCGCCGCCCGCTCTCCTCCCCTCCTGCTGCTGCTGTCTGAGGCGGGAGGAGGGTCCGGACCGGCTCCTCGGGAAAGCTTTTCTTTTTCGCCGAAAATGGCAGGGAGTGGATGGAGCTCTCGGCCGCGGCTGCCCAGGGCCCGGCGGGGATCAGTGGTGCACCTGAAGGGAGAGGGCACCGGGTAGGGTGACCAGAATGTTAAAGCTAAAATCCGGGACATTTCCCAAAAATACAAGGACTACAATTTTACTTGCACACAGCGCACAGAATTGCTCCTTAGCAGAGAAATACAGAAGTAAAAACGTACATAAAATGCTTTTTTTTTTTAAAGCCAGTAGCATGCCTGTTAATTAAATTGACTTATAACAGCAGCTAACAGATACTTCCTACCATCCCACCGTTTCCAGCTGACCCTCTAAAAACTGGGACATGAGCTTCATTTATTGAAATTTGCCGGGACAGCTTTGCCTACAAGTCAGGTCCCGGGCCGGCAGCCAATCACAGCGCGGCCCGGGACAAAGGGGCGGGACTTAAAAAAAGCCAGAGAAACGCCCCCGAATCGCGTTTTCCCGAGAAAGCGTGATTGACAGCCTCTGTCTCCCAATGGCTAGCCTCCATTTATGGAGCTAGCCAATGGGAAACAGAGGCGGTCCGAACATCCATACTGTTGACAAAAGTTTTCGATCTGGGAGGGGCACTGCGTGCCCTCGCCAGGTCGAAACCTAAAAAGGGGAACGTGACAATCCCGCATGCTACCGACCAATATCTCTATTAGATTCTGTGATGAAGGTAGCAGGAAGGATTGTCTTAGATAAGCTGCAAACATGGGCTGGAGAAAATAAGATTTAAGTGATTTATAATACGGTTTTAGAGCGGGCCTAGGTGTAAATGGGCAAGTCTTAAATCTTAGTATTTTAATAGGTAGTAGTATAAGCTTTATTCGAGAACTTCTCATAAAAGCACAACATATAATCAAGTACAATACAAATAAGAACAGTTAATTCATTCATCATGTACATATACATATTCTAAAAGCAGTTGTACGAGCTCATACAATACTAAGTAATAAGAATTACACACAAATATAAAACCAGATTGCATTAAAATTACATTAAAATTACATTAAAAAACCCTACCTATCGACCTCCGCCTGATTGACCAAGTCCACCCCAAATATTTGGCCACTCCAAGAACAATCGGCTCATCAGTGGATGTACATAGGATTCTCATAGCCACTACACTGCGTCGTGTCCGAAGATTTTTGCAAACTGGGGTTAGCCATACCCTCCTTGGTAACGAATAAGCATCACAGACAAATAAAAATGGCCTAGACTTTCAGAAGCAGCATTGCACGCTGGGCAACATGTAGAGGTCGAACTCTGCCATCCTGCAGTTAATATTTTTAAGGGAAGGGATCCAGACCTTAACTGGAAAAATAACTTCCTATCCATTGGGGCAGTAACACTGTCCCAATAGTTTTCTAAGA
The DNA here is from genome assembly GCF_964263255.1 of Lissotriton vulgaris. Lineage (NCBI taxonomy): Eukaryota > Metazoa > Chordata > Amphibia > Caudata > Salamandridae > Lissotriton > Lissotriton vulgaris. The sequence continues at coordinate 1,635,059,731 of NC_141693.1, read as the reverse complement.
TAGGACAGATTTTGACTTCCAGAAAGCGGCCAGCCATAGAATCAGATCTCGTGCCCCTCAAAAGGCTGCTATCTACCTCTACCCAATCCCAGTATTGGGACTTGAGGGCTTCTTTACTTGGAAAGACTTCCCCCTGGGGATTGGTCCAAAGATTAAAAAGGCCCAGTTTAATTAACATGGCCCTTAAATTTTTTAGCCAGTTGATCTTATGGAAATTGTCTTCCTTGATTATTGCCAGGAATCCATCTGCGTAATGCTTAATCTCTGGAGTTGTCCAAAGACGTCTCCAGTAAAGAATGGGGCGCAATCGCGCTCTATCACTGATTGATCGTCTGCCTAGGTCAAAGAGCAGTGGAATTAGGGGGGTGCTCTGGGGTACACCCGTAATTCCTCTAAGAAACCTATTTTCTGATGTCTGTAAGGTAGATAACTTTTCCCAGGCCCACAACTCTGCACCATATAGGGCCGCACCTAGAGCCTTTGCATCATACACAATAAGGATAGGTTTGGTTTTAGATTTTCTATGTTCCCCCCGCAGTGCCCCTGAGATTTGCTGATGTTTTAGTGCCGTTTTTTTCCAGATGATGTGACCAGCCCAGACCATCTGCTATTTGGACCCCTAGGTATGTGAATTCCCTAACCACCTCTAGCTTGGTGTTATTCAAAAATACCCTAGGGTGGGCTTTATGGTGTGGGGAAAAGACCATTAACTTCGTCTTGCCCACATTTACTTCAAGGCCGTGCTCTTTACAAAAATCATCAAATATATTTAGGGCAGGCTGTAGACCTGCAGGAGTCTTTGACATAATTAGTGTATCGTCAGCGAACATCAGGATCAATCAATCAATCAATCAACGCATTTATATAGCGCACTACTTACCCAGTGGGTCTCAAGGCGCTGGGGGAGGGGGATCTGCTACTGCTCGAACAGCCAGGTCTTGAGTTGCTTCCTGAAGGCGAGGTGGTCCTGGGTCAGGCGGAGGTGGGTGGGGAGGGAGTTCCATGTCTTGGCGGTGAGGTAGGAGAAGGACCGTCCCCCTGTGGTGGCTCTACGGATGCGGGGGATGGCGGCGAGGGCGTGGCCGGTCGATCGAAGCTGGCGTTTGGGAGCGTAGAAGTTGAGGCGGCTGTTGAGGTATCCTGGGCCTTGGCTGTGTAGGGTCGGGACCCTGACGCCCGCTAACAAGGGTGCATCTACACTAACATCTAACATCCTCCCCACAATCCCATTAATAAATAGTGAGAAGAGTAGGGGTGCCATTGCACAACCTTGGCGGACCCCCCTTTCTACCGGGAAGTCCGATGATGACTCGCCATTCCCACCCCACCGGACCCTGGCAAAATTACATTCATGCAATCGCATAATTAGGGTAAGGAGTTCAGCTGGGATGGCTAGTTTGTGTAAGACCATCCATAGCTTACACCTTGGGACCAAATCAAAGGCTGCCCGCAAGTCGACAAATGCAACATACAGGCAGCCTTTGCCCAGCAATACCGTCCTCCAGCGCAAAATGGTGAAGCGAAAAACTTAGTCGATTGTACTGGTGGCCCGCCTGAATCCTGCTTGGTAGGGGGAAAGAGCATTATTATCGTCCACCCAGTCCATAAGCTGATTTACAACCATTTTTCCCATAACTTTTTGTATGGTTGCAATCAAGCTTATTGGCCTGTAGTTAGCTGGGAGAGACCGATCTCCTTTTTTGTAGATGGGTATGATAATGGCACCTTGCCACAGCTCAGGGACCACCCCTCCCTTGGCAATGGCGTTACCCAATAGTAAGACATACCTCGCCCACCTTTTCATGTCATGTTTAAAGACATCCGAGGGTATCCCATCTAACCCTGGTGCCCTCCCACCTTGAACAGAGCAAATTGCTAGTTCAACTTCCTTAAGGGAAAACAGGTTATCAGTAGCAAAACCTGGCGATAACACCTCCCCTATCCCGTCCTCCCTTACTTCTGCATATTGTGGTCTAAAGTACTCAACCCAGGCTTCTTCAGCTACGTTATTGTCAGGCCTATCAGGGGTACCGCCTCTACCCCACTTTATAATCTTCCAAAAAAGCCTGGAGTCCTTACTACTGGAAGCCTCCTTTAGCTCTGCCCAGTGCTCTTCATCCCATTTTCTCTTTGCCTGTAAGATGCTTATATTGTAGGATTTTCTGGCTGCACTAATTGTAGCCCTATCTCTTTTTCTAATAGCATGGCCCAGTGCCAATCGAGCTGACCTACACCGGCGGTTAAACCACCTGGCCGCTTTAGGAAGTTTTTTACCTTTAATACTTTGTGGTTGCATAAAGTGTGGTCTTAAAAGGCAAAAAAACTTATTGTGAATATCTGTAATTTACCTGGAACCAGGGACTGTAGGTTTTGCCGCTTCCATAGAAGTAAGAGCCTTATCAACCTCATCATTGATAGTGGTCATGGATTCTTCATTTGCTAATACACTTGGCCATTTCAGCCTTCGCATGTCGTTGGCCATTACTGGAAATTGGTCATTTCTTATGTGCATGTTTTGAGGCCCAACACTCCACCATTTATGGGTCACACAAAGGGGATTGTGATCACTTTCCAATCTACCCTTAATGACCATATCAAGAACCCCCTGCCAGAGTGAAAGACTACATATAACATAATCTATTCTGCTCCTACTATGACCATTGTCAAAAGTGCAAACACCCTCTTTGTCCCTGGTGTCCTCCCGTTCAGGGCTCTTAGCCCGTGCTCCAAACACATAGCATTTAGTAGCAATATGTCCTTCGTCCACCGCTTGACAGGATCTATACTCAAAAATGGTACTCCCCAAAGCGTATCCTCATCCTGCCCTAGGGGATTATTTGTACTGTCAAGTGGTTCGAAGGTCCTATTTAAGTCCCCAGCTACTACTACTCTGTTACCTAGGGACTTAGTTTCCAAGAAGGCGAACAAGGCCTCTAGAGTGGGAGAACTCCCCGAATTGGTACCTCTTGCATAGATGTTATACAGATCAATCACATCCCACTTTTCTGAGGACAGTCTTAACATTTGTATGTCACTAAGACCCAAATCCAACACTTTAATAGAAATATCCAAGTCCTGCTTTATCCATACAGTAAGCCCTCCCACTGGCCGGCCCCTAACCCCTTTAGAGGCTGGGATTGAAAAGTTTAAATACCCACGGAGGAAAACAGGGTCACAGGCCCATGTTTCTTGAAAACAACACACGTCGAACCCATTAATAAAGTCTAACCAGGTTTGTGATTCTAACTTACTACCCAGCCCAGCAATATTCCAGGATAGGAACTTCCCAGAACTAAACCCATCCTCACATACTGCATTTGCTATAGGACATGGTTGAGGATTCATTGAGCTTTCATCATTCCCGACAAGTCTCTCGATGTTCCTCGTGCTACCCCCATCGATATCATTATCGACATTTTCAGTTGGTGTGGGTAACTCCCCCTTTCCATCGTCAACACTTACTTCCCCACATCCTTCCTCCACATTCGCGATCTCATCGCCAATATTCATGACATCTAGCGTCACACCAGCATTTGAATCAAATTTATTACAATCCCCGTGTTGATTCCTGCTATTTCCTCCCTCACTAGTATTCATGTGATCAAGGGTTTGTCAACATCCCCAACCTAGATCTTGCCATCCAAGATTATAGTTCGGGCCAGTAAGATGGTTTTGGCACTGTAGCAGTGGGACAGGTGGGGAAATCCTTGACCATGGAAGGTTAGAAGGACAGTTTTGCTCATTAAGCATACCAGTCAGAACACTAATACGACGTGGGTAAAAAAAAGTAAGATCAACAATGTCAATTCCTCCATTGTTTGTGCCCCATCCCAGTCTTGTTATCCATCCTGGATCTTGAAAGTTAACCACAATGCAGTCCCCCCCCAAACTTTTGGGAGTGCAGCCTATCCAGTCTATTCTCCTCACCCCCAATATTAATCCATCAACTTCCCCTGGTAGAGGCCGGTTTACCCTTAACCAGTGCATAACCTTATTTTTAAGCATCTGGAAGGTTTCTCTCTGTCCCATTGAAAGTGGTGGAACATTTGTGAGGACAACTACATAGGGAAAGGAATCTGGGGTAAGGTTCATTGGGGGTTTCTTTCGAGGTGGCTTTGTCAAGGGTGGTAATGACGGTCTGGAAGCTATAGGAGCAGGGCGAGATGCAGGTTTAATTGCTAGGGGCTGGTTACTAGTTAATGGGGCAGTTGGTGGGGCAGTACCTGTTCCAGAACACGCACTACCCCCTGGCCCCACAGTAAGCGAGGGTTTTAAACTAGGCGGCTGTGGTTGCGCCGCAATCTGAGCTAAGGTTACAATATTAGGGCAATTTTTGGCAGGGCCCGGTGGTGCTAAGTCGAGAGGCTTGGGTAGTCTCTTCCCAGCCGCACTGCCTGACTTAGGTGGCACTGGAGAATTAATTTGTTGCCTTCGTCCCTTGTCCTGCGGTACACATTGAGCATTATTCTGGGGCTTGCTACTTTCATCTAGCCTTACTTGAGTTTTTATCAGTGCCTTTGTTGAAAAAAAATTATCTAGTGTTACCTGCTCAAAATGATCTAGCCGATCAGATAGCTTACCAATTCGTTCCTCTATTGAAAGCAAAATTGACCGTAGCAACCTTTCTAGGTCAGGAAACAGGTTGCAAAGAGGTGGCAGTGTGCCGGCCGTTGCCAAGCCAGTCACAGAAGAATTAATAATAATGCTAGGATCTGGGCTGTCTAATAACACAACCTCCCCCTCTTGTATAATTTCCCTACTACAGCTTGCTTCAGTGACAGCCTTACTGGGGCACGTACTTCTACTTACTTTCCTAAGTTTGTGTGGGGGTTTAGCTAGATAACATTTTCTAGGTGCAATACTCTTTTTTCTTTTTGATCCTGATTTGGGTTGGGGCAGAGAAACCGGGGCAAGTAATTCTGATGTACATATTATGGGGTCAGTATGGCTCACACAAGAAGATATTGATTCAACTACAATACCATGGTTCTCCTCATTAGTCATAACATCATGACCTATTTCAGCTACAACAGGCAGGTTTAATGATGATAAGGGCATTACTATTGCAGGATAGATTTGTACTGAGCGCTTGTCTACAGGATTTTTGAGAAGTTCGATAGATAATCTACGCTCAGCACGCCTCTCTGCAAGCGTTATCTCTTTGTCGATGTACTGGGTGGGCCGCCTAAAGTATTTATCTAAAGGTCCAATACCTACAGACCCAGCCTCAACCGGTGAGGTCATCGGAGTGATACTACTTGGAGATACAGGCATACTTTGTGGTCACCAACCCTTTTACAGAACTTAGAATTTAGCACTTATCTGTCGCAACACTTTTCTTGTTACAATGTATTCCGTTAGGGGAAATGTCAGAGGGCTGGCCCAGCCCGGCCTCCCTCGGCCCCGGACGGCCACAGACGGTCCCGCCCTTGTCCCGGGCTTCTCCCGGCGCACTCCCGCGCGCTCCCGCGCAGCGGTAAAGACAACTCCTAATAAAAGGAAGGAGGTGCTTAAGGGGCGGGGCAAACAGGGAGAGCGTCCAGGTGCAGGTGATGATAGCAGCGCAGGGACTCCTGGGCAATGGAGTCCCTGTCCCTCACCTGGCGCTCGCAGCCCTGCTCTTCCCAGTTCCAGCCCTCAGGGTCCAAAGTTCGAGTCTTTAGCAAAACGAGGCGTCCAGGCACACGGGCGAAGCGGGACCCGCGCAGCGGGTACCGCGAGGTCTTAACAAAAAGCACACAGTCCTGGAAGCAAAAACGGCACACAGAGGGCTCTCCCGCTCGATAATCAGCAAGTGTCTCCCACTGGTCCAGGAGCTAGCAGGCACTTTTCAATTGGTGCTCAAGGGGCGGGGCAAACAGGGAGAGCGTCCAGGTGCAGGTGATGATAGCAGCGCAGGGACTCCTGGGCAATGGAGTCCCTGTCCCTCACCTGGCGCTCGCAGCCCTGCTCTTCCCAGTTCCAGCCCGCAGGGTCCAAAGTTCGAATCTTTAGCAAAACGAGGCGCCCAAGCACACGGGCGAAGCTGGACTCGCGCAGCGGGTACCGCGAGGTCTTAACAAAAAGCACACAGTCCTGGAAGCAAAAACGGCACACAGAGGGCTCTCCCGCTCGAGAATCAGCAAGTGTCTCCCACTGGTCCAGGAGCTAGCAGGCACTTTTCAATCGGTGCTCAAGGGGCGGGGCAAACAGGGAGAGCGTCCAGGTGCAGGTGATGATAGCAGCGCAGGGACTCCTGGGCAATGGAGTCCCTGCCCCTCACCTGGCGCTCGCAGCCCTGCTCTTCCCAGTTCCAGCCCGCAGGGTCCAAAGTTCGAGTCTTTAGCAAAACGAGGCGCCCAGGCACACGGGCGAAGCGGGACCCGCGCAGCGGGTACCGCGAGGTCTTAACAAAAAGCACACAGTCCTGGAAGCAAAAACGGCACACAGAGGGCTCTCCCGCTCGATAATCAGCAAGTGTCTCTTTTAGTAGGAAAATATACACAGGCTAAAGCAGGAACTTTTTATTTAGAATTTGTCAACCCCACAGCCGCTTTTGACTCTGTGGCTCATAGTAAATTACGGGACATTCTTGCTGAGTTAAAGGTCCACACAGTCCTGGTACATTTCCTACGACAACTGTATATGATATGGGGGCAACTGCCAAGGTCCATTATGGAACCAAAGGGGAGTGCACCGTACAGTTTAACGTGGAGAGGGGGGTGAGACAACGATGCGTCTTGGTCCCATTCCTGTTCACTCTTTACACAAACGCATTGGAGCAGGAGTTGGTATCCAAGACAAGGGATCCACCATATGTTAATAAACGCCCGAAAGTCTCTTTCCTCTACACAGATGTTGCTGTGCTAATAGCACACACTCAGATAGGACTTCCGAAAGCTCTTGCATCGTATATTGGCTTTATGGAGGCCATAGGGTTAATGTTAAATGCAAAGAAAACTTTTGTAATGACCTGTGGGGTGAAGGAGACACAAATGGAGGAGTCTCCAAGTTGGGAGAAATAGGATAGAATCCGCAAATATGTTTACATATTTGGGAGTCCTCTTTAACCGTACTGGTACCCGGGGCCAGGCAGTTAAGAGTAGGAGCCTTCTCTTTATAAAGTCAACTGCGGCCCTTATAAACTTTTAAACAAAATAGGTAGAAGACCCCCAGAAATTCTTTCAAAAATCTATTAAATAAAGTGTGCGAGTATGTCTATTTTTGGGGCGGGAGTTTGGGGTTTTCATGATCCCTCCCCTATTCAATAATTTAAAAATGCTTTTCTCAGATTTACATTGGCTGATCCTGCTAGCTCCCCCGTTTTTAACTGTCATAGTGAGTTAGGGATACCATATATCTCAGACGTCATTCGGGTACAACCAGGGCTTCTTTGGCATAGAATTTGGACCTCCAGCAGTACAGGCCTAAATCAAGAGATAATAAGGGATAATGTATGTACTACCTGGGGCATTTAGAGTATTATACTTACCCAGAGTCACTGAATAGTAGTAACCGGAAGGAATTTAAAGCAATCTGCATGGCCCACCTAGAAATAAACAGGTTTGTACTGGAGATTAATAAACCTGCGGTCGTCCAACATCAATTTACTGTAATCACATATGATATCCAACTGTATCTTCTACGCTGTCCAAGTGGTATGACAGGTATGTTTTAACGAGTTTTAGAATTGGGACCTTCCACCGATTAATTAGTTACCCTGAGATGGATATTTGGTCCAGAGAACTATGTCCTTGTCCTTGTGACAGTCTCTTCCCACAAACAACAATTCATGAGATCTTAATCTGCAAATTATATGTCAAGGAAAGAACCAGATGGATCCTGCCTTTGTTAAGATCAGGGGGATGTAGACAATGTTGACCGGCCTTCCTACATTTACAACAATTAGACAATGATTACTTTATTGGAGTCATGGTGGGTTTCTTGAAAAGTATACTTAGAGTAAGGAAAAAGAACACTGTTTAATGCTGCCCAAAAGTAGAAATAGAATTGTTAAAATTCAGTAGGACTGTCTCATTTTTTTTATCACACCAATAACATGCTTTATGTACATAAGTATTTTAGACAACTCTATGAAATGATTTTAATTACTGTAACTGTATACATCTGTATTTTTTAAAGATAATTTTTTTAAATGTTTTTAAAGTTTTTTACTTGTTTGCTTTTATGATTTTATAAGACTAAAATCGAATAAAACTCTTTTTGACTTTGACTTTGACTACATTGTCTTTTAGCAATCCTGCATTTCACACCTATGCTAGAGGCAATAAGGTATGCTCAGTCTCTTCGAGCGGCTTGTAGTCCTCTTTAACCGTTCTGGTACCTAGGGCCAGGCAGTTAAGAGTAGGAGCCTTCTCTTTATAAAGTCAACTGCTGGCCCTTATAAACTTTTCAAAAAAATAGGTAAAAGACCCCCAGAAATTCTTTAAAAAATCTATTAAATAAAGTGTGTGAGTATGGCTATTTTTGGGGCGGGAGTTTGGGGTTTTTATGATCCCTCCCCTATTCAATACGTTGAAAATGCTTTTCTCAGATTTACATTGGCTGTTCCTGCTAGCTCCCCCGTTTTTAAATGTCATAGTGAGTTAGGGATACCATATATCTCAGACGTCATTCGGGTACAACCAGTGCTTCTTTGGCATAGAATTTGGACCTCCAGCAGTACAGGCCTAAATCAAGAGATAATAAGGGATAATGTATGTACTACCTGGGGCATTTAGAGTATTATACTTACCCAGAGTCACTGAATAGTATTAACCGGAAGGAATTTAAAGCAATCTGCATGGCCCACCTGGAAATAAACAGGTTTGTACTGGAGATTAATAAACCTGCGGTCGTCCAACATCAATTTACTGTAATCACATATGATATCCAACTGTATCTTCTACGCAGTCCAAGTGGTATGACAGGTATGTTTTAACGAGTTTTAGAATTGGGACCTTCCACCGATTAATTAGTTACCCTGAGATGGATATTTGGTCCAGAGAACTATGTCCTTGTCCTTATGACAGTCTCTTCCCACAAACAACAATTCATGAGATCTTAATCTGCAAATTATATGTCAAGGAAAGAACCAGATGGATCCTGCCTTTGTTAAGATCAGGGGGATGTAGACAATGTTGACCGGCCTTCCTACATTTACAACAATTAGACAATGATTACTTTATTGGAGTCATGGTGGGTTTCTTGAAAAGTATACATAGAGTAAGGAAAAAGAACACTGTTTAATGCTGCCCAAAAGTAGAAATAGAATCGTTAAAATTCAGTAGGACTGTCTAATTTTTTTTATCACACCAATAACATGCTTTATGTACATAAGTATTTTAGACAACTCTATGAAATGATTTTAATTACTGTAACTGTATACATCTGTATTTTTTAAAGAGAATTTTTTTAAATGTTTTTAAAGGTTTTTACTTGTTTGCTTTTATGATTTTATAAGACTAAAGTCGAAAATAACCTCTTTTTGACTTTGACTTTGACTACATTGTCTTTTAGCAATCCTGCATTTCACACCTATGTTGGAGCCAATAAGGTATGCTCAGTCTCTTAGAGCGGCTTGTAGTGTCTCTCTATCTTGTTGGACCACATGGGTTTTTGGCCTTTGGTGAATTTTTTAATCATTTCGTCCATTGAAATACAATGCAAGATGTTGACTTTATTATACCTAAAACCACTAAGTATTAAAATCGAAGAGTTGGTTGCTAGATTTCTAAGGTTTCTTTTAACACCAGAACAAAGGTTGCAATGCTTCAGTGGAATGCTGGCTTCAATAAAACATAAATGCTTTTCCCGTCCAAGAGATTGGTATCTATCCACTGAAAAATACATGAAAAAACATTCATTTCTGATTCCTGTCATTGAACCTCAATTGATATTGGACCTCATGTACAAATAATTGATTGAGTAAAAGTGGTAGCAAATTGCACAACAAATTTTACGGAGTAATTGTTTTTATTTTGTCAACAGACCCATCTGGTAATAGTCTGTTCACAAAATACCAAATCGTAGTGGGTTGCAATTGGACTTACCTCTCCAATGTTCAGGAGGTAGGTACCAAATTGCGACCCACCACGATTGGCCACTATCACAGGAATGGTGGCCTGCTAGAGTCAGCAGACCACCATATCTGTGATTGCCTTTAAATATGCATTTTTATTTATTAATCCCATTTTCAACTGCCTATTTCTAAAAAATGTTTAGTTCAACACTCACAAAGGGGAAGAGGCCCCTTTTGACTCCTTCCTAATTTCTGACTGTGTAACCACCTTCTTTGAGTTGGTGGTTAAATATTAACATTTTGTGACCCGGTTTTATACAGAAAGGGAGCAGATTCCTAATCACTGTCAGGGATGACTCATGACAATGTGGTAGCTAGGTGCAGACTGCTGTGTCTGAGAGGGACACCTGAAAAGAGAACCAAATCTAACCTGTCCTACAGGGCACACAGACAATGCACATTTCCAATCTGACAGCCCTGCATAAAAGTGAGAGTTGTTGACCCACTTCTTGTTCCAGTTCCAAGTTTTCTCTGATCAAGGAGGGGATGGTCCACAAAGTACTCCGAGTGCTACTAGAAAACCACAGCTGGTGCCTCCATGACAGCCAGCGTCCCAGAGGTTAGAGGCCATCACATGTAGTCTGATCTAGAAAAAAGGCTGCCTGTGTTGTCATTGAAGCCTAATGAGTCCTCCTGTCTGAGTTTGACAAAAGGAGCAAGGTGACCCTGAAGGAGGAGATTACTTTTGGTTTTGGCAGAAGTAGTTGATGCTGGTCCTGTGGTCTGTCCACCAAAGACTCACAACCTGTGTGACTCTTGTACTTTAGTTTGGGAGCTGGTCCCTGAACTCAGGGGAACAAGCTACTCCAGAAGCTAATGTGTGTCCTTTATTGAGGTTAACACAGTTGTGGCGCTATCTTCCTGAGTGGTTCTGCTGCCTCAGAAGAAGAAGCCTACAACATGCAGTGTCCACCTATGGTAGCCCACCAACCACCATGAGTGGCTTATCCAAGGTGTCTTTCACAGACTATGCAGATTCGAAGTATGAAGTTCCTTCCTCAAGGCACTGAGTACCAAAACACCGTGCTGGAGTCCTCCACTGATAATTGGACTTCACAGCCATGTCTCAAAGCACCTCGAAGTTGTAAATGCCCAGTGAGTCCCCAGCGTGACTGTCTTTGTGACTCACCAATGAGGATGAACTGAGCCTGCTGAAACATTGAGGCCGATCTACTTCCAACACTTCCAGAGTCCAGAAGAAGGCCACCGCCAGGAGCCAGATGCTCCAGTCACTTTCTTCAGGATCTTACAGAGTGGCTTTTATTGCCTGGCCTGAGAGGTTCTGCCATCTGACCAGACCTTATTCAAGCACAACTCCACAATGGGAGACTGTAACCAGAAGGCCAACCAGAGTTCTCTGCTGCACAGAGTAGAAGGTGAGAGACTAGTTTGCTGTCCCAAGCCAGTAAGAGAGTGTCTGTTAACAGAGGAGGGAGAACTGCACAAGCCAAATTAGTTTTACCAAAGTACTAAGGTGCAGTGCCAGAGGTTGCAAGGACAGATAAGCACTGCATGCCCTAAACATACTACAAGGAACCTCCATTTAGTTCTCGAAGAACAGCACACTGCACACTGGCTTCATACATATGTCACAGTTAGCAATACAGAACGATTTTTTCATGAGGACAACTCCCCATCGAGTGCAAGCAAAACTCCCTGTCACTTTGGTTAGAATGAGCTGAGACCAAGGAACAAACTTATCGAGAAGTTGCCCCATTGAAGAGTCAAAGTGAGGTAAACAGTCATGCTAAAATATTTAATTCCAGGTGCAAATATTTTACTTTGGAAAGTTGCCTCAAAAGTAACGCAATAGCAATTTGTATTATTTTGCTTCAAGGGGATGTCCCATAGGTGGAACATTGCCATTACCACCCTACTATCCATGCTTTTTGATGCAAAACCCTATCAACTAAAATTGGTGGACAGGGCTTTGCTCTAAAAAATAATGCCATAAGCATCAACAAGGAGAAATATTTTCATTTCTAGTACCTTTTCACAAATTGCAAGTGTGCCTCAATGTACATCACACATCCAGTATATGAAAAGTTTTAAGGTTAGTCTAGGCATAGTATTTTGGCCTAGAGGGTTCCCTTCCAGTACAAAACCAATTCTAGACATCACATGATCTAGTGGAGCAACGGGCTTTGTTCAAAGCTGGTTGTACACTCTTTAAAGCTATGCAGGACACCGGCCCAAGTTTCATCCTCTCTCTGATCAATAAACATTTACCTAAGCGGACTTTGAGGTCCTCTCACCAGAACCTTCTGACGGTGCCCAGAATCCGTCACAAATGCGTCGGCGGGACCAGATTCTCTTTCCTGGGTCCCATGATCTGGAATGCTGTACCCGGTCACCTCAGGCTTGAGGGAGATTACTTGTGTCCAGAAAACAGTTAAAGACTTGGCTCTTCACTTTGGCCTACAATTAGTTATCTAGGGCAGTGTTTCCCAAAGTGTGGTTTCGCGGACCCCCAGGGGTCCGTGACACATTCCCAGGGGGTCCTCAGGCAGCAGTTTTAAAAGCACTGCTAAGTTCCTTGTATACTTAGCAGTTTCTGAGCAACAATAAAAGTGTCAAGATAACTCCAGTGATTAATGTTCCTGCTGGAGAGAGATGAGTCTTGGGCAGCTTTGACTTATCTAATGTAGCACAGAGGGTTAATATGCCTCTTGCATTTTTAAAAACTATGTTTTATCTGCATAGATCAGTGGGTTACTGCTTTTGTCACAGAGATTCTTTTGTTACTTTGCAGTTTATAAGTGGCAATCGTGATCTAGCACAGTGACCTATAAACTGGCATCAAAAAGATGCTTGCAAACTGCATGGTACAAGTTAGTAACTTATATTTTTTCCCAGTCTTTCATCATCCTGATGCTGCTAAAAAGGTTTACTTGGGTGGAAATACATTTTTATTGGTAAAGTCAATGCTAACCACTGTGTTATGTCCTGAATCCTGAGTTTGTGCTACTCCAGACCAAGCACTCTTTAAAAATCCCTACCAGTATGAATGACATGTGGATCCTACAACTTGTAGTCACCCTTGCCTTATGTAACATTTTCTTTACACGGATTTACATGTATGATTAATTTTCTCTATGGGGCAGATTTACAAGGAAAGTGACTCAGTGAGTGCTGCAAGCCATTTGGCTGCACCACACTTAGGCACTTTCAAAGCACAGGGATGCAACATATTTACAACAATATGTTGCATCTCTGTGCCCCACCTGCGCTGGTGCAAAAAACTGCTACCATGCGCCGGCACACCATGGTGCAAGGATGCCTGCGTTGTGGGGAGATTTTTTTATGTGCAGTGAAGATTCCCTTTCTGCACATAAACAATCACCAGAGGGGATTTCATATTCCTACATGTGCTGCAGAATGCAGCACGCATAGAAAGAGGAAAAAAACAAGGAGAAATTAATACATTTCTCCTCGTTGCGCCTCACTATGCCTTCCCTGGAAAGGCGTAGCATTCAGACGCATTTCCAGATTTGCCTTTTCTTGTAAATCTGGAAATATGTCTGGTTTCATGGGTGTTGCCTGGGAACACTCACAGCAAAACCCATGGAACGCAACTTTCACGCAAAGTGCTGCGTGCGAAGGGGCCATATTTGCAAGAACAGGAAAAGTCATGCAGGGTGGCTTTTCTTGTCCTTGTAAATAATGGGCACTAAAATGAACCGCCAGAGCGTCACTTTTTGTGATGCACTGGTTGCGTAAGGGGCTTGTAAATTTGCCCCTTTATGTGTGTATTGTAAAGTGCTCTGATATCCTATAATGGTATGAGAGCTGCTATAAATGAAACAAATGAAATGCATGTAACTGAGGAACTATGGAGAGATGAGCCGCCCTGTTGGAGGGTGATAATAAGGGAATCATTGAAGAACTCCAAAAAAGATTGTCGTATCCTGGTGCATTGTAAGGTCATCATTTACTATCTTTAAAAGCTAATTCAATTCAATATATAATGATGAATGTGTTGTAGAATGCACTACTGTTTCCTACATTTTCTTAGGGGGGGGAGCTCCCAAAGCCCCCTTTGTAGTGGTTAGGCTCACCCACTGCACTTGGGGGCTCCTTTATGAGCCCTTGCGTCACTTTTATGCCGCTGGTGTGTCACTTTTTGTGAAGCACCCGCAGCGTAAAAAATGTGCCATGTTGCATCGTATTTACAAAGTAACGCATCTAGGTAGATGCGTCATTTTGTAAACCCCTGTGCCACATTATACGTCATGTATAATGTATGCAGGGTGGGTGTTCTGACGCAAGTAAGCCTAGTAGAAGTGACGCAGTGAAATCTATTGGATTTCACGGCGTCACTTCTAAGAGGCAAATGCGTCAATATCTTACGCCTGCCTCACAGTAGGCGTAAGACTGACACAGGAATATTTGAAATGGGACTTGCCCATGTGAAATGACCCATTGATGGAGTTGTGTCACTTTTGTGGGACACTCCAGAAAGGCGTCATTTTTGCGTCTACAGATAAGTTAGCAATACTGACCTATCTAACTCCTTGCGACATGATGCCTCATAATGTAAATATGAAGCATCATTGGTGTCGCAAGTAGGACGTAATGAAAAGTGACGCATCGCTGTTTTCACGCAGTGATGCGTAACTTTTCATAAATGAGGTCCTGGTGTGCAGCGTATGGGGACTGGTCTGAAAACATTTGCAAGGACTGCTTTGGGTTTCCAGTCTGGCCCTGGCAGGAACAGTAGCCTCATCCTGCGAAAAAAAAACAGCCATTTAAAAGTTAGTCACGGAGATGCAGCACCAACCTTCCCAATAAAGTTTCTTTTTTTTGCACATTCTTTCAATATAAAATACTAAAATCCTTTGTTTTGTGTGCACACCTGTGTTTATTTATTTGGAATTACTGTTTTAATGTTTGAAATTTAAATCATACAGATTGCTTGGGGGTCCCCGGCTTCCAGTGGTCACTCAATGGGGGTCCTCAGGAGTCGAAAGTTTGGGAACCACTGATCTAGGGCACATAACTGCACTCATCTAGGGCCCGATGTAGGTAAATGGCTTTTTCCGATTTCTAAATACCGAGGCGGGCCGAATCGGTATTCAGAAATCGGAAAACGAGATGTAGGAAAAAAACACCGAATAAAAACCGATTCGGTCGGCATCGGTATTGTGATTCGATACGTACCGAATCGGCACGGACCGAATCGGAATGTACCGAATCGGCAACCACCGAATCGGCAATTACCGAATCGGCAAATACCGAATCGGCAATTACCGATTCGAAGGTCGAAATACACCCCCATGGCCAAAATGCCCATAGGAATGCATTGAACGATCCGAATCGGTAAAATCCGATTCGGTAAAATCCGATTCGGTTAAATCCGATTCGGACAAATCCGATTCTGTAAAATCCGATTCGGTAAAATCCGCTACAGCCAATGAGGTGGACCCACCCTCCCCCACCCAAGCAGGGAGTGGCTACCCAGGCAGGTGCAGCTCATTAAGAACTTTCTGGAGAGCCAGCCTGAGCTGAACACTCACAGTGAGCAGCAGTGGGAGCAGGAGCCAGAGAACTGTGGATAGCAAGATGGCAAGCACCAGTGAGAGCCAGAAGGCTGGCCAGAAGAGAAAGCCAAAGTTTAGTAGCATGGAGCTGCAGGTGTTGGTGGAGGAGGTGGTGAGGGTGCACAGGCAGCTCTTTGGGAGGCTGTCCCTCACTGTGCCGGACAGCACGAAGAGGAGGCTCTGGAGTGAGATAGCTGAAAAGGTCAACGCAGTAGGTGTCACCCCCAGGTCCCTTGATGACCTTAAAAAACGCTTCTACGACATCCACAGCCTGACCAAACGAAAGATGGCTGAGATCCAGAGGCAAGCTGGACTGACAGGTGGAGGCAGGAACCCGGCGCCACCCCTCACTGAGCTGGAGGAACTGGTGTCCAGCACCATCGAGAGGGAGTGTGTGACAGGAATCGGGACGCTGGATAGCTCAGCCAGAGCTACAGCTACAGGTAAGAAGCATGCGCATCATGACACACCCTACCAGACACCTCCCCTTTAGACACAATGCACAGCCAAACCCCAGCCCAGTACTGCAACCAACATACAAGAGAAAAGCATCATGGTATATGTAGTCAGCAGAAGTTAGCAAAATATGGCAGTGCAGAACCACAAGATAGAAAAGAGTGGAACACATTCAAAGGAGATGCAAGGACATGTGCAATGCTTTAATTGTAGTGACTGTAATACATCGGCAATCAATTTACAAATGCTTCTTTATACCTAGGGGCACCATCAGGCGGAGGACCACAAGCTACAGAGGCACCAGCACCAGCACCGACTACCAGTGCGGTGGCAGGGCCTAACACGAGTCAGGCTGCCGAGGAGGAGGAGGAGGACAACACCATTGGCCAGGGAAATGAGGGAGACCTGGTAATCGACTATGCATTCCTTCACTCCCCACAAATGTCAGGCACACCCCCCTTGCTGTTCTCCCCTGAGAACTCTCCGACAAGGGCCCACCCTGCACCTACAACACCTCCTGCCACGAGTATGGCTGTGGCTCCAGTCAACCCTATCCAGGGAGCAGCGGGTCAGGCCCCGGCCACCACCACACCCACACCAGTGGCACCCCAGCCCACACAGCAGGGCGGCAGCAGCAGTACCCGGAGGCGTGCCATTTCCAGCACTGCAGCGCCGACACCGGAGGGCAGAGTCTTCCAGGGCCTTGAAGGCAGCATGGTAAAAATCCAACGCCAGCAGGCAAAGTCCATCATGGCCTGCCAGCGCCAGCTCCGCCAGCACAACCTGCAGATGGGCGAGATGGTGAAAGGGTTCAAGGCATTTGTAGACACAAACAAGGAGGTTGCTGCAGGTCTTGGCAGGCTGACCACAGCCATAACACAGTTATGCGGAAGACTTGAGGAGCACGAGCACTCGCGCAGGCGGGATGCCCGCGTGCAAAACCGATCCATTAGCCGCCTTGCTGCTGCAACCGTGCAACTGTGTCAGCGTGGTGCCAATATGGAGGCAAGTTTGACACAAAACACCGCCGAGGTCACCAGGGGAATGGCCCGCATCACAACAGCCATGGAGGCAATGATAATCTCCAACACTGCCGCCAATCCAGCCCTGGACCTGGGGGATGCTGGGGACAGCAGCAGCCGCAGCAGCCCGGCCAGCGCTGCGTCGGAGCCGCGCAGGAGCACCTGGCGCTCCGCAGAAGCCGCAGGACATGCGGAAGGGGGTGAGGCACACCCCAGTGGGGCTGCCAAGCGCTCCAAGAAGTAGGCTTGCCAGGGCGGGTGAGGCAACCCGGACCTTAGACATTTGTTTTCTTTAATTTTACATTTTATTTTGTTGCACATCAGTGCAGTAACGGTGTTGCAACATTATTAAAATTTGCTTTTCCCCACAACCATTTACCTGTCTGTGCATCTGTACTCACTCAGAAATAGTTTTCTGTAATCTCCTCACGTCTGTATCTGCCATCACTTGGCGTAGACACCCCAGCAGGCTGTGTTAGTGGCACAGCATCGTCGTCGTCATGGTCCTCGTAGTCAGACAACTCCACCTCAGTGCCCTTCTTCACCGCAAGGTTGTGCAACATTGCACAGACAGCTATGATCTTGCAGCAGGTGATGGGGGTATACTGCCTTGCACCTCCACTCTTGTGCAGGCATCTGAATCTACTTTTCCAGATGCCAAAGGTCCGTTCAACTACATTCCTTGTGCTTTTGTGGGCCCGGTTATACCTCCTTTGGCTGGGTGTGGAGGGGTTGAGGTAGGGGGTGAGTATGAAAGAGCGGAGGGCATATGCACTGTCGCCTGGAAGGAAAAGGGGTAACATTACTCACATGCATACATGTATTACACCTAGCTACTTTGTGTTATGGGGGTCTGATGATGTGTCTCACCTAGGAGGTATCCTTCACCAAATTCGGCAGCCATCAGCCGTGCATAGATGCCGCTCTGTTGAAAAATGTAGGAGTCGTGGGTACTCCCTGGGAATTTTGCTACCAGGTCTGTGATGGTGCACTTCGCATTGCAGATCACCTGCACGTTGATGGTGTGCGTAGACTTCCGATTGCGGTATATGTATTCTGTGTCAGCTGGGGGGCAAATCGGAATGTGCGTGCCATCTATGCAGCCAATGATTTGGGGAAATTGTGCCATCTGGTAGAAGTCAGCTTTAGTTTGTAGCAGTTCTGCGTGGGTTGCAGGGAAAGAGATGTATTGGTCCATCCTGTGTATCATGGCGTCAAGGAATGTGTGGAAGAACCTTGACAGGCTGCTCTGGGTCACCCCTCCTACCGCCGCAACTCCACTTTGATAGCTGCCAGACGCAAGCAGGTGTAAGCTGCATAGCACCTGGACGTGTGCTGGGATGGCGTGTGCCCTTGGGGTGGGGTGGTCCAACAGTGGTTTGAGGTCCCTGATGAGCTCCAGAATGGTGTCTGAGTCCAGCCTGTACCTCTGTAGGATCTCTGCCTCTGTGAGCATGAACAGGGTGATCCTCTGTCTGTAGACCTGTTCCTCTCTTTGCCATTCCCTCTGTCCTTCCTGCTGTAGCCGTAGCCGCCTCGCAATGACATAAAAAGCTGCCATCCTGCAAGTTGCAATGCATTTTGGGTGTGTTTTTATGGGTTGGAGTTGGTTACCACCTGATTGTAATCCATGGTAAATACCGAGTGAATAATACCGATTTTGAGCCGAAATCGGTGTTTCTGTGCTTCCCTACATCTCCCCATCTGTCCGAATCGGGGACTTTCCCGATCGGTGATTCTACCGATTCGGTAGGTTATCCGATTCGGCTTATGTCCAATTCGGTGTCACTACCGAATCGGTACATGGACCGAATAGGATATTTTCCGAATCGGTGTCACTACCGATTCGGTACATGGACCGAATCGGATATTTTCCGAATTGGTGTCACTACCGATTCGGTACATGGACCGAATCGGATATTTTCCGATTCGGTGTCACTACCGATTCGGTACATGGACCGAATCGGTATTTTAATCCGATTCGGTGTGTTACCGATTCGTTACATTTCCGATTTTCGGTATGTACGTATCGGATTATTTTCGATTCGGTAGTCATTCCGATTCGGTTTTTGTACCGATTTGGACGTTTTTCTTTGCCCTACATCTCGATGGCAGTATACCGATCGGTAAGGGCCCAAAATCGGTATTTTCGGCCGTTACCGATCGGTAACGGCCTACCTACATCGGGCCCCTAGTCACTTTCACAACGCCAAGAAACCTGTAGTTTGTGGAGAAGTGTGGCTCAGGGGTTAGAGGCGGCAGACCTGGAGCTTGAGTTCGGCCCTGGACCAGGGTTCAATTCCCCGCCTCGGCGGGTCTTGGGCTCAAAAATTCCACGGACTCGTTAATTCTCGCTCCGGTGCCTTCTCGACTCACGGGTTCACACTCTGCGACTCTGGGCAATAGCTTGCTTAATCTCCACAACAGCCCCTCGCGGTGGGATGCCTGGCTTTCACCTTGTGGATACCCTGCCAGGGTTATCTCACAGGGGAATACCAGGACGGGTTCCCTAAGCAAGCACGGAGATGCCCCAGGGTAAGTCATGAGCTATATAAGCTTCATTCATTTCACGTGCGCTTTACAAAACCCCATCTAACATAACATGCACGTTTGCACTATGGTGCAAAGCTGTGGGCTTTGCGCTAGGCAGTCTTTTTATGCACCAGTTCTGGGGAAGAGAGCAGCAGCGTCATATCTTGGCATATATGGCTCTACGATACACTCTGGTCTAGCACAGAACAGCGCTACTTAGGTTTACACTTTTTTTTTTTAAATATGCCTGCAAATTTCAGTCTCCCAATCAGCCAATAAGGGTAGGAGTACAGTTAGGATGTTCCACTGGTTCAGCAAAGTATATTTCTCTGCTTAGGGAAGCAAACTAAAATCAAATGAAGCATCTCCGATTCATCTGTACATATCACATTGGTCAGAAAAACAGCAGAGTCTCGGACGTGTAAAAGTCAAATCATTACTATTCATGAAAAGTACAAGCTGCCTCCTTCCTTGGAAACAGCTTTTCTGCTGGGGAATGTTTCCAAACCTTCCCTCTCTTTTCATCACTCATATCATTCATGGGTCTCCGTTTTAGGAGATGAGCGTTACACTCAAGTGCACAGCTACCATTGGTGCAGCAGGTGTAGTGCACCGTAGCCCGGAGCCCCGAGTGGCCCACGAAACCTGCAGGATTTATTACCCCAATAGCAGCCAAATGGGACATTTTCTTACTTGCATCGGGGCCTATGGCATCCTTGCTAGCGTGAGGCGAGCGCAGTTTCATCGCGTCTTTCTGTCACTGGTATTTTTGAGCTGCACCGGTTCGGTGTGGAGTTTGAAGCACGCGCTGTTGTTTCATGCCATCGCTTGTCACACGATTTCATCATAGCATCTCCATTGCCTTTAATCAGTATTTGACAGACGAGCCCCTGTCAGCAGTGTGTCCTGCTACCTCACTTGTCACCACTGTACTGGTTATCTCAGGCATAAACCTGTCAGTCGTGTCTCGTCGTACTGTGTGTTTGCTCCAGTTTGGCTTTACAGACAATCCTTCCCTTATACTATGGATTTTTTATTTGCTTTCATGAAAGAATAACTCTCTCTTCCTTGCTTACGTTTTTGTTTCAGCTATTTTTGCTTCACCAATTTTTGCTTGCGTTCTTTCCTGTTTTTCTTTTATTTTCATCACCGCGAGAAATTATAATTCTTTTGTATGCATTCGTTTCTCTTCTGCATGTATAATTACTTTTTTATTTGCATGTAGAATTTGCTCTTTTTATTCATTTTGTTACATTTAAGTATATATTCTGCTGCTGTCCATTTGTTCACATTTAGTAACCCTGTGAAACGTATGCGTTAGTGACATTCACAATATGCAAACACGTTATTGGTGCATGAACAAATATAAAGAACAGAAGATTTTAACATAAACAAGCATGAATCATCAGGGGTCCTCGATCTGCGCCACGGCTACCTCTGTGTCTCTTACGGAGCAGTGCGCTGATCTGTTTTTTCAGCCATCCTTGCCTTCTATTAATGCCCCCTCACAGCGCATCATAAATCCACGGAGAAGAAGAAAAGAGCATTCAAATGCCGAGGAGTCCTACGAAGCAGCTATGTGTACTCAGCGTGGGAGGTGGGAGATTCAGTGAAATGTGCATTCACCTACGAAAAACCACAGAAACCTACGCAACTAAGAACTTCCACATCAGTGCATTTTATTTGCAGAGTTTATATAGCGCTGGCTAGACCCAGAGGTATCAGAGTGCTTTACATGAGGTTAACGTTGCAAACAGAGTTACATAATAACATCAGTTACTAGAACATAGAATAACACACAAACAAGCCCATGGAGCATCGAAGGTATTGGGGGAGCATCAGGGGGCTGGAAAGTAGATTAGTTATGGAACACCAGCCATGGAAGGTATGGTTAGACGGAACACCAAAGAAATAAGAGTTAAAGAGTTAATAAACCGGTTGGGGTCAAGTAATAACAAACATCCAGTGCCGGACCCACTCACTGCATCGGATCAAGGTGTAAATCATTGGAGAAGAGTAGCAATAGAGTAGGGGGAAGGGGATAGGGCAGAAACTATCGTAAGTTTAAATGAAATACACGAAGTCCGGAAAACAGGCGAAATCTGATGTATTCTCGGAGAACAGGGGATAGATGTTGTTGAGGATCTCGAATAAAGAGAACCATGTCGTCCACATACATCGATATGCCGAGCGGCCGATGGTTAAAATTAAGTGCTGACGCTCTGTGACATTGACGGATCTTACAAGCAAGTGGTTCAAGCACAAGAGTGAATAGGAGGGGAAACAAAGGACATCCCTGTCTGGTACCACGCTCTATGTGGAAGGGCCCTGAGGTGATGCCACCCACGCGTACTCTGGCTGATGTGTCAGTGTATAAAATCTGAATCCACTGTAACAGAACACTGGGGAACCCCATTCTGCGTAATATATGAAGCATATAGTGCCACTCTATAGAGTCAAACGCTTTAGCAGCATTGAGCATGATGGCGGCCGCCGGCAAGTCTGGATTAAGTATGTGGAACAAGATTATGGGAGGGAGATCTCTCCGGCACAAACCCTGATTGGTCAGGGAGCACCAGGAGGGGTATCAGAAGTTGTATTTTTGTAGCCAATATATTTGCCAATATTTTTGCATCCAGATTAATCAATGATAGGGGGCGGTAGAACTGGCAAGACTTAGGAGACTTCTCCTTTTTGAGGAGGGTGATGACCATGGCTTACCTTAGAGAAGGGGGCAGGATACCGGAATCATGAGCCTCAGCGTATATTTCTAATAGGTGGGGAAGAACAAGGTCCACGCAGGCTTTGAAAATTCCGCCATATGGCCATCTGGCCCTGGGGGCCTTGTTGTTAGGAAGGGAGAGAATAGCGTCTCTGACATCAGTTTCATCTATGGGCAAGGATAGATATTCTCGGTGTGTGTCTGACAGCCTCGCACATGCTATGTCGGACAGATTTTTCACCAAGGTAGTTGCATCCATGCTTCCCTTTGTGGTTTACAATGCCCTGTAACAGTTTTTAAATTGGTCAACTATAGCTTGTGGAGTGAAGTGTTCTGTCCTGTGGGTATCAACGATCTTGACAATCTATGGTGATTCGACCTGAAGTGTAATTTAGAGGCCAAGTTCCTACCAGGACGGCTGCCTTCGCCATATGTTCGGGCTACATGTCATCTCCCATTATATCTCGTCTCTGATTCAGCTAACTTGTCATATTCCGCTAGGATTTCATGTATGCGAGCGAGCAATGCATTAGATGGCTTTGTCCAGTACTC
Organism: Lissotriton vulgaris; assembly: GCF_964263255.1. Taxonomy (NCBI): domain Eukaryota; kingdom Metazoa; phylum Chordata; class Amphibia; order Caudata; family Salamandridae; genus Lissotriton; species Lissotriton vulgaris. The sequence continues at coordinate 1,635,036,847 of NC_141693.1, read as the reverse complement.
CTTCTCTAACATACCCAGAGCATTCTCCGTGTTGGAGAGCTGGCCTCGGATGTCTGACGTGGTACTAATATGTTCCCCCTTATCGTCACCCTAAATGCCTCCCAAAGGGAGGCCTGACTGTCCACCTAACCCGTATTTTCTTAGAAATATTGGACTATGGCCGTTCTAATGGTTTCACTATAGATAGGGTCAAGTAATGCCTCAGCCTGGAAATGCCATGTAAAGGGGCGATGAGGATTGGTAGGGATCTGTAAGTGTAAGCAGGCGGGATTATGATCCAAAAGAGTGTTTGGTAAATTGTGTATGTGTGTAACCCAATTATTTGCGTCTTCATTTAACAACCAGTAGTCCAGGCAGGACCAGCAATTATAGGCAGGTGTGGTATGTGTGCCCTCTTGAGTATTAATGTTACGCAATCGCCAGACATCAACCAATCCCATTTCCGCTATAGCTTCGCAGACACAATGAGCCACCTTGAGCGTACGAGACCCTGTCGGGTTAGATTTGTCAACCTGCGGGTTGAGATGTGTGTTGAAATCGCCTCCCCAAATAACAGCTGTCTCTGGCCATGAGCGTAAAACAGTGAGCATTTGAATGAAAGATTTTAGGTCGTCTACCACAGGGCCATAAATATTAATAATCGTGAGAATTGTCATACCCAGTTTGCCTTGTCCAATGGCCCAGCAGCCTTCTGAATCAGTATGAGTGTGTATAGGCAGGAATGGTATACCCCTCCTGATTAATAATTGTGTCGGTGGAATATGATGATGCAATACGAAACCCCGCCCATTTATGTGCAATTTTAGTTTCTGTGTGTTTGTTCAGGTGCGACTCTTGCAGCAGGGCAATTTGGACATTATGCCTATCTAAATAGGCCAGCACCTGCCGAATCTTTTTGGGGGTATTGAGTCCATGGACATTCCATGTTATGCACCTGTAGTCTTCACCCATTGTCTATTTGAAAAATTCTCTGTACATGTTTGATGTCCAAAGTGTGACACTCATTGCATTTCATGTTGAGGGTCTTATTCGTAGCCAACACTATGATCCTGTTACTTATAACTACGAAAAACAATGCCCAACCCCCTCCCCTCACCCACTTTAGCAACCCAATTTTGCCAAAGACAAACCCACCCACCAGGGGACGTAGCGGCTTCAACCACTCCCCGATATAACGGGAAGGGGCCACCATTTGAATTGCAATGCTCCTAACTGCTAGCCAACTGTATAAAAGGAAAAGTATAAACATAGCAAGCAGTATGACAACCACAGCATGAAGGTCCATGCAGGAATACATATGAGGCATAGAATGTCGCTCATCATTGCTCTCACTGCGCCCATACCTATGAGATGAAAAGATTATTCTCTACATGTTTTCATTTGCTACAAATAGCCTTGCAGAGACATCCTGTCGAACCATGTATAGGCAAAAGGAGCATATATACATAAGACATTGTGGGGACATGATGGCAGGCCGTTGTTGAATCCATTCATTGTATCAAGCAATGGAGAAATGCTAATATTGAGTAGTCACTAATGATATTTCACCAAGTACAACAAAGGATACACAATAACAGAAGAGGATCATCGATCAGTCACCAACATCGGAGGTGCGGGTAGGAGACAGCTGTTTAGCTGTTCGTAGTGATTTGGTGTAGTCCATGGCCAGTTTCGGATTCACAAATATCTTTGCATTGCTGTCAGTACCTATACGCTGGCAGGCGGGATATAACATGGCATATGGTACCTGTCCTTTCATGAGGAGTTTTTTCACCCCCTGGAACTCCTTCCGTGCGGCTTGAACTGTGGCCATAAAGTCTGGGAAGAAGGATAGTACATTAAATTGATCATTTATGGTGCCTTTTTGTCGAGTGACACGTAGTACTGTATCTCGGTCTCAAAAGTTCAATAATCTTGCGATAATGGGTTGAGGGGGAGCGCCAGGCGGTGGGCGTGCTGCCAAGGACTGTTGACTGTTTTTTTTTTTTTACCTTTGAGGCGCAGTTGCACAGTCGATTATTTATTATACATATCCTTCCACTTGTAGATATGGTTCACCATTATCGAGGCACTTTATCCATGAACTATTTTTCTTCTTTTTTGAATTTGGAGCCTGCAACAAGGTGAGAGAGTACAAGAATTGGATGCCCACTCATTTATCGCTCTGTTAACCCAAGAAGTTGACCAGTTGCACTTGGGACATGTTAATACGGCGTCCCATTTTCAAAACGCAATTCTTTCTTAAAAGTTTGAACCTTGTAATGTAATCTTGGCATATGCCAACCTTACCTCAACAGTTTTCAACTTTTAAATCTATTTTTGTTATTCAAATGATAGTTTTGGTTACTATCCCTTTTGGATGATATGTTTGGATGCTAATACTTTGATATTTCTTCAATATTAGAATGCGAATGCTCAGGACGTTTTTTTCTGGTGTTGCATCATAGTGAAGACTCAGATCTATCTAACTCAGATCACCACTATTAAGGTGTTCTATACTTAAGGTGAGATGACATTGGATATCTTTTCCATATAAACATCAGGACGTGGTCCTTATTATATTATTTTTTATATTATTATTTTTTCGCTTTTTTCTTTTCTCCTTTCTTCTGTTTCTTCTTCTTTTTCTAATCAGATTTAGCTGTCCTTGAGGTATGATCAACTTACCTGTGGCCAGCAACCATTTAATCAAAACAGTGTACTTTTTTTTTTTAAAACTTTATTGTGCAAGTAAAAATTGTTACAACTATGGGCCTACAACCAGCCGGCCGCTAGAGCATAGGAAAGCAATCATTGAATATTACAAAACTGAGGCCATCTCCTAGCGTTCCGGCAATAACACAAGATACAATTCTCAGCAACACAGGATGGAATCAGGATATAATTATTTTGTTTATTAGAAAAGAACAAAAAAAAAAACAAGTCTCAAGGCGGAAAACATTATAGACAAAGTCGTGCTCCCACAGGGGGACCTTCAATAGAAGATGAACAATAGAGATGGTCACGGGGGGAGTCAGTGGGGAAGTCTAAAAATCAGGAAGATGAGTAAACTATACCAGGAATGTCGGATCAGGGGGATAGGGAAATGTCCGGATCCTCCTCAAACGAGGGTGTACAAATATGTGTAAAATAACGATATGCGTTCCACTGGCCCCAGATTCTATTCCACGCCCCGGGCTTGCCCCTAGCCAAATACAGTCATCTCTCTAAACATACACCAGTCCATATTCTCCTTCCATACCGACAAAGTGGGGGGCCTTTGGGAACCCCACAACTGCGCAATGTCTCTCTTTGCGATCATGTTCCCAAGGGCCGCCCACCGGGCCTGAGCAACGTTGTAATCATTCGGCTCCCACACATTCAACAAACATCTCCGGGCCTCAGGCAACAGAGCAACCCCGGTGACACACTCCATTACAGCATGGACCCGAGTCCAATACGCAGCCTCCTCCCGTCATTCCCAAATGATATGAAGGAAAGAAGCACTCAAACCACATCCACGCTTACATAACCCATCCGAGGAGAAACCCATGGCAACCAAACGAGGACCGGTAACATACACCCGATGAAGAATTTTGAGTTGGACGAGACGGAGATGGGCGGGAATGGCTACCTCTTTCGGGGGAAGACACTGCTGACTGCCAATCTTGGTCATCCAGTTCCAACCCGTCCCCAGTCCAGGCCTCCCGGAGACGCACGAGGAGATCCGCCCGATTGTTGATTAACTTCTTATATATCAACAAAATCGTACTATCGGGCAGATGACAATCAAGTATTCGGTCCTCCAGTGGGGAGGACTCGGGAACATTGGCATCGGCAGCAAAGACCGATGTCAAGGCATGTCGGACCTGTGCGTACCTAAAAATCTCTTTGTCACTCAGCTCATACTCACTCTGCAGCGCCTCAAAAGTCTTAACCGCACCCTTCACCCAAAGGTCACCCACTCTGCTTATACCAATCATATCCAATTTTTCAAACCCTTTCGTTGTCCAGAGGCATCCCAATCTTTCCGACGCATACAAAGGGGTCGCTCGTGTCAATCGATCATTCCATCCCAGGGCCCCATTTGCATCATTCCACACACGTACAGCAATCTTAGTGGGTCCCGTAAGATTCCTCCCTGATGCCCTAGAGTAAAGTGCCCTGTTGTAGTTACCACCCGGCAACTGATGCTTGTCCATCTCAAAAGCCGGATTTGGGCTGGGCGCATACATCGCGTGGTTAATCGCGCTCAGCTGGGAGGCCCAATAGTACCGCCTGATATCCGGGAGCGCCATGCCCCCGTCATACCAGGGGAGGGTTAGCTTAGCTAGAGCAATTCGTGAGCGGCCGTCCCAAATGAGTCGCCTTTGCAAGCCTTCCACTTCCCGAAAGTAACTCGCCGGAATGATGTCGAACGAATTCTGGAGTGCGTATGAAAACCAGGGCAGGGACATCATTTTAAAGAGCGCTGCGCAGCCGAGCGGCGACAACGGCAATCTACGCCACCGAGCCACATCAAGCTTTAACCTCTGGAGAGGGGGAAGAAGATTGGGCTCATAGCGGGACACTGGATGGAGCGATATAAAAATCCCCAAATATTTGAAGCCGGATTGCGAAACCTGAATGGGAAATCTGCTTGGCAAGGGAGGGAGGCCACCCGAAATGACATATACACACGACTTAGACCAATTTATGACCAGACCCGAATAATTGCCGAACGAAGTGAGAACGTCAAACAAGACGTTAAGGGATTTACGAGGGAAGGTAAGATACAGGAGAATATCGTCGGCATACAGCGATATTCGGTCCTCAAAATCGGGAGCCCACTGAATGCCCTTAATCGATGGTTCCCATCGGAGCCAGGCAGCAAGGGGTTCTAAAGCGAGAGCAAAGAGCAGGGGGGACAGTGAGCACCCTTGTCTCATACCCCTCCCAAGAGTGAAAGACTTGGACACTCGACCGTTGACGACCACCTGAGCCAGAGGTTCATGATATAAAAGCTTCACCCACCCGATAAATTCCGAACCGAAGCCAAATTTGGCGAGGGAGGCCCAGAGATAAGGCCATTCTATCGTGTCAAAGGCCATCGTGGCATCCAAGGAAGCCAAGATGTGCGGCTCTAGAAGAGACCCCGCCCTTGCGAGAGCACCATGTAGGCGCCGCAAGTTGAGAGCGGTGTTCCGATGCGGGATAAAACCGGATTGATCTGGATGGATCAGGTCACACATCACTGTAAGCAAACGATTGGCGAGAACCTTGGCTAGGATTTTAGGCTCAGCGTTCAACAGGGAGATGGGCCTGTACGGTGCGCCGCGATCCCGAGGCTTGCCCTCCTTAGGAATTACCACGATTGTCGCCAAACGCTGATCACAAGGGAGGGTGCCAAGGTCACGTGACTCTATAAACATATCGTGAAGATTTGGTGCGACTTTATCGGGGCGCAGTTTGTACAGCTCAATAGGCAAGCCGTTCGGGCCCATAGCCTTGCCTGAACGGACAGAACAAATTGTGATTGCAATCTCGTCTGCAGACAAGGGAGCCTCCGTGCATTCTTGGTCCTCCTCGGATAGGCAGGGCAGCGCAATATCACGCAGCAATAGATGGGAGTCGTCTTCATCTCTATCAGACACCGGGGAGTACACAGTACGAAAGTAATCCGCAAAACACTCCACAATCTCACTTGGGTCAGTCACACACTCACCATCTAACGTCTGAATCACGGGGACCACACAATTCGCTCTTTCTTTCTTGTCAAGCCACGCAATCAATTTACCCGCCTTATCCCCAACATCATACAGTCTACCCTGCTGCTCCCTGTACATTGACTTGGCAGCATCCGTGACAAGGGATTTGTAGTCCAATTGCTTCAAACCAAGGGCGTGGAGTCCATCATGGGTGACATCTGATTCTAGGCCATTCTCTAGTTCCAATATTTCCGCCTCAAGACGCACAGCCTTTTGATTCCTAGCTTTCTTAGTGTCAGCAATTAAGGATAAAGCCTGTCCACGAATGACAGTTTTGAAAGCTTCCCACAGGGACACAGAAGAGGAAACAGACCCCTCGTTCTCCAGGAAATATTGGTCTAGGGATTTTACCAAACTGTTACGGGTTTTGGGATTACGCAAATACCAGGAGTTAACAGGGGCGACACGCCCGCAGTGTTCACCCCAGTGTCCATACAAAGCCACAATGGAGAGTGATCCGAAATGCCCAGGGCCAGGTGTCTGATCTCTCTAACAGAGGGAAACTGGGCAGCGGGCATGAGGATGTAATCAAGTCTGGAAAGACTCGCATGGGCCCCAGAGTGGAAGGTGTACTGACTCTGAGTCGGATGCATCAGCCTCCAGCCATCTACCAGACCAAAGGTGTCCAAGATCCCACCAAGCCATGACTGGGACTTAGGAAGATCCCTGGGTGGGTGACGATCTACAGTACCAGAGAGCACAGAATTAAAATCCCCACCCATAAGGAGAGTGGAATCAGGGAGCTCTAACATCACACAGCCAATATCTGAGAAAGTGGAGGTCTGGAGACCCGGGGGAACATATACAGTAAGCAGAGAAAGAGTCTTACCCTCCCACCTACCAGTGAGGGCGGTATAACGCCCTCTGAGAAAGGACCGAACCAGTATACCGACCCCCCTAGAACCGGTAGTGAACCCCGAGTGTGCGGCCAAACGATAACCCTACCTATTCATGGCCAGACACATATTTCCCACCAAATGTGTCTCCTGCAGGAATACCACATTGGGAGACAAGCGACGCAGATACTGCAGTACCACTCCCCGTTTTATGCGATCACCCAGTCCACTGATATTCCAAGATATTAACCTCAACCCACTACCCCCATCCCAACAAGTGATACAGAATTCACCCCACAAAGAGCAGAACATTCGAAGCATAGATGAAACCAATATGTCGCCTTGAGAAAGAAAATCGAACTCACAAACACCCCTTCCCACCCCCCAACCAACTCCCATTACAACACCCCCCTCCCTGCACCCCTGCAGTAGACTAAAAAGCCACCCCAACATGCAGTGTGCCTGTTGCCCTAACATTCCCACTCTACAAAAAGACCCTGGAGGAGGAAAGAGGCCCGTTCCCCCCGCCACACTGAAGGGAACAACAGTAAAACATGTGCATACTAAAGGAATAGAACCCAATAGAACAATGTCTAGTTTTCGGAGATCAGGGGTCGAAGCATCATTTCTGTGCAGGCTCACCACCTTCGGCACCACCAGGGTGCTCAGTCCGGTCGGTCCGGGCAGGCAGGGAATCCAGCCAGTCACTCACATTTTCCGTCCGGTCAAAGAAGAATGTTCGTTCCTCGTACTCCACTCGGAGCCTGGTAGGGAAGAGCATTGCGTACTTCAGTCCTAAGTCTCGAAGACGTCGCTTTACACCCTGAAAACCCATCCTATGCCTCTGGACGAGCTGAGTAAAGTCCGGGTAAAAGTTAACTGTGGAGTTCTCAAATTTCACCAGGCCGCTCACCCTCGACGCCTGCAGGATAGCATCACGGTCCCTAAAATGAAAAAGTTTGGCGATGATAGGCCTCGGGGGTGCGCCCGGTTTAGGCTTTCCACCCGGAACGCGATGGGCGCGCTCTACTGCGAAGAACTTGCTCAGTCCAGAGGGGGCGAGATGGTTCAGGACAAGATCCTCCACCAGGAGATCCATCGAGTGAATCTCAGGATTTTCCGGAACACCTATGACGCGGATGTTGTTGCGTCTTGCCCTATTCTCAAAATCCTCCAGCCGATGAGACATATGATCATGAGCTGATTTCAAATTGCGAAGTTCAGTTTGAAGTTCCGACACATCGGCCGTGAGGCTAGTAGTCTTCAGATCCAGCGATTTCACCTTCTCGTTGGTCTTAGAGAGGTCGGCTCTGATCAGGGTGACATCAATGGCAACCGTGTCGATTTTATGAGCAAGAGCCTCATATTGTTGGCCGATGGTCTCCTTCATGTTGGTAATGGCGCCCATGATGTCCTGCAGAGACGGATCAGTGAGGGCGGTTGGGTCCTCCTTGGAGTCCTCCGGGGTACGGCTGGTGAATCCAGGGGAGCCTTTGGATCGAGTGTACCGGTCCATACTGTTGGATTGGACCGGTCCCCCACGGAGGGGCATCTTAGACTTCCGTTTCTCGGCTTCGCCCCTGGCTGCCATGATGGAAGATGCGCCCTGGAGGGGCCCGAGAGACCTAGTGAAAATGGCCGCCTGCGGGCAAGTCACCAACAGTACACAAAAACAGGTTTGTGTGGCCAAGGCAGAGACACGACTTGACCCAACTGCATAGAGGATAGAGTCTCGCTCAAGCTGAACAGAGGCTGGACAGATCCCCGGCCGAGCGGAACCTTCTCACAATCAGACCATGCCAGGATCCAAAAACGAAACTGAAAGTTGAAGTGGGCTACTGGGGAAAACCCCTCTGCCGTTGTTATACAACTCCGTCCCGGCTTCACAATCGGCCGAGTCCCCGGCTTGCCGCCGGGTGGGCCTCAAAAGTTCAAATCTATGTAGTTTCGGTTCCCAGAGTCCTATTTAAAATTTGAAAAGAGTTATGAAATCAGATCAGGTTCCTCTTCGATAATCCGTTCAAGAACTCAGGATTTTGTCAGGATAAGTTGCAAAGAGTGGCGAGGGTCCGGGGAGCTCTGTGCTCACGCAGCCATCTCGGATGCCCGCGTAGCTCCTCAACACAGTGTACTTTTTAATGAAAATATTGATGTGGGACTTTGTAAAAATTGATGAACTTATATCTACCTTTTTCAACACTTTTTTTATTATCATTAATATTCCTGTGACTTGGGTATAATCTTCCCTGTCTCAAGATTTTAACAATCCAAAATGCAATTTATATGTATGGGTCTCGTACATGTGTGTTTATTTCTCTTTTTCTTTTTCTTTTGGTCTATATATATGTTTGGTAAAGTTTAGTGCAAATATGATTTTTGTATTGTGTATTTACGTTTTTTATATGTATATTTATCTTTATGTATGTTATGATTATTACAGCCCTGACGAAGTTCCCGTGGCACAAAGGGAACGAAACGCGTTGGCTGTGCCGTTTTTATGAAATGACTGAATGAAGAGAAGAACTTCTCCAAAAATCTTTTCACGCAATTGACTTTATTGTAGTGCACCTTCCTTTTTCTATGAACATTTTGTGTCTTAAACATCCTTTGGCAGCGGGTGTTGGTAGAAGTTGCACCAAATTATATATTTTGAAACAGACAGAATTAATGTGCTTGACCTTGGTCTGCTGCTGTTCTCTTTTTTACACCTCTGGGGGCCGTCAGCGCTCGGGGAGAGAACCAGGAAGTCCCACCAAAGAAGTGACGAGCCGCTCACCACCCCAGCAGCGCCGTCTTTAGTTTATCGTCTTTAGTGTATAGCTGCGGGATTGACAGCAGATACCAGTCCGCAGGGTCAGTGCTGAGTCGGGTGTCTCCGCGGCGGGTGCTCAACCGCCATTAATGCCACGAGTAAAAAGACCAGCCCATGTTTTCAGGTCCAGTAGCCTCTGTTTCCGCCACTACTCACAGCCTCCGATAGCTCTAGGCTGTAGCAGCGATGGGCATATTAGGAGCAGGATACATGAAGGATTGTAAAGTCAGCCGGCAGAGCAACAACACCGTGTGGCCATCTTTCCGTGTGCCAAGCCACGCCCCGTGCATGGTAATAGTTACAGAGGCAGGCTACAGCTGAGAAAACAGATGGCACGCTGCAGGCAATTAAAAGAAGTGCAAGCAGAGCGGACTAAAACTGTAGTTAGGCACCGCTGAATCGGAAGTTAGAAAATGACCAACAGTCAACAGAAAGGGAGATAACAACAGCAATACCACAAGTAAGCCAATGGCAACAAATTACATGAAGTTTAAGTCAACATGCAGTTTACTTTAGGTCTTGCTGAGTGCATGCGCTGCCAAGACGAGACCTAAAAACTGAATGTGTATTTTTTTTGGTTTGTATTTGAGTTGGCGACGTAGATAGGTTTTACAAGTGAAACCTATGTGAGGGGGTGCTGGACAGCTGGGTGGTGGAAAATGGGGGAGAAGGAAAGGACACTGGAGGGGAGTGGAGCCACAAGGGATCGCAGAGGCAACGAGGGAAAAAGGAACTGAAAAAAAGCACAGACAAAAATAAAGCCAAACAAAGCAAATGAAAAAAACAAAGGCAGAGGCAGAAAAGCAATGGAGAAGAGCAAGAGAGGGACAAAAACAGCAGATAGGAGGGAAGTCAAGCATCAGAGCAGTGATGCTCTACCACTGGACCACCAGGGATGGGGCACAGGCAGGAGCCTGTTGGAGAAGGAGGGCCTTGAACTCCTGAACTCGGGGTCAGAGGGACCAGCAGCAGCAGAAGGGGAAAGCAGCAGCAGCAGCTACCAGATGGTGCTGCCCTGTGGAAGGAGCAAGTCCACTAAGGTATAGTCCACCGTACACCCAAAAGTGCACTAACAGGGTCCAAGGAAATGCAACACCACCCGGTTGCCTCCTCTGATCTAACAGTGGTGACTAGATTCCATGTTCCTTAGTGAGCAATTATTATTATTATTATTATTAATCTTATATAGCGCGTGGTTACCCTTGGGCATCCCAGCGCTTGTCAAGGTATCCGTCAGCCCGTTGCAAAGCCAAATCCAACGTATTAAGACGGGAAGAGATGTGTTTTCAGAAGCTCCCGAAAACGAAGAGTGCAAATCTCGCGTCGCAATTTCAATGGGAGCGCATTCCAGAGAGTGGCTGTATGCACCAAAAATCTTCTGCCGCCAGTGCGGGCCTTATGAACTCTGGGGACCTGAAGCAGAAGTTTTTGATCAGAGCGAAGAGCTCTGTTCGCTTTATAGGGCACCACTAACTTCCTTAAGGAAGGAGGTCCTTTCCCTTGGAGGATCTTATGGGCCGTACAGAGAGCCTTAAACTTGACCCTCTCTCGTACCGGGAGCCAATTCAATGTTTCCGAGGTGGGCTTAGCTGTCTCCTTGGCACATTAATCAGCAGCCTAGCCGCCGCATTTTGCACCTGCTGCAGCTTGCTGAGCGTGGCTTCCGGGGCACCAAGGAATATGGCATTGCAGTAATCGAGCCTAGAAATAATTAGCCCCTGGATGAGTAACCTCCTCGATGGCAAGGGGAGGAGGGGCAAGACTTTGCGGGCTGAGCGAAGAAGCCCAAAACAGATCCCCGCCGTTTTCTTAGCCTGGGTTTTAAAAGAGAGATCTTGCTCCAACCATACTCCCAAACTCTTGATCTCCTGCTTGGGGCTGTGGAGCTCCTCCAGGCAGCTGGGCCAAACGGTCGAGGGGAGAGAGGGAGTCTTGTGCCCTAACAGCATTATCTCAGTCTTGGAACCGTTTAGTTTGAGCAACGATTCACACATCCAAGTGTGTACGTTGGTCAGGCATAGGCGCAGCACGTCTGGGTTCTTCTCAAGCTGAGATAATGCAACCACCAGCTGGGTATCGTCAGCATAGCTGACGATTTTTATCCCAAAAGGGGCCACCACATCCTCCAGGGGGGCCATATAAACGTTAAACAACGTAGGGCTCAACGAGGAGCCCTGTGGCACACCGCACTGGAGGGGGATAGATGTAGACTTCTCGCTGCCTTCCCAGACCTGATAGGTACGACCACACAGAAATGACCTAAGCCATTGCAACGCCACTCCTGTGACCCCCGCATTGGACAGCCGTTGGATCAGCACTGGGTGGTTTACAGTGTCAAAGGCAGCACTGAGGTCCAGGAGGATCACTGCCACTGACCCTCCTGAATCCAAAATGCTCCTTGCTTCCTCAACGACTGCCAAAAGGGCGGTGTCTGTGCCCTGCCCTGGCCGAAAGCCCGTTTGTGACTCTCGCAGCAGGCCATTGGATTCAAGAAAGACAGATAGTCGATGGTTGACCAGTCTTTCTGCGATCTTACCAAGACCCGGCAGCAGAGAAATGGGCCTGAAGTTTGCCAAATCGGAAGAATCCAGATTGCGTTTTTTCAGGAGAGCTTTTACAACCGCTCTTTTCCAGCTCGGCGGCATCACACCCTGGGTAAGGGATGTATTAATCAGGTTCGCTATGGGGGCCACAACCACAGATGTTACCTGTTTCAGAAATCTCATTGGGGCTGGATCCTCTGGTGAACCAATCTTCATGGATCCTAGCACCTTTGCGACCTCTGCTACAGGGATTGGACCAAAGGTATCCAAGTGGGAGCAATCTCCTGCTGTCTGATTGCCTGTATGTGCAACCTGCACGACTTGGGGCAGTGCAGCTATGATGTTTTCTATTTTTAAATGGAAGTATTCCGGGAACTCTCTACACTTCTCAGCTGGATTATCCTGATTCAGCGGGGGCTTCGGAATTTTGAGGAGTTCCTTTACCACTTTAAAGGTCTCTCTCGAAGAATTGGAGGAACTTTTTATCCTTTCCTCAAAAAATTGCGCCTTGGCACTGCGAAGGGCATTTTTATATGCTCTTATTGCGGTGCGATATTCATCCCGGCCCGCCACCTCCCAGTTTTTTCTCCAAGTTCTCTCCAGCCTCTTGCATCCTTTCCTGAGGATTCGTAAGTCCGACAAATACCAAGGGGCCGAACCCATCCTTTTACCCCTCTTTGCCACTCTTTTCTTAGGGAGAATGGCATCCAGGGAATTAGTTATCCACAGCTCAAAATCCGCATCAGCCGTAACCGGGTCCACTGCTACAGGAGGGCACGAGCTCTCAAGTTTCGCGATCCAGTTATCAACTGATAACCTGGACCAAGCTCTTTCTAAAATGCAAACTCTCGGAGAGGGGGCAGTTCTCAGATCAACTTGCAGACTGACCGGGACCAGGAAATGGTCTGTCCAAGGTAAAGGGCAAATGGGCAGAGCTGTAAGATATGGGATATTTGAAAAGATGGGATCAAGGAGGCGACCCTTGGAATGCGAGGGTCCCAAGTTTTTTAGGTTAAGATTGTAGGCTTTAAGGTCACCCAGCAGATCAGCCGCGGAGATTCAAGTCCCCTAACACCACGAAATTAGTCGTCGACGAGGCCAACTGCGTGACTGTTTCCATCAGGGAACCAACAAAACTTCCAATAACTCCTGGTGGACGATAGATCAGGACGCCAGACACAGTCACCGTGGGGAAAACCTGTAGAGAGAACTGACAGCTCTCACAGTCCTGGACGTCACTGTTCTGCGCCTTACACACAAATGTATCTCTATATATAATGGCAATGCCGCCTCCCCGCCCCTTAGGTCTATCAAGATGGTATATTAAAAAACCTGGGGGAAGGGCTCGAACCATGTCTGCACCTGAACTGGCAACAATCCAAGTCTCCGTCAGGAACAGGATGTCCAGGTCATGATCATGTATCAGGAAATTAATTTCCAGTGCATGACACGGGAGAGATCTACAATTAAGCAGAGCCATTAAGAGGGTGTTTTTTTCCTTATCCAGTTGCGTAATGTGGCATGTACTACAGGCAGTGTAAGGTGTAGATCCCTTATAGACATACTTACATGATGGCTTTTTAGGAGCGCGCAGCGACATGATATCCTCACGGGAGTAAGTTATCTGCATTTCAGAAGATTGAACCAGGGGATCAGGCCCTAGGCCCGTCTGGGCCTGGACGGGCACAGACAGGCTGGACTCTGGCGTGACTCTGGCGCGATTACGGCGCGCCCGCTGCGCGTCACCGCTGCGCGTCACTGCTGCGCGTTTCCATGTGAGGATTAAGTATGGAGCTTGTGTGCCCAGGTGAACACTAGAGTGCTAACTCGAATAGCCACTAATGTCCCCAACTCCACCCAAGATGGCCGACACACTTTCCCCAGCAACCAGCTAATGGCCCGCCAAACAGCGGTGGAGATCACCAAGTTAGAGTGCAGGTAGGCGCTCTAATAGCAGTACAAAACGGCGATTTAGCAGCATAAACGGCGAATTAAAAACCGGGGCAAATAAATCAGTTACAACTCAGATACAAAACGGGGGAAAGAATTAAAAGCGTGAACGCCTTAGATACAATAAAAGTAGTGCTAATATTAGCGCTGAAGAGTACAGGGCAGCGTCATGCAGGAAGCCTTGACCAAGGCCGATTTAACAAACTACCTCGCCTTAAGTAGGGAGCTCGTGTGTCCAGGTGAACACTAGAGTGCTATCTCGAATGGCCACTAACGTCCCCAACTCCACCCAAGATGGCCGACACACTTTCCCCAGCAACCAGCTAATGGCCCGCCAAACAGCGATGGAGATCACCAAGTTAGAGTGCAGGTAGGCGCTCTAATAGCAGTACAAAACGGCAATGGTGGATCAAGCTGTGTGGCCCAGGGCCTGGGGCAAAGCCGACCCTTGCCCTTGGCAACCTCTGCCACCAATGGCCAATATCAGTGACTTGAACCAGTTTGTGGAGTCCCTCACCTGCCTTGTGTGGTGTCCTCGATGATGTGGGTCAGCTGCAGTGCAGGGATTGCACATGGCACAATGTGCACCACCCACAAGCATTAGGCCTAGGCCCAGCATAACCCCCGGGCCTCCTCCGCTCCCCGTCTCACATTCTCCTCACCTGGACATGGACACCAGGGCTCAAGCCACCATGCTCTCTCTCTGAATCTGTGACTCAGCCAGTAGAATCTTCAGCCAGGCCTGATTTCGCAAACCTGGGTCCAGAATTCACCTCTGCTGTAAAAACTATCGCTGCAACAGGGCACTCATAGGTGCAAATTTGCAGTACTCCCACCACACAAGTTTGGCACAGCTCAGGGGCCTCACCCTCCACAGCATCCAGGCAGTGGCACCTCCTCCAGCTTGTGATGCAGAGAGACGCGGCCCACCATCGGCAATCTCCTCAGTGCACCCTGGTGTAGTGGTGGTGTGTTATGCAATGCAGACTTCCCCACGTCGGTGCGCAGAAGCGCCTCTACTGATCACAGCTCTAAGGGGCACCAGGCGGGCTTCTCATACAGGTCAGGAATGTGTCTCCATTCCACCTGCCACCCTCGCCACCAGGTAACGATGATCGCCGGCGCCTCAATGCCTACAGCGGTGGACCGTAGCCTCTGGCCCGATGTGGCTCTCTTCCACTGTCAGGCCGCAGTGCCTCCCACTCAGACGCAGGCTTAGTGTGGCCTCCAGGCCCCAGGAACTGTCCGCGCTTCCAGGTATCTGCTGCCATGGTGTTGCAAGGATGGTGCAATGAGAAGTGTTGCATCACTATTTTTCCTCAGCAATGCACCACTTTTCATTAATGAGGCACTGATTCTGCATTTCCTCTTCCACTGGGACTCTGTCTGGTCATCTTGGCTGATGAGGGATTTGGGGGGGGGTTGTTGACCAGTGTTTTTCTTTACTTTTATTTCATTAGAGGTGTATCTGTTGGCTCTATTTGCCTCTAGAGGCTGAAAAGTGACATTGGGCTGACTAACATGGATTTATTTGCTGCTAATTGGCTGGGCATCACTTTTTTGCTGCAACATTAGAGTTAGCGGCAATTTTTCACCGCCGGTAGCTGATTCTAACGCCATGTAATGACGTATTGTAAATATCTGCTAACATGGCAATGGGTTTTGGCGATAGACAGCGGTAAAACAATTGCTGCTAAGCAACGTAAAAACTGCTTAGCTGCAATTCTTGTATGTATGTCCCTGGGTTTCTTTGCAATGTTTGCAATGTCAGTGATGAGTAGAATTTTATATTTGCCTGTAAATATTAATGAGGCATGCAAATTGTAACCCCATTGGGAATTGCAAACAGTGTCTGAGACCCTGTTGTACATTCACCTTTGCGAGTCACAAATTGCAAGTCACAATTCGTTGCAATTTGCGACTCACAAAAGTGAAGGGTCATACATTTGGCCCTAAATCTTAAGTTCCCCTTATTGGAGTTTTGCCATTTGAGTGTCATTTTGTTCATTACATTTTGCTAAATTTTTCGATTTTATTTTGGGATTTTTATTGTTTTGCATTTTGACTTTTATTGTTTTGATACTTCATAAATACTTGCCCTAATTTAAGGTTGTCTGCTCTGTGCCAGTCATAGGTACCAGTGGTGTGAGGAAATATGGTTCAATTTGAGGTGTGGTCGAACAAACTCACCATGTAATAAACTCACAAGCCTGTCTTGGGTTCATTTGCAGAACGTTAGCTTAATCCAGTGTAGCTGTGTCTTTGAACAGTCAGACTTTAACAAAGTGAGTACTGGAAAGAATTTCAAAGTACCAAAGCAATCAACAATGAAAGAAACAAGATACAGAGGAAATCCGACTCCAATTTATATAAAATAGATCTCATTTTTCTGAATTTATAAACACCAACATTAATCAAATTCACCTGAGGGTTCCGGCGATATAGATTTTAAGTAAATCGTAAATCACAGCTGTCAATAAAAATACAATTAAGGATTGGCATCTACCACAGTTATTTATTTTGGAATTTTATAAAGCGCTTAGTTACGCTCTCCGGCGTGTCCCTGCGCTGAGAGTGAGCATGTGGGAGGGTGGAAAGTTAAGGGAGTGCTAGGCGAAATAGGTGGGTTTTGAGGGCTCTGCGGAATTTGGCCTCAGAGGGTTCAAGGCGTAGTTCAGTAGGTAGCAGGTTCCAATTCTTGGCTGCTAGGAGTCTGAACGATCTGCCCCCCATAGAGCTCTACGGATTTTGGGGACAGCGGCCAGACCAGTGCCAGAGGATCTAAGCATCCGCTCTGATCTATAGGGGGTGATGAGACAGTTGAGGGGGGCGGGTGCTCTACCTCCAAAGATGCGATGGCATATGCATAGAGCTTTGAATTTAATCCTTTCACAGATCGGCAGCCAGTGAAGGGACTTTAGAGCAACTTTAGAGGACGTTCGCCTAGGGAGCCTTAGCACCAGCCGGGCTGTAGCATTTTGCAATACTTGGAGACGGTTGAGACTTCTGGCCGTAATGCCCAGGTATAGGAGATTGGCATAATCGAGTCTCGATGTGACCAAGGCATGCACAAGGGTCCGTCTGTCACCAACAGGGAGCATGTCAAGGACCTTACGTAAGGTCTTGAGTATCCCGAAGCACATTCCCACTACCCGATTAACCTGGGGAGCAAATGACAGATCGGAGTCAAGTAGTACCCCGAGGTTTTTGGCCTGTTGACATGGCGCAGGAGTAGGGCCCAGACAGTCCGGCCACCATGCCGAGGACCACACAGACGGCCCCCCCCCCCACCACGAGCACTTCAGTCTTGGAGCCATTCAACTTCAGGCAGTTGTTGGACATCCAGGAGGCCAGCTCCTGCATGCAAGCACTGAAGTTGGCGGCCGCAATTCCGGGTGCCCGTGACAGAGAGATGGCCAGCTGTGTGTCGTCAGCGTAAGATACTAGTTGGATATCATATCTTTCCACAATAGTGGCTACAGGGGAGGCGTAAAGTTTAAACAGGGTGGGGCTTAGGGCAGAGCCTTGGGAAACCCCTTGATCGAGATTGAACCTCCTGGAGTAGTGTTCACCCTGTCTGACCTGAAAGCCCCTCCCCGTCAAAAAGGACTGTATCCATCTGAGTGCCACCCCATTTATTCCACCCTTGTTAAGACACTGTAGCAAGATGGAGTGTGCTACAGTGTCAAAGGCGGCACTTAGTTCGAGCAAGATGTGTGCCATAGTTTGTCCCTCATCTACCTCTTGCCTGATGGTCTCAGTGGCCAGGAGCAGCGCAGACTCCGTGGAGTGGCATGAGCGAAATCCAAACTGAGTGGGATGAAGAAGATTGGATTCATCAACAAAAGTCATAAGTTGGAGATTGACAACCTTTTCTGCCACTTTGGCCATGTAAGGGAGAAGGGAAATAGGTCTCAAGTTGTCCATCCTGTCCCAGCTGAGGTTCGGTTTCTTTTGGAGCGGGAGCACAATTGCTTGCTTTCACTTTTTAGGTACAGTGCCGGTCTTAAAAGAGAGATCGAGAACATCTCTAATGTAAGGTTCGAGGGTTTCAATACTTCCTCCAAGAAGTTTCGGTGAGGCCGGATCACAAGGGGACCCCGATTTAATAGAGCGACAAATCCGCTGAAGCTCATTAGAGGATGGAATGATAAAATTGCCTAACCTATTTGTGCCTTCGTCTAACTGTAGGTTTTCCCTGAACTCTGTTGCCTTTTCCTTACCCCCTGTAAAAGCGGAATAGATATTGGCCACTTTCTCAGAGAAATAGGTGGCAATGCGATTGCAGGACTCAACTGAGAACGAGGAAGGGTCGACAGAAGAGCTGCAGATGGAGATTTCTTTATAGATTTTAAATAGCTCCTTGGTGGAATTGTGAGCTTCTCCAATCCTACCTGAGAAGTAGTTAGTTTTTGCACGCCTGATTAGATTGTGATATTCCCTGTGTCTGCCTATATATCTCAGTTTGGCTTGGTCTAGATAGGCCACCCTCCATTGCCTTTCTAGTTTCTTGCATTCTGCTTTAACTAGGCGAAGTTCTTTGCTAAACCAAGAGGCCGATTTGTGAGGTCTGCTAGAGGGTTTTTTTAGGCAGAGGGGGGCTGTGTCATCCAGGGCAATGGTAATGCGCTCATCAAGTCTGTCGGACGCTGTGACAGCATCTTCCCTACCTGGTCTACCACCTTTGGTGAGGGCAGAGTCGAATTTGGCTTTAGAAAACTTAGTCCATTTGCGACTCAGGTATTTAGCGTTATAAGGCTTTAGGGCATTACTTGCAGGGACAGTTATTGTGAAAGGAATTACAAAGTGGTCGGACCACGGAACAGGAACTGGAGACTGGATTTTTACACCATCCCAGTTGGCAAATATAGGATCCAACAAGTGGCCCTTTAGATGGGTGGGGGCTTTAGATCCAATGGATAATTGGAGGGATAGAAGTTGCTGATAGAAGTCAGTAACTGCTTTGTCTGTAGATTGTCTAAGTGGATATTAAGATCGCCTAGAAGCAGAAACTTATCCCTACGGAGGGCAGTCTCCGTGATGTCATCAGTCAAGCAGGTAATGAACTGGGTAGAGGGGCCAGGAGGACGATAGATCAATATGCCATTCACCATATTCCCCGTGTTAACCTTGATGGAAAAGGTTCCTATCTCGCTATCGGCGATGGAAAAAGGTTCAAGTTGGCAAATCAATGGCTGTTTGAAAATTATCGCTATCCCCCCACCTCTGCCTCCAACCCTCTCCAAATGAACCATAGCGTATTCCGCAGGAAGAGAAGCAACTATGTCCGGCCCAGAATTGGAATCAAGCCAGGTTTCTGTAAGAAACAATAGATCAAGTTTCATATCTGATAGTAGTTCATAAATATCAAGGCTATGTTTCCTCATGGATCTGGTGTTAAGTAACCCGCACGTAATCCTAGTGTGCTCCACCCTGGGTGGGGGTATGGTCAACCAAGTATATTGACACACTTTGCAGCTATTGGTGTCCTCTGCATTAAGATTGTGGAGACAATCTTTAGCGTAGTCGGGACAAAGGTCCCTAAGTTGTTGTGCATTCCAACATATCCTAGACCCAGTTTGGTCAGGGGTCATGGCCCCTGCCCCCAGGGGTCCGCGGACGGGCGCAGACGGGCTTGCCTTTGGCGCGCCTTCGGTGCCCCGCCGGCGCCCCCGCTGCGCCCGTCCGCTGCGCCTCCTGTATAAGGGTGCCATTTTATCCACTCGAGGGCGGGAGTGCGGGCGGGGCTTAGCGCTAAAATGCTAGCCCACCAACCTTCTCCTCACCCAAAATGGCGGCCCGAGTAGCCCTTACTCGGCTACAATTGGGTGAGTGCCAAAGTGCAAATGCCTTAAAACCCTAATGTCGGTTTTTAGAATTATCTCCCAATGTTGAGGGCTGGTCCCGGCTTTCCGCCTCAGGACGCTGTGAATTTATGAGAGCGAACAGTTTCTAAGTGCACCGGATTTCTGTGCAAATAATTTGAAAATACAAATGACAAAGTTTAAAAGCAATTTAAAAAACAATGAAACGCCTTCAAGCGCTCGGAATCGCCATCCACACACACTCGCAGTCAGTGGGGAATGGTACTTGATTGTTTTTATCCACTCGAGGGCGGGAGTGCGGGCGGGGCTTAGCGCTAGAATGCTAGCCCACCAACCTTCTCCTCACCCAAAATGGCGGCCCCGAGTAGCCCTTACTCGGCTACAATCGGGTGAGTGCCAAAGTGCAAATGCCTTAAAACCCTAATGTCGGTTTTTAGAATCATCTCCCAATGTTGAGGGCTGGTCCCGGCTTTCCGCCTCAGTACGCTGTGAATTTATGAGAGCGAACAGTTTCTAAGTGCACCGGATTTCTGTGCAAATAACAATTTGAAAATACAACTGACAAAGTTTAAAAGCAATTTAAAAAACAATGAAACGCCTTCAAGCGCTCGGAATCGCCATCCACACACACTCGCAGTTAGTGGTTACTTTAGAAACTTTTTATGAACTTTAAAACTTCAGCAAGAAGCAAGTCAATGGGATCACTAAGGCTAAGCAGGACAGTTACCTTGAAGTGAGAGTAGTGTCCAACCTCTATGGGCGAATCATTATAGGTTCCAGTGGAGTGGTCCTAATGCAACGAATACAGGATGATGAAGATGCTGAAGATGGGGGGAGATGCTGTGGATGCTGATCCGGTCAACAGGAGTCTTCCTAGGGCCATAACTCAGTCCATGAACAAGGCAGGGCATCTTTGGCCACAGAGGCCTATGTTCCTTAAATTTCATATGACGGCCAGTC
The DNA here is from genome assembly GCF_964263255.1 of Lissotriton vulgaris. NCBI lineage: Eukaryota > Metazoa > Chordata > Amphibia > Caudata > Salamandridae > Lissotriton > Lissotriton vulgaris. The sequence goes on along the minus strand of NC_141693.1, from coordinate 1,635,016,195 downwards.
TAAAAACAGTTGCCATTGGTCGAATGGTCTTTGTTCACAGCGAAACCAGTGGTTCTCTTGAACTGAGGCTATTGTCCCTCTTGGGCAAACCTTGATGACTCTCTAGTACCTTGATGACTCTCCAGGATCCAGCAGATGCGGGTGCAACATTTGAGTGTCAGGGTTATTTCTCAGGGGCTGCTCTTTGGCAGCCAGCGGCAAACAAGCAGTTGTGGCTACCAAGTCTGCCAAGGAAACTACTTCATCTTTTTTGGCTATGGAGCTGTGACAAGAAGTCATCCAACTGACTCTTGGAGTTCACTCCTTCTGGCTGGTATGCACAGGGACTACTTTTCTGGAACAAGGCACGACAGGTATAGACCTCTGTTGCTAGCCCAAGGATCAGCAGGTGCAGTCCGCTCTTTACTGCAGCCTAGCTTAGCCAGTTCCTAGAAAATTCAGCACAGTCCTCTCCAATGCATATGTGAGCTGAGAACTGGGTGCCTAGGGTGCCACTTTTATTCCTAGGACTTGCCTTTGGGAATGTGGTGACTACTAACCAATGGGCTACCAGGGCCTCTCCTGCCTGATGACGACATCCTATAAAGTGTTGCATCTAGCTATCCCAGAGTGCAACATTCTGCCCACTCCCAAGATGGAAGGACCACTCTCTCAGTGGTGATGCTTGGTTGCCACCCTATAAGTGCCCATAGGAAAACCAGTTTGGCATCATGTCTACCAGAACAATAAAGCAGCGCCTCTCGTGTGTGTCCGCCGTTTGCCATTCAAAGGTGACTTCCTCTTAGAGGATCGCCTTTTGTGTCTAAACCCTGTGTGGTTTCTTGCCAGGGAGAGGTAACACCTCTTCCAATGACAGGCTTCTATAGTGTCATTTCCTGGTAGTCGCCCAAAAAGGGCAAAAGGCTGTCTTGTGGCCATAAGCTGTGAATAGCCACTGAAGAACTCGGACGACAGGCTGGCAACTTTCTAAAGTTGACTTTTACTAAAAAGTTACATTTAATTTGACTTGGGTATTGAGTCGGGTTTAATGCAATGATTCGTTTGATACTTTGAAGTAGCAACATTAGTAGTCCCATTTAGAAGTTATTACAGCTGAGTTGTCAGCATGTAACCCTCCCCTCGCCAATGGCAAAATCTTCAATTTGGGTTTTTTACTGTTAGGACACAAAACACGTCCTACCTTTTAATTTACAGCACCCTGCCTTGGGGCTCAATAGATCTACCTTACGGGGAACTTAGGTATATTGAAAAGCAAGGTTTTGGCTTTGCCATGGCTATAAATGGTAAAGCCAAGTTAGCAGTTGAAAAAGGTCAGAGACATACTTTTACTTTGTCATACTCATGGTAACACAGCAAGTACTGCAGTCCATGAGGGACACTTTAATTTACAGGCTCCTGGTATCCCTAGTACTAGTACTAGGACTAAGGTATTTACTAAGATAAATTATGCCAATTGGGTGTCCTCTGTTGTGTAGGAGTGTGTGGATTCTGGAAGACGTAAGACTCAGACAATGTAATTCTGAATGACGGGTACATTACCTTCCATATTAGTTTCATTCATTAGTCCAATATAAAACACTATGGGCCACATGTACAAAAATTAGAAATTGCGGTTCTTACTGGATCGCAATTAGAAAATCACAATTTCTGATGTACTAAAGAATATATTTAAAAATATTGATTCCTAGTGAATTTGCTAATCGACCTACGTCATGAAAATCCATAAGGTAGGTTGCAATTTGTGACTCACCAGGAATTGCTACCTCACAGGGATAGTGGTCTGCTGGGGTCAGCAGACCACCATATTTGTGACTGCTTTTAAATGAAGCAATTTTTAGGTCTCAGCTGGGAAGCGCTTCTGTTGTCTCTTCGAGATCTGTTGTATATATTTTGTGGGCTGCAGCCTGCCCATAGGCTTCCCAGTTGCAGACTCCATCATTGCACTCATATTCTTTCTCCCCATTTGTCCATGGCATGCATTTGTCATGCTTCTACCTGGGTTTAGTTGTCCTCGAGAGCAGGAACCAAGTACTAGTATCCATCCACTCCTCCCATCTAATGACCACTTCAGGAACTTCTTTTTTCTTTCTGTAAGAACTGTCTTCAGAAGCACTTGTGTTTTCACTGACTCCTAGGCTCTGTGCGCGTTTCAATAAAATGCTTTAAATCATGTTCTTATCTCGTCACATTTGCTGAGCATTCAACGATGGAGATCAGCTGTTTTCAAAGGGTGCCTTATATATTCAAAGTTGCTTTCTTTTTATGAACACTGTGCAGCACATTTCCATGCAGCATAGGGGTAAAGATGCACATTGATGTATGCTACATACACAGATGAAAGACTCTGCTGTTGTCATCTATATCACATACATGCGGCAGGCTGGTAAGTACACTGGATCCTTTTTAGATGCATGCTGTAAGCTCACAGGAAGCTCTTCTCCAACTTGACTTTTCCATTAAGCGCTATACCTTTGCATGAAGCGCAAGTGAGCTGTAAACACTCCTGATCTATGCTGATTTGCATTGTATTCTTTTATTGAGCCAATTAATTTGTTATGCAGAGCAAAGGACCCAGTTAGATATCTGTGAAGCCTCAGTGCATGGTATGGCCAATGTTTAAAAGAAATGTTTTTTCACTTGCTCTGTCTCGTGTAGCCTCGTTCTCCCTCCCTCCCACCCGCCCATCCCAATTCAGACAGATGGCCATCACATCTGAATGCTCTGAGCTCAATTGTTCCACTTCTGTAAATATGGAACCAATAACACTGCATTAAATTACAGCTAATACTGTGTATAAACATTTTCACAGTACTGGTATTTTGGTGGTGTTAGTTAAAATCTTGTAATTTCTTCTTACACATTTGTTTCAAAACATGACTGCTGCACTAGAAATATTGATGTAGGAAGCCAGGTGAACATTTTGTGACAAGTAAAAGTTTCAGAAGATTTCTAGAGGGACTTTAAATTAATTCAGGCTGTTGCTTACCTTATTGCGTGGTATTCTGGTAAGCTGTCAGGAATCAGGTTAGAGAACAGGCACAGTGGGTCTCGAAGTGCTGAAGGACAGGCTTATGAAAGCTTGGAAAAGTGGGAGGATTAGACTGCTAACTGTGAGAAATTCATGCTCAATCACTTCCCTGGCTATGGTCAGGAAGGGTAATGCCCTATTTAGATTTCCTGAGACCTTAACTCAGCGCCTTGACAATGAGTTGTGCAGTTGCTATGTTATGTTATGTTGATTTGTGAAGTGCAACTTATCACTCATGAGGGAATTCAGAAACGGAAGCCGGGTGGAGCTCCTAGTTGAGCAGCCAAGTCTTCAGTTTCTTGCAGAAGCCGAGAAGTGAAAGAGCTGTCCTGATGTGCTGAGGAAGTTCATTCCACTTCTTGACGGTGATGAGGACATGGTGTGCTCTTCTTACTTGCTTCTACGGACTCGGGGGACCTGTGTGAGGCTGAAAGAGGTAGATTGTAGCTGTCTGGATGGTTGGTAGAAGTGAAGTTGGTCATTGAGATATGCTGGTCTGGTGTTGTGGAGGGCTTTGTAGGTGTGGATGTGCAACTTGTATTGAATTGGGTGAATTTTTCTGCAGGGTAGACAGTGTAGTTCAGTGAGGTTCAAAGTGATGTGAGTGCCTCTGTAGACATCTAGGATGAGTCTGGATGCTTTGTTTTGGATGATCTGAGGTCTTTGTGTGAGCTGTTTGGAGATGCTGATGTAGAGCGTTTGCTGTAGTCAAGTCTGCCTGTTATGAGGGCCTGGGTAACCATGTGTTTTGTGTGCATGGGGAGCCGTTTGAAATATCTTGCGAAGCAGTCTGAGGATGAGGCAGCAGAATGCGGTCACCGAATTAACCTGTCTATTTATCATGAGTTTGTCATCTAGGATGATGCAAAGGTTTCTGGCATGGTCGGTGGGAGTAGACGAGGGACCTAGTGTGGATGTCCACCAGAAGTAACCTCATGGAGATCAGTTGTTTCCTAATAGGACGATCACTGTTTTGTCCAAGTTGAGTTTAAGGCAGGTCTCTCTCATCCAGTTTACCACGTTGGTCTTGCAGGAGGTGAAGTTAGTACAGGCAGTGTAGTTTGCGTCGGTGAGGGAGAGGATGAGCTGCGTGCCTTTGTAGGAAAATGCTCCTTTTTGCCTGATTGCCCCCACTTTTTGCCTAATGTTGATGCTCTTTGACTGAGTGTGCCCTGGGGTATTGCCAACCAGCTACTCAGGGCCTATGTTCTTTCCCTAAACTGTGCTGTTGCAAAACCCAATTGGCAAATCTCTGGCCGCATGTAAGTCCCTCGTTAAAGGTATCATAGGTGCCAAGGGCACTGTGACCAGGGAATGCCTCTACTGGCTGCAGCACTTACTGTGCCACCCATAGAACCCCTGTACATTTAATCACACAAACTGCGATTGCATGCTTTGTGTTTTGGTGCAGAACAAAGTGAAGTGTTGACATGGCACACATCCCAGAGTGCCATGCCTACAATCCACTGCCCTGGCATAGGTGAGCCACTTCTCTAGCTGTGTGCACTATATCAGTGGTGAGGGTATAAGTGCATGAACCCTGTACCCTTACAGTGTCTAAGTCAATTCTTAGACATTGTAAGTGCAGTCATGCCATAAAGAGTGTATGGTATGGGAGTTTGTCATTCCGAACTCCACAACACCATAATGGCTGTACTGAAAATTGGGAAGTTTGGTATCAACCTTCTCTGCACATTAAACCCACACTGATACGAGTGTGAAATTTAATGAACTACACACATAGGGCATCTTAGAGATGCCCCTTAAAAACAATCTAACTCTAGTGTCCTGGCTGAGTGGCTGCTCGCCAGCTGCCAGCACTGTGCCTAATAAAAATGAATGTGTCCATCTGTAACGAAACAGGTGCGCATGCAAAACACTCTGATACCTGGGTCTAGTTCATACAATATAAAACTCTAAAAAAAATATATAATGTTTCTGGACACCTGGGCCGAGAGCCTGATGCTCACTGAAACAAAGCACATCCTGAGTTGAAGTGCCAAGCCTCCTCCCCAGGATGGGCAGGGCCCACAAAGGGGAAGCTTCATAGTCTTGCCGCCTTTGTGAGCTAACCCAGCCATTTGCTGCTCCAAACAACTGGCCCCCTCTGGTTCAGACCCCCACTTTGGGCAGGAGAATCTGTGGGAAAACCAAGTTAGGAGGAGAGGTGTGCCCACCTTTGCCAACCCCACCCTTCTGGGGGGGGGGAGGCAAGGTGAATCACAACTTTCAGTCCTACCATCTTGAAGATGGGGGACCCAACCAACCACAGTGAGACTTATGACCCTCTCTCTTTGGAGGGTGGCATAATAGGGGGTGTACCGACCCCCAAGGAAGGGGCCCATTGATCCTGACCTGTACCTACCTGTAACACCCCTAAATGTAGTATTTAGGAGCAACCCCCAAACTTGCCTCCTAAAACAAAAAGAATGAAGAAGAAGAAGGACCAAAGACCCATGCTGAAGGAAGAAGAGAAGGACTCAAACTGACTTGGCCCAGCCCTACTGGCCTGTCCCAACCTCGACCTGCTCCAGTGAAATCCCGGCATGTCCTGCAGCCAACATGAACCAAGAGGACCTGACCTGCCTTCCTCAACCAGAACTTGCCTCCTGTGAGCACCAGATTTGCCCACCAACAGTCTCTGGCTCCAGCCAAATCTGCATGTCTGCACCACTCTGCACCCAACGCCTATGGCCTGAGTTTGAGTAGCCCAACACCATGAAGAGGTCTCCCTGGTGATCCTGACCTAGGATCTGGTGATCCCTGACCTACCTCAAGTCTCCAACTGATGCCTCTATCCCCTTTCTCGAGAGTTCCCTCGACGCGACCAGAACCGGTAAGAAAATCCAGACACCAAAAGACACCCCTGCACCCTATCTTCCACGGCCTTCGGTGGCCCAATCGATGTTGTCTCAGCATCTAAAGACATCCCAACTTACCTCTCCAACTGATGGTCATCTCCAGAAAGTCTTTGTCCTCAAGCCTGCAGGGTTTGTTGTGAACCGAGAATTTCCATTGAAAACGACCGGTCACCCAATGCCAAAATAGCTCCCTGCACCAGGCTGACCCTGTGCTGCTGTGGGTGCACCTTGTATTCTAATTCGCATCTCCCTTTGCCCTGAGCTTAAGTCCAGGAGCTTTGCTCCCACAACCTTGTGGCCTGCTCATGAGCATCCACCAACTGGAAGCCCCCTATCCCCCATTGGATAACATTGTACCTCAACACTCTGCACCCGGCCGCCCTAGTGCCGCTGATGGTGCTTTGAGAGTGTCTTCTTGACCCGGGGAAATTCTTGTTCTCACCTCAGAAAACCATCTCCCAAACCTACATACGTACCGGACTGCATTGACTGCTTTCTTGTGAAAATTGTAGAGTTGGTTTGTATGAATCGTTAAGAATCTGCATATGTACAAACACTGATTTACTTACCTTTTATCTAGGAAATGTCCCAGTGTGATATCTAAGCATATCACTCTGAGTTGAAAAGTATCTTAAAAATTAATATGAAAAGTAATGTACAAAGTAATCTCAATAGTAACTGAAAAGAAATTCCAACAGTTTTATGAACAAGTGACTTACCTGTAACCTATCCAATTGCATTCAACTGAATTCAAACTGAATTTTACTGCAATATTCTTGCAAAGTAGTATTACACTTACCTGTAACAGGCCTGGCCTTGTTCTAGAAAATAAAATATAACTAAATAATATTTTTATACAAACAGATTGGTCTGAGTACAGTCTTTGAGTATGACACAATTTCTTGCCTGACTGTGTACAATAAATGCTTTACACTACCCTCTGGTAAGCCTTACTGTTCGCTCACACTACCACAAAAAAAGAGTGAGGTATTATCTCCTTTTACCTCTGCCTACCTTTCGGGATCCACTGGACTCACTGCACACTATACCTTACTTTGGTATAGTATATACAGAGCCAGCTTCCTACAGTCATCTCCTTAGAAGACCATTTTGATGCCATGGGCTCTTATGATGCGGGCGAGGTGCGCCATGTAAACAATGTACTAGTTTAGACTGAGGGAGGAATTCTGGGGGACTCCACAGATCAGCTTCTTGGGTTTTGAGGTGCATGGGGGAGTCTGACTCATTGAGTTCTGTTGGCAAGGAAGAGGAAGAAGGTGGGTCATCTCACGTTGGCCCCTTAAATTCCAGAATCTTGAAGTCTGGTGATGAGGTTGCAGTGGGAGGTAGTTACAAAGGCTGCTGAAAGGTTGAGAAGGATGAGAGCAGCGGTTTCACCTCTGTCCATGATAAACCAGATGTTGGCTGTTACTGCTAGGAGAGCTGTTTCTGTGTTGCGGTTGTTGCAGAAGCCTTTACTGGGTAGAGTCAAGGAGGTCGTGCTGTTCAAGACGGGCAGAGAGTTGCCTGTTGATTCCTTTCCCCAGAACTTTGGACGGGAATGGAAGGAGCATTATGGGTTTGTTTTTGCTGACTTCTATTGTGTTTGCTGATGATGGTTTCTGCAGGAGAGGTGTGACTTGTGTGTATTTCTAGCAATCAAGGAAGGTTCCGCTAAGGATGGAGCAGTTGATGATGCTGGTGAGGGTGGCACTGATCAGTTTTCTTCCCAGGTTGTAAATATGGTGTGCGTAGGAGTCTTTGGGGGACTCTGAATGGGTGGTCGACATAATTTTGGTGGTGTTTTCTGTGGTGAGCGGACTCTAGTTCATTAGATGATGGGCATTCATGGTAGTGGTGGGTAGTTGCATGATGATGTGTTCTGTATTGGGGAGGGATGTGTAGTTAGTATAGATCTTGAGTATTTTGTTGTGGAAGAAGCCAGAGAGTTTGTCCTAGAGGTCCTGCGAGTGGGTAAGGATGTTGGTGGCTACCGTTGGTGAATTCTCCGAGGATGTTGAAAAGGTCTTTGCTGAAATTGGAGCACAATTCTTGTCTTAGTATGGGGGAAGCTTTCCTGGCTTCTTTGATCTGGCTGTGGTACCTTCTGAGGGCGGATATGTAAGCAGCTCTAGAGGTGTTATCTTGGCTGTTTCTCCATGTTCTTTATACTTGTTTGCAGTAGAGCTTGGAGTCTCTTGTATCAGCATGCTTGAGTTTGAGTTCTACTGTTTGATTTTCTTCAAGGAAACCAATGTGTTGGTGCAATCTGAGATCCAGTTGGTGAACGTGGTTAGGCTATTCTGCAGGATAGGCTAGTTGAATCTGAGGGTGTGGGCCCAGTTCACCTCAGCTAATGTTGTTCCAGTTGTAGATGTTAATGGCTAGCTTCGGTTTGCTGGAGTATGGCATGCTGATGTAGAAGTGTTCGATTGAGTGGTCTGTCCATGTGAGCAAGGCGGGGTGGCTCAAAGTGATATTGTTGCTGGATGGGAAGACAGCAATATGATTTGTGCCTTTGACGAGATGTGTGAGTCCAATGTTTTTGAGGCTCTCTAAAAGGACGGTGCCATTGTAGTCTGAAGGGTCATAGAGATAGAAGTTGAGGTCACTGAGTCATAAGAAATCTATGTATATGATGGAGATGGGAGTGATGAAGTTGGTGAGGAGGTTGCTGAAAGTGGTGCGTGGACCTGGAGGCTGATAAGCATGGGTGCCTAAGATGGTCATGGTGTGGCTAATTTGTAGTCAGAGGTGCATGTCTTCCATGAACATGAACACAGTGGGTTCATCCATTAAAGTTGTGCCAGTTATGGTCTCTTGTGGATGATCACAAGACCTCCTCTGGGTTTGTGCTAACTGTCTTGGTGGACTATCTTGTGGGTAGGAGAGATGCAGAAAAAGCAGTCACAAAAATGAGTCAAAGCAACAAAACAGGCACAAATACAATGCAACAAAACAGGCACAAAGGAGGAGAAAAACCATCAAAACAGGTACAAAAGATGGGACAGAGTAACAAAATGGTCACAAAAATAAAGCGCAGTTCAAAGGACAGAACAGATAAGTATGGGCGGAAAATCCGTTCCGCTCGCGGATTTTGCAGATTTTCGGTAAATTCGCAATCCGCAAGATTCGTGAATTTCCTGCAAAGATTTTATGGCTTGCTTGCACTGTTCGCGTGAGTTCGCGGCTTCCCAGTTCAACTTCGCGCCCCGCAAATAAGCGCTAAATTGCAGAAATACGATCTTAGCAAAACTGAAACTACTTACCAGGTTCAAAAGTTCAAGCTCATCATTAGTAGCCATTTCCTGTAGTGCTTCCTGAGGGGCCCCTCCAGAGTTCAGCTGCCAACTTGCAACTTTTATGTGACCCTGCTCTGACCCTCAGAATAGTTACACATATGCCACAAAGGTCCTGAATTACAGCTAAGGGAGACAAGCAGGAGCCAGGCTGGAAGTTCAAATCCAGTGACACATTAATCAGCCCCTAATTCATTATTGTCAGTTGGGGCAGGGCAGGTGTTGTAACTAATTTTGCAACAATGAAAGCACTTAGCAAGTGCAAAAGATCACTAATCAGGAAGCACTAAGGAAGCAGGTGCCAGCTAAAAAAATATTCTGTGACACATTAATCAGCCCCAAATTAATTCAGGTCACTTGAGGCAGGGAAGGTGTGCTTTGCTTTGCCACAATAATGTACACTTGACAACCAGAGGGTGCTGTGATGAAACAGAGGGTGGCATGTGTGAGCCAGAGGGTGGCATGGGAAAACCAGAGAGTGGCAGTGGTGACAGAGGGTGGCAGTGATGAAGAAGAGTGTCCCAAACAGGCTGGACACGTAGAAACAACAAGTTCGCAAAACTTGCGACCCGACAGGTAAGTTCGCGTTTGGGAAATTGTACAAAAACCCTCGCGACCTGGCAGAAACCCGCACGAACACAAAAAAAACACAAAAAAAAAATCCGCAAATTTGCGAGAATTCGCGGATTTTGCAGATTGCGAGTTCGCAAATCCGCAAAATTCGCGAACGCGAGATTCGCAAAATTCGCCCATGCTTAAGAACAGACCCAATGACGAACAAGCAAGAGGGGAAGAAGCAAGAGTGTGAAAAGTGTGAGCTACAGCAGGGGACCGAGAGCAAGAGAAGAGGAGCACAGCCAGGTTGGTCCTTGATGCAGAGGCCTTGGATTGGTCAGGACCCTTTTTGGTGTCCTAACTGTTGTTTTCTCCTTTCAGTCACCTTTGCGCCTTCATTAGTGCCCTCTGTAGTATTAGTAGTAATAGTAATGTTTATTGCATAATTTTATTTCTAAGTAATCCTAATACATGAATTGACATTATTAAAAATCATTAGAAAGAGTTGTACAATAAATAAAAGAATACTCTATCCCTCCTCATTGTATCAAATATCATGCTGTGCCTTAGCATGCCCATTAATGACATTATTATTTAATTTGAGTCTTTTATAGGTTATATCCAGGTGTCGTATTAATCTCCTAATAAGGCATTCATTTGTAACTAAAAGCAAGCTGAGGTGGCCTGCTTTAGAGTGTGCAGTGATTGCTCCCTGAAGCAGGACAATACTTTTTGTTTTAAATGTCGCTCAGCCCTGAGCAGATAATATATTCTAAGGTTTCATTCCAACAGTTACAGAGTCTGCAGTTTGGGGAACTAGATGTGGACTTCCAGGAACATTCAAATTCTTTTAACAGAATAAACAACCAACGGAATCTCAGACATTTGTGTTTTATTGATGCCTCTAAATTAGAATCAATGGATTTCTGGCTAGACTGAAAATATGATTTTCAAAGGTTGCTCTGTATGTTTGCAATATGAAACTTTATTTGAATCTCTTGAACGAAAGGACACCTGAAGATCTTCCCTGGTGACTTTCATCTTCAAGAGATCATTAAGCTGGGGTAGATTATGTTTTTTGATGGCAGAATTGTTTTGATCAAAAGAAAAAGCTGAACTGGTCATATTGTTCAGTGTCAATTCTTGATAATTCATAACTCTGTAGTACCGTCCTCTTGGTTGTCGGTCTTTTAACCCAAATTTCTTGTAGAATCTTACTGGTGTATGTCCCGCAAGGCTAAGGTGCCTTCACCGGATTCCTGGTTCACTCAAGGCTCATCATAGCATCAACCAGTCCTGGATCTCCCAAAGGCTAATACCATCAGGGCATTGTTTTTGCATCCTTTGAAACAGATGATGTCTTGGAGAATAAGCTTCGGTGATTGATTCTCTCCTGCCGCTTTTCCCTGTTTCTTCCCTGGTTGCTGTGTCTGGTTGTAATTAACACTCTGTTTACCAGCACAAAGACCAACTACATTGGTGACTTTAATCGACCTAATACTGTAATTAGATGCACACCAATGTTTTCGAAGATCCAGACCGGGTACTTATAATTAAAGATCCTGGTTAAAGAAATACCAGACAATGATGCTCTTATGCTTTCGGCGAAGAACCCAAGCACATTGGCTAATCACGAATGACCATGTCAACCAAAGAAAGGGAATGTCATAGGAAGACAGGATTGTGCTTCTACTGCACAAAGGCTGGGCATTTGGTGAGAGCCTGCCCTCAGATACAAGGAAACGACCTAGCACATCCATGAACATTGGAGCAATGATGGGCTCACAAATTACAGAGGTTTCCGTTACTGATCAATCTCATTATTTCTTTCAAGTTATGATTGCTAATTTTCGAGTACTCTGATTGGCCTTGGTAGATTCCCGAGCATACGATTTCTTTAATGATAATCAATTTAAAGGAGCATGCCAGATTCACATCAGAGAAAAATGGTTAAGAGATACAATGAATATGTTGGAAACTATCACCATTTGTGTGGTGTACACCCAGATTTTTACCTGAAATGTTTTTATTGGTCTTAGAACTCCTGCTAACCCACAGTAAAGTGCTTGCGATCCTCCTTTTAGCATGTTTAAATTGGTATACAATAGATTGGCATATTTTACCAACCTATAGGTTCTGTCCCTAGATTATGGTACAGAGTGTACCTAGGACCTGTAAGTTAAATGTCCCCAAAGGGCTGTAGCACACATTGTGCGACTCACTGCAGTGACCCAGCAAATCTGTTTCCAGGCCTATCATTGTAGTCTGGCTGTGGAGTTTTAAACTGCCATTTCAATCTGTTAAAATAAACACTTTTTGTCGGCTCAAAACCTTTCTTTTCAATATTAGGTCACCCCTAAGTAGACCTTATTGCCCATAAGGTATTTAAAATTAAGACAGTAAAATCTTTACTGTTCCACATGTCCTTACAATGAGAAAGGCCCAAAAGCTATTTTCATTGTAACCAGGCTGGCTGCTCCATAGAAAAACACTAGGTTTCATTATTGCATTCAATAATGCTAATTTTGGTTTCGAAGCAGCTAGAAAAATATGTCAGAGACTCTTTTTAATAGTCAATCAAAATCCAATGTAATAGTAAAAGTTGATTTTGTATAGCTAATAAAGAAAGGGTACTTTTAGAAAATTATCTTTTCTCTGACTGAAGTCACTGGAAGCTAATCTGCATTTTGTTCTCCCTCTTCTGCCAGACAGAAATACAGATTTCAATTGATGTGGACGAGGTGTGAAATTGCTTCCAGGACAGAGGCAAAAGGCCTTGGGTGTGGTGAGATGTTGACAGGATAGCCTGTGGGCTGGGCCCAGGACCTTGATTTAGTTCAAAGAGAACTACCCTGTATTGCTGTACTATTATCTGGATCCCTAATGGTGATTCTTGGCAGCATACAGTGTAGTGATAAGTAGGAGTGAACAGGTCATTTTTTACCCTGTGTCACTGTACTGAGGCCTACAGGCTCCCACACCGTTTTCAAGAGTTCAGCTGCTGTATGCTTAACTCACTGTTGGCCTATATCAGTTAGATGCAAGAGTGGCGACTCTGCGCTGGTTGTATGTGTGCCAAAGGTACAGTATTGGATAGAGCAGTGCTGTGCAGCACATGCATGGTGAGTGTGTATAGTGAGTATGTATACCTGTGAAGGATACATTGCACGATAGATGTTGTGCTATCCAGTGCAAGCATGTACTGGATGGATTTGTACTCATAAATGGTAAAAGGTGTGGAAGCTTAAGTGTTGTGCAGTGCATGCATGATGAATGTGTGCACTGACAATGTGTTTGTTTGCAAGTAGCACACCAAGGTACAACACAAGACTATGGTACTGAACAGTGTGCAAAGCAAATGTGTTTGCTGAACGTATGCGTTTCTGTTTTGCGAAGCCCAGGCCTGACTGGTGAAACCATGAGGAGTAGAGGAATCCCCCCCTGACAGATGTGTGTATTGCTGCATTCCTATGAGCTGGGCGAAACACACTGGTGTAGGGAGAGAGAGACTTCCCTTGTACACTTTAAAAGATGCTCTTTTATTCAGTGATCCTGGACGCACCTCAGGAAGGATATCGGGTTAATAAGGGAATCATAAAGAATAGGGTTAGGAGAATAGGATTAACCTTTTTATGCACATATCACTGTGGCTGACATCCAGTTATGAACTCTAGTCACTCCCATGGCCGTTGTTGCTGTGGGACTATCAACTTAGAAGTCTCTCCTGCTGTGACAGGCTGTCTTTAAAGAGGAAAAAGCAAAAAGAAGCAAAACTCCACAATAAAAAGTCAAAGACCTAGACCCTAGATCACATTTGGTTTCTGCAAATGGACCATAAGAAGAGGAGGTTGAGACGCCCAAAAAGTGTCATCTGCCAAGCAGCCTGTCAGGCTGTGAGAGGAGGGAAAGTTCTCCAAGACTTCTACCTGTGACCAGCGCTGGAGGCCAAGGCTTTCTAGGCTCCCTGATTGGTGACGGGATATCACCCAGGGAAATCAAGACCATGTGCTGTGGTGCCTGGATCATCGGTGTCTGCCTGCTAGCCAAGACCAATGTGCCCTGTGAAGAAAGGGAAAGCATTGGAGGGAACAAGGTCCAGTGGGGAGCCCTGCTGTGAGGACTTCAGTTCAGTTGCAAGGTGTGAGAAGATGGTTGTGCAATGAACAGGTCATTACATGTGTGCAGGATTGTTTTGTGACCTCCGTATGCTAGGAGAAGACCACTGTCAATTTTAGCCATGAATGAAGTGCTGTGTGTAAAACATGTGCCATCTTGTTGCGGCCCTTAGTGGTGACCCTCTATGACAAGAGGGGCTGCCGTGATATAGGGTGCTGGGCAGTGAAGACCGAAGCATTGCCAGCAGGTACCACTCCCACCCCCTATGCCAGGAGGTCCTGCAGGTACCAGTGACTGTGAATTTCTGGCCATCAAAAACTGGAGAAAAAAAAACTCGTGTCGAGACCTGCTTGACAGGTCTGCTGAGGTTTTCTTATTACACTTGGGGCGCACTTCAAAGGACAAGACCCAGAGGCTGAAATAATTCTTGTGTATTTATTGTCCTGCTGCTGGTTAATTTTGCCTTGTTCTTCTAGAATGCTGTATCTGGGCTTCTTGGGACTACATGGTCTACCTCAAACTGTATAATGCTGTTAGATGTGGAATGACACAAAGGTTATGTTAATACACTCTCCACATACATCCCCAGCCCTAAGAACCCAAGTTAAGTGATTACCAAATACTAACACCATCTTGAAAATGCCCAAAGTGGGTAGTATTAGCCCTAGGAGCTTTTACCCCATTGGTTAGGGGGTGCCCAGGAGCTTGTGCCAGGCATAAATGTGGCACCTCCAGGCACACACTTCCGAACACTCAGGGGGTCCTGAGGAATATCAAAAGAGGACTAAGCCTGCTGTTTGCAGCATGAAAATATCCCTGGAGAACTGGACTGCTCTCTCTTATACCCTGAATTCCACTTCAAGGGTCTTATGTCTGTCTTCTTATTCACCCTAAAGGGATACCACATGCTACAAAAGGTCTTTCCTGCAGCTGCCCACATGATCAGTGGTAACTGAACCTTGACTGGAATCTGCCTGACATCCAGTGAGTCTTTAAATGCCACCCCTGGGAAGTATACTCATGTGGTAGACTGGGATGTAAAGGATTAAAGTCAGAAGGTAAAATCTTTGATCAGGGTGAACCTGGTTAGTGTATATGACCCATGCATCGGTGTTCTGCATCAAATTGTGCCTAGGCCGTTGGACAGCTATCATAGTGGTTGTCTGTTAGGCGAGTTTGGGCCTCCGAGCCCCTAAATCCTCCAAAATCCATCTACCAACCGTGTTGAGTGGACTATCAGCCAGCGGATCCGGTGGTGCTGCCATGGCCTGGTGTCCTTATGCTGGGGAGGCGGCTCTCGGGACCCCCAATGCGACTGACCTGATCTCGCAGAGAGCGGCCTACATTGCCTTGCCGATGCTGGTGGGCGCCGGTGCTGAGGGAGCCAGATGCACCCTGTTGTGACTGACTTGAGCAGGGACCAAGAGGAGGGCTGATCTGAGCACTCCTGGTGAGTTAGGAGATGGGGCGATGCAGCGCTGAGGAGCCTGGGGTGGGTTTGGCCCTGCCGCAGGACCGAATGGAGAGATTCTAGGCCCAGCTGTGGCCAGGAAGGGTGGTGAGTATATCTGATGAACTCCACTGCATGGAACGGGCCCTGCCTGAGACATACGTGGCATTGGCAGTCGCCTTTGTGCTCCCCGAGGGCCCGGGGCGCAGGCTATCCTTCTTTTACTTGGACCGTTGGCTGGTCGTGGCGAGGCAGGCCTGTTGCATCGGCCTGTCTGCCATGACTGTGCCAGGAAGGCGGGGGCCGCCACTTCTGGACCCGCTGACCTCTGCTGGTAACCACAGAGGATACCCCTCCCTGATCTGTACGTGGCACATAGCTCCCGCATTGCCAAACTGTGGCCCCCACCTCCGAGAGCCCGGGTGTGGGGCCTGCTGCCTTCATCAAAGTACTCACTCTTATTCTGTAAGGTAGGCCCATGGTGCGGGGGCAAAAATTACGTGCCCCCGCGTGCTGTGTGACGCACTCCCCATGAGGAGCTGGGGGGCCTGGAGACTGTATTGGGATTTGGCAGTGTATGCTGCGTTGTCTGGAATCCCGATTGACCCAAGATACAGGGGACCCGTGACCTTCTTCCCCCGAGCGTGCAGTGAGGCACATCAGCGTCCTACAGCAGCGGAAGTGCATGTGGGTGGGCGCTGGGGGCCCAGTGAGTGTAGTCCACGGGCTGCAGTGGTGATCATCCTAGGCCCAGCGTGGCTTGCGGCCTGGGGCAGGCTGATTCCGAGAGGTTCGGTTCACGGTGGTACACCACGGAACTCTCAGGGTGGGACTAGATCCGTTGTGAGACCCCCTAACTGTGTGGCATGAGGTGGGGGATAACAAGCCTTGTCCCTAACATGGTTAAAGACAAGCCCAGTGGTCCGGCTGCATAGCAAATCACCATAGACAGCTTCACCTCCACCCATTGGCGGTATGGGGGTGCGGACAGTGGGAGCCCCATCCCCGACAATGCTGCCCTACTGGTCATGACCACCCAGGCTGGAGACACACTGGATGCAAAGGGCAGTGGTCTTGGCAGTCTTATTCTTAAGAAAGGAGATGAGGATGTTGATGGCATCACCAAAGCCGAAACCAGAGTAATATCCATGGAAGACTCTATTGCAACTCTACAACAAAAGGTTAACAAACTTACTGCGGTGGCGCAATAGCTGGCATCCCGATTGGAGGTTGTGGTGGGTTGCTCACGATGAAACAACATCCACCTGATTGGCTTTACGGGAGACTGTGAGGGTGCTCCCATAGAACACTTCATTACATGATGGCTGAAGACCATTATGCCTGAAGACTCCCTATCCCCCTGTTTTGTGGTGGAACGGACTCACCGGGCACTGACTTGGTACCCCCCCCCCCCGCCCCCGGCAGAACCCCCCGCTCAGTCATTGCCAAACTATTAAACTATATGGACCGGGACACCATCTTTCAATTTGCCAATGGGCACAAAGAGAAGCAGGTCTACAACTCTAACAACGCTATGCTTTTCACTGACTATACCCGGCTGATTCAGCAGCAATGCCAGTCCTTCGCTGTAACCAAACGTAAACTTCACAAGCTTAACTTCCAGTATATGCTACTATACCCAGTTCACATGCGGGTTATTTACAAGTCCAAATTGCTTTTCTCTGATACTCCGGAAGCCATTTTTGCTTGGACAGATGAGGATGTTCATCTCAAGCCACACACCCTGCCTCAGTTGGAATTTGACTCCTCTCAAGGAACCCAACGACAGGGGTCAAAAAAGCCCACCTCCCTGTCATGATCTCAAGACATTTACCTCTTTAGAGAATACGGTCCACCCAGGATTACTGCCTGACTCGGGGGATTGAAGCCACAGACTTCACCACACCCTGAACGGTTAGATTTGAGGACTACAGGAAGCTGGGGAACCATTGGCAAGGGCTCTGTGGGGTCCCCGTTTGGGGCCCGGGTGTCTTAATGCTGCTACAGATACTTTAGGTTTTGGAAAGTACTGAGGTGGGGGAGGAGTTGAAGACAACAAGTGTTCATGCAAAAACATTTGTACAGTTCAAGCACAGGCATGCAGCTACAGTCCCTTCTCCACTCATGCCTTGCTTATGGCATCCCTCTGATATACAAATGGTCACGCACACTACTAACACTCATACGCGTGGAGTTAATATCATGACTTGGAATGTTTAAGGGGTCCTGGACAAAATCAAACGGGGCGCTGTCCTAACACAAGCCAAACGCTTAGAGGTGGACGTTCTCCTTCTTCAAGAGACACATGTGATGGGCAATAAACCCCTGTGTCCGGCTCGCTATGGATTTAATCAGGTGTATCACTCAGGATTTGTCCGCGGGTCCTGCGGGGCAGCTATTCTCATACATTGCAGAGTTACATACATCATGTCCAAAACATGGTCAGATTCTGGGGACGATCGTAAAAGAGGGTAGTAGTGTTCCCTAAAAGGGAAATACCGCATATCAAAATAAACCAATATTATACACATTAACAGTTAATGGCGTGAATAATATACAAATTGCTTTAAGTACAGCGGGGTGCTTAGCTAGCTTGAAGCACCAACCACCCAAGAGTGCTATTGGCATGTCGAAATGAACATGCACTTAAATGACAGAAAAATAAGCTAATACAGTACACCCATCTTAAGTTAGATGTTGTCCAAAGCAAGAAGCAAAATCATGGACAAGTGTCAAACAAGATTCAATAAGGCAGTCCAAGTGATCCTAAAATTCCAAGAGGATCCAATAATGCACACAGTACTTCACAAGACTTCCGTAGACAACATTCATTTTATTGATTTTCAGAAGAAAAAAAATTCCAGCATGTAAAGCAGCCACCACGTCTTTCAGTACTAATAAGTATTCAGAATTTCTCAAGGTTGGAATAGCAAACAATCATATATATTTATATATATATATATATATATATATATATATATATATATATATATATATATATATATATATATATATATATATATATATATATATATATATATATATATATATATATATATATATATATATATATATACAATAAAATCAGGGTGTATATGACTAATCTCCTAAATAATAATACATTAGATACAAGTACCTATCAAAAAACAAAATCCCAAGATTTCACAAGTGGGAATGTCATAAAAGCTGTGCTATACCATAGTCTACTGCTGCAAAAGGTGTATATAGCCCAGAAAGTTAGAGAAGGACCATAGCCTGTGCACAAAAGAAGAGGGCAGCTGAGAAAGTACCATACCCTAGATCACAACGGAAAGTGAATCAGATAAAAGGAGTGAACCCAGGTACAGTCAAGACCACAGATGTCAAAACCTGAAGACGCATGAAAGAAGTTCGAGCACCATCTCAAAAAACCAGTAAGAAACAGGCAGGTTAGATAAACCTTGAATATGACCAATTGCAGATCAACAACCCATCTAAAGACAGTTCATGGTAGGTTTGACATCCAGTCAAGGTAAATAAACGAGTCGAATAAGATTGAGTTTCTAAAAAAAAACAACATATAGGAAAAGGATACTGAATATCCTGTCCCAAGCAAAGAGACCGTACACTATTAGTGATAAAGTATCATTCAGAAAACATGGCATGGCTAATAAGTAAACAAAAACTGGAAAACAATCTAGTAAACCCAAGTAGAGAACCAGGTGGGTACCAAATTGCCCCCCTGTGAATATAGTTTATATCATCATCTGTCACTAGTGGATACATGAAGGTAATGAACCATTGTGGAAAACCCTCATGGTAACAAAAGAGTTGGCACGTGAGAGACCTTAGAGCTAAAGTCTGAGTCCAGTTAGCATAAAAAATGGCTTAAGTATATGCCAAACACTCACCACAAACAGAGGGCACCTGTGATGGCGATAATGAGAGAAGCCTCAGAGTAAAACCAGATACTGGCTGGTGCAGCAATGAGAGTACTAAATAGAAAAAAGGCATTGATCAGTGTACCAGAAGTAATGGCCTGTGTAAATGAAAAAAACAGGAATAAACGCACTCCCCAAAGATTCCAAAATGTAATTAGTCATAGGTTAATCAATTCCAAATGTATAGTTGCAATGATGTTGTGAGACCACGCCACGTGACGAAGAAGTAAAACAGCAGCACAATCCGGGCTTTGACGTGTCAGTTACCTGATGAAACAAAATGTAATGACTATTGCATAGTGACAGAAACTGGAATGGAATAAAATGGATAATCCAAAACATGGTAGAAATGGTATTAGACCAAGGCAGCCCGACTCACCTAGTAAGGTAGTGTGGTGCCACTGAAGCTGCACTTGATTATATGGAAACAACAACTGTGAGGGCGGCCAGACCGGGTAAGTGAAAGGCCAAAGTGACCCTGAGTAGGAAAAAAACAGCACAATTTGTAAATCACTCGGAAACGGATGTGTCACAATAGTCAAATATACACAGCCAATAAAACTCACCTACATAAATGGTGAGGTTCTAATTAGCTACGACTTCCCAAGTTAAAGAAAAAAGACGAAAAAGACCTGATTCTGATACACCAAGTCCTGTGATGTGAAAAAAGTAATAAGAAACCGGTCTAATCCCAAGGTTCAGTCACCGTATGTACTCAGCGAGATCTGCACAAAAACTCAACTCATGTTTCCCCAAGGTGCGCTGAACCTTCCGCCCGTGGTAAAGCTCGCGAGTCAATAGAAGCACAAATCATGAGCCATTTTAAATTGAATAATGGCACTCGAGTGCCATGTGATCCGGAAGGACGCATGAAAATCTTTGTGCCTCCTATGTGTACTGCGGAGCTCACTTAGGGGCATATTATCAAGAAACGGCGTTAAATTGAGCGCCACTTTAGCACCAGAAAACTGCTGCTAAAGCGGCGATAATGGGCTTGATAATATGCCCTTGTAAATTCCCTTAGGAGCCAATTTTCTGCTGTGATCATCGGCTTCTATTGGAATTCTCAAGGGCATATTATCAAGCCCTTTTTCGCCGCTTTAGCTGCAGTTTCCTGCCAATAAAGCGGCGATAATATGAATGTCGCTATTGATAATAGGCCCCTAAAATGGTCCGCCATCTTAAAGAGTGCAAAAATACCGAAACAACGTGCTTGCTCTCTAGATAGTAGTAGAAAATAAATGACCCATGCCCGCTACGAATACAAAAAAACGACGTCATGAAATGTACTGAAGAGTCCTGGGAAAATATAATCACACAATAATTATAGTCCGTCTGGAACAAAATAAAATGAAGTAAAATCCGACTGAATCACTGAATAGTATCACTGAATAGTAAAAAATTAAATAAAACCCAAGTGAAACAGAATCCAATAGGATATGAAAAATGAGATATAAAACAAAGATTCTCAAATGAGTGTACCATACCATAGAGATATCACAATGGCAGCAACTGGTGAAGACTGTGGTGCCCGACACCGAAAAGGTTCTGCTAGAGAAAAAACCACTTTTCGAAAAACAAGGGGACCCAATGAGTTCCTAGGGACCTTGGGCAATCAACTTTTAAGGAGAACAACGGTCCTTAGGATTAGAATTTTTAAATTCAAATGAGAATATAGACTACAATCAGTACTATATCAGTCAATTTTTCAGTACCCAGCCGGGCCTGAAATTTTTATTCAAATATAATCATAGATAAAAAGACCAGGGGTCTAATTCGGAAACTAATAGGGTACAAGCCGATGGTTTGGGTTGGAGAGAGGGTTGGTGCCTCGGGTTCCTGTAGCGAAGACTTATCAATAATACTCAACGCGGATCCGCGTTGAGTCGGCGCTTTGTCATTGAACACGCCGGCAGAATCCTGCTCGTATCGTGAGCAAGACAGCACTGCCTATGCACTCAAGACCGTAAAGTCGGTTGAGTACCCACCATCGTGTGGCTTTGGATATACCTTATTTCTTCTTCGCGGATGAATCAATGTAAACGGGACATTAGTATTATTGATAAGTCTTCGCTACAGGAACCCGAGGCACCAACCCTCTCTCCAACCCAAACCATTGTGCCCTGATTTACAGGAGCGGAGCACATCTCGCTCTGAGAGGTTTTCACAAAAGGTACAAACAGGCAATATAATTTAAGTCCTGATGATGATCCCAGTTCACTAGGAGCCAGGGATCGAAACGCCGTCGACACTTTCACAATTCTGTAACCTTGCCATTGTGTTAATATTTGTTACAGTAATTGTCTGTCTGAGCTTGCTTTGCAAAATGTGCTAATGTTGCAAGGGACAGTTGGCTCCCCTTTTCCTTTTTTGCCTGATATTCTTTACCTCTTTACTTCTTTTCTTACCGTCTCCACCCCCGAACTCTGTTCGAGTGTGTTCTGGATAGGTACAGGCTTGTACCCTATTAGTTTCCGAATTAGACCCCTTCAGTGGTCTTTTTATCTATGATTATATTTGAATAAAAATTTCAGGCCTGGCTGGGTACTGAAAAATTGACTGATATAGTACTGATTGTAGTCTATATTCTCATTTGAATTTAAAAATTCTAATCCTAAGGACCGTTGTTCTCCTTAAAAGAGAAAAAACCACAGCCGCCATATTGCGTATGGCTGCTGACAACATACAGGAATCCACGTCACCCAAACTATTGGTGACAATGCCCGCCACAATTAAAGTGGTAACAGTGATGAAAATTCCCAGACATAACATATATAATAAGAGGCTAAAAGGAAAAAATGTCAAATCATTGCCCATAATATTAAGATGGAGGAACAGAGTCACAATGTGAAACGTGAGTATAGGTAACAACATATATATATAAATGGTGCCAAGACATGTCGACAAATGTCTCTGATGGTGCCTATAATCACCCGAAGCCAATACTAAGAAAAATTTAAAATACACAATAGAGTGAATGGGGAATAGAGAATAGAGGGATCCTAAATACAAGGAGAATATAAAGAGGTAATACATTGGAGCTAAAATACAAAGAACCAAAGTCCGAGAATTAAACAAAAGATGGTGAATCACAGATGAAGCATGTTTAGATAGAATTCAACATCATCACTTGCTTTGAGCCTGTTTGCATAGACATAACATATTGACACAATGAATGTTAATAAAATTAGAACAAAACTGATACGTTGCACAACACCTCAGATATGATCACAAGGTAACATAATTCATGGAATACAAAACAGCACCATAGTCCATCTGTAGCCAAAGAAAGAGAAGCAGTATTGGCACTAAGATATAATGAAATACTTTTAGTCACGTAAAAAGACATGCATTTTTCTGTTGATGTTAAGCCCCTGGTCAACTGCTTTCAATTTCATCAGCCATTTGGTTTCTAATTTCCTCAGAGCCAAGGGTCTATCACCCTCTCGGGGTCATCCACAACCTTCGCTATGCCATGAAATGTAAGACCTAACATTTCAGATGATTTGTGTTCAGTGTTGTAATGTACCGCTAGAGGGTAATTAGCATTGTTGTTTCGAATAGATCTAATGTTTTCTTAAATCCGATCTTTGAGCGGCCTTACTGTGCTACCTACGTAAATTAGGTTACACTGGCAGACAATGCAATACACAACATATTTTGTGTTGCAATTAATGACATGCATTATATTGTGTGTCTGTCCAGTGTTGTAGCTGAATCTAGTGATGTCGTTGTGCGCAAATAAGCAACACTGCACATTGAGCATTTGAAAAATCCTTTTGGCTTGGCTAGTAACCATGTGCATGATTGTTCATTTTTGTTGTGCCCAGCACGGCTGGAACTCAGAATGTTTTTAAGAGTCCTCCCCCTCACAAATGTAACCTGCGGTTTGATCTTACTGTATGGATCCAAGTCATTGTCCAACTTCAATAAGGGGAAGGTGATGGACCCAGCTCTGATGGCCAATAGTGTGGGCTCCAGAATTTATGGCTGTCCCCGGTCAGAACAAGCTCTGTCTTTCCCGGGTTTAATTTAAGGTGATTATGGTCCATCCACTGTTGTATATATAACATTGTTGCCTGGAAATCCACAACAGAGCTGTGAGAGCCATCTATCTTAAAGACCAACTGTAAGTCGTCCGCATAATTGAAGACTGTCACATTTCTTTCCTTCAGGGATTGGATCAGAGGGGAAATGTAAATATTAAATAAGTGAGGGGAAAGTGCCGAACCCTGTGGAACTCCACATGTGATTTTATGTGGGGGAGCCAGGAAGAGCCCTTGGCGGACCTCCTGAGACCTATCGTCCAGAAAAGAGGTAAGCCAACAAGCGGCAATGCCTTGAATGCCAGCAAGTTCGACACGGTCGACTAAAATAGCTTGGACGACCGTGTCGAAAGCGGCAGATAGATCTAGGAGTACTAATGCCTGAGAGGAACCCTTATCAGCATGGTCCCGGAGAGTATCTAGGACTGCCACAATGACAGTTTCTGTAGAATGGGCTGGCCAAAACACTGCCTCGTGAGGATCAAGGTATTTGGATTCCTCCAGAAAATTAGACAGACTATTAGCTACATGGGCCTCCAATATCTCTGCAAAAAACGGGAGCAGGGAGATCGGATGGTAGTTGGATAGAAGCGCTGTTCTTGGTGTCAGATTGAACATGTATTTAAATTCTATATCCAATAAAAGCCCTGCATTCAACCAATAGCGTAATGTTCTCTCTATTAGTTTGTTGGTTTGCTGCATAGGATTGTGAGAG
The DNA here is from genome assembly GCF_964263255.1 of Lissotriton vulgaris. Classification (NCBI taxonomy): domain Eukaryota; kingdom Metazoa; phylum Chordata; class Amphibia; order Caudata; family Salamandridae; genus Lissotriton; species Lissotriton vulgaris. The sequence continues at coordinate 1,634,992,205 of NC_141693.1, read as the reverse complement.
ATCTCAGTGTAGGAATTACTGTCTGCTAATTGATTTTCAATTTCACCAAGCTAATATTAATTGTCCATTAGGATAATCTTGCCCCCTTTGTCGGCATCTTTATTAGCTAGATCAGAATAATTGGACAACTGAAAAAGGGCAGTTCTCCCATTTTTTGTCAAAGTATCCTTAAGTCTCCCAGGCGCATGTTGTAATCTGTCCTCCAACTTTTAAAGATCAGTTGTAACAGCTTTGTGAAAGCAGTCAATCACATTCTCGGGAGATAGCATGGGTATGAAAGTGGATTTGGTCTTCAATCCACTATCAGTTTGTAAATTTGTAGTTATCTCTAAATCCTGAAGGATTTCTTCCATGCTAGGCACTGTGTCTAAAATCTCATCTAAAGATAAAAGCCTATGTATATTCTGTATATCGTGACTAGTTTGTCCACTTCCCCCAACAGTATAGTTAGGTCTCTAAGGTCACTGCCGCCCTTATGGCGGGCGGTCCCGTTTTACATCGGGATGGCGGGCATAGTACATTGGGGTTGTTTCATCGACGACATCGTGATGATCTTGGGGGGGTGGCGCTTTGACCTTAGAAGACTTCATTACTCATTTTAACAACAAATAAAATATAAGCTTTACATACAATACAGATAAAAAACAAATTGACTTCTTGGATGTGGACAAAGGGATGTTAGAGTCTAAACTCTTTCGCAAAAGCACCTCATGCAACTCTGTGCTACATGAGACTAGCGCACATCTGGCCTCTCAGATTCGGGCAATCCCCTTCAGCGAAATGTCTCCCCTGAGAAGAAATTGCAGTACTGAGGATGATTTTTAACAAGAGATGAGAGGTCTCAAGTAACATTTCTCGACTAGAGGATACGACTGTGATACACTTGAAAAAGCACACACCAGAATTAACAGAACTAAACGCTCTGAGTTCCTGAAATCCAATTCAAACAAAAAGAAGAAGCTAGACAGGAAACAGGTGGACATCATTACTCAGTTCCATTCACATAGTAATGAGGTATACAGGACTTTCCACAAACATTGGCATTTATTAAAGTTGGATCATGACTTGGATCCATACATTAAGAACAAACCCAAGGATACATATGTGAGGGGGAGGACCCTTAAAAACATACTGAGTTTCAGCCGTGCTGGGCACAACAAAAATGAACAATCACACACATGGTTACCGGCCAAGCCAAAAGGATTTTTCAAATGCTCAATGTGCAGTGTGTGCCAATTTGTGCACAAGACCACTAGCTTCAGCTACAACACTGGACAGACACACAATATAATGCATTTCATCAATTGCAACACTACGTGAAGTAGCGCAGAGGTGCTTCCTCACGGCTTTTTAGTTTGAAACGCGTAAGGCACAGTTATCAGGATCTTCCAGCTGTTTACATTACACTGCTGCCGTACTATTTTGGTGAGTGCCTCCTGAAGCTCTTGGGCACTTGTGGAAAGGCAATTTGTTGCACGGCGGTCCAGCCGTGAGGAAGCACCTCTGCGCTACTACACGCGGGCCGAGGGCTTTGTGATTACGGGGCCCTTTTCGGACCAACAACAGGCTTTGTACTTTGCAGTGTTAATGGACACCTTGAGCCCACTCTTGGCTAAATATTAATTTGGATTGAGGACGGTACTGCAATATTTATTTCAGTGGTGTACAATGAAAGACATTGTGAGTGACACGATTGCAAAACTACTGCTACTGTAATGCTTTGCCTTATCATGTGACCAATTTAAGGTAAATAAATGGAAGGTGTTACTCAGCAGCAGTTTATTTCTGTGTGTGCAGCCGCCCTGCCTTTGAACAAGAACTTTTTAGTTTAAAACACGTAAGGCACAGTTATCAGGATGTTCAAGCTGTTTACATTACACTGCTGCAGTACTATGTTGATGAGTGCCTCCTGAAGCACTTGGGCACTTGTGGAAAGGCTATATATATATATATATATATATATATATATATATATATATATATATCTTTATATATATATATTACCTACTGGCGGTCGCCAGTAGGTATATATAGTTAGGACCTAGTTTCCATAGGAAATCCGCAACATTCCATTGGGAATAACTTTTGCGCCGGTGGATGAATCTTTGTGAATTTCTCAAAGAAGATGGCCCGTTACGCTCCGCTCCTTCCCTGAAAGTGTCGGGGGGGATTCATCAAGCGGGGGCCGAGAAAAAAGGGGGGTCCCAAAACGTGTTTTCCCCATGTTAAATTCCATAGGACGATTAGACACGGCTACAGCCCGAACCACTGAACGGAATTACACCAAACTTGGCAAAATGGTAGGGACTGGTACGCAGTAGGGCCTTTGTTTAAATGGTGTAAATCCCTTTAGTAGTTCCTGGGAAAATCAAAAGAGAAAAAATATATATATCTATAGCAGCTTACTGTAAGATTACTGTACTCTGTACCTTTCCGAGCATGAGCTGAATGCTAATTGGCGGTCAACTGTCTGTCAACACTCCAAACCAGAAAGTGTTGGCAGCCATCTTGTGCCTCGGTAGACTGAGGCACAGGAAAGCAGAAAAACAAACGTGTAGAACTCAAAAAGGGGGCAGGGTAGAAGCACCCTGACCCCCTAGGCCTGCTCAGGGGGTCCCACAAGGACCCTCCAGGCCCAAAACAATTATTAATATTGTTTTTTAAATCACGGGGTACGCATACCGTGCGCGTCCTTGTGGGACCCCCTGAGCAGGCCTTGGGGGTCAGGGTGCTTTTACCCTGCTCCCTTTGCGTGTTTTAAACCTTTGTTTCACTGTTTTCTTGTGCTTTGGTTCTACCGAGGCACAAGATGGCTGCCAACACTTCCTGGTTTGGAGTGTTGACAGACAGTGGGAGCCAATCAGCATGCCTTCCCAAGAAAGCTGCATGCTCATAGGCTGTCAACACTTCTAACCAGGAAGTCTTGGCATCCATCTTGTGCTAGTGTTGACAGACAGTGGCAACCAATCAGCATGCCTTCCCGAGCAAGCTGCATGCTCATTGGCTGTCAACACTTCTAACCAGGAAGTGTTGGCATCCATCTTGAGCTCGATAGACAAAGGCAAAAGAAAGCAAAAAAAGCAAACGTGAAGAACACAAAAAGGGGGCAGGGTAGATACACCCTGACACCATAGGCCTGCCCAGGTGGTCCCACAAGGACAAAAAAGGACCACATTTTTTTTTTAAACCTGGTCTGTTTTTAAAAACATTTACCCCCCGGGGGACAAAATCGCGGGGCCATAGTGATAAAGAAGTGTGGGGGATCCACAATACACCCCCCCACTTCCCCGGGGACCGCCGCCCCCGGGGCAAAGAAACGCAGCCCCTTGGCGCATACTGGAGGCTCCTGGTGGGCTAGTTGGCCCCCAGGAACCCCCAGTATGCAAGGGGAATTAGTTCCTACTCTGCAAACACGCCAGGGATTGCGCTGCAGAGAGGTGTAAAAAAGGGTGTGGCCTCATCACACCTCTCTGCAATGCAGCCCCCTGGCGCATACTGCAGGTTCCAGGTGGGCTAGTTGGCCACCAGGGACCCCAGTATGCAAGGGGAATTAGTTCCCCCTCTGCAAACACGCCCGGGGGCTGCGTTGCAGAGAGGTGTAAAAAAGGGTGTGACCTCATTACACCTCTCTGCAATGCAGCCCCCTGGCTTATACTGGAGGCTCCTGGTGGGCTAGTTGCCCCCCAGGGACCCCCAGTATGCAAGGGGAATTAGTTTCTCCTCTGAAAACGCTCCAGGGGTTGTGCTGCAGAGTGTTGTAAAAAGGGGGCGTGCCCTCTGAATACCTGCCTGCAAAAATGTAGTAAATCAGTATAAAAAACAAACAAATTAATACATTTAAAAATTGTCATCTAAAAAAAAGTCGAAATTCAATGAAAACACCATAGGTTTCAGGCCTTATATAGTTAGGAATTAGCATTTAAAAAACCTTGCAAATTCAATTAAAAAACCATAGGTTTCAGGCCTTATATAGTTAGGAATTAGCATTTAAAAAACCTTGCAAATTCACTGAAAAAAACATAAGTTTCAGGCCTTATATAGCTAGGAATTAGCATTTAAAAAACCTCGCACATTCACTGAAAAAAACATAGGTTTCAGGCCTTATATAGTTAGGAATTAGCATTTAAAAAACCTTGCATATTCACTGAAAAAACCATAGGTTTCAGGCCTTATTTAGTTAGGCATTAGCTTTTAAAAAACCTTTGAAATTCACTGAAAAAACTATAGGTTTTAGGGGTGTTATAGTTAGCTGGACATTTCACTCATACAAAACCATTGAAATTGCTCCTATATAGTTAGTTATACTAGCTATATTTCGCGCTCCCGCAATCCACTGCTGACGATGTCACATATTACATCATACATGACCTGGTCAGTGACATCACTGATGACATCTCAAATGACTGAACAAAGAACAAAGGACGTACCCCGCCCAATGATGAAATGGTCCCAACAATAGGATCCCAATATATATGGGGTGATAGAGCTAGGAGCTGGCACTGCGCAAGAGAAAATTAACTCAATCCAATTATACTCAAGAAAAGGTTTTTAGCAAATATATAAGTATTTTTTTTTTTTTATATATATATATACTCTCAGAAGTGATGTAGAAAACACTTACATACATAAATAACACATAATTCTCTTTAGAATATTGAACAACATACATAAGAAACTCAAGAGGGATAAAAGAGACAAAAATTCATTGCACTTTTGGGCCTTCCCAGTAACACTTCACATTTCAGTCATACTCTCATACATTCAAATTTTCAAAAAAAAGGGGGGCATCCTATCTAAAGTTCTATCATTCCACTTTCATTCTTCCCAACATTCATCATCGTTCTGGGGTATGCAACACATAGATGGTAGATATGTAGCATAAACCAGAATATTGTTCCAGATAGACTATATTAATACGGCCTCTAGTCAGTATAGTGTAGTGTGCCGTATTTCTGGAGACACAAGCCGACGCGCGTTTCGGTGGCAGGCCGGATGGGCCACACCTTCGTCAGGGCTAAGAGTTGTTGACTGGGAGGGGAGGAGGTAATAATCTGAAAATAAAACACAATGTCTTAGTATTTTTCTATGCAACAATTAAACTTTCTGCAAGACATACATATATACCTTTGCTTTCTAGTACATTTCTTATAGAGGTTACATCATGATTCTTATTATTAATCTATTGTTTATTAGGAATGTGCAGTACCAGGCTACCTAGAGCCACTCCCTAAATCAGACTCCCAATAAGGTGAAATCTGAGAACGGCAATAAGATAAACAGCACTAGGTCAACCAATCAGAAAAGACAATATCATATCATTCATCTATCACATTATAGTATACACTCATTCTGGGGCACAAATTGACCAAGAGCAAAACAGTTATAGCATCTCAAATTCACAGCCAGGGGCAAAGGTATTACAGGGCCCACCTCAGAGCTGGGGTAGGGGGATAGTTTAGACATAATATATTAAGGTATTGGAGAGCCCATCTTTTTGCTGGAGTAGAGGGATGGTTTATACATAATATATTAAAAGATTTAAAGAAGTTATTGGACTTTGAAGAACAGCAAGGGTATGCAAGAATTATATAAGATCAAGCTGTGGTGGTAATAAGTAGGTGCCTGTTTATTCTACCAGACAGTATAAGGCCTAAGATATAAGATGTTACAAAGGTGTTTATTACCTAAGAGTTTCTATTCAGAAATGACATAGAGGTTCGGAACCAGATGCCTTGGATCTACGGAAGAATATTTCCTAATTTCTTTAAGGCCGATTGTAGGGAGGTAGAACCTAAGGGTGAAAGGCAGTTTTTTAGAAAAATAAAGTATATCTCTACGCATGCCTGATTTAACCTGGTAGTATTTACAATTTATTTAGCTCACAGTATCTTTCACATCTTATTCCATTTATAAGGTTTTATAGCGCTTAATCCTGCATGGGGAAGGTATGCGGCTTCAGTTTACCTGGTAAAGTCTTAGGGCGATTCCTCAGTATCGACACGTATTTCATATGTTTTCAAAGAACACAGATCCTAGTAAGTCACAAAGGAACACTGGTTACAGGAAGTCCTAATTAATTTGTTATAGCCTTAATTGTGGATAATATTCCTGATCATATTACCTGAATAATTGAGCTAGTATACCAAAGAAAGGGTTCCACTGCGCAGGGGTAGACGGTGGAGGAATAGAGTTTGGTTCGCCGAATTCAGAATATTTTGATTGAGAAAAGGCTTCAAGTATCAAGCAGACATCCCTATGGGGGAATAGTGCATTAAGTATATATCATAACCAATTTCCTTTAGGTAATACAAGCTCAATTCGTTGGTAAATAATATACACACCATGGGCGAGTTGAGACGGTGGGGTGTAGTAATGTATGGGCCCACCGTGGCTGCTGGCATGGGCAGGACAACAGGTATCACGAAGTCGACCCTAGTAAGGGGTAAATTGGCAAATATATGATGTAGCGACTACCCACTAAGCATTATAGGGTCAAGGTTTCTTTGGCATATACATACCTGTTAGGGATAGGTGTGCCTGCTCGCTATGTTTTTAAGCTGGAGGTGAGACAGCGCGTTGCTGCAGTTGGAGCTGCCTAGTGTTGGGTAAAAGGAACGGAGGCATAATAAATAAGCGGTTTAGCGCATTCTACTAGAGTGAAAGGGATTCGGCTAATCGCACTTACCTTGCGCAGTGGAAGCGCAGTCCATAGATGGGGTTCCGTAAATCCGCCGTGTCGACCTTACATCGCGGAGACAGGATTCACTAGCATACCGAGCCTGTTGATGTTTAAATAGCCGAGTTTTCGCGCCATGAATGGAGCTAGTCAGCTGCCTGAGGATGATGAGATAAATGACGGACTACTTTTTACCAATGGCGGCCATCTTAGAGAGGACAATATGAGGCCAGATAGCTGGTCACTACTTCTTGGCGGTCGCCCTCTTTGAATTGGGTTCTTTTTAGATTTCAATTGTAATCGAGCACACCCCAGCGTATTTTTGTAACTAAATAGGGATGGAGTAAGTTTGTTTAGGAACAAGTCCGTTTCTCGAGCTACAGACAGGTCATATCGGCGGCGTGAATATAATTAACATCAATAACGGACTGTGTTGCTAATCAGCATATCGTCGCCATCTTGAAATGGTCATTCGAGTGCTATAAACATGGATAATAGGCTTAAATCTCAAGGATAATTAGTTGCCTCCTAAGGGAAATTAATTTTGCTATCCTTATTACTGTCAGTAAGCAAGGCACTATGTTGTGGGAATATATATTGTTCAGCATAATCCCTAGTCAAATTCAAAGTACAGCCAATTCAAAATTAGTTATCAAATACAGCACAGTAACCTCATGATTTCAATTCTCCACGTCTAAGGAGTAGTGGTCAAGCATTGTTCTCACACGGTTCATGTTTACAGAAATGCTTGGTGCCAGGGACATTCTTCATTGAGGCCTTTATCCACAGTATCCAAGAAAAAGATCCAGAACACTTCCCGTTTTTTTCGTAGACCTACGGGGTCAGTTCCAGGGTTCGCTTTTATTTTTTCCAGGATGAACCAGCGAAGTTCCAATTCAGTATGTTTCTTCTCAAGCCAGTGGGCTACAATAGGGGCAGTTGTTTTTTGCTTCCTGATGTTAGACTTATGCTCCCCTATTCGCACTCTGCATTCCCTGCCTGTTTCCCCAACATATGGGAGGTTGCATGGACACAAAATTAGATATATGATGTTGCTAGTGCGACAGTTTGTCATGGTGGCATTTCGTCGTACGGATATCATGCGATTGTTGGTGCTGACAGTCTCACCTACAATTGCCTGAGGGCAGATATGGCATGTCCCACATTTGTGATTGCCATATATGGGTTCAAGTCCTGTTATGGTGGTTTGACTACTTTCGGGTTCTCGAACTTTGCCTCGTACTAGATGGTTTTTCAGATTGGGGTTTTTTTTTAAGGAAAAAATTGGTCGGGTCGAGTGTGGCTTCTCATTTTCTACATTCAGAATGTGCCAACTCGAGTTGATGGCCTGCCTAATCTTATGATTCATTTCAGAGTGGCGAGTGACACATACAAGTTGGTTGGTTTTTTCAGAGTTTTTTGATGTGAACATAGCCTCTCTGTTGGTATACCTTGCCCGTTTGAACGATTCTTTGATTAATCTGGCCGGATAGCCTCGGAATCGGAGTTTCTCTTGCAAGATATCCGCTTGAGTCAGGAAGTCGTGTATGTCCGAGCAATTTCTCCTAATTCGGAGAAACTGACTGTAGGGGATACTATCCCTTTGGCTCCGTGGATGGAAACTGGAGTACTGGAGCAAGGTGTTCCGAGCCGTAGGCTTGGTGTATAGTGATACCTTGATTTTGTTTTTATAGTGTTCAATCCAAATATCCAAAAATTCAATTTTGGAGATACTTGTGTGACTAGTGAATCTCAGATTGGCGTCCGCCGCATTGAGCCATTGAATGAATTCAGATAGCTGTTCTTCGGCCCCCTTCCAAATAAAAAAGATATCGTCAATGAACCGTTTCCAGTTCTTGACGTTTTCGAAGAAGGGGGCCATCTCATTGAAGATGTTGGTTTTTTCGAACTCGCCTATGTATAGGCACGCTATACTGGGGGCACAGCTCGCTCCCATGCTGACTCCGGAAGCCTGCCTGTACATGGTGTTGTCAAATTCAAAATAGTTCTCAAAGAGAACTATCCTGAGACATTGCAAAATGAATTCTCCATTGGTAATCTCGGTCTTTCTAGAGAGTATATTTTCAATGACCTCATAGGCACCTCTCTGAGGAATGTTGGAATACAATGATTCCACATCGAGGGTAACCATTATTTCAGAATTTTCGAAAAATGGTAGGCCTTCTATTTGTTGGATGAAATGTCCTGTGTCCCTCACGTAGGATTCTAATTCAGTCACCATGGGGTTTAGGAATTTGTCAATATATTTTGACAGTGGCTCGGTGGCAGAGCCAATAGTGGAGACGATCGGTTGCATGGGGGAGTCCATGCTGTTCTTATGGGTCTTTGGTAGCCCATATATGATTGGCATTTTAGTGTTGCTAGGTGTGAAGAATTCCGCTTCTGCCTCACAGATGTGGTTTTGACTAACCCCTCTCTGGACAAGGCTAAGGATTCGTTTTTTCAAAGCGTTTTCAGGATTCCGGGTAATTCGGGTGTAATGGCCTGAAGAAGAGAGCAGTTCATTCATTCTTTTTTTGTAGTCTGCAGTATCAAGTACAGTGATCCCACCCCCTTTATCACATGGTTTGATAGTGATATTTCTGTTCAATTCAAGTTCTCTCAATGCTTCATTTTCTGAAAAGGGTAGGTTTGCTTTTGGTATGGGAACATATTTAGTCACTTTATTGATTTTGTTCATGACAGTCTTTTCGAAGATGTTTACCTCAGGGCCTACCATTTCTAATGAGGGTGTAAAGGAGGATGGAGGTTTACATCCTGATCTGTTATTCTCCCTGTTGGTGGGTGGAGCCTCCAAGAAGAATTTTTGAAGGTGGACCTTCCTAAAGAATAGCTGCAAATCCTTATTTAATTCGAACTTGTTAAAGTTGGCTGATGGTACAAAGGATAAGCCCCTCGTTAGGAGTTGGATGGCATTAGGATCAATGATTTCACTAGATAGATTAAACACAGGGAGCCCCCTTATGTTCGCCAATACTGATGGTGGCGAGTCTGTACATACATCTGCGGTTGTCCGCGACCCTGATGGTAGTTCCTCGTCTGGGGTGCTCTTGATGGGGGACGGGTGTGCTCGATTACAATTGAAATCTAAAAAGAACCCAATTCAAAGAGGGCGACCGCCAAGAAGTAGTGACCAGCTATCTGGCCTCATATTGTCCTCTCTAAGATGGCCGCCATTGGTAAAAAGTAGTCCGTCATTTATCTCATCATCCTCAGGCAGCTGACTAGCTCCATTCATGGCGCGAAAACTCGGCTATTTAAACATCAACAGGCTCGGTATGCTAGTGAATCCTGTCTCCGCGATGTAAGGTCGACACGGCGGATTTACGGAACCCCATCTATGGACTGCGCTTCCACTGCGCAAGGTAAGTGCGATTAGCCGAATCCCTTTCACTCTAGTAGAATGCGCTAAACCGCTTATTTATTATGCCTCCGTTCCTTTTACCCAACACTAGGCAGCTCCAACTGCAGCAACGCGCTGTCTCATCTCCAGCTTAAAAACGTAGCGAGCAGGCACACCTATCCCTAACAGGTATGTATATGCCAAAGAAACCTTGACGCTATAATGCTTAGTGGGTAGTCGCTACTTCATATATTTGCCAATTTACCCCTTACTAGGGTCGACTTCGTGATACCTGTTGTCCTGCCCATGCCAGCAGCCACGGTGGGCCCATACATTACTACACCCCACCGTCTCAACTCGCCCATGGTGTGTATATTATTTACCAACGAATTGAGCTTGTATTACCTAAAGGAAATTGGTTATGATATATACTTAATGCACTATTCCCCCATAGGGATGTCTGCTTGATACTTGAAGCCTTTTCTCAATCAAAATATTCTGAATTCGGCGAACCAAACTCTATTCCTCCACCGTCTACCCCTGCGCAGTGGAACCCTTTCTTTGGTATACTAGCTCAATTATTCAGGTAATATGATCAGGAATATTATCCACAATTAGGGCTATAACAAATTAATTAGGACTTCCTGTAACCAGTGTTCCTTTGTGACTTACTAGGATCTGTGTTCTTTGAAAACATATGAAATACGTGTCGATACTGAGGAATCGCCCTAAGACTTTACCAGGTAAACTGAAGCCGCATACCTTCCCCATGCAGGATTAAGCGCTATAAAACCTTATAAATGGAATAAGATGTGAAAGATACTGTGAGCTAAATAAATTGTAAATACTACCAGGTTAAATCAGGCATGGGTAGAGATATACTTTATTTTTCTAAAAAACTGCCTTTCACCCTTAGGTTCTACATCCCTACAATCGGCCTTAAAGAAATTAGGAAATATTCTTCCGTAGATCCAAGGCATCTGGTTCCGAACCTCTATGTCATTTCTGAATAGAAACTCTTAGGTAATAAACACCTTTGTAACATCTTATATCTTAGGCCTTATACTGTCTGGTAGAATAAACAGGCACCTACTTATTACCACCACAGCTTGATCTTATATAATTCTTGCATACCCTTGCTGTTCTTCAAAGTCCAATAACTTCTTTAAATATTTTAATATATTATGTATAAACCATCCCTCTACTCCAGCAAAAAGATGGGCTCTCCAATACCTTAATATATTATGTCTAAACTATCCCCCTACCCCAGCTCTGAGGTGGGCCCTGTGATACCTTTGCCCCTGGCTGTGAATTTGAGATGCTATAACTGTTTTGCTCTTGGTCAATTTGTGCCCCAGAATGAGTGTATACTATAATGTGATAGATGAATGATATGATATTGTCTTTTCTGATTGGTTGACCTAGTGCTGTTTATCTTATTGCCGTTCTCAGATTTCACCTTATTGGGAGTCTGATTTAGGGAGTGGCTCTAGGTAGCCTGGTACTGCACATTCCTAATAAACAATAGATTAATAATAAGAATCATGATGTAACCTCTATAAGAAATGTACTAGAAAGCAAAGGTATATATGTATGTCTTGCAGAAAGTTTAATTGTTGCATAGAAAAATACTAAGACATTGTGTTTTATTTTCAGATTATTACCTCCTCCCCTCCCAGTCAACAACTCTTAGCCCTGACGAAGGTGTGGCCCATCCGGCCTGCCACCGAAACGCGCGTCGGCTTGTGTCTCCAGAAATACGGCACACTACACTATACTGACTAGAGGCCGTATTAATATAGTCTATCTGGAACAATATTCTGGTTTATGCTACATATCTACCATCTATGTGTTGCATACCCCAGAACGATGATGAATGTTGGGAAGAATGAAAGTGGAATGATAGAACTTTAGATAGGATGCCCCCCTTTTTTTTTGAAAATTTGAATGTATGAGAGTATGACTGAAATGTGAAGTGTTACTGGGTAGGCCCAAAAGTGCAATGAATTTTTGTCTCTTTTATCCCTCTTGAGTTTCTTATGTATGTTGTTCAATATTCTAAAGAGAATTATGTGTTATTTATGTATGTAAGTGTTTTCTACATCACTTCTGAGAGTATATATATATATATATAAAAAAAAATACTTATATATTTGCTAAAAACCTTTTCTTGAGTATAATTGGATTGAGTTAATTTTCTCTTGCGCAGTGCCAGCTCCTAGCTCTATCACCCCATATATATTGGGATCCTATTGTTGGGACCATTTCATCATTGGGCGGGGTACGTCCTTTGTTCTTTGTTCAGTTTTCTTCCCCCCACGTCCTGCCTATATCCTTAAAAAACCCACTGGGGAACCCCCTTCTTTCTCGACATCTCAAATGACATCAATGATGACATCACTGATGACATCATACACGTGACAATCACAATACAAGTATTTAAAAACCCAGTCATTGATTCCTAGAGGTATACACACATCTAATCCCTTACCTGCAGATTCACTCATACATGCTGTCAATGAACAATAGAACACTATCAAAAATACTTATACACCTATATCGACATTACACACCAGCACACAACCTATTCACATATGAAGTTATCCTACTCACTTATGCAAACAATGGATCATACTTACATACTAACTTAGCTACACACTTATACAAACACCACTTCATCTATTCATTTAGATAGTAAGTCGTATTAAGTATATTATAAAATCATTATTACAAGTATACAGTTATCCATGCAGTCACTCACACAATCATTGAGTATTATGTATACTTATTTATATACAACAACTGACACATACACTGTATTTTATTTTTCTAATTTGTTGGACATGTACCATTGAGAAATATATTTGCTCATAACCACACCCATAAAGATATTCACTCCCCCAAACAACTGTTAGAACATGTAGTTTTAACTTCATATATCTACTAAATCAACTATTCACACATCTTTGGGCAGTCACACACCCTCCACCGAACCACACACAAATTCACTCTCCCATACAAATACTCAATTAGCTAATCAATAACTAATATAGACTTTCACATAGCTAGTAACCAATTGGAGAACCAGTTTACACAACAACTGACAAAGTGATACAGATATTCACACAGTTTAGTCACTATCCACTATATTTAGTGAGACACTATACATTGTTAAAGTCCTCCATCCAAATATTTATTTTTATATATCCACTCATACTTCAATGCAAATTGCTATAGATGTAATGCCTATTTAAATAACGAAGCAAACCACATTCACTGGATGATGTCATCAGTGATGTCATCATTGATGTCGTTTGAGATTTCTTTTAAAATTTTTAAAACCTTTATTATAAAAGAGCACACAGCTATTCAGCCTAACATCCCGGAGGCAAGGCAGCATAGACTCAGGAGGAGAAAAGTGCAGGGTGATACACATCAGAACATTGCAGGTTGTTTTTTATTTTTTAAGAAAGATAACTAAACCAAGAAAAGAAACGCCAAAAGGCACGTGAGATTGGCAATGGAGCAACAGGGACACAAAGGAGTCGGCTAAGGGCAGAGGAGGACAGGCAGAGAATCGATAAAAAAAATGAATGGTAGGATGGGGAGGCGGGGAGGAAAAAAGCAGGAGAAGTAAAAGCAGTATAAAACAGTTGGTGTCACAGGCTAAGGCGATAAGTGTTCGTCCAGAGGGACAGGTTCCGGCGGCAGGCACACATCTCCCCTGTACGCATTCCATGCCCCCCATACTTTATTCCATGTCTGAGGCCTCCCCCTAGCAACATAGACCGTCTTTTCTCGGAACATGCACCAATCCATGTTGGCTTTCCATTGTACCACCAGGGGGGCTGTAGCAGCACCCCACTTTTGAGCAATATCACGCTTGGCAACCATATTGCCCAATGTCACCCAACGAGTCTGCGCCGTGTTGTGATCAGATGGTTCCCAAACGTTAAGGAGGCACCTCCGCGCCTCTGCTGCCAACACCACACCAGTCACCTCTCCCATAATCCGGTGCACTCTCGCCCAGTAAGGGGCAATGACGGGGCATTCCCACAGGATATGTAAAAAGGTTGCGAGAGCCCCACAGCCTCGACGACAGAGGCCATCGGGCGAGAATCCCATGTGTACGAGCCGGGGGCCGGTAACATACACCCGGTGAAGGATTTTGAATTGCACCAATCGGAGACGTGAGGAGATAGCGACCTCCTTAGGGGAGGACACTGCACTCTGCCAGTCCTCATGGTCAAGTTCCAGGCCGTCCGCCGTCCATTGGTCTCGCAAGCACAGGAGGAGATCAGTTCGAACATTAATCAATTTCTTATAGGACAGGGAAATAGCACTGTCAGGCATATGGCCATCCAGAATCCTGTCCTCTAAGGGGGAGCTCTCGGGGATCTCTCCCTCCGTCGGCTTGGCAGAGAGCAACGCGTGTCTCAGTTGGGCGTAGCGGAAAAACTCTGAAGCGCCCAAATGGTATTCGGCCTGCAACTGAGGAAAGGTTTTGACTTCGCCCTTAGTAACCATATCGTCCACCCTGGAGATGCCTATGAGATCCCATTTGTCGAAGCCCTTGGTGTGCCACAGCCTGCCCAAGATATCAGAGTCATACAGTGGGGTAAACCTAGTCAGTCTGCTCTGCCAACCCTGCGCTTTAGTGATCGTCCGTCAAATGTGAACCGCTGCCTTGGTCGGGCCTGATAGGCGCCGATCGAAGGATCTGGAATACAGGGCACGATAGTAGTTGCCACCGCGTAAGAGCCACCTGTCCATTGCATAGCCTGGGCTATCAATAGGGCCATAGAAGCCGTGGTTGATAGCAGTGAGCTGAGAGGACCAATAGTACCGACGTACATCCGGTAGGGCGATGCCTCCGTCGTACCATGGCAATGTGAGCTTCTGGATGGCGACACGGGGTCGACCATCCCAGAGCAAGGCCCGTTGCAAGCTCTCAATCTCCCGAAAATAGCGGGCCGGAACCGGGTCCTGGGTGTTCTGTAGGGCGTACAGAAACCTGGGCAAGGACATCATTTTGAACAATGCTGCCCGGCACAGGAGAGAGAGCGGGAGCCTGCGCCAACTATCCACGTCTCTCCGCAGCCGCTGGAGAGGGGGGAGCAGATTGTTATCATATTGCGCCTTAGAACTACCGGAAATGTATATTCCTAGGTACTTAAAGCCCTGTACGGCCATCTGGATATTGCAGCCTCTGGGGAGGCGCGGTGTGTCCCCCTTTAGAATGTAAAGAGAAGACTTGGCCCAGTTGATGACCAGGCCAGAGTGGCGTCCAAACAGTCTGAGCACATCGCACGCCACAATAAGCGACTTGCAGGGGGAAGTAAGGTAGAGCAGAATGTCGTCTGCGTACAGGGAGACTCTATCTTCAAAGCCCGGGGCCCAGGTTATACCAGGTAAGTCCGGGTGCGTACGTGGCATGGCCGCAAGCGGCTCAAGAGCCAGGGCAAACAGGAGAGGTGACAGGGGGCAACCCTGCCTGGTACCTCGGTGAAGGGTAAAGGACGCAGACACGTGGCCATTAACTGTGACATTAGCCAGCGGGCAAGCGTAAAGGAGTTGTACCCAACTCAGAAAGACCGGTCCAAATCCAAGCTTCGCCAGCACCGCCCAAAGATAACTCCACTCAAGGGAGTCAAAAGCCATCGTGGCGTCAAGGGAAGCAAGTACCGCCGGTTCCTCGAGGGTGTGAGCTCTGGCCATAACACCATGGAGCCGACGCAGATTAAGGGCAGTGTTACGGAGGGGAATAAAACCCGACTGGTCCGGGTGCACCAAATCACTGATGACTCCAACCAATCGATTGGCAAGCAGTTTGGCTAGGATCTTAGGCTCCACATTGAGGAGAGAGATGGGGCGATAGGACCGGCACACGTCTCTTGGTTTTCCCTCTTTGTGAATACCCACGATGGTGGCCAGCCTCTGATCTAAGGGGAGGAGGCCCTCGTCCAGTGCCTTCAAAAACATAGTCCGCAGGTGCGGGGATACCACGTCCGGTCGAATTTTGTATAACTCAACCGGGATACCATTGGGGCCAGTCGCTTTACCCGACCTTAGCGCACGGATCGCCAAGGCGACCTCGTCAGCGGATATGTCTCGGTCTAAGTTGGCACGGTCCTCTTCGGAAAGACAGGGAAGGTCAATCGTTGAGAGGAACGCAGCCGAGTCAGCCTCGGAGCGGTCTGAGTTGGAAGTGTAGACACCCCGGAAATAATCAGCAAAAGACTCGGCAATAGCACTTGGGTCCGTGACGGCGACCCCGTCGTCGCCCAAGATCTCAGGCACCACGCGGCTAGCCATCTCGCGCCTGTCCAGCCAAGCCAGCAGTTTCCCAGCTTTATCCCCAACGTCGTAGATACGACCTTGCTGTTCCTTAGCCAGGGTAAGGGCAGCATTCGTGGCGAGATCATGGTATTCCGCCTGTTTAAGGGAAAGGTCATGCAAAAGAGAGGGGTCGGGCTCAGGCCCCAGTCGGGACTCAAGGCGCAAAACCTCGTCTTCAATACACGTGAGGTCGGCATCTCTGACTCGCCTGGCCGTCGCAATGAGAGCAAGAGCCTCACCCCTCAACACAGTCTTGAATGCCTCCCACAAGGTAATAGCCGAGCCAACCGAGCCCACATTCTCCGAGAAGTAGAGGTCGATGGCCTTAGCA
Organism: Lissotriton vulgaris; assembly: GCF_964263255.1. Classification (NCBI taxonomy): domain Eukaryota; kingdom Metazoa; phylum Chordata; class Amphibia; order Caudata; family Salamandridae; genus Lissotriton; species Lissotriton vulgaris. The sequence continues at coordinate 1,634,975,495 of NC_141693.1, read as the reverse complement.
AGGAGCGCACGAGTCTTGAAATTACGGAAATACCATGGGTTAACCGCCACCGGCCGGTCAGACAGGACGATGTTAAAATCAAACGAGACCCAAAACGGGGAGTGGTCGGAAATACCCCGTGCCAAAAAACGGGCCTCAGACACGGCAGACGCATGTGCAGCTAGGGTAAAAACGTAGTCTATACGAGAGAGACTACCATGGGCACTCGAAAGAAAGGAGAAATGGCGGAGCGCGGGATGCAGTAGTCGCCAACTGTCCACCAGACCCATGGAGTCAAGAAAGGAAGGCAACCACAGTTGGGAACTGCGGAGATCTCTCGGCGGTTGGCGGTCCAGGGTGCCAGAGCAGACTGAATTGAAGTCACCCCCCATTATCAATAGACCATCAGGCAGGGATAAAATGGCACCACCGAGGTCCTGGAAGGTACTAGATTGTAGGCCTGGGGGAACATAAACCGAAAGTAGCGCTAGGGAACGCCCTTCCCATCTCCCCGCCACTGCAGCGTAGCGCCCCCTCCCATCAATCACAGTGACGTCTATCTCAAGAGGAAGGGATTCACGCACCAGGATACCCGCCCCCCGGGAGCCCGAAGAGAACCCAGAGTGGGCCACCATCTTGTAGCCTTTGGGGTTAAGAGCCTTGCAAGAGTTTCCTATCAAGTGCGTCTCTTGTAAAAGCACAATATCGGGCATATGTCTCTTAATCAGTTGAATCACCACCCCTCTCTTAACACGGTCACCCAACCCATTAACATTCCAACTGATCACTTTTAATTTCCTACCCCCCATCGTCCCGCAGCCCGTCCCACCCAACCCCAGCCAACCCAATCATCAAGTGGAAAACAGCAGTAAACACGATCCATTGCCTAGAGGAAAGAAGAGAGAAAGAACGAACAAACAAATAAACTTGTATAATTGCACCCCCCACCCTGCACCCCTGCATCAGACTAAAAAGCCCCCCCAACCAGCAGTGTGCCTGTCGCCCCATAAACTACTCTACAAAAAGTCCCAGAGGAGTAAGGAATCTCCGCGAACACCTCCCACCACCCTCCATGTAACGACAGGAAAGGCAACAGAGTCACTTAAGAAACAATACCAACAGTCTCATGAAGCGGGGTCACCAAGCGCCGGTGTTACACAGTAGAGCCAAGTCTCATAGACCCGAGCCACCAGCCGCACCTCCATCTTGTTCATCTTGAGCGTCCCGACGTGGCGACAAAGTGTCCAACCATTCACTCACATTTTCGGCAAAGTCAAAGAACAGGGCACGGCCCTCATGCTCAATCCGGAGTTTGGCAGGAAACATCATAGAGTACTTATATCCCATATCTCGCAGTCTCCGCTTTACTCCCGTATAGCTCTGGCGCTGCCGCTGAACAGTCCTGGTAAAGTCCGGGTAGAAGTGTATTTCAGCGTTCTGGTACTTAAGCGGCCCATGCCGTCTGGATGCCTGCAGGACTGCATCTCGGTCCCGAAAGTTGAGAAGCCGTGCCACGATGGGCCTAGGCGCCACGCCCGACTTCGGCCGGCCGCCCGGCACCCGATGGGCACGCTCCACAGAGAAAAAGTTACTAAGACCAGACGGTGCCAAATGGGTCTTTATCAGGTCTTCCACAAAGAGGTCCGTCGCCGCTTCCTCCGACCCCTCCGGGACACCGACAATGCGGACGTTCTGCCGCCTGGCACGTCCCTCAAAGTCCTCCAGCCTCCTCGAAAATTGGTCCGCAGTCATCCGCAGGTTCCGGACCTCGGTTTGCAGGTCCGAGACGTCGGCCGTCAGGCTGGAGGTCTTAATGTCCAGTGTCTTCACTCGATCATTAGTCTTGCCCAGGTCGGCTCTAATGAGAGTCAGATCAACAGCCATAGTGTCCACCTTGTGGGTCAAGATCTCATGTTGCTGCTGCATGTCAGCCCGAAAACTGGTGATGGCTCCCATGATGTCGCTCAAGGTGGGCTCGGAGCCGTCAGGCGAGCTCGCAGGTGGAAAGTTCTTGGCAGAGGATCCCGTGATGGGCGGCGTCTTTGGCTGGACATATCGCTCAATTCTACTCTGTTGCGACTGTGTTTTTCCGCGGACGCCTTTGCTCGATGTCTTGTCGGGGTCCCCTCTGCCCGCCATATTGGTTCCGATGAGGACAAAGGGCTGCACCAGTCAAGCCCGAGCCCAGCGAGCCAGGTAGAAAATCCGGGCTAGACAGCTAGGTCAGGCCGATGAAAGAACGCACTGTAGGTACTAGCACTCCGCCAGCAGGGACAAAAGGCAGTCACTCCGCAGTCCAATCGTGCGGAGTGGCGGAGACCGGAGAGACAATGGCACTGCCCTGGCACGGAGCTCAACTCGACGTAGCTCAGCGTAGGAACCACCGATTCGAAGGCAGAAGGCAGCTCCCGCCTCAGCAGACCATCAGCAATAAGAATCCACCCGCGTGGAACAGGATTTCAGACAGGATATATGAGGAGGATCGGAAGGTCCCCGGTGCTCCGAGCTTACGCGGCCATCTTGGTTGCCCGCGAAGCTCCTCCCCGTCGTTTGAGATTTCATCAGTGATGTCACTGACCATGTCATGAATGATATAATATGTGACATCATCAGCAGTGGATTGCGGTGCGCGAAATATAGTTAGTACAACTAACTATATAGGAGCAATTTCAATGGTTTTGTATGGGTGAAATGTCCAGCTAACTTTAACAACCCTAAAACTTATAGTTTTTTGAGTGAATATCAAAGGTTTATTAAAAGCTAATGCCTAACTATAGAAGGCCTGAAACCTATGGTTTTTTTCAGTGAATATATATATATATATATATATATATATATATATATATATATATATATATATATATATATATATATATATATATTACCTACTGGCGGTCGCCAGTAGGTAGTTATAGTTAGGATAATTTTCAATGTTAAATCTCAACATTCTATTTTGAATAACTTTGGCGCCGGTTGACGAATCTGCCTGAAATTTTCAGGAAAATGGTCTCATGGCGGTCCGGTCCTTCCCTGAAAGTTTGGGGGGAATTCGTCAAGCGGGGGCCGAGATAAAAGGGGGGTCCCAAAACGCGTTTTCCCCATGTTAATTTCCATAGGGCGGTCGATTTCACTTTTAGCCCGAACGGCTGAATGGATTTCCACCAAACTTGGCAAAATTGTAGGGACTGGTAGCCCGATGTGCCTTTGCTATGTCTCAAGATATGTGCTCCAGTGGATTTTGAGTAATTTAGGTTCAAAAAAATATATATATCTATAGGCGCTCTCCCGTGCGCGCACCGGAGTGCGCTCCAGGCGCGACACGCGACTTGCGCGCAGGAAGCTGATTGGATCTCAGTTGTCTGTAAACATTCTAAACAGTGCGGAGCGGCCGCCATCTTGTGTCTCGGTAAAATCGAGACACAAGGGGTTTGAAAAAAAAAGGGGCAAATGACCATAAGGGGGAAGAGTAGACCCCCTCTGACCCCCTAGGTTTGATGTAGGGACTAAAATAGGGTCCTGCAGGGCATTAAAAAAATTTTTTCGTTTTGCGCGGGGGAAGCGCATGGTACGCGCACCGGCGAAGCACGGGGAAAATCCAGGACCATATTTATGAAGGCCTTGCGCTGTTAGTTTTGCGCTTCCTGTGCGTCAATTTTTGTGACGCACCAGCGGTGTAAAAAAATGCGCATTGTTATGCAATATTTAAAAAGTGACGCATCTATCTAGATGCGTCACTTTTTAAATATAGTGCAACGAGGTACATTTTATTACACTGCTGGTGTTATGCGTCACTTTTCTGTGCGCACTCCTTATGACATTCCAGATGTGTCATATTTAATGTATGACGAATCATGTTGCAGATACAATATGGCGCAGAGTTTTAAAAAGTGACCCATGTACCTAGATGCGTCACTTTTTAAAAATAGCGTCAGGTATAATGCATGCAGAGGGGGTGTTCTCCCGCAAAAAGCTTTGTAATAGCGACGCAGTGAAATCTTTGAGATTTCACTGCGTCAGTTTTAGGATGCTGTTGCGTCAAAATCTTGTGCCTGCTTTACAGCAGGTGTTAGACTGAGGCAAGACCTTTCATATGCTGCTTTCCCCATTTGAAAGGACACATTACTGGAGTTGCGTCACTTTTGTGACGCACTCCAGCAATGCGTTACTTGGAATGTCATAAGGAGTGCGCACAGAAAAGTGACGCATTGCACCAGTAGTGTAAAAAAATGTGTTGCGTTGCGTTATATTTAAAAAGTGAGGTATCTAGGTAGATGGGTCACTTTTTAAAATCAAGCGCCACATTATATCTGCGTGAGGTATAATGCATGCAGAGGGGGTGTTCTCCCACTAAAAGCTTTGTAATAGCGACGCAGTGAAATGTTTGAGATTTCACTGCGTCACTTTTAGGATGCTGTTGCATCCTTTAAATATAGTGCAACGAGGCACATTTTATTACACTGCTGGTGTGATGCGTCACTTTTCTGTCCACAGTCCTTATGACATTCCAGATGTGTCATATTTAATGTATGACGAATCATGTTGCAAGGAGTTACAGATACGTCAGTATTTCTGACATATGTGTAAACATAAAAGTGATGCGAGGCCGGCGCAAAATTTTGACGCAATAGCATCCTAAAAGTGACGCAGGGAAATCTCATAGATTTCAGTACGTTGTTATTACCAAGCTTTTTGCGAGGGATTGCCCCCTCTGCATACATTATACCTGATGCAGATACAATATGGCGCAGAGTTTTAAAAAGTGACCCATGTACCTAGATGCGTCACTTTTTAAAAAATAGTGTCAGGTATAATGCATGCAGAGGGGGTGTTCCTTGCAAAAAGCTTGGTAATAATGACGCAGTGCGTCACTTTTAGGATGCAGTTGCGCCAAAATCTTGCGCCTGCTTCACAGCAAACCTTTCACATGGTGCTTTTTCCATGTGAAAGGACACATTATTGGAGTTGCGTCACTTTTGTGACGCACTCCTGCAATGCGTTACTTTTGTGTTTACAGATATGTCAGAAATACTGACATATCTGTAACTCCTTGCGAATTGATTAGTCATATATTAAATATGACATATCTGGAATGTCATAAGGAGTGCGTCCAGAAAAGTGACGCATCGCTATTTTCACGTAGCGATGCGTCACTTTTCAGAAATGAGGCCTCCAGTTTATTCACTGTGTCATAACTTTCTTTTCTAACACTCACCTTCTTTCAGTCCTCCTACTTCACTTCCTTTCACCTCTCATACCTTTCTGTTCTTTCTTACTCATTCTCCTTTCAATTATCAATGCACTATATTTCACTTACTCTTCATTTTTTAAGATTATAGCTCTTTGATGAGAATTGGAGGTAGTTCTGAAAAGAACTTTTGGTTTTCTTCTTTTAACTGAAGAGGAACAAAAACAGGGAATAGAAACTGCTCAACAGGAGCAAAAAGAAAAGAAAAAAATTAGGGGTGGGAAGGGCAGTGATGGTTCTCCAATGCCCGAACCATGAGCAGGACACTTTGCTCCCCATAGGTGAGGAGTTGATTGCAGTATCTGCATCTGACGACCCCATGGTTGAATGCAGGTTGAATGTTTGCTACCTGCCCCTGAGATTGTTCTCTTCCAGAAGAAGTTGCTCCTCCTGTTGATGTAGAGGCCCCATCTCTGGGAACCTCCTGTGCCAGAGCCCTGACACTTTCCCGGGAAAAATTCTGGGGGTGCCTCCTCTCCACATGGCGAATCATGGTGAAGTTGCCAAAAGAGTATTTTTTTGGGGGGTTACCCCGTGACAGGACCTGTTTGCAGATCCTGCACTCTACTTTTGGTGCATTCACCTTCTTCTGGCCTTCTGGAAACTTAAAAAATTTCCAGATGAAATGTTCCTTCACCTTTGGGGTAGGAGGCTCTTCATCAATGAAATCATCTTCACTGCTGGATGGTCTGGCAGCCATGATGAATCCAGGAATATGGAGCAGCAAAAAAGGCAGGTCTTTCAGTCACAAAAGTGAAAGAAGAAGTGAAGGAAATGGGTGGGGATTTCATTCATTGTAAAAAAAAACTGTTAGCAACCAATGAAAAGTGTTATTTTAGGGTCACATGACCCGACGCGTTTACGCTGCGCGCTCCGGAGCACTTCCGGGTGCGTTTACGCAGCGCGATCGTAGGCGCTTCCGGGTCGCAAACGTGGCGCGATCGTAGGCGCTTTTCCGTGCGTTTATGCGCCGCGCACGTATGCGCTTCCGAGGGCACTTACGTTGCGCGCCGAAGTGACGTCATCAATCTTTTATAGAAATGCATAATCATTTTCCATATTAAAAAAAACAAATTTTATTTGTATGGTACGAAATGTTTTGCATTATTATTAACTTTTCATTCATATTTTTTTTTCACAAACGACAGTTGCGCTCTGGGTGCGCTTTCAGATGAGCTCTCGGAGAAGCTTACAGGAGAGCTTAGCTGAAAGCTTCCGGGAGCGCGCACCCAGAGCGCAAAAGAAAAAAAATATAATAAAAAATGAATACTTAAAAAAAAACAGCAAATTGTAAAAAAAAAAAAGGTTAGAAACTCGATATACAAAGGAATTAGCATTTAAAAAACTATGAAATTCACTGAAAAAACCATAGGTTTCACACCAGTTATAGTTAGGAATTAGCATTTAAAAAACCTATGAAATTCACTGAAAAAACCATAGGTTTCACACCAGTTATAGTTAGGAATTAGCATTTAAAAAACCTATTAAATTCACTGAAAAAACCATAGGTTTCACACCAGTTATAGTTAGCTGGAAATTTTACTGATATAAAACCATTGAAATTCCCACGTTATAGTTAGTTGGACTCACTATAACTTGCGCGCCTGCAATGCACTGCTGATGACGTCACATATTACATCACTCATGACATGGTCAGTGACATCACTCATGACATCACTGATGACACCATCCAGTGAATGTGTGTCTTTCTGAAAAAATAAATATGTTTTATATATGAGTGTGTATACATATGTTTTATTCTAGTATATGGAGTATTGATTTATATAAGTGAGTAAATGTGAGAGTGAGAGATTGTAAGAGTTCCTGTTTAAATAAGTATGTGATTCTATAAGTGATTGTTTAAGAGAGTAAGTATGTGTAAGTTTCCTTAGGAATAAGGTGGTAGTGTGTGTATAGCTGTATATGCAAATAAATGGATGTTCAATAGTTTTTTTGCATGTGTGAGTATATGTGTGAGTAACTTTTGGAAGACTGTCGGTGTGTTAACGGATGTAAAGGTGTTTCACTACATATGATAAGTGAGTATATGTATGAATGACTATATAGAACTGTTGGTGAATGAGTAAATGTGTATATAAATGGTTGAATTACTGAATTGGTTGTTGTAACTGGTATAGGTATCGCCACTTTTTTGTAAATGTTAGTTTCTATTTTTGAATATGTGTTTCAGGGGTTACATTACACTGAAAGGAGGTCAGTCACTCTGTCACAGGGATGGTGTCATCAGTGATGTCATGAGTGATGTCACTGACCATGTCATGAGTGATGTAATATGTGACGTCATCAGCAGTGCATTGCAGGCGCGCAAGTTATAGTGAGTCCAACTAACTATAACGTGGGAATTTCAATGGTTTTATATCAGTAAAATTTCCAGCTAACTATAACTGGTGTGAAACCTATGGTTTTTTCAGTGAATTTAATAGGTTTTTTAAATGCTAATTCCTAACTATAACTGGTGTGAAACCTATGGTTTTTTCAGTGAATATACATATATATATGTTTGATTGCTTTTCCAGCCTTGAGAAAGTCTGAAAATCAATAAAATGAATGTTGTCTATGGAAGTCTTGTGAAGTACTGTGTGCATTATTGGATCCCCATGGAATTTTAGGATCACTTGGAGTGACTTATTGAATCTTGATTGACACTTGTCCATGATTTTTCTTATGATGATTGTGCTGTATTAGCTTATTTTTCTGGGATTCTAGGGGATGCTACACCATCATGACGGTACATAGTGAATGGGAAATCATTGACACTGGGTAGCTTTAATGCTCCAACCCCCCTAGATAAAGCCTTTGTAGACAGGGTTAAAAGCCTTTGGGGTGAGCTCCTGGGAGACATATCTGTGATGGGGGGCGACTGGAATGCTACTATGGCTCCTATCGACTCATGGCAGGAGACAGGTTCAGGCCCCCACACCGGAGACTCCAAATTGCACCACAAGGCCACTACCTGGCTGGGATGGGCTGACACATGGCGAGCGTACCACCTCTCCGACCAGGATTTCACTTATCTCTTGGTGGTGCATGCTTTCTTGTCTAGATTGGACTATTTATTTCTCCCTCGGACGTATGTTCACAGGGTCTCAGACGTCTCCATTCTGCCTCATGGCCTCTCAGATCACTCCCCCATTTCTTTAAAGTTTGTGATAGGTCCCCATAGAACCCCCCTTAGGTGGCACATGTCGCCCTGGCATCTGCAGGATCCAATATATCACGCCATTATCTGACAGGAGATCTCAAATTACTTAGACTCAAATGCCACTACCGCCACCTCATATACTACTCTGTGGGAAGCCCTCAACCCTACAATTTGAGGGGTAGATATTAGTTAAAGCACAGGGGAAAAGCATCTCCACTTCAGGCAGGTGGTTGACTTAGAGAATCACCAGTGAGATCTGGAGACCTGGGTGGGAGAGGACAGGGACCCAGAGGCAAAGCGGTACCTTCTTCTCACCCAACAACAATTGCATCTGTTGCGGACTGACAAAGCCAGAGATATATGGCTGCCGACCCAATCTAGAATTTACAAATGGGGAGACAAATCGAGTAAACTGCTGCACCGCCTCTGACAGACAACCTATGCACCTATCCTGGTGTCCATCCTGCAGAACGCGACAGGCACGCTGTGCTCTTCCCCTAGCTCTGTCGCTCATACATTGCTGATTATTATTCAACCCTCTACGCCAAAAAGGAAACCATCTCAACTGACAAGACAGGAGAGATTCTGAGAGATCTCCCACCAAGGACCTTACCAGACCATGTCCGAGATCAGCTCGAGGTTCCGATTACTGTGGAGGAGCTCAGCGTGGCCCTAATGGGCATGCTCCCGGGTCACACACCGGGACCCAACGGGTTGCCAAGTGACTTATAACGGGCTCATATGTCCCTCTTGGTCCTCCACCTCCTAAATTTACTTCAAGAGACAATAAAACATCGAATTCTCCCCCCGGACTGGCGCAATTTGGAGATTGCAATCTTCCACAAACCTGGGCACCCTCCTGAGGAGCCCTCCTCATACTGCCCATTTTGCTTTTGAACTTTGAGGTGAAACTGCTAGGCAAGGTTCTTGCAGATCACCTTCACACACATATCAATGAGCTGATCCACCCAATCAAGCTGGCTTTATGCCTGGCAGATCTACCAGACACAACATAAGGCAAGTTCATAATCAATCAATCAGAGACACTTATAAAGCGCGCTACATACCCGTAGGGTCTCAAGGCGCTGGGGGGTGGGGGGGGGGGGGGGGTTGCCGCTACTGCTCGAACAGCCAGGTCTTCAGCTTCTTCCTGAAGGAGAGGTGGTCTTGGGTCAGGCGCAGGTCGGACGGGAGGGAGTTCCAGGTCTTGGCGGCCAGGTAGGAGAAGGACCTTCCTCCTGTAGTCGCTCTTCGGATGCGGGGGACGGCGGCGAGGGCGTGGTTGGCTGATCGGAGGTGGCGTTTGGGAGCGTAGAAGTTGACTCGGCTGTTGAGGTAGCTCGGGCCTTGGTCGTGTAGGGCTTTGTGTGCGTGGGTGAGGAGGCGGAAGGTGATTCTCTTGTTGACGGGGAGCCAGTGAAGGTCTCTCAGATGTCCGGAGATGTGGCTGGATCGTGGGATGTCGAGGATGAGTCTGGCTGAGGCGTTTTGGATCCGCTGGAGTCTCTTCTGGAGCTTGGCGGTGGTACCGGCGTAGAGGGCGTTACCGTAGTCCAGTCAGCTGGTGACGAGGGCCTGGGTGACGGTCTTCCTGGTCTCTGTGGGGATCCACCAGAAGATCTTCCGTAGCATGCGTAGGATGTTGAAGCACGCCGAGGAGACGTTGTTGACTTGCCTGGTCATGGAGAGGGAGGAGTCCAGGATGAAGCCCAGGTTTCGTGCATGGTCTGTCGGTTTGGGTGCGGTGCCCAGGGCGGGAGGCCACCAGGAGTCGTCCCAGGCGGAGGGTGAGGAGCCCAGGATGAGGACCTCCGTCTTGTCCGAGTTCAGTTTCAGCCGGCTGGTCGTCATCCACTCGGCTACCTCTTTCATCCCTTCGTGCAGGTTGGCTCTGGCGGCGGCGGGGTCGTTGGTCAGGGAGAGGATCAGCTGGGTGTCGTCGGCGTAGGAGATTATGCTGAGGTGGTGTTTGCGTACGATGGCCGCGAGGGGGCTCATGTAGACGTTGAAGAGGGTGGGGCTCAGGGATGATCCTTGGGGGACGCCGCAGATGACTTCGGAGGCCTCTGACTTGTACGGTGGTAGGCGGACTCTCTGTGTTCTTCCGTCGAGGAAGGAGATGATCCATTCCAGCGCCTTGTCCTGGATTCCGATGTTGCTGAGGCGCCGTACTAGGGTGCGGTGGCAGACCGTGTCGAATGCCGCGGAGAGGTCTAGGAGGACGAGGGCCGCTGTTTCTCCATTGTCCATCAGGGCTCGGATGTCATCGGTGGCGGCGATGAGGGCGGTCTCGGTGCTGTGTTTGGCTCGGAAGCCGGACTGTGAGGGGTCGAGGGATCTGTTCGTCTCGAGGAAGGCGGCCATCTGCTTGTTGACGGTCTTCTCGATGACTTTGGCTGGAAACGGGAGAAGCGAGATGGGGCGGTAATTCTTGAGGTCGGTGGGGTCCGCTGTTGGTTTCTTGAGTAGAGCGCTGAGTTCGGCGTGTTTCCAGCTCTCAGGGAGGATGGCGGTGTCGAAGGAGGTGTTGATGATGTCTCGCAGGTGGGGTGCGATGACAGCGTCGGCCCTGTTGAAGACGTGGTGAGGGAAGGGGTCGGTCGGTGATCCGGAGTGGATGGAGTTCATCGTGCGGATGGTGTCTTCGGTGCTGATCGGGGTCCAGGCGTGGAGGGTGGTGGTGGGGGGGGGTGGTTGGTCGGTCATGGTGTGCGTTGGTTGGTTGTTGAAACTGCTGTGTATGTCCGTGATCTTGTTGTGGAAGTATGAGGCGAGGGAGTTGCAGAGGTCTTGCGATGGGGTGATGTCGTTGTTTCCTGCGCTGGGGGTGGAAAGCTCTTTCACGATGTTGAAGAGTTCCTTGCAGTTGTGTGCGTTGTTGTCCAACCGGTTCTTGAATGCTGTTTTCTTGGCGGCGCGGATCAGCTGGTGGTGTTTCCGGGTGGCAAGTTTGTAGGAGGTCCTGTTGTCCGGTGTTGGTTCCCTTTTCCAGACTTTCTCGAGGGCTCAGCAGTTCTTCTTGGAGCTCTTGAGTTCGTCGGTGAACCATGGGGCCTTCTTGCTGCCGGGTCTGCTAGGCGGGGTCCTCAGCGGGGCGAGTTCTTCCGCGCAGTTGCTGATCCACTTCGTGAGGTTGTCGGCGGCCAGGCTGGGGTTCGCTGAGCTGGCAGGAGGGTGCTGGCTCAGGGAGGTGGCGAGCTGGTCTGCTGTGATCTTGTTCCAGCTTCTGCGGGCGGTCTGTTGCTGGTGATGGTGGGTCGTCGTTCTCTTGAAGGTGAAGTGGACGCAGCTGTGGTCCGTCCATTGAAGCTCTGTGGCGTGGCTGAAGTCGATGTCTGTGCTGGATGAGAAGACGGCGTCGAGTGTGTGTCCAGCGAGGTGGGTGGGGGTGGACACCAGTTGCTTGAGTCCCAGGTTGGCGAGGTTGTCGAGCAGGGTGCTGGTGTTGTGGTCGTTGTTGTTCTCCAGATGGAAGTTGAGGTCTCCGAGGAGGATGTAGTCAGCGGAGGGGAGGGCATGCGGGCTGATGAAGTCGGCGATGTCCTCGCTGAATTGCGTGCGTGGTCCAGGGGGTCGGTAGATCAGGGTGCCTCTGAGGGTGGTGTTCGGGTTGGTGTGGATCTGGAAATGCAGGTGTTCGGCGCTGGTCAGCGTGTTGTCGGTGCTGGTCGTGAGACGGATGGTGTTCCTGTGGATGATGGCGATGCCTTCTCCCATCTGGTTGGCGTTTCGGTCCCTCCGGACGATCTTGTAGCCCTCTGGGATAGCGATGGCGATGTCGGGAGCTGAAGAGGCGTTCATCCAGGTCTCCGTGAGGAAGGCAACGTCAGGGGCTGTGGCGTCTAGGAGGTTCCAGAGTTCGATGGCGTGTCTGTGGATGGAGCGGGTGTTGAGCAGGATGCACTTGAGGTGGGTGCTGCTGGTGTTTGACTTGGCGGGTGCTGGTGCGGGGCTGGTCCGGATGCAGGAGAACTTGCAGGTGTGGCAGCTGAAAGGTCCGTGGGTGCGTCTTGGAGTGGCTTGGTGGCATTCTGGGAGTCGGCCGGTGTTGAGAGCGATGAGGGTGGCGGCTGAGTACGTCAGGCGGGTAGGTCGAGGTCTTCGAGGTCCAGGGGTCCTGGCGCTGGTCGCGATCCGGTCGCGGACGGGCGCAGACGGGCTTACCTTTGGCGCGCCTTCGGCGCACAATCGGCGCGCCCGCTGCGCGTGACCGCTGCGCGTTCGCACGGTCGCCATTTAAGGCGAAGTGCGCGGGTGGGCGGAGCAGCTGGGAGGCGGGAGCGGGGAGGGTTACAGAAGACAAAAAAGGGGCGGGGACAAGCGGCGGTGGCGGGAAGGGAGGGCGGGGGGCGGCGAGGTAGGCGGACAACAAGGAAGGAGAGCAAACACGGGGAAAATGAAAATACAATAAAACAGGCACAAATAAACGCTAAAACAGGGGAAATAAGAGAGTTAAACCAAGCAAGCACAAAATAACGTCAAAACAAGGGCAAAAACACTCGCAGCGGCGGCAGCCGGCAAACGAGGCAGCAGCGAGGCAGAGGGCAGGTAAGGGGCACACGCAGCAGCTGGAGGCCGTGCGGCGCGGGGGTGTCCCACAAGTGGGTCACACTCACCTGCGTCGCACGGTCGCCATTTAAGGCCAAGTGCGCGGGTGGGCGGAGCAGCTGGGAGGCGGGAGCGGGGAGGGTTACAGAAGACAAAAAGGGGCGGGGACAAGCGGCGGTGGCGGGAAGGGAGGGCGGGGCGGCGAGGTAGGCGGACAACAAGGAAGGAGAGCAAACACGGGGAAAATGAAAATACAATAAAACAGGCACAAATAAACGCTAAAACAGGGGAAAAAAGAGAGTTAAACCAAGCAAGCACAAAATAACGTCAAAACAAGGGCAAAAACACTCGCAGCGGCGGCAGCCGGCAAACGAGGCAGCAGCGAGGCAGAGGGCAGGCAAGGGGCACACGCAGCAGCTGGTGGCCGTGCGACGCGGGGGTGTCCCACAAGTGGGTCACACTCACCTGCGTCGCACGGTCGCCATTTAAGGCCAAGTGCGCGGGTGGGCGGAGCAGCTGGGAGGCGGGAGCGGGGAGGGTTACAGAAGACAAAAAAGGGGCGGGGACAAGCGGCGGTGGCGGGAAGGGAGGGCGGGGGCGGCGAGGTAGGCGGACAACAAGGAAGGAGAGCAAACACGGGGAAAATGAAAATACAATAAAACAGGCACAAATAAACGCTAAAACAGGGGAAAAAAGAGAGTTAAACCAAGCAAGCACAAAATAACGTCAAAACAAGGGCAAAAACACTCGCAGCGGCGGCAGCCGGCAAACGAGGCAGCAGCGAGGCAGAGGGCAGGCAAGGGGCACACGCAGCAGCTGGTGGCCGTGCGGCGCGGGGGTGTCCCACAAGTGGGTCACACTCACCTGCGTCGCACGGTCGCCATTTAAGGCCAAGTGCGCGGGTGGGCGGAGCAGCTGGGAGGCGGGAGCGGGGAGGGTTACAGAAGACAAAAAGGGGCGGGGACAAGCGGCGGTGGCGGGAAGGGAGGGCGGACGGCGGCGAGGTAGGCGGACAACAAGGAAGGAGAGCAAACACGGGTAAAATGAAAATACAATAAAACAGGCACAAATAAACGCTAAAACAGGGGAAAAAAGAGAGTTAAACCAAGCAAGCACAAAATAACGTCAAAACAAGGGCAAAAACACTCGCAGCGGCGGCAGCCGGCAAACGAGGCGGCAGCGAGGCAGAGGGCAGGCAAGGGGCACACGCAGCAGCTGGTGGCCGTGCGGCGCGGGGGTGTCCCACAAGTGGTGCCTTCGCAAAAGCCCCAGAACTGGGACGCCAGGCTGCCCTCCTACAGGCCGATATCACCAAGGGTTTTGATTCCCTGAGCTGGGACTACCTCTTCCAGCTCCTCCGAGCTCTCAACTACGGGCAGCGTTTCCTCACATATATCCGACTTCTCTATACAGATCTTAGAGCCTCTGTCCGAGTGGCGGGTATACAGTCGGGACATTTCCCAAATCTCAGGGTATAACGCAGGTGTGTCCGCTTTCCCCATTACTTTTTACCTTGGTTATTAAACCCCTATCTACATGGGTGAGGTGCAACCCGAGGGTGCAGGGATTTGAATCGGCAGCTGAGACATCAGACAGAATTGCACTATATGCAGACAATGTGTTGTTTTTCCTTACGGACCTGGGATTTTCTGGCCCAAGAATCCTACAAATTCTTCACGTGTTCGGTGAAACATCGGGTCTAGGAGCCAACCCATCGAAAATAGTGCTGTTCCTGGTCTGCAGAGACCAGGAGAGGGGGAACATGGTCTGTGCAACTATCCGATGCCACAGAGGGTTTTCATTACCTTGGTGTGTTTATCTTACCATCTCCAGTAGTATCATGGTCTCACAACATTCACCCACTTCTTTCCTGTATTTGTGAGTAGGCCAGGGGTTGGTCCCCTCTACCCCTATCCCTGTATGGCTGATTAGCCATTTTTAAAAAGGGTTCTCTACCATGCATACTATACCGGGTCCAGAATTACCCATACAAGATCCCTTATCAACCACTTCTTGTGGGTCGGGCGGTTAGGGGTGCACTGCGAACCTGTACACGATCAACATACTGTGGAGGCATTGCTGTGGCCGACATCTATGCGTATTATGCTGCCTCTCAACTCCTATACATAAACAAATGGTGGTGTAGCATGCAAACGGACCCAGCATTCATAATGGAAAGGCGGGCAATGGGGGCTGACTCCCTCCTGGGTCTCCTCTATAGTCAATCAAACTTAAATCAGCTGCCCCCAGCGTGAAGAGTGGTTATACAGATCTGGCTCCAAACAGTGAGAAAGAAAGGTTGGAGAGGATGCCTGATGAAGGTCACCCCATTATGGCAAGGGACCTATCTTCGGTCGGTTGCCACACTTTCTGGTTTCCGCGCATGGGAACTAATTGGGATTCCGATGTTGGGGGACATAATGCAATTTTTCACACAGCTCCAAATGGAATACCACCTCTACTGCAACCATTTCTACAGGTACTTTCAGCTCAGGCATGCGCTGACACCTGCTATTCGCTCTCTGGAAGTGTTGCCGCATTTCCATCCATTGAAGGGGTGTCTGTTGATGGGGGACTTGGGGACTCACAAAATCCGGCAGATCTACCAAACCTTAGTCACATATAACAGTACAATGTTAAATGCAACGCAACTGATGTGGGAAGCAGATATTTCAGATCTAACAGATGATGACTGCACGGAGGCACTGGCAAGCCCGAGAGGCGCAGCCATAGCAACATGATATCGACTGATTCAATTCAAATATGTTCATAGAATTTACTACACACATGCTCGGCTCTGGCGTCTGGGAGTAATACCATCCCCTGTCTGCCTCAGATGCGACGATGAGTAAGAGACCTTCTTTCACACAGTGTAGAGCTGGAGAGCTCTCGGGCCATTTTGGTGAAAAGTGGCCACTAGCCTAGAGAGGGTCTTATTCTGGCTCCAAAGTATTCATACTACATAGTACAGACTGGGGGAAATCATTATAACCAGCACCTCCTATTTCTGGGTCTCGTTCTAGCCAAAATGGCCATAGCCTGACTACGGAAGGGGACCGCACCGCCACCACTTGGCCCTTGGAACCGCAGCATTGACAGCCGCATGGGAGCAGAAACACACAAAGGTTTGGTCCCACTGGGCAGTGTACAGAAGCATTGTCCGACCCCCTACACATCCGATAGACCCTTAATATACCAGTAAATATACACGTTTGCTGCTGACCCCATCTGCAAAATAGATTAGGTCACATAAGAGAATGTGCACAAATTCCCCCAGGTAGTGGAGCGAAATGTACTGTCTGTGCCAAGGTTCTTTTTTTTTTGTTTATTTCCTTTCCAGGTTCATGTCAAAAATTACCTTGCTGGTACCTTGATGTATTAGATTGCTATCTGCCTCTTTGTAATCAGCTTCGGATGCTATATGCCACAAAATTAAATAAAATGTGTTAAAAAAAAATCAATTTTGCCTAGGCCCTGCTGTACTACCAGTATTCGCTATCATTGGCACTTTGTTCTTCTTGGCACTATATCTACTTAAAACTTTAAAAATGAATATCTTTGGTTACACTTATTGGGTTTTTCTCATTTTGGTGTAATTTGTTTAATTAATATTGGTGCTATTTTGTTTATTATTTTTTTTCTTTCTTTTAAATAATTTTTTTATTCTCAACCAGAGAGCGTCATTTACAAGTTATACTTAAAAGTATCTTATCAATAAAAGTAAAAACATCTTGAGAGTACATGTCTGCATATATACAGACATTCTTAACATAATAATACATTTGAGAGAGAAAAGAAATAATACTTATAAACTTGAGACTAGCAACCATTTACTGTTTTTGGGAGGGGCCTCTTCGGTGTACTTAGTATACTTTCCCTCACTCTATTCTTTTGGACCCCATATTGCCTTTAGTTTCATCAAGAAGCAAATTCCCTTGCCGTAGCAGGGGCTTTTTCCATTTCATAAGTTTCCCTGCCCACCATTCGCTTAAAGAAGGGGGTTTAGGAGAGACCCATACCCAATCAATCAATCATTTGTAAAGGGCACTACATACCCACGAGGGTCTGAAGGCGCTGGGGGAGGCGCAACTGATCGAACAGCCAGGTCTTGAGTATCCTCCTGAAGGTCAGCAGGTCTTGGGTCTGTCGTAGGCTCAGTGGGAGGGTGTTCCAAGTCTTGGCGGTGAGGTGGGAGAAGGATCTCCCACCGGTGGTTGTTCTTCGGATGCGCGGGACGGTGGCGAGTGAGAGGTCGGCGGAGGGTAGCTGGCGGTTGGGTAAGCAGAAGGAGAGCAGTCTGTTGGGGTAGCCTGGGATCAGTCTTGTGGAGTGCCTTATGTGCATGGGTGAGGAGCTTTAAGGATATCCTCTTGTTGACGGGGAGTCAGTGCAGTTTCTCAGGTGGGGGGGTGGTGTGGCCGTGGCGTGGTATGTCAAGGATCAGACGTGCCGAGGCGTTTTAGATGCGTTGTAGTCGTTTGATGAGCTTGGTCAGGACTCCTGCATAGAGGGCGTTGCCGTAGTCGAGTCTGCTGCTGACGAGGGCTTGAGTGACTGTCCTTCTTGTATCTGTCGGGATCCATCTGTAGATCTTGCGGAGCATGAGGTGAGTGTTGAAGCACGAGGAGGAGATGGGGTTGACTTGCTTGGTCATTGAGAGCGTTGAGGCGAGGATGATTCCCAGGTTGCGTGCCTGGTCGGTGGTTGTCGGGGCTGCCCCCAGTGCCATCGGCCACCAGGAGTCATCCCAGGCTGAAGGGTTGGAGCCAAGGATGAGGACCTCCGTCTTGTCCGAGTTCAACTTCAGATGGATGGTCTTCATCCAGTCGGCGACGGTCTTTCTTCGTGGAGGTTGGCTTTGGCTGTGATGGGGTCCTTGGTGAGGGAGAGGATCAGCTGAGTGTTGTCGGTGTAGGATATTATGTTGAGGTCGTGCTGTCGGGCTACGTGTGCGAGCGGGGCCATGTAAATGTTGAACAGCGTCGGGCTAAGGGAGGATCCCTGGGGTACGCCACAGATGATCTTGGAGGCTTTGGAATGGAATGGGGGGTAGGGCGGTCTGGGTTCTGCTGGAGAGGAAGGAGGTGGTCCAATCCAGAGCCTTGTCTTGGATCTCTGCGGCATGGAGGTGTGCGCGTAGTGTGCAGTGGCAGACGGTGTCGAAGGCAGCAGAGAGTTCTAGGAGGTTGAGTGCTGCGGTCTCGCCGTTGTCCAGCAGGGTCTTGATGTCGTCGGTGGCAGCGATGAGGGCAGTCTCGGTGCTGTTGTTGCTGCGGAAGCCTGACTGGAAGGGTCCATGATTCTGTTTTCTTCGAGGTATCGGGTAAGCTGTCTGTTGACAGTTGTCTTGATGACCTGGGCCGGGAAGGGGATCAGAGAGATGGGCCGGAAGAAGTTCTTGAGGTCTCCTGGGTTTGCCTTAGGTTTTTTGAGTAGGGAGTTGATCTCGGCATGTTTCCAGATCTCTGGGAAGGTCGCGGTCTCGAGGAAGAGATTGATGACGCTGCGCAGGTGGGGTGCTATGGTGCTGCTTGCTCTGTTGAAGATGTGGTGCGGGAATAGGTCCGACTGAGAGCCGGAGTGGATTGAGCGCATGGTCTTGATGGTGTCATTGATGCTCACGCTGGCCCAGGCTAGCAGGAGGTTGTGGTTGATGGTGTACGTATGGTCTGTTGTGTTGCTGTCTGTTGTGGCTGTCTGGGTGTTGAAGCTGTCGTGGATGTCTGCTATCTTGTGGTGGAAGAAGGTGGTGAGGGAGTCGGACAGGGTTTGCGACGGCGGGATGTCATTGGTGTTGGAGCCGGGGTTGGAGAGTTCCTTCATGATGTTGAAGAGCTCCTTGCTATTGTGTGCATTGTTGTTGAGGCGGTCTTTGAAGGAGGTCCTCTTGGGGGCCCTGATGAGGTGGTGGTGGTTGCGGATGGCGTCCTTGTGTGCTGCGTGGCTGTCTGGAGTTTGTTCACTGTGCCATTTCTTCTCTAGTTTCCGTCAGGCATGCTTGGAGGCTAGGAGTTCTGGGGTGAACCAACTGGCCCTCTTGCTGGTGTCTCTGTAGGGGATTTCTTCAGCGGGCGAGGGTGTTGGCGCAGTCCTCGATCCAGCGTCTGAGGCTGTGGGCAGCGTCGTCGGTGTTGGAGGGTTCGGTGGGTGGGCTGAGAGCGAGGTTTGCGTGTAGTTGGTCTTCGGTGATTTTGCTCCAGCAGCGGCCGGGGATCTGTTGGGTGCGGTGGTGTGTGGTGGGTTTCTGGAAGGCGAAGTGGATGCAGCGGTGATCGGTCCAGAGGAGTTCGGTGGTGTGGCTGATGGAGACGTACAGGCTTGAGGAGAAGACAGGGTCGAGCATGTGGCCAAGAGAGTCGGTGGGCGTTGTGACAAATTGCTTCAGTCCGAGGTTTGAAGGTTAGCGATCAGGGTTGTGGAGTTGTTGTCGTTGTTGTTCTCAAGGTGAAAGTTCAGGTCTCCGAGGAGGATGTAGTCGGTGGAGGTCAGGGCATTCGTGCTGAATAAGTCGGCGATGGAGTCGCTGAACTGGGGGCAGTGTCCGGGGGGTTGGTAGACGAGGGTGCCTCTGAGGCTGGAATTAGGGTCTGTGTGAATCTGGAAATGCATGTGTTTGGCGGTGCTGAGCACGTTGTCTGTGCTAGTCGAGACCCTGATGCTGTTCTTGTGGACAATGGTGATTCCTCCTCCGACTCCGTTGGTGAGGTCTCTGTGGGTGATCTTGTAGCTGTCTGGGATGGCTATGGCGATGTCAGGTGCGGAAGAGTCGTTAAACCAGGTCTCTGTCAGGAAGGCGACGTCCGGGATGTTATGTCGAGCAGGTCCCAGAGCTAAACAGTATGCTTGCGTGCAGAGCGGGTGTTCAGTAGTATGCATTGGAGGTGGTTGGGGTGTTTCTTGGTGGGTGGTTCGTCGGCTCTGAGGCTGGTGTAGCTGCAGTTCCGGCAGGTGAAGGGGGCATGTGTGCGTTTCGGGGCGGCCTTGAAGCAGGTGTGGCTCCGTCCGTATTTGAGAGCGAGCAGAGTGCTGGCGTCGTAGAGGCGGAGGTCGTCGTGGCGGGTGCGTGGCCAGGGTTTCTGGCACTGAGCGCGGTCCAGGTGCCGACGGGTGAAGATGGGCTCGCCTTAGGCGCGCCTTCTGCGCGCCAGAGCGGCTGGCATATATGGGGAGGTGGGTTGGAGGAGCAGCTGGGAGGCAAGAGGTGGGGGCAGCAAATGGGTAGTGGGCAGTCAGGGGGGCGGGCCACAGGGGACGCAGCGACGATGGCGGTGAGGGACAACGAAGGTAACAGGAGGACAAAGGGGCACAAAATTGAGGGTAAAATGAGTGGCACCGAAGGGAAAAGGGTACAAAAAATGAGTGGAACAGAAGGCAAAAGGGGCATAGAGATGAGGGAAAAACAGGTGGCACAGAGGGCAGAAAAAAAACAGTGGAACGGAGGGCAGAAAGGCACACAAAACGAGGGAAAAATGAGTGGAACAGAGGGCAGAAGAGTACAAAAAACGAGTGGAACAGAGGGCACAAGGGCAAAAAAAAATGAGGGGAAAACGAATGGAACAGAGGGCAGAAAGGAACAAAAAATGCGGAAAAGACGAGTGGAACAGAGGGCAGAAAGGAACAAAAAACGAGGGGAAAACGAGTGCAACAGAGGGCAAAAAGACACAGAAAATGAGAGGAAAACAAGTGGAACAGAGGGCAGAAAGGCACATAAAACGAGGGAAAAACGAGTGGTACAGAGGGCAGAAGGGCACAAAAAAACAAGTGGAACAGAGGGCAGAAGAGCACAAAGACGAGGGAAAAACAAGTGGCCCAGAGAGCAAAAAGGCACAAAAACTGAGGGAAAAACAAGAGGAACAGAGGGAAGAGAGGCACAAAAAATGAGGGGAAAATTAGTGGAACAGAGGGCAGAACGGGCAAAGAGGCTCGGGGGCAGCGAGGGGAACAGAAGGGAAAACCGGGCAGAGACAAGGGGGCAGCGAGGGGTACAGAAGGAAAGACAGGGCAGAGCGAGCACAGGGACAGTGAGGGCAACAGAGGGAAGACAAAGGGGCACGGACCACGTACAGGCAGCGGGGGAAGACAGACAACAGCAGTAACAGACACAACAATGAAAATACAGGCAATACAATAAAAGCAAAAAAGCGGAGGGTGAACAAACCTACCTACGGCCTACCACTGGCCACCACGGATGAGGCGCAGGTGGCAGCCTGCTCTGGTGGAGGGCCTCGAACGTCCTCAGCAGTGGCAGCTGGGGCAGGGAGGCACAGGCGGTGCTGTGCGGAGGGGGAGCGACCTACCTGGTGGGGGTCAAGAGTAGCTCGAGCCCGAGCAATTGTATGCCAAGTAGCGACTAGTAAGATTGACATAAGCTGCGTTAGTCCCTGGCTCTCTGTTATAATATACTATAGATTATAACACTCTCCTCTTTGTATCCCATCATAATCTCCGTAACTGTAGGGGTGTTAATCTATCCCTAGTTTCTGGCTCATCACCTGACCTATCTATTCCGTGCAAGTTACAAACATGTGTACTATGCTGGCAGCATACATACCACATTTAGGACTTTTCTTCCGGTCTCCTCCTGAATCCCCCTGAGCCCAGTTTACGGTTATCTCCGGCGTATAGTAAAGAATACAGATTGTACGAAATTCTTGTAATCTCAGACTAACAGAATGGATTGAACTATCTATAGTTCCGAGTGCTTGTTTAATATTTGTGGGCTAAGACATTGATACATAGCACTAATTACTGACTTCATCTTTTCCCCATGTAAGCAATCCCATTTCTTTGAGCTAGATACTGTTTTAGGACTAGGTGTTTCACAAATTAATCCATGATCTAAAAAAAAAAGAAAAACATTTGGCCAGATAACTTATATTGAAGCTGCAAGTTCTCAAATGCAATAAAACCATTGTTGTCATACAAATCTCAGAGGCACTGAATCCCATATCTGACCCAGCGCTTACTGGCAGCATCTTGAAATACCTCTGGAAGCATGGGAGTACCCCATAGAGGAAGTTTATCATAGAAAAACGACAAAGTACATCTAGCAGCCATTGCACGCCAAATATATATGCTATCTCTTATGGTCTTAAACCTAACCCTTTTAAAATAGTTTGGGTCATTAGTGTTATATAAAAACATTCAGCTGTCGTTGCCCAAAATCAAACCATGGGAAAAATATTGATATTCGTGATTTAGAAGACTACAAAAACGCCCTGCAAATGTTGCCCTAAAATACATTTTAAAGATCGGCAAGCCAAACCCTCCTTAATTATATGGGAGCTTTAGTAAGTTAATTGCCCGTCGGGCTTTTTTATCCACCTGAGATGAAACTACTTAGCACTCCCTCATTTTTCTTAAAAGAGGAATTAGAGACCTGTAGGGAATAGATTGAAATAAATATAGGACTTTAAGGAGTATTTTAATTTTTATGATATTACACTTCCCTACAATACCGATTTGAAGTTTCTGCCACTATTTTAATCCCTTAATTGTATCTTTCAATAGTGATTCATTATTCAAAGTAAGTATCTGTTCGATTTGCGCCGAGATACAGACCCCCTAAAAACGTGGCTACAGAACAGACACCCACTATGAATCTTTAGGACCTGAAGTTGAGAAACACTTACCACATTTGCTTGCTTCATCCTCAATTAAATGTATTGCCTTTGCAGGGTCAATCAATCAATCAATCAATCAATCAATCAATCAATCATATCATTTGTAAAGCACACTACTCACCCTTGAGGGTCCCAAGCGCTGGGGTGGAGAATGCTGCTACTGCTCGAAAAGCCAGGTCTTGAAGAGTTTTCTGGAGGTCAGCAGGTCTTGGGCCTGCCATAGGTGGATTGGGAGGATGTTCCAGGTCTTGGTGGCGAGGTGGGAGAATGATCTGCTGCCAGAGGTCGCTCTTCCGAAGCGGGGGGCTGTGGCGAGGTCGGCGGAGCGGAGCTGGCGGTGTAGAAGCTGAGTCGTCTGTTTAGGTAAGTTGGTCCGGTGTTGTGGAGTGCCTTGTGTGCGTGGGTGAGGAGTTTGAAGGTTATCCTCTTATTGACCGGGAGTCAGTGCAGGTCTCTCACATGGGGTGTGATGTGGCTGCGGTGAGGAATGTCGAGAATCAGGCATGCAGAGGTGTTCTGGATGCGTTGGAGCCATCTCAGGAGTTTGGCCGAGGCTCCTGCGTAGAGGGCATTTCCGTAGTCCAACCTGCTGCTGACGAGGGCCTGGGTGACCGTTCTTCTCGTTTCAGACGGGATCCACTTTTAGATCCTGTGGAGCATGCAGAGGGTGTTGAAGCAGGAGGAGGATACGGCATTGACCTGTTTAGTCATGGAGAGGGTGGAGTCGAGGATGACCCTTAGGTTGCGTGCGTGGTCGGTGGGTGTTGGGGCGGTTCCTAGTGCAGTTGGCCACCAGCAGTCATCCCAGGCCAAAGGGGTGAATCCGAGGATGAGGACCTCCGTCTTGTCCAAGTTCAGCATCAGTTGGCTGTTCCTCATCCATTCAGCGATGGCCTTCATTTCTTCATGAAGGTTGGTTTTGGCGGTGTGGGGGTCCTTGGTGAGGGAGAGGATCAGCTGGGTGTCTTCGGCATAGGAGATGATATTGAGGTTGTGCCGACAGGTGACGTGGGCGAGCGGTGCCATGTAGATAATAAACAGAGTTGGACTGAGGGATGAGCCCAAGGGTACGCTGCAGATGATCTTGGTGACTTCGGAGCGGATTGGGGTAAGGCAGATGCTCTGTGTTCTGCTGGAGAGGAAGGAGGTGGTCCAAACCAGGGCCTTCTCTTGGATCCCGGCGTTGGGAGGCATGTTCGTGGTGTTTGGTGGCAGACCGTGTCGAAGGCAGCTGACAGGTCCAGGAGGATGAGGGCTGTCATTTCTCCGTTGTGCAGCAGGGATTTGATGTCATCGGTGGCGGCGATGAGGGCAGTCTCTGTGCTGTGGTTGCTGCGGAACCCGGACTGAGAAGGGTCCAGGATGTTGTTCTCCTCGAGGTAGCGGGTCAGTTGTTCAATAACGGTCTTCTCGATAACCTTTGCAGGGAACGGGAGCAGGGAGATGGGCTGAAAGTTCATGAGGTCCTTGGGGTCCGTCTTGGGTTTCTTGAGTAAGGCGTTGATCTCGGTGTGCTTCCAGCTCTCCGTGTCGGTAGTAAAGACTACAATATCATCCGCGTAAGCAGTTACCCTGAGCTGATTTGTACCTGATATTAATGATATAATTTGTAGATTAGATTGCAATGCGTGAAGGAATGGCTCGATATACAGAGCAAACAGTAGGGGGAAGAGAGGACATCCCTGTCTAGTGCCACATAAAATCAGAAATGATGGTGATTGTAAGCCTGTATATAATAGTTTTGCTTGAGGTTTATTATACAGTGTGTGTGCCCATTGTCTAAATTGCCCTCTAAATCCAAATGTTGCTAATGTAGCCCACAAATAGTCCTACCCCACCCTGTCAAAACCTTTTCATCATCTAAAAGAATCATGCCAAGATTTATTGCTAGCTTTCCCCGCCAAATCAAGGGCCCCCAATGCCATATTGACATGGGCTGTAGTGTCACTACCCTGGATAAAACCATGTTGTTAACTGGACACTAACCCATTATTGAGGCTAAACGGTTGGCCAAGATTTTTGCGAAAATCTTGGCATCAGCATTAATGAGCAAAATCGGTTTCTACTTCTTTGTCTTGTTTAAAAAAAAAAATCTATCTGTTATATTCCAAGATTTTGGTATCTTCCCACGTGAACCAATATATTGTATGACTACCCATAAAGGTAAAACCAAGATCCTTTTTAAGACCGTATAAAATTCTGCAGGTATAGAATCTTCCCCAACTGCCTTCCCGTAGGGCAGAGTAGATTTTGCCACTATTATTTCTTCGTGCAAGATATCTTTCTCTAGTGAGACCAATTTTTCCTCACTCAAAACCAGGGAGATTACTTCCCCAGAGATACTGCTGTTAATCTCCCTCCTCTGGTGATGTAGTTTGTGCATACAACTGTTGATAAAACATGGAGAACTGTTCCAAAATTATTTGTGGGTGTGTATACAAAATCCCATTTGTCCCTTTTATGGCTTTTATGTGGGTTTTGTCTATGTGGGTGTCGTCTGCCACTTTGTAAGCAAGCACCTTCTCAATTTGTTCCCCATATTCGTATTGTGAAAACCAGTGCTTATTGTAAATTGCAGCGATTTTCTCCCTAAAGGATTCTTTAATAGCTGTTCTTGTATCTATCAAAGAAAGGAGCAACTGATCTTA
Source organism: Lissotriton vulgaris (assembly GCF_964263255.1). NCBI lineage: Eukaryota > Metazoa > Chordata > Amphibia > Caudata > Salamandridae > Lissotriton > Lissotriton vulgaris. Next base: position 1,634,950,289 of record NC_141693.1, on the reverse strand, counting down.
ATTACTAGTGCCTCACCGAACCTCTTCTGCATGTTGGATTTCAGCATCAAGTAATGCCTGAATGGCAGCCCTACCTGTAATTTTCTGATCTTTAGTCTGCTGCCAAATATATTGTTGAGTAACCCCTCTTATAGATGCCTTCATTGCATCCCAAACAATAAGCGGGGAAGCTGACCCCAAATTTTCTTTGAAAAAAATCATCTAGCTGTTTGTTAATTATAGCCAAATACCCACTATCCGGGAGCGGATATCATGGAAAGGAGAAAGGTCTGATTGTCTTACAGTCAGCTGTGACCTGAAAAGATAATAAAACAGGAATATGATGAGAAGTAATCCCGGGGCATTCCGCAAGGTAGTGGAGCAAAATGTACTTTCTGGGCCACAGTTCTTGTTTTGTTTGTTTATTTCCTTTCCAGGTTCATGATAACAATTTCTATGCTGTACCATGATGTGTTAGATTTCTATCTGCCTCTTTGTGATCCGCTTCGTACGCTATGTACCACAAAATTAAATAAAATGCGTTTTCAAAAAAAAACAATTGTGCCTAGGCCCATGCTGCACTACCACTATTTGCTATCATTGGCACATTGACATTTTTAAAGTAGAAATAGTGCTAGAAAGCACATTCTTGGCACTATTTCTACTTAAAACTTTAAAAATGAATATCTCTGGTTACCCTTATTGGGGTTTTCTCAATATGTTTATTAAATATTGGTGCTATTTTGTTTATTAAATGTAACTACATTTCCCTAAATTGTTTGGGGATGTTTACAGTTTGCATTCAACTTTTTACTGTTTTAGTACTACATAAATATTCTAAAAATTGCCTCAAAGTTAAGCCTGCCTGCTCTGTGCAATGTGGATCATTGGATGGCGCACAGGTTTATTTACTGACTTTACTTTGTGTGTACTTACCTCCCACTTCTAACAAACCGGTTTCTTACAGAATGGATGGAACTGGTCTGACTACATTGATAGAGATGTTGATTTTATTGATGCTTAAACCTTTTTATTTGTTCTCTGCACTGACAAGATTCATTCATGAGCGTGCTTAGTTCTGCTGCAGCCAAATTCCTCGGGTATCACCCAACAAGTGCAGAAGGATGAAATGGTCCTTCTTCCACAATATCATGATTGTATAAATGTGTTTAGGAACAAAGGAGCCGACACTCTTCCATCTCATCAAAAGTATGACTGCTAAATTGATCTATTAACTGGAAAACCAGTTCAACATGGGAAGATCTCTCCCACTGATAGTTAAGGTTCGACTCGTGTAGTTTAGCGCTGTGACCGTCCTGACTTGCTCAGAAGCGGTCGCTCTCCACGCATCCTAATCCATTGGGTATCGTAGCTCTTTACTGCTCACTGCCAATTATTATTACTGTGCATTGGATAGTCATATTGTCTATATATTGTAGAGCTATACCGCTCACTGCCGCCTATATTCAATTGTGCATTACTCGCATTAGAGCTGCTGTTGATTGCTGCTTTTCATTATTTGCATTGCTCGCTCTGCTAAATATTATTTGTCTGTGCCTGATTGTGCCACTACCCATTTCAAAGCCTTATTTCTGATTATGCCCCAATCTCGTCCTGTTGCGCTTTTGTTTTGCTTCCATCTTGTTGTTGTACCTCCCAGCCCATCTCTCCACCCCGCTCCTGCCTCCCAGCTGCTCCTCCCTCGCTCCGCCCCCCTCCACTATCCACTTATGACAGATACTTTTGCGCGCAGCGGATGCTCGCCGAAGGTGCGCCAAAGGTAAGCACGTCTACGCCCGTCCGCGCCTGGACCGTGCCCAGCTCCAGACCCCCTGGCCCCCGCAAAATCCATTCGGCCCGCATAACGTACGACGCCACAACCCTCTGAGCCCTCAACCCCGGGCGACCACCAAACTGCTTCCAAGCCGCCCCAGGACACGCCCATGGACACTTCACCTGCCACTCCTGCAAGTTCGACTGCATCAGGACCCACACTAAATCCACAAACTCCAAACAGAGCTCCGACACTAACCACCTGAAATGCATCCTGCTCAACACCCGCTCGGTCCACAGACATGCCATTGACCTTTGGAACCTACTCGACACTTCATCGCCGGACGTTGCCTTCCTTACAGAAACCTGAATGAATGCCTCATCAGCTCCAGACATCACCATAGCCATCCCGGACTTCTACAAGATCATCCGAAAGGACCGCACCAACCAAACAGGAGGAGGCATCGCCATCGTCCATAAGAACATCATCCGCATCACGACCAGTTCCGACGATAACCTCGCTGCCGCTGAACACCTTCACTTCCAGATCCACATCGACCCCAAGACCACACTCAGAGGCACCCTCATCTACAGGCCACCAGGACCCCGCACACAATTCAGCGAAGACATCACGGACTTCATCAGCCCACACGCCCTCCCCTCCGAGGACTACATTCTACTGGGAGACTTTAACTTCCACCTGGAAAAGAAAAAGGACAGCAATGCCGGGCACACGCTCAACCCAATCTTCACCTCCAGCAAGCACATCTCCTTCAATCACACCACAGCTCTCCATTGGACGGACCACATCTGCGTTCACTTCAACTACAAAAAGACCACGACCCACAACCTCCCACAACCAATTCCCCGAAGAAACTGGAACAAAATTACCACCGAGCAACTCCTCACCTCGCTTCACCAAAACCCTCCTGCCAAATCATCGGACCCAAACCAAGCAGCCACCAACCTCACACAATGGATCACCCACAGCGCCGACGAACTAGCACCCTTGAAAAACCATCAAATCAAGCAAGGTAACAAAAAAGCACCCTGGTTCAACGATGTCCTTAAGAAATCCAAGAAGTTCTGTCGCACCCTCGAGAAAGCCTGGAGAAAAAACCCTACCCCTGACAACCTGGCCACCTTCAAGAACGCCACCCGCAAACACCACCAACTGATCCTATCCACCGAGAAAATTAGCATTCAAGGATCGACATGACAACAACGCCCATAACAGCAAGGAACTATTCAACATCGTCAAAGAATTTACCAACCCCACCGCCGGCTCCAACGACATCACTCCCTCCCAAGACCTCTGCGACTCCCTAGACTCATTCTTCCACAACTAAATCGCCGACATACATAACAGCTTTGAAAACCAGTCCGGAGACCAGTCCTCTCCACCCACCTCCGAACCAAAACCCCCCTCCAACAACTTTGCGCCTGGAACCCAATCACCACTGAAGACACCATCCGCCTGATGAACTCCATCCACTCAGGATCGCCAACCGACCCATGTCCCCACCACATTTTCAAGAAAGCAGACGCCATCATCGCTCCCCATCTCCGAGATGTCATCAACTGCTCCCTCAACTCCGCTACCTTCCTGGAAAGCTGGAAACATGCCGAACTCAGCGCCCTTCTGAAGAAACCCACAGCAGACCCCACTGAACTTAAGAACTACCGCCCCATCTCGCTCCTCCCATTCCCTGCCAATGTCATCGAGAAAGCCATCAACAGTCAGCTCGCCGCCTTCCTCGAATCCAACAAATCCCTCGACCCTTCACAGTCCGGCTTCCGAGCCAAACACAGCACCAAAACCGTCCTCATCGCAGCTACAGACGACATTCGAACACTACTGGACAATGGAGAAACAGTTGCCCTCATCCTACTTGACCTCTCCGCAGCCTTCGACACAGTCTGTCATAGCACCCTCATACAACGCCTCAGCAACGTCGGAATTCAAGGAAAAGCATTGGACTGGATCATCTCGTTCCTCGCCAGAAGAACCCAGAGAGTCTGCCTCCCCCCTTTCAAATCCGAAGCCACTGAAGTCATCTGCGGCGTACCACAAGGATCATCACTCAGCCCCACCCTCTTCAACGTATACATGAGTCCCCTCGCATCCATCGCACGCCAACACAACCTCAACATCATCTCCTACGCAGACGACACCCAGCTGATCCTCTCCCTCACCAAAGACCCAAACACCGCCAAAACCAACTTACACAAAGGAATGAAAGATGTAGCCGAGTGGATGAAGAACAACCATTTAAAACTGAACTCGGACAAAATGGAAGTCCTCATCTTAGGTTCATCCCCCTCTGCCTGGGCGACTCTTGGTGGCCACCGGCCCTAAAAACCGCACCCATACCTATGGACCACGCACGTAACCTGGGCTTCATCCTGGACTCCTCCCTCTCGATGACCAAACAAGTCAACGCCGTCTCATCTTCATGCTTCAACATCCTACGCATGCTCAAAAAAATCTTTCATTGGATCCCCACCGAAACAAGAAAGATGGTCACCCACGCACTGGTCACAAGCCGACTGGATTACGGAAACACCTTTTACGCCGGAACCACAGCCAAACTACAGAAAAAACTCCAACGCATCCAAAACGCCTCAACCAGACTCATACTAGACATCCCCCGCCAAGCTCACATTTCCGGTCACCTGAAAGACCTCCACTGGCTCCCCGTCAACAAGAGAATAACGTTCTGTCTCCTCTCCCACGCACACAAAGCCCTCTACGACCTAGGTCCCAAATGCCTCAACACGCGCCTGTCCTTTTACACCCCCACCCGCCAACTACGATCATCCAACCAAGCCCTCGCCGCAATTCCGCGCATCCATAGATCCACCATGGGGGGAAGATCCTTCTCCTACTCAGCGGCCAAAACCTGGTATTCACTCCCCACCCACCTCCGCCTTACACAGAACCACCTCTCCTTCAGAAAGCAACTAAAAACTTGGATATTCGATAAATAAAGTACCCCCCTCCCTCAAGCGCCTTGAGACCCTCTGGGTGAGTAGTGCGCTATATGAATTTTTGAACTTGAACTTGAACTCTGCTAACAGTAAAATAAGATGTCATTTTACAACAACATGCAAGAAAACGTAGACAAAGGTATCACTTGACATTTCACATCTAAAGCAGGGTGAAAGGGTCAGGTCAATTTATTCTGGAACTTTTCTAGAGACTCACTTCGATGGTTCATTTCTGCAGCTTGAAAGTGTGAAGGGGAGAAAATCATTAATGTACAGTAGATTTAGGAAGGGAGGATTGTTAATTAAATTGATTACATAGACACACCTCAATAAGAGTGTGTAAAAATACAAAGGATACAACATAAAGCCAAATCTACGCACCCAATTCAGATGCTCTCTCTCCAAAGGCAAGGAAGATGTGGGCATGATCCCTAACTCAACAACCAATTATCCAGAGGTAGGCTTCCCAGAGTGCACTTCTTGCACGTACTTCACAATGGGTACAGTCATAGACGTACTTTTCCACGGTGTTCTCCCTTTACATACTTTGCAACAATTTGACCTTGGTTCCCATGCTTTCTTCCATGGGTAACTGACTCTCTCCTTTATCGCCTCTGAATCAATTAATTGTAACTTCTTCTCTTCTTTCCTAGCTGCTAAAACAAAGGCCGGCTCCAACGACATCACTCCCTCCCAAGACCTCTGCGACTCCCTAGACTCATTCTTCCACAACTAAATCACCGACATACATAACAGCTTTGAAAACCAGTCCGGAGACCAGTCCTCTCCACCCACCTCCGAACCAAAACCCCCCTCCAACAACTTTGCTCCTGGAACCCAATCACCACTGAAGACACCATCCGCCTGATGAACTCCATCCACTCAGGATCGCCAACCGACCCATGTCCCCACCACATTTTCAAGAAAGCAGACGCCATCATCGCTCCCCATCTCCGAGATGTCATCAACTGCTCCCTCAACTCCGCTACCTTCCTGGAAAGCTGGAAACATGCCGAACTCAGCGCCCTTCTGAAGAAACCCACAGCAGACCCCACTGAACTTAAGAACTACCGCCCCATCTCGCTCCTCCCATTCCCTGCCAATGTCATCGAGAAAGCCATCAACAGTCAGCTCGCCGCCTTCCTCGAATCCAACAAATCCCTCGACCCTTCACAGTCCGGCTTCCGAGCCAAACACAGCACCAAAACCGTCCTCATCGCAGCTACAGACGACATTCGAACACTACTGGACAATGGAGAAAAAGTTGTCCTCATCCTACTTGACCTCTCCGCAGCCTTCGACACAGTCTGTCATAGCACCCTCATACAACGCCTCAGCAACGCCGGAATTCAAGGAAAAGCATTGGACTGGATCATCTCGTTCCTTGCCAGAAGAACCCAGAGAGTCCGCCTCCCCCCTTTCAAATCCGAAGCCACTGAAGTCATCTGCGGCGTACCACAAGGATCATCACTCAGCCCCACCCTCTTCAACGTATACATGAGTCCCCTCGCATCCATCGCACGCCAACACAACCTCAACATCATCTCCTACGCAGACGACACCCAGCTGATCCTCTCCCTCACCAAAGACCCAAACACCGCCAAAACCAACTTACACAAAGGAATGAAAGATGTAGCCGAGTGGATGAAGAACAACCATTTAAAACTGAACTCGGACAAAATGGAAGTCCTCATCTTAGGTTCATCCCCCTCTGCCTGGGCGACTCTTGGTGGCCACCGGCCCTAGGAACCGCACCCATACCTATGGACCACGCACGTAACCTGGGCTTCTTCCTGGACTCCTCCCTCTCGATGACCAAACAAGTCAACGCCGTCTCATCGTCATGCTTCAACATCCTACGCATGCTCAAAAAAATCTTTTGTTGGATCCCCACCGAAACAAGAAAGATGGTCACCCACGCACTGGTCACAAGCCGACTGGATTACGGAAACACCTTTTACGCCGGAACCACAGCCAAACTATAGAAAAAACTCCAACGCATCCAAAACGCCACAACCAGACTCATACTAGACATCCCCCGCCAAGCTCACATTTCCGGTCACCTGAAAGACCTCCACTGGCTCCCCGTCAACAAGAGAATAACGTTCCGTCTCCTCACCCACGCACACAAAGCCCTCTACGACCTAGGTCCCGAATGCCTCAACACGCGCCTGTCCTTTTACACCCCCACCCGCCAACTACGATCATCCAACCAAGCCCTCGCCGCAATTCCGCGCATCCATAGATCCACCATGGGGGGAAGATCCTTCTCCTACTTAGCGGCCAAAACCTGGAATTCACTCCCCACCCACCTCCGCCTTACACAGAACCACCTCTCCTTCAGAAAGCAACTAAAAACTTGGATATTCGATAAATAAAGTACCCCCCTCCCTCAAGCGCCTTGAGACCCTCTGGGTGAGTAGTGCGCTATATAAATTTTTGAACTTGAACTTGAACTCTGCTAACAGTAAAATAAGATGTCATTTTACAACAACATGCAAGAAAACGTAGACAAAGGTATCACTTGACATTTCACATCTAAAGCAGGGTGAAAGGGTCAGGTCAATTCATTCTGGAACTTTTCTAGAGACTCACTTCGATGGTTCATTTCTGCAGCTTGAAAGTGTGAAGGGGAGAAAATCATTAATGTACAGTAGATTTAGGAAGGGAGGATTGTTATTTAAATTGATTACATAGACACACCTCAATAAGAGTGTGTAAAAATACAAAGGATACAACATAAAGCCAAATCTACGCACCCAATTCAGATGCTCTCTCTCCAAAGGCAAGGAAGATGTGGGCATGATCCCTAACTCAACAACCAATTATCCAGAGGTAGGCTTCCCAGAGTGCACTTCTTGCACGTACTTCACAATGGGTACAGTCATAGGCGTACTTTTCCACGGTGTTCTCCCTTTACATACTTTGCAACAATTTGACCTTGGTTCCCATGCTTTCTTCCATGGGTAACTGACTCTCTCCTTTATCGCCTCTCAATCAATTAATTGTAACTTCTTCTCTTCTTTCCTAGCTGCTAAAACAAAGGCCGGCTCCAACGACATCACTCCCTCCCAAGACCTCTGCGACTCCCTAGACTCATTCTTCCACAACTAAATCACCGACATACATAACAGCTTTGAAAACCAGTCCGGAGACCAGTCCTCTCCACCCACCTCCGAACCAAAACCCCCCTCCAACAACTTTGCTCCTGGAACCCAATCACCACTGAAGACACCATCCGCCTGATGAACTCCATCCACTCAGGATCGCCAACCGACCCATGTCCCCACCACATTTTCAAGAAAGCAGACGCCATCATCGCTCCCCATCTCCGAGATGTCATCAACTGCTCCCTCAACTCCGCTACCTTCCTGGAAAGCTGGAAACATGCCGAACTCAGCGCCCTTCTGAAGAAACCCACAGCAGACCCCACTGAACTTAAGAACTACCGCCCCATCTCGCTCCTCCCATTCCCTGCCAATGTCATCGAGAAAGCCATCAACAGTCAGCTCGCCGCCTTCCTCGAATCCAACAAATCCCTCGACCCTTCACAGTCCGGCTTCCGAGCCAAACACAGCACCAAAACCGTCCTCATCGCAGCTACAGACGACATTCGAACACTACTGGACAATGGAGAAAAAGTTGCCCTCATCCTACTTGACCTCTCCGCAGCCTTCGACACAGTCTGTCATAGCACCCTCATACAACGCCTCAGCAACGTCGGAATTCAAGGAAAAGCATTGGACTGGATCATCTCGTTCCTCGCCAGAAGAACCCAGAGAGTCCGCCTCCCCCCTTTCAAATCCGAAGCCACTGAAGTCATCTGCGGCGTACCACAAGGATCATCACTCAGCCCCACCCTCTTCAACGTATACATGAGTCCCCTCGCATCCATCGCACGCCAACACAACCTCAACATCATCTCCTACGCAGACGACACCCAGCTGATCCTCTCCCTCACCAAAGACCCAAACACCGCCAAAACCAACTTACACAAAGGAATGAAAGATGTAGCCGAGTGGATGAAGAACAACCATTTAAAACTGAACTCGGACAAAATGGAAGTCCTCATCTTAGGTTCATCCCCCTCTGCCTGGGCGACTCTTGGTGGCCACCGGCCCTAGGAACCGCACCCATACCTATGGACCACGCACGTAACCTGGGCTTCTTCCTGGACTCCTCCCTCTCGATGACCAAACAAGTCAACGCCGTCTCATCGTCATGCTTCAACATCCTACGCATGCTCAAAAAAATCTTTTGTTGGATCCCCACCGAAACAAGAAAGATGGTCACCCACGCACTGGTCACAAGCCGACTGGATTACGGAAACACCTTTTACGCCGGAACCACAGCCAAACTATAGAAAAAACTCCAACGCATCCAAAACGCCACAACCAGACTCATACTAGACATCCCCCGCCAAGCTCACATTTCCGGTCACCTGAAAGACCTCCACTGGCTCCCCGTCAACAAGAGAATAACGTTCCGTCTCCTCACCCACGCACACAAAGCCCTCTACGACCTAGGTCCCGAATGCCTCAACACGCGCCTGTCCTTTTACACCCCCACCCGCCAACTACGATCATCCAACCAAGCCCTCGCCGCAATTCCGCGCATCCATAGATCCACCATGGGGGGAAGATCCTTCTCCTACTTAGCGGCCAAAACCTGGAATTCACTCCCCACCCACCTCCGCCTTACACAGAACCACCTCTCCTTCAGAAAGCAACTAAAAACTTGGATATTCGATAAATAAAGAACCCCCCTCCCTCAAGCGCCTTGAGACCCTCTGGGTGAGTAGTGCGCTATATAAATTTTTGAACTTGAACTTGAACTCTGCTAACAGTAAAATAAGATGTCATTTTACAACAACATGCAAGAAAACGTAGACAAAGGTATCACTTGACATTTCACATCTAAAGCAGGGTGAAAGGGTCAGGTCAATTCATTCTGGAACTTTTCTAGAGACTCACTTCGATGGTTCATTTCTGCAGCTTGAAAGTGTGAAGGGGAGAAAATCATTAATGTACAGTAGATTTAGGAAGGGAGGATTGTTATTTAAATTGATTACATAGACACACCTCAATAAGAGTGTGTAAAAATACAAAGGATACAACATAAAGCCAAATCTACGCACCCAATTCAGATGCTCTCTCTCCAAAGGCAAGGAAGATGTGGGCATGATCCCTAACTCAACAACCAATTATCCAGAGGTAGGCTTCCCAGAGTGCACTTCTTGCACGTACTTCACAATGGGTACAGTCATAGGCGTACTTTTCCACGGTGTTCTCCCTTTACATACTTTGCAACAATTTGACCTTGGTTCCCATGCCTTCTTCCATGGGTAACTGACTCTCTCCTTTATCGCCTCTGAATCAATTAATTGTAACTTCTTCTCTTCTTTCCTAGCTGCTAAAACAAAGGCCTTAGTTTGCCTACAAGAATGCTTTTTCACCTGCAATGCAAAACTTAAGAACAGCTTCCACAGTGCACATGAATTTTAAAATATCAATCCTAAAGCGAGAGTTTGTTAGGGGCTTGCATTTCAGACCTACAACTTAGGCTTTCAGACCTACAATTTAGGCTAACATAAGAATACATCACTTAAACATTACGAATTGTAAAACTACATTACATTTCTATTGGCACATTTAATAAATTATGGAAAACATTATTATTAAAACACCTATTACATGAGTAGTGTCAAAACTTCACAACATATTCTTCAGGTTAGTGTTTCTGCTAATTACAATCATTTGCTACTATATTTCTCCTACTACAGAATTTTAGACGGGTGCGCTCTACAGGTGATTATAATGCACCCCTACAGATGAATAAATGCAAATGCGAAATTTCATCAAGGGGTAACAATCTTCTTTGTTGCAAAGACGAATACCAGCCATGCATAAACTATTGAGAAATGAATGTGATTACTGCAAGACACCAAACATGTCAATACTTCTGGATCAAATCATGTCTGCCATAGTGTTCTCTGAGTGGATCTTATATGTGCATATAAATATAAAGAGATTTGTGAAAGGGTTGAAAGGAAGACAACATTTAAATGTCGGATAATGTCTTTAGCCTCTGCAATGCCACATGTGGCTTACCAACTTTTCCTCTATAATGCATTTTGAAACATTTTGGATGTTATATGGTACTATATTTCAATGACATGTTGATCTCATCTTCTTTAATACATCGATATCCAGTTTGGGAATTGTTTTTAATGTTAAGAAAGCATTCCATGCATGCCAAAGCAGAGCTTCCGTGATCTCTTTCTATACTCTGAATTCCAAACAGAGAATAGGAATGAACATCGGTAAAGTGAAAACATTATCAGATTCGCCTCCCTGAGAAACATAAAGGAAATGTATTGGTTTATTGGTTTTGCAAACTTTTATTGGCAATTCATACAGACATTTTCAACAATTTTTCAATCAATAGTTTACTTAACGCAGAAGGCGGTGAACTTCAAGTGGGACAAAGAGCCAATGTTGAGACATCTTAACATATGGGCATTTGTAGAGTAGACATATGACTCCTCTTTTGGGACTGGAGCTGTACAATCACAAAGGAATTATGAAACTAGTGAAATTCATATAGTAGCATTCACCTCACAAACCTTAACAGATGCAGAAAATAATTTTATGATCAAAAGAACTTAGGGGCATATTACAAGGAACTAGCCCCCCCACAGAGTCATTTAATTTTTCATTTTAAACAGGAGCAGCACAATCAGTACTTCACACTGCTCAATATTTACAAACTGATGCATTGGGCTAATGCATCAGTTTGTAGAGGCCTGCATCACATTATACCAACTGCAGATATAATGGGACTTATTTAAGAGCCCCGTGAGCCTTTGGTGCATCATTTTTTGTGAAGCACCAGCAGCGCATTTTTCTGCCCCTTATTTCACGTTGTAAATGTGTCCCCTTTACGTGCAGCACTTTGCGTGAAAGGAGCATTCCATGGGTGTAGCTGTGGATCTTCCCACACAACACCCATGGAACCTGACACATTTCCAGGTTTATGAGAAATAGTAAACCTGGAAATGTGTTTGATTGCTTTGTCTCCCCAGGAGAGACGCAACGGGGAGAAATGTATTTATTTCTCCTCATTTTATTTCCTCTATCTATGCATGCTGCATTCTGCAGCACACAAAGAAGAAGAAAAATGCCATTTCAGATTGTTCATGAGCAGGAAGGGACACCTTCCTGCACATAAACAATCATCCCGGTGACGCAGGCATTTTACACCATGGTGAAAGGGTGCCTGCATCTCCGCATAGCAGCTAATTGTGCACCAGTGCTGGGAAAAGTAAAAGGGTCCATCATATCTTTGTAGATATGACTCAAGTCAAGTCAAAAATGAGTTTATTATGACCAATTGGTCTTTAAACTACACACACCATCATAACACAGATAAAAATACAACTATAAAATTATATTCTTAAAAGGACCTAAAACCAAATGTCATTATTTTCTCATAAAAGCTTGTTTTTGTATTTACTTAAAAATTCAATACATAAAATACTTTGTCTCTAATTATCCCTCCTTGCTCCCCCTTCCCATTTCCTTATTGCATGAGAAGTCTTTTTGCTTCTTGTACAAACCTTCCCAAGGCAATTGCAATCTCAAAGAACTGCATATCCATAAGGAGCTTAATTGCTTGCGTCCTTGAGCTTATTCCATATTTTAAAAATAGTGGCTTAAAAGCTTCCGCCGTACCGGATGCAATTTTTGGCAATCCATTACAAAATGGACACGGGTACATTTTACATCTAACCCGCATGTACATTTACCACAGTCATCCATTAAACTATTTGTTATTCTCTCATTTGAGCGGGCGGAATTGATGCCTATTCTCGTTTTCAATAATTCCAATCTCATCGCATAATTTGGTACAGTATCTAGATACGGATACCAATTGTCGTTACTCCAAGTATTTAGCATAAAATGCACAGACTCCTTTTGACTCAAGTAATCCAAGTCAATCTGCCTATACTTTTCATTTCCCAGGATTTGTAGAACATTCTTCCGTTCATCAATGCATAATAACTCTGGGTCAATTTTTACTTTCAAGGTTTCACAAATGGAGTACAGTTTATTTCTGGAAGCTTTTGCCCACTTCAGTTCACTCAGTTGGATCTCCCTCCTACACCTACAGGCCACTTTCTCCTCCTCTCCGCCTGTAACATTGAGGAGCTGGGTAAGGAGAGAAGAGTTTTTAAACATTTCCCTTCTTCCTTATCCCATGAACATTTTCCTCCCAAACACAAAATTTCTGCCCCGTACTGCATCTGAGGGTAGATCATAGCCTTGAATGCTTTCAACACTGGTCTATGAGACATGTCTCCATATTTACTATTAAATTTTTTCAACCCACATATTCCTGCTAGGCCTTTTGTTTTCTGGGCCTGTACATGCATACCCCAGTTTAAATTTCTGTCGAACCATACTCCTAAGTATTTATATTCATTAACAACTTGCAATTTTGTCTGACCCAGGAACCCGCAATATTTATATTTTTTCTTTTTTCCAAAACACAATATTTTTGTTTTCTACATATTTACTATTAGGTGTTTGGATAAACAATATGTTTCAAAAACATTTAGCTTTCTTTGCAACCCTAATTCTGTTTGGTCAAAGATAACTAAGGCATCAGCATATAGTAGGAAAGACAAATGCTTTCCATTTATTTTTGGGCTTGCTCCTTTTTTAGTTATTAATACTTTCGGTAAATCTGCAAGACAAATAGAGAATAAAAGGGGGGCCAAAACACATCCCTGTCTTAACCCATTATTGTTTTTTATTTCTTGGGTTAAACCTCCTGCTATATCTTTAATAACTTGTGCCCAATTTTCGCTATGCAGTGCTTGAATAACCTCTAAGAGGGCCTCGGAGATATGATATCCTTTTAGCGTCTCCCATAAGCATTCTCTATCTACCAGATCGAATGCTGCCTTGAAGTCAACAAAACAGCAGTATAATCTACCCTGCTGTTCTACAGACTTCCTAGCCATGGTCCACAAGGCAAAACAATGATCGAGTATTGAGTGCCCCTCTTTAAACCCTCCCTGTTCTACTGGGACAATTGCGTTTAATTCAACCCATTCTTTCAGTTTTCCCAAGATTATTTTGGACAATACTTTCACACCGATATCTAATAGATTAATTAATCTATAATTCTTTGGGTCTTTTCTATCCCCTTTTTTGTGCAAAGGCCTAATCACAGCTCCCCTCCAAGAGTTTGGAATTGTACCTGTGGTTAATACTGCTATGAACATTTTTGAGAAAAAGATATGACTTATCCCTGTGCTTTGAAAGTACCTCTGCTCAGTCCAGACAAAAGGCTTGCGGTGCCGTGCTGCTGCACTTTCTTCATAATGAGGCCCTATGTATGCAGTGTAGGTGTTCCCACGTTAAAAGCTGCTGAATAGAACAGAAATACCCTGCCAAGGTAGATAGCTAGGTCCCAAGGGGGAGAGGATCCTAAAAATAATGGGGGTGGTGACAAACGAGCTACATATCAGAGACAATAGTACATCACACAAATTCAGTACATCTTTGTTATGAAAATAGAATTTGTTTATTAATAAAGCAGTGGCTCAGACATGAGTCCATGTGCAAAATTCAGGGCAAATGTGAAAAAGTAGATAAAACATTAAATATAAAACAAGTCAAAGTTGATCTTCACAGAGAACAATCCAAGGTTCATGGCCCACACACTTCCACAAACATTCATTCAACAGACACTCACTTTCACGCTACCTCACTATAGTCAAGCACTCATACACATTAGATCATCGGGGTACATATGGGCCTGCAGGGAACGAATTTATAAGCTGCTAGGACTGGAGTAACATGGAGGCAGAACAATGAGGGTAGAACGTTTTTACAACAGCTACATTAGAGGCCATCCATGTAGATCACGCAAACGCGCGTTTCGATGCGAGGCCTATTTAGGCTGCACCTTCATCAGGGCGACGTGGACCAGGGGGTGGGAACATGTACACTCTATACACATAGGGGGAATCTAAGGTGCGATGGACTTCAAGGGTATCACACAAGGCTCTCTGTGTTGAAGGGTGGATAAATCTCAAAAAGTATCCCGATCAAAGGTTTTTTCTGGAAGTAGGTGGGTTCGTAGCAGAGAGGGTCCCAGGATTTTCTTGTAGGACATTGAATATCCTGGCGATGTTATTCTTCTTTTAAATAAGATATAGACTGGATCACGTAGATCTTAAAGCAGAGGGAAGGAGGACCCATAAGCGGTGATGTGGGTTTTAAACACCTAGAGAGGTCACACCCGTGACTGAAGAGTCCCGCTTTGGTAGGAACAGATTCTCAGAGATATCAGGCGGGAGGAACATCAAATATATAAATAATGCAATATCAAGTTCCGAATTAACTCAGTCTTAAGTTCGCCAGTAGTCAAGAAGGATCCCCGGGGAGACAATGCAAGCGGCCGCTTAAGTCGGTCGATGTCTCTAGCTAGTCCCCAGTTATGCGTGGGTTCTGGGATGTATGCAGCATCTACGGCATCACCGGCAGGGCAGGGCAGGGAAGGGGGGGATAGCAGGGAGGATCTGAATCCTCGTTATCAGCGGGAGCCGCGCGGCGACGTCCTCTCTCGGGAAGAGGAGGGCGAGTGTTCCCACGTTAAAAGCCACGTAGAACTGATGAGTGAAATTTACACCTTTTCACTGTGGCACTCTATGACTTGACTGAGTCAAAATCCCTACGCTTTCTCAAACCAGGTGTAAGGATTGACGCAGAGCTTTTAACATGGGACTCGCCTCTGTGTTCTGATGCATTCCTGGAATTTTGTCAGTCTTACGACCAACTCCAGCAATGTGTCACTTTAGCACCAAAAGATACGCCAGAATTTCTGACGCAACAGCGAATCCATGCGCCATGGAGCACTATATTGTAAATACAGTGCATCCATGGTATTGTTAGGTCATTTGTGGCAGGCACAAGAAATCTGGTGCCTCGATACTGATGCGTCAGTTCTTGCAAATAATCACAGAACCAGAGGCAAGACCAACTGCAGATTCACAAGGTTAAACAGATCCCCATAATAATTGCTCTTTACTTAGGGCATAGTGAGACAAACAGAGGCCTGGGATTTGTGTCAACTTTTGTGGGTGACCCTTTTCAAACGCATGTCGATATGGCTAAGTTCTTTCGTAAAACTGGGCAACATTTTTTCTTTTTGAAACACACTAAAGATGGGAATGAATCAATGAACACCAATACCAGCTTAAAAAGACAATCTACTTTTAATCCACCCATGCATGAAAAGCCTGCTAATGTACTGATATTCGAACAGGCGGGAGAGAAAGACATCACCACACTGTGTCAAAGGAAAAACAGCTCTTTTCACAATCTACCTAAAATTGAACAACAGGCCCTCCGGAGCCTTACATCGGATGAGGACTTGACAATTAAATCAGCCGATAAGGGTGGGGCGTTCCACCTGTTAGATACTAGCACTTATTGTGCAGAGTGCCTCAGGCAATTGAATGACAAAAAAGCCTATTGTCTTCTGACCACGGATCCAACAGCAAGAATTAAAACAACTATTGCCATTAGGGTAGAAGAAGCGGTGGTAGAAGGATGGATTACTACACAAGAGGCTGGCTTCTTATGTACAGAACACCCAATGATGCCATATTTTTACGTTCTGCCTAAAGTGCATAAGAAGCAGAGACTACCTCCGGGGCGTCCAATCATCTCAGGAATAGGTTCTATTTTAGAACCCTTGTTTACTTTTGTAGACTTTTTCCTGTGCCCATGGTTAGAGAGATGCTTACTTTCTTGCAAGATACCAAAGATGTCCTCTGGTTATTACCAGAGATTGACTTTTTCATCACAACAGATTATTTGGTGTCCCTTGATGTAGAATCATTATATAGATCCATCCCTCAGGATGAAACATTGGAGGCCATCACTACCTTACTGATGGAGAGAAATCTAGATCCTATTACCAGTTCATCATGGCGTGCGCCAGTCTTGCTATGAAGGAGAACTTCTTTATTTGAGGACACAGTCTATTTGCAGATCTCCGGCACGAGCATGGGGACCATTTTTGCTCCGAGCCTAGCGAATTTGTACGTTCACGGCTTCGAGCAGGAACATGTATTTACATCAGCTAACCCCTTTTGCGATTCAGTGCGGATGTGGAAATGCTATATAGATGATATCCTCGTCATTTGGCAAGGAAGCCTCGATGATTTACATCTTTTTCTGGCATGGCTTAATAGCAGAAACGATTTCCTGTGTTTCACGGTTGAGCACGATAAAAAACAGCTGGGCTTTTTGGATTTGCTCATCCTGGCTACCCCTTCAGGTCTCCAATCCGAACTGTACAGGAAACCTATGGCACAGAACATTTTGTTATGCTACAGTTTCCATCCCAAGTCCCTGGGATACAATCTCCCATTTGGACAGTTTTTGAGGATCCAAAGGAACTGCTCTACTAAGGATGGATTTAAGGAACACTCTGCCTTACTCTCCAAACAGCGGAGTATGAGGAAATATCCTAAAAAGCTTGTGCGCAGATCCCTGAAACGCGCAATCAATAACAACCAGGAAGCCTTGCTGAAACCCCTTGTACCGAAAGAGACCTTACAGAGGCTGACGTTTGTAAATACATACAGCACAATGTCTAGTGACATTCAGAAGATCATCAGAAAACACTGGTCAATTTTCAATACAGGTCAAGAATCTATACAGCCTCCTCTCTTTACTTTTAAACGAGGACCAAACTTAAAGGATTAATTGGTCCACACGAGACCTAAGAGTAGAGTGCAACATGTTGTAGGCAATCTATGGGACTTACCGGCCATACAAGGTCATCATTCATTCGGCACATGTGCAGCTTGGCCCCAAACACACAGATCACTCACTATTGATATTGGTACTAGTCGCCCATGGCAACAAAAGAAGTTTACCAATTGTAATAGCGATAGACTAATATACATGATCACCTGCCCATGCCAGTTAAGATATGTGGGCATGACAACTCGAAAAAGTTAAGATGAGGATTTTAGAGCATAAAAGCACGGTATATTGCAGAAAACAAGCGACAAAATTGACAAGTCACTTTCTTCAAAATGAGGTCCTATGTATGATGTCTAGGCGTTCCCATGTTAAAAGCCACATAGAACTGATGAGTGAAATTTACAACTTTTCACTGTGGCACTCTATGACTTGACTGAGTCAAAATCCCTATGCCTTCTCAAACCAGACGTAAGGATTGACGCGGAGCTTTTAACATGGGACTCGCCTCTGTGTTCTGATGCAGTCCTGGAATTTTGTCAGTCTTACGACCAACTCCAGCAATGTGTCACTTTAGCACCAAAAGATGCGCCAGAATTTCTGAGGCAACAGTGAATCCATGCGCCATGGAGCACTATATTGTAAATACAGTGCATCCATGGTATTGTTAGATCATTTGTGGCAGGCACAAGAAATCTGGTGCATAGGTGCTGTTGCGTCAGTTCTTGCAAATATTCACAGAACCAGAGGCAAGACCAACGGCAGAGTCACAGGGTTAAACAGATCCCCATAATAATCGCTCTTTACTTGGGACATAGCGAGACCTTCTAATGCAAGGAAAAGTCAGGCCCAGGCTTACCTGACTATAAAATGGCGCCCAGAATCAATATCTAGAATATCACAATGAGGGCCTATTGAGGACTAATTTCTAATGAAGTTCAGGTTTCTAGTCAAAAACCCTCTTCAATTTCACCCCTGCCTAGAGGACTGTAGACAAGAACGATGGTTTTCCCTTCAATTCAACAGACTTTGGAACTGTTCCTTGCATCTCTGCTCTCCCCACTCTTGACTTGGGGCGAGTTGGAGGACGAGGCGGTCGGCGCTTCCCAGCAACACCAGGATGGGTGCATTGATGGGCCTATGACGATGCCCCCTGGGCGGATACCTAAACTGTTCGCATTTACAGCGGTACCCGAACATCTTGGCCGATGCCCGGTGGAGCTGTCCTGGGCAGCTATAGAGGAGTTTGGCTCGGTTTCACCCCCTCGGCCGGCACCTACCCAGCCGGACATCTGACACGGTTTTCATTGTCTCCTCGCTGTGTTTTCCTCTCCTCTCCCTCCTCTTCCCAGTTTCTTGGCTAAACTACGCGTTAATTACCCATATTATTGTGTAATCGCATGTTTTTTTCCTATGTCTATACTTGGCTCCTGTAACTGATGTAATTATGTGACATGTATACCGCTGATCCTCATGTAAAGTCCTCTGATACATTCTGGTCTAGTCAGCGCTATGTAAAACTTTGCAAATATATAAATAAATAAATATACCCCTAAAAGTGATCAAAGAGGCCATTTCGTATTAGAGATATCACCTGGAAGGAACTTAGAATAAAATTACTGTATGGACTGATCATAAGAAGTAGTTATATCTCAGCACAATGAATTGACCTTGTTCTTCTAGCCTTTAGATTGTCATCACTTATTGACCCAGAAAACGACTTGAAAAACCAGGTGCTCTGCCCCGCCAACGACTTCTAATTTGAGACAAGAGGAGAACCCCATATATTTGAGCACTCTCCGACTTATCTATTACTGACGTTTATGATTTTTTTCATGCTGGTTCAGAAGGGCATTCTTGCACCTCAGTAGACTGAAAAAGAACCTTCACCACGATCTCAGAAGGATTTTTTGTATTGAGATGGAGACCTGTACTTTGCCAGTAAGGTGATGCAGTATAAGTGACTGACGTGGTGCCTTGACTTTTTTTTATTTTACAGAGCTTTATATAGTGCGAACTTGACCCGAATCGGGTACCAGAGCACTTTACATAGCACCAGTTTCATTACATGAGGACACATTCATTTTTTTGTTAGGCACGGGGAGATTAAATGAATTGCCCAGGATCACAGGATGTTCAGCGTCATTAACGAGACTCGATCCCAGTTCCCCAGATGCGAAGTCCACAGCCCTAGCCGTTAGGCCAACTCCTCTCCAGTTGCCGGTTACAAGGCACCCTGGACCGAAAAAGATCACAAAACTCATCTCTCAAGACATTTGGTGGCTTCTATCATTGTCTTGTGATACTTAACACTGTTCCCCAGCAGGTAAGGGAGAGCATGGGCTTTCACAGGGTTTCCAAATCCAAATCCTGACATAAATTGACATTTGGAAGGTGTGGAGTGTGTCTTCACTCCCCTTGTTCTGTGCAAGTACTAAACTTATTGATGTCCCGGGCAAAGTGATTTTTTCCAACCCCCTTCCGGGAATGCTGCCGTATTTGCTGTTAATATCAGCAGTGCTGTGTCTTGTGCCTTGCTGCAACACTGGCACTGTTGTTCTTCTTGCTGCAACGTAGAAAATAGCTATATAGACTGGAAACGAGCAGATGGGAGCTTGAAACGGCCCTTAATAAGAATGTGAAGTGCATTGCAAGTATCATTGATTAAGGCCCTTCAAAAAGCAAAGAGGAAAATTTGAAAACGAATGGACGCGGAATTGCTATGGCGTGGAGATAAAATACAGATATCAGGGTACATTTTTAACAAACAACTTCTGATTGCAAATATACATGAACCTCATAGAATTAAATTAATAAAAAATGTCTCCTGTCCTAGATGGTAAAACACATCTGCCCTCCTTGCTGAACACTGATTATGAGTTATGAGTCTTCCAGGCCTTCCTTGACACGTTAGATGTTGAGTGTAATATACCTATATGTGTGTTAAACAGGATAGCCGGGTATTCATAACAAAATATCACATTTCATGTTTGTAAGTTCTGCAGCCACAGATCCGGATATAAATATTACCCATTTCCTGTGGCCCGGAAACTGAGACAGCAGCTTCTATTTTAAAGGTAAAGGCAGTTCATGGAATTGTAAACTTGCAGCTAACTACATTTGTAAACTTCTTGAAACTGACACAGTGCATTTACAAAGAAAGAGGACTGGAAACGGTCTGAAAAAATGATGGATCTTTATCAAAAGCCATGCCCAGGTAGCGCAGCCAACAACACGGTAGATGTAATGTGACCAAGCATGTTCCTGCTTCTGCTTCGTTATTACCACTATTTCGTTTTGGTGTTCACTGTTCAGGGTGTCTCTCATTTGCTTGGAAAAGTGGTCGAGCGCAGGAAAAGTTGTTCCCGTAAATTGATCGATGTAAAGACATGCCTAATAGCAGAAGGGTAAACCTAGATAAATACGTTTTCGCAGGTAATAAGTGAGTGGTGTCCTACGGGGGGCAGGGTATAATAGATTTTTTTAAAATGTCTATTGACTGTCTTTCTCAAGATAATGGAATATATATATATTTTTAAGTATTTGGTTTCATACGCAACTCGTTGCTGCTAGTTGTGCGGAATGTTGGACTGTTAATCCAGGAAGCCAATCCGAGATTGATGCGGTAAATGTTATTGTAGATAACAGGAAGCTGCTGAGGGAGACCAAGTGCCAGGATTCTATAAATAACAATACAGGGTTCTAAATTACGAGACCACACAAAAAAGACTAGAAAGTAAACTGTCATACCTGCTGCTCAACCAGTGTGAGTGTGGAGTGGAATGTTGGATGTCCGAGAGAGTCTGTTATAGTATGCGCTGAGTAGCAGGATGGCTGCTCCTGGTTGGATTCTTGATCTCAACTTCTTAATAAATCATTTTAGAGGGGCGTGGCTTGAACGCCGCACAAGATGGCGGCTTAGCACCGGAGCTCCGCAAGTCGATCACCGGAGCCGGCGACTCTCTCCGCTCTCACCGGACCTTGGTGAGCGCTGATGTTAAATTTGGACGTCGGAACGTGAGCTGAGCAGGAAGACCTGAGCTGCTCTCCTCTACTCCGACGGAATGCGCTTCTCTCGTAAGTGACGCGCTTCACCTCCCGGCGGCCGCCATTTTCTTTCACTTGCCGCGCAACTCCTTCACCAGCGAGCGCCGCTTTTATACCTCAGCATACGTAATGCGGTTGCTCTCTACACCGGCCTCATGCCTTAAAAGACCCCTTTCCTGCTTCAAATCTCACAGTTTGTGACTACAACTACTGGTTCTTGGAAGAAATACTGTCTTTTTCACTCACCATATCTCGTCGGTGTTTCCTCATGTCTGGCGCTTATCTCCACATAATTGGGCGGCGCGCTGCTATGCATAAAGCCCATTGAACATTTCAAGTTGCACTCAGCATCTCCATCTGAAACTCTCTGACATGAGGTGATAGTTTATATTCACGAAACTCTTTTGGCTATATCTGCGGAAAGGTTATATGTTTAATTGACTGTCATTTGATTGCTTTCCGTCTTTCCTCGTGAAGCAACTATACGCTTTTTGATGTTTTTCACTATATAGAGCGCCTTTTGCCTCCTATTTACAACACTTTTCTCATCCAAATTTTGTGGTGGCATTGTACTTCCTTCCCCTGCCTTTTATGGGGAAGCTCCGTACCCTCAAGCTCACAGCATCAAAAACCAAACCACAACTTTCCTCAGACTCTGATTCCACGACACCTACTATGGATGATCCTGCTTCTCTCAAACCTAACGCTACTCACGGCGCAATTCCTAAAAATACTTCAACCAGTAAGCTTTTACAACCTGGTTCAACGAAACGTTTGAAAAAAGACCCTCCATCTCCAGGCTCTTCATCACATTCTGCTTCAACGGATCTTATTCTGGAGGAACTTCGGGCACTCAAACCCTTCATGGCCGAAACCACTAAAACCTTACAATTTCTCCATGACAAGTGGTCTACGTTGGAATCAAGGGTTCTTTTGGTGGAACAATCTACAGAGAATCTTCATGCCTCATGTGCAAAAATCTCGCTCTTAGAAAAAGATGTCTCTCTCCTGAAGCGACAGGCGGAGGAGTTCGAAAATCGCAACCGGAGGAACAACCTACGTCTTTATAATCTTCCGGAACTTACAGAGGGATCCAATCCAACAGCTTTCTTTCAAACCTTTCTACCAAAAATCTTGGACCCCCCTCCTTCCACCTCTCTAAATATCCAACGTGCGCACAGACTTGGCCCGAAGGTTTCCAGTAAACCTCGCGGTGTCATCATGCTGTTTCTCCAGTACACTGATCTCCTCCAAGTACTTTCGGCAGTAAAGACTAAAAAACAAGTTATGTGGGAGGGCCGCAGGCTATACCTCTCTCAAGATGTTGCTAAGGTCACAGCCGACCGTCGGAAGCAGTTCCTGGATTTGAGACCTCGTTTGAGAGCCCTTGGCGCCAGATATGGACTACTACATCCTTGCCTCTTTAAAGTGACCTACAAAGAAAGAACAACTACATTTGAAGATCCACTCGTCCTTGAAGAGTTCCTGCGTCACCATGAAGCCGAAAACATGGACACTGCAAGACCCGTCTAACCATTTTGTTCTGTTTTGTCTGTTTTCGCCATGTTTTCTCATTTGTCTGATTATACGTTTCCCTATCATTTTTTGTTTCTGATACCTGTATATGACGGAGTGTCCTCCACCCCTGTATATCTTACCTCCTATGTATAATAGTTTGGTGCTACTTTTTATTGCTTCTACCATGCGTATTTCTAATGTTCTCTTCTACTTTTTTTACCTTCCTGCAGATCCTCTCCCCGTGTTTCTTCATCCCGGTGTATCCGTACTTCCCTCCATTTCGTTCCTTCGCTGGTTCCTCAGGTGTTCGACGATGTGAGTCTCCGTTGTTGATGTCGTCCTCTTCTGGCGTCGTCATCCCTCAGTTCTTTTTGACCTCTTTTTATCTGTTATGATACTACTACTTTCTACATACTTTGTTCTCTAGTTTCTACTGTTCTCTTTCTCTATCCCTTTATTCAACTCTTTCTCTTCTATCTCTTTACTATACTTTCTTTTTTCTCTTTTGATCTCTTTCTCTTACACTTCTTGTTTCTTACATTCTTATTGCTATTATCTTTCTTTTCCTATTCACTTTTCAATATATCTTCTTTCATACCATTCTACTGAAGTTACAAATTCCGAGTAGTTACTTGGAATGTTAAGGGGTTAAATAACCCCATTAAACGTCAACGTGTTCTAACCCACTTGACACGGCTCAAAGCTGATGTAGCTCTCCTCCAAGAATCCCACCTTTCAGACAAGGAGGCTAGTAAACTTAAACGTTGCTGGGTGGGACATGTTTTTCATTCTCCTGCTTTGGGTAAGAAAAATGGCACTGTTATTTTATGTCATAAAAAGTTAAATGTTTCAGTTGTATCCCATGAAAATGATGATAATGGTCGTTGGGTTATTACTAACCTCCTTATTGATAAAATTCCTATCGTTATCTTCAATGTTTATGCTCCTACAGGTATTGATAAATTATTTTGGCCTGCTATTTCTGACAAATTGGTTACAATTAATGAGAAATATGTTATTTTTTGGTGGTGATTGCAATCAAGTTCTGGACCCCTTTCTTGACAGGAATTCCAAGGTTAAGTTTGTTCCCTCTAAGATGCATTCCCAGTTTATTGCTTCTGTTCGAAATTAAGCTCTGGTGGACATTTGGAGACTATGTAACCCTGACCTTAAAGAGTACACGTTCTATTCCCCCACCCATCACTCCCAATCCCGTATTGATTACCTTTTCCTTAGCAAACCCCTAGCACAATTAACCACTCATTCAGACATTGGTTCCATTTTAATCTCAGATCATGCTCCCGTTTTTGTTGATATTGACCTTATTCCCTTCTCTCCTCATTCAGGACGTTGGAGATTTAATAACTCTTTACTCCTAGACCCCGTATTCTCCACTAAATTTACAGCTTTTACCTCTGAATTCTTTACACTAAATCATCTCCCTGGGTCTTCCTATGTTACGGTGTGGGATTCCTTCAAAGCTGCTGCTAGAGGTTTTATCATCGATTTTGTTTCTCAAAAGAAAAAACAATCAATCACCAAATCAACTCAACTTTTAGATAAAATAAAGAAACTTGAATACACTTATTATAATTCTTCCTCTGAATCCTCACTTCGCGAACTTATTTCAGCCAAAATTGAGTTTAATAAGTTTACCACTAATGCGGCATCAAACTCTCTCCT
Source organism: Lissotriton vulgaris (assembly GCF_964263255.1). NCBI lineage: Eukaryota > Metazoa > Chordata > Amphibia > Caudata > Salamandridae > Lissotriton > Lissotriton vulgaris. The sequence goes on along the minus strand of NC_141693.1, from coordinate 1,634,925,507 downwards.
TAAATGTAATTCCCGTTATTACGGAGGACAAAACAAAATGGGCAAACTACTAGCTAATTATCTTAAAATACGCAAAGAAAAAACAAAGATTGAATCTTTACAAGGTCCAACCGATATTTCCTTCTTCAAAGATAAAGATATATTAGCTCAATTTGTTTCTTTCTACCAAAATCTATATACTCCTGAATCTATCCCTGAGCCTGATGATCTTCATGCTTATTTTCGAGATATTCCTTCCCCGCAATCTTCACATGTTGATTTTCAAGCGCTAAATCTAGATATTTCCCCCTCTGAAATCTCTCATGCCGTCTCAATCCTACGTAAACGTAAAGCCCCGGGACCAGACGGTTTCACCATTGAATTCTATAATCATTTTTCTTCCCTTCTCCTCCCTAAACTTTTCCTGTTATTTCAGTCATTTGTTGATTCTGGTTCCTCTCGGGGGACTTTCCAAGAAGCATTAATCTGTTTAATACCCAAACCAGACAAAGATCATACTCTATGTAAAAATTATCGCCCTATCTCCCTGGTCAATACAGATTATAACATTTTTGCCAAAATTATAGCTCTTAGATTAGATCCTCTATTACCAGAAATTATCGGTCCGGAACAATCTGGATTCGTTAAAGGTCATTTGTCATCAGATAATTCTCGTGTTTTCTTTAATATTTTGAGTAAAGCCTCTTCTCTTACTTCCCCATTAGCTGCCATTTCTCTCGATGCCGAAAAGGCTTTTGATAGAATTGGATGGGATTTTATGTTCCAAGCTCTTCGTTGGTTCGGTTTCCCACCTAAATTCATTTCCCTTATCTCTTTACTTTACTCTAGTCCCCATGCCTCCATTTTTGCTAACGGCATCAGTTCTGATTATTTTCCCCTCCAAAGAGGAGTCCGTCAAGGATGCCCTCTATCCCCCCTTTTGTTTATTCTGGCTTTAGAACCCTTTTTAACCAAAATTAGAAGCGACGAGAATATTTCCGGTTTTCAATATGGTCCCCAACAACAACAAGTTAAATTATCGGTATACGCTGACGATATTTTATTTTACTGCTCAGACCCTCAAGCAACTCTTCCTTCCTTCCTAAACCAAGTCCCCGCTTTTTCTAATGTATCTGGCTATAGACTTAACACGGACAAATGTGAAATACTACCCCTGAATCCCTTATGTCTAAAACATCTATTTGACACCTCTGGATTCTCCTGGCAACCCTCTAAGATTAAATACCTAGGTGTTTGGTTCGCCCCTCGTATCTCTGACACCCTCAAATTTAACTTCGAATCTCTTTCTACTAAGCTCACTTCTTCCATCAATCGTTGGAACCCTCTCTTTCTTTCCTGGTGGGGTCGCCTGGATTCCATAAAAATGATGCTAGCTCCTTTGGTCCTATACACTATCTCTATGATTCCCATTCGTATCCCCAATCACCATTTCAAATCAATAGATTCTATTTTATTGAAGTTTTTATGGAAAGACAAAAAATCCAGAATAGCCCTCTCTGCTTTAAAGAAGGACAAATCTTTGGGTGGAGTCAAATTTCCCAATTTTAAATCGTATCATACTGCTTTCTCCTTAAAACAAGCCTTACGTTGGCTTTCTTCGGATCTTCCGTATTATCCTCCGCTTTGGTTGACACTAGAATTATCTTTCCTTCACCCTTATGAATTCAACGAAGTTCTTTCCTTCTCCTCTGACGTCACCTCTCTTCGATCTCCCATCATTTCTCATACACGTTCTCTTCTTCAACCATATTTGATATCCACTTACCCTTCTGCATCTTCTACTTCTACCCAACCTATTTGGCATAATAAACTTCTTAAAATTCATAATCGTTCAATCTATTGGAAATCCTGGCATTCCCGTGGTTTAAAATGGGTTTCTCAACTTGTCTCTGACTCTTGCCCTCTCCCTTTCCACTTACTCCAAACCCAATTTTCGTTACCTTCCTCATCTTTTCTTTATAAATCCCTTCAAACACCTGTTGAACGCACTAAATCCAAAGTTGAGTTGGCGTGGGAGGATGATTTGTCCCAAAATTGGCCCCCTATTCTTTGGGATAAAATTTGGTCTAAAATTCAAAGTACTTCTAGAGCCGCCAATACTACCCAAACCTTATTTTGTATCTATAATCGTACATTGCACACTCCCGCAATTTTATCTTCTTTCTCCCCAGACACTTCTCCCACTTGTTGGTCCTGTCCCTGCCCTTTGGCTGATTTGAAACACATGCTCTTTGAATGCCCTCCCATTCTCCATTTCTGGCATTTAGTTTGGTCTAAAATACAAAAACTTTTTGAATTCACTCTCCCCTTTTCAGTCCTTCATGTTTTCCTAGGCTCCCTCTCCCCTGACCTTTCTGGACCCCACTATAAACACAAACTACTTGATCTCCTGATAGCCATTGCTTTCCATCACATTACATCACATTGGAAACAGGCTAAGGATGTTTCTTTCTCTGCATGGTGGAATGCAGTTTGTTTTAATCACCGTCTAGATACCAATTATGTCTCCCCTATTTCCCTAGCAATTAAACGCGACCCTCTATGGCTTCCCCTCACCGAGTATTTATCTAGAATTGCCAGACCATCTCCCACTTCGCCACCACGTAATGTTGAAGTTCAAAAACCACTGTGAACTGTTATATCTTAGTATATGTAAACTTATTAATGCATCCTAATTTTCTTTTTCTTTTTTATCACTTCTATGATGTATGATTCTCATGTTTTTTCCCCCAACCCTCAGTATTTCTGCAATTTTAAATTCCATTGTTTTTATTTCACATTATTTCTTTGATCAATGTTATTATGATGTAAGAGAGTTTTCTTGTTTTTATAACTTCTGATTGTTTTTTCATGAACTGTCTTTTCTTCTTTATGCCTTAATAAACTTCAAACTTAAAAAAAAAAAATCATTTTACATAATCTACACCTAGGCTACTGGACGCCATTTATAATACAACATGTTGGCAATGATTTGGGCAAAGAAGAACCTATGTGGATAATCTAGGCGAAAGAATTAATTCTAGAAACAAGATTAAAGAAGAAATATTAAAAACAAGGTAACAGAAGAAGTGAAAAGCAAGAAAAACAGAAGAAATGAAAGTTTTTGAAAGACTTCAGTGAGACTAAAGGTTCATAAAATACGCATTCCACCACCTTACAGCCGCACCTGGCACCTCAAGACTAGTCGGGCCTTTCCGGGGTGTGCTTAACCTTATGTCTCTGTTGAAGTGAAGCTTACAGACGAGAGAAACTGGCAAGAGACATTCCCAGAAGTGCTGCATGTTAGAAAGCCAAGAGCAAATGAATGGCTGGTGAAGTAGGCTGCGTAGTCAGAGTGTGTTTTGTGTAATTAAACTAGCAGCAGTAGGGGAGTGTAGGAATCCAGGAAACAGGTAAAATTCAAGAAGCTTTATTCAGCAGCACAACATCAAATAAGCAGCTTCAGAGTCCAGGTACAACTGACTCAAGGATGCAGAATGCATCACCAGGAAAGTTCTGAGAACTAGAATACAATGAACCAGGTCTCATGCCATTAAAGGGGAAGGAATAAAAGGCAAGAAATACAAGCCAGGATGTAACACATCTCCCCCACAAAATGGAAAAAACAAGGAAATTAACATATGTACAAAATCATAATAAACAACAAAAGCAACATATTATACATAGTCCCGTAAAGACATGGGTCTCTTACGAATTCGGGAATCTTTCTTGATTCTAGAGGCAATAGTATCAGGAGAAGGCCTAGAACACTGATCTGGTACAGAATTGGGACAATTCTGAGAATAAGAATGAGTATTCGCACCAAACTGGATAGGACACTTTGCAACCTTGCTTACATTCCAGACCTTTCCATCTTGCGTGATAACAGAGTTTTTGAAAACATTCTTAACCTGAATGGGTCTACCATATTTGCTCACACCCTTGCTAACAAAGGAAGGTTTCAGAATCTTGACCCAATCTCCCACAGCCACACCATGCTCTCTTGCCTTCCACCTCTTGTTATACCACACAGCAGATTTATTCTGTTTAGAAGCAACTCTGTCCGCAATAAGCTTGACATCCACAACATCCTCACAAAAAGCCTTACACTTCTCCTTGAACCACCAAGGACAAATAACAGAAGCTGGATCTCTTCCCTTCAGTAACTTGAATGGACTAACCTCCGTGGTGGTTTGTGGAGTTATGCGGTAATTCCAAAGTTTCTCTCTGAGGATATTCAACCAATTACCCTTTTCCTTAATGTCATCCACAATAAAGTTCTTTAACACACGGTTGAATCGCTCGACCTGACCGTTCTCATGCGGTTCGTAGAGAGAAGTCCTAATATGTTTAATATTACAAGACTGTAAAAATGACTGCATTTCTGATGAGACCAATTGTACTCCATTGTCTGACACCAAAACAGAAGGACAACCTTCTCTAGAAAATACTTCCTGAAAGAACAAAATAATTACCTCAGAAGTGATCTTTGACACAAATTTTACTTCTGGCCATTTTGAATGGTAATCAATAATTACAAGAGCAAAACGAGAAGACTCAGGTAAAATATTAAACGGACCAGAAATGTCAAAGGCAATTTGGTTCCACGGAACTTCAGGCCACACTACTGACTTAAGGGGTGGAACAACAACTTTCAACATCTTGTCTTTGTCACAACACTCACTGCATTCCCTAACCACACAATCTACAAACCTGTCCAAACCTGGCCACCAAAAATTCAACCTAATAAGACGCTTCATGGCAGAGATTCCAGGATTAGTTTTGTGCGCCAACTTGAGTATCAACTCCTGAACACCAACCGGTGGAACACACTTGTCACCTTTAAAAACCAAATTACCTTCACAGAACAATTCATCAGCAACATTAAAAAACGGCACAATATCTTCTCTGATATTGGCTTTGCTGGGCCAACCTTCCAACAAGTATTTCCTCAATGTAATTAACTTATCATCTTCTTCCTGACACTTGAACCAAAACTGTTCAGCAATCTCTTGATACTGAGTATCAACAAAATCCTGCAAACTAGACACAAAGTCTACATCTTTACACCCACTTACACTGTCAACCAAACTAAGACAAGGAAGACATGATAAGCAGTCAGCCGTAACATTTTTCTTTCCAGGTATATATTCCACCGTAAAGCTATATTCCTGCAACTTAGATGTCAAACGTGCAATCCTAGCTGTAGAATTCCATCCTCCTCCCACTGATAGAATATGGACAAGAGGCTTATGATCAGTTCTCAAAATGAATTTGCTACCCCAAATGTAGATTCTATAATGTTCTATAGCCCCCACACATGACAGTAACTCTCGCTCAATAACTGCATACCTGCGCTCTGTCTCACTCAGCGTCCTGGATGAAAAAGCCACATTCCACTCTGACACACCATCTGTTTGGGAAAGCACACATCCCAAACCGTACAAACTCGCATCCGTGGTAATTATACATTTTTTTCCCATCCTAACGGGTCTTAAAGTTGGTGAATTGACAACGCCCTTTTTGATCTCAGAAAAAGCCTTTTCTTGCTCTGTGTCCCAAACAAATTCATTCTTTTGTCTCAAAAGTTTCCTCAAAGGCTCCATTTTAGTACCAAAATTAGCAACAAACTTGCTGTAATACTCACACATGCCCGAAAAGGACAGAAGCTGTTCCTTAGTACTAGGAGCTGGGGCATTAAGAATGGCTTCCACATTAGATTTCTTTGGAACCAAACCTTCCCCTGAAAGAGTATGCCCCAAATACTCCACTGATTTTCTAAACAAATTGCATTTATGTGCTTTAAGAGTGAGACCATAGTTTTGCAATCTGGAACACACTTCATTAAGGTGGGCAGAATGTTCAGCATTATTTTTAGAAAAAATCAGAATGTCATCCTGAAAGCACTTAACATAAGAATCAAGGTCTCTAAAAATCTGAAACATTACACGCTGGAAAACAGAAGCGGCAGAAGCCAACCCAAATGGCATTCTTCTGTACTGGAAGAGACCCATGGGTGTAATAAAGGCAGTGAATTTTTTAGATTCTTCTGTTAACTCTATTTGATGGTACGCTGACCTAAGGTCCAGGGTGGAAAAGATCTGCGCACCATCAAAAAGTGAAACCAATTCATTGATATTTGGAAGCGGATGACAATCTATAACAATGTTTGAATTAAGAGCCCTCAAATCAATACAGACTCTCAACTTTTCATCAGGTTTTCGTACGAGAACTATGGGTGAAACCCATTCAGATGACTCTATGGGTTCAATGATATTATCCTTCAAAAGATCATCCAGCATATCCTTTAATTCAGATCTAACATTAAGAGGTACACCTCTCAATTTCTGCTTCACAGGAATAGCACCATCTTTTAACACTATTTTGTGTGCAAAGCCTTTCAATTTTCCTAGTTGATCGCAAAAGACTTTGTCAAATTTTTTACTCCAAAAAGAGGTAACATCCTCTTCCCCATCACTAATGCTATTAACCATCTCCTGATCACTACAAAGCTCAATGGGATCCTTAGCTCGTGGATTCAATTTGATACCGAGTTCCCATTGATCTTGCCATCCAAGAACATTTACTCCCTTGAAAGCTATGTACAGTTTGATATAGGCAAACCTACCTCTGAAAGGTAAAGGCACATTTAAAAATCCCTCAATAGAAATATTGCTTCCATTAAAACTCTCAGCTAAAATATCAGATGGTTGTAATTTAGAAAAATCACACACATCATGTAACTTCTCATCGAAGTATTGTTTGGTGATAATGGTCCATGGGGACCCAGAATCTACCATCAATTCAACATCAATTCAACATCAACTCCAAAAATGTCAAACATGCATTTAGGTGATTTCTTACTAGTCAAAACAATAGTACCACTTTGTATAATGGAAACAACATAGCCTCTTGTAACTTCTTGTGATGGGGTTTCAGAATTGTTAACTGAAGACACTTTGACAGGAGTGGGATAGTTAGAAACAGAACGTGATTGTCCTGTTCGTCCCTGTGTATTAAAACGTTTTTCCCTGCAGACATTACCAAAGTGTCCCATTTTACCACATATATTGCAAGTTCTATTTAAGGCAGGACATCCTGGAAAAGACGCGATATGTGACTTATTGCCACACCTAAAACAGGAAACTGAATTGCCGTTAATATCAGGTTTTCTGTAATTACCACTTGACCAATTTTTAGTACCAGTATGTGTGGTAGTAACATTTTTCTCTTCCTTCCTGGGCTTAACTAAGCACACTTCTTCCTCAACATTAGTTTTGTTGCTATTGGCACTTTGTTTATCTACAATATCCATCCAGTTTTCAGACATCTCTGTAGATTTCGCAATAGCAATACTTTCTTCTAAACTAGGATCACCTAAGCACCATAATTTATCTTGGACCTTCTTATTCTTAACATGAACAATAATTTGGTCACGTATCATCTCATCAGCCATTGTACCAAAGTTACAACGTAAAGTCAATGCTCTCAAAGAAGTGAGAAAATCATCGAATGATTCATCCTGTTTCTGCGCCCTGGTATAAAATTTAAAACGATTAAGAGTAATTTTGGCAGTAGGTTTAAATCTTTTTTCCAGTCTTGCAAGAGCTTCAGAATAAACATTAAGGTTATCACCACTTCCAAAAGGAGCAGAAACTTGAGGCAAAGTTCTAAAAATCTCTTGCCCTTCTGAACCTAGGCAACGCAATAATATACATTTTTTTTTGCACCCATTCGCTCTCCATCTATGGCCCTCATATAATTGAAGAATTCCTCCTTCCATCTTGCCCAAGGTAAAGGAGGATCACCTTTGATTTGTAGAAATTTAGCAGGAGGGTCAAATTGCATTTTAAAATATAAGAAAAAGAAACAGTATAAATAAACAATTAATATGACAAAATTTTCTAAACTGCACTATAAAATGTACACCAACTGTAAGAATAAATAAAGTAAGAGCAATATTGGAATGGTAAACGTGCTGAAATGAAGGATGTTAAAGTGTATATAGCATTACTGAAGAATTCACTGTGTCAAAAGTCGTGAAATAGTAAGTTCCTTCCTGTAGCTGGACAATAATAAAGTACCTCCGTGGCTCAAATGTAGTAGAACGTAGAAAATGTGAAAGCGCTTGTTAATAAAGCAAATTGTTTCACAAATTATTGAACAAAAACGGCATTTTCGTGATCGTGTGGTTGTTGCCAGGTAACAGGATGCTAAATAAACAAAATGGCGGCGCGTTGCACGTAGCGTCGGTACGTGTGACGTCACGAAATGCAGCGTGTTACAGTGCGCGTGAGACGCATGGGATAGGTTGCTAGGAAACAACTGGCTGGCGATGACGTCTCAGAACACACGCAATATTTGATGCGTTGCTAGGAAACAACTGGCTGGCGATGACGTTTCAAAGTACACGCAATATTTGACGCGTAGAGACGAACACTTCCTTCGGTAACTAGGCAGCAGACGGCAACAAGTAGAACAGTACCTTCGGTAACCAGGCAAAAGGAATTTTCGGTAAGATCGCCGGTAGCAGATACAGGATTGAAAGATGCAACATTAGAAATCCCATGTAAATTGAAAATAAAAAGGCGTAAATTTTCTCAAGTAGCAGGATAAAAGGAGGAACACATCCAGAAAGTCACAGCTCGAAGAGAATATTTTCCCAAGGCAGAAAAATAGCAGAATGTTCATAAAAATGTCCAAATAAGTCCCAAATGAAAGAAATTGGGTTCACTCCGCTCCTGTGCTGTAGATGGCTGGAGTCCTCGTCGCCAAATTAAAGGGGAAGGAATAAAAGGCAAGAAATACAATGCAGGATGTAACAGGGAGTGTCATGATTTTATGAGGCCAGGCACTTTCTATTATTGTGCGTTTTGATATCGGTCACACTTTTGAACTTCAGCCCTACTTAATTCTAGTGAGTACTCTCTGAATGACATACATTGGGTGTTACAATCAGGCCTGGGTGTAGGTCGTGGAGTTGTGCGTAAGCGAGTGACAAAAAAAGTGGTGGCGGCCCGCAGTGCGAGTTGCCATTTGAGCTGATCTTTCTGCCGCTCGGGTAGAAATTCTACCCAAGTGGCAGCACGCGATCACCAACTTACCATTCACGAGTTGGAAAAAACTCTACTGTACTATGCGTACGGGAGTTTTCTGCACTCCGTGAGCTCTGCGGAGCGTGGAGTGCAGAAAACTCCTCTAACTCCACGAACGGAGCGGAGTTCACCACCCAGTCCTAGTTACAATTTCAATTTAAAAAAGCGCCATAGTTGTAGTGCAAGATATGCGCAAGGCCTACTTGCGTGTAGTACTGCATTGTCAATGTCCATTTCCATGGAATCTCATTGTGTTCTGGGCGCAAGAGGAGTGCAGCAGCTCTGATCAGTTGTTGCTGATCAGTGTGCAACACCGTTTGGTGCAATTATGCACCTTAAGCCAGCCGGCGCCGTTCACGTTATTGTGCCGCCATTTTGTTTGACCGTCATTGTTTACGGCGCTTCCGCGTTTTCTTGGGATCGGAACAACTGAAGGTCAATAGGAACATGGTCTTTATGATGACGCAATGGATAACGTTTTCTCCTCCATTTGACACTCAACAACATGGTCTTCACCACAATGCGACGGATAGAGTTTTCTCCTTCATTTGGCCCTCAATTGGAGATTGTATGGCGTTTTGTTCAACTTCATGGCTGTTTTTCCTAGATAATTTTCTACTTCGTGGTGCTGGTAAGACTGGATCAACATGTAGCAGAATAGACAGCTCCATGAAGTATTGGTGTTGGTGGTGGAATTTCTATTGATCTTAATCCATCACATCGGTTGTTGTGATTGGGTTAGAAGAGCTGGAAATGGTCAGAATGTAAAGATGCAAGCTGAAGTTTGTTTTCTCTACTGGGTGTACTGGCTATGACTTTCTAAACTGCAGAGACTGATGGATGCATTTGTTGACTGTCTCAGCTGTGTGGGAGTAGTCCATGACGTTTTGGAGCTCTGCCCGCAGCTGTCAGTTAGGAAACTTTTTTGCTTTGGAGGGAAATCTGTTGTGCTGTCCAATGTGTGGGTTCTAGGAGTCAGTAATTTGCTCACTGCTTACTGAGATCTTGGCTGGTGGTACTAATGTATGTTACTTTCTTTGGTGTCATTTTGTGTGCATTTTATCCATGCCGTGTGTTGAGATTGACTGCTATAGGGTAAGTCACTTTTTATTGCTAATGTGTGGGATGCTTCTGAGTTGGTCACCCATCTCTATGTTATACAGTTGGGATGACTGTTGTGTTATGAGTTTGACTGCTTGTGGTTTAGTGACTCAGGTCTACCACAGTTGGTGGGATGATTGTAGGTAAATTGCTCACTGTTGGTGTTGTGTTTGAGATGGCTTTTCGTGGTTAGGTCACTCAGGTCTATCACAATTGTGTGGTTGTGGGATGATTGTAGGTAAATCGCTCACTCCTGGTGTTGTGTTTGAGATGGCTTCTCATGGTTAAGTCACTCAGGTCTACCACCATTGTGTGGTTGGAGCTAGGTTAATCACAGACATATATAGGCAATATGGTTGAGACGACTTACAGGAATAAGTCACTCTTGTCTACCACTCTTGTGTGTTTGTGGGAAGGTTGTAAGTGAATCTCTCACTTCTAAGTGTAATGTTGATGTTTTAATGTGGTATGATCGTGAGGGTGTAACCCACCTGTGATGTTTTATTTTCTTTCGCTATAGGTCGGTCTCCACTGCACCTTCGGTGGTTGGTTCCCTGTGTGCCTGTCTTTCATGTCGGCCTGGCCAGCTGGCATGTTTGTGGCATTAGGGGTTTGGTAAAGGAGCTGTGGTGTGGTAGAATGCATGATTTTGTTTTTTATTGATGGAATGGGAGAAGATGAGTGAGGTGTGTTTGATTTATTTATTGATTTCTGTATTCTGCTTAGCATGCATGGTCCTTTACTATTTTTACATTCAACAAGTTCCTTGCATGTTTCCGACGACATTTGGTATTGTGACATGTACCATCTCTATGTTTGAATTGCCATAATGTTTGCTTTTTGAGTTCTCCCGCATGTGTGTGACTTTTCCACCTGATATTTTCATGTACGTTTCTTATCTCTCGTTATGCTATTTGTAGATATGCATGGAGTAGTCGCAAATGTTATTCTAGCTTTTGTAAAGAAGGGAGATATGCTATATCTGCGGCTTAGCCAATGTGAGTGTGGAGTGGAATGTTGGTGCATAGTGATGCATGGAATGTTGGATGCCTGAGAGAGTCAGTTGGAGTATGGGTTGAGCAGCAGGAAGGCTGCTGCTGGTGAGGCTCTTGATCTTAACTTTATTTTATTTTATTTTAAGAGTTTTATATAGCGCTGGCTAGACCCGGAGGAATCAGAGCACTTTACACGAGGTTCCCCAAAATTACAAGATTATATCAGTTCCAATTTACATCAGTTGCTAGACAAACAATTATAAGAGCATAGAAAACGAGATAAGTGAAGTGTAAAGGGGAAGGGGGTAAGGGAAAAGGGGTGGGAGGGAGATACAGCAGAAAGACGAAGGAAAGCCTGACTAAAGTCTGGCTGGGTAGATGACAGTCGAGGGAGAAGTCCCAAAACCCATCTCTTCTATAGCTATCAGGGAGCTCCATCGGGCTTTGGCCAAGTAGCTAGGTCTTAATGGGAAACATTTAAAGAACATGGAGAGCAAAATAAATGGAGCGTAGAGGTGAAGGGACAAAGAAGGTGAGAAAGGGAGGATAGAGGAAGAGGCAACGAGGTGAGACAAAATGAAGTCTGTCAAAAGGCCGACTGGGTAGGTGATGTCCAAGGAGGGAATTCCCGACCTGTCTCCCCTATAGCTAAACCAAGTAGCTCCATCGGGCATCAGACAAAATAGCTAGATCTCAAATGACGAGGAAAATTCACAGGTAACAGGGTAGAGACTAGGGTGAGGAACAGGTGAGGGCAGAGGTCAGTAGCAGGAAAGTGGAGACGAGTAGAGTGGGGAGGGGTAGGATGTAGGTAGTTCGGTAACAGTAACATGGTTACAAAACAGTTACTGTAGCATGGTGATGCATACTCAAAAATAAGACAAACAAATAGCAATGTTACAAAGGTACATGATACAAGACGAATGTGGCATGTTACATAATCTACACCTGGACTACTGGACATCATTTCGAATACAACATAAGCCTACATTATTTTAGCATATTACACCATTTCCCCCTTCACAAAAACATATTATCTATGAATGATTGTCAACATCAGATAGTACATTGGAATCCTAAATAACAGCATTGGATGGACAAACAGAATTGTTAAGACCACAGGCTACAATGTAATTTTCAACAACCTCTCTGGGTGGCAATTCATTATAAAGATTGTCGCAGCACAATCATACACATCCAAAGAGTGATTGTCAATAAAAGAAGAAATACCATCTCCTAAAACATTAAATTTGTAAAATAAATCTCCACCATTCATGAGTGTGTGAGTATGTATTTGACCTTGTAAATCAGTGATGGGAACCAACCTATTTTTATTCCACCAACATTTTCCTCACAGTAAAATGGAGTTCTTAGAAACCCTGTTCACAACAGCAGAAGTGGAAATCCTTTTGTAGTTTTCCCATGTCTCTTAATGAGTACAGAACCCTCTAAACAAAAACTCTATCTTTGGTGGAATATTTGGTGTCAACATTCTCTTTTTGTTTAGGCTGTTTATTTCTTATTCTTTCTATAAGAATGGGTAAATCAACATCTCCACCCCCATAACCAGAAACGTTCATAGAGTTGTTAAACCAATCAGCTGAACCAACATTTCCTCCTTCTTAATAAATCAAAGGTAGTAACACCTGTGGTAGAATGTGGGGAGTAATGATAAGCATTGATTTTATTCATAATAAATTGTTTGACATTTTAATTAGAAGCCAAGGCAGTTTGAATGCTTTCCTTCAAAACATATTTGCTCTTTCCACAAGACCATTTTCCAATTTGATTAGAGACAAAATGAGTGCCATTGTGAGGAACAATCTCATTCGAAACACTTTCTAAACAAAAAATGTCCTCCAGAAATTGTAATACCACTTGTGTGAAAGTAGTTTCCATAAATGAAAAATATATCCATTTAGAAAAATTGTCTATTAAGACTATTGAAAATCTGTTGCAGGAAGGTAGTAACTGAAAGGCATTGGAAAAATCCAGAGCAATTTTCTGCCCGGGACCTTGAGGTAATGGAACATGATGAAGAGTTTTCTCAATTGTCTTCCAATGCTTGTCGGATACAACACATGACACAATGATTAACAACATAAGAAACTGGATCATTTAGGAGGGCCACAAGAAATTCTCCCTCAGTTTATTACAAGTAGCAGTAATGCCCAGATATCCCTCATGAGTCAAGTGACCCATCCACGACGTGGATGGGTTGGACTGGCAACAGCAGCCGAGACAAACAGTCTACCCTGAAATTTTTTCAACCATGGACATGTTCAAAGGAAAAATTGTATTCCTGAGGTTTAGATAGGAGATTTGCCAAGTGAGCAGAAGCCTTTCTGTTGTATTTAGATGTGCTTGTTAGCTTCTCCCTCCAGAATTCCCCTGTTGTCATGGGGCTGGTGGGGTTCTAGTTCTGTGTTGGGCAGTTGGGACCTCTCTGTACTAGTGAGTGGTGCGGTGGCTCGTTTCTCTACAATAAACTAATGAACCTACTTGAAGACTACCTCTCGTGATTTTGTCTACAGACACTACAATATTTTTGGCGACGAGGTGCCCTGATGTCACGAGCCACTGCTACAGATTACTTCTTGCGTACTCCCGTCGAGAGATTTGTGTATTCATAAGTGGTGTTATGAGTACAGCCTGGCAAAGGATGGCAGAACTCATTCAGTAATTCTACCCCTCTCACCTTCTCCAGCGGCTGTTGTTCCAATTGGGAAATGTTTTTCCCCAGCGGCAGATTCCGTTTTTGGATTAATCGTAGGTGAGGAGGTCGAGGGGTGGGCTTTGGAATGAGATGGCTGTGCAGGCGTTAGCAGATCTCTTCGTGTGAGCTGATTTCCCTGCTCTTCCCGATGTGTTGTTACAAGCGGCGCTTGTGAGCACGAAGTATCCGTTGAAGGACGAGATGTTCTCTCGTCGAGCTACTCGAACAAATGATGACATGCTAGAACGTGCGAGGGGATTTGGCGGACGGAGTAAACGTCATCCAGCTTGCAGCGCGTTGCCCGTGACCCTGTCTGTCATCAAGTTGTGCGTGTGCGCTTAAGGTCACACGTCGCGTGTCGTCTGAGAGCTGCAAGCAGTCTCAGGTTTTGCTGTGCTTTATCTTGAAACGCTACACGGATCCCAGTGTAGAAAGTATGATGCCACACGGTTTCAGAAGTAAGAGATAAGTAACTCATACATGCTGGGAGTTCTTTTTGGTGACAGTGCACTCTATTTATCTGTCAGTTCCTTCCGGATTTTGGTCTGCTGATGGACATTTTGGTGCTTTGCATTCAAGAATCCTTCAGCTATTGAACTGTTTTTTGCTCTGATTTCAGATTTTTTTTTTCTTTAAACTGAAGGCACTCAACTTGTTCCCTGATTTTCTTTTATTTCTAGCACTCTACTTTCTTCAAAAAAAAAAGTTTTACAATGCAGTCAGTTAATCAGCCTCCTCCCTTCTTAGAAAGACCTGGAACACCACAAATCCATTGGAGACAGTGGTTTGACACATTCAAGACTTATGTTGGTGCTATTGGCGCGTCACGATATAGAGCAGAAAGAACTGTTTGGGGTTTGAGGGTAGAGAAGTGTTCAAGCATTTACCTGACTTGGTTCTAGGGGAGGGTGAAATACTTGATGAATATCAAGAAACTGTAAAAAAACTTGTCATTGAGTTTGATGTACAGCCAAGTTTGGTTGTGCTGAGACACAAATTTTTTAGGAGGGCGCAACTTCAAAGTGAGGATGTTGATTCGTATTTAAGTGCTTTACGCAAGTTGTGTGCTGAATGTCAGTTTGGTGAATTTCGTGATCAGTTAGTGAGAGATCAATTTATTGCGCATTGCAGTGACAAACACAAATAGCAGAAACTATTCACTATGGGCAATCCCACGTTAGAAGAGATTATAAAAGTTGCTAAGAGTCTTGAACTCGCTCAGACTTCTATAAAGGAATTAAGTACGTTGAGTGTTCACAAAGAAAGTATAAATGCTGTTGTATCTTCTGTGTCTAAGTCTAGTAATTTGAGGGGAGAGAAAGTCAATGAGAAAGACTTTTTCAAGAAAAATATATGTTACAGGTGTGGTTACTCTCCACAAACTAAAGACAATAGTGTTTGCCCTGGTAAGAATGCCAAATGCTATAAGTGTGGTAAATTTGGTCATTTGGCGAAGGTTTGCCAAGCTAATGTGAGTAAACCTGAGAAGGTCAGTTGTGTGGTGAATGATGAACTTGTGTCTGAAAGTGATATTGTTCAAGATTTCAAGGACATGATAGTTACTGTTGCGGATGATGGGGTGGTGTCTGGTGATCCTTCTGAATGTGTAGACCCCTATGTGGATATTGTGGTTGGTGATGTCTGTTTGAAGCTTCTTGTGGATTCTGGAGCTAGGATAACAATGATTACCTTTGATTTGTTCAAGCAATATTGGGAAGATAGGAAATTGTTCCCTCCGGATAGGGCGCCCGTCTCTTATGAGGGACGCAAGATTGATTTGGAAGGCTACATTGAAGATGCTTTAGAATTCAAAGGAAGGAAGATACATGGGAAAGTTTATGTAGCCGTACCAGGCCTGAACATACTTGGTTGGTACCATCAGGGTTTATTTGGCATGGTGTTGAGGCCTGGTGCCAAGGAACAGGTGCTTGTTGTGCAGGATATGCCCGATCCGCTGTGCCTCGAGAAAGAGTTTCCTGGTGTTTTCTCTGATTCACTTGGAGAAATTGCTGGTTTCAAACAGAGTTAAGGTTAAGAGCAATGCGGTACCTGTGAAACACAAGGTCAGGTCTGTTCCTATTAGTTTAAGGGGAGATCTTAAAGCGGAACTGGAGAGATTAGAGAAATGTGGCATAATTGAGCCTATTGAGTCTAGTTTGTGGCTTAGTCCCTTGGTGGTTGTGCGGAAGAGGAGCAGAGAGATTCGTCTATGCATTGACCTTAGGAGTCTCAATAAGGAGATTTGGGTGTATGCTCACCCACTAAATAGGAGATTTAATGCTCAGTGGTTTTCGAAAATCGAGTTAGCCTCGGCGTACCTCCAAATCGTGCTGGATGTGGAGTCCAGACGCTACACTGATTTCAAATCTCCGTTTGGTACGTTTCAATTTTGTAGGATGCTGTTTGGGCTGGGTTCAGCGGCCTCAGTGTTCCAAAGGGATATGCAGTGTGTGCTCAAGGATGTCAAGGGAGTGGTGATTTTTCAAGATGATGTACTGATTTTTAACAAGTTTTTAGAACAACATGATCACACTCTCAAGTCAGTTCTCAAGAAGTTTGATGAGAAAGGCATTGTCGTGAAGAAGAACAAGTGTGAATTTTGGAAGAGGGAAGTGGAGTTCCTAGGACACTTAGTCTCTGGTGATGGTGTTTCTCCCAGACCAAGTTTAATTAAGGCTGTAGTTGATTGTCCTTTACCTAAGTATAAAGATGAGCTTCGCTCATTTTTGGGCTTATGTGAATTTTATTCACGTTTCATCCCAGAGTATGCTAGCAATTTAAAGTCTCTTTCTAACATGCTCAGGTCAAGTGTCGCTTTTGTGTGGGATGAAATTTGTCAGCAGACATTTGACCTAGTTAAGGCAGAGATGATCAATGGTAAGATCTTAAAGGCAAATGACCCGAATGGCACTTGTACAATCACAGTTGATGTGAGCAATTATGGCTTAGGGGCTGTGCTTACCCAAAAGTCTGATGGAAAAGAAGCCATAAACAGTTATGCCTCTAGAGTGTTAAGGGATCCCGAAGTTAATTACTCAGTGATCGAAAAGGAACTGTTAGCCTGCTTTTGAGCATGTGAAAAGTTTCGGACCTATATCTGGGGCAGAAAGTTCGTAATAAAAACTGATCACACACCTTTGGTTTACATCTTAAGTGGTGATCGGATTAAGTATGTTACTCCTCGCATAGCGCGTCTCACAACCAAGTTGTTACAATATGATTTTGCAACTAAACATATTTCCGGCAAGGAGAATCTCACAGCAGATGTGCTTTCCAGACTTCCTTTGACTGTTGATGAATGTTTGGATTTGGAAGAAGATTGGGAAGACTGTTTTATAGCTGCTATAGATTCCGCAGAGAATGTGGCATGCTGTGAGAATGAATGGATAGAAGCACTGAGCGATGATGTCACTCTCTTGGAAGTCAAAGAGTATATTGTTGCCGGTTGGCCCAAGGAAAAGAATGTGCCTTACAATGTTCAACCCTTTTGGAAGGTCTCTGCAGATTTATCTATTGAAGATGGAGT
This sequence comes from Lissotriton vulgaris, assembly GCF_964263255.1. NCBI lineage: Eukaryota > Metazoa > Chordata > Amphibia > Caudata > Salamandridae > Lissotriton > Lissotriton vulgaris. The sequence goes on along the minus strand of NC_141693.1, from coordinate 1,634,908,095 downwards.
TGTCATGAGAGATGGGAGGTGTATTTCTCCTATGAAGTTACGCGTGAAGTTGATAGATTGTGCACATGATGGTCATCTTGGGGTTACGATGACTAAAAGACGATTGAGACTACATTATTGGTGGCTGTCGATGGATTCCGATGTTGATGAAAGGGTCATCCTATTTTAATTCACCACATTTTTTCGTTGCACTGTGTGTGTATCACTGTCACAGCCATCAATGATTAGCAGTCATTGGGTAGTCCATAGGTACTTGTGGACAAGATCCAGCTCCATTGATTGATTGATTGGTATTTGGTCTCGATGATCAAGGGACCTACCATTTCACAAGCCGGATGGCCATATGATATGACTAATCACCAAGTGTGTTTGATGGTAATCCACTATTTGGTGGTTTGGATCTTGTCGACCAGTATTTTATGTATTTGATTCATATTGATTTCATATTGTCTTCATTTGTTCCCACACATCAGTGTCTTCCTCCTTTTAGGCTTTTCAAAGGTGACTTGGGCACCAACTTATTGGAGTTAAGGATAGCCTAGCCAGATTAGTTGGCTTATAGACCCCCTGTGTTCCTTGTGTTGATTATATGTTGTAGCTGGGGATTTGAACCAGGAGAGTTCTTTAAATATTTTTTTCCCTATGACCCCCTTCCCTGAATGTTGTGATTTTTCTTAATCACAATCACAATCCTGTCCAGGGGAGAAGAACACTCGGCTCAAGCTTTTCTTTTGATTCTTTTGCCCCATGTGGCCAATTATTCTGAATTAAAACAGTGGTCACTTCAACAATAGAGCACTCTTGGCTGTGGCTACAACTGAGGCTGTGAACTGTGGCACTAGGTTTCTGTGGCAGTTTCGAGGCAATTCTTGGACACTTCTAGGACACTTCTAGGGCAGTGGCCAGAGGAAAAAAAAGCATAGTGCAATGGTAGAACAAGCGGGAGCACACCAGGCCACCAAAAAGCTGCACACAGACCTAGCTGAGCCGCCTCTGCGGGAGTCCGGGCTCACACTCTGCACGTAGTATCTAAAATCACTGTGCTCGGCACCCAATCCTTACCTCGCCACCTGTTAAATATAAGTGATGTCACTAGTATTGCGGGAACTCGCTGGAACGTGTCTTACTGGAACATCCTCGCCAATCCAGGCCAAGACACAACGAAATACAAGGCTTGTAGGTTACAACCGGTTACAACTTTAAATGATCAGCAGAAACTGCATTCACATTCTTCGTGCTGCTGTCGAGAAGAGTCGGAGGGAGGCTTCTGGAGGCTTCTAGAGCTGGTTCTGGACAGCAGGACTCAAATGAAGCAGGTAAGACAAGTAAGACCAGAAGGCAAGAAAAACAGGGGAGGCCAGGTAACCTTGTTCCTTTGTTGTTTACAATGGCTATGGGTGTGTGCATGGACTTCCCCTTGGAGAGAAGAGTCAGGGGGTGTGAGATGTAGCAGAGCTGTGCATGAGCTCAGGAGAGGGGGTAGGGGCGAGCCTCTATGCTGTGCAAGCTGCACTGGCCAAACACCAGCTGCCTTCACACAAGCAAGCGGCGTTGTGACAATAGCCTTGCCCCCCTGAGCACCCGCTCATCTGCCTCTCCACCCACCTCTCTGACCGCCACTTTGACGCCTCTCTGACCACTTCTCTGACCCTGGGTGCCCGTAAATCCTGTTCTCAGAGGCTCATGGCTGGCATGCAGTTTCACCGTAATGCAGTAATGCGGTCCACAATGGTCTGGGGACTCTGCAGCCCTGCGGCTCTCACTGCAGCCTGCCACTAGCTCGTACCTTCCGCTCACCAACTGTCACTTGCCCTCATGTTACCACTGTTTTTACTCTGAGTCTACTGCATTACATTTGCCGTGCTGCAAAGAATCCTGAGAAAGCATCATCATGATGACATGAGCATGGCGGCCATCTTAGTTTTGGTGATTTTCAATTGCCTTTAAGCATGCACTCCATATTCTCCCCGACACTTACTTACAGCGTCTGCCTGTTCACATTATTCTGCAAGTTTGACTCTGTGTTATCGGCACGGCTTGCCCACAATGTTTGTATCTCATATCGACTTTCATGAAATTGTGGGGCACTAATTTTACTTTGTACTTTGCATTTACTTGTTTCTTCTAAATTTCAACTTCCATGGCTACCAGCATGAATGTAGTGCTTCCACCACCTTTTCTACAAATGAATGGCATATCGGAAATTAAATGGAAACAGCTGGAGCGCATTTTTGAGAACTATCTTCTAGCTATTGGTAAGCAGGCTTATCATTCACCTAAACAATTAGCACAACTTTTTAACCACTTAGGTGTTGCTGGATAGGTTATTTTTGATAATCTTCCTTTAATACCTGCACTTTCAGGTGATGGAATTTGGAATGTTTATATTGAAGCAAAAGAAAGACTGAAGAAATGATTTGATGACAAGGCTAGTGTACGCCTAGAACAGCATAGTTTATTTAAATGCAAATAAAACATTGATGAATCCATAGAAGAATATACTGTTGCTATGCATGTTTTAGCCTTTATATGCAAATTCCAGAATTTTGTGGATTCTTATAGAAGAGATAAATTAATTTGTAAATATTTCTCCCAAAAAATGCAGGAGAGGTTATTGACTTTTAGCACTCCGAGCTTACAGGAGGCAATTGAAATTTGCAAAAATCATTGAAAGATCGATTATTTTGAAACAAGCTTTGGCCTCAAAGAAGGTCTATCACCTGTCTTGTTTATTTCTGACGATGGTCCTATTTCTGCTGTCAATCTTAGAAATCCTAGAGACTAAAGAAAGCAGCATACTTATTTTCATTGTGGTTCTAGGAATCACACTGTGAATAGTACACCCTGCCCTGCTTTGGGAAAAAAATGTTTGAAGTGTAAGAAATTGGTCACTTTTAAGGAGTCTGTAGAGCACAAGACAGGGTAAAAATGCTGTTACATTAACAATGTGGAAGTTTAAGAAGCTATGGGAAGTCCTAGAATTTCTGAGCATGTGTTACAAGATATTACTACCAAATGTTTGAATGTACTTCTTACTGGTGCAGACGATCACAATGACATTCTCATTTGCCAAATGCTCATTGGTGGCAAAGCTCTTGATGTCATGGCTGATTATGGTGCTCCCATCACTGTTTTAGCAGATAAAACATTTCTCTCATATTGGCCAGCCACTACCAAACTTGAGCCTCCTGATATCAATCCAGAAGCTTTTGGAGACCAAGATATAACTTTGCATTATTATTTTAATTCTCTTTTACAATGCATGGGAAGAAGTACATGGACCATAGTGATTGTAGCAGTCAATGGTATAGTAATAATTGGCTGGAAAGATTTAGTCAAATTCGGAATTAGTTTGAGACCAAGATATGATAATCCTAGTGTACAGGGTGAAATGCCTCTTTTCTCCATTGATGTGGATTCTGACATACTTCCCAGCATGTCTTCTAAATTTTCCATTATTTATTTATTTATATTTATTATAAAGTTTTGTATAGCGCGAACAAGACCCGTGGGTATCAGAGCGCTTAACATAGAAGAGGTAAAGAATTAACAAATATATTAACAGTTAACCACATGACTGCTGGCCGTTTTCCCCCCCTGTGCTGGATTTTGCACTTTTGCTGCCACCATGACGAGCTCAGCTCGTCATCAGCACACGACACCCGTGGGTGATGACGAGCTGAGCTCGTCATCAGCATCGAAAGGGTTAAAGTACAACAGATGTGAGGTAGATGATATATATTCATAACACATGTGACGCTAGCGTTAATAATATGCTATGGCTAAACTTATAACAAAAGCAAGTATATATAACATATATGGGGTAGATCGGTATAAGTTAATGTGGGATGCAGTTCTCAGGTTCAGTCAAAATATCAATTGGTGGTATCCTTTAGGTCATTCTCGTATCTTAGAATACGCGTTCCTTATAGTATTGACTATGCTTCCCTTTCTCATGTCATACAAGTTCTGTACTAGGGCAGTAATATATCAGAACAATGAACAATCATCTTCACTAAGTAATGTATTTATTCATCAGAAGGCTCTTCACTTCCCGCTTGAATGTTACCAGATTCTGGATCTTCCTGATGTTTGGAGAGAGTGAGTTCCATATTCTGGGGGCAGCTCCTGAGAACGCTCTGTCATAGGTTTTTTCTCTTTCGGAAAAAGGCTGGCCGTAACAGCAACTCTTCAGCACTCCTAGCTGGTCGGTTGCCACCGGACAGTTGAATTTTCTTGGCTAGATATCTTGGGGTGTTGTCGTGTAGCGCTTTATGTGTGATACAAGCTATCTTCATTTGGATTCTGGCTTCATAAGGTAGCCAGTTTAAGGCTTTCAAGTGTGGGGATATATGATCATATTTCCTGGTTCCGGTGATAAGTCTTGCCGCAGCGTTAAGGCAGGCTTTTAGTGGTGCCGTGGACATTTTTGGTTTTCAGGAATAAAGTAGGCACAGTTCTGGGATTTGAACATGCCATAACATTTTTTTTTAAATGCAGTGCCTATTTTCCTCAAATGCAGACCAGTGACTATTAGTGTTCGTGAGGAAATTAAGATGATGCTTGTCAAACTGTCCGAAGAAGGTATTATATCTTCCATTGATTCATCCAAATGGATGTCACCCACAGTTTTGGCCAAGGAAAAAATGGGTGATCTTCGGCTATGTGTGGATTTACGTTCACGCAATAGCAACGTACTTATTGATTGTCATCTGTTGCCTCATAATCATGAGATGGTAGCTAATATAGGGAAGGCACTGTTTTTTTCCATAGTTGATCTCCATTCTGTACATCATCTGATTCCTTTAACCTCTCACAGACAAAATCTTACTGCTTTTGTAACACCTTTTGGGGCATATAAATATCTCAGACTTCCTTTCGGTCTTGACTCTGTGGCTAGCCTTTTTCAAATGACTATGGACCCTTCATTTAAAGAGACTTTCAGGATGTTTTCACCAACACTAAAGAAGAGCACTTAAGGGTTCTAGAACAAGTGCTTGGATTCTCCAGGACAGAGGCATGATCATTATGCCTGAAAAGTGCAAGTATTTGGTTCAACAAGTTGACTACCTTGAGCACTCTATTTCTGCTGATGTCAAGTTGCCTGCTCCCAGAGACAAGGAAAGTATTACAATTTTTCTTGGACTTTGTGAATATTATACCTGCCTTGTTCCTGGTTAGGCCTTAATAGTTCAACCTTTAAGAGCCCTGCTCAAGAAAGCCATTAAGTTTGAATGGAATGGTAACCTTGAAAATGCATTTTCTAACACAAAAAAATAGTGGTTAATCCCCATGCTCTAGGTCCATTAGCGGCTAGTGAGAAATATTTTCCTACCATAGATGCCAGTTTGATAGGCATTGGTACTGTTTTTGGTCAAGTTATTTAGGGCAAAAATATTACCATTGCGTTTACCTCCAGGACACTGAAAGAGACTGAATCTAACTGGAGTACTATCGAGAGAGAAACCTTGGGATGTGTTTGGGATGGATATACATAAATGTAAAACTTATTTATGGGGTATTTCTTTGTTTTATACACTGACCACAAACTCCTAGTCCATCTTTTAAGTGGCAATGGTATAGGAAAGTGTAGTGTCTGTATACTAAATCACGACAGGTAGTCTTCAAGTAGGTTCATTAGTTTACTGTAGAGAAACGAGCCACCGCACCACTCACTAGTACAGAGAGGTCCCAACTGCCCAACTCAGAACTAGAACCCCACCAGCCCCATGACAACAGGGGAATTCCGGAGGGAGAAGCTAACAAGCACATCTAAATACAACATTATATCTTTTTTTTAATAAAAACACATTAAAGAACAAGGGAAGAGAAACAAAAAAAACAAAAGAAAAAACAAAAAGGGAACAATATACCACGAAGAATCCCTTGAAAAATTAGTACAAGGATCAACGTAGCTTCCAAGGGAGTCGGGTCACACGTGTAGATTTTGTCACTACAGGAGAGTTTAACTCAACCGAAGGAGACACAATTTGAGACCCAGGCCCCTTTTTTGACCCACACCCAAAGGGACTCTTAGCTTGAGCACCATTCAAAATGGCACTGTTTGAACAGGACAAATTGTCACTACTTCCTTTCACCTTAACAATTTTACCAGCATTCCACCAATGTCCACCTTCCACCATGACAGCATTACCACACACTTTCTCAACACAGACAGTTTCACCAAAAGTGTCACAACCTTTCCTGACAGTCCTATAATTTTTGACATGCACCAAATCATCAGGAGATATATCAATTGCTTTAGTCGATTTCTTAACATTATATCTGACGGCCATTTTGTCTTGGGCATTCATGACACGTGTTTCTAACTCAGAGTTGTCAAAATCACAAGAAACTTTTTGAGAAACCGTTCTCAACAGCCAAGCAGGATAGAGAGTTGAAGTCGGTAACCTTCCCCTGAGGGAAACAAATGGTGCAATTTTGGTGATGGAATGTGGGGTTGTGCGATAAAACCAAATCATTGATGTCACAGCATTTTCCACATCAAAGTGGTTATTCTTAGCCCATTTTATGCACTCCACAACCACACGGTTCATTCTCTCAATGAAACCATTTGTTTAAGGATGTCCCACAGAACTCCTCAAGTGTTTCACACCAGATTCCGACAAAAGCGCACGCATCCCAAAAATTGACAAATTGGACCCCATTATCCGAAACTAGGGCTTCAGGAAACCCTTTCCTCATGACAATTTCTCTAAGAAAGAGAATGCCACAGTTTGCAGTAGGATTTGCACGAAATTTTACCTCAGGCCACTTACTATGGAAATCCATTAGCACGAAAGCAAAACGTAGATGATTAGGAAGAAAGTTGAAGGGTCCCACCAGATCAATACCGACCTCCAACCAGGGTTTAGAAGGAAAAGAAATGGGTTGTAAGGGGGGAGCAACAATCTTCAATCCCCTTTCTGCACTAGAACGGACACAACACTCCTTGACCCTTTCATCAACAACGGAATCCATCGACGGTCACCAGTAATGTAGTCTCAATCGTCTTTTAGTCATCGTAACCCCAAGATGACCGTCATGTGCACAATCTATCAACTTCACGCGTAACTTCATAGGAGGAATACACCTCCCATATCTCATGACAACTCCATCTTCAATAGATAAATCTTCAGAGACCTTCCAAAAGGGTTGAACATTGAAAGGCACATTCTTTTCCTTGGGCCAACCGGCAACAATATACTCTTTGACTTTCAAGGGAGTGTCCTGAAGACTGCTAATTTAATAAATGTAAGGGTACATCCCCTAGTTAAAACCCAGAACAGTGCAAACGACAGTATGACCAAATATCTGTCAGAAAAAGGGTCAACATGTTTCTGCCTTCCAGGCGATAAATCCCTCGGCTTTCATCAGGGCCTCTGCTCTTAAAATGTTGCTACTGTCTTATTAGTAATATGAAAGTAATCATTTCAAATAAATCAAATAGTGCTAAAGAAATAGTGTTAATAATAATGCAAAATGATAATATAGGTTGGGATAAATACAACCTGTACCATGCTAATCCTCCATGTCAATGGATGTGAATGGGAATCCAGTTTGACAAGGGACTGGACCTCACCTCACCTGGACCGTGCTCAGGTATACGAGGCCCGCTCTCTCCTTCGGTGCCTCCAAACTCTATCCTGAGCCTTGCCTTGGTACTCACAGTTCACAGCTTCAGTTGTAGCCATAGCCAAGAGTGCTCTATTATTGAAGTGACCACTGTTTTAATTCAGAATAATTGGCCACATTGGGCAAAACAATCAAAAGAAAAGCTTGAGCCGAGTGTTCTTCTCCCCTGGACTGGATTGTGAGTGTGATTAAGAAAAGCCAGAGTTGATGGAAGATGCCATCTAGATGATTGCATTCCAGTTGGTTAATCACACAGGGCCAGGTGCAGAGCCATCTTCTCAACCATTTGGAAGCGTATCCGATTGCCCTAGTTCTCTTAAATTTCATAAAACTATCAAGCGTAAGAAGCCACAAGATCATCTGTCCTTTTGAAAATTTCATCCTACAGTGTTAGCTATGTTCACTAGGGGTTTGAGCAATAAGACATCACAGATTAACGAAGAGGGGATGTCCCCTAGTGTGGCTAATGTGGATGAGTCGAGCACTGATATGGTCATCTCACAATTATTAGCTCTGTCCCAGAGTATGTTTCTTGTGTACAAATTGATGAAATCACACACTTTAGCTCAATCTGTCCAACATATTGAACAACGTCCATTGAATATACTGGCTGAAGATATGGAAATGGACATGTCAGATGCTAAGGTTAACTCTGAAATAAAAGAAGCTGGTAAAAAGCCGTTGCCTGAACCTGCTGTTTCACTGAAGCCAATGAGCGTGGTGGCTATATCTGGAACTGCAAATGTGGCAGAGTTAAATGTAGGATTGTCTTCACCTAGGGGGTTGTCTCAGATGTCCCAGAACGATCACCACAGGGTAGAATGTAGTTTAGACCCTGGGGATTTAGAGGATATCACTTTGCCCGATATAGATTTACCCATGGTGAAAAATCAAGAAATGGAGGCCAAATTAAAATCACTGACCGCTCAAGAATTAGCATTGAGAATGTCAACTGACTGTCCTGCTAGTTGCCCACGAATGCCAGTTTTGTATAGCAGCACTCCTTCAAGTGTTAGTCTATCTAGTATATCGGAGACATTGAATTCTGAGGGGACCCTAAGCGAGGAGGAACATGATATATGGCAACTAATGAACGCGGGTGCCAGTTGGAATGATGATGAAAATATGTGAGGGAGGGATAATTTTGAAATGTTAAATGCCTCGAGAGGTGATTTTGTCTTACATTGTAACTTTGTTTTGAAAAATGTACTATTAACTCTGACCATGTATTGGATGTATTGTCTCAGATTTTGGTAGGTGTGCAGCACCTCACTTCTACAGTTTGCCACCTAGAAAATTTGAAAACGGGTAATGATCTGAATGCGCAAGCTTCCCAGACTAATATAGTGGTAAGGGAAATGGGATTCCAAGTGGGAGCTTGTGGTGATACAGGAGTTTCCTCAGGTGGACAGAACAGAGAGACCATAGTACTAAGCAATATGTGTTGTACTGCCCCTCTAAACCAGTTATTTGAGGATAAACTCCCATGTGTTGTTGCAAGGGAAAACACAAAGGGTCAAGTTCTTAAAAAAACTCCTCTTCTATTTATTCAATCTTTAAAAAAGAAAACTCAAGCACATTTGGTGACCCAGCTTTTACATCCGCCCCTCACTTATTAAACAGTCTAAGACTGAAACTGTACTTGCTCCCCCCGGGGAGGGTGCCTCTCAACTTGAATACAATGGGGAAAAAACACGGAAGGGAAAGAAGAAAAAGTGACGCGGATCACAAACCGTAAACCAAAAAACAGAGGTTTTTTGAGGCTCCAGTAGAACCTGATAATGCTATTCTTTCCAGTAAAAAGGGAAAGAGTATAAGGCAGCTGGCCTTCATTGTGGTCAGGAATTGGAATGTCCGGATAATAACTCTTCCCGTCCCTTCTTAAATATTATAAAAGTGTCTGTATTGGAAGGGTTTGGACAAAAGGATGGAAATATGGATTTGAGAATAGCGGGTTATAATGAAGGATTGAGATCTGAACAGGAGAACCAAATGCCAAAGTCAGACTTGGATGTTAAGGATAACATAGCAGTAAAAGTAAAAACTAATAATACCATGTCAGAGGTAGGGCGGATGGTGGATAGTGCTCCCTCAAATTTTTTCCCATACTGACTCTTGCCATGGATGGATAGTCCATAGTTTTGGAAGGGAGAATTAGGTGGGGGGGAGTTCTTTTGTGACCACTTTTACATCCTCTCTTTCACCAGTAGCAAAGATAGTGGAACAGGGGGGCAGAACAAATGTATAGGGCTGATAAGGCCTTAAGAAGGTGTATGTTAGGATAGACATCTAAAACCCTGATCTTTGCTTCCCTGTTTGTGGGAGAACTTTTGCCGCTACTATCTGAAATTGAGGATTTTCAGAAGAATTACAAGTAGAGATATGGATCGGGTTTTATTGGAATACCGAAATGGGCTCCCCAATTCCAAAGTTATTTTTAACTAGTCTGGCCATGTCTGAACTGGGGTGGCTGAGTGAGCTAAAGAATGGTTGACTGGGGGTGAGCGTTTGAGTTGCTCAAACGCTTTGTTCGCCCTAAGTTGGCTGAGTATGCTCAGACGTGAGTCCCTTGTTCACTTGGCCACTGGATTCAAGATAGCCTGGCTGATGAGGATAATGAATCCGAAACCGGACCCAGGATGCTTGTTTCTTATCCAGGGAAGACATGACTTGGCAGTTTGGGCTGGACTGTTCCCATGAGGCACAGGGTCAGACTGATTTGCATATGGCCATGTCAGAACTGGGGTGGCTAAGTGAGCTAAAGAATGGTGATGGATTAAACCCAGATCAGTTGACTGGGGGTGAGGGTTTGATTTGCTCAAACGCTCCGTCCATCATCCCCTTTTGTATCGCTTTGGCAGTTGGTGGTCATCCACTCGGCGACTGTAGCAAGGTCACTCTAGAATGTAAGGGCGTCCTGTTTAGGGTCATTCATGAGCGCCACCACTAACCGCGTGTCGTCGGCGTTGGAGACCATGGTCAGCCCTCTGCTCCTGGCCAACGCTGCCAGGGGTAGGACGTAAAGATTGAAAAGCAGAGGGCTCAGGGAGGAGCCCTGCAGAACACCTTGTTTGATGGAATGAAAACTCGAGATAAAAAGGGGTGCTGACACCTCGAACGACCTCTCAGCAAGGAACGAGGTGGGCCACTCCAAGGCCGAGCCTACAATTCCAGCCTCTTCCATGCTTCGTAACAGAATGGTGTGGATACCATGTCAAACGCGGCACTGAAATCCAATAAAATCAGTGCCGACAGGCGCCCAGCCTCCAGTGCCCTCCAAAGATGTTCAGTCACAGCCAGGACAGCAGACTCTGTGCTGTGGCCTGGACGGAGGCCTTTCTGGGAGGGGTCGAGAGTGTTGTTAGTGGTCAGGATTTCCGTGTGGAGGGAGTTTCCAGGCTCTAGGCATGACCGCCATGGCAAGTGACCTGATTATCACCTGGCCCAGAGGGGATATAATCACTGATAGCACTTTCCTGAATTCGTCTGCTTTGAGAGGATCAGTTGGGGAGCCTGACTTAATTTTGCCGCACAGTGCTGGCAGCTGATCTGCAGGGATTGGCGGGAAAGGATCTAGAATGCTGGTATTGTGATGACAAGGTGCCTCCTGCAGGCCGACTTGTGCCTTCGTGAAAGACCTATAGATATTTTCCACCTTCCTAACAAAAAAGGTGGCAAAGTCCACACACTGCTGGTCAGTGACATGATTGTAGGTCCTGCAGTGGCCTGCTGAGATTTAAGGTTAGAGAGTATAGAAAAGATACTCTTTGCCAGATTGCCAGATTGCCAGATTGCCAGATTGCGAATTTGCTTGGCATAGAATCCTGCACGTGCAAGTTGAATGGCCCTGTAGTAACTCTTGATAGCTACCCGGTAGTTATCCTTCAAAACAGGGTCGAACTCCCTTCTCCAAATACACTCCAGTCTTTTGTAGGCCTTGCACATGTTAGCCAGTTCGTCCTTGTACCACGGGCTAGATTTGGAGATTTGGATTTGCTGTTCATAGACCATTTAGCCGGAATTAAGCTGTCCAACGGCTGGCTGATCCAGTCAGAGAAAGCCCTGTTACCTTGTTGGGGTCAGCCGGCAAACACGGGGTAGTGGTCACGAGACAGACATGAAATTGGTCCCAATTTAATTTGTGCCAAGGGCGTTTGAAGGAGGTCTTCTGATCCTCCCTCCGTGAAGGGATAATTCCTTGAAGTGACATAGGGACCACTTAGTAATCAAACCATCCCATCGGGATAGAGGTTTGCACTTTGAGGGAGGATATATTCATGAATACTGGGTCCAGCAGATGGCCGGCAGAGTGCGTCGGACCTAAGGCCAGCTGAACGAGCTGACACATCGGGAGGTCAACAACAAAATTAGCTATATCAGTGTCTGAATGGTTATCCAGGTGCATAATGCAGATTCAGGTCCCCAGTAACGGTGAAATTAGCGGCGTTATCCGCCAGTGCGCTGACCATCTTAATAAGGGTTGCCCTAAAGTCTTTAGATGGCCCGGGGCCCGGTACACAAGTAGCCCTGACATTGTGTAGTTAGGGCTCCAGGTAACCTTTAAACGTGCACATTCGCAGCCAGCTACGGCCTGCTTTTTAAAAGTGCAAATGTAGCGTGATTTGAAAATGACCGCTATACCCTGTAATGTCCGGATTTTCTGCTTAGATGGGATCAGCCCCTAGGGGCCCCTCTAACCCAGCCAGAACGTAACCACATCCCTCCTCAGGACCATCTATCCAGGCACCTGGGTACCTACCTGAGGATGGGGAACTCGCAATATACAAGCTCATATTATCAGAAACACCACTAAATCTATAGGGATACTAAGAATACTCACTGATTACTAAGGATATCCATGCCTTACACCACACTCATACCTTATAGTCTCGCGGCCACTCAGACCCAGACTGATCTACCCCAGGGCAGATATGACACACAATCCGGTGTGTCTACACACGGGCCTGCAGAACCCAATGCTCTCTTTTTCCAAACGGTTTACAATCCGGCAAACCTACACGCTGGTAATCCCCCCCAGCGCTCTCACTTACACACGGCCCGCAATCCGGCAGACCTACACGCTGGTAATCCTCCCCAGCGCTCTCATTAACGCCGTATATCAACGACGACCACTTTCCTATGAACACCTTCAGTTATATGTTGGGAAGTCTCTCTCCCTATTCACTAAGGGCTTGCTACTACAATATTAGGAGTTAGCCAATTAATAATATGTGCCTTCTGCTCCTGGCATCAAAGGTCCACTCGCTCCCTATTTATTTGATCACCACTTACCTGATCGGGATTGAACATCCGTTCATGTAAACAACTCTCAACTAGGAACTCCATTTACCCGGCAGTTCACTAAGAACTAGGGCTGTTTTTATTTAACAATATATAAACACCTACACAGATCTGTATTATAATGGACACATCCACATGTAACTGACAAAGACTATAGATAGAACACACCGCTGCAAGGAAAAGGATTAGCATACAATAGCCTAGGGAATAAAGACAAGATTAAGATGTAAGTGTAAAGTGAACTAATATGACAGGACTGATATCACCTGATTAGTGTGAAGTCTTGTTCTAGCTGTCATCTGGGTTCTTCTCTCGTCTGCGCCTTGGCTCATCTTCAGACTCTCTCTCTCTCCTGCACTCTTGGATACACCTCTGCGCTGATCACTTTGCACTGGACTTCTCTCCCCCACGGACTCTCTCCACCTTCCAGCTTCAGCCTAATGGTTTCTGCCGCTCTGACTCGTTCGCTCCACTAGCTTGTTCACTCTGTTTTAAATGTCTCTGTGCCAATGTCCAATTAACTCCAGCTGCTCCCACAGATTAATCCACGATCTCTCCTCAGTCTCTTCTAAAAAGGCATTACTTCAGACTCCAGCTATTCACACCTCCTCCTGATAAGTAACTGCTTCTGACTGCTTCCTTCAGTTCCAGCTCACTGACTATCTGTTTGTCTTCTCTCTGTTCCAAGCATGTCCTGTCTCTTCTCCTCTTGCAATTCCACTCCTCCAACTCTACCAACACTCTCTGCTCCTCCAATTCAACTCAGCTCTCTCTAGCTTGAACCCTCTCTCTCCTCCTACTCCAACAGCTCCTCACTCTGCTACCACTCCAGCTTGACTCCTCTTCACTCCTCCAATTCCACTCGACTCCCTGGCTCCGCCTCTGCACTTCACTGATATAGAATGCTGTTTCCTCATGGAAAGTTCCAGCCAGCAGCTTCCTCCCACCAATCCCATGCACCAGGCTCCTTGCGCTAGACGCTCCCACAGTGACCAGTCTGCTTGTTTCGTCTAGAGACCTGAGCCCGGGAACAATTCCTGATTAGATTCAGCTCTGGCCGGTTCTCTCCTGTTCGCTTAGGGCGAACAACAGCTTTAACTATAAACTTTACCTTTACTCTAAAAAGCCTCTCAGCTCCATCAAGATGGAGTCCCTCTAGTTCTAGGCCGGTAGGCCTGAAAGGGATGAAATACCCCTTAGCTCTGTCAGAATACCTACATAAACCATACCAATGTGTAATATAAAGTTAGGACCACAGGATCCAACCTCTACTATAAGCAAGTATGTCAAAGCCAATAGGCAATAGACAGATTAGAGTCAAGAATAAGGGATCTATCATCATATTAAGCAGCTATCCTCTTCTAGGTCTGGAAAAAAGGGCTTAAAAGGGCCAACACAAGCTAAGAATACCTATCCTAGATGTGAGCAAGATTAAAGTCTATATCACTGCTAAATAGAGCCAAAAACCCTGCCAAGACATACCCCCTCCTCTAGTCTCCCTATTGAGGGTAAGAATACTGTATCCTACCGGGAGCGTCAAGCCTGGCACAGCGCTTATAACATCAGAGAGCCATGTCTCAGTTAAGAAGAGGACGTCCGGGGAGGCGTCCTCTAATAGATCATGGACATTTGCGAAGTGTTTGGCTAAGGAGCAGCAATTAAGATTGAAAATATTTATGTTTTTCTAGAGAGGGGAAGGTAACTGTGTGGTGTTGTTGTGGACGCAGAATTGAAGCCGCACTTTACGCAGCAGAAAGGGCCCTCATACCCATCCAGACAGAACTGTCCGTAACTGCTCACACAATTCTTGATCGCTAGGAGATCATTACGGGCATAAGTTTGCCCACCTCCGGCGAAATTGGCAGCATGAGAGCTAAGGTTGGCGTATTTACGGAGGACAGGAAATGGTGGCGCTCAAGCTTGTCTGTGTGATGTTCTCTAGGATTTTTAAGAAAGTACGGTGCTACCAGGTTTGGGGATTAACCCGATAACCCCCAGATTTGTGTGGGTCAAGGGATTCACACTAGAAGCTGAGCACCGTCCCGGGCACACGGAGTGAGGCGGTAATTACTGGGATAATATCAGTGTTCCTGTTTGTAAGAAAAACAACAGTCTACACCAGTGTTCATTTTGAAAAAAGTTATTTTTTAAGTCACAAGGTAACGACTGTATTGGACAAAACAACCAACCGACACATGTTTCGTCACAAGGGATTATCCTGTGACTCTTCAGTGCTGGGGGAGATCTAGGTTGGTATCCGTGGGAGGTGTACGGGTTGGAATTATCACTGGTGTCCTGCTGAGCATGTACTCCGTTCTCTTCCCCCTATATTCCTCCTACTTGCTACTCGTCCCACGCGTAATTTCCTTGTGATCTTACCCACCACTTTGTACCTCTTCCACCCATAGGGATCAGCCTACCTTCCTCTTCCGACCCGGAACAGGTGCCAGGTTTAACAATTATATGGTTGTATCATTCAACTCTTCGGAGCATGTACTCAGTTGAAAATACTGGGTACTGATCTGAGCGACCACAGTATTTTATCAGTAGATGTTTATTTGGAGGTTAAGTTACTTGATCGTTGGAATTCAAGCAATTATACTATTAAGTGTAGTAGAACAAATTGGCAAACCTTTTGGGCTAATAAAAATGGGACAAGCCTAGGAGGTATGTCAAAAATGCGAGCTCTGGCCCTGGTCAGGAAAATCCAAACAGTTGGTTTGAGAAGCATCCGGCCCTATTCAGATTATGTGGAAGTAAAAAAATAGGCAATAGTATTGTTAACTCGGCGGTTCCTTCATGGATGATAAAAAAGTTAAATCGGGAATTTTATGCTTTATTAAGAGACCAATTCAAGCAGGCCTCAATGTCTAGGCAAAGGGAAATGAATAGATTAAAAAGGCTAAGAACTAGACTTAAGGTGGCCGGACGCAGGGAGGTGGAGGATTCCAGATGGATAAAAACTGAGAGAGGTCACACGCTCTGAGGACTCATGTAAATACTGGACCCTAATTGCTGAGTTCTGTGATACTAGAACTAAGGCAGACGCTATTTTAATATGCGACGCAGAATGGACCCAATATATTTCACAGCTCTATGCTCTAAATACTGGGAGGAGTTTCAATATGGAGTCAATTCCAGACCCCTCTCTGTTGAATACTTATGGCCCTCCTTCCTGTAGGGAAATAGAGAAATTTATTAAAGGGGTATGGTACTGTAGTGTGATGGGCCCGGATCATCTCCCAATAGCCATTATTAAACAAGATATCCAGTCATGGGCTCATTTCCTTTTCCCAGTGTTTTCTTACTGAATTATTTGCCACACTGTAGTTTGTTCCCACTATATAAAATGTGCCCTAAGATTTCTCCTGGCAGCTTTAGGCAGATTTCTTTATAGATGCAACTGGAAAACTGTTTGCCAAGAGCATATGTCTTCACCTTCAGGATTGGGTGTTTGGTATTGATCTTGTACCAATCAATCAATCAATCAAAGCATTTGTATAGCGCGCTACTCACTCGGAGGGTCTCAAGGCGCTTGGGGGGGGTACGCTACTGCTCGAACAGCCAGGTCTTGAGTTGCTTCCTGAAGGAGAGGTGGTCTTGGGTCAGGCGGAGGTGGTTGGGGAGGGAGTTCCACGTCTTGGCCGCCAGGTAGGAGAAGGATCTTCCTCCCGTTGTGGCTCTTCGGATGCGGGGGATGGCGGCGAGGGCGTGGCTGGTTGATCGTAGCTGGGGGGTGGGAGTGTAGAAGGTCAGGCGGTCGTTGAGGTATCTGGGGCCTTGGTTGTGGAGAGCTTTGTGTGCGTGGGTGAGGAGTCGGAACGTGATTCTCTTGCTGATGGGGAGCCAGTGCAGGTCTCTCAGGTGTCCGGAGATGTGGCTGTGTCGGGGGATGTCCAGGATGAGTCGTGCTGAGGCGTTCTGAATGCGCTGGAGTCTTTTCTGAAGTTTGGCTGTGGTTCCGGCGTAGAGGGAGTTACCGTAGTTCAGTCGGCTGGTGACGAGCGCCTGGGTGACCGTCTTCCTGGTTTCGGTGGGGATCTACCGGAAGATCTTCCGTAGCATGCGTAGGATGTTGAAGCATGACGAGGAGACGGCGTTGACTTGTATGGTCATCGAGAGGGAGGAGTCCAGGATGAAGCCCAGGTTGCGTGCGTGGTCCGTTAGTTTGGGTGCGCTGCCCAGGGCAGGGGGCCACCAGGGGTCGTCCCAGGCGGAGGGTGATGATCCCAGGATGAGGACTTCCGTCTTATCCGAGTTCAGTTTCAGGCGGCTGTTCATCATCCACTCGGCTACGTCTTTCATCCCTTCGTGTAGGTTGGTTCTGGCGGTTGCGGGGTCGTTGGTGAGGGAGAGGATCAGCTGGGTGTCGTCGGCGTAGGAGATGATGTTGAGGTTGTGTTGGCGTGCGATGGCCGCGAGGGGGCTCATGTAGATGTTAAACAGCGTGGGGCTGAGCGATGATACTTGTGGTACGCCGCAGATGACTTCGGAGGCCTCTGATCTGAACAGGGGAGGCGGACTCTCTGGGTTCTTCCGGCGAGGAAGGAGATGATCCACTCCAGTGCTTTCTCCTGGATACCGATGTTGCTGAGGCGCTGCACTAGGGTGTCTTGGCAGACCGTGTCGAACGCTGCGGAGAGGTCCAGGAGGATGAGTGCCGCTGTTTCCCCATTGTCGAGCAGGGCTCGTATGTCGTCGGTGGCTGCGATGAGGGCGGTCTCGGTGCTGTGGTTGGCTCTGAAACGGGACTGCGAGTGGTCGAGGGATCCATTCGTCTCGAGGAAGGTGGCCAGCTGTCTGTTGACGGTCTTCTCAATGACTTCGGCAGGAAAAGGAGGGAGCGAGATGGGGCTGTAGTTTTTGAGGTTGGTGGTGTCCGCTGGTGGTTTCTTCAGTAGGGCACTGAGTTCGGCGTGCTTCCAGCTCTCCGGGAAGGTGGCGTGTCGAAGGAGGCGTTGATGATGTCACGGAGATGGGGTGCGATGATGGAGTCGGCCTTGTTGAAGACGTGGTGAGGGCAGGGGTCGGTTGGCGATCCGGAGTGGATGGAGTTCATCGTGCGGATGTTGTCTTTGGTGTTGATCGGGGTCCAGGCGCGGAGGGTGGTGGTGGGGGGCATTGGTGCAGTCGTAGGGTGCGGCGTCTGTGTGCTGAAACTGTTGTGTATATCTGCGATCTTGCTGTGGAAGAACAAGGCGAGCGAGTCGCAGAGGTCTTGCAATGGGGTGATGTCGTTGTTTCCGGCGCTAGGGTTTGAGAGCTCTTTGACGATGTTGAAGAGTTCCTTGCTGTTGTGGGCGTTGTTGTCTAGTCGTTCCTTGAATGCAGTTTTCTTGGTGGTGTGGATCAGCTGGTGGTGTTTTCGGGTGGCGCGTTTGAGGGTGGTCATGTTGTCCGTTGTCGGGTCTCTGCGCCAGGCTTTATCGAGGGCTCGGCAGTTCTTCTTAGAGCTTCTTGAGTTCGTTGGTGAACCAGGATGCTTTCTTGTTGCCGGGTCTGCTGGGAGGGGTCTTCAGTGGAGCGAGGTCGTCTGCGCAGTTGCTGATCTACCTTGTGAGGTTGTTGGCGGCTTGGTTGGGGTTCGTTGAGCTGGCGGGAGGGTTCTGGCTAAGGGATGTGGCGAGCTGGTCGATGGTGATCCTGTTCCAGCTTCTGCGGGGAACCTGTTGCGGGTGGTGGTGGAGCGTGGTCCTTCTGAAGCTGAAGTGGACGCAGCTGTGGTCTGTCCAGTGGAATCCGGTGGTGTGGCTGAAGGAGATGTCCTTGCTGGAGGAGAAGACGGGGTCAAGCGTGTGGCCAGCGTAGTGGGTGGGGTTGGTCACCAGTTGTTTGAGTCCGAGGTTTTCCAGCAGGGTGGTGGTGTTGCGGTCGTTGTTGTTCCCCAGGTGGAAGTTGAGGTCCCCTAGGAGGACGTAGTCAGCGGAGGGGAGGGCGTGCGCAGAACAAGAGGGATTCCGCAAGCATAGCAGCACATTGGACAATATCTCCGTTTTACAAAGTCGGATTGAAAAATATTCATTAGGTAAAGGGATGACCTAATATGCAGCGTTTAAAGATTTATCATTGGCCTTCGACCATGTTGATCTGGGGACACTGCGCAGAAATTGGCTGAAATGGGGATTCCGGGCCAACTATTAATACTGATCATCGCATTGCACTCCTCTACATGGACGCAGGTGTTGATGGGAGGTAACAAAGGCCTGTCAATTAAAGTGGTAACTCACAATGGGCTGAAGCAAGGATGCCTATTGGCACCTCTCCTTTGTTCTTTGTACATCAACGACCTGGTGAGCCGGGTAGGGCAATGTAAAGGAGATTTGCCTAAATTAGGCCTTTTGAAGTTGTGTTGTCTGCTTTATGCAGATGACGCTATCCTGTTGGATTTAACTCCAGTAGGTTTGCAAAGGAGACTTAATGAATTAGTTCATTTTTCAGATGATCACTTTCTAAAAATAAACATTGTAAAAAGTAAATTCATGGTTTTCAGGTCTCGGGGATGTAAGGTTAGAAAAATCTATGATAGTTGCTGGGGAAAAGTAAACTTGAGGTTGTGAAGCAGTACCCATATTTGGGAATAATCTTCTTGAACAAGTGCTCCAGCAGTGACCACATTTACCAGTGAAGATGTCAAGCAATATCCCCGGTATCTGCACTTGGTAGGCTATACAAATGTTGTGGGCAAAGGCACTTTGCACATGTCTTATCCGTTTATAAAATTTAAATCCTGCCATCCTTGACTATGCATGTGGATGCACAGTAGTGGGATTCATTTGAGAAGGTAGAAGGGAGCATTTGGCGCTAAATCTGTAATTTCAAATGTGCTGCAAGTATAGCAGCCCTTCGGCTGGAATTTGGGCTTCTCTCAACTCATATGTTCGCCATGACAGCATCTTTAAATGGGGTAAAGCTTTATTGGAAAATGACGCAAATTCAATTCAGGTTGCGCTGAGGCATGACATTTTTGTCAACTTAAAGGGGAAAAGCGTTGTTTTCAGAAATTATGAGAAATACCTAGATTTATGTAAAATTGGTCATAGTGGTAAATGCCCTCACTCAAAACCTGTATTGAAAACTTTAATTAATAAAAAGAATATATGAAGTCAGTTGCAAGAGAGATATATTGCTGTGTGCAGGGAAATCAAATATGATAGTGGGGATTTGCATGTATAAAACACCCCAACCATATGTTTTATGGAATCTCCCCCATGGAGTATGTAGAACCATCTTGTTGTTAATGATGAATGTTCTCCCATAACAATCATAACAGGTGAATGGGAGGGATTACCTAGGGATAATAGACTTTGTGATCTATGCAGAAGTTGGGTGCAAGATCTAAATCATGATTGTTGGACTTGGCCCATTTTGCAGGGTCATCCCTGAACTTTTTGCCTTCCTCCTGTATTTTGTCTGACCAGTTTTTGTTGGCTTAAACCACTCTGGGCACTTTACCACTGCTGATCAGTGCTAAAGTGCATATGCTCAGCCTATTGATGTATGGATTAGTGGCTCCATGATTGGCTTGTTTATGTACTGTCAGACCCTAGTACAGTGCACTGCAGGTGCCCATGGCTGGTAAATCAAATGCTGCTGGTGGGCCTGCAGCACTGGTTGTGCCACAGACAGAAGCAGCCTGTAAAGTGTGTCTCGGTCTGCTATTGCAGAGCCTGTGTGCAGTCTGGTACTGCCATGTTGACTGGGCAAGGGCACCCACTTGCCAGTCCTTAAACCTTCCATATTCTGAATATTAGTCAGCCCTATGGTAGGCCCATTGGGAAGGGTGCATTGTAAGTAAAAGGTAGGACATGCCATGGTGTGTGTGGCATGCCCTAATAGGGAATTATAGCCATTTTCGTTAATCACTATTGCAAGGCTAACTGTTCCCCATAGGCCAGAATGGGCACTTTGATTATAACACCTTATGATCCTAACTGACTCAGGGAACTAGGTAGAAATTCGAGTTCAGTATGCCTGAACTCAGAATGATAAAATATATATTCTAGTGAAGTTGGTTTTAACATTCTGTGTTTAAAAATACCACTTTTAGAAAGTGGGTATTTTCTTGCCTACTATCCAAGACTGCCTCTGCTAGGTTGTGAATTCCTTGTCCGGAGTTGGAGTATGAGTGATAGGGGCTGGGGGATTCCTGGAGACAGGGTGAGGCAACACAGGGCTGATTAGAGCTATCTGCATGTAGATGGGTGGTAGGAGTTGCACCTAGGACCTGAATAGGGCTGTGCCTGCCTTTCACAATGCTGGCTCTACCACCTGTGGTGCGTCTCATGGTCCTGGCCCACACTGTCAAAGGAAAAAAGGAGTCTTGTCAACCAAGTGCTCCAGGACTTACCAGAACAGGTTTGGACTAGGTACAGACACTCTGCCTCCAGTCCAGAGACAAAGGATTTTGGTGTACAAAAGAGGGGACCCAGACCCCAGAACTTTAGATCACTTTTGGGAAACAAGAAGAACCTTTTCTGAGGAGAGGAACCAGAAAAACTGAGGAGGAGACTATCCCTAAGCTGAGTGCTGTTTGGGGGATTGGCGTGCAGTGGTTGCCTGACTGCCAAAGAAACGAGAAAGGACTTTGTGCTACCTTCAAATCAACTTGTAAAGGATCTCCAAGGGCTTGAGAAAGAGTTTGCCTACTGCTGAAGTCCCAGGGACAACAGACTTCACCAACCAGCTCCCATGCCTCCCCTTGCTGGGATTTGAAGTACCTGCTGTTGAGCTGGGCCTTTTGAGAAACTGTGTGTTGCTGAGAGCTGGAAGGGCGACTCAAGACGAAGAAGCGTGTCACCGCCGCAGCCGTTGTCATCGCATCACCAGAGAAGAGTGTTGCCGTTGCAGCAGACACCATCGCATCACCAGAGAAGCGTGCCGCCACTGCCGCTGTCACCATCGCATCACCCAAAGCGCCTCGCATCACCGGAGAAGAGTGTTGCCATCTCATCACTGGAGAAGCGTGACGCAGGGCCTGTTGCGGCTCAGAAGAATCACAGAGTTGCTGCACGGCCGTCGGGGGTGCACGCATCATGTTGCATAAAGAAGAAGATGCCATTTTGTTTCATTGCACCTAATCTTCATCGCATCACTGCGCTGCTGGTCGCATCGCCACAGAAGTGCAGTAAGAAACCAACGCATCACCTCCCCACATGGAGAAGAGCCAACGCATCCCCCACTGAGCAGTAGGGACCTGACGCATCACCGTTCTTGCGTGTAAGGAACCGTCGCATCACCTTCCCTGCAACACTTTCGTTGTATAGCGTTACGCATCCAAAGGTACATTGAACTCAAAGTGTCTCATTTTACATCTAAACAGAACTAAGCTAATTGTACCATTTTTAAAGTACAGTATTGTGGATTTTTGTTGTTTGTGGTCTTGTGTTAAATCTATATAAAAATACTTATTTTTATAGTACAACTTGTGTGGGGTCAATCTGTAGTGTTGTCACTGGGTTACTGTATGTGTTCACAAATGCTTTACACACTGCCTCTGAGATAAGCCTATCTGCTCGTGCCAAGCTACCAAGGGGGTGAGCAAGGGTTATTTAAGGAATGTACCCCCTTACCCTGACTGGACCCAAGGGTCCTTATTTGGTCAAAGGTACCTACCTCTGCCAACTAGAGACCCCCAAATCTAACAATGTTTTATTTGTTTGTCCCCTACTAAAACTATTATGTTTTCAGTTATTAGGACATGAATTTCTAAAGTATAACATTACTTCTACAGAGTATGCTTTAAAGCTTAAACTTTTTTAAACAATTTCAATTTAAAAAATAAATAAATGTATAACGTAGTGTTCAGCTCCTTTAATCTAAATATACCTGTTCACAAATATGGGTAGCATATTTTTTACATTATAAAATGGAGCTTTGGCCAAGATGTATATTAAGCGATATGTGTCCACCTCCTACAATATATTTAGTTCTGATAGATTATATTTGTAGTGTAGTATACTCTTTGGGATTATAAATGGATATAAATGAAGATGTTAGAACATTATTTGGGATATTGTATACTGCAGTTTTCTACTATTTTATAAATGATAGAGTATTTGCACGTTATACAATAGGCGATGGTGAAGTACCAAAAAATAACATAAAGGGCAATACCTACCAATAGCCCCAATCCCATTTACCAAATAATCAGCCAGTTGACAGTGAAGAAAGTTCAATAATTTATTAAGCAAAAATACTCTATAGAGGAGCCTCTCCAACCCTCCAATCCTCCAACACTCACCCATCAGGTGCGCGGAGAAGGCTAGCATTCAAACATGAGGTTATATACTTTTCAGATCAACACATATAATCACTGTAAAAGAAAAAACACCAGTTGGCCCTCGAGCTACAGGAAAGTACCATATATGGCACACATGATTAGTTCAAAGCTAAACTATTTATTACTGGGAAGGTCAGGAGGGGTGAGTCCCTTTCGTCTTGGTGCCCGGGAGTGTAGGCACAGCGCCTCCAGGAATGTGCTTATCGCACCCAAAGCCAGATGCGACCTTGAGTCTCAGGACAGTCAAGTAGACAGCCTACGTTCAGCTGCTCCCAGTAATTCAGACGAACTGGGGCTTGACAACTGCCAGAGACTAACACGTGATCACAGCCCGTGTTCAAGCATAGGTTCAAAAAATTGCGCCTGTATTTTTCTCGGCCTAATCTGTTAGCAATAGTTACGCAAGGAGCGAAGAAACGTTTTCCCCCTTTCAAGCACATATATATATATATATATATATATATTTTTTTTTTTTTTTCAGCAAAAGAGGGTACGTATAGATGCATCATGCTAACATAATATAGGTCAGATACTCCTTATGCATGGGAAATCTATTTTCTATCTCTCAGAACGGCCCTTTTAGCATGATGTAGCTAACTAAAACAGCTCAATCTTCAAATATTCCCTCATCAATCATCATTAAATTGTTAAGCTCCTGCTAAACTAACTGAGCCTTTACTGCTGCTGGAAATGGACGGGCCACGGAGGATGTGAGCTTAGTTGCGCAATAAGACCAACATGCAGGTCCGCATTGTACACAGAGGCAGCACGTGAATATGATACCGGCTATACATGCCATCACTATCAGAATTTTCCATCCCCAAGAAGACAACAGAACCAACCAGAGAGGGACCATGTACCAGTCTCTACATGTATTTCGGAAGCCAAACGATGTAGCTTCTGGATAGCCAAATGAACGGTGTATAGGAATATACACATAGCAGGAACTGCCGATCACACGGCATACTCCTCCTCGATCTGCCAAGATAACGTCTAAAACCATATGATTTTGAAGTGAAACAAGCTTGGTTGCTTGCAGCTCTACAGTTATATCAGTCAATATTCCTGCAGTAGTGTTAACCCCTTCGAGGCTGATGACGAGCTGGGCTCGTCATGGTGTAGCCTCCTCGCACACTGATGACGAGCCCAGCTCGTCATGAACAATGGGTTTTTTAAAAAGTCAGCATACCAGCAGAATAAGAGCAGCGCGCATGTGGTTAATTACCCCTTCAACTACTCTGGACAAACGCCGTACTTCTTTGCTGGTTATTATAGGCCCCCAAATGGGAAACACTCCTTTTATAATGTTGGTAAAATGCAGTGGGGTATATGTCTGATCTATATCAGTAGTATCTATCTCTCTTTTATTCCTCCTTATAAGCACACTACGTTTATCTAAGCGGTGATCCTTGTGATAATTAGAAGGGGCAATATAGACTGGAGGGTACAGGAAGGACAGATAGCAACGTCCAGCCCAACCTTGCGGAAGCCAAGTATAGGCATTTTCTCCACAAACAAAATATACATTGGGAGGGGTTAACAATGGAGGGCTGCTAAAAGTATGCAACTGATAAGTGTAATTACATCGGCTTTCTCCTACTGATATGTACCCTACTCCCTGAACACAGAACGCAGAGGTACTATTTAGTATAGGCACTAGAATAGCCCTATCTTCAGTAACATTACGTTCTTGAAAATAACGAAAATACTGAGTGAAATTAAACTTAACAAAATCCAAAATCTCATTTTCTAACCAAGTGGTATTTTCATGCGTTGTATACATATTCATACATGCATTCGGATCTAAGATTCCCTCTCCATTATTCCCTTCGGGGTCGAATCCTTGATAAACCTCGATATATGCTAAAATCATTTCATAATCCTTTTCCGAAAACCTGTTAGGGTCCACAGTATAATGCAGATACATCATGGAAAGTAATTTAAACCAAGCCTCACAACTCCCCAAATGAGACAAGGGTAGGGATATGAATAAGTTGTGTTTGTGCATAAATGTAAATGTAATTTGTACTTGTGTAACAGATGGTAAAAGACCACAAACCCAACAATTTGTAGTATTGGTGGCACTGTGTGTTTGAGGAAGCATTTCAACAAATACATTTTTCACATAAGTCTAACGATCCCTTTCCTTATGTTGGGCTAAAGTATGAAACAATGTTCCGGAGGTAGGGCAATTGTTCCCAAAATACTATGCATAAGGTGGCAAAATTCTAAATAGATGAATACTCCCATCAATGTGATTAGTAATATTGCTATAATAACTTTAAATGCAATTTTAACTTGTTGGGTCCAACTAGAAAAGACAGGCATATATGCAGGGAAAAAACGCGCTACAAAAGGACGTTCCTCTTCAGGAACAAAACGAGCAAAGGGATAGATGGCTGACCCGGGAGCTTTTGCACCACTTCCGGCGGATGCCGGAGTTAGCTCTCCAGTCTCTGGCACATCCTAGATTACTTAGGACACGGAGCAAGCGCACGCGCAGCAGACGCACGCAGCGGGCGCGCCAAAGACGCACCGATGACGCGCCAAAGGCAAGCCCGTCTGCGCCCGTCCGTGCCAGGACCGGGCCCTGGGCAATACCCCCTGGTCAACAACCTACAAACATTATGCAATCCTACTATGGTAAGGAACTTATTCAATTATGTCAGGCCCCAGATAATAACTGTATTGTGGTGGGACTTGAGGGTCTGGCTAGAAATCAGGAATTAACATGTCCCCACTGTGATTTTAATTTATCATCATCACCTTTCCGGAATGCTACTAATACTTGCTGAATGGTTAATAACAAAAGCATGACCACAGTAACCGCACTTATTAACGATCACTCCCTGAGCAAACATAAGCAGGAAATAGCAGATTTTATTACAGACCGAAGCATTGACAGAAACATAGACTGATCAAACTTCTGAAGCAGATTTGGC
This sequence comes from Lissotriton vulgaris, assembly GCF_964263255.1. Lineage (NCBI taxonomy): Eukaryota > Metazoa > Chordata > Amphibia > Caudata > Salamandridae > Lissotriton > Lissotriton vulgaris. The sequence continues at coordinate 1,634,881,938 of NC_141693.1, read as the reverse complement.
GGTAGCTACCCCGGAAGGTTACACTTCCGAGAGACAGGATAGAATAAATAAAAAAGGGGGTGGTTTGGCGATATTCTCACGTAATATTTTTCTGTAAGAATTACCCATGTTCCATCTTCAACGTGTGAAGCTGTTCATTTCTCTATCTTGTTAACCCCTTCACATAACTTTAAAGGAGTACTTCTCTATAGACCCCCAGGAACTAGAACAAAATTGTTAGCCACCTTTAACGATCTGATGGAATCTTTACTGATAGAGGACCCTTTTACCATCTTAGGGGACTTTAATTTCAACTTGAAAAATATTCACAATAATGAAACAATTTCATTATTAGCAGAAATGGAGCCTTTGGGTCTCACACAGCTGGTTACTATTCCTATTCATGAGGCTGGTCATACGCTGGATGGTATGTTCTCCCACTCAAAGAATGTTTTGGTAAAAGATATCTTGCCTCTAGCATGGACTGATCACCATGCTATTATATTTAATATACTATCCAACAATATTCCAGTAACCAAGGTGGCGGAACATAGCCCTGGGATATTCAAGGTATGGAAAGATATAAACAATGAGCAACTAAAAACATTCCTAACTTTCACCTGCCCTGTCATTCCATCTGACCCAAATATAGCCATCTTTAGATACACTAATTGGCTGGATAACGCAATGAATGTGCTGTTGCCAAAAAAGACTAATTCTAAGAACCGGTCTTCCCCCTCGGCACCCTGGTTCACTGATTCTCTCAGGGAACAGAAACAAAGATGTAGAAACTGTGAAAGACACTGGCGAAAATCTTACGCCACAGAACTAAAAGTACGCTCAAGGAAGAACTGGCCAAATATAAAATGATGATTGCGCAGAAAAAAGAAAATTCTACACAACCCAAATTGAATTGGCCAAAAACTCAAATAAAAAACTATTTGAAGTAGTTAACAAGTTGGCTGGGCAACCACCTGTAGTCACCCCTGCTCCATCGCAATCCTTGTGCAACTCCTTAGCTGATTATTTCTATGAGAAAGTCAACACAATTTATACGGAATTCTCGACTAATAAAAATCTCAAAACACAGTTGTCTCTCACTAATCCCCCAGATCACTGCTTCGCGCAATTGGACACAGTTACTGAGCAACAAATTGCTGAGATAATGAATACCATAAAATCAGGATCAGCCACTGATTTTTGTCCACCGAAAGTGCTCGTTCCTGTTACGGATCTAATAGCCCCAGTACTAGCGCAAATCTGTAACTCCATGTTTACAGCTGGAATGTATCCTAATTCACTGAGAAATACTTTCCTTAAACCACTTTTAAAAAAATCTCACTTGAATCCAGAGGACACTAAGAACTATAGGCCTATAACTAGCCTACCGTTTCTGGCCAAGGTGGTAGAGAAGGCAATGAATTCACAACTTTCCAAATATATTGAGGACCACCAACTGTTGGATACTCAATTTGGGTTTCGTAAATTACACGGTACTGAGATGGCTTTAATTAAAGCCTCTGAAGATATAAGAACTATCAGGGCCCAGGGAGGCACAGCGGTGCTCATATTGCTGGATTTGTCAGCAGCATTTGACACAGTTGATCCTTCCATCCTGATCGACCGTGTCTCGGCTATGGACATTCAAGACAGGGAAAAAGAACTGCTCACCTCCTTTCTCTCTAACAGGACCCAGGCTGTGACCCTAGGTTCCTTTCAATCTGCCCAACTGACTCTACCTTGTGGAGTTCCCCAAGGCTCATCCCTAAGTCCGACACTTTTTAATATCTATGTGTCGGACCTAGCTAGAGTCATAAAAGCTTATGGGATGACCCTTACGTCCTACGCGGTTGATACCCAGTTGGTGCTTGCAGTAAACAATGACGGGGAAAAGATTGCTGCAAGCTTCCAAGAAGGCATGCTGGCCATCAGTAATTGGATGGGCAGCAACTGCCTCAAATTGAACTCCGAAAAAACTGAGGTCATTATTTTCGGAAAGCTGTCCCCTTCATGGTCCAGCTCTTGGTGGCCACCGTTAATGGGTACTCTGCCCAACCTGGTCACCAAGGTTTCGGAACTTAGGAATTATGTTTGATGATAGTCTGAATTTTGTTTCCCATCCAAATCAAGTGGTCTCAACAGCTTTTCACAAACTTAGATTGATTAAGAAAATTCTTCCATATCTCCCCGAAACGGCAGGAAAAACTTTGGTCAGCATTCTAGTGATGTCATCTTTGGATTATTACAATGGGTTGTTTGCTAACACACAAAGCAGGGAAATCAACAAACTGCAAACGGTTCAAAATGCAGCCGCCAAAATGTTGTCAGGGACCCCTAAATTTAAATCGGTATCTCACGTGTTCAAAAACTACCATTGGGTGTCAGTAAGGAATCGAATATAATTTAAGGCTTTATGCATTGCCTTCAAAGCCTCACGTAAATTAGGCCCCCAGTTCCTGATAAATCAGTTATTCACATACTGTCCCAGTAGACAACTTCTTTCTTCCACTGCATACCAGCTAACTGTAGCACTTACAAAGACAGTGTCTTGGGGAGACAGGCATTTTGTTGTGACAGCTGCTAGATTGTGGAATGCCCTTCAGTTGCAGATCCGTTCCTGCCAGTCACTGCTACACTTTCGCAAAATGATAAAAACATGGTTGTTTAACCAATAAGCTGGCCTCTGATTCTGCTTAGTCCACAGCGCCGAGACGCCCAAGGGCATTTGTTGCGCTTTACAAGTTTCAAACATAAATAAATAAATAAAAAAATAGATACTAACTAAAAGTCCAAAAATAAACTCGGGCGATGCAGTCCAACCTGCCGGAGGGTGCTTCTTTCCTGTGTCCGTTTAATGCCTGACAGGCAGGCTCCAATTGTTCATCACAAATAATAACAAAGCAAGCATAGTTGTCGTGCCATCTGGTAATTGGAAACAAGAGCCATCGACATACAACTCCCCTTGAAGGTTAGATAAAGGATTGTCTGTCAGGTCTACCCATCCCTTCGTCTCTTCCTCTGTCTGAAATATACAATCATGAACATCATTGTTCCTTTCGTTCGAAGGGAGGGGTAGTAACATGGCAGGGTTGAGAGTGGCACATTGTTTAATTGTAATGTGGGGAGCAAACAAAGTCAATTTGTAACATGTAAGACGCGCACTCGTAAGGTGCTGGGTCTTCGTCTTGTTCAATAATGTATCCACAGCTTGCGGTACCATAACTGTGAGATCAGTGTTCAGAACGAGCCCTTCCGACTGTCGAATAGCCACTGCGACCGCAGCAGTAGCCCTTAAACAGCTAGGGAGTGCTCTTGCAACGTTATCTAACACCGCCGAGAAATAGGCACAAGGTCTCTGCTTACCACCAAACCCTTGTGTTAACATAGAAAGTGAGCAACCATCCACCACGTGTACATAAACCACAAAAGGTTTTTGGTAGTCAGGGGTACCAAGAACGGGTGCAGAGCAAAGAGTAGATTTCAGAGAGTCATAAGCATTTTGGCAATCATCAGTCCATGGTAAAGGTTCATGCACATCTTTAGTGGTTAAATACAGGAGAGGTTTACTGAGAAGGGAAAAATTAGAAATCTATTGGCAACAGTAAGAGGTTATGCTGAGAAATGCACAGACATCACGCTGAGTTTGAGGTACAGACATATTAAAAATGGTAGTCACACGCTCAGGGGTTAGTCTCCTTCCCTCTTTCGACAGTAGATGACCTAGGTAGGTCACCTCCTGTCAACAATATTGGAATTTAGAAAGAGATACTTTATTGCCATTAGCAGCCAAATGAGTCAATAATTGTACAATGGCTTCCTTAAAATCCTCCTCAGTGTCAGAGACCACTAACAGATCATCAACATATTGCAAAAGCACATTACCAGGGGGCAGGACCAAATCCTCCAACAATGTCTTTAAAGCTTGACTATAAATACTAGTATTCTCCGTGTACCCCTGGGGAGCACGACAAAAACGGAAGCTGCGACCAGATAATGAGAAGCCGGAAATATGGCAGCTATCAGGATGTATCGAAATGCTAAAGAAAGCATTCTTTAAATCGATCACAGAGAAATATTTAGCAGTGGGAGGAATCATAGTGAGAATAGTAGTGATATCAGAAACTACAGGGTATTGGGGCACCACTATTTTATTAATTTCACGCAAATCAATCACAAAACGATAAGTATCAACATAGTCAGGATCACTTCCAACAGGGGCCTTTTTTAAGATCGGTAAACTGGGGCTGTTGAATATATTAGCAGCTGTCTCTTCCACCACACCCTTTTTGATCAAATCTTGTATGATGGAGAGTAAATCTTTCTCGCCTGCTGGAGAAATTTTGTACTGAGGTATACGTGGAAGTCGAGCATTTTGCTTTAAAGTAATAGAAACGGGTGGAAATCCTTAAGAATCCTACATCTGTGTCTCCAGTGGCCCACAGCGTCACTGGGATAGCAGCAAACTCGGGAGGGAGGGGTTCATTTTTGGTGAGTAAGAGAGAAGGAATTCCCTTAAGGCACAACTTAGTACAGGTTTCAAATAACGAACCTTATGACGTGACAATTACATACAACAAATGCATAGGGAAATTTAAAAATACATTTATTTTGAATACATTAACTAAACAGTTAATAGGGAAAACTGAACTAGATCCCTAATTTAAAACAAAAATAAAATTGAGACAGTACAGTTAATTGAGACCTGCACAATTACAAGCAGACAGAACAGTTACAACATAAAATTGTTGGATACAGATTTGAATATTCTTGCTCCGATCTGATATCACTAGTATTGTATCGCTATCACCTCAGCGTATCAATTGTAGTGTTGGAGACTTGAATTATACAGTTTTAGTTGCGTCAACGCGTTTCGGTGATGTTTCCTTATTATAACCACCTTTATCAAGACATGTGAATTGTCTGCCAAGCACAGGGGGTGTATACAATCGCCCTAGAAGTAAATATCATGCAAATAATTAACATCAATTTAAATGCAGTAAACTAGTTGCAAAACTATCGGTGATGTGTGGAAAAATTCACAACTTATTCACAATTCATTTTTGCTAGACTCATTATTGATAGTATAGGAGTTATAGATTCTGGACGTAAATCTGTCTATTTTCTATGGTTACACATATACTTTTATACTTTTCAAAATAATTATCTTTTTTTGTAGGAAGCAAAAGTCTGATACTGGTTCATTGCTATTACCGCTCTAAATTGGGCCACAACATTTATCAACATTACAAAATTAAAAAATTATTAACAGATCTGTCTTACACTGTCCCAAAGTGCATTGAAATCATGACAACATTAAAAACAAGTACAGCTATGTGTTCAAAGAAAGGTAATTTTTTAAAACATTCATAGGTGACACCAATTTTACGTCATAGATTCCACATAGGACCGTTTTTCTAAAAGCGTGGCGGGGAGACCCCAGGGAGGCAATGTTGAGACTACTCTTAACTAAAAAAGGAGAGGGGCACTATCCTGAATGTTTTATACCATGGAGCACCCAAGATTCAAGGATAGACGTGTGGAATAGTCTATTTAAATTCAGCTTACCCTAGGATAATATGGAGGGTCTCTTGTAATAATCAAGTTCCGTGTCCTGATTGGAGCATGGGCTTCAATTATCGCCTCATGGAAAATACTGCTGCTAGTAGAATATTCTGTGGTATCATGAAATGTTGCATTAATACATTTATATTAAACAAGACTTTTGGACATGTAGAAAAAGATTTTTGGTGAAACACTGCAAAGTATGCTTGCATGGAGATTGATAGTCAAATAAACACCATCAGGCGAACAATGTATCAAAAACAATCCACTCACCTGGTGCACGCAAGTACAATCGCGTATTCTCCACTGCCAACTCCTGAAGACCAACATGGTCAGTTCCTGGGTTATGCCCGTAGGATTCCGGCGAAGGGTCACTAGCAGCTGGGGCACTATGATCGCGAGAGTGGAGTAAGTCAAAATAATTTTGGTCCATCCACCCGTTTGACCAGAGCTCCCCTTTCTTTGTCCTTTAAACCCGGTTATGGGAGGTCGACCCTATCAAGGAGTCCCACCAGAGTCACAAACTGAAGTACCAAAAAATAAACAACCAATAGCCTTACTGTCATTTACCAAATAATCAGTCACTTGGCAGTGAAGAAAGTTCAGTCATTTATTAAGCAAATATACTCTATAGAGGAGCCTCTCCAACCCTCACCCATCAGGTGCGAAGAAGACTGTTGGCTCTCATTCAAACATGAGGTTATATACTTTTCAGTTCAACACATATAACCACTGTAAAAGGAAAAACTCCAGTTGGCCCTCGAGCTTCAGGAAAGGACCATATATGGCACACATGATTAGTTAAAAGCTTAACTATTTATTACTCGGAAGGTCAGGAGGGGTGACTCCCTTTCGTCTTGGTGCCCGCGAGTGTAGGCACAGCGCCTCCAGGAATGCGTTTATCGCACCCGAAGCCAGATGCGACCTTGAGTCTTAGGACAGTCGAGTAGACACCCTACGTTCAGCTACTCCCAGTAATTCAGACGAACTGGGGCTTGACAACTGCCGGAGACTAACAAGTGATCACAGCCCGTGTTCAACCATAGGTTCGAAAAATGGCATCTGTAGGGTTCTCTGCCTAATCTGTTGGCAATAGATACGCAAGGAGCAAATAAATGTTTCCCCCCTTTAACACCTTAGCTGCGTGTAAACATCCCTCCCCAGTGCTGCGCTGTCCATTGGAACCAGTGCTGAATGGACGTCCAATGGTCGTGCGCAGCACTGGGGAGGTAGCGCTGCTGACGACCGTTGGCCGTCAGCAGCACTTAAGGGGTTAAAGCACATATAGATATATATATATTTTTAAAGCAAAAGAGGGTACGTATAGATGCATCATGCTAACATAATATAGGTCAGATACTGCTTATGCATGGGAAATCTATTTTATATCCCTCAATGTGATTGAATGGACTCATTTCTGCCTTTTCTTAAATAATGTCTTTTAATCCTAATTGTATAATGAAATTCTAATTGTTGTGTTCTTGCATGTGTTTTATTCTGGTATTAACATCAAGATGATTTGATATATTGAAATGTTCTTTTATTTGTATATCTTTTATGTGGAAGTCATTGACTTCAATACAAAATTGAATTAAAAAACATTAAAAAAAGAGTAGAAATGATGCAACCTGGCACACGCACAGTCATCACACGTACAATGGCGTGCTTCATCAGCAGTCTCCATCACCTCACAGCTTGACCAACTAGCAGCAACTAAGGCACAAATAAAGCCTGAACAGTAACCGACATGCCATTCCTTTTCAGAATAATCAGACAAAAGCTCCAAAAATGAAGCAGTTTTAGGAAGACGGGCAAACATGGAGCACCAATAGGCAGTGGGACGAGCAGGAATGATATCCCAGCTCGCAAAGGCCTCTACCCCACCTCAGGTACCAATATGTAGTATTGGGGCATGGTAGAGATCAGCAAAGACGAGGATGCCCACCCAAAGTTGGTAAGGTAGGTTTTATTGTAGATAACTTCCCACAGAAGGGGAAGCTGCTGACAGAAGAGAGGGGAGAGGAGTAGGCCCAATGCCTAGGGCTGTCGCCCTTGAATCTGGGGAACTGGGTTCGAGTCTCAGAAATGACAGCTGAACATTCTGTAATTCTGGGCAAACCTCTTAATCTCCCTGTGCCTGCCAAAAATGAATGAGTCCTCATGTAATGCAACTGGTGCTATGTAAAGCGCTCTGATACCCAATTCGGGTGAAGTTTGCGCTATATAAAATTCTGTAAAAAATAAATTTAAAAAAAGAGAGACCAAGCAACAACTGCTGTTATAAAAAGCAACCCAGTGCCAAAATTCTATACATCACAATAGAGAGTTCAAAAACCCAAGAGGACTAGAAAGCAAACCTACATTAGGTTAGGGTTGTTACAGGTGGTCTTTACCCAAACCTTTTGCCTGCTTTCCTCCTCTTGTTGCTGATTCTTTCTGTTGACATTAGGACTCTGCTAGCCAGTGCTTAAGTGCATGTACTTCTCCCCTAAGCATGGTTACATTTGGTATATTCACAATTGGGATATTTAATTTATCTGTACGTAACTAATATAGTGCAATACCTGTGCCCTGAGCCTATAAATTAAATGCTACTAGTGTACCTGCTATTAAACAAAACAAGAGCCAATACTGGAGTGTCAATTTCAAGAACTGGTAAATTTCAACAAGAGCTGCTTTGATTGAAGCAAAAACAACCTGTACTTCTGTAACCATAAACAAATTTATTCTATTTTGTTAACCATACTTTTTTTCTTTTTGAGCACACTATTCGTCGTGCATGGAAAATACAAAATACAAAATACAATAGATATTATATACAAAATGTACAAACAGATGAATACACAATTTCAAACACACTTGGCCATACATTCATACACAAAGCATTCACAACAACAGTAAATAAAGAAACAATGCGTCCGAGCATCGGTCGTTAAATCAGTGGAAAATGTTACTTTTCATGTTTTTGCGGTCTATTATAGTTGTAATTGTCACAAGATGTCTTATGAAACCAGATCAATGTAACCACTGTTCCAAAGTGAAAATGGTGACCAGATGCGGGACAGAAAAATGGTCGACGCGTTTCAAACCCCTTTCAATTTAGTGGGGGTTCTCCTCAGGACCGGATTGGTTCTGAAACAATAAGAAAGGCTGGCTTAAGCACATTTGTTCGGGGTATAAATGGGTGGAAAGAAGGGATCAAATCCCTGTTTCCAAAAGAATCTCCCTACCTTAATCCAATAGTGTAAAGAACTCAATCAAATGGAAGGCAGGTACGGATCCAAAGTGGAATTGTATTTCCCAATAGAGGTGATCACAGCAGCTGTGTGAGGGAAGACAATACAAACGACTACATTTAATATAGTGTCACCCCTTCCCCAGTCATTCATTCAGCTCGTGCTTGATGCGGGGATGGGACAGGGAACGTGTAAACTTACCCGCTGGCGAACAGCTTCGTACTCGCTGCTCCGTCACAAGGTAAACTGGGCGACCGCTTCTATGCTGCAAAGCGGAACGAAACGGTTGTTAGCTGACTCGCGTAGAAAACGCGGGTTTGTTGATTCAAATGAAAAGCGTGACAACATACCGATGCGGGAGCCAGGCGTGAGTCCTTCTCCTCAGGTGGTGTGCATGGTTCACACTGCTTGAGTCGTCGAGTGGGAGTGTTGCCTCGGTGCTTCCTGGTTGATAATGGAAGCCCGGGGTTGCTGGGACTTGTAGTTCACAGACGGTTTTGCGAGATAGCAAACCAAAGGCTGGAATGGACTGGCTTAGGCATTAGGCTTATAAATTTCAGAGATTTCGTTTAATCCCCGCGTGGCGGTGTTGAATTTCAATATAAGCAATGCTTCACGTTGTGACAATCTGGCCTCAGTGTCACCGCCCCTAGGGTCTTTTTCAATTTTGGACAGAACTGTCCATTGCAAATCGGTGTTTTCGTGCTTACACTTGATCCAATGGTTAACTAATGGGGCATTCTCCACCCCCCTGCGAATGCGTGATTTGTGTTGCGTGATCCTGTTTCTGATTTCTTGTGTTGTTTTCCCAATGTAGACTAGAGGACATGGGCAAATGATCGCATAAACTACATTTTTGGATTTACAATTCGTAAAGGTATCGTGTTTCCAATGAATGTTGTCGAATGTAAAAACTGTATCCTCAATGGTCTCATTACAACAAGTGCATGTCCCGCACTTATGATGTCCTTTTGGTGGAGGTAATCCAAAGAGGCTGTGTAATGTGGGAGCCCTGGTGATTGGTAATGCTGCCCTGACAACATAATTAGCCACACTTTTATCCTTTTTGTAAGCAAAAAGTGGTGGTACTGAGAAATCCTCATGCAGGTTTTTTAGTAAATGCCAGTTGGACATGATAAGCTTCCTGTGTAAGTTTGCAGCTGGACCGAAGGTAGTGACACACACCATCCTTTTAACATCTGGTTTAACTCTTTTTACCAACAACGTCTCTCGAGGGGTCCACCAAGCTCGTTTGAGGGAATTTTTTAATCGTTTTTTTGGGTACCCTCTCTGAATGAGTCGATTTTTTAATTGTTCAGCATGTGTAAAATATTCTTCTTTGCTAGAACAATTTCTGTGAATTCTCAAAAAGTTTTGTTTTAAACTGCGAGGGTGATTGCTGGTAAAATGCAACGCTTTGTTCCTATCGGAAGGTTTCCGGAATAATGTTGTACTTAAACCTCCTTCCGAAGGTTCCACTTTGACATCCAAGTAGTTGATAGATTCATTTGATGCTGAGACCGAGAATTGGATGTCCGTCGACCATGAATATGTCGTCAATGTATCGCATGTAGTGTGTAATGCTGCCGCCAAAAGGATTGGTTTGATATATTAATTTCTCCTCAAATAGCCCCATGAACATTATAGCTAGCTCTGGGGCAAAGGGGCAACCCATCGCCACCCCTTTAACTTGATAGAAAAATTCGGCATCAAATGTGAAAAAGTTCTTTTGCAAAGAAGAATATTTTACACATGCTGAACAATTAAAAAATCGACTCATTCAGAGAGGGTACCCAAAAAAACTATTAAAAAATTCCCTCAAACGAGCTTGGTGGACCCCTCGAGAGACGTTGTTGGTAAAAAGAGTTAAACCAGATGTTAAAAGGATGGTGTGTGTCACTACCTTCGGTCCAGCTGCAAACTTACACAGGAAGCTTATCATGTCCAACTGGCATTTACTAAAAAACCTGCATGAGGATTTCTCAGTACCACCACTTTTTGCTTACAAAAAGGATAAAAGTGTGGCTAATTATGTTGTCAGGGCAGCATTACCAATCACCAGGGCTCCCACATTACGCAGCCTCTTTGGATTACCTCCACCAAAAGGACATCATAAGTGCGGGACATGCACTTGTTGTAATGAGACCATTGAGGATACAGTTTTTACATTCGACAACATTCATTGGAAACACGATACCTTTACGAATTGTAAATCCAAAAATGTAGTTTATGCGATCATTTGCCCATGTCCTCTAGTCTACATTGGGAAAACAACACAAGAAATCAGAAACAGGATCACGCAACACAAATCACGCATTCGCAGGGGGGTGGAGAATGCCCCATTAGTTAACCATTGGATCAAGTGTAAGCACGAAAACACCGATTTGCAATGGACAGTTCTGTCCAAAATTGAAAAAGACCCTAGGGGCGGTGACACTGAGGCCAGATTGTCACAACGTGAAGCATTGCTTATATTGAAATTCAACACCGCCACGCGGGGATTAAACGAAATCTCTGAAATTTATAAGCCTAATGCCTAAGCCAGTCCATTCCAGCCTTTGGTTTGCTATCTCGCAAAACCGTCTGTGAACTACAAGTCCCAGCAACCCCGGGCTTCCATTATCAACCAGGAAGCACCGAGGCAACACTCCCACTCGACGACTCAAGCAGTGTGAACCATGCACACCACCTGAGGAGAAGGACTCACGCCTGGCTCCCGCATCGGTATGTTGTCACGCTTTTCATTTGAATCAACAAACCCGCGTTTTCTACGCGAGTCAGCTAACAACCGTTTCGTTCCGCTTTGCAGCATAGAAGCGGTCGCCCAGTTTACCTTGTGACGGAGCAGCGAGTACGAAGCTGTTCGCCAGCGGGTAAGTTTACACGTTCCCTGTCCCATCCCCGCATCAAGCACGAGCTGAATGAATGACTGGGGAAGGGGTGACACTATATTAAATGTAGTCGTTTGTATTGTCTTCCCTCACACAGCTGCTGTGATCACCTCTATTGGGAAATACAATTCCACTTTGGATCCGTACCTGCCTTCCATTTGATTGAGTTCTTTACACTATTGGATTAAGGTAGGGAGCTTCTTTTGGACACAGGGAGTTGATCCCTTCTTTCCACCCATTTATACCCCGAACAAATGTGCTTAAGCCAGCCTTTCTTATTGTTTCAGAACCAATCCGGTCCTGAGGAGAACCCCCACTAAATTGAAAGGGGTTTGAAACGCGTCGACCATTTTTCTGTCCCGCATCTGGTCACCATTTTCACTTTGGAACAGTGGTTACATTGATCTGGTTTCATAAGACATCTTGTGACAATTACAACTATAATAGACCGCAAAAACATGAAAAGTAACATTTTCCACTGATTTAACGACCGATGCTCGGACGCATTGTTTCTTTATTTACTGTTGTTGTGAATGCTTTGTGTATGAATGTATGGCCAAGTGTGTTTGAAATTGTGTATTCATCTGTTTGTACATTTTGTATATAATATCTATTGTATTTTGTATTTTGTATTTTCCATGCACGACGAATAGTGTGCTCAAAAAGAAAAAAAGTATGGTTAACAAAATAGAATAAATTTGTTTATGGTTACACAAGTACAGGTTGTTTTTGCTTCAATCAAAGCAGCTCTTGTTGAAATTTACCAGTTCTTGAAATTGACACTCCAGTATTGGCTCTTGTTTTGTTTAATAGTATTAGTTGGACTCAGCCATCCTGAGTAATGAGTCAAGGCCCTTCTTGATTCTTTAACTAGTGTACCTGCAGCACTGATTGTGCTACTAATACAAGTAACCCTTTGAAAATGTCTCAGGCCTGCCACTGCAGAGCCTGTGTGTGCAGGTTTATTGCTATTTTGACATAGCATTTAAAACTATTTGCCAAGATTTTGTCACAGAGATTCTGCTCGGACACAGAACTATGCCTGGGACTGCAGAACCTCAGTATGTAAGAACTGAGTCACCATACCAAATAAGTACATATGGGCCCAAATCCGGACTAGCTCATAGTGCCTTACTTGCCCTCCTGACCTTCCCATAGGAACAAGTAAGTTGGCACCCCAGATCAGAACACTCCATGGTAGCAGGTCATCACCTTTCTTTCTCTAACTCATACATGTCCACAATAAACAGAAAAGAAACCCAAAAAAGCTTACAATATTTATTGAAACTAAACTGCCCTATTATGCAACAACAGCATTGCAATTAGAAAAGATATGCAGGTCAAACATGTGATTAGCATAATTAATAAACTGTACACAATGAATAGCCCTGCCATATTGGATGGCAGATCTGCTAAGTCTACCCTCTCTATAGAAGCACAGCGATATATTTATTGTCTCTGGGATTAGTGGTTGACCCCATACCTGGCACACATAGGTAGTTGTTCCACATCACAGGTAGCGGAGCTCTGTGGACCTGTGCTCTGCGAGAATTTCTCATGTCAATTTTAAAGCGGCAGGTCTCAGCTTATATGATAAGAATTGCATGTTCAAAACAGCAGCAGCGTTCTCTATTATGTCTAGGTGTTAGTGTCCAACGACAGAGAAAACAGAGCACATCCCAGTAGAACTAAATAACAAGGCATGTGAAACCTATTTGTGAGATAATTGTATCACAAAAACAAGCATGATCTTTTGTAACTTGTGCACAGCACATGCAGGTTACTATGTGCAGTTATGCTAACATAGGGGGAGAAAATACAGAGGGCCATACAGGAAATTCACAAACCTTAAACTCTCATTTTATTACACATACGTCACCCCTAAGGTAGGCCATAGGTAGCCGATAAGGCAGACTGCTGTGTAGGTAAAAGGTAGGATACTTACTCATAAGTTTTACATGTCCTGGCAGTGAAAAACACGTGAATTTGTTTTTTTTACCACTGTGAGGTCTATTCCTCTCATAGGTTAATATTTGGAATGCTTATTACACTTTTAAGCTGTAATTTCTGATTAGAAAGTGGTAGCTCTGTCATTTTTTTATATCATTGGAATGGTAAGGACAAATCCTATTTCCTGGTAAAGTTGGATTTGACATTACTATTTTAGAAATGCAGCTTTTAGAAAGTGGGCATTCTCTGGTCTTAAATCTCTGTATGCCTGCAGTCTGTCTCCAACACACGTCTGGGGTAGGTGAAAGCTTGACTTTGCACATTACCTCTAGACAGTCACTCAGTAAGGGTAGGCCTGTCTGAGTGCCCATCTGCATCCTGAAGGCTCATCCTAGGCAGGATGGGAGTAATGACCTAACACTGGCTACAGAATAGGCAGTGTCCTGTCCCCACACAAGGGTTGACTACCCCCAGGGCAGGGCCAGGGCAGGAAAGAAAGGACCTCTGTGCATTTGAAAGACCCTTCTTTGAAGTCACCCCGACTTTAAAGGCACAACTGGGTATAAGTACTGGGTCTCCTATCCCACCAAATCAGACTCTTCTGGACCTGTAAAGAACTTCTGTCAGAAGATCTGATGTGCTGCTACAACGACTGTCGCTCTGCTGGACTGTTGCCCTGAAAGAACTGCTTTTCTGCTGTACTGCCCTCCTGCCTGCTGCTCTCCGACTGTGCTGAGAGAGAGCTGGACTCTGCCTCGAACCCAGAGTGATCTCCAAGGGCTTATTGCCTTGCCTAGTGTTGCTTGAAAATCAGGGATATCAAAGTCTCATCATCTGCTCCTGTGCCTGGTATATTGGAAGTGAACCCAGGTACTTCCACCAGTGAAATCGACGTATCTAAAATTGTGTGTAGCTGAACCATCACATCGACTCTGTTGCAGGAGCAGACTCAGCACATCACTATCAGAACCAGTACATTGCCTTAAAGAACTGAAGCATCGGAAGTCTATAGTATATCCCCTTTACTTCGTGAAGAAACCTGATGTATCGTCTATGGAACCAATACCTCTCGTCTTGGTGCATTAACTTCAGAACCAATGTATCGCCGCCACTACGTAAATTAAAACCGAAGCATCAACTCGACTGCAGGCTGGACACTGACTCGTTGCTCGGCTGCTCCACACATCTCGCTGTTGCAGCCAGGATCAAGGCAATCAACATCCAACTGGACCCCTCCCAATCAAGCTTCAGAGCTAATCACAGCCCAGAGACAGAATGTTGTTAGATCTTGGAGAAACAGCAGCCCTCACCTTCCTTAACCTTACAGCAGCCTTCAAAACCGTATCCCATCACACACTATTAAACAGACTCCACCAGATCAGAATCCGAAGAGCAGCCCTCTAGTGAATCACATCCTACCTTACAGGAAGAACTTAGAAGGTCATCCTCCATCTCTACTGCTCACTCACTAAGAGCATCATCTGCGGTGTACCTCAAGGCTCATCACTCATCCCAACCCTCTTCAACGTTTATATGATAACCCTGGCAAACATCATGAAGATCCATGTACTCAACATCATCTCCCACACCGACGACACCCAGCTCCTCCTCTCCCTGACTAACAGCCCAGCAGCTACCAAGGTTAAATTCCAAAGATGCGTGAAAGACGTGGTAGTTTGGATGAATAGCAGCTGTCTCAATTCAACACCAACAAGGCAGAAGTACTCTTCTCCGGGAAAGAAAAGAACACCCTCTGGAACAACGCATGCTGGCCACCTGAGCTGGGCCAAACCCCCAAACCCACCGAACACACCTGCAACCTTATCATAATACTAGATAGTCAGCTATCCATGAAAAAGCAGGTCAGCGCTATCTCCGCCACTTGCCACTTGCTTCCTCACCCTCCAAATGCTTAGGAAGGTCTTAAGATGGTTTCCACCCAACACCAGGCGAACAGTCACGCAAGCTCTCATCGCTAGTAGACTAGAATACGGCAACTCCCTCTACTTAGGAATGACCGCTCAACTAAAGATAAAACTCCAGACAATCCAGAAAACAGTAGCCTGACTCATCCTTGACCTCCCCAGATGTACTCACATCACCCCACACTTCAGGGAATTTCACTGCCTACCAGTTGCGAAGAGATGTCAGTTCAAGCTGCCCACCCATGCTTACAAGGCACTACACAACGAAGGACCGTTGTACCTCAACAATCTAATGAACTTCTACTAACCTACCAGGAACCTCTGCTCTGAATCCCTCTCCCCAGCAACCACCTGACACATCCACCTAAACAACAGTGTAGGTCGCTTCTTCTCCCACCTGGCAGCTAAGACATGGAACAACCTTCCACTGCACCTCGGAGCCTCACCATCGCTCCGGCAGCCCAGTAAGGACCTCAAGACTGGATG
Organism: Lissotriton vulgaris; assembly: GCF_964263255.1. NCBI lineage: Eukaryota > Metazoa > Chordata > Amphibia > Caudata > Salamandridae > Lissotriton > Lissotriton vulgaris. The sequence goes on along the minus strand of NC_141693.1, from coordinate 1,634,865,909 downwards.
TTCAACCAATGGGAGAAGAGGCAACATGCTATCCCAGCATCTCAAGACCCACACTGGTGATGCAGCTGCGCTCTACATATACTGATTAATGGATGATTGTTTGAGATACTGTTTTCAGTGGGCCTGCATGGCTTCTGTGTCTGGCCTACACTGCATCGCAGTCGGCCTGAACTCTTGACTTTGCCCCAGTCCAGTGCAACCAGATAGCCCCTGTAGAATCCTATTGTTTCTAAGCGTTATTTTTACTTTAATCTTTAAAAATTCATATATCAACTTCCACTTATTGACTTTCTGTCCTTGTGTTCTTGTTTCATAGACAAGAATCATATCTATTTTTCTAATCTGTTGTGGATTACTTTTGTGGAGTTTTCATTGTATTACTTTGTGTTATGTTGCGCAAGTACTTTAGACATTGCTTCCTAAGTTAAGCCTGCTTGCTCAGTGCCAATGTACCAGAGGGCAAGCACAGGACAAATTATGGTGTGTGACTGACTTAAACTGAAATGGATTGTGACCCCTACTTGGACAGCGTGCACCATCAAAGTTTCCCTTTTTGTGATGCTTAAGTGCCCCTTCCTATACAAAAACAATCATGCCAAAAACACAGACACCTTTCCATCATGGTGCAAGAATGCCTGCATTGGTGCTCAGCTGCAATTTGTGCACCGGTACAGGCAGAACGGACAGGAATGCACCCTAGCTTGTAAATACGGTGCATTCCTGCTCTTTTGAATTGGCATAAGGCGGTGCAGCAAAATTACTTGAGGAGCTGCCCTTCGTCAATTCATTGATATTATACCCCCAATTTCTAACACAAGGTTTCCTCTTGGAATTGATGATTCATAGATAATTTTGAACTGGACCCTTCACTGAGAGCTTCCTTGAAGTTTGTAGACCTATCTGCTTTCCACCACGTTTGGATGGCTAAACCATGATCTTTGGCTTGAATGTGTTTATCATATTTATATGAAGGTCACACTATATACCCATCATTTTAAGCAGAAACTGGGGTGCATTTGGTGTTCTGATGTAGATGATTCACTTATTCTTACATATTGATAGTAGGAATTTCTTCTTGCACACCATCCAAGTCTTCGTGCAGTATAGTTCCTAGAGCTGTCTATTTACGTGGTTAGGGATAAATCTTCTGTAGCTACCACATCTTTTCCAATGGAGCTAAATCAACCTTCTCCGTCCTTTTCAAGCAGGCTTCAGAGCATGTCACAGTATGCAGCAGGTGGTCACATGATTGCTACGTGTCCTCAGATGCCCTGGTTTTCTTCAACCTATCACAATTGTTCACAACATGATGCTTTCTAGATTTAAAGTACTTAGAAGAGTTTGGAAGACAAGATATTCTGTCACAAATGCAAAAGTTGCCTTGCCTGTCATATTAAAAGTGCATTATAGCCTATAGTATTTGTAATACTGCAGATTGCATATCTGCCATAGTTCGACACAGTGGCGTAGCGCGGGGGAAGCTAAAGGGGCACAAAGTTCTTAGGGGTGCAAAACTGGGGCCGCAAATTGCTCTGCGCAATACTTGCCTTGCCCTAGGCGCTTGCAGCCCACTCTAAGTGGGTGGTTCAACCAACCATTCCATCTGCCAAACTCTAAATAAAGGGGCATATTTACAAACCCTGTGCGCCATTGGAGCATCACTTTTTTGATGCTCCAGTGCGGCTCAATGCAGACCCATATTTACAAGGCCACGCAAAGTCACCCTTCTGGCTTTTCATGGCCTTGTAAATATAGTATAAGGCAACACAGCGCAAGTCACTGCGTTGCCTTACTCTGCATTGTGGAGGCATGCCGTGAGTGTTGCTGTGGGTGTTCCCACACAACACCCCTGGTTTTTGTCACTGCCCCTGATTTACAACGTAGCATAAATCTAGGGCAGCACCACAAATGTAGCCTCCCTAGAGCAGGCGTAACGAAGAGAAATGCTTACATTTCTCCTCATTTGTTCATCTTTCTGTGCGTGCTGCATTCAGAAGTACACATACAACAAGGACAACACCTCTCCTGAGTGGTTTTGTGCAGGAAAGTGCTCCTTTCTGCACAAAAACAATCATGCCAACAATATAGACATTTATGCACCATGGTGCAAGGGTGCCTGCTTTGGTGTTCGGCTGCAATTTGTGTGCAGGTGCAGGCAGAATGCAGGAATGCACTGTATCTTGTAAATACGGTGCATTCCAGGCCTTTTGAATTAGTGTAGGGAAATGCAGAAACATGACTTGTGATGCTGGCCTACGTCAATTTACTGTATATATGCCCCAAAGCCCTTTGGCTATGAACATCAGCCAGTCAGCTGGAGGGAGTACTTTTTCAACTCTCATTCCCAGGTGATGTTTTTTTCCATCTTTTATGCAATGTCAGCCTCTTCTTGGACACCTAAGAATTCCATACTGTTTCCACTCATTTTCAACTTATATTTATAACCATTATCATATTTGAATACAATGTATGCGGACAATACATCTTCAACGATTCACACAACCAAAATCTGTTTTTAAAACAACCAATGTCTGGCTGATATATTCAGTGCAGACTGTTAGCAATTAGGTGTTTGATTGAGGGAGGTGGATACTCTTCTCAAGTAGTAACCACAATTTTTGCCAAAGTGCACTACAAAAGTCACTAAATCCTAAACTGTCTGGTAGCATGGCTCAAAAACAGTCAGGCTTAAATTAGAGGAAATGTGAAAAGGGTTTGTGCAACACTTAAACAGTAATTAAGTGCAAGCACAGCACAAGAAACATCAAACACCATTTTAGAAAAATAGAGTAAAATGTAATAAACTATTTGAAACAAATATGACAAAAATCCAATCAGTAGATCTGGGGTAATGAATTTCTTAAAAGTTGTGGTAAAAACTAGGACCTAAAAAGCATGAACTGTGGACATCTAGTTGAGCGAGATAGGAGCAAAGTCGAATGTTATGGTGACTACATTGGAGCACGGCTGTGATAAACAAGGGTCTGCTCTTGGCTTACCTTCAGACTTCGAAGACACTTTGCAGAAAAATGTCTGACAAGGTAAAGTTCAATGGGGCAACCATTGTCGGGAAGCTGCTGGGCAAAATTTCACTGAAGATGCAGGCTGTAGCTTACAAGGTCGGATGCCTCTTCAGTGAGGAGCCACTAAACAGGATTTGCTGGTGTGGAAAATAATGTAGTAGAAGCTACTGTGAAGTCAGGCCGACCGGCAATACACCTTGGGCAGATCAGCAAGCAGGTAAGTCTCAGTCTCTTGTCAGTTCTCAGAGCACTTTTTGGATGAAATTTATATTAGTTCCAAGTTTTGAACTTTGGCTATTTGGGCAGATTTAGCACCACTTCCAACAGTCTAGGTCTAGGTGGGCACCCCTTAGAGACACCTTCAGGAAAGGTCACAGGAATGCCCTCTATGACAGAATCAACAGCTTTCTACTCCTCAAACTTCAAACCATCCAGAACGCCGCAGCCAGACTCGTCCTGGGTATCCCATGATAAGACCATTTCATTCACCCAGCACCTATGAGACCGCCACTGGCTCTCCGTTGAAATGAGAGCGACCTTCAAGCTGCTCAATCATGCCTACAAATCCCTCCACAACACCGGACCCCAATACCTTAATGGAAGAATATCCTTCTATACACCCAAGAGAAACCTCCGCTCCACCGACCTTGCCCTTGGCCAAAATCCCATGCATTCACAGAGCAGGAGGAAGAGCCTTCTCCTACATCGCGGCCAAGACCTGGAATGAACTCCCCCTCAGCATTAGACGTACCCCCACTCTGCAGGCTTTCAGGAAGAGCCTCAAGACCTGGGTCTTCAAATGAGACGTAGCTGCTCGAACTCCCTCCAACGCCTTGAGAACCTCGTGGGTGAGTAATGTGCTTCACAAATCCCTGATTGATTGATTGATTGAATCACTCCAGTAGTCCTAGGATCTAACAGAAAGGCAGCTCTCAAGCAGCAGGACAGTCCTCTGAAGTACAAAACAAGCTTCAAATAGCAGGGCAGTCCTCTGAAGTACTCGGCAAGCCTTCTATGTGTCATCCACAAGTCCAGGAGTGAACTGAAGAGGGTTCTTTTTTTTGTGAACCTGCAGCTAGCTTTGAAGTGGAGAAACTTCCAGAGTTTTCTCCCGCAGTTGGTTCTAGAGTTTTCTTCTTCCCGTTTGGGGCTCCAATGGGTCTGGAGTGACAAAAGAAGTGAACAGCTCTGCTTCACACATCATTTCAGGATGACCCATCCTGCCAACTAGTCCCCTTTGCCTCACTGTCTGGGAGGTATACACAAAGGCCAGCTGCCATACTAACCACAGTCACGTGACCCAGGCTGTGAGCCAATGAAGATTATGGCGTCCTTATTATTACAAACCTGCCATGATTTCACCCACTTGGAAGATTTTCCGTTTCCAGTGATGCAGAGAGCTTTGGCTGATCCGAATGTGATTTACACTTACTGAGCGGAAAGGTAATGGGGTCCCCCACACAAGCCTAAGAGACCTTCTTTAGTTTATAATACATAGTTCCTATATAGGGAGGGTGTTAAAACTAGGTGCTATAGGACCTGTTTTCACCATCATTGTAATATTTTCCCCCCTTTTGTATGTTATGGAATTGTAGCCTTGCTAACCATATTTTTTTTAATCATATGTCTGCTTATATTGTCTAAGATACTGCATTTGAGATCACGTCGTTAAAATAAATATTTTAACCTTACCGTGTCTCTTCTTTACTCCTGTTCTGGACTGGTAGTTGCTTGTTCTAGGTTGTCTAATCATTGGTTACTTTGCTATAAGACGAAGAGCTAATGTGACACTGTTATTGCTGGTTGGGGTTTTTCTAGGTACTGAGGTGAGTTTCTGGTACACCACAATTCACTGATGTCCTAGGTCTCTGTGCACAGTTCTGTGTATGAGCAGGATCCTCCCAACACTAGTTAAGTGGGTGGCCCTATATGTGTTGCAGGCCCGCTAGTAGCATTTGATTTACAGGCCTTGGATATGCATTGGCATCATACTCCTGAGGCGGAAGCCGGAAGCACGCTCGAAATTGACATTTTGATTTTAAAAACACAGTGTGTTGTTTTAATTGTACAATTTTCCCTGAGCACCCTCCCCTCCCTTACCGACTTCATTAGTCCCGCGCAGCCGATTTTAACGCTGCCGCGGGTTGGAGATTCTTCTGCCGCCATCGCGCTGAAAGCCCGCAGGCCACGCCCACGAACGTGAGGCCACGCCCCCTGAATCGCTACAAAAGGCGCGCTGATGCCAGAGCCCACTTAGAGGCATCATACTCCTGAGGCAGAAGCCAGGAGCACGCTCGAAATTGACATTTTAATTTTAAAAACTCAGTGTGTTGTTTTAATTGTACACTTTTCCCTGAGCACCCTCCCCCCTTACCGACTTCATTAGTCCCGCGTAGCCGATTTTAACGCTGCCGCGGGTTGGAGATTCTTCTGCCGCCATCGCGCCGAAAGCCCGCAGGCCACGCCCACGAACGTAAGGTCACGCCCCCTCACATCACATAAAACATGTGCCTTCCCAGGGCGCGCAGCGGGTGCGTCGCCAGCGCGCCAAAGGCAAGCCCGTCTGCGGCCGACAGGGGCCAAGGGCCACCCCCCCTGGTTCCCCTCCTAGGACTCAATATAGCACCAATGCACTCCTCAAACTTAAACCCCCCAAGGAAGCCTACTGTCATCATTGCCATCACCCCCTGGACCTTCCCATCTCCTGCCATCATTGTAACACTAGCCTCAAACTTTACCGACATATACCGGAACAGCAAAGCTTCACCATATTTCTCCTAAACTGCAGATCCCTGCCTAAACACAGCGCAGAAATCTTCTTGCTAATTGACGAGCAAAACCCCGACGCGTCTTACTAACCGAGACTTGGCTAACCCCAGATTGCGATCCAGACGTAGTCCAAGCACTTCCCCCTGGCTACCAGATCACTCGCAGGGACCGCACTCGGTGAAAAGGAGGAGGTATTGCAGTCATATACAAGTCCGTATATCAGTGTCACTGTACGCCGGATCCTATCCCAGACTGTGAAAGCATGTCTTTCTGCCTTAAATTCACCCCTAACGACAGCCTAACTGGGATACTCCTGTATCGCCCCTCAGGCCCTCTGAACCACTTTCACTCTTCACTACCTTCGCAAGCGGCCTATTCTGCCATGTCTTCTTCCAACTTCACGGTACTTGGCGATTTTAACATGCACTTTGACGACTGCTCTGACAACACTGCTAATGAGCTAGTCTCCAGCCTAGCCGCCATCCAACTGGAGCAACTAAGTAAGTCCCCTACTCACAATAAAGGTCATCTGCTCTACCCTGTTTTTAGTAACTGTCCCAACCTCTCGGTTGGGTCCATCACACACCTCCCCTGGACTGATCACTTTCTCATCCCCCTCACTTGGTCCACCCACAAAATCACTCTAAACACCCCTTCCCCACGAAAAAGGAGAAGCTGGTCAAAACTCCCTCTAGAGCAGTGGGAGAACCTACTAACTGCCACTAAACCTTCGTTCTCCCAGGACCCCCTACATGATAGCGGGATATTCAACAAATGGATCGAGGATTCTCTCGACACTATTCTTCCCATCAGGAAAACAGTATTAAAAAGAGCTCGAGAAACTGCCCCTTGGTACTCAGAAGAGCTCAGGGAACAAAAACGCCAGTGCAGAAGATTGGAAAGTAAATGGCGCCTCGAATACACCTCCACTGACAACATCAGATACAAGGAAGCCATAAAGGCGTACAAACTTGGGATTACTACAGCCCAATCCACTTACTACAGAGAAAAAATCCTGTCCGCCACATCCAAGCCTAGAGAAATTTATCAAATCGTCAAAAGCCTTTCCAAAATCTCCCCTTCTGCAGTTCCAGTCGATAACCCTACGGCTCGCTGCAACGATCTAGCCGACTTCTTCTACCAAAAAATCAACAAAATGTACTCTTCCTTCACGACCTCCGCTCCCGAGCCAAACATCAGTGAGCCTCAGCTCTCAACAGATACAACACTCCCCTGCTGAGTAACTTTGAGCAACTTCCCACCATTAGATCCAGAATCACTTCAACCCCTCGCACAACAGATAAAATCAGGTTCTCCCTCCGACCCAGCACCCCCCCTTACGATGACCATGGCCAGCCACGCCATTCTTCCCACCCTTACAGAGCTACTGAACAGCTCCTTGCAAAAGGGAGTCGTACCTCCCATCTGGAAACATCTCCTTGTTACCCTGGGCAAGTAAAATACTGGAGAAACATGTAAATCTCCACTTAACAAAACACCTCGAAGAAAACCTTCTACTGGATGCCACCCAAACAGGATTCCGCCCAAAATATGGCACGGAAACGGCTCTTCTAGCCGTGGTGGAAGAATCCAGGATGATCTTAGATCGAGGGGGATCAGTGGCAGTGGTCCTCCTCGATCTCAGCGCCGCGTTTGACACGGTGTGCCACAAAACTCTGTTGCAACGACTGTACGATCTGGGAGTTTCTGGAGATGCTCTTGCCTGGCTAAGATCTTTCTTGAGCGGCAGGACCTTCCAGGTTTTCGATGGCGATTCCTGTTCCACCAGTAAACCTCTGAGCTGTGGGGTGCCTCAGGGCTCCTCCTTAAGCCCCACGCTGTTCTGTACATGAGACCGCTGGCTGGGGTCATCCGTCAATATGGTATCATGATCATATCATATGCGGACGACACCCAGCTCGTGGTCTCCCTGGAACAGAAGAACAGCGGGCACCCGCAAGTCAACCTGGCCTCCTGTATGGAAGAGGTAAGAAGATGGATGACGGCATCCTTTCTAAAACTGAATGGGGACAAAACCGAGATCATGCTTCTTGGTCCCCCCTCCCCCACCACCATCACTCAGTTATGGCCCCCCAGCCTGGGCCTACCCCCATCCCCGAAAGAAGGACATCAAAAGCTTAGGAGTCTGGCTTGATAAATCCCTTACCCTCAACACTCAGGCAACAAAAACATCAGCAATCTGCTTCGGGCTAATCCGGATGCTAAAAAAAAATCCTTCCAATCCTATCCCCTTGAAGCCAAACAAGTTGTCATTCAGGGCCTCATTCAATCTCGGCTTGAGTTTAACAATGCCCTCTACTTGGGAGCTCCAGAATACGTATTGGAAAAGCTCCAGCGGATCCAGAACTGTGCAGCCTGTACCCTACTCCAGATTCCTCGTAGAGAATCAGTCAAGGCAGGGATTCGATCTCTCCACTGGCTCCCTGTCAGGGAAAGAATAAAATTTAAGGCCCTCTGTATTTCCCATCAAGCCTTTTATAGAGCCAGCCCCGAGATCAACCACTCTCTTCTCACCCCCTACTGCCCCGGTAAACAACTTTGATCATCAAATGCTTACCTTGCCGCAATTCCCCGAATCAAAAGGTCCAGGGCAGGAGGCAGGTCCTTCGAGCTCAATGCCGCCAAACTTTGGAACTCCCTTCCCCCCTCCCTAAGATCCAACCAGATCCTCTCATCCTTCCGCAAAAAACTAAAAACCTTCCTCTTTAGAAACTAGTCACCAAGTCCCTTCAGAGTACTACGCCCTCTACTCAGCGCTTGGACGCCCTCGGGCTGCAGCCGCGCTATACAAATCCCCTTTTCATTTCATTTCATTTCATTGTACCACCTTACCAGGAACTTACAAGTAAATTAAATGGGCCAATTAGGCGAAGGTCAATTTTACCATGTTTTAGGGAGAGAGCATTAGCACTTTAACACTGGGTAGCTGTGGTAAAATGTAAAGGGTCCTAAGACTAACAAAAACTAATTTCAGCAAACAGGAGGGGAGAAGGCAAAAAAGTTTGGGAGAAGACCACCCTAAGACTGACAGGTCTAACACAGTCCATAACTAGATGGCCACAGATGTTTCTAAGTTAAACCCCAAAAATGGATTACCATGAATAATGTGTGTTCTCTTCCAGCAAACATGTGACCCAAGATCAAGGGACTGTGTTCCAACTCTGTAAAAGTAGCATGCGACTTGGGAATCTATGTTGGTTCCAATCATACTTTAGAACAGAAGGTTACCAAAGTGGCTTGAACCTGTTTTTGGCAACTTAAATTCATAAGGAAAATGTTGCCAAACATTGACAACAACTTCTACATACCCATAGTCTTGGTAATAAAACAATCTCACCTGGACCAGAAAATGCCTGCTATTTGGGACTCCAGGACAAAGTTGTGAGACTTCTGCATGTGGTCAAAAACACAGTGTCCAGTGCAAGTCATGAAGCATTTTGAAGACGCCCCTATTCACAATGTCCAGAATATCAGCTGAGTCCTCTTACTCGACGGTGATCTGCAAGCTAGTTTGCCATTTAATGCGGAGGCTGCATAGGAGAGGTTGGGAAAAGAGGTTGCCCGAGAGTATGCCGTACAGCCCCGACATCAATCCCTTGTGGCGGGCCCACGTAGTCAGGTAATCCATTACTGGTGATGATTGTAAGGACCAGAGGCGTGCGTCCAAGCAATGCTGCAGACAATGCTACAGTTGCAGGTGGTGCCAGGCTTGCCACGGGGGAGGCAGAATTCCTCCCTCAAATGGTTGTAGGGTTTTTAGGTCTCTGTCCGTCTGGATTTGGTCCAGGGTGCATATAGCCGCCTACACCCACCAAGTGTTCCAGTGTAGTGTCCGCCCGTCAATCTGTAGACCATCATTACTCCTCAGCATGCAACTGTGGGTCCACCCCGGAGAGGTGATGGATGCGTAGCCAAGCTTTTTGCATGGCCTACAGCACTGGGTGTGAGTTGCGTGGCTGGTGGGTGTGGTCCCTATAGAATCCCTCATTGCCAGAGAGGAGCGTTCATTCCATGAGGGTCAACTAAAGGGGATCTGGAGTACCAGGAAACAAGTATGCCACTTGTGAGAGGTGAAACAGCAGGGCATAATGCTATACTGATGGAAGGCCTAAGCCTCCACATGATTGGCCTGCCATGAGCTTGGATGTAGCCAACCGGGGCCACGAAGAGCCCCACATGAAGGACCAGATCTGTGCATCAATGAGGCGGAGGGTGGTTAAAGGCACTAACACAGGGACTGCGGAGCATATATGAAGAGTGGCAGAATGACCATTCTCACAACTTGCACCCTGCCCCACATGGAGTACCCCAAGAGGGATCACTTCTCCAAGCTCATTTTCACCTAGCATATAAGGGGGTCTACGTTTTGCGACACCATCCCTTCCAACCCTCTATTAACCAGGATCTCCTGGGACTTGAGACGTGAGGATTTCAAGCAGAAAGGGTAACCGTGGATTGCTGCTATCGTGGTGTCGGATGAGAGAGGTAGGTCCTTGCTCTTGTCCCAGTTTACTTTGTAGCTGGATAGGGCCACAAATCATTGATACCTTCCAACAGAGCTGACAGAGAGTGGTGGAGATCTGTACATTTTTTTTTATACAAATGTTTTTATTGAGATTTTGTATTACATTACATCGAGTGAGAGTAAATCATTTTAACATGAAAGTACATTAATCCATGGCGAGTGTCCACTTAACGAGCATTGGAAAGATACATCATTAAAAGAAGGAAATTACCTCTTACATACGTTCGTTTTGTACTTTTTCAATAGCTGTCAACTGTGGAAATATCCCATGCCCACCCTCTAATGTAGTGTTAGGCAGTGTTCGGGCTATTGGGTAAGTATTTTCAAGTGTGTCCTACGACTTAGTGTGAAGCTTCTGCATATTCTTGTGGTGCTCCTCACCAGGCCTTGGGCGTGTGTGTTCCTGTAAACTGCGCATCGGAATCAGAACCTCCGATATAGGGAAGAACTGTTAAATCAAGGGGGAATAAACTGGGGGATCGTACTGCGGAGACTCTAGTGAGAAAAGGTCTATTCCAGGTATGTGCTGTGAACCTCGGTAGGACTGTTTGTGGGGGAAATCACGGAAAGTGAGCTCTATGTATCCCTTGGGGGAGGTAGGGGCAGTGTCATTGTAGTGACCTTCCTGGGTGTTGGCAGCTAATCATGTGTTATCTCCCATCTGTCAATGGGGGGATTCCAATGGGGACTGTGACTGGGAGGTTGTTGAGGAGAAAGGCTGTGTTGTTTTGTGGGTATATTGATGCATCAGTTGCGCCCATTCTAGGGAGATTGGGTGTTTTGCATGCCTCTCACCTCCTCATTCCACAGCACTTCTTCCTCTGCTGCACCCCATTTCTTCATTGCCCCTATCCATGTTTCTTCAGGGGTCCACCCGGGGCTTGCCAGTGCATGGCTATCCCTCTCTTGGCTAGGAGAATAGCTAGTGAAGTGAATCGGCATTGTACTTTTTCGGTTTTCTGTTTGTGGAACACACTGAGGGCACTGGCTTCCCACGAGGACAGGGTTAGATTATTTGTGGCCTCCTGGAGTGTGTGGTGCACCCGGTTCCAGTATTGTTGGATGATTGGGTAATCCCAAAACATGTGTTTGAAATCAGCTTCAGGGGTCTGACATTGGGGGCAGGCGAAGTGTGTGTCAGGATAGAACCGGTGGAGACATTGTGGGGTGAGGTATGCTCTATGGACTATATTGAATTGCTTCTGGAAACTTTCTTTGGATGCTCTAAGGCTTCTTCCCACTCTATGTCGTTGAATACCCGACCCACTTCGTCCTCCCATGTTTGTCATAATGCGTCCGTGGACAGAGAATGAGCTCTCGGAATGCTTTGTATAGCCAGGTAACCAAGTGCCTCCCTACTCCCATATGTATTATGGGGTGTATCACTGGGTGTTTTGGGGGTTCGCCCGCCTGTGAGTTCCAGAACTGGTGGCTACTGTCTATTAGCTGTTGGTGTAGTAGGAACTGTCCTGGAGGAAGGTCATAGAGGTCCGTCATTTGGGCACACGTCATTAGTTTTCCGTCTTCAAAAAGGGACTCCATGTCTGCGATAGAATGGTCAGTCCAAACCAGGAGGGCGCGGGTGGCATAATAACTGTCATTACGGGGGAAGCCTACCAGCGAAAGTAGCGGAGAGTACGGCGGTTTCCCTTTGGACATGCGATGGATCCTCAGCATACACGTGTGTGCAACTGTCACCAGCAAGGGGTGTGTGCGGAGGAGCTTCGTACCTGGTAGCAGTAGGCGATGTATGGCTGGAAGGGGAACCGCCCTTGTTCCGTGATTGTTTCCCCTATAAAGCATTCCACTGTCCAGTACGACAGCCACTGGAGTTGCGCCGCCAGAAAGTATGCTTCGAAAGACGGAGCACCCTCCCTGGGTCGTGGGTAGGTAAAGCGTGGCCAGGGCCACCCTGCTTCTCCCCCGTCCCCAGATCAGGGTGGTTAGGAGCGTGTCTAGTTCTTTAAATAAAGGAGTGTGGCGGTATCACTGGAAGGTTGGTGAAATGGTACAAGAGCCTCAGGACCATTATCATCTTTGCAAGTTCTACTCGACCGATGGGGGCGAGGGGTAATGTTTTTCAAAAATATACTGATGCCTGCAATCCTGCTAAGACCTTGCGGTGATTCCCGCCATATAAATCCATGAGATAGTGGAATAATTGTACCCCTAGGTATCTAGGTGCTGCTGTACTACAGGTGAGCATGTGGGCAACCACCAGTATGTCACGTGGGGCTAAATGTGAACTCAAGGGGAATATCGTGGACTTGGTCCTGTTGACCCTACGGCCCGATGCTGTCGCAAAGTCGTTTAGTGCCGACCAGATAGTGGAGAGGTCACTCATAATGTCTTTGACATAGATCAGGAGATCGTCTGCATAGAGTGATACGCAGTGCGTTATGTCAGCTATCGGTATACCCCACGCTTGTCCATCATGTTGCAGTTTTATTGCGAGTGGCTCTACTGCTAGGGCGAACAAGTGGGGGGTTAGGGGCACCCCTGTATTGTTCCTCTTTCTATCTGGAAGGGAGCAGAGATGTATTTACCTATCCGCACTCTAGATGTTAAGCCCTTGTAGAGTAGTTTCGTGTATTTCATTAGAATAGGTCCCATCCGAGCCCTGTGAAGAACCGCAAGCAAGTACGGCCAGAGCACAGTATCAAACACCTGTTCAAGATCTAAAATCTGGCAGGTTGCATTCAGGAAGTGTGTTCTAGCTCTATCCTGGATATGGAACAGTCTACGTTGTTTTGTGAGGTGTTATGCCCCGGGACGAACTCTTTTTGATCAGGTTGAACCATCTGTGCTAGAATTTGGGTGTATCGGTTCGCCAGAATCTTTCCCAACAGCTTACAGTTTGTATTTAGTAGCGTTATAGTTCTGTATGAAGCTGGGAGGGTAGGATCCCTATGGGGCTTGAGAAATGTCACTATGACGGATTCCCGGAGTGAACCTGTGAGTTCCCTTCTGGCTATTGCCTCTTCAACACGATTACTGCCTTGGATACGATATGCATAGAGAACGTACTGCAGTATTCAAGTGGGAAGCAATCCGTTCCCGGGGCCTTAGTTAGTGCTAGCTGTCTAATGGCAGGAGTGATCCCTGGGGCTTTGATCTTTGCCTCCAATTCTTTTCTGGCGGCTCTTTGGATGCGGGGAATTTGCAGTGGGTTGAGGAATTGCGTGATTTCCCAGTGCTTTGTTTGCACTGGAGCTCGGTAGATTTCTAAGTACTAATCTCGGAAGATGTGTAAGATCTCTATTTGTGAGTGCCTGGGGGTACCTGTGTGGTCTAGTAGTTCCGTGATTGGTTTTGTTTCCACTTCTTGTTTGGTTAACCATGCCAATTGTGTGCCCACCCTGTTGCTCTCTCGGCGTAGGCCAGGAAGTTATATTTGCGCAGGTCTTGTAGTGTCGCTGCATAGGTGGTTTTAGCCACCGCTATTTGCTCGGTGGTGGCTTCAGCAGTATCATCTTGTTTTGTTAGTGTCACCAGCATCACTTCTGGAGCTTAAAGTGTTCTTTCGAGCGACTTTCGGACTAAGTATGTGCGCAATATCCGTTCCGCTCGCAGAATTAGCGGATTTTTGACAATTTCGCGATCCGCGAATCTCCCGAAATTGACGAAAAATCCGCAAATCCGCTGGCGGGTGGATTTTTTTTTTTTTTTGCACATGCCTGAGTTGAAGCTCAAATTCAGTAACGTTCAGCCCAAAAAATTAGTGAGCACAGTTGAGGCTAGACAGGTGTGCTTCCTCTCTATATCTACTGTCTACAATTAGATGTAATCCTTGATGGAGGTCTTTGCATCCATGAGTTTCTCAAGCACAATCCCCATGTACCACCATGACCAGAAGGCTGCTTCCTTCTCATCTGCTGCTCTGATTGGTCTCTGACCCTTTATAAACAAGAGGCATGTGAACTCGCATAGAAGCCCCGCCCGTTTGGACCCACCCCACACACACTAGGGTATGCAACGTCTTCCCGCCTCTTCCCCCACTGTGATGGAAAGCTCACTCGAGGGACCTCAGCGCCTATGGGCGCGGTGGCAAAGTTACAGACACACATGGTCACTGGAGACAACTTTTCTGGCCCTTTACGCAGCTGTAGTGTAGCAAAAGCACTATACGCTTACCCAACGAGGTAGCACTTACTGATTAGCCAGTAGAAAGTACTCCAGTTGAGTAGAGGTATGGCACAACACGGTTGCATATTCGTGGATAAATATGCAGGCAGGATTCATTCTGGCACGATGCTCCTGTCACAAAAATTAAACCTCAACAGGAAGCACTTACAGATATAAATAAAGCAGGTGCCCGAGTTAAAGCTCGAATTCAGTCACGCATTATAATCAGTCCAAACAACTAGTGAGAACGGTTTAGGCTAAGCAGGTGAGCTTCCTCCCTATATCTACCACCTACAATTAGATGTAATCCTTGATGGAGGTCTTTGCATCCACGAGTTTCTCGAGCGCAATCCCCGTGTACTTCCTGTGACCAGCCCAAACAACTAGTGAGCATGGTCGAGACTAGGCAGGTGTGCTTCCTCATAGGGAGGAACCGCCTACAATTAGATGTAATCCTTGATGGAGGTCATTGCATCCACGAGTTTCTCGAGCGCAATCCCCGTGTACTTTCTTCTCATCTGCTGCTCTGATCGGTCTCTGACCCTTTATAAACAAGAGGCATGTGAACTCGCATGGAAACCCCACCCTTTTTGCCCCGCTCCAAACACACTATGGTATGCAACCTCTTCCAGCCCTTTCCTCACTACGAAGGACAGCTCACTCGAGGGACCTCGGCGCCTTTTGGTGCTGTGGCAAAATTACAGACACACTTGGTCACTGGAGACAACTCTTCTGGCCCTTTAGTCAGCTGTATTGTAGCAAAAGCACTATACATTTCCCCAACGAGGTAGCACTTACTGATTAGCCAGTAGAAAGTACTCCAGTTGAGTAAACGTATGGCACAACATGGTGGCATCTTCGTGGATAAATATGCAGGCAGGATTCATTCTGGCACGATGCTCCTGTCACAAAAATTAAACCTCAACAGGAAGCACTTACAGATATAAATAAAGCAGGTGCCCTAGTTGAAGCTCAAATTCAGTAACGCATTATAATCAGCCCAAACAACTAGTGAGCATGGTCGAGCCTAGGCAGGTGTGCTTCCTCCCCATATCTATTGCCTACAATTAGATGTAATCCTTGATGGAGGTCTTTGCATCCACGAGTTTCTCGAGCGCAATCCCCGTGTACTTGCAGTGACCAGGAGGCTGCTTTCTTCTCATCTGCTACTCAGGTCGGTCTCTGACCCTTAACAAACAAGAGGCATGTGAACTCACATAGAAGCCCCGCCCGTTTGGCCCCACCCCACACACACTAGGGCATGTAACGTCTTCGCGCCCTTTCCTCACTATAATGGACAGCTCACTCGAGGGACCTCGGCCCCTTTCGGCGTGGTGGCAAAGTTACAGACACACATGGTCACATATATTTGTGCAAATCCACGAGTTTGTGTATTGTCCCGCGAACTTGCGGATTATTTTGCTATTTCGCAAGATTTAGCGGACCGCAAATCCGCGAAATTCACCCATACTTATTTCGGACCCCCACTATTTGTTGTATGCAGTGACCTCTGGCCTCTAATAAACACATCCCATTCTATTAGTCTACAACCTACTGTGTCGGAGTTGAGTGTGAAATGTTCCCGGATATAGCTACCATGTTCCTGTCGGAACACCTGATCGGAGAGACAATCACATGGTAATTTCCATGTGGGCACGGGGAGGTGCGGGGGTCTCCACCTGAGTGTCAGCACATAGGCGTCGTGATCTGAGAGTACTCTGCCCAAATAAACAGAGTGTTGTACAAATGGAAGCACAGTTGTGGAGCAGAGGAATCTATTGAGGCGGACACGCAAGTCGTGTGGGACGGAGTGAAAGGAGTAGAGTTTAATGCCTGGTTTTTGCTCCCACCAAAGGTCCACTAGGTTCCAGTGTTGCACCCATGCTTGGTATTGGGCTGTCTGTTTCTGTGCTGGGGAATGTGTCTGTGGGGGATAGACCTATCAATCTGGATGTTCAGAACACAGTTATAGTCACCGCCTAGGAGCCATGGGACTGAGGTGTGCTGAGTGAGCACTCCTGTGAGACGCTTCCAGTATTGATTTTGATCTATGTTAGGGGCGTATATACTTCAGAGTAGGAAAGTTTGGCCTTCCAGTATGCCCTCTATCAGGGCATATCGGCCTTCTTTATCTGTAACTTGTGTCTGCTCTTTAAACGGGATCCCCGGCCTGATCCAGATGAAAGTGCCCCTGGCAAATGCAGAGTAAGTAGTGGCACAAACGATACCCCGCCATTTTCTGTGTAGCCAGCCCACTTCCTGTGCTGACAAATGTGTCTCCTGTAAGAGTGCTATCTTTGTCTGTTGCTGTTTTATATATGTGTAAACGGCGTATCGCTTGCTAGCAGTGGTCATGCCTCTGACGTTCATGGTGATGATCTTTATATATGTGTTGTGGACCTTATGGGCCATGAAATGCAGTGAGTATGGGCCAACCGCTCTCGTGTGTCACCCATCACCTCCCTCTTGTGCCCTTCCTCTCCTTTGGTCCACAGTTCATTGATGACATATGAGTCTACTAAATTGTTCCGCAACGGGTGTAGGAAGAACCTGGAATAAAGGAAAGTAAAACTTGTATGTCCAGGAAACTTTCGAACTGGAGGGACATAGCGCCGAGGACGATGCGTCCAAACTGTACTGCATGTATTGTCTTTAAATCATTCTTTGTGGGGGGGGTGGTCGCTCGGCTGCAGGCGTCTCTGGTGCTCCGGCTGCCCGCTAGATGATGACTATGTCATGTTGAAAAAGGAATTGTTCTCTCGCCAATCGGGTGTTGCCTCGTTCTGTGGCAAGCCAAGGTGGGTCGCCTGTCGGGTTTGGGTTCACCACCCTTAGCTTCCATGATTGTGCTCTGAGTACGGGAGTTAACATTGGCGAAGGCACTCCACTTTAGCATTACCTGCCCCTCTCACCATAGCATATATCAACATGTCTGCCATTTGTGGAGTGACAATTGGCGTTGTGCCTGAGCCGTCGTGAGATGTGTGTTCATCACTCAATTTGTCGTTTGAAGTGAAGATGTGATGAGCCCTTTCCACATCCAAGTTGTTCTCGACCAGTCTTCCTGCTGCTGCCGCCTGCAGAGCTCTCCTGCGCTCTTCTATAATTTGTTCCAGATCGGGGGAGCGATGCGTGAAGGACTCCGAGCGTGAGCTGAGCTGTGTCAGGGTAATTTTCTTCTGTTGACGCCTGCAGCGGTTCGAAAGCCGACGGCTCTGCGTGTTCTCGTGGGCGTCTGTCCCGGATAGTTGCTGGTCTACCCAATCGCTTGCCTCTGCAAGGTCGGTGAAAAAATTTGCAGATCCGTTATGAAGGATTTTTAAGCGGGCTGGAAAAAGGAGAGCGTATTGTGCATTTTTTTGTGGTAGGATTCGTTTGACAGCCAGGAAGGTGGCTCCCTGTTGTTGAACGGCGCGTGAGTAGTCTGGGAACAGCATAACACACTTATCTTCTACTTGAATCGGACCTTTCTCTCGGGCTGCTCTGAGAATGGTGTTTCTGTCCTGAAAGTGAAGCAACTTCCGGAGAAACGGTCGACATCATCTCCTACGCCGACGACACCCAGCTGATCCTCTCCTTGACCAATGACCACGCCGCCGCCAGAACCAACCTCCACGAAGGGATGAAAGACGTAGCCGAGTGGATGACGACCAGCCGCCTGAAACTGAACTCAGACAAGACGGAAGTCCTCATCCTGGGCTCCTCACCCTCCGCCTGGGACGACTCCTGGTGGCCCCCCACCCTGGGCACCGCACCCAAACCGACATACCACGCAACCTGGGCTTCATCCTGGACTCCTCCCTCTCCATGACCAGACAAGTCAACGCCGTCTCCGCGTCCTGTTTCAACATCCTGCGCATGCTACGGAAGATCTTCTGGTGGATCCCCACCGAGACCAGGAAGACGGTCACCCAGGCCCTCGTCACCAGCCGACTGGACTACGGCAACGCCCTCTACGCCGGAACCACCGCCAAGCTCCAGAAGAGACTCAGCGGATCCAGAACGCCTCAGCCAGACTCATCCTCGACATCCCCCGACGCAGCCACATCTCCGGACATCTGAGAGACCTGCACTGGCTCCCCGTCAACAAGAGAATCACCTTCCGTCTCCTCACCCACGCACACAAAGCCCTACACGACCAAGGCCCGAGCTACCTCAACAACCGCCTCAACTTCTACGCTCCCAAACGCCCCCTCCGATCGACCAACCACGCCCTTGCCGCCGTCCCCCGCATCCGAAGAGCGACAACAGGAGGAAGGTCCTTCTCCTACCTGGCCGCCAAGACCTGGAACACCCTCCCAACCGACCTCCGCCTGACCCAAGACCACCTCTCCTTCAGGAAGAAACTCAAGACCTGGCTGTTCGAGCAGTAGCGGATCCCCCCCCCCCCCCCCCCCCAAGCGCCTTGAGACCCTCCGGGTGAGTAGTGCGCTCTATAAATGCCTTGATTGATTGATTGATTGAGGTGGTGAGCCCGGTATTGGTTTACGGGCTGGTACTCGGTGTACCCTTTCTATGGAGAAGTACGGAGATAAATCCTCTGGTCGGGTGAATTACTTGATCCAAGTTTCCATGTGTTTGACAGGGTTGGCGCCTTCTGAGCCTTCCGGCAGGTTTAAGATGCAGATATTACTCCTCTGAGAGCGTTCTTCCAAATCGTCTGTTTTACTTTCTAGGGATTGTATTCTTTGTTGGAGTTCTTTTAGGGCATCGTAGTGCAGCTGTACCTTTGGTTCTATCACTTGAAGCGTCTTCTCGTTGCGCTTGACTTCGTCCGCTAATTTCCAATGGTCATCTCATAGGATATTGATATCTGCTGCTAGTTCTCCAAACTTATTCTCTATTGTCACCCTGGAGTGTTCAATGGTGGTGAGGACTTTATCCTGTTTGTCGGATGTGGATTCCGTATGGGCGGGCCCTCCTTCTGTGAGGGAAGTCGTGGGTTCCGGGGAGGTCTGCGTTTGATTCGGTGCTGGTGTTGACCCTGTGATGCATTGGTATCCCATTGCATCAGACAAGATGCTTACTATCTGGGCCCTCGACTCGCACCTCGAGTCCCAGCGCCGGGAGCGGGGGGATTCGGGGATCGCGTCTGTTTTGGGTGTGCAGGGTGTGAAAAGTCGCAGAGGGCAGCCGGGCTACGGCCGCCGCGTTGCCAGTGTGCTGCGATGATCGGGTTCTGACCCACTAGTGCGTGTCCGCGAGGCCGGTCGTAGTTCCTTAAATGCGCCTGCATTAACTGTCTCGCCTCACGTTACCGAGGGTTGTTATGGCTTCAGCGTCTTTGGCGCCTTATCTGTGTAGGCAACCCTCCAGTGTCGGTCTGTATCCCTCTATGATCTCCCCCACTGCCGGGGGCCCTCACTGCGCACCACGAGGCCCGGTGCCGGGTGGAAGGGGAGGACAGGGAGTACGGGTCTGAAACTAGTGATGCAATGAAGTGGCGGGCAGGTGTTCAATAACCATTTGCTGTGTGACTTCTATTTGCTGTGGGTATGGTCTTGTTGGTAAGGAGCCCATGAAGTGCTCGTGTGGCTCCAGCGACAGTGGGCATCCAACCAACAGGTTATTTCTGCCTCTCAAAGTGTGTCCCGCCACTGGGCGCCGAACTCAAAGGAGGGCGCCCCGTAACGCCGGATCGCGGCCCGACTCACGCGGGAGTCTCAGTCTCCTCAGGCCGATGGTGGGTGTAGCTCGGCGGGCATCGCTATCTGCTTCTCCATTGGCATCCCCGCAATCGGGCCCCGTAGCCCCTGCGCTCCGACTCCTAGCGCAGAATGGGGGGGAGGGGGATCGGCTCCTCTGGGCCTGTGGGGGTAAAGTGAGGTGCGTGTCTGCGGCCGATGGAGGGTAGCGCACCGGGTTGGTGGTCCACAGCGGGGTCACGGTTAGGGGCCTAGTGCCGAACCTGGGTATATGGTGCTGTGAAGTATGGCCCGGCGGCCTCAGAGTGGGTCGCCCGACACACCACCCATCATTCGCCCACATCCGGGCTCTCCAGTGGTAGGTGGGCGTGGCGATCATCACATCTCAGTGGGGGCTCCGGTGGACTGGATATCGTGGCGAGGGAGGGCCGATGGTGGCCGGGAGCTAGGCCTCATGAGCGGGCCGCCCGCCACCGGCGGGTCCCCGAGCGCCGCTTAGTTATGCGCTCTCACCTGCCTCCAGGGTATTCAGGGGTACCGAACTGGCCGCAGCCTTCCTAGCGTAGGGCCCACCTGCCTTTGGGAGCACCTCTGATTTGCCTGTTGGGATGCTGGTGTCTGCCTGCACCTATGTCCGGTCATCCGTGAGGTGCCGCCATCTTGGTCTCGCCGCAGGATCAACCGTCCCATTTTTGGAGAAGCCCCGACTCACCCTACATTTCAGGGGTGGCGGGGGGTCCTGGGGGTGTCGATCTATTGGGCATCATGACCGGAGGGCTGGGAGAGGATTCCGGTTGCAATTGGCGTGGATTGTGCGGGCAGCCAGGACGGAGCTTTAGAGAAGCATGTCCACCATCTTAGGCTGCCAGATCACGCCCCCGGTAAAGATCTGTAAATGTGAGCAGGACATCGTCAGCATATAGGTAGATTTAGGACAGTCTACCTGAAAGAGAAACTCCCGCTATGTGAGGCTAGTAATGGATGGCGGAGGGGAGGGGTTCCATGGCCAGAAGAAATAAGGGAGGGATGGGCAGCCATGGCAGGTGCTCCTGCATATCGGGAAGGGGTCCAAAAGAAACCCCTGCAATTGATCTGGGCTGCACAGAAATCGAATAGAAGTTGCACTTTGGCGATGAATTGCTCTCCCAGTCAAAATCTTTTCATGGCAGGAAAAAGGTAGCCCCACTGAATGCGGTCAAACACCTTCTTGGCGTCCAGAGAAAGGGCCACTGCATCAGCCAGGAGGATCTTGGCCGCCCAGAGGTTGTGCACCAGGGTGCGAAGGTGGTTCCTGAAAGAATGGTCTGCACAAAGCCAACCTGTGTGTGGCCGATCAGCGGGTGGATGATCTTGCCAAGGTGTGATGCCAGGATGCTGGCAAGCATTTTGATGTCAGCGTTCAGCAGCGATCACTGTTTGTTGGAGAGGGGTCCCAAGGATGCCGTCTGCTCTGCCTTCTGGAAGGCGGCATGCAAGGAGTCGACTACCTCCCTACCGACCACCTATAGAACTCATTGAGGAAGCCATCCTCACAAAGGGCTTTAAGATAGGGTAATTTGGTTTTGAGGTTTTCTTTTTAGATTCTTTAAATAATTCCAAAATGACTGTTCTGAGTAAAAAGCATAAATGTTATTCTAATGAGATTCATCCAATTAGTTGGTGTTGAACAAAATGTATCAGGGTTGAAGAACTATAGCCAATACATGTTTTGGGACAATAAAAATGGTGATACATAAGTGCCAAATAATTAAATAAAATGGGTCAAATAGAACATGCATAGTCTATGGCATGGACATTTAGATAATTTCTTTTACAGCATTTCCTTCTAGAGTCAAACGTTAAATATATGAGTACGTAAAGTGCCTTTATCATATTTTTGTGGCTGGCTACATGATAACCACTCAGTGGTTTAAGCTCATTTGAGCCAGTGGTTGCAGGTGGGGCCCACTGGAACTCATTTTTGAAAACCAGCACTTATTATTCTCCAGCAGGATTTGAACCAGAGGATGAGAGAGAAAAAACACAAAGAGCAGTGTCGCAGCTAGGGAGGCGGTGGAGGGGGTGTTTGCCTGGGTGTCACTTTTTTGGGGGTGTCAGCAAGCTGCGAGCACAAGGTAAGTTTTGTATTTTCTTTATTCTTCCTCATTGGCATTGCTAAATTCCCACTCTCTTACCGACACTGGACAGCAAACTAAGGGATCACCCCAGCCATCAAAAGATCTAGCTATGCCACTGACAAAAAAGGGAAAGTCGGAGGAAGAGAAATACGGAAATACAGTGAGAAATAGAGAAAGCAGGGACAATTGAGAACCTGCAAAAGTGAGATTAAGAGACAAGGGGGGGGGGGAGATTTACCAAATCTCCCCACAACACAGTGCAGCCTCCTGCTCTGGCTCCCTCCACCACTTTCCATTGCGCCGGCGCTGATTTTAGCTGTCGTGCACCATACACCACCTTAGCACCATAATGCTAAGGTGTGTGTGTGAGTGTAGCACAGGTTATGTACAGGAAGGCTGACCTTCCTGTAAAAAATACTATGCCTAGACATGAGGGAAAGCTTTTCCCACTTTTTATACGTGCGGCACAGTTCAGCATCCAACATGCATGCAAAGTCAGAAAAGTAAGGAGAAATGAAAGCATTTCTCCTTCCTTGTGCCTAGTTTAAAAGGGCGCAGTTTTCTCACGCTAAACCCAATCTATTGTATTTAGTCAATTGGGCTTAGCGTAAGAAACCTTGGGTGGTTGCATGGGAACGCTCATGCACCACCCTTGGCATGCCCACATGGCGCAAAGTAATGCGCTGCTTCTCATTACTTTTAGGATATTTCCAGCGTGAAGCAAGTTTAGCGCTGGAAAGTAAATCAGGCAAAAAACGATTTTGCACTGTTTTCCGTCACTTTTGTGTCACAAACATGGTACAAAATCTCAGTAAATTTCCCCCTTGGAGTGTCTGGTGGTGGATTAAAGAGGCCTGAGGTAGAATCGAGATTATAAAGCTCTGATGTTTTTTACCCTATGTCAGCTACAGGCTTTTAAGTAAAACTTTGGGCCCCAGCACTTGGGGGCATGTTTGTAAGCCCTTTCCACCATCGTAGTGTCACTTTTTTGTGATGATCCAGCGGCGCAAATCATAAAATCATATTTATGAGTTCACATGGCCTTGAATGACCTTATAAACATGGAGGAAGGCAAGGCAGCTCAAAGTGGTGCGTTGCCTTACTCTGCAATAGGGAAGCGTTCCATGGGCTTTGCAGTGGGTGTTCCAACATAACACCCATGGATTTTAAGGCTTCCCCGGATGAACAAAACCTTGTAAATCTGTGGCTGTGCCAAAATCTTTCACCTCCCCGGGGAAAGCGCACCTAGGAGAAATATTGTTATTTCTCCTATGTTTTTTTTTCCTTTCCATTTGTGCTACATTCAGCAGTACACATAGAAAGAGGAAAAAGCCTCACATGATTGCTATTGTGCAGGAAGTGCTCCTTCCTGGACACAACCAATCCTGACAACAAGACAGGCACCTTTACACCATGGTTCAAGGATGCCTGCATTGGGGCTAAGCTGCAGAAACAGCACCAGCTCTGGGGTAAAAGACACAAATGTACTGCATTAGATAAATATGGTGCATTCCTGCCCTTTTACTTTGACATAGGGTAGAGCAGCAACGTCACATGCTGTGCTGCCCTATGCCTTATTCCCCTAAATGAGGCCCTTATTCTTTTAAAAAATGAGCATTGCAACCACTATCAGTCCAGTATGGGAAGCAGTCTCTCAAGTTGCATACATTTGGTTTCCAAATGATCAGGTTATGGTCTCTGCTCATTTAATAGGTCCTGGGGAAGAGCCTTGTATTGACCAGAGATGTCACACAGACTCCCACAAGAATCAGTAGCTGCGGATGACTCCTGCAAGAACAGCACTTTTTCTTGCACTGCATGGCCTTTGAGCAGCCCTGTGCTGGAAGAGGAGGAAGGCACCATTTAATTTATTTCACAGCATCCATGAGAAAAAGGCAGACCAACAGCAGAGAAGTGCCCACAAATCGGGCCACAGTAGGACATACTTTTAGTGATGTTCTGGTGGTGTTAACTCCTTTGCCTTTACTTGCAAATAATGCCCCTATTCACGCAGCATTTAGCGTGAAACGGGTGTGCGATGGGTGTTGCAGTGGGTGTTCTGTGGCAACACCCATTGCTTTTTGATGCTGTCTCATATTTACAAAGTATGGGCAGCACCAAAAATAGGAAATACCTGGTCTTAAATAGGCAATAAGAGGAGAAAAGTTTATTTCTCTTCGTATATTGCTCTTTCCATGTTTGCTGCATTCTGCACTGCACATGGATAGAGCAAATTTTCTGTTAAGATTGTTTATGTGTGGAAGGTGTCCCTTCCTGCACATAAACTATCAACCTTGCAGCACAGGCACCCTAGCAAAATGGTCCTAGGTGCCTGCGCTGGCACTAGGCAGCTTTTTTAGTTCCAGCGCTAGGGGAAACGCTGGGGTGCACTGTATTTTTGTAAATACAATGGGCCTCATTTATGAAAAGTGACGCATCACTGCGTGAAAACAGTGATGCGTCACTATTCGTTGCGCCCTCCTTGTGACACCAATGATGCGTCATATTTACAGTATGACGCATCATGTCGCAAGGAGTTACAGATACGTCAGTATTTCTGACGTATCTGTAGACGCAAAAGTGACGCATTGCTGGAGTGTGTCACAAAAGTGACGCAACTCCAACAATGTGTCCTTTCACATGGGGCAAGCCCCATGTAAAAGGGCTTGCGTCAGTCTTACGCCTGCTGTGAGGCAGGTGTAAGATTTTGACGCATTTGAGTCCCAGAAGTGGCGCAGTGAAATCTCATAGATTTCACTGCGTCACTTCCATGACCCTTTCTTGCGTCAATACGCCCCCCTTGCATACATTATACCTGGCGCAGGTATAATGTGATGCAGGGGTTTACAAAGTTACGCATCTACCTGGATGCGTCACTTTGTAAATATGGCGCCACAAAGTGCATTTTTTACTCCACTGGTGCGTCACAAAAAGTGACGCACCAGCGGCCTAAAAGTGACGCACAGCCTCATAAATGAGGCCCAGTGTATCCCTGCATTTTAGAACTATCTGAGCATGGTATTACCAATTGTGGAGTAACTTGCCCCTTTGTTTTCACGGTTATTTAGGCAACATCTCGCCTATGGCAGAGAAGCAATAGCCATTCAACTTCTGGGTTTAATGTTGGCTGATCAGCATGTGAAACAACGACAAATGGGTGAAGAAGACTGATTTATTGTCCTTCTTTTTTTGTATTAACAGTACTATTTTGCGCTTTATATGCCCCGTCTGGAGACAGCATCAAAGTGTGAAGCTACTGTTACACACTTTTCTGTGAAGAGGCGAGGCTTTTAGACGTTTGCACTTTCAGAAGTTCCAGTTTGCCTCTCCTGCTCCTGCCTCTTTGAAGCCGCTGTTTCCTGCTATCAAAGGTACCAGAGAATGTACATCCTGACTGTTCTTCTTTTAACCTCACAGAGAAATTCTTAATCTTGTTCACTGTGAGTAGAATCAAGGAGGGATTGCAATGTATAAGATTTTAGGAGTGTCATTATAATAAACTCTAACCCAATTGACAAATTCGTCATCTGCCAAAGTGCATCCTTCTCGTCTGCAGTTAACAGAGATGTCCACTAGATGACAGTAACGCTTCATGAAAGGAATACACGTCTGTAACTTCAGACACGAATTTTAAGTTGGTTCTTTCTATAGGCAGACTGCTTTTTGCAAAACTGTACATACAGTGTATGCGTGGGGTTCATATTTTTGCCTTTTACTGGTATTCGAGACCTAGCTTTCCACTATTTTCTAAAATATCACACCCGTTTTCTTAATTTGTGCAAGTACTTAACTTCTCATTTTCTAGGCTGCATATAAATTTGTTATTGACCCTATCAGCAATATCAAAAGACTCTGTGCCTCACAACAAATCATTTTTGACAGGTGCTATATCAGTTCCTTTGTATTAAATGAAGGCAGTGCTTTATCCAAACACCTTTTGTCACCATATTATTATTTTTTTTTAAAGTGGTAAGGTGTTACGGGCGTTTGCGCACATTTGTTGTGGTGTTCTGTTGTTATTGTGCTTGTTAGACCTGAATTAGACCTGGCTTTTTGCTTTTTGGCCTCCTGTTTTAGACCCTATTTTTTTTTCTTTTACTCTGGGCACTTTATCACTGATGGTCAGAGCTAAAGTGCATATGCTCTCCCTGTAAATTGTTGTCATGGATTGGTGTTTCCATAATTGGCTTATTTGGGTTACTATTAAGTCCCTAGTACTGTGTGTGCTCAGGACCTGTAAATCAAATGCTGCTAGTGGGCCTGCTAAAGAATCAAGAAGGGCCTTGACTCATTACTCAGAATGGCTGAGTCCAACTAATACTATTAAACAAAACAAGAGCCAATACTGGAGTGTCAATTTCAAGAACTGGTAAATTTCAACAAGAGCTGCTTTGATTGAAGCAAAAACAACCTGTACTTCTGTAACCATAAACAAATGTATTCTATTTTGTTAACCATACTTTTTTTCTTTTTGAGCACACTATTCGTCGTGCATGGAAAATACAAAATACAAAATACAATAGATATTATATACAAAATGTACAAACAGATGAATACACAATTTCAAACACACTTGGCCATACATTCATACACAAAGCATTCACAACAACAGTAAATAAAGAAACAATGCGTCCGAGCATCGGTCGTTAAATCAGTGGAAAATGTTACTTTTCATGTTTTTGCGGTCTATTATAGTTGTAATTGTCACAAGATGTCTTATGAAACCAGATCAATGTAACCACTGTTCCAAAGTGAAAATGGTGACCAGATGCGGGACAGAAAAATGGTCGACGCGTTTCAAACCCCTTTCAATTTAGTGGGGGTTCTCCTCAGGACCGGATTGGTTCTGAAACAATAAGAAAGGCTGGCTTAAGCACATTTGTTCGGGGTATAAATGGGTGGAAAGAAGGGATCAACTCCCTGTGTCCAAAAGAAGCTCCCTACCTTAATCCAATAGTGTAAAGAACTCAATCAAATGGAAGGCAGGTACGAATCCAAAGTGGAATTGTATTTCCCAATAGAGGTGATCACAGCAGCTGTGTGAGGGAAGACAATACAAACGACTACATTTAATATAGTGTCACCCCTTCCCCAGTCATTCATTCAGCTCGTGCTTGATGCGGGGATGGGACAGGGAACGTGTAAACTTACCCGCTGGCGAACAGCTTCGTACTCACAAGCAGTGTGAACCATGCACACCACCTGAGGAGAAGGACTCACGCCTGGCTCCCGCATCGGTATGTTGTCACGCTTTTCATTTGAATCAACAAGCCAGCGTTTTCTACGCGAGTCAGCTAACAACCGTTTCGTTCTGCTTTGCAGCATAGAAGCGGTCGCCCAGTTTACCTTGTGACGGAGCAGCGAGTACGAAGCTGTTCGCCAGCGGGTAAGTTTACACGTTCCCTGTCCCATCCCCGCATCAAGCACGAGCTGAATGAATGACTGGGGAAGGGGTGACACTATATTAAATGTAGTCGTTTGTATTGTCTTCCCTCACACAGCTGCTGTGATCACCTCTATTGGGAAATACAATTCCACTTTGGATTCGTACCTGCCTTCCATTTGATTGAGTTCTTTACACTATTGGATTAAGGTAGGGAGCTTCTTTTGGACACAGGGAGTTGATCCCTTCTTTCCACCCATTTATACCCCGAACAAATGTGCTTAAGCCAGCCTTTCTTATTGTTTCAGAACCAATCCGGTCCTGAGAACCCCCACTAAATTGAAAGGGGTTTGAAACGCGTCGACCATTTTTCTGTCCCTCATCTGGTCACCATTTTCACTTTGGAACAGTGGTTACATTGATCTGGTTTCATAAGACATTTTGTGACAATTACAACTATAATAGACCGCAAAAACATGAAAAGTAACATTTTCCACTGATTTAACGACCGATGCTCGGACGCATTGTTTCTTTATTTACTGTTGTTGTGAATGCTTTGTGTATGAATGTATGGCCAAGTGTGTTTGAAATTGTGTATTCATCTGTTTGTACATTTTGTATATAATATCTATTGTATTTTGTATTTTGTATTTTCCATGCACGACGAATAGTGTGCTCAAAAAGAAAAAAAGTATGGTTAACAAAATAGAATAAATTTGTTTATGGTTACAGAAGTACAGGTTGTTTTTGCTTCAATCAAAGCAGCTCTTGTTGAAATTTACCAGTTCTTGAAATTGACACTCCAGTATTGGCTCTTGTTTTGTTTAATAGCTAGTGGGCCTGCAGCACTGATTGTGCCATCCACAGGAGCAGCCTGTAAATGTAACTCAGACCTGCCACTGCAGTGCCTGGGTGCAGTTTGGTACTGCCATGTCGACCTGTAAAGTGCACCCACTTGCCAAGCCCTAACATTCCCTTTTCTTACATGTGAGCCTCCCCTTAAGTAGGCCCAAGATACCCATGTGGGCAGGGTACAGTGTATGTGAAAGGTAG
Organism: Lissotriton vulgaris; assembly: GCF_964263255.1. NCBI lineage: Eukaryota > Metazoa > Chordata > Amphibia > Caudata > Salamandridae > Lissotriton > Lissotriton vulgaris. The sequence goes on along the minus strand of NC_141693.1, from coordinate 1,634,837,248 downwards.
GATATGCCCTGATGTGTGTGGCATGTCCTGATAGTGAAATACTGACAATTTCGTTTTTCACTATTAAAAGTGATAACGCCGTATTTTTATCTTATCTTTTTATCTAATCTTACAACTCCTAAGAATCCCCTGAAACAAAATTATCAATCCATCAGACACGCCATAAAACACCTCCTTTGGCTGAACTTCTCTTGCATGTAACTTTCCACAAAACTTGCACTCCATCCAATAACAGTCAATACGACATTTGGGTCCCAGGCTTCTCCAGCGAGCTTCCAATTATCAGCATTCCACGATATACTGTAGCAGGTCTCCTTCATACCTAAATCCTAAAACAAAGAGCATTAGTCTAACTAACGAAGACAATGCCCTTGCACCTGCAACGGAAAGCATGAAATGACATGAAATCTGTTGACTACCTTCTACTGAGAGCTCTTCCAGGTAAAATACATTTCCATATGTAGGTAAATAATATTTACCGATTCCTAAATACCGAATTGAACCGATTCGTATTTCGGATTCGGAAAATGAGATGTAGATAAAAAAATCTGTAAATTGTACTGATTCAGTAAAATTCTGAAAATGTATACCGATTCGGTATTTACCGATTCGGAATTTACCGAATCGGTAAATACCGAATTGGTAAATACCGAATCGGAGATTCAAAACACAAGCAATTGAGGGATCAACCAATCCTGTGCATCCACCCCACTGCACAACCAGGAAGTGGCCACACCCATGCAGGTGCAATCAATCTGAAGCTGCTGGAGAGGCTGGGAGAGCAGAGCAGAGCCCTTGAATAACTGGAAAACTTTATCCAGGCAAATTGAAAAATGGCAAGCAAACACACTGAAAGGGAAGGTGCAGAGAGAAAGAGGAAGCTGAAATGCAGCACCATGGAGCTGCAGATCCTTGTGGAGGAGGTAGTTAGGGAACACCACAAGTTGTTTGGGAAGCAGTCCCTGCAGGTGGCAGAATCTGCCAAAAGGAAGATTTGGCCTGCAATACAAACAAAAGTCAATGCCATTGGAGTGACCCCTTGGGACATCGACGAACTTAAGAAGAGGTGGTATGACCTCCGGAGTGTGACAAAGCGGAAAATGGCAGAGCTCCGGAAACAAGCAAACCTGACAGGAGGAGGGAGGAACCGGGCACCTGCCCTGACTGAGCTTGAGGAGCTGGTGGAGTCCACCATTGAACCAGGAGGTGTCTGTGGGATTGGGGATGCAGACAGCTCAGCCCGAGCTGCCACAAGAAAAGGTAAGAAGCATGCACACCAATCACCCCCACCCCTTCCCTTTCCCCCTCCCCAATGTGATAGTGTTAACCCCACTCCAGTACAGGTTTTAGTATACACCAGCAATGCATTATGGGAGATGTAGTCATTGTAACACCTACCATGTCAGACAGCACAACAAACAACATGACATGCAACACACATCCGTGATGAGTGAAGCTGAGGCAATAGCAATTCAGAGATTAGAATTTTAATTGTATAAGCAGGGCTGCAGGACCACAGAGCTAATGTAAGATTTTCTGTCCACAGGCGAGACATCTCGCAAGCGTCCCAAGGACAAGGAAGGTAGTGCACCACAGAGGGAAGACACACAGGAGGCAAGTACCAGTGCAGGGCAAACCACACAGGAAACTGATGTACCAACAGCACTGCCAGCCTCCCAAGACATTCCAGCATCACAACAGCTGCAGGGCTCCCCAGAGCGTTTTGGCTCACCACTTCTCATGTCCTCACCTGAACTGGTTGCGTCACCGGCTGTAACAACACCTGCAGTGCTAAAATCCAAGAGGCATGTCGTGGCCACACTCGTGGAAATTGAGTCTTCTGCGGGAGATACGGTGGGGGGTGATACATCAACCGTGGCTGTTGCAGACAGCAATGCCAATCAGCAGTCCACCGCCGAGGGGGCCCACACAGGTGCCAGACGCCGCAGGGCCAGAGACAGCAGTGAATATTAACATAGCGAGAGTCCTGGTGTCTTCTGTGGACTGGAGGCCAGTATGGTCAAGGTACAGCTCATGCAGGGGAAGGCCATCCAGTCGGTCCAACGACAGATGAGGCACCTGAATGAAAATATGAAAAACAATAATAAGGGCATCAGTTAAATGGCGGGGGGAAGTAGAGAGATGGCTGCGGGCATGAGAGAGATGGCTGCGGGCATGGGGGACATGTCCCAGTTTGTGCTGCTCTTGTGCAGCAAGCTTGACAAGGACAGGGCAATAAGGCGGAAGGAGAGGCAGAGGTCAGAACTACACACAAGGGCAGTGAACCGCCTGGCCACTGCCACTTCCCTGCTTTGCAGGTGGTGTGTTAACATGCAGGAGGGACTGGCACACAGCAGCAGTGAAATCTCCAGGGGCCTTGTGAGGGTGACAAGTGCTGTTGAGGTACTGCTGACTGCACAGTCGACAAATTCTGTTGCTCTGGATGTGGGGGAGAGCACCAGTAGGAGCAGCATGACGACCTCCCTTATTTCTGACACACGGAGGAGCAGCAGGCTCCATGGGCTGCCACTGCCCACACACCCAGTGAGGACAGCCAGGCAATGGAATCCAGCACCAGTAGACGTGCCCGCAAAAACTGATGCTGCACACACTCCCTGACCTGGAATGGGTGAAGTAACCCAGGACTTCCATAATGTTTGGCTACAATTGGACTGGCACATTTGGGCCTTTGTGTACTGGAGTAGTGCCAAAAAATTAAACTATATAGTGTACATACTACAACTGGCTGTGTCTCCTTACTTACTTAGAAGTAGTTGCGTGTGATCTCTGCCCGTCTCTGTCTCCCATCTGTTGCTGGTGCCACTCCTGCTGTGTTGGGCTCAGGCTGTGGAAATTCATCATCATGGTCTGCATATTCACTTAATTCCACTTCTGTACATTTCTTTGTAGCAAGGTTGTGCAAATTGCGCAAGTTGCAATGATTTTACACCAGATGAGGCGTGAGTACTGACATGCGCCAGTGACACGTTGTATCGTCTCTCATTCCGGGTTGATGGGTCCAGGTAGGGTGTCAGGATAAACGAGCGGACGGCAAATGCGTTATCGCCTATGTGGAAAAGAGAGGGCCATTAATCACATGCACAACAACACTTACATCTGCAGTATCTATCAGTGTGTTACAGTGTTTTACCTAGCAGGTATCCTTCTCCGAATTCCCCCGCTGTCAGGCGTGTGTAGATCCAACTGTTCTGAAAGATGTAGGAGTCGTGGGTGCTTCCTCGGAATTTGACCACGATGTCTGTGATTATGTTATTAGCATCACAGATTACCTGCACATTTATTGAGTGGGTGGACTTTCTGGTCCTGTAAATGTACTCTGCATTGAATTGAATTGAATTGAAAGAGTACTTGTATAGCGCCATACTACCCGGAGGCCTCGTAGCGCTTCAAGACCAGAAGTGACAATTCAATGAAGACATTAGTTGAAAAGATGTGTCTTCAGGTGTTTACGGAAGGCAGTAAGGTTGCGTATCTCTCTCAAAGATTGGGGAAGAGCGTTCCACGATTTGGCTGCTAAATGTGAGAAGGAGCGGCCTCACCATCTCACTTTCTTTATCCTTTTGATGGAGGCTAGAAAATGGTTACTAGATCGAAGCGACCTGGATGGAAGGTAGAGTGGTATTAAAGGGTGGAGAATTTTGGGGCCTGTTTTCCAAATGGCTTTGTGAGCTATGCACAATGTTTTGAATTGAATTCTGGCATTCATTGGAAGCCAATGTAATTGGCGGAGAGCTTGTTTGGCCGATTGTCTCCTAGGAATTTGGAGGAGAAGTCTAGCTGCACTGTTTTGTACCACTTGTAATTTGTTAATAGTGGACAAAGGAGTTCCCAGATATAGAGAGTTCCCATAATCTAACCGGGACAGAATTAAGGCCTGAATCATGATTTTTTGTGCTGTAAAAGGGAGGAGAGGGAGAATTCTCCCCATCATCCTTAACAGGGTGTAACATGTTGATGATAATTTTGTGGCTTGATGATTGAAGGTCAATTTCTCATCAAGCCACATTCCCAGACTCTTTATATGTGGTTTGGGTGGTGGAGCTGGTCCCAAACATGTGGGCCATAAGGGCGTGATGGAGGTAGGGGCGACATTTCCCAGCAACATGATTTCAGTTTTTTCTCCGTTAAGACGGAGGCAGGAGTTCTCCATCCATCCGGCTACTGCCTCAAGGCAGGGTGTCAGCTTTTCAAACGAGCCCATATCTTGGCCCGACGATACCACCAATTGGGTATCGTCTGCGTAACTGACGATATTAATGCCGAAGGGATGAACCACTGCTGCTAACGGCTTCATGTAAATATTAAATAATGTTGGGCTTAATGCCGAGCCCTGAGGAACTCCACATTCCAACCGCTGGACTGATGAGACTGTATCTCCCTCAAAGACTTGGAAATGGCGATCACTGAGGAAGGAGGAGATCCAGTTTAGTGCAGCGCCCGACACCCCGCTCATTCTGAGACGATTAATTAAGATGGAATGCTTAACAGTGTCGAACGCTGCACTAAGGTCCAACAGGATGATAGCTGCCCTTCCTCCTTCGTCTACCAATTTCCTTGCCTCTTCCGTTACTAGCAACAGTGCAGTCTCCGTACCATGGTTAGCTCGAAATCCTGTCTGGGTATCATCCAACAGGTTGTTTGATTCAAGATGATTAGTGAGAATGTTGTTTACATGTTTCTCAACTAATTTACTAAGCCAAGGCAGGAGAGAGATTGGCCGATAGTTGGATAGAATGGAGGGATCCAACTAGGCTTTTTGATCAATGCTTTCACCATTGCGCACTTCCATAGTGAAGGGACTATACCAGTTGAAAGGGAGAGATTTAATATATCCATTATGGTAGTTTGGACAGAATTAATTATTGTTTTAATTGATTGGGCGGTGCAGCATCTGTTGGCGATCCTGAGACTACTTTGCCAATGATAATGTTGAGTAGCTCTGGCGTCAGGGGGTCCAGATGGTCTAGGACAGGCACTCCAATTAAGTTGATGTAATGTTGAGTGTCTGCATCAATTTGGGTGGGGGGGAAGGTATTATATATAATTTCTATTTTTTCTCTGAAGAACGCTGCGAGATTGTTACAGCGTTCCAGGGCTCCTTCTTTAATAGGTTATGTTTTAATCGGATTAATCAGAGTTTTCGCTATTCGAAAGATCTCTTTTGGAGAGTTTGCTACAGTGGCTATTTTTTCCTCATAAAATTTGGCCTGTGTTTCTTTTATTTCTTTTTTATAGCTCCTGATAGCTTGCCTGTATTTCTCTTTTGTGTCTTTCGATGGAGAGGCTCTCCATATTCTTTCAAGTCTACGACAAGTTTGTTTTTGCGATCTTAGTTGGGAACTATACCAAGGTGTGATGTTTTTCCTATCATGTTTCTGTATAGTAACTTTCGGAAGAATGGAGTCTAGCGTATTTTGAATCCAGATATTGAATTTGGTATTCGCTTCTTCAATGTTAGTTCCTGTTACGGGTTGAGTAGCTTTTAAAGAGGTTTGCCATTTATCTAGAGGTAACTTACCCCACTTCCGATCGCATATTACATTGGGATAGTATGTTTCTTGCATGTTTTTAGTGGCCCAAAACAGAGGAATTAAAAAATGGTCAGTCCAGGGTAAAGGGGTAGGATCTCCCGCTGTAAGGTTTTGCAGGTTACTGAATACAGGGTCCAGTAGATGGCCTTTCTCGTGAGTAGGTAATGAGCATTTTAGCTCCAAGCCTAAGGCCTGAAGGCCAGATAGGAGGTTATTGGTAGTGGACAATGAAGCATCATCTACATGAATATTAAAGTCTCCTAAAGTGGTAAAACTAGCCATGGTTATCACTTGTTCAGAGGCTAGATCAATCAATTTTGGAATAAAGTCCTTGAGCGTATCTGGGGGGCGGTATATCAGAGTGCCAGACAGACAATCTGTAGGGGATAGCTCTAGGGAAAAAAGAAGGTTTTCTCCTTCTGTAAAGATTGATGGCAGGAGGCGGCAGCTATACTTGTCCTTGAAAATAATTGCAAGCCCTCCACCTCTGCCTGTGCCACTGTGTAATCTACAGATATTGTACCCTGAGGGCAGGGCGCGAACAATGTCTGGTTCGTTTCCTGTTTGGATCCAGGTTTCGGTTAGGAATATAGCATCCAATTCCAGTTCTTCTATTAGGAGTCCTATTTCTATGCAATGTTTTGGCAAAGATCTGCAATTTAGAAGTGCTAGATTGTAGATTGTTGTAGATGTATGGTCTCTATCTCGATGATCTTGCTTTTTAAAGTGCCTATCACAATATTGACATAATAGAGGAGACGTGGCAGGATCCAGAGAGTGTTGACATATCGTCAATTCAGTAGATCTAAGACGATGTAGAGTAGTATTGTCATATCTCCTAAGGTTTTTATCTAAAGGACTTAGGGTAACGACCCCTTGCCCCGTCCGGCTGCGGACGAGCGCAGACGGGCAGGACTCTGGCACGACTCTGGCACAGGTCTGGCACGTCTGCTGACCACGTCCGCTGCGCGGAGGCATGACCGTTTGCTTTTATTTTCAGCTGGAGCGCATCACCGCGCTCGCTCACACCCAATATGGCCGCTGATTCGGGATTGGCTGCCCGAGACCAGCTCTCAGCGTCGGTACTCAGCTGAGAGTGGCCCTGTGACGAGGGAAGGGGAGCTGCAGGTGGGCAGATTGGGATGTGTGTGCCATCAATGCAGCCAATGACATGTCGGAAGTTTGCCATTTGGTAGAAGTCAGTCTTGGTCTTTAGCAGTTCCGCATGTGTGTCAGGGAAGCTGATGTAATGATGGATTCTCTGCATCTTGGCCTCCAGGAACTTCCTGAAGAAATGGGATAGGCAGCTCTGGGACACCCCACCTATTGCAGCTATCACCCCCTGGTAACTGCCAGATGCAAGCAGGTGTAGGCTACAGAGCACCTGAACATGTGGTGGTATGGCGTGTGCCCATGGTGTTGGGTGCTGCAGGAGTGGGTGCAGGTCCCTTATCAAAGCAGGATGGTGTGGCGGAGTAGCCTGTACCTTTCATGGATCTCTGCCTCAGTAAGTTGAAAGAGTGAGATCCTCTGTCTGTAGACTTGCTCCTCCCGTCTCCATATCCTCTTTCCTGCTGCCTGTAGACGTAGCTGCCTTGCTATCACATAGAATGCCGCCATTCTGGTCACACTGTTGCATTTTGGGGCCTATTTTAAGGCCAGCACCTGGCTACCACCTGCTTTCAATCCATGGTAATTACCGACTCTTAAATACATAATTTCATGTAATTCGGTATTTTAGAAGTTACCTACATCTCTATTCTCATATTTTCTGTTTCTTATTTACCGATTCGGTAAATATGAATTCGGTAATTACCGATTCAGTAAATATGAATTCGTTAATTACCGATGAGGTAATTTCGGATTCGGTAACGATGAATCAGTATTTACCGATTCATAATTAACTAATCCTTATTTTTTCGCCTCCTACATCTCAAATGCCTAAATACCGGTTGGTAACGGCAAAATTACCGAATTTCCGCCGTTACCGACCGGTATTTGGCTACCTACATATGGCCCTAATTTTCTAGCTTTACACATACATTGTTCTTTATTATGTCTACATTTTCTAATGATTAATACTTAGTTCAACACAGGATTATATGCGGGTGCAGACTACCAGTGATTATAATGCACCCATACAAGTTTCAGAATAGCATGATGCTCTATCAAAAGGCTATCCCATTGGATAGAATGGGAGTTTATTTAAAACATCTTATGAATATAACTTCCCATTGGGGCAAGATAGAATGATTGGATTTAGTATGCCTGCACTCAGAATATAAAAATTCATCTTTTAGGAAAGATGATTTTTATAGTGTGTGTTTGAAAATACCACTTTTAGAAAGTGGCTCTTTTCTTGCCTAGCCATCCTGTGTGATTCTGCTGGTTTGTGGATTTATTGTCTGGCTTTGGAGTGACAGGGGCTGGTGATGTGCATTCTCTCAGACAGCCACCGGGAGCTGATGTGTGCCCTGTCTTTTTGAATGAGTCAGGCTGGGCGGATATATTGATACAATAGGATGGTTAACACACCTCACTAAATAGCACAGTTTGATGTGCAGAGACAAAATTACCTGAGTGTTACATCAAGATATTAAAGCGGGTAACCCTAATGAATTGGTGCAAGGAATTAAATAACTGTCTAGAATATCTACGCTGAATAGAAGTACCAAGTAAGGAAAAGTACTTGGTCTGTACGCGAGGGGAGGGGTGTGGGATACTGCTGGTTAGCAATAACTTGTGGGTGGGAGGAGGGCTTCCATGTTTATTTTCATAATTGTAACACATTGAATATACAAACATAATATGTGCACATGTTGATACTGTAATGGAATGAATATCTATCTGTTATATTTACTAGAATATATTGATGGTGGGAAGCAAACACGTGTATTGTGCATTACTAAGATATATACCGTTGATAATGGCTGTTGTTGTATTAAGAAAAACAATAACATATGTTTTTTAAAAAATTAGTCGGGGCTGGGCTGAATAGACCTGGGCTGCATTTAGAGTAGGTGGAGGAGATTTCCTTTTACCTGAATGGACCTGGTCTGCCTTACACAATGCTGTCTTCACATCATGCCGGGCAGCTGCACCAGAGAGGACCGAACTGGTTTTGGCTGGGAAAGAGCTTCTCTGCCAACAGAGAACAACGTTTTATGTGCTATAAAATGTGGGGCCCAGACCACTGATCTTTAGATTACTTCTGGAATTCAAGAGGAACCTTTGCCAAGGAAAAGTGCTGGAGAAGTACTGCCCCTTTACTGAGTTCTATATGGGGAAGCCTGTGTGCTGTGTCCCCTGCTTGAGGAAGATCTCCAAGGGCTTGACGTAGAGCTTTACTACTGTTATGAAGTCTCAGGGATACAAAGACTTCACCCCCATCTCCCCTGAAATTCCTTGCAGGGAGTTCTGACCTGCCAAGTGGTGTCTGTTTCTGTTCTGGGAGACTGGAGGTTGTTCCTGTTGTTGGGAGCTGGAAAGTAATGCAATGACAAGAAGAGCGACGGATCTACACCTGTTTGTGATGTATTGCGACTCAGCGCCGGCCCGTGGCGGAAGGAATCCTTGCAAGCTACATCAAGTGCACTGATTTACGAAGTCCGAGATCACTGCATTGATTCCGAGGCTGGTCCTGCTGTGCGGCTGCAAGAACCAACGCATCGGGGGGGCCGTGACTGGAGAAAGCAATTGCCGACACTGCATAGAGAACCAACACATCCCGATCCTCACGCATCACACCTGGGCACCAAGTCTACATCAACGCTGGGGCCACAGTAAGAAAACAACGCATCACCTCTCCATTCAGTAAGAAACCAACACATTACCTTCCCGAACACTAAGGAACCAAAACATCACCTCCCCTGCGTGGCAGTAAGACACCAACGCATACCCTCCCCTGGAGTAAGGAACTGACGCATCACCTTCCCTATGAGTAAGGAACCGACGTATCACCTTCCCTGTGGCTGTTTTAATTTATGATTTTGACACATCCAAGGTACTTTGTGGTAAACGTGTTGTATCTATAAATTGCTATGGGCAGAACTGTTTCTACCTTTTAAAAGTCATCTTGTTATTACTGTTTTGTGGATTTTTGTCATTTTGGTCTTGTTTGGTTTCTATAAAGACTACTTATATCCCTAAATTGGTGTGGTGTCCTTTTGTAGTGTTTTCATTGTAACACTGTATGTGTGAACAAATGCTTAACACACTGCCTCTGAGATATGCCTATCTGCTTGTGCCAAGCTACCAAGGAGGTGAGCAGGGATTATTTTAGAAGTTTATCCCCCTTACCCTAACTAGGAAGAAGGGTTCCTACTTGAACAACAGTGCCAACCATTGCTAACTAGAGACCCCCATTTCTAATAGTGCAGTATTAATTCAGTGTGATTTTGATCTGTGGTTGTATTACATTCTGTTTTGACTTTTGTTTGGTGATGTGCCCTGTTATGTTTTTATTGTGTTGTTAAGTTGATATGTATATGCTATTGATTTATGTTCAGTTGTTGGCTTTAGACATGTTTACAGGTGCTGTAATATTTCCAGACCAATCCTGCGCATGCCTTGAAAGTTCTTGGGACAAGGAAACATTTACCACTGTTAAGGTGGTAAAATAGCGCTGATTTGGCTCTGTAACTTCTTGAGATAGCAGAAAGACCAAAACGGTGTCAGAAACAGCGTTCTAACTTAGCCCTCCTAGCACTTTCTTTTTGTGACAGTCCTCACTGTCTACTATGATCTGTTTTAAGAAGAATTTGCTATTTCAATTTGCAGGTGTGCTCATGTTTCATTCCATAATGATTTTGCAAACGAAGAATCTGGGCATTGATAGGGGATGTTTTCTCAAACACCGGGGTCTATCCAAATATATTAGGGTGTACCTTTTGAACTTACTAAAACTCCAGTAATGACAAAAATGCTTAGGGCCAGAGTGGCATATTTACAAGCAGCTTGTGCTGCCTGTGCTTCACTTTTTATGATACTCCAATTGTGCAGGTAGCAGGCCCATATCTGCAAGACAACGCAAAGCCACTTTGCGTGGCATTACATGGCCTTGTAGATATAGATTAAGGCAAAGCAGCACAAGTCGCTACATTGCCTTACCCTGCATCAAAGAGGTGTTTCATGGGCATTGTGGTGGGTGTTCACACTCACCACCATGGGTTTTAACTCAATCCTAGATTTACAAGGGTTTGTAAGCATAGGAATGCCTCAGAAATCTACACCTCCCCAGGGATGGCGTAAGGAGGAGACATGTCCTCTCATTTTTTCCTCTTTCCATATGTGCTGCATTTTTCAGCACACTTAGAAAGAGTAAAATACTCTGTTCATTGTTCTTGTGCAGGAAAGTACCCCTTCTGCCACAAAAACAATCATTCCCACGACACAGAGACCCTTGCTCCATGGTGCAAGTGTACTTGCGTTGGTGCTAGGCAGACAATTGCATGCCAAAGCACATGAAAGGACAGGGATGCATCGTATTGCAGTAAATACTACTCATCCCTGCACTTTTTATGTCACTGCGTGGTGCAGCAAGCTGGCTTGCTGTGCCTCATTGCATCCGTTTCTTGTAAATATTCCCCAGATTTATTAACTCCTTCCATGCTCATGACGAGCTCAGCTCAGTTCCAGTTTATGCATTTAAAGTATACCTGCAAGCAATGTTATAACCATTAGTGTCTAATTTGTGCAAAGTAGTCAAAACAAAGTGCTACATGCCTTCAATACATTTCCTCCTTCATATTAAAACTAGAGAAGAATGTTCTTCAATTTTTTCTTTTTATTCCATTTTCATTTTACTTAGAGTCCAGTTCTAATGACTCAACACACAGTACAGCCAACGCGTTTCGTCCTAGTGTAGGACTTCTTCAGGGCAGTTAAATACAAATAAATTAAATAAACATATATAAGAACAACACCTACAACAAATATAAGACATCATATACAAAAATACAAATGGGCTAGAATCTAACCCATAGTCACATCACATTAAATATACAAATGTGCACTTTGTACGCAACAAAGACAGACCAACAAGCTATTGGACAGTTACAAACAATTCTATTTACATCTTATGGGCAATACATAAATCCTTAGTATTAGTTAGCACATAATAAGGGCCATAGGTCGCAGCCGGGACACAAATGTCTAAAATACTCTCATGTTTATGAATCTCAAGTGACATCATATCATTTACACTCTACTACATGAGATTACAGAGGAAATCTCCTTGTGTGCAGCTACTCTTCGCAGTTAGTAGTGACTTTTTAATTCAGAGAAGTAGCAGTGGCTCGATCACCCATATGTGGCAGTGGTGTTGCCATATTGTAAGTCCAATGGAACATGACCAGGCTGGGCAATGGTGGTTGGGTCCGTCCGTTGACAAGGACACTGGTGGGGCTGGCCAGCCTGCCGCTTTATACTTGACGCTTACTTTGTTCCGCTTGATGTCTACTGTCTTGGTTCTCAAGTTTCTTGTAGTTTCTAGGTTTCTATAGCCTTTAGTTTCTCTTTGTTTCTGTACCATTCTTTAAGATGCTTGAGTCCAGATCTGCTCATCGCCAAAATAATATTGTACCCTGTACATAGAGACACTGGTAGCCATGTAGCATTTTCCAAGTCTTCTTTATTGGTTCCATGTCATGGTAGCATCAATCTCAGTCCAGCCAGCGCTGGTCAAGTACCAGCCATATACCAGCCCCACCAGGAGCAGCCTGCGTAGCTGCTTAGCCCATCTCTAACTGCCACCACTCATCCACACAGGCACCCGGGCATTCCATTCATCACAGTCACACCAACATTCCGTTACCATCTCTCGCTCTGGCTGAGCAGCTAGGAGGACCTAGGCTGATTACATGTAAATGTAATACTGATCCAATGCGATATTATCTTTTTGGGCAAATAGGAGCAGGGAAAGTTCTCGCATTACATTTGCCTCATGGCCTCTGCTCCGTATGTTTTCACTTTAGTGGAAGCGAGCCACTAAAAATAAATCTGGCAATTGAACTGAAAATATTGTTGCGGCACATATTCACTTCCCCTCCCTCCAGTCAGCCAGGGAGTGTAGAGTCAAGTTAAAATCAGTGCATGGAAGCGCTAGCAAACCGTTTAAATTTCATTTAATTTCTGATGGCATCAGAAGGTAAGCGGCAGGCGGGAATGAAGTTGTTTTATTGATTACAGCTGGTCTTGCAGGTAGCGAGTGTGTGCTGCCTAGGCTTGACCTGAAAACTACAATATCAGGGCTGTATTATACATTTGGTGCACTTTCCCTCTGTGCACCACGGGGGGAAACAGGAACAGTGCACTGTATTACAAAGAATGCCCTTCCCCCTTCCCCAGAGCATCCCCCAAATCGTGCTGCCTTCAGCGCAGCGCATTCAGGTGAAGCATTGAGCGGCTGCTTCAAAGCCCCTCTGTGTTTTACAGTGCAGGTGGCATGCAGTGATGTAGAGAAATCTCAGCAACTTGGAAGTCTCACCCTTCATTGACATCAACCATTTGGTCATTTATGATCTGTCTGGACCACAAACAAAGAACAAAACAGATGTGACTGGAAGGCCAACACAATAGCAAGGTATTCTTTATCAATGGCCACCAATTTGACCTCCCTTGTTAGTAACCTATGACTAATAAAGGCCACCAGATGCTCTCTACCCTTGTGATCATGTTGAGCTATGCGGTTCCACCTCCCTTGTCTGAAGCTCCCATCTGTACTGTGAAGGGTGACTGTAGTGAGGGGCCTTCACTACAAGTGCATTGCACAGTGCTGTCTTCAGGTCTTCAAAATCTTCCTGATACTCCTTGGTTTGGGCTGCTTCTTGGATGTCAAAGCTGTCAAAGGGGCCACTATCATCCCATTGTTAGGGATAATGTTCTTGTAATAATCAACAAGTCCAAGAAAGGCTTTCACTTGTGTCTGAATAGAGGTCACTTTTCACTCCCACTCCCACAATGAATGATTATTGGCATCTAGCCAGTTAATCTTCTCATTACCCATCTGATGCATAAGCTACAGAAGCGAAGACTACCCTTCCTGGTACTTGGTTGTCTTAAAAAAGAGTTTTGCTTCCTGTATACTGATCACCACCTGCTCTGAGTGTTTCATATGGACCTTCCATGAAGTTCTTTACACCACAATGTCATTCATGTAGACCACACAGAACTCTTCTATACCTGATAGAGCAGTGCTGGAAAGTGGCAGGAACAATCTTTCTGCAGCTCAAACGATAGTAAGCTCTATTGGATTAGACCCTCTTGTGTAAAACGGTGGTCTTCACCTTGACACTTGCCTGTCTGAAGCCTCTGGTCAGATTACATGTTTTTAAGTTCTTTGTAGAACCCAGCTGATCCACAAGCTCTTCTGCTCTGGGTATCCGAATGCATATGTCTTAGCTACTTTGTTGACGGCCATGTAGGACACACTAAATCACAAGTCTTTGGAGCCTTGCTTTGGATGCAATATCACATGGTAACAAGACCACTTTGTCACTCCCAAGTCCAACATTGTGACCATTTCTGCCCTAATACATTCTTGGACTGGGTCACACATCCAATCAGTCTTGCTTTTGACTTTCTTCCGTAATCTGAAGAACACAAACTGGTGTCAATCATCATTGGAGTCACCGAGAACAGATGGGAATATTGACTGAGTAATCCTCTACACTCTTTCCTGCTCAGGCACCAACTGTGGGAGAAACGGTACCAGTTCCACATTACTATGCAGTGACTTAAGAAGACTTAAGAAGAGGCTTACAGTGTTCTTCCAGTGGTAATCTCTCCAGAGTTAAAGCTTAAGCTGCATTACATGGAACATCTTCCTGAGCTCCCCTGTGACAAGTGTGCCCACCATGTAGTTTACATCAGAAACCTTCTGCACCACTTTATAGGGGCCACACCACTCAACCTCAAAAACTCTGGGACAAATGGACATCAGCGCTAACACGTTCTGGCCCTCCTGGTACCTAGCCATTAAGAATTTCTGATCACACCACTCCTTCATCAGCTCTTCACTTAGCACTTGACCATGAATTGCATCATCAGCTTCCTGAGGCCAGTCCCATTGTTCCCCCACATCCTTCTGTGGTGATCCAGAAGTTCCTTTCCACCCTTCCTTGGTCAAGGTGAGTGGGCCACACACTGGCTGCCCACACAGAAGTTCAAAGGGACTGAAACTTGTTCCCCTCTGTGGATTTAGTTTGTAAGCAAAGACAAGCCACAGCAGAAGAAGATCCCACATGCTCAACAGATTGCCTGGCAGGCAGCCAATTGTGCGTTTAAGTGTCGTTTTAAGCTTCTCCACTACCCATTGCACCATAGACAGTACACAGTGGAGAAGTGTTATTTCATTCCAAGTTGTTCCCACTTCTGTTTAAAATTAGATACAATTGTTTCTTTGGGTTTTATTAACAGTCTCTGGAGATCTAACCCTAGAAAAAGGTCCCTGATGAGGCCTAACTAACTACAACGTTTACATTTGTGCACCTACGAGGTACCTCCTCTGGATACCTTCAGGCATGGTCCACCATCATCAAGATGGACTTGTTGCCTGATGCTGAAAAGTGTGGGTGAACTTGAAATGCAACAACAATGTTGATTGTCACTTGGTCAAACAGAACACCTACAGCAGGCAGAGGCACTTACCACCCAGTTGGCAAATGAGACAGATTCTAACACGCCTCTATGGGATTATTCGTAAAGGTAAATTTATACATGGGTAAATCTGAGGATGTAAATGTACTCTTCTATTTTGTGGTAAATTTATTTTGTTTGGCTATTCACCATTTATGAGTATGAATTTACTATAAAGTGCAGGCTTACATGTCTCCATCCTATGAAACATAGGGCATTCTAGTGTATAAAGTTTCTACTTGTAACTTTTCACGTGTAGAGGGAGATCTCTTTCACTGAGGCAGTGATCTCCCTGTGGTAAAATATAGGGAAATAATTCAAATTGTATTAAAGTTTGAAAAATATTAAACACATTTTTAAAATAAATATTAATGTAAATGATTTTATTTAAATATAGAAAACACTTCAAAAAAATGTTACACCACTAGTGACTGAATTTTGAACGGAATTTCAAAAACGTTTATATTTATTTATCACAGATATAAAGTTATTCTACTTATACATAGAATTCATTTATATTAACTTAATTCACTTTTATCAAAATGGTTACATTTATTTTTACATTTGCAAAAGTTAATAAAATAATTGAAAATAAACTAATAATTATTGTGAACCTGTTGGACTTGGCCTTCTGGCGGGTTCACCCCTAAACTTTTTGCTTTTAATTGTGACTTGGTGCTAGTTATTTTTGGCTTCTGTGCACTTTACCACTGTGTCCCAGGGTAAAGTGCGTGTGTGTGGTGAGGTTGGCCTGCCCTCCTATAGCAATGCAGGTGCGAGTTTGGTATGTGCGGACTCATGTGATTAAATGCTGTGCGATGGTGTGTGCGGCGTCAATGTGCCTAGTGTGGAAGTGCCACTTCTAGAAGTTGGTATGTCTGTCTAATAACTGTGAAATGACTGTCTGGATTGTGATTGGCTGGAGCTGGCTGGTGAGCCTGGCTCCAGGAGTCAGGATGGGTCTGCCCCGGTGGTGAATAGGGAGATTGACAGCCAGATGGGTGGGAGGACTGCACCTGGGACCTAAAAAGGGCTGGGCTTTCCCCACACAATGCTGGCTCCGCCCCCCTGTGGTGCGACTGATGACCCTAGCCTGGCCAGTGAAGGGTGAGAGGGGCAGAGCACAACAGAGTGCTCCAAAACCAGCTGTGTCTGGTTTTCCCCCCACCCTGCAGACAAAGACAAAGGGTTTCTGTGTATAAGAGGGGGCTGTGACCCCATGAAAAGGGTTCTCTTCTTCCTGACCTGAAGAGGGGGGCCTGCTGCTGCTGAGCACCAGGAGGATACCGTCACTAGGGACTGCCTCCCTGCCTGGAGCGCCCTGTGAGTTGGACCCTGGGCCAAGCCCTTGCCCCCTTGCCTACCTTTCCGAAGGACTTGCCCTGGACTTTTGCGCCCCTCAAGCGCCTGGGAGAGCTTTACTTTTGGTTCTTGGTATCGCTTTATTTACCTCCAGAGGAGCGCGGTTTGACTGGCCACTTACCCCTTTTTATTTTAGGTGGAAGCAGGTGTCCACCCTGCATTTTGGCCGCCTTGGGAGCTGTCTTAGCGGTGCCTATGCCGCATTTTGCCGATTCTGGCGCGGGTGCCCACCCCGCAAAATAGCCAACTTTTTTATTATCTCAACCGGAGCCTACCTCGCGCATTTATATTCCTTTGTGAAGCCCTGACGGGAGCTGACCCGGCCAGGGACCTTGCCTCTTAAACAGGTGCCTACCCCGTAGTATTGCCAGAGAAGTCACCGTCGCGGCCGGGGATTACCGGAAGCCAGGCAACCCACGGCGAGACATAGGCGGGGCCTAGCCGAATGGCAAGGAAGTTCCGGTCGGGGAGCAAAGCAGGAAGTGGACGGAAGCCTACCCCGCGCTCCTGCACCACTGGGGAAAGGCAGCGTCTCACCCCGGGGCTCCCGTGAGCGAGGGAGAGCCCTGGCCCACCTGCCTGCCCGGGCGGAAGTGACCTGAAGCCTCGCGGGCTCCATAAGCAAAGTCCAGGTCCCGAGGAGAGGGACCGGGAGAAGGGAGCCTTGCCATAGCGGGAGCCCACCCCACAGTGAGGAGCCCCACGTCTGCCTGCGTGACTAGAGCCTCGGAGGCTCCACCCGAGTCGAGGGTAGCCCGGACCCTGGAGAGGACCCCCGCCAGAGAGATCAGCCCGGTGAGTGGGCTGAAGATGGTCTGGTGGAACGGGATGCCAGGTCCACGAGAGGGAGGAGCCCGGTGAGCAGGGCTTAGGGGGCCGTTATTTTGAGTCCCTCGAGCGGGACTCCAACGTTTGGGGACAGTTGTCAGAGCCCACGAGAGGCTCCTGGGCATTTGGGTATTTTGAGTCCCCCGAGAGGGACTCCAACGATTTTGGGATCATTCCTCGAGCGTACGAGGCTCCACCTGAGTAGGGGCATTTTGCGTCTTGAGCCCACGAGGCTCCCACGTGTTCTTGGGCCCCATTGTTTATTCAGAGCCCAAAAGGAGAGCCAGGAGGCACACTGGTGCCAGGCTCCCTTCCCCAGCTGCCCAGCACTTAGTGGGCAGCTGCTACGTTTAGGCCCCTTGTGCATTCTTCTTTGGCTGCCTGCGCGGCCTGCCCTGACTTTGCTGGACACAGGGTGTTTCAGACCCCGAGAGGTCAAGTTGGCCTGGGGGGACAGTTTATGTGTTGGGCCCTTGTGTGGGGTACATGTTTTTACCTAATGTGATTTTTGAGCAAATGTGATTACTTGCCTAATGTGATTTATGCAATGCTTGTTGCCTATACCTCTAAATGTATTTTTATGCCTAGGAGGTTGTTTTTCCTAGTATAGGTTATGCTAGTGAGTTCATGATTCCCTGCGTGATATTTGCCTAAGGTGCTTAGGATTGCGTAGCGTGTTCCTACCTTTTACCAGTGGTTACTGGTTGTGTGCTATATTTGCTATTTGGTACTACAGTTATTAGATGTTCTATGTGCTAAGCATTATTCCTACAAAGTGCTAATTCTACCAAGTGCTAGTTCTAAAAGGGCTTATTCGGACAGTCGTCCCTGTGGCCCTGTCCCGTGTATATACTCCCCTGTAAATTCTGCCCGTGCCTATGGCACATTTTAAAATGTGTGTTTATTATCTAATGTGTTTGGTATAATACAAAGGCTATTTTCATATATAACCTTGTGTGGAGTTTCCTTTGTGGTGAGCCTTGGGTGTTGTTGCTGGGTGCGTGCGCAAATGCTTTACACATTGCCTCCGGGATAAACCTGACTGCTCGTGCCAAGCTACCAAGGGGGTAAGCAGGGGTTATCTTTGGCGGGTGACTTACTTGCTCTGACTAGAGTGGTGGTTTCTGCCTGGCTTTGGCGCAAGCCTTAGCCAACCAGAAATCCCATTTTTAACAGAACCTATATATATTTTTAAGAAGTCTAAACACATTCATTTATTGTAACATCATTTTCAATGGGGTAGTTTTTGTAGTCCCTACCTTCATTGTTCTCTAAGGGGGGGGGTGTTCTAATATCACTGGATGTGTACTGCTGGACTTACTCCAGGTCTGAGCTGGATAAAATTTAATACAGTTTTAGATTCTTTTTGGCTGAAGTAACTTTAGAAGATCGTGAATAGCAATGGTTGTACTCTTTAATGGGTGGGTGCATGTCCCTCACTGAACCCATCCCTAAACCGTTCTTACTCCTCCCAAAACCTCTCCGCTTTTCTAGGTAGTACCCTTTCATATGTTTGCATATATATCCACAGTCAGAATGGATGGAGATATATGCATAGAAAAGATAAGAACATTGCATTGAGCTGTGTCCTCACAGCAAACTTCAGAGTCCATGTTGGTCAATTGGCAGGGACCGTAAATGCAAAACTGGACCTGTCTAACATCTAACATCGGTCCACAGACCTGAGAATGAGTCATAATGAAAAAAACAGAGAGCCTTTCCTGAAGCCTGCTTATTCAGGCAACCTGTCAAATGGGGTTTGGTAGTTAGCGGTAAGTTCGTGAAAGGGAATGGCCAGAGCCAAGGTCATGTGGTGAAATCCTTTTCTGTGTGGGAAAAGTCTGTTCTCATTGGGGGTTGGCCACTTATGGCAAGTTAAGCGCAAGGCTTGGCTGGTAGGCAGACTGGCTTTGCATATCAGGGTTTGGCTGTCTGCATAGGGCAGGGTAAAAGGCCTGGGCCAGAACCTTTGGCTAAGTCCCACTGTGCATGGCTCTGAGGATCGGGGTTAGCTGCACATGATTGGGTTCTCCAGTGAGCCTGGGCAGAGTCAAGGCCATGCAGCCAATCCCCCGTAAAAATGCACAGTGAGGGTAGGCTGCCTAGAGTGGGTTCCCAACCTAGTCGTGGTCAAAGGGCAAGCTATGTAGCATATGACATTCAAGCTATGTGGCCAAGTCCTGTTGAACATGTGTGTGCAGTGAGGGATGCCAATCAAAGGTGTTTGGGTACATGGTCTTGCAGCGCCATTGACCTCTGATGTGTACAGCCGAAGGCCATGCAGGATAGCCTCCTGGGAGTGTGTTGGGCACAAGACCTGTGCAGCAGGCATTGGTTGCCCAGCTTCACCTGTGCATCCCCTCCAGCACCTGTCCGAAGAATTAGGTAAGATGGTGTGGGACCCTCTGGGGGTGTCGGTACCATTCGTACATAATTTTGTAATGAGCCTCCCCTAAAAACACAGAGCGATTAAACTTGGGTATATCTCTATTTAGTGAGGCCCATTGTTTCTTCTGCAATGTTCATTTTTATAGCATTTACTCGCCCTATCTAGGAGAGGTAGGCTGTCCACCATCTGGCAAAATCAATAGAGGAGGGTAGTTAGCTCCATAGAGGTGCTCCAGCTTGGGGGTGAGTTTGATTCCCAGATAAGTAATGTCTTTGTGCGTACTCCGGAAGGGGGTCACACCTTCAATAGCCCGCATGGACTCCTTAGGGACCCTAAGGTGAAGGAGGAAGGAACTTGAGAGGTTCACCTTGAAGCTCCAGGCCTGTTCATAGGAGGCGAGTTTAGCCTAGATTGCTTGGAGAGATTGCAGCCTTGTGACTGGAATAAGCACATCATACAAAAATAGGGCTATCTTGTGTTCGTCCGTGCCAAATGGGACTCCCCCTATGTCCGGGTTGGATGGAATGTGCTCCTCAAATGTTTCTATGGTGAGCGCAAATAGGAGGGGGGATAAAGGGCACCTCTGATGGGTGCCCCTCGAGAGGTTAAAAGGAGGCGACCCCGTTGACCACAACCTTAGAGCGCGGTGCGCAGTAATTCACTCGGACCATGCCAATGAAGGTCTCAGCGAAGCCAAACAGACCTAGGGTATGGATCACAAAGAACCTGGTCAAAGGCCTTCTCTGCATCGAGCGAGAGAAGGACCGCGGATATGGCCTTCCTCTGTGCTTTCTCAATGATGTGTACTACTGTTCGGAGTTTATCATGGGTCTTCCTCCCCTTTATGAAGTCCGCTTGGTCGGGCTACACGAGGAGTGGCATGATGTTTTCCAGGCCGGCAGTCAAGATTTTGGAGTAAAGCTTGGCGTCCAGATTTAGGAGCGCTATAGGTCTATACGAAGAGCAGTTAGAGAGGTCTTTCCCTTATTTGGGAATGACGGAGATAAGCGCCTCACCCATTGAAGGGGTCACATTGTGTGTAACAGCGATGATGTTGAAGAGCGTCACTAGATGGTGGACGATTTCTGGAGCAAATGTACAATAAAAGTGGGCATTAAGGCCGTCAGGGCCGGGCGCTTTTTGGAGCTTAGGCGAATTGATCACCTTTGGACCTCCTCAGCGGTAATGGAGCTACTTAACTCCTCATTGGTGGAGGTGGGAATCTGGGGCAGGGCAAGGTCCTCCAAGTATTGGTCTTGGACGCGTGTGTCTAATTGGTCAGCTGTGTACAGGGAGTGATAAAAGTCCCCAAAAGCCTTGGCCTTCCCCAACTCACTCTTGTGGGAGACCCCCCTCCCATCAACTATGCACTTGATGTAGTCCTTCTCCTGCTGCACTCATAGCTGAAGTGCCAATAACGAGCCCACCTTGTTCCCTCCCTCATAATTACAGGCTTGTAGGCGTTAGAGGGTCTTTTCAGTCCCATTAGTGTAGATGGCTTGAAGCTTCCCTTTAACCTGAGTAACCTCACAGAGGGATTGTCCCGAAGGAGTAGACTTATGATCATTCTCGGCAGTGCAAAGCTCACCCTCGAGAAGAAGGCGTTCTCTCTTGCAACACGCCTTAAGCGTGGCCACTAGCTTAATACACTTCCCCCTAATAACCACCTTGAAGGCATCCCATTTATTGTCTAGGGAGGTTTGCGAGAGGTCATTGAGGTTAAAGAATTCTGTAATTGCCTTTCTTAGTTCGTCCCTGAGTAGTCTGTCTCTACACAGGAAGTTGGGAAAGTACAACCTGGTGAGTTTGGAGAGCGGGGCAGGCCAGTCTAAAACCAGCTCTAAAGGTGCGTGATATGAGAGGCAAATCAGATGAAATTGGGATCCTCTCACTGTATAGAGAAGGGACTGGCTTATGAATGCATGGTCAATCCTGGAGTATGTCCTATGCGATTGTGAGAAAAAGGAATAATCCTGGGTCGCACAATGGGCTGACCTCCAGGCATTTACTAATCACAACTCCATAGGTGCTTCTTTAAGTGTTTTGCTGAACAGCCCTCCTGGTGCCCTCTGGGAGTGTGAGGTGTCCGTTGCCAAGTCCCATATCAGATTGAAGTCTCCGACCAGCAGGATGTCCCCCCGTGCAAACCCCTCTAACGAGTTAAGAAAAAAGAGAAAAAATATTGCTGCCCTGTGTTATGTGCATAAATCGTGGCTATGGTGCAGGCTCGCCCTCGCAGTTCCCCCCTAACCATCTAGAACCTCCCCTCCTTGTCTGTTTTCGTGACTTGGCGATGAAATGGGACCGAGGTATGAAAAAGGAGTGTCACCCCGTTTCGTGTGTGCCAAGGAGCGGAAAATCTGTGAATAGGCCCTATGCTTCATTCGCTATTCTTCCTTGCGTGGGAGATATGTCTCTTGCAGGGCAGCTATTTTAATCTGGTGATCGTGTAAGAATTCCCAAACCTGGTTCCATTTGTTAGTGGAATTGAGGCCCTTCACATTACATGTGAAGCAGGGAACCTCCACCAGCTAGTGTTCAAACCTTCCGCTTGTTGCACCCCTGAGCTCTGGAATGCGCTACCCTCCCAACCCCCTCCCCCACTCCCCTCATACCACAGCAATCTAAAATAAAAGCCTAAAGAACCATGACAACCAAACAATACTCACAATAACAATAACAAACCATAATTGTAAGCTCGTGGTTTCTCTACAGCAAAGGAGAACCGTAATTCAAGCATTGTCTGGGGCGAACAAAATTCCGCCTCCAAGGCCAATTGAACTGTTACATAGCCACCAATTTCATCAGAGTTAGGAATAACCCTAAGTGCCGATGACGGCCAGAGCACCCGTGACCCTCTCCTCCCCCCCAACCTCAGCACTAATCGACAGAGTTGGCTATGACCGAAGAGAAGGAGTCTAAGGCCTCTGTCAGGACATGCCAGCTGCGGACCCGATCAAGGCCCCTGCATGCAGTACTGCAAGTGTACAGCGGGTAGCAGATACTTCATCAACCTGTAGCGTTCTTGCCAGCTCTCCGCTGCTGAAGCCTCTTGCTTCCTCGGACCAATTGGTTCTTCCACTGCTCTTGAGACTGGTGCTTGGGTTGGAGCTGGCAACTCGATACCCAGAATAGATGATGCCTCTTCCAAATCAGTGCAGTGGTAGTTTTTGTTATCTAGAGAGAAGGCTAATCCAAAGGGGTACATTCATCTATATTTCACCTTCCAGTCTCGACTGGACGGAATAGCTGTCGTCTGGCAAGTGTGGCTTGGGCTACATCCTGGTAAAGGGAGCACGTTGCACCCTGGAAGGATACCTTTTTGGTTGCTCGTGTTTTCTGTCGAACCAGCTCTTTGATTTTGAAGGAGCTGAATTTTGCCAGAACGTCCCTGGGCTTCTTGGCTTCACCTGCAGCATGGGACCCCACTTTGTGGACCCGCTCAAGATACACCTCCAGCTCAGAGTCTCCCAGCAGAGTAGAAAAGAGACCCACCATGAAGGCTTCCATATTAGGACCTTCGCAATCTTCTTTCAGGAACGATTCTATTAGTCATCACATCGAAACACTGTGGCTTTGAGCTGGGATCTCTAGGTTATGTTTTTTAACCATATACAGATTTTTTCTGTGGTGAAATGCAGAGGTGTTTTTTGACATATGTTAAGCTCAATGATTATCACATTCAGTAAAGAAAACAAAGGTTAAATTGGTGTTATAGTTAGGTATGGTAATACGATTTTAACATATGTTAAAAATGAATAAAATAGAAATTCACTGAAAACCCAAAGGTTAAAGTGATGGTATAGCCAGGTAATGAAATGAATAGGAGCTAACATTTAGCAAGCATTGGCAAAGCCAATAGGTTCTCGTCTATGTGAAATCTATTGGCTTAGTAATGTTTTTTATATGTTACACAGCAGTGCAACATGGTTTCAAGTACAAAATAAAGTACTGTAAAAGTGCTATGATGCAGCCAGCATTGACCACATCATTGTTTTTTGTTTTTTTCTACTGTGAGCCTTGTTGCACAGCCGATCAACTGCTGTGCAACATGTAAAAAAAACGTGGCAGAGCCAATACATTTCGCATACGCGAAACATATTGGCTTTCCCAATGCTTGCTTTTCATTTATGTTATGTTATGTTACAATTAGTTGTACAGCGCACGGCCACCAAGCGGTTTCATGGCGCTAGGAGCGGAAGGGCAATGATGAGAGGCGATGTTACTCATAGGCTTGCCGAAACAAGTGGGTTTTCAGACGTTTTTTTTAATAAGTTGTAGCTGGATGTTAATCTAAGTTCGTTCGGGAGAGAGTTCTAAAACCGGGGTGCCAGAGAAGAGAACCTGAGGCCACCATGTTTTTTCCGTTTGAATGCAGGGATGGTAAGTAGGTTGTGGTGGGAGGAGCGTAGATGATCGCGGGAGGGGGCATGCCGATGAATCCTGGAGGCGATAAAGACAGGACCCTGACGAAGTAACGCCTTGAAAATGGTGCAGCCAAGTTTGAAGACACAGCGTTTAGACACCGGGAGCTAGTGAAGGTTCTTCAACAGGGGGAAACATGTTGGTGTTTAGGTTGGCGGAAAATAAGCCTGGCAGCTTGGTTTTGTACCAGCTGTAGGAGGTGAAGCTGGTAGGCTGGTATGGCAACATAAAGATCGTTGGCGTAGTCACTGCGAGAAGTGACCATTTTACATCCAAGATTTAAAAAATGGAAGTCATCAGCTCTCTGAGAAGCTTGTTCACTCCCATCCTTGGGGCTCTGTTTATCTTGTGTCACATGTCCTTGCCTTGGAGGCTGTCTCATTGGATGTCAGCGCCTATTATAGATCTGTGTATAAGAAGCACTTGGCCACAGGCTTGAAAATTAGTAAGATAGCTCAGCGGCCCAAAGCACCTGTAGCGGAGATTTGAGTGCAACTTTTTCTTTTTTTTAATTTGTATTTATTGCTTGGAATATAGTCTACACAATTGTTCCCTCTCAGTCAGCTCCCACTGCTTCAAATATCAAAAGACATTCATTGTACTTCTTCAAATCAGCGACGGTCCCAATCTGACATTATTAATTTCCTACAATTCACAAAATGATTGTGCAATATAGTACATATTTCCTCAAATTTTAAAGACAGGAAATAAAACCCCAAATATTTAAAACAGCAGAGTGACAGTGTGAAAATAGTACTGAGATATGACCAGCAACTCATAAGGTGATAGTGCACACCTTTAAGGCAACGAAAACAAGGAACATATCAAGAGTTGTACAATGTAATAACGTGACAGTGTCTATACAGTACATTATATAAACAGTCAAATGATCTATTTGCTAACAATATTACAGCAATGCAGAAAGGCCTGACTATTTGCCGATTAACCAATGTAATAGAGTGGCAGTAATGAAGGCACATGGAGTGCAGAGTGCACTCTCACTTTCCATTCGAGAATTACACAGGGGGACCAAACCCGATATCGGAACAATGACGTGATGATGCAGGTACAGTGTGTTATACACACGAACTAACTGGTTGTTGACTGAAACTGAAGGCAAGCTGCTGAATAAAGTGACATTGCAAGAGCCAAAATACCAACAGTGTTACTAAATTACTATGTAACTCCCATGAACCACAACATCCACAGAAAAAGCAATCTGCATCTTTTTATAGAGTTGTATATTATTCGCCCGGGCATAATGCCAGTATCCCCTTGTGCTAGTTTTCCTCATCTTGTGTACCCACTCCTCAAATCTGAGCTTCGCAGGAGACTTCCAGTGACTGGTAATAATGAACTGGACCACTACAGTTAAGATAAAAAACACATTGGGCACAGTGCTTCCAAAAACTGTAGTGGGATGGTAATGCCAAAGAAAATAGAGCTAGGCGAAGGTTTGACCCAAACTGTTTTGAAATGTAATAACAAATTGGTGACCAAAATTCGGAAACAGTCTGGCACGACAAGAACACATACCACAATCACCCACTTCCTTACATCCAGGGCATTTTGTGGGTGATGCGCAAAACATTTTGCTATGCCTCTCTGGGCTGTAATGAAACATCCAAGCAGGCCCGGTTGTACCGGGTGGGCCAAACCCACCCAAACATGAGCATGTTTTTCTTCTTCTTCTAAGAGTTGCGTGATTGAGCCTGGGCTCTTTCTCACAGGCACCCCCAACGCATCTCCTTTTAGAATGGTAGGCTGTGTCCCTGCCCACTCATGCAGGTAGAATAGGGGCATGGCGAAGGGGACAAATCCTTTCTTTGGCACGGCTAACCTTTGCTTGCTGCGGGGATATTTTCTTCTCTATTCAGTCCTGGAGAAAAGGGGTTTGTTTATCCTGATTCACCTGTCCTGACCCCTTCAGCTGCTTATCAGATCGGGCTGTTGCAGAGTTCCAATGGAGCAGGTAAGAGAATGTGTGGCTATTCCATTTTATTTATTTTTTATCTGCAAAGGCCGAGCAAGATACATACTTTGTGTATGCTGCGAGCATGTGTGGCCCGCTATTTGATCATATTTTTTTTAATCTGTGCGGTCCCAGCAAGACACATACTTCGTGTATGCCAAGTATATTTAATTTAAATCGTTTTCATGACTGGATCTGCCACGAATGCAAGACTACAGTAAAAATGTACAGATACCTCTGGTGATTAATGATTCTGCTGGAGAGCAATCCTTTGTCTGTTGGCAGTTTTGAAATGCAGATAAACTGTAGTTTATGTGAATAGCTCAGTGGGTTACTGCTTGTGCTACAGAGATCCTCTTATTAATTGCTTTTCAGAAGTTACAATCATAACAGGACAGTGACCTATCAACTGTCATCAAAGAGCCGCATACAAACCTGAAAGCTATAATTAGAACTTGTGTGTTGCGATATAGTTAGAATTTCCCAAGTCTTTCATTATTCCAATGTTGCTATAAAGAGTGTGTTTGAGCATAGATATATTTATATATTAATCAGTAAAGACATCCCCCCACACCACCAATGGGGTATGCTTTAAATCCAGTGTTTGTGCTTCTCCATACCAAACCTCTTAAAACATAGTTCCCACCAGTATGGATGACATGTGATTCCTACACCTGGTAATCCTCATTGGCTTATGTGACATTCCTGTGAATTCCTACACTATGAGTAGAGCTATACAACCAATGAAAAGCATATGAGAGAGGAGCTATGGAGAGAAGAAGGAAACTGTCAGAGGGTGGCAATTAGGGAATCAGAGGAGGACGTCAATAGGTGGAGCGGTTACGGGGAGATCAAGGGCACTGTGGAGGATGATAGTGAGGGAATCTGAGGAGGAGTGCTTCAACAAAAGAGGGGGGGACCAAGGAGCTTTTTAAGGTCCAGTGTCCATGCTCCTTAATTATAAATGTATACCAAAAAAGGGAACACTGTTCCTAATGCAAGGTGCAAAAGTCACCCATGCAAAAGGGTGCAAAAAAGTCACCCGTTTAAAACCAGGGAAAGAAAAGAGAAAGAACAGGGATCCTAGGTAACAGTCCCCACTAGTGATAGGAAAACCATCTTGTTGTCCTCTGTTGCCCTCACACACCCTGAAAGGTGTCATGCTTCATCATTGGGCAGTTGCTCCTCGTAGGGCCGGCGCTGCAATCCCCTACGGGTCCCTCGAAGGGTCTCGTTATCGGAGATCTTTTTATAGGACTGCCGGTTGATGCATGTGGGTGTGTGGGGTGTGGGGAAAGGGTTCAATTGAGGGTAATAAAGTGCCGTGCAAGTGTGATATAAAAATAGGGTCACCATGCAGCAAAGGTAAATTGGTGTACCCAGAGTAGACTCAACTACTAATTAAAATCTAGCCCCACTGGCGTACAATCCTATTTGTCAATAAAATAGTGCATAAATGATCCTTTGTTTTTATCTATCCACATTATAAAGTGCAAATGCATATCTTAAATGTTTAATTGTAGTGCAAATTTTGCTTATGTAAAATAAAGTGCAAAAGTGCGATGTTGTACGTTCTGTGCAAATACGCAATTTAACAAATGCCTTCATACTACCTGTGCAAATACGCAATGTCGACAGATATAATCATAATAGATCAAAAGCAAAAAGTATTGCTAAATTGGAAAGTGATTCACTTCACAAAAAATTTTTTAGTAACCACATGTGTTCGAGCAAAAATTGCTGGGATAAATCCCTAATACTAACAGTTTACATGATTTTACTTCTGAATAGGTGCATGCGCGCCCATCCTAAGGATTTGTGGAATTACCAAATCACTCTGCATTGTACTTATTTTCACAAATGTAACAGTCCATTGTTACTAATGAAACAAACAAATTGTAATAACGGTGAAGGAGTGAATAAGTGTCTATAACCAATAATACTAGACAACTTGGGTAGTGAAGGAATAAATCAAAATAAATCAAAATGTACCAGAAATTGCAAATTAGCAAACGCTAATGTTAAAAACTCATTCTTAAGATGTTAAATCACATCTTAATTTGCTTTTGAGTATGACAAAGTGGCTTGGACATGTGTTGAGAAAAGACAGGGCCGCTGTCAAGACCCATGTTTTCCTGAACTATTACACGATGCTCTGATTGCTGGTAAGACATGGAAGATGACTGAATACCTGTATGTCAAGATTTACTTATTAATGCCCTTAATGAAGTTCTGGGACAGATTAAAGAAAATATATATATATAAGCTCAAAGTTACCCACAGGTAAGGAATGCACTCATCCAGCAGCCCTTATTTAAGCGGGTAAAGGACATCACTGCATCCCAGTCTGCAGCTTCTCATGTCTCGATTGAAAGCCTGACGCGTTTCTGAGCCTACACTCGTCTTCAGAGGCTCGACTTGAGTTGACGCTTTGACACTCCCACTCGCACTGCTTTGTGGGACTTATAGTCCGTGTCTCTTCCCTGTATGGGTGCATGTTCTACCATTTCACAGCCCTGGATGGGCCCCGGGATGCAGATGTCCATTGATCCCTCGGCTGCTGCTTCACAATAGACTCGTCGACTTCCGGCCCATGACCCCCTGTGGTTTTTGAGCGGGGGGGTGCATACCTTCGCGGCTGGGCTGCTGCGTGTAAATTAAAGCTCCAAGTTACCCACAGGTAAGGAATGCACTCATCCAGCAGCCCTTATTTAAGCGGGTAAAGGACATCACTCGATCCCAGTCTGCAGCTTCTCATGTCCCGATTGAAAGCCTGACGCGTTTCTGAGCCTACGCTCGTCTTCAGAGGCTCGACTTGAGTTGACGCTTTGACACTCCCACTCGCACTGCTTTGTGGGGGTATACAACCTTTACAACGAAACTTTTACAACGACCTACCATTACAACGCAACTTTTACCACACAAACTATTACAACGCATTGCTCTGGGGGGCGCTCTAGGATAGGGAATAGGTTAATTTACTATCCAATAACCTTCCCTACTATCCACGGGGACTGGAGTTGGAATAGTAAATTAAACTATTCACTATCCAGCGCCTAAAAGCATTATGCGTTGTAATGGTATGCGTGGTAAAAACCGCGTTGTAAAGGTAGGCGTTGTAAAAGTATGCGTTGTAACGTCATACATCCCTTTGTGGGACTTATAGTCCGTGTCTCTTCCCTGCATGGGTGCGTGTTCTGCTATTTTACAGCCCTTGATGGGCCCCGGGATGTCCATTGATCCCTCGGCTGCTGCTTCACAGTAGGCTCGGCGACTTCCGGCCCATGATCCACTGTGGTTTTTGAGCAAATTTGGGCAGAATTCCTCCCTCAAATGGTTGAAGAGTTTCAGGTCTCTGTCCTTCTGGATTTGGTCCAGGGTGCATATAACCGCCTCCACCCACCAAGGGATCCAGTGTAGTGCCCGCCCATCAATATATAGACCATCATTGCTCCTCAGCATGCATGTGTGGGTCCACCCCGGAGAGGCGATGGGTGTGTAGCCAAGCCTTTTGTATGGCCTACAGCACGGGGTGCGAGTTGCGTGGCTGGTGGGTGTGGTCCCTATAGAGTCCCTCACTGCCACAGAGGAGCGTTCATTCCATGAGGGTCCACTAAAGGGGATTTGGAGTGCCAGGAAACAAGTATGCCACTTGTGAGAGGTGAAACAGCAGGGCATAATGCTATACTGATGAAAGGCCCAAGCCTCCACATGATCGGCCTGCCATGAGCTTGGATGAAGCCAACCGGGGCCACGAAGAGCCCCAAATGAAGCAAAGCATATATGAAGAGTGGCAGAGTGACCACTCTCACAACTTAAACCCTGCCTCACATGGAGTACCCCAAGAGGGATCACTTCTCGAAGTTCATTTTCACCTGGCATATAAGGGGGTCTAAGTTTTTTGACACCATCCCTTTCAACCCTCTATTAACCAGGATCCCCAGGGACTTGAGACATGAGGATTACAAGCGAAAAGGGTAACCGTGGATTGCTGCTATCATGGTGTTGGATGAGAGAGGTAGGTCCTTGCTCTCGTCCCAGTTTACTTTGTAGCTGGATAGGGCCGCAAATCATCAATAACTCCCAACAGGGCTGGCAGAGAGCGGTGGAGATCTGTAAAAAATGTTTTTATGTAAATGTTTTTATTGAGATTTTGTATTACATTACAACAAGTATCCCAGTGAGCGTAAATCATTTTAACATGAAAGTACATTAATCCATGGTGAGTGTCCACTTAACGAGCATTGGAAAGATACAACATTAAAAGAAGGAAATGACCTCTAACATATGTTCGTTTTGTACTTTTTCAATAGCTGTCAACTGCGGAAATATCCCATGCCCACCCTCTAATGTAGTGTTAGGGGGTTTCCGGCTGTTGGGCAAGTATTTTCAAGTGTGTCCAAGGACTTAGAGTGAAGCTTCTGCATATCCTTGTGGTGCTCCTCACCAGGCCTTGGGTGTGTGTGTTCCTGTAAACTGTGCATCGGAATCGGAACCTCCGATATAGGGAAGAGCTGTTAAATCAAGGGGGAATGAACTGGGGGATCGTACTGTGGAGACTCGAGTGAGAAAAAGTCTATTCTAGGTATGTGTTGTGGACCTCGGTAGGACCGTTTGAGGGGAAAATCGCGGAAAGTGAGCTCTATGTACCTGTTGGGGGAGGCAGGGGCAGTGTCATTGTAGTGACCTTCCTGGGTGTTGGCAGTTAATCGTGTGTTGTCTCCCATCCGTCTCTGGGGGGGAGAGTGGCTGTGTTGTTTTGTGGGTAAATTGATGCATCAGTTGCGCCCATTCTAGGGAGATTGGGTGTTTTCGAATGCCTCTCACCTCCTCATCCCTCAGCACCTCCTTCTCTGCTGCACCCCATTTCTTCATTACCCCTATCCATGTTGCCTCAGGGGGTCCACCCGGGGCTCGCCAGTGCATGGCTATTCCTCTCTTGGCTAGGAGAATAGCTAGTGAAGTTAATCGGCATTGCACTTTTCTCGGTTTTCTGTTTGCAGAACACACTGAGGGCACTGGCTTCCCACGAGGACAGAGTTAGGTTATTTGTGACCTCCTGGATTGTGTGGTGCACCCGGTTCCAGTTTTGTTGGACGATTGGGTAATCACAAAACATGTGTTTGAAATCAGCTTCAGGGGTCTGACATCGGGGGCAGGAGAAGTGTGTGTCAGGATAGAACCGGTGGAGACGTTGTGGGGAGAGGTATGCTCTATGGAGTATATTGAATTGAATGTTCTGGAAGTGCGCGCTTCTGGAAACTTTCTTTGGATACTCTAAGGTTCTTTCCCACTATATGGGGCATATTTTCAATTACTGGCGCATCCCTGCAAATTAGCGGGGATGCGCCAGTAATTGTGCACCATGCCTCCGCCACCCATGATGCGCCGCATTTACAATGGGGGTTCGCCCGCCTGTGAGTCCATGAACTGGCGGCTACTGTCTATTAGCTGTCAGTGTAGTAGGAACTGTCCTGGAGGAAGGTCATAGAGGTCCGTCAATTGGGCATACGTCATTAGTTTTCCGTCTTCAAAAAGGGACTCCAGGTCTGCGATAGAGTGGTCAGTCCAAACCTGGAGGGCGCGGGTGGTATAATAACTGTCATTACGGGGGAAGCCTACCAGCGAAAGTAGCAGGGAGTATGGGGGTTTCCCTTTCGACATGCGATGGATCCTCAGCATACACGTGCTTGCAACTACCACACACGCTTGTGGTGTGTGGAGGTGCTTTGTACCTGGTAGCAGTAGCTGACGTATGGCTGAAAGGGGGATCTGCCCTTGTTCTGTGATTGTTTCCCCTATATAGCATTCCGCTGTCCAGTACAACAGCCACTGGAGTTGCGCCGCCAGAAAGTATGCTTCGAAAGACGGAGCACGCAGTCCTCCCTGGGTCATGGGTAGGTAAAGCGTGACCAGGGCCACCCTGCTTCTCCCCCTCCCCAGATCAGGGTGGTTAGGAGCGTACCTAGTTCTTTAAAAAAGGAGTGTGGTGGTATCACTGGAAGGTTGGTGAAATGGTACAAGAGCCTCAGGACCAATATCATCTTTGCTAGTGCTACTCGACCGATGGGGGCGAGGGGTAATGTTTTCCAAAAATGTACTGATGCCCGCAACCCTGCTAAGACCTTGCAGTGATTCCCGCCGTATAAATCCGTGAGATAGTTGAATAATTGTACCCCTAGGTATCTAGGTGCCGCTGTACTCCAGGGGAGCATTTGGGCAACCACCAGTTTGTCACGTGGGGCTAAATGTGGACTCAAGGGGAAAATCGTGGACTTGGTCCAGTTGACCCTAAGGCCCGATGCTGTCGCGAAGTCGTTTAGTGCCGACCAGATAGTGGAGAGGTCACTCGTAATGTCTCTGACATAGATCAGGAGATCGTCTGCATAGAGTGATATGCAGTGCGTTATGTCATCCATCGGTATACCCCACGCTTGTCCCTCATGTCGCAGTTTTATTGCGAGTGGCTCTACTGCTAGGGCGAACAAGAGGGGGGCTAAGGGGCACCCCTGTCTTGTTCCTCTTTCTATCTGGAAGGGAGCAGAGATGTATTTATCTATCCGCACTCTAGATGTTAGGCCCTTGTAGTGTAATTTTGTGTATTTCATTAGAATAGGTCCCACCCGAGCCCTGTGAAGAATCGCAAGCAAGTACGGCCAGAGCAGAGTATCAAAGGCTTGTTAAAGATCTAAAATATGACAGGTTGCATTCGGGAAGTGTGTTCTCGCTCTATCCTGGATATGGAACAGTCTACGTATGTTTTGTGAGGTGTTATACCCCGGTACGAATCCTTTTTGATCAGGGTGAACCAGCTGTGCTAGAATTTGGTTGTATCAGTTTGCCAGAATCTTTCCCAACAGCTTACAGTTTGTATTTAGTAGCGTTATTTGTCTGTATGAAGCTGGGAGGGTAGGATCTCTATGGGGCTTGAGAAATGTCACTATGACGGATTCCCGGAGTGAACCTAGGAGTTCCCTTCTGGCTAGTGCCTCTTCAAACGCGATAACTGCCTTGGATACAATATGCATAGAGAACGTACTGTAGTATTCAAGTGGGAAGCCGTCCATTCCCGGGGCCTTAGTTCGTGCTAGCTGTCTAATGGCATGAGTGATCCCTGGGGCTTTGATCTTTGCCTCCAATTCTTTTCTGGTGGCTCTTGGGATGTGGGGAATTTGCAGTGGGTTGAGGTATTGTGTGATTTCCCAGTGATTTGTTTGCACTAGAGCTTGGTAGATTTCTAAGTAATAATCTCGGAAAATGTGTAAGATCTTTATTTGTGAGTGCCTGGGGGTACCTGTGTGGTCTAGTAGTTCAGTGATTAGTTTTGTTTCCACTTCTTGTTTGGTTAACCACGCCAATAGTGTGCCCACCCTGTTGCCCTCTCTGTGTGTTCTGGCGGCGTAGGCCCGGAAGTTATATATGTGCAGGTCTTGTAGTGCCGCTGCATAGGTGGTTTTAGCCAATGCAATTTGCTCGGTGGTGTCTCCAGCAGTATCCTCTTGTTTTGCTAGTGTCACCAGCATCACATCTGGAGCTTGAAGTGTTCTTTTGAGCGTCTTTCGGACTAAGTATTGCCGCAAAATCCGTTCCGCTTGCGGATTTTGTGGATTTTCGGCAATTTCGCGATCCGTGAATTTGCAGAAAAATCTGCAAATCCGCTTGCGGGTGGATTTTTTTTCAGCCCAATAAAATTAGTGAGCATGGTTGTGGCTAGGCAGGTGTGCTTCCTCCCTATATCTACCGTCTACAATTAGATGTAATCCTGATGGAGTTCTTTGAATCGTAGAGTTTCTTGAGCGCAATCCCCGTGTACTTCCTGTGACCAAGAGGTTGCTTTCTTCTCATCTGCTGCTATGATCGGTCTCTGACCCTTTATAAACAAGAGGCATGTGAACTCGCATAGAAGCCCCGCCCGTTTGGCCCCGCCCCACACACACTAGGGTATGCAAACTCTTCCCGCCCTTTCCTCACTATGATAGACAGCCCACTCGAGGGACCTCGGCGCATATGGGCGTGGTGGCAAAGTTACAGACACACTTGGTCACTGGAGACAACTCTTCTGACCCTTTACACAGCTGTAGTGTAGCAAAAGCACTATACATTTGCGCAACGAGGTAGCACTTACTGATTAGCCAGTAGAAAGTACTCCAGTTGAGTAGAGGTATGGCACAACATGGTGGCATCTTTGTGGATAAATATGCAGGCAGGATTCTTTCTGGCACGATGCTTCTGTCACAAAAATTAAACCTCAACAGGAAGCACTTACAGATATAAATAAAGCAGGTGCCCGAGTTTAAGCTCAAATTCAGTAACGCATTATAATCAGCCCAAACAGCTAGTGAGCATTGTCGAGACTAGGCAGGTGTGCTTCCTCCCTATATCTACAGCCTACAATTAGATGTAATCCTTGATGGAGGTCTTTGCATTCACGAGTTTCTCGAGCGCAATCCCCATGTACTTGCAGTGACCAGGAGGCTGCTTTCTTCTCATCTGCTGTCTGATCGGTCTCTGACCCTTTATAAACAAGAGGCATGTGAACTCGCATGGAAGCCCTGCCCGTTTGGCCCAGCCCCACACTCACTAGGGTATGCAATAGGGTATGCAACATCTTCGCGCCCTATTTTGGACAGCTCACTCGAGGGACCTCGGCCCCTTTTGACTTGGTGGCAAATTTACAGACACGTGTGGTCACATATATTTGTGTATTTGTGTAAATCCGCGAGTTCGTGGATTGTCCCGCAAACTCGTGGATTTCTTTGCCATTTCGCAAGATTTCGCGGACTGCAAATCCGCAAAATTCGCCCATACCTATTTCGGACCCCCACTATTTGTTGTATGCAGTGACCTCTGGCCGCTACATTAAACATGTCCCATTCTATTAGTCTACAACGTGCTGTGCCGGAGATGAGTGTGAAATGTTCCCGGATATAGCTACCATGTTCCTGTCGGAACACCTAATCGGAGAGACAATCACGTGGTAGTTTCCATGTGGGCACGGGGAGGTGCAGGGGTCTCCACCTGAGTGTCAGCACATGGGCGTCGTGTACTCTGCCCAAATAAACAGAGTATTGTACACATGGAAGCACAGTTGTGGAGCAGAGGAATCTATTGAGGCGGACACGCAAGTCGTGTGGGACAGAGTGAAAGGAGTAGAGTTTAATGCCTGGGATTTGCTCCCACCACAGGTCTACTAGGTTCCAGTGTTGCACCAATGCTTGGTATGCTTGGTATTGGGCTGTCTGTTTGTGTGCTGGGGAGTGTGTCTGTGGGGGATGGACCTATCAATCTGGATGTTCAGAACACAGTTATAGGTACCGACTAGAGCCATGGGACTGAGGTGTGTTGAGTGAGTACTCCTTTGAGACGCTTCCAATATTGATTTTGATCTATGTTAGGGGCGTATATACTTCCCAGTAGGATAGTTTGGCCTTCCAGTATGCCCTCTATCAGGGCATATCAGCCTTCTTTATCTGTGACTCGTGTCTGCTCATTAAACGGGAACCCCCGCCTGATCCAGATGAGAGTGCCCCTGGCAAATGCAGAGTAAGTAGTGGCACAAACGATACCCCACCATTTTCTGTGTAGCCAGCCCACTTCCTGTGCTGACAAATGTGTCTCCTGTAAGAGTGCTATGTGTGCCTGTTGCCGTTTTATATATGCGTAAACGGCGTATTCCTTGCTAGCCGTGGTCATGCCTCTGACGTTCATGGTGATGATCTTTATATATGTGTTGGGGACCTTATGGGCCATGAAATGCAGTGAGTATGGGCCAACCGCTCTCGTGTGTCATCCCATCACCTCCCTCTTGTGCCCTTCCCCGCCTTCCGTCCACAGCCCATTGATGACATATGAGTCTACTAGATTGTTCCGCAACGGGTGTAGGAAGAACCTGGAATAAGGGAAAGTAAAACTTGGATGTCCAGGAAACTTTCCAACTGGAGGGACATAGCACTGAGGACGATACATCCATACTGTACTCCATGTACTGTCTTTAAATCATTCTTTGTGGGGGGTGGTGGCTCGGCTGAGAGCGTCTCTGGTGCTCCGGCTGCCTGCTAGATGATGACCATGTCATGTTGCCAAGGAATTGTTCTCGCTCTGTGGCAAGCCAAGGTGGGTCGCTTCTGGGGTTTGGGTTCACCACCCTTAGCTTCCATGATTGTGTTCTGAGTCTGGGAGTTGACATTGGCGAAGGTGCTCCACTTTAGCATTACCTGCCCCTCTCACCATAGCCTATATCAACATGTCTGCCATTTGTGGAGTGACAATTGGCGGTGTGTCTGAGCCGTCGTGAGATGTGTGTTCATCACTCAATTCGTCCTTTGAAGTGAAGATGTGAGGAGCCCTTTCCACATCCGAGTTGTTCTCGACCAGTCATCCTGCTGCTGCCGCCTGCAGAGCTCCCCTGGGCTCTGCTATAATTTGTTCCAGATCGGGGGAGCGATGCGTGAAGGACTCCGAGCGTAAGCTGAGCTGTGTCAGGGTCATTTTCTTCTGTTGACGCCTGCGGTGGTTCGTAAGCCGACGGCTCTGCGTGTTCTCGTGGGCGTCCGGCCCGGATAGTTGCTGGTCTACCCAATCGCTTGCCTCTGCAGGGTCGGTGAAAAAATGTGCAGATCCATTATGAAGGATTTTTAAGCGGGCTGGAAAAAGAAGAGCGTATTGTAAATTTTTTTGTCTTAGGATTCGTTTGACAGCCAGGAAGGTGGCTCCCTGTTGTTGGACGGCGCGTGAGTAGTCTGGGAACAGCATAACACACTTATCTTCTACTTGAATCGGACCTTTCTCTTGGGCTGCTCTGAGAATGGTGTGTCTGTCCTGAAAGTGAAGCAACTTCAGGAGAAACGGTCGAGGTGGTGAGCCCTGTATTGGTTTACGGGCTGGTACTCAGTGTGCCCTTTCTTTGGTAGAAGTATGGAGTTAAATCCTCTGGTCGGGTGAATGACCTGATCCAGGTTTCCATGTGTTTGAATGGGTTGGCGCCTTCTGAGCCTTCCGGCAGGTTTAAGATGCGGACATTACTCCTACGAGGGCGTCCTTCCAAATCGCCTGTTTTATTTCTAGGGATTGTATTCTTTGTTGGAGTTCTTTTAGGGCATCTTAGTGCAGCTGTACCTTTGGTTCTATCACTAGAAGCGTCTTCTCGTTGCGCTTGACTTCGTCCGCTAATTTCCGATGGTCATCTCATAGGATATTGATATCTGCTGCTAGTTCTCCAAACTTATTCTCCATTATCACCCTGGAGTGTTCAATGGCGGTGAGGACTTTATCCAGTTTGCCGGATGTGGATTCCGTATGGGAGGGCCCTCCTTCTGTGAGGGAAGTCGTGGGTTCTGGGGAGGTCGGCCTTCGATTCGGTGCTGGTGTTGACCCTGTGATGCATTGGCGTCCCATTGCATCAGACGAGATGGTTCCTATCTGGGCCCCCGACTCGCGCCTCAAGTCCCAGCGCCGGTAGCGGGGGGATTCGGGGATCGCCGTCTGTTTTGGGTGTGAAGGGTGTGACAAGATGCAGAGGGCAGCCGGGCTACCACCGCCGCGTTGCCAATGTGCTGCGATGATCGGGTTCTGACCCACTAGTGCATGGCCGCGAGGCCGGTCGTAGTTCCTTAATTGCGCCTGCGTAAACTGTCTCGCCCCACGTTACTGAGCGTTGTTATGGCTTCAGCTTCTTTGGCGCCTTATCTGTGTAGGCAACCCTCCAGTGTCGGTCTGTATCCCTCTATGATCTCCCCCACTGCCAGGGGCCTTCACTGTCCCCCACGAGGCCCAGTGCCGGGTGAGAGGGGAGGACTTGGAGTGCGGGTCTGAAACTAGTGATGCATTGAAGTGGCGGGCAGGTGTTCAATGACCATTTGCTGTGTGGCTGCTACTTGCTGTGGGTATGGTCTTGTTGGTAAGGAGCCCATGAAGTGCTCGTGTGCCTACGGCGACGGCGGGCGTCCCACCCACAGGTTATTGCTGCCTCTCAACGTGTGTCCCGCCACTGGGCGCCAAACTCAAAGGAGGGCACCCCGTGACGCTGGATCGCAGCCCGACTCATGCGGGGGTCTCAGTCTCCTCAGGCCGATGGTGGGTGTAGCTCGGCGGGCATCGCTATCCGCTCCTTCATTGTCATCCCCGCAATCGGGCCCGCAGCCCCTGCGCTCTGACTCCTAGCACCGAATGGGGGGAGGGGGATCGGCTCCTCTGGACCTGTGTGGGTAAAGTGAGGTGCGTG
Organism: Lissotriton vulgaris; assembly: GCF_964263255.1. Classification (NCBI taxonomy): domain Eukaryota; kingdom Metazoa; phylum Chordata; class Amphibia; order Caudata; family Salamandridae; genus Lissotriton; species Lissotriton vulgaris. The sequence continues at coordinate 1,634,798,864 of NC_141693.1, read as the reverse complement.
TCTGCGGCCGATGGAGGGTAGTGCGCCGGCTTGGTGGTCCACAGTGGGGGTCACGGTTAGGAGCCTAGCGCCGAACCTGGGTATATGGCACTGTGAAGTATGGCCCGGCGGCCTCGGAGTCAGCCGCGCCGACACACCACCCATCATTCACCCCACATCCGGGCTCTCTTCTGCAGCTATGTTCGGTCATCCGTTTCCCAGTGAGGTGCTGCCATCTTAGTCTTGCCGCAGGATCAACCGTCCCATTCGTGGAGAAGCCCTGACTCACCCTACATTTCAGGGGTGGCAGGGGGTGTCGATCTATTGGGCATCGTGACCGGAGGGCTGGGAGAGGATTCCGATAGCAATTGGCGTGGATTGTGTGGGCAGCCAGGACGGAGCTTTAGAGAAGCACGTCTGCCATCTTAGGCTGCCGGTAAAGATCTGTAAATGTGAGCAGGACATCATCGGCATATAGGTAGATTTAGGACAGTCTGCCTGCAAGAGAAAATCCCGCTATGTGAGGCTAGTAATGGATGGCGGAGTGGAGGGTTCCATGGCCAGGAGAAATAAGGGAGGGATGGGCAGCTATGGCAGGTGCTCTTGCATATCATGAAGGGGTCCAAAAGAAACCCCCTGCAATTGATCTGGGCTGCTCGGCAATCGAATAGTAGTTGCACCTTGGAGATGAATTGCTCTCCCAGTCTAAATCTTTTCATGGCGGCAAAAAGGTAGCCCCACTGAATGCGGTCAAACACCTTCTTGGCGTCCAGAGAAAGGGCCACTGCATCAGCCAGGAGGATCTTGGCCGCCAGGAGGGTGTGGACCAGGGTGCGAAGGTGGTTCCTGAAAGAATGGTCTGGCACAAAGCCAACCTGTGTGTAGCCGATCAGCGAGTGGATGATCTTGCCAAGGTATGATACCAGGATGCTGGCAAGGATTTTGATGTCACCGTTCAGCAGCGATCATTGTTTGTTGGAGAGGGGTCCCAAGGATGCCGCCTGCTCTGCCTTCTTGAAGGCGGCATGCAAGGAGTCGACTACCTCCCCACCGACCACCTGTAGAACTCAATGAGTAAGCCATCCTCGCAAAGGGCTTTGAGATAGGGTAATTTGGTTTTGAGGATTTCTTTTTAGATTATTTCAATAATTACAAAATGACTGTTCTGAGAAAAAAGCATAAATGTTATTCTTATGAGATTCATCCAATAAGTTGGTGTTGAACAAAATGTATCAGGGTTGAAGAACTATAGCCAATACATGTTTCAGGACAATAAAAATGGTGATACAAAATTGCCAAATAAATAAATAAAATGGGTCAAATAGAACCTACATAGTCTACGGCATGGACATTTAGATAATCTCTTTTACAGCAGTTCCTTCTAGAGTCAAACGTTAAATAAATGAGTACGCAAAGTGCCTTTATCATATTTTTGTGGCTGGCTGCATGATAACCACTCAGTGTTATGAGCTCATTTGAGCCAGTGGTTGCAGGTGGGGCCCACTGGAACTAATTTTTGAGAACCAGTACTTTATTCTCCGGGCAGGATTTGAGCCAGAGGAAGAGAGAGAAAAAACACAAAGAGCTCATTACTATTACGTTATTTCCTGCGCGAAACAAGTTTAGCGCTGGAAAGTAAATCAGGCAAAAAAGATTTTGCACTGTTTTCCGTCACTTTTGTGTCACAAACATGGTACAAAATCTCAGTAAATTTCCCCCTTGGAGTGTCTAGTGGTGGATTAAAGAGGAATGAGGTGGAATCGAGATTATAAAGCTCTGATGTTTTTTACCCCAACCTTTGATAATGTCAGCTACAGGCTTTTAAGCAACACTTTGGGGCCCAGCACTTGGGGGGATATTAATAAGCCCTTTCCACCATCGTAGTGTCACTTTTTTGCGATGATCCAGCGGCGCAAATCATAAAATCATATTTATGAATTCACATGGCCTTGAATGACCTCATAGCCATGGAGGAAGGCAAGGCAGCTCAAAGTGCTGCGTTGCTCTACTCTGCAATAGGGAAGCGTTCCATGGGCTTTGTAGTGGGTGTTCCAACATAACACCCATGGATTTTAAGGCTTCCCCGGATGAACAAAACCTTGTAAACCTGTGGCTGTGCCAAAATCTTTTGCCACCCCAGGAAAAGTGCAACTAGGAGAAATATTGTTATTTCTCCTATGTTTATTTTTCCTTCCCATTTGTGCTGCATTCAGCAGTACACATAGAAAGAGGAAAAAGCCTCACAGGATTGCTATTGTGCAGGAAGTGCTCCCTCCTGCACACAAACAATCCTGACAACAAGACAGGCACCTTAGCACCATGGTTCATGGATGCCTGCATTGGGGCTAAGCTGCGGAAACAGCACCAGCTCTGGGGTAAAAGACACAAATGTACTGCATTAGATAAATATGGTGCATTCCTGCCCTTTCACTTTGACGTAGGGAAGAGCAGCAATGTCACTTGCTGTGCTGCCCTAAGCCTTATTCCCCTAAATGAGGCCCTTATTCTTTTAAAAAATAAGCATTGCAACCACTATCAGTCCAGTACGGGAAGCAGTCTCTCAAGTTGCATAGATTTGGATTCCAAATGTTCATGTTATGGTCTCTGCTCATTTAATGGGTCCTGGGAAGAGCCTTGTATTGACCAGAGATGTCACACAGACTCCCACAAGAATCAGTAGCTGCGGATGACTCCTGCAAGAACATCACTTTTTCTTGCACTGCATGGCCTTTGAGCAGCCCTGTGTTGGAAGAGGAGGAAGGCACCATTTAATTTATTTCACAGCATCCATGAGAAAAAGGCAGACCAACAGCAGAGAAGTGCCCACAAATCGGGCCACAGTAGGACATACTTTTAGTGATGTTCTGGTGGTGTTAACTCCTTTGCCTTATTTACAAGGCGGTGTTAAGCCGCCACCTTGCAAATAATGCCCCTATTCACGTAGCATTTAGAGTGAAACGGGTGTGCGATGGGTGTTGCAGTGGGTGTTCCGTGGCAACACCCATTGCTTTTTGATGCTGTCTCATATTTACAAGGTATGGGCAGCACCAAAAATAGGAAATTCCTGGTCTTAAACAGGCAATAAGAGGAGAAAAGTTTATTTCTCTTCGTATATTGCTCTTTCCATGTTTGCTGCATTCTGCACTGCACATGGATAGAGCAAATTTCCTGTTAAGATTGTTTATGTGCGGAAGATGTCCCTTCCTGCACATAAACCTTGCAGCACAGGCACCCTAGCAAAATGGTCCTAGGTGCCTGCGCTGGCACTAGGCAGCCTTTTTAGTTCCAGCGCTAGGGGAAACGCTGGAGTGCACTGTATTTTTGTAAATACAATTGGCCTCATTTATGAAAAGTGGCGCATCGCTGCGTGAAAACAGTGATGCGTCACTATTCATTGCGCCCTCCTTGTGACACCAATGATGCAACATATTTACAGTATGACGCATCATGTCGCAAGGAGTTACAGATACGTCAGTATTTCTGACTTATTTGTAGACGCAAAAGTGACGCATTGCTGGAGTGTGTCACAAAAGTGACGAAACTCCAGCAATGTGTCCTTTCATGTGGGGCAAGCCGCATGTAAAAGGGCTTGCGTCAGTCTTACGCTGCTGTGAGGCAGGTGTAAGATTTTGACGCACTTGAGTCCCAGAAGTGGCGCAGTGAAATCTCATAGATTTCTCTGCATCACTTCCATGACCCTTTCTTGCGTCAATACGCCCCCCTTGCATACATTATACCTGGCGCAGGTATATTGTGACGCAGGGGTTTACAAAGTTACTCATCTACCTAGATGCGTCACTTTGTAAATATGGCTCAACAAAGTGCATTTTTTACGCCACTAGTGCGTCACAAAAAGTGACGCACCAGCGGCGTAAAAGTGACGCACAGCCTCATAAATGAGGCCCAGTGTATCCCTGCATTTTAGAACTATCGGAGCATGGTATTACCAATTGTGAAGTAACTTGCCCCTTTGTTTTCACTGTTATATAGGCAACATCTCGCCTATGGCAGGGAAGCAATAGCCATGCAACTTCTGGGTCTAATGTTGGCTGATCAGCATTTGAAACAACGACAAATGGGTGAAGAAGACTGATTTATTGTCCTTCTTTTTTTGTATTAACAGTACTATTTTGCGCTTTATATGCCCCGTCTGGAGACAGCATCAACGTGTGAAGCTACTGTTACACACTTTTCTGTGAAGAGGCGAGGCTTTTAGACGTTTGCACTTTCAGAAGTTCCAGTTTGCCTCTCCTGCTCCTGCCTCTCTGAAGCCGCTGTTTCCTGCTATCAAAGGTACCAGGGAATGCACATCCTGACTGTTCTTCTTTTAACCTCACAGAGAAATTCTTAATCTTGTTCGCTGTGAGTAGAATCAAGGAGTGATTGCAATGTATAAGATTTTAGGAGTATCATTATATAAACTCTAACACAATTGACAAATTCGTCATCTGCCAAAGTGCATCCTTCTCAAGTCTGCAGTTAACAGAGATATCCACTAGATGACAGTAACTCTTCATGAAAGGAATACACGTCTGTAACTTCAGACACGAATTTTAAGTTGGTTCTTTCTATAGGCAGACTGCTTTTTGCAAAACTGTGCATATAGTGTATGCGCAGGGTTCATATTTTTGCCTTTTACTGGTATTCAAGACCTAGCTTTCCACTTTTTTCTAAAATATCACACCCGTTTTCTTAATTTGTGCAAGTACTTAACTTCTCATTTTCTAGGCTGCATATGAATTTGTTATTGACCCTATCAGCAATATCAAAAGACTCTGTGCCTCACAATAAATAATTTTTGACAGGTGCTATTTCAGTTCCTTTGTATTAAAATAAGGCAGTGCTTTATCCAAACACCTTTTGCCACCATATTATTATTTTTTTTTAAAGTGGTAAGGTGTGACGAGCGTTTGCGCACATTTGTTGTGGTGTTCTGTTGTTATTGTGCTTGTTAGACCTGAATTAGACCTGGCTTTTTGCTTTTTGGCCTCCTGTTTTAGACCCTATATTTTTTTTTTTTACTCTGGGCACTTTACCACTGATGATCAGAGCTAAAGTGCATATGCTCTCCCTGTAAATTGTTGTCATGGATTGGTGTTTCCATAATTGCCTTATTTGGGTTACTATTAAGTCCCTAGTACTGTGTGTGCTCGGGGCCTGTAAATTAAATGCTGCTAGTGGGCCTGCAGCACTGATTGTGCCATCCACAGGAGCAGCCTGTAAATGTAACTCAGACCTGCCACTGCAGTGCCTGGGTGCAGTTTGGTACTGCCATGTCGACCTGTAAAGTGCACCCACTTGCCAAGCCCTAATATTCCCTTTTCTTACATGTGAGCCACCCCGAAGGTTGGCCCAAGATACCCATGTGGGCAGGGTACAGTGTATGTGAAAGGTAGGATATGCCCTGATGTGTGTGGCATGTCCTGATAGTGAAATACTGCCAATTTCGTTTTTCACTATTAAAAGTGATAACGCCGGATTCTTATCTTATCTTTTTATCTAATCTTATCACTCCTAAGAATCCCCTGATACAAAATTATCAATCCATCAGACACGCCATAAAACACCTCCTTTGGCTGGACATCTCTTGCATGTAACTTTCCACAAAACTTGCACTCCATCCAATAACAGTCAATACGACATTTGGGTCCCAGGCTTCTCCAGCGAGCTTCCAATTTACAGCATTCCACGATATACTGTAGCATAACTCCTAAAACAAAGAGCATCAGTCTAACTAACGAAGACAATGTCTTTGCACCTGCAACGGAAAGCACGTGAACTAAATAACCTTGCAAGGACATGAAATCTGTTGACTACCTTCTACTGAGAGCTCTTCCAGGTAAAATACATTTCCATATGTAGGTAAATAATATTTACCGATTCCTAAAAACCGAATTTTACCGATTCGGTATTTCGGATTCGGAAAATAAGATGTAGATAACAAATCGGTAAATTTTACTGATTCAGAAAATGTATACCGATTCGGTATTTACCGATTCGGAATTTACCGAATCGGTAAATACCGAATTGGTGAATACCGAATCGGAGATTCAAAACACAAGCAATTGAGGGATCAACCAAACCTGTGCATCCACCCCACTGCACAACCAGGAAGTGGCCACACCCATGCAGGTGCAATCAATCTGAAGCTGCTGGAGAGGCTGGGAGAGCAGAGCAGAGCCCTTGAATAACTGGAAAACTTTATCCAGGCAAATTGAAAAATGGCAAGCAAACACACTGAAAGGGAAGGTGCAGAGAGAAAGAGGAAGCTGAAATGCAGCACCATGGAGCTACAGATCCTGTGGAGGAGGTAGTTAGGGAACACCACAAGTTGTTTGGGAAGCAGTCCCTGCAGGTGGCAGAATCTGCCAAAAGGAAGTTTGGCTGGCAATACAAACAAAGGTCAATGCCATTGGAGTGACCCCACGGGACATCGACGAACTTAGGAAGAGGTGGTATGACCTCCCGAGTGTGACAAAGCGGAAAATGGCAGAGCTCCGGAAACAAGCAAACCTGACAGGAGGAGGGAGGAACCAGGCACCTGCCCTGACTGAGCTTGAGGAGCTGGTGGAGTCCACCATTGAACCAGGAGGTGTCTGTGGGATTGGGGATGCAGACAGCTCAGCCCGAGCTGCCACAAGAAAAGGTAAGAAGCATGCACACCAATCACCCCCACCCCTTCCCTTTCCCCCTCCCCAATGTGATAGTGTTAACCCCACTCCAGTACACGTTTTAGTATACACCAGCAATGCATTATGGGAGATGTAGTCATTGTAACACCTACCATGTCAGACAGCACAACAAACAACATGGCATGCAACACACATCAGTGATGAGTGAAGCTGAGGCAATAGCGATTCAGAGATTATTATTTTATTGTATAAGCAGGGCTGCAGGACCACAGAGCTAATGTACGATTTTCTGTCCACAGGCGAGACATCTCGCAAGCGTCCCAAGGACAAGGAAGGTAGTGCACCACAGAGGGAAGACACACAGGAGGCAAGTACCAGTGCAGGGCAAACCATATAGGAAACTGATGTACCAACAGCACAGCCAGCCTCCCAAGACCTTCCAGCATCACCACAGCTGCAGGGCTCCCCAGAGCATTTTGGCTCACCACTTCTCATGTCCTCACCTGAACTGGTTGCGTCACCGGCTGTAACAACACCTGCAGTGCTAAAATCCAAGAGGCATGTCGTGGCCACACTCGTGGCAACGGAGTCTTCTGCGGGAGATATGGTGGGGGGTGATACATCAACCATGGCTGTTGCTGACAGCAATGCCAATCAGCAGTCCACCGCCGAGGGGGCCCAGAGACAGCAGTGAATAACAACATGGCGAGAGTCCTGGTGTCTTCTGTGGACTGGAGGCCAGTATGGTCAAGGTACAGCTCATGCAGGGGAAAGCCATCCTGTCGGTCCAACGACAGATGAGGCACCTGAATGAAAATATGAAAAACAATAATAAGGGTATCAGTTAAATGGCGGAGGGAAGTAGAGAGATGGCTGCGGGAATGAGAGAGATGGCTGCGGGAATGAGAGAGATGGCTGCGGGCATGCGGGACATGTCCCAGTTTGTGCTGCTCTTGTGCAGCAAGCTTGACAAGGACAGGGCAATAAGGTGGAAGGAGAGGCAGAGGTCAGAACAACACACAAGGGCAGTGAACCGCCTGGCCACTGCAACTTCCCTGCTTTGCAGGCGCTGTGTTAACATGCAGGAGGGACTGGCACACAGCAGCAGTGAAATCTCCAGGGGCCTTGTGAGGGTGACAAGTGCTGTTGAGGTACTGCTGACTGCACAGTCGGCAAATACTGCTGCTCTGGATGTGGGGGAGAGCACCAGTAGGAGCAGCAGGACGACCTCCCTTATTACTGACACACGGAGGAGCAGCAGGCTCCATGTGCTGGCACTGCCCACACACCAAGTGAGGACAGGCAGGCAATAGTATCCAGCACCAGTAGGCGTGCCTGCAAAAACTGATGCTGCACACACTCCCTGACCTGGAATGGGTGAAGTAACCCAGGACTTCCATAAGGTATGGCTACAATTGGACTGGCACATTTGGGCCTTTGTGTACTGGAGTAGTGTCAAAAAATTAAATTACATAGTGTACATACTACAACTGGCTGTGTCTCCTTACTTACTTAGAAGTAGTTGCGTGTGATCTCTGCCTGTCTCTGTCTCCCATCTGTTGCTGATGCCACTCCTGCTGTGTTGGGCTCAGGCTGTGAAAATTCATCATCATGGTCTTCATATTCACTTAATTCCACTTCTGTACCTTTCTTTGTAGCAAGGTTGTGCAACATTGCGCAAGTTGCAATGATTTTACAGCAGATTAGGCGTGAGTACTGACATGCGCCAGTAACACGTTGTATCGTCTCTCACTCCGGGTTGATGAGTCCAGGTAGGGTGTCAGGATGAACGAGCAGACGGCACATGCGCTATCGCTTATGTGGAAAAGAGAGAGCCATTAATCACATGCACAACAACACCTACATCTGCAGTATCTATCAGTGTGTTACAGTGTTTTACCTAGCAGGTATCCTTCTCCGGAATTCCCCCCTGTCAGGCGTGTGTAGATCCAACTGTTCTGAAAGATGTAGGAGTCGTGAGTGCTTCCTCGGAATTTGGCCACAATGTCTGTGATTATGTTATTAGCATCACAGATTACCTGCACATTTATTGAGTGGGTGCACTTTCTGTTCCTGTAAATGTACTCTATGGCTGCAGGTGGGCAGATTGGGATGTGTGTGCCATCAATGCAGCCGATGACATGTCGGAAGTTTGCTATTTGGTAGAAGTCAGTCTTGGTCTTCAGCAGTTCTGTATGTGTGTCAGGGAAGCTGATGTAATGATGCATTCTCTGCATCATGGCCTCCAGGAACTTCCTGAAGAAATGGGACAGGCAGCTCTGGGACACCCCACCTATCGCAGCTATCACCCCCTGGTAACTGCCAGATGCAAGCAGGTGTAGGCTACAGAGCACCTGAACATGTGGTGGTATGGCGTGCGCCCATGGTTTTGGGTGCTCCAGGAGTGGGTGCAGGTCCCTTATCAAGTCCAGGATGGTGTGGCGGAGTAGCCTGTACCTTTCATGGATCTCTACCTCAGTAAGTTGAAAGAGTGTGATCCGCTGTCTGTAGACTTGCTCCTTTCCATCTCCAGATCCATTTTCCTGCTGTCTGTAGACGTAGCCGCCTTGCTATCACATAGAATGCCGCCATTCTGGTCACACTGTTGCATTTTGGGGCCTATTTTAAGGCCAGCACCTGGCTACCACCTGCTTTCAATCCATGGTAATTACCGACTCTTAAATACATAATTTCATGTAATTCGGTATTTTAGAAGTTACCTACATCTGTATTCTCATATTTTCTGTTTCTTATTTACCGATTCGGTAAATATGAATTCGATAATTACCGATTCGGTAAATATGGATTCGTTAATTACCGATGAGGTAATTTCGGATTCGGTAATGATGAATCGGTATTTACCGATTCATAATTAACTAATCCTTATTTTTTCGCCTCCTACATCTCAAATGCCTAAATACCGGTTGGTAACGGCAAAATTACCGAATTTCCGCCGTTACCGACTGGTATTTGGTTACCTACATATGGCCCTAATTTTCTAGCATTACACATACATTGTTCATTATTATGTCTACATTTTCTAATGATTAATACTTAGTTCAACACAGGATTATATGCGGGTGCAGCCTACCAGTGATTATAATGCACCCATACAAGTTTCAGAATAGCATGATGCTCAATCAAAAGGCTATCCCATAGGATAGAATGGGAGTTTATTTAAAACATCTTATGAATATAACTTCCCATTGGGGCAAGATAGAATGATTGGATTTAGTATGCCTGCACTCAGAATATAAAAATTCATCTTTTAGGAAAGATGATTTTTATATTGTGTGTTTGAAAATACCACTTTTAGAAAGTGGCTCTTTTCTTGCCTAGCCTTCCTGTGTGATTCTGCTGGTTTGTGGAACGATTGTCTGGCTTTGGAGTGACAGGGGCCGGGAGTTGATGTGTGCCCTGTCTTTTTGAATGAGTCACGGCTGGGCGGATATATTGATACAATAGGATGGTTAACACACCTCACTAAATAGCACAGTTTGATGTGCAGAGAGAAAATTACCTGAGTGATACATCAAGATATTAAAGCGGGTAACCCTAATGAATTGGTGCAAGGAATTAAATAACTGTCTAGAATATCTACGCTGAATAGAAGTACCAAGTAAGGAAAAGTACTTGGTCTGTACGCGAGGGGAGGGGTGTGGGATACTGCTGGTTAGTAATAAGTTGTGGGTGGGAGGAGGGCTTCCATGTTTATTTTCATAATTGTAACACATTGAATATACAAACATAATATGTGCACATGTTGATACTGTAATGGAATGAATATCTATCTGTTATATATACTAGAATGTATTGATGGTAGGAAGCAAACACGTATATTGTGCATTACTAAGATATATAGCGTTGATAATGGCGGTTGTCGTATTAAGAAAAACAATAACATATGTTTTTAAAAAAATTAGTCGGGCTGGGCTGAATAGACCTGGGCTTCATTTAGAGTAGATGGAGGAGATTTCTATTCACCTGAATGGGCCTGGTCTGCCTTACACAATGCTGTCTTCACATCATGCCCGGCAGCTGCACCAGAGAGGACCGAACTGGTTTTGGCTGGGGAAAAAGAGCTTCTCTGCCAACAGAGAACAACGTTTTATGTGCTATAAAATGTGGGGCCCAGACCACTGAACTTTAGATTACTTCTGGAATTCAAGAGGAACCTTTGCCAAGGAAAAGTCCTGGAGAAGTACTGCCCCTTTGCTGTGTTCTATCTGGTGAAGCCTGTGTGCTGTGTCCCCTGCTTGAGGAAGTTCTCCAAGGGCTTGAAGTAGAGCTTTACTACTGTTATGAAGTCTCAGGGATACAAAGACTTCACCCCCATCTCCCCTGAATTTCCTTGCTGGGAGTTCTGACCTGCCAAGTGGTGTCTGTTTCTGTTCTGGGACTCTGGAGGTTGTTCCTGTTGTTGGGAGCTGGAAAGTAATGCAACGACAAGAAGAGCGACTGATCTACACCTGTTTGCGATGTATTGCAACTCAGCGCCGGTCCATGGCGGAAGGAATCCTTGCAAGCTGCATCAAGTGCACTGATTTACGAAGTCCGAGATCACTGCATCGATTCCGAGGCTGGTCCTGCTGTGCGGCTGCAAGAACCTACGCATCGGGGGCCATGACTGGAGAAAGCAATTGCCGACACTGCATAGAGAACCAACACATCCCGATCCTCACGCATCACACCTGGGCACCAAGTCTACATCAACGCTGGGGCCACAGTAAGAAAACGACGCATAACCTCTCCATTCAGTAAGAAACCAACACATTACCTTCCCGAACACTAAGGAACCGAAACATCACCCCCCCTGCGTCGCAGTAAGACACCAACGCATACCCTCCCCTGGAGTAAGGAACTGACGCATCACCTTCCCTATGAGTAAGGAACCGACTTATCACCTTCCCTGTGGCTGTTTTATTTATGATTTTGACACATCCAAGGTACTTTGTGGAAAACGTGTTGTATCTATAAATTGCTATGGGCAGAACTGTTTCTACCTTTTAAAAGTCATCTTTTTATTACTGTTTTGTGGATTTTTGTCATTTTGGTCTTGTTTGGTTTATATAAAGATTACTTATATCCCTAAACTGGTGTGGTGTCCTTTTGTAGCGTTTTCATTGTAACACTGTATGTGTGCACACATGCTTAACACACTGCCTCTGAGATACGCCTATCTGCTTGTGCCAAGCTACCAAGGAGGTGAGCAGGGGTTATTTTAGAAGTGTATCCCCCTTACCCTAACTAGGAAGAAGAGTTCCTACTTGAACAACATTGCCAACCATTGTTAACTAGAGACCCCCATTTCTAATAGTGCAGTATTAATTCAGTGTGATTTTGATCTGTTGTTGTATTACATTCTGTTTTGACTTTTCTTTGGTAATGTGCCCTGTTATGTTTTTATTTTTTTTTAAGTTGATATGTATATGCTATTGATTTATGTTCAGTTGTTGGCTTTAGACATGTTTACAGGTGCTGTAATATTTCCAGACCAATCCTGCGCATGCCTTGAAAGTTCTTGGGAGAAGCAAACATTTACCACTGTTAAGGTGGTAAAATAGCGCTGATTTGGCTCTGTAACTTCTTGAGATAGCAGACAGACCAAAACTGTGTCAGAAACAGCGTTCTAACTTAGCCCTCCTAGCACTTTTTTTTTGTGACAGTCCTCACTGTCTACTATGATCTGTTTTAAGAAGAATTTGCAATTTCAATTTGCAGGTGTGCTCATGTTTCATTCTATAATGATTTTGCAAACGAAGAATCTGGGCATTGAAAGGGGATGTTTTCTCAAACACCGGGATCTATCCCAAATATATTAGGGTGTACCTTTTGAACTTACTAAAACTCCAGTAATGAAAAAAATGCTTAGGGCCAGAGTGGCATAATTTCAAGCAGCTTGTGCTGCCTGTGCTTCACTTTTTATGATACTCCAATTCCGCAGGTAGCAGGCCCATATCTACAAGACAACGCAAAGCCACTTTGCGTGGCATTACATGGCCTTGTAGATATGGATTAAGGCAAAGCAGCGCAAGTCGCTACATTGCCTTACCCTGCATCAAAGAGGTGTTTCATGGGCATTGTGGTGGGTGTTCACACTCACCACCATTGGTTTTGACTCAATCCTAGATTTACAAGGGTTTGTAAGCATAGGAATGCCCCAGAAATCTACACCTCCCCAGGGGTGGCGTAATGAGGAGACATGTACTCTAATTTTTTTCTTCTTTCCATATGTGCTGCATTTTTCAGCACACTTAGAAGGAGGAAAATACTCTGTTCATTGTTCTTGTGCAGGAAAGTACCCCTTCTGCCACGAAAACAATCATTCCCACAACACAGGGACCCTTGCTCCATGGTGCAAGTGTGCTTGCGTTGGTGCTAGGCAGACAATTGCATGCCAGTGCACATGAAAGGACAGGGATGCATCGTATTGCAGTAAATACCACTCATCCCTGCACTTTTTTATGTCACTGCGGGTGCAGCAATCTGGCTTGCAGTGCCTCATTGCATCAGTTTCTTGTAAATATTCCCCAGATTTAATAATGAGTCACACTACACAGCACAGCAATTAAGCTAAAGTTGCTGCACTGCTTTGCGTGAAAGATAGAGAACAGAACAGTGCCATATCTACTAAGATGCGCCAAACACAAATACACTTGATCATAGTGTAAGTGTATCAGCATTCTCTAAAGCATACGTTTTGTAGTGGGAGGGTTTCCTTCAAGCACAAAAACTATGCTTTAAGTATTTTCCTACTTTATATGTGTGCCTTACAACACAGCACACAAAGTAGAAAAACAAGAAGAATTTAAAGTATTTATCTTCGTTGAGCCTGTCTCAAAGAAGTGTAGGATTTTGGAAATAATCTCTGTCTACGATTCTTTGTAGATTGGAATTTATGTCGAATATGGTGGTGGAACCAGGTGGTTGCATGGGAACGTCCATGCACCAAATATGAAATGCCGCTTTGATGCAAAGTAAATCAAGGTAGTGCATTGCAAAACTTTGCAATACTTTGGGATACCTTCCAACGAGAATCCTAATTAGCGCGTGGTAGAAAATCCCAGTGCACTCTTTGCATTGGGTTTGCGTTATAGAAATAACACAAACTCAACCCAAAGTAAATCTGGGCATCCATTTATTTCATGCACAAGGTGCTTATTAACAAAGATTTACTGTGCACACTAGGAGGGCATCTACATGAGCAAAGCTAACATTATTTATTTATTGAGTACTGTGCAGCCCTGAAACATGGGGTAATATTTCATTATTCAGTTAATTAAAGCCTACAATAAATCACAATATGATCCCCAGATAAAACATCAATGAATATCATCATAAAATCTGTCTTCAATCAGTTGGCATCCCCAAGGATTACTTCATTAGCACTCAAAGGAGAAATCGTTATCCCCAGTCGAATGTCATATAATAATGATCCGCATCTGTGAACTACCAATTTTGGAATGTAATCCAGATAACATTGCCCAGATAAGAGTTATAAAAAAGTGCTTCAATATTCAGGTATTGCAGAGCGTGAACCTTGTTCCAGTTTATGCATTTAAAGTATACCTACAAGCAATGTTATAACCATTAGTGTCTAATTTGTGCAAAGTAGTCAAAACAAAGTGCTACATGCCTTCAATACATTTCCTCCTTCATATTAAAACTAGAGAAGAAAGTTCTTCAATTTTTTCTTTTTATTCCATTTTCATTTTACGTAGAGTCCAGTTCTAATGACTCAACACACAGTACAGCCGACGCGTTTCGTCCTAGTGTAGGACTTCTTCAGGGCTGTTAAATACAAATAAATTAAATAAACATATATAAGAACAACGCCTACAACAAATATAAGACATCTTATACAAAAATACAAATGGGCTAGAATCTAACCCATAGTCACATCACATTAAATATACAAATGGGCACATTGTACGCAACAAAGACAGACCAACAAGCTATTGCACAGTTTAAAAAAATTCTATTTACATCTTATGGGCAATACATAAATCCTTAGTAGTAGTTAGCACATAATAAGGGCCATAGGTCGCAGCCGGGACACAACTGTCTAAAATACTCTCATGTTTATGAATCTCAAGTGACATCATATTATTTACACTCAACTACATGAGATTACAGCAGCTACTCCTCGCAGTTAGTAGTGACTTTTTAATCCAGAGAAGTAGCAGTGGCTGGATCACCCATATGTGGCAGTGGTGTTGCCATATTGTAAGTCCAATGGAGCATGACCAGGCTGGGCAATGGTAGTTGGGTCCGTCCGTTGACAAGGACACTGGTGGGGCTGGCTCTGGTTCTCAAGTTTCTTGTCGTTTCTAGGTTTCTATAGCCTTTAGTTTATCTTTGTTTCTGTACCATTCTTAAAGACGCTTGAGTCCAGGTCTGCTCAACGCCAAAATAATATTGTACCCTGTACATAGAGACACTGGTAGCCATGTAGTATTTTCCAAGTCTTCTTTATTGGTTCCATGTCATGGTAGCATAAATCTCTGTCCAGCGAGCTCTGGTCAAGTACCAGCCATATACCAGCCCCACCAGGAGCAGCCTGCCTAGCTGCTTAGCCCATCTCTAACTGCCACCACTCATACACACAGGCACCCGGACATTCCATTCATCACAGTCACACCAACATTCCGTTACCATCTCTCACTCTGGCTGAGCAGCTAGGAGGACCTAGGCTGATTACATGTAAATGTAATACTGATCCAATACGATATTATTTTTTGGGGCAAATAGGAGCAGGGAAAGTTCTCGCATTACATTTTCCTCATGGCCTCTGCTCCGTATGTTTTCACTTTAGTGGAAGCGAGCCACTAAAAACAAATCTGGCAATTGAACTGAAAATATTGTTGCGGCACATATTCACTTCCCCTCCCTCCAGTCAGCCGGGGAGTGTAGAGTCAAGTTAAAATCAGTGCATGGAAGCGCTAGCAAACCGTTTAAATTTCATTTAATTTCTGATGGCATCAGAAGGTAAGCGGCAGGCGGGGATGAAGTTGTTTTATTGATTACAGCTGGTCTTGCAGGTAGCGAGTGTGTGCTGCCTAGGCTTGACCTGAAAACTAGCATATCAGGGCTGTATTATACATTTGGTGCACTTTCCCTCTGTGCACCACGGGGGCAAACAGGAACAGTGCACTGTATTACAAAGAATGCGCTTCCCCCTTCCCCAGAGCAGCCCCCAAATAGTGCTGCCTCCAACGCAGCGCATTCAGGTGAAGCATTGAGCGGCTGCTTCAAAGCCCCTCTGTGTTTTACAGTGCAGGTGGCATGCAGTGATGTAGACAAATCTCAGAAACTTGGAAGTCTCACCCTTCATTGACATCAACCATTTGGTCATTTATGATCTGTCTGGACCACAAACAAAGAACAAAACAGATGTGACTGGAAAGCCAACACAATAGCAAGGTATTCTTTATCAATGGCCACCAATCTGACCTCCCTTGTTAATAACCTATGACTAATAAAGGCCACCAGATACTCTCTACCCTTGTGATCATGTTGAGCTATGAGGTTCCACCTCCCTTGTCTGATGCTACCATCTGTACTGTGAAGGGTTGACTGTAGTCAGGGGCCTTCACTACAAGTGCATTGCACACTGCTGTCTTCAGGTCTTCAAAATCTTTTTGATACTCCTTGGTTTCGGCTGCTTCTTGGATGTCAAAGCTGTCAAAGGGGCCACTATCATCCCATTGTTAGGAATAATGTTCATGTAATAATCAACAAGTCCAAGAAAGGCTTTCACTTGTGTCTGAATAGAGGTCACTTTTCACTCCCACTCCCACAATGAATGATTATTGGCATCTAGCCAGTTAATCTTCTCATTACCCATCTGATGCATAAGCTACAGAAGCGAAGACTACCCCTCCTGTTACTTGGTTGTCTTAAAAAAGAGTTTTGCTTCCTGTATACTGATCACCACCTGTTCTGAGTGTTTCATATGGACCTTCCATGAATTTCTTTACACCACTATGTCATTCATGTAGACCACACCGAACTCTTCTATACCTGATAGAGCAGTGCTGTAAAAAGCAGGAACAATCTTTCTGCAGCTCAAAGGATAGTAAGCTCTATTGGATTAGACCCTCTTGAGTAAAACGGTGGTCTTCACCTTGACACTTGCCTGTCTGAAGCCTCTGGTCAGAAAACATGTTTTTAAGTTCTTTGTAGAACCCAGCTAATCCACAAGCTCATCTGCTCTGGGTATCGGAATGCATATGTCTTAGCTACTTTGTTGACGGCCATGTAGGACACACAAAATCACAAGTCTTTGGAGTCTTGCTTTGGATGCAATATCACAAGGCAACAAAACCACTTTGTCACTCCTAAGTCCAACATTGTGACCATTTCTGCCCTAATACATTCTTGGACTGGGTCACACATCCAATCAGTCTTGCTTTTGACTTTCTTCCGTAATCTGAAGAACACAAACTGGTGTCAATCATCATTGGAGTCACCGAGAACAGATGGGAATATGGACCGAGTAATCCTCTACACTCTTTCCTGCTCAGGCACCAACTGTGGGAGAAACGGTACCAGTTCCACATTACTATGCAGTGACTTAAGAAGACTTAGGAAGAGGCTTACAGTGTTCTTCCAGTGGTAATCTCTCCAGAGTTAAGGCTTAAGCTGCATTACATGAAACATATTCCTGACCTCCCCTGTGGCAAGTGTGCCCACCATGTAGTTTACATCAGAAGCCTTCTGCACCACTTTATAGGGGCCACACTACTCAACCTCCAAATCTCTGGGACAAATGGACATCAGCGCTAACACGTTCTGGCCCTCCTGGTGCCTAGCCATTAAGAATTTCTGATCACACCACTCCTTCATCAGCTCTTCACTTAGCACTTGACCATGAATTGCATCATCAGCTTCCTGAGGCCAGTCCCATTGTTCCCCCACATCCTTCTGTGGTGATCCAGAAGTTCCTTTCCACCCTTCCTTGGTCAAGGTGAGTGGGTCACACACTGGCTGGCCACACAGAAGTTCAAAGGGACTTAAACTTGTTCCCCTCTGTGGATTCACTTTGTAAGCAAAGACAAGCCACAGCAGGAGAAGATCCCACATGCTCAAGAGATTGCCTGGCAGGCAGCCAATTGTGCGTTTAAGTGTTGTTTTAAACTTCTCCACTACCCATTGCACCATAGACAGTACACAGTGGAGAAGTGTTATTTCATTCCAAGTTGTTCCCACTTCTGTTTAAAATTAGATACAATTGTTTCTTTGGGTTTTATTAACAGTCTCTGGAGATCTAACCCTAGAAAAAGGTCCCTGATGAGGCCTAACTAACTACAACGTTTACATTTGCGCACCTACGAGGTACCTCCTCTGGATACCTTCAGGCATGGTCCACCATCATCAAGATGGACTTGAAGCCTGATGCTGAAAAGTGTGGGTGAACTTGAAATGCATGCTGGGGAGAAGCACACCCCTTTAAACGTTTTAAATTTAACAATTTATATGTAGCTAATCTAAGCGTGCAATAGTGGTAGCCCGTTTGCCCTCACGAGCCAACACTTGAACCAACCTATCTCGAGTGAAGTCACACCCGACCACTGTGCACTGTTGCGAAACTGTTTTAGTTTATTTTTCAATTCTTAATTTTTGATTTCAAAATAAGGTTGAATTTATCACCCTATCTTTTCAATTCAATACATTGAAAACATCATTCTTATTTGTTACAATTATTTACACATTGATACTTAGGCAGCAGAATTTATACAATGAACAAAACATAGCAAATCATCCAATGCATTATTCATTGAGATGCCCGATGCATTTCGAGCCTAATGGGGCTCTTCCTCCGGGGCCTGAAATCTAAACAGATTGAGACATATGTTTTAGAAAACAGGTCGTTATATTTGGGACCAAGTGTTATCATGTGTTTGATGTGAGTGCTCAGGCTAAACGTACCTCCACCTCATAGCCACGTGATTAATGTGAAATGGGCTTACCCTATGTTTCTTGGCGCAAACAAAGTTCTGAAATTTACAAAGGAAATGCCATGTAAACAACGTCCTGGTACCGAATGCAGGACTAAAATGAAATGACCACAGAAAGCGCTTGGAAAGACTGAACTCACCCTCGTGGAGAAATGCAGTGTTGGACAATTCTACAAAGACAAAACCGAGAAGAAACCGACGTCAGTGAACCGGATAAACCATAAGCGACCTTTTGAAAACCACTGGACATAGTGCATACCTGGGTGATTTAACAGATGGACTCTTCTGCCGTATCAACTCTCGTGGCAGTTGCCGAAGGTTTGTGTACACCGGCAAAACTGCCTGCTATACGTAGCGTGACATCCGTGTGTTAACCAATTGAAACGCAGAACGCCTAAGACGTCACGGGTAAACAACTAGAGCGAACCGGGCTCGGTTCCCACGGCTCGACTTCCTGGTTCTTACATTCGCGGGTGACTTCGTTCCGCTATATGCACCAATCAGGTCCCACAAACTCAGGGAGAGAATCTAATGACTCTATTACTCGCAACGCGGTGTGGAAAAAATAAATAATAAATGGAAAATAATAAATCTGGTGAAAGTGATTGTGTGTTTCATGCAGTGAAGGGTTTCATGGGAGAAACAATCAGTGGGTAACTATGATGATCAACCAGAAATACATTCAGGTTCACATGGTGCACAGATTAATGAGTTTTTTACAAAAAACATGAAAAATCAATTTTTTCATTTAACCCCTTGGGATCTTGTGTCCCCAATCTTTTGATCCAATAGGTTTCTCTCTGTAAGAGAGATCTAGTTAGGTCTGTTCCCTCAAAATTTTCAACTTTCTCTAGGACTGAAAACTGCAGTTGAGCTATGCTGTGCTTGGCCTCCAACCAGTGTACTGCTAGAGGACTCTTGGTGGATTGATTTCTGATTGTACTTTTGTGTTCCGAAATTCTGATTTTTAGTTTGCGTTCGGTTTTACCAGCATAAAGTTTCCCGCATGGGCACTTTATGTAGTAAATCAGGATATTGGAATTGCAATCTGCGTTGAAAAATAGAGATATAGTTTTGCCTGTTTGCCGGTGATGTATAGGTGTTCCTATGATAACGTTATTACAATGTACGCAATTACCGCATCTTTTCATCCCTTTAAAAGAAGAGATCTGTTTTTGTTTGAATTTGGGTCCTAAAAGTTCTTTCAGATTTTTTGACCTGGTGTAAGCGAAAATTGGCTTTTGATCAAAGATTCCATTAAATTCTCCTTCATTTTGCAAAAGTGCCCAATGTCGGTTTACAATATTCTTGTTCTTTTGAGAACTTGTGGAAAATTTTGAAGCGAATACATGTCTTTCCGTTTTCTGTTTCGCTTTTTGTTGCAACAGATTGACCCTGTCAAATGCTTTGATGCGTTCTCTTGTCTTTGCCAGAATGTCTTTTGGATATCCTCTCTCTTCGTATTTGTTTTGTTGTATGTCTAGATGTTTCTCCAGATCTGAATTCTTTGAACAAATTCTTTTAATCCTCATAAATTGTGAGAGGGGTAAATTATTTTTCGTTTCGGTGTTCGTTTCTATAGTTTACACCTTCTCGGGACAGTTCAACATTAATCTAAAAAATAAAAAAACATTTTAAGTATATATACCTTCAACACAAAATCATCTATCTTTACATAGTGTTTATAAACCTCACCTATCTGTATTGCTACATTTAACCTATAAAACCTGTTATCTTCAAAACAGTGCTTACATCAAGACCTACTATCGCTCTCAAATTTATGCAAAAGCTAACAAAGCATTCCTTACATTTTAATGGTAAGGTGTCAAGCCTTAGAGTTTTAGAGGACAATTGACTAAGTTAGAAAAAGAGGGAATACCTGATATTTATGAAGTTTCTATTTTCATCATTAAGAAGACTTCTAAAAAAACGGATCTCTGTAAATCCTCGTTTCCTTCAAATTCCACTGTGACCTTAGCAGGAAAAATTAATGAAGTATTTTATGAACCCCCTACTATGGTCTCTTATTATAGTAGTGCCATTTCATATGGTTTCACTCAACAATTACCTGTTTTCAATTTAAAGTACAGAGTAAAAGAGCAACGGAAGAGCCACCGGACATCTACCACAAGTGTATTTTGATGCAGACTTGGGTCTTTTCTGAATTTAAGATCCCTGAAAATTAAGAAATGTAAATGTAGTGGGTCTTAATTCTAAGTATTCCTATGCAAAGGGCATAAGTGTGTTGCTCACTTACCACGACTATACATCCTGGTCAAACGTTGTATAGGTTTGATTGGTGGTATCTCGTCATCTATTAGGAAAAAAGTGGGCTTATTTAGGTATCATACTGGACAGGGTGTACATGTTCAGATTTCACCAAAACTTGTTTTCAAAAGCTTCCATCATTAATTCTAAGCTTTCTAACAGGTATATTAGTTCCTGTTTAGAGCATATTATCTTGTTCAAGAATTGGAGATATGTATATCTTGTCTATGTTAATTTCAGCTTCACCATCCTGATATAAAAAATAGTTAAGTTGTTACTGGTTTTTCTAAAAATGTAATTTACTGCAGATCATATTACTATTTGTCATGTTAAATGACATGAATTAACATTTCCTGGCTAATAGAGCTTGTACTGTAGTTGTAATAAGCACAGTTCAAATCTGTCCAGTCACATTGCAAACTGTTCTTATGGTCTAAATACCTAAAAGAAAACATACATCCCAACCTAGCAATCCTACCTGATGGTGCTTGGTCGGCCTCCCTGCTCCTCCGTGCTCAGCGTCATTCACGAAAGTGATTAGCAGGACACGAGGGCTGTTTAAGTACTGCCTCTTCCCTGTGTGACCCGGAAGTAGTCGGGGTGTTTTCAAGAAAATAAATACTGGATACCAAGTTATTAATTGTATCTGGTTTAAAAAGAATACTATTTATGTCGAATTAAGTCGGGCAAATTAGAAGTCTATCCTTTTGGCTTTGTGCGGAATTATTTGAAAATCCGAAAATGATCGTGCCGAAGCCGTCTTTGTGTCTATTCAAACCTCTTTGGGGCCAAAAGTGAAATCCATAATCATGTCGTAATTATAGCAAGCGCTAACATGTTCATTTACAGTTTGGACGAATTTTAAATTAATTTTAGGGTCGTTTTAATGTTGCCGGCCATCTTAAGTTGGGGAAAGTTCGAAGTGATTATTCTTTCTTCAAACATTCTGTCCTTCGTGGTGGGTATTGATTAGTCCACTAATGACCATGCCCTCTTCAATTTATATTCATAAAAGCCGTTAAATTTGGCGTAGACCTCGCATAGTAAGTGCTTTTACTGGAGTCTCGTTAACTTGTATGTTTATGTGGTGGCCATCTTGGATTGGGAAAGTTTCAAGCGATATTATTACGTGGTCTACTATGCATGTCATATAGAAGGCTTTTAGGGTACACAGCGCCTTTCAAATTTCCTTCATACTATGTCTGACATTTCATATGTAATTTAAAACAATCATAAATACGTAAGTTTTATGCAATAACACAGTCGTTCTAGCACCTACTGAGACACACAGTATATTTTCTGTTTCATAGTTGATAATTAACATGTCATGGTCAACAAAGATGCTTTATAAAAACCTTTCTAAAAATAAGATTTTGATATTTAGCGATCTAGTCAACATTATAACAATAAACAATTTCACAGTACATAATACTCAATTTCTTCTGATATTATAATGTGTCAATTGGTTGATACTGTAGAGCAGGTTCAGTAGGTGGGATTTCTGGCATCCTAGGCATATGGTCATCTAATTCCTTGAACATCATCCCATTATACAATAAGACTGACTTTACATTTGTTCACTGTTATCTAGGAAACAAAGGAGCCATAACGATGTCTAATAAACATATTGTTACATCTAATGCTGTTAGTACTGCGAGGGTCTTAAGGAATTTTACTTTACATGTTAAATTAAACCTTGTTACAACTGATACTATGAATACTAAAAGACAGCCTATGTAATTAGTCTTTCCCATTCCTCTTTATTATTCAGTCCTGTCCTAAATGTATTAAACAGGGACATGAAAAATTGTTCCCTTGTTTTTCTCTTGATGTGTATATCTCCTCCTCTCAAGGTTTGGTGCATTACCTCTATACCACACCATTTCAAGTCTTCAATTTGGTGATTATGGGACAGCCAATGTTCTACAAGGGGCGCTGTTTTCTTTCTTGTACGAATGGCAGATTTATGTTCTGTGACTCTGGTTTTGATTTCTCTAGATGTTTCACCAATATAAGCTTTGTTACAGGGGCAAAGTATCATATAAACTAAATTTTTGGTTTTGCAATTGATGAAACTTTTTATTTTGTGTTTGACGCCATTCTGCTCAATCATGTCCACTTTCATCATTGTTGTACAATTGGTACACATATTACAACAAAAATTACCAACAGGTAGAGGTCTTTTGTCTATAGTTTGTTGGCACTCTGTTTTTTCGTCTCTAAAGGTATGGACTAAGCAACTCCTAATTGTTCTGTTTCAGCGGAAACTGAACATTGGTTTAGGGAGTTTTTCACCATCTTTGTTCTTTTAGCAGTGACCAATTTCTATTAATTATATTTTTCACTTTGTTACTAATAGTACTAAAGTTTGTAACAAATATCAGTCTATTGTCTGGAGTCTCAGTCTGTTTTTGTTCTTTTGAAAATAAAGATTCTCTATCGTAATATTTAGCACGTTTGTATGCTTTTTTAATTAGATGTTTCGGATAACCTCTTTCCTTTAATTTGTTGGATAGAGCGTCAGCATGTTTATTAAAATCTCTGATGTCAGTACAGTTTCTTCTTATTCTTAAATACTGACCAAAAGGGATGTTATCCTTTTGACTCTTGGGATGATTGCTGTTGTAATGCAATAGCGTATTTTGGTCAGAAGGTTTTGTATAGAGTTCCACTGCTAAGGTGCCATTATTTACTTTAATACTAATGTCTAGGAATTCAATGCTCAGTTTATTATACTTGGAAGTGAAATGTAAATTCACATCTCCCAGGTTTAGCCAACTGATGAAATCGGTAAGGTCTTCGATGGTTCCGGTCCAGATGAAAAAAGTATCATCGATAAACCTCGACCAACATGTAATGTTCTCAAAGTACGGGGCTGCGGGATTAAAAATATGCTTATCTTCAAAGGCAGCCACATACAAGCAGGCCAGGCTGGGAGCACAGGTGGCTCCCATGCTGGTGCTTTTGACCTGCTTGTAGAAATCATTCTTAAACAAAAAGATGTTGTTTTTAAGAATAATTGTCACACAGTCCATAATAAATGTTGCGTGGCTACTAAGATCTCCAGTATCTTTATTGAAAAAGCCCTCTAACATCTTGATGGTATCATCCTGTGGGATGTTGGTGTAGAGGGCCTCGATGTCTAGTGTTACTAACCATTGACTGTGGATATCAAAAGGATGGCCTTCTACTTTATCTATTATGCTGGTTGTGTCTTTGATGTATGCTTGTTGTATAGTTACTAAGGGCTGTAAGAATTTGTCCACATATTTACTTAGTGGCTCCGTGACCGAATTGATGCTGGACACAATGGGCCGCATAGGTGGATCTAACAGGTCTTTGTGGACTTTTGGGAGTCCGTATAGTGCAGGTATGATGGGAGATTTATTTTTTAAAAATCTGAACTCATCCTCACAAATTATTTCATCCTCCTTAGCAAAATCTAATAGAGAGTTTACTTTTGAGATTTATTTCACTGATGTGAATATTTTATTGGAATTTTATTTAGATTGTAACCCTTATAGGGAGGCATTTTAATAAATTGTGTTTATACCTTTCCAGTTCTATTGTAGTGTGTTTACCTAAAAATCAGAATTTCGGAACACAAAAGTACAATCAGAAATCAATCCACCAAGAGTCCTCTAGCAGTACACTGGTTGGAGGCCAAGCACAGCATAGCTCAACTGCAGTTTTCAGTCCTAGAGAAAGTTGAAAAGTTTGAGGGAACAGACCTAACTAGATCTCTCTTACAGAGAGAAACCTATTGGATCAAAAGATTGGGGACACAAGATCCCAAGGGGTTAAATGAAAAAATTGATTTTTCATGTTTTTTGTAAAAAACTCATTAATCTGTGCACCATGTGAACCTGAATGTATTTCTGGTTGATCATCATGGTTACCCACTTATTGTTTCTCCCATGAAACCCTTCACTGCATGAAACACACAATCACTTTCACCAGATTTATTATTTTCCATTTATTATTTATTTTTTCCACACCGCGTTGCGAGTAATAGAGTCATTAGATTCTCTCCCTGAGTTTGTGGGACCTGATTGGTGCATATAGCGGAACGAAGTCACCCGCGAGTGTAAGAACCAGGAAGTCGAGCCGTGGGAACCGAGCCCCGTTCGCTCTAGTTCTTTACCCGTGACGTCTTAGGCGTTCTGCGTTTCAATTGGTTAACACACGGATGTCACGCTACGTATAGCAGGCAGTTTTGCCGCTGTACACAAACCTTCGGCAACCGCCACAAGAGTTGATACGGCAGAAGAGTCCATCCGTTAAATCACCCAGGTATGCACTATGTCCAGTGGTTTTCAAAAGGTCGCTTATGGTTTATCCGGTTCACTGACGTCGGTTTCTTCTCGGTTTTGTCTTTGTAGAATTGTCCAACGCTGCATTTCTCCACGAGGGTGAGTTCAGTCTTTCCAAGCGCATTCGGTGGTCATTTTATTTTAGTCCTGCATTCGGTACCAGGACGTTGATTACATGGCATTTCCTTTGTTAATTTCAGAACTTTGTTTGCGCCAAGAAACATAGGGTAAGCCCATTTCACATTAATCACGTGGCTATGAGGTGGAGGTATGTTTAGCCTGAGCACTCACATAAAACACATGATAACACTTGGTCCCAAATGTAACGACCTGTTTTCTAAAACATATGTCTCAATCTGTTTAGATTTCAGGCCCCGGAGGAAGAGCCCCATTAGGCTCGAAATGCATCGGGCATCTCAATGAATAATTAATTGGATGATTTGCTATGTTTTGTTCATTGTATAAATTCTGCTGCCTAAGTATCAATGTGTAAATAATTGTAACAAATAAGAATGACGTTTTCAATGTATTGAATTGAAAAGATATGGTGATAAATTCAACCTTATTTTGAAATCAAAAATTAAGAATTGAAAAATAAACTAAAACAGTTTCGCAACAGTGCACAGTGGTCGGGTGTGACTTCACTCGAGATAGGTTGAACTTGAAATGCAACAACAATGTCAATTGTCACTTGGTCAAACAGAACACCAACAGCAGGCAGAGGCACTTACCACCCAGTAGGCAAATGAGACAGATTCTAACACGCCTCTCTGGGATTACTCTTCTATTTTGGTGTAAATTTACTTTGTTTGGCTATTCACCATTTATGAGTATGAATTTACTATAAAGTGCAGGCTTACATGTCTCCATCCCATGAAACATAGGGCATTCTAGTGTATAAAGTTACTACTTGTAACTTTTCACGTGTAGAGGGAGATCTCTTTCACTGAGGCAGTGATCTCCCTGTGGTAAAATATAGGGAAATAATTCAAATTGTATTAAAGTTTGAAAAATTATAAACACATTTTAAAATATAGGAAACACTTTTAAAAAATGTTACACCACTAGTGACTGAATTTTGAACGGAATTTCAAAAATGTTTACATTTATTAATCACACATATAAAGTTATTCCCCTTATATATAGAATTCATTTATATTAACTTAATTCACTTTTATCAAAATGGTTACATTTATTTTTACATTTGCTAAAGTTAATAAAATAATTGAAAATAAACTAATAATTATTGTGAACCTGTTGGACTTGGCCCTTCTGGCAGGTTCACCCCTAAACTTTTTGCTTTTAATTGTGACTTGGTGCTAGTTATTTTTGGCGTCTGTGCACTTTACCACTGTGTCCCAGGATAATGTGCGTGTGTGTGGTGAGGTTGGCCTGCCCTCCTCTAGCAATGGATGGGGAATGTATGTGTCCCTGGTAGTTCCTGATGCGTGGAGAGTGCAGGTGCGAGTTTGGTATGTGCGGACTCGTGTGATTAAATGCTGCGTTAATATGCCTAGTGTGGAAGTGCCACTTCTAGAAGTTGGCATGTCTGTCTAATAACTGTGAAATGACTGTCTGGATTGTGATTGGCTGGAGCTGGCTGGTTAGCCTGGCTCCAGGAGTCAGGATGGGTCTGCCCCGGTGGTGAATAGGGAGATTGACAGCCAGATGGGTGGGAGGAGTGCACCTGGGACCTGAAAAGGGCTGGTCTTTCCCCACACAGTGCTGGCCCTGCCCCCCTGTGGTGCGACTGATGACCCTAGCCTGGCCAGTGAAGGGTGAGAGGGGCTGAGCACAACAGAGTACTCCAAAACCAGCTGCGTCTGGTTTTCCCCCCACCCTGCAGACAAAGACAAAGGGTTTCTGTGTATAAGAGGGGGCTGTGACCCCATGAAAAGGGTTCTCTTCTTCCTGACCTGAAGAGGTGGGCCTGCTGCTGCTGAGCACCAGGCGGATACCGTCACTAGGGACTGCCTCCCTGCCTGGAGGGCCCTGTGAGTTGGACTCTGGGCCCAGCCCTTGCACCCTTGCCTACCTTTCCGATGGACTTGCCCTGGACTTTTTCGCCCCTCAAGCGCCTGGGAGCGCTTTACTTTTGGTTCTTGGTGGCGCTTTATTTTCCTCCAGAGGAGCGCTGTTTGACTGGCCACTTAGCCCTTTATATTTTAGGTGGAAGCAGGTGTCCACCCTGCATTTCGGCCGCCTTGGGAGCAGTCTTAGTGGGTGTCTATGCCGCATTTTGCCGATTCTGGCACGGGTGCCCACCCCGCAAAATAGCCGATTTTTTATTATCTCAAGCCGGAGCCTACCTCGCGCATTTATATTTCTTTGTTAACCCCTGACGGGAGCCGACCCCGCCAGGGACCTTACCTCTTAAACGGGTGCCTACCCCGTAGTATTGCCAGAGAAGTCACCGTCGCGGCCAGGGATTACCAGGAGCCAGGCAACCCACGCCGAGACATAGGCAGGGCCTAGCCGAATGGCAAGGAAGTTCCGGTCGGCGAGCAAAGCAGGAAGTGCACGGAAGCCTACCCCGCGCTCCTGCACCACTGGGGAAAGGCAGCGTCTAACCCCGGGGCTCCCGTGAATGAGGGAGAGCCCTGGCCCACCTGCCTGCCCGGGCGGAAGTGACCTGAAGCCTCGCGGGCTCCGTAAGCAAAGTCCAGGTCCCGAGGAGAGGGACCGGGAGAAGGGAGCCTTGCCATAGCGGGAGCCCACCCCACAGTGAGGAGCCCCATGTCTGCCTGCGTGACTAGAGCCTCGGAGGCTCCACCCGAGTCGAGGGTAGCCCGGGCCCTGGAGAGGACCCCTGCCAGAGAGATCAGCCCGGTGAGTGGGCTGGAGATGGTCTGGTGGAACGGGAGGACGGGTCCACGAGAGGGAGGAGCCCGGTGAGCAGGGCTTAGGGGGCCATTATTTCGAGTCCCCCGAGCGGGACTCCAACGTTTGGGGACAGTTGTCAGAGCCCACGAGAGGCTCCTGGGCATTTGGTTATTTTGAGTCCCCCGAGAGGGACTCCAACAATTTTGGGAGCATTCCTCGAGCCCACGATGCTCCACCTGAGTTAGGGGCATTTTGCATCTTGAGCCCACAAGGCTCTCACGTGTTCTTGGGCCCCATTGTTTATTCAGAGCCCAGAAGGAGAGCCAGGAGGCACGCTGGTGCCAGGCTCCCTTCCCCAGCTGCCCAGCACTTAGTGGGCAGCTGCTACGTTTAGGCCCCTTGTGCATTCTTCTTTGGCTGCCTGCGCGGCTTGCCCTGACTTTGCTGGACACAGGGCGTTTCAGACCCTGAGAGGTCAAGTTGGCCTGGGGAGACAGTTTATGTGTTGGGCCCTTGTGTGGGGTACATGTTTTTACCTAATGTGATTTTTGAGCAAATGTGATTACTTGCCTATTGTGATTTATGCAAAGCTTGTTGCCTATACCTCTAAATGTATTTTTATGCCTAGGAGGTTGTTTTTACTAGTATAGGTAATGCTAGTGAGTTCATGATTCCCTGCGTGATATTTGCCTAAGGTGCTTAGGATTGCGTAGCGTGTTCCTACCTTTTACCAGTGGTTACTGGTTGTGTGCTATATTTGCTATTTGATACTACAGTTATTATATGTTCTATGTGCTAAGCGTTATTCCTACAAAGTGCTAATTCTACCAAGTGCTAGTTCTAAAAGGGCTTATTTGGACAGTCGTCCCTGTGGCCCCGTCCTGTGTATATAATCCCCTGTAAATTCTGCCCGTGCCTATGGCACATTGTAAAATGTGTGTTTATTATCTAATGTGTTTGGTATAATACAAAGGCTATTTTTATATATAACCTTTTGTGGAGTTTCCTTTGTGGTGAGCCTTTAGGTGTTGTTGCTGGGTGCGTGCGCAAATGCTTCACTCATTGCCTCTGGGATAAGCCTGAATGCTCGTGCCAAGGTACCAAGGGGGTGAGCAGGGGTTATCTTTGGCAGGTGACTTACTTGCTCTGACTAGAGTGGTGGTTTCTGCCTGGCTTTGGCGCAAGCCTTTGCCAACCAGAAATCCCATTTTTAACAGAACCTATATATATTTTTAAGAAGTCTAAACACATTCATTTATTGTAACATCATTTTCAATGGGGTAGTTTTTGTAGTCCCTACCTTCATTGTTCTCTAAGGGGGGTGTTCTAATATCACTGGATGTGTACTGCTGGACTTACTCCAGGTCTGAGCTGGATGACATTTACTATAGTTTTAGATTCTTTTTGGCTGAAGTAACTTTAGAAGATCGTGAATAGCAATGGTTGTACTCTTTAATGGGTGGGTGCATGTCCCTCACTGAACCCGTCCCCTAAACCGTTCTTACTCCTCCCAAAACCTCTCTGCTTTTCTAGGTAGTACCCTTTCATATGTTTGCATATATATCCACAGTCAGAATGGAGATATATGCATAGAAAAGATAAGAACATGGCATTGAGCTGTGTCCTCACAGCAAACTTCAGAGTCCATGTTGGTCAATTGGCAGGGTCCGTAAATGCAAAACTGGACCTAGGGATCCTGTCTAACATCTAACATTGGTCCACAGACCTGAGAATGAGTCATTAGGAAAAAAACAGAGAGCCTTTCCTGAAGCCTGCTTATTCAGGCAACCTGTCAAATGGGGTTTGGTAGTTAGCGGTAAGTTCGTGAAAGGGAATGGCCAGAGCCAAGGTCCTGTGGTGAAATCCTTTTCTGTGTGGGAAAAGTCTGTTCTCATTGGGGGTTATGGCAAGTTAAGCGCAAGGCTTGGCTGGTAGGCAGACTGGCTTTGCACATCCGGGTTTGGCTATCTGCATAGGGCAGGGTAAAAAGCCTGGGCCAGAACCTTTGGCTAAGTCCCACTGTGCATGGCTCTGAGGATCGGGGTTAGCTGCCCATGATTGGGTTCTCCAGTGTGCCTGGCCAGAGTCAAGGCCATGCAGCCAATCCCCCCTAAAAATGCACAGTGAGGGTAGGCTGCCTAGAGTGGGTTCCCAACCTAGTCGTGGTCAGAGGGCAATCTATGTAGCACATGACATTCAAGCTATGTGGCCAAGTCCTGTTGAACATGTGTGTGCAGTGAGGGATGCCAATCAAAGGTGTTTAGGTACATGGCCTTGCAGCGCCATTGACCTCTGCTGTGTACAGCCGAAGGCCATGCAGGATAGCCTCCTGGGAGTGTGTTGGGCACAAGACCTGGGCAGCAGGCATTGGTTGCCCAGCTTCACCTGTGCATCCCCTCCAGCACCTGTCCGAAGAATCAGGTAAGATGGTGTGGGACCCTCTGGGGGTGTCGGTACCATTCGTACATAATTTTGTAATGAGCCTCCCCTAAAAACACAGAACGATTAAACTTGGGTATATCTCTATTTAGTGAGGCCCATTGTTTCTTCTGCAATGTGGTGTCCAAGAGTGCATCCCAGAACCTTTGGTATCTAGGGGTTTCGATGGGAACCCAACACCCGTATGAGTGAGCATAGGAAGGAGATGGTCTCCCTTGAAGAGACCCCGGACTGGGCAAATTTCTCGATTGGAAGTAAATCCCTGGTGGCCTCCTGCCTTATCTACGGTTGAAGAACCCAATGCTTAAGCTGCACAAAGGAAAATTCCTCAGCTGGCTGAAGATGAAAGGCCTGGGTGCATTCTGTGAAACAGATGAGAAATCATGAGACAGCCCCCCTCCCGCCAACCCTCAAAGGGCCCCTCCTGTAGTGCTGGAGGAAACTCTGGCTTGAAATGGATGGGCGTGTATGGGGAAGGGAAGGTGGTAAGAGGTGTGGATATGTTCAATAGATCCCAAACCCCATGGCTGGTTGCCGTAGGTGTGCTGATATAGGCATTGAGTGGTCGATGTTGTTTGTGTTTCCACAAGAGATCCCAGATCATTCTTCCTCTTATTTGTCGATCCATATGGAGCCAGAGCTTTTCCGATCCTCGTAGGGGCCGCTCTGTAATCACTCTCAATTGAGCAGCCCTATATTATCCCAAGGCCAACCCTTCCTCATTCTTTGACCACTTTAACACGCAGTTGGAGAGCCTTGCTCTCTGCCCCTGCCAAATGAACTTGGTGATCATTGTTTTCAGTTCGGAGAAAAGCGCCCGGTCAATGGAGATCGGAAGGCCCTGGAAGAGATATAGTAAATGCAGGAGAATATTCATTTTTATAGCATTTACTTGCCCTATCCAGGAGAGGTAGGCTGTCCACAATCTGGCAAAATCAACAGAGGAGGGTAGTTAGCTCCATAGAGGTGCTCCAGCTTGGGGGTGAGTTTTATTCCCAGATAAGTATTGTCTTTGTGTGTACTCCGGAAGGGGGTCGCACCTTCAATAGCCCGCATGGACTCCTTAGGGACCCTAAGGTGAAGGAGGAAGGAACTTGAGAGGTTCACCTTGAAGCTCCAGGCCTGTTCATAGGAGGCGAGTTTAGCCTAGATTGCTTGGAGAGAGGATTGCAGCCTTGTGACTGGAATAAGCACATCATACACAAATAGGGATATCTTGTGTTCGTCCGTGCCAAATGGGACTCCCCTATGTCCGGGTTGTATCGAATGCGCTCCTCAAATGTTTCTATGCTGAGCGCAAATAGGAGGGGGGATAAAGGGCACCTCTGATGGGTGCCCCTCGAGAGGTTAAAAGGTTCTGAGGCGACCCCGTTGACCACAACCTTAGAGCGCGGTGCGCAGTAATTCACTCGGACCATGCCAATGAAGGTCTCAGCGAAGCCAAACAGACCTAAGTTACTGATCACAAAGGCCCAGTAAACCTAGTCAAAGGCCTTCTCTGCATCAAGCGAGAGAAAGACCGCGGATGTGGCCTTCCTCTGTGCTTTCTAAATGATGTGTACTACTGTTCGGAGTTTATCATGGGTCTTCCTCCCCTTGATGAAGCCCGCTTGGTCGGACTACACGAGGAATGGCATGATGTTTTCTAGGCCGGCAGTCAAGATTTTGGAGTAAAGCTTGGCGTCCAGATTTAGAAGCGCTATAGGTCTATAAGAAGAGCATGTTAGAGAGGTCTTTCCCTTATTTGGGAATGACGGAGATAAGGCCTCACCCATTGAAGGGGTCACCTTGTGTGTAACAGCAATGACGTTGAAGAGCGTCACTAGACGGTGGACGATTTCTGGGGCAAATGTACAATAGAAGTGGGCATTAAGGCCGTCAGGGCCGGGCTCTTTTTGGAGCTTAGGCGAAACGAACACCTTTGGACCTCCTCAGCGGTAATGGAGCTACTTAACTCCTCATTGGTGGAGGTGGGAATCTGGGGCAGGGCAAGGCCCTCCAAGTATTGGTCTTGGACGCGTGTGTCTAATTGGTCAGCTGTGTACAGGGAGTGATAAAAGTCCCCAAAAGCCTTGGCCTTCCCCAACTCACTCTTGTGGGAGACCCCCCCCCCATCAACTATGCACTTGATGTAGTCCTTCTCCTGCTGCACTCATAGCTGAAGTGCCAATAACGAGCCCACCTTGTTCCCTCCCTCATAATTACAGGCTTGTAGGCGTTAGAGGGTCTTTTCAGTCCCATTAGTGTAGATGGCTTGAAGCTTCCCTTTTACCTGAGTAACCTCACAGAGGGATTGTCCCGAAGGAGTAGACCTTTGGTCATTCTCGGCAGTGCAAAGCTCACCCTCGAGAAGAAGGCGTTCTCTCTTGCAACGCGCCTTAAGCGTGGCCTCTAGCTTAATACACTTCCCCCTAATAACCGCCTTGAAGGCATCCCATTTATTGGCTAGGGAGGTTTGCGAGAGGTCATTGAGGTTAAAGAATTCTGTAATTGCCTTTCTTAGTTCGTCCCTGAGGAGTCTGTCTCTACACAGGAAGTTGAGAAAGTACCACCTGGCGAGTTTGGAGTGCGGGGCAGGCCAGTCTAAAACCAGCTCTAAAGTTGCGTGATATGAGAGGCAAATCGGATGAAATTGTGATTCTGTCACTGTATAGAGAAGGGACTGGCTTATGAATGCATGGCGAATGTGAGAAAAAGGAATAATCCTGCGTCGCACGATGGGCCGACCTCCAGACATTTACTAATCACAACTCCATAGGTGCTTCTTTAAGTGTTTTGCTGAACAGCCCCCCTGGTGCCCTCTGGGAGTGTGAGGTGTCCATTGCCAAGTCCCATATCAGATTGAAGTCTCCAACCAGCAGGATGTTACCCCGTGCAAACCCCTCTAACGAGTTAAGAAAAGAGAGAAAAAATGTTGCTGCCCTGTGTTATGTGCATAAATCGTGGCTATGGTGCAGGCTCGGCCTCGCAGTTCTCCCCTAACCATTTAGAACCTCCCCTCCTTGTCTGTTTTCGTGTCATGGCGATGAAATGGGACCGAGGTATGAAAAAGGAGTGTCACCCCGTTGTGTTTCGTGTGTGCCAAGGAGCGGAAAATCTGTGGATAGGCCCTATGCTTCATTCGCTTTTCCTCCTTGCATGGGAGATGTGTCTCTTGAAGGGCAGCTATTTTAATCTGGTGATCGTGTAAGAATTCCCAAACCTGGTTCCGTTTGTTAGCGGAATTGAGGCCCTTCACATTCCATGTTAAGCAGGGAACCTCCACCAGCTAGTGTTCAAACCTTCCGCTTGTTGCACCCCTGAGCTTCGGAATGCACTACCCTCCCAACCCCCGCCCCCTCCTCCTCTCATACCACAGCAATCTAAAATAAAAGCCTAAAGAACCATGACACCCAAACTATACTAACAATAACAAAAACAAACCATAATTGTAAGCTCGTGGTTTCTCTACAGCAAAGGAGAACCGTAATTCAAGCATTGTCTGGGGCGAACAAAATTCCGCCTCCAAGGCCAATTGAACTGTTACATAGCCACCAATTTCATCAGAGTTAGGAATAACCCTAAGTGCCGATGACGGCCTGAGCACCCTTGACACTCTCCTCCCCCCCAACCTCAGCACTAATCGACAGAGTTGGCTATGACCGAAGAGAAAGAGTCTAAGGTCTTTGTCAGGACATGCCAGCTGAGGACCCGATCAAGGCCCCTGCATGCAGTACTGCAAGTGTACAGTGGGTAGCAGATACTTCATCAACCTGTAGCGTTCTTGCCAGCTCTCCGCTGCTGAAGCCTCTTGCTTCCTCGGACCAGTTGGTTCTTCCACTGCTCTTGAGACTGGTGCTTGGGTTGGAGCTGGCAACTCGATACCAGAATAGATGATGCCTCTTCCAAATCAGTGCAGTGGTAGTTTGTGTTATCTAGAGAGAAGGCTAATCCAAAGGGGTACATTCATCTATATTTCACCTTGCAGTCTCGACTGGACGAAATAGCTGTCGTCTGGCAAGTGTGGCTTGGGCTACATCCTGGTAAAGGGAGCACGTTGCACCCTGGAAGGATAGGTTTTTGGTTGCTGTTGTTTTCTGTCGAACCAGCTCCTTGGTTTTGAAGGAGCTAAATTTTGCCAGAACTTCCCTGGGCTTCTTGGCTTCCCCTGCAGCATGGGAACCCACTTTGTGGACCCGCTCAAGATACACCTCCAGCTCAGAGTCTCCCAGCAGAGTTGAAAAGAGACCCACCATGAAGGCTTCCATATTAGGACCTTCGCAATCTTCTTTCAGGCCCCTCACCCGGATGTTGTCCCGTCAGGAACGGTTCTCTTAGTCATCACATCGAAGCACCGTGGCTTTCAGCTGGGATCTCTAGGTTATGTTTTTTAACCATATTCAGATTTTATCTGTGGTGAAATGCAGAGGTGTTTTTTGACATATGTTAAGCTCAATGATTATCACATTCAGTAAAGAAATCAAAAGTTAAATTGGTGTTATAGTTAGGTATGGTAATAAGATTTTAACATATGTTAAAAATGAATAAAATAGAAATTCACTGAAAACCCAAAGATTAACGTGATGGTATAGCCAGGGAAAGAAATGAATAGGAGCTAACATTTAGCAAGCATTGGCAAAGCCAATAGGTTCTCGTCTATGTGAAATCTATTGGCTTAGTAATGTTTTTTATATGTTACGCAGCAGTGCAACATGGTTTCAAGTACAAAATAAGGTACTGTAAAAGTGCTATGATGCAGCCAGCATTGACCGCATCATTGTTTTTTGTTTTTTTCTACTGTGAGCCTTGCTGCACAGCCAATCAACTGCTGTGCAACATGTAAAATAAACGTGACAGAGCCAATACATTTTGCATACGCGAAAACTATTGGCTTTGCCAATGCTTGCTTTTCATTTATGTTATGTTATGTTAAAATTACTAGTACAGCGCACGGCCACCAAGCGGTTTCATGGCGCTAGGAGCGGAAGGGCAATGATGAGAGGCGTTGTTACTCATAGGCTTGCCGAAACAAGTGGGTTTTCAGAAGTTTTCTGAATAAGGTGTAGCTGGATGTTAATCTGAGTTTGTTTGGGAAAGAGTTCCAAAACCGGGGTGCCAGAGAAGAGAACCTGAGGCCACCATGTTTTTTCCGTTTGAACGCGGGGAAGGTACGCAAGTTGTGGTGGGAGGAGCAGAGATCGAGGGAGGGGGCATACCGATGAATCCTGGAGGCGATAAAGACAGGACCCTGACCAAGTAACGCCTTGAAAATGGTGCAGCCAAGTTTGAAGACGCAGCGTTTAGACACCGGGAGCCAGTGAAGGTTCTTCAACAGGGGGAAACATGTTGGTGTTTGGGTTGGCGGAAAATAAGCCTGGCAGCTTGGTTTTGTACCAGCTGTAGGCGGTGAAGCTTGTAGGCCGGTATGCCAACATAAAGATCTATGGCGTAGTCACTGCGAGAAGTGACCATTTTACATCCAAGATTTAAAAAATGGAAGTCATCAGCACTCTGAGAAGCTTGTTCACTCCCATCCTTGGGGCTCTGTTTATCTTGTGTCACATGTCCTTGCCTTGGAGGCTGTCTCATTGGATGTCAGCGCCTATTATAGATCTGTGTATAAGAAGCACTTGGCCACAGGCTTGAAAATTAGTAAGATAGCTCAGCAGCCCAAAGCACCTGTAGCGGAGATTTGAGTGCAACTTTTTCTTTTTTTTAATTTGTATTTATTGCTTGGAATATAGTGTTCACAATTGTTCCCTCTCAGTCAGCTCCCACTGCTTCAAATATCAAATGACACTCATTGTACTTCTACAAATCACCGACTGTCCCAATCTGACATTATTAATTTCCTACAATTCACAAAATGATTGGGCAATATAGTACATATTTCCTCAGTTTTTAAAGACAGGAAATAAAACCCAAAATATTTGCAGAGTGACAGTGTGAAAACAGTACTGAGATATGACCAGCAACTCATAAGGTGATAGTGCACACCTTTAAGGCAACGAGAACAAGGAACATATCAAGAGTTGTACAATGTAATAACGTGACAGTGTGCATACAGTACATTATATAAACAGTCAAATTATCTATTTGCTAACAATAATACAGCAATGCAGAAAGGCCTGACTATTTGCCGATTAACCAATGTAATAGAGTGGCAGTAATGAAGGCACATAGAGCGCAGAGTGCCCTCTCACTTTCCATTCGAGAATTACACAGGGGGACCAAACCCGATATCGGAACAATGACGTGATGATGCAGGTACAGTGTGTTTTACACACGAACTAACTGGTCGTTGACTGAAACTGAAGGCAAGCTGCTGAATAAAGTGACATTGCAAGAGCCAAAATACCAACGGTGTTACTAAATTACTATGTAACTTCCACGAACCACAACTTCCACAGAAAAAGCCCTCTGCATCTTTTTATAGCGTTGTATATTATTCGCCCGGGCATAATGCCAGTATCTCCTTGTGCCAGTTTTTCACATCTTGCGTACCCACTCCTCAAATGTGAGCTTCGCAGGAGACTTCCAGTGACTGGTAATATTGGACTGGACCACTACAGTTAAGATAAAAAACAAATTGGGCACATTGCTTCCAAAACTTTAGTGGGATGGTAATGCCAAAGAAAATAGAGCTAGGTGAAGGTTTGACCCAAACTGTATTGAAATGTAATAAAAAATTGGTGACCAAAATTCGGAAACCGTATGGAACGACAAGAACACATACCACAATCACCCACTTCCTTACATCTAGGGCATTTTGTGGGTGATGCGCAAAACATGTTGTTATGCCTCTCTGGGCTGTAATGAAACATCCAAGTAGGCCCGATTGTACCGGGTGGGCCAAACCCACCCAAACATGAGCATGTTGTTTTTCTTCTTCTTCTAAGAGTTGCGTGATTGAGCCTGGGCTCTTTCTCACAGGCACCCCCAACGCATCTCCTTTTAGAATGGTAGGCTGTGTCCCTGCCCACTCATGCAGGTAGAATAGGGCATGGCGAAGGGGACAAATCCTTTCTTTGGCACGGCTAACCTTTGCTTGCTGCGTGGATATTTTCTTCTCTATTCAGTCCTGGAGAAAAGGGGTTTATTTATCCTGATTCACCTGTCCTGACCCCTTCAGCTGCTTTTCAGATCGGGCTGTTACAGAGTTCCAATGGAGCAGGTAAGAGAATGTGTGGCTATTCCATTTTATTTATTTTTTATCTGCAAAGGCCGAGCAAGATACATACTTTGTGTATGCTGCGAGAATGTGTGGCCCGCTATTTGATCATATTTTTTTTAATCTGTGCGGTCCCAGCAAGACACATACTTCGTGTATGCCAAGTATATTTAATTTAAATCGTTTTCATGACTGGATCTGCCACGAATGCAAGACTACAGTAAAAATGCACAGATACCTCTGGTGATTAATGATTCTACTGGAGAGCAATCCTTTGTCTGTTGGCACTTTTGAAATGCAGATAAACTGTAGTTTCTGTGAATAGCTCAGTGGGTTACTGCTTGTGCTACAGAGATCCTCTTATTAATTGCTTTTCAGAAGTTACAATCATAACAGGACAGTGACCTATCAACTGTCATCAAAGAGCCGCATACAAACCTGAATGCTATAATTAGAACTTGTGTGTTGCGATATAGTTAGAATTTCCCAAGTCTTTCATTATTCCAATGTTGCTATAAAGAGTGTGTTTGAGCATAGATATATTTATATATTAATCAGTAAAGACATCCCCCCCACACCACCAATGGGGTATGCTTTAAATCCAGTGTTTGTGCTTCTCCATACCAAACCTCTTAAAACATAGTTCCCACCAGTATGGATGACATGTGATTCCTACACCTGGTAATCCTCATTGGCTTATGTGACATTCCTGTGAATTCCTACACTATGAGTAGAGCTATACAACCAATGAAAAGCATATGAGAGAGGAGCTATGGAGAGAAGAAGGAAACTGTTAGAGGGTGGCAATTAGGGAATCAGAGGAGGAGGTCAATAGGTGGAGCGGTTACGGGGAGATCAAGGGCACTGTGGAGGATGATAGTGAGGGAATCTGAGGAGGAGTGCTTCAACAAAAGAGGGGGGGACCAAGGATCTTTTTAAGGTCCAGTGTCCATGCTCCTTAATTATAAATGTATACCAAAAAAGGGAACACTGTTCCTAATGCAAGGTGCAAAAGTCACCCATGCAAAAGGGTGCAAAAAAGTCACCCGTTTAAAACCAGGGAAAGAAAAGAGAAAGAACAGGGATCCTAGGTAACAGTCCCCACTAGTGATAGGAAAACCATCTTGTTGTCCTCTGTTGCCCTCACACACCCCGAAAGGTGTCATGCTTCATCATTGGGCAGTTGCTCCTCGTAGGGCCGGCGCTGCAATCCCCTACGGGTCCCCCGAAGGGTCTCTTTATCGGAGATCTTTTTATAGGACTGCCGGTTGATGCATGTGGGTGTGTGGGGTGTGGGGAAAGGGTTCAATTGAGGGTAATAAAGTGACGTGCAAGTGTGATATAAAAATAGGGTCACCATGCAGCAAAGGTAAATTGGTGTACCCAGAGTAGACTCAACTACTAATTAAAATCTCGCCCCACTGGCGTACAATCCTATTAGTCAATAAAATAGTGCATAAATGATCCTTTGTTTTTATCTATCCACATTATAAAGTGCAAATGCATATCTTAAATGTTTAATTGTAGTGCAAATTTTGCTTATGTAAAATAAAGTGCAAAAGTGCGATGTTGTACGTTCTGTGCAAATACGCAATTTAACAAATGCCTTCATACTATCTGTGCAAATACGCAATGTCGACAGATATAATCATAATAGATCAAAAGCAAAAAGTATTGCTAAATTGGAAAGTGATGCACTTCACAAACATTTTTTTAGTAACCACATGTGTTCGAGCAAAAATTGCTGGGATAAATCCCTAATACTAACAGTTTACATGATTTTACTTCTGAATAGGTGCATGCGCGCCCATCCTAAGGATTTGTGGAATTACCAAATCACTCTGCATTGTACTTATTTTCACAAATGTAACAGTCCATTGTTACTAATGAAACAAACAAATTGTAATAACGGTGAAGGAGTGAATAAGTGTCTATAACCAATAATACTAGACAACTTGGGTAGTGAAGGAATACATCAAAATAAATCAAAATGTACCAGAAATTGCAAATTAGCAAACGTTAATGTTAAAAACTCATTCTTAAGATGTTAAATCACATCTTAATTTGCTTTTGAGTATGACAAAGTGGCTTGGACATGTGTTGAGAAAAGACAGGGCCGCTGTCAAGACCCATGTTTTCCTGAACTATTACACGATGCTCTGATTGCTGGTAAGACATGGAAGATGACTGAATACCTGTATGTCAAGATTTACTTTTTAATGCCCTTAATGAAGTTCTGGGACAGATTAAAGAAAATATATATATATAGGCTCCAAGTTACCCACAGGTAAGGAATGCACTCATCCAGCAGCCCTTATTTAAGCGGGTAAAGGACATCACTGCATCCCAGTCTGCAGCTTCTCATGTCTCGATTGAAAGCCTGACGCGTTTCTGAGCCTACGCTCGTCTTCAGAGGCTCGACTTGAGTTGACGCTTTGACACTCCCACTCGCACTGCTTTGTGGGACTTATAGTCCGTGTCTCTTCCCTGTATGGGTGCATGTTCTACCATTTCACAGCCCTGGATGGGCCCCGGGATGCAGATGTCCATTGATCCCTCGGCTGCTGCTTCACAGTAGGCTCGGCGACTTCCGGCCCATGACCCCCTGTGGTTTTTGAGCGTGGGGTGCATACCTTCGCAGCTGGGCTGCCCCGTGTAAATGAAAGCTCCAAGTTACCCACAGGTAAGGAATGCACTCATCCAGCAGCCCTTATTTAAGCGGGTAAAGGATATCACTGCATCCCACTCTGCAGCTTCTTATGTCTCGATTAAAAGCCTGACGCGTTTCTGAGCCTACGCTAGTCTTCAGAGGCTCGACTTGAGTTGACGCTTTGACACTCCCACTCGCACTGCTTTGTGGGACTTATAGTCCGTGTCTCTTCCCTGTATGGGTGCGTGTTCGCCATTTCACAGCCCTGGATGGGCCCCGGGACGCAGATGTCCATTGATCCCTCGGCTGCTGCTTCACAGTAGGCTCGGCGACTTCCGGCCCATGAGCCCCTGTGGTTTTTGAGCGGGGGGGTGCATACCTTCGCGGCTGGGCTGCCGCGTGTAAATGAAAGCTCCAAGTTACCCACAGGTAAGGAATGCACTCATCCAGCAGCCCTTATTTAAGCGGGTAAAGGACATCACTGCATCCCAGTCTGCAGCTTCTCATGTCTCGATTGAAAACCTGACGCGTTTCTGAGCCTACGCTCGTCTTCAGAGGCTCGACTTGAGTTGACGCTTTGACACTCCCACTCGCACTGCTTTGTGGGACTTATAGTCCGTGTCTCTTCCACGTATGGGTGCGTGTTCTGCCATTTCACAGCCCTGGATGGGCCCCGGGATGCAGATGTCCAGTGATACCTCGGCTGCTGCTTCACAGTAGGCTCGGCGACTTCCGGCCCATGACCCCCTGTGGTTTTTGAGCGGGGGGGGGTGCATACCTTCGAGGCTGGGCTGCCGCGTGTAAATGAAAGTTCCAAGTTACCCACAGGTAAGGAATGCACTCATCCAGCAGCCCTTATTTAAGCGGGTAAAGGACATCACTGCATCCCAGTCTGCAGCTTCTCATGTCTCGATTGAAAGCCTGACCACAGGGGGTCATGGACCGGAAGTCGCCGAGCCTACTGTAAAGCTCGAACGGCTGAATGGAATTACACCAAATTTGGCAAAGAGGTAGTCCTTAGTTCAGACTCGTGCCTTTTGCTTAAATGGTGTAAATCCATTCAGTCATTCCTGAGAAAATGACATTTAAATGTATGTATATATATCCTGCCAATAAAAAGAAAACGAAGCGCGGGCTCCTGCGCTTCTATGATAATTAGTAGAACAAGGGGAGCTTGGCCCTTCGGGGACAAGTGAGAAGGCTGGGCCTAAATTTAGGGAACAAACAAGTGTGCCTCTCACTATTTGATAGAAGCCAAAAATCAGGGCGTTTGAAGACGCTATTTGTCGTATTCAACACGGTATTTTTATTTTTACCATTAACTTATATAGTTTGTCAGAAGTTTGTCGCAAATTCTGTACTTTGTCATACATGTTTTATGTCTCTATCTGTTGACCGCATTCAGGTCTATGTTTAAGTTTGACAATGTGTTGCAATGATTGATACAAACGTTGTGTAAAAACTGTTGTGTTTTACAGTTCTTTTCTGCTGATCATATGTTGTTTGCGACAAACTTCTATGATAATTAGCCCCCGGGGGCCAAATACCCCCCTCACTGCCCCGGGGACCACCACCCCCGGGTCAAAAGCATGTGTAATTGCAGGGGGCACATGGCCCCCCGCAGCCCCGGGGACCGCCAACCCCGGGGGCTTAAATGTATAATATGGAGGGCCTCTAAGACCCACCCGAGCCCTGGGGACCGCCACCCCTCGGGCGCTACTTCATTGTTATTGCAGGGGGTACAGAGCCCCCTGCAGCCCCAGGGACCGCCACCCCTGGGGCTTAAAAGTTCTCCTAGGGGGATCCTCTAAGGCCCCCCCAAGCTCTGGGAACCGCCACCCCCAGGGCTTATTTTTGTTTACATATAAAAAAACCTGTGTCGGTGGGCTTGAACCCCCCCACAATCCCCGGGGACTTGGACACAGCCCCCCCTTCTTAAAAAAATTAATTAAAAAAGAGCGGCATCATGCCGGAGGCCACGCCCCCTTCTTGCAGCACTCTGCAAACGCGCCCCCCTGGAGTGTTTGAGAGGGGGAAATAATTCCTCTTGATTACTAGGGGTCCCGGGGGGCCAACTAGATCACCAGGAACCTCCAGGATGCGCCAGGGGGCTGCATTGGAGAGAGGTGTTCTAAGGCCACGCCCCTTTTTACACCTCTCTGCAATGCAGCTCTGTGGCGCTTACTGGAGGTAGCTGGTGGGCTAGTTCCACTCCAGGGACCCTCAGTATTCATGGGGAGAATTTGTAGAGTCTCACTATATATAATCTGTAGTTACTAAACTGTGTGAAAGCCTTTATTGCTTTGTCTTAATTGCTATGTTAAAGACTATGTTTATTATTGGTTTCTTAACTGACTATTTGTATGGGTAAATGAATGTCTATGTGGTTTGATTGGGGGTGTGTGATTGCTCAAAAATGTGTTAATAGTTTATTCAGTAGGTAAATGATGTTAGGACTACATTATTTAACAGTTGTGTCAGTGAGTGTATATGTTTATGGGTGTAGTGATGATGAAAAGTTCTCTCAATGGTTCATCTCCATTAAACTTGAAAAAAAAGCAGTGTATCTTACAATTATATCTAATTAAGTGAGCCTAAGACTTAGTGATTGTATGAGTCACTGTATGGATAACTGTATATTTTTAATAGTGATTTTATAACACACTAAGTGTGAGTTACTATCTATATGAATAGATGAAGTGGTGTTTGTATAAGTGTGTAGGTGAGTAAATGTAAGATGATCCATTGGTTGCATAAGTCAGTAAGATGCCTTTATAAGTGAATACAATGTGTGCTGGTGTGTAATGTTGAAATAGGCGTATAAGTATATTTGATAGTGTTCTGTTAATTATTCACTGCATATAACACTGAATCTATAGGTAAGTGATTAGATGTGTGTATAGATCTATGAATCACTGAGTGGGTGTTTAGAAATTTCTATTGGTGTGTCAATGGTTTCAAATATGGCACTTTCTAGTTTACATTGAGTGATGAAATATTATACTAGTGTGTAATGAGGCGTATTTCATTGTCACATGGATGATGTTATCAGTGATGTCATCAGTGATGTCATTTGAGATGTCATCAGTGATGTCACTGAGCATGTCATGAATGATGTAATATGTGACATCATCAGCAGTGGATTGCGGGCGCGCGAGTTATAGTGAGTACAACTAACTATAACGGGGGAATTTCAATGGTTTTGTATGAGTAAAATGTCCAGCTAACTATAACTGGTGTGAAACCTATGGTTTTTTCAGTGAATTTCAAAGGTTTTTTAAATGCTAATTCCTAACTATAACGTGTGTGAAACCTATGGTTTTCTCAGTGAATTTGCAAGGTTTTTTAAATGCTAATTCCTAACTATAACGTGGCTGAAACCTATGGTTTTTTCAGTGAATTTCTTTTTAAAAAAAATATTTTTTATTGACAACACAAGTCGACAAAACATGAGGAGAGTCATTTTCACATATAAATTCAAGAAAAGAAAAGTAAACAAAAAGATTAATCAAAAAATTTATACTACCATTTCATCAAATCTTACTACAAACAAAATCATCAATAAGCATCCAAACACAGTACAGAATGATATATCAATATAGAAATATAGCAAGATGTGTTTAGCCATACCTGTCTTTGTATCTAAACTTTCGATAAGCAATAAAGTAAAGAGAAGAAAAAAAATGCTGAATTTAGTTTCAGAAATAAGTTCCCCAAATGTTATCCAGTTTCCTCATTGATTGCACACCTCTTATTCTGGATAGAGAGGACTCCATAGCAAATATTTAATTTACCAGTGACCACCATTCCATT
Organism: Lissotriton vulgaris; assembly: GCF_964263255.1. Classification (NCBI taxonomy): domain Eukaryota; kingdom Metazoa; phylum Chordata; class Amphibia; order Caudata; family Salamandridae; genus Lissotriton; species Lissotriton vulgaris. The sequence continues at coordinate 1,634,754,837 of NC_141693.1, read as the reverse complement.
ATATGTGGTGGCTTTTAAGATATCCATGCCCTAGCTATAACCAATCTCGCACATGAGACTAGGATAGTTACTAGATCTTTGTATAAGCCGTTAGATGGTTGCATGCCCAATAATACCATCGTTGCTGATATTGAAGTGGAAATCACTTGTTTCTGATTTAAAATATTTTCTATTCCAGTCCAGAATTAAGATAATGATGGGCATGAAAAGACCATGTTTTCTAGGTCTGCTGCCACCAAACCACATTTAGGACACTTAATACGATCGCTTGTTATATTATTTTGGGACCATTTTGAGATTCGTTGCGGGTGTGATATAGATGGCATGTTGTTTTATATAATTGAAGCCTTAAGCTAGAGGATTGTACCAATTTATTAATACTACTGAATGAAGTAGAAATTTTGTGTACAGTTATATTTACCCCTAGTCTTGTTGACCATTTCACTGCAAGTTTAGGGCAGTCATCAGCTTTATATTGATTGAGGCACTTATAGCCTATACTAATTAGAGATATAGTCTTTTCCGAATAGAGACATGTCCATATATCCGAGTCTGATACTTCGCTCAGGTTCATTTTGCGTATAAAAAAATCTCGAATTTGTATATATTTAAACTGCATCTGTTCTGGCAGCTTATAAAGAAGCTTAAGTGTCTCAAAATCTAGCAGGCCCGCCGTACCATACAAATCCCCTAGTGTTTTTATACCAAGATTGGCCCATGCACATCCTGCTCTGTTGCTGAAATTTCCAGGTAATTCCGGGTTGTCCCACAGCGGCAGCTTGGAGTAAAAAAAAGAAGTCCTACCAATGGTCAAAATTAAATTCCATATACGCACTGCCTCCCTAGCTGTCTCGAACTTACCTCTTTTAAATAATTCAGATCATTTACTCTTGCCAGAAATTGATTAGAGTCCATACCTAGCATAAATTGATGAAAATAAAATTGGTTATTAGAATTAAAGAGACTGCGGAGGCGACCCAAAAAAGTAGCAAAAAAATATATACTAAAATCTGGGAAATGAAGCCCCCCTTTATTATGTGGGAGCTTCAAAAAAGAAAGCGATCTTCGAGCTTTTTTATGCCCCCAAATAAAACTACTGAAGATCCCATCTAATTTTTTGAAAAATAAATTGCTAACACATAAAGGGATTGACCTAAATAAATAAAGACATTTTGGTAAAATCTTAATTTTGATAAGTTTAATCCATCCAAAAAGATTAATAGGGATCTTGTGCCATTTTTTTAGAAGGTCTGACACTTCTTTCAGTAAAGCATCATAGTTAAGTGCATTTATGTCCCCTATTTTGGATGAATTTTTCACACCTAAATATGTAACAGTCTGACAAATACCATGAACAGCCACCAGAGGTTTATATTCAATATAACCAGCATTTTATTCAAGTTTAATTTATAGCCAGAAATGGCTCCAAAATTATTTGCTTCCTCTGTAATTCCAGATATAGTTTCTACCACATCAATTGCCTACACAACTAAATCATCAGCGTACTCTGTAATTTTGAGGACGTTTGTACCAAATTTAAAAGAATTTTTGCGCGCTTGGGATTGGAGAGCATTTATAAATGGCTCCATATAAAGAGCAAACAATAACGATGATAGGGGACAACCTTGGCGTGAACCTCTTAAAATTAAGAAGTTAGTAGACAGCATGCCGGCATAGCCTATTTTTGCATTGGGGCAGTCATACGGAGCCTGTGACTTCCTCAAGTATTGACCCTTAAAGCCAAAATCTGTCATGACAGCCCAGAGATAATCCCACCCCACTCAGTCAAAAGCTTTTTCAGCATCTAATAATACCATTCCGAGTGGAGTGGGATTAGTTGCTGCTACATCAAATGCTGTTATTGCCATATTTACATGTGCTGTTGTGGCCCTACCTATCACAAAGCTGTACTGTTGTAAATTAACTAATTTAGGCATAAGTGGATCAAGCCTCATAGCAAGTACTTTAGCATATGCCTTTGCGTCCGCGTTAATCTGTGAAATGGGTCTGTAAGACCCACACTCCATTGCTGGTTTATTCTTTTTTTTAAAAAACATGATCTTGGCGGTCTTCCATGAATTAGGAGCCTTCCCAGTTTCAACAATCTGGTTAATAACCAAACAAAGAAGATGAAGTAATTCTTCGGTGCAGAATTTGTACACTTCTATTGGGAGCGTGTCCTCCCCTACTGCTTTACCTGAGGGAAGAGAAGCAATAGCAAGTCTAAGCTCTGTAAGTGTGATCTTTTCCTCCAACTGTTCCATACCTTCTGCTTCAATATCCTTATCAATAACCAATTTCTTATGAATGTAGGTTTGAATGCTGTCCTTCGTTGAGCGATTTTCAGGAGTATACAATTTACCGTAATATGTGACAAATTGCTCCAATATTTGTGCAGGTTGGTTATATATAGTATTATTAGGTCCCTTGATAGATTTAATTAATGTATTATCTCTTTCATCAGCAACTTTATACGCAAGAATTTTCCCTATTCTATCCTCACTTTCGTATTGTGACAGTTTATACTTTTGAAGTTTAATGCTGCTTCTCTCTCTAAAGAAGTTTTTAATAGTAGATCGGAGACTTACTAGTTTGAGTTCTAATTGAGCGGCATTTTGCAAGCTTTGTGCCCCCCATCGAAGAGTTTCCGCCAAGTGCTTTTCAAGTATCTGAATATTAGATGTCATAACCGAAATCTCATTCCTTTGTTCTGTATTCTGTCTAAGTATTAACTGCTGGACGAATCCTCTTATACTGGCCTTACAGGCATCCTAAACATAGATAAGTGAAGCAGAGTTAGTATCAATTTCAAAAAATTCATTAATATGTTCTTTAAGTTGAGAAATAAATACTGAATTCACTAATAAGTATCTTGGAAATGAAAATAGCCTAGGTTAGTGTGTCCTTGCAGTGATGTTGACCCGAAGAAGAATTGGATTATGATCTGATGTAACTCTTGGGCAAATCTCCATAGTGCAAAATTCTAAAATTTTATCAGAGGCCCATGCCATGTCAATACGTGAACACATTTTATGGGATGCCGAGTAGTAAGTAAACCCTGATAAATTGGGGTATGGATTCCGCCAAACATAATTCATATTATGTAAGTGGTGAATTTCAAAGGTTTTTTAAATGGTAATTCCTAACTATAACATGGCTGAAACCTATGTTTTTTTTCAGTAAATGTCAATGGTGTTGTAAATGATCATTTTTAAATGTATTAATTGTTATATTTTTTATAATGATTTACTACATTATTTTAAATTATTTATTTTTAGATATTTTTTTTAAATTACATTACATATTTTTAATATAAATTGAAAACAATGTTTTTACACCTCTCTGCAACGCAGCCCCGTGGCGCGTTTGCAGAGGGGAACTAATTCCCCTTGGATACTGGGGGTCCCTGGGGGCCAACTATCCCACCTGGAACCTCCAGTATGCGCCAGGGGGCTGCATTGCAGAGAGGTGTAATGAGGCCACACCCTTTTTTACACCTCTCTGCAATGCAGCTCCCGGGCGTGTTTGCAGAGGGGGAACTAATTCCCCTTGCATACTGGAGGTCCCTGGGGGCCAACTAGCTCACCTGGAACCTCCAGTATGTGCCAGGGGGCTGCATTACAGAGAGGTGCAATGAGGCCATACCCTTTTTACACCTCTCTGCAACGCAGCCCCCTGGCACGTTTGCAGAGGGGGAACTAATTCCCCTTGCATACTGGGGGTCCCTGGGGGCCAACCAGCCCACCAAGAGCCTCCAGTATGCGCCAGGGGGCTGTGTTGCTTTGCCCTGGGGGTGGCGGTCCCTGGGGCAGTGTAAGGGGGCCCCCACACTGCCCCGGGGACCCCCCACTCTTCTTTTTTACTATGCCCCATGATTTGGTCACCCGGTGGGTAATTTAAAAAAAAAAACAGACCGGGTTTAAAAAAAAAAAATTGGGGCCTTGGGGGTCCTTGTGGGACCGCCTGGGCAGGCCTAGGGGGTCAGGGTGTTTCTACCCTGTCCCCTTTTTGTGTTCTACACATTGGTTTTTCTGCTTTCTTGTACCTCGGTCTACCGAGCACCAGATGGCTGCCAACACTTCCTGGTTTGAAGTGTTGAAAGCCAATGAGCATGCAGCTTTCTCGGGAAGGTACGCGGACCCGTAGGCGTACGGTACACGCTTATAGCTATATATATATATATATTTTCTTTTGATTTTCTCAGGAACTACTGGAGGGATATACACCATTTAAGAAAAAAGCGTGATCTGCGAATTAGACCATTTTACCAAATTTCTTGTAATTCCGTTCAGCAGTTCGGGCTGTAGCCGTGTCTAATCGTCCTATGGAAAATAACATGGTGAAAACACGTTTTGGGACGCCCCTTTTTTCTCAGCCCCCACTTGACAAATCCCCCCCAGACTTTCAGGGAAGGAGCGGAGCAGAGCGAGCAATCTTCTTGGAGAAATTTGCGAAGATTCATCAACCGGCGCCAAAGTTATTCCAAATAGAATGTTGTGGATTTCCTATGGAAACTAGGCCCTAACTATAACTACCTACTGGCGACTGCCAGTAGGTAATATTTATATATATATTCACTGAAAAAACCATAGGTTATAGACCATATATAGTTAGGGATTAGCATTTAAAAAACCTTATTTTATTTGCACAAAACCATTGAAATTCCATATATAGTTAGTTGCACTAACTATATATCGCGGACCCGCAATCCACTGCTAATGATGTCACATATTACATCATTCATGACATGGTCAGTGACATCACTGATGACATCACTGATGACATCTCAAATGACATCACTGATGACATCACTGATGACATCTCAAATGACATCACTGATGACATCACTGACATCTCATTTGACATTACTGATTACATCACTGATGATATCATTTATGTGATAATACATCTTCAGACTCTAATATAACCTTTGATACACTCAGTGTAAACAGGCACTCACAGACTGTCACACATCCATGGAGTTACTCACACACCTATTCAGTCATGCAAAGAGTCAATCACATCTCCATTTCCTTAACTATACAGTTATACACACCTTACTTATTCAAACATATACTAACACATATTTACTCTCTTATACAATCCTTGATACAACTTCACAATGATTCATACAGCCACTCTCACATTCACTGACTCTTATGTTCAGTTATTTATATATGTCAACTCTCACATGGAGTGTGTTTTACATATGTACTTACTTTGACATGTAGAACTGAGATATCCATTCACTCACCAATATACTCATGCACACAGTCAACTGTCCATACAGCTGTTTCTACATGCACTTTGAACCCATACACCTAGGGAATCAACCGCTCACACATCTATGCACAGAGTTATACACCTCCCAGCCACCCACACACACACTCAGTCTCCCATACAAATACTTGGGCAACCATTCAATAACCCATATAGTTACTGATATAGCTACTGATTTAAACATGCAGCAGTTTACAGAAGAACATAAATATTGATTGCCAAATTAAGACACTTTAATCACTAACCCATGCACTCAGTGAGACACATTTAATCATTCTCTCATACAGTCATTCATGCACCTACTAAATCCTTCATCCAGACACTTATACATCCACTCATTCTTCAATATGTAAGACATATTTTAACTTTACAGAAACATACAGTCACTGGGTGTTGTCATCAGTGATGTCATCAGTGATGTCATTTGAGATGTCATCAGTGATGTCATCAGTGATGTCACTGACCATGTCATGAATGATGTAATATGTGACATCATTAGCAGTGGATTGCGGGTCCGCGATATATAGTTAGTGCAACTAACTATATATGGAATTTCAATGGTTTTGTGCAAATAAAATAAGGTTTTTTAAATGCTAATCCCTAACTATATATGGTCTATAACCTATGGTTTTTTCAGTGAATTTTCAAGGTTTTGTAAATGCAAATTCCTAACTATATATGGTCTATAACCTATGGTTTTTTCTGTGAATTTCATTGGTTTTTTAAAAGCTAATATCTATAGCTGTAAAATATATTCTTTATTAAGTGACGTATCACGTAGCCCGTGAGACGCCTCATGATGCATCGCATAACCGTGACGTATCGTCTCTGCAGCGCAAACCAAACCCAAAACGTAAGCGCGCCAGAACACGCTTAAAGATATATATATATTTTTTTAACCTTAATTAGACAAAATCCACACGTGCACATATCACAAACGTTCAAAAAACACAATATGTCGCACTACCGTTACGCTGCCGGTTAGCTGCCCGGTTAACGTACCAGGAAGCACCTTTACCGCGAAAATCGCAATTTTTTTTTTTTCACCCCCCAGGGAACTTTAATAGCCCCCTCATCAATCCTAGGGGTTCAGGAGGGGTCTGCCTTACCCCTTTCATTCATTTACACCTTTTTTTTTTCCACCTCTTGTCTCTCGATCCCACAGAGAGACAAGATGGCGGCCGCTCCAGACTGTTTACAATGATAACAGCCAATCAGCTTCTCCTCAGACTCCCGTTACACTGCCGATTAGCTTCCCGGTAGCTGCCCGGTTAGCTGCCCAGTTCGCGTACCAAGACGCGTCTCTACGGCGTTTGTTTTTTTTTGGCCCCACGTGGCTTTATAATATCCCCCTCATAAATCCTAGGGGGTCAGAAGGGGTCTACCTTGCCCTGTTTCCTTCATTTCCCCCTTTGTTTTGGCCTCCTCTTGTCTCTCGATCCTACCGAGAGACAAGATGGCGGCCGCTCCGGACTGTTTACAATATTGACAGCCAATCAGCTACTCCTCAGACTCCCGTTACACTGCCGGTTAGCTTCCCGGTTAGCTGCCCGGTTAGCTGCCCGGTTCGCGTACCAAGACGCGTCTCTACGGCGAAAAAATCTGATTTTTTTTTTTTTTTTTGGTTACACTGCCGGTTAGCTTCCCGGTTAGCTGCCCGGTTAGCTGCCCGGTTCGCGAACCAAGACGCGTCTCTACGGCGAAAAAATCGGATTTTTTTTTTTTTTTTTTTGGGCCCGGCGTGGCTCTATAATATCCCCCTCATCAATCCTAGGGGGTCAGGAGGGGTCTACCTTGCCCCCTTTCCTTCATTTCCCCCTTTGTTTTGGCCTCCTCTTGTCTCTCGATCCTACCGAGAGACAAGATGGCGGCCGCACCGGACTGTTTAGAATGTTGACAGACACCGGAGAGCCAATCAGCTTCGCTTTGCAAAGTTCCGATACGCGAAAAGTTCGCGAACCGGTTAGCTGCCCGGAGCGCTGTTACAGATATATATCTTGATTTAAACGTTAATTTCTCAAAATCCACTGAAGCACATATATTGAGACCTAGCAAAGGCACATCGGGGTACCAGTCCCTACAATTTTGCCAAGTTTCGTGGAAATCCATTCAGCCGTTCGGGCTAAAAGTGAGTCCAACCGCCCTATGGAAATTAACATGGGAAAAACGCGTTTTGGGACCCCCCTTTTTTCTCGGCCCCCCCTTGACGAACCCCCCCCAAATTTTCAGGAGCTGCTCAGAAACAAAATGTGCCATTTTCCTGAAAATTTCAGCCGATTCCGTCCACAAACGCCAAAGTTATTAGACATAGAATTTTCAAAAGTCCCATAGGAAAAAAATCCTAACTATATATACCTACTGGCTATCGCCAGTAGGTAATATATATATATATATATATATATATATATATATATATATATATATATATATATATATATATATATATATAGTTGGACTTGGCCCTTATGGCAGGTTCACCCCTAGACTTTTTGCTTGTAATGGTGACCTGGTGATGGTGATTTTTGGGTTCTGCGCACTTCCACTGTGTCCCAGTGGAAAGTGCGTGCTTCCTCTGAGTGCATGTGATGAGATAGGCTGCCCTCCCATAGGAATGCATGGGGAATGAATGTGTCCCTGGTAGTTCCTGATGCGTGGGGTGTACAGGTTCGAATTTGATATGTGCAAACTCGTGAGAGTGAATGCTTCGCAATGGTGTGTGTTGCATGAGTGTGTCATATGTAGAAGTGCCACTTCTAGGAGTTGGCATATTAGAATAAAATATGCCTGCCGTGTGATTGGCTGGAGCTGGCTGGTGAGCCTGGCTCCTGGAAGGCTGGGTGGGTCTGCCCGGTGGTGAGTGTGAGATTAGCATGAGTGATGTGTGGGAGGAATGTACCTGTGTCCTGGATGGGCTGGGTTTTCCCCACATAATGCTGGCTCCGCCCCCCTGTGGTGTGACTGATGACCCTAGCCCTGCCAGTGAAAGAAAGGGTGGTTGGGCCATCAAGGGTACTCCCAAACCAGCTGCGACTGGTTTCTCCCCCACCCTGCACCTCCAAACAAAGGATTTAGGTGTATAAAAATGGGGCTGTTTCCCCACAGAATTTCTTCTCTTCCAGGATCCTGAGGGGGGTTGCTGCTGCTGCTGGGCCAGGAGGAACCGCCACTTGGACTGCCTCCCTGCCTGGAGGGCCAGTGAGCTGGCCCCTGGCCCAGCCTTGCCCCCCACCTTGCCCTGCTGAGGGACCTTTTTGCTGGAGCTCTATTTTGCTGGATATTGCTTCTAAGCGCCTGGGAGCGCTGAGGATTGCATCTTGCGCTTGAGAGCACTTTATATCTATTCCTAGCGCTGAGGGCACTTTAATTTTATCTCTAGCGCTGAGGAGCGCTTTGCCTGCCTAGCGAGTGCCCACCTCGCTTATTTTTGATTACTGTGCCCCCTGGCAGGTGCCCACTCTGCCAGGGACCTTGCCGCTATATAAGTTTACCTCGAGGGAGCCCACTCCTCGGTAAACTCACCCCCGCCTAGAAGTGCCGGAGACGGGCCGCCGCGCTGCCCGCGACAACCCAGAAGTGTTCCTGCCGGCCAGCCAATCCGAGCGCGGCCCGACGGAAGTCCCGCCCCCACAGCCGTGACCCGGAAGTCAGGCAGGCCGGGGGCAGGACAGAGAAGCAACCGGAAGCGGACGGGAGGCCACCCCGTGCTCCGGTGAGGGCAGAAGCCGGCGTCTTTCCTTGTCCCTCCCCCGGGGTTCCCGAGGACGAGGGAGAGTCCCAGAGCACCAGAGAGAAGAGTCCTGGCGGCAGGGAGACGCCGTAGGAACCCAGCGCGACCTCAGAGCCCCTGCAGCAGAGCCCGGTGAGTGAAGTGCGGGCGTCTCGAGGCGGGGGTCCCAGTGCTCTGTAAAGGCCCCGTGGGGGCCCGTGCATACTTCGGGAGTGGCCCCGGAAGGCAGCGGGTCGCTTCCCCTTTAAGGTCCAACGCGAGGCATTGTTGAAGGAGACCAGAGAGGCTCAGGGGCCCAACTGTCATTTCGAGTCCCCCGGGAGGGATTCCAGTGCTAGTGACAGGCCCAGAGAGGCTCGTGTGGGCATTGTTGGTTTGGAGCGCTGTGAGGCCCTTGCTGACATATCTCTTCCCAGAGCCCCGAGAGGCTCAGAGCGCCATATTTGGTTAGAGTCCTGAGAGACTCTCAGGGGGGCATTGTATTTGTTTTGAGAGCCTGCGAAGCTCCCCCATCGTGTTGGCCCCATCAATTGCTACACAGCTGCCCAGCACTTCGTGGGCAGCTGCTCCGTTTAGGCCCCCTGACATTGGGACACAGGGCGTCCTAGCCCTAGAGAGGCCAGTTGGCTTAGGGACAGTCACAGGTGGTGACTTACGTGAGTTTGGCGCAATTGTTTATTTTCTGCACCTCTGAATGTGTTTTTATGCGTCATGTGCCTTGTTTTTACACCTCTGAATGTATTGTTGATGCATCATGTGTTTTCCTCCTTACACCTCTGAATGAATGTTATGCATTGCATCATGTGTTATGTTCTTACACCCCTACAGGTATTCAATTCAATTCAATTCAGAAATGTATATAGCGCGCTACATACCCAGAGGGTCTCAAGGCGCTTAGGGAGGGGTGGGGAATTATTTGTCGAATATCCAGGTTTTAAGTTGCTTTCTGAATGCTAGATGGTTTTGAGTGAGGCAAAGGTGAATGGGAAGTGAGTTCCAGGTTTTAGCCGCCAGGTAGGAGAAGGATCTTCCTCCCATGGTGGTTTTGTTGATGCGAGATACAGCAGCCAGGACTTGGTTGGAGGAGCGTAGCTGGCGGGAGGGGGTGTAGAAGGAAAGCCGTGTGTTGAGGCATTCAGGTCCAAGTTCGTAAAGTGCTTTGTGTGCGTGGGATAGGAGGTGGAATGTTATCCTCTTATTGACGGGGAGCCAGTGGAGGTTTTTCAGGTGACCAGAAATATGGTCATTGCGCGGGATGTCTAGTATGAGTCTGGCTGAAGCGTTCTGGATGTGTTGGAGTTTTTTCTGAAGTTTTGCGGTGGTACCGGCGTATAGGGTGTTTCCGTAGTCCAGTCGGCTTGTAACCAGTGCGTGGGTGACCGTTTTTCTGGTTTCGGTGGGGATCCAGCGAAATGTTTTTTTGAGCATGCGAAGAATGTTGAAGCAAGAAGATGAAACGGCATTGACTTGTCTGGTCATCGAGAGTGAGGAGTCCAGAATGATGCCCAGGTTCCGTGCGTGGTCCGTCAGGATGGGTGCTTTTCCGAGGGACTCTGGCCACCAAGAGTCGTCCCAGGCAGAGGGGGAGGTGCCTAAGATAAGGACTTCTGTTTTGTCGGAATTCAGTTTCAGACGGCTTTGCTTCATCCACTCGGCTACTTCTTTCATTCCTTCATGCAGGTTGGTTTTGGACGTGTTAGGGTCTTTGGTGAGTGAGAGGATCAGTTGGGTATCATCAGCGTAGGAGATGATGTTGAGGTTGTGTTGGCGTGCGATGGCCGCGAGGGGGCTCATGTATACGTTGAAGAGGGTTGGACTGAGTGAGGATCCTTGTGGCACGCCGCAAATGACTTCAGTGGCCTCTGACTTGAATGGTGGGAGGCGGACTCTCTGGGTTCTTCCGGCAAGGAATGAGGTAATCCATTCCAGTGCTTTTCCTTGGATTCCGATGTTTCTGAGGCTTTGTAACAGGGTGTTATGACAGACTGTGTCGAAGGCTGCGGAGAGGTCGAGGAGGATGAGGGCGACTGTGTCTCCATTGTCCAGTAGAGTTCGAATGTCGTCTGTTGCTGCGATGAGTGCGGTCTCAGTGCTGTGTTTGGCTCGGAAGCCGGACTGTGATGAGTTGAGGGATTTGTTGGTTTCGAGGAAGGCGGCGAGCTGGTTGTTGACAGCTTTCTCGATGACTTTGGCCGGGAATGGAAGGAGCAAGATGGGGCGGTAGTTTTCGAGTTCGGTGGGGTCCGCTGAGGGTTTTTTCAGAAGGGCGCTGAGTTCGGCGTGTTTCCAGCTTTCCGGGAAGGTGGCGGAGTTGAGGGAGCAGTTGATGACGTCTCGGAGTTGTGGTGCTATGATGGAGTCTGCTTTGTTGAAGATGTGGTGAGGGCATGGGTCTGTGGGGGATCCTGAGTGGATGGAGTTCATCAGGCGGATGGTGTCCTCAGTGGAGATTCGTTCCAGTCATTAAGGATGTTCAAGGGGGGTGAGGGTACAGCAGAGGGTTGGGTGGGTTGGTCTCTGGGTTGGTTGTCGAAGCTGTTGTGGATGTCTGCGATTTTGTCGTGGAAAAACGAAGCTAGGGAGTCGCAGAGGGCTTGAGAGGGAGTGATGTCGTTGTAGTTGGCAGTGGGGTTGGTAAACTCTTTGACGATGTTGAATAATTCCTTGCTGTTGTGTGCGTTGTTGTCAAGTCGGTCTTTGAAGGCGGCTTTCTTGGCAGTCCGGATCAGTTGGTGGTGTATGCGGGTGGCGTTTTTGAAGGCATCCCTGGTGCTGGTGTTTGGGTCTTTTTTCCAGGCCTTCTCAAGGGAGCGACAGAGTTTCTTGGATTTCTTAAGATCCTCGTTGAACCAAAGGGCGTTTTTGTTGCCCAGTTTGATTTGACGTTTTTTCAGGGGTATTGTGATACTTAGGTGGTTGTTTTCTCCCTAGTACAGGCGGTGCTAGTGAGGTCCTGGTTACCAGTGATTACTGGTTGTGTGCTATTTTGTTCTAATGTAATTTTACATTCTAAGTGCTATTTCAAAAAAGTGTTACTTCTAAAAGTGCTGGTTCCTGACAGTGGTCCAGGTGGCCCTGTCTTGTACATATCCCCTGTAAATTCTGCCCGTGCCTCTGGCACATTGTAAAGTGTGTGTTTTATCTAAATGTGTTTTGGTGTAATACAAAGGCTATTTTTTTATATAATTTTGTGTGGAGTTTCCTTTGTGGTGGGCCTTGGGTGTTGTTGCTGGGGTGCGTGCGCAAATACTTAACTCATATCGCCTCCAAGTTTAGCCTTGCTGCTCGCGCCACGTTACCTAGAGAATGAGCAGGGGTTATCTTGGCGTGTAACTCCCTTGCCCTGACTTAGGAGTGGTGGTCTCTGACTGACTTTGGCGCAAGCCCTGGCCAGCCAGGGATCCCATTTCTAACATTGGACGCAGCGGTGAGTTGGTCCAGACAGTGGTTTGAGAAGGAATCCCATGGGTTCACCGTGGTGTAGAACAGGAGGGTGTCCCTGCAGTTGTGGGCCCGCGTCCGTGTTCTATCGCCCCAAGCAGGGAAGTCCATCACGGTGGTGATTGGTCTACCCTGCGTTTTGGCTGGAAGGGGGTTGTGTTGGACTTGGCCCTTATGGCAGGTTCACCCCTAGACTTTTTGCTTGTAATGGTGACCTGGTGATGGTGATTTTTGGGTTCTGCGCACTTCCACTGTGTCCCAGTGGAAACTGCGTGCACACTCTGAGTGCATGTGATGAGATAGGCCTGCCCTCCCATAGGAATGCATGGGGAATGAATGTGTCCCTGGTAGTTCCTGATGCGTGGGGTGTACAGGTTCGAATTTGATATGTGCAAACTCGTGAGAGTGAATTCTTTGCAATGGTGTGTGTTGCATGAGTGTGTCATATGTAGAAGTGCCACTTCTAGGAGTTGGCATATTGGAGTAAAATATGCTTGGCGTGTGATTGGCTGGAGCTGGCTGGTGAGCCTGGCTCCAGGAAGGCTGGGTGGGTCTGCTCAGTGGTGAGTGTGAGATTAGCATGAGTGAGGTGTGGGATGAGTGTACCTGTGTCCTGGATGGGCTGGGTTTTCCCCACACAATGCTGGCTCCGCCCCCCTGTGGTGTGACTGGTGACCCTAGCCCTGCCAGTGAAAGAAAGGGGTGGTTGGGCCATCAAGGGTACTCCCAAACCAGCTGCGACTGGTTTCTCCCCCACCCTGCACCTCCAAACAAAGGATTTAGGTGTATAAAAATGGGGCTGTGTCCCCACAGAATTTGTTCTCTTCCAGGATCCTGAGGGGGGTTGCTGCTGCTGCTGGGGCCAGGAGGAACCGCCACTTGGACTGCCTCCCTGCCTGGAGGGCCAGTGAGCTGGCCCCTGGCCCAGCCTTGCCCCCCACCTTGCCCTGCTGAGGGACCTTTTTGCTGGAGCTCTATTTTGCTGGATATTGCTTCTAAGCGCCTGGGAGCGCTGAGGATTGCATCTTGCGCTTGAGAGCGCTTTATATCTATTCCTAGCGCTGAGGGCACCTTAATTTTATCTCTAGCGCTGAGGAGCGCTTTGCCTGCCTAGCGAGTGCCCACCTCGCTTATTTTTGATTACTGTGCGCCCTGGCAGATGCCCACCCTGCCAGGGACTTTGCCGCTATATAAGTTTACCTCGAGGGAGCCCACTCCTTGGTAAACTCACCCCCCGCCTAGAAGTGCCAGAGACGGGCCGCCGTGCTGCCCGCGACGACCCAGAAGTGTTCCTGCCGGCCGGCCAATCCGAGCGCGGCCCGACGGAAGTCCCGCCCCCACAGCCGTGACCCGGAAGTCAGGCAGGCCGGGGGCAGGACAGAGAAGCAACCGGAAGCGGACGGGAGGCCACCCCGTGCTCCGGTGAGGGCAGAAGCCGGCGACTTTCCTTGTCCCTCCTCCGGGGCTCCCGAGGACGAGGGAGAGCCCCGGAGCACCAGAGAGAAGAGTTCTGGAGGCAGGGAGACGCCGCAGGAACCCAGCGCGACCTCAGAGCCCCCGCAGCAGAGCCCGGTGAGTGAAGTGCGGGCGTCCCGAGGCTGGGGCCCCAGTGCTCTGTAAAGGCCCCAGGGGGCCCGTGCATACTTCAGGAGCGGCCCCAGAAGGCAGCGGGCCGCTTCCCCTTTAAGGTCCAATGCGAGGCATTGTTGAAGGAGCCCAGAGAGGCTCAGGGGCCCAACTGTCATTTCGAGTCCCCCGGGAGGGACTCCAGTGCTAGTGACGGGCCCAGAGAGGCTCGTGTGGGCATTGTTGGTTTGGAGCGCTGCGAGGCCCTTGCTGACATATCTCTTCCCAGAGCCCCGAGAGGCAGAGAGCGCCATATTTGGTTAGAGTCCTGAGAGACTCTCAGGGTGGCATTGTATTTGTTTTGAGAGCCTGCGAGGCTCCCCCATCGTGTTGGCCCCATCAATTGCTACACAGCTGCCCAGCACTTCGTGGGCAGCTGCTCCGTTTAGGCCCCCTGACATTGGGACACAGGGCGTCCTAGCCCTAAAGAGGCCAGTTGGCCTAGGGACAGTCACAGGTGGTGACTTACGTGAGTTTGGCGCAATTGTTCATTTTCTGCACCTCTGAATGTGTTTTTATGCGTCATGTGCCTTGTTTTTACACCTCTGAATGTATTGTTGATGCATCATGTGTTTTCCTCCTTACACCTCTGAATGAATGTTATGCATTGCATCATGTGTTATGTTCTTACACCCCTACAGGTATTGTGATACTTAGGTGGTTGTTTTCTCCCTAGTACAGGTGGTGCTAGTGAGGTCCTGGTTACCAGTGATTACTGGTTGTGTGCTATTTTGTGCTAATGTAATTTTACATTCTAAGTGCTATTTCTAAAAAGTGTTACTTCTAAAAGTGCTGGTTCCTGACAGTGGTCCAGGTGGCCCTGTCTTGTACATATCCCCTGTAAATTCTGCCCGTGCCTTTGGCACATTGTAAAGTGTGTGTTTTATCTAAATGTGTTTTGGTGTAATACAAAGGCTATTTTTATATATAACCTTGTGTGGAGTTTCCTTTGTGGTGGGCCTTGGGTGTTGTTGCTGGGGTGCGTGCGCAAATACTTAACTCATATCGCCTCCAAGTTTAGCCTTGCTGCTCGCGCCACGTTACCTAGAGGGTGAGCAGGGGTTATCTTGGCGTGTAACTCCCTTGCCCTGACGTAGGAGTGGTGGTCTCTGACTGACTTTGGCGCAAGCCCTGGCCAGCCAGGGATCCCATTTCTTACATATATATATATATATATATATATATATATATATATATATATATATATATATATATATATATATATATATATATATATATATATATATATACGCTAAGGTGTATTGAAGAATGAGTGGGTGTATGAGTGTCTGAATGGATGATTTTCTGGGTGTGTAACTAAAGGTATAAGTGAGTGATTAAACATGTCTTAGCAAATGCATGGGTGAATCACTAATCCGTCCGAATGTCTGTATCAGTCTGTCAGTTGTTGTGTAAGTGTCTATATGGGCTCATGATTGGTTGTCGCTGTACCTGTATGGGTGCCTGAGTGTCTGTGTGGGTGGGTGAGGGGTGTGTGACTCCCTGCATGGATGTGTGAATGGGTGATTCACTGGGTGTATGGGTTCATGGGTGCATCTGCATGGAGCTGAATGGGTGAGTAAGTGAGCGTATGGATGTCTCAGTACTAGATGGGTGAGTAATTGAATATGTGAAAGGCAGTATATGGGAGTGTTGGAGTATAGAAGTGGCTGTATGTGTGAGTGAGTGAGTGTGAGAGTAGCTATTTGGGCGAGTGCCTGCTTGTGTCAGAAACTGTATAGGAGAGTCAGTATTTGTTAGTATTTGTAAAAGTAGTGCGTGTGTTTGTGTTTCGGTATGGGTGAGTAAGTGGTTTTGTGATTGAATGTTTGAGTGAGTAAGTAGTTGTGTGAGTATCTCTATGGGTAACTGATGGTGAATGAGTGACTGTATGGGTGTATGAGTGGATATATCAGCATCTGTATTGGTGAGTGACTCGCTGTATGAGTACCTGTATGGATGAATGAATGTATGTGTATGCAGACCTATTAATCAGTAAGTGAGTATGCACGTACTGGCATTGGTGTATTAATAGTGTCAAGAATGGTAGTTTGATAGGCTACATTGGGGTGTGATTAGGGGTATCAGATATTAAGTGATGTCACTGACCAGGTCATGAGTGATGTAATGCAGCACATTGCAGGCGTGCAAGATATATTTATCACAGCTAACTATAAGGGCAGATTTTCTCTGGTTTTGTGTGAGTAAAATGTCAGCCTAAGTATAACATACCTGAATCCTATGTTTTTCTTGTGAATATCTAGGGTTTTTAAATGCTAATTTCTAACTATAATGTCCCTGAAACGTGTGGGTTTTTCTGTGAGTTTCTAAGATTTTTTAAATGCTAATCGCTAACTTAAACAACCCTGAAGCCTCTGTTTTTTTGGTTTTTTTGAGTTTCAAAATCCTTTATTGGTGAGTTCAAACATATACAAGCAGCGACACATTACAGATTGGAAGCGCATGAGCACAAGAGTGAATCAAGGAGCACACCATCTGAACAATGGTACAAGACATTATTATCCTGTTGGGAACTATCAAAGTGACCCTTGGGGCACGCTTTAGTCCATGAAGTCCAACCTGTCTTCCAGCCTTTAAGGCTCAGCATGGTCCAATGTAGT
Organism: Lissotriton vulgaris; assembly: GCF_964263255.1. Lineage (NCBI taxonomy): Eukaryota > Metazoa > Chordata > Amphibia > Caudata > Salamandridae > Lissotriton > Lissotriton vulgaris. Next base: position 1,634,738,142 of record NC_141693.1, on the reverse strand, counting down.
CGCATTGAACAGAAGGGATACAACTAAGCATCCAGTGAGGAGGAGTAAGGGGGAGGTTAGGGGAAGAATAGCGAAACCTCTCTGGTCATATCGAAGCTGCAAAAGAAAAAGCTGTTGGGGCACAGGCGATAGAGGGGGTCCCTCCTCATCGGATGCCCATCACATCACCTTCCCATCTACCCCTCTACTGCAGGGCCTTGGGCTAGGTACCTACATTGTTCTTTTAAAAAACTTGGCAGGAGTTCCCATAAATTCAGGGGCCGCACCAGCGTGGGCATCAGACCCCAATACTCAGACAACTGTGTATGTCAAAACGCTGCATCCGACAGCCAGTCCTCTCTCCATGGCCTACGCCTATGGCCCCAGCAGATCGCTACACACCTCTTTGCCAGCAGCAACATCATAGCAGCAAGTCGCCTGATGGTCTTAGGTAAAGGTTTTACATAGCCTATTAGGGCAAATAATGTGGTGCACTCCATCCTATACTCCAACATTTCATCTAGAACATTGAATACAACCCTCCAGTAATTTGCAAACTCCGGCACTCCTGAGCGAGGTGCATGAAAGAGGCCACAGATGTCCCACATTGTATACAACACGCCTCCATACTTATCCCCGCCCTACACATCCACACTGGGGTTCCGTGGAGTAACTTGAAATGGACTAATCGAAGGCTCTAGTTAGGCAACAGGTCTTTAGATTGGGGGCAGCAGTAGGCCCATACACCCTCCTCAAATGGCATACTCAGGCACTCCTCTCAAGCAACTAAAGCCAGGAGCACAAGCATAGGGTAGTCATGCTGCATACCAGTGTATAGATGTGTTTTGAGTTTACAAGGTGAAAGATTTGATAAGAATGCTTCTAATAAATGAAACGTGGGTGGAGCCAATGGGAAAGAGGTAAACCTCACCCACTTAGCCACCCGTAGCTGAAAATAAGTCATCCTATCCAAGAGTCCCGTATGCTCATCACCCAGAGCAGTGTCCAAGTCAATGAAAACTTCCTCTGGGAATGCCCAACCCAGCGTGTGCACCTGCAGGTTACTCAACCCCGGGCAGACCCCCGCCTCCCTCGCGAAGGGCAGATCTGAGTGGCCTGTGAACAGCTGAGCCTCCGCCATGCCCATACCATGCTGATGACCATTTCTATCCCCATCCACGGGCAGCTCTGCGAGTGAAACATCACCATTGGCAAAAGAGTTGTGTCTGCCAGGTCACACTCCGGGGCTGAATGTGCCAGGAACGGCATCAGAAAAACCCAGTGGAATGCGAATTGCACCTGGGTGCAAGAGTAATATAATTCCATGTGTGGTGCCCTACACCCCCCTGCTCAAACGGGAGCATGAGAGTCTTGCAGGAGACCGGCGGCTGCCCCCCAGCCCACACCAGGGAGATAAAATTGGAGCAAAGGCGCTTCTTGAATGTGACTGTGAGAGGGAGCGGGAGATTAACGAATGTATAAATGAACTTGGGCAGTACCACCATGTTGGCGATGGCGATTTGCCCTGTGAACGAAAAAGGTGGTGCCCTCAAGTTGGGAAGCCGATCTTCAAATCAGTCCATGTGTCTGCCGTAGTTATAGCTCCACAGTTCCACCTGGTCCCTACTAATCCCAAGTATTTCACAGGGGAGTCAGCCCATTTGAGAGGAAAATCTGACTGAAAGGCAACGGTTACTGCAGTGAGTGGGAAGGTTATAGATTTCCCGCAGTTTATGGTAATACCCGAGAGGCCACCAAATCGAATGATCTCCCGAATAAGGGGATTAAGATTGTGCACGGTGTCTTGGACGTAGAGAGTCATATCATTCACTTACATGGATTTGAGGAGCACCCGGGGTGTGAAATCAAGGCCTCTCCGCACATGGCACTGTCGCAGCCGGGCTGCCAGTGGCTCCATCGTGATCACAAAGAGGAGGGGCGACAGCGGGCACCCCTGTCTGGTGCCCCGGGTGACCTGAACCGGGGGAGACAACTCCATTAATTCGTAATCTGGCCGGGGGGGGTATATAGCAACACAACTACCCTGTGGGAACCCCGGGCACAGGCTGAGGAGGGTGAGCAATGAGAATAGATAGTGCCTCTCCAGTGTATCAAATGCTTTCGTAGCATCGAGGAACCCTACTGCTGCAGGGAGGGCAGGCTCAATCCCCTGCATCACATCAAAGAGGGTACGGAGGTTGTGGGCAGTACTCATACCCGGGACGAAGCCGCATGGATCCGGCTGAAGGATCGTAGGGAGCAAGGGTAGTAGACGGGAGGGTAGAAGCTTTGCGAGAATTTTGTTGTCAATAATATTTAAGGAGAGAGGCTGGTACGATTTGCACAGCAATGGATCTTTATCTGATTTAAGTATGGCCATTAGGAGCGCCTCCCAAAGGGAAGGAGAGAGGACGCCCATCTCTAATGAGCCTTTGTACTTGTTAAGCAGATGAGGCTCAAGTTGCGGCGCAAACTCCTTATAAAAGGCTGAGGTGTGCCCATCCAGCCCCAGGGCTTTGTCCCCAGGCATAGCACGAATTAAACCAATTTCCTCCTCTATGGAGAAAGGTTCGTCCAAATAACTGCGATGACCAGACCAGCTCGATCAAGTCAAAGAAAGAAAGCAGGTCAGCAGGGACTTCCTGACGGTGCGAGGCATATAACGAGGCATAAAGCGCCATCCTTTCGGCCTGGACCACATCCTGCCCCACCACTAACTCATCCTCGCCTGAGTGCAGCTCACTGATGTAATCGTTAGCCCACTGCTTTTGTAGCAATCCTGCAAGGGTCTTACAGGCTCTGTCACCCTCACCATACCAACAGGCTTACACCTCCTTCCCCAGATACTGTGTCTCCCGTAGTGCAGCCTCTTCAAATTCTTCCAGCTTAGATTTAATCTGAGCAAGAAGAGGGAGTCAATTAGTATCAAAGTATTCCCGCTCAAGCAGTCGTATCTCGCCTTCAAGGCCCCTTAAGCCCCCACGAAGAGAGCAAAGGATGCCGGCCTGTTTAGCTATGCATTTACCTCTAATTACCGTTTTAAAAGCTTCCCTCTGCATGGATGGGGAGTCAACCGAGCCTTCATTGAGCTCAAAGTATTCAGGTATTGCAAGTTGTATGTCTTTCCAGAAAAACTGATCATGGAGAGCTCCAGCAGGGAGTCTCCAGCTGAAGGACCTGCTCGGCGCATCGGGCATCACAAATTTCAGCAACACTGGGGCGTGATCTGAAAGGGTGCGTGCAGTGTTTGACACAGTTATCTACATCATGAGAGATGATCCAGTAATCTATCCTGGACCATTTGGGACCCGTGGTGGAGACGCAGGTACCCTCACAGCACTACGGGATCCAGGATAGTATCACATGTGTGCCAATGGAAGACCCTTTCAAAGTATGATAGCTGTGCCCTGAGCGTAACCAGAGTATCCTGCAATTAATTTTTCACCCATCCAGCCCACCCACAAGCAGGAGTACATATCATGCATCAGATGTACCTCCTGCAGAAAGCATATATCTGCACAGTGGTGATTCAGCAACGCTGCTACAAGCCACACCTTTCTACAGTCATTGAGGCCTGCACATTCCAGGTAATAGCTTTGAGCGTGCGCTCAGTGTTAGAGTCATCCGTCATCCCCAGAGTACCTCAAGTCAGAAGCAATGAAGGGGAGAGGGGTAGAGAAAGCAAAAAGCGTGCAGCTTTAGTTGTTGGGCCAGAGAGGGGGAAAAAAGGGTGAAGGGAAAGAAGTAAGGGAAGAACACAGAAAAATAATTATATGCAGTGCAACCAGCAGCCCCAACCCAACCCGCTCCCATTGAAGCCACCCAACTAGGCTGAAGAATACCCACCCATCCCCAATGGGTCGTAAAGGGCCAACGTCAAATTGCAAGACGGGACTCATCCCAGGGGGAACACCAGGAAGCTCGGCGAATCCCAGCCCAAAGAGCTGGGTGGCAAGGCAAGAGCTTATAGAGAGCTCACATTGTCAAGTGGGCAGTCATCCCATGCAATACCCATCTGTCTCGGGATGCCAAAAGGAGCAAGTATCAATATGGTAAGAATTAAGTGGAAAAAACAATAAAACCCAAGTGTACATAAGAACAATTAGAAAAGGCGGGACTGCTGCACAATAATCAGTCATTCTCGTTGAGCATGTCTCCTGCCAGTCGATCATTATCCACGGTGGTGGCTGGCTTTGAGCGCTTAAGAGTGCGGGCGAACTTAGCAGCCAGCTTGGGGTCTGTGAAGTAAGATGTCTTGCCCGAATGGAACACCAGCAATTTTGCCGGGTACAGGAGAGATTATTTGATGTGCTGCTTGACGGGCACAAATTCACGACAGACCGCCTGGACACCAGCGTGAAGTCCTGGAAGAATGAACCAACATTGCCCTGGTATCTGGAGTCCTGCAGATTGCAGGCATTGCAAATCACAGTGTTGCAGTCCCTATAGATTAGCAGCCTCACGATGATGGGGCTGGCTGGGGCGCCCCGGGGAGGCTGCAGGCTCAGGGACCTATGGGTGCAGTCCACTAAACACACAGAAGATAGGGAGTCCCCAAAAAGGGCCAGAAGCATGTCCTCCACATAATCTTCCACTCGTGTCATTGTGATGGACTTTGGGACTCCCAGAATGTGCAAGTTATTGCACCGGGACCGGGTCTCAAGGTCCACATTTTTGCCAAGGATTACCTTGAATACGTTCTCCATACTGTGAAGATTTTCCTGCGTCGCCGTTCCCTTATCTTCCAGTGCGGAGGTTCGCTGCTCAACCTCCGTAATGCACACGTCAGGGTTGGCCACTTTATCTTTAAGCCGGTCCAGGCAGTCAGACAGGGAATCGATTTTTAAGTCAATGAAAGCCAGGGAGGTCTTCAGCTCAACAAACATGGTGCGTATGCTGGGCTCTGGGTCCTAATACCAAAAACGGGCTCTGATCAGTAAGGCTGAGCCTTTCAAACTTGAGCAACAAAAAGAGATGCCAATACTGATACCTTATTCCAACTAACAATTTCTCAAAAATGCATAGACCACAAGACAATGCATCTGAATGCTAATTAATAGCTGTTTATTTCAAAAGTACTTATTTATAAATCCTCAGAAATGTAATCCTATTTATATCAGTCAGTCAAAAAGCTTTATTATCGGTTAAAAACTATAAAAATAGACAATACATAAAATAGAAGAATACAATTTTTCAGCAGTGGGCAACATAGAAAAGTGTGTCAATCAACAGAACAGCTAAAACACTATATAAAACATTAAAAAGTTTAAACTGATGGATAAATATAGGGCAGGCCATAAATTGATTAAGTTACAGTTCTCAATAAGTTCATAGGGGAATAAAATCAATTAGGGCTAGTTGAGTTTTAATTTTAGCTCCTCTAGTACACCACATCGTCAGCAGATATCTGGAGGTCGCAAACACAGTCAGAGCAGAAGTGTCGTATTTCAAAAGTCTATACACCTCTCTAAAATACCTGAAACCCTTGGACTTACATAACTGTAGAATCCGTTTGGCTCTAGCCTTGAAGTACAAAGGGCAGAAGAGCAGAACGTGCAGATCTGTCTCTTCAGCCTGTTCGCACCCTGGGCATAAACGTGGTACAAGTTGAGCCATAGACAACTTGTTTGTTGCAGCCTCCATGGGGAGAGAACCAAGCCTAAATTGGACATACAGTTTCTTCTCCAGTGGGGGCTGGATGTTGTCCAAACATTTCTCAAAGTAGTGCTTATCCTTGACTTCAAGAAAGCTTTGTGTCAGCCTACCCATAGATGGTTTCACTACCAACTGATCCAGTCGGAACTGGTTAAGCACTTTGGTCAGTGTTCTCCTGGGGGTCGAGGAGGCGGAAGGTTCTGGGGAGAGCCACAGATCCCCCCTCCCCAGGGCCTGACATAGCCATTTCACTTGCTTAAGCCAAGGGATTTTCCCCACACCCCTCAACACCAGTAGGTAGCTAAGTTCCTCCCGGTAGCTAGAGAGCTCAGGTGTTGCCCGAAGCCTCCTCCAATATTGGAGAGGGCGATTGGGGATAACTTCGTGTAGGGGGACCAAACCCAGGTTGAGGCGTAAAGGGGTCAGGGGTGTACTCTGTGGGAGTTTCATTAGGCGCCTGATGAAGCTATTCTCCGTAATAAAGAGCATCGAGGAATTAGCATGGCCCCAAAGCTCTGCTCCGTAAAGTGCCCCGCTCTTGCTTGTACCTTATAGATTTCCATTGGCAGGCCAGGATTTTGGACGAGCACTCGTTATGAACCTTAAGGATACCTCCAATAGCTTGTGCCAATTTCATGTTGACCTTAGCTATATGGGTCCCCCATTCCATCCTATCATTCAGAGTTACCCCTATGTACTTGAAAGTAGAGACTCTCTCGAGCGCTATGCCATCCAAATGGGGGAGGGGGCAATTGGGTAATTTAGAATTGAAGACCATGAATTTTGTTTTAGAGAGGTTAATCTCCAGCTTTCTGAGTCTACAGAAGGAGCAAAAAGCCTCCAATATCCGCTGAATGCCCGAAGGGGATTTAGATAATAAAAGGGTATCATCGGCGAACATTAGGGCTGGAATTTTGCGGGATGCCAAACGAGGGGAGTCTAGGTCCCTAGCGCCCAAAAGGGGTTTGATCAGGCCATTTAGGAACAGGGAGAAGAGCGTGGGGGCCAACACACACACCTGCCTCACGCCCCTTTCCACGTGGAAAGCGGCCGAAAGCTCACCTACCTTCCCGAACCGTACTCTTGCAAACGTACCCTGTTGTAACCGTTTGAAAAGTTGGCATAGGTAAGCGGGGGCGCCCGTTTCCTGTAAAACCGCCCATAGCTTCTCCCTCTGGACCAGGTCAAAAGCAGATCGAAGATCTACACAGATCAAGTACAAAGTACCAGGCCCCATGGTGACCGTCTTCCAGTAGACCATCTGGAGTCTAAATAGTTAGTCAATGGTGGAAACTTTAGCACGAAAGCCTGCTTGCAGGGTAGTCAGGATTAGTTGTTCATCCATTCAGCACTGCCACCTCGATCGTAAGATGCGGACCATTCATTTCTGCAAGACGTCAATAAGATTGATGGGGCGGTAATTGATCGGGTCCAGAGGGGAAGCCTTTTTGTGGATGGGTATGATCTCCGCCCCAACCAAGTTCGAGGAAATTCCATGCCACAGATGATGGCGTTAAAGTAGAGGCAGAGATAGGGCACCCAAACCTTTTGCTCGCTCAAAAACAGGTCTCCTGGTATCTGGTCTAAACCGGGGTCTTGCCTGTCGCCAGGCTTTTGAGGGCCACCTGGGTTTCCTGCAGATTTACTGGGTAGTAATCCGGGTCTACAGTGACCTGAGGTTATGGTGCGGATGTATCTGGTTCTATTGGGAGCGGGTTATTTGAGTGGGCAAAGAGGGGCTTGAAGTGCGCTATCCATACCTCTTCGCTCAGATTAGGTGTTATAACACACGCCCCCTCAGACGAGCCAGATCTCACCAGGTTCCAGAAAGCCCTGTAATCACGTGTGTTGAGGGCCTCTTTTATATTTTCCCATCTTTGGGACTCCCATTCGAGCTTAGACTCTGCAATAATGCTTTTATAGGAGAGTCTAGCCCCTCTTACACTCTCTACTGAGCCGGTTTTTACCTCACTAACAAGTGCACTTTTAGCCTCCCTACATTGTTTGTTGAACCACTGCTCCTGAATTTTAGGTCGGGCCCTCTCATTGACTGGAGTATAGAAGTACACAGCTAGAGTGGTAAATAACTTGTATGGATGATCTCCAGCGCCCGGAAGTTCAAAGAATCGTTGTTTGCTGGAAGTTTAAAAGCCTCAGCAAAAGAGGAGGCAACTTGTTGTTAGTGCTCCGCTACTTTATCTGGTGCCATCACAAACTTAACCCACCTAATGCATCTACCGCCTGCCCTCGCAGTGAGATTAGAATTAATATATAAATTGGGCTCCCTCACTCCTGACTTACTACCAAGAACAGTAGTTAATTCCAGAGACAGGAAATTATGGTTGCTGTCCACCCTCTCTATAACTGTAAAGAACTTGATTTTGGACCAAAATTCAACGTCCACCATGATATAGCCAATGGTTGAAGATTTCCCGGGTCTGTTATAGGTAGATTTCCCCGGCACATCGGGAGAGAATCTGCAGTTACAGGCTCTAAGGGAGTGAGAGACTAAAAGCTTGTTAATCTGCAATGCCAGTGGAGTCAGACATTTGGCTGGGTATAATGAACACTCCTGTATAAGCCAGGTAGCGTCCTGCTGCAGAATTACAGACGGTATTCCCACCTGGGGTTCGAAGTGGCAATTAAAGTCACCTCCCAATATCCTGTGTGTGGGGGCAGAGTATATTGAGAGGAGTTCGTCAAGTGCTTCAATCAATGAAGACCCCCTTGAAAGGGAACTAGGTCGATGATAAATGTTGAAGACCACCACTTTCGTGCCATCTAAAAATTTAAGGACAATACCCAGGTTATCCGGGGAGAGAGTATCTATCACCGTCATGGAGCACCCCAAGCGGGCGGCCACCCATATGCGCAAGCCCCCCAAAGGTCTACCCCTGGGCCCCTGTAAGGCTAGAGTATGGTAAGTTGCAAAGCCCACTCTAGAGGGAGTGGTAGTCATCCAAGTCTCTTGGAACAAACACACATCGTGGGAATCCACCAACTCCCCCCATTCCAGGTCCGCTAACTTGGCACCCATCCCTGCCACATTCCAGGACCCTATGAATGAAGTACGGGGGTGTTGCCTGTACGATCAGATAAAGATAAAGATAAAGATAGAGATAATCTACTGGCACAGAGAGTACCTTCACTAAGTGCCATCCCGGTGTCTACCCCTTGTTGCCAAGACGTTGGCTGTATCAGTGAATGCGTTAACGGAGAATCCTCTTGTGAGGTCCCACCGAGGCTCGAGATTACCACCCCTGCACGCATCACAACCTCAGTTTCCACCCGACTCGTCACTGGAGTAAGATCTATAACAAAGTGCCCGGAAGGAAGTGATAGTCAGTCTACATTGTCCAGGGCATTAAACCTGTTCTCCACCGGAATGCAATATTCCGACCTCTCTCCTATATTATGCGGGGAGAAAAATCCAAGTGCACTGGAGAACTTTGCCTGTGGATAAAAATGTCTCAAGGGGAGGGGAATAATTGAGCCCTGTTGTCCAACGCTACCCCATGCTAAAACGTGATTGACCACACCCGGGTCCCTGAAGTTAATGATCACACAGTCTCCATCCAGATCTTTAGGTTTGTTCCCGATCCAACTTACTCTTCTACCAAAAGGATTTCCCCTGTCCCGAGTTCATTAGTGGTCTGTATTTGTTCAGCCAAAAAGTAGTTTTATTCTTTAGCTCGTAGAACATTTCTCCTCGTTCTCCAGAGAGCGATGGGACTCCCGATAAGACCACCATGTACGGGGAAGCTTCAGGGGAAAGCTGAATACAAGGTAAAGGTTGTTGGGTAACTTTAGGTGAAAGAGAAGGGGTAGAGTTATGGAGCGTCGCCCCTCGATTTAACAGCTGATTACTAGGCCCTGCTAAAGATGGTGGTGGAATACGAGGGCCGGGGTTCTCACTAGTCGGAAGGCTGCTTGAGGGGATATCGATGGCGGGGCAAGGAAGGGTAGGGGCAGTGCTACAGCTGGTCGTTGACGCCTGTCCCTGTCCTTGTACCTGATTATCTATGCGTGATACTGGAGCTTGACTAGGCCCTTGAGTTGGCTGTTTAGTACTACCTGCAGCCATTGTTAGGGAGGTACTAGGCTTCGGTGTTATTGGCTGTGAGCTTGCGGTACTCCTATTGTTTAACATGGATACAACTTTGTCAATTCTGCTCATCGCGATTTTAAACTGCAGTTAATAAGTTGTTCCAAGTGGGCTTGCAAATCAATTATCAAGTGGGTAGCCCGCAATGGGGGAGCTAGAATGAAAAAGGAGGGCCCCGCATCTGCCTGAGGAATATCAGGAGCGTATATATTCTGCCTAGCAGCTTTCTTTTGAAGTTTAGGCTTCCTTTTTTTAGGACAATACTTAGGTGCCTTGGTAGCCCCCTGGGAACCCAAAGAAAGGGGTAGATTGGTGGATGGGCCAGCGTCCAACTCAATCGGCCCACAGGGAAGTTCTGTAAAGGAGGACGCTAGCAGCGAGTCAGGAGAGTTAGCTGTTGTTATGGAATCATTCACAGGTGTCGTGGGATGAGACAGGATGGGTGCCGGGGAAGGGGCATGGCTGGAGTCAAGGAAAGGCGTCTTTCGGTGTTTTCTATAGCTGTGGCTACTACCCCATATTGTCTTTTGCAGCATTTTATCTAGAGCAGTAAGGGTCGGGAGTTGGGTACTTGAGGCGCCGTGCCCCACCCCACTATTACTGTGTATTGCCCCAGGGAGGTGGCAGTCCCCGAGGCTAGGGGGCATATGGCTCCCCTGAATTTGATTAAGCAAGCCCCAGGGAGGTGGTGGTCCATGGGGCTGCAGGGGTACCACAGGGCCCCCACATCATATTACAGCATTGCCCCCGGGATCTGGTCCACCTGCGGTATTAATTAAATGAAGTGCGGGAGACTGCGCTTCGTTTAAAAAATATATATATTGCGAGCTTCGCAAACCCTACCTGAATACCGCCAACATTTTTTTTAATGCTTTTTCTGGCCCTCAGGTTCCCTGTGAGACCCCCTGAGCAGGCCTAGGGGGTCAAGGTGCTTCTACCCGGCCGCCTTTTCTTGTTTTTTTACTGTTTTTTGTGAAACCAGGAAGTTTTGGCAGCCAATCAGAGTCATGCTCGTGATTTTTTTATATATAATTTTCTCAGGAACTACTGAACGGATTTACACCATTTAAAGCAAAGAGTATACTATAGACCAAAAGCTACATTTCTGCCACAGTTGGTGTAATTCCATTCAGCAGTTCGGGCTGTAGCTGCGACAAAAGATTCCTATGGAAATTAACATGACAAAACGCATTTTAGGGCCCCCCTTTTGTCTCGGCCCCAGCTTGACGAATCACGCCGTAAATGGCCTGAGGAAGAGGTAAAGTAATCCTCCCTCCATAATAATGCATAAAAAGAGTGGCCATGCCCCGGGGGATGGCGGTCCCCTTCCCGTTAATATATATATATTATATATATATATATATATATATTTATTTTTAGATGGGGGTCAGGCCCTGGGGGATGGGGTCCCCAGGGCCCAGAAATAGTAAAAAGAAGGGGGCCCACAAAGTCCCCCTCCCCCAAAAAATATATAAAAAACACCTCGCGATTGTGCCGGAGGCCCCACCCCCTCCAGCAACACTCTGCAAACGAGCTCTGTGGTGCGCTTTCAGTTGGGGAAATAATTACCCTTGAGTACTGGGGGTCTCTGGGGGCCAACTAGCCCACCAGGTACCTCCAGTAAGCGCCACAGGGCTGCATTGCAGAGTGGTGGTCCAGGCCACCCACCTTTTTACACCTTTCTGCAACACAGCTCTGTGGCGCTTACTGGAGGTAGCTGGTGGGGTAGTTGGACACCAGGGACCCTCAGTATTCAAGGGGACTTTATCTCCCAACCATAAAACGCGCCGCGGCGCATTTGCACAGTGGTGAAGGGAGGGGGCGGGGCCTGAGGTGACATGTGTGCAAACACACCCTGTGGCACATTTTAAGTTGGGGGATTAAGTCTCCTTGAATCCTTAGGGTCCCTGGGGTCCAACTAGCCCACCAGGTACCTCCAATAAGAGCCACAGAGCTGCATCTCAGAGAGGTTGTTATGTGGGAATCTAGGAGCCTAGTGTAACTTTTCCCGATTCATGCCCATATATAGGTATAAACCATCCAGTCCTTATATAGGCATAAAGAATCATTGCCTTATTTAGTTATATCCGGCGCAGCCCTAATACGGCATGGCTACTTCCACTAAACTCCGAGAATCCACATTGATTTTGTGGTAAAACCAGCCCTCAGCAGTCAGGAACCTCCCCCTGCTTGAATACTGATTTATCCAAGATATCCGGGAGTTTTCAAGGAACTAAGGCACTAGTGACGATATTATGTCTAATCTTACGTCAGACTCAGCACCTTCAGGGGTATAAATATGCCTACATTTGCCCAGTCAAACACACGGTGGTACCGGAGCAGATCGACTAACTACTTGCCCGACGCCCTGCTGATGCAAGTGCTGAAGGAAGCCGACCCTCCAAACGACGCACTAAAAAAAGACACTGTCTTTTCTACGGCCGAGAAATCCAGCTCCAGTGTTTCCAGGCTACCCTTGCGGGTTGCTGGGAGATCGAGTCCCGAGAGAGAGATACAAGACCTATATCATTCTAAAACCAAGGTACGGAGCTGATTAGATCCGTAGAGAATTCTTGAACAGATTCTTGGCAGAGAAATACTAAAACTTAAACTACTCCTCACTTACTCCTCCCTCGTACTACGCTTAGGTTAGGTACACTGGGGTAGGCGTACGTTAGAAGCACCAGTTGAGTACTTTTAGCCATCATTTTATCACTGTATGTATTTTATGCATTTTATGTATTTTATGATTATGGCTTAAAAACTATATCATGCTTTTACAGTACTATTTTATAATACTATTCGTATTATATGCCTCGTACTTCTTAACTAGCATTTCAATTGTAGCAGTGCATTTCTTATGCTTAAGAAATAAGACTGTTCAATAAATACTTTTATTGAAAAGGCCGTCTCTATTTCTAAAGCAATTCTGGTGAAACTAAGCATGCACAATTGACTGAGTAAAATAGCCGTGTATTGTTTCTGCGACTCTAGATAAACTTTTCTTTCTGGGGAAACAAAGTTGTCATGTTATATGGTTGTCAGAAACGAATCCCTTCTTGTTTATTTGAGAAAGCTTCTAGTGACCTCTGAGCTAGCTGGCATTCACAATTAAGTCTAATATATTTGGTAGGGACCTAGTCGACCTCAGTCCTACGTCTAAACTATAGTATATATTATTCCAATGCGCAGAGCCTATTGGGAATATAGGAACTACACTACATGGCGCCCAACATTTGGTAAAGGCGCTAGATACTAGAGTAACTCAGTCGTGCTTTTCACACAGACCCCTTTTTCCCATAAAAAAACTCCAATAGACGTCTGGAGTGGGTAAAAGGTTAATATCCGCCAGAACTGAGTAGGACGAAAATCCTATGTATTAGTTTTTGGTTTATTCAATGTTGAAGGATACAGTGTTCCAAAATATTGTGCACCTAATCTTTGTTTCCTTGAAACTTGTTCTGTAAACTTTCATTAAACAATGTCTGAAAACGGCGACAACAACGCAACCGGTGTAGCTGCAGTAAATGGAACCAACCGGGTTTAGACGTTACAGGGTTTATTGAAAATGACGCAGATGCAGTAATCATCCGCCTAATATAAGGAAAACCATAACTATGAAACTTGTAGAAAATGGGGTATCATTAAGAGGTGGTAAAGGAATCTTTGTTATAGAGGCTCAAGAGCAGTGGCAGACAGAGGTATTCTACTCATGGATTCTATTTCCTGCAGCAAATGCAGTAACACACAAGTTCCACTACTACAAAGCAGAGGAACCTCCAGCCGAATACATTCCTTTCGAGGACGTTGAAATTCCACTAACTTACCAAGAGCATCAGCTCTGGTTTAATGGTGCCCTACAACATCAAAATCACATTACAAGGCTCTGTCCACTAGGTAGACCAGGAGCTACATGGCTGTTGCTAGCCAGCTATACACCACATCCTGACATTGAAAGGATGTCAGATGTAGAATTATTAGCTCAGCTAAAACAATTAATTAAAATACATAGACAATTGGTTCATATGTCATGCGGACATTATCGGTCCTACCAGCTGTAAGAATTCCCCAGCACACCCCTCATCAGGGGAACACAAATAAAATCACACTACAGACTATACAGTCAGTCATTGGTAAACTACCAGCAAAATGAGAACAGATTCCGTTCTGGTTAGCACAAGAAATTACTCAAATAGAGGCAGTATTTCCTGATAGTACACCTCATGAAAAACACAGGATTCTGACAATCTGTTTACCTATGGGGATTGCACCACACGTAGAGGATTGTGACACTTGGGGTACAGTCTTTGCTTCAATCTACACTAAAACACATGGTGTTCCGTCCATGGTGGCAATACCAGACGTTCAAAGACAGATTCAAAATGAGGTCCAGAACCGGGCTTAAATCTAGGTATGAAACTACTGAAATATTTCAAACAGGTCTTGGCTATACTATTAGCCAATATCAGAGAAGAAGCAGCATCAGTGGCAATCCGGCAGAAGTTAAAAGAAACAGATAAAACTGATCAACCTTGTGAGCTTGCCAGAATTATTGAAAAATCCTATGAAGAACTAGGTAGAGATAGTTTGGGTGGGAAACCTGTAAAACCTGAATTAACAGGAAATCCTGAAAAGGTGTATATTAAAAATAATCTCACTACTCCTAAAAAGAAGTGGGAGAACACTAAATAGATACCTCCAAGAGAGAAAAGTTTTCAGTCCAGAGGAAGGTCTCCCCAAAGGAGAGGTAGGTCTCCCCAACGGGAACCCTCTGAAAAAAGATACAACCTCAGAAATAAGGATACTTTAAGAAAACCTGATAGATATCAAATAATGACACACGTCCCTCTTGATCTTTTCAGACTTCCTTGCAGAAATCGTAAAGAAGAGGACAATCAGAACACAAAGAAGAATGCGCCAAGTCCAAAGACAAAGAACCCGTTCACCAAAATAAAAAGGCTCAATTTTCGAAAAATAAGGTAGCAAACATAAAGGTCAGACATGCTGAGGATTCTGAGGACACAACTCAAGAACGGGGAATGGGCTCAGACAATGCTAGACAGCGCAGCAGATGTAACCATAGTTCGTAGGATCCTGAAGGATCATCTGGAGACAGTGGACTCAAATGAAAACATTCAGGTTGAAACTGCAGACATATTCACTCAAATTTGGACGATGTTGAGTCATCTACCTAGGTGCACCTAAGATCAATTCTTTAATTCCTACCTTACGCTCAACCACCATCAGAGGCACCGCCCTACCTCTGCATAACATGAAAATAAATCAAATAAGGAAGGAGCGTACTTATTAAACAATCTATAATACAATAACACACATTTTCAATAACGATTTTCCAAATGATTCTTCTGTGCTGAATATTCTTTTTATTTTTTCTGTTTTGTGTCAGTGGTCACAGTACAATCAACAGCCGATGCGAAACTGTAGACACCAGGGTCAGTGTACCCCACAAGTTATATGAAGTAACACTCCCGATGGAGGGGAACATTACTAGAAAAATAAAAGCTCTCTTCTGGGACAAGCTTTCCAAGGGTTATGACATACTTCTAGCTGAAAGGGACCGGCCACCTGCAGTTGTAAGGGATTGCCCACACTGCGAAGAGATAATTATGCCAGCCTTCTCAAATCAAATTACAATTCATAAAAAATATACATATGCCAGGAAATGGGCAGTGGGCCAAGCCCCAGCATTATATAAGAATCATGTAGGATGGGATGAGACTCTCCTCATCATAAAATCCAGTTACAAAATCAACCTACTGTTCAAAGGCAGTATCCGGTCAAGCAAGAAGCTAATAAACAAGTCAGAGAGATCTTAGATCAACTTGAATATCAGGGGGTGATTGAAACATGCACCTCATCTATGAACAATCCTTTGTTTCCTGTCTCCAAACCAGACAATACATATTGTCTAGTTTTGGATAACAGACATTTTAACTCCTGTAGCAAAGCTTTTGCAGTACAAAATGCACACAGTGCAGCACTGATGAATAACATTGTTGTTCAAAAAATACAAAACAACATTGGATATTTCAAATGGGTTTTTCTGTCAAAACATTGCTCCAGAAAGCAGGCATTTGACCCCTTTCTCAATCTTGGGGTCACAGCGGCAATTTTGCCATATCCCCCAGGGATTTAAGAATAGTCAGGGGTTGTTTTCAGCTAGAGTAGCAGAAATACTACAAATGTATGATGATGAGGCATTTTCATATGTCGATGACATCTATCTTAAAGATGACGATTTGGACAGGCACTTAAAAAGAGTAAACGCCATAATACTTGGGTTTGCTTCAGAAGAGTATAAATTCAACTTTAAGAAATCACGAATTGCCCACCTCAATGTCTTATTTTTAGGTTACGAGTTATCAAGTTAAGGAAAAAGCCTGGCGGAAAATTCTTAGAGAAATGTGCGCTGCTCCAAACTCCAAAAACGCGAAAAACTTACAGTCAATTCTAGGTTTCCTGAATTTTGGAAGAACTTATGTTCTAAACTACGCAGAGAGGGATAAACCTCTCTACGAACTAATCAAACCTGATTTCAAACCGACTAATTGGACTCAAACACATACGGAAATTTTACGTTCAGTCCAAACAGACATGTTAGCTAAAAAACAGTTACAGACACGTGAAAACGTTCGCAATCTTGTGATCCGAGTCATCCCAGGGAGATGCGGATTCACGTACCTGACCTTTAATGAGGGAGAAACTGTACCAATAGCATACAAATCACACTTGTATACACAAGCTGCAATGAAGTTCACTTCTACTGAGAAAATTCTGACAGCGGTTCAAACTGCAGTAGCAAAAGAGAGAGCTCTTGCGCAGGGTAAACGCATAATTATCGTTACACCTGTACCTGTCCTAGAGGCAGTGACAAAGGCAAGCATCCCAAATGTTTAAACTTTACATCCGAGATGGATACAATGGGTTAACTCTCTTGCTGCAACAGACGTTGAATACGTTTTTGACCCCAGCTTGAAAACACAAGACTTTCTCCAATACAAACATGAATGTCCTCTGCCGACCGAAATTCTGCCTCTAGAACATTACGGATGTATAATATATACAGACGGATCAGCACAGCCCGCAAATGGGGGTAAACAAGCCTATAGTGCTGCGTGCACGATTGTTAAAGGTCGCTGGCGCAAAGGTAAATTCTGACCTTTGGTCACTAAAACTCAATCACTCGGAGACTGTACAGCTCAGCGAGCTGAACTATAGGCTTTCAAGATGGCGCTTAAAAATACCGAACGTGAATTCCCCACACTAATAGTGTGCGATTCGTATTACTGCATACAATCTTACAATGAATACTTGCAGAACTTGGTTCAGAATGACTTCAAAGACGCTAAAGGTGCCACAATTAAGCATAAAATGCCTTGGGAACAAGTAGTTCTTTTACAAAAAGAACTACAAAAGACTCACGTGATACATACACTGAGCCGTCAGCGTGATGGCGTTCACGTTGCAGGGAATTCATTGGCCGACGAGGCCGCGAAGGCAGCTGTGCTAACGGCTTCTGTAGCCGCAATCACTCGGTCAAAAACAAAAATAGACCGCAAAATAATGCAAGCTGTCACTGCTTCACTAAAAGTCAGTGGTAGGACACTCCCGAAAGGCTTTCCAGTAAAGTACTCATATATAACTGATGCGAATAATGTTCCTTTTGCCCGAATCCCTGGAGTGGGGGACAGGGCAATCCCAAACATGGAACATATGTTAGGACTAATTGTAGCAGCACATTAAGGGCTGGCATCTACACGCGTGGGAGTTTCTGCCACAGTGTCATTATTAAAACAGAGATACTGGTGGCCCCGCATGAGGAAACAAACTAGAAACTAAGTTCTAGAATGTGACATCTGCCAGAAAATAAAAGTTTCCACAGTGAAACGTCCTGCACAGATGCCCCTTCTGATTTCAGATAAACCACTAGCTTGTGCTTACCTACACCATTGTGGTCCCTTAACAAGGGATGGCAACTATAAATATATTATGGTCGCAGTGGATTCCTACACAAGATTTATTTGGTTATGGCCCCAGCGCTCGGCTGACGCCAGAATTGTTATAAAGGATTTGCGAGTCTTTATCGGCACATACGCAATTGGCACACTACATTCTGTCATGGTCCTGCGTTTAGCTCTTGAACTTACAAGGAGGCCATGGTTAGCTTGGGCATTGCATTGCGGTATTCTAGTCCCTTCCATCCTGAGGGTAATGCGGTAGTGGAAAGAAAAAACCGTGACATAAAGCAATCCATACCAGCTAGGGTATTAGGTTAGGGTGATGGGTGGGTCAAACATCTAACAAGTGTCCAACGTAGTCTTAATAATCTGCCAAGAATTTCTCTGGGTGGAGTCACTCCGTATGAATTAATGTTTGGTACTAGAATGATAATCGAAGACCTCGATAGTCAGACTTCTGTGGTGAAACAAAAACCCTTTGATGTCAAAGATCGTTTGACTGTTTTACAGGACCTAAATGAAACAAGAAGAAGTCTGAGCAATACCAAACTGAAGCAAACGACCACTGAAGAAAAACCACCTGTCCCAGCAAGGCCTGTCTAGCTTCCAAAAATTGGGGTTCTGGTCAGGGAGAAAATGGCGGTGAAGAAGGAATTTGGGTCTTCTTACAGAAAAGCAGCATTGGTCTTGGCTGTCCAAGGAACAAGATCAGTAGTACTACTGCCCCTTGCTGGTAAAAGGGAGAACAGACTTGTATCCATCGACTTGGTAAAACCACAATCATGTGGCCAATAATAAGTAGTAGGCCCAGTGGTCTCCCGAGAAGTAGCAGATGACCAAACCATGCTACAATCCAAGAGGTTCAAACTGAAAGACTTATCACCTTTGATAATCCAACAGTAAAAAAGAAGGACTATGCAACAAAGCCATGGAACTTGTTCCTCTGGAAACCCAAATAACAGTTCGTCAAGAAACACCTGTCTACAATGATGTACTGTCTGAGAATACAAATATGACAAGGAAAGAGACAGCTCCGGTGACTTCATGTAATCCTGATGCAATCCCAACAATTGACAGAACTGCTTCTGGCTACTTTATCAACTTCGATAACTTTTCTGAGGATCCTAGTGAACCTGAAGATGAGCCAGCAAACAAAACTATCAAGGAAAAAGTAACAGAACTTTTTCATCTACTAGGAAAAACATATCTGCTTTCACCATGGGTGGAATTTTGGATTGGATTGGGTGTACTTTTCCTCCTGCTCTGGCTCGTGCTGGTATTGAGCTTGGGTGGGATGACTGATGGAAAATACAGTACTATGGACACAGCAAGTAAGAAAACCAACTTGGTCCTGAAACCTTACAAATCATCTCATTGTGAAGAAATGGACTGTCAGCAGTGAACATCACAGCTGTTCCTATACCTGGTGGTATAGCATGGGACAGAACTGATTATGACACCTATGGTCCAGTTGAGCTTCTGAAGCTTCTACACCAATTTAAGGATTTTTTGAGTGACTTTGTCACACCCAGTGAATTTTCTGATGATTGGAACTTTGAGACTATTAACAACATGATGAAAAATTTGGAAATATCAGCTAAATTTACCGAACTTGACTACTTAGAAGGGTCATCGGATTATGAAAAAAATTATTATTTTGATCATATGGTCATCATTATTTTCATAGATCTGCAAGCCCTAGAGATGTTTTATATTACAATCAATGGGAACATTTTCCAACACCCCCAAAAGGCAGTTCGAAAAAATTCTAGGAAAAATGTCCATACTATTCAGGGTTTAATGTTACAAATCCAGAAATGTTTTATTTTAAAAATATAAATAACACAGGTATAAAAACAATGTTGACCAATACTAAAGCAAATTTATTCTGCAAACTTTTATGCTCAGCTGTCTACATTAGGTTTTGACTTTTGGGAAGACAACATAGAGACAAAAACTGTCTTTGGCACGAAAGATTGGCAGGTACAAGGTTTAGAAGCACTATTTAGAGCCTGCATTATACCAGAACAAATTTTGTTTTTGAATGACACTGTTCAACAAACCTCTTGTCTTGGTTTAGCTAAGATAAAAGATTTAAATAAACCGTCTTTACCAGAACCTGCACGTGACAGTAATAACTATTCGGATGAGGAGGTAGACGTAACTTATATATTAAAACAGAACAGAACTGATCCTAACTGGAAAAAGTGGGTAATCTGGCAAACATACACTAATAACTGTCATGAAAGATTCCTGAACAAAACACAAGGATTCAAATGGAATAGGCCAGATCCAAGATATTCCCAGAGACAACTTCCAGGGATGGTAACTACTTACAGTGTAGGGAAGCTTTGCCTTGAATGGCTTCAGAAATCTACATTTCCAGAAATAAAACAACACTTGTCTTTACTTAAAGAAAGCAATGATTTGCAATATTTCTTAATGGGACCTCGCAAGCCAAGGCAAAAACGTTTCATATACGCCGGTATATATGCGGCTTACAACGAAGCTTGGAAAGTGATGTAAATAGAAACTACAGAAAAAATATGGGAAATATATCGTATTAATTTGGAGAAAGCACTTTCTGTCGTGGACAATGGGTTAACGACTCTGTCCTCCAGAATATATTCTATGGACAGCATCATGTCATCTGCCATAGACATCATAGAACAAGACTTACTAAAGTTACAACATGGTCAGTCTCAATTACGTTCTATCATATTGTTAGGCTGGACGTTGCAAAATCTGCGTTCAGGCTATGTGCCATGGCATCTAATCAATAAAACATCATTGTTTGCTGTATTTAACCTCACAGATAAACAAATCTCTTTGGCACAAAGAGGAGCAGACTATACGGTGCTGAGCATTGAAAAACTCAAAAGATTACAATTAACGGTTTCTGAGAAACCTGTGATTGAGTGGATAATTCATGGCTCCATTTCAATTCCAGTCACGACATTCCAGTTTCAGTATTGTCTAGAGCACATGCTAGCAGGCATGTATGAAAGGTTGGGTAAAGAATACATTAAGTCAACCTGGGTTTTACCAATACACACATGTGTTGGAATGTGGGACATGAAGTTTTCCTTAGCGGCAATAATTGCAAAAAGTCACTAAGTGGTACACTTCTGTGCAATGAAGTTAATTTACATGGGGCCTGTGACGGTTCTGCAAATAACCTCTCATGCCACCTGCACGCCTCGCCATCTCCTACGATAATACCAGTTTTCAGGCAGCTATCCAATGGCAGTTACGTTATGTTGAATGATCACAGCTGTTGTGGCATGTTCCCAGGAAAAAGTTATCTTGTAACTGTGTCGTCCACGGTCACTTGTTGTATGCAAGTATTGTATCCAAAAACAGAGACAGAAATGGAGACGGCTATATGGCCTTCACTGAATATTTCTTCTATACGAATTGATACTTTAAGCAGAATGAAAGCCATTCTTTTACAAAAAATGTGCCCGTGTCCTCGTCTAGAGAAACGTATGATCTGCAAGTAGCAAGGTCTTCTGCAGAGATACATGCATTATTATCAACAAACTGCCCAGTGCATTTCGCAGAAATGTTAAGTCAAATCTAAAACTTTTCTGATACCAACGGCATCGCACATGTATTTAAGACAGTTTTTTTGGGACTGTTAACAGCATTTGAAGCAGTCCTCGCCATTTTCCTAATTTCGTACACTCTACACTCGACTAGTAGCAGGAATCCCATTTTTATTCCTTCTGCTCCGATATGGCAAGTCCGGTCACCAGCAACACCGAAACTACCTTAGAACAATGCCTCCTTGCAATGAGATATCGTGAAAGGATTTCACAGATTCTTGGCTTGGCTCGTTTAAGAGATCTGAACACGACCTGGTTTCTTTCGTTCAGACCAATCTGGCAGGATTGCATCTTACCTGTTCTTCGATGCCTGCTTTGCGGACAGGAATGCGTGTTGAACATTTGTCTTACAGTTCCATCAGTACTGCCATCCGATGTTGACGCTTTGCTGGGTCCTGTAACGGCTCAGGCATCGTGTTGACCCCAACGGCTGCCAATTCTGATTACGGCATTCATTGAGGTCTCACCGGCAAGTCTAACTGAGGGTGGGATACGAGAAACTACAGGCACACAGGTACCATCTACTACGGACATTGCTAATGCATCAAACGCTGATGGCGAGGATCCACACTTCTGCACTTTTGATCTGCTAACTAAAGTGGTTCCACTTTCACCTAATACATTGGACGGTTTCTTTGCGAGCCTTGGTAATATGATGTTTTCTCCCGACTCTACTGATTCTCCTGAGAATAACTTTTGATTATTTCACACAGCGTTCCCTGAACTCTGCAATTCGTCCTTCATTTTTCAAAACAAATCCATTAATTTGACATTTTTCCCAAAATAGAATTTTTGGCACAGAGTAATCTGCTTAAAGTAGAACTATTCTTAGAGAACAAGATTCCAAGCTTGTACTTCCTAATTGACAATATATGGCTTCAACTTCGATTACAAAGATAGTTAGACAATTATGCTATGGAATTGATCTCAGGTCTCGATTAATGACTGTACTTTCATTTTATATAATGTGAAGATATATGCTCATAGTTTATATTTGATTTCATGATGCCTATGATTTTTGCAGACAAGCCTATTCACAAATGCATTTTTGTATTTTATGTGTGGGATTGTAAACACTTTGCTTTGAAATATGTTCAGTGCTTATGTATTATTGAACTTAACATTTGTGGAGTGGGTGTTATGTGGGAATCTAGGACCCTAGTGTAACTTTTCCCGATTCATGCCCATATAGAGGTATAAAGCATCCAGTCCTTATATAGGCATAAGGAATCATTGCCTTATTTAGTTATAGCCGGCGCAGCCCTAATACGGCATGGCTACTTCCACTAAACTCCGAAAATCCACATGGATTTTGTGGTAAAACCAGCCCTCAGCAGTCAGGAAGTTCCCCCTGCTTGAATACTGATTTATCCAAGAAATCCGGGAGTGTTCAAGGAACTAAGGCACTAGTGACGATATTATGTCCAATCTTACGTCAGACTCGGCACCTTCAGGGGTATAAATATGTGGGTGTACTTGTAAAGCGCATTGTGACTCCAAGGAGTATCCTGGCGCTGAAGACCGCTGGGGAACCCGTCCTGGTTTTTCCTGTGAGATGGTCCCTTTCTGGGTATCTCCAAGGTGAAACCGGGCATCCCCGGCGTCTGTGGGGGGCCGTTGTAGAGATGAGGCAAGCTTAATGTCCAGAGTTGCCGAGTGTGTTAGAGTAGGCACCGAGGCAAGAGTTATCGAGTCCGTTTGACCCTGGTCCACGACCCTGCCGCGTCGGGAATTGAATCCTGGTCCCGGGCCGTTCTCTGCTTACGGGTCTGCCGCCTCTAACCAGTGAGCCACACCTATATTTGCTCAGTCAAACACACAGTGGTTCCAAAGCAGATCGACTAACTACTTGCCCGACCCCCTGCTGATGCAAGTGCTGAAGGAAGCCGACCCTCCAACTGACGCACTGAAAAGACGCTGTCTTTTCTCCAGCCGAGAAATCCAGCTCCAGTGTTTCCAGGCTTCCCTTGTGGGTTGCTGGGAGATCGAGTCCCGAGAGAGAGATACAAGACCTCTATCATTCTAAAACCAAAGTACAGAGCTGATTAGATCCCTAGAGAATTCTTGAACAGATTCTTGGCAGAGAAATACAAAAACTTAAACTACTCCTCACTTACTCCTCCCTCGCACTAGGCTTAGGTTAGGTACACTGGGGTAGGCGTACGTTAGATGCACCAGTTGAGTACTTTTAGCCATTATTTTATCACTGTATGTATTTTATGCATTTTATGTCTACTATGTTTATGGCTTAGAAACCATATCATGCTTTTACAGTACTATTTTATAATACTATTCGTATTATATGCCTCGTACTTCTTAACTAGCATTTCAATTGTAGCAGTGCATTTCTTATGCTTAAGAAATAAGACTGTTCAATAAATACTTTTATTGAAAACGCCCATCTCTCTATTTCTAAAGCAATTCTGGTGAAACTAAGCATGCACGATTGACTGAGTGAAATAGCTGTCTATTGTTTCCGCGACTCTAGAGATACGTTTCATTCTGGGGAAACAAAGTTGTCATGTTATATGGTTGTCAGAAACTAATCCCTTCTTGTTTATTCGAGAAAGTTTCTAGTGACCTCTGAGCTAGCTGGCACTCACAATTAAGCCTAATATATTCGGTAGCTACCTAGTCGACCTCAGTCCTACGTCTAAACTACAGTATATATTATTCCAATGTGCAGAGCCTATTGGGAATATAGGAACTACACTACAAGGTGTAAAAAGGGACGTGGCCTCTGCAACGCAGCTTCCTGGCATATACTGGAGGTACCTGGTGGGCTAGTTGAACCCCAGGGACCCTCAGGATTCAAGGGGACTTAATCACCCAACTTAAAACGCACCATGGGCCGTGTTTGCACAGTGGTAAAGGGAGGGGCAGGCCTGAGGTGATGTGTGCAAACATGCCCTGTGGCGTGTTTTACGTTGGGGATTTAATTCTTTTCAATTCTGAGGGTCACGGGGGTCCAACTAGCACACCAGGTACCTCCAGTAAACGCCACTGCTCTGCGTTGCAGAGAGGTGGCCCAGGCCATGCCTCTTTTTACACCTCTCTGCAATGCCGCTCTGTGGTGCTTACTGGAGGTACCTGGTGGGCTAGTTGGACCCCAGGGACCCTTAGTGTTCAAGGGGACTTATTCCCCCAACTGAAAACGTGCCACGGGGTGTGTTTATACAGTGGTAAAGGGAGGGGGCGGGACCTGAGGTGACATGTGTGCAAACATGCCTGTGGCGCGTTTTAAGTTCGAGAATTAATTCCCCTTCAATCCTGAGGGCCACTGGGAGCCAACTAGCCCACCAGGTACCTCCAGTAAGCACCACAGACCTGCGTTGCAGAGAGGTGGTGCAGGCAAAGCCCCTTTTTATAACTCTCTGCAACACAGCTCTGTGGCACTTACTGGAGGTACCTCGTGGGCTAGTTGGACCCCAGGGACCCTTAGGATTCAAGGGGACTTAATCCCCAACTGAAAACATGCCACAGGCTTGTTTACACAGTGGTGAATGGAGGGGGCAGGGCCTGAGGTGACGTGTGCAAACACGCTCTGTGGTATATTTCAAGTTGGGGAATTAAGTCCCCTTCAATCCTGAGGGGCCCTGGGGCCAACCAGCCCACCATGTACCTCCAGTAAGTGCCACACGTCTGTGTTGCAGAGAGATGGCCCAGGCCACACCCCTTTTTTCACCTCTCTGCGACACAGCTCTCAGTCGCTTCCTGGAGGTACCTGGAGGGCTAGTTTGCCCCCAGGGACCCTCAGGATTCACGGGTACTTAATCCCCCAACTTACAACACACCAGGGGGCATGTTTGCAGAGTGGTGAAGAAAGGGAGCATGGCGTTTGTCTACCTCTCACCAATCACACTGTGTAGGGCTTACTGGAGGTAAAAGGTAGGTTAGTTGGCCTCTAAAGGACCCCCAGCAGCGAAGGGGACTTCAATCCCCATCCAACAGCGTGCCTGGTAGTGCATTTGTAGAGTGGTGGGCAAAGTGGGCATGGCCTGGTATGAGTACTTACAATGCTGCTGTGTGGGACTAACTGGAGATATTAGTTTGGGAAGTTGGCCCCCTATGTTGTCCTTGGGGGCCAACTACCCCTCTTGTTACCTACATACAGTAAGTCCCACACAGTGGGTTTGCTAAGACGTCTTTGGAGGCCATTGCCCCCTTTCTCTACACCCTGCAAACATGCCTCTTGGCAGACTACAGGATGGGGGATGAAGTCCAATTTAGTCCTGAGGGAGTTTGGGTGCCAAGAATCCCTCATGGTACCTCCTGTAAGTCCTAGGCAGCGGATTTCCTGAGGGTCGGTTGGATGCCCAGCACCCTTTCTCCACCACTCTGCAAACGTGACTACTAGTTAAAGTAGCATATTTCTGTTCCTCTGACTTAGAGGTATTTTAATCCCCCTGCCCTATTATGTACTAGGTGCTTAGAGAGGAGGTCATGCTAATCACAGGGGTACTCCAACCCATAGTGTTGACTAGTGTAGGTGCTTTCACTGTATTCTAAGAGTCTTTTAGTATAGCTTAGTCAGAGTCAGTTACCACCAGTACCCGTCAGAAAAAGTTGTGGGCACAGGAAGATTTTGAAACAAGGCCTCTTTCTGCTCCTCTGTTGGTTCTTTCAGCACATGTCTTGCTTCTTTCTGCAGTTTTCTTCATCTTTTTGGACTTCTGTTGCTTCTTTCTGATTTCTTTAGCTTTTTTCCGTGAGTTTCATTTTCTTTCTTCACATGTCCTACCTCTGTAGGCATAGTTAGAAACTAGCATTTAAAAAACCTTTGAAATTCACTGAAAAAAATATAGGTTTCAGGCACGTTATAGTTAGAAATGAGCATTTAAAAAATCTTAGAAATGAACTGAAAAAAATATAGGTTTCAGGGGTGTTATAGTTAGTTGGACATTTCACTCGTACAAAACCATAGAAATTCCCCCGTTATAGTTAGTTCAGCTCACTATAACTCACGCCCCTGCAATGCACTGCTGATGATGTCACATATTACATCACTGTACTCATGTCACTCATGACATGGTCAGTGACATCACTCATGACCTCACTGATGACATCTCAAATGACATCACTGATTACCTCATCCAGTGAATGTGTGGTTTTGTGAAGTTTAAATATGTTTCATATATGTATATGTTGAGGTCGATGGAAGAATACGTGGCTACATAAGTGTCTAAATGGATGATTTTGTTTGTGTGAATCTGATTGTATAACTGACTGATTAGTTGTATCTTAGTGAATACATGGGTTAGTGAGTAATCTTTAAATGTGTAAATATCTCTTTGTGTATAAGTGGCAGCATGGGTTGGTGAGTAGCTACATGAGTGTCTATATTTGTTATTTGTTTTTTGAGTATCAGTATGAGTGTCTGAGTGTCTGTGTGGTTCGTTGGGGGTATTACTTTGTGCATAGATGCATGAATCAGTGAGTCACTGTTTGTATGTATTGAAGACAGCATGTGCGCAGGACTGTATGGGTGGATGAGTGTGTGTATGGGTGTGTTGGTGAGTGCATGTCTCAGTAGTGTCTTTATGAGTAACTACATATGTTTTAAACTAGTATATGAGAGTATTAGTGTGTGTAAGTGAGTATGTGAGAGATTGGAAGAGTACCTGTATAAATGAGAATGTGTTTCTATAAGTGAATTTTTAAGAGAGTAAGTATGTGTTAGTTTCTGTAGAAGTAACTGTGGTGGTGTGTGTATAACTGTATATGCAAGTGCGGTGTGTAAGTGTATGTATAGGTGTATGAGTACATATGATGAGTGAGTGCATGTATGATTGACTGTATAGTACTTTTGGTAAATGAGTGGATATGTGTGTGTTCTTTTATTGAAAACGCCTGTCTCTCTATTTCTAAAGCAATTCTGGTGAAACTAAGCATGCACGATTGACTGAGTGAAATAGTTGTCAATTGTTTCCGCGACTCTAGAGATACGTTTCATTCTGGGGAAACAAAGTTGTCATGTTATATGGTTGTCAGAAACTAATCCCTTCTTGTTTATTCAAGAAAGTTTCTAGTGACCTCTGAGCTAGCTGGCACTCACAATTAAGCCTAATATATTCGGTAGCTACCTAGTCGACCTCAGTCCTACGTCTAAACTACAGTATATACTATTCCAATGCGCAGAGCCTATTGGGAATATAGGAACTACACTACAAGGTGTAAAAAGGGACGTGGCCTCTGAACACCTCTCTGCAACGCAGCTTCCTGGCATATACTGGAGGTACCTGGTGGGCTAGTTGAACCCCAGGGACCCTCAGGATTCAAGGGGACTTAATCACCAAACTTAAAACGCACCATGGGCCGTGTTTGCACAGTGGTAAAGGGATGGGGCGGGCCTGAGGTGATGTGTGCAAACATGCCCTGTGGCGTGTTTTAAGTTGGGGATTTAATTCTTTTCAATTCTGAGGGTCACAGGGGTCCAACTAGCACACCAGGTACCTCCAGTAAGCGCCACTGCTCTGCGTTGCAGAGAGGTGGCCAAGGCCATGCCTCTTTTTACACCTCTCTGCAATGCCGCTCTGTGGTGCTAGTTGGACCCCAGGGACCCTTAGTGTTCAAGGGGACTTATTCCCCCAACTGAAAACGTGCCACGGGGTGTGTTTACACAGTGGTAAATGGAGGGGGCGGGACCTGAGGTGACATGTGTGCAAACACGCCCTGTGACGCGTTTTAAGTTGGGGAATTAATTCCCCTTCAATCCTGAGGGCCACTGGGAGCCAACTAGCCCACCAGGTACCTCCAGTAAGCACCACAGATCTGCGTTGCAGAGAGGTGGTGCAGGCAAAACCCTTTTTATAACTCTCTGCAACGGATGTATGACGTTACAACGCGTTATTTTACAACGCAGACCGTTACATCGCAATTTTTACAACGCAGGATCCATTACAATGCATGCCTTTACAACGCATGTCATTACATAGCAGATACTATTACAACGCATGCCATTGCAACGTAAGTATAGGTAAGTATATCTTTTTAAAAAAAATGTAATTAAGTTAATTTTATTAATTTAATTAAATTAATTTAATTTTATTAATTTTAAAAAGTAATTAATTTAATTTTAATTATTGTAAAATAATTAATATTAAAATTGTAATTAATTTAATGTATTTAATTTAATTTAATTAATGTAATTTAAATTAAAAATTGTAAATAATATAATTTAATTTAATATAATTAATTTAATTTAATTAATGTAATTTAATAATTTATAAATTGTAAATAATATAATTTAATTAATTTGATTAATTTAAAGAATGTAATTAATTTAATTTAATTGAATTAATGTAATTTAATTTATTTTTTTAATTGTAAATAATATAATTAATTTAATGTAATATAATTTAATTAATTTAATTCATTTAATTCATTTAAAGTTGTGTTTTTCATAAAAGTAAACCCTAAAAATACCCCTGTACCCCAAAACACAAACCCAGCCCTAAAACCTAAAAATACCCCTGTGCCCCAAAAACCAAACCCAGCCCTAAAACCTAAAAATACCCCTGTACCCCAAAAACCAGACCCAGCCCTAAAACCTAAAAATACCCCTGTACCCCAAAAACAAAACCCAGCCCTAAAACCTAAAAATACCCCTGTACTCCAAAAACCAAACCTAGCCCTAAAACCTAAAAATACCCCTGTATCCCAAAAACCAAACCCAGCCCTAAAACCTAAAAATACCCCTGTACCCCAAAAAACAAACCCAGCCCTAAAACCTAAAAATACCCCTGTACCCCAAAAACCAAACCCAGCCCTAAAACCTAAAAATACCCCTGTACCCCAAAAACCAAACCTAGCCCTAAAACCTAAAAATACCCCTGTACCCCAAAAACCAAACCCAGCCCTAAAACCTAAAAATACCCCTGTACCCCAAAAACCAAACCCAGCCCTAAAACCTAAAAATACCCCTGTACCCCAAAAACCAAACCCAGCCCTAAAACCTAAAAATACCCCTGTACCCCAAAAACCAAACCCAGCCCTAAACCCTAAAAATACCCCTGTACCCCAAAAACCAAACCTTGCCCTAAAACCTAAAAATAAATATATTTATGTACATTTAATATTAATCAAATTAATTAAATAATATTAAATAAAATAAAAATAAAATTATATACTTACCTATACTTTCGTTGTAATGGCATGCGTTGTAATAGCATCTGCTATGTAATGACATGCGTTGTAAAGGCATGCATTGTAATGGATCCTGCATTGTAAAAATTGCGTTGTAATAGAAGTCCGTTGTAAAAGTTGCGTTGTAATGGTGCAATACCTTCTGCAACGCAGCTCTGTGGCACTTACTGGAGGTACCTGGTAGGCTAGTTGGACCCCAGGGACCCTTAGGATTCAAGGGGACTTAATCCCCAACTGAAAACATGCCATGGGCGTGTTTACACAGTGGTGAATGGAGGGGGCAGGGCCTGAGGTGACGTGTGCAAACACGCCCTGTGGTATGTTTTAAGTTAGGGAATTAATTCCCCTTCAATCCTGAGGGGCCCTGGGGCCAACCAGCCCACCATGTACCTCCAGTAAGTGCCACACGTCTGCGTTGCAGAGAGATGGCCCAGGCCACACCCCTTTTTTCACCTCTCTGCGACGCAGCTCTGAGTCGCTTCCTGGAGGTACCTGGAGAGCTACTTTGCCCCCAGGGACACTCAGGATTCACGGGGACTTAGTCCCCCAACTTACAACATACCAGGGGGCATGTTTGCAGAGTGGTGAAGAAAGGGAGCATGGCGTTTGTCTACCTCTCACCAATCACACGGTGTAGGGCTTACTGGAGGTAAAAGGTAGGTTAGTTGACCCCAAAAGGACCCCCAGCAGCGAAGAGGACTTCAATCCCCATCCAAGAGCGTGCCTGGTAGTGCATTTGTAGAGTGGTGGGCAAAGTGGGCATGGCCTGGTATGAGTACTTAACAATGCTGCTGTGTGGGACTGACTGGAGGTATTAGTTTGTGAAGTTGGCCCCCAAGGATGTCCTTGGGGGCCAACTGCCCCTCTTGTTACCTACATACAGTAAGTCCCACACAGTGGGTTTGCTAAGACGTCTTTGGAGGCCATTGCCCCTTTTCTCTACACCCTGCAAACATGCCTCTTGGCAGACTACGGGATGGGGGATGAAGTCCAATTTAGTCCTGAGGGAGTTTGGGTGCCAAGAATCCCTCATGGTACCTCCTGTATGTCCTAGGCAGCGGATTTCATGAGGGTCGGTTGGATGCCCAGCACCCTTTCTCCACCACTCTGCAAACGCGACTACTAGTTAAAGTAGCATATTTCTGTTCCTCTGACTTAGAGGTATTTTAATCCCCTTGCCCTATTATGTACTAGGTGCTTAGAGAGGAGGTCATGCTAATCACAGGGGTACTCCAACCCATAGTGTTGACTAGTGTAGGTTCTTTCACTGTATTCTAAGAGTCTTTTAGCATAGCTTAGTCAGAGTCAGTTACCACCAGTACCCGTCAGAAAAAGTTGTGGGCACAGGAAGATTTTGAAACAAGGCCTCTTTCTGCTCCTCTGTTGGTTCTTTCAGCACATGTCTTGCTTCTTTCTGCACTTTTTTTCGTCTTTTTGGACTTCTGTTGCTTCTTTCTGCATTTCTTTAGCTTTTTTCCGTGAGTTTCATTTTCTTTCTTCACATGTCCTACCTCTGTAGGCATAGTTAGAAACTAGCATTTAAAAAACCGTTGAAATTCACTAAAAAAAAATATAGGTTTCAGGCACGTTATAGTTAAAAATGAGCATTTAAAAAATCTTAGAAATGAACAAAAAAATATAGGTTTCAGGGGTGTTATAGTTAGTTGGACATTTCAGTCGTACAAAACCATAGAAATTCCCCTGTTATAGTTAGTTCAGCTCACTATAACTCACGCCCCTGCAATGCACTGCTGATGACATCACATATTACATTACTCATGACATGGTCAGTGACATCACTCATGACATCATTGATGACATCTCAAATGACATCACTGATGACATCACTGATGACATCCTTGTGATAGAGTGGCAGACCTCCTCTCACCCTAATACAACCTTTGGTACACACACTATAAAATACAAATACCATTTTCAAAACAATGGACACACCAATACCAGTTACAACATACCCATTCACTGATTTCAAGATCTACACACATATCCACTCATTCACCAAAAGTCCTATACAGTCACTCATACATGCACACACTCATCATATGTACTCATACACCTATACATACACTTACACACCACACTTGCATATACAGTTATACACACACCACCACAGTTACTTCTACAGAAACTAACACATACTTACTCTCTTAAACAATCACTTATAGAAACACATACTCATTTATACAGGTACTCTTCCAATCTCTCACATACTCACTTACACACACTAATACTCTCATATACTAGTTTAAAACATATGTAGTTACTCATAAAGACACTACTGAGACATGCACTCACCAACACACCCATACACACACTCATCCACCCATACAGTCCTGCGCACATGCTGTCTTCAATACATACAAACAGTGACTCACTGATTCATGCATCTATGCACAAAGTAATACCCCCAACGAACCACACAGACACTCAGACACTCATACTGATACTCAAAAAACAAATAACTAATATAGACACTCATGTAGCTACTCACCAACCCATGCTGCCACTTATACACAAAGAGATATTTACACATTTAAAGATTACTCACTAACCCATGTATTCACTAAGATACAACTAATCAGTCAGTTATACAATCAGATTCACACAAACAAAATCATCCATTTAGACACTTATGTAGCCACTTATTCTTCCATCGACCTCAACATATACATGTAAGAAACATATTTAAACTTCACAACACCACACATTCACTGGATGAGGTAATCAGTGATGTCATTTGAGATGTCATCAGTGAGGTCATGAGTGATGTCACTGACCATGTCATGAGTGACATGAGTACAGTGATGTAATATGTGATGTCATCAGCAGTGCATTGCTGGGGTGCGAGTTATAGTTAGCTGAACTAACTATAACAGGGGAATTTCTATGGTTGTGTATGAGAGAAATGTTCAACTAACTATAATGCCCCTGAAACCTATGGTTTTTTCAGTGAATTTCTAAGGTTTTTTGAATGCTAATTTCTTACTATAACGTGCCTGAAACATATGGTTTTTTCAGTGAATGTATGTATATATTCACTGAAAAAACCATAGGTTTCACACCAGTTATAGTTAGCTGGAAATTTTACTGACATAAAACCATTGAAATTCCCACGTTATAGTTAGTTGGACTCACTATAACTTGCGCGCCTGCAATGCACTGCTGATGACGTCCCATATTACATCACACATGGCATGG
This sequence comes from Lissotriton vulgaris, assembly GCF_964263255.1. Classification (NCBI taxonomy): domain Eukaryota; kingdom Metazoa; phylum Chordata; class Amphibia; order Caudata; family Salamandridae; genus Lissotriton; species Lissotriton vulgaris. The sequence goes on along the minus strand of NC_141693.1, from coordinate 1,634,705,455 downwards.
TCAGTGACATCACTCATGACATCACTGATGACACCATCCAGTGAATGTGTCTTTCTGAAAAATCAATATGTTTTATTTATGTATATGTTAAGGTCGATGGAAGAATACATGTTTAAATAAGTGTCTTAATGGATGTTTTTTTTTTAAATTGATTGGTTCACTGGTTTAGTGTGTATATGTGTGTGTTAGTGAATGAATGACTGTCTTTATCAGTAACTACATATGTTTTAATCTAGTATATGTGAGAATTGATGTATATAAGTGAGTATATGTTAGGCTCAAAATCGGTATTTGAAAATCGGTATTTACCATGGATTGGAATCAGGTGGTAACCAACTGCAACCTATAAAATTAGACCCAAAATGCAATGCAACTTGCAGGATGGCGGCATTTTATGTCATTGCAGGACGGCTGCGGCTACAGCAGGAAGGAGAGAGTGAATGGCAAAGAGAGGAGCAGGTCTACTGACAGAGGATCACCCTGTTCATGCTCACAGAGGCGGAGATCCTACAGAGGTACAGGCTGGACTCAGACACCATTCTGGAGCTCATCAGGGACCTAAAACCACTGTTGGACCACACCAACCCAAGGGCACACGCCATCCCACAGCACGTGCAGGTGCTATGCAGCCTACACCTGCTTGCGTCTGGCAGCTATCAAAGTGCAGTTGCTGCGGTAGGAGGGGTGACCCAGAGCAGCCTGTCAAGGTTTTTTCACAAATTCCTTGACGCCATGATACAGAGGATGGACCAATACATTTCTTTCACTGCAACCCATGCGGAACTGGTACAAACAAAAGCAGACTTTTACCAGATGGCACGATTTCCCCACATCATTGGCTGCATTGATGGCACGCACATTCCAATTTGCCCCCCTGCTGACATAGAATACATATACCGCAATAGGAAGTCTACGCACACCATCAATGTGCAGGTGATTTGCAATGCAAAGTGCGCCATCACAGACCTGGTGGCAAAATTCCCAGGGAGTACCCACGACTCCTACATATTTCAAAACAGCGGCATCCATACACGGCTGACGGCAGAGTATTTTGGTGAAGGATACCTCCTAGGTGAGACACATCATCAGACCCCATAACAAAAATAGCACTGTGAAGTACATGTATGCATGTGAGTAATGTTACCCCTTTTCCTTCTAGGCGACAGTGCATATGCCCTCCGCTCATTCATACTCACCCCCTACCTCAACCCCTCAACACCCAGCCAAAGGAGGTATAACCGGGCCCACAAAAGCACAAGGAATCTAGTAGAACGGACCTTTGGCATCTGGAAAACCAGGTTCAGATGCTTGCACAAGAGTGGAGGTGCAAGGCAGTATATGCCCATCACCTGCTGTAAGATAATAGCTGCCTGTGCAATGTTGCACAACCTTGCGGTGAAGAAGGGCACTGAGGTGGAATTGTCAGACTACGAGGACCATGACAACGACATTACTGTGCCACAAACACAAACTGCTGGGGTGTCTACACCAAGTGATGGCAGATACAGACGTGAGGAGATAACAGAAAACAATTTCTGAGTGAGTACAGATGCACAGACAGGTTATGGATGTTAAAAAGAAAATTTATTAATGTTGGCACAACGTTAAAGCACTGATGTGCAACAAATGAAATTATGAAATGAAAGGGGGGGACTTGAAATGCCCTGGGTTGCCTCACCCACACTGGCAGAGTCATTTCCTGCTGTGCTTTGCAGAGCCACTGGGATGCCGCTCACCCCCTTCTGCATGGCCGGCTGCCTCTGCGGAGCGCCTGGTGCTCCTGCTCGGCTCTGACACAGCGCTGGCCGGGCTGCTGCGGCTGCTGCTGTCCCCAGCCTCGGCCACACCCAGGGCAGGATTGACCACTGTATTTGATATGATGAGGGCCTCCATGGCACTGGTGATCCTGGCCATGCCCCTGGTCACCTCCGCAGTGTTTTGTGTCAGGCTCTCTTGCATATTTGCCCCTTGGCGGCATAGCTGGGACGTCGTGGCGGCAAGCCGGTTAATTGCCCTGTTTTGGACACGGGCAGCCCTGCGCCTTGTGTGCTCAGTATTTTCCATCTTGGCACAAAGCTGTGTGATGGCAGTCGTCATGCGACCCAGTACTGTGGCAATGTCTCTGTTTGTTTGTGCCACCTCCTTGTTGCTTGCCACCAACTCACCAAAGCCCTTTGCCATTTCCATCATCTGCAGGTTGTGTGCACGCAATTGGCGGTGGCATGCCAGGATGGATTTTGCCTGCATGCGCTGGATTCGTACCATGCTCCCCTCAAGGCCTTGGAACACTGAGCCCTCTCCTGATGGACATGCACTGCTGGGAGTGCGTGGGCGGCGGCGATTGGTGCTGGCCTGCTGGGTGGGCTGCTGTGCTACAGGTGTCGTTGGTGTGGGTGCTGGTGCCTGACCCGCAGCTCCCGCCGTGATTGTAATTGGGGCCACAATACTCCTCCTGGCTGGTGATGTGGCAGGTGCTGGCTGGGACCGTGAGGGGGAGTTCTCAGGTGAGAACTGCAATGGGGGGGATTGTGATAGTAGGGGGGAGTGGGGAAATAAGAGGACATGTACAGGGTCGTCCTCATTGACCATGGCACTGCTGTCCTCCTCCTGCGAGGCATCCATGGTGCTTGGCCCTGCCACCACACTGTCCGCCGTCGCTGGAGCTGTCGCTTGTGCAGCTGATGCTCCACTGCCTGATGGCACCCCTAGGTATAAAGAAGCATTTGTGAACTGAGTGCAAATGTCTTACAGTCACTACAATAAAAGCATTGCACATGTCACTTTCATTACTCTGATTATTTTTTAAAGTGCCTTTCAAATTAATGTGCACTGACAAATGTTCCTACATTAGCTGACTACATTTCCCATAATGCATTGCTCATGTATGGTGCTAGCAGTACTGGACTGGGGTTTGGCTGTACATTGAGGCTAAAGGGGAGGTGTCTCGTTGGGTGTGTCATGCTGCGCAAGCTTCTTACCTTTTGCTGTGGCTCTGGCTGAGCTGTCCATGTCCCCTACTCCCACCACACTCTCCGTCTCGATGGTTGTGGCCAACAGTTCCTCCAGGTCAGTCAGGGGGGGCGCGGGGTTCCTGCCTCCACCGGTCAGACCTGCCTGCTTGTGGAGCTCTGACAATTTCCTCTTTGTGAGGCTCCGGATGTCATAAAACCTCTTCTTGAGGTCCTCCAGGCTCCTGGGGGTCACACCAACAGCATTGACCCTCTCACTAATAGCACTCCACAGTTTCCTCTTGGTGGACTCAGGGACTGTGAGGGACAGCCTGCCAAAGAGCTGCCTGTGGACCCTCACCACCTCCTCCACCAGTACTTGCAGCTCCATGCTGCTGAACTTCACTTTGCGCTTCCTCTCAGCCTTCTGGCTCTCTGAGCTGCTTGCCATTTCCACTGTCTGCAAAATCAGCTACCACTCTCTCTGCTGCTCCCTCTCACTGCTCAGCTCTGGCTGCCTCTCCAGAAAGTTCTAATGAGTTGCACCTGCCTGGGTAGCCACTCCCTGCTAGGGTGGGGGAGGGTGGTTCCACCTCATTGGTTTCACTTTTACTTGCTTGCCGATTCCGTATTTACCGATTCGGTATTTACCGATTCGGTATTTGCCGAATCGGTATTTTCGGTTTTTCCAATGCATTCCTATGGGCCTTTTGGCCCATAGGGTTGTATTGCCATTAACGAACGGGTATCTACCGATTAGGTAATTACCGAATCGGCAAGTATCGAAACACGATACCGATTTTTACCGATTCAGTATTTTACCGATTTTTTTTCTCTACATCTCATTTTCCGATTTCAGAATACCGATTCGGTAAAAATCGGTATTTTAAAATCGGTAAATGACTTTTACCTACATCGGGCCCTTAGACACTTATTTAAAAATGTATTCTTCCATCGACCTTTACAAAAACATATAGATTTTTCAGAAAGACACACATTCACTGGATGGTGTCATCAGTGATGTCATGAGTGATGTCACTGACCATGTCATGAGTGATGTAATATGTGACGTCATCAGCAGTGCATTGCAGGCGCGCAAGTTAGAGTGAGTCCAACTAACTATAACGTGGGAATTTCAATGGTTTTATGTCAGTAAAATTTCCAGCTAACTATAACTGGTGTGAAACCTATGGTTTTTTCAGTGAATTTAATAGGTTTTTCAAATGCTAATTCCTAACTATAACGGATGTGAAACCTATGTTTTTTTCAGTGAATTTCAAAATTTTGTTAATAGCAAATGTCTATAGCTATGAAATGTAATATTTTTGAAAATGAAGGAATCCTATATTATATTTGTATTTAAAACAATTTTTTTAATGTATATTTTATTTTATTTTTTTACATTTTTTTTTGCCCTGGAGCGCTCCCGGGGCGCGCCCTGGTGAGCGCCCCAGAAAGCGTATTCTTTTGAAGCGCCCCAGGGCGCGCTCCGGAGAGCGTCCCGTTATCGCTATTGCCGCGAACGAAAACATCATCGTGACGTATCGCGTAGCCGCGTCCACGTGATACGCACGGCATAAGCGCACCCGGAAGCACTCGAGCGAATACGATCGCGCAACGTAAACATCCGACGTGCTTACGCGACGCGACCCGGGGCGCGCCCGGGGCGCGTTGCTTAAGCGCGTCGGGTCATGTGACCTGAAAATAACACTTTTAGTTGGTGCAGAACAGTTTTGGTTTCATAATGATGAAATCCCTGGTCTTGTGACCTGAAAATAACACTTCTCATTGGTTCAGGACATTTTTTTTTCCAAATGATGAAAGACCCCACCTTTTTTCCTTATTCTGACTTTGTCCTTTGTCTGAGGAAGACCTGTTTTGAAATCTTTGAGGTATATTTTGTACTTTGAATGGCTACAGTTGCAGCATCAGCTGGAGCATCTGCACCACCACCACCACCACCACCACCAAGAGGACCACCACAACATCACATTGATGGTCAAGAAGAAGAGGAGGAGGGGATGAGGAGGAGGTAGCTGGAAGAACACAATACCCCATACCAACCCAAGCCACACATTGTATGGGAGTTTTTTTCCATCCCTGAGGGAAAAAAGAAAGTGAATGCTGCAAAGGTGACTTGCCTTATCTGTGACATGGAACTTTCAAGGGGTAACCCAAATAAAAAATATTCATTTGGGAATAATACCATGATCAGGCACATGCAGCGCAAGCATCTGAACAACTATGCTGGCGCAGAGATGAGAGAACTGGCCAGCAACCCTCCCCAATCTACACCCAGCACCTCCAAACAACCCACTCCATTGGGACCAGAGACAAGGGAGACAATCCCTTGCATTCAACCACGGTTTGGAGAATTTAGGGTCACCTGTATTTTTTGTGGTAAGACCATCTCCTATGGTGAGCAGAGCCTAAAGCTCATCCTCCTTGCTGGTGACAACCACAAATGCCCCAAAAAACCCTAATTTTTTCCTTTTTTTTTTTACTCCAGTTGAGCCATTTTCAATTCCCTGTTTTTTGTTTCTCCCCATAAAAATAACAAAAAAATACAAAATAGTTCATAAAAGCCAAATAAAGTACAAAATGTTCAAAAAACATAAAAAATATAAAACAACAAAAAGAAGAAAAAAACAGTTCTTTTTAGAACTACCTCCAAATTATTAAAAAAGGCTACATTTTTTTAAAACTCTATCATTCTTTTTTCCCCATGGAACGCTCCCCGGTACGCTCCGCGGTGCGCGTACCGGGCGCTCCCCCCGCACAAATCAAAAAAAAATTTTTTTTTTTGCCCCCGCGGGGACCTTGTATAGCCCCCACATCAAACCTAGGGGTCAGGGGGGTCTAGTCTGCCCCCTTATGGTCATTTCCCCCTTTGTTTTTGCCACCTCTTGTGTCTCGATTCTATCGAGACACAAGATGGCGGCCGCTCCGGACTGTTTCGAATGTTTACAGACACCCGAAAGCCAATCAGCTTTCCGTGCGCACCTCGCGTGGCGTGCCCGGAGCGCGCCCTGGTGTGCCATAGATATATATTTTTTTGAACCTAAATTACTCAAAAACCACTGGAGCACATTTCTTGAGACATAGCAAAGGCACATAGGGCTACCCTTCAGCCGTTCGGGCTAAAAGTGAGGTTGACTGCCCTATGGAAATTAACATGGGGAAAACACGTTTTGGGACCCCCCTTTTATCTCGGCCCCCGCTTGACGAATCCCCCCCAAACTTTCAAGGAAGTACCGGAGCTTCGCGAGGCAAATTTGAGAAAATTTTCAGGCAGATTTGTCCCCCGGCGCCAAAGTTAATCACAATAGAATTTTGAGATTTTGCATTGAAAAAAATCCTAACTATAACTACCTACTGGCGACCGCCAGTAGGTAATATATATATATTATATATATGTATATATATATATATACATATATATATATATATATATATATTTGCTGCAGAACAGAACTCCAAACAACCTCCGACCTACAAGGACTGGCAAAGAAGGAGACGGACCACAGGTATTTTATTAGACCCAAATTGTTTCAGCAATGACGCGTTTCGGGTCCAAGAGCCCTTGTTCACATGATATATAATATATATATATATATATATATATATATATATATATATATATATATTGCAACTCCAGGTTGTCCACCTCTTGAGTAGCACACGAGCAGCAGCTTAATTTATGTGTAGGTGAGTACGGGGATCCGCTTGTAGATGCCGCTCCGTAATGGATCTGCCCGACGCGTTTCGAAGCTCCATCTGCTTCTCTTCAGGGGCTTTAACAGAAGCGGTGTGCGGACCCGCTGACACACTTCTCCAATTTCCATATGACACACCCGCCAATGGGAGGCTCCAATGAGACTGTGCACCATGGGAAGTGTGGTGCGGAAAGCACACAATCAAGTCCTGTATGGACCCCACAAGTGGACCCGTCCTCTATCCCATGTACGGCTGCTGTTTCACTTCCGTGACCCCCCAAGGGTAACGGGGTGGTGCATACTCCGCGGCTGGACCATAGGTTTCAGGCCTTATTTAGTTAGGAATTAGCATTTAAAAACCTTTGAAATTCACTGAAAAAAACATAGGTTTCAGGCCTTATATAGTTAGGTATTAGCATTTAAAAAACCTTGCAAATTCACTGATGACATCTCAAATGACATCACTGATGACTTCAATGATGACATCTCATTTGATATCACTGATCACATCACTGATGACATCATTCATGTGATAATACGATGCATCTCCTCACACTCTAAAATAACCTTTGATACACCCAGTGTTAAATACAGATTACCATTCTTGAAACCATGGACACACCAATACCAGTTACTACATAGGCACTCACTGATTCCTAGGTTTACACACACATCCACGCATTCACCCATACAATCACTCATACATACAGTTACTCATCAATACAACACTATCATATGCACTCATTCACCTATGCAGACTCTCACACACTGCCACTCATCCATGGTGTTACTCACACACCTAGTCAGTCATGTAAAGAATCAATCACACTTCAATTTCCTCATCTATACAGTTATACACACACCTTACTTATTCAAACATATACTAACACATACTTACTCGCTTGTACAATCACTGATACAATCACTGATACAAGTACACATTGATCTGCACAGTCACACACCTCCCAGCCAGCCACACTCACATTCAGTCTCCCATACAACTACTTGGGCAACCAATCAATAACCCATATAGCCACTGATATAGCTACTGATCAACACATGCAGCAGCTTACACAACAACAGACATACTGATGCACACATTCAGACAGTTTAGTCACTAACCCATGCATTCAGTAAGACACCTTTAATCACTCACTCATACAGTCAGTCACGCACCTACTAAATCCTTCATCCAGACACTTATACATCCACTCATTCTTCAATATGTAAAACATATTTAAACTTTACAGAAACACGCAGACACTGGATGATGTCATCAGTGATGTCATTTGAGATGTCATCAGTGATGTCATCAGTGATGTCACTGACCATGTCATGAATGATGTAATATGTGACATCATCAGCAGTGGATTGCGGGTGCGCGAAATATAGTTAGTCCAACTAACTATATAGGAGCAATTTCAATGGTTTTTTATATGCTAATTCCTAACTATATAAGGCCTGAAACCTATAGTTTTCTCAGTGAATATATATATATATATATATATATATATATATATATATATATATATATATATATATATATATATATATATATATATATATATATATATATATATATATATATATATATATATATATATATATATATATATGTGTGTGTGTGTGTGTGTATATTTCCAGTCTCACTCAGAAGTGTGAATATATAATCAATACATCAATATTTTGGTACCTAATATTTTGATTGATTATAATGTTAATTTTAGAAGGTTTTGTTATTTGTTATTGTTCTCAATGTTTGTAGATATTTGGAAATGTTTTTATGTTTTTGTTTGTCAATATTCTGGTAGTAGATATTTTGACCTCACTATTCTTCTATGTCCCTGGTAATGTAGTAGATATTCAGGGTTACAGCCACAGAATAGCATAAATGGTTCAGAAACACCAATTCAAAAATCAATACAAAATCTCAAAAATGAATTGCTTTTTTAATGTAAAAAACAATATAATGTGTTTGCCTATATGGGACGAATGAACATACCACTATATAAAAAATACAATTTTGTGATGATACAAGGATGGTAAAGTTTCATTTAAAAAAAGTTTCAAAAGTAGTCATCATGCAGTTGTGCCAACGATTACTGATGTTATAGTAACATCTTTATTCTGTGGCTGTACAATAATACATTGTTTGCATTCAGAAGCATTTTGCTCACCTGGGATGCCCAATCCTGCATTTTAATTAGCCCTAGCCTTGTTGTTAATTAACTTGTTTTGTGAGTCTGTCTCAACTTTGCAGTCTAGGGGCTTGTTGGCATACATGGGTCTCATCCCTTAGAGAGTAACATACTTGGCACCGTTGAGAGGAAAATGCAGTTCTAATTGTGCCCTCTGCAGCTCGTTTGAAACAAGACAATTAAAGTTCTCCAGAGAGAATGGTGCTGTTGCGCCCTGTGAGACGATATTAAAAAACGAAAGTTGATCAGTAGGATTCTTGCTCATTATCACTTTACGTGATACACAGCAGGCCACAAGGGAAAGGCCTTTGGAACATTCATGCCGGATATGGTGTGTCGTTAGACCATGAATTAGGGACTCGTTAGAGTGAAACGTTGTAATGCACCGAACTTCCAGGCTTTCATTAGCGCTTGTGCTCTCATTAGACTGGCGATCCTCAGCAGGTCCCATATGCGGAACTTCATTTGGCCAAAAAGTATTGAGGTCTAAAGATTTTCTTAGGCGTTCGCTAATGAATACCAATGAAATGTATCTTGATTTCACCCCATGCTTATTTCTTTTACCAATCCTTGCTTCTCCCCTCTTTGTCTCACTCTTGCTGGCTCTATTTCACCCCTCTTTTCTTCCAGTTTCCCAATCAGTATCTTACTTCTTCCTCCTTAACGTCTCTACCTTTTTCTTTCTCGTTCGAGGTCAAAATCTGCTGATGAAAAATATGTCCAATTTCCTTAAAAATTAGCGCCCAGCTCCAGCATCCATCCACACAGATGAGCCTACAATGTTTGCGTAAACTATTATGAAAACATTCTAATCATACTACAACCTGATGCAAACTCAACGCTGTTAGAATGTGGTGCTAGTCATCCACTGATGCAGTACTATACAGAGCTTCTTCACTTACTACAATTGTTCAGTAACCATTCTGTCGGTCAGAGTTTGTGATCACATGCAGTCCAACATCTCCTTGGCGGTGAAAATCGCTATATGTGCCAAAACTTCTCGCGATAAGTTGTCATCATGGCCGGACTGGGACAGAAAATAGGCCTCACACCAAAATAAACGTGGGCCCCATTAGCAAATCCGAAAGCTTGCCCCATTTCCAAATAAGGCAAATTTGAACTTGTCAAGACTCGGTGTAGAGATGTTTTGCAAGGAGAATGCATGCATTGGTGCTCGCTACAGGCAATATTTATATTAATTTCAGGCAAAGCAACAGTAAAAACTGACGCACCTGACCATAAAATAGGTCCAAAAATCTAAAAAAAAAAATATTGGCAAAGGCAAAATGTGCGCCATTAGAACCTTATAAGTGTTTACCAATCCAGCACATTATTATAGAGCTATCCAAATCTCATGTTGCAAGGTAGAATAGAATTAACACACTATTGAGCAATGTTTTATTTTCCGATTCTAGAGAGAGGATAAAAGACAAAGGGACATATTTACAAGCCCCTATCGCCACCACAACGTCAATTTTAGTGATGGTGCGATCGCGATAGGAGTTTTGCCCTATTTACAAGGCAGCGTTAAGCCACTTAACATGGCTTAATGCATCCTTGGAAATAAGGCCCCCTTTCACGCTACACTTAGCGTGAAAGGGGTGGGCAATGGGTGTTGTGGTGGGCGTTCCACCTCAACACCCATTGATTTTGAGACTGCCTTGCTATTTACAAGAGCAGCGTAAATTGGAGGAGGCACCAAGATTAAGACCAGGGAAAACCTGGTCTGAACGGGAAAAACGTGGAAAAAATGCTTTATTTCTCCTCGTTCTGCCCATACACAATCTACCCCTCAACACAGGCAACCTTGCACTATTGTGCAAGTGTGCCTCCGTGGCACTAAGGAGCTACATTTAGGGCCAGCGCAAAGTTAAACGCAGGTCTGCGCCATATTGTAGTAAATATGGTGCAGCCCTGCGTTTCTAAAGTGACGAGGCGTGTCGTTAGCCTTCTTGGCTTAACGGCACGCTTCACCACTTTCTTGTAAATATGCCTCAAAGTGTAGTAATATCTTTAGCAATCATTTTGCTTGACGCAGCCTTTCATTCAAGTGCTTGAAGTAAATTATGAACTGGAGAACAGATCTGAGTTTTCCAACCTCTATGTATGAGATTTTCATGCATTGTAAAAAGGTAAAATAAATCGGGCTGAGTGGTTACAGTAATTGCCAATCATAAAGCACTTACTAATAAGTGTTTATTACAATCGAAGGGAACCCTTTTTAGCAACCGTAGAATAACAAAAGACTGAGGGCAAATAACAGAAAGGTTCTAAACTGATGCTTTGCAGATTGCATGCAGCACCTTGATGCTCATTCATAAAACATTAAGGTATAATACAAAGGTTAGAACTTGTGGTCTGCAGGTAACAGAAGGGTCTGTTTAGAAAAACCTACTGAGCTGCGTGCCTAAAGCAAAAGTCTGTAGCCTGCATATTACATGTTGTGCTTTACAGACACACAAGCTTCTTATGCTATTTCATGTTGCATCCAACCTGTGAACAGATGACATACAGACGGTTCCAACAAATGCATTAACCACTAGTGTTACTGTGATCATAGCATGGAAATTACATGCTACAGAAAGATCTCTGCAGTGTGCGCCTTAATACTTAACATATTTTAAAATGCATTCTTGTTTGTGACAAATTAACAAAGCCAGAAAATAACTAAGATCACATTTGCCCAAATTGCCTATTTCTTGGCGCAGAGTGTCTAGAACTAAATTTGCAAAACGTTTACAATACTATGTATCACCTCGCTATATGTTGCCTGTATTCGACAGAGACATCACACAAACTTCAGTAAGAACATGACACCAAGTCAATTTTTCATATAAACACTAAAAAGAAAATGCCATAAGTGCTCAGATATTCATGTGTAACCCATGGGTCATAGGTATGATTCTTAATAAGGCCAGCACAGCCTTTCATCCTTCAGAGGGTGATGAAAAAAGTAGATGAGTCTTGTAGTAATAGCCTAGCTGCGTACTGATTGTACCAGATGAGGGGAAGGAGTGTGCTGGGGTGTTGGGGTAACTGTGGCCTCCCCCTCCCCTCGAGAACTAAACCACGTTGCAATAAGTTACAGTTATTAGCCACCGATTTAATATAATTCATCTGAAAAACATTAACACCCTTACCCCCATGAGGACCTTATCTCATGATTTGTACCTGCTGCAAAGATGCATGTAGAACCGGCGTGCACCTCGTAGGTTGAGCCGCAGGTAGGCCGCTCCTGCCTTTACTCACACTGTTCTTCAGCACCTCATGCTTCAACGCAGGTACACGTTCACTGCACTATGATGGGAATGTAGGTGATTTGATACACTTGGCCGCTTGACCACGCACTATATACATTCTACAGTAAAGGTTGACTCGGGCTGTCATGGTTGAAACACAGAGTACATGCAGCACTGCTGGGTACCACACATGACATGTGTAGTACTACCCCCTCCGGAAGTACTGCCCTGAAACGACCCTCAGAAAGGATATAGCGCTTGATGCTCCATCGCAACATACAAAATGTCATTAATGTCATTAAACCCTCTGTGCAAATAATTGCAACGTATCATAACACAATGATAAGGCGCTATAAAAGAAGATAAGGGATCACAGACACACATTCTGTTTTAGAGGGTTTGTGGCAGCTCCACAGAGAAGAGACCCACCATCGAGCCCCTCCCCGCCCCCTACAACCACCTACAAGATGTATGTGCACAATGGAGTTTCCACTGCTTACCAATGAATGGCTACTGCAGCCTGTGAGCCCAGTCACTCATTAAAATTCACAAGGCATTTTCATGCAAATCAGGAGGCGTCAGCCACAAAACAGAAGCTATTATATTAGGGACTGTTTTTAGGATTCCGGCGTCACCCCACTGTGCTGTCTCTCCTGAGAGCTTTCAAAAAAAGAGCAACATAGAAGTGCATGGAGGAAGGTTAAGCAGCAAAGATGGGGACTCGTGATGGCCACACTAATTAGATAATGTGCTCTTCAACTGGCAAAGCAAGCTCAGCTTAGGTGTAGTCCTCACCTCGTGGACTCGGCATCCTCTCTGGGCGTCATTCTATACAAAAGCCTGAACATGCAGAATCACATCAGTTCCCTCACCACACGAGCGAACTTCCAACTCAGCTTACTTAGGAATCTCAAACCCTTTCTCCCTGCTCATGACCTAAAGGTGGCAGTACAGGCATTAGTGATCTCAAAGCTGGATTATGGTAGCGCAACACTTTGCGGCCTACCTAGAGTGAGGACGGCTCCTCTTAGGGCTACCCACAACTCCTCTGCTAGGCTTGAAACTGGCACAAAAAAATACCACCACATCTCTCCGGACCTGCGGAACCTGAATTGGCTCCCATATTAAGCTCGGATACAGTTCAAAAATGCATGTATGGTGCACAAAGCCATCCACTTCAAGACCCCGCTGTACCTTGCGTAGAAACTAGAGCTCTCCTGAGGCTCTAGGGCCTCCAGAAGCTCCAGCAGCCTTTTGCTAAAAGCACAAAAATTCTAGAAAAAAACCCATATAACTGAGCCTTCTTGGGTGTGGTTCCGAGGTTCTGGAACACCCTTCTCCCTGATGTTAGGGTGTACCCTTCCACCGTCTCCTTCAAAAAAGAAGTCAAGGGGCTCTTGATGACGAAATTTCAGCCTTAGCCTGGACCCCTCTTCTGATTCTGGGACCTAAGCTTTCACTTTGTCCCAGACACCTGTTTCTCGAGTTTGTCAGACAATTCTAAAATGTGTTTTTGTCACTGTGTTGATTCTGTTGTGTTTGTTTTTCCCTCACAAGAACATTGGACAATTTTAGATGTTGACTTTGTCGCTTTGTATATTCTGTTCTGTTTGCTTGTACCCTTAATGATGCATAACCTGTAAAGCGCTCTAATACCCTCGGCAGTCATGTTCGCGCTAAATAAAACTTTCAAAATAAATTAGGTGGTTATTGCAGTACGGCTGCCTGACATTGGAGCTTGGAGCAACTGAAAACATCCAGCGCTCATGTACAGCGCTCTCAGACAAAGGAAACAGTAGTCCCCTTTACAGCTGTAAAATGGGGCAAGTGGAAAGCTACAATTAGTGGGGGCCTGCTCCTTGGGAGAGAACAAACAACAACAAGCATTGGCATAGCCAATAGGTCTCGCCTTTGAGAGTTTAAGTGTTTAGCTAGAGCTATTGTTACATTTAGCAAGTGAAATGCTAACTCAAAAAGCATACAGTTTGATTCAAAAACTGCTTAAAATAAGAATAATCTCTCTCACACACACAAACTCCATAATACAACAGCAGGTGTGGGGAGGCACACACGGAGCAAACATTACCACAAGTACTCATCTTTCCCTTAGCAACTGCCATAGATATTAGGTGGCTCGACCCGGCCCCATAAATACACCATTAGAAGGCAGGAATCCAGACAAGGTAAACCAGGCAGTGAGGGGGGCTGAGAAGGACTTGCTTTGTATAATGTGAGCATCATTGCTTATAATATTAATGCATAAGAATTCATAATACTGTACGTATTTAACAAGAAACCGCAAGCTTCCATATCAAAACCTTTATAATAGAAAACTAAGAGGAACTGAGAATGTGCAATGCCTCAACAACATGAAATACAAGTAGGCTCTATACCATTCTCCAAGTTATTGTTGAAAGAAATAAAAAAAAAATACAAATTGAAGGGGCAAAATGTGCTGAAGTCTGAATCTAGATCACAAAGACTTGTTTAAAAATCCCAGCTGTGGTCATGACCCTTAATAACAAGAACTAATTGTAACACAATCAACATTCAATGCAAAATAACTAAAACTGAACCGTAACATGATAAAACCTCACATGCAAAACATCTGCATAATGAGAGTTGGGCAGTCCAAGGGATCACATATCAAAAGTAAAATAACTAGGAAATAAAGGTTATGCGCCGCAACACAATAAAATACCGAATGCAAAAATAATGGAGAAACAAATGGACTGGATAGAGAGCGGGGAAAATGCGGGTGGAGAGCGGCGGGGGGGGGGGTATGGGTCACGGGTGCTGCCTCACCAGGCTGCTGGAATGTGTACGCGGCCCGTGACACCCGCGCCTGTCGCTGACACTTCGCTTATTAATGTGAAGACAGGTCAAGGCAGGCGATGTTTATTTAAAAAAGAGGCAGTGAAGTACCTGCTATTGTACCAAATGCAAAAAAATAACATTGGCATAGCCAATAGGTTTTGCCTTTGGGACATTATAAGTGTTCAGCCATGCAACAGTTGATGTAGTTGCACCAAGGATATTTTGCTGGATAACTAAACACTTATAAGGTCCCAAAGGCGAGACCTATTGGCTATGCAAAATGCTTTTTAAAAAAATTATTTACAATGGCTATCTTCTTAGAAAAGTAAACCTATAATAATAATATATTTATGCACTGGAGCGCCCGTGCTGAAAAACATTGGATAACTCAATGGACAGAGGTGCCAGCTCCTACCATGCCACCCTGTGCCACACAATATCTTCCCTCTTCACACGATGAGTTGATGCCACACCCAGCGCATACAGTGGGCTGAACCCCCTGCAGGGCTGTGTGCAGGCTCTGCCCACCTGACACCCACCAGCGGCTTTACATCCACCCAGGGTGTTGTCGGCAGCCTCGGAAATCTCTGTAATTTGTGTTTTTTGTGCGAGTTGAGATGCCCCCTCCTCACATGGTGAAGTCATTTTTAAGTTTGCAAGGCAGCAATTGGTCTGCAGTTCCCTTTTAAAGGGGAGGCCTATTGCATTTTTCAATGCTTTTTTAATATTGCTATTATCAACTACAAAAGGACAGTATTACAAACTACTCTACCTATAATTTAGAGCTCTGTCTGTAAACATTATAGTCCCTGTTATTCCACAAGCCAGAGCAGGAGTGCCCTAAATAAGTCATCACAGCGACGGCTAGCGGCATTGAGTGTTACCACAGCCTTTGGACGGCCTGACCCATGGGAAGAAACATGGCACGTGCAGCTCCTGTGATGTATATACTCAATGCATGTGTGTATTATTACAGCCTCGTCATGGGCCTGTGAGCGTGGGTGATCCCACAGCGCCATCTTGCGGACATGTCATGAATTGTTGGGTGTTTGACCAGCTTTACACCTGGCATGGCCAGGCGTGGTGTGAGTGCACGTGAGGTCTGAGGCAGAGGTGAACACGTGAGACTAGCAGCAGCCTACGTATGTATGTACGTATGTATGCATTATGTACGGCTGTATGCATCTATGTATGTATCTATATGTATGTGTGAATGTATGTATGTACGGGTTTGTATCTATCAACCTGTGTGTAAGTAAATATGAACGTATGTATTATGTACGGTCATTTGCATCTATGTACACATGTGTGAACGTATGCATGTACGTATATATATATATATATATATATATATATATATATATATATATGTATACATTTGTATGTATGAACATATGTGTAAGTAAATATGTACGTATGGATGTAACTATGTATGTATGACCGTATGGGTGTCTATGTATGCACGTATGTATATATGTATATATGTATGTCTGTATGTATGTTTATATGTTTGTATGTATGTATCTATGAACATATGTATGTATCCATGTATATATGTATGTTTGTATGCATCTATGTATATAGCTTTGTACGTATGTATGTATCTATATACATACGTATGCATGAACGTATGAGCGTGTCTATTTATGTACGTATGTATATATGTGGATATTTATATAGCGTGAACCTTGCCAGGGACACTTCTAGCAGCCACAACCACGTTGGACGGCCTGGGATTTCTGCACCCCTTGACTTTAGACAGCGCCTCAGCCGGCTCTGAATGTCACCAGGTGCTTCAAAGGTGCTTCCGAGTCAGATACTTGCCTCTCCTTCCAGACAGGTAGACGGGTGGACTGGGTGGGATATTCAAAGAAGACATTTTCTGGTGACTGTATTATTGTCAACTTTAACAGACCCCACGAGGCCTCCCGTTTGTTTTGGGACGCCACAGAAGTCAAAGAAGACAGGATTAGGGCGGTTCCCCTAGTATTCTTCTACCCTCCACCCGTGCCACCCAAGATACTCCCTGGAAGGGTTACCCGCAACGTTACTCCAACTAATACCCCCTGCACCAGCTCTTGGGCGACACAAACAACTGGCATGTTACCTAAAACCTATGATAATCAGGGATGTGAAGCAAAAAGTAGTCTGGTACTAACAAATAGGTTTTCTGCTCTATCAAATCTAGAGGAAATCGATTGACTAACTTCTTGTGACAATACCTGTAGCCAATTATTGCCCATACCATCTATTAGAAAAGAAAAGGGTAATGTAGTTAAATTAATGAGCTGGAATATCGCAGGACTCCGCTCGAAAAGGGATGATACAAAATGGTTGGATTTATTAAAAGAATATGATGTGGTAGCTTTACAGGAAACGTGGGATAAGGATTGTGATTTTTGGTTAGATGGGTACACATCCTATTTTTAAGCAGCACAGACTTCGAACTCAGGCCGTAATAAAGGAGGGTTGCAGTTCTTAATATCAGTTAAAATGAATGGTACTGCGAAGGTATTACACACATTATCCCAAAACTATTTAATTCTGGAAGTCACAATGACTAACAAATTTAAATGTGTTTACATCAACTTTTATAATGCCACCCAAAGTACAGGCGCCAATGAAAATGTCAATTCTCTGAATGAGTTCTTGTATAATTTTAAAGAGAGTCAAACCACTATGGTATATTTCATCTTGATGGGAGATTTTAATGTACATTTATGTCAACAAAATTGCCAGCTAAGAGACACTGTAAATTCAGATATGTTGCCACTCCCACATTTTGAACATTCTGTAAAAGGGGCTGCTTTAGAAGAACTCCTCTTAGAGAATGAATTATTTGAACCGGAGTTCTTTGATAGCAATGAAAGGGTCCCAACCTACAGTGCTAGGGATAGCAACACCATTATCGATTATATTTTTATTTCCCCGGCGATGTTACATAATGTTATTTTTTATAATGCTATACACACTACATTTAGTGATCATAATCCGGTTGTGTTGAAAGTAGAGGATAACAACCTGTTTTTATTTAATAAAAACCATGAAGTAGATTTTTTGGCAGATCTAATCCCAAAGGATCACGGGAGACGGGTGAAATGGAGCAAAGTCATCCCAGATGATTTTTTTCACTCTCTAAATGAGAAAGTGGGTAATGATATTAACGTCTGTAGGGAACCACTTAAATTTGAGGGGAATATAATCGGGTCTTTTGAATCTATATGCCGTCAGGTAGCAGATGATTTAAAATGTAAAACGAAAAAGAGAGAATAAAAGGCAGAGGGATGGTTTAATAATGAATGTTCCAAATCACATCGAGAACTACACAAAGCTTTGAAAATGGTACCCAGAGATAGATCTGAGGTGGCTAGGCTCAGGAAACAGTATAACTTGGATATTCAAAAGAGAAAAAAGGAAATAAAGAGACAGGCTTGGGATGATTTATATGAGAAGGCTACTCTGAGGGATAGCGCAAAATTCTGGACCATCGTTAATACTCCCTTGTTTAATGGGAAAGAAAATGCGCCACTAGAGGTAAATATCCCTGAGCAGGACTGGCTGGATCATTTCCAAAGTATTTATGGCAGCAATCTTGATCTAGGACCAATAGACCCAATACCGATTGATACACTTGACACTCTACCGAGTTTTACTATTAAAGAGGTACAGAAGGCAATTGAGGAGATGGCAGCACAGAAAGCCCCCGGCCCAGATGGCGTACCTGCCGATATGTTTAAAGCAAACTCGGCCATGTGGTCAGTTATACTCACAAATGTCTTTAATGTGGTTAGTATAGGTAAGACAAGACCCCCAACTACATGGTCACAATCTGTCATTATCCCCATATTTAAGAAAGGCCAAAGGGGGGACCCAAGATGCTACAGGCCCATATCATTGCTAGATTCTTCATTTAAAATCCTAGGTAAAGTAATACTAGAAAGAATCTCAGCTTGGGCCACTAACAAAGATATTTTGTGCGAGGCTCAGTATGGCTTTCGATCTGCCAGAGGCACAGAAGACCAATGCCTTAATTTACATCTCACACTGAGCAAATATACAATGGCATCAAGGGGGATGATGTATCTGGCTTTCATGGACTTGTCCACAGCCTTTGACCTAGTCAATAGGTCAAAGCTGTGGACAATACTCCTTGAGATGGGACTGGATCGACCACTTGTGAATTTTCTGGCGCAACTTCACAGCGATTTAAGGGCGACCATCCGTATGTCCCAAGAGGGGAACTGTACGGCTTTCTTTAGATCTGGAAGGGGGTGCGCCAAGGGTGCATCTTGGCCCCTATGCTCTTCTCTCTTTATATTAACTCACTGGGAGAGTCTCTAGAAGCGGCCTCTATTGACGTACCTCGCATGGGTGGCTCCATGATGCCGGTACTATTATATGCCGATGATACGGTATTGTTGTCAAGGACCCCTAAGGGTCTACAACATCTACTAAATGCATTTGGGGCTTTTATGCAAGATCTAGACCTAGTAATTAACGTAGAAAAATCACACGTTATGGCAGTGGGCAATCGCAAGAATAACATCAAAACCCTGACTTGTAATGGCTCCGTGCTCCCTAAAGTCAAAGTGTTCACCTATTTAGGAGTGGTGTTTGATGAGAAAGGGACATGTGCACCACAAATCCATAACAAAGCCGCAGCAGTAAAAAGATCGTCTGCTGCTATTCTGGGTTTCGTAAAACGACTCGGTGGCAAACCAGCAGAGGCCATCTTATCTATCTATAGAGCTAAAACCTTGGCAATTGCCAGGTACGGGGCCTCTATATGGGGTTTCAAGAACATGGCCTGCATACAAAGAGCGTAAAATGTGTTCTTACGATCCCTTATGGGTCTGCCGCAATCCACCCTTGCCTTCTCAATCCATATGGAACTGGGGTTAGGGTATATCGAAGATATGTTGTCCTTGGCCCCACTCCTGTCATGGATTAAAACATGGTCAACAACAACTTAACCCTAAATCATAAGATCATCAGAGATTGCATGGGGCGGGATAGAGTGGCTGACATCGAATGGCTAACATATATCAAAACAACAGCAGGATACCTGGGCCGCCCTGACCTATATACCAAGCCAGAATGTCTAGCGAAAGAGGACATTAGCTGGGTCAAGTCCCACTTTATAAAGAAAAGGGAAGCAGAAAGAGAGTCATGTGAAATAATGAAGCAAACTGTAAGGATGCATTATATGACAATTACAACTCTAGCTATCGAACCATATCTGACGATAGTAAATAAACCATACCATCGGTGGCTCCTTACGAAATTTCGTTTCAACCAGGCTCACTTTCTGCTGGGTGAATACAATAAGTGGTGTAGGCCCCATGAGAATGCTCCCTGCAGTTGTGATGATTTCTCCGATCAGGATTTATTGCATTTTCAGTTTTTTTGCCCTTTTTTTAAAAAAGCCAGGGAGAAGTTTATTAAGGCTATTTTGAAAGAACAAGGGTTTATACAAGTTAAACCGGCTTTATTGTTTCTGCAGCTTATGGAAACACCATTAATAATGTACGGGGTAGCCAATTTCTTGACAATGTCTATTCGGTCCAGACAAAAAAGACTTCGACCACCAATATCCTGATAGTTTGGGAATTGGCATTTTCTGTCCGAATAGTTCCTTGGCTATTACTATATTGACCTAGTTCTTTGAAAAGTCAGCATATCTTGCTAGGTTATTACTGTAAACTGATTGTAATATAGATTTGTAAATATAATTGTAAATAGATTGGCAGTAAATCATTTGTACAAACAATGTAAATCTTCTGGAAAATTTGATGAAATTTATAGTGAGTGAAAAAATGATGCAGCTGTATATTATTTTTTTTGTACAGTTATCTTGTTCACCATTGAAGATTTGCACATAATGAATCCCTGTTTTTAAAGATTTTATAAATTCTTTTTATTGTTGTGATCAGAAATGAATGTATAGCATACCTTTATGATTTTAAAATAATCGAATAAAGTGTTTTTGACTCTGACTCTGAACGTATGTATTATGTACGCTCATTTGCATCTATGTACACATGTGTGAACGTATGCATGTACGTATGTATATATATGTATATATATACATTTGTATGTATGAACATATGTGTAAGTAAATATGTACGTATGGATGTAACTATGTATGTATGACCGTATGGGTGTCTATGTATGCACCTATGTATATATGTATATATGTATGTTTGTATGTATGTTTATATGTTTGTATGTATGTATCTATGAACATATGTATGTATCCATGTATATATGTATGTTTGTATGCATCTATGTATATAGCTTTGTACGTATGTATGTATCTATATACATACGTATGCATGAACGTATGAGCGTGTCTATTTATGTACGTATGTATATATGTGGATATTTATATAGCGTGAACCTTGCCAGGGACACTTCTAGCAGCCACAACCACGTTGGACGGCCTGGGATTTCTGCACCCCTTGACTTTAGACAGCGCCTCAGCCGGCTCTGAATGTCACCAGGTGCTTCAAAGGTGCTTCCGAGTCAGATACTTGCCTCTCCTTCCAGGGGTGCAGCCGTCCCCTGTCCCCCTCATTCAAACCATGCGATGCCCCGCTCCTTCTAGCATCCCCACCTCTGTGCAGTAGAAGCGGAGCTCCTCATGAACAAGTGTGGTGTTTGCACACGCCCAGGCCCTATGCACTGGTGCAACCGTGGACGGCTCATGCTCCTCGCAGAGGCTGCTGCTGAGAGGGAGCGGAACAAATACATTGGCCGTGCGGCAGTAAAACCGCGCGGCAGTGAAAGTGGCAGGAGGGGGAGGGGCTTGGGCAATTTCCTTTCGAGAGCGTGCGACCATATGGCGCCGCGCGCTCCCGAAAGGAAATCGCCAAGATGTGCACGCGTTGCATTGCAAGCAATGCAACACGTGCACTTCTTTGCTGAAAAACCTCTGCTGATGGCATTAGAGCCCCTCCTATGTAACGCATGCGCGTTGTGTAGGACGAGACCTGAAAAAAGAGGGACACATAGGAAGAAAAAAACACTTAGATGCAAGTATTTTTAAAGGGCATTGAAATGAACAAATAAAAAGCAGTGGATGGGCTGTAGCCCACAGAGAAAACACAGCATGTCTCAAAGAGACAGCACATGTGCTGCCTAGGCTCGACCTGAAAAAGGATCCACGCATGGACCTGTCAGACCAGCTCTCAAGGCTTTCCTAATTGCTTTATAGGTCAGTCTGACTCTGTCGCACATTTCCTAGACTGTCTGTTTTTTTTCAGTCGTGTTCTAAATGTGGACACTTGTGATCAGAATGTGTTCCTATTGCGTATGCTGATTGCCTTGTTGGATAGTTGGTATTCAGAACCAGTTTCCTAAGGATGAAAATTAAATGAAAATGTGTAACGCTGATGACTTGAAAAATTATGCAAACTATACATAATGTATGAAATGAAAATTACATAGGAATGCTATCATGTAATGCAAATTTCACCAGAGCCCATCCGTCGGTACACTGTATCTCTGTGGTGCATACATACTTGGTAACAAATGACAGTATAATGGCGGAGCTATACAGAAATGCAGTGTCTACTGTTGCCGCAAGTACAGAAAAAAGTACTTTTGTCCGCGCAGAAAACCACAAGTTTACTTTTTTGAAAGACGTGAGCTCCTGTTGTTGTAAAACAAGATGCCTTTTTGTACAGCACGCATCCTGAGCTCATTTATTTCTAGGTGTTCTTATATGTGCTGTTTGAGAGAATGTTTTGTACAGCAAACCTAACAGCGCCTCAATATACATGAGCTCAGGATTTGCGCTAAGAAACGAATCTTTTTTTGTACAGCACACATGCTGTGCTCACCTTTGAAGGCTCTTTCTTGTGTGCTAATGAAGTAATTAACACATAGGAGAGCGCCTTGAAAGACTAATTGCCATATGTATCAAGACCAAATGGGTTCGCAAACGCCAAAATCCGCAGAATTTCGGCGTTTGCAAACTCATTTTCGCAAAATGATATGTATGAAAGAATTTGGGTGCACAATAAGGAATCGCAAAATTGGCGATTCCTTATTTTGCGATTCCATTTAAAGAATCGCAAATTTTGCGATTCCTTAAATGCAATGTATTAAGCAATAAAAAATTCCAAAATGCCCTAAGGAATCGCAAATTACCACCAACTTCTAGTTGGTGGTAAGTTGCGATTTCCTTGAAAAATGCACATTTCAGCATTTTTCAAAGTGCCATGTGACGTACATACATGCCCTTAGGGCATGTATGTGCGCCACATGTGCACCCATGCATATTTTAGGGGTGCAACAGGGTGTCCTCTAGACACCCCTGCACCCTTGAAATTATTCTCAATTTGCGATTAGCAAATTGCGAATCACAAATTGAGAATAATTTCCCATTCCTTCCTTTGGGCCAGGAGGCCCATAGAAATGAATGGGAAAGTATTCCTTAATTGCGAATTTGCAATTTGCGAATTTGCAATTAAGGAATATCAAGAAATTGCTAAAAAATTGCGATTTTCTTGATACATACCAATTAGCGATTCTGAAATAGCGATTTCTTAAAAATCGCTATTACAGAATCGCTAATTGGTATCTTGAAACTGGCTCCTGACTTAAATTGATATATTCGGTCACTGCTGGTGAGGTTTAGGACACCACACAGTCTGAGATGTTGAGTCTGGCTCAGCTTTTGTGCAGTGAAGGATGGTCAGAAAAAGATCATCGGTCCTGTGTAATGCACACATGTCAATGACCGAATCCTGCCACCTCATGCTACACTGGTCTACCGAGCGCACCTCACCTGACTGGCCTGACAATGATACAGTGGACTCACTGGAGTTATCAAGCATGGTTTGGCGGTCTGGTGGTCACTGGGTCTCTCACATTGTATGTCTGACAGTCAAGATTGACTGTGAGAGAGTAAAGACTGTGAAAAGAAGCATCCATGATAGGGGCTTTAGGGACTACTTACCACTAAAATCGCTGGGGGTGGTGTTAAGTTGGAAACAAGCTTATTGCGGGAGTACCTTGGGCACAGGGTACTGAGCTTTCTGGGATATCACTTGATAATCTCTGCATATGCGGATGACACTCTATTGTACATCCATGGCCCAGAAAGCAACAGTAACCCAGTTCTCGCCAAGGTGTTCCAGGTCGGGGGTCTGTCAGGACTCCGAATTAATTGTGCCAAGTCGCTGATGTTCCCACTAAACCTAGTGACTGCCTCAGTCGGGATGTACTACCCCCTACAATGGACCTCAGACCCAGTCCGCTATCTAGATATCCAGATCCATACAGACCCCGCAGTTGAGTTGTGATAGCAGAAAATTATGGGAGAGCTATCTCCAAACTAGAGGACAACATCAGTAGGTGGAGCAAATTGTCCCTTTCCCTAATAGGGCGCATCTCATTAATGAAAATGGTTGTAGTACCTCGGTTTCTCTTCTTTTTCCTGAACATTCCGATACTATTGCAACGCTCCGTGCTTGAGACATTGCGTATATTGGTGATAAAGCTGTTATGGGCGGGGAAACAGCCCAGGGTCGGGTGAGACATATTGACTCTCCTGTAGGCTGCCGGTAGATAAGGGGTCCCAGACTTAGAACTCTACTACAGGGTTGCTCAGGCCTCCCATGCATATCACTGGCTACATGGACCTCCGGATTTCCCATACATGTTTCTCGAGCCGAACACTGCTGCCCCCTTACTCTTTCTCGGTTCATATTCACTCCTTCAATCCGTAGGCATGGGGTCGCAGATTCCTTAAACTCCACAGTGTATGCCTGGGGCAGGCTGCTCAACTCAAGATCAGGTGCACTCATGTACTCTCCACTCATGCAGCTTGATTGATGTGTCTGGCTCAAGACATTTGGAGACCAGGCTGTCCTTTGATTGATGAGACACATAGGACTCAATACATTGGGGGACTTTTATCATGACAGGTCATTACATAACTGGGAGGACTGTACTGCAGGTATGCAGGGATATTCGTCGCTGGATAGATTCCAGTTCTGCGCACTTTAACACTGTGTCCCAGTGTAAAGTGTGTTCGCACTCTGAGTGCATGTTTTGAGTTTGGCCTGCCCTCCCATAGGAATGCATGGGGGATATGTGTGTCCATGGTAGTTCCTGATGTGAGAGGAGTGCAGGGGCAAGTTTGGTATGTGCGAACTCGTGAGATTAAATGCTGGGCGACGATGTGCGCAGATTTAATGTGACTAGTGTAGAAGTGCCACTTATAGAACTTGGCATGTCTGTGTGTAGTGAATGTGGATTGTCTGTCTGGCTTGTGAGTGACAGGGGCTGGCTGGTGTGCCTGGCCCCAGGAGTCAGGATGGGTCTTTCCGGTGGTGAATGGAGAGATCTGCATGTAGATGGGATGGAGAAGTTGCAGCTGGGACCTGAATAGGGCTGTACCTTCCCTCCACAATGCTGCCTCCACCCCCTGTGGTGCGTCTGATGTCCCTAGCCTGTCCTGTGAATAGGGAGAGGGGCTGAGCACAACAAAGTGCTCCAGAACCAGTTGCAGCTGGTTTTCCCTTTGCCCTGCAGCCCGAGACAAAGGAAATCTGGGTATAAGAAGGGGCTGTGACCCCATGAACATGTTTCTCTCTGTTCCTGGCTTAAGGGGGGCCGGCTGCTGCTGCTGGGCGCCAGGAGGAACCACCACTGGGTGCTGCCTCCCTGCTGGAGGGCCCTGTGAGCTGGCCCCTGGGCCCAGCCTTTGCCCCCTGCACTCTGAACGTGGTCTCTCCCTCATTCTTGGCCTCATTGTCCTCGAGCCTCAGTGGCTCTACCAGGTGCACATTTGTCAAAAGTGCCAGCGCACTCCACAGTGCTTAGGGGCCAGTTCTTACCCCTTGTCGGGCGCACCATTATTTCAGGGGCAAGAGTGCTCCCACGCCCTCTAACATTGGGCGCAATTGGTCATAAGGGCGACTGAGAGCCCGTGCTGCATTGGCCGACTTTCCAAGCTGCCCAGCAAGTAGTGGGCAGCTGCACCGTTTAAGATCTTTCTTTTAGGGGACAAGTTTTCCTTAACTCAGGAGTGAGATGCACTCCTTCACCCCTACCTCGGCCTGCACAGCTGCGCAGCACTTAGTGCCAGTTGCCACGTTTAGGCTGCTCGTTTCCTGTGTTGCTTTCGCTGCGTACGCAGCCAGCCCAAACACACTGGACATCGGGCATTTGAGCCCCTGTGGAAGGCCAGTTGGCCTGGGCGACAGTCCTCATGTGTTGTGCCCTCGCTAGGGGTACCCTGGGTATGCCTAATGTGATTTATGCATATTTATTTATTTATTTATTTATGCATTTTTATATAGCGCGGACTTTACCCGAAGGTGTCAGAGCGCTTCACATAAGGACCAATAATGATATACAGGAACGAAATACAAATACAAACAATAAGTTACATGGATCAAAAGTGACACTAGTGAGCAACCAAAATACATGAGGTAGCAATCGGTGCATTACATGACAAAAAAGTGAATGGGTGCAGGTTACAAGATGTACAAAAAACAAGTCGAAGAATAGTACTGCAATAAAGGCAAACACTCCATCACAAGAACAAACTTTACGTATGCAATGGAGGCACTTGTGCAAGTATCTAAAACAAACAAAATGTGTGAGGAGCGAACAGTGTGCTATAAAACAAAAGTGACGTGTGCAAGTTCCAAAAGGGTACCATACACAGGTATTGGGATATTACTAAATATTTAAACTACCAGAACACACTGGGGAGGAAGACCATACTCCTGGCCAAAGGACTTTCCAGTAATGGGAGGACTTCCTTCAAACGAAGGCAAGGGTGTGAGTTAGACTTGGAGGTGTCTTTGGAGGAGGAGAACTTTAAGGTCCCGTTTGAAGGCCTGAGAGGAGGAGGTAGTCCGGAGCTGAGGCGGGAGAGAGTTCCAGATTCTCACTGCGTTGCCTGAAAAGGATTGGGCCATCGATCTTTCCTTCTTGAAAGTGGGGGGTTCAAGCAGAAGATTTTCCGCATTCCGAGAAGGTCTAGAGCCTCCAGAGAGTTTCAGTTTATTCGACAGGTAGCGAGGAGAGGAGGAGTGCAAGGCTTTGTGGGTGATACAGGCAGTCTTGTAGATAGCTCTAGCCTCGATGGGAAGCCAACGCAGGGAGGATAGCAGCGGAGTGATGTGGTCGCTTCTTTTAGCCCCATAGATGAAACGGGCTGCTGAGTGTAGGACCGATTTCAGGGGGGATAGGTGGGATTTGGGGAGGCCAGTAAGAAGAGAATTGCAGTAGTCCAGTCTGGAGAGGACCAGCGATTGCACCAGTGTTTTAAGGTCATGCTCAGGAAAAAAGCGACGAATTCCCCAAAGAAGTCGCAGTTGGTATCGTGCAGACTTTGCAATGGAATTGATGTGAGGGATTAGATTGAGATTCTTGTCGAGTAAGACACCAAGGGATTTTGCGCTTTCAACAATGATGTGCTTATTGTTGAGTAGATTTGTCTGATCCATCCAAGATTGAACCGGGGGAGGGGCAAGTGAGGCGGAGAGGAGGAGGAATTCAGTTTTGGAGGGATTCAGAATCAGTTGGTGAGTTGACATCCAGTTTTGAATGGAGTCGAGAGTTGATCTAAGGAAAGTGAGATCGTGGGTGGAGGCAACTTTGAGGTAGATTTGAGTGTCATCTGCGTAGAGGTGATAGTTGATCCCAGATTTACTTAGGAGATTTCCCAGGGGTTCTAGGTAGAGGTTGAACAAAGTAGGTGCAAGTATAGAGCCTTGAGGAACACCTTGACCTACCGCCAGAGGAGATGACAGGCTGTTCGCTATTTTGATCATTTGGGATCTATCTGAGAGGAAGGAAGCAAACCATTTAAGCACATTACCCTCCATGCCCATTCTCTGTTGCAGAATGTTGAGGAGAGTGTCGTGGTTGACAGTGTCAAAGGCTGCCGAGAGGTCAAGGAGAATAAGGAGACAGGACCCCCGCGAGTCGAGTATTCTCAGCGCGTCATCAATCACTTGCAATAGGGCTGTTTCAGTGCTGCAATTTTGGATGAAGCCGGACTGACATTTGTCAAGAAGATCATTGTCCCTGATATAACGAGAGAGTTGTTTCGCTACACATCTTTCTGTGATCTTCGCAAGAAAGGGAAGGTTAGTGATGGGGCGGTAGTTATTGAGGTCATTCGCATCGGCAGATGGTTTTTTTAGCAGGGTGGTGACCTGCCCTGTTTTAAAGGAGACAGGAAGGGAGCCTTGGCAGAGGGAGAGGTTGACCAGAGTGGTCCAATAGGACAGTGAGTGGGAATAGAAGTTGATAGCAATGGCACTAGGGATGGGGTCAAGAGAGTGGTTAGAGGGCTTTGTTTCGAGGATGCATTTGAGGAGGGCATCTTCAGAGAGGAGGTCAAAGTTCTGCCAAACGGCTAAAGATTTGCATATTGTGCAATGCCTTTATGCTTGTGATACCTCTAACTGTGTTTTTATGCTTGGAGGTTGTTTTGCCTAGTATAGTTTATACTAGTGAGTTTATGTGTCCCTGCGTGATCTATGCCTAAGGTAATTAGTATTGTGTAGTGTGTACCTACCTTGTACCATTGGTTACTGGTTGTGTGCTTCAATTATTTTTTATGCTACAGTTATACTAAGTGCTATTTCTACTAAGTGCTGACTCTGACAGTGGCCCGCGTGGCCCTGTCATGTGTAAATAATCCCCTGTAAATACTGCCCAGTGCCAGTTGGCACAGGGTAATTGTGTGATTATGATCTAATGTGTTTATTGTAATACAAAGGCTATTTTGTATATATAACCTTGTGTGGAGTTCCTTTTTTGTGGTGTGCCTAGTGTGTTGCTGCTGTATGTGTGTGTTGCGCAAACGCTTTACACATTACCTCCGGGATAAGCCTGACTGCTCGTGCCAAGCTACCAAGGGGGTGAGTAGGGGTTATCTTTGGCCCGTAACTCCCTTGCCCTGACTAGAGTGGTGGTTTCTGCCTGGCTTTGGCGCAAGCCTTAGCTAACCAGAAATCCCAGTTCTAACAACAAACACTTGATGGACGGAATGCAGAAAAATTCAAAACATTCACCCCAGTCAAGAGATTTGGGTTAAATCCATCATTCTTTTGCTCACCATGCCACCCCAGTTTAGACCTGGCCATATGCAAATCAGTCTTGACCCTGTGCCTCATGGGAACAGTCGAGTCCGAACTTCCAAGCCAGATCCTCCCTGGACCAGAAACAAGCATCCTAGACCGGTTTTGGGGTTTCACCCCTCTTCAGCCAGGATATAGCTTGGTTCTAGTGGCACAGTGAGCCCAGGACCCATGTATGGGCATACCTGTCGCACTTAGGGCGAAAAAGCAAAGGACACACAATTGATGGACGGAATGCCGAATGAATCAAAACATTCACCCCAGTCAAGAGATCTGGGTTAAATCCATCATTATTTTGCTCACTATGCCACACCAGTTTAGAACTGGCCATATGCAAATCAGTCTTGATCCTGTGCATCATGGGAACAGTCCAGCCCGAACTGACATGCCAGGTCCTACCTGGACTGGAATAAAGCATCCTAGGACCGGTTTCGGGGTTTCACTCCTCTTAATCCACGATAGCTTGATTCCAGTGGCACAGTGAGCCCAGGACCCATGTCTGGGAATACCTGGAGCACTTAGGGTGAGAAAGCAAAAGACACACAATTGAGGGACGGACTGCAGAACTAATAAAAACATTCACCCCCAGTCAAGACATCTGGGTTAAAGCAATCATTCTTTTGCTCACCATGCCACCCCAGTTTAGACCTGGCCATATGCAAATCAGTCTTGACCCTGTGCCTAATGGGAACAGTCCAGCCCGAACTGCCAAGTCAGGTCCTCCTTGGACTGGAAACCAGTATCCTAGGACCAGTTTTGGTGTTTCATCCCTCTTCAGCTCGGATAGCTTGATTCCAGTGGCACAGTGAGCCCAGGACCCACGTCTGGGCATACCTGGCACACTCAGGGTGAGAAAGCAAAAGACACACAATTGATGGACGGAATGTAGAACAAATCAAAACATTCTTCCCAGTCAAGAGATCTGGATTAAATCCATCATTCTTTTGCCCACCATGCCACCCCAGATAGCCATCGCTGTGCCAGACGCCCAGGAACTATGTATGACTTGCGGTGCAGTGCAGTGTGGACAGCCCGCCCCTCTCCTTCAGTCAGGTGTATCCAGGAATCTTTGTTCGGGGGGCACCGATGGAAATCCCCCGTTCACCCAAGAGCTCACTACTAGGGGCTGAGGAAATGCAGCACCACATGGTCGCCTCCTCCCATCTAACAGAGGCGACCAGATTCTATGTTCCCCAGTGCCCCAGTGAGTGATGGTAGATCAAGTTGCGTGCCCAAGGGCCAAATGCCTGAAACAACCACTGTGCCGCTGGCACCCGCAGCCACCAACAGCCAATATCAGCGACTAGAGTTAGTTGATGGAGGCCCCCACCAGTCTTGTGGGGTGTCCTCAGTGATGTAGGTCAGCAGCAGCGCAGGGATTGCTTCGGGCACGGTGTGCGCCACCCACTGGCACTAGGCCTGGGGCCAACCCAGCTCATGCACCTCCTCTGCTACGCGTCCCACCTTCTCCTCACCTGTAAATTGACACTGGGGCGCAATCCGCCGCGCTATTGTTGAATCTGTGACTTAGCCAGCAGAAGTGTCAGCCAGGTGGGATTTCACAAGCCTGGGTACAGCAGTCACTGCAAAGTCCACTGAGGAACCTCCCAATGCAGGTGATGCAATAGGGCCCCCTTAGGTTTGAAGTTGCTGCGCTCCTGCCACACAAGTTCGGTAAAGCTCAGGGACCTCAACTTCTGCAGCGTCTGGCCTGTGATGCAGAGAGTCGGGGCCCACCATTGGCAATCCGTGCACCTCGGTGTAGTGGTGGTGCATGTTATGCGATGCAGACGTCCCTACGCCAGTGCGCAGGAGCCCCTCTACCGATCACAGCTTCAAGGGGCACCAGAAGTCTTCTCACACTGGCCAGCAACGTGTCTCCATCCGACCGGCCAGACTTCGCCACCAGGTAAGGGTAATCGATGATGCCTCAATGTCTGCCGTCATGGCCCAGAGACTTGGGCCCGGCACGGCCCACCTTAACCGTCAGGCAGCCGCAACTCCACAGAACTGCCACCTCCTACTCCAGGTCTCAGATGCAGGCCCAGCGAGGCCTCCGGGCCCTAGAGTGTGTCCGCGCTTCCAGACTCCGGCTGCCATGATGTTGCAAAGATGGCGATATGCAAAGTGCTTCATCACTGTTTTCCCCCAGCAATACACCTCTTTTCATAAATGAGGCAGTGATTCTGCATTTCCTCTTCCCCTGGGACTCTGGCTGGGCATCCTAACTGCTGGGGGGTTGGTAGAGGTGTTGACCTTTGCTGAACATTGCCCTGGCCGAGTCGGCGATGCTGCGAGTGCAAAGTAAGCGCTTTTATTTCTTTATTTCTTTACTCTCCACTTTCCCTTCGTATGTCACACTCCGCTACTCCCCCACCCAGCCCCACCTCCGCCCCACAGAGTTACTTGTGCAAGCCGCCACTGAAATGAAGAATTTAAATGAAGATTTATAAAAAGTGGCAGCTACTCCTAGGTGCTAAGGCAAATGCAGTAAATGTTAGCAGATATCTAGATGATAATGGTTCAAGTGAATAGCAGTCACTGGTTTTATCTAACAGTGTAGATGCAGAAGTCATCTGAGAGAAGACCATGGAGGTTCCAAAGCATTGAGCCTAGGACAGAGAGAGAGCAGCCCATGCTGTGAACATACACAATTTGAGGAATAGTTACTATGTCAGCAGGGGCTGAGCTCATGGTTCCAGTAGGAAGATGCTTTTTAAGTCGGGATTGAAGAGATATATATATCACAACTTTTCCAAGAGACATTTATATTGAGACATCCTTGAAAATATTTATTTTTTCGTGTTCCAAACTGTATATTCTTTTGAGTGCAGTACTCTCCGTGTAGGCATCACAGGGCAACCAGATGGAGATGAGTCAGAAGGCACAGATAGTGAAAAAACGTGGGAGTGAATGAGGAGCCATATGGAACTCTTCCACTGTGGACTTTGAATATCGATCAGTATAGTGGGTTACACATTGCTTGGGTGAGGCTGTGAAAGAAAGCTGTGACCCACAGTAAAGTCCTAATTTGATGCAAAAAATATGGGTCTTGATTCACAAAGGTAAACTTAGACGTTTGGACTAAACGTAGACTAAACATCTAAGTTTACGACTTTGTGAATTCACAAAGGACATTTACGAGTACTGTATTTCTGTCCGCACTTGGGACGGAGATCTCGCCGGAGTGTGGACATAATGCTAGTACTTGTACATGTAGTCTTATGAGAGGGACCCTATTAATTCCAAGATAAAGACATGTTGCCATGATCCAGGCATGCAATGCTCAAAGCTTGGACTATAGTTTTTTACTTGGAGGAGGACAGTGACTAGAGGATCTTCCCAAGGGTTATAAGAAGACTAAATCAGTTGGCATCACTGTATTATGTTTTTGGTCAAATCTGAGATGGTTGTCCAGCCAGATACCTAAGGTTTTCCCAATTGTTTTGGTGCAGGTACAGAAATAGGAGCTGCTGGCCACCAGTTGGTCCCTAACAGACATAGCAGGTTGACAACTATGAAGATCTCTATTTGACTTATTACAGCTAGTTTCTTTCCATCCAGAGTCTGGGAGCATGGTGATAAACTGACTATCCTCTGCATAGAAAGTAGGAAGAAGCCAAAGGCTTCCACAATATAAGTGAGCGGTCAAACATAAATATTAAGGTGCTTAGGACTCAAAGAAGAGCCTTTGGAAACACCATTGACAACGAACTCCATGAAGGATGCATATGATTTGGAGGGGAAAAAATAAAGCAGTAAGGGGTCCCTATGAACATTACTGTGGGGTTCGAGAAGGAGAAACCTGAAAAACGAACCCACCAACCCCATTTGTCTTACTTATGCAGGTAGACCTCACCTCATAATCAATATCTTTTTAGCCAATACATAGCTGAACCATAGAAATAATGTCATGAATACATTTTTATTTCATCCGAAAAATCTATTTCCATTCTTCAGTAAGAATTATTTTTGTTAGATTTCATACAATTACTATTAAATACTCCTTATCTATAAATTGAGTTGTTTCATCAATGTATCACAATAAAGCTACTCCATCTACCCACATCCTTTACTATTGATCACATGCTACCTCCATTCTTCCCGTGAAATTCAACCCTAAAACTCCATAATTCTGCCACTTTCATACACAAACATACAGAATCACCCAATTAAAATCAGATAAACATTTTTAATGTCAAGACATTAAGGACAACACAAACAATAGGTTTTATCCAACCTCTCTGTCTTCAGTTTTTGTAAAGCATGGTTTTTCAACTTTGCAAAAAATAGTATAATCAAAAAACATAGGGGCATATTAGCAACAAATAGCTATTTTTTTTATTGCTGCCTATCGCTGGATATTATCGCAGAGATAACATGCTATTAGCAACGTTTATCTCCAATGCGATGAAATATCCGGCGATAGCGGCTCAATGTGAGAATATCGCTGGAAATCCAGCTATATTCTCGTATTATCGCCAATGGGGGCTTAATCCACCCCCTATTGACTATACAGGTAAGTCAAATTTTTAGCAAGCGTTAGATTCTGACAATAATCGCGCTTAGCGCAATTTTTTTTATCGCTTCGCCTGGCTTGCTAAAAGACGATAGCTGTGTTAGCCACTATTTTCAGTCGCTAACAGTTTGGTTACACCCACTTTGCATGTCATTAGCGATAAATATCGCTGACATGCAAAGCGGGCCCCAAACCTGTAGCTATCGCCTAAAAGCTGTCGCTAACTGCTGTTAGCGACAGCTTGTTAATAGGGCAATAAAATGATCGCCGCTTTAGTGGGAAAAAGTCCTGCTAAAGCGGCGATATTGCCCTTGTTAATATGCCCCATAGTTTTGTAGTTACATCTCCAATTTGCCATTTCTCATGTCTAACATTCAATCAATCAAGCAACCAGCTTTTTGTAAAGTGCACACTGTCTCCCAAATGGGTTCTCTGGATGCTGTTTTTGAAGAGCCAGGTCTTGAGTACCTTTCTGAAGTTTGCCAGCAAGGGGGCTGTCCGGAGCTGGAGCGGAAGTTTGTTCTTGGTCTTGGCCGTGATGTAGGAAAAGGAGCGGCCACCTCTACAGCTGTGATGGATGCGAGTTGTGTATGCGAGGATGAGTGAGGAGGAGCACAGGTGTCTAGTGGGGTGATGGGTGGAATAAGTTCAGTCAATGGTTTATGTAGCCAGGTACTAAGCCATGGAGGGCTTTGTAGGTGTGGTCCTATGCGGAGGTATTCGTATCAAAGATCAATACTTCAGTTTTGTCGGAGTTTAGTTGGAGGCAGTTGCCTTTCATATGGATACATTGGTCATAGCGTTGGTGTTGTCTTTGGTGGGGCCCTGAGTGAGCGAGAGGGTCAATTGGTTGTCGTCTGCACTGGAGAATATGTTGAGTCCATAGGTTCTGGCGTTGTCGGCGAGGGGGTCATAAAGATGTTGAAAAGTGTGGAGCTGAGGAGTGATCTTTGTAGTACATCACATTTGATGTCTTTGTGTGCAGGAGGTGAAGAGAGGCAGTCAGGAGAAAGGAAGAAATCTATTTGAGGGTGTCTTGCTGTATGCCTATGTTGTGGAGTCTGTTGATGAGGGTGTTGTGGGAGACAGCGTCAAACACTGCGGAGAGGTGAAGGATGATCAGGGCCACAGTTTCTCCAAGGTTGAGGCGTGTTCTGATGTCATCTGTGGCACCAATCAGCGCGGTTTCAGTTCTGTGGTTGATCTGGAATCTTGATTGTGAGGTGTCCAGTCAGTGGTTTTGTTCCAGGAATTTAGTGAGCTGCTGGTTGTGGGCTTTCTTGAGTACTTTGGCCGGGAGGGCGAGCGGGTAGATTGGACGATAATTTTTTAAATCGCTGGGGTCGGCGGCGGCTTTCTTTAGGAGGGGTCTGATGTCTGCAGTGAAGATGGAGGTGTTGAGGATGCTGGGGAGCTGCATGCTGATTGGGTTCACTGCAAGGTTCTAAAGATTTTGGGGGCAGGGGTCTTTGGGTGTTCTGGGAGGGGTAGATAGTATTCTTCACTGCTTTCAGGTTGGAGAATTCCTTGACAATTTTAAAGAGTTCCTTTGTGTGGTTAGATACGGAGTTGATGCAGGTGAAGATGGCTGCTTTCTTGGCTTCTTTGATGTGCCTGTGGTATTTGCTGAGAGCTGTTTTGTGAGATGCTCTGTCAGTGGGGTTCTTAGTGGTGCGCCATCATTTCTCCAGTTGGTGGCAGTTTTGCTTGGTGGTTCTGAGCTCTTGGGTGTACCACCTGGCATGTCTGGAGATTTTGAAGGGTTCAGTGGAACGACTCTGTGTGCTCAATCAATAATCCAGGCTGTGAAGTTCTAGACAGCTTGGTTGTTGAGGCCTCGAGTTGGAAGGTGGTAAGGGCCTGTGACCACTGAGTTTCGGTGACCTTACTCTAGCTACATTGGGGGATAATCTGACACCTGGGGATGGTATCCTGGGCATCAGCGATGGTGAAGTGTAGGATCGTGTGGTCAGTCCAGGTGAGTTCTATGTTGTGGTTCAATTTGATTCTGTCACTGGAGGTGAAAATGGGGTTGAGTGTGTAATTGACTTTGTGTGTGGGTTCGGAGACCAGTAGGGTGAGGTCGATGTTGGTCAGGTTCTCTAGGAGGGCAATAGAACCAGCATTGTTGGGGTTGTTCATGTGGAAGTTGAGGTCTCTGGGTAGGTTGTAGTGGTGAGAGTTGATTGCTGGGGTGCGATGAGGTAGAGATGGTGTTGCTGAATTTTGCTTTGGGTGCAGGGGGTCTGTGGGTGAGGGTGCCTCTTATTGTGGTGAATTCTCAATTTCTTGCATCTAATATTTGATAGTTTCTATCAGACCATATTATGATACCTATATCTCTAATTGACTGTTTTTTTGTGATTAACACAGCGGTTCCCAAACTGTGCGCCGCGGATCCCTGGTGCGCCGTTATGAGTTTCTAGGGCCGCCGGGCACAATGGGGGAAAATAGCGTCTGGCTGTGTGCTGAACAAGACGCTCTACCAGGGCCTGAATGCAGTGAGTAATTGAATATTATTTCAGCCGCAGCGCAACATAACGGGGAGTAAGAAATGCCAACTGCATAATGCAGGAACATGGTTTGGCACAGTAAGAACGCAGTGCTGCCATACGTGCATAGGTGCATACATACGTGCTTTCATTCACAGACATAGCCTCTGCATACCCCGTAATGCTCAGCAGACTGTTGAGCATTATTTCTGCCCGCCGTGTTCTGCCATGCCTTGTGGGACCCTCTTCTCAAGTTACATAGGTAAGAGGGCAGATTAACTGCTCGCTCATGATCAACTTATTTATTTTGTCAAGTCAAGTTTGAATGAGACAAGTGTTAAATACATGTCTGTGCAGTGGCCCACAGTCTCGTTGGAAAACAGGACAGCATCTTAAAGAACATGTAGGGCAAGCTTCTCGCAGCACAAGATAAACTTTAGAGATTTAAAATATTGCTACTTCACACAGCCCTTGTATAATTATATGCTGGCTGCTGTTCCCCGCACTTTATGTGAACTTATTTATTGATTTATGCGTTTTTATATAGCGTGGACTTTACCCGAAGGCATCAGAGCACTTCACAATAGGAACAGTAATGATACATGAGGAGAAAATTACAAGTGAACAAATTACAAAAGCAGACATTAAGTTACATGAGGTAAAAGTGACAATTGTGAGCAAACAAAATACATGAGGTAGCAAACAGTGCAATACAGTAGGAGAAAGTGACAAGTGTGCAGGTTACAAGAGAAAACAAAGTACAATTAGAGGTATTAAACGGCAATCTATCGCAGACACTCAGGCACAAGAACAAACGTTACGTAGGCAATGGTGGCAATTGTGCAAGTATCGAAAGCAAACAAAATGTGAGAGGTAGCAAACAGTGTGTTACAAGAGAAAAGTGGCGTGTGCATGTTACAAAAGAGTACCAAACACAGGTACAAGGATAATACTGAAATAAATGGCAGAACACACTGGGAAGGCACTTCCATAATCATGGAGAATAGCATTTTCAGTAATGGGAGGTCTTCCTTCAGGTTCCTTCCTTCCAACACCGGCCTGATTTCATAAATCTGAAACTCCAGTGGGCAAACTCGTGGCTGTGGAAATAGGTCACATTGCAGCCAGGATTCCTTTCACGGCCCTACTCCTGACCCCAGTCTAACCTTCCATACATTTTTACATGTTTCAAAACTTTTTCTGGGACTGGTACTACCCGTCCCTATTCCTTACACTTGACTAGCTTCAACCTCGGATGAGATATTGCAGCGCTGAAATTTGCGGTCATTCTCCCCACTCAATGAGGGTGTAAGGATTGTTTCCTCACAGTTCACAGGCACGCATTGTGTCTTGTATGTACCGGAGCAGCCTGTGACCCAGAATTGAAGGACACAAGCTTCTCTTATTAAAAAGACAGGGATATATCAGTGCCCTCCGTACCCAATGCACATGAATACAGAGCAATCCAGAGATGTGGATGTGGAGTTTAATGAACATTTTTTAATTAGGGCTCTTGTGTTGCAGGATATAATGCACAATTAGGCTGGTTCTACTCCTGGAAGCAACTGGCAGAAGCCCAGACCTGCATCTACTACTACTGTACTAGCCTCTCAGGCCACTTGTTCTTCTGCTGCCCTGATGTTTTGCCATGTGGCTTGCTCGGTTAAGATGGACTGGAGGGTGTGCAAAGTGACTTTCTCTTCCACCATCCAGCAGACTTGGCATGTGACAGGCTCACCACATGAACTTGCTTTGTGCCTGGCTGTATCCCAGACGTACTTGTCGGACCTGCAAACAGAATTAGCTTGGTCCCCCTTATTCGCCTTCCAACTGACTTTGGCCAAGTCCTTCTTGCTTGTCATCTCAGTCTCAGTCCAACTGGCATGCCATGCATATCTTAACCTGACCACCACTGACCTGGGATGTAACTGGGTCTACCGCCTCCACCTTGTGCAACTGACTACCTTATTCATACCAGCATGCTACAAAACTGCCTCTTGCCCGTCCATTCTTCCTGCCATGAGAATGGCTCTACCCCAGCCCCACTGAGCTGGCTGGATCTTACGCAGCCCTGTCTTCTGCCATTCATCTCGTTCTGCCCCCAACCTTATTGTCCTGCTCTGCCTCAGCCCCTGTGACCTGCAGTGTGCCTACTAGCTCTACCAATGCTCGCTGACCTGGCTCACTGACAGTATATTACTTGCTGTTCACCAGCCCTCCCAGCCCTCCCAGTCTGCCATCCAACTGACTGGCCCATCCCTACTGTACTACCTTTACTAGGTGACTGACTCTGCCCGTGCAGTGACATGGCATGCAACTGTCACTGCATCACCTGGCATATTGGCATAAACCCATCTTTGTGGTAACTTGACCTGACCTGTTTTGGCCTGCTGGGGAACCTTTAACGATCACAGAATGCACTAAAACATGACTTCCTCTGCTTGTCATCAACTGGAAAATCAAAAAGTATACTCACAGACATATTCAGAGTTGTGAGCTGAACAAAAAAGTTAGGGCTCTCTATTTCCTAGTCTTCCCTTGAAAAAAATGATGATTCCATTACCGATTTTACCCTGTTTCCAATTTAAAGAAAGTACATATTCAACAAAAATTAAATAAAGTCAACAGGTGATTGTATCGTTTCTCACTTAACGAGTTCTTATTGAACAACTGTTAGATTTTTATTTTGTTATAAATATGATTATAATACATTCATTGCATCCCAATTAATTTCAGGAAGACAACTGGAAGTACTCCCGAGGTCAGGCTTACATCCCCCCACCGGTTAAAAAAAATGGTGGGGAGCCACGGCCAACTGCCAATTAGGTCAAGGGATCCACAGGTCTAAAAAGTTTGGGAACCACTGGTTTAACATTGGGTCCTTTCTTTCTGTCTGACCATGTTCTTGTGATAATGTTTGTTTAGGTGCTACACGACCAAATAAGCTTTCATCTTCCTTTGGGCAGAGATTTGAATGTAAGCTTCATTCAAAGCTTAATGGTACTGGAAAGGGGTGGCAAACCTATAATCAAATACACAAAATTGATATAAAAAATGGCTCAGAATGGCTTCCACACCTAACCACAAACCTTAATTTCATATTTTTAAATGTAAGTAAAATATGCTGCTTTTGTGTACTATAATCCTTAAACCATGTGCCAAAAGGACTACACTACCATGTACTACCATCTAAATATCATGTGTAAATAGCAACTGAAAAAAATAATCAGAAAACTAATAGCCATGCTGATTTCTGTCACCCTTCTTCATGGCATCACCAGCACTCAAAATAACAAAACAATCCCCCTACACTTCACTCACTATCCCACCATCCCTAAACCTCAGTGTTAGAATTGGGGGTCTCTAGTTGGCAGAGGTAAGTACCTTTGACCAAATAGGGACCCTTGCTTCTAATCAGGGTAAGGGAGTTACACACTCATGAGAACCCCGGCTCACCCCCTTGGTGGCTTGGCACGAGCAGACAGGCTTATCCCCAAGGCAATGTGTAAAGTATTTG
The DNA here is from genome assembly GCF_964263255.1 of Lissotriton vulgaris. Lineage (NCBI taxonomy): Eukaryota > Metazoa > Chordata > Amphibia > Caudata > Salamandridae > Lissotriton > Lissotriton vulgaris. The sequence continues at coordinate 1,634,665,892 of NC_141693.1, read as the reverse complement.
CACTAACACTCACAGTTATATAATGACCCACCACAAACGTACACCACACAGGTTATATAAATATAAATCTCTTTATATAGTTTAGGCAAGATCAAACATGTCAACAAACCAACATATGCAAGTAAAGGTACTTCAAAAATCAATGGCTCTCTTGTAGAGTTCTTTAGAAAGTTTTTGCAACAGTCAAAGTATTTATAGAAGTATGACTGTAAGACTTCCAGTTTCCAGCTTGTGAAAAGTCACTTTCAAGAGAAAGGTGCTCTTATCTTTAGAATCAAATCACCCCGTGCTGCTCAGGCGCGAGTGCATGTTGATGCTGCCAGCGTTTGTGTACAAAAATATCACCCATGTGTCTCTCAGGTGTGAGTTACCTTTGTTACTGTGGTGTGTGGTTTGGGCGCCGGCGGGGTAGCTTCCTGGAGTTGCCGCTCCGCGCTGGAAGTCCCGGTCACTGAAGAATGCCTCACGCTAAGCGGTTCAGAAAAGGGGGTGGTGATGAACAGAGTGTCTGAATTAAGCAGCCCACTCTTGCCCAGTCCAAAGATCAGGGCTTGATCCATCACCGTTTTTTAGCTCACTGCACCATCCCAGCTCAGAACTTGGCTATATGCAAATTAGTCTGACCCTGGCCCAGTGCATCATGGGAACAGGGCAGACCAAACTACCAAGCCAATTCTTATACTGGGAAGGAAACAAGCTACCGGGGACCGGTTTCTGGCATTTCAGCCGTCTTCGTCCCGGCTTGCTTGAATCCTGATGGTGCAATGAGCTAGGGACTCACATCTGAGTATACCCTTCCACGCTTATGGTGGACTAAAATGATTCAGAAAAGGGGGTGGTGATGAACAGAGTGTCTGAATTAAGCAGACCACTCTTACCCAGTCCAAAGATCATGGCTTGGTCCATCACCGTTTTTTAGCTCACTGCACCATCCCAGCTCAGAACCTGGCTATATGCAAATTAGTCTGACCCTGGCCCAGTGCATCATGGGAACAGGGCAGACCAAACTACCAAGCCAATTCTTATACTGGGAAGGAAACAAGCTACCGGGGACCGGTTTCTGGCATTTCAGCCGTCTTCGGCCCGGCTTGCTTGAATCCTGATGGTGCAATGAGCTAGGGACTCACATCTGAGTATACCCTTCCACGCTTATGGTGGACAAAAATGATTCAGAAAAGGGGGTGGTAATGAACAGAGTGTCTGAATTAAGCAGACCACTCTTACCCAGTCCAAAGATCAGGGCTTGATCCATCACCGTTTTTTAGCTCACTGCACCATCCCAGCTCAGAACTTGGCTATATGCAAATTAGTCTGACCCTGGCCCAGTGCATCATGGGAACAGGGCAGACCAAACTACCAAGCCAATTCTTATACTGGGAAGGAAACAAGCTACCGGGGACCGGTTTCTGGCATTTCAGCCGTCTTCGGCCTGGTTTGCTTGAATCCTGATGGTGCAATGAGCTAGGAAGTCACATCTGAGTAGACCCTTCCACGCTTATGGTGGACACAAATGATTCAGAAAAGGGGGTGGTGATGAACAGAGTGTCTGAATTAAGCAGACCACTCTTACCCAGTCCAAAGATCAGGGCTTGATCCATCACCGTTTTTTAGCTCACTGCACCATCCCAGCTCAGAACTTGGCTATATGCAAATTAGTCTGACCCTGGCCCAGTGCATCATGGGAACAGGGCAGATCAAACTACCAAGCCAATTCTTATACTGGGAAGGAAACAAGCTACCGGGGACCGGTTTCTGGCATTTCAGCCGTCTTCGGCCCGGCTTTCTTGAATCCTGATGGTGCAATGAGCTAGGGACTCACATCTGAGTATACCCTTCCACGCTTGTGGTGGACAAAAATGATTCAGAAAGGGGGGTGGTGATGAACAGAGTGTCTGAATTAAGCAGACCACTCTTACCCAGTCCAAAGATCAGGGCTTGATCCATCACCTTTTTTTAGCTCACTGCACCATCCCAGCTCAGAACTTGGCTATATGCAAATTAGTCTGACCCTGGCCCAGTGCATCATGGGAACAGGGCAGACCAAACTACCAAGCCAATTCTTATACTGGGAAGGAAACAAGCTACCGGTGACCGGTTTCTGGCATTTCATCCGTCTTCGGCCCGGCTTGCTTGAATCCTGATGGTGCAATGAGCTAGGGACTCACATCTGAGTATACCCTTCCACGCTTATGGTGGACAAAAATGATTCAGAAAAGGTGGTGGTGATGAACAGAGTGTCTGAATTAAGCAGACCACTCTTACCCAGTCCAAAGATCAGGGCTTGATCCATCACCGTTTTTTAGCTCACTGCACCATCCCAGCTCAGAACTTGGCTATATGCAAATTAGTCTGACCCTGGCCCAGTGCATCATGGGAACAGGGCAGACCAAACTACCAAGCCAATTCTTATACTGGGAAGGAAACAAGCTACCGGGACCGGTGTCTGGCATTTCAGCCGTCTGTCTGCCCTGTTCCCATGATGCACTGGGCCAGGGACAGACTGATTTGCATATAGCCAGGTTCTGAGCTGGGATGGTGCAGTGAGCTAAATAACGGTGATGGATCAAGCCCTGATCTTTGGACTGGGTAAGAGTGGTCTGCTTAATTCAGACACTCTGTTCATCACCACCCCCTTTTCTGAATCACGCTAAGCGGGACACGGCGTAGCTTCGTCCGACAAGCCTCCAGGTTGCTGAGCAACTCTCGTGGGATGCGGCGAATGCCAGTGTGGTGGGGAGGTGACGTCTTTGGATTCCGGGTTTGCGGCAGTGAATCTCAAGGAAGTTTCCTCGTGTTGCCGTGCAACCGCTACTACTGGAGCTAATCCCAGCACGGCGGGTGGTGACGTCAGCGGATTCTGCGTCCATGTCAGTGAACGCAGATTCCAGACTTCTGTGTCTCCCGGGCTGGTGGCAGTGATCACAGCCTCAACAGGATCGGCAAGGAGGTAAAGACAGGGCTGGTGGAGGCAGAGCACCGGCCCTCGTTCTTTGCACTTGGCAAGTTGATTTACCTTGCAAGTGAGGCAGACTGCACGAGGCAGAGCAAGTTGCAGAAGTCCTTGGTAAACTTTTTGTCACTGAGTTTTAGAGTTTTAACAGGAGGTTAGCTCGTCTCAGGCCCTTGGAGACTCGTTTAGGACACAGCAAACAGCAAAGTTCTTTATGTAAGCAGGAGGGGAACACATCACACAGCAAAATTCATTTGTTCTCTTCATTAGTAGCAACTGCAGACCAGCCCCAGATCACACAGCGAGGGCAGTCCTTTTCCTCAGTCTCGTCAGCTGATCTTCTTTGGCAGAGATTCCTCTTGGTTGCTGAAGGAGTCTTGGAAACTTGTATATCCCTGTATTTCCACAACAGGAGGACAGCTCTTCTCAAGCCCTTGGAGGCTTTCCTTTAAGGACAAAGTACACAGCAAAGTACTTGTCAAGAAGGGGGACACAGCACACAGCAAAGTCCCTTATCCTTCCTTTGGCAGAAATAGCAACTGCAGGCCAACCCCAGACACGCAGCAGGGGCGTTACTTCTCCTTCAGCTCTTCAGCTTTTCTCCCCAGCAAAGGTTCCTCCTTGGTTCCAAAGTAGTCTAATTTTACTGGGGTCTCAGCAGAGATATTTATACCCCAAAAGTATTTGCTCTTCGTGTGTGAGGGGTCCTGGACCCAGTCCAAACCAGTTCAGGGTGCATTCTGCCAGTGCACCTCTCCTTCTTTTGTGAGTGTGGGCCAGGGCCATCAGACACACCACAGGGGTGGAGCCAGCATTGTGGAAGGCAGGCACAGCCCTATGCAGACCCAGGTGCAACTCCTCCCACCACTCCAAATGCAGATAGGCCTATTCAGCCTAGTGCTGACTCACCCAGCCTCCTGAAGCCACCCCAGCCTATGGAAACACACAAACCAGACAGTCAATACAGAAACAGGCAGAGGCAATCAGAAAGGTTGAACAAGAAAATAGCCACTTTCTTCAGGGATACCAGATTTCATATGTCTATCTTGCAGCTATTGGAAGATATGCAGGTAAACATTTTACACAGCATTCCCTATGTTATCCAATGGGCAAGATAGTCTTTCAATAGTGAAAAACTAAATTGGCAGTATTTCACTATCAGGACATGTTACCCACACTAAAACATGTCCTACCTTTTACATACACTGCACCGTGACCAGGGGGTACCTTGGGCCTACAATAGGGGTGTCCAATGTGTAATATGGGCAAGGGTTAGGCATGGCAATTGTGTACACTGGCCAAGACAACATGGCAGGTAGCAAACTGCGCACAGGCACTGCATGGCAGGCCTGAGACCTCTTTTAAGTACTACTCACATGGGTGGCACAATCAGTGCTGCAAGCCCACTAGTAGTATTGGAATTACCAGCCCTGGCACACTAAGTGCACTTTACTAGGGACCTACTGGTAGAACAAATTTGCCAATCATGGATACCCAATCACAATACCAATTTACAGGGAGAGCATATGCACTTTAGCACTGATCAGCAGTGGTAAAGTGCCCAAAGTCCTGTAGCCACCAACCACAGGTCAGGAAATACAAGAGAGGAAGAAGCAAAAAGTTTGGAGATAACCATGCAAAAAGGGTCATTTCCAACACTCAGTAAAGCAGATGCCAGTGTATGGTGGAATTCCCTAGCCTCAGCAGGTATCAATTCTCCTAACATTCCTTGATTTTGTGTTATAGGGAAAAGTAGGTCATACTGAAGAGGACATCTCTCTCCATATGGACACGGTCCCAATCATTGTACCTCCTACATACCAGTAAAAGACATGAAAGAACAACTGTAAGGTTATTCTTCAACTAAATGGTGTCAAGCCAGGCAGCTATTGCATTCCCCTCTGATAGCAACTATTGAAACTATTTGCAGAATGTCTTTAGTCTTGCACTCATATCTACAAAAACAATCAAGGTGTAAACTGAGGATACATAGGATCCCCGATCACTCATACTTAAAAGCAAAACTCATGGTCAAACAAACAAACAAGTCCCTCAAGAGCTGACTTTGCAGTGTTCCAGATGGCAACCCATCCCTTTCAATTGCAAGTGCTTGGCTGCGCTCAGTAGCTCGGTAGCCCTGAGCTTCAGGAATGAACCCCTGAAGAAGGCATAGCTAGACCCTATCTGTCTCAAGGATAATAGAGTGGCCACAGCCCACTTACCATTATAGGCTCAGGTTTCCATTCTTATCCAGTAGAAGCCTGCATCCACTATAGAAAAACAAGCATTTGCAATGCAAATCGGTCTCGTCTTTAGGACCTTATAGGTATTGACAAAGCTTACATTTTTATGCAACATGATATGCGGCTACCACTGACAGACAAATATATTCTCACACTAGATGGTGATATATTACGGCTGTGCTGATTATGCAGAGGGGCGGCACACACACAGCTTAGGAGCTGTACAGGTGTTATAAAACAGATGTGCTGATAATGCGGAGAGCTGCACAGGCACTGCTCATGAGCTGTACAGGGGATGTTCTGCAGTTGTGCTGGTAATGGAGAGGGGCTGCACATCTCAGGAGTTGTACACGTGATATAATATGGATGTGCTGGTTACGCAGAGGGGCTGCATAGACACAGCTCAGGAGCTGTACAGATAATGTTCTGCGGCTGTGCTGATAATATGCAGAAAGGCGGTATAGACACTGATCAGGAGCTGTACAAGTGATATTATGCGGATTATACGGATGTGCTGGTAATGCAGAGGGTTGCACAGACACAGCTCAGGAGCTGTTCAGGTGATGTTCTGCAGTTGTGCTGGTAATGCAGAAGTTAGTTTGTAAATGACGTTGCAGAGTTGTGGCATGCTGGTGACCTGTGACTGCTAGAAGTACTTGCTTTTTTACTTCAATTAATTTGCATATTTCAGCTGCAAATACGGGAGCTTGCAGTTCTCTTTTACAGTATTTAGAAACTGCAGAATGGGAACATATGCAAAACTGACCACATGAGCTCAACACGCGCCATAAAAATCCTCACAGACGTTTACTGCACATGAAAGGGCTGACAGCTGCAGCTCACACAATACGTACATAGGAAGGCCAATCTGTGGGACTAAGCCACTAGATTGGCCATCTCACTGTAGGTCCCAGTCCCAGGCTTTTATTTGATGGCACAATGTATTCTGGGAGTTGTAGTCACCCCTGCTCCCATTGACCCCACAAGGTGTGGAAAGGAAGTGTCCTGGTCACATGGAGTGACATGGCTCTACATCAAACTCACCTTTAATACCACCTGTGAGGGACCGGAAGAGAGAAACCAAATCAGGCCACCCCTCCTGCTCCCATAGATGAGACCCCTCACAGGAGGGGCACAAATTACCAACACTGAAGGTAACTTGCCGCCCAGAGACACTAATACGTCAACTTTGACAGGCGCTCGACTCTAGGCGCTCTGTGCAAACTGGCATCATCCAGCCAGACCGAGGAAGGGGTGATGCACCAGATTCATCCACTATTTTGTTTTTGACCCTCGAGTCTCATCTGGTTCGATACAAAAAAACATGCATCTGATCACACACTGCTACTCGCCCAAACACACTCTCAGGGCAACACAGAGAGACCTAAACATGCTCACCATCATTGACTTAGTGACACTCCTGCAGAGTTTAAGGGCCAAGGAAGGTACGTGTTTTTGCACACTGGCACTCACTTAGCAACTCAGGCTGGACTCAGGTGTTCCTAACACTCCAATGGATGCAAGGGTACGTTAATGCAGCTAGCATCCAACACAGGCACAATTGTCCACACACCGTCAGTGATAATATTAATTGCATTATTTATGACGTCATCATTAAAAATCACTGCTTGAACAATAAGTTGCGTCACTTTCTTCCAAAGTATATGATATCACACAAGACATCACTAATGTTATATTGTTATAAATATTTTGTATATCTGTATATAAAATTATACATTGTTGTTCACTTCTAGATTTTATGCAGATTGGATATTGGTGAACAGTTGTTTAACACGTGCTGCTGTGTGCTTTAGGCAGGAAAGTGAAATGAAGCAGCGGGACTCAAGTAACCTTGCCCAAGATCGCATGGCTTGTCAAGTGTGGATTAGAACTATTCAGACTCGCAAAATGGTCACTAAACCACATACACCTATGTTGCCCAGGTAGCACGTACGGCGTCCCCTTGACCTACAGCCCACTCATCATTAGGTGGGTGCCCCCCTTTCTCCTCACCTGTAAGAAGTTAGCACCACCTTGTTGACCAGCACGATGAGGAAGGAACAGAGTCTGTACGACAGGGCAGAGAGGCACTGCGCCAGGCGGGAGTGTGCCGGAGGGGGCTCTGCTTCGGCAGACATGATACTCGCCATCTGGGCTCTTCTCGGGTCGCTCAGCAATCGGCTGTTGCTGTTCGCTCTACCTGGCCCACTTCATGCCGGTACTGTCCACAGCAGCTGTCCCGAGCATGGCATGCCATGAGACACCTATTCGGCAATGCCCCAAGGGTGGAGGCGGTTCTGGGCTGTGTCTGCCCTGACCTGGGCAGAGGCTTGCCGTTCCTTGGGCTGTGGGGTCAGGCCAGGCCTGGGGTCAGGCCTGGCGTGCCCGTACAATCATGCAACTTCAGACCCAGCAGAAAGGGGGAGGCGGCTTCAGCGCCACGTCCCAGCTACGACTTTGTCGGGCCTGCATCTAAATGACTGCGCACTACTTTAAAACAAGCATTTACAATGCAATACGACTCGCACTTACGCAAGACGTATTGCAATGGAAGTGGGAGTGCGGACGTCAAAGAAGGCACGAATGGGAGTGGGGGGGAGAGGGGTTGGCGAAAAATCATGGACTGTGTGAGGGGTGGGGGAGACAGGGAAAACAATAGTGTTTGAGTAAAGGGGCCAATAGTCTCCGAAGTGTACAATGGACGACATGGACGTTAGGAGAAGGGACTCGCAAGCCAAAAACCATTCAGAAGGCTGCATTTAGGATGTAAGCCAAACAAAAAGGTGGTGGGAGAGTGGGCAGAGCTTACACGAAGCTTCCCCGCTATAGTATATACTACATGCCTCACAAAGCGAGCAACGCATGCGCTGCAACGCTAGGCGAGACCTAACAAAGGGAGGGAGACACTACTTCAGCACTCTGTTTATATAATCAGTCAATCAAGCAATCAATCAAAAAAATCAATCGTTCAGTAGATTTGTAGATTTCTTCTTGACCCAGTGAGGGTATTCAGGCACTGAACATTCTTCCTAATTGATTACACTTGAAAGGGAACGAGTGAGGTACTGCCAGAATCACAACCATCTGCACTATGGCGACCAAGTTGGAAGAACTTGACCGCCATCTTGTGTAATCAAAACCTGCTGTATGTCCATGTCTGGGAATAAAATATGTTATACGTGCATACCAACTTTCTACAGATTCTGTTGCTTCACCACCGATCAATTTGCTCAGTTACCTAACAGGTAATAATAAATATATATATAAAAATATACCTCAGAGGATATCCGTGCCCTTCACAATTCGTCTCTCTATTGGCTAAAAATATATGGATTTGAAAAAACATTTAGGGTTGATAGGTTTGTTTTGCGGTAAATGGCTTGGAGTTATTCTGAGAAGAGCAGTCTGCTAAGACCAGAAGAGGACTATGGAAGAGGTCAAGAGGCGCTGGAATGACGTCAAGCGCAAAACAAAGCTGAAACTTGCCAACAACCGGAAATCAGCAATGCAGACTGCAGGTGGGAGTCCTGCACCACAGGAGGAGCTGGACGAGATGGAGGAAATGGTGTTCACAGTCATCAGTGGGGAGACGGTGGCTGGAGTCGGGGGACCGGACACTTCTCAACATGACCGGACACAACAGCTGCAGGGTGAGTAACGACCAGGGACTGAGGTGATGGAGGGAGATGGGAACAATGGCACACATGCACAATTGAGCTGAGCACATCTGCGGACAAACCATGCCCCAGCCCCCAACTCCCACCAAGAGACCAATGTACCCAAGTATGCAACATCTCAGCAATGTATTAGCACAGAAGTCAAAGGCACATCGCAGAAAAGGGATAAGGGGCAGCAAAATTGGAGAAGCAGGCGCCACTCCCCCAAAATGCAGCACACACACATAACTTGCAGAGCACATCAACACTGACAACAATGTTGCACAAACTGCAACACATCCACAACAGAACACAGGACACAACTGGTGCAGACTGGGTGTAGACACTGGCCAATCACAAGTGGCATTGCAGGGAAATGTGAATGAATGAATGAATGAAAAGAATTTTATAACGCGCAGACATAGCCCCAGGGGGCATCAAGGTGCGAGACACAGACATACAGTTCAGTACAGTTCAGTTTGGTTATTCGGGCTCACTTTATGTCTGTGCACACGACGTATTGTATAGGCCTGGGCGGAGTTCGCGGAGTGGGGCTTCGCGGAGCTACGCGAAGTGGGCGAGAAACTACGCCCACCTCCGCACTCCGCGTAGCCCCACTCCGCAAAACCACTGGCCGGCAGCCCCGCAACCCGCCTCCCTCCCGCCCTCCCTAAATACTTTACAATAAAAGAACGCAATAATTTTAAAAGCACTTACCTTGCCGCCGCTGGCCGCCGCGTTCCCCGGGGCTCGTTCTCTTCCGTCTTCCGTATTTTGCAGTAATGCGCATGCGCGGGCGGCCGCGCATGCGCATTTTCTCGTGAAAATGCGCATGCGCGGCCGTCCGCGCATGCGCATTACTGCAAAATACGGAAGGCGGAAGAGAACGAGCCCCGGGGAATGCGGCGGCCAGCGGCGGCAAGGTAAGTGCTTTTAAAATTATTGCGTTCTTTTATTGTAAAGTATTTAGGGAGGGCGGGAGGGAGGCGGGTGGCGGCCAGCTACGCTCCGTCTGCGGAGCGTGCGTAGTGCCGCCTGGCTCCGCCAGCTCCGCAAAATGCGGAGTAGGCGGAACTACGCACACTCCGCAGACGGAGCGTAGCTGGCCGCCCACGGCTAGTATTGTACTCGGGCGTTGAATGCTCAGTCATATCATACAGAAGACTCACAGAGAGATAGACTGAGTTTTAAATGTGCCTCAGGAAACATCTATGAGAAAAAGAAACAACTATGAATCCAACGGCTTCCTCAGACACAACTGCTCTTGCCAGCTGCACCACTTTTAGACAAGGAATATTTGACATGATGTTGGAAAAAATCTAAATCTATTTGAATAATTTCACTTCTATGGCAAGAAAAAAAGGAGTGAAATCTAGCCTTTGTTGGGTTATGTACAATCCCACAATCAACAGCTTTCATTCCATAATCAAGGACCAAAAGCAGCTGAGGCTAAGCAAACAGTCATAGGAACCAAAGTGATGATATTTTCAGTTCTGTTGTAGTTGTGAGAAAGAGAAATGAATTCATTCTTCTGAGCATTGTTCATGCTGGAGCTGTGAGTTGATAATGTACAAGTACAAACACACACACGTCTGTTGTCGAAATATCCACTGTCCCCATCAAATAGGCAGCTCCTCCCAAACAGCCACGATGTACACAGTTATGCAGTCTGTATGTAAACATGTACAATGCGACAACATACATGTGAACACATTGTTAAACTGCATCTCCCCTTCATATTGCAGATGGACAATCAACACATCCTGCAGAGCAGCCCGAACCTCTCTTCTCTGATGACAAAGAGGACCACCACAGCTTCGACTCCGACACCCTCCAAGAGTTCATTGACAGCCTCCGCAACACACCTTCAAGGAGCAGGGCAGCCCAGCTGCAACAAAGACACCCCACCCCCTGCACAGACCAAACAGAAGGCAGCACACACCACCACGGCTGCCTCCCAGGACCCCCACGAAGAACATATGGCCTCCCAACGCCATGTGTTGGGGGTGCCAGGAGAAGCTGGCTGAACAGGTGCGGGTGGGCTTCGACCTCATGGTAGCCAAACTAGATGCCATACGTGTGTGTCTAAGTCCCATCAGGGACCACTCACAGTCCCTAATGGACACCCACAGTCTGCTCCATGCTCTCCAATGGACCATGACTGACATCGCTGGAGCCCTGACTTAGAGAATAGAACAACTGTCCACTCAGAGTGGCTCTAGCAATGTCACCCCAGAGCTGGGACACATGCGGAGGTTAATGGAGACCATGGAGCGGGCCAATGTGGAAAGAGTGGCTGCCACAGCTGCACACCAGCGAGTGGTAGCTGGGTTCCTTAATGACCTCAACACCATCCTCATGGCATTGCTGCCACAAGGCCTGGCACTGATGCATGCTACTGCTACCACTCGAGCCACATCTCCGCTCCCTGAAGTGTCAGTGCCACACAGTGCGGCAGACATTCCACCTCCGGCCCCTGAGGTGTCACTGCCACACACTGCTGGAGAAAGGCCAGCACCACCCACACGTGAGGCACATGGAACAGCAGAGGATGAAGATGCGGATGAAACCGCTTTTGTGGTAAGAAGGAACAGTAGCATTCATCTCCGTCATATGGCCAGTTCCAGCTTTGTTCTGCCCTCTGCATCATCAACTTCCACTTTCCCCTGATGCACTCCGCGACACTCACCTTGGACCTCGCAATGGACTGCCATATTCTGTTTGATCGCTAATGACACAGCAATCAGACTGCGGACTGAACTCTTCCTCTTCCTTTGGACTTTTCATTCCCTGAAGGAGTCTGGCTGGCCCTCCACAGGCCAACATTGTAAAGTGGGGTTTGCATGGCCATGTACTGCTCCAGGTGCAACACTCCACTGAATGTGTACTAAGCAATCTGAATCACACATATGTGTTGTGTCTACGGTCTTTGAAATGCGGTAGTATGGATGAATGTAGGGTCAGTGAATCCCTCTTACGTCCATGTGGCTCATGTCGTTGGACTTGGGTCACAGGGTGACACATTGCCGAATGTTGTCTGCGTGGCGCTGACGCAAAAACAGCGACACACTCATTTGTTCCTTCCTTGTCCAGCCCCATACGGAACAACGCCCAGAGCCCCGGGGTCATTGTTCAAACCCTTACGCTGGACTGACATAATCCAGGCCAGCCCACGACACTTACGCACACAGAGGGAGACCACAACGCTAGATGTGCCAGGACTTCCCTGTAGTGATCTCCTGACCACAGGTCTAGTTGTCAGCATGCCACAGCCACTCCCTCTCTGCTGCTTTACAACCACACCCATCCAGCACATGCATCACAGGACATGTGACCCTGCCAATAAAAAGGGCCGGGCGCACGTGTTCGATGCCATTTTCAACCTCTCTTGGGGTGTATCCGTGTGGTGTGCACGTAGGCATGGAGGCCCAGGGCCCTGTGACATCACATTCTGCCAACCCAGAGGTGATATGATGGCGTCCGCACCACGATAACCAATCATAGAGGGTCCATGACTTGTGGGGCACAGACTTGGTGGCACTGGAAACACTGCGGCCGGGACAGGCTCACTGCCACGGGACGGTGACTTTCAGTGTACTGCTTTAGGGGCACCTTAAGTGCCTAGTGGGTGTGCAGCCTGCGTTGATGCCCCATACCGGCAGTTCGTACTACTCAGGTTTTGTGTGTCCTGCTGGACCGCAGTGTAGGCCTGAGCCATTGGACAGTCAGGCCTACCACCACGTGGCATGGCCTCACGGGTCACAGAGTTAGTGGCACCTCAAGGGCTGAGCAGGTGTCTAGCCTGCGATGATGCCCTGTGCACTGGTATGTCCTCTGCCATGGCAAAATCAAGACCCAGCATCAAAAGTGAGACCTGGTGGCCTGCGGAGCAGGGCTGCATGATGTGGAGGGTGCCAAGTCTGCGGGCTTGTGGCTTGCAGCGGCACGTGGTCTGCCCTATTTTCTACACGCCGTGGCGGAAGGTGAGCAGTGAGGCCTGGGTGCGCAGGTGCTGGCATGCACCGCTGGGCGGCGGGAGGGGCTGGGGTGCAGCTGCCTGGGTGCTGGCATGCACTACTGGATGGCGGGAGGGTCTGGGGTGCAGCTGCCTGGGTGCGTAGGGGCGGGCATGCATCATTGCATGGCGGGAGGGGCTGGGTTGCAACTGCCAGGGTGCGCAGGGGCGGCAGGCAATGATGTTGTGTGCAATTGTATGTACGGTGCCATTCATGTATCTGGACTCTGTTTCAGAATGGGAAGATGACCGATCTGTTTCAGATGTGGGACCTGGTGAACTGCACTACATGTCGGCATGTGGTTGGAGAAACACCAGTGGCAGCAGGTGAGCAGTGTGGGCTTGGTGCGCAGTGTCAGCACTCTCTCTCCCTGTCTATCTCTTATCTGTGTCTCTCTCTGCCTCTCTGTTCATCTATCTCTCTCTCCACCTCTCTGTCCATCTATCTCTCTCTTCCCCTTCCTGTTCGTCTATCTCTCTCTCCCCCTCTCTGTCCATCTATCTCTCTTTCCCCCTCTCTGTCCATCTATCTCTCCCCCTCTCCCTTCTTCTATCTCTCTCTCCCCCTCTCTGTCCCTCTATCTCTCTCCCTCTCTTTCTCTCTATCTCCTTTTCTCTCTCTGTCCCTTGATGTGCGCAGGACACACCTTATCATGATTTTTGTCTTGCAGGCTGTGACCTATGGATTGTCCCGAGGGGAGCCACCATGCTTCTTCTTTTCTGTTCTGTGTTTATTTGAATACATTTTCATTTGCTGATTCGAAGGTGAATGTGTGATGCACATTTTTTGTGACGACACATGCATGTCACCAGATGTGATTGTGCGACATCAGGCGGAAATGTTAGTACATGATTACCTGTAGTTGATGTGGCATGTCTTTGGCCGGGGTGCGGGCACGGGAGGGGGGGTCCTGGGGGTGGTGGCGGTGGGGTTTTTGGCCCTGCATGATCTGTGGCTCCATGGCATCTTGTGGCTGTGGGCTAGGCTCCCTTTTCACGGTGCAGGCTGTGGTCCGACTTTACACCAGGTCAGAGCAGGTGTTAGTTTCCTGTTGCTAACGCCCCTTATTGCATGTTTTGTGGTCGTATCGCCAATCTAGCTGGTCATTGAGAATGTTGCGGAGTGGTGTTTCGCTGCTTTTTGCACGGGAACGCCTAGTCTGCATCTCATTAGCGATAGTTGAGGGGGTCATCTATGACAATGTTTTTTGCGGCTGCTATCGCAGGTAAACTGGTGCTATGAGCTGTTAGCACCAGCTTGTGATTGGGGTGATACATTTATCATGACTTTGGCTGTAATAAAGTGCCATTAACTCAGTGATGACTCTTTGAGAATAGGCCCCTTTCTGTTTTGAAACAATCGGTATTGGTTCCCTGACTAGACTGATGCAGCAATGATGACATAAAGGCCCTGCAGATAATATATGATATTAGGGTTAACACCCATCCAAAAGGAGAATACCTCATAGTTTATCCCATTTAATTGTGTTAAGGTCCTATGTGAGGTCCACAAAAACACCAGGTGGAGAGATTCAGAGCGGGCCACAATGTATTTGTTGACCACAAAGTATAGATGTAGGCACTGGTCTATAGACTTTCCCTGTCTAAAGTAGTACTTCATGTTAGACCTGGCACCTTGGCGTGAGTTTCCCTTCCACTTTTTGCTGATGTGCCTCCGATATTTTTGCTGGTGTCCGCTGCTCAGGGCACTGCGCCACGGCCAATTTGTGCCGCAGTGCAAGTGCTCCCTATGTAAAGTGTATATGTGATTGATTTACATGATTGGTTCATTTGATTTACTTTCAGTCATCAGTAAAGTGCACCAGGAGTGCCAGGGCTTGTAAATGCCAATACTGCTAGTGGGCCTGCAGCACTGGTTGCGCCACCCACAGAAGCAACCTGTGAAAATGTGTCTAGGGTCTGCCATTGCAGAACCTGCGTGCAGTCTGGTACTGTCATGCTGGCTGGGCATTGCACACACTTGCCAGCCTCTAAACCTTCCCTTAACTTCATATTAGTCACCCCTATGGTAGGCCCAAGGGCAGGGTGCATTGTAAGTGTAAGGTAGGACATGCTCTGATGTGTGTGGCATGTCCTAGTAGTGAATTACTGCCAAATTCGTTTTTCACTATTGTATGGCTACCTGTTCACTTAGGCCAAGATGAGCTGCTGGAATTATTACACCCTATAATCCCAGCAGGCTCAGGGAACATGGTAGAAAGTCAAGTTTAGTATGCCTGAACTCAGAATAATAAAATACATCTTTTAGTAAAGTTTATTTTAATATCCTGTGTTTGCAAATGCTACTTTTAGAAAGCTAGCATTTGCTTGCCTAACCATTTCAGCCCGCCTCTGCTAGCATGTGTATCTGCCTGTCTGGGTTATGTGAGTGACAGGGCTGGTGGATGACAGGTGGTGAATGCAAGGATTACACCTTGGTGGGAGTGCCCCTGGACTCTGAATGGGGCTGTGCTCTGCCAACACAATGCTGGCTCCGCCCCCTGGGGAGCGACCAATGACTCAGCCCGACACCTGGCCCAGGAAGGGAGAAGCACTGTCAACAAGGTACTCCTGGCTGCCCCTGTCCACACAATGCTGGCTCCACCTCCTGTGGAGCGACTGATGTGCCTGCCCCTCACACTTAAAGGAAAAGCCAGGAACTGCACAACAGAGTGCTTCAAAACTGAAATGGACTATGCAAAGGCCCCCCTGGCCTGAAAAGACAAAAGAAATGCTGTATAAAAGAAGGAGCCCTGCTCCTAAGAAACTAGAATCCTGTCTTCCACAAAGAACCTATGCCCAACTAGAAGGAGAAGAAGACGCTGGAAGGACTGGCCTGCTGATTGCCTTGCTGAGGAAGGAGAGGAAAAGACTTTGAAAAGACTTTGTAGACTTCGCTTTGAAACATTCTCCAAGGGTTTGATTGAGCTTGCCTCCTGAACTGAACCCCAGGACCAGTGGGTTCTCCTGTGCTTTGGCTCGTCTCCTAGCTGAGGCCGAGTATTTCCTCCCGCCGGAGGTGAAGTCTGCCCCCTCTCGCCCCCTCCTAGGGCCGTGATACCCGGGAGCCAGCCTGCCCACTTGCCCTGGAGAGCCTCGCTCCGTTCGGAGTTGCTCTCTGTCCCAGGGCTAAGGCCGGCCGCTCCTCTACCCCCGCCTGCTTATTGGAGTGCCTGAGTGTGATTTCAGCCCCTCCTGCCGGAATCACGGGGACGCGAGCAGCCTGGAGCCTGGTCGGCCACCCGTGCATTCCATTGCACCCGGCCGCCCCGCTTTGCTCTGATACCCCCGGAGAGGCCGCGCCGCATTGTAAAGAAAACCCCCCTCGGCACTTTCTGTACTGAGGGCTCCCGTGCTGCGCCCCGCCTCCGGGAGATCCTCCGCTTCGTTAAGCGACCCCAAAGCGCTGACCGGACCAAGTCGCGCTGTTCGTGCATGACCCGGCCAAACCCGAAGGAATCGAGGCATTTTTGAAGAGCTGACATCGGGCTAGGGGCCCGCAACGTGTTATTTCCCCTTTGCGCTACAGCCGCTCTTGCAACTGTGAGTACACTGTACGTTTCAGCCCTAGTACGCCTGGCCTCCCAGTTACCCGCCTCCCTACTTGCAGAGCACCGAGGAGGTACGGGTCGACCCACTGAGAGCCGACCGTGAGGGGTATACTGCCGTGAGAGGCCCGGCGTGCACCCTATACGAGTCGCCCGCGTGCTCACGCTAGATGCGTGAGACGCGGTAGGGTGTCGCCGTTTTGACCGGGAGAAACATACGGGAGCGCTGCCAAGAACAGGACCAAGTTCCTAAGGTCCCCACGGAGTGGCAAAGTACATAGCCCGCTCATTAAGTGCTTTAGAAGTACAAAGAGACTAAGAGAACTGTTTTTGAAGTGAATTGAAAAGAAACCCTTTTTGAACTGTAACTAAGAGAAGCTTGCCCATTTACAACCTGTGGCCTAAACCCAAAAACGTTAAATTTGGTCTTGTGATAAGTCTGATCTGATATATATATATATATTTTTACATAAAGGAACGCATTTTTATATATAATACCTGCCTGGTGTCCATTTGTGGGGGATTGTTACATTTTACTGTGTGTGCTATTACAAGTACTTAACTCCATAGCACCTGAAGAATAGCCTTGGCTGCTCACGCCACGCACCTAGAGGGTGAGCAAGGGTAATTCTAAGGGGTCATCCTTCGCCCTGACTTAGAGGATAGGGTCCCTGCTTGTCACAAGTGAATACTTGCGCGAACCAGAGACCCCCAATTCTAACACTTTACTTCAGAAATTATATTAATCTCGTTCACCCAGCTAGAGAACCGGGCCTTATGGGCCTGGCGGCGCAGGGCACGCCTTAATCCCCGAGTTCACCTTCCTTGTAAAAAACAGAGACACAAGACACTCCGTTGAGCGTGGAAGCCAGGTTTATTATCTGCAGCTAAGCACAGTTGTCCCAGAAGTTACACACAAGGTGGATTCTAAGGAGAGTGCCACTTCAATCCGTGGCGCACAATCCTTACACATACAAAACAGACCAATAAGAAAAGTTGAAAAACAAGCTATCAGGTATCTCAAATACGCCCCTCTCAGACCCCGTGTGCTACCCCTTCCAACAAATTAATCAGTGATGGCGTCCACAATCCCCTCTTGCAGTTGGCAGGACGTATTTGTGTGCCTCAAAGGATAGTGGTGTAATAAGAGAATACAAGGAGAGAATAGCGAAGGCCAGTCAGATAAGATAGTATAAGGAAAGAATAGGAGAGGGCAAATAGTCGGCCGAGACAGGGATCAATCGAGCCAGACATGGATTAACTAACTCAGCCAGACCCTGACATCGGGTTTCGTAGACAAGCGCAAGGAAGTTACTTTTTAACTAAAAGGACACGTAGCAGCTGGAAAAGCAAAAACTCATTGTTCGCCGTGCTGCCTGAGTGAGGGCAACACAAAATGGCGGCAGGACACAAAATGGCGGTTAGATACGAGACGAAATCAGAAATCGAAGAACCTCACAGCTAGTCACTCATGACAACAACCCACGGCCCATAACCTTTGCAACAGAATCTGAGGCCATATGGGATGGTAACATTGTGGATTATCTTTATCCCCCTTTTTAAAAACTGGAACGATTCCTGAGGAAGACCAGGAAGTGGGAGGTCCCTCGCTCACTGAGGCATTTAGGATCTGAGTTAAGGTTGGACCTCAAACCGCCACCTCACTAAGAAACAGATCTGGGAGTATACCATCTAGGCCCCAGGACTTGTCCCTTGTTAGACCTTGGACCCCAGGATAATTTACTCTAGATTAAAGGTCAACTTTGACCTACCACTGGAAGCTGCACTGGGATAACTGCCTGCTCTGGAGGCACTGGATGGTTATAAATGTCTTCAAAATGAGCCACCCATTGACTGGCAGCGATGTGGTGGCACAACGCAACTGCATTTCCCTGAGCAAAGTAGTATTGATTTATAATGTGCCAAAACGTTCAGCTATCTTTCCATGTGCCTGCTTGAGCTAGATCGTCCCATGCTTGTACACTCACTTAATTTTTCTGTCTCTTCAACTCAAGCTGATGGTTTTTACAAGTGGCAATGAGTGTACTATTTTGGGTGGTAGCTTTTAATACTGTTTTTAGGGTCCTCAAGGCTCTCAAACAACCTGAGCCAAACCATGTAAGGTCTGAAGCTATGGAATTGGAGACTTGGCAAAGTAGTAGCATGTCTGTATTTTAGAGATATGCCTCAAAGCCTCTAGTATAGAAGAATCAGTAGCAATGGGATCTAAACAAATGGCAAAGTCCTGTGTACAGTTTTAAAACAAAATATGTTTAAATATTTCAGGGTCAATCATTGCCCACCTGATATGCCTGCCTTGTTCAGAAAGTGAGTAAACACCACCCATGACGTCCGGACGTGTTTAGGAGCAACACACAGGAGCAGCTGCAACAAGCTGTTCGCCCTCACAAGTGTGCGTGTCTCCGGGCCATCCAGGTTGGGGTCTCCCCTATATACCTTCTCACTTTTTCCAGAAGGTAAATGGGTTTCATTCCCACTCTCCTTTTTGCACCCCGATTTTCACTTTGAAATCTGTATCCAGGGATGGATCCTCTTAGTACACTGACTTGACTATTCTCCTTTTGCAGAGTAGATAAGGTATTTTTCTCCCCGGTCCTGATGAAATGTCGTTCATCCATTTGGAGAATTGAGGCATGAAACATGTAGACCCAATGACCTCCTGCACTTCACCATCACTTTTAGCTGCAATGGGTGGAATTCTCCTAGCGAGCAACGACTCACATCGTCGTTTTTTAACCATAGCATCTGCGTCCACCGAATAAAGTTGGTTTGGACTCTTTTAGCTATTTTTAGACACACTCTTACTCCCACTCTACTCATCTCGCACCCGCCCCCACACCCTTTAATCCAGGGTCCTTTGGTCTGCCGTAGGATGAAGCATGACACTCCTCGGGGTGTGTGAGGGCCCTTGCTCCTTATAGAAACTCCCCCCTTTCTTCCTTCCTCTACCTGGATTAACTCGTCCTGCCCTTCTCTTCCTTCTCTGTGACCTCTTGGTCCTCTTCCACAGGAACTGCATACCCTACTCTGACCAAACACCCAGGGACCCATGAACACAAGATGAAATGGGCTGCCGCCAGCTCAGAGTATTAGATACCGGGTTATGATCCCTCAAGATGCTATTTGAAATATTGAAGTGAGTCATCAGCAGAAAAGAAGGACGGAGACAAAAATTAAGTCCATAATAGAAGAACAACCCCTGCCCATAAACGTGGGAAGAATTTGCGGGTTTGGAGCATGAACCAAATTGTCCAAGGTAAAAACTAAGGGGCATATTATCAAGGACCGGTGTTAAAATTATCGCTGTTTTTATCGGCAGGAAACTGCTGATAAAACGGCAATAATGGCCTTGATAATACGCCCTTGTTAATTCCTATAGAAGCCCATGTTCTTGTGTTAACATGGGCTTCTATGGGAATGAACAAGGGTGTATTATCAATCCATTATCGCTGTTTTATCAGCAGTTTCCTCCCGCTAAAACGGCGATAATTTTAACACCGGTCCTTGATAATATGCCCCTAAGTTGTTATTAGTTAACATTTAATTTAACTAAGAACCTTCTCTTGTGTGTACCATATGTAATCCTTCCTGGTGCCTACATACAAACTTAAACCTGTGGCTATCAATAGAACACTCACAGGGTGCATGTTAAATTCCCCAGCAATAAGTGAGCTAGGAGGTCACCTTATTCTCTGACAAAGATTCAATAAAAGAACTTAGGAGGGATATGTTCAATGGACTATGGGAACCTGTAGGATCTCTATAAAAATCAAGAAAAAAAACAGCATAACCCATAATCCAAAGCCTTAATGGCTGTAATTCGATGTGATGTCACTACCACTACCCCAGGCATTTTGATGAATCGGCGTCCATCTCTATTTGTCCCTTACCTGCTTCAGTGTACTATACACATGGTAAAGACACTGCTTTTAAAATAAAATGCAAAGTGACTGAGGTGTCCACAACTGTATTAAATCCAAGGCTGTTAGTGTTAAAGAATGAGGTTCCTTGCAAATTAGGACACAGTACCTACCATTTTTTGACAAACTGTTTTTGAAACACTTTATTAATAGTTGTTGGAATGATGTCAAGGATGTAATAGATAGGTGAAAATGTCAGTAATAACATCATATATAAATTGCAAAAGCTCACAGAAATTAATCAGTTAAAGTTTGCTGCGTTAACTATAACTTGTGCAACCGGCATGCCCTGTTTATGGTAGTACAGGATATCAAATATGACATTAAGTACTAAATGGCACGAATCATGTAAATCAAAAAATACTATTCACACACATAGGCTTCTTTGGGTGACCCAAGGTCCTGCTATGCACCGCCTTTGCCCTGCACTGAGCACTTTGTGTTTCTGGATTACTGAACTCCTGTTTCAATTAATCAGTGACATGAGGTGATAAGCAGGGCATACATGGTGGTGGCACAAGTCCTTGTTAGCTCAGTAAACTATACCTGATGAATTTCTATGTTTTTTTCCCATTTAAAACTTGACGCTATAACTGACATTTTAACCTGACTATAACATCATTTTAACCTTTGTTGTTTACACTGAATTTCTATTTCTTTTTTTATTACATCTTGTTTTGTATATATAAAATAGTAGGTGGTCAGCGATTATTCATGTCAACAGTCTTTCCAATTCTCCCGACAATGAGCAGTGATGGCCACTAGATGGCGCAGGCACTACATACTATCTTTCATCTTTCTCCTCTAACCAGCAGAGCTAATTCAGTGGACGGATCTATAACAGAACAGTGTCTCGTGGGCGTGTCTGGAATTCTTTTGGGTTTAGCATCTTGGACGCTGTTACCAGTCTCTCGATTCTAATCCTGGATAGCCCGTGTTTTGGCAACCGTCGCGAGATTGAATGCGTCTCACAAGAACGGCTTGAAGTCGCTTGCTGGCAATTGATATGATGCCGCTGGCAAGCAAATAAATGGTCAGTGAATTAAAACAGGGCTCAGATATAAGCGCTATGTATTTACATTTACAAAAAGTATTTGTGTACCATTTTACCCAAATGACATATATAGTAAAGTAAGGTACTCGGTAATTTAACAATCCATAAAGAATCTTCGTGGCAGTGCAGGGTGTTTGTTGGCCTTCTTTTGTTGATAAAATGAACCAAACAGGGGTGTTTTCCTCCCTGGCTTATTGCTTGTCGCCACTGACGGTCCAGTAATGTAATTACTATATAAGAGGCTCAATTTCTTATAAGGTACCGAAGTTCTCAGCCAGCAGGATGCCACAGCTTTCTCTGTTAAGACTTTTCCATGTGCACATTTGGCCAGGATTTTCAGGTTAACGCAGCACAAGTAAAATGATCTGGAAGGGCAGTAAATCTGCACTACTTCTTATCTAGAGTCTGGAGCAAATTTCCACTCCCACCCGATTACTGTAGTGCTCAGGTTGAGGATTTTATGTTATGTGTATTTGGAAAGCGCAACATCACCCACAAGGGTCCCCTGGCGCTGACCAAATGTGTGTGCCTAGCCATTCCAAGGGTAGGTTAATTCATTGAAAATCCAGGGGGTATATTCACAAGAACGTCTGCTAAACATCACCAAAAAATGCTAATGCACCTTTACATATTGCAGCCTATCGCGGGAAAATAACCCAGTGTTAACATGGAATTCACAACAAGGGGGTACCATGCAATAGTCTGCCTAAACCGCGGCCAATGTCCGCGATACAACCACCTTGATGTAGATAAAAACACAAACCTCAATGCGAAAAAACATGCGATGGGCCAAAGCGCAATGAGGAAATCAGTGATAAGCAGCGCCAGGCCTGCAATACACACATGGCAGGTGGGAAAAATCACTATAAAAGTAGAAAAAAACACCCAACCACATAACCCTCGCATGTGCCTATTCTGCGGAGACCCCTAATCTCCATACTTACCGGCCCCCGCATACTGCTGCTGCCGAAGGTGGGAAATAATGTCAGCCAACAAAGCCTGGTGTCAGTAGTGGTCGTTGTTGGCCGCAGTTTATTAATAACCAAAGACATATTAATAACACAAACTGGTATCAAGCAATCTTCCATTTTTGAACATTACTCATCAATCATAATTGGCATATTACACATTATGACACCTTCTTCTAGTAGCAGGTGTCAGTCTCTTTGTGCCCTCCTTAGTTCGAAAATGGGGCTTGTACACAACCAGTTTGTTGTCAGTCTATTGGTGCTCCAGTGGTTGGTTGCCCACGCCTTTTGCGTGTTGTGGAGGGGAGCTTTACGCTTTCCAGTCGGGAGTTAGGTCCCCAGCTCGCTACCAAATTGTGCCCTGCCGTCCGGCCGGGTCTGGGCCGCGAGTGCCGTCTCCTCCTGCTACTCCCCTCCTTTATGCCGCCACGTCACCCTGCCGTGCGGCATTCAAAAGTGAGTGGCCATCCTCTTACACACCGCCCGCCGGTGTGTTTTCTTAGCCAACCAGTGTAGGATTTCCGCTAACGCCCCTTCCCCTATCCAGCACTGCGACTTTTGCTGTTCCTTAGGTGTGGGTGGGTGGGCTTCAGTCGTTGTTGCTGTCGCGCCGTTCTCCCAGCTCCTCGAATGCGATGTGCTTCTGCTGGGAGGGCGGCGTCGTTTAAATCCTCCTGAGCCCTCCATGCAGGCCTCAGGTGAGTCCCCCTGATTGGGGGGTTCAAACAAAGCCAGGTTGACCATTGGACGCCCTTTGGGGGCGCCAGGTCAACAGGTCACTTCCGGTCGGGTGGCTGGTGCGCACCCCGTTTCCGCTGGTTCCTGTGCGCATCGAAGCGCCCAGAACCAGTTTTTCCCCGCTGGTGGCACCACGAGGGTTATGGCGCCGGCCTTCGAGCCTCCCCCACCCTTCGGGCGGGTGCGGCGGCCTCTGCAATAACCCTCGCATGTGCCTATTCTGCGGAGACCCCTAATCTCCATACTTACCGGCCCCGCATACTGCTGCCGAAGGTGGGAAATAATGTCAGCCAACAAAGCCTGGTGTCAGTAGTGGTCGTTGTTGGCCGCAGTTTATTAATAACCAAAGACATATTAATAACACAAACTGGTATCAAGCAATCTTCCATTTTTGAACATTACTCATCAATCATAATTGGCATATTACACATTATGACACCTTCTTCTAGTAGCAGGTGTCAGTCTCTTTGTGCCCTCCTTAGTTCGAAAATGGGGCTTGTACACAACCAGTTTGTTGTCAGTCTATTGGTGCTCCAGTGGTTGGTTGCCCACGCCTTTTGCGTGTTGTGGAGGGGAGCTTTACGCTTTCCAGTCGGGAGTTAGGTCCCCAGCTCGCTACCAAATTGTGCCCTGCCGTCCGGCCGGGTCTGGGCCGCGAGTGCCGTCTCCTCCTGCTACTCCCCTCCTTTATGCCGCCACGTCACCCTGCCGTGCGGCATTCAAAAGTGAGTGGCCATCCTCTTACACACCGCCCGCCGGTGTGTTTTCTTAGCCAACCAGTGTAGGATTTCCGCCACGCCGCAGGGAGGCGCACGTCTCACTGCGGCTCCCCCCCTGCACCTGGTTCGTGGCTCCCACCTTTCTCCATCTTTCCTTTTTTTTTTTTTTTTTTTTTTTTAGTTGCAACCTGCGAGTGCCATTGCACCCCACAAGTTATCCCAAAACACCTTCATCCCTTTTTCGGATAGGTGTACCCCGTCTTGCCCGTAGAGCTCTGGGCGGCCCGGGTGGATGAGGCCGTGCCGAACTGATTCCAGGCCATTGGCGAGGCAGAACTTGTGCATTGCCACGTTTAGCTTCCTCCTTGCGTTGTCGACGGCCTTGTCGGAATCGGCACCTCTCCAATGTTTCCTGCCGATCATTTCGGACCAGACCACCGTCGTGGGTCCCAGCCACGCAGCTGTCTTGGTGAGATCCCTTTGGATGGCTTGCCCGACAGCTTTTCGCCCTAGCCGGGTCAGGTCATTGCCCCCAAGGTGGATGATCAGGACGTCGGGCAACCAGGCCGAATCTGCCATGAGGCCGTCCAGCGTCGGCAGTAGCTGCTCCCATCTCATGCCTGGCTGCCCTATCCACCTGATGTACGTTGCTTTGGGCCTGCGTATGCTGCGGTCCCCCTGCCGCCACCAAGACTCCATCCGGGACACGAATGAGTGCCCCACCACCCAGACCAGCTGCAGGCGTCTCCCTGTCGAGAGAAAGCATTCCGTTAGGTGGCTTTTACTGCGCACCGTGTGTATTCAAGAGAGGGCGGGGGGTGTGTTGTCACCCTGCCGTGCGGCATCCCAAGGCAACTCCCTCTCCTTCCACCCCCCCCCCCCCCCTCTGGGCTTTCTCTCCCTTTTGTCTTTTTTTTTTTTTTTTTTTTTGTCTTTTCTCTTCACCCTTTCAAATTTTTTTTTTTTTTTTTTTATACGAGGTGAGGGCGTATGTATGACTTGTACGCCCTGGAGCGCCATCTGCCCACTGCCTGGATCCTGTCCTCTGGCATGCCATGCTGCGATGCCGAGGTTGCTGCGCCGATCCTAAAAGAGTGAGAGGCAAACGAAGCCGCGCAATACCCGGCTTTACCAAGGCCTTGGCGCATTATGGCTGTAAACTGGAACTTGCTCAGGTTCCTCCCGTCCTTATGTATGAAGAGAGGGCCATCGCCAGCTGGTCGAGCCCCCATGTACCTGAACAACCAGCATACTGCGCAGAGCCCCGACTCTGGGATGCAATGGAGACGTATCGTCGTCCCCCTCCTTGCCCTGTCCGTCTTGGACTGTCTCAGTGTTAACTCCACTGCCCTCTCCATTGGTTTAATGTCCCTCGCCTGCAGGCATTGCTGCGCTGGGCCCGACTTGCTGGGGGCTACCAATTCGCTGGCACGGAATGCTCCGAAGAATGCCGTCGTGAAAGCCGCCCTAAATAGCAGCAGCTCGTACTCATCCGATATTAAGCCTGTGAGGGCTCCAAGGAGCTGCCCCAGTTTGGCAAAATCGATGGGACGCCTGTCGTCCTTCTTTCTACCTTCAACCCTCCTCCAGCCTTTTTGGGCCGTCTTTAGATAGGCCAAGGTAGTGGGGTCCTCGCCTGTGTAAAGCCTCGCAAAATGGGCAATGGCGGACAAATGCGCCTGGGCCCATGATCTCGTTTTTCTCGACTCGAATGCCCATTGCACGAATCTCTCGACCGCTGTGCGAGTCTTTGCCCTGTTTTCCAGCGATTTTAGGCCCCCAACTTTCATTACCGTGCCCGCGTATGTCCTGTATCTTCTGCTAGCTTCTGCGGTAAGTGATTGCCCTACTAGCCATGATAAGTCTACTCCCCCAGGTCCCAAAGGGACGATGGAAAGGGGGTCATCTCCTTGTCCGCCCCGGGCACCAGTTCTCTGAAGCGCTTCATTTGGGACCGTGAGAGTGCGTCTGCTGCCGCGTTCTCTGCCCCTGGCACGTGGCGTGCTTTCAGCTCCAGGTTCCCTTCCAGCTGTAATTTAATTAACCGTCGCATTAGCCTCAGCATGTCCGGGCATCTCGCTGCGCCTCTGTTAATGGCCTGCACCACTCCCATGTTATCCGACCAAAGGGTGAGTTTCAGGTTTTTTATTTTCTCGCTCCAAATGGTCAGTGCCACAATGATTGGGAACAGCTCGAGAAACGTGATGTTCCTGGTGAGCCCCTGCGCATGCCACTCGTCTGGCCACTGGCTGGCGCACCAGCTGTTTCCCAGGACCGCGCCGAAGCCAAGGCTTCCAGCCGCGTCTGTGTAAAGGGCTATCTGTTCGGCCGTTACCCAACCTGCTCTCCAAATCAGCACCCCGTTGAAATCCTGTAGGAACTCGTCCCACACCCGCAGGTCCCGTTTCACGCCTGCGCTCAGCCTGATGTGGTGGTGCTTGTGGGTGACGCCGGCCGTTAGCCCTGTTAGGCGCCTTGAAAATACCCTGGCGGGCGGGATTACCCGAGCCGCGAAGTTGAGTCTACCTATCACTCGCTGGATCTCCCTCAGGGTGGCCTTGTCCCGACCCCGTAGCTTCGATACTTCCTCGCGAAATTCCTTTACTTTGCCTGGAGGCAGCCTGGCCGTTCCCGCTATAGAGTCCAACTCTATGCCCAGGAACGTGAGACTTGTGGTCGGGCTTGTAGTTTTTTCCTTTGCGAGGGGGACCCCTAGGGACCTGGCTAGCTCCTCGAAGGCTGCCAATGTGCTTGCGCACACTGCGGAACCTGCCGGGCCCGTGAACAGAAAATCGTCTAAGTAGTGCAGTTTCCCCCCTTCCTGGTGCCGATCATGCAGCGCCCATTCTAAGAAGGTGGCGAACTGCTCGAAGTATGCGCATGATATCGCGCATCCCATGGGCATGGCTTTGTCAATGAACACGTCCTCTCCCCATTGGAAACCCAGTAAGTGGAAACTGGAAGGGTGGACCGGCAATAGTCGGAACGCGGATTCAATATCGGCTTTCGCCATAAGGGCCCCTCTGCCTGTCGCCTTCACCAGCTCGATTGCGTCGTCGACTGACGCATAGCCCACTGAGCAAGCTTCGGGGTCGATACCGTCGTTCACGGAGGAACCTTCCGGAAACGAAAGGTGGTGTATCAGCCTGAATTGACCTTGTTCTTTCTTGGGGACCACGCCTAGCGGGGAGATGACTATGCCTCCTTGTAATTCCTTTGGGATAGGGCCCTCAACTCTGCCCAGTTTCACTTCTTTCTCAATCTTGGCGCTAACCACTTCGGGGTGTTGGCCTGCCGACTTCAGGTTGCTCGCCCCCGCCGAGGGGAGCGGGCCATGGAATGGAATAACAAAGCCTTGCTCGAAGCCCTCTACCAGTGACCTGGCCTCTTCTTTGTTCGGGTATTTGTTTGTTAATCTGCGCAGCTGTTGTGTAATAATGGGGGATCTGGCCAGCTGGCGTCTACAAATGTCCACCAGTCCCCTCTTTTCCCCTGCGTTGGGGCTAACGCTTCTTGCTCTTTTCTCTCTTCTCCCTTTTCGCCTCGTGTTTGGAACCTTTGCATGCGGCGGTGGTATGCTTGCCCCCGCAGCTAGCGCATGCGTGTTGAAACTTACAAGACGAGCCCCATGAGCAGTCCCCCGCCTCGTATCTCCAACAGATCGCCTTAGTTGCGGTTGGGGAGTATGATCTCCCGTTCGACCGCCTTTGATAAGAACCACTCTTCCCTTTTTGGTATGAGCTCCGAAAGGGCTGGTTGCCTTTTCCGGCCCAGGTCCTAACGTCTTTGGCTGTGAGCATCTTGTGGATGAAACCGGAGACATCCTCCTCATTCCACTCCATTTCGGGGTGCCTCTGCATTTTTAATCTAAACCCTTTATCGTATTCTAGCCAGGCATCCCCCGGGAACTGCCTCTGTGCTAGGTGGATATTGGCCTCGTACAGCCACAAGTCAGCCGCGCAATGGGGGAACCTCTCCACTATAATGCACGCCATGATTCTGAAGGCGTCTAACCAATTTTCGAAACTGCGCTCTTTTCTGGCCCCACGCCTTTCTCTCCTATCCTCCTCTTTCCTGTCGCACGTGGTTAGATCAAGTCCCTCTAGCTGTATTTCAAGCAGCGAAAATATGTCAATGAATTCTTTGCGCCATATCCTCTCTTTTACCGCTAGGGGGATGAGACATGCCAAGCCGGTGGCTTTCGTAGTCAGGGACGCCGGGCCGGGGGATGGCCTGATGTAATGATCGTTGACTACCCCACTCGGAGGTGGGCTTCCTGAAACGGGGCCGTAACCCCAACCGGGTAGCGGGGAAATCTGTTCCCCCTGGGCGGACAAGCTTACCTGCTCCTGCACTCTTGTCTGACGGGCCCACCCCGGGTCGACCATATGCCACGTGAGACCTGCCGCTTCCTCCGCGCGCTGCTCCCTCGGCCCTGGTACCCCTTGCCCTGTGCCATTAAGTAGCCCCGGCGCCAGTGATTTTAGACATTCCCTTACGATGTTGCTAATATGCTCACCCTTTTTATTTTTGTCGGTCGACTCGCCCTGTTCGCTGCCCTCTGGCCTCGGCGTAAGAGGTTTCTGTCGCACCTTCCTCGGAGGGTTCCTCTTCGATGTTCTCTTCATCGGCGTGTTTTTCAGCTTCTTGGGTGCGGAAGGCCCTGGTTCTTCGTCCGCCTGTTCCACCGGTCTGTTCTCTTTCCCTTTGCCCAGGTGAGGGTGAAGCCAGTCGTCGCCGTGGATGGCCGATAACTCGCGGATCTTCATCAGTACCTCCGCCATCTCGTCCGGCTGGCCTTCCGACATGTCGTGAGTCTCTTCGCACTTGTGTGTGGCTTCTTAGTTTCTCGCGTCTGCGTCAGGCCGTCTGCTGGGGGCACAGCTGACTGCGTGTGCTTATCCCGAGCCCTGAGCTTGCCGCGGTCTTTACCTGTTGTTGCTTCGGGGGAGCTGGCACGGCGCGCCGCGCTCCGTAAGGCGTCCTCGGTGATGATGACCTGGATCTTCCACCGGAGTCCCACCGTCTTCCTGCTCCGTCCTTCGCCGCGTCGCCTCTCTTCTTCAGTCGTTCTTCAGTCGTTGTTGCTGTCGCGCCGTTCTCCCAGCTCCTCGAATGCGATGTGCTTCTGCTGGGAGGGCGGCGTTGTTTAAATCCTCCTGAGCCCTCCATGCAGGCCTCAGGTGAGTCCCCCTGATTGGGGGGTTCAAACAAAGCCAGGTTGACCATTGGACGCCCTTTGGGGGCGCCAGGTCAACAGGTCACTTCCGGTCGGGTGGCTGGTGCGCACCCCGTTTCCGCTGGTTCCTGTGCGCATCGAAGCGCCCAGAACCAGTTTTTCCCCGCTGGTGGCACCACGAGGGTTATGGCGCCGGCCTTCGAGCCTCCCCCACCCTTCGGGCGGGTGCGGCGGCCTCTGCAAAACTGACCAACACCCAAGCACCATGGAGGCAGCCGGAGCAGGCGCAAAGGATGAGGGCAACCCCACAAGCATCCCGGACGACCAGCCTGGGACCTCGGAAACAGGGAAGGGCAAGGACAAGAAGAAGAGGAAGACAAAGTTCAGTCCGCAGGAAAACAGGATCCTGATTACGGAGGTGTTGGAACACCATCAACAACTGTTTGTCACCTCCAACCTGTCATTGCGAACCAAAAATGGGATATGGCGGGACATCATGGACAAGGTGAATGCCGTCAGAAAGCACAAGAGGTCAATGGACGAGGCCAAGAGGTGATGGATTGACATCAAGCGAAAGACCAAGGAGAAACTCGTAGCCAACCAGAAGGCAGCAATGCAGACTGGAGGTGGGAGCCCAGCGCCACAGCTCGTGCTGGACGACATGGAGGATCTGGTGTCGACAGTCATCAGTGTGGAGACTGTGGGCGGGATCAGGGGACCAGACAGTGCTCGACAGGACACAACACAACCGCAACAGGGTGAGTGACCACCAGGTACTGGGGGAATGGGTGGAGAGGGCCACAATGGCACACATGCACAATCAAGTAGAGCACAGTGCACACCCACAATGACTCTGGGCCATGGCCCTGATCTACTCACTGTCACAATGTACAATGCCATGCTGTCTGTATGTCAACATGTACCATGCAGCTACATACATATGAACACATTGTAATACACCATCTCCCCTTCACATTGCAGAAGCGCCCTCAACACCTCCTGCACAGCAGTCCCAGCCACTCTTCACTGATGACTAGGAGGACACCACCAGCATCGACATGCAAGCTCTCCAAAACATCATGGACATCATCCGCAACTCCCCTTCAGGATCAGGGTAGCCCAGCTGCATCGAGGAGACCCCACCCACTACCCAAACCACCCAGCAGGAGGCACCCACAGCCCCGGCAGTCACCCAACACCCCCAGTAACAAACCATGGCCTTCCAACGCTTTGTGCTGGAGGGCCACAGGGAGATGCTGAGCAGGTGCGGGTGGGGTTCGGCCTCATGACTACCAAACTGGATGCCATCCATGGGTACCTTGATCCCATTAGGGACCAGTTCCAGTCCCTAACGGACACCCACAACCCGCTTCATGGTCTCCAACAAGGCCTGACTGACATCTCTGGAGTCATGACGCGGAGAGAACACCTGTCCGCTCAGACTGGCTCCAGAGATTCCAGCCGTGAGCTGGCACACATGCAGAGGCTCATGGAGGACATGGTGCGGACGGAGGCAGAAAGGATGGCAGCCACCGGTGCACATCAGCAAAAAGTAGCAGAGACCTACCATGCCCTGCAGATCCCTATCATGGCATTGCTGCCATAAGGCGTGGCACTGATGAATGCTGCTGCCCCCACACCGTCCACATCTCCGCCCCCTGGTGTGAGAGTGCCTCACAGTGCGGCAGGCGTATCCACTCCGGCACCTGATGTGTCACTGCCACACAGTGCAGCTGACAATCCTCCTCCAGTCCCTGATGTGTTAGTGGCACACAGTGACACAGCCGGTAATGCAACACCCACAGGTGGGGCAGAACACACATCCGAGGAGGTGGATGGGATTGTTGTCAGAAGGAGGCACAAGCATCCATTTCCACTACCTGGCCTGTTTCTGCTTGGTGCCCCACATGGCCTCATGGCCTTTCACTGACCCCCGATACACTCCGCTGCACTCACCTTGGACCGCGACATGGACTGCCATATCCTGTTTGATGATCAATGACACGGCGATCAGACTGCGGACTGAATCCTTCCTCTTCCGCAGTACCTGTCATCCCCGGATGGACTCTGGCTGGCCCTCCAAGGGCCCATATTGTGTGGTGTGCTTGTGATGGCCCTGTGCCGCTCCAGCTGCAAAACTCCACTGTATGTGCAATAAACATCCGCTAACGCACTGCTGTGTCATGCCTTTCATCATTTATGTATGAATGCGTGGATGAACGTAGGGACAGTGATTTTCCTTCGTCAATGATTCCCATCTAGTGGGATGCCAGTCACTGTATGCTACATTGTCTATTGTGTTCCGGGTGCCGTGGGCACTACAACAGGGACACACGCATTAGTCACTTCCTTGTCGGAACATGGCCTGAACCATGCCCAGAGCCCCTGAGTCATTTTTGCAAGCCCTGCGCTGGTCCGGCGTACACCAGACCAGACCACACCACTTACGCTCCGAGGAGGCCCACACAGCTACCTGTTGCAGGCATACTTGCTGGTGGTGTGCAGGTCACTGGACTAGTTGTCAGCATGTCACAGCCACTCCCCGAGGTCAGGTTTGCACACACACCACACCCATCAGGCACAGGCATCACAGGCCATGTGACTCCGCAAATATAAGGGGCCGACAACGTCACATTCCCCTCTGCCGGTGGTGACTGGATGATGGATGCGCCACGATGCGCAATCACAAAGGGCCCGTGAGTTGTTGCGCACAGGGTTAGTGGCACCCGAAACCCTGCGGCCATCATGGGCCTACCACCACGTGGCGCTGTCTGGCATTGCACAGGGTTAGTGGCACCCGTATTTGCTGAGCATATGTGCAGCCTACGTTGATGACGTGTGCACTGATGTGATCTCCGCCATTGATGACTCAGGACTCAGTGTCATCTGTGGGACCTGCTGGGCCGAGGGGTGGGCACGCGTTATGTGGACCATGCCATGGTGGCATGACCGGGGCCTGGAGCTTGCACGAGCACGTGGTGTGCTTACTTTTGGACACACAGGTGGCAGCAGGTGAACAGTGGGGCCTGTGTGCGCAGGGGTGGCGGTGTCTCTCCCTCCCTTCCTTTCCTTCTCTCTCTTTCACTCTCTCTCCCTTTCCTCTCTCTCTCTCTCCCTTCCCCCTCTCTCTCTCTCGCCCTTCCTTACCTTCTCTCTCTCTCACTCTTTCTCTCTTCCCTCTCTCTCACTTCTCTCTCCCTTCCTTCTCCCACCCTCTCTCTCTCTCTCCCTCCCTTCCTTTCCTTCCCTCTCTGGCTCACTTTCTTTCTCTGTTTCTCTGTGTCTCTCTCCTTTGATGTGCGCATGACACAAGTACCGATTTTGTGCTTTACTTTCCAGGCTGTGACGTAGAGATTGTCCCTGACGGACCCGACAGGAGTCTTCCGCATTGGTGTTTTTTGTTGTGTTTCAATAAAGTTTTTGGTTGTAACTTCCGTGTTGTGTGACTGTTTCTCGTTCTTCTGGCCACACATGTGTGTATTTATTTTGGCAATGGGCGTCATTATGCATTTGTTGTGGCTTTGTGTCGTGAACATATGTATATATTCTGGGGGGGCTGGGGGTGATGGCGGGGGATGTTGTGGCCCTCATGGGTATCGGAGCTGCATGATCATTTTCTCCATGGCATCTGTGGGTCTTTAGGTGTGGCTCTTGGCTGGGCTCCCTTTCATGCTGTGGCTAGTCGTCTGCTTTGCACCAGCAAAAGGCAGGTGTCAAATCCCTGGTGCTATAGCGGCTTTTTGCATGTTTTTGTGGCACTTTGCAGATCTGGAAGTTCGTTGTGAAAGTGGTGTTGTGCTTTTTTTGTACGGGAACACCTACTCTGCATCTCATTAGTGTTAGTTGGTGGTGTCCACAGTGGGGATAAATTTTGGAGCAGTTATCGCGAGAATACAGGCGATGTCCGTAGTTCACACCACCTTGTGAATAGGGTTTTAAATCTATCTCCACTGTTGATGCCTTAAGGTGGGGATAAATCGGAGATAAGTCCTTGTGAATATCCCCCAGGTCTTCCGTTTCTGCTGAATTCAAAAAGGAAGTTGGAGGCTCTGATATGGAGTGGGAGGCTGACCCACGCTTTAGGAGCAATGTAAGAGAGCCATGCATCCTCCTGATCTGGTTCTTTGTATAAAAGTTTTCTTGAAAAAGAAAGTGTGTTTGCAAATGACAAAACCTTTTTTGGGTTACAATAGTTCCAGAATAAAGATTTGTTCATTTTCGACCCTTCTTAATTACAAAACATGCAGGTTTGTGGCATGGTTTTAGACTTCCAAAGAATGGAATCAATGTTTTCATTGGCCTCCAATCATGGTCACTCATTTTATTTACTCACTGAGATTCGGCGTGTCATGGAAACTTTACGGGGGCAGTGGCAACTAAAACAGTAAATTCATCAGTTTAAAAAAAAGGGCATCATTGCAAAAAATTAGAGCTCAGAACGTTAAGCAAGCATTAGCAATACAATCAGTCATGCTTTGGGACCTAATAGGGATTTCACAATGCAGCAAGTTGTGCAGCCCTGGAGCTTATAGGGTGCCAAGTCGCTGATTAGCAAAATTCACACAGGTCAGAGCATTGTGAGGCAGAGGCCGCTATTAAACTAAGAGCATTGTCCACCACCAACATAATGGCAGCCTTAAATGCCTGGAGATTGTGCCTACTAAAGAGGCTGGATAGAGATGGTTCACCCATTTAGACATTGGGAGAAAGAGGATGGGGTGGGGCCCCCAGTGATTCCTGTCCTTCACATCTGGGGAGGGGAAGTGGGGGAGTGTTGGGAGGGTCAGCGCCAAAGACAGGAGCAGAAGCAGCTGGGAGCTGTGCCGTAGGGACGGCCAGGAGAAACCATGAACTTGGTGGGGGAGTGGCAAGGAGTGATGACAGGGGAAGCACCAAAAACAAAAGGAACATAAGCGTCAAAGAACGAAGCCGGGACCCTGCATGGCCCCTGCCCACCAGGCTCTGCCACCTTCTGTGGATTACCAAAAGGAACCATTCATGAAGTTGCCATGGGAGGGAACGAGCCCAATATTTAAAGCTACGGCGCATAGATTTGATTTGATTTGATTTTATAATTTATACAGCTCACAAATGCCCGCGGGAGTCTTGGCGCTAGGGACAGTAGGACAGAGTGCTAAAAATGCTACAAAACTCAGTAAATATAAATGCAGCCACAATCTTTAAAGCAAAAGCCGATATAGAAGAAGCAAAAGCTGGCAATGTTTGCAGCTTCTATTTCAGCTTAAGCCTTAAACTGGGCGGCTGCCTGCCTTTATTTTCTATTTAAATACTTTTGAAGTATTCATGGTATGCCGTGCTTTAGTTTCACATATTTAAAGCTAAAACAAAGTGTGCCGAGAATACTACAAAAGTAAATGAATAGAAATGAAAGGCGAGCAGATCTTCTGGAGATACCACTATTTCATGACCTCGTGGCTGGCTTCTAGATTCTAAGAGCTTTCTTTCAGAAGTGCTTCATTTGGGTACGGAGTGCCAACATGTAGCTGAAAACATCCTGGGGGCCTTACTAGAAGGTTACTCCTATCCCTCTTTTACCAGACTGAGAGGTCCTCTGAAGGGTGCCAGAACAGAAGATCAAAGGGGCTGAAACCCACCCTCTTCTGTGGTATCTCCTTGTAAGCAAACAAAAGACAAGGCAAGAGAACGTCCAACTTTCACCTCAAGGACTCTGGCAGGCCCCTGATCAGGCCTTTTAGGGACTTGATGAACTTTTCAACAAGCCATTAGGTAGGGGGTGGTAAGACGTGGATAATTCATGTTACCCCACATTCCTTCCACATGTCCTTCATGTACTCTGATATAAAGTTTGTAACATGGTCAAAAACCACCTCCTTTGGGAACCCCACATAGGTAAAGCTACCCATCAGTGCCCTAGCCATTGGGGGCGCAGTGACTGATCTCAGAGGTATACTCTCTGGGTACCGTAAGCTTATTCCCTCCTTTACTCATGCAATCAGATGGGTTTATCATCTAGTGGCATTGGAGTAGCACATTATTTGCAGCATATTTAATGGGTATTATATTGGCACTGGCGGCACTTGCCATGGCATACTGTATAAGATGCTTTTTGGGGAACTCAATAATAAGCTGTTCCCTTTTTCATTTAAGGTGCTAGACGGTTTTGTACAATAATGTGGGGTTTAATGTCGCCTTATTTGGTGTCCAGCTGCATTATGCCACTATAAGGAAGTTATGTAGTCTTACGTATTGACTTCACCATATTCGTTTTAGAACAACACTTGATTAATAACTTACTCCATTGGAGGCCCAGATGTAACAGTTGACATCACAAAATGAGATTGGAAGATCGGAATAATTTTTATCTGATAGTCATTTATAAGTATGCATTGACAGATATTTTTTTAAACGATGAAATCTTTTTCTTCATATTTTGAAACAATGAAAAAGGGAAGCACATGGATTAGTGATTCTAAATAAATGAATTACGTTTTTCTTGCACACTTTTGAATGTAATTTAGGGTATATGTAAGATATTGTTATAAGGATGTTAGGGGTTAGTTGGTTTTCGTGTTAGACAAACTTTAATTTGATTAATGTAAAGCAAATTATTTCACATAATTTTTGCCACTTTTGTACATATATTCAAGGCCAAATATCATTGAGTATGAGCTTTGTCCATGTTTCTTGATAACCTTTTGGTGTTATGACATATGTATGAATAACAGTTATGTCTTGTCAAAGTTGATTTTGGGAGATGTGTTTTTTAAGTTACTTACTTTACATATTCATTTTAAGATTATATGTACGCATTGTACATTATTTGTATATGTCTTTGTCCCCCTAAAGATGTCCTGGGGGGACGAAATGCGTTGGCTATGGCTACAATCAAAAAACACTTTTTTATGAAAAGATGGGTAATAAAGAAGTGAATAACAACTACATACAGGACTCTTCTTTGTGTTTTTTAAAAACATGGATAATTTATCTATATTATTTGTTGAGTTGTATTGCATTTCTGAACAAAAAAAAAGTGGCATACTGGTGTCGCAAAGAAATCCAGAAAAGCGAGCTAAAATGGGCGAAGTCCAGTAGGGATAAAGTGAAGGGAATCTGTAACACTCTTGAGCTCGACTGGGACCTGAGCTCAATGCAAATCACTAGTACCAAAGGTGAATTGAAGCAAAGAGGGAAAGAAGTCTCGAAAATGCTTGATAGAGGCTATTTAAGAAAGAAAAAATCAGTGGTACATATGCTAAATGCGTGGTCCCTTGATAATTGGTTCCCCTACCTCGACAGATTACCCAATCGCGGATACAGGCAAGAGATCCTCAGAATTAGAATCGGGATCAACCCATGGTTAATAAGCAGAGACCTGAATGCAAAAATGTTAGATAAGGAAGGTCACTGCAAGTGTTACTTGAGGACAAAGGGAGACCCGCTGCATATCTTGTTAGACTGCTTTACACTCCTAGACCTTAGGAAACTTTTGTTGCGTCCTGTCTTCATAAAATATGATGTAAAAACAAGATCACAGGCAGCCAGTCTCTTAACAGAAATCCCCGACATTGATATCGCAATTGCCCTCGGGAAATTTTTAAAGGTGTCTCTGACTGCACTGAGAGATACAGAATAACATGTAGTACTGTATGAGTTTTTAGCAGATCGTAATTGTACGGAGTAATAAGAATAGGAATAGGTTTTATTAGACAAATTAAGTTTTAAGATAACTGTAAATTTTACTGATTTTTTTGTATTTTTGATAATGGTGTGTACGAACCTCATATAAGGACAAAGTTTTAAAAATAATAAGTCATACTCCATTCTGTGCTATTCTAATTGCATTGTTTAAAGACTACGGTCATAATAAACATATATTTTGACTTGACTTGACTTGGCATTTCTGACCTGTTGGGAGTGCTGAGTAAAATATTTTGCATTTCAGTTTTTAGCAGGGCTATTGCCCGGCAGGGGGTCTATGGTGGCTGGACCCTCTGACTTGTGTACACATTTATTTCTTAATTCAGTTCATAACTAAGGGGCCACTTATGATAACGGGCGCCAAAAACCACCGGCCGCCTCCAATTTCCCCCTGCCACATTACCATGGCAGAGGGGACCCCGGAAGGCAATCGGCCTGATTGCCTACTGTGCGGAAAAGCAGTTCATATGGTGGCGGTGTCTGATAGACACCGCCATCCATATTACTATGAGGGCAGGGATGTGTGTTGCCGCCACGGAAAGGCGGGCAGTTTTTAACATTGGGGGCCCGTAGCGGGCCCCAAGGGATTCTGGGGGGTGGGGGTGCACATGGGGGATACCTATGGTACCCCTCAGCAGTTCCATGCACAACATGGCAGGCACCGCGCAGTGCCTGCCATGTTGTGCATTGAAGTGCACAGCATACCTTCCTAGCATTGTGGCGGGCAGTGCTGACTGCACCGCCCGCCACAATGACAGGAATCCTGGATGCGCCTGCCACTGTGGTGGGCTCATCCTAATGTCCCCCACAGGACTCCCGTCCTTTTTGCGTTGGGATGTCCTCCCGCCATCCTAATGTGCCCCAAAGTGTAGGGAGCTTGCTCCCTACATAGTGTACTAAAACGAAGGGCACTGTGCATTGAGTCCAGTGGGTCTCCTATTTGCTTTCAGAGCAAAAGTAGATAATACTAATGCTCTCTTTTGTGGTGGTGTGGGCGAGCAGTTAGGCTTTTCGGAGGGTAGCACTAAGCATTTGTTGTACTCATAGAGGCATTAAATGAGATCACACTCAAAGATTAAGGGTCTGATTACGATTTCGTTAGGAAACTCTTCCGGCCAAATCGGTTTTGGAATCATTTCCGAATTAATCAAGTTCTCTGAGTCCAACCGACCAATTAATATGCTTCCCAACATCGTTTGGTCGGATTCCCATTGACTTCAATGGGAGCCTGTGTTCCGAATGAGAACACAGGCACCCATTGAAAAAAGGGGTGGGTGGGGAAAATTCTTGCATTCTGTGGTGGGCACCCCATGGCGCATGCCACATTGTGCATGGTTGTGAAGAGGGGTCCATGGGTACCCCCAAGTGCCCCATTTTGATGCCTCCGTGTGAAGGGGGGCCTGCAACCTGCCTCAAAAGACAGATTCCAACAGCCGTTTTGTGTCGGCAGACCAAATCGGAATGGCTGTCTGAATCGTTCATCGTACTCGCTTGTCCGTAAACTCTGTCCATAGAGCTGTACGAATCAGCTCCAAAAGACTCCGGCTGTTCAAATGCCTTTTGGAACCGATTGGTACTGCCCAAATGGTTTCCGGGCATCCTAATCGGTCATTGGGAAATGTGTACGATTGATTCAGAAACAAGGGTTCCAAATCGGATTCTGCAATGCCGAATCCCATTCGAAGCCTATCCTAACGAGATCGTAATCGGCCCCTAAATCTGAGACCAAATCGGAAAAATAAAACTTCTTTTTAGATACATTTTAAACCTAAGAACTTTGTTTATACGTAAGTACCATTAACAATAGTAATATTCACATGCAAGTAAAACTTTCAAACCAGTGCGCTTTTACGCACAATGCAATCCATTGTGAGAAAAAGTCAGAGATGCATAAAGGTAGGTACAGTCAGTTTCAGGGGATCACCTTCAGGGTTCAGAGTGGTGGTGGGCCAAGGTCCAAAGTACTCCTACCAGTTCTTTGGGAACAGTCCTGGTTTTACAGAGAGCATGATGCTGGTGAGACTGGCAGCTGGAGTGCTCTGGTGAAGGGGGGCAGCTGAAAACAGACTGCACAGGGGGACTTGCAGACACATCCAAGGGCTCCCAAATGTGGGTTTAGGTCGCAAGGGGTCTTGGACCAAGGGAGCACAGTCAGTGCATTGGGACACAGGCTGGATGATTCGGGTGCACAGTGGTTAGGTCAGTGGGATGGGTGCACAAAGATACACCTTGCGGTCAGGGACAAACAGCTGGCAGGGGCAAAATCAATGCAGCTAGGTCACTCTTGAAGTGGATCTCAGTGATGCTGATGTCCCTCAACAGCTGCTTGGTCCTGGTGCAGTGAGAATCGGATTGGACTCTCTTTGTTGGTGCAGGGTGTCTGGTATGCCGTGGGTTGGTGCTGCATGGCTCTGGTTGGTCCTGGTGTCTTCACACTCGGTAGGGAGACAGATCTGACCTTCCAAACCATGACCACCTTCCCCTGGTCATCGGCGTGGAATGGGTCAGGGATCAGCAGGGCAGTGGACCGGACTCTGCTTGTTGGTGCCTGGGGACT
Organism: Lissotriton vulgaris; assembly: GCF_964263255.1. NCBI lineage: Eukaryota > Metazoa > Chordata > Amphibia > Caudata > Salamandridae > Lissotriton > Lissotriton vulgaris. Next base: position 1,634,626,644 of record NC_141693.1, on the reverse strand, counting down.
GCAGGCGAGTAGCTCCTCTACTCCGAGGGAGACTGTCTGTGATTTCTGTAATGCTGGCAGGCTACCCAAGGCTTTGGTAGTTTTCCATCTTATAGGATGAATCACTCTGTTGTGACTGTCGGGAGAGGGCTGAGGAGGGCAGGATTTCAGGCCATAGTCCAGTATTCTGCTGCTGCAGAAACCGGTCCTAGGAAGCTTGAATCCGGTCCAGGGAAGGCATGGCTTGGCAGTTCGGGCTGGACTGTTCCCACGAGGCACAGGGCTGATTGATATTGATATTGATACTGAGACTGATTTGCATATTACCATGTCTGAACTGGGGTGGCAGAGTGGGCTAAAGAACGGTGATGGATTAAACCCAGATCTCTTGACGGAGTGTGAATGTTTGATTGGTTCAGATGCTCCGTCCATCACCACCCCCTTTTGTACCGCTTTGTTTGCCATAAGTTGGCAGGGTATGCTCAGACGTGAGTCCCTTGCTCACTTTGCCACTGGATTCAAGCAAGCCTGGCTGAAGACAGCTGTAATGCCAGAAACCGGTCCTAGGAAGCTTGAATCCGGTCCAGGGAAGGCATGGCTTGGCAGGTTGGGCTGGACTGTTCCCATAAGGCACAGGGTCAGACTGATTTGCTTATGGCCATTTCTGAACTGGGGTGGTAGAGTGGGCTAAAGAACGGTGATGGATTAAACCCAGATCTGCTGACTGGGTGTGAGTGTTTGATTGGTTCAGATGCTCCGTCCATCACCACCCCCTTTTGTACCGCTTTGTTCGCCATAAGTTGGCAGGGTATGATCATACTTGAGTCCCTTGCTCACTTTGCCACTGGATATAAGCAAGCCTGACTGAAGACGGCTGTAATGCCAGAAACCGATCCTAGGAAGCTTGAATCTGGTCCAGGGAAGGCATGCCTTGGCAGTTCGGGTTGGATTGTTCCCATGAGGCACAGGGTCAGACTGATTTGCATATGGCCATGTCTGAACTGGGGTGGCAGAGTGGGATAAAGAACGGTGATGGATTAAACCCAGATCTGTTGACTGGGTGTGAGTGTCTTATTGGTTCAGATGCTCCGTCCATCACCACTCCTTTTGTACTGCAGTTCTCGCCAAGCAGTGACTCTTCTTCATCGTTCTTCTGTTGCTCTATGGAAACTGAGTTATTGGGTTCAGGGGTACAACCTAAATACTCAATTTAGGGGTGTTTGCGGGGATGACAGGTAGTAGCCAAGGGTTACCTACCCTTAGGGTGTCTACACCCTCTAAATGACCACTTCCCATGGGAAGTGGGCATAACCCCGACCCTATAGTGCTAATTTAATTCAAAACAACATGGAGGAACCAGAAAAGTAGCGTTCACATCATCTGGCCTGCCCTAGGGGTCATGTGGGCTGAATGTGGGCAGACCTCCTAATCTTACTAATATTCCCCCCTGCCTTGCCACCAAAATATGGGTTCAGGACAAGGGGGAAGGCACCTCCACTATCTAGAGAGGCCCGGTGTCACATAAGAAAGGTGGCAGGGCCTTTGTAATTTCCCGTCCTGGGGCCTCATTTATGAGGCCTCTTGCGCCATCGGAACTTCACTATTCATGAAGTTCCGTGGCGCAGAAGCCTGCGTGGTATTTATCAGGCAGCAGTACGCCAGTTTTTGTGGCGTACTGCTGCCTGATAAATATCAGTCCCTTTAACGCAGTGTTCTGCGTTAAAGGGGCGTGCAATGGGTGTTGCTGGGGGCGTTCCCAGCAACTTCCATGGCCTTTTGACACTGCCCCAGATTTACGAGAAATCGTAACTCTGAAGCAGTGCCAAAAGCTTACGCCTCCCCAGGCGTAAGGGAGGCGCAACAGGGAGAAATGTCTTTATTTCTCCTCGTATTTCCTTTTTCTATGTGTGCTGCATTCTACAGCACACATAGAAAGAGCAAAAGCCTCTTGTGATTATTTTTGTACAGAAAGGTTTCCCTTCCTGTACAAAAATAATCTTCCCCGCAACGCAGCCCATTGTGCGCTGGCGCAGGGGAAAAGGACAGGAATGCGCCGTATCTTATAGATACGGCGCATTTCTGCCCTTTTCTTTTGCCGTAGGGAAGCGCAGCAGGAAGGCCTGCTGCGCTTCCCTACGGCAAAAAGTCATAAATGAGGCCCCTGGATAGTCCATCCTGCTTGGAGGAGGTGTGAACTCCTCTGCCCAGAGCAGGCTTTATTCCAGACCTCCAAGAGCAAATGCCCTCACTTCACAAGGTTAGAAACCTGCCTATAGTGGCTGGCTGGTTGAGACCAGTCAGTCAACACATTAGTAGATGGTACGTTTTCAGGGGGCACCTCTAAGGTGTCCTCTGGGGGCATTGATTAATGAATCCAGCATTGGTATCAGTGTGGGTTTATTAAAGTGAGGTGTTTGTTACCAAACACCTTGGGGTATGCCCGCACATGGGTATAGTGCACCCTGCCTTCGGGCTTTAAGGCCTGCAGTAGGGGTGACTTCCCTATATCACATGCAGTGTTTTGCTGGCATGGCACACGGGGATGTGTGCCATGTCGACTTTTTATTTTTTGTCTGCACCAAGACATGTAGGTTGCAATAGCAGTTTACATGAGCTTGGTGAGGGGTCTCTTAGGGAGGCACAATTCATGCTGCAGCTCTTAGTAACCCTCTTTAGTTCCAAGGTCCTAGGTACCAGGGGTCCTACATACCAGGGACTTACAATGATCCTAAAGGGGTGCCAATTTCCGAACAATCGTACAGTTTAGGGAAAGAACACTGGTACTGGGGACCTGGTTAGTGGAGACCCAACACACTTTCGGTCAAAGTTACACAGTTACCAGGCAAACAATGGGGGGGCGGCTACTGGAACAAAAATCCAGTTTCCTACACAAGCCCCACTCGCCCCCGCCAACAGACCAGGAAGCTCATCCACAAGCTGGGAGAGCCTACCTAGTCTGTCAGGTGAGGAGGAGTAAGGACACATGGTGGATTGTTGCAGTAGTGCCTACTCTCCATTACTTCCTACTGTCTTGGTCATTCCCTCTGGGAAGCTGACCTCACTCAACAGTGGCAAGACCCAATTTCAAAATGTACTTTGTTTGCTTCTTTGCCCAATTTCTTTACTTTGGGATCTCTGCTAACCCTATCTTAGCCAGGGCAAACCCCTGCTTATCCAAGGAGGTCACTCACAACTTGAGTAACCCCACCTTGAACAACAGGGTCAGGGGGCCTATCTTGCTATTTGACTTGTGGTTAGACCACCATACCAAGGACAGTGCAGCCATAAAGGCTTACACCCAGCAGAAGCCACTGACAGCTGTCAGTGCCCAGAACCACGCCCTTAGTTCTTCACTGACAGGTGAAGGTGCTAACATACATTCTCCTTTGGGTTCAAGTTGCCTGTCTGCTGTTTTAGAGTGGGGGGTTGCTTTATCTTTTTATTTTTTATTGAGATTTCTTGGTACAAAAATATACAGTTCATTATCATAGGAGAATCGTAAAATACATGATATATAAAACCTGTATTAAGAGATAAACAAGTAGATAACATAAAACCTTTTCTTAAACCTAATCAATATATACACAATAGATTGTAATTTTAGCACAGCAGCAGATATATAGCCAAACCAATTCCAAAATTAAAACTAGGGCAATAACACAATTTACATTTTATAATCTAGAATCCCTCCAATTTTTTAATGGTGCCCAGATGCTCATTCCCAATTCCCGAATTTTTTTGTCTTTAATATTATATTAACAAGATTCTATATTCTGTATTCCCAACAATCTGGCAAGCCACATTTGAAAGGAAGGGGCTATAGTGTCTTTCCAGTCAGCAGAAAGAAGAATCCGGAGCACCGCTACAGAGATAAAAACCAGAGCTTTCTCTTCTTTTGCCAACCCCAACTCGCTGTCAACCCCTAATACCATCAGGGTAGGGGATAGATTAATTTTAAAATCTAGCTACCCCTCCCAGAATTTCATGATTTCCCCACGGATTAGGTTTAGTTTCTCACAATGATAAAACATGTGCAGTAGGCCATTATTACACCTAGGGCATCTATCATCTTCTCTTAAGCCCCACTCAAACTGCTTTGCTGGGGTATGGTACAAGTTAAACAGTGTTTTATAATGCTGTGCCCGCAAATTAGAGAAGCAAAATATTTTTTTTATTTAAAAGTATGGCTTTATCAAGGTCGACATCTGGATCCCCTAATTTCGCTGCCCAGGAAGTCTCAGTTTTCTCCAGATCATCCTGGGTTCCTAACAGCAGACCGTTATATACCACTTTAATCCTATTACCCCCTCGTAGTAGGTATTCCATAGTCGTATTGCCAATTCCCAAAGAGATACGAGGTCTAATGGCTAACAATGTTTGAGAAATCTGGCGATGTTTAAACCATTGATTAGAGGGAATACTGTATTTCCGCTGGATAGCTCCGAACCCCAGGATGTAGCCCCCTTCCATAACATCACCCAAAGTCTTAACTCCCAGCTCCTCCCAAATCTGACAATTCCTATCCATACCAAACTGAGGGAAAAGATTAGAATTCCATAAAGGGAGATAAGGGTTTATTTTTGGAATATCCAAATTTTTTTGCTCCAGTTTTCAGACCCCCCAAGCCCCTTCCAGAACCTTATAACGCATCTTCCTATAATAGCGGCGCTCCACTTCCCTCAACAGTAGTCCTGTTGCCTTACTCTCCAATAGCAGCTGATATATGGAGGGTGGGCCCTTATACCCCCTGATAAGTTAGCCAGTTTAGTAGCAGGTTGAAAGAGTATGGCCATTTGAGTCAGCAATCACGACCAATGATTCGGCATTGCCAACCCTCTTTCCCAGGGAAGTGACATATATTTCGTTGAGCGCCTGACTTTGCCATACTGCCAGATAAACCTGATAAATATTGATTCAAAATTTTTAATCAGCCCCTCGTTTAAGAGAAATGGTATTGCGCGAAATAGATACAGCACCTTGGGGAACATAGTCATTTTTAACACATTCACCCTGCCTATCAGGGACAAATGCAGCACATCGATTCTTTTCAGTTCTGTATCTATTGTTTTCATAAGTAGAATATAGTTACCCGCGAGGATCCTATCTACTGAAGCATTTACTTTCACCCAAAGATATACTGCTGAGTCCACATATCTTGTATCTGCCTTAATAATGTTTTAATGCAAATTATCTGGGTTTTACCCTCATTCAATAAATACGCTGACCAGCTGCCGAACTCTTTCGCTTTTTCGGCCAGAATTGGTAACACATGGTGGGGATCAGGAGTTATTATTGCCAAATCATCCACATATGCCAATAATTTGTTTTCAAAGCCATTGAGCACGACTGGTCTAATCTGCGCACAGCCGAGAATCCTCTGGATCACGGATCAATATACAGTGAGAAAAGGATCAGCGAGCAGGGGCACTCTTGACGAGTCCCCCTCTTAATTAAGATCTTATCAGAGCGTTCGCCCATTACTTGGCCTCGAGCAACGGGATCCTGATACATTGCTATAAGTGCTCTCATAACTCGAGCATTTCTCATGGACAGCTCGGTTCGGCGTTCATATCCGGATCGCTGAGCTTTACTGCGGATCAGCACTGCATCGAGGGTTGACCAACGGGCTACCCCCTGGAAACAATCACCATTTGACCGATCCCATTCCCCCCTGTCTTGATAAAGACCCGCCGCGACCACCAACTGAGGCGCAACCAGGGGCGAAACATCGACGCTCTTTTCTGGCCAAGATAGCTCCAGGAACTTGGACATTAACCATTTGCTTTCCTTGGAATATTTACGTTTACAATACTGGCTTTACAACAACAGAAAATACTTTGTTCTTTTTCCCTCCCCCTTCCCCCCCTTGTGGTTTTATTGTAAATACATATTCTGTATATAAGTGTCACTATATGCATTGCACTAGTCACTTTGATCACCGCAGTCACTATTCACGAATTTGAAGTACATATTAGTAATGTAGTGGAATGAAGTAATTCCAGTATATTGTTTACCCTTGTTTTTAATATATATAAAAACTTTGCCTTCAGAGAGGTTTGCTTGTTTTGTGTTTTTGAGCTGTTTTCAGCCTCACTTAAAACAATATTGTCACTACCCAACAGAACCACTTGTTTGTTAATCTCATAACTATGGGGCCAAATCCTCTAACTGACAGTACACCCCATAGATATTTCCATATCAGGCAGTAAAAGGCTTTTTCTGCATCGAGGAGGATCATGGCCATCTCCCCCCCCCCCCCCCCCCCCCGAGGCTGCCTGGGCGTCAAACAGCGCAATAGCACGCCTAATGTGGTCGGTCGTGCCGCGCCCCAGGACAAACCCATGCTGCCACGGAGAGACCAGGCCGCCAATGATCCCCCCCCAATCTCTTAGCCCAGATCTTTGAGTACAGCTTTGTATCTGCATTGATAAGTGATATCGGGCGGTATGAACCTGGACTCTCCTTTGGCTTCCCCTTTTTATGAAACACAATTATACTGGTTTCTTTCCAGGAATCTGGTATTATACCTGAACACAATATCCCGTTAAAACTAGTGGGGTGATCTCTTTTCCAACACATTTGTACACCTCCAGAGGAATTCCGTCAGGGCCTGCGGCTTTACCTGCGGCTAGTTCCTGTAATGCATCGCTAATCTCAATCATTGCCAGGTCCTTATATAACTCTTCTTTACCTATCCCATCCAGCTGGGGGCCTCCATCCCAGAACTCTCCACTGAATATACTGGTATCGCCCTCCTCATTATATAAGGTTTGATAGAAATTTTTGAACACCTGCAGTATATCTTTAGGTTCAGTATAATCAATACCACCCTCCTGTATACTGCTGATTGCATTCTTAACCTTGTCTTGTCTAATCTGTAGAGCCAATGCTCTTCCTGCATGTTCCCCTGTTTCATAGAGCTTAGCCCTAGAAGCTTGATAATTGCTAATTGCCTTCTGGGTTACCAATTTCTGGAGCTCTGCTTTCATAGTCATCATCTTTTGCTTGCTCTCCACAGCTTCCTTTCCTTGTCCAATATCCCTAGCATGTTGCTCTTCTGCTTTGGCTAGCTGCCCTGTCAGCCTCTCGCCCTCAGCTCTATCTTCTTTCTTCATCCTTACGAAAAACTAATTGTCTCCCCTCTCAGGGTGACTTTGAATGCATCCCATACTCCATTCCTGGATGCACTATAACGGTTTGCATTAAAAAACTCCTGAGTCCAATTTCCACATATCTGTTATCGGATAACAACCTTCTTTCAAATGTCCATTTAGATTTTATCCTAACTGCTGTATCTAACTCATAACACATCACCAATGGATTTTGATCATATATTACTTTCGGGAGTTTTCTAATGCTAACCTTTTTTAATTCTGAAGAGGATATTAAAAAATAATCTAATTTGGTATATTTCTGGAAAGGGTTTGAAAAATAAGTAAAACCTGGGTTATTGGGAACCTTATACCCCCAGACATCATCCAATCCATGTGAGCTTATAAGAGAGCTAAGTGCCCGAAATACTCTGGGCTTTCGCCCAACATATGGAGATTTACTAGACAGATCGGCTGATAAATTTAGGTCACCGCATACTATAATTGGGATGGGCCAGCTAGCCAGGTCTCCTTCCAAAACATCAAACAACTCGGTGTCATCGTGGTTAGACCCATAGATCACAAACAATGTGCATCCCATTGATAACTCCGCTATCACCCATCTCCCTAAGCGATCGGCTTTAAACCGTTTGGCTCCCCCCAGAGATAGTTTTGCTAAGATTGCAACACCTCTGACTGAATAGGTTTGCGTAGAGCAAGCCAACATCTCATAGCCTCTTATATACTTCAAATGCTTCTTTGCCCAGGGAAGATGGGCCTCCTGGAGACAGAGTACATCTATACCATTAAAATTAGCAAAATGGGCCAACCTTTGCCTCTTTCTCCAGTCATTTAATCCACTGATGTTAATTGTACAGATTTTAATGTTCACCATGCTGTTGTTTTAAATTACCACCTTCAATCCTTTGAAGCCATTGAATCCAATACTCGGTTATACCTTGACCGGGCCTTACCAAAAAACATTCCAACACTGTAAAGCACCAGGAAATCTAATTTTTCTTTATTTTCCCCTCACCTCTCTTCCACCCACCTCCTCCAGCCCAACCCCTCACACCCCACCCAGAACCCCCCCATACCCCCACCCTGCACCCAGTACCCTTGTGAAGCGCTCAGACCTAGGTCTGTGCATGTGATGAATACAGCATAAACGGGCTGAACACTCTCGCAACCAAAAAAAATACTATAAAGAATTCAAAGTGCAGCAAACCCCATGCCTTATTAACTAATACCTTAAGCAAACAATAAACACTTACAATAAATCGCAGCATCTGAGTTTGCCCAGTCATTATACAGTTATTATGCAGATTTATGCAGATTTAAAATTGGATACATTTAAAGGGGATGCCTGCAGAAAATAGTTGGAGCTTTAACAATAACCCTTACAAACCCAGCATGATTACTCTTTATGGCTTCCCGTAGAGTCGAGGTATTCTTTGGCTTTAATTTCGGAGGCAAAATACTTTGTCTGGCCATTGTAGATCACTTTGAGCTGTGCTGGATTAATCAGATATGCCTGGGCATTTCTCTCCTGAAATGGTTTAATTAATAGTCTCAACCTCCATCACCGTTCCACTGTTACGTGACAGTAGTCTGGTCGGACGAAAAAAGAAACCTCCCCTCTTACTCTCCTTGCCTCTGGTCTTGCTTTCTCTGCAATCGCCTGACGTAACAGGAAGTTCCCCAAGAATATCAGAACTCCCGTGGTTTATCACCTGCCTTTGTAGCCCTGATTTTAAATGGGGGCTGGTGGGCCCTTTGAATTTCGGCAGACCAGTTCCACTCTGACATTTCGGGGAAAACAGACTTAAATAGGTCAATAATATAGCTCCTGATATCTGTCCCTTCTGCCCCATCTGGGATTCCCAGCACCCTTAAGGTTATTTTTTCTCGGCCTGTTTTCAAAATCTTCCAGTTTCCACTGGAGGTCCTTAATTTGTGCGCTTTGGGATTCTACCTGGGCAGATGCAGCGGTTGCTTCCGATTCAGTTGCGACAATCCTGTCCTCGAGGTTTGAAAATTTGTCCCCCACCCTGGCACAGGCTTTGGATAGCTTTCTCACGACCCCCTGCATCTTCCTCACTGCTACCTGGGCCTTCTTGCTATCTTGCTGAATCACCTCTCTATGTGAGAGGATAGCTTGGTGGATTATTTCTAGCATAGCAGGGGGGGATGCCCCTGTTTCCAAAGAGGGAACACCTATGGGAGAGGTAAGTAAGGTATTAGAAGAATAGTCACATTTTAAATAATTTCCTCTTCCGTGTGCGACTGGCTGACTTTTTTAATTGCAAAGTGGTCACTGGAGCATCAAGCTCGCTCCCCTCAGAGTCTGTATCGAGATTACTGTCTCCTTGTAGCGAACCCCTGTCATCTTCAGACCATTCGGCCCCATCTGATACGAAAAAAAAGCAGTCGCTAGGGGCATTATCTGGTTCAGCACCATCCTTATCTTGATCACCGAGTGTTTTCTCCACCTCCATTGGGGCCCCCTCTTCAACTAAAACATTCTGCGGCGGTACTGATACTGCCTGCGGTGCAAGTCTGTTTTCACCCCCCTTACCTTGCTCCCCCAGGGTATCTGAATTTTCTATACCTTCTGAGCCTTCGAGATTCCGTTCTAATACAGCAGCTAAAGACTCCTGCAAATCCTTCTGCATCAATGGGTTAACCTGGTTGGTTATATCATCTACCACAGTTAAAGGTGGAGTCATGGGGACCGGGGGATGAGCCACACTCCCCTCTCCATTTTGTGCCTTGCTTGCTTCCTTTCGTAGTGGGGCCACAACCGCACCTTCTGTTACCCCCGAACTAACCTGAGGGGTCTTGTTGCAGTTCAACTAGCTCCGCTATTGTTGGGCTGGCAGGCCGGTTCTTGCTTACTGCCCCGCCCCTGCCTTTCCTCAGCAGTGTTGGGGATGGCTGATCCTCGCTTGGCCTTTTCCCTGCCGTTGCCACCAACGCTGCTCCGGTCTTCATGGGGCTGGATGCTGCCTCCGCTCCCTTCCGCACTCCTGCCGCGGCTTTGGATGCTGCATTCGCTGATTTCGGGGCCATTACTTTGCCTTTGTCCGTTCCCTGCAGTGCACACAGGTGAAGCAGGTAACCGCGGACAGCACGCTCCAGGTAGCGCCGCCCGGAACCTACTACAGCCGCCCACAATGAGAGGTGGCTCATCCGTCGTCCCTGTATTCAACAGCCGGGTGAGTTTCTATGCTTCCGCTGTGTTATGCAGCATATTGATCCGCCGATATTCCTTGTTATTCCATCGTAAGATGTCCTAATGGAAAAACTTCTTGCTGGGTTCACGGCATTCCTCTACTTGCGAGCAGCCGGTTCGTGCTGTAGCCGACCTCTACGCAGGCCGCCATCTTGCTTCCCGGGGGTTGCTTTATCTAGTTGCAAATACCCTCCTTCAACTCTCTTTCCTATTTGCTGAGGAGCCACCATCTCACACTTCGGAGCTGCCTGACTAGTCAGGCCGTCTTGTGGGTTAGGTAGGGCTTCACCAGGGCCCCTTAAGAAGCCCTCCCCAGCAGGGGCAGGTTCTCCTTGGCTTACTGGAACTTTGGCTAAAATGTTGCCCACCTTTCCTTCACTGTCTCTTTTTCCTATTCTTCTGGAGCTTACTTACACTAACTGCAGAGTCAGCACCTCCAGAATCCTTGGGCGAGGACTGGCACTGGACCAGTACCTCATTGTGGCTCAGACCAACATCAGGGTGGTCATTTCTAAGGAGCAAGCCAAGGGGGTGGTCTTTACTGACTACCTCTCCTCTCTAACTAAGGGAACCAGCTAATTCTAGGGGTACAACAGCTACAGAGCTTTCAGTACCCACCCCTGGGATAGGCCTTACTCTTCGAGCCTCACCTCGGATATACTGGTTTTAGAGAATCAGCCTGACATGCACAATAGTGTGACTGGCACGGGTATCTCTCAGGACCGTAGTTGGAATTCTATTGAGCAGTAGGTGGTAGAAGTGCCTACTCCTCTCTGGAATTTCCAACTCTGCTTTTGGGCCCACTTTCCATTTAAGGGGTAAGAGGACTTCCTCATCTGAAGAATGACACTCCAAGGCTCAATGGCTACACTGGCAACACCTGTGGGTACACTAGTGGATTTGTTTTAGGACAAGACAAGTCCTTGGTGTGGTGCCCTGCCTATTTACAGTTAAGGCATCAAGTTTTCTTAGGGTCCTTGTTCTTACCCTGGTAACCACTTTTGTTTTGTAAGGTGTCCAGGGTCCACCCTCCTGCCCAGGTTTTGGGGGACCCTAGAGGACTCCTTTTCTTTATCTTTAGAGTGGCCTACCTTTTTCTCTTGGGTGGGCTTTATGGCTTCTTTCTTTTGGCCACCCCCTCCATGATATGTCTTCGGCACTGTAGTTTTCACCCAATAATCAGCCTTCTTCCCAAAGTCTTGTGTAGAGATTGGCCCAGGTACACCAGGTATTGATGCTACTTTTCATTAACACAGTTACTCGGTAGATGCTCTTTCATAATCAAACGATACAGCTCAACATAGTCGCACACCTGGCTTCCATCTTACCAACACCCTAGTCTTTACTGAAAAATATACAAAATCAAGCCAGGACTGACTCGAGGTTCCTGAGTCCCCCTGAACTTAATCCTATATTCTTCAGTGGTGAGTCCAAACCCTCATTCAGAGTACCCTTCATGTGATAACGGGACTCAACATCTGCTCCTGTCAGTATCAGGAGTCCATCCCTGCACTTACCGGAGAACAGTTCCCAAAGGAGAGAGCTCCAATGCTTCTGTCTATCTTTCCTTATACTACAGGCTCTCTCAAATGCTATGAAACATTTTGCGATGTCATCACCATCTGTATATTTCAGGGCAATCCCTTTGGGTATTTTAGGGTCAAAGGTTTTCTCTATGTCCCTAGATATTATGTTGCTGCCACCATTTATGGGTCCTAAACCCAAATCGTCTCTTTCCCTTTTTATGGCCAGTATACTGTCTCCCAGGGCTATTCTGTAGGACAATCTTTCCTAGAAGGATCTCCTCTTTTTAAGGATCTTCTGTGTACTTTGAGTGACTTGACCCATCCTTACTAGAGGCAGGAGCCTTTGGAACATTGGGTCGGTCTTGGGCTAGAGGTGCTACCACCTCTCCTTCGAGTGGAGGTAAGTCTGGTTCTTGCTCCTCACTCATTTCACCCTGGTTCTCAGGGTTGGCATCCTCATCCCTTAAATGCGCATTTAATGTCCCTGAATCTGCTCCCTTTATTTTGTGGCAGCATTTAACATAGACACTCTTGCATCCTATTTGATGCATTTGTAGGCTGAACTCTAATCTTATTTGTGCCGGCGAGGTATACTGCGGGAGGGTACAAATTATTCTCATTGTCCTAGACATCGTCCTGTCCAGAATGCCTGCAAATCTTACTCTTAGGCACTCGCTTCCGTAGGTGATGGTGGGGAGGAGTCTTACTCGAATCACCTGTATTAAAGGAGTGGGGCTTTGGCCAGTTGTTTTATTTTATGTTTCATTTTTTTAATGCAACCGCTAATGCGGTTCCTGTTCATGTTATGGCTGCTTTGTGTTGGAGGACCATGTCTTTGCTGTCCAATATAATGCCTAAGTATTTACATTCTTCTACTATGTGGAGTCTGAGTCCCCCCAAATCCCAGGGAAACTGATGTTCGATCATTTTCTGGTTTATTGCTATCACTTTGGTTTTGTCGAAAGTTATACTTATTCCATTCTTAGTGGAGAAGTTGCTCGTGGTTTTTATCAAATGCTGCAAGCCAATCGGGGTACGGCTGATTAGCACAAGTTCATCAGCATGAAGTAACTTCGAGAGGGTGAAGCCTCCCAGATTCGGGTCATGGTGGTTGCAATTATCTAGTTCTGGCGGGAGATCAGACATGAATAGATTAAACAGTGTCAGCGCCAAGACGCAACCTTGCTTCAGCCCCTTGGATGTTGGTATTCTACTAGATAAGCAACTGCCGGCGCCCAACTCTATTTGTATCTATGTGTCAGTATGGAACAAAATCAACCGAGACAAAAGTCTTGCATCGATTTTCATTTTAGAAAGTTTTGCCCAGAGTTTCTTCCTGTCGATGTTATTGAAGGGAGATGTATAGTCTATGATGCAAACAAAAAGCGGTTTATTGATATTTTGGAAGCATGGGCCAGCTCATACTCTGCCAACAGCTTCTGAAGCATTGAAATGGTAGTTTGGGAGACAGTTTTTATTTCGTACTCTTTGCAGAGGGTCATTAGCTGAGAGTATTTCAGCTGCAGATAAGAGGTGAAGTCAAGCTCCTTAGCACGTCCTCTGCGGTATTCATTATCACACTCAAGTTAGGAACTTTTTGAAACTAGAAAAAATCCTAACCTAAGTTTTACAGTCCTAACTATGGTACAGTTTAAAACCCTAAACAGTTTTAAACTTCAGAGACTTAACAAAGGCCGTACCAGTTAATTGTAGAAATTTAGAAAAAATCGACCAATTCGCAAACAGTGCTATTTAACTAAAGGTAATTTTTGGATTTACTTGTGTAGTCACTTATTGACCAAGTGGTATCAGAAAACGCAAAGTCGTAAAACCTACCGCTGCCACCAATGTAGGGAGCTGGCTCTCTATATAGTGTACTAAAATGAAGGACACTGTGCAGAGAGTCCAAAGGCAAAAGTAGATAATACTAACACTCTATTTTTCGCTAGTGTGGATGAGCAGTTAGGCTATTATAGGGTAGTGCAAAGCATTTGTTGTAGTCACAGAGGCAATAAATGCACACTCAAAGAATAAATCAGAGACCAAATTAGAACAATAATACTTCTTTTTATATATGCTATAACTTTGTTCACAAGTAAGTACAGTTTTGGATAGCAATATTCACAGGTAAGTAAGACATGCACACCTGTGTGCTTTTACGCACAATGTAATCCTATTGGAGGAAATGCTAAAGATGCATGAAGGTAGGTACAGTTGGTTTCAGGGGTTCAACTTCAGAGTTCATAGTTGTAGTGAGCCAAGTTCCAATGTACTACAAGCAGTTCTTCAGGAACCACCCAGGTTTTCTACTTGGAGCAATGTGCTGGTGAGGCTGGTGTCCTTCAGTGAAGGGGGGCCACTTAAAAACAGACTGCACAGGGGTAGATCTGGAATCGCATAACAAAGGCGGCATGGCCTTTGAAGCTTTCAGCCCTGGAATGCTCATCCTGCTTGGAGGAGGTGTGAACAACTCCGCCCAGAGCAGGCTTTGTGTCTAACCTCCAAGGGCGAAGGATCTCACCTCAGGAGGTCAGAAACCTGTCATGGTGGCTGGCTAGTCGAGACTTGTCAGTCAAAACACTGGTAGTTGGTGATTTTTCAGGGAGCACCTCAAAGGTGCCCTATTGATGAATTGATTCATAAATCTGGAATTAGCATCAGTATTGGTTTATTAAGGTGAGGTGTTTGGTACCAAACACTTTGGGGTACACAAGCTCGTGGATGAAGCACCTGCGCACCAGTGAGAGGTACCAGACCAGATATAATGTTTGGCAGCCTACTCAGCAAACCCCAAAATAAAGACTGTATTCTTTACTGATGACGGTTAATAAACCAGAAACACGTGTCTGGAGATCAGCACTATCTGCGCCAACATTGGCGAAATATTCGAAAATATCGGAGCGAGCTACAAGAGACTGCATTTACCAGAATGCCAGGGGCGAACCTTGCCTGAGAGATCAGCGGTGTACTCCCACATCCTGCTGTCTATTTAAAGTACTCCCGTGAGTCATTGAGCTGACGAGCACGTGGATGAAGCACCTGCGTGCCAGTGAGAAGTACAGGACCTGATATAATGTTTGGCAGCCTACTCAGCAAACCCCAAAATAAAGACTGTATTCTCTACTGACAATGGACAATAAACCAGAAACACGTGTCTAGAGATCAGCACTATCTGTGCCAACCTTGGCGAAATACTCGAAAATACCGGAGCGAGCTACAAGAGACTGCATTTACCAGACTGCCAGGGGCAAACCTTGCCTGAGAGGCCAGAAGTGTGCTCCCACATCCTGTTGTCTATTTAAAGTACTCCGGTGAGTCATTCAGCTGACGAGCTCGTGGAGGAAGCACCTGCGCACCAGTCAGAGGTACTGGACCTGATATAATGTTTGGCAGCCTACTCAGCAAACCCGAAAATAAAGACTGTATTCTCTACTGATGACGGTTAATAAACCAGTAACACATGTATAGAGATCAGCACTATCTGCGCCAACCTTGACGATATACTCTAAAATATCAGAGCGAGCTACAAGAGACTGTATTCACCAGAATGCCAGGGGAAAACCTTGCCTGAGAGGTGAAAGGTCAGCGGTGTGCTCCCACATCCGGTTGTCAATTTAAAGTACTCCCGTGAGTCATTGAGCTGACAAGAATGTGGATGAAGCACCTGCGCACCAGTGAGAGGTACTGGACCTGATATAATGTTTGACAGCCTACTCAGCAAACCCCAAAATAAAGACTGTATTCTCTACTGATGACGGTTAATAAACCAGAAACACGTGGCTAGAGATCAGCACTATCTGCGCCAACCTTGACGAAATACTCGAAAATATCGGAGCGAGCTAAAAGAGACAGCATTTACCAGAATGCCAGGGGCGAACCTTGCCTGAGAGGTCAGCGGTATGCTCCCACATCCTGTTGTCTATTTAAAGTACTCCTGTGAGTCATTGAGTTGACGAGCTTGTGGATGATGCACCTGTGCGCCTGTGAGAGGTACCAGTCCTGATATAATGTTTGGCAGCCTACTCAACAAACTACAAAATAAAGACTGTAATCTCTACTAATGACGGTTAATAAACCAGAAACACGTGTCTAGAGATCAGCACTATCTGTGCCAACCTTGGCGAAATACTTCAAAAAATCGGAGCAAACCCCAAAATAAAGTCTGTATTCTCTACTGATGACGGTTAATAAACCAGAAACACATGTCTAGAGATCAGCACTATCTGCGCCAACCTTGACGAAATACTCAAAACTATCGGAGCGAATTACAAGAGACTGTATTTACCAGAATGCCAGGGACAAACCTTGCCTGAGAGGTGAGAGGTCAGCGGTGTGCTCCCAAATCCGGTTGTCAATTTAAAGTACTCCCGTGAGTCATTGAGCTGACGAGCTCGTGGATGAAGCACCTGCGTGCCAGTGAGAGGTACCGGACCCAATATAATGTTTGGCAGCCTAATCAGCAAACCCCAAAATAAAGACTGTATTCTCTACTGATGGCGGTTAATAAACCAGAAACATGTGTTTAGAGATCAGCACTATCTGCGCCAACCTTGGCGAAATACTCGAAAATATCGGAGCGAGTTACAAGAGACTGCATTTACCAGAATGCCAGGGGCAAAC
This sequence comes from Lissotriton vulgaris, assembly GCF_964263255.1. NCBI lineage: Eukaryota > Metazoa > Chordata > Amphibia > Caudata > Salamandridae > Lissotriton > Lissotriton vulgaris. The sequence continues at coordinate 1,634,610,193 of NC_141693.1, read as the reverse complement.
CTTCCCTGAGACGTCAGCGGTGTGCTCCCACATCCTGTTGTCTATTTAAAGTGCTCCCGTGAGTCATTGAGCTGACAAGCTCGTGGATGAAGTACCTGCACGCCAGTGAGAGGTACCTGACCTGATATAATGTTTGGCAGCCTACTCAGCAAACCCCAAAATAAAGACTTTATTCTCTACTGATGGCAGTTAATAAACCAGAAACACGTGTCTAGAGATCAGCACTATCTGTGCCAACCTTGGCGAAATACTTGAAAAAATCGGAGCAAACCCCAAAATAAAGTCTGTATTCTCTACTGATGACGGTTAATAAACCAGAAACACATGTCTAGAGATCAGCACTATCTGCGCCAACCTTGACGAAATACTCAAAACTATCGGAGCGAATTACAAGAGACTGTATTTACCAGAATGCCAGGGGCAAACCTTGCCTGAGAGGTGAGAGGTCAGCGGTGTGCTCCCAAATCCTGTTGTCTATTTAAAGTACTCCTGTGAGTCATTAAGCTGACGAGCTCGTGGATGAAGCACCTGCGTGCCAGTGAGAGGTACCGGACCTGATATAATGTTTGGCAGCCTACTCAGCAAACCCCAAAATAAAGTCTGTATTCTTTACTGATGACGGTTAATAAACCAGAAACACGTGTCTAGAGATCAGCATTATCTGCACCAACCTTGGCGAAATACTCGAAAATATCGGAGCGAGCTACAAGAGACTGCATTTACCAGAATGCCAGGGACGAACCTTGCCTGAGAGGTCAACGGTGTGCTCCCACATCCTGTTGTCTATTTAAAGTACTCTCGTGAGATATTGAGATGACGAGCTCGTGGATGAAGCACCTGCACGCCGCGAGCTCGTGGATGAAGCACCTGCGCGCCAGTGAGAGGTACCAGACTTAATATAATGTTTGTCAGCCTACTCAGCAAACCCCAAAATAAAGACTGTATTCTCTACTGATGACCATTAATAAACCAGAAACATGTGTCTAGAGATCAGCACTATCTGCGCCAACCGTGGCAAAATACTCGAAAATATCGGAGCGAGCTACAAGAGACTGAATTTAACAGAATGCCAGGGGCGTACCTTGCCTGAGAGGTCAGCGGTGTGCTCCCACATCCTGTTGTCTATTTAAAAGTATTCCCGCGAGTCATTGTGCTGGCGAGCTGGTGGATGAAACACCGGCGTGCCAGTGAGAGGTACCGGACCTGATATAATGTTTAGCAGCCTACTCAGCAAACCCCAAATAAAGACTGTATTCTCTACTGATGACGGTAAATAAACCAGAAACACGTGTCTAGAGATCAGCATTATCTGTGCCAACCATGGCTAAATACTCGAAAATATGGGAGCGAGCTACAAGAGACTGCATTTACCAGAATGCCAGGGGTGAACCTTGCCTGAGAGGTCAGTGGTGTGCTCCCACATCCTAGTGTCTATTTAAAGTACTCCGGTGAGTCATTCAGCTGACGAGCTCGTGGAGGAAGCACCTGCGCACCAGTCAGAGGTACCGGACCTGATATAATGTTTGGCAGCCTACTCAGCAAACCCGAAAATAAAGACTGTAATCTCTACTGATGACGGTTAATAAACCAGTAACACGTGTATAGAGATCAGCAATATCTGCGCCAACCTTGACGATATACTCTAAAATATCGGAGCGAGCTACAAAAGACTGTATTCACCAGAATGCCAGGGGAAAACCTTGCCTGAGAGGTGAAAGGTCAGCGGTGTGCTCCCACATCCGGTTGTCAATTTAAAGTACTCCTGTGAGTCATTGAGCTGACAAGAAAGTGGATGAAGCACCTGCGCGCCAGTGAGAGGTACCAGACCTGATATAATGTTTGGCAGCCTACTCAACAAACCCCAAAATAAAGACTGTAATCTCTACTAATGACGGTTAATAAACCAGAAACACGTGTCTAGAGATCAGCACTATCTGCGCCAACTTTGGCGAAATACTCGAAAATATCGGAGCGAGCTACAAGAGACTGCATTCACCAGAATGCCAGGGGCGAACCTTGCCTGAGAGGTCAGCTGTGTGCTCCCACATCCTGGTGTCTATTTAAAGTACTCCCGTGAGTCATTGAGCTGACGAGCTCGTGGATGAAGCACCTGCGTGCCAGTGAGAGGTACCGGACCCAATATAATGTTTGGCAGCCTAATCAGCAAACCCCAAAATAAAGACTGTATTCTCTACTGATGGCGGTTAATAAACCAGAAACACGTGTCTAGAGATCAGCACTATCTGCGCCAACCTTGGCGAAATACTTGAAAATATCGGAGCGAGTTACAAGAGACTGCATTTACCAGAATGCCATGGGCAAACCTTCCCTGAGACGTCAGCGGTGTGCTCCCACATCCTGTTGTCTATTTAAAGTGCTCCCTTGAGAGTCATTGAGCTGACGAGCTCGTGGATGAAGCACCTGCACGCCAGTGAGAGGTACCGGACCTGATATAATGTTTAGCAGCCTACTCAGCAAACCCCAAAATAAAGACTGTATTCTCTACTGATGACGGTAAATAAACCAGAAACACGTGTCTAGAGATCAGCATTATCTGTGCCAACCATGGCGAAATACTCGAAAATATGGAAGCGAGCTACAAGAGAGTGCATTTACCAGAATGCCAGGGGTGAACCTTGCCTGAGAGGTCAGCGGTGTGCTCCCACATCCTGGTGTCTATTTAAAGTACTCCGGTGAGTCATTCAGCTGACGAGCTCGTGGAGGAAGCACCTGCGCACCAGTCAGAGGTACCGGACCTGATATAATGTTTGGCAGCCTACTCAGCAAACCCCAAAATAAAGACTGTATTCTCTACTGATGACGGTTAATAAACCAGACACACGTGTCTAGAGATCAGCATTATCTGCGCCAACCTTGGCGAAATACTCCAAAATTTCGGAGCGAGCTACAAGAGAATGCATTTACCAGAATGCCAGGGGCGAACCTTGCCTGAGAGGTCAGCGGTGTGCTCCCACATCCTGTTGTCTATTTAAAGTACTCTCGTGAGATATTAAGATGATGAGCTCGTGGATGAAGCACCTGCACGCCGCGAGCTCGTGGATGAAGCACCTGTGCGCCAGTGAGAGGTACCGGACCTGATATAATGTTTGGCATCCTACTCAGCAAACCCCAAAATAAAGACTGTATTCTCTACAGATGACGGTTAATGAACCAGAAACACATGTCTAGAGATCAGCATTATCTGCACCAACCTTGGCGAAATACTCGAAAATATTGGAGCGAGCTACAAGAGACTGCATTTACCAGAATGCCAGGGGCGAACCTTGCCTGAGAGGTCAGCGGTGTGCTCCCACATCCTGTTGTCTATTTAAAAGTACTCCCTCGAGTCATTGTGCTGGCGAGCTCGTGGATGAAACACCGGCGTGCCAGTGAGAGGTACCGGACATGATATAATGTTTAGCAGCCTACTCAGCAAACCCCAAAATAAAGACTGTATTCTCTACTGATGACGGTAAATAAACCAGAAACACGTGTCAAGAGATCAGCATTATCTGTGCCACCCATGGCGAAATACTCGAAAATATGGGTGCGAGCTACAAGAGACTGCATTTACCAGAATGCCAGGGGTGAACCTTGCCTGAGAGGTCAGTGGTGTGCTCCCACATCATAGTGTCTATTTAAAGTACTCCGGTGAGTCATTCAGCTGACGAGCTCGTGGAGGAAGCACCTGCGCACCAGTCAGAGGTACCGGACCTGATATAATGTTTGGCAGCCTACTCAGCAAACCCCAAAATAAAGACTGTATTCTCTACTGATGACGGTTAATAAACCAGAAACACGTGTCTAGAGATCAGCATTATCTGCGCCAACCTTGGCGAAATACTCGAAAATATCGGAGCGAGCTTCAAGAGACTGCATTTACCAGAATGCCAGGGGCGAACCTTGCCTGAGAGGTCAGCGGTGTGCTCCCACATCCTGTTGTCTATTTAAAGTACTCTCGTGAGATATTGAGATGACAAGCTCGTGGGTGAAGCACCTGCACGCCGCGAGCTCGTGGATGAAGCACCTGCGCGCCAGTGAGAGGTACCAGACTTAATATAATGTTTGTCAGCCTACTCAGCAAACCCCAAAATAAAGACTGTATTCTCTACTGATGACCATTAATAAACCAGAAACATGTGTCTAGAGATCAGCACTATCTGCGCCAACCGTGGCGAAATACTCGAAAATATCGGAGCGAGCTACAAGAGACTGCATTAACCAGAATGCCAGGGGCGAACCTTGCCTGAGAGGTCAGTGGTGAGCTCCCACATCCTGTTGTCTATTTAAAGTACTCCAGTGAGTCATTGAGCTGACGAGCTCCTGGATGAAGCACCTGCGCGCCAGTGAGAGGTACCGGACCTGATATAATGTTTGGAATCCTACTCAGCACACCCCAAAATAAAGACTGTATTCTCTACAGATGACGGTTAATAAACCAGAAACACATGTCTAGAGATCAGCATTACCTGCACCAACCTTGGCGAAATACTCGAAAATATCGAAGCGAGCTACAAGAGACTGAATTTAACAGAATGCCAGGGGCGAACCTTGCCTGAGAGGTCAGCGGTGTGCTCCCACATCCTGTTTTCTATTTAAAAGTACTCCCTCGAGTCATTGTGCTGGCGAGCTCGTGGATGAAACACCGGCGTGCCAGTGAGAGGTACCGGACCTGATATAATGTTTAGCAGCCTACTCAGCAAACCCCAAAATAAAGACTGTATTCTCTACTGATGACGGTAAATAAACCAGAAACACGTGTCTAGAGATCAGCATTATCTGTGCCAACCATGGCGAAATACTCGAAAATATGGGAGCGAGCTACAAGAGACTGCATTTACCAGAATGCCAGGGGTGAACCGTGCCTGAGAGGTCAGCGATGTGCTCCCACATCCTGGTGTCTATTTAAAGTACTCTCGTGAGCTATTGAGATGACGAGCTCGCGGATGAAGCACCTGCACGCCAGTGAGAGGAACGGGACCTAATATAATGTTTGTCAGCCTACTCAGCAAAACCCAGAATAAAGACTGTATTCTCTACTGATGACCGTTAATTGTAGTGTAGTTCCTATTTTCCCAATAGGCCTGTGCATTGAAATAACATAAACAGTAGTATGGACGTAGAAGTGCGGATCTTCCAGGTCTCCACTGACAATGCTAAACTTAATTGGGTTTGTTACCAACTAGCTCAGAGGTCACTGGAAACTTTCTTGACTGAATAGGAAGTAATCAGCTTCCCTGGTACAGACAAGAAGGGATTCAGTTTTCCAACAACCGCATAAACATGACAACTTTGCTCCTTAGAATAAGAGTCAATCTCTAGAGTCGTGTGAAACAATAGACAGTTATTTTACTCAGTCAGTTTTGTGCAGATTACTTTCACCAATATGCAGAGAATAGAGAGACAGGCGTGTTCAATAGAAAGGTATTATTTATTGAACAGTCTTTCTTCTCATACAAGAGAAATGAATTGCCACAATTGCAAGACTAGGTATTATAAAAAGTGCGTACAGTAGAATGAGGATTGCGAAATAATACTGTAAAAGCATTGATATGGTTTCTTAGCCATACAATGGTTTAAAATGAATAAAACATATATACATTAGGCTAACGTACTCAACTGTTGCTTCTAACTACGCCTACCCCAGTGTACCTGACCTAAGCCTAATACTTGGGAGGGAGTAAGTAAGTAGCAGTTTTAGGTAAGTTGGTTTTGCCAAGGTTTGCTTCAAGAATTCTCTCTAGGGATTTAGTCAACACCATACCTCTGGAATAGAATGTTGGAGGTCTTGTATCTCCTTCCAGGGCTCGATATCCCAGTCACTCGCAAGAGTAGGCTGGAAACGTCGGAGCTGGATTTTCTCGGCAAGAGAAAAGAGGGCGTCTCTCTCAGCGCGTCGAGGAGGAGGAGGAGGGGCAGCGTCCGTGGGCAGCTTGTATCTGCTGGGCTCTGCAGGGGACAGCTGTTCTGCTCCATTGTTCACCACACCATCGCTATCATCGAAGTCGTTGAGGCAGCGATAGCATCAGCATCAGCGTTTGCTTAAGGCAACGTTGGTAATATTTATACCTGAAAGGTGCCTTGTTTGACGTAAGTTTTTGGACATAAGACGTCAATAAAGATGTCACTAGGAAGTGATCGTCTCTCAGTGCTCATTAGAGTTCTATTACTAATCAAAACATAGCAAGTGGGGCTTTCCCAGGTTGCTGAGTTTTATCTTGTTGAAGAACTCAGAGTGTAATCTAGGAATCTTAGATAGCGGCTTTCGCTGTGTCATTTGCTCTAATGAGCTGCAGAGGAAGCTGCAGAGGAAGAGATTCTGAAATGTGGCACTGATCGTGTGAGGCCAGAGACGAGGTTCTGAATATTGCATTTGATCTTTTATGCCAATATAGGGGTACAAAGGGATTATAGCCGTATAGGGGCATAAGATCACAGTATTGATCGGGGTCCTAGATTATAACGCGACACCCACTCCACGAATTTATGTCCATCAATTTACTAAAACTATAGCAAAAGATGCATGTGTAACATTACCCACCCCAAAATACATATATGCATTTGAAATGGCGTATCTGAAATACGTGGTAATTTTGGTTATTATTGTTATGTCTCTAGAATTACCTAAAAATAGAAGCTTCTGTTCTTTATGAATAGGTCTACTTTAAGCAAATAATTTTTCGTGCCAGAAAAAGGTAAATATTGTTAAAAAGTGTTCAATTCAAAAAATAAATTCTTGTTGAATGGGGGAATAGAGTTCCAACGCTTTTCAGCAGTTTTTGTTGATCAAAACTGAAGGCCAAATTCAGAGTTCATGGGAACGCTGTGTGTGGGAATGATTTTCTAAAGTTATTGTTTCTGTTCAGGGGAGAACATCATATCAGACAGGCTCTCAAAAAATTGGTCTACAAAATCAGGTTACAGTTCGACCAAGTTCGATAGTGCTGTAACTTGGCAGGTGTGAGAATGATTGCTATCATCAAAGTCTGGATCAGCAATGCTCACAGAAGGTCGTACCTGGGTGATGTTGCTTTTATTTTTCGCTCCACTGTCACCACCTAGTCGTAGCACAGGAGTCTCAACGAATGCCATCATCAGGATAGGTAGCCGCTGGGGACAACACAATACGTGAGCCGTTATCGGACTTAGCAAAGTATCGACATCCGTTGGTACTGCTGATGGAAGTGCAAGACAGATGTCCAACACGCACTCATCTCTGCATAGCATACATCAAAGCACAGGTAAGATGCAGGTCTGCCATATAGGTCTGAATGAAAGAAACCAGGTCATGTTCAGATCTCTCAGCCTGGCCAATCCAAGGACTCTAGTTATTCTGTCCCGGTAGCGTATTGCTAGGATCGTTTCTTCCATCCTTGTAGGAGTCATGTCTGAGCTTTGGCTTGCCATATCGGAGCAGGAGGGTCAAAAATAAAATGCCTGCTACAAGTCCCAAAATCAGGGGTATGCCGCCAAAGACTGAATGGACAAAATTGGGAATGATTCCCAGAATTGCTCTGAATGGTGTTAGCAGTCCCGTAAAAATCGGCCTAAATATGCCTGGGATGCCTATGGCGCTAGACATGTTAAGGATTTGGCAAAGCATTTCTGTGAAATGCACAGGGCAATTTGTTGATAAAAGGTCATGTTTCTCCGAGGCCGTCCTTGCAACTTGGAGATCATACGTCTCTTTCGATGACGTGATGGGCACTGTTGTCTGCAAAAGCACAGACTTCATTCTGCTTAAAGTATCAATTCGTATAGAAGAGAAATTCAGACGAGGCCATAAGGGAGTCTCGGAGTCTCCAGGGCCGTTTGGAAACAATGCTTGCATACAGCATTTGACCATGGATGTTACGCTTACGAGATAGGCTTTTCCTGGCAAAAGGCCACAACAGCTGTGATCCGTTATTAGAATGTAACTCCCGTTCGAGAGCTGCTTAAAGAAAAGCTCTATCTGCGTTGCAGGTGTGACATGTTGGTGGCATGAAAGGTTGTTTGAGTTACCCTCACAGGCTCCGTGTAAATTAATACCCTGGCACAAAAGTATACCGCTTAGTGAATGTTTACAGTTTTCACCACTAAGAAATACATTTTTGTTGCTGTCACTATAGCATGTGTGTGTGTATGGTAATTTCCATGTTGACTTAATGTATCCTTTACCCAATCGTTCATACTGACCAGTAGGTATGTATTCCAGGCAATTTTTAAATCGGAAAGTTGTTATCGGAATTGTGATAATCCCGTGTATTATCCATTCAATGACAGGACTTTCTGACATTGTCAAAGGTAATCTCTCAAGTTTTTCGATGGTCAGGATTGTATAGTCTGCTCCTTTCTGTGCCAAGCTGATTTGTTTATCAGTAAGGTTAAAGATGGAAAACAATGACGTTGTGATGATTAAACGCCAAGGCACATAGCCTGAACAAAGATTTTGCAGCGTCCAGCCTAACTCTACAATAGAACGCAATTGTGACTGGCCATGCTGTAACATTAGCAAGTCTTTGTCTATTGTCTCAAAGGCAGATGATACAATGCTGTCCAGTGAATATATTCTGGAGGACAGAGTCATTAACCCATTGTCCACAACAGAAAGTGATTTTTCCAATTTAATACGATCAATTTCTCGTATTTTTTCAGCTGTTTCAATTTGTGTAACTTTCCAAGCCTCGTTGTATGCCGCATAGATGCTGGTCGCTATGAAACGCTTTTGACGCTGTTTGCGTGGTCCCAGAATGAAATCGCGCAAATCAGCACCATCTTTAAGTAAAGATAAGTGTTGCTTAATTTCAGCCAGTGTGGATGATTCTAGCCATTCAAGGCACAGCTTCCCTACACTGTATGTTGTTACTATTCCCGAATGTTGTCTCTGGGAGTATCTAGGGTCTGGTCTGGTCATTGTTAGCCCCTGTGTTTTATTCAGGAATCTATCTTGACAGTTGTTTGTTTCAGTAGTCCAGATTAACCACTTTTTCCAATCAGGATGTGTTCTGTTTAAATGTAAAATTTTAGATACGTCTATCTCAATATCTGTGGTTGCATTATCAGGTATTGGCTTCGGAATAGACGGTTTGTTAAGGTCTGTGATCTTAGCTTGGCCAAGACAGGTTGTTTGTTGAATTGTGTCATTTAAGAACAATATTTGCTCTGGGATCATGCAGGCTCGAAATAATGCTTCTAGGCCTTGTACCTGCCACTCTTTTGTACCCCAGATTGTTTTTGTTTCAATGTTATTTTTCCAATAATCAAAACCAAATGTCATCATTTTTTCATAAAATGCTTCTGAATATATCAATTTAGTATTTGTCAGCATTGTTTTCAATCCTGTTTTATCTAACAGTTTATAATAAAACGTTTCTGCATCACTCGTGTTAAACCCTGAGAAGTACTAACATTTCTCATAGAATGTTTTAGAACTGCTTTTAGGTGGAGTAGCACAATGTTCCCATTGGTTATACTTAAAGACATTTCTAGGTTGTGCAGATTTATGCAAGTAATGATCACCATAGTGTGTGTAGCAGAACATCTGTTCATAACTAGACGAACCTTGTAAATAATCATGATCTGTGAATCTTGCTGCCATTACTAAATCAGACATCATATTATTAATACTTTCAAAGTCCCAATCATCAGAGAATGTACTAGGTTTTACAAAGTCACTTAAGGAAACCTTGAATTGATGAGGATACTTCAGGATTTCGACCGGACCATATATTTCATAGTCAGGTTTGTCCCATACTACCCCCCTGGGTATTGGAATGGCTGTGACGTTTACTGTTGACAGTTCTCTTTTCTTCACGTGGGATGATCTGTGTGGTTTGAGGACTAAGTTGATGTTCTGACTTGCTGTGTCCATTGTACTATATTTTCCCTCAATGAATTTTCCCAAACAAAGTACCATGATGAGCCAAAGCAGGAGGAAAAAAATACCTAACCAAACCAGAACTCTAACCATGGAGAAATAAGGTAAATTTCCTTGAGTTGATGAAAGAATTCTGTTGATTTTTCTTTAAAAGTCTTTTTTGTTTCTGGCATCACTTCGGGGTTGCTTTGATCCTCAGAAACGTTATCGAAGTTGATGAAGTAGCCAGAGGCAGTTCTGTCAATTGTTGGGATTGTTCTTTCAATTTGTCTTTCGGTAGCACATTCTGATGCCACATCATTGTAGACTGGTGTTTCTTGACAAACTGTTTCAATCTGTGTCTCAAGAGGCACGAGTTCCATGGCATTATTGCATAGTCCGTCTCTGTGCACTGCAGGCTGATCAAATGTGATTAGTATTTCAGTTTGAACCTCTTGGATTGTTGCACGTTTGGGTATTCTGTTGTTTCTCGGGAGTCCACTGGGCCTACTGTTGATTATAGGCCACATGCTTGTGGTTTTACCAGGTCAATTGATACAACTCTGTTCTCCTTTTTACCAGCAAGGGGCGGTAGTACTACTGATCATGTTCCGTTGATTGCTAAGACAGGTACTGCTTTTCTGTAAGAAGGCCCAAATTCCTTCTTCACCGCTATTTTTTCTCTGACTAGATCCCCAATCTTTGGAATCCAGACAGGCCTTGCTGGGGCTGGTGGTGCCTCGTCAGTGGTAGCTGGCTGTTGCTTTAACTTTATGTTGCTTAAGGATTTTCTTGTTTCATTCAAGTCCTGTAAAACAGCCAAACGATCTTTGATGTCAAAGTCTGTTTTCTTATCTTTTACCACTGATACCTGACTATCTAAGTCCTGAATTTGCATTCTAGTTCCGAACAATAGTTCGTATGGGCTGAAACCTTTTCGAGAATATCTTGGCAAGTTGTTTAGACTTAACTGGACACTTATTAAATGTTTGACCCACCCAGCAAATGAACCTAATACCTTCGCTGTTATAGATTGCTTTATGTCCCGGTTTTTTCTTTCTACCACACTGTTCCCTTCGGGGTGTGACGGACAAGAATACCGCAACCCAACTCCTATGCTGGCCATGGCCTCCTTATAAGCTCGAGAGCTGAAAGCAGGACCCTGGTCAGAATGGAACATGGCAATTGCGTATGTGCCGATAAAGACTCACAGATCTTTTATAACCGTTCTGGCGTCAGCCGAGCGCTGGGGCCACATTTTTTAAGTGTGTTTAGTCTTAATGATTAATAGGACGCTGGATGGCAGGTAGACAGCAATATGCCTACCATGGCATTAATGCGCTTGACTCATTGCTGCGATCTCTGTCGCAGTCCGGGCAGTTCTTTACATATTTGTAGTGGTGTAGGTTCATTCCTGGCCACCAGTACACTGATTGTAATTCTTTCGGAGATTCCTTCATCTGTATGTGCCTTGGACCTTCACCCATGTGTGCGTCTGCTATTAATAATTTTCTCTGGTTCATGTTTGGAATCACCCTATCCCCCACTCCAGGGATTCGAGCAAAAGGAACGGAGTTTGCATCAATTACGTATGCATAATTGAGTGGATAGTTCACGGGTAGCGCTGCACAGTCGCCTTTTACGGACGTTTTTACTGCCAGCATGGTTTCCCCGTCTATGTATTTTTCTGAACGTTTTTTTGTGGCTACGGAAGCCGGTTTAGTTGCTTCCGCTGTGGCTGTATTAGCCAATGAATTCCCTGCAACGTGAACGGCATCACGTCGATGACTCAGAGTGTGTATCATGTGAGTCTTTTGTAGTTCTTTCTGTAAAAGAGCTACCTGTTTCCAAAGCATTTTATGCTTTATTGTGGCGCCTGTGTCATCTTTGTAATCATTTTGAATCCAGCTCTGCAACTTATTATTGTAAGAGTTGATGCAAAAATGCGAATAGCACACGATTAGTGTCGGGAATTCACGTTCTGCATTTTCAAGCGCCATCTTTAAAGATCTGATTTCAGCTCTCTGAGCCGAACAGTTTCTTACTGATTCAGTTTTTGTTATTTTCGGTCTGAATTTACCGCACAGCCAACGACCTTTAACAATCGCACAGGCTGCATCATAGGATTTGTTCTCTACGTTGAAATGCTGTACAAATCTATCTGTATAGATTATACAGGCGTACTGTGGGAGAGGCAGAAGTTCGATTGGCAGAGGATATTCTTCTTCATATTCTAAATCATTCAGTTTTTCGAATTGTGGGGCGAAATAGTATTTCACGTCATCCGCTCCAAGAGAATTTACACACTGTATCCATTTCGGATCCAGTGACACTGTAGGCAGGTTTACTGGGCTGAATAGCGCCTCGAAGGCGGATTCCGCTGTGAGGATATTGATCCTTTTGCCGTGTGCTAGTTCTCGTTCATTCGCTAATGCAGTTTCTACTGCTTTCACAGTATTTTCTGTTGGACTGAATGTTTTTTCTGCTTGTGTGTACAAGTGAGATTTAATTGAAATTGGTACCTTTTCTCCCTCATTAGAGGTCAGGTACGTGAATCCGCATCTTCCTGGGATGACTCGGATTACAAGATCGCGTATGTTGTCACGTGTATCTAATTTTCTTTTTGCTAACATCTCTGTTTGCAGTGATCTCAAAATTTCTGTGTGTTTTTGAGTCCAATTGATTGGTTTAAAATCAGGTTTAATTAGTTCATAGAGAGGTTTAACCCTCTCTGCGTAATTTAGAATGTAAGTTCTACCAAAATTCAGAAAGCCTAAAATTGATTGTAAGTTCTTCAGCGTTTTTCGGTGCTTGGAGTACAGCGCACTTCTCTAAGAAGTTGTCCGCTAGGCATTTTCCTTCACTTGATAATTCGTATCCTAAAAATAATACTGTCAGATGGGCAATTCAAGACTTTTTAAAGTTGAATTTGTAACCCTCTGCTGCGAACCCAAGCATAATGGTGTTCACTCTTTTCAAGTGAGTCTCCAAGTCGTCGTCTGTGAGATAGATATCATCTACATAAGATAATACCTCATCATCATACATTTGTAGTAACTCTGTTACTCTAGCTGAGAATAGTCCTGGGCTGTTCTTGAATCCCTGTGGGAGCCTACAGAAATTTTACTGAGACCCCATTACTGAGAAAGCGGTCAAGTATCTGCTTTCTGGTGCAATGTTTTGCCAAAAGAAACCATTAGATATGTCCAATGTCGTTTTATATTTTTTCCTAACTATGTTATTCATTAGTGCAGCACTATGCGAATTTTGTACTGCAAATGTTTTGCAACATGCATTAAGGTGCTGTAGTCCAAAACTAGACAATATGAATTGTCTGGTTTGGAGACAGGAAACAAAGGATTGTTCATTTGAGAGGTGTATGTTTCAATCACACCCTGGTATTCAAGTTGATCTAAAATCTCCCTGACTTGTTTTTTAGCTTCTTGCTTAATGGGATACTGCCTTTGTGCAGTCGGTTGACTTTTTAACTGGTTTTTGTGAGGAGGAGAGTCCTCATCCCATTCTACATGATTTTTATATAATGCTGGTGCCTGGGCTACTGCCCATTTCCTTGCATAAGTATATTTTTTGTGAATCGGAATGTGATTCGAGAAGGCAGGCATAATCATTTCTTCACCACGAGGGCACTCCCTGACAAACTCTGGGGGCCAGTCTTTTTCAGCTAACAGGATACCATAGCCTTTTGAGAGTTTATCCCAAAATGGACCCCTTATTTTCCTAGTCTTATCACCCTCTATATGCAGTGTTACTTCGTATATCTTATGGGGCTCGCTAACTCTGGTGTCGGCAGTTTCAACCTGAATGTATTCATTTGTGTCCACTGTCTCCAGATGACTCATCAGGATCTTTTGAGCTATACTGATTTCTGCTGCACTGTCTAGCATTGTCTGTGCCCACTCCCCGTTTTTCAACTGTGTCCTCAGTATTCTCTGCATGTTCGATTACTCTAATACTGGCTATCTTCTTTTTGGGAATTGTAACATTTTACTTTGAGCAGGTTCCTTGTCTTTGGACTTGGTGTGCTCTCCTGGGTCTGACCGTCCTCTTCTTTCCGATTTCTGCGAAAAAGATCAAGAGGGACGTGTATCAATACTTGATATCTATCAGGCTTTTTCAAATTATCCCTATTTCTAAGGTTATATCTTTTCTCAGAGGGCTCCCTCTGGGGAGACTGGTGTTCTCGAGTCGGAGTTCTTTCCCTCCGTCAAGGAGACCTTCCTCTGGACTGGAAAACTTTTTCCTTGGGAGTGGATTGTTTATTTACATCCCAGTTCTTTTTAGGAGTGTTTGAATTATTTTTAATAAATATTTTTACTAACTCTCTATATGCCTTTGTTATTTCTCTTATTTTAACTAAGAGTTCTTCACTTGACATTTTATCAATGTCTGGATGTGGTGTGTAGCTGGTTAGAACCAGCCACGTTGCTCCTGGTCTACCTAGTGGACCGAGCCTGGTAATATGATCATTATGTTTTAGGGCGCCTTTAAACCAGAGCAGGTGCTCTTGGAATTTTAATGGGATTTCAATCTCCTCGAAAGGAACGTACTCTTCCGGTGGATCCCCTATTTTGTAATAGTGGAACTCGTGTGTTGCGGCGTTTGCCGCTGGAAATTTGATCCAAGAATAGAATACCTCTGTCTGCCGATATTCGTGTGCCTCTATCACGAAGACAACTGTGCCACCTTGTGTGGTCAGTCAATTTTCTATAAGTTTTGACGTTATAGATTTTCTTAAATGTGCCGGGATGATTATTGCACCCGGTTCAGTAATACCGGCGTCCCGTTGATTTGCATCTACTGCGGTTTCAACGGTCCCGTTTTCAGTGTCTGACATTTTACTGTCAGAAAGGTTTTGCAGAGCAGGTCTCCAAGGAGACAAAGATTAGGTGCACAATATTTTGGAACACTGTATCCTTCAACGTTGAATAAACCAGAGCTTTACATAGGAATCTCTTCCTACTAAGGTCGGGTGGATTTTAACCTTTCACCCACTCCAGACGTCTATTGGAGTATTTACGGGAGAAAGGGGTCTGTGTGAAAAATGTACGACTGAGTTACTCTAACGTCTTGCGTTAGTTTTATCGCCTTACCAAACGTTGGGCGCCATGTAGTGTAGTTCCTATTTTCCCAATAGGCCCTGCGCATTGGAATAACATAAACAGTAGTATGGACGTAGAAGTGCGGATCTTCCAGGTCTCCACTGACTATGCTAAACTTAATTGGGTTTCTTACCAACTAGCTCAGAGGTCACTGGAAACTTTCTTGACTGAATAGGAAGTGATCAGCTTCCCTGGTACAGAAAAGAAGGGATTCAGTTTTCCAACAACCGCATAAACATGACAACTTTGCTCCTTAGAATAAGAGTCAATCTCTAGAGTCGTGTGAAACAATAGACAGTTATTTTACTCAGTCAGTTTTGTGCAGATTACTTTCACCAATATGCAGAGAATAGAGAGACCTTCAATTCATTATTTTTCACCACTATATTCTGTCCATTCGATATTTTGTCCATTCTATATTTTGACTTCGATATTAGTGCTATTCTATATTTGTGATTCGATATTATGTCTGATTACCTACGGTGGACTCATTCTGTTGTCTATTTAAAGTATTCATTGAGCTGACGAGCTTGTTGATGAACCAGTGGGTAAACAGACATAATATCGAATCACAAATATAGAATAGCACTAATATCGAAGTCAAAATATAGAATGGACAAAATATCGAATGGACAGAATATAGTGGTGAAAAATAATGAATTGAAGTAAGTAATGTAATATCGATTTTTAAAATATAGAAAGTTAAAATATCGAAGTATATAATATAGGTATAAAAAAATATCGAATTTTTGCTTAATTTAATTCTGTAGCGGGTTGTGGCTTTATAGGGGAATAGGGTGGGAAGTAATTCAATTGTAATTAATTAAATATGTTAATTTAATTATTGGTATTAATTTTGAATTAATTGTTGATTAATTTTTAATTGGTAATTAATTAATTTTCAATTGGTTATTAATTTTAATGAATTAATTAATTGTTAATTATGTTAATTTAATTATTTTCTGTAGCGGGTTGTGGGTTTATAGGGGAAGTAATTTAATTGTAATTAAGTAATTAATTTTTATTTATATATTGGTAATGATTGTTAATTTGTTGTTAATTAATTGTTAATTGGTAATTCATTCGTATTAATAGGACATTAATGTTAATAACTAATATTTATTTGTATTTTTAATTGATAAAATATTACATAATATTAAATTGGTCATTTTTTTTTTTATTGTGATTGATATTTAATTTATTTTTATTATATGTTAAATCTTGCCTTTCCCTACTGTTAAACTCACTAGAGTTGGAATTGTAATTTTTATCCCTACGCTATCCAACCCTTTCCCTACTGTTGCACTCTCTGGAGTGGGAATAGTAATTTTTACCCGTACGGTATCCAACGCTTTCCCTACTGTTGCACTTACTGGAGTGGGAATAGTAATTTTTACCCATACGCTATCCAATGGTTTCCCTATTGTTGCACTCTCTGGAGTGGGAATAGTAATTTTTACCCCCAAGCTATCCAACGCTTTCCCTACTGTTGCACTCTCTAGAGTGGGAATAGTAATTTTTACCCATACACTTTCCAACGCTTTCACTACTGTTACACTCTCTGGAGTGGGAATAGTAATTTTTACCCCTATGCTATCCAACACTTTCCCTACTGTTGCACTCTCTGGAGTGGGAATAGTAATTTTTACCCATACGCTATCCAACACTTTCTCTACTATTGCACTCTCTGGAGTGGGAATAGTAATGTTTACCAACCCGCTATCCAACACTTTCCCTACTGATGCACTCGCTGGAGTGCGAATGGAAAGGGGCGACCACTCGGTCCCCCCGACCCCCCCGGGAAGCCATTTTGGGCGGGAGGCAAGTCTCGGCTGGTATGCCCGAAGCGGCGTAGCCGGGGCGCACCTTTTCCCGCCCAAGAGGGGGTTGTCCTAGACACCAACACCGCTAGCCACGCCCTGGAGGCAGATTGGAGGTGGGTCCACGCCCGCCCGAAGAAGGATAAAAGGAGCGACAAGCCAAGGAAGCATCCTTTTGTTCCTGTGCTCTGAAGCTGCACCTCCCCGTTGCACGTGAGCTCGAGACGGAACGAAGATCCATTTTTGAGGATTTAATCTTGTGTTTCTTCTTTCAGTGAGTTCGGAGCTTCCTGGCCTTGGACCTTGCGGAGTATACGTGGACGATGCCTAGCAAGAAGGTCGGAAAGAGGGTCGGGACCGATCAGATGCTTCGTATGCTGATGAAGGACATGGCAGATATGAAAAAGCAGATGGCGATAATGAATGGTACGGGGGGACCTAAGAAAGTCATCGGACCAGCATTGCCGGGAGTGGTCCCTAACGGGAGAGGTAGAAGGGCCAGGAGGGGAGCGTCGGGTGGTGAGGCCCCGGTTCCCGAAGCACCCCCTACGCACCCGGTCTCTCCGATTGAGGCCCCGACTCCGGTCCCAAACGTGGGGCAACCGATCCCGGTGGTAGTCACTCCTGTGAACGGGGAGGATATGCCTCCTGAGCTGGCTGCCCAGTTGGCGGCATGGTTAGGCAAAGAGAACGAGGGGGCCACGGCTGATGAAGCCAGGGCGATAATGAAGCAGTTGCGGCAATCGAAAGATGCTGCAAAGGCACCGTGTCCTTTTGTTTCCCCGCAGACTCCCGTGGAACAACCAGTATCGGGCGTTGGTTCGGCAGGAACTACGGTCACAGTGGCCGGTTCAGGTAAGCAGCATTTGCCGATTGCGGGGGAGGGATCGGTACCTTCAAGGAGGGAAAAAGTTGTTCAGCATATCCCGATTGAGGTAAAAGAAAGGATATGGGCTGATAAATATGTGAACATGTTTTCCTTGTTGACCGATCACTATGAGATTGAGCATGTAAAAAATCAAAAAGAGTTTCTGCATCCTAGTGTATGGCGCGCCAAAATGGCCGGTTTTAGAGTGGATGAATCGATAAGCAATTGGGGCAGAGCATTTGGTATGTTCACTGCAATCATGGGGGAACGTAGGCCTGAATTATTGGTGGAATTAGCCGTTTATCAGACACGTATCATGGAATTTTATGAAACGTATGGTGGCAATCAATGGTTTTGTTACGATAGCATATTTCGTAAGTCCAAGGAGCACGACTCATCCCTGACGTGGGATTGTTTCGACTCCATTTCCTGGCAAAAAATGGAGAAGTCAGGCACGGCGAAGCCGCCATCTTTGGGGGGAAACATGGTTGAGTCTTCCCGCCATTCGTCTGGGGCGCCCTTTCGGGCGGGATCAAGCAATGACCAGCACACAAGGAATAATGGCAACTCAGGTAAAAAAGGGGTCTGCTGGAGCTTTAACAGAGGCAAATGTACTAGGCCACAGGGATCTTGCAGGTTTAGGCATGAATGTGCTGGGTGCGGGCAGTCCTCGCACCCCGAGACCATGTGCAGAGCCAAAAATGGTGATACGGGAAGTAGAGGGGGCGCCAAACAGGTCTGAAATAGTCCGAAGGGCGCCTCTCCCTACCCCGATTGATATCATGGCAATGATTCCTTGGCTGAACGAATATCCGGATCATATCTCCGCTGGGGTGTTGCGAGATGGTTTTTCGTATGGTTTCCGCATCCCGGCGGGGGATTTTCAGGGTAAAGCGCAATGTAGGAACCAACTGTCGGTTCTGCAGAATGCGGCGGTGGTACAAGCAAAGATTGGGAAGGAGGTGACCCGAGGTCGGGTTGCCGGCCCATATGACATGCCGCCAGTTGCTAATTTTGTTTGTTCGCCTCTGGGAGTGGTCCCCAAAAAGGACCCAGGGGAATTCAGGTTGATACATAATTTGTCAGCTCCAAGGGGTCTTTCGGTGAACGATGCGATTGACCCGGGAGTTTGTTCGGTGCGGTACGTATCTTTTGATGAGGCTGTCGCCATGTTGAATCGCCTGGGGCCCGGAGCGCTGATGGCCAAATCGGACATTGAGTCGGCGTTCCGGTTGCTCCCGGTACACCCAGATGATCAGCGTCTCCTTGGTTTCATGTTTCAAGGACGCTACTACATGGATAAATGTATGCCAATGGGTTGCTCCATCTCTTGTGCGTATTTTGAGAAATTCAGTAGTTTTTTGCAATGGGCGTTCACAAGAACAACAGGGTTTACACATGTTATGCATTATCTTGATGATTTTCTATTTCTGGGGGCAGCCGGGGACATAGAATGTGCACAGGCTTTGAATGAATTTTGTGATCTCATGACTCGCTTTGGCGTGCCATTGGCACCAGGTAAGACAGTGGGCCCGGCTACTTCGCTCGAGTTTCTTGGAATAGAGCTCGACTCCGAAGAGGGGTGCTTCCGTTTGCCTAAGGAAAAGGTAACGAAATTTAAGGCATCGCTTGAAACATGTATTAGCGAGACGAAGGTAAATTTGCATCAGTTTAAGCAGGCTGTGGGTCAGCTGAATTTTGCCCTTAGAGTGATACCGATGGCTCGCCCCTTTTCCCGCTCTATTGCTCAAGCCATGGTCGGCCTTAAGGAAGGGCACCACCGCACAAGGCTCTCGGCAGAGGTCCGCCAGGACATGCGCATATGGTTGGCATTCCTGGCGGATTTTAACGGTCGTGTCGTGTGGAACAAACCAGCGGTCTCCTCCGTGGAGCTGGGGTTGTGGACTGACTCGGCAGGGAGTGTGGGCTTTGGCGCCATCTTGGGTAATCATTGGTCAGCACGAACCTGGCCGGCATGGTGGCACGAGAGTGGGCTGACAGGTAACATTGGGTTTCTCGAACTGTTCCCTATTCTGGTGGCCTTAAAAACATGGCCTGAGGAGTTTTGTGATCGCTCTGTGGTGTTCTGGTCTGACAATATGACCGTGGTTGAGTGTATCAATAGTCAGGCAGCCCGCTGCAAATGGATCTTGAGACTGTTGAAGGAAATTGTCCTGCTGTGTATGGGACTAAACGTCCACTTTAGGGCAAGACATGTGCCAGGGGTGTTAAATCAGGCATCTGATGCGCTTTCTCGTTCCCGTATGCAGGCCTTCTGGGGTTTTCTGCCCTCAGCGGACCCGGTGGCGGCACCATTTCCCGAAGCTCTCTGATCTCTCGGTGCCCCGGACTACAAGACCTCGTGGGAGAGAGTCTAGCACCCAGGACAAGGAAGGCTTATGAAGGGGCGTTCCGTTCTTATTTGTCCTTTTTGGGTTCAGCTAGGGGGGAGCTTTGGGGCCAAGAAGAGTATGTCCTGAACTTTTTGTTGTCATTACATCAGGCAGGCAAATCAGTGGCTACGGCCAATAGGCACCGGGCCGCCATTTCTTTCATGGCACTGTCGTAATTGGCATGGCCGCATTAGCGATTAGCTGAACCTACACGTTGTCCTCCTTTAACTTGGCTATATATGAAAACGCCATTTTGAATGTTGCGGCGGCCATCTTAGACCATAAGCGGCCTCGTGGCCGGCGTGCCCTTTAGTCCGTTGTCCGTTCCACTGACCACTTCAGTCTGCCCAGCAACAGGCTATTTTTAGTACTGGTCAAGCTGCACATGCGCAGTTCCAACTGACCAGTAAGCCTTTAGGAATGTGCGCCAAACTGACCAGCGGAGTTGTGCCCCCTCCAATGAGCTGGCAGTATTCCAAAACATGACCATATATGTCCTTAAAATGTGTTCTAACTTGTGCCGCCTATCTTTTATTGCCCCAAAACTGTATATAAATCGGGGTCACACCGGTGTTCGGTGTGATACCTCTTGCATTACCGAAGGGTGCTGTTTGAGTGTACCACCACCCCATGGGGTCTTAATAAATTTGTTCTTTGCCTTTTACAGTTTCCGTGCCAACAGTTCTTGAGTGTAAGTGGGTTATCTTCGGAGCATGTAGGCCTTGGGAACCCTGATTACTTCAAATTGGCGACCACGAAGGGACTCATCGGCGACTCGGATGCCCGAAGGAGAGGTCGTGACGAAGGCTTGGAAACTCGCCATGGACGCGCGCTGCCACGAATGACCCGAGTCTTGGCTGCCACGGTGTTTCTTCCTTTCCTTCCGATCTGACCTTCCAGGTGGCGCCGGTCTCCGACTGAGTTTTCGAGTGTCTGCGTTGCTGAGAAAGTGCCGTTTGGCTGATTTGGCTTACAAGACCTTGGCAGTTGGAATCTGGGCATTTGAGAATTTGGGTAAGATTTGTGTTCGGTAAGGTAGTCTTCGAACGCTTACTGAAGTTCTATGATTTGTGTTCGGTAAGGTAGTCCTCGGACGCTTGCCGAAGTCCTACGATCTACGTTTTGATTTGAGTTAGCTAACATTGTGACTTTGTGATCTTTGAACTTATATGTGTAGTGCACTTCACATAGGCAGGCATGTAGAGATGTTTCTCTAATTTTGTTTTTTTCCTCTGAGCGGCACAGTTGTGTGAAGTACTGTAAGTGCCATTTTGAACGGTGTCACGCTTTCGTGATACTTTTGAACATGCCTGTTTTCAGCACACTCCGAGGGATGTGCTGTCTTGGAGAGGGTACCACAATTAGGTTAGCGGAAGCACAGCCGGCTCCCCCAGAGGGAACACCAAATCGTGAGATGTACATCAAACTAGGCCTTACCCCTATTATGTACAGCAAATTATGGCATAAGTATACAAAGGCCGATCCTGAATTGCAATGGCCTCTACATGGGTCGTTCGATTTACGAAAAGTACAGTTTGTGGAGCAATGTTTGTTTCAACGCAGGTCTAGATAAAACATGTTTGATTGTGTGCGAATGTGGGAGAAAGCGGTGCGTGAGCGTATGAAGCGTGAAGTTGCCTTGGCGGACAAAGAGCAGCACAAGGCTGCTCGGGATAAGGCTTTACAGCTTGAGGAAAAGGAGGCTCAGGAGAAGAAAGAGAGGGAGGAACGGGAACGTAAATTGCAAACGACTGGTCAATTTCCTATTCGCCGACCGCTTTATCCTGTCCTTAATAATGACATTGATGATTTTTCATTGTTAGATCGGTCACCGCCTCCGTACGTTTCGCCGACGGCACCAGCTGCAGATTCGGAGGATGATGGACAGGATAAGTCGGAACAGAAGGGGGTATCTGCTCTCAGGTTTACTACGGAGAGGTCCGCACATTTACGCAGTTGGGCTCGTAATGTGAATAAGAAATGTGTTTCTCAGGATGAGTTGCTTGCGGAGAAGAGGGTGTGGTCGGATCTTGAATTAATGTATTTTCTGTCTAGTTTGGCGGATGAAGTTGTTGCCGCGTATCGCGAACTTTCCGACACGTTAGAACCTAAATCGTTGTCAGTGTATCGTGAGAATTTGGTTAAAGGTGTATTTGATCTTGCAGATGTTGACGACCTATTCAAGCAACTGATCCAGCTGCGAGACGAGACAACCAGATTGCGGGAGGAGCGGAAAAGGAGGCAAAAGGAGTCCGAATTGGAGAATAATGGGCAGATTAAGGAGTGTTCTCTCCGGGGTTCAGATAAGAGTTTTGCATTGCATGTTATGCCTATGCGTGAAGCCGCACCCTTGTATGTTCCACCTAAAGGGGAAGGTACAGATGATGATAAATCGTCAAAGGATGCGAAAGGGTATTTTGTATATAACTGGGTATACACGCCTTGGAATAGAGCAGATGTTATGGCATTGAAAAATTCTCTACCTGATCTTCGGAAAAATCCGGCGGCATTTTATGAAGGGGTGGAAGGGGATATTTCGTCTTGTGTGATGACTCTTGTGGATATAGATTTGTTCTTTGGGCTAATTTTACCACCTGATATGTGGAGGCAGATTCGTAAAAATAATGATGAAACAATATTGGGGGGCACATGGAAAGAAATAAATGCTGCCGATTTAGATAGGAACCGGCATGTAAGCCTTGTCAGCTAATTCTAGATCTTCCGGCAGCTATCTTGATTGAATTAAAGACGCTTGTTCCCTCTAAAAAGATTGATTGGACTATGCTAACGTCGTGCAAGCAGAAACCCGATGAAACGGTCTCAGATTTCTTTACACGTTTTGAGGAGGCATTCCATGATTACAGTGGTCAATCTTTAACAGACGATACGGGTCGGCATCTGTTTGTAGATAAGTATGTGGCTAATCTCCTACCGGAGATTGCAAAACGATTGAAGTCGAGTGAAAGTTCCTGGGCCACGGCGACCCCTGCGTCCTTGTTAACTATGGCTCAGTATTATGAGCGGCAGGAATTGGAAGCTAAAGAAAGTGTTGAGAAAAAGGCGAAGGAATTGAAAACGAAGGTGATGTTGGCGCAGGTTCGGGGAACACAGGGTAGAGGGAATGATAGAGGTAGACGAGGTGGAGGAAATACGTCGTATGGTCGTACGGACATAGCGGAGGATCAGTGTGCCTATTGTAAGGAGTTTGGGCATTGGGCCGAAGATTGTCCGGTACTTCGTGAGCAGCGTAGTCAGCGTGGTCGAGGAGGCGGAAGGTCGAGAGGAGGTTATACGGGAGCGAGAGGTGGCGGAAGTGATCGTGGAAGGGTTGAGGAGAGGGGCCATGGCCAGGATGAACGAAACACGTTTGATAGGCGGAATCAATATCAGATTTCGGAGGGAGAGAATGTGGAACACCAGGATTATGTGCATGCATAGGACTGCGTAGGATGGGGTAAGGAATCAGTTGAAGTGCCGGTAGATCAGCAGGGTCCATATGTAACAGCGGGTATTCTGGGTTCTACTGATCAATTTCTAGTTGACACAGGAGCTACACGTAGCACTTTGTCGAAAAACTTGGTTCCGAGGGCTCCCCTGTCTGGCGAAATGATTACATGTGTAGGGTTTGATGGCACACCCTCCCCCAGCCCATTGTCCAAGCCCCTTGCACTATGTCTTGACAAATACTTTAGTTTTGGTCAATTTTTGATATCACCCCATACACCGGATAATATCCTGGGTATTGATTTGCTTAAATATTTTCGAGCTACAATACGTTGCGCTCCTGAGGGAGTGCGGGTTATTCTGAATGACAATTATCCTGATCCCGACAGGTTTTACGCCATCTCAGATATTTCAGCTTTGGCCTCTCTACCGCACACGTTATGGGCAACCTCAGATACGGATGTGGGAGAGATGCGTATTCCACCAATACATATTACTGTTAAGGAGGGGGCCCCTCTACCACGGTTGCCACAGTATAAGATCTCGAGAGAAGGTGAAATTGCGTTGACACATATTGTTCAGGATTTAATTTCTGCAGGGGTTGTGGAGGAGGTCCCTTATAATGTTTGCAACAGTCCTATTCTTCCGATTCTTAAGAGAGATACTGACGACAAAGTCTATCGCTTTATTATTGACTTGTGAGAGATCAACAAAATTGTCATTCCCCAATACCCGGTGGTGTCTGATATTACGACCTTGCTTACATTGGTCCCACCCACGGCCACCACGTTTAGCGTAATTGATTTAAAGAATGCGTTCTTTTCCATCCCTGTCCATCCTGATAGCAGATACCTGTTTGGCTTTACGCTAAATAATAAATCGTATAGATTTTGTCGTGTTCCTCAAGGTTATACTGAAAGCCCTAGCATCTACAGCCAGGCTTTGAAAAGGCAGCTGGATTCTTTTAAATTGCAGTCTGGCGTTGCTCTCATCCAGTACGTGGATGACCTTCTGCTTGCTGCTGACTCTTATGCACAATGTGAACAAAGTACACTTGCGTTGCTTTCCTTTTTGGCACAGAACAATCATAAGGTTTCGAAGAAAAAGCTTCAATACTGTAGACCTCAGGTGACCTACCTCGGTCATCTGTTGTCTAAGGAGGGGCGTGCATTAACATCTGATCGAATTCAAGCGATTTTAGACACACCAGTCCCCCGCACGCAGAGAGACGTACGTGCCTTCATAGGGTTGACGTCCTTTTGTAGACAGTGGATCATGGGTTTTTCACACATCATAAAACCCTTGCTAGCGTTATTGTCCAAAGCTACACCAATGCCCCTAGAATGGACAGATGAATGTCAGAGGGCTTTTGAACAGTTGAGGCAGGCCCTTTGTTCCGCACCCGTGTTAGGTACACCAGACTACACGAAACTTTTCACATTGTACGTGCACGAGAATGATGGGTGCGCGTTGTCAGTGTTAGTGCAATTACACGGGGATAAGCAGAGACCATGTGCATACTTCTCTGCCATTCTGGATCCTGTAGCGCGAGGATTGCCTGGGTGTTTTCGAGCGGTAGCAGCAACAGCAGTTGCCATACGACAGAGTGAGGGAATAGTGTTATCGCACAAACTGCTGGTGTTAGTTCCTCACGCAGTAGATGCTCTGCTAAACCAAACAAAGACCCAATACCTCACGAGTGCACGGCTAACAGGATATGAGCTGACACTTTTGGCGCCACATATTACACTGAAAAGATGCGCTACTTTGAACCCTGCCACTTTATTGCCCTATCCGGCCGAGGAGGGTCAGGAAGAAAAACATCACGATTGTGTTTTCCTGACCGAAGAACAGACAAAGGGTCGTGTCGACTTACAGGATGTGCCACTTCCAGATGTGGATGGGGAACTGTGGGTTGATGGATCGTGTGTAAGGCTGCCAGATGGTACGACTTCCGCAGCCTATGCGATCACGACACTTAAGACAGTGGTAGAAACAGCTAGGATACCACAGAAATCGGCTCAGGCAGCAGAGCTGATAGCCTTAACAAGAGCCTGCGAATTGAGTGTTGGCCTATGTGTGAACATATACACAGACAGCCGATACGCCTTCGGAGTAGCACATGACTTCGGGCTACTCTGGAGAGAGCGTGGGTTTTTGACATCTCATGGAGAACACATTATGCACGGAGAGCTAGTGCGTGATCTCTTAAATGCGTTGCTTGGCCCAAAGAAAGTAGCGATAGTAAAATGCAGTGCTCACAAAAAGATCACGGATAAAGTGGGCCAAGGAAATGCTTTTGCAGACAGTATAGCAAGACAAACGGCTATGTCCCGAACTAGCTCCCCCATGTATGTGGTACAATCGCAGGCTGAGCGATGGAGTGATGCTAGAGCAGAAATATTGGACATTCAAAAATCAGCTACTGAATCTGAACTTGCGGCATGGTTAGCAGATGGGGTACTAGATGACGAGGGTTGTTGGAGAAGCAAAGACATGGAAAAATGGAAATTGCCTGCGGCTTATTTGCAGACGATGGTCCAGATGACACATGGACTGGCGCATGTCGGAGCTCTTGCAATCACTCGGCTGTTAACACGAGTTTGGGAACATCCTGAGATTGCTAATACTGCGAAGAGAGTAGTGCAGACCTGCCTGGTTTGTTTACAACACAATCCTGGAAAGGGGACCCATACTCCGAAAGGAGGGTTCGTTCCACCTTCTGCACCATTTGAGGTACTCCAAATGGATTACATCCAACTCGAGCGCTGCAACAACCTGAAGTATGTCCTAGTGGTGGTATGTGCCTTTAGCAAATGGGTTGAGGCCTTCCCCACGAAAGACAATACGGCTTTGACAACAGCTAAGGTGTTGCTTAAGGAATTCTTTCCTCGCTTTGGAGTTTGTAAATTTCTGTGGAGCGATAATGGGCCTCATTTTGGTGGAAAGATTGTGGAGTATGTACTGAAGGGGTTAGGGATTCTGCAAAAGTTCCACGCTGTATTCCACCCTCAGTCGGCAGGTCTGGTTGAGCGGTACAATGCTACGTTGAAACTTAAGCTGGCCAAAATTGTGGCGTCTACATCGTTGAAGTGGCCAGACGCTTTGCAGCTAGCACTGCTCTCTATTAGATCAGTACCCCATTCACGGACTGGCCTTACACCCTATGAGGTGGTGTTTGGGCGCCCCATGAACATCTGGGGGGTGCCTAAGCCGCGACTAATACATGATGTGCCTTGTGTTATGATGAACGACTATTTGGCACGATTAACAAATGATTTACTCTCTATTCATCAACAGGTTCGAGAAGCGCTCCCTGACAACTCTACTGGAGAGGGCCATGATCTCCGTTCTGGGGACCACGTCATGATTCGGTCGTTTGAGAGAGCAAGCAGTCTGGAGCCCAGGTGGAAGGGCCCCGAACAGGTCCTCCTTGCAACCCGAACCGCTGTACGAGTGACCAACAGGAAGCGGTGGGTGCATTCGACACACTGCCGCCGTGTCTCTCCGGATCTGGTGACTCCTGCTGTGCTGACCGACTACAAGGAGATTTTGGAGAAAGAAAAGAGCCCAGCTGTGACGTCGGCCGAAGTTGAGGGAGCCTTCCCGGACCACGCTGACCACCGCGCTACAACTTGCGTCCTCGATAAGAAGATTTTTTTTTTTTGCATTTTTAATGACTGGTTGGTTACCGCTCCAGGTTTGTGAAACGGAAACCGGGAATTCCAAGGGTGGGGGATCAGTTCTGCTAGTGTAGCGACGCCCGTCTTGGCCCGGAGAAGAAAACAACGGCTACCTCGGAGTTCAGCACCGCATTTTTCTTTTTTAGGTATACACGCACGTGTATTTGAGACTCTGTGAACAATTTGTGTTATTTAAGACTTTGCACGAACATTTCTGAACTATGGCATCAACGGCATCACGAGATAAAAAAGTATTGGGTGCCTTTCTCTTTGTCCTGACTATTGTGGTAATAGCTGTAATAGCCTGGGTAGTTGAACTTGTGGTGCCTGTACGTGAACATTTGCTGCCGACTACCCCGGCTCCCTCTGAACATTTTCACTTTACATTACCCTATCACGAAGAACGGCATCAGCAAACTTATCTGAATAACAGTTTCATTCAGATTCTGCTTCACACACATAATATGACCAATACCTCAAATTGCTGGGTGTGTGGGATGTTGCCAGGGCACCAGAAAAGAGGGGGCACCCCACTCATTCCACTCCCGTTTTCGCACAATGGATCATGCAACGCCTGGTACACCCTCCTCTTTACTTTGAGATGGCCAACCAAAGGGGGGGTGCTTTTCCGTTTGAACAAAGTATGCACCCATGACAAGGATGGGTTTCCGCGGGCTGAGGGTACTCGATTTGAATGGGAGGAGTACAGGCCTGATAATGTGTCTGCCCCACGTGTGTACAGCAACCAGAGAAATGTTAATGTATCCAGCGCACATGTTATTAATGTTATTGCTACTAAAGCCGATTTGTGCATTAGAAATAAGGGTTCGATTGCAGTAGGGAAAAGCGAATGTAACACTACTCTTACTTTTGATATCCCGAATGGCATCTCATTTGTAGCATCACGAAACACGTACTTCATTTGTGGAACGAAGGGTTACCATCAGCTTCCATTGGGATGGTTGGGCACGTGCTATGTATCGTTTGTACTACCTCCTGTATTCATTGCCCCACCAATGTATCACAATGATTATACTTTATATCATGATTTCGTCCTGAATAGGGTTAAGCGGACTGTTGTTCTGGATGACATCGACCAGACTGATACTGCCTTGCAACAGTATGTGGACTTTAATTTGGGACTATTCTCCTTCGTGGGGGCTGCACTGAACAGCCGGAAAATAAGACGACTGACACGTGTTGTTGAGGCTGTAGCGAATGACACTGCCATTGCCTTGGGAAACATCACTGAGGAACTACAGATTTCTAGAATTGTTACGCTCCAAAACAGGATGGTGTTGGACGTAGTTTTGGCTGATCGTGGGGGGGCATGTAGAAGTATCGGAAGCAGCTGCTGTGTATACATTCCGGACAATTCTCCATCTGTTTATGATGCCATATCCAAGCTGCACAAGATTGCAGCTGAGATACACCCGGACAATGGAACTTGGACACTTTCAGGATGGTTCTGGTCCATGCTTGCTACCTGGGGCTGGAAACTGTTGACAATTCTATGTACAATTGTGGGAGCAATGTTTTTTATATGCCTATGTATTCAATGTGGCCCAGCCTTATGTTCTATGTGCCTATCAGCTTGCATACCATCAAGACGAGCTCTTGCTCATGACAAAATGATGCTTCATAAAGAAGTAACACAAATCATGTTAATAGACATCGAGGACGAGCATCCTGATTATGTTCACTATGAGGTAGATTCAGCTAAACGCTAAAAGGGTCGTCTGTCGTAATTGGCATGGCCGCATTAGCGATTAGCTGAACCTACACGTTGTCCTCCTTTAACTTGGCTATATATGAAAACGCCATTTTGAATGTTGCGGCGGCCATCTTAGACCATAAGCGGCCTCGTGGCCGGCGTGCCCTTTAGTCCGTTGTCCGTTCCACTGACCACTTCAGTCTGCCCAGAAACAGGCTATTTTTAGTACTGGTCAAGCTGCACATGCGCAGTTCCAACTGACCAGTAAGCCTTTAGGAATGTGCGCCAAACTGACCAGCGGAGTTGTGCCCCCTCCAATGAGCTGGCAGTATTCCAAAACATGACCATATATGTCCTTAAAATGTGTTCTAACTTGTGCCGCCTATCTTTTATTGCCCCAAAACTGTATATAAATCGGGGTCACACCGGTGTTCGGTGTGATACCTCTTGCATTACCGAAGGGTGCTGTTTGAGTGTACCACCACCCCATGGGGTCTTAATAAATTTGTTCTTTGCCTTTTACAGTTTCCGTGCCAACAGTTCTTGAGTGTAAGTGGGTTATCTTCGGAGCATGTAGGCCTTGGGAACCCTGATTACTTCAGCACGGGCCCATGGCATACAGGATCCCACGGCGTCTTTCTTGGTACAGAAGGCGCTGCGTGGGTGGCAACGCCTTGAGAGTTGCAGAGTGGATGAGAGGCACCCGATAGGTCTGGAAAGGTTGGCCCTGTTACTGTCCGTACTCCCTGCGACATGTTCATCTCAATCAGAGACAGTGCTATTCCGGGCCGCTTTTGCATTAGCGTTCCATGGGGCTATGCGGGTAAGCGAGCTGGTAGCGAGGAACAAGCAGGATACGGGGGGAGGTCTGTGCCGGGAGCACATTTAAATTAAGGGGGAGACAATGGTGGTCTCATTTGCCAGGTCCAAGACCGATCAGAAAGCGGTCGGGGGCAGCGTAGTGGTTCAGCGGATTCCGGGATCTCCCATGTGCCCGGTAGCATGCGTTGAGGAGTATTTGGCGCAGAGGGCGGCATCATGGGGGGGAAGCTTGCTGAGGCACGCCGACGCCACCCCACTGACTAGGTTTCAGTTCCAGCGGGTGCTAACGATGGCAATCGCAGCGGCGGGCTTGAACCCGTGCGAGTTTGGGACCCATTCCTTCCGGATAGGGGCTGCTACAGAGGCTACAGCCAGGGGTCTGAGTGTGGAAAAAGTGAAACAGTTGGGGCGTTGGTCCTCGAATTGTTATAAAAGGTATGTGCGGTTGCACATGTTGTGAAGCCTATGTCTTGCACTCACGCTTCTTGTTTTTGTTTGGTTTACAGTGTCGCGAGCTTACGAGGCGGGGCGGACTGTGCAGTCGACCCGACACCTGGGAACCAGCGGTCAAAGATCACCGGCTGAGGAAAAAGTGGTGTGGGTCGTGGGCCACTCATACGTGAGGCGTGCCGCAGACGTATTCAAAGCAGGTGACATGATTCACATGGCTGGGGAATACGGGTACAGGGTGACCTTCTACGGAAGGGGCGGGCTCTGTATTGACCAGTTTCAAAGTTTTATGGAGGATTTGTTAGGGCGGACAAGGTCACCGCCATCTGTAATCATAGTGCATCTTGGGGGCAATGATTTGGTGACCTCTGGTAGACGAGTACTTCTCGAGTTGATACTATCCACAGTGAGTTGGTTGGCGAGAAGGGTTCCGGGGTGCACGATTGCATGGTCCCATATGATTCCACGGAAGGTGTGGCGGGGGGCTAATTCTATGGCTGCTGTAAATCATTCAGTGAAGAAGGTGAATAACAAACTTGGTAGATTGTTCCGTACAAGTACATTGCATTTTATTCCGCATGGATGTATCAGGGGGTACCATATGTATCTAGAGGATGGAGTCCATTTGTCCCGGGTGGGGAATACTTTACTCATAGGAGACCTCGTAGCTTGGTTAAAGAGTTTGCAGCCATGACCTTTAAGTAGGAGTTTTGTGGGGGGTCCGGATAGCCGGTCAACTATCCGGCCTGTGGCGGTAAGGTCATGATCGGTGAGCAGGAATTAGAAGATCCCTAGAGGTGGGGCGTCACCCATTATGGATGGGAGCGCCCGGGGGGAGGCGGCCATTGGCCCCTCAAACGGGGAGGCGGTCCCCTCTAAGGATGGGGACGCCGAAAGGGAAGGCGGCCATAGGCCCCTCCCTGGGGAGGAGGGGCTAGGGCCCCTCCTGGGAATTTCCCGGGGCCAGGACATCTGCGACGGCAGATGTGGTAAGTTGTGTGGGGTGGGAGGGGGGTCTACGCTACCTTCTAGACACCTCACACGAGTCCTCAGACGACCACTAAAGATGGCGTCGAGTTAACAGGGGGCCCCCGCTAAGACAAGGGAAATTGGAAGTTGGCACAGAGGTACAGTCCTCTGTGCGACCGCCCCTCACAAGTGAGGGGGGAGTTCTGGTATTGGGGATCTGACACCGGTTACGACCTTGCCGTTGGCCCGTAATGTTAGGATGTACAATTTCAATTTTGAGTAATGCATTTGCAGGATGTTTAGTATCGGCTAGGAGAACCTTTGTATTAGAGATGTGTTAAGGTCAGCCAAGAACATCGTAATGTGTAAATGAAGTTGTACAGGATATGAAACTGTTATTTTAACGTTTTAATTTTGTTTCATATTTTAATAAATACGGCCGGGAGGGTAACTCCCTCCCGCCTTCCAAAAGTTCAGAACCGTTTCCGTCTTCCCATCCTTGGGGATTGTGTTGAGAGGGGGTGGCGGGTATCTCAGCCATATGGAAAGGGGCGACCACTCGGTCCCCCCGAACGTATGGTGGAGTACCCCGATCCCCCCGGGAAGCCATTTTGGGCGGGAGGCGAGTCTCGGCTGATATGCCCGAAGCGGCGTAGCCGGGGCGCGCCTTTTCCCGCCCAAGAGGGGGTTGTCCTAGACACCAACACCGCTAGCCACGCCCTGGAGGCGGATTGGAGGTGGGTCCACGCCCGCCCGAAGAAGGATAAAAGGAGCGGCAAGCCAAGGAAGCATCCTCTTGTTCCTGTGCTCTGAAGCTGCACCTCCCCGTTGCACGTGAGCTCGAGACGGAACGAAGAGCCATTTTTGACCCACCCACCAGCCCCTGATGACAGCGATTTGTTGGAATAAAGTCGAGTGTCGTGATATTGTTTTCTTACAGGTTGTTTTGAGTAAAAGTTGGTAATTTGGTGTGTAATAAAGTTGATAAATTTTCCTTTTCAGCATGTTTTATTCAGCAAAGTAGTTGCACCGGATGCTCGGTAGAGATTATACTTTGAATTACTTAAGTATAAATTGTTTTTTCCCTTCTTTAGTCTTAGATTGTCGTATTTATTTTGGTCGGGCGGTAAGGTCATGATCGGTGAGCAGGAATTAGAAGATCCCTAGAGGTGGGGCGTCACCCATTATGGATGGGAGCGCCCGGGGGAGGCGGCCATTGGCCCCTCAAACGGGGAGGCGGTCCCCTCTAAGGATGGGGACGCCGAAAGGGAAGGCGGCCATAGGCCCCTCCCTGGGGAGGAGGGGCTAGGGCCCCTCCTGGGAATTTCCCGGGGCCAGGACATCTGCGACGGCAGATGTGGTAAGTTGTGTGGGGTGGGAGGGGGGTCTACGCTACCTTCTAGACACCTCACACGAGTCCTCGGGCGACCACTAAAGATGGCGTCGAGTTAACAGTGGGCCCCCGCTAAGACAAGGGAAATTGGAAGTTGGCACAGAGGTACAGTCCTCTGTGCGACCGCCCCTCACAAGTGAGGGGGGAGTTCTGGTATTGGGGATCTGACACCAGTTACGACCTTGCCGTTGGCCCGTAATGTTAGGATGTACAATTTCAATTTTGAGTAATGCATTTGCAGGATGTTTAGTATCGGCTAGGAGAACCTTTGTATTAGAGATGTGTTAAGGTCAGCCAAGAACATCGTAATGTGTAAATGAAATTGTACAGGATATGAAACTGTTATTTTAACGTTTTAATTTTGTTTCATATTTTAATAAATACGGCCGGGAGGGTAACTCCCTCCCGCCTTCCAAAAGTTCAGAACCGTTTCCGTCTTCCCATCCTTGGGGATTGTGTTGAGAGGGGGTGGCGGGTATCTCAGCCATATAGTAATTTTTACCCTCCCGCTATCCAACGCTTTCCCTACTGTTGCACTCACTGGAGTGGGAATCGTAATTTTTACCCCTGTCGCTATCCAACGCTTTCCCTACTGTTGCACTCACTGGAGTGGTAATAAAAAATGTTACCCTCCCGCTATCTTACGGTAAAAGTATTGTATATTTGTTATTAATATTATGTCAATATATGGGCTGAAAATCCGTTCCGCTCGCGGAATTTGTGAATTTTTGGCAGTTTCGCGGTCCGCGAATCGCCCAAAATTGTCAAAGAATTCGCAATTCGCGAGATGGCAGATTTGTTTTGCTTGGTCGCACTTCAAAAATACAATCTTGCACGCGCGGCGTTGACTGCCAGTGATTCTGAGTTCGCGGAGAGTTTTTCCTCCTGGTTTGCATGCGCTGCGCCATTTTCGATCTTGCTGCGTGATCGCGCGAGACTTTTTGACAGCGAGTATGTCATTGCATGATCGCGCAAGACTATTCGACCGCGAGTACATCATGGAGTCCCGCCATCTTGCAATGCGAGACTTTCAGAACGCAAATACGTCATAAAGGCCCGCGATCACGCATCGCAAGAGTAAACAATTGCGAACACGTAGATGCGGCGGGAGATTTGAACATCTCGCTTTCCTGAAATCGCAAAAATTACAATTCTGCACAAGAAATCTATCGCTGGCAGCATAAACCTTCTGAAATTGATGATTTGGATCAGAATAACTCCTCAGATTGACATTTGGATGCACTTTTTTATGCAAGGAGTGCATTTTTGGGGGGTTGGGAGTAAAGAAGTGCCCCAGAGTCTCCAACTTCCTGTTCCTGTCCAGCAGCCTCCTCCCAGTGCTTTGTCCATGTCTTGGTAACTTTTCATTTTGATCTGGAGCTGGAAGGATTACTCTTTGTGGGTGCTGCTGGATATTTGTATTTGAGGACTTTTTGTTTGGATCACTTTTGGAGTTGAGATTTTACAAGTAAGTTAGTTTTGTTTGTTTGAGGCATTGCAGTTGCTGCAACTACAATTTATAAACATTTTCACAACTTTAAAAAAAATATATTGAGGGTAGCCACAGTATCCAGTAGGCCCAGGGTTAGTCCTGGGTGCATGATACAACTGTTTCTGTGAGTTTTGTTGAACTTAAATATAAATTACGGCATGGATGGCATGGAATTGAATAGCTCACTGTTATATCTATGTGGAAGATTTTTATAATTTTGGGGTGCATGTTAAAGCCACACTAGCCCGTAGGCCCAGGGGTAGTCAGTGGTGCATGGCCAAGTCTTCTGTGGGGTCTCTTGAATTTAAACATCATTTAGGGTATGGATGGCATTGGATTGGGGTGATTTTTGTGTGTATTTCGATTTTTGGGGTGTTGTTGGGGCCTGGTCCAGGGCCTGGCCATGTGGGTGGGGGTGTAGGGGCCATTTTAAAGCCAGGCAGTGTGCTTTATGCCATAGGCCTACACCAAGTCTGCCTTGCTTTCACCCATTATACCCAGGGGTACTCAGTGGTACATGGGCCATGTCTTTCTGTGGGGTCTCCTGAATTTAAACATCATTTAGGGCACAGATGGAATTGGATTGGGTGATTTGTGTGTGTATTTCGATGTTTTGGGAGTTGTTGGGGCCTGGTCCAGGGCCTGGCAATGTGGGTGGGGGCCATTTTGAGGCCTGGTCCAGGGCCTGGCCATGTGGGTGGGGGTCTAGGGCCCATTTTGAAGCCAGGCAGTGTGCTTTGAGCCATAGGCCTGCACCCAGTCGGCCTTGCTTTCAACCATTATGCCCAGGGGTATTCAGTGGTACATGGTCAATATCTTTCTGTGGGGTCTCTTGAATTTAAACATCATTTAGGGCATGGATAGCATTGGATTGGGCTGATTTTGTGGGTATTTCGATGTTTTGGGTGTTGTTGGGGCCTGGTCCAGGGCCTGGCCATGTAGGTGGGGGCCGTTTTGAGGCCTGGTCCAGGGCCTGGCCATGTGGGTGGGGATGTAGGGGCCAATTTGAAGCCATGCAGTGTGCTTTGTGCCATAGGCCTGCACCCAGTCTGCCTTGCTTTCAACCATTATGCCCAGGGGTATTCAATGGTACATGGTCCATATCTTTCTGTGGGGTCTCTTGAATTTAAACATCATTTAGGGCATGGATGGCATTGGATTGGGGCGATTTTTGTGGGTATTTCGATGTTTTGGGTGTTGTTGAGGCCTGGTCAAGGGCCTGGCCATGTGGGTGGGGATTTATTTAACTGATAATCCTCTGGCTTCCTTTGCTTTTAGGTGCACAAAGACTGAGAAGAACCAGGAATCATCCTCATCATCATCACTTGTTGTAGTGCCAGGAAGAAGTCCTGCTGCGGTGTGTGCACATCGTCACGTGACATCACGTGTCGCCACAGACAACTCTGCAACTTGTGCAACTGCATCCTGCTGTTCCGACATCTGAAGAAGATTTTCCGTAGCGGGTTGTGGGTTTATAGGGGAATAGGGTGGGAAGTAATTGAATTGTAATTAATTACATATGTTAATTTATTTATTGGTATTCAGTTTTAATTAATTATTAATTCATTTTTAATTGATACATAATTAATTTTTAATTGGTTATTCATTTTTATTAATTGATTAATTGATAATTATGTTAATTTAATTAATTTATTTTCTGTAGCGGGTTGTGGGTTTATAGGGGAATCGGGTGGGAAGTCATTTAATTGTCATTATGTAAATCATTTTTATTTATTTATTGGTATTGATTTTTAATTTATTGTTAATTATTTGCTAATTGGTAATTTATTTGTATTAATAGGAAATTAATTTTAATAACTAATATTTATTTGTATTTTTAATTGATTAAGTATTACATAATATTAAATTGATCATTTATTATAATAAATTTTTTTTGTGATTGATATTTAATTTATTTTTATTAATATGGTAAATCTTTACTTTCCCGACTGTTAAACTCACCAGAGTTGGAATTGTAATTTTTATCCCTACACTAGCCAACGCTTTCCCTACTGTTGCACTCTCTGGAGTGGGAATTGTAATTTTTACCCCTACATTATCCAACGCTTTCCCTACTGTTGCACTCTCTGGAGTAGGAATAGTAATTTTTACCCCTACGCTATCCATTGCTTTCCCTACTGTTGCACTCTCTGGAGTGGGAATAGTAATTTTTACCCCCAAGCTATCCAACGCTTTCCCTACTGTTGCACTCTCTGGAGAGGGAATAGTAATTGTTACCCCTACGGTATCCAATGCTTTTTCTACTGTTGCACTCTCTAGAGTGGGAATAGTAATTTTTACCCCTATGCTATCCAACACTTTCCCTACTGTTGCACTGTCTGGAGTGGGAATAGTAATTTTTACCCCTACGCTGTCCAACGCTTTCTGTACTATTGCACTCTCTAGAGTGGGAATAGTAATTTTTACCCTCCCGCTATCCAACGCTTTCCCTACTGTTGCACTCACTGGAAAGGGAATAGTAATTTTTATCCTCTCGCTATCCAATGCTTTATCTGCTGTTGCACTCACTGGAGTGGGAATAGTAATTTTTACCTCTATGCTATCCAACGCTTTCCCACTGTTGCACTCACTGGAGTGGGAATAGTAATTTTTACCCTCCCGCTATACAACGCTTTCCCTACTGTTGCACTCACTGGAGTGGGAATAGTCTTTTTTACCTTTACACTATCCAACGTTTTTCCTACTGTTGCACTCACTGGAGTGGGAATAGTAATGTTTACACCTTCGCTATCCAACGTTTACCCTACTGTTGCACTCACTGTAGTGGTAATAGTAAATTTTACTCTCCCGCTATCCTACGGTAAAAATATTGTTTTTTTAAAATTTATATTAAGTTAATATATGGGCTGAAAATCTGTTCCGCTCGCAGAATTTGCGAAATATTGGCATTTTCACGGCCCACGAATCGCGCAAAATTGTCAAAGAATTTGCAATTCGCGAGTTGGCGGATTTTTTTTGTTGATTGCACTTTAAAAATACAATCTCGCGAGCGCGGCATTGACTTACCGTGATTCTGAGTTCGCCGAGTTGTTTTCCTCCCGGTTTGCATGCGCTGCGCCATTTTCGATCTTGCTGCGTGATCGTGCGAGACTTTTCGACCACAAGTACGTCATTGCGTTATCTCGCAAGACTATTCGACCGCGAGTACATCATGGAGTCCCGCCATCTTGCAATGCAAGACTTTCAGAATGCGAATACGTCATAAGGGCCAGAATTTTTACCCTATCCAAAAATGCTGCTGTGCAGGATGTGGGCGGCGCGGTACCACTGGTACAACCACCAACACAGGGAACTACTACACCAACACGACCTACAGCTTCCATAGTTTCTCGTCAGAGGGGCCTGCAGGGACCTCCATCCAGCTCGACCTCCATTACCTCAAGTACTGGTGCTGTAAGTGCACAACAGAGTCAAATTCCTCCATGCCCATCCTCCACTTCATCTGGCATTGACAGTAGCACCTCCACCACCACCAGAAATCTCCAGTCCCCATTTTGGGACTTCTTTAGTATTAGTAAAAAGGCGGAAAACGTAGTCATTAGTAGTTAGTAGTTCAACTATAGCCACATCTGGTGTACCAGCCACATGGTAATGTACAAAAGTGTTTGTGAGTTGGATGTGTAGCCTCTCTACAACTAGGTGTTGGTGTTCCAGCCACATCGCGCAAATGTGTCTTCAGTTTTTTTTAAGATTAAGACAATTTTAAAGTGGTTTTTAAAGTAGCAGACATTTAAGTATATACAAGACTATAGAGATCTATTTTCACGAGTATTTCAACTAAAGACTGTACATCTCTCTATAGCACGTGCTACTGTGCAGCAGCCTGATTAAATAAATGAGGAACATGCTCTAAGTGTGTCAATCTGATGTCTACGCTAGAGGAGAGGTTAAAATTCAATGTCTGTCGGCACACTCAAGTGTCTACACGATGGTTCCTATCTACAGTGAAACGGAGATCCCGACACACTGGGTCTTTCACAAGAATTTGAGAAAATAAGGTGTCTACTTACAACTATTGGCCTAGGATGTGGAGGCAATTGTCAACATGCAAAATGTAATACACTGAGGTGTGTTATTATGAGTGTGACTTTGACCATTAGTTTTGTTAGCAGTGACTTTGGCTTTGGTGTCATCATCATGGCAGTTAAACCACTGCCATTTGATCATTACCACATCGGAGTTGCACAGCCTAATGCTCGTTTATGAGTGAGTAACAGAAGAAACACGACGAGAAAAGAAGAAAAATTGCTTGTATATGGCAGAAAATGTGAAGATATTTGAATTGAAAAGCAGAAAGTGCCCTACCTCTTCCTGCAGCAGAGTATTACTGAAGAGTAGTCTGTCTACTTCTCCAGCGGCTGATTTAAAGTTCATAGTGCACCGGTGAGGAGGCTAGCGGGAGGGGCATGGTGTTATCTGCTAAATGAGTCATGCTTAAGGATGTCTCCGTGGGCTGCCTAATTGACATCAGCTGTGTGATCGAAGTGCTCCGTGGAAGTTCGTTGGAACCGGTGCACTATCGAGCTCTGTACCCCATCGAGCGCTGTACCCCCCCTCGTTTTGTGCATGCGCAACATTCCTGCGCATGCGCATATTATGCCCCTATGACGTTGTATGACGTTTTGTGACGTGCGTCATTACTTGCTGTACCCCCTTTTGTCTTTCATCTCTGACCAATCAGAAGTCTCACTCTTTTTCTCATCCAATCACAAGTCAGAATCTTTTTCTCATCCAATAGATCACTTCCAAACTGTTAGCTTCAACCAATCATCGCATTTCTATGTATTTATTAATTGCCAACCTTCTGTAACTTTTCCCACAGCCCTGCTGAACTTAGTAGTGCAATCCCTGCATCGCTTGCAGTTGCGTGTGTTGCAGTGTGTACTACATCCTTTGCATCATCTACTTGCAACCCTTGCATCAATTGGGCTTGACTCTGTTGCTTTGAGTCGGTGAGTAGTGTAGCTATGTGCGTTTTTTGTTATTTCAAACCAGCTTTGTGCGTTTTTTATATTTCTTTCGCAATGTTATGTCGTATGTAAATTAATATTTCTGATAGCCAACAATGTGCCTTTTTTTTTGCTAATGCCTTTGTTCGACATTGAAAGCCAGACATGTGCGTTAGCAAATTGCCTCAACGTTTAAAGCCAAATGGCTACGCCCATGAGCTACGCCCTCAGGCCTGCCATGTGCTACAAACTCGGGCCTTTTTCCAAATGCGTAGCTCCATTAGATACGCACGTAGATATATCCTCTGTTGTGCTTTGTAAGGCTTGGGCAATGGTATGTTGAATGATATAGTTTTGGTTTATATGCTGTATATTCTGTTCCCTTATGCCTACGCTATGTGCCAAGTTCCAATGTAATGTCTTTGAAAACCAGTCATATGCGTTAGCAAGCCAGACCGTGCGCCTACGCCCATGACCGACGCCCTCAGGCCTGCCATGTGCTACGAACTCTGGCCTTCTTCCAAATGCGTAGCTCCATTGGGCTTTATAAGGCTAAGGCAATGGTATGCTGATTGATATCGTTTTGGTTTATATGCTGTATATTCTGTTCCCTTATGCCTACGCTATGTGCCAAGTTCCAATGTAATGTCTTTGAAAATCAGCCATGTGCGATAGCAAGCCAGGCACGTGCGGTTACGCCCATGACCAACGCCCTCAGGCCTACCATGTGCTACGAACTCGGGCCTTCTTCCAAATGCGTTGCTCCATTGGGCTTTATAAGGCTTGGGCAATGGTATGCTGAATGATATCGTTTTGGTTTATATGCTGTACATTCTGTTCCCTTATGCCTACGCTATGTGCTAAGTTCCAATGTAATTTTTTTGAAAACCAGCCATGTGCGTTAGCAAGCCAGACACGTGCGGCTACGCCCATGACCGACGCCCTCAGGCCTGCCATGTGCTACGAACTCGGGCCTTCTTCCAAATGCGTTGCTCCATTGGGCTTTATAAGGCTTGGGCAATGGTATGCTGAATGATATCGTTTTGGTTTATATGCTGTACATTATTTTCCCTTATGCCTACGCTATGTGCCAAGTTCCAATTTAATGTCTTTGAAAACCAGCCATGTGCGTTAGCAAGCCAGACACGTGCGGCTACGCCCATGACCGACGCCCTCAGGCCTGCCATGTGCTACGAGCTCAGGCCTTCTTCCAAATGCGTAGTGTTCTTGAGAGGGGCGATATGTATAGTAATGGTGTATATTTACACCTTCGTTAACTATTGGTCTTTGTAATTATTTGAATGACACCATGTAAAATGGCTTAATGGCATATATGACTGTATATTATTCTTTAAACTTTCTCTTTTTATAGTAATGTATGCCATAAAGTACAATGAGCTTGTGGATTATGTGAGCCATAATGTTTATCCAGTTGGTTTTACAAAAGTCCAGAAGCATGGATTACGCCGAATGTCGAAAAGTTTCACCGTTGATGGTAGTATATGTCATTATTTATTTGTAAGTGGCATGTGTTAACGGTTTATGTGTTATTGCATGTTTTTGTTAATGTTTTCCCTTTTGCCTTGCATAGTTTGCGTAACTGTTCTTCATTTTTTTTCTCTTTTTGATAATAGGTGGGTGTTTGTTCTATACTGCTAAAGCTAAGAAGACTAAAGTGGTCATTGGTGCTGAATCTGCTTATAAAATTTTTCAAGAATGTCATTCCTTTACTTTTGGTGGCCATTCTGGTATCAATAAAACTCTGAAGTGCATTTCCTCCCGTTATTTTTGGCCAAATATGTCAGTTCAAATTGATGAATGGGTGAGTTTCCATTTGTCCTGTTTTTATAAAAACTTATTATATATGTTTTTTCCTTAGCAACTGTTTTTTTAATACAAAAAATTTGCACCTGTATATTTATGTTTTATTTCACTCTCTCTCCACTATGGTACAGTGTTTCAATGAAGTACTCTATAGGGTATGTTTTGTTCTTGTTCTCCCTTAGCACTGTAGATGTAAGGCGTC
The DNA here is from genome assembly GCF_964263255.1 of Lissotriton vulgaris. Classification (NCBI taxonomy): domain Eukaryota; kingdom Metazoa; phylum Chordata; class Amphibia; order Caudata; family Salamandridae; genus Lissotriton; species Lissotriton vulgaris. The sequence goes on along the minus strand of NC_141693.1, from coordinate 1,634,569,191 downwards.
AAGTTTTTTAGATTCTGCACTCTGTGACATGGTTATTAATTTTACTTGTCAGATTTGTATTTTTTTGACTTGCAGATCAAACAGTGTGACGTTTGTCAAAAGGAACAACCAGCCCTCAAGATTTGCCCAGAATTAAAACCAATCAAAGTATGTTTTAAATTAGTTGACTCTACTGTTACAAACTTTCTGTCCATTACCTGATTTTGATCTTAGTATTGCGTTTTTTCTGCCTTCAACTTTTGTACCTGTGATTGTGTTTATTAATAGGTGGAAGAAGTTTGGGAACTTATTGAATTGGATTTGATTGGACCTTTACCTACCACTCCTACAGGATACAGATATGTTCTGACAGCCACAGATTATTTTTCGAAATGGGTTGAGGCATTCCCTTTACAATCAAAGACTGGAGTTGAGGTTGCTTCAATATTGGTGCAAATGTACCTCCGCCATGGTACTCCAAAAAGGATCCTAACCGATCAAGGTTGTGAGTTTGTGAATGAAGTGAGTGAGCCATTTTGCCGTAACTTATAATGCTCTGATGTCGATTGTGATCTTTGTGTACTGTTTTTTTCTTATTGATTAACAGTTCTAAAGTTTATTTCACCCACATGTCCCAATATATTGATGTTTGTTTTCAGGTTAATATGGAGTTATGTAGGCTCTTACAAATAGAACGTTCTGTAAGTGCAGCCTATCATCCACAGACAAATGGGTTGGATGAGCGTACAAATGCTAACATTAAAAGGTAATGCAAGTTTGTCATTGACTTTGTTAGTTACTTGTGAGTTAGCTGTCATGGTGATGTTTTTGCACTTTACTATTTTACAACTTTCTCTAATGTGTTCTGACAGGTTTGTTTTGCTGCAGTGCAATCGTAACTGGAAAGTAATGTGTCTATTGAGCTGACAGTTTTATTTATGCTTCCGGTTAATTGTTTTTATTATTACAGCACGTTGTCCAAGTACGTCAATGAGCATCAGACTGATTGGGATGTTTATTTGGACCAAGCATTGTTTGCTTTACGATCGAAGCCGCATACCACCACAAAAGTTTCCCCTTTTCTACTTATGTATGGCCGAGAAGCAAGATTTCCTAGTGAGGTCATGGATGGACTGGTATGATATTTAGAGTATTCCAATGTATATTTTAAACTGGCAGTTGATGTACTTTGACATACATGTTTGCCGTGTTTTTTTTTCATTTGATACAAAGTTTGTTTATCATATTTTTGCAAAATAGCTGTATATTAAATCTCTCAATTTAAAATCGGTAAAAAGCATTTATTTATTTTTGTTTCCTTTATTAGCTTCTGTTTAAACTACCAACAGAAAGCGAGTAGGCACCACTTGTTGCAGAAAAGAAAATTAGAGCAGCAGAGTTGCAGAAGCAGACAAAAGCAGAATATAGAGGTTGCTCAGGAAAAGCAAAAAGAAAAGTTTAAAAAAAGAGTTTGTAAGAAATATAAGCCGTACTTGTTCAGCGAAGGAGAGTTAGTCCTTGCTAAAAATTGTAGGTGATCGGCAAGGAAAGGCAGCATTTTGGAGCATAATTTTGCAGGACCCTACCATATACATGAGATTAAAGGGAAGCGTGTAAAGTTACTCAATAGTAGCAATGTGGTCTTACGTAGAACTTATAATCTGGACATGTTGAGGCCTTATCAGTTGAGTGCGACAGGTAATTTTGTTAGGGCTACCTTTTTTAAAGTAATGGCCTAATATTTTTATGTTTTTTATTATGGTGATCACTGTGCCTGTGTAAATGTCTCTTTAATATGTGCAAAGTTATTTGTTATGAACATTTTGTTGTGTAAAGAACACTACTTTACATTTGGGATTTATGAATATGTACTCTTGTTTCAGTATTGTTTGCGGTTGCATGTTTGAGTAGTCTGTTTAAATTATTACCAACCACTTCAAAAAATCATTTTGCAGGAAACATGACCAGTGACCGATGGCCATCCGTGCTCCCATCATCTGCCGCACTGCCTGCATCATCTGCCGCACCGCCTGTATCATCTGCCGCACCGCCTGCATCATCTGCCGCCACGCCTGCATCATCTCACGCCACGCCTGCATCATCTGCCGCCATGCCTGCATCTTCCGCAACGCCCGCTTCATCTCCCACAAAGCCTGTATCCCCCTTAGGTCCTACTACCAAATTGTTTAAAAAAGTTCTTGATGTATGGCGGAAACCGGCGATTGGATGGTTAGAAGCAGTAGTGGCGGGTTTCAAATTATATGATGAATCTTTTTGTTTCTTAAAAGAGGGCCAATGGATAGTTGATGAGGTTGTTTTACATAAAATGCATTCTTACTACAGTATCTAATTATGTAGGATGTACATGGTGAGTCCCGTGGTAGAGTTCATGTGTTTTCTTCATTTTTTCAAAGGTCATTGATGCGTATGTCTGCAGATTATGCATGTTAACCACTAATGTACGTATATTGTCATTACTTATTAATGCACCAACCAAAAATAGTAAATGTGTATGAAATGTTTCCAAGCTACTTTATTTTATCTTGACTTCAGTGCTTATTGATTTCTGCAACAGTCTCTTCGTCCATTTTCCTTGGATCATATCCCCCCTCTCATTGCCGGGTAAATCTTGAAATCTGTATCATGATTACAATATTTTTTTGGGTTGTTAATGATTATTCGATTGTTCCAATTAATTTTCATGCCATTTATTAATATTGGAACATGTTTCCGAGTACTAAAAAGGTGTATGCTGTATGTCATTTATTTTAGTTATTGTCTTGGAAGTGATTATTATTCCCTTCCAGTTCTCTTTTAATAGTTAATCACTTGTTACCATTTTTCTGCAGACATTGAGTATGGATGTTGTATTTGACTTGCATTTTTTAATAAGCTTATTTTGTACTGTATAGATACCTTTTGAGATGAAGGATACAGTCTGGTGTCCGACCAATACTGGCGTTCATTAGCTACTTTTGGTAATTGTAATCTCTTTTCACCTTTGTCACTTTTGTCATATTCTTCTTCCTAAGTTTGACTTTGTATTACTAGTAACTGCTGAACTGTTTTGCTGAACACTATATTAATTTCCATTTCTTGATTTAGTAATCACGTTTGTAGCATACAAATGCATTTAAAAATGTCCATATTTTAATATTTCATTTCCTATTATGCAAGACTGCTTTATTTTTAAATTACTGTTTTGAACGCCAAGTGATCCTGGTGGTACTGCCTGTCGGTCGTGATTTTCATTTGCCTGTGATTTTGTCTGACAAAGAAGATGTTACTGATGTGGTAGGTGTGAGACGTTGGACAAAAGAATTGCAAATTAAAAAGTGCTTAAATTTATGAGTTCATTTTTATTTCCATTATGTTATTAGTGTAACATGTAAATTTTTAAACTCTGTCCAGTTTGCAGAATCGTACATAACTGGAAGACCAGTTCTGGCAAATGAAATCAATACCACGTTTCTGAGTGATTATAGAATGTTTATTGCATTAAAGCTATTGGAGTATTCGGGTTAGAATTTTAGTTTTGTACGAAACATGTTTTTACATTTGTAATGCCCTAGGTTACTTTCAAAGTTTATGTGGGTGGTAGCAATTTTTCTTTTCTTCAATGATCAAACGAGCACTGCCAAGTATTTCATTTTATCCAAGATAGTAATTGATGGAAATTAACTTGTAGTTTTTTAAATGCTTGTTTTTGTATTGGTTTTTTGAAATACTTTCGAACAGCAGTGACTGGCCTATGTACTTCGTTTTATTATTGTTTTAAACCTGTCCATAATCTCCTTTACTGATGTGCTACTGTTGTCCTCTGTCACATTTAGAATCAGTTCAACACTTGTGCGGGGTCTGCAACCAAGAACATTTACAGCTTGTTCTGAATTCCTCTAAGGCACAATGCCAAGTATGCTGCAGATGGATTCACATGGAGTGCATTCTAAGTGACCCCTCGTCTTGGTTACCTTCTCATGGTTTTACTTGTCAGAAATGTATTTAAAAATGCAATGAATTTTGGTTGACCTTTTTCCGCATTTTGGCTGTAGATTTACATGGTGTCTACTTTCCTGCCTTCTACAAATGTGTCTGGATTATCATCTAATAATAATCTTTGTTTGTCAAGTGCAAACAAACCATCATTCGTTACGGTCGCTAGGTGACCAATGGTATGTGCGAATCTAATGTAATATCAGTGAAAGCCAGCCATGTTTTATTTTTCATTTGCTACGCACTTTGATATAACCCCTGTCTGGGAAATGGCGTCCACGTAAAGAAGCCAGCCATGTGCGTTTATAAATGTGGTATGCTCTGAGGCACTCTGTCAAATCGCTTCCAATTCACTTCTGACAATGGTCTTTAGGTGCAGGGGCTGTCGGGGACATTAAGCAAGTCATTAAGCAAGGCACCGTTCAATCACCCTTGACGCGACGCCACACCTTTCCACAACTACTAATAACATCAAACAAGTGTAGGTTTTGGTTTGGTAGGCAGGAGGGTCCATGTGAATCACCTTAACCTTATTCAGCATCCACAGAATGCCACACATCAATTCCAAAGTACAGTGACAATAATTCTTTAAATTCAAAATACAGGCCCTTTCTGAGCTGTGTTTGTCTATTCTTTTAATTCAAACTACAGTCCCTTTCTGGGCTATGTTTGTGTATTATTCTTGTAAGTTAAAGTAATGGCCATTTATTGAGCCTGTTTTGAAATTACAAAGTACAGGCCCCTCCTGGCCTGTACTTTTATTGATGAAATTACGAAGTACACTTATATTCTTTAAATTCCGAAGTACAGGCCCCTTCTGGGTCTTGTACTTTTATTGTTGAAATTACGAAGTACAGGCCCCTTCTGGGCCTGTTCTTTTATTGTCGAAATTACAAAGTACAGGCCCCCTCTGGGCCTGTACTTTTATTGTCGAATTTCCAAAGTACAGGCCCTTATCTGACAACCTGTAAGATGTTACGCTTCCGCTTAACGGAACCACTGGGCAAAGATAGTAAATCTGTATGAAATGTTTCTTTTCTTTCATGTATTTTCACCTTACTCTTTATTGTTTATTGCAACAGTGTCTTCCCCTATAATTTTGGACACTAGTGCGCCTTTCCTAACCAGGCTCTTGGCCGCATTGTAGCCAGCAGTGATCAGCACCTTCTTCTTGATACACTGGGACCGGTCAATCTTATAAGTTGTGCGCAAAAGCTTATTTACCGAAGCAATAATAATATTTTTAATGTGTTTTGTCAGGGTGACTCTTTAATTCGTCAGTGTCAGCTTTGCGTCGCCGAGGCGGAAGTTGATATTGGCAAACTATTTACAAAAATAAACAAAGGATTTGTAATTCAGTTTTAGTTGCCATATTAGGGTGGCTCAATCATTAAGTTAAAGTGCAATTGGCTTATTTTTACATGCAGTTGACATGATTCTACAACGCGTTGTTTTTGCCCAATAAACTTACATTTTTTACTTGCATCAAGAAGGTTTCTGAGCAATCTTTTGGAGCGAGGAGATTGTGGAGAGCATATTGGGGTCTTCCGGTGTCCCAGCTCGGATCGCCCGAAGACAGCAAACCGACTGTTACCGGATGACACAAGTACCTTTATTGGCCCCAGGTGCAGCCTACTTAATATATATATTACGAGAGGCAGCACGAACTTTATCAAAAACTTGTGCCATTTAGCAGCAATCTTTGTGCCTTTCATTTGACTGCCTGCTCGTTGCCTGTGATGAAGGACAGAAATGCTGTTTGAAACGCGTAAGGCTAACAGACTGTACCTATGTTGTGTTTTCTGTGCTGCTGCCTTACAATGGAGTTTTACCAAGGGAAAGTGCATCCCAAAGTCTTGGGCACTTGTGAAACTTTATATATATATATATATATATATATATATATATATATATATATATATATATATATATATATATATATATATATATATATATATATATATGCTGCAAGGCTCGTCCTGCTTCAACCACTTTGAAAGGACAAGGAAGACGAGGAAGACCCAGGTTCTGTGCAATTTTTAAGTATTTATTTTTGTGCTTGCCATATCGTCACGACGCGTTTTGGCAGATCCCTGCCTTGATCACATGACAACAGTGTCGTGAGATACACCTCTTTTTAAAGTGACAGTGCTATAATAGGCATAAAGAAAATACTTTAAGTATTTCTTCTCTAAACATTCATGTAAAATACATAATCCACATCTCTATTCTAAAAAGATTAAAAAACATCCGTGCTTAAATGCATAGGTCCAATACTCATTAATACTATTTGACATTTGTTATATTACTGATGTCATATTTCAGAGTTTCTTTGTTTCCTGGATTAAATCCAAAATTGGCACCTCAATCGACCTTATCTTGCATCAAATGTTTCGTCCATCATTGTATGTATTTAATCTAATGCCTATAAAACCATATACAGTGTATCCCTAGAACCTAACCCAATAAAAATTCATTTTTTGTATTTTTTGTGTTATTTGTTTAACAAACTATCAAGCAGTGCTCCCCTACCGTGTTAAAATAAAAATTAATAAAAACCATTTCTAACCCATTTCATAAAAGTTATCAAGGCATTAATGCACAGCCATTTGTTTCAGAGACCACCATAGCATTGTATTAGCTTGTATCTTATGGCAACAGGTTTTTTGTGATTCAAATATTCAAATTTCATATATCGCGAATGATTCCCACAATTAATCATGTATACCATCAGGTTGTCCGTTAATTCATTCATAAATAATTAAGAAATCTTAAAATCCAAATACAAAAGTGTTCCATAGTCAAAAATATAAAAATATATATCTCTATTTGCATTAAAAAACCTTCAAACAAAAATCTTATTTCATTTTTTCTATACCCACTTTTTAACAGTAATCTTGTAAAACCTGATAACCTGATCAGTCATATTGTAATGGGATTGGAACTTCAACGCTTACAGTACATGATCAATTCTCATTACACTCCCTATAGGTATTCTTATGTGTATTTAGTTCAAATATGTGTACAGATCTTCACCCATATTCAGACCATTCGGTTGCTTGGTGTCTAATAAAAGGATATAATGAGTTTCCAATCTGCGCAACATCCCCTCTATATCTCCTCCCCTTCTCTGCACCGGGACTGTATCTAACAGGAAATATCGGAGATCTTTGGGTTTACCACCGTGCATGTCGTGGAAATGTCTGGCCACAGGGTAACTCGGGTCATTGTTGTTGATTGCCCTTATATGCTGTAATATACGTCTGTGGTCTGGCAACTTTGAACCCCCTACATATTTCAAGTTGCAACTGCATTCCAATACATAGACCACATACTGACTTTTGCAAGTAAGATGATGCTTAATCATTTGTGGTTTAGCACTAAAGGCCGTGATATAAGAGGTCCTATTTACTCCATATGTACACGCCTTACAATGAGGGCATTTATAAAATCCCTTTTGTGCCAGTGATAAGCCTGTGGAATCCCTATTCTCTGGGCTGCTCTTTACCAATAGGTCAGCCATAGAAGTGGCTTTCCTATATGTTATTGCAGGAAAGTCAGGAAGGGTGCTGCCGGTTATAGGGTCATCCTTGAACACATGCCAATTGCGCTGTATGATTTTGCGCAAATCTTTGTGCTGTCTGTTGTAAGTTAAGATCAGTCTTGGGGAGTCCTGTGATGCTTGAATATTCTCAGTTTCTAGCTGTTTACAATCATCTATACCTCCTATAAGATCCTCCCTCTTTCTCATATTGGATTTGGCAATTACGGCATCAATTACTTTTGCACTATAGCCTTGTTCTAAGAACCTGACCTTGCTTTCCTGCTGATGCTTTTTAAGTTCATCTTCCTGGCTACATATTCTCCGCAGCCTTAGCATTTCCCCATACGGGATGCTATGTATAAGGTGTCTTGGGTGTGCGCTTGTTGCATGTAACAACGTATTCGTTGCTGTTTCCGTTCTGAATAACGTTGTACATATCTTGTTGTCTACTATGTTTACTGATACGTCTAAGAAAGATACATGACAATTACTTATGTTGTGCGTAAATTGTAAATTAATATCGTTCAAATTGATATCTCCAATGAAATTTATGGCTTCATCCAGGGAACCTTTCCACACAATTATCAGATCATCGATGTATCTCATCCAAGAAACAATTTTTTCTGTGTATATATTGGTATATTGTCTCCTGAGGACCAGCTCTTCCCACCAGCCCATGAAGAGGCAGGCGTAACTGGGGGAAAAGCTGGCCCCCATAGCTACACCTTGTACTTGGCGATACATTTGTTTATTAAACAAAAAATAATTGTGTTCTAAACAAAAAGTCAGTAAGTCCATTAGCATTCTGTTGTGTTCTGTAAACTCCATGTTTCTTTTACTTAGGAAATAGTTCACTGCTCTTAATCCATCTTGGTTCCTAATACAAGTATACAGGGATGAAACATCCAGGGTGATTAGATAGTATCCATCTTGCCACTTTATCTTATTGATTTTTGATAAAAAGTCACCTGTATCCTTTATGAAAGATTCCAGCTCCACCACGTGCTCCTGTAGGAAAAAGTCAATGTATTTAGACAAATTTTCCAGGGGGCAATCGATTGCTGCAATGATAGGGCGTCCAGGCGGTTTTGCCCGGTCCTTATGTATCTTTGGTATAAAGTATATTACCAGCGTTTTGGGGAATTCTTTTAAAAAAAATCTAAACTCATCATTGTTTAGTAACCCCAGGCTCTTCCATGCCAGTAATTTGGTACATAGGTAATCCTGCATGCGCTTATAATTGAGTGATGTGCTGTTGATATAACATTGAGTATCCCCTAGATGTTTGTGTGCTTCAATAGGGTATTCAGCAAGGGGCCACAACACAATGTTCCCTCCTTTATCAGAGTTCCTTATTACAACATTATTTTCTTTTTTCAATTTATCAACCAACAGACAATACTTGATTTCCTCATTTGAACGATGTCTTTTTGTTGCTTGGATTTTCCTGTTTAATTTTTTCACTTGTGTCACTACTATTTCATTAAAGACATCTATCAAATCCTTTATCATGGTTGGCACAAACTTGGAATTAATCTTGAAGGATGTTTCCGGTTTGGTGTTGCCTAAGCTTCTTACCTCCTGTGTGGTTAGTACAGGGAACGGTGTTAAAGAAATCTCGCTCTCCTGGGATGCAGTGTTATTAGGTTCCCTATTAGATGTATTAATAATGCTTTGAGCTACTGCCAGTGTTTCAAAGTCACTTGCCGCAAGGTTTGTGTTCTTATTTCCAGTATCTACGTTGGTTTTATTTTTCGATTTGCCTTTCAATTGCAATTTATGAAATTTTTGGAGCTTTAATTTGCGGATGAACAGATAAATGTCGGCTCTGGTTCTTGTGTATTGGAAGTTGGATTCCGGGCAAAAAGACAATCCAAGTGACAATATATATATATATATATATATATATATATATATATATATATATATATATATATAAATATATATATATTTAGATATCAGCTCGGCGGGAATGTCCATTAAATGACTGCACACAGGCACAGGTTAGCTGTCCCCCAAACAGGCATTTATTTGGTGCAGAAAATGCAGTCTTTCGGCCCATAAAGCATCCGGCTGCATATACCGACGCGTTTCGGGACCTACCCTTCTTCCAGGATTAAGCAGTCGACGTGAAGCATCGAAGTTCCACCTTCCTTTTAAAGCATGTCACACGCTGAGATCAGCTGCTCTTTATGAGTCTGTGCGTTGCCTGCTGGGAGATGTAGTTTGTTTTAATAAATGCTCACGTGTGAATAAGATGCAAATAACTGCCCGTGTTGAGCCCAAAAGAGTACAATTTTCTCAATCCGAAATTGCAGTCTTTCGGTCCATAAAGCATTCGGCTGCATATACCTATGCATTTCGGGTCCTCCCCTTCTTCCAGGGTTATGCAGTCGCATCGGAGTTCCGCTTTCCTTTTAAAGCATGTCACACACTGAGATCAGCTGCTCTTTATGAGACTGTGTGTCGCCTGCTGGGAGATGTAGTTTGTGTTAATAAATGCTCACGTGTGAATAAGATGCATATAACTGCCTGTGTTGGCGGTCGCCAGTAGGTAGTTATAGTTAGGACCTATTTTCCATAGGAAATCAGCAACATTCTATTTGGAATAACTTTGGTGTAAATCTGTTCAGTAGTTTTTTAGATATTAAAGGAAAAAATACATATATATTTGGGCGGGGCTTAACGACACATCTCATCATGAGATCTGATTGGCTGTCAGCACTTCATCAAAGAACTGATGGCAGCCATCTTGGGACCAATATATATGATAGCACCTCATTAAAAAGCATTGCAGTTAATAGAAGGTTTTAAGACTTTAGTTACATTATAAATCATTTGTTGATGGTACCATACTCATTTTAGGAATTGTGGTGTGTTCCACGGTGATTTTACCATGTGAAAAAGCCTTCTGCTGGGATATCATAAATCATGTTTGAGGGAAAACTATTTTTTAATGCTTTTCCCACAGAGGTTTGGAAGGGGATCTATAAGCTAAACTGAGAGCATATTTTCTGTAAATTCATTTTATCTTTCTCAGTCATGTGAGAATGAAGTCTGACATTCTCAGTAAAACATGCACATCAAACAATCACAGAGACTGTCAGTCCATTCCTTTGTGTTCTACTGCAGCTTCCCAGAGTGTTCTAAAAAACAACTAGAGCTTAACAGCCTTACTTATGACAAAAGTATAGCACATCTGAAGCCATCTTGTTTGGAATAAAGTGGCAACTCTTAAAACATTTAATTTAAAAAGGAACAAAATGAGGGGGTTCATCTTGCCATAGAAAGTATGATTAGTGCTGCAGAAAGAATAATTAGGGCACATTTTGAGTGACTTCTCAAATCCTCTTCTATTTCATTAAAAAAAATTCTGACATGCAGACTGAAACATGTACTTTCTATACCATCAGCAGACTTCCCTGGTGAGCAGTAGCTTTACTATAGTGATCTAATGAGCAACTAAAGTGCTAACATTTAGAAGTTATGGCAAATGTGTGACACATCTGAATGCCTTCTTGACGGGCCCAAAGTAAAACACTGAAAGTATTTCCTAATGAGGAGACTGTAGTAAATGAGGAAATTATAAAACTTCATAACAAATAAGTCTCCCAAGATTGCCGCCAGAGACAAAAGAGCCCAAATGTAGCACAAATATCACCCAGATGTAGCCCAAGTATAGTCCAATGACAGAATGTCCCAGAGTGTTCTAAAGAACAACTAGAGCACTTACAGTCTTACTTATGACAAAAGTATGGAACACCTGAAACCATCTGGATTAAAATAAAGTGGTAACAATTAAAACATTTAATTTGCCAAAGGAACAAAATGAGGGGCTTCCTTTCATTTTGCCATAGATATTATGATTAGTGCTGCAGAAAGAAAAATTAGGGCACATTTTGACTTCTCAAATCCTCTTCTATTTCATTTAAAAAAGTCTAACATGCAGATTGAAACATGCACTTTGAATATATATATGTTTATATATATGCATATATATACATACATACATATATTATATATATATATATATATATATATACCCACAGTGTGCTCCGGAATTGTTCCTTAAAGCAGGGACAGACTTGTTGAACCATAGTACACGTGCACGCCACTTGCACGAAGGAGGCACCCATCAGGAAGAGTTCGGCGGAATAAGTGGACATTGTATTGCTATATATATATATATATATATATACGTGTACTATGGTTCAACAAGTCTGTCCCTGCTTTAAGGAACAATTCCGGAGCACACTGTGGGTATATATATATATATATATATATATAATATATGTATGTATGTATATATATGCATATATATAAACATATATATATTCAAAGTGCATGTTTCAATCTGCATGTTAGACTTTTTTAAATGAAATAGAAGAGGATTTGAGAAGTCAAAATGTGCCCTAATTTTTCTTTCTGCAGCACTAATCATAATATCTATGGCAAAATGAAAGGAAGCCCCTCATTTTGTTCCTTTGGCAAATTAAATGTTTTAATTGTTACCACTTTATTTTAATCCAGATGGTTTCAGGTGTTCCATACTTTTGTCATAAGTAAGACTGTAAGTGCTCTAGTTGTTCTTTAGAACACTCTGGGACATTCTGTCATTGGACTATACTTGGGCTACATCTGGGTGATATTTGTGCTACATTTGGGCTCTTTTGTCTCTGGCGGCAATCTTGGGAGACTTATTTGTTATGAAGTTTTATAATTTCCTCATTTACTACAGTCTCCTCATTAGGAAATACTTTCAGTGTTTTACTTTGGGCCCGTCAAGAAGGCATTCAGATGTGTCACACATTTGCCATAACTTCTAAATGTTAGCACTTTAGTTGCTCATTAGATCACTATAGTAAAGCTACTGCTCACCAGGGAAGTCTGCTGATGGTATATGTATATATGTATATATATATATGTATATGTATATATATATATATATATATATATATATATATATATATATATATATATATATATATATATATATATATATCCAGTCATACCAAACTTGTAAATTTTGAAGAAAGCGCTGACACCATGAATCTGAATCCAAACTCGATTTATTCGATCAGTATCTGCTTAGACGCGTTTCGGCGTTGCCGCCTTGTTCATATATATATCTAAGTGCATATGTGTGCATGTAGAGAGAGGTGTACATGTAGAGGTGTAAAGGTAGAGGTAGAGAGGTAGAGAGGTATAGGTTGAGAGGTAGAGAGTAGTAGAGAGAGAGGTAGAGAGAGGTAGAGAGTAGAGAGTGAGTAATAGAGAATAGACATTATAGAGAGAGTAGCTAAGAGTGAGTAGTAAAAAGTGAGTAGTAGAGAGTGTGTAGTAGAGAGTAGTAGAGAGAGAGTAGTAGAGAGTGAGTACTAGAGTGAGTAGAGGAGAGTAGTAAAGAGAGAGTAGTAGATAGTGAGTAGTAGAGAGTAGTGGAGAGTGAGTAGTAGAGTGAGTAGTAGAAAGTGAGTAGTAGAGAGTAGTAGAGAGAGAGTAGTAGAGAGAGAATAGTAGAGAGTGAGTAGTAGAGAGTGAGTAGTAGAGAGTAGTAGAGATTACGTAGTAGAGAGTAGTAGAGAGTAAGTAGTAGAGAGTGAGTAGTAGAGAGAGAGTAGTAGAGAGTAGTAGAGTAGTAGAGAGTGAGTAGTAGAGAGAGAATAGTAGAGAGTGAGTAGTAGAGAGCACGTAGTAGAGAGTAGTAGAGAGCACATAGTAGAGACTAATAGAGAGTAAGTAGTAGAGAGTGAGTAGTAGAGAGAGAGTAGTAGAGAGTAGTAGAGTAGTAGAGAGTGAGTAGTAGAGAGTAGTGGAGTAGTAGAGAGTGAGTAGTAGAGAGTAGTAGAATGAGTAGAAGAGTGGGTAGTAGAGAGTACTAGAGAGTGAGTAGTAGAGTGAGTAGTAAAGAGTAGTAGAGAGCAACTACTAGAGAGAAAGTAGTAGAGAGTGCTCTGCTGACCTGGTTCTCTCCCACTAAAGAGCTCTGCTGACCTGGTTCTCTGGCTCTAAAGCAGTTCTGCTGACCTGGTTCTCTCCCTCTAAAGCAGCTCTGCTGACCTGGTTTCTCTGGCTCTACAGCAGCTCTGCTGACCTGGATCTCTGGCTCTAAAGCAGTTCTGCTGACCTGGTTCTCTACCTCTAGAGCAGCTCTGCTGACCTGGTTCTCTGCCTCTAAAGCAGATCTGATGACCTGGTAGTTTGGCTCTAAAGCAGCTCTGCTGACCTTGTTCTATGGCTCTAAAGCAGCTCTGCTGACCTGGTTCTCTGGCTCTAGAGCAGCTCTGCTGACCTGGTTCACTGGTTCTAAAGCAGCTCTGCTGACCTGGTTCTCTCCCTCTAAATCAGCTCTGTTGACCTGGTTCTCTGCCTCTAGAGCAGCTCTGCTGACCTGGTTCTATGGCTCTAAAGCAGCTCTGCTGAGCTGCTTCTCTTCCTCTAGAGGAGCTCTGCTGACCTGGTTCTCTGGCTCTAAAGCTGCTCTGCTGACCTGGTTCTATCCAACTAAAGGGCTCTGCTGACCTGGTTCTCTGGCTCTAAAGCAGTTCTGCTGACCTGGTTCTCTCCCTCTAAGCAGCTCTGCTGACCTGGTTTCTCTGGCTCTACAGCAGCTCTGCTGACCTGGTTCTCTGGCTCTAGAGCATCTCTGTTGACCTGGTTCTGTGCCTCTAGAGCAGCTCTGCTGACCTGGTTCTCTGCCTCTAAAGCAGCCCTGCTGACCTGGTACTATGGCTCTAAAGCAGCTCTGCTGACCTGGTTCTCTGGCTCCAGAGCAGCTCTGCTGACCTGGTTCTCTGGCTCTAAAGCATCTCTGCTGACCTGGTTCTATGGCTCTAAAGCAGCTCTGCTGACCGGGTTCTCTGGCTCTAGAGCAGCTCTGCTGGCCTGGTTCACTGGTTCTAAAGCAGCTCTGCTGACCTGGTTCTCTCCCTCTAAATCAGCTCTGCTGACCTGGTTCTCTACCTCTAGAGCAGCTCTGCTGACCTGGTTCTATGGCTCTAAAGTAGCTCTGCTGAGCTGGTTCTCTGCCTCTAGACCAGCTCTGCTGACCTGGTTCTCTGGCTCTAAAGTAGATCTGCTGACCTGGTTCTCTCCCACTAAAGAGGTCTGCTGACCTGGTTCTGTGGCTCTAAAGCAGTTCTGCTGACCTGGTTCTCTCCCTCTAAAGCAGCTCTGCTGACCTGGTTTCTCTGGATCTACAGCAGCTCTGCTGAGCTGGTTCTCGGCCTCTAGAGCAGCAGCTCTGCTGACCTGGGTCTCTGGCTCTAGAGCAGCTCTGCGGGCCTGGGTCTCTGGTTCTAGATTTGATTTTGATTTTGATGTGGATTTGTAAAGCGTGATTTGCTGCCCAGAGGCGTCCAAGCGCTAGCAATAACTAAAACCTACCAGAGAGCCAGATGGGGAGGTGGAAGGGTCTAAAGCAGCGAGTTAAAAAGGAAGGTTTTAAGCTGTTCACGAAACGCAGTGAGATTGGAATTGGCCCTGAGGTGCAGTGGAAGGGTATTCCAAGTTCTGGAGGCGTTATGGGCAAAGGACCTGCCGACGGATCTGGATATTTTTATTCTGGGAGTCACTGCTAAAAAGGTCTGGCTAGAGCGAAGACTTCTGTTGGGGATGTAGTGAGTGTCTAGGTCACGAGTAATACTCGGACCAGTGTCCCAGAAGGCTTGATGGGCAATACACATTGCCTTAAATAGAATTCTTTGGCGGACCGGTAGCCAATGAAGGCTAACCAGTCCGGCCCTCACTGATTGTCTGCGAGGGATCTCCAGCAGTAGACGGGCTGCGCAGTTCTGCACTGTTTGCAGCCTGCGTAGAGTGTACTCTGGGGCGCCGAGATAGAGCACATTATTAAAATCAAGGCGAGATTGTATAAGCCCTTGTATAGCCACCTGTTGGGCTTCCATGGGAAGGAGAGGGAAGATTTTCTTTAGCATCCTCATGATGCCAAAACAGGTGGCAGACAGTTTTGTGGCCTGCACGTTGAAGGAAAGGGAGCTGTCCAACCAAACTCCCAGGCTTTTGATATTATCTTTAGGAGTTGGTGGGGGGCCCAGACACGGGGGCCATAGGGCGTCGGGGAGGCGAAGATCTGGGGGGCCTAGGAGCATCAGCTCCGTTTTGTCCCCGTTCAGCTTGAGGGATGAGGAGGACATCCAGGTCTTCACCTCTTCTAGGCATTCTCTGAGCCCACCTTACGCAGGTCGGTTGTCCTCCTGCGCCAGTGAGACCACCAGCTGTGTGTCGTCTGCATACGAGATGATCTTAATCCCGAAAGGGCGGACGACTTCAGCCAGTGGCCTCATGTACAGGTTGAAGAGTGCGGGGCTCAGGGAGGAGCCCTGGGGGACTCCACACTTCAGGGGTCTGCTGGAGGAGACAGACTCACCTTCAAAGACTCTGAAAGATCTGTCTTCTAAAAAGGATTTGAACCATAGCCAGGCTTTGTCCTTGATCCCAGCACAGGACATACAGTGTAGCAGGGTGTTGTGGCTAACCGTATCGAACGCTGCACTTAGGTCAAGGAGGATCACTGCCACTGACCCTCCTTGATCCACGATTTTCCTAGCTTCCTCGGTGACCATGAGGAGGGCGGTCTCGGTCCCGTGTTTCGGTCTGAAACCCGTCTGCGTGGGATCTAGTAAGTTGAAGCTTTCCATAAAGTTAACTAGATGATGATTTACATGTCTTTCTAGGATCTTGCTCACCCAGAGGAGCAGAGAGATGGGTCGATAATTGCCCAGGTCAGTTGGATCTAGACTGGGCTTTTTTAGGAGCGCTCTGACCATGGCCTGCTTCCAGACGACCGGAACGGTACCGGAGGTGATTGAGGTGTTTAATACCTCCTTAATTATAGGCAGGGTGATCTGGGAGGCAGCCATTATTATGTCTGGGGGGGCAGGGTCGTCGGGGGATTCAGATTTGACTCTCTTCGCTAAGGATTCAAGGGTAGTGAGGTCCAATAGGGGAAAGTGAGCCAAGGTGGATTGGGGTAGTAGGAGGGGGTATGATGCTGGGGATTTATTCGATTGGATAGATGAGGTGATATGTTTCGAGGGGGGGGGGAGGCTGAATAGATGGTGTTTACTTTTTGAAAGAAGAATTCCGCAACATTATTGCAATGGGTGGTGGTTTTTTCGACCTGCAAGGCAGGGGGAGGCCTCGTTAGCTGTTTCACTATGTGAAAGATCTCCTTCGGTTTGGACTTGGCCATCACTATTCTATCAGAGAAATATGTGGCCTGAGCTGATTTAACTTGCGTTTTGTATTCGCTGATAGATTCTCGGTAGCGGGTTTTATTGACAGCCGAGTAATCTGAGCGCCAGCGCCTTTCCAGCCTCCTGCATAGACGTTTCTTGTCCCTGAGGGAGTCCGTGTACCAGGGGGCAGTTTTGTGGGGGCGTTTCAGCGTAGTCTTACTTGTTGGGAGAGTAGTGTCTAGAGTTTGTGTGATCCAGTTGACGTAGGCCTGGTTGGCTAGGCCAGGGTCCTCGTGAACACGGGGTTGAGTGCTGGCAAGTTTAGTGGACCAATTATCCACCGCGAGACGGGACCAGGCTTGCATGAGCTTGGTAGTGGGTACAGTGGATGGGGGTTTAAACGAGGTCCAGTTAATGGGAACCATGAAGTGGTCTGTCCACGGCAGGGGAATAGGTGGACTGACTAGGAGATCGGGGCAGTTGCTGAAGACAGGGTCCAGCAGGTGGCCCTTAACGTGGGTAGAGGTTGTGACACGTTGGGTGAGTTGGAGGGCAGCTAGGTCGTCTGCTAGGGAGGCGGCTATGTGGTATTGTGAGGAGTCAAAATGCAGGTTGAGGTCACCCAGCAGGGTAAAGTTGGCAGTGGTACTGACTCGTTCGGCCACCCCTGAAGGTAGGTTTCCATGGAACTGCTTCGAG
The DNA here is from genome assembly GCF_964263255.1 of Lissotriton vulgaris. Lineage (NCBI taxonomy): Eukaryota > Metazoa > Chordata > Amphibia > Caudata > Salamandridae > Lissotriton > Lissotriton vulgaris. The sequence goes on along the minus strand of NC_141693.1, from coordinate 1,634,551,776 downwards.
GGGCCCGGGGGGCGGTAGACAAGAGTGCCTGAGAAGCAGTTGGTGGGTGAGAGTTTGATGTTAAAGGCAAGACTCTCACAGTCCGGGATGGTTTCAGGGACAGCTCTACAATGATACTGTTCTTTATAGATAATTGCCAGACCTCCTCCTCTCCCTTTGGGTCGGTCTAGCTGACTGATTTGGAAGCCTGGCGGAAGAGCGTCTACAACCGCAGGGTCGGACTCAGGTGTCAGCCATGTCTCTGTAAGAAACAATATATCTGGAGTATGTTCCTCTATTAACAGTGCCATTTCGGCGCAGTGTTTGGACAGGGAGCGACAGTTCAGTAGGAACATACGAAAGTCAAATGTGAGTTCCGGGTCTGGTTTGTTGTTAAGGGGTAGATGGCATTTGGGACAGACTTGTGGCAAGGTAACGTCATGAGAGGTGTGTCGAGTGCACATGCTACTGGAAGGCCTAAGGCTGTGGATGGTTTCAGCACTATAGTATCTGGGCTCAGAACCTTGGGATGTAGGGGGGGTGGCCCTGGGCCCGGACTCGGCGCGGATGAGCGCAGACAAGCTTGCCTTATGCGCGCCTTCGGCGCGCAATCGTCGCGCCCGCTGCGCTTGTCCGCTGCGCTTCCGGTGCATGCTATGCTGACCTGCTTCTTAGGCTTTAGATTGGCTCTGCTGACCTGGTAATCTGGCTCTACAACGGCTCTGCTGACCTAGTTTTCTGGCTCTAAAGCAGCTCTGCTGACCTGGTTTCTCTGGCTTTACAGCAGCTCAGCTGACCTGGTTCTACGGCTCTAAAGCAGCTCTGCTGACCTGGTTCTCTGGCTCTACAGAAGCTCTGCTGACCTGGGTCTCTGGCTCTACAACAGCTCTGCTGACCTGGTTCTCTGGCTCTACAGCAGCTCAGCTGACCTGGGTCTCTGGCTCTAGAGCAGCTCTGCTGACCTGTTCTATGGCTCTAACTGTCAGGATCCTAAACCCACGGGTGGCGGTAATCTCGCATCAGTGATACCATTACCCAATTTGGAATTTTAATGAGAGCTCATGGTCAGGAAGAGTGCGGGCACGGAACTCCAACATGACCGCAAGGCTGGAGTTGAGGCTCGCAGTCTAGTGCTTTTGCTGACAGCATCAGCCAAGTCCAGGTGAAGCGCGCGCTGGTAATAATCTGCGCACTTCACCTGAGAGCTTATCCGACGAGGAACGAGTGCCTCGACCTCCGTGACAGAAAACTTCAAAGTCCTTAGATTTGTTTACAACGTTCACAACGCTTTTAATACAGCGTGTGAACGAAAGTAAGTTTAGTCACTCACTTTTAAAAACAACTGCGTGTAGAGTTAAGCGGCTCGTTTTTTCAGTTAAAGATCCTTGCGAGTGCCCCAAGGAAGTAATTACATTCCTAGAATACCGCATCGAGAACTACAGAGAAAAAACCCTGAGACCCGAGTTTCTTACAGCAAGAGAGACGACGTAGCAGCATCTCGTCAGAAGGAGTCAGGAAACAGTAACGTGACAGCAGGAAAACGTCTTGACACACCTGCGGATTAAAGGAGACGATAAGTGGAGAATTCAGTTCTTGCTATTGATATTTAGAGAATGAGCAGAAGTAAAAGAATGTCAAAGTAATACTTACCCTGTTTATAGTTATAATTAAACCAGAGGCGCATAGCTAATGCAGGAGAGGAGTCAGTAGCTGTATACCTGAAAAAGAAAGAAAAGAAATTAGTTAAGAAGTAAATGAAGAAGACAGCAATTAGTACAGAAAAGAACACAGAGTAAAATACAGTAAGTCAGAGGTACTAAAGATATAATAGATAAGTTCCAGAAAAAAGACTGCTGAATAAATAATCCAAGTTGTATTAATTGTCACATCTTACAGATAAAACTAGACGGTTGAAATATTAATGAGAAGCATTTTGGATAAGGAGCAGGAGGACAGAAAAGAAGTGAGTAAAAGAGAATTGGGTTAGAAGGTTTAGTTAAAAAAACAATCACACTATCAATAAGGGAAAAAATACAATTCTGTATTACAGGAGAATTAATAAGAGTTCTGTCAATCCCTGCAAAGACAAGAAGCTTAAAAGAGAGAGCAAAACTGTTGGAAATAAATGGTAGGTGAGAGTTCAGGAGGGGAATTTTAGAACAAGAAAGAGTAGGACTAGAGCATGGTTTAATTGTGTTTCTTTTCTTCAGGGTCCTAATTTACAAGCTGTCTGCAGGTCGGACTGACGAGAGGAACCAGTCAAGAAAGTCTCTTCTCGTGTTGTTTATTATTTTATCCAATTTCCCCCTTCCCTCTGGGGTAACAATTCGGATACTTGTATACAACGGGCTCTGGCTTGTTGCTCGGGGAGGATTTGGGAGCCAGCATCTCTATTCCTGTGCAGCTACTAAAGAAGTATCCTTTTGGTATATCTGACAGAGTGAAGTACCCAAGTTGCACCTTGCACCCGAACAGAGATGGCAGATGGAATTGACTTGCAAGGGTTAGGAGTAATCTTAGACACTATCCAGAAAGATTTAAGTGCAGTAAGAGAGGAAAATCAAAATTTTAAGTTGGAGATATGAGGTAATATAAATTTTATGGTCATGTTGTGTTCCCTAGCGAGTACCCCACCGACTCCATGTACGAGTTAAAAGTGCATGTAACTTCCCTCCTGTACCAGCTATGAAGACGCAAATACATTTGCGTCCAACGTTAACTTGTCCTCTTTCAGACCCACCATGAATGGGTTTGATGGTCCGTTCCTAAGTATGCTATGCCAACGTCTTTTTGAAGTGTACTCCTACGTTTTTCAGCCTGGCTGAAAGTAGGCCCTGAATCTCTGCCACCGAGCCTCTTTTCTGGCTTCTGACTGCGAGGGCCTCTGCCCAAGCAGCCCCCGTACCCGTGAACTCTGACTTACTTCTAGCGCGGCCCTCCGTGCTCAGCTCAGCCTGCTGCCTGCCAAGATTGACTATAATCTTCGAGTTATCTGTTTTCCTCCCCGAAGATACATTCCAGCCTGCTAGCTTCAGTAAACATCCTTCCTCAGCTACAGGGCTAAAGGGCCGACCTGTCTTTATGCAAGTAATTCATAGCCTCTGTTGCCATGCTTCCATGGAAGGCCCCATGCCCCCACGCTTCTCATACAGACACTCAGGCGCTTATACACGCACTCACAGCAAGTATAGAATAGCTTCTGCTCTAGAGACCTTTCTGCCCAGATAGCTTAGTTCCTAAACATCAGATATCAGATATGATAGAAGCACAAGTTGATCTGACATGCCAGACTTCTGTCTCTTTCCGCCAGTGTAAATGTCAAGTCCCCTGCACCCCGTCTATCACACGTCATGCAGCTGCGCGCGCATCCAAGCTTCCGATTTCTGCTGACATTGCAACATTCTGTTAGCACCACCCCTTGGTGCCACCCACTTGCGTCACCTATCAGTGACGTTTCTAGCACACACCCTAGTTCACGCCTAGTTTACGCCTCTTGATGATGTACTAGCACCACGTGTATACTGTTATCTTGTCTTCTCTCAGCTGTTACGCCTCTTACATTGAACATTATGATGTAAATCAAGTATATAAGCTATGTATTGTCAATAAACGACGGCGCGCTCATCTATCCCTTCTGACATCCTGTGTGGTGGTCAGAACATGATATCCTGATTCCTTTATGAGGAATAAAACCCTTAGAAACTCTTACACCACGGACTCTGTTTTCCTTCATTTCGATTGAGTTATTATTGATTAAGTACTTATCTGCATAGAAATTAAGAGAGTAAATTAATTATTTACATCATTTTGGCGCCCGAATAGGGACCCCTCCCCCACCTCACGCGCCGGAAGGTGCGTTGCAATCCGTGTCCCCTGCCATCAGTTAGACGGACCACACGTGTACTGGCAGGATTTCCTGCATCCCCCTCTGACACACGGAGGTGACGAAGACTGCGATCAGTGCCCAGACGAGGCGGTGAGGAGTGCGGAGGATCCCGACCAGAGCCCAGCCGAAGGAAGCAAGGTCCGAGGTGTGAAGAGGCCCACCAGTTTTCCGAAGTTTTCCGAAGTTTTCCGAAGTTCCGAGTCGAGTCCAGTCGAGTTTTCCGAGGCCTTCTGTTTTCCGTGCTTCCCGGTGAGTACCATTGCTGGGTCGTATCTAGACGGGTTTGGGTACGCAAGTCCGGTCTGCACTGTTTTTAGGCAGTGTATCTGTACTGTTTAGCAGTATATAAAGTATTCCGAATTTCTGCACTGTTACAGCAGTGTATCTGTATCGTTGAGCGGTACATTCAGAGTAGGGGGAAGTTAGCTATGTCTTTAAATGTTTCATGTGATTAATGTCGTGGTATGAATGTGATTGTTTTTGTGTATCATTGTGTTTTTTTGTTTAAATAGTTACAGGCGAAATTAAGTATTAAGGATCAAGCATTTCAGTATCAAGTAGGCACAATGCCGTTTTTTAACAAATTAAAGCAGATAGGAACTAGGAAAGGGATGTTAGAGGAAGAGATTCCAATTCCCCCTAGGGACACTCCAGGTAATTTCATGTATAATAAGCATGGCATAGACGCCATCTTGTATCTAGAGTTATGGACAGATTATACCAAGCACCTAGAGGAAAGATACCGATGGCCAGTTAACGGAACATGGGATGCCGAGTGCATCATAAAGGTAGAAGAAATATTACGGAAAAAGAAAGCTAGACAATCTCAGAAAGACGCCATAGAATTTTGGCGTAAGGAATCACGTAAGCGTGCTGATAGAGCACTCCGTAGAGAAGACAGGCTTAAAGAATCAGAAAAGGCCCAAGAAAACGAATTAGTTACTGAGGGAATTCGAGTAAAAGTAGAACAAATAGATCGTATCCAAAATGGCAAAGTGAACAACATGTATCTTTTGGCCGATGGTACCCCTGACGCCATTTCAGAAATACCGAAAAATTTGCCGTCACCATTAGTTCCAACTAAAGTAATGCATAAGACTACTAAAGACATATTCCTAAATTCATATCTCGAAGATGTAGCGCCAGCTTACACCAATCTGCCTGTTCGTGCCCTGCCTACTGACAGGGCCGGGGGTGGTACTGCCCCCCAAGATCACTCTCAGCCGACACCGAAAAAGACTAGTTCCGTTCCGCCAGCTCCGCCACTTCCCTCACCTAAAACTGATCTGCCGAAACCACTTCAATCAGATCCTACTAAAAGACAAATTCAGATACTGACTACACACAGAGATAATGCCCAAGTTTCCGCTTCAGGAGGTGCGACCGCGGGTCTCCAGACCCCGCCACCGACTCACAGATTAAATCTCAGAGGTATGCAGAGTCCTCTTACGCACAGATCCCCCCGTTCTTCTAATTCATCCCGTCTTGATGCACTAAAAGAAAATATGTCAGTTTGTAGATATGATCCAGAACCTGGACAGGACGACTTAATGATATTAGCGTCTTTACGGTTAAGATCTGCTACTGATAGTTTGTTATGTTATGCAGGAATGAAGGAGCGCCTAGATAGAATATATGAGTTCATTCAAACGGGAAAGGACCCCGACAGTATTAAGGATGCCCTGGAGAAACAGAAAGTTAACATGCAAGCACTGATACTACGATTTTTCATAAATTGTCTAATAAGAGAACGAGACAGGCCCGGAACAGATCAGAGTGAATTAGATGCATTGAACAAGTGGGGCCAAAATATAGCTGATGGAAAACATGACAGACAAAATTGCATAGAGGCCATGTATAAAAAGATAAGGAAAGCAGTGATAGCAGTACACGAGAAAGAGAAAGAAAAGGTTCCCTCCGAGGAGGAAGAAGAATCTGAAGAACTAGAACCGACTACAAGTACTATAGCATATGTAGGTAAGGGAACTTATCTTAGGAAGGGTATCCGTCCAGAAAGCAAGAGAGTTTTCTTCTCTGCCTTAACGAATCCGAATTCTGCTGAGCATCAGTTCCAGGAAACTGATAAACGGCTTCGAGATCGAGTGGGGTACCATGTACTCAATTCTATGGATGAACAAGAATTAGCCCGATCAGCGGTATCATGGGCCGAAAATGCAGACATATATAATGATGACACCGTAGCACAGACATTTCTGAACCTCTCCCCCGACGAACAGAAATTAGCAGGGGTATATATGATTCAGCACCTTCTCATTAAGTACAGAAAACATTATTCCGATCCAGGTCCCTTACATGAGACACTAGAAGCACTACTGATGGATAGATGGAGAGGCCTAAGCACTAAATTAGTTCAAATAATTCTAGAACAACGACGCAGATATGATACCTTTGTAAGTCCTGAATATGTCCCCGCCCCACCTCCAGAAAGGAAAATGTACCATATGCAGTGCGGGGGTGGTATTGAAAGTCAGAACCCCTTACGAGAAGTACACCCTGTTATGGGTGAGGACAAGGTTTTGAAACGCGTGTATGTGCACACGCCTCTGACTAAATTAGAACTGTTAGAAATGAAGAAATTAGTACCATGCCATGATAAAGACCCTGCAGGTTTCCATAGAGAGCTTAAAGACATGTTATTAATGGGGGACTACACATATGATGATATCATGAAAATGTTGAAAGTATTATTGCCTACGGGTATATTCGAGAAATTAAAGGAAAAGGAATGGGAGGTGGGAGACACAAAGATTGCCTGGGCAGAAATAGAAGACGAAGAGAAAAAACGGGTTCCAGGGTTAGGCCTTGGGGACAAAACTAAAGCATTACCAGGTTTGATAGTACAGGTCCTGCCCAGATTATTGACAACTAGAAAGGAGGATTGGGATGCAATCTCGTCCTGTAAACAGAAACATGATGAAGATACTAGCGACTTTTATTCAAGATTCGAGAAATGTTTTATTATCAATAGTGGCCTCCAGCCAAGTAGCGAGTCGTACCCACATCTTTTTGTATCAAAGTTAGTCGAGAATTCCCTACCGTTAGTTAAAAATAGAGTGTATAAAGTCGAGAGTACATGGCAAGCAAATACGCCATCCCAGATGTTACAAATGTTACAATATCACCAGAATAGAATTAGGGAAGAACAAGATCAGGAACAGAAGCGCATGAAAGACACGAAAATGAAAATGTTAGTAGCCCAGACGGTCCCATCCGACAGTCACAGGAAAGGTACGACCCAGACAAGTCACGCTGCAGCTCCTGTTAAAGGGACATGCAATTATTGCAAACAGCCAGGTCACTACGTACACGAATGTGCAGTTCTGAAACATAACATAGCGACAGGTAAAACTAAAGAGAGACCGCATCCGCCTAGACAAGACCATAACCAGCATCAGTCTACACAGAATACACAGCCCATGCATGCATCTGCACAGACAGCACAGACCGTAGCAGTACCACAGCCACAGCCCATTGCTGCAACTCAGCAAGTCTCACAACAGATGTACCAGTATGCCCAGTCTGCTTACCCCGAATATTCCCGATATACATGAAACAGCCTAGAGAGGGAAGGTGGCTTGCCTCTTATCGAGATTCCTGTAGATCAAGAAGGTCCTTATGTACACAGTCAAGTATTGGGGAAAGATAGAAAGTTTTTAATTGACACAGGGGCAAGTCGCACTACAATAAGTCATGACGAAGTTCCAGGGGCACCCCTCTCAGGCTCACAAAATGTTTCCCTTGGTTTTTCAGGACAACCTATTGTAAATGAAGTATCAGAACCAGTTCCCCTGGCTGTGGGTCCATTATCACGCGTTACAGACCTGTTACTAACAAAATCATGTCCGGAAAATCTGTTAGGAATTAAAACACTGAAGGCTCTAGGAGCTATAATATGCTGCTCCCCGGAGGGGGTTAGACTCTTTCTGCGGGATTTCAAGGGTCATTACGTCCTTCGTGAGTTTGACGTCAGATTGAAAAATGTACCTGATTACTTGTGGGCAAAAGGCCCAACTGATGTAGGATGTATGCACATTACACCATACCGCGTTACCCTCAAGGCAGGTGTTGTATTACCCAGAATCAGACAATACAAGTTACCACCCGATGCTGTAGCGGCTTTACTGAAAATCATTGAAGAGCTCATTGCCCAAGGAGTGGTCGTCGAGACCGACTCCAATATCTGTAACTCACCCATCATTCCGATTCTTAAACGTACTGATCCCAATGCACCGCCAGTATATCGGCTGGTGATTGATCTTCGAGAATTGAATAAATGCATTATCCCACAGTATCCTGTGGTCCCCGATATATCATCTCTCTTGACTGCTATTGATTCAGAAGCAACGTTCTTTACTGTAATTGATCTCAAGAACGCCTTCTTCAGCGTGCCTATTGATCCAGAGAGCCAATATCTCTTCGGATTCTGTTTAAATGGACGCAGTTTCAAATTTTCGCGCGCACCTCAAGGATTCACAGAAAGCCCCAGCATCTATAGTCAAGCACTGAAAAGACAACTAGATTGTATTCAAATGCCAGTTAACACCGCTTTACTACAATACGTCGATGATCTGCTGATCACCGCACGAAGTGAGCCCGAATGTGAAAAAGCATCACTGACAGTTTTACATTTCCTGGCCGACAAGGGACACAAGGTGTCTCCTTCGAAGCTACAATTCTGTGTTCAGCAAGTTGTGTACTTGGGTCACTTGCTGTCCAAAGTGGGGAGACAGCTCACTCCCGATCGCATTCAGTTAATTGTGAACATGCCGCAACCCAAGACACAAAAGGAAGTGCGGGCCTTCATAGGCCTCACCTCGTACTGCAGACAATGGATTCCCCAGTATGCATTTCTAGCTAAACCACTCATCCAGTTAACGACACAGGAGGCAGCGACTTCGACTGTCCTCCCTTGGACTCAGGAACACACACAAGCTTTTGAAGAATTAAAGAAAGTTTTATGCCAAGCACCAGTTTTAGCGACACCATGTTACAGCAAACCGTTTACACTTTTTGTTACAGAACGTGATGGCACAGCGTTGTCTGTCCTCACTCAAGACCAAGCAGGTTCACATAAGCCTTGTGCTTATTTTTCCAGTACATTGGATTCAGTAGCTCAAGCACTCCCTGCGTGCTTAAAGTCAGTAGCAGCAACAGCGTTAGCAATAAGACAAAGTGATTCAATTGTTTTAGGTCATCAGTTAACAGTTCAAGTACCACATTCTGTAGAGGTTTTGTTAAACAGAACCCAGACTCAACACTTAACTATAGCACGACTGACAGGTTATGAATTAACACTATTCCAGCCACACATAGAAATCAGACGTTGCAGCATCCTGAACCCAGCAACACTGTTACCTACAGTTATGACAGATCCAGCTCCGCATGATTGTATAGAAATAATTAATGCAGTAACTAAGCCTAGACGAGACTTAACAGATGTCCCATTGACAAATCCAGACCTGACACTTTATGTGGATGGTTCATGCATGAGAACAAGTACAGGAGAATTAGTGGCCGCGTACGCCGTGACCACTGAAACTGAAATTAAAGAAACACATCGTATTGACACACTGTCTGCTCAAGCGGCAGAGCTCATCGCTCTGACTCGAGCCTGTATTCTAGCCAAGAACAGAAATGTTAACATATACACAGATTCCCGCTATGCCTTCGGAGTTGTACACGACTTCGGAGTCCTCTGGCAAGAACGAGGTTTTCTGACTTCCCATGGGGCCAAGATCCAACATGGCCCCCTCATTCAAGCACTGTTAGAAGCAATACATTTGCCCTCGGGCATATCAGTCATGAAGTGTAAGGCACATACTAAAGTCACAGATTCTGTTTCCCAGGGTAACGACCTGGCAGACCAGACAGCAAAACATACAGCACTGACTCACACCCAGACTACTGATGTGACAAAGACAATAGTCCAGACCCAGTGTATGGCAGTTAGAGATCCCGCCCTAGATGTAATTGATATCCAGACACATGCTACTCCAGAGGAGATAAAGAAATGGACTGAACTAGGAGGGATTCAGACAGATCAAGGTTGGGTGACGAAGGGAAAATCTATATGGTTTCTCCCCGACTCAATGGTTCAAGTCATGATAAATACAGCACATAGTCCTGCCCATCTTGGAGAGAAAGCCATGTTAGACAGTTTACAGAATCTCTGGTACAACAAACACTTACGAGCAGCAGCAAAACAGAAAGTGCGTACTTGCATGATCTGTTGTCAGTTCAATCCAGGTAAAAGTGTCCCTGTTGAGCAAGGTGGATTTCATCCTCCCGATCACCCTTTTGAAGTCCTCCAGATGGATTATATCCAGATGAATAGCTGTAGAGGATTTAAGTATGTCCTTGTAATTGTTTGTGCTCTGTCCCGCTGGACCGAAGCATACCCAGTCCCAGACTACACTGCTCCGACCACTGCCAGACAGTTGGTTCGTGAATTCTTCCCACGGTACGGTTTGCCCCGTGTCGTGTATTCAGATAACGGACAGCCGTTCTCGTCCGAGCTGATGAGACAAGTTTCCCTCTTGCTAGGATATCAGTGGAGGTTCCACTGTGTCCGACATCCCGAAGCAGCTGGCCTTGTAGAAAGGCATAATCAGACACTAAAAATCCGTCTTGCCAAGATCTGTCAGGAAAAAGGGGTCGACTGGATAGTCGCCCTGCCCGTGGCACTATTCTACATGAGAATGGTCGCCCACTCGAGATCGGGGCTATCCCCGTACGAAGTGGTCTTTGGCAGACCGCCGAATATGTGGGGGACGCCCGTTCCGAAAAAGATCACTGATATTGATTGTAACATGTTGACAGATTACCTTGCCTCCTTGATGTCTGCACTCCAATCATGTCGTTCACAGGTTGCCGCAGCCTTCCCTGACAACACCGATGTAAAGGCGCATGAGGTCCGTCCAGGGGACCTGGTACTCGTCCGGAATTTCGACCGGAAAAGTCCGCTGGAGCCCCGCTGGAAGTCTCCAAAGACCGTTCTGCTTACCACCAGGACCGCCGTGAAAATCGAGGGGAGAAAGGGGTGGGTCCACACGAGTCACATCAAACTATGCAATGAACTAAAAAACGGACTGAAACAGGACTCTGACTCGTCCACCCCCACCAAAGACTGTGTTGAAGCACAAGACGTTACTGTGCCTAAAAGAGAAAAGACTCCTCAAGAACTTTACCGTATGAAGCTTCGATCTAGCAAGTCAGACAGTTTAATTGTTTAAGTCCTCCCCTAGGTGAATCGGTTAAATAGTTTCTGACATGTATCCCCTAGATCGAGTTAGAGAGAGAGAGGAAAAGAGAAGAACATATTGCAAATCACTTCGTAGTCACTGCATAGTGACACTAATAATCATGTTTATTCTGAGTATTCTAATTATTATTGCCAGCATTCTGCTTCCTATGTACTGGCCTATTTTCAGGCGTGAACAATCTGCTTACAATGTCTCTGCTGAACACACTTTTAGTGAACTTCCCGCACATGAACTCTCTTACAGACTTGCGCTGCGCAACAATACATTCATTAGTATGTTACACCATTCCCATCAGACAAATAATGCTACAGACTGTTGGATATGTGGCCGACTCCCTCCCTACCAGAATTACAAGGGAGCCCTGCCTCTCTTTCCGTACCCATTCACTCACAATGGCTCCTGTGGAGCATGGTTCAAAATAATTAATTCTTTAGATCCTGATATTGCTGTTTTCGATGGGGGCTGGGTTTGGGGAAACTTGAACTTAGTCCTGCTCAACGTCTGTTATCCTGATAAAGAGGGACTTCCCACTCGAATAGGAACTGATCTAGAAAATGAAGTATATGGATTAGGTAATTACACAATTAGCCTTATGATCCTCACTGTTGAATCTGAAACTGCTCCAGTTCTGCCCCATATGTTAGTACTACCAGTCACAGGTGAATTATGTGTTAGCAAGAAAGGTTCAGTACACGTAGGTCATAGTAAATGCACTACTGTGGTCGAGTTCAGTGACCATGGTAAATCGTCCTTTAAAGCTATCAGTCATTCCTACTTTGTTTGTGGTCATACCGCATACATACGTTTGCCTCCAGATTGGGATGGTACCTGTTACATTGCCTTCCTCCTGCCACCTGTTTTTCTAGCTCCCCCTGATTACCATAGAAATACGAATCTAGCACCGAATAGACCCAAAAGAGATATTCCCCTTGTCGACTACACAGAAACGGCATGGGAACAGTACACTGATTTCAATAAAGGATTCTTTTTCTTCCTAGGGCCTGTCCAAAACAGTAAATTAATACGCAGATTAACGAGAACACTCGAAGCAGTAGTGAACGAAACTGCCTCCGCTCTAGGTAACTTAACAGAGGAGCAGTCTGCTATACGGACTGTTGTCCTTCAAAATCGCCTTGTGATTGACGTCATCTTGGCAGATAGAGGTGGAGCCTGTAAGGTCATCGGGTCAAGTTGCTGTGTTTTCATTCCACAAAACGCACCATCTGTCTATCAAGCTATCACCCGTTTACATAAAATTGCAAATCAGATACATCAGAATCCAGGCACCTGGACTTGGTCCGGTTGGTTCTGGACTACGTTAACAGCTTGGGGATGGAAGATCTTATCCTTCCTAGGCATTGGCCTTGTTATAGTATTCAGTTGTTGCCTGTGCCTGCAGTGTGGGCCAGCGATATGTGGACTGTGTGCCACATCCTGCATTGAGCATTCCAGTTGCCTCTCAAACAGTCAAAGAAAGAAAGACGAACATATAATGTTACAAGAACAAACTGATCGATTTATGAGGATCGATATATCATGAAGGGTCCGTAGGGAACAAGGAGGGAATGAGGTAATATAAATTTTATGGTCATGTTGTGTTCCCTAGCGAGTACCCCACCGACTCCATGTACGAGTTAAAAGTGCATGTAACTTCCCTCCTGTACCAGCTATGAAGACGCAAATACATTTGCGTCCAACGTTAACTTGTCCTCTTTCAGACCCACCATGAATGGGTTTGATGGTCCGTTCCTAAGTATGCTATGCCAACGTCTTTTTGAAGTGTACTCCTACGTTTTTCAGCCTGGCTGAAAGTAGGCCCTGAATCTCTGCCACCGAGCCTCTTTTCTGGCTTCTGACTGCGAGGGCCTCTGCCCAAGCAGCCCCCGTACCCGTGAACTCTGACTTACTTCTAGCGCGGCCCTCCGTGCTCAGCTCAGCCTGCTGCCTGCCAAGATTGACTATAATCTTCGAGTTATCTGTTTTCCTCCCCGAAGATACATTCCAGCCTGCTAGCTTCAGTAAACATCCTTCCTCAGCTACAGGGCTAAAGGGCCGACCTGTCTTTATGCAAGTAATTCATAGCCTCTGTTGCCATGCTTCCATGGAAGGCCCCATGCCCCCACGCTTCTCATACAGACACTCAGGCGCTTATACACGCACTCACAGCAAGTATAGAATAGCTTCTGCTCTAGAGACCTTTCTGCCCAGATAGCTTAGTTCCTAAACATCAGATATCAGATATGATAGAAGCACAAGTTGATCTGACATGCCAGACTTCTGTCTCTTTCCGCCAGTGTAAATGTCAAGTCCCCTGCACCCCGTCTATCACACGTCATGCAGCTGCGCGCGCATCCAAGCTTCCGATTTCTGCTGACATTGCAACATTCTGTTAGCACCACCCCTTGGTGCCACCCACTTGCGTCACCTATCAGTGACGTTTCTAGCACACACCCTAGTTCACGCCTAGTTTACGCCTCTTGATGATGTACTAGCACCACGTGTATACTGTTATCTTGTCTTCTCTCAGCTGTTACGCCTCTTACATTGAACATTATGATGTAAATCAAGTATATAAGCTATGTATTGTCAATAAACGACGGCGCGCTCATCTATCCCTTCTGACATCCTGTGTGGTGGTCAGAACATGATATCCTGATTCCTTTATGAGGAATAAAACCCTTAGAAACTCTTACACCACGGACTCTGTTTTCCTTCATTTCGATTGAGTTATTATTGATTAAGTACTTATCTGCATAGAAATTAAGAGAGTAAATTAATTATTTACATCAGATAGTTAATTCTAGAAAAGAAACAGCAGATTTAGTACAGAGATTTAGGCAACCTTTTGGTTTAGGACAGGATGCTCAAAATCCCCTAGCAGAAAGTGCTAATAGAATGACCACCCAAGCCCCAGAACGATTCAGTGGGGATCCCCAAAAGGGGCAAATATTCATAACCCAATGTTCATTACATTACATGTGTTGCCCTTCAATATTCCCTGATGCGCAATCCAAAGTCGCTTTTGCCTTGTCCTATCTGAGCAGAGATGCTGCGGCTTGATCCCTGTCGCTCATAACCAGAAATGACCCGATCCTGAGGAATGATGAGGAATATAAACAAGAATTTCTGCGGATTTTTGATAGGAGGAGGATATCTCAAGTGGTCGACAACGAATTACTGGATTTGAAGCAAGGAAATCGAGATCTAGTTTCGTACCTGGCACAATTCAACAAACTAGTGGTGGAAACGAATTGGCCGGAGAGTAAGTGAGCAGCAGTGTTCTACCGTGGATTGAAAGATGATTTAAAAGATGCCTTTGCTGGAATCCCTAACGACCCACCGAAATCTCGGCATTGGTAGATCTTGTGTTAGAAATAGGCTTTCGACAGGGAGAAAGGAAAGGTGCTAAAAGAAAAGAATTCAGGCCAACGGTTCCAAGGTTTGATCGTGTCAGATCAGAAAATAGCCAAGGTAATGAAGGGTCCTCGGGAATTGAACCCATGCAAATCGGAACGATAAGCGGACCTCTATTGAAAGAAGAGAAGGAGAAGAGACAAAGTAGTAACCTGTGTATGTATTGTGGAGCGGGGGGTCATTTTGTCAGAAATTGCCCCAAGAAACCCAAGACAAGTTACAAGCTTATCCATGGAAGTGAGGTTTCGACACTCAATCTTGACAGGAGTTTCTGTAATGATAGATTCAGGAGCCACAGGAAATTTTTGTGACCTGAAATTTGCACGAAGGGTAGGAATACAAGCAATTATGAAGAACAAAAGTGAACCAGTGAGAGCAGTGGACAGAACAAATCTATCTTCGGGTCCAATTGTGAGCCATACCGAAGTCATTCATCTAATTTCGAACAATGGTCATGAAGAAAAGATCCAATTTAACTTAATCGACGCTTCTCAGTTTGAGCTAATCCTAGGTCTGCCTTGGCTCACCGAGCATAATCCAACAATCAATTGGAGTGACAGAACCATAAGAATGGATTCCAAGTATTGTATTAAAAACTGTTTTGGAAAAAAAGAAAAGATGCAAGAAGTCAACCTGACTCACTCTCTGTGCCACAATGGAGGATCAATATGTGTAATAAATGCACCAGAAATTCCAGAGGAGTATGCTGATTTCCAAGACGTATTCAATGAGACGGAAGCTGAACGACTACCCCCACACAGAGTCTACGACTGCAAAATCGAATTAGAACCTGGCTCAAATTTGCCCTGCAGTCGAGTGTACGCACTAACTGAAAAAGAACACAGTCACTTAAAAGAGTATTTGGACAAATACCTTGCTAATGGTTTCATCAAGCCCTCGCAATCCCCGGTCTCGTCGCCTTTATTTTTTGTGCCGAGAAGGAGGGAGATCTGAGGACTTGCATAGACTATAGAGCTATCAATCGAATTACCAAAAAGAACAGGTACCCGTTGCCTCTTATATCAGTGTCATTAGACCAAGTAAAAGGGGCACATGATATATACAAAACTTGACCTGAGAGGGGCCTACCACCTGGTCAGAATGCGAGAAGGCGACGAATGGAAAACGGCCTTCAGAACCCGATTTGGACTGTTCGAATATCAGGTTATGCCCTACGGTCTTTGCAACACCCCTGCAGCCTTTCAACATTTCATCAATGAAGTACTTAAGGAATATATCGACCAGTGTGCCATTGTATACATAGACGATATACTTATTTATTCCACCAATAAGGAGAGGCACCAGGATCAAGTCCGAGGGGTCTTACAGAAACTGAGAGAAAACAAGTTGTTTGTTAAGCTTTAAAAGTGTGCATTCAACGGTACCCAGGTGGAATTTCTAGGCTTCATCATCTCTCCAACTGGCATTCTGATGGATCAGCGAAAGATTGAGGCTGTGATTAATTGGAAATCTCCAGTGAGTGTCAAGGAAGTCCAAAGCTTCATTGGTTTTGCGAACTTTTACCGAAGATTTATCAATGAATTCTCTCACAAGATCTTGCCACTCACAAAACTGCTAAGGAAAGGGATTCAATTTGAATGGACTGAAGAAGCGGAAAAGGCCTTCAGTCTGTTAAAACAAGATTTCACATCGGCTCCAATTCTTCAACATGCTGATCTGACTGAACCCTTTTATGTAGAAACCGATGCTTCGGACCAAGCAGTAGGAGGGGTCCTATCCCAACGAAACAAGGTTACTGGACAGCTACATCCTATAGCTTACAGATCAAGAAAGTTGTGTCTGGCAGAATGTAACTATACCATCACAGAGAAGGAGTTGTTGGCAATAAAAGACGCCTTTAAAGAGTGGAGGCATCATCTCATGGGAGCCCAGCATCAGGTGACAGTATTTACAGATCATCGAACCTTAAAATTTCTAAAGACAGCCAGAACGTTAACTCCAAGACAGTTGCGATGGTCCCTGTATTTTGCCGATTATGATTTTGTAATTACGGAATTGAAACAGTGCCCGCCCATATCAGAGGTGGAAACCGCGAACTAACTCTGAGGCAGAAAGAAGCAACCTGGATTATGCGTCTGCGTAGCATAGAATTCGGGCTGAACTATGATCCCGAGATGCAATACTTCTTGGGTTAACAGACTTTCAACTATGTCATTGGCCAATATATATATATTGTTTCTCCCTAGATAATCTATAAGATTAATGAACCCCCTCCAGAGACACCAATCCATTGATATATTCTGAGCAGTTCTCCCTGTTATCTAATAAAATTTTGCATCACCAGCAAATTCCAACTTTCATACACCGAGTCAATGTGCACAACATCTTGCACATCTTTGCCCCACTAATAGGTGTCCATATAATATACACCAACCTCATGAAACACTGATTATCTGCATTATGCCTTCATATTTAATTTCGTTCATAACCCCACCACTCAGGCGTCATTGGTCGACACCACAAACGGTAATGTATAGCTCCTCGATGCGTCAATTACAGGATGAGTACACTGATTCGAAAGACTGCAACCACTTAGTACGCATTTATATGCACTAAGTTTCCCCTCAAGCACGCTGTCTGAAATACTACCCACTTTTTTCCATACTCAATATATAGAAAGTGGTAGTAACTTTTCTCTTTTGGGACGGTCATTAACTCCGCTTCCAAAAAGATACACACGTTCTAGTCTATTTTAATCAATAGACGACGGACTTCCGGTACTTAACCGGCGAGCACTTTCCCGTCACGTGACCGTCACTCGTAACACGGCACCGGGAATCTCAAGAGGGAGTATCAAACTGACAAGGTAATCCTGCTTTCCCCCGCTGTTACGTTTCAATACCCTAGCGATATATGGAACCCAAATACTGGAGTGGTTCCCGCCCTCACCTTATCCTTACTTTCAGGTGCACCCGCCTGTCAAGGGATTTTTCTGGTCTCATACCGAGACATTCTGAGACATACAACAACTCCTCCCGGGTCCCGACCTATACCAAACGAAACAAGGTACAAGTGTATTTACGTGTTTTTAATCTGTTTTGCCGTCTATGTTATCTACCATGAGGGTGCTAATTAAGTATCTATAACAGCCTGTTCCCACTTAGATCCCCCAACCACGCAGGCAGCGTGCTACTTACCCTGATCATAGTTATACGAATTCGGTCCTGACACGGACTTTCATCTCTAAACTGATATTTGTTGTCATACTTTCCTCAACAAGGTAAGCATGACATATTGTGCCAAATACGTTCTATAATGTCATATCTTGGAGCATGTTAGTAACTTTAAGGTTGCTAAAAACTTGACTATTATGAAATAGACATTAGTTCCTCCTTCGCCTTCTTTTTCCTTTTAACCCTTTAAATATATCCATTCTTCTCACCAATGGTTCTCAGGTATGCCCTCGCCACACATACATGTAGGTCTTTTCATTTTCAAAATTTTTTTAATCTATGAATACACAACGCTATATCTTCTAAGTTGTCTTAGAATAGTTCTCAGCAATACTACACAAAGCCACAATGGCCCCCAGGACTCGCTAGTTAGAGTATTCCCCTATCAAACTTGAAGTTCCCACATAGTGAAGCAACTATGAGATAATGCCACAATAGAGCGAAATATGTAAAAGTTCGGCAATTTTGGCATACAAAGTATTATATGTATTGCAGTAATGTAACTTAGATTTTATGCGCATGAATTGTAATGTCACATGGGAATACCGCGCTTTCAACCACAGTTACACTCTTTCACTATACCACCACACTCTCTCTACGGCAAATGTTTAGATCTACTATACCTCACCTATTTAGTGTCTTCAATCCAGTGTTCAGTCATACACCTGCACCAAAAAGCAATAAAGAATATTGAGACATGTCACTATATTTTCACTTAACCACACGTACACCTCTTTTGTCACAAATTCACTCTGATAGCGAACATGTCACTATTACACCAAGTCACCATCAGCATGACCACTTTTCCACTTTGGCTAGACACCAACCGTCGGCATTTACTATAAGAACCTCTTGCAAATGCACCTTTTTATGTTTTTTGTTCAGCCCTGAAGATTCGCAGTATGTTCCCTGCGATGAAACACGTGTTGGCATTTAACAAAGGAACAATAAACCTATGATTTAACACCAAGGACAGAACATTTCTCTTTCTTTTTGGACCTTTTGTACCTGAACCTGGAGTAACTGATTCTCTTTTAAACGACTCCTAAAGTGTGGACTAATACCAACTGAAATTCTTTTGCTACATATTTCACTTCTTTAATGTGTCATATACTTGTATAGCGCAGGGGCACTGCTGTGTTTATGATTTTGTAATTACCTACCGACCTGGAACACAGAACATAAAGGCGGACGTCTTATCTAGAATTGATACAGTAATTGATTACAGTAATGTTATCTATCTAGGCGCTCCTGAAGCGACCCTCATGGGAGCCCAGCATCAGGTGACAGTATTTACAGATCATCGAACCTTAAAATTTCTAAAGACAGCCAGAACGTTAACTCCAAGACAGTTGGATGGTCCCTGTATTTTGCCGATTATGATTTTGTAATTACCTACCGACCTGGAACACAGAACATAAAGGCGGACGTCTTATCTAGAATTGATTACAGTAATTGATTACAGTAATGTTATCTATCTAGGCGCTCCTGAAGCGACCCTCAACAAGCTTCAGAGAATCCAGAATACTGCTGCCGGGATCATCACAAATACCCCTGCCAGAACCTCCGCGAAACCTGCTCTTAAACTCCTTCACTGGCTCCCCATAAGAGAGCGAGTCAAATTCAAGGCCTTATGCCTTGTTCAGAAATCACTGCAAAATCAAGGCCCCCCAGTCCTCAGCAAATTCATCACACCCTATAGCGCTACAAGATCCCTCCGTTCAGATACAGAAAATCTCATCATCACCCCCAGATTCAGGAAAGTCCGATCAGGAGGAAGACGTTATTCAGTCCAAGCGGCCCGCCTCTGGAATTCGCTCCCCCGCAATTTGCGTCTTGAAACTCAATACCTACGTTTTAGAAAGCAGCTTAAAACTCAACTTTTTCCCTAGTTTTTAATATCTCCCCCTCATCCTGAATCTTGCTCCCCTCCTCCCAGCCCCCCTTTTTTTTCCCCTCCCACCGTTTTGCCCCTGGCCCGCTGTACTGTAGAGTTAGGGTCTCCAGCGCTGGGATACTTCAGGGTGGCTATGCGCTCTATAAAAATAAATAATAATAATAATAATAATAATAATAATAATAATAATAATAATGATAATAATAATAATAATAATAATACTAAAACCGAAAGACGCCAATAGAAAACCAATCTATCATCCCTGAGGAGAAGATAATCGGTGTTACCACTTCAGTTGGTTTGGAAACAAGTATTTCAAAGATGATGAGTCCGGAAGCTATGCAGGAATGGATTAAGGAAAAAGAAGGTAGAAAAATTATTCATCAACTCCCTTACTTTCAAGACCAGTTGTACATTCCTACTAAAGATTTGCAGCAACAAGTTATGCAAGAATGTCATGATGCAAAGTTGGCGGGGCATAAAGGAGAAGCAAAGACTAAAGAACTAATAACACATCACTACTGGTGGCCAGGTATGGCTAAGGACATAGAGGAATACGTCAAGACTTGCAGGATTTGCTCACAGGGAAAATCTGAACGGCAAGCCCCAAAGGGACTATTACAGCCCTTGCCCACACCACCTTATCCCTGGCACACCATCACTTTAGACCTCATTGTTGACTTACCACTTAGTCAGGGCTACGACACAATACTAGTAGGAGTGGATTCCTTCTCCAAGATGGCACATTTTACAGCGTTACGAGGGCTTCCTTCTGCTAAACAGTTAGCTACACACTTCAGTACGGATATAGTTAAAATTCATGGAATTCCCAAGATTGTGATTTCTGACAGAGGACCGCAGTTCATTTCACATTTTTGGAAATCTTTTATGGAAAGCTTAGGGACAGAGGTGAGATTCTCTACCAGTTACCATCCTGAGACCGATGGTCAGACAGAAAGAGTGAACCAAGAATTGGAACAATACTTAATATTGTTCCTTTTGAAGCAGGATGGGAACTGGTCAGAGTATTTATGGGCAGCAGAGTTTGCTTATAATAATGCCAAGAATGTTTCCACGGGTTTCTCCCCCTTCTACATGAATTATGGGAGGCATCCGAATACCACACTTAGACAAACTGAGGTCACAGTCCCCGCTGTAAAATATGTAGTGTCTCACCTAGAGCAGGTTCACCAAAAGGCAACGGAAAGTCTGAAGGTGGCAAAGGAAAGGTATAAGAACTATGTAGACAAGAAAAGACAAGAAGGTGCAGTTCTGGAAAAAGGGGACAATGTTTGGTTAAGCACTAAGAACCTTAGGCTGAACGGAAATCGAAAGTTCCAACCCCGATTCATTGGTCCTGACCCAGTAGAGAAAAAGATTAACCAGGTGACTTATCGGCTCATCTTGCCGTCTAGACTAAAGATTCATCCAGTCTTTCATATCTCATTGCTGAAGAAAACTCCAAGTAATTTGCGAAAGACTCTACCTCCAAAACCTCTTTACCTAGAAACTGGAACAGAGTATGAAGTTGAGGAGATTTTAGACTCAAAATTCTCAAAAGGACAATTGTTCTATTTAGTGGACTTGAAGGGTTATGGTCCTGATGAACGGTCTTGGGAGCGGGAGGAGGACGTTCATGCTCCAAGATTAATCAAATCCTTTCATCAACGATTCCCTTCAAAACCAAGGCGGAGAGGATCTACCTTGTTGGGGGGTATTGTCAGGATCCTAAACCCATGGGTGGCGGTAATCTCGCATCAGAGATACCATTACCCAATTCGGAATTTTAATGAGAGCTCATGGTCAGGAAGAGTGCGGGCGCGGAACTCCAACATGGCCGCAAGGCTGGAGTCGAGGCTCGCAGTCTAGTGCTTTTGCTGACATCATCAGCCGAGTCCAGGTGAAGCGCGCGCTGGTAATAATCTGCGCACTTCACCTGAGAATTTACCCGACGAGGAACGAGTGCCTCGACCTCCGTGATAGAAAACTTCAAAGTCCTTAGTTTTGTTTACAGCGTTCACAATGCTTTTAATACAGCGTGTGAACGAAAGTAAGTTTAGTCAGTCACTTTTAAAAACGACCGTGTGTAGAGTTAAGCGGCTCGTTTTTTCAGTTAAAGATCCTTGCGAGTGCCCCAAGGAAGAATTACATTCCTAGAATACCGCATCAAGAACTACAGAGAAAAAACCCTGAGACCCGAGTTTCTTACAGCAAGAGAGACGACGTAGCAGCATCTCGTCAGAAGGAGTCAGGAAACAGTAAAGTGACAGCAGGAAAACGTCTTGACACACCTGTTGGATTAAAGGAGGCGATAAGTGGAGAATTCAGTTCTTGCTATTGATATTAGAGAATGAGCAGAAGTAAAAGAATGTCAAAGTAATACTTACCCTGTATATAGTTATAATTGAACCAGAGGCGCATAGCTAATGCAGGAGAGGAGTCAGTAGCTGTATACCTGAAAAAGAAAGAAAAGAAATTAGTTAAGAAGTAAATGAAGAAGACAGCAATTAGTACAGAAAAGAACACAGTGTAAAATACAGTAAGTCAGAGGTACTAAAGATATAATAGATAAGTTCCAGAAAAAAGACGGCCGAATAAATATTCCAAGTTGTATTAATTGTCACATCTTACAGATAAAACTAGACGGTTGAAATAATAATGAGAAGCATTTTGGATAAGGAGCAGGAGGACAGAAAAGAAGTGAGTAAAAGGGAATTAGGTTAGAAGGTTTAGTTGAAAAAACAATCACACTAATCAATAAGAGAAAAATACAATTCTGTATTACAGGAGAATTAATAAGAGTTCTGTCAATCACTGCAATTACAAGAAGCTTAGAAGAGAGAGCAAAAGTCTTGGAAATAAATGGTAGGTGAGAGTTCAGGAGGGGAATTTTAAAATAAGAAAGAGTAGGACTAGAGCAAGGGTTAATTGTGTTTCTTTTCTTCAGGGTCCTAAGTTACAAGCGGTCTGCAGGTCGGACTGACAAGAGGAACCAGCCAAGAAAATCTCTTCTCTTGTTGTTTATTATTTTATCCAATTTCCCCCTTCCCTCTGGGGTAACAATTCAGAGACTTGTATACAACGGGCTCTGGCTTGTTGCTCGGGGAGGATTTGGGAGCCAGCATCTCTGTTCCTGTGCAGCTACTAAAGAGGTATCCTTTTGGTATATCTGACACTAAAGCAGCTCTGTCCACTCCTACAATCATCCTGACAGAAGCATGTCCTTATCTAATCACTCTGCTTAAACATAAGCGCTTATAAACATATCATGCTGTCAACTACTAGCACTCCAGTCACTGTCTATGCACTTACAAAATGACTCAGGCTTTGAGACAAGCAGTGGTACAGTCAAATGTGCACAATGTATGCGTCCCTTAACCCCTTGCAGACTACTGAGTCAGTCCGGCAAAAGTCCAGGTAATAGTCATTCTTGTCTGGAATCACACTGTGAGTCTGTGTCCACTCCTACAACCAACCCGACAGAAGCATGTCCTTATCTGATCACTCTGCTGAAACATAAGCGTTTATAAACCTATCGTGCTGGCAACTACTAGAACTCTAGGAACCCAGTCACTGTCTTTGCACTTGCAGAATGACTCAGGCACTGAGACAAGCAGTGGTACAGTGAAATGTGCACAATGTATGAGGTCCCTTAACCCATTACAGACTGCTGAGTCAGTCCTGCAAAAGTCCAGGTAATAGTCATGCTTGTCTGGAATCACACTGCGAGTCTGTGTCCACTCCTACAATCATCCTGACAGAAGCATGTCCTTATCTAAACTCTCGGCTGAAACATAAGTGCTTATAAACTTATCTTGCTGTCAACTACTAGCACCCTAGGACCCTAGTCACTGTCTATGCAGTTGCAGAATGAATAAGGCATTGAGACAAGCAGTGGTACAGTTGAATGTGCACAATGTATGTGGTCCCTTAACCCCTTGCAGACTACTCAGTCAGTCCTGCAAAAGTCCAGGTAATAGTCGTGCTTGTCGGGAATCCGACTGTGAGTCTGTGTCCACTCCTACAATCATCCTGATAGAAGCATGTCCTTATGTAACCACTCTGCTAAAACATAAGCGCGTATAAATGTCTCCTGCTGTCAACTACTAGCACTCTAGGAACCCAGTGACTGTCTATGCACTTGCAGAATGACTCAGGCATTGAGACAAGCAGTGGTACAGTCAAATGTGCACAATATATGCGGTCCCTTAACCCCTTGCAGACTACTGAGTCAGTCCTGCAAAAGTCAAGGTAATAGTCATGCTTGTCTTAAATCACACTGCGTGTCTGTGTCCACTCCTACAATCATCCTGACAGAAGTATGTCCTTATCTAATCACTCTGCTGATACATAAGTCCTTATAAACTTGTCATGCTGTCAACTACTAGCACTCTAGGAAAATATTTACTGTCTATGCACTTGCAGAATGAATCAGGCATTGAGACAAGCAGTGTTACAGTCAAATGTGCACAATGTATGCTGTCCCTTAACCCCTTGCAGACTACTGAGTCAGTCCTGCAAAAGTCCAGGTAATAGTCATGCTTGTCTGGAATCACACTGTGAGTCTGTGTCCACTCCTATAATCATCCTTTTTTTTTTAGTCCTCATCTCACCATGAAGCATGTAAAATAAGCTTGAAACCAACCTTCCATCTTGAGCGGCGAGAGTTACTGCTGATTGCATTCGCTATGGGCCAACCAGGCGAGGTTTCTCTTTTGTACAAAGCCTGTTGTAATCATTGGACTTAAATCTTAAATCATCCTCATTTATTTGCCCCAATCTAGAAGCTGTGTCCAAATGCTGGGCTAATCACTGACCAAGTGACTCGAGCCCAACTGGGCCATAGCCAAAGCGTCCCAAAGCCATTACTCATAAAACGGGGGGAATGGATCCTTCCATAACCTACATATCTCCCTTCGGGCTATTAAGATCAAATACATTAATAGGCCTTTCTGTCTACCAGTCAATACGTACAGGGGGTTGTTGTCTATGCCAAATATAACCATTGATAAATCAAGCTTAAAATTAACTTGTAGGATGGCCCCAAGCGCACACTCTACATTTTGCCAAAACCCCTTTGGGACCCCACACTCATAAAATATGTGCAGATCATCGGCTTGGGTGGAGTCACATCTAGGGCACCTAGAAGAAGCGAGAGGTGCACATTTAGCAATTTTCTTTGGAGTGTTATATAGCCTGTTGATTACATAAAAGTGGTTCGTGTTTAAGGAAGCGGGTTTATCTACTTTGTATAACAACTGCAGAGAGGGCTCGAACATTTCTGGGGCCACAGTCTCCAGCACTGATGAATCCAAAACTGAATATTGTAAAGTGCCCGCAGTTTCGCTCGCTTCCAGCATTTTCCGATACCAGAAACCAACTTCCTTGTTAATAGGGTGGATATTCTGGCATTGAAGCTCGATTTCCCAATTTCCACCAATGTGTGATTTCTCCGCATCATACCTGGAGGTTAGTTGCAGATATTTAAATATTGAAAGGGAGTCCCCAACTTTTAACCTTAAAACCTCCCAGGGGTGCACCCCATTGGTGACACGAGGTCTGACCAAAACTTAAACCCAGCTTTCTTAATGGGGAGTGCTAGGCTATCCAATAAACACTCAGGTAGCCCCGGTGAATCCCACATTGGGGCGAAGTCGGAGTAGTAATCAATCCCCCATATTTTCCTGAGTTTGTACCACAAATTCAATGCAGCTGTCAAGACCTTGAAACAAACTCTCTTAAAAAATCTGGTGCACCAAACTTACACAAAAAACCCTCCCCACCACCTTCAAAAGCCACCATTTCAGTTAGAATCTTCCCCCAGTTAGATCCTCCCGGTGTTGAAAGTAGAGCCTGGATATTTTTAAACTGGAAAGCATATAAATACCAGAGTATATCAGGGAGTGCCCAGCCCCCTTTCGGGAGTTTGCGTTTTAATTTCTTCCATGCCAACCGAGCAGTTTTGTTGAACCAGATAAAAGATCTTATTTTACTTTGTATTTTCTCTATTTCTCTTTGTGGGAAATCTTGGGGAATGGTACTGAAAAGGTAGGTTAATTTTGGCAAGACAACCATTTTTACCAAGTTTACCCTGCCGTAAATTGTAAGAGGTAGATTTGCCCATCTTAAAAACAACCGATCAATCTCCCTAGATATGCTCTTAATGTTAACCCTTGGGATATCACCTATGTTATTCATGATCATAATACCCAGATATCTAAATTCGCTACTTATCTTACCAGTCCAATTGTTGACGTTCCACATCATTACATTGGTTTTGGAGGATTTTATAAAGTAACCTGAATAAATACCAAACTCCTAAAGGAGGGCCTCCACTCTTGGTAATACCTTGGCAGGATTGTTGGTGTACAGCAGCAAGTCATCAGCATAAAGAGTGAGCTTGCTGCTACAGGAGTCAATGCTAAACGAGAAAATTAATTCATTCGAGTCTTATAGCCTGGGCTAGGGGTTCAATATATAGACCAGAAAGTAAGGACGAGATGGGACAGCCCTGCCTTGTTCCTCTTAAAATGCTAAAGCTCGACGTCACAATACTATTAAGAAAAATCACTGCAGAGGCACCCTGGTAGCAGTTGGTTAGTGTCTGTACAAAGACTGGGCCGAATCCCATTGCTCTCAGGACCTTCCACAAGAAGGCCCAACACACACGGTCGAAAGCCTTTGCTGCGTCAAAAGCCTCCACAGCAAGGGGAGTCGACCGAACGACAGCTAGATCAATGGTACCAATTAGCTGCAAAGTCTGTTCCTGTATATACCTGCCTGGGATAAATCCCTTTTGGTCTGTATTTACCAGCTGCGGGACCATTTTGGCCAATCTACCAGCTAAAATGGACATAAAGACCTTATAATCCGCGTTAAGCAGAGAGATTGGCCTGTAGGAGTCCGCCATGCATGGATCCTTTCCTGGCTTCAAGATAAGAACTACGTTGGCTTCCTTTCAGGATTTCAGTACTCTCCCCTCCGCGCTATATACAAAATTAAATAGCTCACATAATCTTGGAATCAGCTCTACCTGCATGATTTTATAGGCTTCACCTGGTAAGGCGTCAGTCCCTGCGGCTTTATTGTTTTTAATCTTATTAATATGAGCCGAAACCTCGCTCTCAGTGATGGGAGAGTCCAGGGCAGCTTGGCTGCTTGCAGTGAGACCTGCTAACTTTTTTTTGTCTTAGCCAATCTGTGATACTTTCCAGTCCTGGGGAAGCCTCCTCCTTATAAAGATCTGAGAATAGGGAAAGAAGACAGTTCTGCATGTCTTCATGTTTACTTGAAGTTCCTCCATTCTCGTCTACAATTAACTGATTAATATTGTTCTCAACCCGATCAGCCCGGGCTTTCCAAGCCAGGAGGGCACCTGCCTTTTCCCTGTACTCATAATGCTGCATATTGTGTGTTGACCACTGTGCTTTTATTTTTGATTCAAGTTTCCCTTTGTATCCCTGACGAAGACACTCAAGATCAACATTAATACGGTGCATTTCATCCGTATGTGTCTGTGGGGTGTTATGTCTCATCCTCTACAGATTCCCTGTCTCCCTCTCCAACTCCTTAAGCTCCAGAGACACTTCCCTATTTTCTTAGCAGATCAAGCTGTGTAACTGCCCCCGAAAGCATCCCAAACTACATCTAGGGAAGTTGAGCCAATGTTATTTACAAAAAAGTCTATAGTAGATGTTTTAATTGTGCTAATTAGATCAGGATCAGAGAGACATGCCCTCTTCAGTGTCCATCTAGGCCTGGAACTCTGTCTGGAGCTCGAATAAGAGTAGGAGAAGGAGAGAGGAGCATGTTCGAAGAGAATACTTGGTAAGATAGTAATTTCCCAATTCTTTCAATCCTTGGTCTATCTGCCAAAATGTAGTCTATTCTTGAGGAATGACCATACTTTTTACTATAAAAAGTGAAGCCTGCGTTACTCCCTTCCTTATTCCTCCAGACATCTATGAACTCAATATCGTGCATCATGTTAATTAATGCATGACGAATGCATGGGGCTCCGACGTAATGGGTAAGGTTAGACCTATCCTTTACTGGGTTAATAAGAATGTTAAAGTCTCCACCTATTATAAATGGGGTAGACCTTCCTGTTAGCTTTACCTGTGAATTATTGATGTAAGATGGGTCATCTACATTTGGACTGTAAAAAGAAACAATAGTCAATTCTCCCCCACCTATTTCGATCTGGGCTATAATCCATATCCCTGAATTGTCAGAATCTACGGATTTAATGATGCCATTTGCCCCAAGCTTAATTAGAATTGCCACCCCTCTATTATGAAAAAACAACAAGTGATGGACTGAATGTGGATCAATGTCACACACTCCCCCAGTCAAAAGATCTGGGCCCAAATCCATCGTTTTTTTGCACTCCACACCACCCTGGGTTAGACAATGGCGATATGCAAATCAGCTCTGACCCTGTTGCCCCATGGGAACAGTCCAGTCCGAACTACAAAAGCCATGTCCTTCCCAGAACGGAATCAAGCATCCGAGGACCGGACCGGTTTCGAGGTGACACCTCTCATCAGCCCGGCTAGCTTGACTCCAAGTGGTGTGGAGTGCCTGGGACCCACGTCTGGGCATCCCCAGCGCACTTAGGGCGGAAATTGCAAAAACAACAAGTGATGGACTGAATGTGGATCAATGTCACACACTCCCCCAGTCAAAAGATCTGGGCCCAAATCCATCGTTTTTTTGCACTCCACACCACCCTGGGTTAGACAATGGCGATATGCAAATCAGCTCTGACCCTGTTGCCCCATGGGAACAGTCCAGTCCGAACTACAAAAGCCATGTCCTTCCCAGAACGGAATCAAGCATCCGAGGACCGGACCGGTTTCGAGGTGACACCTCTCATCAGCCCGGCTAGCTTGACTCCAAGTGGTGTGGAGTGCCTGGGACCCACGTCTGGGCATCCCCAGCGCACTTAGGGCGGCAATTGCAAAAACAACAAGTGATGGACTGAATGTGGATCAATGTCACACACTCCCCCAGTCAAAAGATCTGGGCCCAAATCCATCGTTTTTTTGCACTCCACACCACCCTGGGTTAGACAATGGCGATATGCAAATCAGCTCTGACCCTGTTGCCCCATGGGAACAGTCCAGTCCGAACTACAAAAGCCATGTCCTTCCCAGAACGGAATCAAGCATCCGAGGACCGGACCGGTTTCGAGGTGACACCTCTCATCAGCCCGGCTAGCTTGACTCCAAGTGGTGTGGAGTGCCTGGGACCCACGTCTGGGCATCCCCAGCGCACTTAGGGCGGCAATTGCAAAAACAACAAGTGATGGACTGAATGTGGATCAATGTCACACACTCCCCCAGTCAAAAGATCTGGGCCCAAATCCATCGTTTTTTTGCACTCCACACCACCCTGGGTTAGACAATGGCGATATGCAAATCAGCTCTGACCCTGTTGCCCCATGGGAACAGTCCAGTCCGAACTACAAAAGCCATGTCCTTCCCAGAACGGAATCAAGCATCCGAGGACCGGACCGGTTTCGAGGTGACACCTCTCATCAGCCCGGCTAGCTTGACTCCAAGTGGTGTGGAGTGCCTGGGACCCACGTCTTGGCATCCCCAGCGCACTTAGGGCGGCAATTGCAAAAACAACAAGTGATGGACTGAATGTGGATCAATGTCACACACTCCCCCAGTCAAAAGATCTGGGCCCAAATCCATCGTTTTTTTGCACTCCACACCACCCTGGGTTAGACAATGGCGATATGCAAATCAGCTCTGACCCTGTTGCCCCATGGGAACAGTCCAGTCCGAACTACAAAAGCCATGTCCTTCCCAGAACGGAATCAAGCATCCGAGGACCGGACCGGTTTCGAGGTGACACCTCTCATCAGCCCGGCTAGCTTGACTCCAAGTGGTGTGGAGTGCCTGGGACCCACGTCTGGGCATCCCCAGCGCACTTAGGGCGGCAATTGCAAAAACAACAAGTGATGGACTGAATGTGGATCAATGTCACACACTCCCCCAGTCAAAAGATCTGGGCCCAAATCCATCGTTTTTTTGCACTCCACACCACCCTGGGTTAGACAATGGCGATATGCAAATCAGCTCTGACCCTGTTGCCCCATGGGAACAGTCCAGTCCGAACTACAAAAGCCATGTCCTTCCCAGAACGGAATCAAGCATCCGAGGACCGGATCGGTTTCGAGGTGACACCTCTCATCAGCCCGGCTAGCTTGACTCCAAGTGGTGTGGAGTGCCTGGGACCCACGTCTGGGCATCCCCAGCGCACTTAGGGCGGCAATTGCAAAAACAACAAGTGATGGACTGAATGTGGATCAATGTCACACACTCCCCCAGTCAAAAGATCTGGGCCCAAATCCATCGTTTTTTTGCACTCCACACCACCCTGGGTTAGACAATGGCGATATGCAAATCAGCTCTGACCCTGTTGCCCCATGGGAACAGTCCAGTCCGAACTACAAAAGCCATGTCCTTCCCAGAACGGAATCAAGCATCCGAGGACCGGACCGGTTTCGAGGTGACACCTCTCATCAGCCCGGCTAGCTTGACTCCAAGTGGTGTGGAGTGCCTGGGACCCACGTCTGGGCATCCCCAGCGCACTTAGGGCGGCAATTGCAAAAACAACAAGTGATGGACTGAATGTGGATCAATGTCACACACTCCCCCAGTCAAAAGATCTGGGCCCAAATCCATAGTTGTTTTGCACTCCACACCACCCTGGGTTAGACAATGGCGATATGCAAATCAGCTCTGACCCTGTTGCCCCATGGGAACAGTCCAGTCCGAACTACAAAAGCCATGTCCTTCCCAGAACGGAATCAAGCATCCGAGGACCGGACCGGTTTCGAGGTGACACCTCTCATCAGCCTGGCTAGCTTGACTCCAAGTGGTGTGGAGTGCCTGGGACCCACGTCTGGGCATCCCCAGCGCACTTAGGGCGGCAATTGCAAAAACAACAAGTGATGGACTGAATGTGGATCAATGTCACACAGTCCCCCAGTCAAAAGATCTGGGCCCAAATCCATCGTTTTTTTGCACTCCACACCACCCTGGGTTAGACAATGGCGATATGCAAATCAGCTCTGACCCTGTTGCCCCATGGGAACAGTCCAGTCCGAACTACAAAAGCCATGTCCTTCCCAGAACGGAATCAAGCATCCGAGGACCGGACCGGTTTCGAGGTGACACCTCTCATCAGCCCGGCTAGCTTGACTCCAAGTGCAAAAAAACGATGGATTTGGGCCCAGATCTTTTGACTGGGGGAATGTGTGACATTGATCCACATTCGGTCCATCACTTGTTGTTTTTGCAATTGCCACCCCTCTATTATGGGCAACCTGTTCTGAGGAGCAAAAAAGCTCTATCCATCGTTGCTTAGCGAAGATATTTTTACATTCCAAGTTACTCAGGTGAGTCTCCTGAAGAAGGAAAATCTGTGCGGCCGATTGTTCAAGATATTTCAGAACTAATCTTTGCGTACCTGGGCACTTGAGTCCATTAACATTCCAGGATATAAATTTAATTAGGGTGCTCATAATTTCTATGAAGACAAACAATTCCAGGGAACAAAATGGGGAACAAAATTCCATAAGATGTAGAACGCATGATTTCTAAAACAAATCCGAGATTGAGGACATTTTTTATGATTTTCTCCCACTGCTCCCATACCCGTGCTTTCCCTCCAACAACAACCCCATAACCCACCCACCCCAGCACTCCTACAATCATGCTGACAGAAGTATGTCCTTATCTAATCATTCTGCTGAAACATAAGTGCTTATAAACTTATCCTGCTGTCAACTACTAGCACTCTAGGAACCCAGTCACTGTCTATGCACTTGCAGAATGACTCAGGCATTGAGACAATACCTAAGCACTTATAAATTAACTGAGCACTCTGTTTGCAACACTGTCATAATTCTAGTTACTAGTGATGTTCTTATAGAATGACCTAGGCACCAACACAAGTACACATACAATATTCAGTGCACAATCCCTACAAACCTCTAAGCAGATACATACTTTTGGTATACTCCACTAAATACTGAAGTAGTACTCATGCAGCCTAGGATCCCTCCTGTCATTCTCATTCAGTTTGTCAATCAGCCATCCAGCACTATGTTATTATTGTATCACTCTGCTAATACCTAAGCACTTATGGGGCTGATTTACAAGTCTCCTGCGCCACCAGGTGGTCACTTTTTGTAACGTAGTGATGGTGCTGGGGACTCCTCCATATTTACAAGGAGCGGAAAAGCCACCCTGCAAGGCTTTTCCTCTCGTTGAAAATACGGCCCATTCAAACGCAGCACCCTGTGTTGAAGGCGCGTTCCATGGGTGTTGCTGTGTCTGTTCCCACACAACACCCATGGAATAACACATCTCAAGACTTACGAGAAAGTGTAAATCTGTAGATACGTGTAAATGGTGCGCCACCCTAGAGGTGGTGTAGCGAGGCACAACAAGGAGAAATGTCTTTATTTCTCCTAGTTTTTTCGTCTTTCAATGCATGCTGCATTCCACAGCACACATTGAAGGAGGAAAATGTCTTTAGTGATTGTTTTTGTGCAGGCAGTAGTCCCTTCCTGCACAAAAACAATCTCCCCACAACACAGATATCCTTGCACCATGGTGCAAGGGTGCTTGCGTCACTATATGGCTGCAGTTTGTACTAGTGCAGAGGGAGCACAGAATTGCGACATATTCATGTAAATATGTGAATAGGTGAAGTAGTGTGGCTCACTGGTTAGAGGCGGCAGACCCGAGAGCAGAAGACGGCCCGGGAACAGGGTTCGATTCCCGGCGCGGCAGGTTTCTCGACCAGGGTCAGCGGACTCGATAATTCTCTCGCCTCGGTGCCCACTCTGATCAGCGATCACACTCGGCAACTCTGGGCATTAGCTTGCCTCATCTTCACTAACGGCCCCACCAGACCGCCGGGGATGCCTGGTCTCACCCTGGAGATACCCATTAAGGGACCATCTCTCAGGGAAGCCAGGAAGGGTTTCGCAGCGGTCGAAGCGCCTTGGGACCCTCCGGGTAAGTAGTGCGCTATACAAATGCCTATACATTTAAATTTACATTTACATATGTCACATCCCTGTGCTTCAGAGGTGCCGCAGCGCGGTGAAGCTAAAGGGCTTACAGTGTCATGCTGCAGCACTTCCTCATAGATCTGCCCCACTAAATTCACCATACAGTACTAATGCATTTTTTCAGTAAATCATGCGCTACACATACATTCAACCAAGCTTTCAGGCATTACCATGCAATTATAGCGCTTTTTAAAAAACTAGATAAGGTAGTTCTGAACTTTTTTTTTCTTCTGTTTTATGAATTCTATTTTTTTGTCGTTTTTTAACAATGTTGTACTTTTTTTGGTGTTTTTTAAAAATTGAATAAAAAAGGAAATAAGTAAACAGTTAGCTTTTGGAATTTAACATCATTCCAAAAACAAAACAAAAAAAAATTTGCATTTGTGATTCCGTTGAGCTGGAAAAATAGCGTCCACTGACTGTTTACCATAACAGATGATGGTTTTGCACTTAGTACAGTGCTGCTACCGAAAAGCAAATTCTGGGCGAATGTCTACTGGTGGTGCTGAAGTGGACGCTCCGGAGGTGCTAGCAATGCCAGGTGGTGGATTTTTTGCTGCACGCCTCATTTCTTCTCGCGCCAGATTCTTCGGGTGATTGGTCCGCAGATGTTTATACATACGCGCTGTTCCACAGGAGTATTTCTTGTCAGTGCCTCATGACAGGACCCTGTCACACAGCAAGCATGTGACTTTTCTTGCGTTGACCTTTTTTTCTCCGACAGGAAAGGTGAAAAATTTCCATACCACTGATTCAGGCCTCTGCTTGAGTGGATCTTCCTCCAAGATATCTTCATCTGACGAATGATGAGGAGCTTGCGAACCAGATGCCATTTCTTCAATGCAATTTTTTAAAAACACCAAAAAAATTCCAAAAACACCTCTGTAAGAAGAAGAGATGTTTCTCATCAACTGCTCCAAACAGAATAATTAAAATGGGTGGGGTCCTTCAATAGTTACAGTGGGAAATGTTATGAACCAATCAAATCTTTTTTTTAGAGGTCACATGGGATCCGCGCACCATGCGCTCACGAAGCGTGCACCCGACGCGACTTCGCGAAAATATATTTAAAAATAATATACGTTTACTACAAGTAGAAATATATTATTTTTTTGAATACCTTAGATAATCTTTTGCCCTAATATGTACATTAAAGACACATACATATAAATTTAGAACATAAAAAATGTCACTGGAGTCGTGCACCCAGCGCGCCCCAGCAAGTATATGACATCACGTGGGGCCCGCTACCACGCAAGTGAAGCGTATTTGTATTTTGTATTTGTATCTGAGTTTTATATCGCGCCAAATCACCGACAGGCCTCAAGGCGCTTCTGACCAAGTACAGCAACAAGAAGAAGGGATAATAAGATGCAGATTGCTGGCCTATCTTACAGGGATGTAAACGCGTCCCTGAAAAACAATGTCTTCAGGGATTTCCTGAAGCGGAGAAGATTAGATTCTCTACGAAGTACCTCCGGTAGCTTATTCCAAATGGTGGGGGCTTGGACTGAGAAGGATCTGCCACCTTTAGTCACCATTTTAAAACGTGGACATGATAGCAGGAGGGAATTGGAGGATCGTAGAGCTCGCTTGGGTTTATATTCAAGCCTCTCTTTTATATAGGCCGGCGCTTGTCCATAAATTGCTTCATGGGCAATGCACAGGCTCTTAAATTCAACCCTTTGCTTTATAGGGAGCCAGTGTAGCCTATAAAGCAGAGGGGAGGCATGGGTCCATCTAGGTAATCCAAAGATTAGCCGTGCTGCGTCGTTCAGAATGACTTGTAGACGGTTGATTGAGTTTTTTGGAAGACCTAGGTATAATGCGTTCCTGTAATCGATTCTGGAGACTATTGTAGCTGAAACAATGGTTCGAAGCATGTTCGTAGAAAGCAGAGGGACTAGCTTTCGTAGCTGCCTAATCAGGTTAGTACATGATCCAACCACAGCGGATACTTGGTTGGTCATCGAGAGTTCCTGATCGATTTTAATACCGAGGCTCTTTACACTGGGGCATGGCTTTGGGGTGGGTCCGAGTTCTTGGGGCCAAAACAGATCATTCCAGGGAGAGGCAGAAGTTGAGACTACAAGGACCTCCATTTTATCTGGATTGATTTTTAATAGGTTAGATGTCATCCAGTTTACTGTGAACCGCAATATCTTTTGGGCCATGGGTTGAGCCGATGTTGTATTTTCGATACTCAGCAACAGCTGAGTATCATCGGCGTAGTTAAAAACTTTACAGCCCATGTTTGCCAAAGAATTTATCAGTGGCTGCAGGTATAGGTTGAATAAGAGTGGCGAGAGTGCGGACCCTTGCGGGTCTCCACATTTCAGGACACCAATGTCAGATACCTGATCTGCTAGTTGGATCCTCTGCGTCCTCCCTAACAGAAAAGACGTTAGCCATTGGAGAGCTTGTTCTTTTATCCCGGACATGGCTAATCTGTCCAGGAGCAGTGCATGGCTGACAGTATCAAACGCCGCTGAAAGATCTAAAAGTATCAGGGTGCTTGGTTTTTTACTGTCAGCCATGCATCTAAGTTCATCCAGCACCGACAGCATTACTAGTTCGGTGCTATGATGGGCACGAAATCCAGCTTGCCGCTCCTGGAGTAGATGGTGTGATTCCAGGAGAGGTGACAATGATTTTAATACATGCTGTTCTAAAATTTTAGACAGAAACGGCAGCTGGGAAATTGGCCTGTAATTCTTCAGACTAGTTGGATCAGCCCCAGGTTTTCTATCAGGGGTCTAACACGTGCCTCTTTAAAGCTAGCTGGCAATGATCCTGTAGCTAGTGAGTTATTTAAGAGGTCTAAGATCTGGTCCTCCAGGATAGGAATTGCCTACCAAAAAATTTCAGGAGGGCAGGGATCTGCAGGGGAGCCTGACTTGGTTGATATAGCAAGTTGTCTGAGGGAGATGGAATCGATGTTAGGAAATCTAGAAATAATGGGGGTTGGGGGTTTTGAGAGGGCAATGACGTAGTGGACATAGTTGGGCTATCTTTCTTGATGTCTGACAGGATGGTAGCTACTTTTTCAAGAAAGTAACCTTGAAAGATGTTACAATCTATCAATGTATCTGCCTTTTCTTCCTTCTTGCTTAGTTCTTTTAAAATTTGGAAGGTTTCTTTCTGGACATTTGCGGCATTTTTCATGCGGGTTTCATAGTAGTCCTTTTTGGTTGTTACAATGAGCTTTTTATACAGTTGAAAGGATGTTCTATACAGTTCGCGTTCTGTATCCTTTTTAGATTTCCTCCAGCATCTTTCAAGATAACAAAGCTTTCTTTTTTGATCTCTCAGGCTTTGAGTAAACCAAGGGGCCCCTTTTTCCGCACCCTTTATTTTCTGTATCTTTTCCGGGGCTATCGGATCGATTGATTGTCTGAGAGTAGCTACTATAGTACCGTAATACATATGTGTCACAAATGCACAGGAGTCCGGACCGGCTAACTATAACTCGCGTTCCCGCAATGCACTGCTGATGATGTCACATATTACATTATTCATGACATGGTCAGTGATGACATCACTGTTGACAACTCAAATGACATCACTGATGACATCATCCAGTCAATGTGGTTAAGTTTGAAATTTAAATATCTATTATATATATACCAATCTGTATTGACGATTGAGTGGATATATAACTTTCTGGATAGAGCATTTAGTAGCTAGCTGCCTGTTTGTTTGAGTGTTTGAGTGAGTAATTAAATGTGTCTCACTAAATATATTGGTTAGTAACCAAACTATGTGAAAGTGTGTATCACTGTCTCTGTTGTTGTATAACCTGCTGCATCAATTGGTCACTAACTACATGAGTGTTTATATTAGTTACTGATTAGTTGGCTGAGTATTTGTAAGGGAGACTGAGTGTATCTGTGGATGGATGAGGCAGTTGTATATCTATGCATAGATGTGTGAGTGGTTGATTGTCTAGGCATATGGGTTTAGGAGTGTTTATGCAAACAGTTGTTTGGTTGTCTGAGTGTGTTTATTTGTGTGTTGGTAAGTGAATATATGTGTCAGTGGTACATCTCCATTAAAGTAAAAAAATAAAAGGGATTGTATATGAGAGTTGGTGTATATAAATAAGTATACGCAAGAGTCAGTGATTGTGAGAGTAACTGTATGAATGAGTGTATAATTGTAATAGTGATTTTTTAACATAGTAACTATGATTTACTATCTGTACATCAGGTGTTGTGTGTAAAACTGTGTAGTTGAGTAAATGTAAGTGTGATTGATTCTTTTCATGAGTGAGTAGCATCACTGCATAACCGACTAGGATGACTGCTGATGTGTCAATGTATATATTGGTGTATGAGTACATTTCATAGTGTACCATTGATCAGTGACTGCATGTATATGTGATTCTGTAGGTGAATGGACAGTTGTGTGTGTAGACTTAGGAATCAGTGAATGCATATATAGTACTGGTATGTGTGTGTCAATGCTTTTAAATATGGTACTCTGTATTTTACAGTGACTGATCAAAGGTTATACTAGTGTGTGATGAGGTGTATCAGATTGTCACATGGATGATGTCATCCATGATGTCATCAGTGATGTCACTGGCCATGTCATGAATGATGTAATATGTGACATCATCAGCAGTGCATTGCCGGCGCGCGAGTTACAGTTAGCCGGTCCGGACTCCTGTGCATTTGTGACACATGCGTATTATGGTACGCTACACTTGAGCGGTGGCGGGCCCCACGTGATGTCGCGGGCGAGCGAGTTATAGTTAGCACAACTAACTATAACGGAGAACGGAGGAATTTCTATGGTTTTGTATGAGTGAAATGTCCAGCTAACTATAACACTCATGAAACCTATGTTTTTTTCAGTGAATATATATATTACCTACTGGCGGTCGCCAGTAGGTATATATAGTTAGGATTTTTTCTCTATGGGATTTTTGAAAATTCTATGTCTATTAACTTTGGTGTTTGTGGACGGAATTGGCTGAAATTTTCAGGAAAATGGAACATTTTGTTTCTGAGCAGCCCCTGACAATTTGGGGGGGTTTCATCAAGGGGGGGCCGAGAAAGAAGGGGGGTCCCAAAACGCGTTTTTCCCATGTTAATTTCCATAGGGCGGTTGGCCTCACTTTTAGCTCGAACGGCTGAATGGATTTGCAAGAAACTTGGCAAAATTGTAGGGACTGTTAGCCCGATGTGCCTTTGCTAGGTCTCAATATATGTGCTCTAGTGGATTTTGAGTAATTTAGGTTCAAAAAAAGATATATATCTGGGCGGAGCCTAACCACACATCTGATCTGATTGGCTGTCAGCACTTCATCCAAGAAGTGTTGGCAGCCATCTTGGAACCAATATACATGATAGCACCTCATTAAAAAGCATTGTAGTTAATAGAGGGTTTTAGGACTTTAGTTACATTATAAATCATTTGTTGATGGTACCATACTCGTTTTAGGAATTGTGGTGGGTTCTAAGGTGATTTTACCATGTGAAAAAACCTTCTGCTGTGATATCATGAATATTGTTTGAAAGAAAACTAATATCTCATGATTTTCCCACAGTTGTTTGGAAGGGGATCTATAAGCTAAACTGAAAGCATATTTTCTGTAAATTCACATTATCTTTCTCAGTCATGTGAAAATGAAGTCTGACATTCTCAGTAAAACATGTACATCCAACAAGGACAGAGACTGTCAGTTGATTCCTTTGTGTTCTACTGCAGCCTCCTAGAGTGTTCTAAAGAACAACTAGAGCGCTAACAGTCCTACTTATTACAAAGGTATGGCACACCTGAAGCCATCTTGATTGGAATAAAGTGGTAACTCTTAAAACATTTAATTTAAAAAGAAACTACATGAGGGGGTATATTTTGCCATAGAAAGTATGATTAGTGCTGCAGAATGAAAAATTAGGGCACATTTTGAGTGACTTCTCAAATCCTTTTCTATTTCATTAAAACATTCTGACATGCAGTCTCCCAAAATGGCCACCAGAGACAAAAGTGCCCAAATGTAGCCCAAATATCACCCAGATGTAGCCCAAGTATAGCCCAATAACAGAATGTCCCAGAGAGTTCTAAAGAACAACTAGAGCGCTAACAGTCCTACTTATTACAAAGGTATGGCACACCTGAAGCCATCTTGATTGGAATAAAGTGGTAACTCTTAAAACATTTAATTTAAAAAGAAACAACATGAGGGGGTATATTTTGCCATAGAAAGTATGATTAGTGCTGCAGAATGAAAAATTAGGGCACATTTTGAGTGACTTCTCAAATCCTTTTCTATTTCATTAAAACATTCTGACATGCAGTCTCCCAAAATGGCCACCCGAGACAAAAGAGCCCAAATGTAGCCCAAATATCACCCAGATGTAGCCCAAGTATAGCCCAATGACAGAATGTCCCAGAGTGTTCTAAAGAACAACTAGAGCGCTAACAGTCCTACTTATTACAAAGGTATAGCAACCTGGAGCCATCGTGATGGGAATAAAGTGGTAACTCTTAAAACATTTAATTTAAAAAGGAACAAAATGAGGGGGTATATTATGCAATAGAAGGTATTATTAGTGCTGCAGAAAGAAAAATTAGGGCACATTTTGAGTGACTTTTCAAATCCTCTTCTATTTCATTAAAAAATTCTGACATGCAGTCTCCCAAAATGGCCACCAGAGACAAAAGAGCCCAAATGTAGCCCAAATATCACCCAGATGTAGCCCAAGTATAGCCCAATGACAGAATGTCCCAGAGTGTTCTAAAGAACAACTAGAGCGCTAACAGTCCTACTTATTACAAAGGTATGGCACACCTGAAGCCATCTTGATTGGAATAAAGTGGTAACTCTTAAAACATTTAATTTAAAAAGGAACAAAATGAGGGGGTATATTTTGCCATATGAATTATGATTAGTGCTGCAGAAAGAAAAATTAGGGCACATTTTGAGTGACTTCTCAAACCCTCTTCAATTTCATTCTGACATGCAGACTGAAACATGCACTTTGAATACCAGCAGCAGACGTCCCTGGTGAGCAGTAGCTTTACTACAGTGATCTAATGTGCAACTAGAGTGCTAACATTCAGTATTTATGGCAAATGTGTGACACATCTGAATGCCTTCTTGATGGAACCAAAGTAAACAAGCATTGAAAATGCAATAGATCTCGCCCTCGTTTAAGTTAAAGCCATTCTGTTTGTAATGAGGTGGCTTTTTAGCTTTGCTTTTATTAGTGTTTTTTCAACTTTCATGTAAATAACATGCATCTGTATGCATATAAGTATATGTATGCATGCATTTATGTTTGTATTTATATAGATATACAGATGATATATGTTTATATATGTATGTATATATATGGCTGAGATACCCGCCACCCCCTCTCAACACAATCCCCAAAAGGAGGGAAACCGGAAACAGTTCTTGAAGTTTTTGGAAGTGGGAGGGAGTGACCCTCCCGGCCGTATTTATTAAAACAAAATTAAAAACATTAAACGTTTCATGTTATGTACAATTTCATTACCACATTGCGTTGTTTGGCTAACTTTAACATATTCTCTAATACAGAGGTTCTCCTAGCCGAACTAGCATCCTACAAAACATTCTCTAGAAATATTGAAATTGTACATCCTAACGTTTAAGGGCCAACGGCAAGGTCATAACCGGTGTCAAGATCCCTAACCAGACTTACCCCTCCCACTTGGGAGGGGCGACAGCACGGAGGCTTACCTCAAGTGCAACTACTACCAATTTCCCTTGACTTGACGGGGGCACTTAAGAACTCGACGCCAGTTAAAGGTCGTTCGAATACTCGTGTGAGGTATCTAGAAGGTATCGTAGACCTCCCCCCAACCCCACACAACTTACCGCATCTGCCGTAGCAGATGTCACTGGCCCCGGGAAATTCCCCAGGAGGGGGCTGTAACCCCTCCTACACAGGAAGGGGCCTTGACCGCCTTTCCTTTACTTCCGGCGACCCATCCTTAGAAGGGACCGCCTCCCCATTGAGGGGCCAATGGCCACCTCACCCGAGCGCTCCCATCCGTGTTGGGTGACGCCCACTCATAGGGATCTTCTAATTAGTGCTCACCGATCATGACCTTACCGCCTACCAGAAATAAATACGACAATGCTAATAAAACCTACGAAAACATTGGTCGGTACGACCGAAAGAGCATGCTTTAAAATTCACACTATATCGAATCATTTTAATCGTAAAACCTACACAACATACACCAATCTTTATTATAATCAACATCAACATGATACTATCACAACCTGTAAACGAAACAGAAACATAATTATCGATCAACTTTATTATAAACAACTGGCTGTCCTCAGGGGCTGGTGGGTGGGTCAAAATTGGCTCTTCGTTCTGTGCATTTACAAAACCTTGAAAATTCACTGAAAAAACCATAGGTTATAGACCATATATAGTTAGGAATTCGCATTTACAAAACCTTATTTTACTCACACAAAACCATTGAAATTCCATACATAGTTAGTTGCACTAACTATATATCGCGCACCCGCAATCCACTGCTGATGATGTCACATATTACATCATTCATGACATGGTCAGTGACATCACTGATGACATCACTGATGACATCTCAAATGACATCACTGATGACAACATCCAGTGACTGTATGTTTCTGTAAAGTTAAAATATGTCTTACATATTGAAGAATGAGTGGATGTATAAGTGTCTGGATGAAGGTTTAGTAGGTGCATGACTGACTGTATGAGTGAGTGATTAAATGTGTCTCACTGAGTGCATGGGTTAGTGACTAAGCTGTCTTAATTTGTGCATCATTATGTCTGTTGTTCTGTAAACTGTTGCATGTGTTGATAAGTAGCTATATGAGTAACTATATGGGTTATTGATTGGTTGCCCAAGTATTTGTATGGGAGACTGAGTGTGTGTGTGGGTGGCTGGGAGGTGTATGACTCTGTGCATAGATGTGTGAGCAGTTGATTCACTAGATGTATGGTTCCAAAAGTGCATGTGGAAACAGCTGTATGGGCGGTTGACTGTGTGCATGAGTGTATTGGTGAGTGAATGGATATCTCAGTGCTACATGTCAAAGTAAGTACATATGTAAAACACAGTACATGTGAGAGTTGACATATATAAATAACTGTGCATAAGAGCCAGTGAATGTGTGAGTGGCTGTATGGATCATTGTGAACTTGTATCAGGGATTGTATAAGAGAGTAAATATGTGTTAGTATATGTTTGAATAAGTAAAGTTTGTATAACTGTATAGTTGAGGAAATGGAGGTGTGATTGATTCTTTGCATGACTGACTAGGTGTGTGAGTAACTCCATGGATGAGTGACAGTCTGTGAGTGTCTGTTTACACTGATTGTATCTAAGGGTATATTAGAGTCTGAAGAGGTTCATCGTATTATCACATGAATGATATCATCAGTGATGTGATCAGTAATGTCAAATGAGATGTCATCAGTGATGTCATTTGAGATGTCATCAGTGATGTCATTTGAGATGTCATCAGTGATGTCATCAGTGATGTCACTGACCATGTCATGAATGATGTAATATGTGACATCATCAGCAGTGGATTGCGGGTGCGCGATATATAGTTAGTGCAACTAACTATGTATGGAATTTCAATGGTTTTGTGTGAGTAAAATAAGGTTTTGTAAATGCGAATTCCTAACTATATATGGTCTATAACCTATGGTTTTTTCAGTGAATATATATATATATATATATATATAACCTACTGGCAGTCACCAGTAGGTAGTTATAGTTAGGAACCTAGTTTCCATAGGAAAAGCATTTTTTCTTTTCCTAATAACTTTGCCGCCAGTTGATGAATCTTCACGCTCCAGTCAGCTCCTGTATTGAAAGTTTCGGGGTAATTCGCCAAGCGGGGGCCGAGAAAAAGGGCGTCCCAAAATGTGTTTTCTCCATGTTAATTTCCATAGGAAACTTTAGACACAGCCACTGCTCAAACTGCTGAACGGAATTACACAAAATTTGGCAAAAAGGTAGTGCTTGGTTCAGAAAGCCTCCTTTTTTTAAATGTTGTATATCCGTTCAGAAGTTGCTGAAAAATTCTAAAATAAAAATGTTAATACCTAGGGCAGCGGTGGAGTCGTGACCCCTCCCGAGCACGAGCTTCACTGTGATTGGCTCCC
The DNA here is from genome assembly GCF_964263255.1 of Lissotriton vulgaris. Classification (NCBI taxonomy): domain Eukaryota; kingdom Metazoa; phylum Chordata; class Amphibia; order Caudata; family Salamandridae; genus Lissotriton; species Lissotriton vulgaris. The sequence continues at coordinate 1,634,508,867 of NC_141693.1, read as the reverse complement.
AACAATCCAAACCAGGAAGTGTTGGCAGTCATCTTGTGACTCGGTAAAACCGAGTCACAAGAAAACAGGGAAACAAAGGTTAAACAGAAGAAAAGGGGGCAGGGTATAAACACCCTGACCCCCTAGGCCTGCTAAGGGGGTCCCACAAGGATCCCTTGGGCCCAAAAAAGATTTTTTTAAAATAACCTTGGCAGAATTCGCGCTAGGGTCGCAAATCCCGGCGAAATCATTAAAAAAATGCACTACATTTAAATGAGGCCCCGGGGTGGGCCAGGTTCTGGGGGCATCGCCCAATTCCTAATTAAAAAATTGTGGAGGGCCCGCCACCTCCCCTTGATTTATTAAAACTATGTGGGAGGGCACATGTTCCTCCTGCAGCCCCAGGCACCACCACCCCAGTGGCTTGATTTTTAATGTGCCTCCAAGGCCCCCCAAGCCCTGGGGACTGCCATCCTGGGGTTTCTCTTAAATATTCACGGGAGCACACGGCCCACCTGCTGCCCTAGGGACAGCCACCCATGGGGCTTAAAAAAAAAAGAAAACCTGTGCGGGGGGCTTAAGCCCCCCCACACACCCCAGGGACTGCCACCTCCCTGGGGCACTGTTAGAGCTGCGTTGCAGAGAGGTGAAAAAAGGGGCATGTCCTCGGACCACCTCTCTGCAATGCAGCTCTGTGGTGCTTACTATAGGTACCTGGTGGGCTAGTTGAGCTCCAGGGACCCTCAGGATTCAAGGGGACTCAACCCCCCAAATTAAAACTTGCCACAGGTGCTTTTGGTCACTTATCACATCAGGCCCACCCCTCCCTTCACCACTGTGCAAATGGGCCACCTGTCATGTTGTAAGTTGGGGGCTTAAGTCCCCTTGAACCCTGAGGGTCCCCTGGGTCCAGCTAGCCCACCAAGTACCTCCAGTAAGCGGCACAGAGCTGCGTTGCAGATAGGTATAAAAAGGGACCTGGACTTGGACCACCTCTCTGCAACGCAGCACTGTGGCACTTACTGGCTGTAACTGGTGGGCTAGTTGGCCCCCAGGGACCCTAAGGATTCAAGGGGAATTAATCCCCCAACTTAAACCCTGCCAGAGGGCGTGTTTACACAGTGGTGAAAGGAGGGGCGGGACTGATGTGACATGTGTGTACTTATCCAATCATTCTGCCAAAACCCAAGCACTTATAAACTCACCATGCACTCTCCTTGCAGTACTCTAATCATCCAGTCAGTACCCATGCACTAACTCATGCACTGCTATAATACCCTGAGCACTACCCATGCAGTCCAGCCATCGCCCTGTCAGTACTCATGCACTCCTTCAATCACCCAGCCAGCACCATGTACTTATCCAATCACTCCACCAAAACCCAAGCACTTATAAATTCACCATGCACTCTCCTTGCAGTACTCTAACCTTCCAGTCAGTACCTATATACTAATGGAATGGCCCAGGCACTAACTCATGCACAGCTACAATCCCCTAAGCACTTCCCATGCCGACCTCTAACCACCTACACACTACTGGTTCACTCCTCTTATTATCCAGGTAGTATCCATGCACTCCAGAAATCCCTCTGTCACTACCCATGCGCTCCTCCAATCGCCCAGCCAGCACTATGTTCTTATCCAATCTCTTGCCAAAACCCAAGCAGTTATAAAATCACATGCACTGCCCTTGCAGCACTCTAATCATCCTGTCACTACCCATGTACTCATTCAATGACCCAGCCACTAACACATGCACTGCTGCAATCCATTGAGTAATCCATCCAGTAATCTCCCTGGTACTACCTATGCAGTCCTCCAATCACCCAGCCAGTCCTATGTCCTTTTCCAATCACAGTTTTAAAACCCAAGCAGTTATAAGTACTCTAATCATTCAGTCACTACCCATGTAGTCATGCAATGATCCAGGCACTAACACATGCACTGCTACAATCCCTGTGTACTACCCATGCAGTCCTCTAACCACCTGCACTTCTCATTTGCTCTTTCAATTCCCCTGGTAGTACCCATGCAGTCCAGCAATCACCCAGTCACTCCCCGTGCAGTCATCCAGTCACCCAGCCACTACCATGTACTAATCCAAGCACTCCACTAATATCCAAGCACTTATAAATTCACTCAGGCACTCTCCTTGCAGTATTCTAATCTTTCCAGTAGCTATGTACTCATGCGATGATCCAGGCACTAACTGATCACTGTTACAATCCCATATGCCCTATCAATACAGTCCTGTACCAACTTACACACTTCTCATTTGCTCCTTCAATTCCCCAGGTAGTACCCATGCAGTCCCACAATCACACTGTTACACCCTGTGCACTCCTCCAGTCACCCAGCCACTACCATGTACTAATCGAAACACTCCTCCAATACCCAAGCTCTTATAAATTCACCACACACTCTCCTTGCAGTACTCTAATTATCCACTCAGTACTCATGTACGCAATGACCTAGTCACTAACACATGCACTGCTGCAATACATTGAGGACTGCCTATGCAGTCCAGTAATCTCCCTTGTACTATATATGCAGTCCTCCAATCACCCAGCCAATCCTATGTGCTTATCCAATCACTTCGCTAAAACACAAACACTTATAAAATCACCATGCACTCTCCTTGTAGCACTCTAGTCATCCAGTCACTACTCATGTACTCATGCAATGACCCAGGCATTAACTCATGGAAAATACAGAGGAGGTCATGCTAATTACAGGGGTACCCTAACACATATTGTTCCCTAGTGTATGTAGGTGTTTTCACTGTATTCTAAGTGTCTTTTAGCATAGCACTGGCTCTAGGCCTGGTTAGTCAGAGTCAGTTACCACCAGTACCCATCAGCAAAAGGTTGGGAGCACAGGAGCACTTTCTGCTCCTCTGTTGGTTCTTTCTGCACATCTCTTCTTCTTCCTCCACTTTTCTTCATCTTTCTGGACTTCTGTTGCCTCTTTCTGCATTTGCCAAAGCTCCAGCCTTAGAAGACAAGACAAGAGGCGACAAAGGCAAAGGTAAGAGAAGCCGTCACAACATCAGCCTCCGCTGTAAAATGTACCTGCATGATAGTATTTTATTTAGTGCGTTATGTGGCCCTTCAGCTCTGTTTTGCTTTATTTTTATGCGCAACATGCTTTGTGCTTCATAGTATTTGCTCCCTCCGAATCCTTCTGTGACTTTTAATATTTATTGCTACCTCACGTTGTCTTCCCAGGCCTCTATTCTTATTGATCGTATTTTGCTGATCGGATTATTTCCAACCGCGTCACGGAGCCCTCCTAGGCCTTTTTTAAATAAATTCTGCGTACATGAATTTCTGTGTCGTTATTTTAACTGTGTCACGTGATTTAGCCTGTATTGTTCTAAATTGTGCGTTCATAATAGTATTATTTTTTTTACTGCGTCACGTGCCCCTCTCAGCTTTGTTTTACTTTATTTTTGCGCGCAACATGCTTTGTGCTTCTTCGTATTTGCTCCCTCCTAATCCTCCTGTGACTTTTAATATTTATTGCTAACAACGTGGTGTCTGTGGCAGGAAATCTCATCGATCACAGAGAAGATAGGCAGAGGGTAAAATGAAAATAACAGGTATAATAAAAATAACAGAGGAAAACTACTAAAATGGCGGGGCACGGAGTATGTAATCAACGTTTGGCGCCTCTGTAATATGTTTCAAATAAATATAGATAGAAAATAATTATTAATATATGACAAAGGTATAGCAGCGAATGACACACATGGCCGGTGAAAAGAAAGCAGCAAATTTAATACCTGAAATGAGGACACTTTTGCTTGCGAACTTGAAGAAAAAGAAAGAAACATGGGCTTGGAAATGAGGCTGCGCATGCATAGAGAGTACAATTGGTACAAAAAAAGAAACAGAAAGATTCACATACTATCATAGAAATATAGCTCTTTTTTTGACCAGTAAAGTTAGTTCTCAAAAATAACTGTTTTTTTTGCCCCAATGTCCCCACAATCCCAGACGGCTCCCCGCGGCCTTCGAGAGCCGGCATTGCTTTGTCAGAGAGTGGAGCTTACATGCTGCTCTCTCTGACGAAAAACAATATGCTTTCCTACTTGAAAGAGAGAGCAGATTAACTTTTGTTGTGAATGAAGAAGGACTCTCAAGGTGAAGTTAGAAAGGGTTTATTAAAAGATAATTAATCAGAAAGGCCCACGGGTAAGAGGGGAAAAGGTCAGGTCAGGACAGGGTGAAAGGGCGGAATTCGGGGCAGAAAGGATGACGTCACATAAATACCTCCTAGGGTTCGGAAGAGAATGCTGTGACGTAAACCAGTGAACATGAAAAACATACTGTGAATAAATTCTGCCACAAACAAGTGGCATAACAAAAAACTAACAAAAAACATGTACAACAACTTGCTCTCTCTTTCAAATAGGGGGGGGGGAGCTGAAAACATACTAAAAAAAAAAAAAAATTCGAGAGGGTGGCGGTCCCCGGGGCTGCCGGATGCCTTGTGCCCATAATGGGGGGCTTGTAAGGCACAAGCCCCCCATTACGGAAAAAATTGCAGCTGAGATTTGGCGCCCCCGGAGGCTAATTGAGAATAAAACGGACTTCTAGTATTTTTTTGCCTTTTCCACCATGCACGCGTACTATACTCGTACCCCGCGATTTCTTATTTTAAAAACAAAACAATGGGGGACCTAAAGATCCATGTCGGACCCCCTGAGCAGGCCTAGAAGGTCAGGATGTTTCTACACTGCCCCCTTTCCTTATTTTTCAACTTTGTTTTACTGTTTTCTTGTGCCTCGGTTCTACCGAGGCACAAGATGGCTGCCAACACTTCCTGGTTTGGAGTGTTGGGAGACAGTTGACATCCAATCAGCATGCAGCTCGTGCTCGTAATTGAAAGGATTTCCGTACGCGAACAGTACTTCGTCTATAGATATCACTATGGTTTTACTTTACAAAAAGCACAATCTGCGAACCGTACTCTACCTCTCTGCCAAATTTGGTGTAATTCCGTTCAGCCGTTCAGGCTGTAGCCCTGTCTAAAGGCCCCTATGGAAATTTGCATGGGGAAAACACTTTTTGGGACCTCCTTTTTTTCTCGGCCCCCACTTGACGAATCACCCCCAAACTTCAGGGAATGAGCGTAACCAAGCAGGCTATTATCCAAGAGAGAACATTCGTCCACCGGCGCCAAAGTTATTCTAAATAGAATGTTGTGGATTTCCTGTGGAAACTAGGTCCTAACTATAACTACCTACTGGTGACTGGATATATATATATATATATAAAATATAACAATTAACCACTTTACAAAATTAATAAACAACAAATTAATTAATGTTCAACGAAACATAACGGGTGTAATTATTACTTAATTAACTTACCACCCTATACCTCTACAAACCTAGAATTACATAGCTAATCAACAATTAATAATTAATTGTTAATTAATTAATTATAACTACTTCGAAGCATACAACCCTAAAATCCCAGCAGCCCAAACCTAAAGGATGACTAAATATATCATTATTACACAATTTACATAATTAATAATCAGTTAAATATTTAGTTATATATTAATAGCTATTATTTTTTAATGATTTCTTACTTAACTTCCCACCCTATATTTTTTTATTTTTTTTATTTTGCGTGTTTGTATCGAGCTGGGATCGACTCCCGAAGGAGTATCTCCACGCCTTTGGTAGCCATAATGTAAATAACGAGTGCTGGCAGTGAATGCTAGCAGTTTTGGAATAGGAAAGTTTTTAATTGTTTCCAAAACGGGAGGTGATCCTTACAAAGTCTCAAAGTTAGTGGTACTCCTACAAACCTAGCACCCTGCAGCTAAAATATAACTAAACTTAAATTTATATTACATAATGTACATATTTAATCATCAATTCAATAATTATAAAGCATCAATAATTAATTGGTAATTTATTATTACTTAATTATCTTCCCACCCTATACCCCGACAAACATAGCGGCCCACACTTAAAATGTAACTAAAATATAGGATTATTATTAAACAATATACATGAATACTAATTAATTATATAGTTAGCACATTTAAAAATAATTGTTAATTAATTAATACTCAATTAACTTCCCACACTGTACCCCTAGAAACACAACAACCCACACATAAAATATAAGTTAATTAAATCAGTATTACATAACTTACATGATTAATATCAATCACATATTTACTGAAAAAATATTGATGAACTAATAATTAATTATTACTTAATTAACTTCCCACCCTATCCCCCTGCAACCCCAACAACCAGTTGTGACACTAAATTACTATTAGCAATTAAATTAATAATTCTAAATCTCTTAAATTGCATGCTATATTTTAAAGCATTAACATCAATAATACAAACAATATAAACACATAAAATGTACATATGCACTAAAAGATATTAAGATAATTAAAAAACAATATTCTTTAGAACTATATTATTGAAATTAAATTAACAACAATATTCATGACAGCAATATTTCTGTATCTTGATATTTTTGTATCTCAATATTTTTTCCGAGATTTCTGTCTCCTGATATTTACACTACAATATTTTGTCCAAATACACTCAGAGAGATTTACCTCAAGACCCGAGGAGTGTCATGGACAGCTGCTGTTTTGACCACAGTATCCAGACTTTTGCATTACTGGGCCGCAGACACACTACACCTACCTCCTCCACAAGAAGCTTTGGACTGCAATATCCGCGCTACCATTAAGAGTGCTGAAGGGGTACTCACTTTAGTTGTTTAGAGCTGATAGTAGGTCAGGCCAAGGGATTTCAGGAGTAAAAGGCCTGAACCACCACAGTTTGCCCACAGCCCTCTTAACAGGATTCTGAGTATTGTTGGCAAGGGGTACAACTCCTAACAATTAGGAGTGTCCAAGATGCAGGTGGTGCATTGCCAATTTCCAATTGATGGCAGCGACACAATAAGTCCAGTGTTACACACAAAGGGCCCGATTCTGGTGCAGTATGGAAAGCTTCCTGACCGAATGGGTTTGGGAATAGTGTCCAACCGAATCAGATCGGGAGAGTCCAACCGACCAAATACAATGCATCCAGATTCTTCCAGATACGAGTTGATTGGACTCCCATTGACTTCAATAGGAGCCTTTGTTCCAACCAAATGCATAGGTTCCCATTGAAGAAAGGATTGGCTGGGGAAAATCGGGCACCCTTTGGTGGGCACCCACTGGTGCCTGCCACACTGTGCATGACTGGTAAGTAAAGACCGATGGGTACCCCCATTTGCCCGATCGGGAAGACTCCGGGTGCAGTGGGGCCCACTACTACTGATTCAAGTCAGATGGCACAACTCCGAAAGGCTGTCCAAATCCAGCATCATACTCGGTTGTTTGGAAACGAGGCCCGTAGAGACGTACAATTCTGCTCCGTACAGCACAGTCATTCCAAATGCCGTCAATTTTGAATCGGGATATTCCTAACGCCTAACTCACATCGTACTCAGTCGTTTGGAAACCTTTCCAAGTAGGTTGGAAAGACACATTTTAAATCTGATTTGGACGGAGCAAATGCTGTTGTGGTTAGGAGGCCTTCCTAACCACATCAGAATCAGGCCCAAAGTCTGCATACTTAAGGAAAACACAGGGTTGGACATAGACATCAGCACCATGTCTGTAGATCATATGAAGGATCTATATATGGACAGAAGCTGGAACGCTCCCAGGAGTAGGGACAGAAAAGTCCTTCCTGATTTCATTAGGGGCCAGTTTGAGACACTGGGTGAAAGAAGGAAAGAGACTGTGCTAAACGGAGGGGAGGGAAACATGTCAGGAACCTAGGAGGCGAGTGCTTTGAAAGCAGGTTCTCAGGTCCCCCTAGTACAGATCTAATCCAGACAGATGCTGAGTGCGCCCCTAATGTTTCCCCCCAGAGTTTCCCAACTAAACCCCTACCTTTTTGTTTCTAGACGAGACCAGGTGAATATACCACCTCAAATTCCAAGGTACCACTGTCACCAATCTCAAAAGTAAATCCCTTGCATCAGTTGAATTTAGCAGACACTCTGAACTTGCAGTTGGTTCTGCAGAAAGCTAAAGTTGAGCAAGAGGAGGAGGCTAAGGGGTTTGAAAGGGAGGGGCTGAAGCTAGCTCACCAAAAACAAGAGGACAGAGGGAAGAACGTGCCCAGAAAGAAAATGAGAGAAAGGGAAGAGAATCAGAAAGAATATGAGGCAAGGAAGAAGGAAAGGGAAAGAAAGCTGGAGATGGAAAAGTCCGCCTTTGAGAAAAAGAAGCTTAGGAATGGCAGTCATGACAATTTATTCTCAAATAAGTGTCCATCATTAGAAGGATGGCAGTGGAACTCCAGATTGTCTATGAACAAAAGGAGGAATCTCTGATTAGGAAGTTGGGACTCAAGCCAGCTGAATACCTTCAAAGTTTCAAGGACTGCAAGAGAGCGGATGGTGCTCTGTTTGAGACAAAGATTCACGAAGTATTGCAGCATTAGAATGAGCAGCTAACAGCGATAGAGGCCAAGGATCTTCAGTCCATTACACAGTTGATGGTGGCAGAGCGACTCAAGAAAAGGGGCTCTACCCCCACTAAGACAGTACCGGTCAGATCTGACAGAGCGGACTCTGTGGTTAACGAACAGGGTGAAGGAGGGACTGGAACAGCATGGTTCTAAATCAAAGGGGAGAAGGACTCTCCCCAGTCAGCTGCCAAATCTGAGGTCAGGGTCCAGGTTAATTCCCAGGAGACCTGAGGGGGCCGGTAAAGATGGTATGTAACGGTGTGTCAAGTAAGGAGAATCATGAGAGGGGAGGAAACAAAAGTTTCTCCAAGTCCAAGGTGGTGACTTTCTACAAGTGCCACCAGGAGAGACTGTCAGGTGATAGAGACTGTACCAGTTGAAACTATGATAGAGAGTATACTTCATGTTTGTGAAGGGAACCAAAGGATTCCAGTTGCATTTAACCTAGTGGCTATGGACATCTGGGACAGAGATTCATTTTTTTTTCATTAACAATTGCGAAAGTAAGTACATAAGAATGACAGTTCACGTCAAAGTGAAACCCCCCACCCCCCACAGACCCAGTACAAAAGAACAACGTGTAAATTGAATAAAAAGGCACACACAAAAAGAAAGAGAAAAAGAAAAAAGAGCAGAAAGAAAAAAAAAAGAAAAGAAAAAGGAGAGGAGAGACGGAGTAGAACAGAAAAAAAGAAGAAGAGGTAATCTAGCGGCATCAATGGTTACATACATGGCACAAATCTAAAACGTTTTAGAGAGAAGTAGAAATGGGACAGAGATTCAGATGCTCTGAAGTAAACTCATCCTAACATGATGGGGTTTGCACAGGATGTTAGTATCTATGGGAGGAAAGTGTCTATCTTTAGGTATACTCAAGCCTTCCACACAATAGTTGAAAGAAAGTACCTCAACCCTTAAGAAATTCCTGCCGCACAAAGAATACATGTTTGGTAGCCACTGGTGAGGGAATGGAATGCCCTCTTGCCTGGATCAATATTGAGCTCAATGGCAAGGTGGCCTTGGTCAGTGTTTGGGTATGGGAAAAGCAAGAGGCTGGTTGTCCCTTGGGCAATTATTTGATTGCCACAGGTTTGGTGCCAGGACCAGAGGCCTTTCTGGCTTGGACTGCTTCAGCTGTGTTGGCCAGAGCACAGGCTGTACGCCACTCACAGTATGAGACTGGAACCATGACTGATTTTCAGGGACAGGAGCCAGGCTCTTAGCGCATAGGGCCGACTCCAGAAAGGCACTGGCTGTGAAAGTCATGAATTCTGCTCCTGGGGGAGGGAAGGATGCGCTCCTGAAGTGAAGCAGGTGCTGGAGTCTGGTTCACTTCCAGAACTGCATGGTTTGCTAACTGCTGGGAAGATTTCTGCAAGGCACTAGAGGAATACCTCCTATGCTTCAGAAGGAAGCCCAGGAACAATGGAGTATTTGCACAGTACTCTGTTGGTTGGGAGGATGCACTCCTCTACAGTAAGCCGGTGAATCCTGAGCTAAGATCTTGTAAGATGCTTGTGGTTCTATTGCTTCAGAGATGCATCAAAGCAGACTTTGCCAATATAGCGGGCCTAGGTGCTGTGGTTTGGTTCCTGAACACTAGTATGTAAGCAAAATACTAATGACCTAAGGCTCTGTGTAGACTATTGAGCCCTCAATGAGTTGACAAATACTACTGGTCATTCATTTCCAAAAGTGGGTTAGCTTGTGGATTGTTTAGGTGCTGCAAAGTACTTGTGTACAGTTGATCTGACAAGTGGGTATTGGCAGATTGTCTTAGCACCATGTGCCAAGGAGAATACTTTGCTATGCCAGAGAGGCTCTATCAGTCCAAGGTGATGCCCTTAGGCTGAAGAATGCTCCTGCCACTGCCTATCCTGAGAGATCCATGTTTTCTCAGGGCTTGAGGAGTTTAGTGTGGCCTACCTGGAGGATACTGCAGTGTTTAGCAACTCACGCCAGAACCCCCTGAGGCACCTAGGGCACGTGTTGGCTAAGATATAAGAATGCAAAACTGACCATTAAAGCAACCAGGTGTCTGTGGGGCAGTCCTCTGTGGTCTACCTTGTAAATAAGGTAGGGAACAGGAAGATCCACCCATTGAATGCCAAGATTTAGTCTTTGATGGAGTGGGGAGTACCTATTACCCAGTCTAAAGTTAGGGCCTTTTTAGGACTCACCGGGTATCACAGGAACTTATTGGGGAACTGTGGAAGTATAGATGCCCTATTTACTGTTTTAACCTCCAAGAAGCAGAACGGAAAAGTGATCTGGAATGCGGGGTGTCAAACAGCATTTGAGAACCTGAAGATGCACCTGTACTGAAAGCAAATGACTAGAAACATCCTTTCATTGTACACACAAATGCCTCACTGATTGTGGTTTGGTTAGACTGGAGGGTGGGGTGTGCACAATGCACTGCCCTCATAGTGGGGAAGGATTACTGCCCTTACCAAGATCTAAGTAGTAATATGACCAGGTATTTTTAGCTGCATCAAGGAAGTTGGACCTACTGGTCCATTCAATTTAAGTTCAGCTGCTGTGTGCTGATCTCACCCCCTGGCCTACATCAGGAGGGATGATTTGCTGGCAGTGCATGCCTGTTTGCCTGTATTGCCCTGGCATTTATGTGTGCCTGTGAGTGCGGTACATGATGGCATTTTAACTCAATGCCATTTTGTGAAACTCAATATGCGCTTTACAGAAAGTGCAGAGGCCTGGTCGGCTGTACCTGAACTTACTTTACCCTTTATGTAACTGCAAGACTGTGAGAATTGACAGGCACAAATCTACGTGACAGACTGTTGAATGCTGCCACTGAGTAGGGCACTCAGTCTTAAGTAAGTTATGTGGTCACAAGTGGGGGTGTGGATTTTAACATGCTTTTATGAAGTAGAAACATTTCTTACTGAATTTCTCAGGGTAATCAGCTATAGAAAGATGTATTCGCAAGCAGTGCCACATTGTTTGTATAACGGGTACCAAGGTGTAAATATGGTTTAATGTGGACAAAAATAAAGTTTTGGTATAGCATTAGTTTAAAGTGTTAGCAGACCAACAAAAAAAATCCATTTGTTTTGACAGTGCACATTGAATATTAATTGTCGTATAGTTTACAGATTTTTGATTGCTGTATGGTTTACTGATTTTGTACAATTTATTAAATTTGGGTATGTGGTGCTCGCGTCGGATGGAGCACCAGTACTGGAACAGATATTAGAATATGTGTGTGTGAAAGAGTGGGGTACAAGAAGGTTCACTAATCTCTGTATGTGCACATGACTTCCTGGTATGGACTTTGGGTCTCTCTCAAAGGTATGGTTGGCACCTACACCAATCATGACATCTATGTCATTGGTCAAAAACAAGGGCCGATTTGCACCTAACTGTAACATTCTCTTACAACGTTTTCTCCACAAGCTTGCCACACACTTTTTTTTCTGCTTTCTTTTCTTCTCTCCTTTTTTGCAGCAAGGATGTGGCGGGTCCTTTTGGGACCAGACACCTCTATCGGCTACTTTGCTTGTACGCACTCTTTGAATCTGTGAGGAGAGAAAGTGTACCTTTCCTCCCAGCATGGATTCAGGAGGGAACACAGCACCGAGTCAGCCCTCACCATCGTACTCGATAAGACACACTCGACAGTGGATGGGGTCCAGACCACCCTCCTGGTCCTGCTAGATCTAACTGCGGCCTTCGATACCCTCTCCCCCTCAGTACTTACATCGCGTCTGAGGGAAGTGGGGGTGAAGGACGCAGCTCTAGATCTATTGACTTCCTTCCTTGATGGGAGGGAACAAAGAGTCAAGTTGGGGGAGTTCCTATCTCCATCCCGACCTGTGCTATGTGGGGTCCCTCAAGGGTCGGCGCTTAGCCCGACCCTATTCAACATCTACGTGACCCCACTGGCCAGACTAATAAGAACTTTCGGGATGGAGGTAGTCTCTTATGCAGATGACACCCAAATACTCGTCTCTCTCTCCCATTCAGATGTGCAAACCGCCTCCAAGTTTCGATCCTGCATGGAGGCGGTCAGTCACTGGATGATTCAGAACTCTCTTAAACTGAATGGGGAGAAGACTGAGGTGATGGTGTTTGGGGGGAAAGAAAACATCTGGTCAGCCAACTGGTGGCCTGACTCACTAGGAATGTGCCCTTCCCCCACAACATCTGCTAAGAATCTCGGGGTGATGATAGATCCTGCCCTTGACATGGGCAGTCAGGTGAGCAGAACCATTTCCACCTGCTGGGGCTTCATTCACACCCTGCGAAGGATTAGGAAATATCTTTCCTTGCAGTCCAGAAAACAAATAGCTGTCGCACTCATTGGTTCACGCTTGGACTACTGTAATGCGCTGTATGCGGGGCTAAACAAGTGCCTCCTGCAGCGCCTACAAGTAGTTCAAAATGCCACAGCTAGATTTGTTCTGGATATTCCCAGACGCTCCTCGGCCACGGTGGCCAGGAAAATGTTGCATTGGCTACCTGTAGAACACCGAATACGGTTCAAAGTCTTATGCATGACATATAGAGCCATTGCAAAAAACAGCGACACGGGAGTTGGCTCCATCATCTCCCACTACTCTCCTGGAAGGAACTTGCGTTCCTCCGGGAAATTTCTTCTGACAGTTCCCCTCATACGAAGAGCTAGGTGGGGTGGCAGGGCTTTCTCTACCCTGGCCCCCAAATGGTGGAATGACCTCCCTCTGGACCTTAGGTCTTTACCCTCCTTACAGAGATTCCGCAGTGCTCTCAAAACCTGCCTCTTTCAGCAAGCCTATATGTAAGGATGTCTGCTTCAATTTTGATCGTATTGTTAGGCGCCTTGATACCTGCGGGTTATTGTTTAGCGCGTTATAAATTTTTATCAATCAATCAATCAATAGTGTACTCGTGCTGAATTTTATTGTCGGGCAATGTCTTGTGGTCTCTGCTGCATTTTGTCTGTCTCTTGTTACTAACAGTGTTCTGCCTTTCTTTGTGATTTTATTATGTCTACGTTGTCTATTTACCCTCTTGCTCATTGCCTTGACCCCGGGTATGAGCCTTGGAAATAAGCCCTGGGGGGTTTTCCTTTCTTTTACACTGATTTAATTGAAAATAATTGCATAAGCTGCAGGGTGATTATGAGTTATTTTTGTTAAGGTTTAGCCTGGAAATGCGCAGAAGTCAAACCACTCCTTAGGAAGCCCTCCGTAGACCAGATGGACCTCAAGAACAACAGATCCATCTCCATCCTCTCTTTCGCTGCCAAAGTCACAGAGAAGATCATCAACAACCAGCTCACGAACTTCATAGAATTCAACTTGATCCTCAACACTCCCCAATCCGGATTCCAAAGCAACCACAGTACCAGGACAGCCCTCCTAGCTGCCACAGACAGCATCCTCACTCTCCTCGACCAAGGCAATAAGGCAGCACTCATCCTACTGGACCTCTCAGCAGCCTTTGACAAGTCTCCCACCGCATACTAGCTACCAGACTCCACAATGCTGGCATACAGGGAATTGGCCTACAAATGGACCTGCTCCTTCATCGAAGACCGAATTCAAAGAATCAGACTCCCACCCTTCCTGTCTGATCCCACAGAGATCAGATGGGAGTACCCCAAGGTTCCTCACTCAGCCCCACACTCTTCAACATCTACATGGCCCTATTCGCAACCATTGTCAGAAAATACAGACTCAGCATACTATCCTATGCCGACGACACCCAGCTCATTCTCTTCCTCTCCAAGGAACCCGACACCACCTGACTCAGCTTCCAGGAAGGAAAGAAGAGCACCACATCCTGGATGAACAGCAGCTGCCTGAAACGCTCCTCAGAAAAGGCAGAAGTCCTCGGATCTACCCCTTCCACGTGGGATGACACCTGGTGGCCACACAACCTCTGCAACCCTCCCACACCCACGGACCACGCCCACAACCTCGGCATCATACTCGACTCCTCCCTCACCATGAACCGACCGATCAATGCTGTATCTTCCAAGTGCTTCAACACCCTATGCATACTCTGCAATACCTTCAAGTGGATCCACCCCGAAACAAGGAAGAAAGTCACCAACACACTCCTAACCAGTAGACTGGACTACGGGAACGCCCTCTATTCCAGAATCAACAAAAATCTATTCCACAAACTAAATCGGTCAGAACGCTGCAGCCAGACTTGTCCTCAGCATCCCATGACAAGACCACATCACCCAGCACCTATGAGACCTCCACTGGCTCCCCGTTGAAAAAATAGTGACCTTCAAGCTGCTCACTCATACCTACAAAACCCTCCACAACACCGGGCCCCAATACCTCAATGAAAGAATCTCCTCCCACACCCCAAGAGAAACCTCTGTTCCGCTGACCTCGTCCTGGCCGAAATCCCTCGCATCTGGCAAGCCAGAACAGGAGGAAGTGCTTTCTCCCACAACACAGCCAAGACCCACATGAACTACCCCTCAGCATCAGACGAACCTCCACACTGCAAGCGTTCAGGAAGAGCCTCAAGACCTGGCTTTTTGGAAGATGCAGAGCTGTCCGACATACCCCTCCCCACAAGCGCCTTGAGACCCACATGAGTGAGTAGTGCGCTTCACAAATTTCGGAGTGATTGATTGTTTTATTAAACATTACACATTACAAACTGTTAATATAACTAATACAAGATTTCAAAGTTGTAAAGGAATTTGACAAAAGGAGGAAATTGCTACAGCCATCTGTCCTTCTCTCTCGGCTTCATGCGCACTAAATCCATCAGTTCGGGCTAGATTGTTCCCATGAGGCACAGGGTCAGACTGGTTTGCATATAGCCATGTCTGAACTGGGGTGGCAGAGTGGGCTAAAGAACGGTGATGGATTAAAAAAAAAAAAAAAAACAATACAAAAGGGGCCCCTGAAAAGGATTAGGACAGACGTCAGGGGAAAATTACACTACTGCAAGGGAAAAGGTCCACCCAAGCGACCAAGCAATGGCCCATAAGGAGTCCAATAATTTCAATACACAACATGGAACTCACCAAGGGGCGACAAAAAGGTCACAGGGTGGAATGAATTTCAAGTATAAATGTACAAAATCTTTATCTTCTTTTTCTACCCGCCCGCGAACAATGCCGGCCGCCATTGCCATTTTTGAGCTATAGTTGTTGAAAGTGAGACAATAATTAGATAAGTCCAGCATATGTAACTGGTATGTAGTAAATAAAACAAAGACCAGCCTACTTATAGGGCATATTCTAGTCCCTAAGGTTATCTTTCAAAAACACACCAGAGACTCTAGCATAGTGGTCATAGAGACAATGAAAAAGAGACTAGTCTTCGTCAGCCCAGTCACGGGCCAGAAGTAGCCCTTCAGCTTCCTGGTCGTTGGCACACAAAGGCCAATGAGAGACCTTTCATTGTGAGTCAATTAATTTTTCCATCAGTTCTACTTATTTGTGCCACAAAGTGTCTTTGTGGAGCCATTTGCAATCTCATTTTGTCCACTTGTAATATGGTGTTGCTCTTTCAACTCTTGAAATAAAATATAGGGGTGAATATGCCACTGTAGCACTTTGTAATATGATTTGTATGTTTAGGAAGGTGAGTAACCCAATATACCCTTGTGGGCTCGGGCAAAGTTTAATGTAATATGAAGTGGCCAGCAAGGGATTTTATTTATATGAAATTTCAGCACTGGTTAGGACTTGTTTAGGGGCAATCAAAGTACCTAGACCTGAATTCAATCAGCGGCTGTTCAGTTGAATTAAAAATCAAAAGGTTCTAACAATAAGAAACAGAAGATGTTACCACACTAACATCATAGGTACAGTAAATGAATAATAAAACATGAAACCAGGATAATTTGTTTGTCTGAAAAGTTATTATTTTGAATTCAAGACAAAGAATATTTCTGTACAAAAAATGAACATTGACATAGGACAGGGTACATACATAGATATACTATGGATATTTAAGGTATTGGTTGCTTTTCCTATAACATATCCAAGGAAACAGTCCAGACTGCTGGGAAAAAATGATGAATTGATTTCCACTATTAATCAGGAGAAAATCAAACGTTGATACAAAACATACTATGCAGAATTGGACTAGGTAGGTCGACGTTTCGGTCTTATCTTGATCATTTACAAGACCATCATCAGGACGAAATGATAATATATACAATTGTTGACCCTTTTTTTTGATTCAGAATCACGACACTTTAGAATATGTGACGGCATCCGCTTATTTCTTTTGAGGCGGGCAATGTGCAAAGTCAATTTTAAGTAGCAAGCACTTATGCATACAGCAGTGTTGCAGTGAACAGGTTCTGGTGATTTGTCCAATTTATTTCACTGTTCCAAGGTGCTCACGTTTGTTTGTCGGCTTAGATCACAGGACGTCAATTACGAGCAGTCCGGGTTGCTCCAGCCCCCCTTCACCCCTGGGGGCCCGCAACGGGCCCCCAAAGAAAACACCGTATGACTTTCCATGGCGGAAATGCCGCCGTGGAAAGGCATAAGACCGGCTCCATCCTAATATGCCTGGCGGTGTCTGATAGACACCGCCAGTCATGTTAGAGCTTTTCCGGGGCGGTCGGAAGTCGACCGCGGTGGAAGAGCGGCAGACTGAAAAAAGATGCCCCAGCCATCCTAATCTGGCGGGGGGTCTTCTCTCAGTCCGCAGCGGATAATTCGCATCCTCCGGGCTAGCGGTGGCTTCCGCCGGCCCGGAGGATGCGGATTATCCGCAATCCTTAAGAGCCCCTTAGTGTGGTTGTCTATTCAAATGGCACTAGGGAATGACCAGCCCCAGAGAATCAACATTATGTTTGTCTTTTGGATTTAGTATCTTCTTTTTCTCATATTTTGTTTGCACACATTTTATCCAAAACATTTGATAACATAATATATCAATTAATTAGTTCATAAAACATACATCAATAAATACACATGTTGATACCGTATCCCACAACATCCTCATCAGAGCTCTTGCGAACATTAGTATTGGGGGTATAGCCTTTGATTGGCTCTCGTCCTTTTTGAAGGATCCGACTTTTCAAATTTGTTCTCACTCATCCACTTCTAAAACATATTCTTCCTCACATGGTGTACCCCAGGGTTCCATCCTGAGTCCTCTTTTGTTTAATATTTATGTTACCCCTCTGGCTTATATTGCTCAAAGGTCTGGTCTGAATTTATTTACCTATGCCGACGATTCTCAAATAGTTTTTTCCCTATCCCACGCTGACCCTACTTCGCCATCCCAGCTGCAAACAGTACTCAGCGACATAGCCTGCTGGATGAACAGTATCCCGCTGAAATTAAATGGCGGGAAAACTGAGGTCCTGGTATTGGGTAACAAACCAGATCTTTGGAGTCCGAGGCATTGGCCCTCTGCCATGGGTGCCCTGCCGGTTCCGTCTGAACGTGTGCGTAACCTTGGAGTGACCATCGATAAGGGGTTATCCATGAAAGACCAAGCCAACAAGGTTGCAGCCACCTGCTTTACCATCTTGCGGTGGCTCAGAAAAATCTTCTGGCTACTCCCCTCGGACACCCGGAGATTGGTGGTGGATGCCTTGGTGACCTCCAGATTGGACTATGGCAACGTGCTCTATCTGGGGTCTACCAAGGCGGTTACTCGCCGCCTCCAACTGGTCCAGAATACCGCTACTCAGCTCCTTTGTGGTTGTTGAAAAACGGACCATATCAAGGAGCGTCTGAGGGAACTCCATTGGCTCCGCATAGAGAAAGTCGTGTAAAGTTTAAAGCTCTCAGCTACATGCACAAGATTAAGGCGGGTGTAGCTCCCCTTTACCTTCAGTCTCTTGTTAAGCCCTACATTCCTTCTCGCTCCCTTTGCTCCTTTTCTCAACACCTATTCTGTGTGCCCAAGTTCAGGCTGTCCAGAATGGGTGGTAGTGCCTTTTTTACTCTAGGACCCAAACTTTGGAAATCCCTCCCTTTGGCTATTCGTATGGAGGACAGCCATGCTTGCTTTCGTAGGGCAGTGAAGACCTGGCTCTTTGATCAGTAGCTTTCTAGTCTTGGGTCAGGTTGTTTTGGTCAATTAGCACCGGGAAACCCTTTTGGGTAGCTGTCGCGCTTTACAAACTCAATAAATAAATAAATAAATAAATAAAAATAATATGAAAACCCCACATCAACCTCTCAACATGCATACACTATCTTCTCATTCAGTCACACACAAACTTGAACTGATACACCAAACACTATATACAAATTCCTCAACGTAATCCCCAGAGTGACACAAGGATAGGATCCTGCGGAGTCTTCGTAGCAAACTGCCAGAGAGTCCAGATCGATAAGGCAGGACCCAAGAAAAACGTAACGCAAACAAAATATGAGAAAAAGAAAATAAAGATTTTGTACATTTATACTTGAAATTCATTCCACCCTGTGACCTTTTTGTCGCCCCTTGGTGAGTTCCATGTTGTGTATTGAAATTATTGGACTCCTTAAGGGCCATTGTTTTCTCGCTTGGGTGGACCTTTTCCCTTTCAGCGGTGATGGATTAAACTCAGATCTTTTGACTGGGTGTGAGTGTTTGATTGATTCAGATGCTCCGTCCATCACCACCCCCTTTTGTACCGCTTTTGGCCGCCATAAGTGTGGCAGGGTATGCTCAGACGTGAGTCCCTTGCTCACTTTGCCACTGGATTCAAGCAAGCCGGGCTGAAGACGGGTGGAATGCCAGAAACCGGTCCTCGAAAGCTTGTTTCCGGTCCAGGGAAGACATGGCTTGGCAGTTCGGGCTGGACTGTTCCCATGAGGCACAGGGTCAGACTGATTTGCGTATAGCCATGCCTGAACTGGGGTGGCAGAGTGGGCTAAAGAACGGTGATGGATTAAACCCAGATCTTTTGACTGGGTGTGAGTGTTTGATTGATTCAGATGCTCCGTCCATCACCACCCCCTTTTGTACTGAATCATTAAAATGGCACTGTTTTGATTATGAAATGAAGCCAATAATATCCTCGCTATTTAATTCCCTTAAGGCTTTTGTAGTAGTAAATAGTTGTGCCCCAAATTATTTTGTTCTTCAAAGAGATGTTTTTCAGGAGTGTCCTCTTTTCTCAATTAATCTGAGCAGTGGAACCATTTCTTTCCATTATCAGATATAGCTACATATTTAAGGTTTTTAAATTGGCACTAATCAATTAAAGTTAGTGGCTTATGCTGATAATACTCTTCTTTTTATGTGAAATCCCCAGACATCTCTCCCAGCCTTATCTGGCAAGATAGTTGCTTATTAGGTAGAATCAGAATATAAAAGTCAGGTTAAACTGAAATATTGCCCTTAAACATTACAATAAACAACAATTTGCATCCTCTGGATTCATTTGGAATTCTACCAAAATTAAATATTTAAAAGTTTATTTTTAAGTCAATTACTAACTCAATTTCCATCAATCTTCAGTAACTTATGCCTAAATCTGAATCCTTAATTTTTCATTGGACTCTCTTCTTTTTGTAATGGTGGTGACATTTAAATTCAATTAAAATGATCATTCACCCTAGTCCTTATACTATCTCCATGATCCCTGTTTCTATCACTCAGATACATTTTTGAAAAATAAATTCACTCCTCTCACACTTTTTGTGGAAATATCAGAAATTCCAGATGTCTTCATTCAAACTTAAAAAAGGGAAGAGTGATGGATGCATTCATTTTCCTGATTGTAAGTAATATCAAAGGGCCTTTTGTCGCAGGCATCTTTGTGGGTGATAGAGTTCTCCTCTGTTTTCATCACTGTGTTTGCCTGTGGAAAGATCTTTAATCATCATTTGACTTTTCAAGAATGTATTTCCTTTTTCCCCATCCTTCTAATTTAATAACACCTATTTTAAAATGTACCTGCAAATTGTTAGAGTCTCTTTCTTCAAAGAAAACCCATATTGTAATATCGTCCTTCAGAGTCCAAAATGTATAATTCCCTTAAAAAGCTTAATAATATTTATTTTGGGGAAAAATATGGAGAGCAAAGGGTATAAGGTATTATTTATTTGAAGACAAGGCTCCTATTTCCCTTCCCCAATTTCAACAAAAATGTAATTGTGCTCATTCTTTTCAAACTAGATGTCGAACTAGATTTACCTCTCGAATCAATATGATTCTAGATATCTTTGTAACGTTCATAGTTCGGTGGAGGCGGCCCAGGGTGACTGAGCGGGCCAATCCAGCTCATCCAGTGCGGAACATCCTTCGATCTGTCAGCGTTGCAGATTTGAGCAGCGGCACTCTGTCAAGAACACAGTGGCCGGGAAGATGACGCAACCGCCGTAACCAGAGCGTGGTTTCAGATGACCCCTGTGGTGGAAGGGAGCCTGGACCCAACATTTGACTGCCCCCTTGCAGCCCAGGTCTACCGAACCCAATAACAGTGGTGCGATCGCTAAAAGTGTGGGAGTGCGGGGTCCACGGGCGGTGCCCATTACACTGTGAGACGCATGACTCCTTTCCTCTTCTTTCCTCCCCTGGTACATTGGGAACTAAACAAAGGATTACAGCAGCGGGCCTACCCATTCTGCCCAGTTTTACAGGGTCTGTATAAACAGGATCGTGCAATCAGCACTGTGGTCCACTAGCACCATGTAAGCAACGCGCAGACCCATAAGATTTGCCAAACAAAGGCAATAAGGCTGGGAAGCTCATATTAAAACCCCGAAGTCACTAAAAACGAGTGAGCACAGAACATAACAGAAAACATGGAACTTTGAAATGCAAACGGCCTTACCTTTGCAAAAGCACACACCTGCATATTGGTAACCTAACCTAGCTAAACCTGATATTACAGCCACCACTAACAATTTCCTTCAAGGCAACCCCATGATCTGCCTATGGCGCTTATAATACTACATATACTGGCAGGGTGAAACCAAAGCAGAATAAATCCACAGGCCCCCGAGGGGACATGCAGGAGCTAAATGCACAACCAGAGGATACAACTCGGACAGGATTCTGGCAGAAATGCTCACAGATCATTCGCGCAAGTTTGAGGAACTGTTAGCGGCAGTCATTGACATTAAATCCAGCTTGAAGCCAAAACTGGACTCAATCAGCATTGAATTGAGGAACATGAAAAGCTGAACGATCGAGTCACAGAAACAGAGTCAACCTTAGCTAAAATGAGGCCCACAGTGAAAGAATCTGATAAGCGACTACGGTCCCTCCATACTGAAATGGAACAATTGAAGCACAGATTGGAGGACCAGGAGGGGTGGTCCTGGCACAATAACGTTCGCAGGGTAGGTTTACCGGCACGGGCGGAAGGGCCCAACATGGAGCTCTGGTTAGTGAACACTATCCTGCAGGGAAAACAATCGACTTTCTTCTCAGTAAAAAGAGCCCATGGGTACCGATAGGATGACCTCATCCAGGCACAGCGCTGTAGTGGCACGACTGTTCAACTACAGGGGACAAGGATCAAACTTCTCAGTGCACATTTACCCAGACTACACCCTAGAGGTGAAAAGACGCAGGTCCTCTTCCCCAGAAGTGAAAAAATGCCTATAGGCCCACGAAATAAAATATGCTGTACAATTCCTAGCAACCCTCCAGACCCACCATGAAGATGTCACCCACTTCTGGACAATCCCAGACGACGTCTGGGCCTGCCTTGAGCAGAGAGGAGTGGCTCCTAAATGAAGAATCAAATCAAATGTAGCAGCCTGAGACAGTCGATTGTAGGCATAAAGCCCATCTGAACAACAGATCAAAGGGCCCTACCAAGGGGCAATCAATGGCAGACAGAATCAAGGCGGTGAAAAAATGTAGAGCAACTTGTTTGCCTCACTTCTCCTTCGGGCTCAGACCCAGAGGCACAGCAAGATGTTCATTTGTCAATGTCAGCCACAAAACTCGCAGCAGCACTTGAGGACAGCCCTGTGGTTACATCACAGATGGCAGAGGAACTAATGTAACTAGCCACACATAGGTTTGGAGTGGGGGCATAAATGTATATGAATATAGTGATGTCCGATATAGCATGTAAGCACATTTCTTTCTCTCTTTAACAAACTGGTGTGGGGAAGGAAAATTAATGGTAGGGGAGTAGGGGATCACCCATTATGGTCAGCTCTCATCTTCATAGACGTTCTATAAATGACTTACTATAAATACAATTTGGTAATTTTGTATTTAAATGATGCTGATGAACTTATACCAATCCATACGTTTGTGGGCGCCAGATCGTCTTCAACTATTGACCCTTTTATTGTCACAGAACAATATAGGGATGTAGTTGGATCACTTATAGGTCGTGCAAACTTTCTTAGTGACCACCACCCAGTCTTGAATTTGAAAATTGATTTACCCAGGATTAAAAAAGGGAAGGAGGCGGATGTAAATATTGTGACCAAGGGCAATAATGGAGTTTCAAAGAAATGGACAGGAGTTCAAGTTCAAGTTCAAAAATGTGTATAGCGCACTACTCACCCAGAGGGTCTCAAGGCGCTTGAGGGAGGTGGGGGGGGGTACTTTACTTATCTAATATCCAAGTTTTTAATTGCTTTCTGAAGGAGGGGTGGTTCTGTGTAAGGCGGATGTGGGTGGGGAGAGAATTCCAGGTTTTGGCCGCTAAGTAGGAGAAGGATCTTCCCCCATGGTGGATCTATGGATGCGCGGAATTGCGGCGAGGGCTTGATTGGACGATCGTAGTTGGCTGGTGGGGGTGTTAAAGGACAGTCGCGTGTTGAGGCATTTGGGTCCTAGGTCTCAGAGGGCTTTGTGTGCGTGGGTGAGGAGACGGAACGTTATTCTCTTGTTGATGGGGAGCCAGTGGAGGTCTTTCAGGTGACCGGAAATGTGAGCTTTACGGGGGATGTCCAGTATGAGTCTGGCTGAGGCGTTTTGGATGCGTTGGAGTTTTTTCTGTAGTTTGGCTGTGGTTACGGCATAAAGGGTGTTTCTGTATTCCAGTCGGCTTGTGACCAGTGCGTGGGTGACCGTCTTTCTTGTTTCGGTGGGGGGGTTATGGAAAACTTAAAGAGAAAAAAGCAACAAGATGTTGACATCTGCCTAGATAGCTCATCAACTAATTCGGATATTATGGGTGCTTTCTATAATGTTATTACTGAAATAGCGGAAGAGCTAAAAATAAAACAACTGAATAAAAGCCCCAATCCAGGACCCAGATGGTTTAATCAGGAATCTTCAGGTTTGAATAGGGAGCTGAAAATATTCTGAAAACTGAACCTAGGAAAAATCCTGAAATAAGAAACCTAAGGAGGAAGTATAAATTAGCCTTGAAAGCAAGGAAAGCTGAGATTCGGGAAGACGCCTGGGAAACTTTTTTGCAGGCTGCAGCAACTCGGGATACTATTCTATTTTGGAAAACAATTAATTATCCCATTTTTAGAGATGCTGCAGTGGTAAAAATAGATGTTGTAGTCCCAATGGAGGATTGGAAAACCCACTTTGAAGGCATTTTTAATCCAGAAGGAGTGATCACCTCACAAAGGGAGAAAAATATTTTCATAACATCCTGTAGGGATATCTCAGATAACTCTCGATAAAATTAAGGGAGCACTTAATAAAAGTGCTAGTGGTAAAGCGGCTGGTCCCGATGGGGTCCCAATTGATGTGTTTAAGCATGACATTGAATTTTGGTCACCTATCTTAATGAATTTTTTTAACGCAACCCTAGATGGAAAATTGCCCACTTCATGGACTGAAAGTGTTATAGTCCCTACATTTAAAAAAGGGGATAGAGGAATTGCAAAGTGTTACCGTCCCATATCACTCCTTGATTCTACCTCAAAATTGATGGGGAGGGTCTTGTTGGGAAGGCTGGAGACCTGGACCTCTGAAAATAACATCCTTTCAGAGGCCCAGTACGGTTTCAGGAGAGGCATAGGGACAATAGAACAATGTGTAAACTTGGACCTTTTGGTGGGTAAATACACACAAGCAAAAGAGGGGTCTTTACACCTCTGTTTTGTGGACCTCACCAGTGCTTTCGATCTCGTAAACCATGAAAAACTGTGGCAAACACTGGCTGAGTTAGGTGCCCCCAAAGACATTATTGTTTATTTAGTCCAGATTTACACTGCTTTGTCATCTAGGGATCATTTTGATTTAAAGGGAGATTGCACGCCTGACTTCAGGGGAACTCATGGGATAAGACAGGGGTGCATTTTAGCACCCCTTCTATTCTCACTTTACATACAAAAAGTCGACCGTTGTCTGCAGAACCTTAAAGCTGATGCACCAAAAGTAGGACCGCGCGTCACACCAGTGCTCCTTTATGCTGACGATGCGTCCTTATTTCATGGACGGCAAACGGTCTACAATGCCTGATTGAAAATTTTACCCATTTCATGACTGAAAAAGATTTAAAACTGAACTTAACCAAAACGTTCGTCATGACTTGTGGTAAAAAAGGAAAAAGGAACAAAAAGCATTCAGTGATTGGCATTGCGATAGAGAGAGTATCAAGCTTTACCTACTTGGGTTTACTCTTTAACGAAAATGGTACATGGGGCTCACATATTAAATTATCAAATTTAAAATTTATACGTAGCATTGAAGGTATTTTTAGATTTGCTGGAAAGATAGGAAATAAACCAATAAGGGAAATGCTCACCCTATACAGAAGTTAAGCAATCTTGACTGCATACTATGGCGCAGCCCTATGGGGGAGAGCTAATACTGTAATCCTCCAACCACAAGAGAATAAGTTTTTAAAACGACAGCTAGCAGTCCCAAATTCTACATCCAGCTAGCTAGCTTATAGCGAGTTGTCTGTTCCCTATATTAGTGATTTTATAAAAACAGCTGGTTTAATATTGTGGCATGGGATTCGGACACGGGAAGAAGCAAGGTTTACTAAGAGTATAATACTTGATTGCCTGGCTCTAGACAATAGCAGGAACATTCTGTGGCTTGAATATATTCAAATTGTAATAAGTAGCTGGAGAATAACCCTAGACCCTAAAGAACCTATGTCTATTCAAGACTATAGTAAGAAAGAATTGAAAACAAGTGTAATTGCCACCATGGACTTAGTAAGGGAGGACGAATCCAGTGTAAAACAAAGTATCATTTCTTATCAAGAGCGTCCGCTCTTTATGGGTATACAGCCCTACCTTATCATAGTAAGAAATGTACATCATAGATTCCTTCTGACTAGATTAAGACTTGGTACCCTACATTATCTGGTCGCATTTCCTAAGATTAGGAGAAGGTACCATGTCTTACCAAATTGTCCCTGTGATGGAAAATCTCCCCAAACCACGCTGCACTTTGTACTTTTTTGTAAATTTTATAGGGATATTCGTAAATTTGCCTTGAAACTGTTATTTCTGGCAAACAAATGTTATTATTATAAAGAAGCTTTTAATTATATATGTAGTTTGGAGGATGAAAAGATTATGAATGCTGCATGTATTTTTATCTAATTGTCTATTAGGAAAAGAAAGACTTATTCCCAATTGGAGGTCCTAACCTATGAAAATTATGAGATTTGATGTTGGACAATATAACGCACAATATTTTAAATATGTGATACTAAAAAGACCGATGTATTTTAATCGTTTGTGATGTTTAATGGATTTATAAGACTTTATTGAAATCATATTAAATCGCCCCTCTGGACTTTTTTGTCAAATATGTACTGTATTTGTAAATAGATGCGACTGTGTAAATATTGTATTTTTAATAGATTTTTTTTATGCTTTTATGGTCATGTGAAAATTACCGAATAAAACCTTTTTGATTTGATTTGATTTGACTTACTATAAATTATATATTGTTCTGGCATCTTAGTGAAAACAGCCGGCCGCCCGTTGGTGCTCCGGCTAGGAAGTGTGAATTTGGGGCTATTACCTTCAATGCTTCATTTTGTTCAATTGGCCACTATCAGAAGACTCGGGGAAGAAGCGATGTTGGGGGGATTTACCCAGAGGGCATTGGTAAAGGGGCGGGAGATGCGGAAAGCTGATTTGCCAAACCTACACCAGCAAATATTAATATGCAACCACAGCCAAACACATTGCACACCGGAATAGTGTTGTTGACCTAGAATGTGCGAGGACTGGTTGGGTATACCAAACTCTATTGAATATAACAATACCTCCGTAGACATAAGAAAATTATAGAGCTGTGCTGCAGGAGACTCATCTCACACCACATTAATTGGCAAACATGCGCAGGCGCTGGAAGGAGACTCTAATAGGTACTACATACTCTAGGTATGTTAGAGGGGCCTTGATATGGGTGGCACCTGGGACCCCATTGGAGATACAATACTCATGAATCGACCCAGAGGGCCACTATGTGGTATTGGGTAGATGACTAGATGGACACCCAATCTCACAGGTATCCTTACATGCCCCCAACTCCAACCAAACCGCATTTCTACACACCTTAACACCTACATTACTCCATGGTACTTTAGCTCCGGTTGTACATATGACCTTGACAAAAATTGCTCACGCCCCCCCATTTCCCAGTACACAATCAATAGCACAGACACAGGGATTATGGCAGTGGGCTCACAACCTACAGATACAGGATGATTGGTGGGGACTACATCCCGAGATCAGAGAATACTCGTACTATTCTAGACTACACGATTTACACACCCAAATTGATATGATGTTCGGCCCTCAAGAGGCCCTCGCCAGCGTAACCTGGGCAGAATACCTGGGCTGCACATTCATGGAACACTGTCTCCTGCAGCTGTCTTTGACATGGGGTAAGACCAAGCCATGTATCCCAACGTGGTGACTCCCTGTGAAAGCAATGAAAGATGCACCATTATGTACCTCAGTATCTGAGAGTATTATCGCTTATTTTCAGGATAATACAGGAACTGTGTCATTTTTAGGAATTGAATGGGACGCATTTAAATTAGTGTTGAGGGGGCATATGGTCAAGGCAGTATACAGCACGAAAATGTCACTTCACAAGGAAATAGCACCACTAGAATTAGAGATCTGGCACCTAGAATAGGGAACCCCCATCACCCATAATGAGCATCAACCCTACTGAAAATTAAATCAAGTCATAACGAAACCATACACCGGTTAGGGACAATAGACTACAGAGAGTACATCACCAGGCAACAATCAGAGGGGGATAAGTCTGGCAGAGTGCTGGCATGGTTATTACGCACAGACTCACCCAGAAACCAACTATTGGCCATCAAAGACTGCACTGGACAAATACCTAACACACAACTTGAGATAAATAATGCCTTTTATACATATTACTCTAACCTATAGAGAGCACACCGGGGGAACTTAAACTCGGACCTCAATCCTTTATGGATGGCGTTACACTGCCACAGGTCACACCAGCCATGCTAACCGAGCTAGAATCTCCTATCATGGCCTCAAAGATAGAAGACGCCATACAACAAATGACAAAAGTTCAACTCCAGGAGCAGATGACTGGCCAATTGAGTTCTATGCAACATTCTCCATTCAACTAGTACACCACCTACAGAAAATGTTTATGGACGCATATTATATAGGCATACTCCACTTCTCCCTCCAAGAGGTAATTCTGATAATACTACGTAAACCGGGCAAAGATTTGCTAATGCTTGGATCAGATTGTCCATTGTCTCTATTAAATGCCGATTATAAAAACCTGGGAAAATATTAGTGAATAGATTAATGGAGGCGGCCTAGATACTGATACATGCAGTTCAAAAGAACACCAGACAATGAAGGAACCAGACGCAGATTCATACAAGAATTTCTTCAAGAAAAGTGCTGCGTTAGCCTAAATTTCTGCCACATGTCTTTGTCGCGAAACCCTGATGCCAGGAAGAGAGGGTGAACATCGGACGGAAGTAATGGGGACGGTTTACAACTAATACTTATTGGACGCGTTACTTATTGCAGCGTATATCTCAATTACACAATCACAACTACGTGTGGCAGAAAACTTAGCTAACTCAGCACTTTTCTTGAAGAAATTCTTGTATGAATCTGCGTCTGGTTCCTTCATTGTCTGGTGTTCTTTTGATGCTTTATATAGGACATGTATATAAATAAGTTAACTTTTCTACGTACTTTTACCTTTGGAGTGCCAACTACTGTGACTGTTACTTATTCGAGAAATTTTTGCCCTGAGAAAGCCCGCTTCGGGCGAAATGCGTTGGCTGTTTCTTGGCTGTTTTTATTGGTCATCCTATTTTGAGAATATTGGCTGTTCACTTGTTTCATCGTGTCAAGAAGCTTTATTAAAACTGGACTTTTTATACATCTACGAAGGACATCAGTTGTGTTTTGTTGCATCAACATTTTCTGTCATTATTTTGTTTGTTGCCTCTCCACATGCTTGTTTTAAAATCTCGCTGGAGCATGCGATTGGCTAACAAATCTCATGGAGACTGCGAACGGCTCTGAAGCATTTGGTAAAAAGGGGAGGGGCCATGTAGCACCCCACCACTGCCCGTTTTCAGCCCCAGGGACTGTAACCACCCCGAGGCCCGACAGAGCAATGCAAAGGGAGGGGCACTGCCTCGTCCCCCTATCTAGACCCCATCCTCAAGGTCCAGGTTGAGGTATGCCCTGGAGTGCCGACCCCGGGACAGAGCAGAGAGCAAACAGAGGTTTTCCTGCCCGCAGTAGTACAGGCAGGGAAACTTCAGTTTGCTCTCTCTTGGCTGGAGCAATTTGAAGCTCCCACCAAGTGATAGCCAGCAGTAAGTCTGCTCCCAGCCAAGGAAAAATGCTCTAGCCCGCTGGAAGTGGACTTTTCATTTGTTTCCCTAACCTCTCTCAAGTGGGCGGGAAAACAGATGAAAAAATGTTTACACTTTCAGAGAGCAGCATTTTTCGCCACCAAATGGAGGCAGGGACTGGCTAGGTCTGAGGAGGCATTGGGGATCTCACTATACCCCTCATCAAGAACATGATGAGTATCCTGGGTGGGTACCATGGCACCTACCCTTAGTTGGCCAGATTCTGGAGACTGGGCAGAGGGTTATAAGTCACGTCCTCCTCATGCACTGCTAATTACCCCATGTAACATGAGTAATGGCATCTTCCATGACATCATTAATAATATCACTGCAACATTTGCAATAAAATTATTAAGGGGGGTCCCAAACGTGTTTTCCCCATGCAATTTTCCATAGGATCCGTTCGTTGTGGCTACAGCCCGAACGGCTGAACAAAATTATACCAAATTTGGCAAAGAGATAGTCCTCGGTTCAGACTTGTGCCTTTTGCTTAATGGTGTAAATCCATTCAGTAGTTCCTGAGAAAATTATAATTAAAAGTACATATATATCTATGGCCTCGGTGGATCCGCCCATCTTGCGCGCACTCTAAGCGCACCGTTCCGATCACGCGCTAATTGATTGTCAAGTGGGTGTCAACATTCAAAACCAGGAAGTGTGAGAAATGTGCGCTGGGTGCATGGATCTGCCGCAATAAAAATAAAAACGAAGCGCAGGCTCCTGTGCTTGTTTAAAAATTAGCTACCTGGGAGGGCCAAATCCCCGGGTCTAAAATATTACATTTCATTGGGGTTCCGAGGGGCCCTGTAGCCCGGGGATCGCCATTCCTCTGTGCTACAAAATAAATGGGTGAGGGAGCTCAAAGGTCCGTCTAAGCCTCGGGGATTACCACTCTCCGGGGCTTTTTATTTTTTGGGAGGGGGGCCGCGTGGTCTCCATTCTGCAGCAGTCGAAAGCCTTGGGGAACACCACCCCCCAGGAGCGTCTCATGCTGTGTCTTCAGGTGTCTACCCCCGGGGCACTGCTATTTGCTATGGCAGGGCGGGAGTCAAGGTTCCTGCTGTGTCATAGCAAACTTGAGGGTATATTAACTAGTGCCATTTCACCACAATGTTTTTTAAAAAAGCCAAAAATGCGGTGAAAATTATATCGTCCTATTTACTAGGCAACGCTAGGATGCATTAACTCATGTTAGCAGCCGGTTTGCTAACGGCTCAGCTCATATCTCCAATGAGTTGCAATGTAGGCATTCCCAGTGGCAAGGTAGGTGTTTCTATGACAATATAACATGGAGCAGACCCCCGTAAAGAGAGAGTGGGTGTTCGTGTTCTTTCTTTCAAAATGCAAACTAAGTTTGCTATGGCAGGATGGGAGCCTTGGCTCTCAGCCTGCTATAGGAAACAGCAGTCTTGAAAAAATCTTCCGGTAAGACAACAAAGGATTTTGAAGTCCATTATCACCGTTTTAGCTGTAGTTTGCTGCTGTTAAAGCGGTGATAACTTTAACACCGCCCTTGTAAATATGCCCCTAAGTTTTGTAATGTTGACAAACCTGTCTCCAGTTTACATAGGCACAAAGTATTTAGTGAAGTGCACACTGTGAATCGTGAAGCAATACTGTCTAATTGTAAATAATTGCCCATTGTTGAGTACAGAGTAGGTAAATTGTACATGGGGTTTTGTAACGTCAGTGGCTATTCCTCCAGCCCTGTCTTGAGGTTAATTCGAAGAGTTGTGCACTTCTTTTGCTCATAATGTACATAGGGGCAGATTTATAAGTCCCTTGCGCCACCATTGCGACACTTCCAAAATGGGAAAAGTGACGCAAAAGTGGCGCTAGGGGCTTGTAAATCTGCTCAACAGTGTTCTGTCGTCTCAGTTTACTTTCCCCTCTGTCATGTAGAGGATCCTGGGTAAATATAACGGTTTCTGTACAGCCAGTACCTTTCACCCCTACCCCCAAACTGCTTACTGCCTGTTACCATAGTAACAGTTCATGGAACACTTAAGTGAGCAAACAGGTCACAAGTTCACCACACAAGTTTGCTAATCCAAACAGTAACTGTGCTGAAGTTTTTACAATTTTCCATAGGTACAGTTAATCAAAGCTACAGACTCTGGTAAAGAGCTAGTGAAGAGTTAGCCTCAGTATTATACTTCTAGTTATAAACATCATTTGTACCGTTTATTGTTAAATGTTCTCTAAGCACATGATTAACACTCTAAGGGGCACATGCATCAACCTATTTAGGAAGTGCAAACGGTGCGAATCGGTAAATTCGGCCGTTTGCACTTCCTAAATATGTGTTTGGGATGCATCAAGCATTTTTGAGTAATTCGGTATTTTTACCGAATTCCAAAAATGCGATTGCTTTTAAGGAATTGCAAATTTGCGATTCCTTAAAAGCTATGCATCATTTAAAAAAAAATTGTGATTATTCAAATTGGAAGTGCAAATTACCACGAGGTTCAACCTCGTGGTAATTTGCGAAATTGTTTAAAAATGCTTAAAAATGCATTTTTTAAACTGTCCAGTTACAGACACACATGTCCTTAGGACATGTGTGTGTGAAACATGCACTTTCAAATGCATTTCAGGGATGCAGGGGGGGTCCTTTGGACCCCCCCCTGCACCCATGAAATTTTCTAAGTGCCACTCGCAATTTGCTACTGCCTTCCAATTGACTACATTGATTCCTATGGGCCTCTAGGCCCATAGGAATCAATGTAATGCCATTCCTTAATTGCACTTCGCAATTAAGGAATCGCAATTTCCGAAAATTAAGAAATCCTAAAAACTTTTAGGATTTCTTGATGCATAGCATTTTGCATTTCCTAAATAGCGATTCCTTAATTTTCGCTATTTAAGAAATGCAAAATACTAGATTGATGCATGTGGGGGTAAATATTAGTGAAATGTTGTCAGAAAAGAAGACGTATACACTCTTTTGTTTAATTAACTTTTGTTACAACAAAAATAAATAACTAGAAACGTAACTTTAACATAACAATATAATAAACAAAATGTGATATGGACTCCAATGGTAGGAAAGTAGGTAACCTGCAAAACAAAAATTAAAATAAGTATTTAAAATTAGATCAATGTGACTAAATAAGGTCAAACATCACAAATTAACATAACACTTGGCAATATTGGTTATTTGCAAGTGTGCAGTGTGCCTGATACATCCACCCCTCTCATAGGCACATGTTGAAGAAGTGTCTGTAATGAAGTGCCTACTGCATCAGATCTACAGTATGGTCCAGCAGGTGTTTAAAATGATTCAGAGATGAGACAGAATTAGGTCAGAGATCACATCATTATGCAGGACAATATCGTTTTGTTGTATTTCTATCTAGGACCCTAATTCGATATTCCCGATTCATGCCCTTATGTGGTTATAACTAATAATATCCTTATAAAGGCATAAGAATCATATCCATATTTAGTAATAGCCCATGCAGTCCAAAACATGGCAAGGCTACTCCCATAGACTCCTAGAAAGCACAACGTGTTCTTTAAACAAACCAAGCCTCCAGCAGCCCGGGAAACCCCCCTGCTTTTGTTTTGATTTGCACAAGAACTCCTGGAGTCCAGAAAGAACTGTTAGTTCTTAGTGACGTCTTATGTCCAACCTTACGTCAAACCCGGCACCGTTCAGGTATAAATATACCAACGTTGGGAGCAGAGCGACGTTCTACTTGTCCGAGAGTCCAGCTGTTACCAGAGCCAAAGGAAGCCGCCCCTCCCTTTTGACGCGCTGAAGAAGCTGCCTTTTTTCACGCCTAGAAATCCAGCCCCGGTGTTCCCAAGTCACCCTTGCAGGTTGCTGGGAGATCGAGTCCTGAGAAACGAGATACAAGACCTCCTTCATTCTATAACCAAGGTACGGAGCTGATTAAAACCTTAGAGAGAATTCTTGATTCCGATACTTGGCATATAACTTAACTTAACTTAAAAACTGCAAACTTCCTTACTCCTTCCCACGTATTAGGCTTAGGTCAGGTACACCGGGGTAGGCGTATCTTAGAAGCACCAGTTGAGTTTGTTAGTCAATGTTTTATGTATGTATATATTTTATCCATTTTAAGTATCATATGGCTAAGAAACCATATCAATGCTTTTACAGTATTATTTCATAATACTACTTTTACTGTACGCACTTTACTTTATCATAAGTATTGCAATTGTGGCAATTCATTTCCCTTGCATGAGAAAGAAGACTGTTCAATAAAATGACACCTTTTTGTTGAAAATGTCTGTCTCTCTATTTCTCTGCATTCTGGTGGAACTAAGCATGCACGACTGACTGAGTGAAATAGCTGTCTATTGTTTTCACACGACTCTAGAGATACACTCTTTATTCTGGGGGAGCAAAGTTGTCATGTTTATGCGGTTGTCAGAAACTGAATCCCTTCTTGTCTAATCAGGGAAGTTCACTCCTCCCTGTTCATTTGAGAAAGTTTCTAGTGACCTCTGAGCTAGCTGGCAAAACTAATTAAGTCTAACATAGTCAATAGAGACCTAGATGACCTCAGTCCTACGTCTACACTGCTGTTTATGTTATTCCAATGCGCAGAGCCTATTGGGAAAATAGGAACTACACTACAGTTTATCTGCAATGCATTTAATTGGAGGCATTGTGTATCTAGGTCGCTCTGCTTACCTTTTGTAAACATTGTGTTCAACAGAGCTCACAACTTGAGTTCTACTTTGTTTCTACACAGCAGACTGGATTCAATTCAGCATTGTTTTATTTATCTGCAGAGTGGACAGCAGCGTCCATTACTTGAAAAGAGAATCAATGTGAGAGAGAGGGAGAGAGAGAAAGAGAGAAAAAACGGCATTGGAATTGTGAGAGAGAGAAAGTAATAGATGGAGCAGGAGAGGTAGTGGTAATACTGGAGAAAATCTTCATAGCTCACATTTTTGCCTATGTTGGGTGTCCGAACACGTGCTGGTTTATAGTGCACCCACAGGTTTAGTGTAAGCATGGGTGTAAACTCCATTCCGCTCGCGGAATTTGCGGATTTTCAGCAAATTCGCAATCCGCGAGCTCTCGCGAATTTGCCAAAAATTGGCAAATTCGCATGCAGCGGATTTTTATGCTTGGTGATACAATATTGCGGCGCGCGGCGTTCACTTACCGTCATTCAGCGTTTGCTGAGTTGTTTTCTCCATATTTTGCGTGTGCTGCGCCATTTTGGATCTTGCTGCGTCGTCGCGGCTTGCCACCTTGCACAGCACGCATCGCGAGAGCTCGCAATTGTGAACACGTAGATGCGGCGGGCAGCAACAATCTTGCACTCTGAGGAGGCACTAGGGGGCGCACAGCGAAATGGCTGGGTGAGATCGCAGCACCGCCGGACGGCTAACAACTTACTGCCCTAAGGTCGCCCCAATGCCCCCAAAACTGCTGTCCAAACACTGTCCCTGATGTATGAACCCACCGAGATCACGATGACCTACAAATTGAGGATTGAGATCCAGCAACAGCGAGAGAAAACGACAAAAACAGCTCCGAGGTCTCGAGGCGTCCAAGATGGCGGCCACCGCGCTCCTCTTCCAGAGCGAACGGCGGAGTAAACGCACCACCTACGTTGTTCTGACCAGCGCTGTGAGCGGACCCAGGGAATCATAGGTACTTTCAAGGCAACGTGTGATTTGGACTAATGCTTGTGCCCTCTATGGAAGCTTTACCGTATGATTGCTTGATCGAGACTTGCGGTGGACAAAATGGCGGCGCCCAGCGTCCCGGCTTTTGACCGGGCTGACGCCAGCGTCTCGGGAAATATACACCGCCACTACCACAACTCTCGGAGGCGCCCGGCTCCCAGGTGCTTGGCATGGTGGAGCAACGTGCTGCCGCAAATGCACCGATGAGACACATGATATCGCGTCAATAACGGACATAGCTGTGGGAATCACGTTGCCCCCAATAACGCTACAGAGCCTCAAACTTTACACCGCGTCCTCCTGAGTTGGATCACGCGCGGTGCGCTGCAGATGCTGTGAGAGGATCTCCGCTGGAAGCTATTCCAGGCGCACGTACTCCTGTGCTCCACATTGGTTGCCACCGACGTTCCATCGGACGCACACCCTCGGACACGGAACGATCTCGGCCGCTTGCCGACATCTATCAGCGCGAGGAAACTGCACCGGGTGACGGCCTCCATTGTCAGGCGCGCGCGCTGTACAGGGCGCCAAAACGGCGGCATCCAACAGACGAACAAGGTCCACACCTCGGGACGAGGCGCTGTTTACCCACCATCCTTGACAATGGTAAGGCCCGAAAAGCAACAACAGAAGATATCCTTTGAAACTAAAAAGACACCCAAGACCACTGAAACGATGCCTGGCAGTGTGAGCAGATCACCGGGTGAACCATCTCCCGGGAGTAATATGGAGAAAATATTACATCCAGGCTAACTTGCAGGACATCAATGGCAAACTAGACAACTTAACGTGCAGGATGGATGGCATGGCGGCCAAACTTGAAAAGCATGGAGAGAGGCTGGAGACGGCGGAGACACGAATCTCAGCAGTTGAGGACGAATCACATGCTACCACTACCAAATGTACGAACATGGAGCGGGTATTAGAGGTGATAAAGGCAAAGGAGGAGGAATTGGAATCCCGCTCCAGACGCAATAATATACGCATTACGGGCCTGCCGGAGTCGACCAACACCGGGCGTATGGAGCACTATGTCGAAAAATTGTGCAAGGACATATTTGGTGATGACGCGCTATCGCAGATTTTTGGAGTAGAGAGAGCACACAGATCACTAGCGCCCCGTCCACCACCAGGAGCTTCACCGCGCCCTATTGTGGCAAGGATTCTAAACTATCGTGACAGGGACACCATTTTGAGACTTGCACGTGAGAAGGGTCCTATAACCCACCAAGGCAACAAACTCGAATTCTACCCGGACCACACTGTTGCTGTGCAGCAAGCACGAAGGGAATTCACGGCGGTGAAATCCAAGCTCAGGGATCTACAGATTAATTACACAATGCTATACTCGGCCAGGCTACGAGTGATGTGGGAGGGCAAGGCTGTACTACTGGCGTCTCCTAAAGCTGCGCAGGAGTTTGTGAAAAAAATATTTAAACAAAACAAGTCCAACACACAAGAGGATCAGCACTTGGACTCGGATTGAACACGCCGGAGCGGTGCTTTAACAAGGATATATGTGAGTATGATAAGCTGTAGCGCCCTACAGGCACCTATCTGTACCCATGTTGGATGAGACAATACCGAACAGTGATGCTAACTCACACTGACCATTCTTTAGACTCAGCACCTGTGTGTACCAGACTTGCTGTTGCTCATTGCTTCTTAAGCTCATTTGCACCCTGTTTCAACAATGGTTCCTGAGCAGTGAGATACATGGGCTGAATCGGAGCCACAATGAAGGCATCGCCGAGGATGTGTTGTTGGGAATAGTGCAAAGATAATGGGGCTAACATAACCGTCACACCAGTGGGTCCGTTAAACTCGTAAACGCATCCATAAGAATGGATGTACTGATATTTCATGGGGATTTAAAGCTCGTACCAGGATATTCATGCTGAACTAATGGAAAGGGAAGACCACTCGGTCCCCCCGAATGTATGGATGGGTGCCCGATCCCCCCGGGAAACCATTTTGGGCGGGGGCGTGGTTCGGCTGGTATGCCCAAAGCGGCGTAGCCGGAGCACGCCCTTCCCGCCCAGAAGGGGTTGTCCTAGACACCCACCCGGAAGACCGCGCCCCGTGGGCGTACCCGAGGAGGATCCCCGCCCTCCCGCAGACGGATAAAAGAGCGGGAATCCAGAGAAGCGTCCTCTTGTTCCAGTGCTCTGAAGGCTGCACCACTCGTTGCTCGTGAGCCCTCGACGGAACAAGCAGCAATTTTGAGAACTTGTAATCTTGTTGTTTCTCTTGCAGTTATCAGGAGTGTGAAAGATCTGGGACCTCGTTGATCGACTAGAGCGGAGTAGACGAAGCTATGGCCGGCAAGAAAGCGGGAAAGAGCTCCGAGCTGGAGAAGGTACTGCGCACCTTGTCGAACTGAATGGCGATCATGGACCGGAAACTGAGTAAAGTTGATTCGATCGGTCGAGGTTTGGCCGAAGTTAAAAAGCAGTTAGCGGCCCAGAACAACCCCTCAGGCCGTCCTAAGAAGGTGATAGGCCCGGCCTTGCCGGGAGTCGTCCCTGAGGGTAGAGGGAAGTGTATTAAGAGGAGGGCGGTTTCCGGGGAGGACCCGGATCCTGGGGTGCCCCCAGTCGCCCCCATCACACCGACGGACAGCCCGGTACCAAGTCCAGATATAGGTCTACCAATCCCGGTAGTAATTACCCCTGTTAATGATGATCAGATGCCCCCGGAACTGGCTCTTCAGTTAGCGGCAGTGTGGCCCTGGCTTAAAAAGAAAGCAGGGGGGGCAGTGGCTGCGGGGGATCCGGCCGAGGAGGCAAGATTAATAATCGAGCAGTTACGGCAGTCGAGAGAAGCCGGGACGGCGAATGTTCCTTCTATTTCCCCACAGGTGGCGCCAGGAGCAATCACGGTTGGCCGGGAAAAGACAACAGACACGGCGGTTGAACCTGGTAAGAACCCATTGCCAATGGTGGGGGAAAGTTCAGTGCCTTTGCGGCGTGAGAGGGTGGCCCAGCACATCCCAGCGGCCACCAAAGAAATGATATGGGGGGACAAGTATGTGAATATGTTTTCTTTATTGACCGACCATCGTGAGATGGAATACGCAAAGACCCAGAAAGATCTATGGCACCCCAGTGTATGGCGGGCCAAAATGGCGGAATTTAGGGTCGACGAGACCGTAACGAACTGGGTGAAGGCCTTCTCGATATTTACGGCAGTAATGGGGGAGCGTAAGCCTGAAGTGTTGACCGAGCTATCCTGTTACCAGAATAGGATCATGGATTTTCATAACATGTACGGGGGGAATGAGTGGAAAGGGTATGACATGCAATTCCGAAAGTCTAAAGAGTTTGATGTAACTTTGACATGGGACTGCCTAGACACGGTATCGTGGCACAGGCAGTTCTTGCCTGGATCGGCAGGTACGTCCTCGCCGGGCGGGAGCGGGCCTGGGACAGCTCAGCAAAGGCCAGCACAGCCCTTTTGAGCAAGCGCCGGTGGGGAATCACAGCCCAAGACCCGCGGAAATGGGGGCAAGCGCGGCGTCTGTTGGGGCTTCAACAGAGGAAACTGTAACAGACCCCAGGGAACGTGTAAGTTCCGGCATGCTTGTGCGGGCTGTGGGAACTCCTCACACCCGGAGAGTAGCTGTAGATCCAAGAACGGTGGTGCGGGTGGAAAGGGGGGTCCAAGCAAGAGTGAGGTGAGGCTTGGAAAACAATCCCCTTCACCCATCGACATCATGGCTTTGACTCCCTGGTTGAGCGAATACCCTGATCATGTATCCGCCGGGATTTTGAGGAATGGTTTCCTATATGGCTTCAACATCCCGGCGGGTAATTTTCGGGGGACCCCCTTTTGTAAAAA
Source organism: Lissotriton vulgaris (assembly GCF_964263255.1). Lineage (NCBI taxonomy): Eukaryota > Metazoa > Chordata > Amphibia > Caudata > Salamandridae > Lissotriton > Lissotriton vulgaris. The sequence goes on along the minus strand of NC_141693.1, from coordinate 1,634,470,164 downwards.
TCAGCTATCCGTCCAACACAACCGGCAGTGGCAGCCAGAAAAATTACCAAAGAAGTCAGCCTGGGGCGGGTAGCAGGACCCTTCCCATGCCCGCCGGTGGCGGATTTCGTGTGTTCACCTCTGGGAGTGGTCCCGAAGAAAGACCCAGGGGAGTATAGACTAATTCACAATCTGTCGGCCCGAGGGGCGCTTCGGTGAATGAAGCCATTGATCCGGATGTCTGTTCAGTGCGGAACGCATCGTTTGACGATGCTGTGACCCTACTGAATCACCTGGGCCCTGGGGCTCTGATGGCAAAATCGGACATCGAATCGGCATTCAGGCTGCTCCCGGTACACCCGCGGGACCAGCGCTTGCTAGGATTTACGTTCCAAGGGAAATATTACATGGATAAATGCATGCTCATGGGTTGCTCGATTTCTTGTGCTTATTTTGAGATGTTTAGCTGTCTTTTAGAATGGGCATTCACTAAGGCCACAGGACATAGAGAAGTGATGCATTATTTAGATGACTTCCTGTTCTTGGGGCCGGCAGGCAATATGAAATGTGCACGGACACTGCAGGATTTCTGCATTCTCATGCAGGAGTTTGGAGTCCCATTGGCGCCAGGTAAGACCGTGGGGCCATCTACTTCACTGGAGTTTCTGGGAATTGAGCTCGATTCAGTGGAGGGATGCTTCCGTTTGCCAATGGAGAAGGTGGCCAAGTTCCGGGCATCCTTAACACAATGCCTGAGCAAAGAGAAGGTGACCCTGCACCAGTTGCAGCAAACAGTGGGTCAGCTTAACTTTGCCTTGAGAGTAATACCGATGGCTCGCCCATTCTCACGCTCCATTGCACAAGCTATGGTCGGCCTCAAGGAGGGACACCATCGCACGCGACTGTCGGCAGAGGTTCGCCAGGATATGCGCATTTGGTTGGCATTTCTGGCGGACTTCAACGGTCGAGTTGTCTGGAACAAACCCCCAGCTTCATCGGATGAACTGGGTTTGTGGACCGATTCAGCCGGGAGCGTGGGATTTGGTGCCATCTTTGGTAACCGATGGTCGGCACAAGTATGGCCGTCGTGGTGGCACTCCAGTGGCCTAACAGGTAACATTGGGTTCTTGGAGCTGTTCCCCATTTGGGTGGCTCTGCTGGCATGGCCAGACGATTTTAGGGACCGCTCAGTAGTGTTTTGGTCTGACAATATGACAGTGGTCGAGTGCATTAACCAGCAAGCTGCCCGCTGCAGGTGGATCTTGAGACTGTTGAAAGAGATTGTGTTACGTTGCATGAGATTGAATGTACAGTTCAGGGCAAAACATGTGCCTGGTGTACTGAATAATGCAGCTGATGCGCTCTCTCGTTCACACATGTAGGCTTTCAGGGGCTATCTACCCACAGCGGACCTAGTAGCGGCACCGTTCCCCGAAGCACTGTGGCTGATCGGTGCTCGGGATTACAAGACCTCGTGGCAGCCAGCTTAGCGCCCAGGACGAGGAAGGCTTATGAGGGAGCGTTTCGTTCTTACTGCGCCTTTTTAGGTCCAGCGGGGAGACATAGCTGGGGGCAGGAGGAATCCTTCCTGGGGTTCTTAGTAGCTCTGCACAGAGAAGGCCGATCAGCCGCAACTGCCAACAGACATAGGGCGGCCATATCATTCATGGCACAGCTTCACGGTATGAGGGACCCAACGGGTTCCTTTTTAGTCAGAAAGGCGCTTCGCGGCTGGCAACGCCTGGAGGGGTCGCAAACAGGATACGAGGCACCCGATTGGTTCAGAGAGATTGTCTCGGCTTTTAGCAAAGCTGGATGAGAAGTGCTCCGCCCCGTCCGAAGCAGTTCTGTTCCGGGCAGCTTTCGCCCTGGCATTTCACGGGGCCATGCGGGTAAGCGAACTCGTGGCGAGGAACAAGAAAGATATGGAGGGAGGCCTATGCAGGGATCATGTGCAAATACGGGGTGGTTCGATGCTAATCTCGATAGCTAGGTCCAAGACAGACCAGGAAGCTGTGGGGGATAGTGTGGTTGTGCAGCGCGCTCGAGGGTGCCCCACTTGTCCAATAAAGTCTTTAGAGGAATACTTGGCACAGAGGCCGGCGACATGGGGAGGGAGCTTGCTTAGGCACAAGGATGGCACCCCTCTGACAAGATTTCAGAGCGTGCTAGCACTTACAATCGCCGCGGCGGGCATGGACCCGTGCGATTTTGGGACCCACTCCTTCAGAATAGGGGCCGCTACTGAGGCTACGGCTCGGGGTCTGGGTGCGGTAGAAGTGAAACAGCTAGGCCGTTGGTCATCGAACTGTTTCAAGAGGTATGTGCGACTGCACATGTTGTAAAAGACTGATGAAATGCACTCACGCTTGTTGTCTTTTGCTTGAATTACAGTTTAGCGAGCCTGTGACGCGGGGCGGAATCTGGGATCAACCCATCACCGGAGGGCCAGCGGTCGAGGATCACCGACTGGAGAGCAAGTGGTATGGGTTGTGGACCACTCATACGTGAGGCGTGCCGGGGAAGTATTCATGGCAGGTGACGCGACTCACGCATCTGGGGAATACGGGTTTAGAGTGTCCTTCCATGGGAGTGGAGGCCTCTGTTTTGACCAATTTCAATCGTTTGTGGAGGGTCTTCTAGGGCGGCAAAGGTCACCGCCATCTATAATCGTAGTACACTTGGGGGGCAATGACTTGGTAAGACTGGGAAGACGAGTGTTAGTGGAACACATTTTGTCGGCAGTCAGCTGGTTGGCTAAGACGCTCCTGGGGTGTACAATTGCCTGGTCCCACATGATTCCCAGGAAAGTTTGGCGGGGGGGTTTCTCTGTGTCAGCGTTGAACCACTCGGTAAAGAGGGTCAACAATAAAATTGGGAAACGGTTTCGCTCTGCGCATCTGCACAGCATTCCACATGGGTGTATTCGGGGTGATCACTTTTATTTGAATGATGGGGTTCACCTGTCCAGGGAGGGGAATGATTTACTCATAGGAGACTTCATAGCATGGCTAAGGGGTTTGAGGAGGCATGACCTTTAGGAGGTGTGGGGGGGCCGGATAGTCGGTCAACTATCCGGCCTGTGGCGGTAAGGTCATGATCGGTGAGCAGTAATTTCAAGGTCCCTAGAGGGGGCGCCACCCAGAATGGATGGGAGCGCCCGGGGGGAGGCGGCCATTGGCCCCTCCCACGGGTAGGCGGCACCCACTACGGATGGGTCGCCTAGGGGGAGACGGCCATAGGCCCCTCCCAGGGGGGAGACGGCTAGATGCCCCTCCTACGAATTTCCCGGGGGCCGGATATCCGCGACGGCGGAAGAGAGTGTGGGGAAGGGGGGGAGTCCACGCTGTCCTTCTTACAGATACCTCACACGGGGACTCGGACGACCTTTAAGATGGCGTCGAGTGAGAGGGGGCCCCCACGACAAGGGAAGTTACAGTTGGCAACGAGGGTAAAGTCCTCTGCGCATGCGCCACTCACACCGTGAGGGCGGGAGTTTGGTAGTAGGGATCTGACACCGGTTAAGACCTTGCCGTTGGCCCTTAATGCTAGGATGTACAATTTTAATTTAGAATGTTTACATTTTCAGGATGCTAGACTCGGCTAGGAAACCTTTGTATTAGAGAACTGTTAAGGTTAGCCCAAGGAACATGCCTTCATCAAAATGTAACAAAAGTAAAATTGTACATAATTCATGAAACGTTTAATTTAATGTTTTAAATTTTGTTTCATATTTTAATAAATACGGCCGGGGGGGTAACTCCCCCCCGCCTTCCAAAAGCTCAAACCAGTGTCTGTCTCCTCCCATTGGGGAATTGGTGTTGGGAGGGGGTGGCGGGCATCCCGGCCATATGGAAAGGGAAGACCACTCGGTCCCCCCGAACGTATGGATGGGTGCCCCGATCCCCCGGGAAACCATTTTGGGCGGGGGGCGTAGTTCGGCTGGTATGCCCAAAGCGGCGTAGCCGGAGCACGCCCTTCCCGCCCAGAAGGGGTTGTCCTAGACACCCACCCGGAAGACCGCGCCCCGTGAGCGTACCTGAGGAGGGTCCCCGCCCTCCCGCAGACGGATAAAAGAGCGGGAATCCAGAGAAGCGTCCTCTTGTTCAGTGCTCTGAAGGCTGCACCACTCGTTGCTCGTGAGCCCTCGACGGAACAAGCGGCAATTTTGACCCACCCACCAGCCCCTATTGCAATGTTTTTGAATAAAGTGATTTGTTGATGATATCAGATTGTATTAAAGAGATGCAGTAAGGTTGTTTCAGCATTGAATAAATGTGTACAGGCCTTTCTTCCTTCGTAGAAAAATAAAGGAATGTATCAAGTAATGTAATTGTCTTGTGCTTTAGGACCTTTTTTTTCCTTTGTAGAAATGAAAAGTTGATGAATCATCAAGCTGGTTCACGTTAGGTGAATTCTCTTCCCTTAGTAGGTAAAACAACTGTCGTATTTATTTTTGGTCGGGCGGTAAGGTCATGATCGGTGAGGAGTAATTTCAAGGTCCCTAGGGGGGGCGCCACCCAGAATGGATGGGAGCGCCCTAGGGGAGGCGGCCATTGGCCCCTCCCACGGGTAGGCGGCACCCACTACGGATGGGTCGCCTAGGGGGAGACGGCCATAGGCCCCTCCCAGGGGGGAGATGGCTAGATGCCCCTCCTACGAATTTCCCGGGGGCCGGATATCCGCGACGACGGAAGAGAGTGTGGGGAAGGGGGGGAGTCCACGCTGTCCTTCTTACAGATTCCTCACACGGGGACTCGGACGACCTTTAAGATGGCGTCGAGTGAGAGGGGGCCCCCATGACAAGGGAAGTTACAGTTGGCAACGAGGGTAAAGTCCTCTGCGCATGCGCCACTCACACCGTGAGGGCGGGAGTTTGGTAGTAGGGATCTGACACCGGTTAAGACCTTGCCGTTGGCCCTTAATGCTAGGATGTACAATTTTAATTTAGAATGTTTACATTTTCAGGATGCTAGACTCGGCTAGGAAACCTTTGTATTGGAGAACTATTAAGGTTAGCCCAAGGAACATGTCTTCATCAAAATGTAACAAAAGTAAAATTGTACATAATTCATGAAACGTTTAATTTAATGTTTTACATTTTGTTTCATATTTTAATAAATACGGCCGGGGGGGTAACTCCCCCCCCCGCCTTCCAAAAGCTCAAACCAGTGTCTGTCTCCTCCCATTGGGGAATTGGTGTTGGGAGGGGGTGGCGGGCATCCTGGCCATATTGCACTGACTCATGGAGGTAAATATATTAGCTACAGCTCTAACTTAATGGGCTACAAACCATATGCAATGAGTGCCCCCCTATCTGTTCTTTTTCTCTGTTTCAAGACCTGTGCTGTTGCAGTGACCTGCACCAGGGCTGGTGCACTGAACCATACTTGTCCTCATTTGATGAACATGGTGTGCCAATACATAGACTGTTACAGGGCTACCGCGTGAGGATAAGTGTTCACCACCTAACGCACATGCACCTTTATGTCTTTGGTAGAACATTGTATTGCCAGTTATTCTAAAAGGCGAGCAACAGTCTGCGCAGGTTGAGATGTGTATAAGGGCGCTATGGCTCGCATTTGGCGTTGAACGTGAGAATGTCTTTCATGTCAACTGTGGCTGGTTGGCTATGATGCCCATGTTTCCTATTATACGCAGGTAACAACGTGATGTATTGATACGTTATGACACCTATTTGACGGCCAAGCTTAAGCAAGTACAGGGTGGGGGTGGACCTGTGGCATGAACTTATGACACGCCTAATTTAACTAATGCTACTGATGCCGTCCACATCCATTTAGTTGAATGGAGTGTTGTGCCCCCGGCGGACCTCCACAAGGGTGTTCCCCACACAAGTTTTATAGAGATGTTCTTGTTGTCAAGACCCGAACTGTTGTCGGGGTTAGTCTGGGAGGGTGAATGGCTTCGGCATGATTGGGTTGCTGGAGTGGGTGGGGGAGGGTGGGTAGGGGGCTATGTTAATGTTTTGAGACCGAATCGCTCAGAGAAAGTCAATCCGTTGCATGTAAAGGAACAAATGATCACATGGTTACACACAGTTGAATATATGTACATACCGGCAGACCCCAGGCATGATTACACAACGCAGCAAATGCGGACACCTCTGCCTTCCAGTTGACCCAGAAGGAAGATAACACACATAATGCGCACATAAACCTCCTCACATGGGATGGACGTGGCCCACTTGTGGGACACCCCCGCGCCGCACGGCCACCAGCTGCTGCGTGTGCCCCCAGTGCCTGCCTCTGCATCAGCGCCGTCCTCGCTGCTGCCCTGAGCGCTCCCCTTAGGTTTTTGGCCGTTTTGCCGAAAATTTGTGCTTGTTTCTTTCTGTGCCCGAGTCTGTGTTTCCACCGCTTTTCCCCGTTTTTTTTGGCCGTTTTGTCGAAAATTTGTGCTTGTTTCTTTCTGTGCCCGAGTTTGTGTTTACACTGTTTTCTTCCCCCGTTTTTTTCCTGTATTATTGCCTGCCTTTGCTGTGACGTTTTTCTCTTCGTGTTCCATTGTGCCTGCCTCCTTCCTCCTTGCCCGCCTACCTCGCCGCTCTCCCTCCCCGCTCCCGCTTCCCGCCACCGCCATTAGCCCCGCCCCTTTTTCTTCTGTACCCTCCCCGCTCCCGCCTCCCAGCTGCTCCGCCCACCCGCGCACTTCGCCTTAAATGGCGACCGTGCGAACGCGCAGCGGTCACGCGCAGCGGGCGCGCCGTTTGTGCGCCGAAGGCGCGCCAAAGGTAAGCCCGTCTGCGCCCGTCCGCGACCGGATCGCGACCAGCGCCAGGACCCCTGGCCCACGAAGACCCCGACCGACCCGCCTGACGTACTCCGCCGCCACCCTCATCGCTCTCAACCCCGGCCGACTCCCCGAATGCCATCAAGCCACACCACGACACACCAACGGACCTTTCTGCTGCCACGCCTGCAAGTTCTCCTGCATCCGGACCTGCCTCGCACCAGCACCCGCAAAGTCGAACTCCAGCAGCACCCACCTCAAGTGCATCCTGCTCAACACCCGCTCCGTCCACAGACACGCCATCGAACTCTGGAACCTCCTAGACGCCACAGCCCCTGACGTCGCCTTCCTCACGGAGACCTGGATGAACGCCTCTTCAGCTCCCGACATCGCCATCGCTATCCCGGAGGGCTACAAGATCGTCCGGAGGGACCGAAACGCCAACCAGATGGGAGGAGGCATCGCCATCATCCACAGGAACACCATCCGTCTCACGACCAGCACCGACAACACCCTGACCAGCGCCGAACACCTGCATTTCCAGATCCACACCAACCCGAACACCACCCTCAGAGGCACCCTGATCTACCGACCCCCTGGACCACGCACGCAATTCAGCGAGGACATCGCCGACTTCGTCAGCCCGCATGCCCTCCCCTCCGCTGACTACATCCTCCTGGGGGACCTGAACTTCCACCTGGAGAACAACAACGACCACAACACCAGCACCCTGCTCGACAACCTCGCCAACCTGGGACTCAAGCAACTGGTGTCCACCCCCACCCACCTCGCCGGACACACACTCGACGCCGTCTTCTCATCCAGCACAGACATCAACTTCAGCCACGCCACAGAGCTTCAATGGACGGACCACAGCTGCGTCCACTTCACCTTCAAGAGAACGACGACCCTCCAACACCAGCAACACACCGCCCGCAGAAGCTGGAACAAGATCACAGCAGACCAGCTCGCCACCTCCCTGAGCCAACACCCTCCTGCCAGCTCAGCGAACCCCAGCCAGGCCGCCGATAACATCACGAAGTGGATCTGCAACTGCGCGGACGAACTCGCCCCGCTGAGGACCCCGCCCAGCAGACCCGGCAGCAAGAAGGCCCCATGGTTCACCGACGAACTCAAGAGCTCCAAGAAGAACTGCCGAGCCCTCGAGAAAGTCTGGAAAAGGGACCCGACACCGGACAACAGGACCTCCTACAAACTGGCCACCCGGAAACACCACCAGCTGATCCGCGCCGCCAAGAGAACAGCATTCAAGGACCGGTTGGACAACAACGCACACAACAGCAAGGAACTCTTCAGCATCGTGAAAGAGCTTTCCAACCCCAGCGCAGGAAACAACGACATCACCCCATCGCAAGACCTCTGCAACTCCCTCGCCTCATACTTCCACAACAAGATCACGGACATACACAGCAGTTTCAACAACCAACCAACGCACACCACTACCGACCTGCCACCCCCCCCCACCACCACCCTCCACGCCTGGACCCCGATCAGCACAGAAGACACCATCCGCACGATGAACTCCATCCACTCCGGATCACCAACCGACCCCTGCCCTCACCACGTCTTCAACAAGGCCGACGCTGTCATCGCACCCCACCTGCGAGACATCATCAACACATCCTTCGACACCGCCATCTTCCCCGAAAGCTGGAAACACGCCGAACTCAGCGCTCTACTCAAGAAACCAACAGCGGACCCCACCGACCTCAAGAACTACCGCCCCATCTCGCTTCTCCCGTTTCCAGCCAAAGTCATCGAGAAGACCGTCAACAAGCAGATGGCCGCCTTCCTCGAGACGAACGGATCCCTCGACCCCTCTCAGTCCGGCTTCCGAGCCAACCACAGCACCGAGACCGCCCTCATCGCCGCCACCGATGACATCCGAGCCCTGATGGACAAAGGAGAAACAGCGGCCCTCATCCTCCTAGACCTCTCCGCGGCATTCGACACGGTCTGCCACCGCACCCTAATACGGCGCCTCAGCAACATCGGAATCCAGGACAAGGCGCTGGAATGGATCATCTCCTTCCTCGACGGAAGAACACAGCGAGTCCGCCTACCACCGTACAAGTCAGAGGCCTCCGAAGTCATCTGCGGCGTCCCCCAAGGATCATCACTGAGCCCCACCCTCTTCAACGTCTACATGAGCCCCCTCGCGGCCATCGTACGCAAACACCACCTCAGCATCATATCATACGCCGACGACACCCAGCTGATCCTCTCCCTGACCAACAACCCCGCCGCCGCCAGAGCCAACCTGCACGAAGGGATGAAAGAGGTAGCCGAGTGGATGACGACCAGCCGCCTGAAACTGAACTCGGACAAGACGGAGGTCCTCATCCTGGGCTCTTCACCCTCCGCCTGGGACGACTCCTGGTGGCCTCCCGCCCTGGGCACCGCACCCAAACCGACAGACCATGCACGTAACCTGGGCTTCATCCTGGACTCCTCCCTCTCCATGTCCAGGCAAGTCAACAGCGTCTCCTCGGCGTGCTTCAACATCCTACGCATGCTACGGAAGATCTTTTGGTGGATCCCCTCAGAGACCAGGAAGACCGTCACCCAGGCCCTCGTCACCAGCCGACTGGACTACGGCAACGCCCTCTACGCCGGGACCACCGCCAAGCTCCAGAAGAGACTCCAGCGGATCCAAAACGCCTCAGCCAGACTCATCCTCGACATCCCACGATCCAGCCACATCTCCGGACATCTGAGAGACCTTCACTGGCTTCCCATCAACAAGAGAATCACCTTCCGCCTCCTCACCCACGCACACAAAGCCCTACACGACCAAGGCCCGAGCTACCTCAACAGCCGAGTCAACTTCTACGCTCCCAAACGCCACCTCCGATCAGCCAACCACGCCCTCGCCGCCGTCCCCCGCATCCGAAGAGCGACTACAGGAGGAAGGTCCTTCTCCTACCTGGCCGCCAAGACCTGGAACTCCCTCCCATCCGACCTGCGCCTGACCCAAGACCACCTCTCCTTCAGGAAGAAGCTGAAGACCTGGCTGTTCGAGCAGTAGCGGCACCCCCCCTCCCCAGCGCCTTGAGACCCTACGGGTATGTAGCGCGCTCTATAAATGTCATTGATTGATTGATTGATTGACGCAACCTAAGAAAATTCAGAGGGTATTTGCATACCTGACCAGATACCATATAGATATCGCGCTCTTGCAGGAGACACACATTGCACCGAATACACACCAATCCATAGGTAAAAAATGGGCTGAATCTGTTCATTCCGCCACGTATTCCTCTTATTCCAGAGGGGTGATGACGTTGATACGTAAAGGGTTGAATTTCAAAACTCAGCAGGTAATACAGGACTCGAATGGCAGATATGTTATTATGTCGGGCACCCTGCGTGGTCAAAGACTAACATTTCTTAATATATATGGCCCAAATGTAGATGCCCCAGACCTCTTCCGCACAAACAAGCCATAACCAAACTCCTACATATGCTGACGGACTTGTCCCTAACGGACAATAGGCGACACAAATACCCTACCATACCAGGTGCTACACACGTCTCCGCTTGTCAGAACAGTTGGTTGCGTTTGGACTACTGGTTAGGCACAAATAATATCATACATTGGACACAGGAAATGCATGTCCTCCCCAGAACACTGTCAGATCACAACCCGGTACTGCTCAAACTCACCGTACCGAAATACGCTCCACCTCCCTTTCAATGAAGGTTCAACTCATGTGCTCTTACAGATATACTTTACGCAGACACCATCCACACAGCGATCAAAGACCCAAATCAACGAACCCACAGTGGATGATCCATGTCTGTTGCGGGAAGCCTTTAAGGCCACGATATGCGGTGTTTGCATGAGCACTACAGTAGGCATACTTCGCGACATACGCCAACAAATTAAACATTGGGAAACATGTATGAGGGACATGGAGAGGGTTTACGAGGTTAAACATGATATTACTATACTAGGTGAACTACCTGAATTGCACACAAAACACCAAAATCTGGTTGATGATGAAATAAAATACCTGGACAAAAAACATTCCGCTAGATCGTATGGGGAAAGTGGCAGGCCGGGTGGAGTGCTAGCTGCCAAAATTTGCGAAGGTAGAAGCCATACAGCGATTCTAGGCATTAAATCGGGGGATGGCACAATGCAGACACAAGCCACGGACATACTACACAGCTTTGTAGACTCCTATGGTGCGCTATACAAATCACAACCGATAGCATCTACAGAAGACATTAACAGCTACTTCAGGGAGGTGGCAATAGCATGGCTGTCGGATAGTCAAAGGGAATATTTGGCGGCACCCATCACTGTGGAGGAAGTCACAGATGTGATTAAATCACTACCGAATGGCAAGGCGCCAGGCCCGAATGGGTACACAAATGAATCTTACAAACACTACGTAGATATACTGGCCCCTCATTTGGCAGGAATGTACGGAGCCGCATTTGACCAGGGTGAACTCCCCCCAACGCTCCGAGAAGCGGTAATAATAGCTCTCTTAAAGCCCTCTAAAGACCCCGCCCAATGCGACTCCTATAGACCACTTTCGCTGATAAATGTTGATTCTAAAATACTAGCGAAAATCATGGCGGTGAGACTGACACCATTGATGACCAACTTTGTGCTACCTGACCAAGCAGGGTTTGTCCCAACACGTTCCACATCCCACAATACCCGGACATTGTTCGCCTTGTCCCACTATCTTCAACCCAACACGAAGGCTGTGGCGGTACTATTGGATGCCGCCAAGGCGTTTGATTCTATTGAGTGGAGCTACCTGATTGCCGTCCTACACCGTATGGGCTTCCCCAAGAGATTTGTCCAATGGGTTTCCTTAATCTACACAAAACCGTGTGCCAGGGTCCGAGTGAATGGGTATCTGACAGCTTTGCAATAGAACGCGGTACCAGACAAGGTTGCCCACTTTCCCCCCTCCTTTTCGCCCTAGCATTAGAACCTCTGGCCTGCATAATCCGCCAGAACTACAAATCATCTGCCCTTCAATTTCCCTCCAGACCATTACACATATCACTGTACGCGGATTATATGGTTCTCTACGTTCGTGACCCCTCCGAGCATCTAAATCAGCTACTGAGAGAATACATCAAATTTGGTGGTCACTCCGGGTTAACAATAAATTGGTCAAAGTCCTACATTATCCCCCTTACGGACACGACAACTCCTCTAGACGCGGAGTACCCATTGGAATGGCAGACCGACCCGATAGGATACTTGGGAGTATTATATCATAGAGATCCTGAAATAGCGATCCGCACAAATTATGGCTCCACGATTTCCAAGCTGGAAGGTAAAGTTAAACGTTGGATACAGCTGCCGCTGTCCTTAGCAGATCGTATCGCGATTGTAAAGAGGAATGTACTGCCTAAACTTCTGTACCTCTTTAACAACATGCCAGTCACCCCTACCGGAGCAGTATTCCGTCGCATTAAATCGTTAGTACTACAGCTCATATGGGCGGGCAAACAAGCGCGCATAGGCCTCCAAATGCTGACACTCCCATATGCCAGAGGAGGGTTCGGGGTGCCAGATTTTAAACTATACTATCTGTGTGCACATGCTCAATACGCTGCCTATTGGTATCACCTAGTGCCATACCTCACTCACACAGCGATTGAAGAAGGTGACGCGAAACCTGTCCCTCTCTCTGCCATCCTCTCATACAAATGACTGCCACTGCACAATCATGACATTAACAAATTTGACACCACAATTAGGGCACGGCGCGACCTTGGTCGGCTGGCACATAAAACCCCTCTTTATGCACAGAATATGCCCTTCCATGATCACTCTGCATTGTCAGTCACGTGAGAGAAAGTGGGTGTGTCATTATTACAACAGGTAGGCATTGAATGAATGGGGGATCTGTTTAGGGACGGCAGATTTATAGACAGCGCAGATCTCACATATATTCAGAACAAATTACAGATGTTTTGTTTCACGCACTATCGGTTGAAGAGGGCCATGATGGAGCTGTACCCTACTTCCCTAATGAGCCGGAAAGCCAAGACACATTACAACTCATTATTACTACCCAAGATCTATCACATTTGGTCTCACGATTGTACACCACTGGACAAGCCGAGATACCGCACTCTACAGAGAAGTCCAAATCCAGATAGGACTCGGTTTTGGAGAACTCTTTGACAGATAAGGAATGGCAACAGACATGCGCACTAACACAGATTCTTACCCCTAATGGTAATCTTAGAATCATACATTATAAATTTCTTCATCAGGCATACTACACTCCGGCACGCATGTGCAGGTACGGCATGCAAGATGATAGCAGGTGTTAGAGATGCAGTGCGGAGGGAACCGACTTTGTACATTTGTCCTGGCAGTGCCCCGAGATCCATGAGTACTGGGTGGAAGTCACCACAAAAATTTCTGCAATGATAGGGGTTACCATAGACTGCACGATCCGCATTTGCTTATTGGGCATTGTGCCGCAACTTAAATCAACTAAACGTACATTTTGTGCAGTTGCATTATTACTAGCCAAACGACAAATATCACAGTGCTGGCAAAGCACCCAGGTACCCCCCACAACCAGATGGCTGCAGGACATGTCCAGCTGTAAGGACAAACTCTTAACATATGAAGAGGACTTCCCATTACGCTCTAGGCCAAAAGATTTCTGGTTATACCTCACAGCATATGTGAACACACTGGAGAGTGATACGGACTGAAGATGTTGGTTTTTTGTAACTCTGAGTGCCGAGGTTTGAAACACTGTGGAAGGGTAACTAGTGATGTGTTCTGTATAGATATGATAAGGTATTTGCTTTGAATTTTCCGGTATTGACTACTGAAATGTGAAGGTCTCATCGTTGGGGTTATGTATTGTTCCTCTTTGTGTATGTTTTAATACACCAACAAAATATATAAAAAACAAGACCTAATTTTTGTACAATACGCTGCCGGACAGTTTGTTGTCGGCCACAAGGCTGTGTAACATCACTTTTATAATATGCCTTTAAGCTAACGCAGCCGGCCCCCGGGTTGTAGGGGGTGTTGATGGGGACTGACCATGTGGGTGGGGGCCATTTTGAGTGCTGGTACAGGCAGGCCCTGGCCATGTGCTGGGGGGCAAGGGGCCATTTTGAAGGCAGACAGTGTTCTCAGGCCTGCACCCATTTTACCTAGCTTTCATCCATTATGCCCAGGGGTAGTGACTAGTGAGTGGTGCATGGGCCTAGTCTTTCTGTGGGGTGTCTTGAATTTAAACATCCTGGAGGGCATCGGTGGCATGGGATTGTGCTGATTTTTGTGTGTTTTTCGTTTTGTTTAGGCTGCTGTTGGTGCCTTTTGCCCAGGGGTAGTGAGTGGTGCATGGACTGAGTCTTTCTGTGGGGTCTCTTTAATGTAAACATCATGGAGGGCATGGATGGCATTGGATTGTGGTGATTTTTGGGTGTTTTTCGATTTTTGGGGGTGTTGATGGGGACTGGCCATGTGAGTGGGGGCCATTTTGAGTGCTGGTACAGGCAGGCCCTGGCCATGTGCTGGGGGGCAAGGGGCCATTTTGAAGGCAGGCAGTGTTCTCAGGCCTGCACCCATTTTGCCTAGCTTTCATCCATTATGCCCAGGGGTAGTGACTAGTGAGTGGTGCAGGGGCCTACTCTTTCTGTGGGGTGTCTTGAATTTAAACATCATGGAGGGCATGGATGGCATGGGATTGTGCTGATTTTTGTGTGTTTTTCGATTTTTTGGGGTGTATAACTGATGTTCCTCTGTCTTCCATTGCTTTTAGGTAGACAAGAGAACCACCAGTGCCAGGAAAAAGTCCTGCAGCGGTGTGTGCAGCATAACATCACGCGACGTCACCTGTGGTCACAGACAAGACAACTCTGCAACTCGTGCAACTGCGGCCTGCTGTTCTGACATCTGAAGAAGATGGCCCCAAATAAAGTTCCCCGTAGCTCCTCTAGCAAGAAAGTTGCCAGTAAGGAGCAGAAGAAGCAAGTGGTGCCACTTACCAAGGAGACTAGTGTGCCGACTGGTGTGCCGCCCGCCACATTTTTTGGGAATAAAAAAAAAAGTACGCCGGCAGCAGCAGCGGGATCTGCTGGGGACCAAGCTGGGAGCAGCACCCCCGCTCCATTGGGCTCAGTGCCACTACCACCACGCCAACTTAAGCCCAAGCCCTTGAGTGCTTTAGAGGCAGCCAGTCTAGTTGTTCAATCACCATCGACCAGTGATGTTGGCTCATTGCAAGAAAGTAGCAGCATCCCTCAATCAACACAGGTTGTTGTAACTCATCTGACGAGTGTTCAACAACCACAGCCGCAACAACAACCACATGTGCAAGTACAAGCCCAAGTACATGTGGAAGGAGAGGCAGCGCAAGGAGATGCGCAAGCAGAGGTGCATGTATCGGCACAAGTGCCCACAATAGTTGTTCCTCCCGAAGTAGGGGCACATCAGGAAATCGACATTCAAGCCGAGATATCATTTGAGGAAGCCACTCCTTCTGATCATATATTGTCTTCCAGATCCCTTGCAAGGAAAAGGATAAAGGATGGTGTCTATATCTTCTCCAAGCCCCCTTCCTTCTGATGATATGGATCCAAATTTGGAACCACCACTGCCGTCTGAGAGTGAGGCACACCATGATGTGACAAAGGTAGCTAAGCGTAAAAGGAAGGTCCCCGAAACTCTCGTACTTATGGGGTGTGATGATGTCGCTAAAGAAGAAGTGGCGTATACTACTCCTGCTGATGAAGACTCTCACGACGACGACGCAGTCATCATAAACGTCACTCCAGGCTCAGCGGGCATGCAGCAAACAGACATTTGTACCCTAGCCCGAAATGCTGCTGAGCGTGATGTTGGCAACTTGGGAATGGGACCACCACCATTGCAGTTAACTAGTACACCACCACCTACCGCTTCCATATTTTCTCGCCAAAAGGGACCTCCATCCACCTCGACCTCCATTTCCTCAATTAATGGTGCTGCAAGTGCACAACGTAGTAAAGTTCGGCAACTCACATCCTCCACTTCATCTGGCATTAGCATGACCAGTATCGCCTCCTCCGCCCCCACAGACATTTGAAGTCCGCAGTTTGGGACTTCTTTAGTGTTAGCACAACAAGGGAAAACATAGCCATTTGTACCATTTGTAAGCTTGCAGTTAGTCGAGGTAAGCTTGGTACCAACTATGGTACCGGAGGCCAGAGAGGTCATCTTGAGAGACAGCACACTGTCAAATGGCATGCGCACCTAAAGGAGATCAAGGAAGCCCATATTGCAAGTCAACAAACTGCATCCGTTGATGTTTCATCTGATGATGACGAGGAGGAAGAACTGTCAAACACTTCACTTACACCCAGTACCCCTGTCAGCAGCACACCCCCTGTGAGCCACACTAAGATTGTGGGAGAGAGTGAGACACCAATGCGAAAAAGTTCATCCGCACCGAGCGTAACTGGGTCGAAGAAGTCATCATCATCATCATCCCGTAAATTCATGGTCCAGCCCACCATTAGAAGCATGTTGTTTTCAGATGCGCCATTTGAACTCAAAAGCCCAATGACGCGTCTGTAAAACACTAAGCTGGCTAAAATGCTAGCTCTGGACCTTCTCCCTTTTTCTTTCGTGGAAGGGGTTGGTTTTCCTGAATTAGTGGCAATGCTCTGCCCTAAATGGAAGGTTCCTAGCTGGTTCTATTTTGCCTGAGTTGCGGTTCCAGCACTACATGAAGATGTGCTGTAGGTGATTGGGGCAGCTTTGCAGAAGAGTGCTGTTCACACTATACATCTGACAACAGACATGTGGACCAGTTGCGCAGCCACTGATTACATGTGCATCACTGCACACTGGGTCTCTTTTTCAGGGGTTACAGCAAAGCTAAGGGCAGGTGTTGACCCGGACAACTTTTTTAAAGCTGCTCGGAAACCTGCAACACTAGCCATGTTTGGCATGGAGAAAAGTCATACAGGAGAAAACATTTTGCAGGAGTTTAACACAAAGGTCTTTCAATGACTGTCCCCAAGAAAATGCAAGATTGGTTATGGTTCCACGGATAATGGTGCCAATGTAGTTAAGGCCATGGATATGGGTAACTATTTCAGAGTGACGTGTTTGGCGCACTGTATAAACATGGTTGTTAAAAAATTCTTGAGTAAAGAAAGTCCAGTGTGCGAGTTACTGACCACCTGCCAAAGAATGTGCACACATTTCAGCCATTCTTTTAAGGCCCGGAAGCATCTGAGGGGCCTGCTACATCAACATAAACTGCCAGTGAAAGCACTCATCCAGGAGTTGGCAACATGTTCAAACTCAACCTTCTACATGCCTGAGCGTCTGTTTGAGCAGTGTGCGGAAGTCGATCAGTATTTCTTTACACAAGGTGCAGCTATGAAGGACCTGAGGATACATGCGGAGCAATGGAAGCTAGTTCAAAGCCTGACATACATGCTTCGTCCTTTTGAGGTCTTCACGCGTGCAGTCAGCAGGGAGGACTGTAATTTGTGAAAAGCTATCCCATTGTTGCACATGCTAGAGCACCAACTGAAGGCAGTGTCTTCTATGTTTCAAAAAGATGAAAAAAAGCAAGAAGCTTTTGATTTGGCGGAGAAATTATTAGAGCGCCCACTTTGCGATGAACGTCTTCAAAAGATCCACTCAGAACAGCATTATATTTGTGGATCCACGCTACAAAAAGGCACTGGCAGGCAGAGTATTCTTTCCTTTTGATGACGCAGAAGTTTCAAAGTACAAACGTTGGCTAGCTGTGTCAGCCATGAGGTTTGAAAGAGAATGGCAGGAAATTGAAGGAAAAGGCAGTACACCACCATCAGCAGGCCATCCGGAGTCAAAATAATCCACTTCTACACCTGTGGCTTTGGCAGAAGTGAGTGATTTTCCCTCTCAGCCGTTAAAGACACCAGCAACCGGATCATCTGCACCAGACACAACAGTAACATTGTGTGAAGAAGAGGATTGGCTAACTCAGCTTGGGTTTGCTTCTCAAAAGGTCCCAGCAAAAAGTAAGCAAAGTGGAGGAACCGTGCAGAACCTTGAGTCGATGGTGCAGGACTATCTGAATGACTCAACAGAGGTCTATGTTCATGATAGCTCATTGGCGTATTGGCATGGGAAAAAAGAATTCTGGCCAGAGATCTCCAACCTGGCTATAAATTACTTGTCTTGCCCACTTGCAAGTGTGTCTTCTGAACGTGTTTTCAGTGCTGCTGGTGGCATTGTAACTTGCAAAAGGGCCCGCCTCTCGCCCAAAAATGTGGAGAGGTTAACAATGATCAAGATGAATCAGCACCTCATACCACCAGATTACAAAATACGAGAATACACGCAGGAAGAAGATGAGGAGGACACCAACTTAGATGAGGGAAGTTCTTCTCTGTTAGGTGACCTACTCCCGCCTGAATTCGCAGAGTATGAGGACGAACTCTTCTTCCCTGACACCGAGCCCTGAAAATGAGCCAATGAATCAATAACTTTCTTTTTCATCCTTATTCACTTTTATTCCTGTGTGTCTGTCTTTCTTTGTTTTGCAAAGTCTATATAAAAAAAACTTTAATCACCTAATCACAAAAACAAGCCCATCAGCAGAACTGTCTTCACTTATGTGCTTATTGATTTGAAGGTGCCGCAGTCTGCATTCCTCAGGTTCACAAGTTCACAAGAACATGCTCCTCTATCCTCCTCCTCCAGACTCCTATTTCCCTCAAAGCAGATGGCTGGATTACGCCCAATGAAGAAAGACTCTGCACTTGTGGGGGTGTTCTACTTCTTTGCAGGTTCCCTCACTCTGGAAGTTCCCTCACTCTGGAAACACGCCATGGTCAGCCCACTCTTAAAACAACCAACAGCCAACCCTGAACTTTTAGCAAATTATCGGCCCATCTCCCTTCTCCCAATTTTTTCAAAATTACTGGAACGACACGTTCATACTACCCTTACTCTTTTCACTGAAGAGAACTCTCTCCTTCACTCATCACAGTCCGGCTTCAGAGCAGGTTTCTCTACGGAAACAGCCTTACTAGGAGTTACCGAAAACATAAGAAAACTCCTAGACGACGGCCAGACAGTCGCACTCATTTTGTTAGATTTGCGTGCGGCCTTCGATACCATCTCCCACTCCAAAATGCTGGCCACCTTAGATAGAATCTGTATCCGTGGTGATGCACTAAAATGGATTGCGTCTTTCCTGTCACACAGTACCTTCCAAATTACATCCCCTATAGCTTGCTCAAAGTCAGTAAATGCCCTTCACGGAGTACCACAGGGCTCTATCTTGAGCCCTTTGTTCTTTAATTTATACCTCAGACCCTTAGCTGGCCTAGCTGATAAATCAGGGCTAACTCTGATGACATACGCTGATGATTCCCAAATCATCTTCTCCCTATCAGAAGTAAGCCCACTGGCCCCATCTTGTCTCAAACAAGACCTCCAAAATATCTTCAGCTAGATGTCAGCAAACCAGCTGAAGTTAAACGGAGACAAGACGAGGTCCTTCTTCTGGGGAAAAACAAAGACTTGTGGAATCCCTCTCACTGGCCTTCCGAACTCGGCTCCATCCCTACTCCGGCCACTCACGTGAGAAATCTCGGTGTTATCATTGATAACACCCTTTCAATGAAACAACAGGCAAACAAAGTGGTCGGCCTTTGTTTCACGATCATGAAATGGCTGAGAAAGATCCTATGGATGTTGCCCCTTGCCACCCAGAAGACCGTAGTCAATGCACTCATAACATCCCGGCTTGACTACGGCAACATCCTTTACCTGGGTTCCAACCAAGCCATCACCAAACGCCTGCAACTTGCCCAAAATGCGGCCGCAAGACTACTTTGCAACATCCCCAAAAAATCCAGTGTGTCTAAACATCTAATTGACCTTCCTTGGCTCAGGGTGGAAAACCGCATTAGGTTCAAAGCCCTGAGCTACATGTTCAAAATCAAATCTGGCACCGCACCAAAGTATCTACTATCTCTTGAAACCCCCTACCTTCCATCTAGAGAACTGCGCTCCCAGACCTCAGCACTATTTGCAACCCCGAGATTCAAACTAGCGAGAATGGGAGGGAGATCATTCTCGGTACTAGGGCCCACTCTTTGGAACAAGCTTCCGCTTCACATTCGTAAGGAAGACAACTATGCCAGATTTAGAAAGAACCTGAAGACCTGGCTCTTCCACAAATAATTCTTCCATTTATCAATTTTCTCCTACTTTTGTCCGATCTGTCATCGGCGCCGGGAAACCCTTATTGGGTAGCTGTGCACCTTACAAATTTAAAAAATAAATAAAAAAATAAATAAAAATTGCGGGTGAGTTGACGGCTCTGGGGCCATTGCTGGGAAGGTCTAATACCGGATATAAGTGTTTTGGAGAAAATCAGAGTTGAAAAAATGTTTGCCTTTTTGCTCACTATCATGTTTTCGGGGGCCTGTTTGGGTGTGTTCCTAGTGGTTGGGGGTGGGTTTTGGGGTCTGGGAGCACTGCTGGCGCAGTCTAATGTTGATTGCATTTGTTTTCCAGGACATCCATGGTGGAAAAGTGGAGTTATGACCTAGCTGCACAGCGCATTTGGACAGAAGGCCGAAAAATATTTAAGTATGAGATTTTCCATTTTTGCTTTTTGCCTGTTTGGGGGTGTTGTGCTTTTTTGTGGGTGGGTTGGCGGGTCTTGGGGCATTGCTGGGAAGGTCTAATACCGGATAAAAGTGGTTTGGCGAAAATCAGAGTTGAAAACGTTTTTGCCTTTTTGCTCACTATCATGTTTTCAGGGGCCTTTTTTTGGGGCTTCCTTGTGTTTGTGGGTGGGTTTCGGGGTCTGGGAGCACTGCAGTGTATGGATACTTTTGATTGCAAGAGGTTTGAAGCAAATTCATTGTGGCAAAGGGGAGTTAGGGCCTAGCTGCAGAGCTCGCGTGGAGTGATTTTGGAAATTTGCCTGAAAATTTCCAAGTGCCCATTTTTGAAGTTTTGCTTTATGGGTGTTTGGCGGTCTTCTACTTATTTCGCCTGGGTTGACGACTCTGGGGCCATTGCTGAGAAGGTCTAATACCAGATAAAAGTGGTTTGGAGAAAATCCATGAGGAAAAAGTTTTTGCATTTTCTGACATTTTGCTCACTTTAGCGTTTTTGGGGGCCTGTTTGGGGGGCTTCCTGGTGTTTGTGGGTGGGTTTTGGGGTCTTGGAGCAACGCTGGGTATGGATACTTTTGATTGCAAGAGGTTTGAAGCAAATCAATGATGGCAAAGGGGAGTTAGGGCCTAGCTGCAGAGCGCGCGTGGAGTGATTTTAAAAATTTGCCTGAAATTTTTTTTTAGTTTTGCTTTTTGGCTGTTTGGGGGTCTTCTACTTGTTTTCGTCTGGGTTGACGGCTATGGGGCCATTTCTGGGAAGGTCTAATACCGGATAAAAGTGGTTTGGACAAAATCAGAGCAGAAAAAGATTTTACGCTTTTGATCACTGTCTTTGGGGTGCTGTTTGGCGGGCTTTTTGGTTGTTGTGGATGGGTTTTGGGATATGGGAGCACTGCTGGCACAGTCTAATGTGGATTGCATTTGTTTTTCAGCAAATCCATGGTGGAAAAGGGGAGTTAGGGCCTAGCTGCACAGCGCGTTTGGACAGAATTGAAAGTAGTCCGAAAATATTCAAAGTATGAGATTTTCCATTTTATTCTTTTTGCCTGTATGGGGGTGTTCTGCTTTTTTGTGGGTGGGTTAGCAGGTCTTGGGGCATTGCTGGGAAGGTCTAATACCGGATAAAAGTGGTTTGGAGAAAATACATGCTGAAAAGCGTTTTGGCACATTAACTTAGGGCTCCTTAGGGTTAGCACTAGAAGCAGGATTGCATGTGTTTTGGGGTGTTCTAGATTTTTGTAACTGAGTTCTGAGGTCTTAGAGCACTTGTGGGAATGTGTAATTTTGGTTGCAAGTGGTTTGAAGAAAATCCATGGTGGGAAAGGGGGGATTTTTTGGCCTAGTTAAAGAAAGCGTTTGCCACTATTCTTAACTTAGGGCTCGTTAGGGTTAGCAGTATTGTATTGCATGTGTTTGGGCGAGGGGCTGTTTGTGGGGGGTTTGCGAGTCTTGGAGTGATGCTGGGTATGGATACTTTTGCTTGCTTGCAAGTGGTTTGAATACAATCCACGGTGGGTAAGGGGGGATTTGGACCTACTTTACTTTCCAAGTACGTTTTGTCACCATTTTTGTACTAGGCCTCGTTTTTTTAGATCTGATTGGGGGTCTTCTACATTTTTGCGACTGGGTTTAGTAAGGGTCTGGGAGCCCTGCTGGGAAGGTCTAATTTTGTTCTAAAACACAGTTTACAGTACACCTAGCTTGAGGGGAAAGATCCGCTAAATTAATTCGCCCATACTTATTTATCCTTCAAAAGGAGACTCAGACAGAGTACGCACTTTCAAAAATATTGTACTGTCTATTAGGAAACTCAAAGTGTGGCTTTTTGTACTACACAGCGTACATACCTTATATTTATTTGTCAGTGATGTTCTAATATCACTTCCTGTTTTTCCATCAATAATTACAGGCCGGGTTTCAGTCTGTGCAATGGGAAAAAAAGGATGAAGTCAGGCTTCACATTAGCGAGCCGCAATTCAGCATCCGCCAGGCAGGCAGTGGACAGGGTGTCTTCTGGTCACCAACTTTGCTGGATGGAGCATCAGCTAGAATGGAGGAGTCCGGCTAATAAGAGGAATGGTTTGATGCATGCAACCTACCAAATTCAACAGGACAACTACAACAACATACAGATACAGTATCCGTTCTTTTCTAATTATCTTTTAAGTAATGTTATTGCTGTGAACTTCTATGAGTGTGACTCTGCATTTCTTTGATCTCTGCTTCTGAATTCATCCCTACAGCCATTCTATAGGTTTTACTTCTGCTAGTTTTTTAAACCTAATTTAATGTAAGAAGTGTTTCTCAGAGTGCAGAGATAGGCAAGTGAAAACGCATAATTATTACTGCAGCCCTGTATTGCGCATTCTTTCATTCACGGTTGTCGAAAGTACTACTTACTTTTCAGTAACCATGCATGCAGTAGTGCATGCACTTCCTTTATGGTTAGCTTTGTACCCAAAGATTTCTTTATCTTCAAATATTGTTTGTCCATGCTGTGCTTTTTTTCTTCTCTAAATACAAAACTTTCCCAAAATCCCCCATTCCCATCCATTTTCCAAACCTAAACCTCTTCCTCCGGGCTGTGTGGTTTTGATTGATGTGTGACTAAATGACAGCAATAATTCCACACACTTGCTGGGGAGGATAAGGTCATAGCAACAGGCTGGTGAAGGAATCCGAGGATATATTCTATTCTTAATCAGCTTGACACTCAGTCACTATTGGCAAATGAAAGCAGATTTTCATGTGCGCCATCAACTTGATTGGTCATCAAGAACATCCTCCTCCTATACGTGGCAAATTATTATGCTGCTGTATCCTTCACCTTCTGTACTATTTCTTGTAGTAGTAGCCAATGTCAAAGAAATTCAATGCAAGTACTAGTTATACTTTCAATGCTTTAACATTTGTTAGGCTACATTGTGGCACTGTTCTAGTGTACTGTCACCTGCTATATTCTCTATCGTACCGTTCTAATGCTACGGTAAGGACAAACAAGGTTTCATTTTCTTTTTTTTCAGAATCTGCAACTGCCACTGTGTAACACCACAAGTACCACCGCAATGATGACATTTCATCCGCCCAGGATTGCCAACCTTAATCGCCATTTCGCGTGCAGCTGCCCTGTGCCAAGCCCTATTTCCAAACACAAATTACAGGTAGGATAAGCGTTTGGGGGAGGTAGTATAATGGAGTATTAGGAGAGACGAGAGACTGACGGTCCTAGGACTATTGAATTCACTTACTCTGTGAGAGGCACTTAGTTTTGAAAACATTTGGGCCACTAGTACTTACAAAACTTGAATCAAGATGCCACTTAAGTTTCTGGACTGTTAAACCCCCACCCACCAGCCTGAAAAGCAGTAAAAAACACGTATGCTAAGATAAAGTTTAAAGTATATTTATATATCCCTAACATAAATAATCTCCCGCAAGACCCAACCCATCCCCCCTCCCGAACCCCAACGAATGTCCCTGAAAAATAAGTCCACAAAAGTAGAAAACCCAACTCCCAATTCCCACCCCCCAGAAGTCTTTAAAAAAGGGGCAAGGGACAGTCTCCTCCTACTGCTAGCTGCTGTTGAGTTTTTGGGCCAGGTCGGCATGCTCCTTGCGGAGGGTCTTGAGCAGGGTTTTGGTGTTGAGGAGCTCCTGCTCGAGGTAGGAAACCCTCAGGGAAAGGCGGTGCATCCTTTTTTTGCAACTGCTGTAGGGGGCAGCTGATTTCTTTGCTGCTCGGCGGTGGGGGTTGGCTGCGGTAACCCGGCTCCGTACCGCTAGAGACCTGCTGCGCTGACTGGCTGATCCACGGAGCGCGGAGGAGGATGCAGGTGTCGCCGTGGATGTTGTTGACGTACTAGTCTGCGTGTCCTCCTCCTCCTGGGCCACCAGCCGCCGATATTCGGCGACAGTGGCCTCCAGCCTCCGTTGCCGGGCCCTTTTAGCCAGCTCCTTCCATGTTGGTTTGGAAGAAGGATCTATATGAAGAAAAAAGACATAGCCTGTAACCAATGCTCTTTAAGATTAACACAAAATTATTCAGCAGAAAGTTGTGTCACAGTAGAACTAGCAACTTGCAAGCGCAGTACATAACTATTGTGGCCAGTATCTATCTAACCTCCCACTTCTTCATCCTTGCTCTAACATTAGTGGGAGTTTAAGGAATCAATTCTACGAGCACTATGGACTCACTCCATTAGAGTCGACTATGACAGTACACCAGTCTTATTCTTCTTCTTCTCTCTTGTTTAGCAAAATTGGTACGTTAACTTCTGCAAGCCAGCATAATGCCAGCGCAGTCAACTTACACCCGAGGAAAACAGACACCCGCCATGATGAGTGAGACAGACTTGCGTTACTGTACCAGTCCAGTACATGCAGGTGGTGATGCTCTTACTTTTCTATTATGGGTGGCACTGAGAATACTCTGTTACAAGGGCTACTGCTTAATTAATTTAACTTTCACCCTACAGTGCCAATGAATACTAGAAATGGAAAATTAAGAAGATAAATAATCTGATTATCTATCACTGCGCATGGTATGTATTTGCTTACATATGGGATGACTTTAGGTGCTTTTCTTTTTATTGAGTGAACAGTGATACATCCACAAATAAATGACTGAGTTCTACTAAATTTATTAACAGAGGTAGTAAGTGGCCATCGTAATAGCAGGATATATGCTGTGCTTGCAATACAAACTACTGCTACTATTCATGGTAGTATTCGGACAAAATTACAACTTCTTTTCCTTGCTTTTCCTACACTGGGACGGACGTGCGGGTGCGGTGTAACATGCTCTTCAAAGTAACATTTAGTTCATCCAGTGACCGTCTACTCTCTCTAGATATACATATGCTATCTAAGAGTCAGATAGTACCATAATCCAGGCATCCATTCATTCAAACTATATGTCAATCATTCTTCTTCCTGTCTCTCATCTGGACAAACCTTACGTTTATGCACGGGGAGCACACTATGCAGTCTGCAATCTCAATAAGTAAGGAATATAAGAGCTTACCACTGCCCGCCACTACCGTGGCAACCCGCACAGCATTTTAGTCCGGCACTTGCACCGCCTCCTCCCCAGAGCTTTCCTCCTCCACCTCCGCGCTGAGCCCAGCACCAGATGTTCCACCTACAAAGTACATTTAAGAATGTTAGATGTCATAGACATACACCACTCACTAGTATTTTGTCTAGGAATGAAGAAATGTGAATACAGAAACCAATCTAATATTTTGTGACTGTTTTCTCTAAAGTAAAAATGTCCCTTTTTCCAGGGAAGGGTGTTGTCCTGCTGCACTTTTTGGCACAACTGATGAATGCTTGCTTTTTAACACGCACCATTTTTCTCATAACAGACAGAAGCTTCACTTCTAAGAACAAATCATCATCACCACTAGGACAGAGGGACCAATGATTCAGCACCAAAAATAAAAAGTAAAGTTCAAACCAGGTGAGGGCTCGGCTCGCCCACAATAAATGTGTGAAATAAATCACTATAAGCCCTTTTCCATTTTTAATCAACCGTTTATGTTTTATGACAAGCTTGATTTTAATAAATGTTTTTACTTTTAATAAAGCTTTAAAACTTAAATAGACTCTGTGGTTTTTGGTCAAGAGTGAATGAGCAAAGGGTTTTGCAATTTGCAAGCATGTGTCTGTGCCTCTGACACTTCTGGACTCTGACTCTGTACTCTTGTCCTGCGTTGGATAATCATCATTGGGGATCAATCATCGATGAATTCGGGAGCTAAATGACTCTGCCACACTATCTAGTCAGTAAGGAGATTTGGGGTTCTTCAAAGACTGATATCACTGAGGTATGTGGAAAGTCTACCTGCGCCTATTATAATTGATAAACAATGCACTATTTAGTGTCACTAGTTCTGTTTGTGCAGATTTGTCCCTGCAACAGTAGTAGTATGGATTGTCCTCCTATCCAAACCAAAAGTAAAGTAGTATCTTATTCTTTCTTGGTGGTCATTCACCTTTTTATTGTTGGTAATTGTCAAAGCATAAACATTGAGAAGACTTGAAAAGACATTATGGACAATCCCAGAGGACTGCACTCAGTGCATAGAGCTATTGCTGACTAGAATGGGAGTTTCGTTTAACACCTTTTGCCAAATGTGCAATCTTAGTTAGCTACACAGACAGACTAATAAGAATAATCTAGTAATACCACAGGGAGTCATAGTCGAAGCAGGACAAGAATTTAGATACAGTCTACAAGAAGATCAAAGACAATTTAGAAAAAATCGAATGAGGAACGCTAGGAAAAAGTAGGTACTCTATATTAAAATTAAAACTTACCGGGGCCCGCAAAGGAGCCCTCGCTTCACCGATCCTGGCCTTGTTCAGCAGCAGCAGCCTCCTCCAATGTCCTCTTGCCCCTGGTGGAAGCTGATGTACAACATGAAAGAAAGAAAGACCCGAAAACATGGATGATTGTTGTCAACCAAATCAAACATTACAAAAGAACAATAAAAAAATATTTTGGCGAAATAGCAAATAGACAACTATTCCACGGGATGTATTGACCTATCTCATGTGGTCTACTACGATATTAGTATTGCTTGATTTGCGGACCGTCGACATGGAAAGTTATGTAACTCACTAAACAAACTACTAAAAAGGTTCGCCTAGGACTGACTGGCAGCAGTCCGCAGCACGCGAAGTGACAGACAAACTCCATCGTGATTGCAGATCAGCGACAACACAAAAAAGTTTCCTACTACATTAACCAGTCATTAAAATATTGAAACTATCAATCCACCACCACTATTTCTTCTTATTGCCAGGTGTACAAAGGAAGGACTGGACTTGAGTCTGTAGAGGCAGATTTACAAGCCCTTTGCGGCTCTTTTGCTCAGTTGTTGCGTGACTTTTGTGACACAGTGGCAGAACAAAAGAGGCGCCATGGTGCGGCGTATATTAACAATGTGACCCATATGGGAGATGCATCACGTTGTAAAGCCCTGCGCCATCAGGAGGCGTTCCTGCGCAGGAACGCATCCTAAAGTGGCTGAGGGAAATCTACAAGATTTCAATCAGTCACTTTTAGGACAATGATGCGTGACTCAAACCCTGCGCCTGCTTGAAGCAGACGTACGGCTTGACGCAGCATTGGGGAGATAGGGCACCCCAGAGCATTGCTGGAGCTGCGCCATCGTTGTGACGCAACTCCAGCAATGCGCCGCCGTTACGGCACAGATGCGTAACGATTCGGTGATGTTTTGGGCCCATGGTGCGCAGCATTGTAAATACGGCGCACCATAAGTAGTGGTGGTGTGGCGCACAATTACTGGCGCATCCCTGCTACTTTGCAGGGATGCGCCGGTAATTAAAAATCTGACCCTTAGTGTCTAGCGTTACGCAGTTCTTTAAAATACACTCATACATAATTTCTCAGGCCAATGAAATGAACACAAAATCGAAAACAAATAAGCATAGTATCAACCCTACTGAGAAGGAGAGCAGTGCACCTGAAATGCACAGAAGATTTTGAAATATAATGTACCTACAATGTAATCAGCAGCATTATTGCTATTGGTAAAAAACAAAAATGTGCAATATAATAACACACAGAGCAGGAGAAAACAGAGTAGTGAAGAAATAGCTACTACTACTCACCAAGCCCGGGGATCTCGAGGCCGAGCAGGTCAATCAAGTCGCGTTCCTGGTCCAGGAGATCTGTCCAACGGTGAGTGGCCTGGTTGTAGGTGCGCCGGACCCGAGAGTGTTGGTACATGGCCCGGCACACCTTCTCCCCCCGCTTCCGGCGCTCCCGGATCCCGTAGCCGCTAGCGATCTTGCCGCCTGCCATGATGGTCTTGGGGAGGCGGCGCTGGACGTAAAAATCTAGTGCGGCCACCTCCTCCGCGCTAAAGATCTCCCGGGCTGTGACTGCCTCCCCCCTCAAATGCCCACACGGGAGCCGGGTACGGGGTGTGGGACCCTTCCCCTTCTCAGGCTGCTTCCTGGCTCCCTTTACAATGGTCTGGGCAGAAAGGAAGGTAAATAATAAAGAAGAAATAGAATAGGGAAGAAGAAAAGAAAAGAGTTTAAAAAAGTAGTTTAAAATTAACCAAAAGTAGCAGAAAACACAACAATATAGAGCTAGAAAAATAGAGGGATAGATACAAAGTAAAATAGATCCAAAAAAACTTCAAACAAGCAAAGGTTGACAGAGATTGACAGAGGATACAGAAAGCATGCCCAGAACCATAGCAATGAATGAAAAGCAAGATGGTCACGCCCGTTCACGACCGCGTGGGTAAGTTCGCGCGAGATTTTCCTCACGATCACACGCAAACTTGTACTAGCGAGCCGCACACTTTGAGAGATTACACATAGCGCCCGGAAACAGAAATACGTCACGCAAACAAAATGGAACGCCCGTGAACGACCGTGAGGGTAACTTCGCGCCGTTGCACTACAGGCTGCTCGCTAAAACGCACAAAACCTTGCGAACTAACACGCCGCAAAAAAACGAAACGCATATTTGCACAAATTCGTGCCTTCCGAATTCGATCTCGTGCAAATTCGTGCCCCCCGAATCCCACGAAATTGCAGAAAAACGATTTTTGCAAAACTGAAAGCACTCAGCAGGTGCAAAAGTTCAACCTCATCTTTAGTAACCATTCCCTGTAGTGCTTCCTGAGGGACCCCTCCAGAGTTCAGTTGCCTACTTGCAACTATTCTATGACCCTGCTCTGACCCTCACAGCAGGCTCAGAGAATAGCTACAAGTAGGCCACAAAGGTCCTGTGAAAAAAAATTGCACTGCAACAGAAAGCAATTACAGATAAGGAAGCAGGTGCCAGACTCAGTGACACATTAATCAACCTCAAATTAATTCATGTCAGTTGAAGCAGGGCAGGTGTGCTGCCTTTTCCCCCCATAATCTACAGTGATGAACCAGAGGGTGGCAGTGATGTACCAGAGGGTTGCATGGGTGAACCAGAGGGTGGCAGTGGTGAAACAGAGGGTGCTGTGATGAACCAGACGTAGAAACAACATAGTCGCGACCGCTGCAACCCGACAAGTAAGTTCGCGTTTGCGAACTGGTACAAAACCCTTGCAAACTGGCAGAAACCCTTGCGAACGCAAAAAATAATTCGCTAATTCGCGAGAGTTCGCGGATTTTGCAGATTGCGAATTCGTGAATACGCGAATTCGCGAACCGCGAATCCGCAAAATTCGCCCATGCTTAGTTTAGTGATCTGAAAGATAGTATAGAGTTATTAATAGCAGAGTACATACAACTGCACAAGTATATTTCTGCTTTATGCCTTTGGACACTCAGGATACTGTATTACATCAACCTCCACTGCAAGGTGGTGTCTGTGCACTCTTTTGCTCCCAGAGTATCATACCCCATTCACTCCCATTGCATAGCAGTGAGTTCTTATTACTGCATACCCAACCTGTTGCACCTTATTGACTCCCAGAGTCCAGAGGTGAGTGCCTTTACTTGCGCACCCAGACTGTTTCAACCTATGCATTCTCACTGCCCGGAGGTAATTGTACATTCCTACGCAGTCAAGCTGCTGCACACTTTGCTCACCATTTGCCATTGGCGTGATTCAAAGAGGGTCCACCGTGTGTCGAAGCAACCTTCTCAAGCGTTGTTACTATGGCCATGCATCATCGCAGAATCCTCAAATGTGGAGCTTTGGAGGTGTTTGGGGGACACCAATTTGTGAAACACAACCTGTTAGATAAAAAGGAAGATAAGATTGTGCGTATTTTGTTTATCAAAGAAGAGAGGAAGTGAGGGAGTGACTGAAAAGAATATTCGCAGCTCACCTTTCTGTCACTGTTGTGTCTTCCACCAAGTGCCGGGACATAGTGCACCCTGAAGCTCTATATCTAAAAGATAGTAAAAGAAAGATGTTATGATTGGTAATTAACTTCAAGGGATTTTGTTGAAAAATATTTTGTGTTTATTAAAGAAAACTTAATTTGCGACCCCAATGAATAGTGGTCTATGTTCAAACATGTAACGTTCTGTTATTCATTCAATTTGACAAGTGTTAATAATCACTTTAAATAATCAAAAAAATAAAATCAAATAAAATCAAAAAAGGAGCAGAGATAACGGGTGTATACAGAAAATATTCTTTATATATTATTCAATCAAAGATAGGGTACTGGAAAGTATTTTTACAATGTTAGAAGAAGTAAATGATACAGAAAAAAACAACTCCACTGTAACAGTTGTATACGCTTTTCTTTCTTGTTGTGCTAAATACGTGATAATCAAAGTGAAAAAGCGCTGGTCGATGTTTCGGTCTCTAGAATTTGATTACCGAGACCATCTTTAGGACAAGTGAAAATATACAAGTTGACCCCTAAAAAAGCATAGAACAAGAAATTACTGCTTATTCTATCTTGGATCCAAAACTGACGGACCTCTACAATATTTACTAACCCTGGGCAGGGCACTTTGCTCTGCCCACGGAGTGCACGTAGTGTTGCCTACTATGCGATTCGCAAAGTAGGCATAGTAGGCAACACTACGCACACCCGTGGATGGAGCGAAGTTGCCCTCCGCCCGCCTCCCTCCCGCCCTCTTCTACACCCCTAATTTGGATTTTTAATAGGTTAAAAGGTAAAGAAAAGCACTTACCATTTTGTGCCGCGTCCGGGGTTTCATCTTCTTCTTTACACCGACTTCATCCAACCGAATGCGCATGCGCATTTTTTTGCGAGAAATGCGCACCCACGGGGGCCCACGCATGCGCATTTGGTTTGGAAGAAGTCGGAGCAAAGAAGAAGATGGAGCCCCGGGACGCTGCGTAAAAGGTAGGTGTTTTTCTTTACTTTTTAACCTATTAAAAAATCCAAATTAGGTGTGTAAAAGAGGGCGGGAGGGAGGCAGGCGGCGCGTAGTTGGGCTACGCGAAGCGCGTGGGTGGGCGTAGATTCATGCCCACTTCACGAAGCTTCGCGTAGCCGCACTACGCCCACTACGCCCAGGGTTAATATTTACACGTTATTTGCAAATATATCACCCAAACACAGAAAAGAAAAAAGAGGAGTCTGGGTGCCTGTGTGCTTCTGGAAGTCAAATTAGATAGAGGAGAGGAGGTGGCAGTAGAGAGGTAAGTGGGTTTTTTCCCCACCATCCCTGTTCAATAGCCGCCGCCGCCGCCACTGCCTTTCATGCATCAGTGGCCCCTTTGTAATGGTCATAAACAGGTTTTCAATTGATTCGCGACTAGACAAACTTTTATACATGAAGGCCAAAGTGCCTTAAAATATGGGGCTTTTATAGTATGTGGCATGTGTTTGTCTTGATTTTGGAGTCCTCGTCCACAATTCCACTATTCATGATAATTGTGTGTCTATTTTAGTTGCTAGTTTGTGCCCTTTTGGCCCTTTTTAGGTGGTGCCTGCACAGCGCTTGCACTGTGCTTGTGAAATCTCTTATATTTAATACATCTTAAAAGGGGGCTCTTATCAGTTCCCATAGCCGAATGACTGTGCTCATTCGCTTTTGTGTGGAACTTTTTTTTGTTAACTTCCCCTGGCTGCACGCATTTAAGATACTTCTACTAAAGCTGTTCACATTGTTTAAGCCCTGTTCACTGTCAAGATAAGATCTCTTCTGTCAAGATTGGATCTCTTCCCACGGAAAAGCAGACAGCATACAGCTTCTAACAGTATAATGAAATGCTTGTTTTTTATTATTTAGTTGTGTAAGGAAGATGCTTTAGCCTTAGAACGTTTATGGCATTTCCTATTTATGCCTCAGTACCTTTCTTTGCACAATGTAGGCATTATCAATTGATTTTTCCAACTTAATCTATTTGGTCCTTATGATCAATTTCTAAATATTGTAATAAACATTGCTCCTTAAAATTAAAGTTACTATACAAGAGCTATTCTATATTTTCCTAATAAAAAGGCAGCCATAAGTGCAGTTACCTTGCAGACAACAGGGTCATGATGTGAAAGGTGAAGTAGGTGCACTAGTTGTCAGTTCTCCTCTAAACACATATTACCATATTTGACTACTAGACAGGCAGTCACATTTGCTGTACCTTGTAGTTAAAAGGGACTTGATTTAAATGGTGCAGCAAGTGTAGTGGCACCGGGGCCAAACACTCTAGGGATCCCACTAAACCCAGATTATTGCTAACATTTAAAACTAAACAGGCAGTCACAAGTGCTTTACCTTGCAGACAACAGGCTCATGATTTCAATGGT
The DNA here is from genome assembly GCF_964263255.1 of Lissotriton vulgaris. Taxonomy (NCBI): domain Eukaryota; kingdom Metazoa; phylum Chordata; class Amphibia; order Caudata; family Salamandridae; genus Lissotriton; species Lissotriton vulgaris. The sequence continues at coordinate 1,634,437,549 of NC_141693.1, read as the reverse complement.
GTAGCAGGTGAAGTGACACCCGGACCAAAAGCTCTAGGCACCCCGATAAACTCCTAAAATTGCTATATTTTACAACTAAACCGGCAGTCACAAGTGCCATTACCTTGCAGACAACAGGGTCATGATTTGAATGGTGCAGCAGGTGCAGTGGCACCGGACCCAAAAGTTATCACAACTCCTCTAAACTCGTAAAATTGCTATATTTTACTACTAAATAGGCAGTCACAAGTGCAGTTACCTTGCAGACAACAGAATAATGATTTGAATGGTGCAGCAGGTGCAGTGGTACCATACCCAAAAGTTTTCCAAACTCCTCTAAACACCTAATATTGTTATATTTTACTACTATACAGGCATTCATGTTTGCAGTTACCTTGTAGTTGAAAGGGGCTTGATTTAAATGGTGCACTGGCACCAGGAGGACCAAAAGTTGTCATACCTCCTCTAAACACATAATATAACCATATTTGACTGCTAAAAACAGCCAGTTACAATTGCTGTTACCTTGTAGTTAAAAGGGACTTGATTTGAATGGTGCAGCAAGTGTAGTGGCACTGGGGCCAAGAGCTCTAGGGATCCCACTAAACCCAGATTATTGCTGACATTTAAAACTAAACAGGCAGTCACAAGTGTTTTACATTGCAGACAACAGGGTCATGATTTGAATGATGCAGTAGATGCAGTGGCACTGGGCCCAAAATGTGTCATGATCTCCTCAAAACATCTAATATTGCTATGTTTTACTACTGTACCGGCAGAAACAGTTGCAGTATTACACAGTTGCAGTTAAAGCGAACTTGATTTGAATGGTGCTGCAGGTGCAGGAGCACTGGGGCCAAAAGCTCAAGGGACCCTACTAAATGAAGACTATTGCTAAACTTTACTACTAAACAGGCAGTTCCAAGTACAGTTATCTAGCAGGTACTAGGGTCATGATTTCAATGATGCTACAGGTGCAGTGGCAGCAGGGCCAAGAGTTGTCAGAGCTCCTCTAAACACCAAATATTGCAATATGTACCTACTAAATAAGCAGTAACAAGTGTAGCTACCTTGCGGGCACTAGGGTCATGATTTCAATGGTACAGCAGGTGCAGTGACACGGGGGCCCACAGCTCTGAGTACCCCTCTAAACACCAAATATTGCAATACTTTACTATTAAACAGGCAGTCACAAGTGCAGTTACCTTAAGGGAAATACGGTCATGATTTGAATGGTGCAGCGGGTGCCCTGGCAGCGGACCCAAAACTTGTCAAAACTCCTCTAAACACATAATATAGCTATTACATCAATTAATTCTATTATTTCCCGCTTTCATTTCATTTTTCAAAACGTTTCTATTACTTACTCGCTCTATTACACTAGTAGCAGCACAACATATTGCCTTTTTGTACATACCCATGTCATAACACTTTAACAGACTTTCTGTAACTTATATTGTACAACTACTCAGCAAGCTACAATTTACTACAAAAAACTGCTAATTATTAACCACAAAGGCGAAATCTAAGGCATTTACCAATGCTTGTTGCTGCTGTTGCCTGGTTTCCATTCAGTCCCACCCAAAGTGAAGGGTATCATCCATCTTTCTGAGGCATCTCCCCTTCTGCCTCAGTAGGACGTGAATATCATGCCAGATGGAGCAAGGTCAGTTTAATGATTGCCTGAGTTGCCTAGACGTGCTTTCATTTCTTTGTATTTGCTCCTGAAGACTCCCTAAACTCCTTGATTTTAATTTAAATCGTTAATTTGTCCTATTTCATATGACAGTTTGTGTTTTTTCTTTTTACCTGTTTTCTTTTCCTACAACCGCCTGGCTGTCTTCTATCTGACCTAGTGGGCAGGAGCAATCAATCATACTATTTGTAAAGAGCACTACATACACGTGAGGGTCTCAAGGAGCTAGGGGGGAACTCTGCTACTGTTCGAAGAGCCAGGTCTTGAGGAGTCTCCTGAAGGTTAGGAGGTCTTCGGTCTACCAAAGGCAGATGGGGAGGGTGTTCCATGTCTTGGCGGTGAGGTGGGAGAATGATCTGCTGCTGGCTGTCACTCTTCGGATGCGGGGGACGATGGCGAGGGCGCGATCTGCGGAGCGGAGCTGACGGGTGGCGGTGTAGCGGCCAAGTCGGCTGTTGAGGTACGCTGGTCCGGTGTTGTGGAGTGTCTTGTGTGCGTGGGTGAGGAGCTTGAAGGTTATCCTCTTGTTGATGGGGAGCCAGTGCAGGTCTTTCAGGTGGGGTGTGATGTGGCTGCGGCGTGGGATGTCAAGGATTTGGCGTGCTGGGGCGTTCTGGATGTGTTGGAGTCGTTTCAGGAGTTTGGATGGAGCTCCTGCGTAGAGTGCGTTGCCGTAGTCCAGTCTACTGCTGATGAGGGCCTAGGTGACCATCCTTCTAGTTTCGGTGGGGATCGATGCAAAGGTTGCTGAAGCTGGAGGAGGAGACGGCGTTGACCTGCTTTGTCATGGAGAGTGTAGTTGAGGATGACCCCTAGGTTTCGTGCGTGGTTGGTGGGTTTTGGGGGTGCTCCTAATGCCGTCGGCTACCAGTAGTCATCCCAGACCGAGGGGAAGGAACCGAGGATGAGGAACTCCGTCTTTTCCGAGTTCAGCTTCAGTCGGCTGTTCCTCATCCAGTCGGTGACGGCTTTCATTCCTTCGTGGAGGTTGGTTTTGGTGGTGTGGGGGTCCTTGGTGAGTGGGAGGATCAGCTGGGTGTCTTCGACGTAGGAGATGATGTTTAGGTCATGCTGTCGGGCGATGTGGGTGAGCGGTGCCATGTAGACGTTGAAGAACGTTGGGCTGAGGGATGAGCCTTGGGGTACGCCGCAGATGATCTCAGTGGCTTTGGAGTGGAAGGGGGAGGCGGACACTCTGGGTTCTACCGGAGAGGAAGGAGGTGGTCCAGTCCAGGGCCTTCTCTTGGATTCCGGCGTCGTGGAGGCCTGCACTTAGTATGCAGTGCCAGACTGTGTCAAAAGCAGCTGACAGGTCCAGGAAGATGAGGGCCGCGGTTTCTCCATTGTCAAGCAGAATCCTGATGTCGCCAGTGGCAGCGATGAGGGCAGTTTCGGTGATGTGGTTGCTGCAGAACTGGAACTGGGACGGGTCCAGGATGTTGTTATCTTTGAGGAAGCTGGTCAGTTGTTTGTTGACGGCCTTTTCAATGACCTTCGCCGGGAACGGGAGCAGGGAGATGGGCCGGTAGTTCTTGAGGTCCTTGGGGTCCGCCTTGGGTTTCTTTAGTAAGGCGTTGATCTCTGTGTGCTTCCAGCTCTCCGGGAGGGTCGCTTTTTTGAAGGAGATGTTGATGGTTCTCCGGAGGTGGGGTACGATGGTGCATCTGGATTTGTAGAAGATGTTGTGTGGGCAGGGGTCTTCCGGGGATCCGGAGTGGACCGTGCTCATGATCTTGATGGTGTCGTCGACGTTGATGTTGGTCCAGGTGAGCAGGCGGTTGGTGCGGATGGTGGTCGTGGGAATGGGGGTGTCGGCGGTTGCCAGGGTGGTGACGGCGTCGAAGCTGGTGTGGATGTCTGCAATCTTGTGATGGAAAAATGGGCCAGCGAGTCGCACAGGTCTTGTGACGGTGGGATGTCATTGGTGTTGGCGCTGGGGTTGGAGAGTTCCTTCACAATGCTGAAGAGTTCTTTGCTGTTGTGTGCGTTGTTGTCTATGCGGTCTCTGAAGGCAGTCCTTTTGGCGGATCTGATGAGTTTGTGGTGTTGGCGGGTGGCGTTCCTGTGGGCTGTGTAGCTTTCTGGTGTTCTTTTGTGGGTCCAGTTTTTTTCTAGTTTTTGGCAGGGTCGTTTGGAGGCCTGTAGGTCTTCGGTGAACCAGCTGGTTCTCTTGCTGGTGTGGGTGTTGGGGGGCTTCTTGAGCGGGGTGAGGGTGTTGGCGCAGTCATGTCCATTGTCTGAGACTGCAGCGTCGGGGTTGGTCGAGTCAGCGGGTGTGCTCTAGGTGAGGGCAGCGGATAGCTGTTCCTAGGGGATCTTGCCCCAGCTGAGGCGAGGCATTTGCAGGGTGCGGTGGTGTGCGGTGGGTTTCCGGAAAGTGAAGTGGATGCAGCGGTGGTAGGTCCAGTGAAGTTCAGTGGTGCGGTCAAAGAAGACGTGGGTGCTTGCTGAGAAGATGGGATTAAGCGTGTGGCCGGTGGAGTGAGTGGGTGTTATGACGAGTTGTCTGAGTCCGAGTTTGCCGATCAGGGTGGAGGAGTTGGCGTCGTTGTTGTTCTCGAGGTGGAAGTTCAGGTCCCCGATGTAGTCCGTGGAGGCGAGGGCGTGTGTGCTGATGAAGTCGGTGATGGAGTTGCTGAACTGCGGTCAGGGTCTGGGGGGTCTGTAGATGAGGGTGCCCCTCAGGGTGGTGTTGGGGTTGGTGTGGATCTGGAATTGCAAGTGTTCGTCGGTGCTGAGGGTGTCATTGGCGTGTGTCGAGATTTTTAGAGTGTTTCTGTGGAAAATGGCAATCCCTCCTTCTATTCCAGGGCAGAAGTCTGTGCTGCACAATCTATCCTATTTGAAGTGCATCCCCCTCTGCCTCGCGGTGAGTATATCATGGCCCTTTCTGCCTCAGGGTGAGTAGATTATGGTGGCTGCATCACAGATGTATCATATGTGCCTCTAAGGCAAGCCAGTCTACAGCCAAACACGCATGGACTACTCACAGGACTAGAAACCCTTTCCTTCGCCCTATGGACACCACTGTACGCATTACTGACCTTGTGGACCACTTGACCTGGCTAAAGCTTTTGATAAACGATGGTTGTGGCAGGTCCTCCCTCATGCGGTAGAGAAGCACTAATACACCGACCCCTTGCCCCAAAAAAAGACTGTATCACCAAACCCACCAAGTTGCTCACTACTTTAACCCTCAAATACCAATGCCCCTTTGTTTTGGGCAATTTGAACCCCCCTCCGGACCTAATCCATAACCCTGACACTAGTACTCCCCTACAGATCTTTTACTTCTTGAGTTACATCAATTTGATTTTTACCTCATCTACCTAGCGAGACGTATCCTTAACCCTATCTTCTCCAACATGCTCCAGATTTCCCTGCAGTCCCCAACCTCAGTTATATGGCCTGACCACATTCTCCTGAACTTTATCATTCCTGTTATACTCTCTACATGCACCTCACATTCCGAAACCACCTATCATAGGTAAATCTTGGAAACGTATCTCAAATGCTAACCTAGAAGCTTCATACACTCATTCCATTCTTGCTTTTACCTTTAACATCAGCATTGTGACCACCTATCTTAATTATTGTATTCTATCTTCTCTTGATGCTCTTGCTCATCCCAAAACATCAACATCACCTCTGCAAACAACCCTCAGATGACTGGTACAATGATGACCACAAGGAACTCAAACTACACTTCAAAGGGCTGCAAAGCCTCCAGAGACACACTTGATCAGACAATAACAGTGGAACATACAAGACTACCCTCATCAACTATCACTGACACATGCAAACTGCTACATGCAATTATTTAGCTGAGCAAATTCACAAGAGGTCATACCTCCCAGGAACTTTTCTCAATATTTAAGGAGTTTTCTTTGCCTAATGCCTGCACACTCTGTCTAGCACCCCATCTAAAGACTTATGTGTGTCTGATTTCTTACAGAACAAAATCTATGAGCTTAACAGCAATTTCGACCCCCAACATAGCTGGAGCCCACTCTTTTTTATCCATACACCCTCGACACCAAGGAACGGTTTCATCCGCACACATTTTACCCGCAATGATCTTGACTCAACTGTGAGTCCCATGCTTTCTGTTAAATGTAGATCCCTAGATTACCGTTGCCTCCACCATATTGACTTACTTTTCCCCAACATCATGGATATGGCATTCTTGACTATCTTCAATATCTCTGGCATTTCAGAAGAGGTGCTGGTGGTCCATAAATATGCTAAGGTGATTCCTCTGCTGAGAAAGTCATCAACAGATCCTAAGATTCTTTCAAACTATTTGTCCATCTAGTTATTACTGTATCCTGCTAAGATCATTGAAAAGTGGATCAGTGGCTAACTGTCAACTTATTTTGAAAGTAATCGTATCCTAGACCTCACCCAGTCAGGGTTCTGAGCAACTGACAGCATGGAAACTGTTGTGCTTGCATTTACAGCTGCTCAGCCAGTATGCTTGTGTGTATGTATGGAACCTTAGAATGCCTGATGACAGTGTGGAATGTTGGTGTGCCTGGTGGACTGGAAGAATGACTGTTGGAGAGAGTGGGCTGAGCAGTGAAGATGCAGCTCCTGGTGGGGCCATGAACTAGCTTGAACTAAACCTGAATCTACCATCAATCAGCTTGTAACCTACAACTATCATCTGTAACTTATAAATAAACCTCTACTTGGATTTACCTCGTGACTACAATTATACTTTGTAACATTGGCGACGATCTGGCGAAGAAACCCTGCTTGCAGGCTACCTGAGGTGACATTTTAACCTATTATGAGACTATATACATACTGGAAACTACTTAAAGAAAAGAAACTTTAAAACAAGAAGAAGAACGCCCGCCTAGCCCCACCAGTGTCCACTACCATCAGGTCAGCCTGCCTGGGCGCGTCACACTCCTTATATTCATTAACTTAAAGGAAATATAAGAGGTTAATGATTTAACATCATGTTTCAAAAGTTGTGTTCCTTAAAGGCAACCTATTCAACAAGCACAAAGAGAGAGTAAAGTTATACGTGGCTGCCTTTTCTCTAACTACAGTGAAGATTACTGCTCTTTGTCTGACTGTTTTGTGGCAGAAACTAGAAGGAACTGAGCATAGCTGAAGGCGAGTGATTTATCTTAATTCATAAACAGTTGAAAATAAATAACAGAGCTATATACAGCATAAGTGGAATAATTGGAAAATATACAGCTGAGCAACTAAGTATGAAAGAAATGACCGGCTAAGTGGAAAGGAAACTGTCATTGAAAGCATCAACGTTCATTTGTGCCAGCGTTGCATCGGTATGTTTCCACATGAGCCAGCGTCATGTTTTAGAAATTGTGCAATAGTGATCTGCTTTATGAAGAAAATAACACTCTTGGTGAGCACTTGCGTCAGTGGTATTGTGTAGTAGTCACAGTATTCACACGTGCTGTGTCTTGAGTGCTGACTTGGATTTGCGACATCACTTATCTCTTTGTAGCTTGTTTAATTTGTTTTGTTCAAGTTTCCCTGTCTGCTGATGAAGAGGAGAACAAAATTGCACACATAGTAATATTTCATCTTTATTGAAATTTTTCGTTATTGTTCTCTTCGAGGCCTCTAAATATGACAGTTGGGCATTACTTTTAAATTTAAAAAGGGCTCGTGCACCTCACCTTGACAATCGTGCCGCGCGGAGTCTCTTCAGCCTTTCATGAAGTCTTCTTTCCTTCACGATCTACAAGGCTGCCAAAGGACGTGTGGACGCAGGAGCGCGCTGTGTGCCGCTCGGCGTGCGTTTCCTGTGCGTCCCACCATCTTGTATGTTTGATAGTGCCTTCCTGTTTCTTCGTCAACTTTTGAATAGACAATAAGGTTTGGATGTATTTCAGCTTCAGCGTCGCAACGTGAGGAATTGTATTCATCATCTTGGAAAAGTTCCCGCCTTTTCAGTTATTCCTCAGCTAAGTAGACTTATTTAATGTGGTTTTTGCTAATATTTCTGCAACTTTTGAAAGTCATTCCATGACTATAATAATTATCTTTGCAGAGACGGTGACCTTTTAACTTCAACAATGTACTGCACAAGGTCATACTGCCCTCTACTGGGCCACGTTGGAATTCATTTATAAATTGGAGTTTATCCATCTTCTGTGAATTCGGTTTGCCAGCAATGTTCACTTCTATCACAAGTTTTCTGGAGCTCCTACTAAGTTATATTTTTTTCTGTGAAGTGCCTAGTCATTATTTCTTATCATCGCGGTGACAGGCACACCATGGTCATTTTAGAAGTGCGAGTTTGCTGTGTAAATGTACAAGCTTGCGTTAATACTCGGGTGAGAGAGTTGGCTCGCTGGTGTTTGCTCATACATTGGCATTTTTAATTGTTTATATAACTTTATAATATATTTGTGATGATTTATGCAGCCATTTTAGTAAGACTGTTATAATATATTTGTATTAATTCTTGCAGCAATTTTAAACAAGACTGTAATGTTTGTAGTAGTCTTTGCAGCGATTTCGTAAGACTGTAGTACTTCTACTGATTCATACAACAATTTAGTAATACTGCTATACTATATTTGTAATGATTTATTCAGCAATTTAGAAAGACTGTAGTGCTTATAGTGATTCATGCAGCAATTTAGTAAGACTGTAGTATTTATAGTGATTTATGCAGCAATTCAAGTAAGACTGTTATACTTATGCATAGTATATAAGGCACTCAAAAACCAAGGACCACATTTCCTGAAAGAGCAGCTGCAACTGTACAAACCAAGCAGACTGTTACGATCAGCTACCCTCAACCAACTTGTTATTCCTCGCTCCAAGACGGTGTTGTGGGGCGATCGCCGCTTTTTGGTAGCAGCCCCGAGGCTATGGAATACTCTTCCTCAAAACATTAGGTTGAGCCCTTCCCTCCTTCACTTCCGCAAACTCCTAAAAACATGGTTGTTTGATCAGTGACTTCCCTCTTTCCCCCACTTTCCTTTTCACAAGTAACTGTTTTATCAGCGCCGAGACGCCTGAGGGTATTTGCCGCGCTTTAGAAATGTCAAAAATAAAATAAATAAATAAATAAATATAATGATTCATGCAGCAATTTAGTAAGACTGTAGTATTTATAGTGATTTATGCAGCAATTTTAGTAAGACTGTAGTATTTATAGTGATTTATGCAGCAATTTTAGTAAGACTGTAGTATTTATAGTGATTTATGCAGCAATTTAGTAAGACTGTAGTATTTATAGTGATTTATGCAGCAATTCGAGTAAGACTGTTATACTTATAATGATTCATTCAGCAATTTAAATAAGACTCTAATCCGTGTAATGATTTAAGCAGCAATTTAAGTAAGACTGATATATATATATATATATATATATATATATATATATATATATATATATATATATATATATTTATCGTGATTTATGCAGGAATTTAAGTGAGACTGTAGTGCTTATAGTGATTTATGCAGCAATTTAAGTAAGACTGTAATGCAATTCATACGTTTGGTTATTCACACTTAAATTGTGTGTTTTACTTATGTGGTACAAATTTTGTGAGAGCTGTATTTGCTCCACATTGGGACTTTCTTGGTATTGCTATTGCTTTGAGTTTAGATTGTGTTTTCTGCTGTAGGGTGGTTGTGTATAGGGGCTGGTCTTCATACACTTGGTCTAGTTTTCAGTGTGGGTTGTGCGCACACCCTTCTCACTGTTTTCACCCTACGTACTCTTTGTTTTGTGCCTAGCATCAGCTTTACCATTTTACGGTTCTCTATTCCACATGTTCTAGAGTGTTTTCTTTAGTGTGCAGCGTACAAATTTATGATTAGTTTAAATCTCCCAATTCCACACATTATTTTATTGTTATCTTCTCAGCATTTTACCATCTATCTATTTTCTTAATGTTCCCAAGGGAAGAGGAGGTGTCTTGCCATGTCTTCCTTTTGCACCTATTCCCTGCTGCTTGTCTGTGCTTAGTCTTTCTTTCTCTTATCTTTGGCTTTTTGCCTTTATCATTTCTTCTATACATATGTGTTATACTCTCACAGGGTCATAACTATGTGTTTCTTTGTTCTCTTAAGGAAACAGGATAGATATGTTGTGCTTGCATTTACAGCTGCTCAGCCAGTATGCTTGTGTGTATGTATGGAACCTTAGAATGCCTGATGACAGTGTGGAATGTTGGTGTGCCTGGTGGACTGGAAGAATGACTGTTGGAGAGAGTGGGCTGAGCTGTGAAGATGCAGCTCCTGGTGGGGCCATGAACTAGCTTGACCTAAACCTGAACCTACCATCAATCAGCTTGTAACCTACAACTATCATCTGTAACCTATAAATAAACCTCTACTTGGATTTACCTCGTGACTACAATTATACTTTGTAACAGAAACCACCGCCTGGCTGCTAGATTTGATACCCACTGCCTTGCAGATTGGGGAGCTTCTGTTGTCCTAATCCTTTATGACCTGTCAGAGGCCTTTGATAAGGTCTTGCATGCCTTTATTCTAAAGTGTCTTCACAACAGCGGCATCTGCCTTCTTGCACTTAAGTGGATAGCATCCTTCCTGTCCAACAGATTCCAGTCGGTCTCTCTCAACTCATTTCCCTCCCGTTTTTCTGGAGCTAACTGTGGAGTCCACCAAGGATGTTCCCTCAACCCCACTATGTTCAAGTCTACATGAATCCCTTCAGATATTGTCAGAAGCCATGGCCTTGAGAGGGTCTCTTATGCTGACAGTACACAGTTCATTATCTAAGTCTCTTAGAATCTGACTGCCAATCATACCAACGTCTCCTCCTGCATGACACTTAAAGCTCAAAAATGGTAAATCTGAAGTTGTGTTATTTGGCATTCCACCTCCTGTCCAACAGAAGGCTGATGGCTAAAGGAGTTGGGAGAAACCCTTTAGCCTACCACACAGGCGAAACATCTAAGCATTATTGTAAACACTAATTTGGCCATGGCCAACCAAGTTACCTCAGTAGCAACCTTCTGTTTTGGCGTTCTCAAAATGCTTCAATGGCTACCCCTTGACACTCATAAAATAGTAATCCAAGTTCCAATAACTAGTCTCCTGGACTAAGACTACACTATCCATGTCTATATAACAGCTTGTCTTATTAAGAGGCTCCAAATTAATACTACTGACCGATATGTGTTTAAGCTTCCTGCCTGTACCACCAGCACACACCTTCTCCCTCCCTACATTGGCTACCAACCTACAAAAGAGCCCTTTTCAAACTACTTTGCAATAGTCAGGCACCTTACATCTCTCGACCTCAGTACTTAGTCTCTAGGGTCAAATGTCATGAGCCTTCCCATCTTCTATGCTTGTCCTCTCTGAAACTGGCCTCTGTTCTCCATATGCAGGAAGGAGGCTGATCTTTCTCCTACTTGGCCGCATTCAACTGGAACAAACCCCCCTTCCTTTCATATGATTGAAATTATCTGCAAACTCACTTATTCTAATTTTCTCTCTTGTGGGATCCATGAAAAACTTTTTTCTTGTCACTCCGCTAGGTTACCCTTCTTGGTTGAGATAGCACACTACAAATCTCCATAACGTAGGGTAACATAACATAACATTCGTCTGCTTTGTTCGGAGGGAGGCTGTGTGGGTTGAGAGACTAACAGCTGGCATTCACCTGTTTGTACACAAGACAAGACATGGAACTCCCTCCCCACACATCGCCGCCAAGATATGGAACTCCCTCCCCACCCACCTCCGCCTGACCCAGGACCACCTCGCCTTCAGGAAGCAACTCAAGACCTGGCTGTTCGAGCAGTAGCGGACCCCCCTCCGCAAGTGCCTTGAGACCCTCTGGGTGAGTAGCGCGCTATATAAATGCGATGATTGATTGATTGATTGAAGGTCACCATGCATATTTATCCCTTGTATGTTGATGTTACCAATTAAAACCAAATTACAAAATGATATAAAATGTTGTAAATGTTGGAACACAATTTAAAAGCGATACATACGTTTTTATTTTGAAGGTGGTCCAAGACAATCGTCCTTCATTACGGCATTCCAATGATATTTTCATTAAATCGTACAATTGTAGTTATTAATTAATTTCCTAAGCAATGTTATTAGTAATTAGAATTAATAATTGCAATGTATCATTCATTTTAATACACCCTAATCGAACCGGATAGTCCCTCTACCTTCCAGAGGGCTCATCACACTGAATCCTTGATCTTGTTCTAATTGATGATGTAGCACATTGTTGATGAGGATGACCATGATGGTTCGGCCCTAATGTAAATAATTTCAGATCCAGTAACACAAATTTCACTTTGAAATTGTTTAGATGGAGTTGGGAATCCTTTTGTACGCCAAAGGCTGCTAAAGTCAAGGGGCCTCATTTATGAAAAGTGACCCAACGCTGCGTGAAAACAGCGATGCGTCACTTTTCACTGCGCACTCCTTGTGACACCAATGATGCGTCATATTTAATGTATGACGCATCATGTCGCAAGGACTTACAGATACGTCAGTATTACTGACGCATCTGTAAGCACAAAAGTGATGCATTGCTGGAGTGTGTCACAAAAGTGACGCAACTCCAGCAATGCGTCCTTTCACATGGGGAAAGCCCCATGTGAAAGGGCTTGCGTCAGTCTTGCACCTGCTGTGAGGCAGGCGCAAGATTTTGACGCAACAGCATCCTAAAAGTGATGCAGTGAAATCTCATAGATTTCAGTGCGTCACTATTACGAGGCTTTTTGCGGGGGAACGCCCCCTCTGCATACATTATACCTGACGCAGGTATAATGTGGCGCAGGGGTGTAAAAAGTGACGCATCTACCTAGATGTGTCACTTTTTACATATGGCGCAACAAGGCGCATTTTGTACGCCGCTGGTGCGTCACAAAAAGTGACGCACCGGCGGCGCAAAACTGACACAAGGCCTCATAAATAAGGGCCCAGGTGCTCTGATCAAGCCCCTTAGACTAGGAGGGAGCATGAGCCACAACTGGGATTTGTGAACGTTGAAATCTAAGAAATTCCATCTCAATGAGGGTCTGAAAATCTGAGCACTGTGCGACACTGAGATACAGCCCCTGGATCGAAACGCCTCTCTGTGGGCCCAGTTCACAAAGTACCAGACTTTGCTAGTTAACAAAGTGCGTAGTAGATCTACGCTAGCAGATTTACACCTATGGGAGTGTGGATGTAGTACTTTCTTGAATTCATAAAACATTGCCAGGAATAAAGATTCAAAGCTGTGCAGGAAGAGGTTTTTAATTATATTCCTGGCAAGGTAATGTAACATTCTCAGTGGAGTGATCTTCTGTGCAAGTGCACACGGTTTTTCATCTGGAAGGAAAAGAAATGTCCTCGTTAAGAAACTCTTCACCCAGAAAAATTGGGGATGAACATGATCCATTTGCCTTCTCACCCTGGAAAGGGATTTGACAGCCGTTGGCTTAAGCAAAATGTTTACTCTTTCCATGGTGGAACGATCCCTTTCTGAGTTCCTAGTATTGTGCGTTTATGGCTGAATTTACTTTTGTAAATCGGCCCCTAAGTCCAGAGACTCAAGTGTTCTCCTCTGAGATAGAAGGAACTTGTAGGAACGTGTAGGGTGCCATCAATCTGGCACTGCAGAAAAGATACTTGCCTCTGGACCGTTCTGCAAATACATGCTGATTTTTTTTTGGGAGAAAGTCCATTGTTTAGCTATGCAACAAGAACTGGCCTATAGAAATGTAGTCTCTCAGCAGAGCTCAAAAAGATAGTTTAATTCAAGGAAAGGCAGAACTGTGAGGAGGTCCCTTGGCACCGAGGGGTGTCACCATATGAGCATTGGTGAACTGGTCTTTATCAAACATTCTTTACGAAAGGGAAACCAGGTCTCTCGTGTTTCCATGGATGTGCCAGGATGATTGCCGTGGCATTGCTGAAACTAAGGATGAGCGAAATGTATTACTTCTGCTTGGCTGGTGGCATTTTGAATAAAAAAAGAACACAGGGAAGTGGGGGGACTCATGGTTGAAATGTTGGTGATGATGTTTTGGGCAAACATCATTTCGATATTGACAAGCTTTTAAATTGTGCAAACCAGGGATGTTGGCAAGACTCTGCCCTGGGTAGGGAAGGCGTCTCTGGGTGGTGCCTGGAGCCCAGGCTTGGGGGATCAGGCCACAGGTGCCCAGATAGGCTTCACAAAACCCCCCATGTGGTTTCTTTGAGCAGGTTCATCTGAAGGAGTGTGAGACTCCTCCCTGGTATGTAGACCTCCTGCTCTAGGAAAGGAAAGTGACTCTGGCCAGTGCCTTGAACCCTGGCCTAGATGACCAGGCCCAGTCATCAACACAGGTTTCCCCCACTTCTCACTGGGGCTTCTTTGTGCCTGGAGCACTGGCCTGGGGGTCACTCCCCCGGAATAATGTGGCTTCACAGAGCTCCTACTGTGGCCTTGTTTGAGCTTGATATCCCTGAGAAGCACGAGACTTCTTTCCAGTCTCATGCCATGTATAGGAAAGGTGGCTCTGGCTAGAGGCTGGAAATCTGGCCCGGGGGTTCGGGGCATCACCCATGCAGGCTTCACAGATCAATCAGAGTAATTGGTAGGGCTTGTTCAAATGGGTTCTACCCTCTCCTCCTGAGACGACTGCCAGCCCAGCCAGTTAACCCTTGGTGCCCAGGCATGCTACTTGCCTTCTTGGAACACAGGTGGTTTAAGCTTACTAAGCTCTTGAGACTATCCAAAAAGCCATGTTTCTCACATTTCAAGCCTTCACAAAGTGGGGATTCATTGAAACTAGGAATAGCAACATGCTGGAGATAGTCATGCCAACTGGCCATCCAGCCACTTGGAAACCAGATGGTTCTGGCCAGTGCTGGCCAGACGGCCCTGGCCAGCTACTGACCTGATAGCCCAAGCACATTCGAGCTTCGAACCAGATTAACCAGGCCCACTAGTTCCACAGTCCAGAAGGCCCAAGGGCCAAATAATCGACCAACTGTGCTTCCACCAGTTCCCACTTGAGCTGTCTGCTTGTCATGCCTCTATGCAAAGGCAGTGGGTTGGGTGCAGGGTGAGGCACTCAGTCCGCTTTGCACCTAGTGGTGCAAGGGGGTGGGGAGACCCACATGGCCCATGAAGGCAGCCTCCCGTGGGCCAGTGCTTAGTTCCTTCCGCTGGCAGCAGTGGGTTGCGGGCACAGACACAAATGGTGATTCAGCGCAGGCAATGTAATTTATTTTATTTATTTAGTTATTTACTTAACTCTGTTTGGCCGTACGCCATAGTTTACTACCCCCAACCTGCCCCTCCCCTTCCCCACCACCCCACCGCACTCCCTCCAGGAGATGTTAGTGTGGGCCAGGCCCTTGGGCCAGCAGGGGGTCTGACTGGGATCCAGAAAGAGTTTGTTGCAATGGAGGTGCCCAGGAGTCCATGCCAGGTGTGTTAAAGACTCCAATAGGTGTAAGGTCCACCCAAGGCCAGCAGAGGGTCCCTGCCAACAGGCAGGAACCCACAAAGCTCTTACTAGTCTATGGTTACAGGTTTTAATGCTGCCAGCCTGTGGAACCCTATTCTGAAGAACGTTTTGGTACAGCAGGCTGGCGAATGGCCCAGAGAAATGCACCCAGGCTGCTGGAGCTCTGGACAGAACATGCCACAGCGTTCTGCCCTGCCAGAGTTTTGAAACACTCTCCAGACCTGCCAAACCCCTGTCAGGTCACTGGCCCAGTCTGGTGACTAAAGCTCAGGCCCAGGAGAACACACTGACTCTGCTCGAACTCTGTACCGAACCTGTCAGAGTTTTCCACTGTGTCTGTGTAACCTGTCAGAGTTTTCCACTGTGTCTGTGTAACCTGTCAGAGTTTTCCACTGTGTCTGTGTAACCTGTCAGAGTTTTCCAATACTGCCTGCATTGGTAAACCTTCCCTGGGCCTCCGGAAAATGGATCAGCAAATGGAGCCCAGGTCCATCCTTTCCCACAGTGGACATGAAGGTTTATTTTGCACTAAAATACAGCATCAAATGCCAATTTTGCATTTCATGTCAACATTTGTTATTTTTCAAAAATTTCGGGTCCGTGTGTGAAAGTAAATTATATGAATTTTACACAACTCTAATTCCTATGGAATTTTTGGCAGTCATCATGGTCATCTTAAAAAGGTGTAGGATAGGTCAGCCAGAAACTGGGTGTTCTCAGTGTACGTCTTATACCAAAGCCCTCTCCTTCTAACCATATGACAAGATATATAGGTTATAAAAGAGAAGTGACGAGTCACAGCTCTGAGGCACCTCACAATCTAATGATGTTCTGTCTAAAGTGTATTGTCCTAACGTGGCCTGCCGTCCTTGATCATATGGGAAGGATTACAACCAATCCCACACATTCATCGGGATGTTAATCCTATACCTAATCCAATACTTGAGTGGTCCAGAGATCTGTACTTATAGTGGCACTTTTTATGGCTTTTGTCCAGGCTTATTAATGTCTTTGATTGATTACTTTGCATTCATAGGTATTACAAAACTACGTTAAGCATGCGAGAAAACTTCAAACAGTCCTTGATGCAATAACTCTGCAATGAACCCTCCTGACAAATATGTCATGCTTACATCAGAAACAAATTAGTACTGAGCAACTAAATTCAGAGTGTGTTAATTGCTGGGTCTGGGAGTTCCCTGGACTGACAAATGATGTTTTCCATTCTCTCAAGAGTTCGTGGGAGGCTTTATAACCTGAAATGTTTAACATTCCAGTGCCATTGACAGGGCGTGAGGCTCGTGCTGCACAATCCCAGAGGTAGGTCGATGCTGCACACACTGATGTGGTAATATTCCCACACGTGTTTGTATCATGCACTTTTGCATTGCTCATTGCACGTTAACTCAGGCAAGGCCGTGGACCAAAACATTTGGAAGCAAGCAGGACACTTCCTGAACGTCCGACTTCACGCTTTTGAAATAATGTGAAAGTGCTGAAATAATTGGTCCTTGATGAACAACAGTTCGCCGCAAGGGAAGAGAAAATTACACCTCCACCTCTTATTTCCTTTAATCAACCAAACAGCATTTGTAAAGCGCTACACTGTCACTCCTAGGGGTCTCTGGACGCTGTAATGTGTGTTGAGTGGGCCATGCTCTGTATGCCTCAATCAAGGGGCGCCTTCAACTTCAGACGGACTCTTTCCTACCAGTTCTTTTAAATATGGCTATGTTCCCTTCTTGTGTTGTGCGTTCAATACTCATTATCGCCGTTTTAGCGGCAGTTTCCTGCCGCTAAAACAGCGATAATTTTAGCGAGGTTCTTGCTAATATGCCCCCACATCTTTAAAATGCTCACATCTTATGCATTTATTTACGAACTCACAAAGTTAGTTAAGGTTTTATTTAATACTCAGCTGCTCAAAGGCTAGGGAAATGTATTTTTACCTGAAAGGTAAGTGGTATCAAGTACTCTGCTTTTTCTCGTAAACCCCGTGAGCCTAGCTTGGCTATTTAACAGCTTTTTCAAAAGAATTATGTATATAGATAAAAGTGGTAAGATTTAAGGGGAATATTATCAAGAAGGGCGTTAAAATTATTGCAGCTTTAGCGGCAGGAAACTGCCGCTAAAGCGGCTATAATGAGCTTGATAATATGCAATTGAGAATTCCCATAGAAGCCCATGTTCACACCAGAACCTGGGCTTCTATGGGAATTCACAAGGGCATATTATCAAGCCCATTATTGTCGCTTTAGAAGCAGTTTCCTGCACTAAAGTGGCGATAATTTTAACGCCGATTCTTGATAATATGCCCCTAACAGCCTGATTCATCAAGCAGAAATCGGCTCGCAAAGGGTCAGATTCTGAGAATCTGGCCCTTTGCGAGCGCTATTTTTGCATTTGGGATTCATCATCCCAAATGCAAAAATCGGTAATTGCTAATTCGCTAAATTGCGAGGAATTACATTTAAGGAATCTCTATTTGAGATTCCTTAAATGCAATTCATCAAACATTTTTAAATTTCTAATTCGCAATTTCGGGCCGCTATTTACCGAGAGGTCAGACCTCTCGGTAAATAGCAAAAACTTAGAAAAATGCTTTTAAAAGCATTTTTCTAAGTTGCATGTTGCGCACACACATGTCCTTTGGACATGTGTGTGTGCAACACCTGTGTGAAATTTCATTTGAGGGGTGCTACAGGGTGTCCTGTGGACACCCCTGGCACCCTTCAAATCGCAATCTTATTTGCGATTAGCTAATTGCTAATCGCAAATAAGGAATACTCCCCATTCATTCCTATGGGCCTTTTGGCCCATAGGAATGAATGGCGAGTTATTCCGTATTTGCGATTAGCAATTAGCTAATCGCAAATAAGGAATTGTAAGGAATCGCATTTTTATTGCATATTCCTACTTGAATCCCGTTTTGCGAGTCCTTAATAGCGATTCGCTATGAATCGCTATTAGGGCCTCGCAAAACGGGAGCATGATGAATCAGGCGGTTAGTCTTTCCAGAGAAATAAACGCCAAATTTAAAATCAATGCAGCCAGCCTGTTTAACCTGAAAATGACTACTCCATTCAGATAACTGGTTTTCATTCCCCCCAAAATTCTCACTCTGAAGTTCAGTTCTAGTCAAATGGCGTGTAACATGACCATGCGTTTTTTTATAAACCTTTCTTTTCACAAAACATAATTGCTCTGTCATCCTAGACTAGTATTTGGGCAGCAGTGCAAAGCTAATGAAATAACCTTGCGGCGTCCTTGGCGGCAAACCTCTGCAGTAAAGGGAAAGTGTAAACCTAACCTGCCATATATTTTATCAAATGTACCCACACCACTCATTTCAGACCAAACCTTCGAGGTCAAGAGGTACCAGTGTTTCCCTAAAGGAGGATCGTGGATCACTAAATTCCCAAATATTAATTCATAGAAATTAATAATTTCCAATTTTTCATCTCCAGCCCACCACGTGCTCCAAATGTAACTTCTCCAAAAGACAAAAGGTTGGTTTTGTTCATGTTTTAAAAACAAGTTATTCTGCAAGCAGTAGTTATGAATATAATGAATCTACTGCTGGAAGCCGGTTGGCCACCGACATAGGTGTTTCCTGCCTGGGAGTGTAAAAGTACGTGCAGAGAGCTTTGTAGCTGGTACATCGGCCGGAAATAAACAGAAAAGCTAAAATACAACTTTTTGTAATGTTTTCTGCACGCTCACTATCTCTGTTCGTAATGACTAATTAGGAACAATTTCTGTACACGTTGCAATGTAATCTGACCGTCTATACTAATCACAACGCAGAGCGTGCGCAAAAACGAAGGAACTGGCGCATAAAGCACAGAGGCTCAGCTGAACTGCGCAAACTGAGGTGCGCACAGCGATGTTTGCACAGTCGCACTTTGTTCATGTGACGGCATCAGGTCCTGGCAGTGTGAGAGGAGAGTTCACGATCATTTTATGCCGTGCACTGTCAAAGTGTAAATTGCATACAGCAGGGCCGGCTCTAGGCTCATGGTGGCCCTGTGCAGGGAGCGTAGGTGGGGGCCCCGGAAGAGGGGGTCCGGACCCTCATGGACATCGATTCGCCAAAATGTTAGTCCAACCCAGGGTACAAACCCTACACAATTCCAGCAGGACTGTCCCTGCTCAATGCACTGTGACCCTTTACATCGTTCAGAGCCAGCCCATCCAATTTAAAGCAATTCTAGCCCCATTAACTACAAACAGAACCAGCCTAGTCCTGTCCAGCCCCATTCCCAGCTTGAACATTCCAGCCCTGCGCAGTTCTGTTCAAACGCCATAAATATTCACACAACCCAGCTAGATCATGCCATTCTAGCTACATGTACATCCACCAGAACCAGCCAATAGGGTGGCTAAGAGGGTGTTCTGTTCTTTTATTGGCCTGACCAGTATATTAATGTCCAGGCATAAATCCTGTAAAGCCCGTATATCAGCGCATATTTAAAACTTAAAACATATGAGTAAAGCACTTTAAAATGTGTTCCATAGCTGTTTTTATGGTCCTTGGCTGACATGGTAAACAAATAAAGCAAAGCAGTGTTAAAAATTAATACGGAGTATCTTGTATGACCTCCAGTTTATCATGTATTAGTCTTCGAAGGATTTTAAAAACATAATTTACTGGGAAAGCTGTCGAGGCTACAGGCCTATCCCACTCCACCACGATTCATTCACACACAACTCACCAGTGACAAGTGCTGCTGAGTAACTTAATGCCAGGATGGGAGCCAGGGGGGTCTTCATTGGGCCGAGCGTGGCTGAGGGTACAGGCGGTGCTCTGTAGTGATGATTGCAGCGTGCATAACCTGTCTTGCTTTGGCCTGTAGGGCAATCCCTCACTGCTGCAGGTTCTGACAGCACTTTTCAACGCCTTTTTTCATGCGATCAGCATGGACTTTCAAGGACATTCGGGCAGGAATGGAAAGAGGACAGATGATGGTGCTTTCGATTTGCTCAGCAAGAACAACACATGCGACGCTCTAATCATGTCCAATAGACTGCAGACCCGCCAGTCGGCACCTATGGACCTGGGAATGCTTACATTCTTGTGGCAGCCGCTGGCATGTAACGGAGCGGGGGAAAGAGCCTTTCATTCACATATAAACGAAGCTTGCTGAAGGCAGCAGCTAACTGCTATAGGCCGTGCCTTTTCTGAGCCAGTTGCGGAGTTGAGGGTCAGTGCGTGCACACCCGGAAAACAGGGTAGGTGGTCTCAATTCTGAGCACCAGTGTCCAAGATCATACTGGCTCAGAAAAGGGCATCTTCCATACCACTGCAGCAAACTGGCGCCGGTTCCTCCTCATCTCTGCAGTAGGTTCAGAGAAGCAACACCGAGAAGCAGCAGAGACAGGAGCTTGTCTCTTTTAAAACCAGAGAATACTGGAATACTTGTCTTGGCTTCAGCTTCTGCTCTCTGAAGCCGCGTCATGATTAGACTCTTTAATAACAGCAGCAGCCCAATCGACACAGTGAACCTTACTCTCTAGAGTCTGGACTCTCAGCAAGCGCCGCCCGTTGCCTTCGGTCTGAGATTTCTAACGTAACAGCTGCTGTTCTGTCTGGGTCTTCAAATGTGCCGCCACTGCTCATATCACTTCACTTAGAAAGTGACAGTTTTACCACCGTTCCGTTCCGGTGCATGATGTCGTTAAGCAAATTGCTTTGAGGAAAGGGCACTTGGTGAGCTGCACGCTTTCGCTTTGCAAGAGTGTGTGCGCGGCTGCGCGCTGGTGAAAGGCGGGAGGCCCTATGCGCGCCTGCGCATGTTAGAGGGAACTATGATTGTAGCAAGCAGTTGGGAGAAGGGCCCCCCGCACCGCGGGGGCCTTTGTTACGCCCCTGCACGTGCTGAGACAGATGGAGAGAGAGGCCGGGGAAGCGCGAGATAGATATCCTAAAAAATAATAGAAGCCGGGAGGCCGCCAAATCCTGCCAGGGGGCCGCCAGTGCCACGAACGGATCCTCGTCGTGGCGGCCCCTGTGGTTTGGCGGCCCTGTGCAGGTGCACAGTTTGCACATGCCTCGGGCCGGCCCTGCATACAGGACACGTGTAAATGAGCATGGATTTATTGTGCGTTTTACATACATAATAAATACACGCGACGTATCTTTTGCTGGGTGTGTATTAAATAAACACACACGATACCCACCACATGTCAGTTTTGACTGACGGTGCATTTAAATCTCATCACATTTGTAGGCACTTTTTCATCTTTGCTCTATCTCCGTTTGCCACTGTTCTTTCTCTTCCTTCCTCCTCTCTTTTGCTATGAATCAAAGTCTGTTGAAGAAAAAATAAGTGTCGGTCCCAGAAATATATGTCGCTATCCCCCCCCCCGCCCCACCCTCCCACGCCCCCTTTACAACCACCTGCTCAAATTAAGCACTTGAAGCTGCCCTCACAAGTCGCCTCTCTTGGTTTGCCAATTAGCTCTTTCCGTCACCAAAAGTTACCCTAAATGACACAGCCTTTAGATTAATTTGAGGGCATGTATGTCCAGTTCAAATCATTGGAAACGTCTGGTCTTCATGCCTTTTCTATTGCCACTGTTCACAGTTACATAAAACCTTAGTTTTCAATAGAAAATGTATTTTTTCATAGTGATACAGATACATTAATCAGCTGTAGCTGCAAAATACATTACTCACATTTTATATAACACAAAAATTGGATTCCTACTTTCATCATCATTTAAACTTTATTTCGGTCTTCACGCACATAAAATTGCAGATGTATACAGTACATGGGAGCAGGATAATAAACATACCAAAGATCAATAGCTGCAGATCATCAAAATTCAACTTAATTAAATTCGTAAACAGTGACGTAACAGTTAAAATGGGATTGTAAAGCCATTAAAAGCTGTGTCAACAACTTAGTCTATGCCGCTATAAAACTGAGCAGCAAGACCCGCCATGCAGTCACAATACAAAAAAAACCCTCTATTCAAGCTAAGAAATACATAAATGGCAAAAATCTGAATAAAAAAGGATATGTTAAAAAGAAATTACAACAATTACATTTTCAGTACCGACCTTATAATTCACATTTTGCAAAGGAATTTGGCAACCGGATATCCTACTTTCACTTTATGCTTGAATAGATGTCACGATGTTTGGGTTGACTCACACACATACATGTGCGCATTCACTCACGGTGGCCGTCGCACCTCAGCACATTTGCGATAACCAGGTGTAAAATGTATGGCTTGTAATGCGGGCCTGCGATGCGATGTTTATATTACTGTTCACTATTTTTCACATGTAAAATATTCCTTATGATGCGTTGCATGCTTTATACTCTCATATCACGGCTGTTGCTACTTTGAATTTGTTCAGACTATCTATCATGCAGTTACAGCTGGCTGAATACTTATTAAACCCCCTATTAAAAATTGTGTTTTCTAATGGAAAGGCAGCCTAAGTTTACCCTTGTTGATTTTACAAACACCTGGTCCTAACCCCTTTCCTTAAAGGGGCCCAAACCCATCCACTTTTTCATTAGTTACTCTTTACACACATGTACTTACTTGGTTTTAAACAATACATACATTAAATCAAACAATATTTGTGATTTGTTCCAGCTAAAGACATAAAAAAAACATATACACCTCTAACAAAATAGACCAGCAAAAGAATTCCAAGTCAACATAATGTAGGAACCATCAGCCAAACATATATCATATAAATTACTCCATAAGTATGAAGGCGTTCCCTTTCTACAGGATCTTGTATAAAACTTCTAAAATAGGGGAAGAATGAAATGTGTTAATGTCTCTCGGCCACATAATTCACACTTACAGTGTTCTGTGCATTCCTTGTTGGTGGTCCATTTTTTTAAATATGATAAAACTGGTAGAGTTCCCAATCTGAATTTAACCTTTTTAGTCATGTCCATATTTATTCTGAGGTGCAGGGGGAAGTAATAGGCGAGTCACAGGCCAAGTCCTTTGTCGAATGTATGACTACAAGGCTCACCACCCTCGATCTGCTATCGGGCTAGCAGCTGATACTAGATAAGAACCAGACTGAGGAAATACCACAGATATTTATCCAAGTGTGTGGCATTCAAAACGGAATGTTTGGATGCAGCATCAGGGATCTAGATATTGGAGGCCCTGAAGAAAGCCAAACTGACTCGTTGAGAGTACGCTAAGGCTGAAACATGTAGACCAAGAGCTGATGTGGAACTCTTAATATAAATTCTTCAGACATCCACAAACTTGCTCTTAAGCCTTGGCGAGGGATCCAGAGACATAAAAAAACTAAAAGGGAAACTTGAGACTATTTTAACCTACAGGTCTCCCTTCCTAGAACATAGGTGACAATATAAGAGCTCCATAGGATTAGCTCACGGGTGAGGGCACCCAGATAGAATATCTGTGGCGAGGACTCGATCATGGAGTTATGCCACTGTAGTGAGAACAAAGTGGTGGAGAGTCCTTAAATAAATCAATTGGATTGAAAGGTAGGGTTTTCATTGATAAGAATCCCCTTTGGGTCATGGGCACCAACTTGTGATTTTGATGTCACAGTGGCACCTGAGAGTTTTGTAAAAGTTTGATGAATGGCTCCATCAAACATGACTGCTGGCCGTTAAACGTCTACACATTTTACTTTTATCAAACCAAACTTCCAAAGGGCAGCTTTGTTTTTGAAAAAAGTAAAACAAAGGTCTCCAATGCCATGGGATTTTTCTTCCATGGTGTGAGGTCATTTTTTACTTTTTACTGTCCCTCACCAACAGGGTTTTACCTGGTGATGACGGACAGTAAAATAAAGCCATCAGGCTGTCCACTCTAAATTGAGACAGAGTACCCTCTATCGGTTCATCTTATAATGGTTGGTATTTTTATACATGGCACAGAAACTACAATACTGAGCAAGGGCATGGATAAACCCAGCACTTCTTGGCAAAGCTGTTTCAGAGACATGGGACTGCAGTGTTTGTATGGGGAGGACCTGCATGTATCATCTGTATTTTAATGGGGAGGACCTGCATATGCCATCGGTATTTTAATGGGGAGGACCTGCATGGGGTGCCATCAGTATTTCAATGGGGAGGACATGCATGTGCCATCAGTATTTTAATGGAGAGGACCTGCATGTGCCATCAGTATTTTAATGGGGAGGACCTGCATGTGCCACCAATGTTTTAATGGGGAGGACCTGCATGTGCCATCAGTATTTTAATGGGGAGGACCTGCATGTGCCATCAGATCTTCTTTATGTTAATAGGACCATTCCATCATCCCTGAGTAGAGCCACCAAGTTCCTAGAGGATAGTTTCAGAACATCTAAGCAACTGCTATACCTTTAAGTGGATAATGTCGATAGATTTTTGAGATCTTAAGAACAAAGCTAAAGTTCGAATGAATGTGGAGCATGACGTTCTCTTTTTGGTAGGTTTGATGGGATGCTGGCATATTTATTTAAGCAAGAAATCGGGTGCAATCTTCTATCAAACAGAAACAGGTGAAACGTAGCGCATCACAGGCTCGACACTGCCAGAAGCACTGCAAGGGTCTTTGACTCAACTGACAGGTATTTTCTAGAATACCACAAAATGTATTGTACATGGAAGGCCAGGGGAATTATGCAGCAGTGGAGGATTACATGAGATGGCAAGGTTGACCATATTATGTGCAAAAAAACACATTTTGCAGCGTCAAGTGGCACATTCTGTATTAGTATTATCTCACAAGTTTGTCATTTTAACACAAATTGATTTAATCACCATGCCATCCTTTTTTTTTTAAACTTAATTTTTCAGTTTACGTAACATATACAAGAACACCCAATTGGCATCATCACAACCTCATTATTGGCACTTAGGAACGTTGGCAGCATCCAAAGAGGTTCGGACACATGAGGAGTAAACAGAATAGCAGACAAATAAAAACCATCGTGAGGAAGCAGCAGGCACGTCACAACTATAGGTGGTATATAACTCTAGGGGTCACCCCTCCCTCACCATCAGATCCCGACCCAACTGGCGTACACACCTCGCCACTGTCAGTGTCAGACTCGCTCTGGGAGGACCGCACCCTCTCTGCCAGTCCCGAGGCACACATAACGCGCCAGGCGAGTAAGTCGTCCTGCAGTTTCTCGTCTCTCTGAGTACATTGTGTGTCCACTAACTAACATCCCTAAGCCAAATGGGCACCTCCGGAGCCCTCTGTCCCATCCAAGGGATCGCGACCCTGCGCCTGGCAAGCACTAACATCAATTGTAAAAGTGTATATGAGAGCTTCCTTTTCTTGGGTCTGGGGACTAACGCCAGCAAACAATGCAGGGGGTTCATTGCTATCTGAAAGCCTGTAGTGGTGACTGTACGATCCACCACCCCCACCCAGAAACTCCTGAGTAAAGGACAGTCCCAGGCTAAGTATAAGAAGCCCGTTCTCTCCGCACTACATCTGGGGCAGCTGTCTCCCCTGTCCCTAGAGATGCGTTTCAGTGAAGCTGGAGTCAAGTAGGTGCGGTGTAGAAAGTTAAAGTGTATCAATTTGAACCGTGCATTGCATGATACCTTGCGCATAAGGGAACCTATACGCTGCCGCTACCCCTGCTCTAGCGCAGTACCGAGATACGCCTCCCATGCCATACAGGACGGCAGCACCGGAGGAGTGGAGTCCTGTTTCATAGCCTTATACAGTAGAGAGATCAGTTTACGCCCCTTACCTCAGGAAAGGAGAATGTCCAAGGTGTGGGTCATTGGTGGTGCGTCCGGGCACTGAGGCCAGGTATCCTTCACTACATCTTGAAGTCCCCGATAGTGAAGGTATTGTCCTCTCCCAAGGCCGAAGGCCTCCTCCGCCTGCTCATAAGTTAGGAAGGACTCGTTGGGGTAGAGATCAGCTAGAACCCTGCATCCACCCTCCCGCCAAGAGTGGAAAAACATGTGTTTCTCCAGGGCAACAAATGGGGCCAGTATCCAGACCGATAGCTCCCTATGGAACGGCGCCCTCCGTTAGACCCTTTCAATAAACCGCTGCCAGATGCCTGCCGCATGACGCACTACAAATGGAAGAGTCTCGTCCACTCCCCTGCCCTGCATCAGCAGGACCTGTAGCCTATGGATGTCCGCCCTACCCACAAGGAGGCTCGTCTCCCAAGTATCTGCATCCGTGAACCACCGGGCCACAGACTGTAGATGCTCCGCATAGTATTATAAGTCGAAGAGTGGCGCTTCCATACCTCCCTCCTCGTAGCTGCGGACAACAGTGTGGGGTGCTACCCTGCTGCGCCGGCCCGTCCAGAGCAGGGATGTGAGCAACATGTTAAGAGTGCGGAAAACTCGTGGGGGAAGAGGACACAGTGAATTCTGGAGAACATACACCGTCCTGGGAAGCATTACCATCTTGGCAACGGCCAGCCGTCCCATCAAAGAAAGTGGCAAAGAATTCCAAAAGGACACCGACTGCTGCAAGGACGTGAGTATCCGATCCATATTCCGGGCCAGCAGCTGTGAATGGGTTGGGTCCACCTGTATTCCGAGATAACGGAACACCCCTTGTTCACATCGCAGCCCGAGGTCTGGTAAGTCTCCCAGTGGCACTGAGTCCAGACCCACAAGCAGAAAGATCATAGACTTGCTGCGGTTAAGTCGCAACTTCGACGCCTCGGCAAACCGATCCAGGTGGCACAGCAATATTGGCAGTACCTCCTGTGGAGCTGTCAAATAGAACAATGCATCATCTGCATATAAAGAGATGACGTTGCACGTGTCCCCCACCGTGATACCCCACTGTGCCATCTCCGTTCGGACTCGGACAGCAAAGGGCTCTATGGCCAGAGCAAAAACGAGAGGGGAGAGGGGATACCCGTGGCGTGTACCCCTACCCAGTCGCCACTCCTCGGACCGCGCAGCCCCAAGTCTCACCCTGGCACGAGGGGCCATATACAGGATGCGAATCCAACGACAAAAGTTGGGGCCCAACCCCACAGCCCGGAGGACCTCTAGCAGGTACCCCCAGTCGACTGTAGCAAACGCTTTAGCAAGGTCAACCGACACCAGCACCATCTGCTCCTCCCTACCACGTACCTCATGAATAATGTGATTCAACCACCGCAGGTTCATGGCTGT
Organism: Lissotriton vulgaris; assembly: GCF_964263255.1. Taxonomy (NCBI): domain Eukaryota; kingdom Metazoa; phylum Chordata; class Amphibia; order Caudata; family Salamandridae; genus Lissotriton; species Lissotriton vulgaris. The sequence continues at coordinate 1,634,410,301 of NC_141693.1, read as the reverse complement.
GTAGTGAATACAACATTTTATTTATTCATTGGAACGTGCCATTTCTATATATGTTTACTTTAAGTGTTAGTCACTCATAGAGCACCTCCAGATCACTTTTAAAACTGCTTATTAGTGCTTCCTGTCCACGCGCTCGGGCAAACCGGTCATGACCCGTGTTGCTCTACCCCACACTTGCGTATAAGAAGGCTGGGGAGCAGAGAGGACAGCCTCTCTTTTTTGCCGCTCCCCAGCTGGGTAACCGCCCTCGATGGGACTGGGCCTCCGGCGGAGGCCCTTAACTATACTTTTTGTTTTTTCTTCTCTGCATGTTTTTCCATTTGAGAGAGAGGATCGAAGCGGCGATCGTTCCATCAGCGTTTTGGGATGTCCACACATCCTTTTGTCCCACATTTCTACTGGTGACTGCAGGTTCCATTCTAGGTGCAGGGGAAGGTTTCCTCCAGCGATGCGCTTCGTGGAAGGGATCGGCTCTGGAACTTGGTTACGACCGACGAGTCACAAGCATTTGAGTACCATCGATGGCTCACATCGATTTCAGCTATGTGTGGGGGCAGAATGAATTTTGGCTAGGGAAGTGAGCATTTTACAACTAAGTGGCTTGTGTCTGCCGTTTTTAGGTTTCGACCTAAGCAAAGAGCTGCGCACTTGTGCGCAGCTCTTCTGCGCAGTAGAAATCTAATGAGTATAAGTAGTGGCTTTGAATCCACCCCTGTCTTCCATTGGCTAGCTCCATAAATGGAGGCTAGCCATTGGAAGACAGATCTGTCCGTCATGTCCGGACCAGATTCGTGGGCGTTCCTGAGAATTTTTCTCTTTTGGCCAACGTCATGCGGCGGTGGGCGGGGCTTTTTGTGCACGTCTCTCCCCCGGCCTGTCGGTCGCTCTGCCACTGTCTCTAACTATCCCCCCTTGCAGTCCGCATGGAGCCAAGAAACGTAAGCTATTCCCGTTGATGTGATTGGTACATCTTTGCACATGGGCAACTTTAAGTACAGGCACTGCTATCCCGATTCCAGAGGAGCAATACACTGCTCATCATGTGCAACACCAGAAGTCTGTCAGCATAGTATACCCATACGGACTAGCGCCAAGGTGACCGTTTCTTTTAAAACACAGTGCCCGTAAAGATTGGCATCAGCGTTTTACAACACTGCAAGCTGATGATGGCCATATGGTGACGCCTAATTTTGCTTGCAGGGTGTATTACCGAGAGGACAAGGCAAGGTGAAGACTTCGCTATTCCTGGAGCCTGGCGGGTAGTAGGGCAGAGAGGTCAGGCAGTTGTTACTCAGTGTGAGCCTCTGCACATTCTCCCGACAGCCTGTCTCGTTCCAAATGACGAAAACAACCGCATAGGGAGTGCAGAGTGCATAGGGAGTGCAGAGTGGAGAGTGCATAGGGAGTGCATAGGGAGTGGAGAGTGCATAGGGAGTGCATAGGGAGTGGAGAGTGCATAGGGAGTTGAGAGTGGAGAGTGCATAGGGAGTGCAGAGTGCATAGGGAATGCAGAGTGGATAGTGCATTGGGAGTGGAGAGTGCATAGGGAGTGGAGAGTGGAGAGTGCATAGGGAGAGCAGAGTGCATAGGGAGTGGAGAGTGCATAGGGAGTGGAGAGTGCATAGGGAGTGGAGAGTGGAGAGTGCATAGGGAGTGCAGAGTGCATAGGGAGTGCAGAGTGGAGAGTGCATAGGGAGTGGAGAGTGGAGAGTGCATAGGGAGAGCAGAGTGCATAGGGAGTACAGAGTGGAGAGTGCATAGGGAGTGGAGAGTGCATAGGGAGTGGAGAGTGCATAGGGAGTGGAGAGTGCATAGGGAGTGCAGAGTGGAGAGTGCATAGGGAGTGCAGAGTGGAGAGTGCATAGGGAGTGGAGAGTGCATAGGGAGTGCAGAGTGCATAGGGAGTGCAGAGTGCATAGGGAGTGCAGAGTGGAGAGTGTATAGGGAGTGCAGAGTGGAGAGTGCATAGGGAGTGGAGAGTGGAGAGTGCATAGGGAGTGCAGAGTGGAGAGTGCATAGGGAGTGGAGAGTGCATAGGGAGTGCGTAGGGAGTGGAGAGTGGAGAGTGCATAGGGAGTGCAGATTGGAGAGTGCATAGGGAGTGCATGGGGAGTGCAGAGTGGAGAGTGCATAGGGAGTGCAGAGTGGAGAGTGCATACGGAGTGGAGAGTGCATAGGGAGTGCGGAGTGCATAGGGAGTGCAGAGTGCATAGGGAGTGCAGAGTGGAGAGTGCATAGGGAGTGGAGTGGAGAGTGCATAGGGAGTGCAGAGTGGAGAGTGCATAGGGAGTGGAGAGTGGAGAGTGCATAGGGAGTGCAGAGTGGAGAGTGCATAGGGAGTGGAGAGTGCATAGGGAGTGCGTAGGGAGTGGAGAGTGGAGAGTGCATAGGGAGTGCAGATTGGAGAGTGCATAGGGAGTGCAGAGTGCATAGAGAGTGGAGAGTGGAGAGTGCATAGGGAGTGCAGAGTGGGGAGTGCATAGGGAGTGCATAGGGAGTGCAGAGTGCATAGAGAGTGGAGAGTGCATAGAGAGTGGAGAGTGCATAGGGAGTGGAGAGTGGAGAGTGCATAGGGAGTGCAGAGTGCATAGGGAGTGCAGAGTGGAGAGTGCATAGGGAGTGCAGAGTGCATAGGGAGTGGAGAGTGGAAAGTGCATAGGGAGTGCAGAGTGCATAGTGAGTGCAGAGTGGAGCGTGCATAGGGAGTGCAGAGTGCATAGGGAGTGCAGAGTGCATAGGGAGTGGAGAGTGCATAAGGAGTGGAGAGTGCATAGGGAGTGCAGAGTGCATAGGGAGTGTAGAGTGGAGAGTGCATAGGGAGTGCAGAGTGCATAGGGAGTGGAGAGTGGAGAGTGCATAGGGAGTGCAGAGTGCATAGGGAGTGCAGAGTGGAGAGTGCATAGGGAGTGCATAGGGAGTGGAGAGTGGAAAGTGCATAGGGAGTGCAGAGTGGAGAGTGCATAGGGAGTGCATAGGGAGTGCAGAGTGCATAGGGAGTGGAGAGTGGAGAGTGCTTAGGGTGTGGAGAGTGGAGAGTGCATAGGGAGTGGAGAGTGCATAGGGAGTGCATAGGGAGTGCAGAGTGCATAGGGAGTGCAGAGTGGAGGGTGCATAGGGAGTGCAGAGTGCATAGGGAGTGCAAAGTGCATTGGGAGTGCATAGGGAGTGGAGAGTGCATAGGGAGTGGAGAGTGCATAGGGAGTGGAGAGTGCATAGGGAGTGCAGAGTGCATATGGAGTGGAGAGTAGAGAGTGCATAGGGAGTGCATAGGGAGTGCAGAGTGCATAGGGAGTGCAGAGTGCATAGGGAGTGCAGAGTGGAGAGTGCATAGGGAGTGGAGAGTGCATAGGTAGTGGAGAGTGGAGAGTGCATAGGGAGTGGAGAGTGCATAGGGAGCGGAGAGTGGATAGTGCATAGGGAGTGCAGAGTGCATAGGGAGTGCATAGGGAGTGCAGAGTGCATAGAGAGTTGTTAGACGGACCGGGAGGGTCGGCCGAGGACAAGAGGAGATGTCTCCGGGGAGAGCCGTCTCCAGCGATCGTACAGACGAATAACTTCCCCCCCACAGACGTACACCACACAAGGATAAGGTTTAACGTTCTTTATAAGCAATCTTTAAGTACGGTAGAATGGTACAAGGAGGTCTGGACTCAGGGGTCCCCTCGATTCTAGTCTCTTGGGCGGAAAGGGGGGTAGCGGGACAGTCTTGTTACCAATCTGGTAGATGCGATGATAAGATGGATAGCTCACAATCCTCGAGCTCGGCGTTCCTAGATGGACGGGCCGCGGCGGAGCCAGCAGGTCCCGAGATGATCGTAGGTAGCGACGGTCCGCGGCGGCGCCAGCAGGTCCCGGTGAAGATGAAGGGTTCAGAAGGTTTGTGGCAGCGCCAGCAGGCAGGACAGTAGTTCACAAGGCAGGACTATGGCAGCGCCAGTAGTCCGTCAAGGATGAGTTCGTCACGGTGTCTCTCGACTCCAGGATACAACTGCCTTCCTGCTCTGGAGCTGCCCCAGTTATAGGTCTGGCGTCCTTTGATGTCCGGACCCTCGCACTTGGAGGTCGGGAGGTCCGGGAGGAGGGAATCCAGACACCCAGCAGGGGGGTGGAGCCAGTGCCCGGGGAAGCTGGGGGCGATCGGCACCTGGCGGGGGAGAGCCATCGACACTTCTTTCTCCCATTGACCTGCCAAGTGGGCCGCTCACCTCCTGGGTGGATGGTGGTGCCGGGATGTCGGGCCCTGGCCAGGCCCAGGGTTAGGGTCGATCTGAGGCCACGCGGCCTCGTGGTGCAGTGTCCAAGATGGCGGCCGGGCCGGGCGAGGGAGCCGGTAGTGATTCGGCCCCATGATGCAGAGATGTCCGGGGGCAGGAGTCCCGTATGAGACGGGGTGCGGGTTGGTTCTGTGGGTAACACCTGGAGGGCCGGGCTCGGGCCCTGTCATGCGGGAAGGAAGCAAGCCCTTCACGTGGCCTGTCCAACATGCGTCCCCCCCAGCTGAAGGCGGGGAGAGTCACCCATCCTCTTGGGGACTCTCCTCGTCGAGGCGGAAAAAGCGTGACAGGCCATCTGCGTTGGCGTGGTCTTGCCCAGGTCGATGTTCCACAGTGAAGTCCATTCCCTGCAGGGAGATGGACCAATGCAATAGTTTTGGGTTTTCCCCCCGCATCTGCATTAGCCACTGCAGGGGCCGATGATCTGTCTGTACCCGGAAGTGGGTACCAAAGAGATAAGGCCGGAGCTTTTTGAGGGCCCACACCACTGCGAAGGCCTCTCTCTCGATGGTGCTCCAGCGTTGTTCTCGGGCCAGAAGGCGTCTGCTGATGAAGGCCACTGGTTGGTCAAGTCCTTCGGGGTTCAACTCGGAAAGGACTGCCCCAATGCCATGGTCGGAGGCATCCGTTTGGACGATGAATTCCCGACTGTAGTCGGGGGCCTGGAGCACAGGGGCAGAGCACATGGCGGCCTTCAGCTTCTTGAAGGCCATTTGGCAGTCTGGGGTCCAGTTGACCTTCTTTGGGTGATTTTTGGATGTGAGTTCCGTGAGGGGCCCCACAATGCTGCCATAGTCCCTCACGAACCGCCGATAGTAGCCGGTGAGGCCCAAGAAGGCGCGGACCTCGGTCTGTGTGATGGGGGGCTGCCAGGACTGGATGGCAGCGATCTTGAGTTGAAGAGGGGCCACCAGACCGCTTCCCACTTGGTGTCCGAGATAGGTCACGGACCCCTGACCTATTTGGCATTTGCTGGCCTTGATCGTGAGGCCGGCCCGTTGGAGGGCCTGCAGGACCTCCCGGAGGTGGTGGAGGTGGTCGGACCAGTGGCGGCTGTACACAGCGATATCGTCCAGGTAGGCGGCGCTGAATTCCTCGAGTCCCGCCAAGACCTGGTTCACTAGTCGCTGAAAAGTAGCTGGGGCATTCTTCATGCCGAATGGCATGACCTTGAAGTGGTAGTGGCCATCAGAGGTGGAAAAGGCGGATCGTTCTTGGGCCCTGGGTGTGAGACCGATCTGCCAGTAGCCCGCTGTCAGGTCGAAGATGCTGAGGTAGCGGGCAGCTCCCATGCGGTCGATTAGTTCATCTGCTCGGGGGATGGGATGAGCGTCGGTTCTGGTGACAGCGTTCAAGCCCCGGTATTCGACGCAGAATCGGAGCTCTGGAGTGGTGCCGGGGGCGGCAGCTTTGGGGACCAGTACCACTGGGCTGGCCCAGGGGCTGTCTGAGGGCTCGATGACCCCGAGCGTGAGCATCTTGGACACCTCCTCTTGGATGCAGGCCCGTACCCGATCTGGTACGCGGTAGGCCCGATGTCGGATAGGGGGACTGTCCCCAGTGTCCACGTCGTGCAAGCACCAGGGGGTGACCCCTGGAGTGAGGGAAAACAGAGTTGCAAACTGCAGCAGGAGGTCCCGGCAGCCTTGGCGCTGTTCCGGGGTGAGGGCCTCTGAGAGTCGGACCCCGTCCACGGAACCGTCTTTCTCCCGGGTCCTTAGGAGATCAGGGAGGGGCTCGGAGTCTTCTTCGGCTCCGCTGTCGGTAGCCATCTGGAGGCTGAGCTCCGAGCGCACAAAGTGGGGTTTTAGTCTATTGGCGTGGAGGACCCGGAGGGGGTTCCGAGAAGATTCCATATCGATGAGATAGGTGATGGGGCTCTTGCGCTCGACCACTTTGAAGGGCCCCGTCCACTTGTCCTGTAAGGCGCACGGTTCGGTGGGGGACATCACCCACACTTGTTGGCCAGGTTCGAACTCGATGGAGGAGGCATTTTGATCGTACCACTTCTTCATGTCCTCCTGACTGGCCTCAAGATTCGCTTTCGCCATTTCTCTGAATCGCCTGGTCTGATTGCGTAGGGTCAGGAGGTACTTGAAGACATCTGGAGGGGTCTTCAGAGGGGGCATCTCCCAACCTTCTTTGACTAGGCTGAGGGGCCCTCGCACAGGGTGTCCGTATAAGAGTTCGAACGGGCTGAAGCCAAGGGACTTCTGGGGGACTTCTCGATATGCAAAGAGGAGGCACGGCAGTAGCACATCCCACTGGCGACGGAGGGGCTCTTCCAACCCCCCATTCATCCCTTTGAGCGTGCGGTTAAACCGCTCGACGAGTCCGTTTCCTTGGGGGTGATAAGGGGTCGTGAATCGGTAGGTGACCCCACACTGTTGCCAGAGGGATTTCATATATTTTGAAATAAAGTTTGTGCCTCAGTCGCTGACGACTTCTCGGGGAAAGCCCACCTGGGAGAAGATCCCCATCAAGGCCCGGCCGACCACCGGGGCTGTCACAGTTCGTAGGGGAACAGCCTCGGGGTAGCGGGTGGCGTGGTCCACCAGTACCAGGATGAACCAATGTCCTTGTGCTGTACGGGGGTCCAGGGGCCCCACAATGTCTATTCCCACCCTCTCGATCGGGGTGGTGACAACTGGGAAGGGTTGCAGAGGTGCTTTAAGTTTGCGGCCGCTCTTCCCGCTGGCCTGGCACATGGGGCAGGACCGGCAGTGGTTGAGGACATCGTTTCTCATCTTGGGCCAGAAGAAGTGGGTCACCAGGCGACTGTAGGTTTTGTCTTGACCCAGGTGACCAGCCAGGGGGACATCGTGGGCCAAGTTTAGCAAGAAGTCTCTAAAGCGGAGGGGCACCACTAGCACTCGACTGGCCCCTAACTCCGCGATTCTGTGTTCGCTGTACAACAGGTCGTTGTCCCAATAGATCCAATGGTTTCCGGTGGTGTCCCCTGCGCTCTGGGCGAGGGCTTGCTGGCGGAGTCCCTCGAGGGAGGGACAGGTCTTCTGCTCTTGACGGAACTGTTCCTGGGTGGGCCCCCCTTCCTGACGCCACTGAGCCAGGTCGGGAAGGTCCTGGAGCTGAGCGAGCCCTTCGGGGGTTTGCCCTGGGGGGGTTGGCACGGTCGGTGTCTTCTACTGGAGCGACCGGGGGAGGAGGTGCTGGCCATTCAGGTTCTTCGGGTCGGGGGATGGTACGGGCAGCCATGGACCGGGTGGTTACGCACACCCAGTCCGGGAGGCCCAACATCCCCAGGTGCTCTCTTCTCTCTACGGCGGCCCACGGGGAACTCTCAAGATCATTCCCCAGGAGACAGTCCATGGGGGCATCATCTTGGACCGTCACCTTTAACATGCCGGAGACTCCTCCCCATTCGAAGGGGCGCAGGCCATTCGACACAGACTCTCGGAATTGTCGGCTGAACGGACAGGGCAGAGAATGTTCGGCAGGATCTGTTCTGGGGTCACCAGGTGACAGCGGACGGCTGTCACACTGGCCCCTGTGTCACGTAGGGCTTCGGCCCTGCGCCCATTAATGTTCACCCACTGACTATATTTTCTGGTGTTGGCGGGTAGGGGGGCCCGCGGGACCATGTCTCTTCCCCCTAGGCACGCTAGAACCATGGAGGCCGGCTCCCACTCCTGTTGTTCTTGCTCGCATTCCTCTTGCTCTTCGGAAATTTGTTCTTCCCCCAGGGCGGCGGCAGCCATCTGGCGGGGTCTCGGAGTCTGATTCTGAGGACAGTTTGGGTCATTTGCGTAGTGGCCGACTCGCTGGCATCGGTGACACGTGACATTGGCTCTGTACCCCGGGCGCATCGGGGGGTTGCCCCGATTGGCCGGGGGCGGGGTGCTGGCAGTGGAAGCGGCCGGGGCGGTGTCTTTTCCTCGTCCCTGGCCTCCTCCTCCTCCTCGGGGACGGTGCTGACCTTGGTGGTTCCGGTTCTGTTCGTGCGGCCCATTCCGGCTTACTCGAGTAAACTCCCACCGGTCAGCCTCGGCGGCGAGCTGCCGTGGATCTGTCAATTTGCTGTCGAGGAGGTGCTGCCTGAGCTCGACGAAGCAGTTGTTGGAGAGGTGCTCCCACACCATGACATTAAAAAGTTGTTCGTAGGTTGTTACTTGGCTCCCCTTGATCCACCCCTCGAAGGCTCGGCTGAAATAGTTTACATACTCCACCCAAGTTGTACCCGGGAACCGGGTGCAGTCTCGGAACCTCTGGCGGTACATTTCGGGTGTGAGCCCATATCGGGTGAGGAGGGCAGCCTTCATGTGGTCATAAGAGGTCATCAGATCGTCTGGGAGCTGTAACAGGGCATTGCGGCCCTCATTAACCAACCTCCCCCATAGACCGGCTCCCCAGTCACTTCGATCGATCCTGTGGGAGGTCATGGCGATCTCGTAGGCCTTGAACCACTGTTGTATGTCGTCATCTCGGAAATACTCTCGAACGACATCCTTGGGGATGTGTACTTTCTTTTCTGTCGCTCCGGGAGTGCGCGGTTGCTCGGGCACCCCCAGTTCTTTGTTCTGCTTTCGTAAGTCTATTTCCGCTAGCTTGCGCTCATGTTCATACGCTAGTCTCTTTTCTTCGAGTTCTCTTTGTCTCTGTTTTTCTTCTCGTTCTTCTCGGAGCCGCAGATGTTCTAGGTTCAGTTTTTGTTCTGCTAATTTGAGTTCACCGTCCATTTTGAGCCGGGCCATTTCTAACTCATGTAGTCTGTTTTTTTCTCTCTCTTGGATCTCTTCCTGCGAGAGACCCGTTCTTCGCTCCTCGGGAGCCGTGGTGCTCCTCTCCGATGTTGCAACATTTTGGTCCGGGGGTCTGGCGGCCCCGGTTTCTGCCCATGACTCAATGGCGTGTTTGAAATCGTCTTTCGTACTCAGACCGGTGGTAGCAATGCCTAGTTCAATGCAGAATTGTTTCAACTCACGATGGCTGTATTCTTCCAATTTCTCCATCTGGAATTTCTCGGTGGATCCGCTCTCTTTGGTTGTCATTGTGGTTTTGTCGTGGGGTGAGCTACTCTCTGTACGATTACGCGTTGATTCGGATCGCGCCGCTGGCCACCAATGTTAGACGGACCGGGAGGGTCGGCCGAGGACAAGAGGAGAGGTCTCCGGGGAGAGCCGTCTCCAGCGATCGTACAGACGAATAACTTCCCCCCCACAGACGTACACCACACAAGGATAAGGTTTAACGTTCTTTATAAGCAATCTTTAAGTACGATAGAATGGTACAAGGAGGTCTGGACTCAGGGGTCCCCTCGATTCTAGTCTCTTGGGCGGAAAGGGTGGTAGCGGGACAGTCTTGTTACCAATCTGGTAGATGCGATGATAAGATGGATAGCTCACAATCCTCGAGCTCGGCGTTCTTAGATGGACGGGCCGCGGCGGAGCCAGCAGGTCCCGAGATGATCGTAGGTAGCGACGGTCCGCGGCGGCGCCAGCAGGTCCCGGTGAGGATGAAGGGTTCAGAAGGTTTGCGGCAGCGCCAGCAGGCAGGACAGTAGTTCACAAGGCAGGACTACGGCAGCGCCAGTAGTCCGTCAAGGATGAGTTCGTCACGGTGTCTCTCGACTCCAGGATACAACTGCCTTCCTGCTCTGGAGCTGCCCCAGTTATAGGTCTGGCGTCCTTTGATGTCCGGACCCTCGCACTTGGAGGTCGGGAGGTCCGGGATGAGGGAGTCCAGACACCCAGCAGGGGGGTGGAGCCAGCGCCTGGGGAAGCTGGGGGCGATCGGCACCTGGCGGGGGAGAGCCATCGACACTTCTTTCTCCCATTGACCTGCCAAGTGGGCCGCTCACCTCCTGGGTGGATGGTGGTGCCGGGATGTCGGGCCCTGGCCAGGCCCAGGGTTAGGGTCGATCTGAAGCCACGCGGCCTCGTGGTGCAGTGTCCAAGATGGGGGCCAGGCCGGGCGAGGGAGCCGGTAGTGATTCGGCCCCATGATGCAGAGATGTCCGGGGGCAGGAGTCCCTTATGAGACGGGGTGCGGGTTGGTTCAGTGGGTAACACCTGGAGGGCCGGGCTCGGGCCCTGTCATGCGGGGAGGAAGCAAGCCCTTCACGTGGCCTGTCCAACAAGAGTGGAGAGTGCATAGGGAGTGCAGAGTGCATAGAGAGTGGAGAGTGCATAGGGAGTGCAGAGTGCATAGGGAGTGCAGAGTGCATAGGGAGTGGAGAGTGCATAGGGAGTGGAGAGTGCATAGGGAGTGCAGATTGCATAGGGAGTGCAGAGTGGAGAGTGCATAGGGAGTGCAGAGTGGAGAGTGCATAGGGAGTGCAGAGTGGAGAGTGCATAGGGAGTGCAGAGTGGAGAGTGCTTAGGGAGTGGAGAGTGCATAGGGAGTGGAGAGTGCATATGGAGTGCAGAGTGCATAGGGAGTGGAGAGTGCATAGGGAGTGCAGAGTGCAGAGGGAGTGCAGAGTGCATAGGGAGTGCAGAGGGAGTGCATAGGGAGTGCAGAGTGCATAGGGAGTGCATAGGGAGTGCAGAGTGTATAGGTAGTGCAGAGTGCATAGGGAGTGCAGAGTGCTTAGTGCATAGGGAGTGCAGAGTGCATAGGGAGTGCAAAGTGCATAGTGCATAGGGAGTGCAGAGTGTATAGGGAGTGCAGAGTGCATAGGGAGTGCAGAGTGCAGAGTGCATAGGGAGTGTAGAGTGCATAGGGAGTGCAGAGTGCAGAGTGCATAGGGAGTGCAGAGTGCATAGGGAGTGCAGAGTGCATAGGGAGTGGAGAGTGCTTAGGGAGTGCAGCGTGCATAGGGAGTGGAGAGTGGAGAGTGCATAGGGAGTGGAGAGTGGAGAGTGCATAGGGAGTGCAGAGTGCATAGGGAGTGCAGAGTGCATAGGGAGTGGAAAATGCATAGGGAGTGCAGAGTGGAGAGTGCATAGGGAGTGCATAGGGAGTGCAGAGTGCATAGGGAGTGCAGAGGGAGTGCAGAGTGCATAGGGAGTGCAGAGTACATAGGGAGTGCAGAGTGCATAGGGAGTGCAGAGTGCATAGGGAGTCGAGAATGCATAGGGAGTGCAGAGTGGAGAGTGCATAGGGAGTGCATAGGGAGTGCAGAGTGCATAGGGAGTGCAGAGTGCATAGGGAGTGCAGAGTGCATAGGGAGTGCAGAGTACATAGGGAGTGCAGAGTGCATAGGGAGTGCAGAGTGCATAGAGAGTGCAGAGTGCATAGTGAGTGCAGAGTGCATAGGGAGTGCAGAGTGCATAGGAAGTGCAGAGGGAGTGCAGAGTGCATAGGGAGTGCAGAGTGCATAGGAAGTGCAGAGTGTATAGGGAGTGCAGATTGCAGAGTGCATTGGGAGTGCATAGGGAGTGCAGAGTGCATAGGGAGTGCAGAGTGCATAGGGAGTGCAGAGTGCAGAGGGAGTGCAGAGTGCAGAGGGAGTGCAGAGTGCATAGGGAGTGCATAGGGAGTGCAGAGTGTAGAGGGAGTGCAGAGGGAGTGCAGAGTGCATAGGGAGTGCTGAGGGAGTGCAGAGTGCATAGGGAGTGCATAGGGAGTGCAGAGTGCGTAGGGAGTGCAGAGTGCATAGGGAGTGCAGAGTGAATAGGGAGTGCTAGGGAGTGCTAGAGAGTGCAGAGTGAGTAGGGAGTGCTAGGGAGTGCTAGACAGTGCAGAGTGACTGCAGAGATTAAGCTTATGGCAATGTAAATGACAATGCCATTTATTTATCTGTTTTCAAAACCAACACATAAATACATAGTTTGTCATTTACAATGCCAATAACTCTAACTTTTCCAAAGGCGAAACCATTGCATTGTAAATGCTTGTTATTGATCGTTGGGAGCACGCAGGGTTCGAGTTCCTGGGAATTGCCATTGACAGCATTTGGCCCGCATTTTATATATGTGCAAGGTTTGGCATGTTGCGGCCGTTGAGTGTGAATGTTATCTTAAGCAGCCACTTCAGCAAGCTGCAGTTTGTCTTTGAGGGGTGTAGCGCATTTTTAGCTGCGTGCAGAGCATCGGCGTCATTGTGTCTCTGCGTGGACAATATCCCACCTCCTCGGAGGCATTAATGGAGCATGTGTGTATGTAACTCTCCAGTTGGTACTTCTACAGGGGTGGAGTAGTGTAAGAACACCTCATCAGGGAGGCGTGGGGTGTATGAGCAACTCTTCAAGACGCTGTGCATCTCGCACAAGATTATGAATGACAAAGGTCCCACAATCCTCAGATCGCTGATGAAACCCCACCAGTCTACCAAAAATCTAAGATCCAACTCTCTCGCCCTTGCCAGCATCCCAAGAATAAAAAATGCAAGATCCGGCGGCCGCTTGTTTGCCTACAACGCGCCTAAACTTTGTAACACCCTCCCAGTAGCCATGAGGAGAGAACACAACCTCCTCTCATTCCGGAAGCAATTAAAAACCTGGCTCTTCCCCTAAAAACCCCTTCCTCCTTACCACCACCCCTGCCCCTCAGGAAAATAAGGTATTTTAGCGCTGGGATGCCCAAGGGTAGCTATGCGCTCTATAAATCCTAATCCAAATCCAAAATCCAAATCCAGTCGGTACTAGCGCTGGAGTGTAAGAACACCTCGTCAGGAGGCGCGAGTGAGGGCTGTGAGAGCACCCCTTCAGTCGTTACTAGTGCAGGTGGTGTAAGAAGAGGGCGAGAGTAGCTCTTTAGCCGGCACTGCTGAGGGTTGTGAGGGTGATTCCTTAGGCTCTAACTACCAGCACAAGGTTTGGTAATGTTTTCGCAGCAAGGAGTACATTAGCTGCACAAGACTTAACGACCGAGTCTGAAGACATGTAGTGATCGCGCCGAACTAGAGTGAGTGACAGCAGCTCTGGGCACACCCAGGAAGGGACAAGAGTACCACTTCACTTTGAACCCTTGGAGGTGCAGGCAGTAATTTGCTGGAGAACACTTGTGGCGTTTATGAGAGCACATCTCCAAAATGCATTATTGGTTTTGCCCAGGACTCTTTTAGAATCCCTTCTGTAGTGTGTGTAAAAACAATGCATGGTATAAGGGTAAAAGTGTGCTGAAGCGCCTACAGACGCTTCTTAGAGTGTAGGGTGGTCTCATATTTTCTCAGGTATATTATGTACCTGGTCGGAGGGTACTCACGAGAGCACTCGCCCTTTTCTCTGAGTTATCTTTAGGGACTTTGGGGATCTGCCGGGCTAACCCCCAATCATTAGGGAGAGCATGTCCGAACAGTGCCAAGGAAAAGTGTGGCAGTAAAAAGATCAATGATCCATCATTAAAGAACGGGGGTGTAGGCCTCTGTAGTCCCAGTGGTGCAGCCCCCCCTTCAGGGGGCCCACATTCAATTAAAAGCATACAAAGAGTGGTGAGATGTGGGAGTCTCTGGAACCACTCGTCACGTTCTGCAGAGGCCCCATCATTTTGTGGTATGCCACTAGCGAGGAAAGTCAGTTTGGTTCAGGACAGTTCTTAGAACTCCCATGTTGTTAAGAGTCAGTAAAAGTATAGTTATGTCAACTGTGTCAACTACAGAATAAAGATCAAATAGCTGTAATGACAAAACTTACTTTGAGTTAACAGTAGTTAATATTATTTTGTGTGACTCAATGCTTTTTCACTGCTGGGTCAGGACACAATCCACTTTTGCAATCTATGAAAAGGTTATTTTTAAATTTGAAAGCTGGTATTTCTCTGCAAGCGGATCTTTTAATAAGTATGCCTAATACATGAGATTGTAAATTAGCTTCAGTTTTGTGGGTCTGCATGGTCAGGATCTCTCAGATCTTTCTGAACCTCAAATCTTAGGAGGGAATTTTTAACAAGCAGTTAAATAACATTGAAAGGCTCCTTGAGAAGATCTAAATGGGCCATAAGGCAACAATTCCTACTTTAATTGAGAGACTGCTGAGAGGATTAAGCTGACTGCTAAGGTTGCAGGACTGGGCAGCGCTGACTAGGCCTAGTGAAACTTTAAAAACTATTCCTCTGGGTACCGTCGGGGCCAGCGTTAGGAGAGGCTGCAGGCAGTAAATAAACTCTGGCAGCCATGTTCAGCCCGGACTCACGTGGCATGACCTATCAGGCAGCAGGCACGCCCAAGCTGAGACTGTCCAGCAGCCTCTGTGGGGCCACTAACTGGAGTGCCAAATAGAGCAAGACTGCGGGATAAATATGGGTCATTGTAAAAATATTCATGTTGATTGCAGCGCAGTAGGGTGCTGAAATTAACAGGAATACTTTCACAAGTGTCCACAATCAGCCCTCAGCCGAGAAATGCAGCAAGCCCAAAAGAACGACATGTGCTTTACACGTCGTGCTTTTTAACTTGATGCCATGTCGTCCCTTAATGGAGTGCGGTTGAAGGCTAATTGTGGGCCCTTACGAAAGTATTCCTGTTAATTGCAGCGCCCTACTGCGCTAGAATTAACACATATTTTCACAATGACCCACAATCAGCCCACAGCTGTGGCCCATTAGGAAAGAAATGTAGCAAGGGCAAGAGCCACTTGCTAAGGCCCGCGTCCCTACAACGTGAAAATTACCGGTTTTCGTGCCGCTCGTGTTTTAAAAGCGGTGGCGCAAATGCTCTCCCAGTATGTGCGCGCTTTCATAAGGCTAGTGCGCGCTCAGGATCAATGAGGTGCGCAGGAACGCACACGTGCACGTTGCAGGGAACACTGCTCTAGATCCTCCCTGGACCTTCTCTTCACAGGCAGCCCTCTTTCCTTGCAAAACACACGTAGCTCCAATGCCGGTACTCAATGTAGATAAACACGTGCCAGAAGTTGAGTTCCATTTTGCAGCAACTAACCAGAGTCATGGTTTCAAAATAACCTTCAGGAGGGCACCAGAAAACAGAAAAACAGTATGTGGTTGCGTTTGGTCTGCACTCACTAGTAGTGCTCACCAATCACTGTACATGAGTCACAAATAAAAGTCCATAATCCTCACCGCTGACCACCAATGTTAGATTTGGGGGTCTCTAGTTGGCACAGGTAGGTACTTCTGACAAATAGGGACCCCTTACTCCTAGTCAGGGTAAGGGGGTACACTCCTAAAATAACCCCTGCTCACCCTCTTGGTAGGTTGGCACGAGCAGACAGGCTTATCTCAGAGGCAGTGTGTAAAGCATTTGTGAACGCATACAGTAATCAAGTGACAACACTACAGATGGACACCACACAGGTTTTATATAAAAATATAAGTATTCTTTATATAGACTTATCACAAGACCCCAAACAACAAAAATCCACAATACTGTACTTAAAATGGTAGAATTAGCTTAGTTCTATTTAGATCTTAAAATGCAACACTTTAAGTCAATGTACCTTTAGATGCAACACGCAGGGCAAAGAAAGTGTTGCAGGAAAGGTGATGCAGTAGTCCCTGGCATGCAAGGATGGTGATGCGTTGAAGATCTGGTGCAAAAAATAAAGATGGCGCTTTCTCTTTGATGCGTCACGCTTTCCAATGAAGCAGCGGCGCCTGGTGCAACGTCGATTCTCTCCCCCAGCGATGGTAGATGCTTGACACGATGCGAGCCCCGACAGGCCCTGCGACACACTTCCCAGTGATGCCGCGGCATCTGCTGCAATGATACGAGCCGCGACAGGCCCTGCGACACTTTCCCCAATGATGCGGCGGCGTCTGCGCGAAGTCGATCCTCTTCTCCGGCGATGAGCCGCGACAGGCCCTTCGACACGCTTCAATCAACCAATCAACCAATCAATCATAGCATTTATATAGCGCACTACTCACCCGGAGGGTCTCACGGCGCTTGGGGGTGGGGTCCGCTACTGCTCGAACAGCCAGGTCTTGAGCTGCTTCCTGAAGGCGAGGTGGTCTTGGGTCAGGCGGAGGTGGGTCGGGAGGGAGTTCAAAGTCTTGGCAGCCAGGTGGGAGAAGGATCTTCCTCCTGTTGTGGCTCTTCGGATGCGGGGGACGGCGGCGAGGGCGTGGCTGGTCGATCGAAGGTGGCGTGTGGGAGCGTAGAAGTTGAGGCGGCTGTTGAGGTAACTCGGGCCTTGGTTGTGCAGGGCTTTGTGTGCGTGGGTGAGGAGGCGGAAGGTGATTCTCTTGTTGACCGGGAGCCAGTGCAGGTCTCTCAGGTGTCGTGAGATGTGGCTTTGTCTGGGGATGTCGAGGATGAGTCTTGCTGAGGCGTTCTGGATTCGCCAGAGTCTCTTCTGGAGCTTGGCGGTGGTTCCGGCGTAGAGGGCATTGCCGAAGTCCAGACGGCTGGTGACGAGGGCCTGGGTGACCGTCTTCCTGGTCTCGGTGGGGATCCACCGGAAGATCTTACGTAGCATGCGCAGGATGTTGAAACAAGACGAGGAGACGGCGTTGACTTGTCTGGTCATGGAGAGGGAGGAGTCCAGGATGAAGCCCAGTTTGCGTGCGTGGTCTGTTGGTTTGGGTGCGGAGCCCAGGGCGGGTGGCCACCAGGAGTCGTCCCAGGCGGAGGGCGAGGAGCCCAGGATGAGAACTTCCGTCTTGTCTGAGTTCAGTTTCAGGCGGCTGGTCATCATCCATTCGGCTACGTGTTTCATCCCTTCGTGTAGGTCGGCTCTGGCGGTGGCTGGGTCATTGGTCAGGGAGAGGATCAGCTGTGTGTCATCGGCGTAGGAGATGATGTTGAGGTTGTGTTGGCGTGCGATGGCCTCAAGGGAGCTCATGTAGACATTGAAGAGGGTGGGGCTGAGCGAGGAGCCTTGAGGAACGCCGCAGATGACTTCGGTGGCCTCTAACCTGAACGGGGGTAGGCGGACTCTCTGTGTTCTTCCAGCGAGGAAGGAGATGATCCATTCCAGTGCCTTCTCCTGGATTCCGACGTTCCTGAGGCGTTGCACTAGGGTGCGGTGGCAGACAGTGTCGAATGCCGCGGAGAGGTCTAGGAGGATGAGGGCCGCTGTTTCTCCGTTGTCCAGCAGGGCACGGATGTCATCGGTGGCAGCGATGAGGGCGGTTTCGGTGCTGTGGTTGGCCCTGAAGCCCGACTGTGAGGGGTCGAGGGATCCATTTGTCTCGAGGAAGGCGGCCAGCTGCTTGTTGACTGTCTTCTCGATGACTTTGGCTGGAAACGGGAGGAGCGAGATGGGGCGGTATTTCTTGAGTTCGGTGGGGTCTGCTGTTGGTTTCTTTAGTAGAGCGCTGAGTTCGGCGTGCTTCCAGCTCTCAGGGAAGGTTGCGGTGTCGAAGGAGGCGTTGATGATGTCCCGTAGCTGGGGTGCGATGGCGGCGTCGGCTTTGTTGAAGACGTGGTGAGGGCAGGGGTCGGTTGGAGATCCGGAGTGGATGGATTTCATTGTGCGGATGGTGTCTACGGTGTTGATAGGGGTCCAGGCGCTGAGGGTGGTGGTGGGGGGCGTTGGTGCGGTCGTGGGGAGCGTTGGTTGTGTGCTGAAGCTGTTGTGTATGTGAGCGATCTTGTTGTGGAAGTAGGAGGCGGGGGAGTTGCAGAGGTCTTGTGATGGGGTGATGTCGGTGATTCCGGCGTTGGGGTTGGAGAGCTCTTTCACGATGTTGAAGAGCTCCTTGCTTTTGTGTGCGTTGTTGTCCAGTCTTTCCTTGAATGCTGTTTTCTTGGTGGCGCGAATCAGTTGATGGTGTTTTCGAGTGGCGAGCTTGAGGGTGGTCATGTTGTCCGGTGTTGGGTCTCTTCTCCATGCTTTCTCGAGAGCTCGGCAGTTCTTCTTGGAGCTCATGAGTTCGTCGGTGAACCAGGATGCTTTCTTGCTGCCGGGTCTGCTGGGCGGGGTCCTCAGTAGGGCGAGGTCGTCTGCGCAGTTGCTGATCCACTTCGTGAGGTTGTCGGCGGCCTGTCTGGGGTTCGCGGAGCTGGCGGGAGGGTGCTGGTTCAGGGCTGCGGTGAGCTGGTCGGTAGTGATCTTGTTCCAGCTTCTTCGTGCAACCTGTAGCTGGTGGTGGTGGATCGTGGTCCTTCTGAAGCTGAAGTTGACGCAGCTGTGGTCCGTCCAGTGGAGTCCGGTGGCGTGGCTGAAGGCGATGTCTTTGCTGGATGAGAAGACGGCATCAAGTGTGTGTCCGGCGAGGTGGGTGGGGGTGGTCACCAGCTGCTTGAGTCCGAGGTTGACGAGGTTGTCAAGCAGGGTGGTGGTATTGCGGTCATTACCATCTGTGAGAGGTGAAACTGAGGATGTTTGAGAGTTCCTGGTTATGGCAGACTTATCAAGGTCCGCTGGTGTCTTGACTTTATAAAATAAGACTTATCTCCATGCAGTGACTTGCGCCACCATATTAAGACATACTTCCTTGACAATTCATATTTCTTACCTAATCCTGTGTGGGACTCAACATCTGGAAACTAGTAAGGTGGAACCTACACCTTGAACAGCTCGCCGGGATCATTATTACTAATAGGATTCCTAGTACTGACACATCTCACATCCTTTGACCCATAAGAACTTCCCGACCGCCAGACCAGTCTATTCTGACTAAGATTGCCTTGAAAAAGCCCCTGAGTGGGCGAAACACGTGTCGGCAGTGCAAAGCTGGAAAACTTTTAATGTGTCTAAAAAAAAGATCTTGAAGTATAACAACTGTCTTGGATCCATACTTTGAAATTTCTCAACTCCAGATGAATTCATGTTTGATATTGGTTGTTAAAATTTTTTGGGGGAAATAACTAATGCTCCACGGAAATTTTCCAGATATTTGACTTCTTAGAGGGTGCTTGTGTAACTTGGTATCTTCTGGTTTCTTGATATTAGCATTAAGTTGCTTTGTTTCACACTCCTGGTGGTGGGTGTCTTACCAGGTTCCCAGTGCACCTCTTTTTGATATTACACGTAGACTGTGCCCATTGAAAATATTCATCAACAGAAGGTGCGGACGCTTTCTCTCATTGAGAAACACTACCACCAGTATTACTGTGTATTATTGCGGTCATTGTTGTTCTCCAGGTGGAAGTTGAGGTCCCCGAGGAGGATGTAGTCAGCGGAGGGGAGGGCGTGCGGGCTGATGAAGCTGGTGATGTCTTCGCTGAATTGTGTGCGGGGTCCCGAGGGACGGTAGATCAGGGTGCCTCTGATAGTGGTCTTGGAGTTGGTGTGGATCTGGAAGTGCAGGTGTTCGGCGGTTGTCAGGGTGTTGTCGGTGTTGGTCGTGATGCGGATGATGTTCCTGTAGAAGATGGCGATGCCTCCTCCCGTCTGGTTGACGCTGTCCCTCCGGTTGATCTTGTATCCGTCCGGGATGGCAATGGCGATGTCGGGCACTGAGGAGGCGTTCATCCAGGTTTCCGTGAGGAAGGCAACGTCTGGAGATGTGGTGTCGAGGAGGTTCCAGAGTTGAACGGCGTGTCTGTGGACGGAGCGGGTGTTGAGCAGGATGCACTTCAGGTGGTTGCTGCTGGTGTTCGACTTGGTGGGTGCTGGTGTAGTGCAGGTCCGGATGCATGTGCACTTGCAGGCGTGGCAGCTGAAGGGTCCGTGGGTGCGTCTCGGAGTGGCTCAGTAGCATCCCGGGGCTCGGCCGGTGTTGAGTGGGTGGCGGCGTCGTACGTCCGGCGGGAGGGGGGGCCTCTGCGGGGGCCAGGGGTCCTGGCACTGGGTGCGGTCCAGGCGCGGACGGGCGTAGACAGGCTTACCTTTGGCGAACCTTCGGCGCTCAATCGGTGCTCCTGCTGCGCGCATCCGCTGCGCGGTCGCTCTGGGGACGTCATAAGAAGGGAGCCGGTCGGGAGGGTCTGCGGGGAGGCGGAAGCAAGAGCCAATTGGCTGGCTGGGGCGGCGGGAGGCTGGTGTGGGCTCGGCGGCCCTCGGGTGGCTGGGGACGGCAAGAGGCTGGTGTGGGCTCGGCGGCCCTCGGGTGGATGGGGCTGTGGGAGCAGGCACAGGCACAGGAGCGTGGGGGTGACCAGGCCGGAAGGCGCAGTGGTCACTCCCTGGTTCAGGTCAGGCTCCCCTTAAGAAGGGAGCCGGTCGGGAGGGTCTGCGGGGAGGCGGGAGAGAGAGCCAATCGGCTGGCGGGGGGGCGGGACCGCGGGCTAGGGCGGTGGGAAAAGCTGGAGCGGGCTTGGCGGCCCTCGGGTGGCTGGGGCTGCGGGAGGCTGGTGTGGGCTCGGCGGCCCTCGGGTGGCTGGGGCGGCGGGAGGCTGGTGTGGGCTTGGCGGCCCTCGGTGGCTGGGGCTGCGGGAGCAGGCACAGGCACAGGAGCGTGGGGGTGACCAGGCCGGAAGGCGCAATGGTCACTCCCTGGTTCTGGTCAGGCTCCCCTTAAGAAGGGAGCCGGTCGAGAGGGTCTGCGGGGAGGCGGGAGCGAGAGCCAATCGGCTGGCGGGGGGGCGGGGCCGCGGGCCAGGGCGGCGGGAAAATCCGGAGCGGGCTTGGCGGCCCTCGGGTGGCTGGGGCTGCGGGAGGCTGGTGTGGGCTCGGCGGCCCTCGGGTGGCTGGGGCGGCGGGAGGCTGGTGTGGGCTCGGCGGCCCTTGGGTGGCTGGGGCTGCGGGAGGCTGGTGTGGGCTCGGCGGCCCTTGGGTGGCTGGGGCGGTGGGAGGCTGGTGTGGGCTTGGCGGCCCTCGGGTGGCTGGGGCTGCCGGAGCAGGCACAGGCACAGGAGCGTGGGGGTGACCAGGCCGGAAGGCGCAGTGGTCACTCCCTGGTTCTGGTCAGGCTCCCCTTAAGAAGGGAGCCGGTCGGGAGGGTCTGCGGGGAGGCGGGAGCGAGAGCCAATTGACTGGCGGGGGGCGGGGCCGTGGGCTAGGGCGGCGGGAAAAGCTGGAGCGGGCTTGGCGGCCCTCGGGTGGCTGGGGCTGCGGGAGGCTGGTGTAGGCTCGGCGGCCCTCGGGTGGCTGGGGCGGCGGGAGGCTGGTGTGGGCTTGGCGGCCCTCGGGTGGCTGGGGCTGACGGAGCAGGCACAGGCACAGGAGCGTGGGGGTGACCAGGCCGGAAGGCGCTTCTCTGAGATGCGGCGGCGTCTGATGCAACGTTGATCCTCTACTCCTACGACACGCTTCCCAGTGATGCGGCAGCATCAGGTGCGATGTCGATCCTCTCCTCCAACGATGCGAGGCGCTTCAGGTTGTGAAGCGGCAGTTCTGCGACACACTTCTTGCTCTTGAGTCGCTCTTCCAGCTCCTTGCGACACGCAAGTCCCCAAAAAGTCCAACACAACTGCAGGCACTTCAGGAGATCTTTTGAGGAGTTGGTGGGTGAAGTCTGTTGTCCCTGAGACTTCAGTAGGAGACAAGCTCTGTTCCAAGCACTTGGAGATCCTTACATACGTTGATGAAAGTACACACAAAGTTCCTCTTTCCTTTCTTTGGCAGTCAGGCAACCACTGCAGGTCAATCCCCCAAGCAGCACTTTAGCTTAGGTATAGTCGCTCCTCACTGTCTTCAGGTTCCTCTCTTCAGCAAAGGTTTCTTCTTGTTTGTCCAAAAGTGATCTAATTTCTTGGGATCAGGGTCCCAATATTCATACCCCAAAATCCTTTGTCCTCTGAGGGCAGAGGGGCCTTTGCCTAGTCCAAAGCAGTTCTGGAGCACTCTGTTTACATGACTCCTTCTTTCCTTTCACAGTGCAGGCCAGAAACATCAGACGCCCCACAGGAGGTGGAGCCAGCATTGTGCAGGAAAGGAACAGCTATGGAGCACTCTGTTGACATGATTCCTTCTCTCCTTTCACAGTTCAGGGCAGAGACATCAGACACAGCACAGGGGGTGGAGCCAGCAATGTGGGGGCAGGCACAGTCCTATTCAGGTCCCAGGTGCAACTCCTCCCACACATCTAGATGCATATCTCTCTATTCGCCACTGGGTGGACTCACCCTGTCTCTTGGAATCCCCCAGCCCTGTCACTCAAACTCCAGACAAGGAATGCACAACCTAGCAGACGCAGGCTTGGATAGTTAGACAAGAAAATACCTACTTTCTAAAAGTGGTATTTTCAAACACAGATTGTTAAAACCAACTTCACTAAAAGATGTATTTTATCATTCTGAGTTCAGGCATACTAAATTTCTACCATGTTCCCGGAGTCACTTAGGATTATAAGATGTAATAATCTAACTGCTAATTCTGGCCTATGGAGAACAGGTAGCCTTGCAACAGTGAAACACGAAAATAGCTGTGATTCACTTTTAGAATATGCCACACACACCAGGGCATGTCCTACCTTATACTTACAATGCACCCTGCCCTTGGGCCTAGCTTAGGGGTGTCTGATATGAAGAAAGGGGAAGGTTTAGGGACTGGCAAATGGGTGCACTTGCCCAGTCAGCATGGCAATACCAGACTGCACACAGGCTCTGCAATGGCAAGCCTTAGACACACTTTCACAGGCTGCTTCTGTGGGTGGCACATCTAGTGCTGCAAGCCCACCAGCAGCATTTGGTTTACAAGCCCTGGACACACTCAGTGCACTGTACTAGGGTCTGACAAGTAAACCAAAATAGCCAATCATGGAGTCACTAATCCATGCATCAATTTTACAATAGGGAGAGCACATGCACTTTAGCACTAATAAGCAGTGGTAAAGTGCCCAGAGCCATAAAACCAACAAAAACAGGTCAGAAAAAATAGAGGGGGAAGGCAAAAAGTTCACCGATGACCCTGCAAAAAGGCCCGTCCAACACAACCCCCTTCCAGGTAAAACGCAGGGTAGACCAATCACTACCTTGATGGGCTTCCCTGCTTTGGGCCTTAGAACCAGGACCTGGCCCGCAACTGCAGGGGCATATACCAGTTCTACGCCAATCTGAACCCATTTCAATCCCTCTGCCCATACTCTCATGGTCCACCAAGCTAATCCATGGGGAACCCTTCTCTCCACTGGTGGACTCCACCTGTGCAGCATCTAACCTTAACTCGCTCACAGGTATGTCCCAACCGACAGAAAGCAAGTCACGGTGGCCACTGACAGTAGTCAGGGATGAGACCCAGGCCTTATGCCTCTCAGGGCTCTTAAACCTCTGTGGCATCAGAGAGCGGGGGCAGTAGCCCCAGGTGCTTGGCACCTTTTGTCCACTCTCCCTCCTGTCAGGTCAGGTATGATATCGTGACACTAACCCACCAGACCCAGGCCTGTACCCAGCGGCTGGACCAGAGACTGGGGCGGGCTCTCCCACACCCAGTCCTCCTCCTTGGGGCTCTGTACCCCCCCACCTGGAGCGGTACCCCCTTCCAGAATTGGCAGGGTGCCTGTAGCAGGTGTCCTGCACAATTCGCCCACCAGTTCAAGGGTTCTATCCTTCAAGTGGGCTTCCCGGTCGGGAGGACAACCTGAACCTGGCCCTCAAGCCCAGGGTCTAAACCCTCAGGCTGCACCGGAGTCAGAGGCGAGGACTCCCTCCCTCTGCACCCCTTCCAGAGCACTGCACCCTCCCAACTGGAGGGGTACCTCTAGAAGCTACCTCGGGCAGGACACTGATTACAGTTGCTCCTTCCTCCAGGTGAGACAACCTCTGAACCTGGCTTCCCAACCCAGGGGCCAAACCCTGCTGTTGAACACTTGTCCAGCACACCAGGACTTCCTTGGGAGCACTCATGCCCCCCCTGAGGGTAACACATACTCATGTGTTGTGTGATAGTCTGCCTGGCACAGATCTCCGGACCCCTGTCCATCTGACAGTGTGTGAAGATCCCCCAGGCCAGAAGTGGTGTCACCATGGTCATTCCCTGGTGACGCAGCCCTTCTGGCTTTCCCCTGACCAACTGGTCCTTCCACTGCGGACTGTTTCCCCCTCTCACCCCTCAATCTGGACTTCTGCACCCTCCACTTGGGAGCGGCACTGCTAGACAACAGAACTGATGGAGGCCTGCTTACTGACACTCCCAGTTCACCAGACTCTAGGGGATCCCCCTCAACGCGTGGCCCATCAGGACAGCCTAGGCTCTCTACCTGGTGTTCCCTTAAAGAACCATCCAGGTTCTGAGACTGGATTTCGTGCACCGTGGGACATGTAGCCTCACACACACTCCTTCTAAAGTGAGACAGGACGTGAGCCCCTATACCCCTCCCACTACAACTGGACCTAGATGGGCTACTTTGCACCACTTCTACCACTCTGGATTGGAAAATATTTGAGCTACTCCCCACAGGGTCACTCCCCAATGCCTCTCCAGACCCTCTGGAATCCACCAAAACGTCTGCCTCCAAGGTGAGCTCCCAGGGTTCAGAGAACTCACTCTCCAACAGGTGTTGGCATAGCTCTGGAAAATAGGGACCTATAATATGCTCTCCCACAATTACATCACACGGCCCCCTACAAGGGTTAACCAAACTATCCTTCACCTCACCATTCAGTGCCTCGCACGCGTACTCCACACCACTCTCCTTAGATTGGCAAGACAGTATCTGGCTGTCTCTGTCATTCAACCCACACTCTTCTGGGCGGTTTTCACACTCACATACCAGGACTTCAACCATGGAGGAACCCCTCTCCAAGGACCTCTCATCTAGAGTCAGTAGAGTGTCCCTCCCACAACTAGGACCATGAACCCCTGCATCAGTTTCCCCATTCTCCTCAGGGACACTGCGCACCACTGGATCTACCTCATTTCCTTGAACCTCCTGGTGTATGTTAACCCCCTCTTTCAAGCCAGGCACCACATCTCAAGGTGTATGTACTGCTCCCCCACCACTAGATAACTTACTTTTGCTGCCACCATCTGAGCTGGACTCAACCTCCAACTCAGCAAAGCTCACTTTCTGAGCTGCCCAAATTTCTTTTTCTTGGGCTAAGGCCCTCTGAGCCTCATCAATCACTCTCAGTTCTTCGTCAATCTCTTTCAGCCTCTGCTCATGAGCCAGAAGCCAGCTAACTTTTTCTGTTTCTCCCTCATTTTTAGAGAATTCCTCCTCCTTAGACTAAACTGGCAGTGTTGCCTTCAAGCTGGGTAGCTCATACTGAAATAGGGATGTCTCTAGATCGTCCCTGGACCTTCTCTTCACAGGCAGCCCTCTTTCCTTGCAAAACACACGTAGCTCCTTTATTGAGTAGAAAAACATGTGCCAGAAGTTGAGTTCCATTTTGCAACAACTAACCAGAGTCATGGTATCAAAAAAACCTTCAGGAGAGCTTCAGAAAACAGAAAAACAGTATATGGTTGCGTTTGGTCTGCACTCACTAGTAGTGTTCACCAATCACTGTACCATGAACCCCTGTATCGGTTTCCCCATTCTCCTCAGGGACACTGCGCACCACTGGATCTACCTCATTTCCTTGAACCTCCTGGTGTATGTTAACCCCCTCTTTCAAGTCAGGCACCACATCTCAGGGTGTATGTACTGCTCCCCCACCACTAGATAACTTACTTTTGCTGCCACCATCCGAGCTGGACTCTACCTCCAACTCAGCAAAGCTCACTTTCTGAGCTGCCCAAATTTCTTTTTCTTGGGCTAAGGCCCTCTGAGCCTCATCAATCACTCTCAGTTCTTCATCAATCTCTTTCAGCCTCTGCTTTGGCTTGGAAACATGCTTTGATCTTGCCGCTGCTCAAAAAGCCTACCTTGGATCCCCTTGTTCACGCTAACTGTAGGCCGATCTCCCTCCTCCCTGCTCTGGCAAAGGTGATTGAGAAACATGTGCAGTTCTCTATTTCCAACTTTATTGAGAGCAATAACATCTTACATGATTCTCAATCGGGTTTCCGTGCTAATTTTAGCACGGATACAGCCTTTCTTGAGATCACCGATGCCATCAGAGAGACTCTTGACCTCGGGGTAAGGCTATTCTTGTTATGCTGGACCTGTTGGCGGCTTTCGACACCGTCCCTCACAACGGTCTCCTTTTAAGACTCTGGGAGATCGGTCTTCGTGGGACGGTGTGGAACTGGTTTAAATCTTTTCTGAACGGCCGCCGACAAGTGGTCTGGGCACCTCCGTTCTCCGCTGAAGTGCCGCCACTAGAGATGGGGGTTCCCCAGGGGTCTATCCCGAGCCCCACCCTTTTTAATATCTACATGGCCCCTCTGGCGGCGGTAGCGGAGTCCTTCGGTGCCCGGTTCATATCATACGCTGATGACACCCAGCTCCTTTTTACGTGTAAGAAGGGAGAGGCTTTTGATGGTAGTCGGATCAAAGATTGCCTGGGTGCGGTCTTTGACTGGTTTCGGCGGCACAGTCTGAAATGCAACTCCGATAAGTCGGAGCTGCTCTTTTTCGGATGTCCGCTTGATCCCAGCTGGAAAACATGGTGGCCCCAGGACATGTTTCCACCTGATGTGGCCTCCGCAAAAGCAAAAAAACCTTGGTGTGTTGTGTTATGACGGCCTTTCTTTCAGACCCCAGATCATCGGGTTGTCTGGGAAATGCTTCAGCATTTTGAAAATGCAACAGAAGTTTCTTCAGCTGTTGACTCTGCAACACAAAAAAATAATTGTTCAGTCTCTAATAGGATCGCGATTGGATTATGTGAATGCCCTTTATCTAGGGCTGCCTAAATATCTGCTGGCCCGTCTGCAAATTGTGCAGAACTCGGCGGCAAGAGCCATTTTTGGTCTTCCGCGTAGGGCAAAAGCCTCCGAATTGCTTAAGAGACTGCATTGGTTGCCTATTTCCAAAAGAATGACTTTCAAGGTTTTGACCCTTGCTTTTAAGGCCCTTCATTCGATTGGCCCTAAATATATTGGGAAGCGCATGGCCTTTTATGCGCCGAGGAGGACTCTACGGTCGGCCTTGTTGGCCAAAGCCGTTGTTCCTCCTATCAGACTCGCCCGGATCAGAGGTCGCTCTTTCGATACTTGGCTTCACGTTGCTGGAATGAGCTTCCTGTTTCCTTAAGGAAAGCCAACAGTCTCCTTTCCTTTAGAAAGGAGTTGAAGTCCTGGCTTTTTTCCGTATGATTTCTTTCGGCCTCTGCGAGTAGCTGTGTTGTGTTTTCTTCTCCAGTTCTCTTTGCCAAAGCGCCGGGACACCCCTCGGGGTAGCCGTGCACTATAAAAGAGACATAACATAACATAACATCACATAACATAACTGTACATGAATCACAAATGCAAGTCCAGAATCCTCACCGTTGACCACCAATGTTAGATTCGGGGGTCTCTAGTTGGCACAGGTAGGTACTTGTGACAAATAGGGACCCTTGCCTCTGGTCAGGGTAAGGGGGGACACTCCTAAAATAACTATTGCTCACCCCTTGGTAGCTTGGCACGAGCAGACAGGCTTATCTCAGAAGCAGTGTGTAAAGCATTTGTGAACACATACAGTAATCAAGTGATAACACTACAGATGGACACCACACAGGTTGTATATCAAAAATAAGTATTCTTTATATAGACTGATCACAAGACCTAAACAACAAAAATCCACAATTGATCTTAAAATACGACACTTTGAGTCAATGTACCTTGGGATGCGACATGCAGGGCAACAAAAGCAGGAAAGGTGATGCATTAGTCCTTGGCATGCAAGGACGGTGATGCGTTGAAGATCTGGTGCAAAGAAATAAAGATGGTGCTTTCTCCTTGATGCGTCACGCTTTCCAATGAAGCGGCAGCGCCTGGTGCGACGTCGTCGATCCTCTCCCCCAGTGATGCAAGATGCTTGATACGATGCGAGCCCCAACAGGCCCTGCAACACGCTTCTAAGTGATGCCGCGGCGTCTGCTGCAAAGTCAACCCTCTCTCCTGGCGATGCGAGTTGCTTCCACAACGATGCGAGCCGCGACAGGCCCTGCAACACTTTCCCCGATGATGCGGCGGCGTCTGCGTGACGTCGATCCTTTTCTCCGGCGATGAGCCGCAACAGGCCCTTTGACACCCTTCTCGGAGATGCGGTGGCGTCTGCTGCAATGTCATTCCTCTCCCCCAGCGATGAGAGATGCTTGACATGATGTGAGCCCCGACAGGCCCTGCAACACGCTTCCCAGTGATGCCATGGTGTCTGCTGCGACGTCGATCCTCTCTCCTGGCACTGCGAGTTGCTTCCACAATGATGCGAGCCGCGACAGGCCCTGAGACACTTTCCCCAATGATGCGTCGGCATCTACTGCAACGTCGATCCTCTTCTCTGGCGATGAGCGGCGACAGGCCCTGCGATACCCTTCTCGGAGATGCGGCGGTGTCTGATTCAACGTCAATCCTCTACTCCTGCGACACGCTTCCTGCTAATGAGGTGGCATCTGCTGCGACGTCGATCCTCTCCTCTGGCGATGGGAGGCGCTTTGTGTTGTTTAGCGGCAGCGGCAGTTCTGCGACCCCCTTCTTGATCTTGAGTCGCGCTTCCAGCTCCTTGCGACACGCAAGTCCCCAAAAAGTCTGCCACAACTGCAGGCACTTCAGGAGAACTCTTGAGGAGCTAGTGGGTGAAGTCTGTTGTCCCTGAGACTTCAGCAGGAGGCAAGATCTGTTCCAGATCCTTACATAAGTTATTGAAAGTACACACAAAGTTCCTCTCTCCTTTCTTTGGCAGTCAGGAAACCACTGCAGGCCAATCCCCCAAGCAGCACTTCAGCTTAGGGATAGTCTCTCCTCACTTTCTTCAGGTTCCTCTCCTCAGCAAAGGTTTCTTCTTGTTTGTCCAAAAGCAATCTAATTTCTTGGGATCAGGGTCCCAATATTTATACCCCAAAATCCTTTGCCTTCTGAGGGATGAGGGGCCTTTGCTAGTCCAAACCAGTTCTGGAGCGCTCTGTTTACATGACTCCTTCTTTCCTTTCACAGTGCAGGGCAGAAACATCAGACGCCCCACTGGAGGTGGAGCCAGCATTGTGGAGTAAAGGCACAACCCTGGAGCACTCTGTTGACATGATTCCTTCTCTCCTTTCACAGTGCAGGGCAGAGACTTCAGACACACCACAGGGGGTGGAGCCAGCACTGTGGGGGGATAGGCACACTCCTATTCAGGTCCCAGGTGCAACTACTCCCTCTCACCTAGATGCAGATCTTTCTATTCACCACTGGGCAGACTCAGCCTGTCTCCTGGAATCCACCAGCCCTGTCACTCAAACTCCAGACAAGGAATACACAACCTCGCAGAGGCAGGCTTGGATAGTTAGACAGGAAAATACCTACTTTCAAAAAGTGGTATTTTCAAACACGGAATGTTAAAACCAATTTCACTAAAAGATGTATTTTACCATTCTGAGTATTTCATCTACCATGTTCCCTGAGTCAGTTAGGATTATAAAATGTAATCATCTAGCTGCCCATTCTGGCCTATAGAGAACAGGTAGCCTTGCAATAGTGAAACACAAAAATGGCTGCAATTCACTATTAGGACATGCCACACACACACACAAGGGCATGTCCTACCTTATACTTACAATGCACCCTGCCCTTGGGCCTACCATAGGGGTGTCTGATATGAAGAAATTGGAAGATTTAGAAACTGGCAACTGGGTGCACTTGCCCAGTCAGCATGGCAATACCAGACTGCACACAGGCTCTGCAATGGCAAGCCTTAGACACACTTTTACAGCCTGCTTCTGTGGGTGGCACAACCAGTGCTGCAAGCCCACCAGCAGCCTTTGGTTTACAAGCCCTGGGCACACTCAGTACACTGTACTAGGGTCTGACAAGTAAACCATACCAGCCAATCTTGGAGTCACTAATCCATACATCAATTTTACCATAGGGAGAGCATATGCACTTTAGCACTGTTCAGCAGTGGTAAAGTGCCCAGAGTCATAAAACCAACAAAAACAGGTCAGAAAAAATAGAGGGGGAAGGCAAGAAGTTCAGGGATGACCCTGCAAAAAGGGCCAAGTCCAACAATATATATCCATACTAATATAATAAAGAGAGAGCCAAAACCTTTGAGGCCGGTAATCTCAGGAACCACAGCACCAATCACAATACCCAATACAGCGTTGGAAAGGGCAGTTGCAGCAGAACGACATAGCCTATGCAGGCGCCCACCATATACATTTAAAAGGTAAAAGAACCGTGCCAGCAAAGTAGTCCCCTGTGGGCGTGTCTGCGTTGTGCTGTGCACGTGTGCTGGGGGCAAGACAAATGCTGGGGCGTGTGGTGCGTTCCGCCCTTCATGCCATGTCTCATATTGTGTGCTGTGGGCGTGCGCTGGGGGTGTGGGCGTGTGCGGGGCACGGGATTACAGAAAAAAGCAAGCGTTGTGCCCAATAGCTCATTGTTTTTTCTTCCCAGGTTCTGTACATTCCAGCCCTGGGTGTCCACCCTGCTCCCTTTAAATACCCCTGCACCCCATAATCATAACCCACCCTTACTCCTTAAAATACCCCAACACCCTTAAACACTAACCCATCTTAACCCTATAAATATACCCTGTACCCCAAAACCCAAACCTATACCTAAACCCTAAAAATACCCCTGTACCCCAAAACCCAAATCTAGCCCTGTACTCTAAAAATATCCCTGTACCCCAAAACCCAAACCTACCCCTGAATGCTAAAATACCCCTGTACCCCAAAACCTAAACCTACCCCTGAACCCTAAAAATACCCCTGTACCCCAAAACCCAAACCTAGCCCTCAACCATAAAAATAACCATGTACCCCAAAACCCAAACCTACCCGTGAATCCTAAAATACCCCTGTACCCCAAAACCCAAACCTAGCTTTGAACCCTAAAAATACCCCTGTACCCCAAACCCAAACCTAGCCCTGAACCCTTAAAATACCTCTGTACCCCGAAACCCAAACCTACCCCTGAACCCTAAAAATACCCCTATACCCAAAAACCCAAACCTAGCCCAGAACCCTAAAAATACCCCTGTACCCCAAAACCCATACCTATCCCTAAACCCTAAAACGACCCCTGTGCCCCAAAACTATATCTGAACCCTTAAAATACCCAAACACCCCAAAACATATACCTCAGTACCCCAAAACATATACCCCTATACCCATACTTACCTTATCCAAACATTAAAAAAAACATGCTTTTACTATTCATGCATTTACAACGAATTTCGCTGTAAATGTATGTGTGGTAAAAGCATATAAAATGTAATACCATGCGTTATAATGGCATTGCGGAGTCATGGTACTTTCGTAATGAAAGTATGTGGAGTGATGGTATGCGGAAAGAAAGTTGCGGAATAATGGGTGTTTACCCTCCCCCGGTAAGTACATTGGAGGCACGGCGGCCCACATCTCCAGCAACATACTCATATTTTTTCACCACCGATTTGAAAAATGCACAGGTCTCTCTCATTGATGGCCAGCACCGACATACACTTTTAGGCACACCTCCCGCCACAAGTTCTAGAATTGCGAACTTTAGTGCTTGGGAGCTACGTTTGAATCTTGGCATCAGCTCAACATCCTGTGATTCCAGGCAAATCGCTTTGTCTCCCCGTGCCTACCACAAATGAATGTGTTCTTCTGTAATGTAACTTGTGCTCATGCCATGTTGTCGAGTTCGCGTTATATAATATTGCAAGGAAAAATAAAGTAGGGAAACTCGAGTCACACACTACTGAATGCGCACTCTCAAGTGCATCAGCAGTGCACTGTGAATCGGAGCGTTTCACAGGCCTGTCACAGATAAGAAATGCTATCAAAACGAAATCCTACAAAACAATATACTACTGGCCGGCAGCAATTCATACCCGGACAACTGTGGACGGGCTGCTAGTATATATATATATATTCACTGAACAAACCCTAGAGACGTTATAGTTAGAAATTAGCGTTTAAAAAACCTTAGAAATTCACAGAAAAAAACATAGGTTTCAGGGGTGTTATTGTTAGCTGGCCTTTTCACTTGTACACAACCATAGAAATTCCTCAGTTAGAGTTAGTTCTGCTAACTATAACTCGTACACCTGCAATGCACTGCTGGTGATGTCACATATTCCATCATTCATGATATGGTCAGTGACATCACTGATAACATCACTGATGACATCTCAAATGACATCACTGATGACATCACTGATGACATCATCTAGTGAATGTGGTTTAGTTTGAAATTTAAATATGTATTATATATATACCAATCTGTATTGAAGATTGAGTGGATATATAACTGTGGATGGAGGATTTAGTAGCTGTCTGATTATCTGTTTAAGTGAGTAATTAAAAGTGTCTCACTTAATACATGGATTAGTAGCTGGACTGTGTGAATGTGTGCATCACTGTCTCTGTTGTTGTATAACATGCTGCATCAGTTGTTCACTAACTACTTGAGTGTGTAAATTAGTTGGGTGAGTATTTATATGGGACACTGAGTTTGTGTGTGGTTTGGTGGGGTGTGTGTAACTCTATGCATAGATGTGTGAATGGTTAATTTTTGTATTTGTATTTGTAATTACATTTATAAGGCGCTCAGCTACCCACATGGGGTCTCCCGGCGCCGCTTGAGATAGCACTGAGGTGAATCCAGCAGTTGTCATTGAGGGAAGAGCCAGGTTTTAAGATCTCTGCGAAATTTCGTCAAGGATGGCTCGAGTTTCAGCGTGACTGGGAGAGAATTCCACAGCCTGGGAGCCAAACAAGAGAAGGAGCGTCCG
Source organism: Lissotriton vulgaris (assembly GCF_964263255.1). Lineage (NCBI taxonomy): Eukaryota > Metazoa > Chordata > Amphibia > Caudata > Salamandridae > Lissotriton > Lissotriton vulgaris. Next base: position 1,634,377,663 of record NC_141693.1, on the reverse strand, counting down.
CCCATTCTCATCAATTTGAAACGTGGAATCAGAAAGTTCCCTTGAGATGAGAATCTGAGAAGGCGAGATGGGGAGTATTGTTGGACAAGAGACTGGAGGTATGCAGGAGCTAACCCCTGCTTGATCTTATACATAAAGCAGAGAGCCTTAAATTTGACTCGGCTTTCAATGCAGAGCCAGTGTAAGTCTTTAAGAAAGGGGGAGATGGAAGATCTCCACGGGACCTTACATAAAAGGCGTACGGCCTAGTTTTGGACAAGCTGGAATTTCCTCTGGATCTCCGCGGTAACTCCAAGGTAAAGTACATTGCCGTAGTCCAGGCGAGAGGTGACCAAAGCCTGGACCACAGTGTGCCTTGTCAAGTCAGGCAGCATCCAGAGGATTTTCCGAAGCCACCCTAAGATGGAGAAACAGGTGGCCGCCACTCTGACCACTTGGTGCCGCATGGAGAGCGAATCATCCAGAACAAAGCCAAGATTTCGTACCTGCGCAACAGGAAGGGGTGGAGGGCCCATTTTCGGCTTCCAATGGTGGGGGCCCCAAAGATGCTTATGCTTTCCCAGAATAACCACCTCCGTCTTGTCTCCATTCAATTTTAGGAGGTTTGTCTGCATCCACTCCGCCACTCGGCTGAGCCCCTGTATAGGTTTAAGAGTGCATGTGGAAACAGTTGTTTGGTTGACTGAGTGTATTTATTTGTGTGTTCGTGAGCGAATATATGTTTTAGTTGTACATCTTCAACAAAGTAAAAAAATAAAAGGCATAGTATGTGAGAGTTGGTGTATATAAATAAGTGTATGTAAGAGTCAGTGATTGAGAGAGTAACTATATGAATGAGTGTATAATTGTAATGGTGATTTTTTAACATATTAACTATGAGTTACTATGTGTTTGAAATAAATGAGGTGTTGTGTGTATAATTGTGTAAGTGAGTAAATGTAAATGTGGTTAATTGTTTTCATGAGTGGGAAGGATGACTGCATACCTGACTAAGATGACTGCTGATGTGTCAATGTCTATATGTGTATAAGTGCATTTGATAGTGTTCTATTAATTAATGACTGCATGTATAAGTGATTCTGTTGTTGAATGGTTAGTTGTGTGTGTAGTAAGCATGGGCGAATTTTGCGACTCTGGCGTTCGCGAATTTTGCGAATTTGCGAACTCGCAATCCGCAAAATCCGCGAATTCTCACGAATTTGCGGATTTTTTTTTGTGTTCGCAAGGATTTCTGCCAGTTCGCAAGGATTTCTGCCAGTTCGCGAGGGTTTTGTACCAGTTCGCAATTGCAAACTTACATGTCGGCTCGCAACGGTCACGATTATGTTGTTTCTACGTCTGGTTCATCAACACAGGTTCCCAGAACCCTCTGTTTCACCCCTGCCACCCTCTGTTTCACCCATGCCATCCTCTGGTACATCAATGCCACCCTCTGGTTCATCATCACTGTAGATTATGGGGGGAAAAAGCAAGCACACCTGCCTGCTTCAACTGACATGAATTAATTTGGGGTTGATTTATTAATGTGCCACTGTTTTAAAATTCCAGTCTGGCACCTGCTTCCTTATCTGTAATTTGCTTTCTGTTGCAGTGCAATTTTTTTTTCCAGGACCTTTGTGGCCTACTTGTAGCTATTCTATGAGCCTGCTGTGAGGGTCAGAGCAGGGTCATATAATTGATGCAACTAGCAACTGAACTCTGGAGGGGCCCTTGTCAGGAAGCACTACAGGGAATGGTTACTATGATGAGTTTGAACTTTTGAACCTGCTGAATGCTTTTTTTGTGTTCGCAAGGAATTCTGCCAGTTCGCAAGGATTTCTGCCAGTTCGCGAGGGTTTTGTACCAGTTCGCAATTGCGAACTTACATGTCGGCTCGCAGCGGTCACGATTATGTTGTTTCTACGTCTGGTTCATCATCACAGGTTCCCAGAACCCTCTGTTTCACCCCTGCCACCCTCTGCTTCATCCATGCCATCCTCTGGTACATCAATGCCACCCTCTGGTTCATCATCACTGTAGATTATGGGGGGAAGAAGCAAGCACACCTGCCTGCTTTAACTGACATGAAATAATTTGGGGTTGATTTATTAATGTGTAACTGTTTTAAAATTCTAGTCTGGCACCTGCTTCCTTATCTGTAATTTGCTTTCTGTTGTAGTGCAATTTTTTTTCCAGGACCTTTGTGGCCTACTTATAGCTATTCTATGAGCCTGCTGTGAGGGTCAGAGCAGGGTCATATAATTGTTGCAACTAGCAACTGAACTCTGGAGGGGCCCTTGTCAGGAAGCACTACAGGGAATGGTTACTAATGATGAGTTTGAACTTTTGAACCTGCTGAATGCTTTTTTTGTGTACGCAAGGATTTCTGCCGGTTAGCAAGGATTTCTGCCAGTTCGCGAGGGTTTTGTACCAGTTCGCAATTGCGAACTTACACCGCACGCAGCAAAATTGTATCACCAAGAAAAAAAATCCGCTGCGTGCGAATTTGCGGATTTTGCGGGAAATTCGCGGATCTCGCGGATTGCGAATTTACCGAAAATCTGCAAAATCCGCGAGCATAACGGATTTTCCGCCCATGCTTAGTGTGTAGACTTAGGAATCAGTGAGTGGGTAAGTAGTAACTGGTATTGGTGTGTCAATGGTTTCAAATTTATGGTACTCTGTACTTTACAGTGAGTGATGAAAGGTTATACTAGTGTATGATGAGGTGTATCAGATTGTCACATGGATGATGTCATCAGTGATGTAATTTGAGATGTCATTAGTGATGTCACTGACCATGTCGTGAATGGTGTAATATGTGACATCATCAGCAGTGCATTGCAGGCGCCCGAGTTATTGTTAGAAGAACTAACTGTAACGTAGGAATTTCTTTGGTTTGGTACTAGTGAAATGTCCAGCTAACTATAACACCCCTGAAACCTGTTTTTTTCTGCGAATTTCTAAGGTTTTTTAAATGCTAATTTCTAACTATAACGTCTCTGAAACCTATGGTTTTTTCAGTGAATTTCAAAGGATTTTTAAATGCTCATTTTTAAGTGTAATAGTAGTTATACCTATTTTTTGTACTGATTTTCTACAGTTTTTTAACTTTTTATTTATAAATATTTTATTCATTAAATAACATTATATATTTTCCTGAAAATTGCAAAAACAGAATAAAAACAAATCAAACTGAAATATTGTTTAATTTTTTTGTAGTATTTTTTTTCATTTTAATATACTTATATTTTGTTTTTTTCCAAATCTTTTTCGAAGTAGCGCACCCAAAGCGTACACATCATGGTGAGTGCGCGGATTCTAGTCGCCATTTTAGAAAAGTCACAAAGGATCCGTGTATGGTGTGCGACGGCTGCGTGTTTTTCAGTTACATCATATGTATTTAATATTACATGATGTGCGCGATTGGTATGCGACCAGTCGGCGACTCCTGTTCCCGCACAGTCGTGACACATGAGCATTATGGTATGCGACGCTTGCGTGGTGGCGGGTCCTGCGTGACATCATATAGGTGCTGGGGCGCGCTGGATGCGTGACTGCCGCAAAAAAAAATCATGTTCTAAAATGATATGTATGTATCTTTAATATACATCTTAGGGCAAGAGATTATCTAAGATATTCATACAAATAATATATTTGTTCTTATAATAAACTTATATTATTTTTAAATATATTTTCGCGAAGTTGCGTCGGATGCGTGCTTTGTGAGCGCAGAGTGCGCAGATCCCATGTGACCTCAAAAAAAAGATTTTAATGGTTCATAACATTTCCCACTGTAATTATTGAAGGACCCCGACCCATTTTATTCATTCTTGTTGGAGCATCTTTAGAGAGGCATCTCTTTTCTGACAAGAACCTTTTTTGCTTGTTTCAAAATGGCATCTGGACAGCAGCAGCAGCAGGAAGTGTCTTCTGAAGAAGAATTCGTGCAGGAGGCAAGAAAGTAAATGCAAGAAAGGCGATGTGCAAAATTTGTGACCGAGTCCTGTCAAGAGGCAGCGAAAAAAAAATACTCTTGTGGCACTGCTTCTATGTACAAGCCTTTCTGGACCACACATCCTCTCAATTCAATCTTGCTCAGGAGGAAATGAAGCGAGCTGCTTTGAACCCCTCACCTGCTGTGGCAAGTACTTCTGGAGCGTCCTCAGGATCACCTGCAATGGACATTAGGCCAGAATTCACCTTTCTCGAGCAACACTGCGTGAAGTGCAAGAAACTTATATGCTTCAGTGAGCAGTCAGTGGATGCAGTTTGTGCTGAGCAACGCAACCATCTTTGTTAGTTTTTTTGTTTTTGGAATGATAAGCAATTCTAAAAGTTTCCTTTGTTATTTGTTCTTTGTTTGTTCATTTTTTGAAAAAACACCCAAAAAATAAAAAAATGTTCAAAAAAAAATACAAAAGAAAAAAGAAGGAAAAAAAAGTTGTCATCAGAACTACCTTATCTGGTTAAAGAAAGAACTATAATTACAAGGTTTAGTGTGAAAGTTTGGTTGAATATATGTATACAGATGATTGACTGAAAGAATGCATTAGTAGTGCATGGTGAATTTTTAGGTGATGATTTATGAGGAAGTACTGCAGTGTGACACTGCAAGCTCTTTAGCTGCACTGCAATGTGGCACTTCCGAAGCACAGGAATATTACATATATACATGAATATGTTGCAACTCTGCGCTTCCCTCTGCACTGCTGCACAAACTGCAGGCATGTGGTGACACAGGCACCTTTGCACTATGGTGCAAGGATGTCTGTGTCGTGCGGAGATTGTTTTTGTGAAGGAAGGGACACCTTCCTGTACCTTCCTGCACAAAAACAATCAGTAAAGGCATTTCCTCTTTCATTGTATGCTGTGGAGTGCAGCATGCATTGAAAGAAGAAAAAATGAGGAGAAATGAAAACAATTCTCCTCGTTGCGCCTTGCTATACCAACTCTAGGATGGCAGAGCATTCGCACTCAGCTCCAGATTGACGATTTCTCATAACTCTCGAGTTGTGTCTTGTTCTATGGGTGTTGCGTGAGAATACCCACAGCAACACCTATGGAACACCCCTTCAACACAAATTTCTGTGTATGAAGGGGTCATATTTACAAAGAGAGGAAAAACCATGCAGGGTGGCTTTTCCTCTCCTTGTAAATATGAAGGAGTGCCTGGCGCCATCACTATGTTACAGAAAGGGACGTACTGGTGGCGCAGGGTGTTTGTAAATCTTCCCCTATAAGTGCTTAGGTATTGGCAGACTGATACAATAAGAACATAGTGCTGGATTGAAGAATTGCATGAGACTATCAGGAGGTATCCTACGCTACATGGGTACTACTTCAGTATTTAATGGAGTGGACCAAAAGTATGTATCTGCTTAGAGATTTGTAGGGATTATGCACATAATATTTGATGTATACTTGTGTTGGTGCCTAGGTCATTTTATAAGAATGCCACTAGTAATTGGAATGATGACAGTGCTGCAAACAGAGTGAATACTTAATTTATAAGTGCTTACGTACTGGGGGAGTGATAGGATAAGTAGATAGTGGTAGATAAGTGATTAAAGAAGTGCATGGGACAGACTGGGCGATTCCTACACAGCATGAGTACTAACTGGGTATTTAGACAAGTGTATCAACAGTATGTGGCTAGTTACAGATCTGCTTGGATAGTGCACAAAATATTATAGCTGTACTTGTGATAGTAGCTAGGCCATTCCATAAGTTAATGACTAGTAACTAGAATAATTACATTATTACAAACAGAGTGTATAGTGAATTTATAAGTGCTTAGGTATTGGTGGAGTAATAGAATAAGTAGATAGTGCTGGATGGGTGATTGGAGGAATGCATGGGACAGACACTGCATAGGTACTAACTGGGTATTTAGAAGAGCTTTTCAATAGTTTGTAGCTGGTTAGAGGTGCGCATGCATAGTGTACAAAATATTGTACCTGCACTTGTGTTAGTGACTACGCCATTCCTTAAGTATACGACTAATAACTGGAGTAATTTCAGTGTTGCAAAGAAAGTGCGTGCTGAATTTATAAGTGCTTAGGTATTGGTGGAGTGATAGGATACGTAGATTGTGCTGGATGGGTGAATAGAGAAGTGCATGGGACAGACAGAAGGATTCCTAGACTGCATAGTTACTAACTGGATATTTAAAAGAGCGTATCAATAGTATGTAGTTGGTTAGAGGTCTGCATGCATAATGCACAGAATATTGTAGCTGTATACTAGTATTGGTGTGTCAATGGTTTTGAGAATGGTAGTCTGTATTTTAGGGTGTGAGGAGGTGCATCAGATGATCACGTGGATGATGTCATCAGTGATGTCATTTGAGATGTCATCAGTGATGCCATCCATGATGTCACTGACCATGTCATGAGTGATGTAATATGTGACGTCATCAGCAGTTCATTACGGGGACGCAAGTTATAGTTAGCACAACTAACTATAACGGCCGAATGTCTCTTGTTTTGTACTAGTGAAATGTCCAACTAGCTATGACAATCATGAAACCTATGTTTTTTTCAGTGAATTTCTGAGGTTTTTTAAATGCTAACATCAACATAACCAATGGACTACACATTACTTTAAAGTTAAAGGCTATCGGCCATATTCATCTGACCACGTTACGTATTATAATGGTTCTTGCACGAAAGAAAAGAAAAAAAAGGGGTGTTAATATACACACACTACCCCTAAATAAAGTTCTAGCGATTATAGTTCCATTCCATTCACAGCTCATTTGAGATGTCATGAGTGATGTCGTGAGTGATGTAACTGGCCATGTCATGAATGATGTAATGTCTGAGGTCATTAGCAGTACATTGTGGGGGCATAAGTTATAGTTAGTTCGGGTAACTATAACTGCTGAATGTCAAAGGTAATGTATGAATGAATTTTGAGTCTAACTACACCTTGCCTGTAATCTTTGTTTTTTTCAGCAGATTTTTAGTTTTTTTTACCGTTAAGTAAGATGCATATCACAATGGATAGTGGGAGGTTGGAAGCAAGGCCTGGCATTGTGCTGCCCCCACCCAAGCTTGCTGCTCCTGCCTTCCCTCCTCCTAGCCATCCATTGTCCAAGTCCATGTCCCTGCTCCCTTATTAAAGCCCTGTGTGGCCGTTGTTCTGCCACTTGTGTGATGTAATCAATGCTCGTGTAAAGAACTCCAATACCTGACATGTCTGCACTATAGAAAACTGCAACAACACAAAAAATAATAAGTGTTTTGCACACTTCTGTCATTGGGCTACATGTGGGCTACATCTGGGTGATATTTGTGATACATTTGGGCTCTTTTGTCTCTGGTGGCCATCTTGGGAGATTTATTTGTTATGAAGTTTCCTATTTTTCTCATTTACTGCAGTCTCCTCAGTAGGAAATGCTTTCAGTTTTTTACGTTGATTCCATCAAGAAGGTATTCAGATATGTCACACATTTGCCATAAATTCTGAATGTTAGCACTCTAGTTGCTCATTACATCACTGTAGTAAAGCTACTACTCACCACAGAAGTCTGCTGTTGGTATTAAAAGTGCATATTTCATTCTGCATGTCAGAATTTGTTAATAAAATAGAAGAAGATTTGAGAAGTCACTCAAAATGTGCCCTAATTTTTCTTTCTTCAGCACTAATCATAATTTCTATGGCACAATGAACCCCCTTCATTGTGTTCCTTTTTAAATTAAATGTTTTAAGAGTTACCACTTTATTCCAATCAAGATGGTTTCAGGTGTGCAATATGTTTGTCTCTAGTTGTTCTTTAGAACACTCTGGGAAGCTGCAGTAGAACACAAAGGAATCAATTGACAGTCTCTGCCCTGTTTGGATGTACATGTTTTACTGAGAATGTCAGACTTCATTCTCACATGGCTGAGAAAGATAATGTGAATTTACAGAAAATATGCTCTGTTTAGTTTATAGATCTACTTCCAAACCTCTGTGGGAAAAGCATGAGAAAATAGTTTTCTCTCAAACATGATTCATGATATCCCAGCAGAAGACTTTTTCACAAGGTAAAATCACATGAGGATGAATCCAAGATTGCGTGCGCGGTCGGTGGGTGTCGGTACTGTCTCGCAGAGTTACATCTGTGTTGCATGGTGAGCCAGGCGAGTTTTCTGGAGTATCTGTAGGCTGAGAAGTGGGTTCAAGAGAGTCCTAATCAGTTTGTATGATCATCCATGTAACAGTGGCTGCTAGCTGGGGACTTGCAAGCCATGTGAGTACCCTAGGAGACTTCTGTCTGGCCTAGAGGCATTTCGGAAGATGTAATCCTGGGTGAAAACAACAATCTCCTCCTCCTTCTTGAAATGTGAAAGTCACACATTCTCCTACCCATCATTGCTTATCAAAGGTAAGGCATGATTATCAGGCACTTCATCCACACAAGACAAAAGAAAAGGGTAATACAGTGAGTACATTTGACTTTACTGAATGTATATAAGCATAAAATAGAGATGCTGTAGAATATTTGAAAGCTATAGGTGACACTTTATCATAGAGAAATGATGCATTATAACAATATGTCAGTTTGATTATTGTTTTTTTACATGGCACAATTTTTTTATAAATAATATCTTCCCTGCACGTACCACAGGTGGTTTCTGAATTGATTAAATTAATTTGGCAAGTGATTGATTGATGCAGTAACAGCCAAGAGTAGGGCATGGTGTTACACATAAAAAAGGAAGGCCTCTGTATGGAAAGACGAGACATACTATCCAATGAATTTAATGAGATGGATGAAATGCCTGGAATGATTTTCAGGTGAATGTTTTTTTTCATTGTCCTGTAAGCCAGTCCATACACTTTTACCTATGTAATAATTATCATCCCGTGTTTATCAACAACACAATAATGGTTAACAAGTCTTCATTCTCAATCACAATAATTAAAAAGGTTATTTTGATGTAGTTTTTTTTTAAGTGTTCTACAATTTGTTATGTTTTTTAATTATCTATATTTCCAATAAACCCTTTTTATTAACTAAGGGCCTACGAGTTTGGCAGTTGGGATACTCTGTCACAAATGTGACGGATATCCCATCCACTGTATTACAAGTTCAATGGGGCATACTGAATGTGGGAAGGTGGTTCTCTATATAAAATAATATAATATAATATAAAATAATATAGCATAATATACTATAATACAATATAATATAATATAATATAATATAATATAATATAATATAATATAATATAATATGTTATAAAATAAAATATAATATAATATAATATAATATAATATAATATAATATAATATAATATAATATAATATAATATAATATAATATAATATAATATATCAAAATGAAGTGTAGAGTGCATAGAGTCCAGTGGATCTCCAGAGGCTTCACAGAGGCTAAAGTAGATAATGCTAATGCTCTCTTTTGTGGTAGTGTGGGCAAGCAGTTAGACTTATCAGAGGACAGTGTTATGCATTTATTGTACAAACACAGGCCCAAACAATGAAACAAGCACTCAATGACTAAATCCCAGACCAATTTATTAAAATAATTCTTGGTTATATTTATTTTGTAGAACCACAGAACTTTGTCATAGATAACAACTTTTTCAATAGAAAGACTTTTCTGTTTCAAAATTAGACACAGTGCAATTTTAAGACTTTGCAATGTTAACCTATGGTAGGAAGAAAACACTCAACATGCATTGAGATAACATCGACTTACAAGACCAGTCTTCACATGTTAGGTCAGAATTGGGCAAGGTTCAGTTCAGCACCAACAGTGCACAACCAGCAGCAAAGGGGCGGGCAGGTGCAGTGTGCAAATTCGAAGTTGGGTGCCCAATGCAAATCAATGAGGATTAGAGACAATAGATCAGAGGCTGCTTACAGGTGAGTAGCAGCGGCTTGGGGGACCAGACTCCAGGGGTTGCAGCAATCACTAAACGGGGCCCAAAGCAGCACCAACACTACACCACCAGCGGCACAGGGGCGATCGTGTGCTGGGTGTCTACACAGCGCAGGGTCCCCATTGCTAGGCAATGGAGAATGGTCAAATTGAACAAGGGCTGCAGGCTCTGGCCAGGATGCCTGTCGAAGGATACCAGCAGCTGCAAAGGTGATTTACAATGCTCATGGATGTAGGGACACCTTTTTTCCTCTTCACCAAGGCCCAGGACACAGTGAAATTTTCAAACTTTGCAATGTTAATCTATGGGACGAAGAAAACATTCAGCATAGGTATAACATTGACTTACAAGACCGGTCTTTGGAAGTTAAGGTCAGGATTGGGCAAGGTTCAGTTTAGCACCAACAGTGCACCACCAGCGGCACAGAGGTGGCAGGGTGCAGGGTGCAAAATCTGAATTCGGGAGCCCAATGCAAATCAGTGGGGATTGGGGACAATCGGTCTGGAGCTGCTTACAGGTGAGTAGCAGCAGCTTGGGGGGGGGGGTGCTGTCTCCAGGGGTTGAAGCAAGCACTGGATGGGGCCCAAAGCAGCACCAACACTACACCACCAGCAGCACCATGTGCAGGGTGCCAACCTAGCATCGGGTGCCCAATGGAAGGCAATGGAGAATGGCCAAATTGAACACAGGCTGCAGGCTCAGGCCAGGAGGCTGGTTGAAGGAAACCAACAGCTGCAGAGGTAATTTGTGATGCTCGGGGCTATAGGGACACCTCTTGTCCTCTTCACCAAGGACCAGGATAGACAAATGCAGGGGTGCCTTTTGGTGTTGGAAATAACTTACAGGAGAAGGTCGCTGTTGAGGGGGTTTCCGTGCAGAGGCTGTAGGCAATGTTGAGGAGTCCAGGAGAGGACAGCTCATGGTGGACCCAGGCTCTGGAGTGCTGGGGAACCTTTTTGGAACTAGTGAGCCACTTGGACTTGGGCCAGAGGCGTCCGGTGGAGAGGTGTAACTTGGGGCAGGCTTTGCAGTTCTTCAGGTCACAGATTCTTTACTTTGAAGATAGTTGCTTGGTTAACAGGTCCGCTGTTCTCTAGAGTCTTGATCTTTGTCAAATGCAGGCAGTCCCCGTAAGGCTTTGGAGATCGCTAGTATGCAGTAAAGGTCATGTTTTGACTTAGGATTATCAAGGGCTGCAGACAGGCAGGTAGGACTGGGGCAAAGTCAGTTGGTGACTGCAGTCTTCTCTATTGGTTCGACTCTGTAGTGTCCAGTTCTTCAGGGCTCAGGTGGGCCACCTAAATACTACATTTAGGGGCATTTAAGGGGAGTGCCAGGCAGTAGCCAATGGGCTACTTAGCTTCATGGTAACTACACCTCTAAATGCTCACCCCACGTGGAGGTGGGCATATCCCTGATCCTGATTGTAGGAGTCCCACCATCTTTAAGATGGTGAGGATCGAAAAGGGTACTTCACCTCATCTCCAGCACCTGAGGGACGGAGTTGCCAGATATTCTTCCTATATTTCCCGCCTATCCTCCCAACAAAAAGGGGGCGAGGACAAAAAGGGGGCCTGTTAACAGGAGAGGCTGGAGTCACATTACGAAGCTGGCAAGGCCTTTGAAGCTCCCACCACGGAAGGCTCTTCCTGACCCGGGGAGGTGTGAATACCTCTACCCAGGAAAGGCACTCTTCTCGGCCTCAGAGTCTGCAGGCATTCTCCCCATGAGGTCAGAACGCTGTCAGGTGGTAGCAGGCTGTCTCAGGCCAGTCGGTGACCACACTAAGGATTAGTTTCAGGGGACCCCTCTAAGTGGTCCTCTGTGTGCACTTTGTAATAAACCTGACACAGGAATCATTGCAGGTGTATTATGCTGAGATATTTCAGTGAAGCAATCATAGAGCTAGGGAACTCATAAAGATGAGTGTCCAGCCCATGTACTTACTATGACTTCCCTAGTCACTTACAATATCCAGCAATCAGCAAGGATATTGCAGGAGCATATCTGCTCATGCAAATATGCCCTCAGAGGAGATATAGTTCACCATGCCTTAGGGCTAAGGCCTGTTAAAGGGACGTCTTACCGATATCTCATGCAGAGTCTTTGGGCATGGCACACCAGGATGTGTGCCATGTTGACTCTTCAGTTTTGTCTGCATCAAGACATACAGGCTGCAGTGGCAGTGTGCATGTGTTTGGTTAGGTGTACTTTAGGGTGGCACAATTTGTGCTGCAGCCCACAGGGACCCTCTATAACCACATGGCCCTTGGTACTACTGGTAACTTTTACAAGCGACTTCTATGGGAATCTAAAGTGATGTAATTTGTGGAAACAAAAGGCACAGTTTAGGGACGGAGATCTAGCTCATGGGACCTGGTTGGCAGGGATCAAAATAAAGAAACACATTTCTGTCTTCCGCCACAAGCTCCTCACTTTCCTTTATGCACACTTCCAGGGCAGGAAGCAGGAAGCACCCGGCTCCCAGCCTCACAACGCTGCAGTACAGCGTTGTGATTGGTCTGAGCACCTTGGATTGGTGTTCAGCCAGAGAATGGGAGGCTGGCATGTTCACCATGTAATGCAACCTGCATGGAGAACATGCAAAGTGTGCATGGTGGTTTGACCGGCCCAAGACAGCTGACCAAAGCGTCCAGCACACTTGGAGCGGGTAACCGGCTCCTCCCCTGCTCTGTGAGGATGGAAGGCCAGCGCCCAGTTGACCAAGGGGAAAAATAAAATGATAAAAACAGTGAGTTTGCTCAGTGGGGCGACACTCCTCCACCTCAGCGTAGGAGCTGCCACTGCCAACACAGCCTTCCTGTTTGGAGGCAGGCAGGCAGCCATTGTGTGTGGCAAACGTGTTTTATAAAAGGATAACCAGGAGCCATCCTTTGACACCGCTCCCCATTCACAAGCAGAAACGTTCATAAATCTGCATCATAGACCCAAGCATGAGTAGGGGGTACCAGTTCATGGATCCTGAGCTGGATGTCCTCACTGAGGATGTGTAAAGATACAAAAACTGTCTGATGGGCTATCACATGTTAAAAACATTAGCAATAATGAGAACATGTCTGTGGCGCAAGATAACCAACAGCAGCTATACTGTATTTATGTAATGCTGAGGATGTTAAAAAGAGGTTCCAAAATGTAAACTTTTAAAAACGTTTTGCCTTGATCCTCCCCATTTTTTGACTGATTCTGGTGGTTACTGACTCCGAGAGTGCCCTAGGCTATGCTAACCCGGCCGAGGGCTAGTGCTCTGTCCTCTAAAAGCCATATTGTAATTGGTATAATTCTAATTGGCCAAGACAACCTAACTGTAAGTCCCTAGTTATGGTAGTGCATGTAGGTTTAGAGACCCTAGTGGACTTAATGCACTTGAGTGTGTATTGCTATGGTGTATGGTGTCATTTAAAAGCCAGGCCTTCCTTGCAGGCTGGTGTTAAAATAAAATGATGTAAAATTTCTACTTTAGACTTAAAAGTACTTCCAAAGTCAAAACTACCTGTTTATTAAATATACGTCGCTCCTAATGTCTGTCCTAGGGGCCCTAAGGGGAGGGAGCATTGCTATAAAAAGCAGCGACACTATAAAATATGTTTTATATGCCCTGGTAGGGAAAAACAGTCAAAGTTGTGTTTGTCTATTGTTGTGCTACTAGCCCCATAGGGTATCATGGGATGGCTTTATTAAATGTAATAAAGTCTTTTTTTTTTGCTTTGGAGCTAGCTTGCAACATCATTCAAAGAATCAAAATCGTGGTTACAATAAATCCCAAAACTTACGGGCTTGGATTTCTTATAACTATTACAAGAAATTAGTTTTAGCACTTACTATCCTTAAGTTGCCTAAAGCAGCCATGTAGCAGCTTCTTCTGATTTGTCAGCCTTTGACAGCCTGAGGTAAGCTGCTTCCTGAGTAGGTTTGAAGTGGCCTTTGGCTGAAATCATACAGCCATTTCGTGGGAGGAGATTTGATTCCTGTAGAGAGATGTAGGGGGCTGTGAGATGAGCTGGACTTCAAAGGAAGTAGAACAGTTGTCAAGGACCTAGCCAAGCCCCCACTTCCTTGATCAGCTAAATGGTAGTCCCTATAATTAGATTAGGAAGGGGGCTGATATGGGAATGTACTGAGTTGTTTGCCACACCCCTGGGTGGGGGTAAATAGGCACATACCAAAGAGCTATTTTCACCATTTTTATTTTTGGAGAGCAGTGAATTCTGGGTCACAAATATGCCAAACTTTGCAGGAAGTGGTCAAAGAAGAGGGGCATAACTTTAGTTAGTTAGTTACTGCACCCATCTGCAAGTGGATGTGTGGGGGTCCATAGTATCCTTCTGTCCCAGAGAGCTGCTTTCAGTGGGCACACTGACAGACCTTTTATGTGCTATAATATCCCTGCACCCGCTGAGATCTTCTCTGCCTATGTGCTCACATGTATAATACGGAGCAGGTACAAGTGGCAAAGGGATTCCCTCATTTGCATGGGGCCTGCCCCCATGCAAATGAGGGAACACCCTCTTGAGAAAGAGCTGGCGCTGCATGTGCGCCAACGCTTTCAGTATTACAGAAGGGGCCGCACAAGCGTTTGCTGTCCTTCTGTAATACCAATGTGCCAGGGGGGTGCGCAAAGAAGGTGCAAATATCCGTTGTGTCCCCAGGGCACTTTGTGTAAAATGGCCCCTGATCCCAACAGGTACAATTGGAAGAAGTCACGTGCAATCCCAAAGAGATAATCACCCAAGTTGACCAGTTGCAAATGGATTTGTCCTGGACAGTGCAGGTGCATTGTGGAAAATTGAGCAATCCAGAGTCCCTGAGCCCCTGGACTGAGCTAGTGGATACTTATTTCCCCCCAAAGGAACCAAGAACCTACAAGAGCTGAAAAGAAAGATACTTTCTGCAAGGTTTTGCAGAAAAGCTCCTGGAAGAGACTGGCTGGACGTTGTGAGTCAAGCCACAAATCAACCTGACCACGTTGTTTTGTCCCGTTGAAAACTCTGGAGCTCCTCGTTATCGACATTGAGGACAAAGACTTCCAGAGGTTCACTGAGGCATCGTGCTGCAGCAAGCTACCATTGTCAAATCAAACTTTGGGTCTGAGAAACTTGAGGACCTGCCGACGAACCCTTCGAAGAAAGAAAAGCTCCAAGAAAAAGACTGAGTCTGAAGGTAAAAGTTTTGACCTAGCACTCAGTCTAATTCGCCTGCGCCCCATCATGATTGGCCTAAAACTTTGACTTTGTAACAGTCCAGAATGACCAGATGGCCGCGAGTGATACTTTAAGCTTTTTGGTGCTAGAATGCACAATTTTTGATTTGATCTTTATAAATTAATATCTCTTGTTCCCTACAATGAATTTTCATACTTTTACTATGTCATTATAAAGATAAACATATTCGATATTTTTATAAATTGGTTTTGGATTTTCAAGGTGTTGTTTGCTTTACTTATCCACTGTTTTGGTGATATTAAATGCTTTACACATAACCTGTCTCCTTAGTTAAACCTGACTGCTTGTTGAGCAAGGATTAATTTATTGAGAAGACTGGACCTATTAGTGATTGTGGTGTTATTACTAGCTGAAGGAGAATACCCCAAGCTACTAATAATTCACTTTCCTACAGTGGGTTCATGAACAAGTCACCAAGCACAAGCACAAAAGGATGGCTACTGATGGTGGTTCTCTATTGCTCTTCCTTAAGCTGTGGGAAGAAAAAAATCATGAGCATCTGTGGCATATCTAGAGTAGAAGACAAGTGGAGCACGCAAGGTTGGAGGACTCAGTGTAAGAATCATGAGTAGAGTGGGTGGAGGCATGAATGTGTATGTGTGCCTTATTAATCCTGACAGCTTTGGTGGGGTCTTCCCCAAAACGTTTTGCCTTCTCCTATCATGTTTGCTGGAATTCATTTTGTTGGGTTTAGGACTCCCTGCATTTTACCACTGCTAACAAGAGCTAAAGTGGTTGTGCTCAATCCTGAAAACATGGTAAAACTGGCTTACGCCTAAACAGCACATTTAACTTACTTAGTGTCACTAGATGTACACAAGGCCTGTAAATTAAATGCTGCTAGTTAGTGGGCCTGCAGTGCTTACTGCGACACCCACTTAAGTAGCCCTTTAAAACATTGTTCAGGCCTTGCCATAGCAGCTTGTGTGCAGTTTTGAACAACCAATTCGACCTGGCAAAATAAACAATTTTCCTGGCCTATACCTCCTTTCTTAAAACATATAAGTCGTGAAAGTCATCCCTAATTTGTTTGTTACTACTGTGAGGCCTTAATCTCCCATTGGATTACATGATATTAGCCTATTACATTTCATAAATTCTAACATTTTAATAGAGAACAGGCAACAATTTCATGTTTGGTCCCAATTGAATTGTAACCTACCATTCTCTTTAATGATAAAGTTGGATTTGAAGTCATAATTCTGAAAATACCACTTTTAGAAAGTTGACAATTTCTTGTCCTAACCATTTTGTGCCTACAGCCTGTGAACTAGGTCGGGTCACTTGACTATGAATATTTGGCAGCTTGCCTTTGTAAATTCCTCCGAGTCATTGAGACAAAGGGGACCAGAGGTTGTCAGGATGGGGAAACCTGCCAGAATGGGTGGGGCGGAGTTGTTCCCTGTCCTACTTACATTTCAAAAGTGCCTCCAGAACATTCACAAAGGAATCTGAAAGCAGCCTTTTGGCACCCTACACCACTTGGAGCCTGGACAGTGAAAGGAAATTCACTTTTACAACCATATGTGGGGTGTAGTCTAAACGTTTCTCCCCTTTGAAGGTTGACACCAGGTATAAACATTGGACTTACTGAGTTACTTTTCAGGACACTCCTTTACTTGTGGAGAACTCCCAGAAGGACTGCCTTGTACTTCAAAGGACTGCTCTTCTGCTTGAGGTGTGCTTTGTACCTCAGAAGACTGCCCTTCTGCTACCGGAGGGCTGCCCAGCTGCTCGAAAAGCCTGCACGGTACCCTTGGTGGTCTGCCCTGCTGCTTGAGGCTTGCCTTGCTGCTTGACCACAGGGCTATCAGAGTGACTCCAAGGGCTAGTTGGCCGGCCTCGGGTGTGAGCTACAGGGACATACCATGATCAAGAGACCTTGAACCCTCACCTGACCTCTGTCTGGAGTGAGTCCTGACCACCCCCGAAGTGGTGCACAACAAGCCCAGGACCCTTAGACGTGATGCTAAAGATTCTTCTCCAGCCAAAAACTCCTACATCCACCCGGATATCTCCATTGCAACACCAAACAGCTACAAGATAAAATACTGTGATGACACCAACTGACAAACTGGATGCATCGCCATCATACAAAAAGAATCAATCACCTGCACCAACACCAATGACGAAACCAAGCCGATCATGGAACACATGAACTACTAGCTCTGCAACGACAACAAAACCGTCATCAAAGGCTTGCTCGCCTACAGACCCCCAGGACCACTAACCAGCCTCAGTGACGCCATCATGTAATCATCACCCCACACCCGGGAGACCTCAACTTCCACCTGGATGACCCCACTGACACCAACTCCACCAACCTCATAGATCAACTGGACAACATCAGGCTCAAGCAACTGGTCATAGACTCCATGCCCATAGCAGCACACACACTGAACACCCTCTTCACGTCCAGAAACACAATCAGGTAGAGTCAGACCACTGTTATGTAGTTAGCACTCATCCATTGGATCTGCACATTTGTTGGACAACATAAACTAGGGGCTTGGTGTTTAGACTGATTCCCGCATGATATGTTGGCCTAAAGACCAGCTGGCTCACAGTATTACTGTAAGCCCCCCTAACCTTACCAGGGAACAAATGGTTTCTGGCAACCACTGAATAGGACAACCCTGACCCCTCAGGGATCCTGGAAACAGTACATAACCTTTCACTCAGTCACTCGTGCTCGCTTTTCCCAGAGAATTATACCGAGAATACACAGTTTGATGTTTTCAATAAGTTTATTAAGCCAACGTTATTCTTGTATAAAATGTGTGCTGCAATGATTACTAAACAGAAGCAGATAAAAGTGATTCCAAGCACTAAAAGCGTATATAGTAGATATAGTTCAACCATGGTGCGAAAACCTGGCATATAAAACAAGACAATAATCTGGCATACTCCTAAGTGTTAGCTATTCACCCTTTTGGCCTAATGGGAACTGTACACCGCATGATGATGTCATTGTATTGAGGACGTTTTTATGTAAACTTGCATATGATCAGCATATGAATGAAGTGAGAATCCTGACCATCCCGGATTGAACACCCTGCCCCAAGGTAAAATTTGAAAACCAATGGAGCTAGTGTAGAAGCCTGGGACATCCGGCAAAAAACTGTGGTTGAAGCAGTTGATTGTTACTATTTGAGATTGATTAAAAAGATAAGAGGCAAACCAGTTCAACACTGAGCCTCTAAAGCTGATGTGATGCTCAAGAACTGATAAAATTCACCCATGATCGACAGTATCAAAGGCTGCTGTAGGATCCAAGAAAACTAGAAGACATGAATCCCATCCATACAATATTCAATGAATTTTTGAAGTGGCTCTCTCAAGACAGCAAAATCTGTAAGGAAACTAGACTGGCAGTTGGGAATAGATTTTGAGAGTGAATGCCTTTTTTTCAAATTCAAAGATACAAATCTTTCGATCGACTTGCTTAATTGTGGCAGGTTAGACACAGGTCTGAAGTTAGAAAATAGTTTTGGGTCTAGGTTAGGCTTGGGTGTGAATTGACCCAGTTTAAGCAGTTCTGGGAAATACTCCTGTGAGACTGAAGTGTTGATTAGCCCTAGCCATCTTTTTGCAAATATCAGGAATCTGCCGTTGATTATATTTTCCAATATCCAATCCTGGTGGAAGAAAGTGGACTCAAAGTTCTGTATAATCCTTATGAGTTTGTACAGGCATACCAGTTTAAAATAGCTCAAGCAGTTGGTGGTTATGGGAAAGAGTGGTTTCTCTGTCAGTTGAAATCTAATTACAGATTCTCTGATTGAGTGAATCTTATCAAGAAAGTATGGAGAAAAACTTGTTTGATTTGTCGGTAGGTGGAGATGATATGGATTTTGAGGTGCTGTGATATTATAGTGTATAGTACAGTGCAGCTTGCATGCATGATTTCTCCCCAACTCTTGAAGATATTTAGATTTTGCTGTTTTTATGTCAACCTGTACTTTTTCTTAATGATTTTTGCTTTCTATAGATGATGGTTTAAAGGCTCACCAAGCCTTCTCAATGTTCTGAATTGCTCTTCTTCTAGTACTTAGTTCATCTTAGAACTAAGGCTAACTGAGTTTCAGTCTAGGCTGTTTAATTTGAGCCAAGCTCAAACATTTATTGTTGATTTAATGATCTAGTTGCAGGCTTAGAACGTTAACGTTACATCGATCGGAAGAGGGCAGTTTGGACGTTTACTCAATCTATGCTTTTCAAGTAATGCCATAGATATATATCCTAAGGCAAGTGTGTCTAGGCTTTGTGTTGGGAACCTTTAGGTAAGAGAGGCGGATGGGGATGGAGAGTTGGAATGAAATTGGTAGGTGAGTGGACCAATCAATATTTAATGGGGTGAATATTAAATTTTTACTTGATTCACAACATTGAGATTGAGAATCCTACCCTTTGTGCATGTTAGGAGTAAGGTGGTGCAAGTGCAGTACAGCTTGATAGGAGTTAAAGGGTTTGCGCTTATTTTTTGCCCAGGTAATATTAAAAATTAAGTTGCTACTTTGGGAAAATTTAATGTTCACATGAGGTTCATTCAAAATGGCCTTGAGCTTGGTCGGGTACGAGAAGGTGTGTATGTAATGTGCATTAGTGTATTAAAATGAGTAATTAGGTTTTACAACCATTTCACACTCTGATGATACTCAGCTTTTACTCTCCCAGTCCACCTTCATGGACGGTATGATAGCCATATCAAACTGGATGAGGAGCAATTTATTTCGGCTTAACGCAGGGAAGACCGAAATCATGCTCTTCAGAGATGTACCACTGTTGTGTCACCAGACTGGTGGCCGATGGACCTAGGTGACTTCCCTGTACCTAAGACTGTTGTCAAGAACCTTGGCATTTGCCTAGACCAAGCACTGACCATGAAAGAACATGTGGCCAACACAGCTGGCTCCGGTTTTCATGTGCTTGGACTATTACGGCGAGTCTTCCCTTTTCTCCCCCTGTCTACAAGGAAAACTCTTATTCAGGCATTGGTACTAAGCCGTCTAGACTACTGCAACGCCCTCCTGGTGTCAGATAATGAGTCCTCACTGAAAAAGACTGCAGATAGTCCAAAACACTGCAGCATGCCTCGCCTCGAATGCTCCACCTAGAACGGCCTCACTTCCCCTCCTACAACAGCTTCATTGACTCCTGGTATGCAAGTGAATCAAGTTTAAAATGTGTTGCATCGTTCACAAGGCTGTAAATGGCAAGGGCCCCAGCTATCTTGCAAAGACATTCAACCATTACACACCCACTATGTCATTTCGTTCAGGGACTAAATCTCTTCTCCTTGTCCCTCGGTTAAAAAAATCGAGGATGGGCTGGAAAGCTTTCTCCCACCTAGCCTTTCTCTATTGGAAGCAGCTCCCTACCTACCTCCGGCAATGCCCTGACCACCTTCAATTGAAAAGGCTCCTCAAAACTGTATCATTTTAATTTGCCCCCTTTCTTGGCATAAGGTAGCACGTCCACAGCACAGAGATACCCCTTCAGGAGTGATTCAGGCGCTCTACAAATAAATAAATAAATAAATATTGGGTGTTAAAGTTGTAAGCGATTTATTGGATGAGTAAGCAGGGCCAAAAGAATGTGAGACAGTTAATAATAGCCCCGTGAATGATAGCTACGCCTCCAGCTTGTAGAAATATGGCATAACTAGATAGGATGGGGGTCTAGTATAGGTTGTGAGTGAGCATTGAGCCCTGTTTTTGTGATGCAGATAATTTCCAGGTTGAAATTATTAATGTCAGTGTTTATACCATGTGCATTTGGCAGTCTGCAGTTGTGTATCACGCAGGCTAAAGGTGACGGTGCAGGGGGTTACTTGCTTTGGAAGGAAGGAACATGTTTAATGCGAATAAGTTTGTTGTGGTTTGCCTTTCCTGAGTGAAAGAGAGCTGGTCATAGCAAGTGCTCCAGTCCTGGAATGGGAATTTGGACAGGTGTGATAACACGTTTTAGGAGAGAGAGCAAACGAGCTAAGACCAAATTCATCCAAAGTCACTCTATCGAAGTAAGGTGTTGAGATCTGATGCCTGCTTCCTAAGGAGCTTAGAAAGTTTCTCTTGTACTTTCAAAACTTTTTTGGAGAGGGTGAATGGCTTGCACTGTTTGTTTGTTATGGTTTCTCAAGATACGAAGATAAAGCAGAATTACCAGTACTAAGACAAATTCAGTGATTTTGTTCCTAAGGAATAATTTTAGTGGGAACATTTATAATTTGCTGATATTTCATTATAGTATCTTGAATTGTGGGGAAATCCAGGTTTTCCAATTGTGAAAAAATGCAGTTTCAAGAGCATTTCTCTACCTGTAGTTCTAGAATCTCTTTATTGGAATTTAGACTTTGAATGTTTTGTTTACTCCAAAAACAAAATGTCTGTTTCTGTTCTTTGAGGAAAACTAAACATGAGCGTAAATCAATTGCACTTTCTGGGTCGATGACTACCGTTGGACATCTTCTGAAGTCTGGTTTGGATATCATCTAGATTAAGCTTGTCGATTTTGAGTTGAACTACAGACTTTTGCATCAAGAACAAAGAAAGTTTGATCATGATTAGAGTCTAGCAAGGATCGGGCTTGTTGGTGTAATGCTGTGAATGTTCAACATGAGAGCAGCAAACACCTACATGGTGCCAAGACTAATGTGGACAGAATTATTAGAGCAGTGCTGCCCACATTTTTAGGTAAACCTTGGCAGCACGCAGGCGCCAACTGCAAAGACCAGCTGTAATCAATAAAACCACTCTATTCCCACCTCCTGCTTAATGCCTGCCATAGGGGAAAACTGATAAAGAAAATAGTGCTCACAGACTGTAGATAAAACAGACCATGTAAAAATACAAGTAAAAAGTCCAGTCCCTATGGGCAGTTACAAATACAGACAAGGCGGTACTAAGGAGAGACTACTAAGCGTATTCATGAATCAAAAGCAACCATTTAGAAACGACAGTAAAAGGAACCAATTGAAAAGATGGGTGGATGATGGGCCGAGCCTCAAGTCCATACCTGAATACAGCATGTCTTGAAGAGCAGCGCATGCATTGCCCAGGCTCAACCTTAAAAAAGCAGCATTTGTCAGAAGACATAGGGGCTGATTCTGATGTGGTTAGGAAGGCCTCCTAATGGCATTTGCTCCGTCCAAATCACATCGGGAAAGTGTCTTTCCGACCGACTCGGAAAGATTTCTGACCGACCTTGTATGATGCGTGTTAGGCATTAGGAATATCCCAATCTGAACCCGAAGGCATTTGGAAAGACCGGGCTGTATGGAGCAGAATCGTATGTTTCTACGGGCCGTGTTTCTGAACGACTGAGTACGATGTTAGATTTGGACATCCTTTCCGAATCGTACCATCCGGCACAAATCAGCAGTTGGAATCAGACTTTGGGGGACCGTATTGGGCACCCTGCAACTGGAGCTTTCACAATTGTGCCTGTGGGGGCCCCCATAGGTCCCCCCCCCCTTATCAGCCATACACAGTGTGCCTTCCACAGGGTGCCCATTTTTCCCCAGCCACCCCTTTCTTCAATGGGAGCCTATGTATATGGTCATAACAAAGGCTCCCATTGAAGTCAATGGGAGTCCAACCAAATCGTATCTATAAGCATCTGGATGCATCATACTCAGTCAGTTGGAATCTTCTGATCCGATTTGGTTGGAAACCATACCCATTCGGTTGGGAAGCTTTCCAAACCGCATCAGAATTGGGCCCATAGTCTGACATTTTACTCCTGTCTTTGATTCGCAGCAAATAAATGCAGAAAAAAATCAAAGCAGAATTTAATGATATTGTTATTTGTTGCTTGGCTTTCCCAACCCATCCAAAAATCGTCCCAAGACCCACTGTTGAAGCACACAGGGGAATATTACCAACGCTAAGCGATATTTGTCTCTAACGATGCTTAGCAACGAATTTTTTAACGCTAAGCATCGCCAGAAATTATCGCAGATAAACCTTGCTATTATCAAGGTTTATCACAAAAGCGATAAAAATCGTCCACAATGCATGAATATCTCTGAAAAGTCAGCGATATTCATGCATTACCGAGCTAATGCTCTTAGCTATGTTATCCACCTACCATTGGATAACATGGCTAAGAACAGCTCAGGGCAGGTGTTAGCTTTTGGAGATATTCGCGCTTAGCGCGAATATTTCCAAATCCTTGATAATAGGAGAAATGTCGCTTAAGAACATTTCTCCTATTATTTTTCTCTGGAACGCCCCCTTCGCATCTCATTAGAGATGCAAGGGGAAGCGTAGAGAAAAATGGTGCTAACATGCAAATTTGCGTGTTAGCACCCTGTTGCTGATAGGGAGATAATTTTATCTCCGCTTTCTTGGCTTTTAAAGCCAAAAAAGCGGAGATAAATCCCTTGATAATATGCCCCACAGTTTTTGGAAACTCTGATTTAGAGTTCTCCTTAGGTCTTCCCAAGACCTCTGCACCTTTATAGGTTCTCCTCTGCAGACACTAAAAGTTGGCTGTGTGACATCCCGCAAACTTTTATCTTTTTTCAAAAACAAACTTCTAAAGTGGAAAACTGTTTTGTAAAAAAATAAATGGTAATGACACTAGCACTCTGGAAGTTTTCTCCCCTGGCTGGTGGGCGTAATTTTTTTTCTCTGCTTGGGACCGCTTGTTTCCTAAAAAGAAAAAAGTAGATCATAATATCTGCTCTAAATAGTTTGGACGATCTGATGGATTTATACCAAAGTCTCCAAGTACCTTAGGCCGTCAGTGCTAGTTTTCCATGGGGGGGTTGGTGGGGTCACCATTGGTAGAAACGTTAGGGGACTCTAAATAGAGTACGTGAAACATCAGTTTTGCAGACTGGGTAATCTTCCACATTTGTAACAGGATATCCTGTCAGGGAATCTCTAAATGAGTCCCTATGTTGGTGTAGTACTAAGGTTGAGTAATGCTGTAAATTCCCCACAAGGCATCAACACTCCTATGTGGTGCCAGAACATAACGTGGCCAGGAATATAAATGAATGTTCCAGAACGTTATTCCTGTAGTTTGTGGACAGGTAATAATAAAGTCAGTACTGAGAAAAATAGAGATTGTAACGAGCAAAGTTTTTGTTTTCTGTACGTAATTGCTTCCAGTAAATTGTCAATAATTGGGAGCTTTGGCAGAGTACTATGGTTCATCAGGACTCGCTGCACACATAGCTATATATCTGCATGACGGCCGTATAACATGAATGTAGCTTGTGGCACCTACCTGTATACATCTTTTATTTCAAAAGTTGAATGAGCTCTCTTGTGTTATAGAGAGTGGAGGTTACAGATACAATTCTCCAGGTTGTGCAGTCCATGTTAATGTCCCAGGAATGGGCAGAGATGAAGACAGGAGTTTTATTAATGATCCAGGATGGCTGGATTCTTCCTTTTTACGAGGTCGGAATCATCTCAGATTGTGTTCCAGGGCAGTGGGTGTTTATCTGTGTTGGTTGCAAACAGACAACCTACCAACTCACAAAGTACTATCATGTGTCAGATGTTAATAGGTCTCCTCACATGGCCTCCCAGTGAAGAGTCAATATCACATGATGCACACCGGTGCATCACTTTTTTTGAAATATCAGTGGCGCAATGGGGCTTCCCCATTTTTATACGGCTACTTAAAGTCACCCTGCCTGACTTTTCATGCCCTTGTACATATGGGCTCCTTTCACGCATTACTCTGCGTAAAAGTGGTATTCCATGGGTGTTCTCATGCAACTTCCATAAAACCTGACATGGATAGCAATTTAAACTTTTGTAAAGCTGGGAATGCATTTGAATCCTACGCCTCCCCAGTGGAGGCATAGGAGTGGTGCAAGAGGAGAAATACTTTTATTTCTCCTAGTTTTTTACTCTTTCTATGCGTGCTGCATTCTGTAGCCCGCATAGAAAGAGTAAAATGCCATTAACGATTGTTTTTGTGCCGGAAAGTATCCCTTCCTGCACAAAAACAATCATCCATGCAATGCAGTCAACCTTGCAACATGATGCAAGGGTGCCTGCGCAGGCAATTTCAAAGTTGACAGGTGTGAAAAAGGTGTGCTTCAAATGCTGATTGAATTCTTTACTTGCGATCAGCTTGGTTCCTTCTCCATATAGTTTATTATTTTTTCAGTGCTTTTTATCAAATTAGATTGGTTCC
The DNA here is from genome assembly GCF_964263255.1 of Lissotriton vulgaris. Lineage (NCBI taxonomy): Eukaryota > Metazoa > Chordata > Amphibia > Caudata > Salamandridae > Lissotriton > Lissotriton vulgaris. The sequence goes on along the minus strand of NC_141693.1, from coordinate 1,634,352,385 downwards.
GGTGGTCTCAACTGTGGCGGATTAGTTTTGGATATCTGAGGAACTACCATGCTGTAGAAGTCATTAAGCTCTGATTGGTCGAAGACTTTTTCTTTGGACTCCCCAATCAAGGACAATAATGTAATGTACCTCCCTTTTTTCTGAGACAATGTATAACACTACAATGTGTAGGACAAGTGCCTTCTTGGCTTATGATGCTAATCTTAAAGAGTTTAATTTGAACTTAAAAACATTGTGGCCAAGGGGTGAAGGTGGTGTTCCCGGCTGAGATCCTCATGAGGAGCCAGCTGTAGATGCTCTCCTTAGTCAGCCATCTTGGAACCTCTAAACTTTTTTAAGAATATATTGAAGCAATAGTTAAATAAATACATACATAGATAGAATCTTTATATATTTATATCTAGTGACACATTCTTTATAATGGTCAACTGCAAAGTATTGTTAGTGTATATTTAGTTAGAAAAATGCATGATGACATTGTTCCCTTTCATATTCTGTTATTTGTGTTGTTCTTTCTGCTAAGACTCATCATTATCTGTGCTCTTTGACTCATCCTCAATGTCCTCAGGTATTTGTACATGTCACATGATGTCAAAGTTATGCAGCATGGCACATACAACTATGATGCAGAAAACCTTATCTTGGTCGTTCTGTAGGGCATATTCAGTACAATGCAGCCATATAACGCTCTACTTTAGGAGGCCAAAGTTATGCTCTGTTGAATTTCTTGTCTGGTGGTGTGCTTGGTTAGATGCTTCCTCGTGAACATTACTGGACTGTGTATTGGTGTCACAGCCAAATCATGAGGATGTATCATGCGTTACCTGCAGAACGGAAGCACGTGGGTGTAAGTAGTGCAAGTGGGATGGCACATGTAGGTGTACATCGACTCCAACAAACATGTTGTAATAGAGGTAAAAGTTATTGCGAAATTGACTTTGCTGAGAATCGTCATCGGTGTAAAGTTACACATGATTACATTGCAACATGTATGTGTTACCTTAAGAGATAAAGCAAAGAAGGGGGTTGATGAACTGTTCCTATGGAAAGTGAGGAATTAGGTAAGACTGGCGTGACCGGAGGTGTGTATGTGACACCTTTGGGCATCCATTTTGTTGGATGTATTTGCCTCACACACCCAAAAGGGTGTCATGCATCATCATAGGCGTTGCTCCTCGTCTAAAGTGGTTTTCCGGCAACCCCTGCTACATTTTAATCACTTCTTCAGACAACTTGCTTCCTCACCCACACACCCGCACTTCACCAATAGGCAGTTGGATACAAAAGATCTCCGCCAAAGAGCCCCTCTCCGAGGTGAGCCCGTCGGGGATTGCACCGCCTCCCCGACGAGGAGCAACGCCTATGATGAAGCATGACACCCTTTTGGGTGTGTGAGGCAAATACATCCAACAAAATGGATGCCCAAAGGTGTCACATACACACCTCCGGTCACGCCAGTCTTACCTAATTCCTCACTTTCCATAGGAACAGTTCAGCAACCCCCTTCTTTGCTTTACCTGTACTTGACACAGGCACAAGCTGATACTGGACCTTCCACTTCCTTGAGTGGTAATTGGTGTCCGATTGATCGATTGATCACCCTCCCTTCTTTTTGACGATTACCTTAAGAGATGACAACTCTTTAATCGTACTGCTGGTATATGTGGAGATTGGATTATATTGCATTGTAATGTTGATGGGTCAATTCATCTTCTGCTCACCAAGGAACCATATACATCTAGGGAGATACATCTCAATAGTGGTATACACCCGTTACAACGCATCTTTTACTCCGCACTACCATTACAACGCGACTTTTACAACGCATACCATTACAACGCATTGCGCTGGGGGGCGCTCTAGGATAGGGAATAAGTATAATTTACTATCCAACACCTTCCCTAGGGTCCACGGGGACTGGAGTTAGAATAGTAAATTATACTTACCACTATCCAGCACCTCAAAGCGCTATGCGTTGTAATGGTATGCGTTGTAATGGTCGCGTTGTAACAGTAGGTAGTTGTAATAGTATGCGTTGTAACGTCATACATCCCTCAATAGTATGACCAATGTTGCTCCTCTGCAGGATCCTGGGTCAGCCAGGACACCTTGCACAACATTCCGGTATAGCACTTTCTAGTTTATGTTTTCTTTTCTCTTTTGCAATTCAGATGCAGCTCCGTGTGTCTCAGTGGTCTTTCATACAGCCTTTATTAATACATCCTTTGAAAAAATGTGTCAATGTTATAAAAATGTTCTTAGAAAATAGCAGATTTAAGTTTAGGCGTAAGAAATATTTAAATAGGTTTCTCCAAACTGCTCTACTGAAATATGTAGGGAAACGAAAAGAATCTCTAGGCAAGCTTCCTGCATAGGAGCAATCTATAAATTGTGGTGACTATTTTCACCCTGGTGTTGCGGGCAGTGTGTGCACCACAATCTACTGCTTTCATTGAATCTTTTTTCTCTTTTCTCCAGATGACATCCTCCAGTAATGGGACATGGGAAAACCAGACCACTGTCAAGGACTTCATTCTCTTTGGCTTCTCCAATCTACCCTTCCGCCTGCAGATTTGCCTTTTTGTTCTCTTTCTGTTTGTTTATCTCTTCACACTTGCTGGGAATGTCATGATTATTATAATTGTCACACTGGACTCTGTGCTTCACACGCCCATGTACTTTTTCCTCAAAAACCTGTCTTTTCTGGAACTCTGCTATATTTCCGTGACTGTGCCGAAGATGTTGGTCAACTTTATAGCTGAAGATAAGAGCATCTCTTTCGCAGGCTGCACTGCCCAGATGTACTGCTTCTTTACACTGGGTGTGACTGAGTGCTTCCTCCTTGCCATGATGGCTTATGACAGGTATGTGGCCATCTGCAACCCTCTCAACTATGCCATAATCATGAATTCAAACAAGTGCCTGCAGCTGGCAGCCACATCTTGGGTTGGGGGCAACCTGATCTCTCTGGGCCAGACAGCCTCTATCTTCAGCTTGCCCTATTGTGGCCCCAATGTCATCGAACACTTTTTCTGTGATATTCCACCAGTTCTGAAGTTAGCATGCACTGACACAACCCTCAACAAGATCTCAGTGTCTGTCACTGGATTTCTCGTGCTCCCTATGCCTTTCCTCCTTGTGCTGTATTCTTATGGACGGATAATGTCTGCTATTTTAAGGATCCGCTCAGCTGAAGGCCGGAAGAAGGTGTTTTCCACATGTGCCTCCCATTTTATCTCAGTAACTCTCTTTTTTGGGACTGGGGGCTTCACCTATGTTAGGGTAAAGACCACTGGTTCCTCCAAGGATAATGACATGCTGTTATCCCTTTTGTATAGTGTGGTGACACCTCTCTTGAACCCCATGATCTATAGCTTAAGGAACAAAGAGGTGAAGGGAGCCCTGTGGAGGTTGATAGATAGAAATATACTGTCAAAAAGGATTCACTTGTTCTGATTGACCACAACTGACTGGATCTCATATTACTAAACACATTTGTATTGACGCATCATTCTATCAAATAAAGTTGTGTACCGGAAAAAGGTGGAAAAGGACAAGGGTACAATATGGAGAAACAGAGGGAAAGAATTACCTTAGTATTGAGCTTTTTTAGATTGGAGGTGGACCAGGTGGGTGACACTTTCAGGTGACCTCCAGGATGACCTCCTCTCTGGGGTTCACAGTTCAGAGAGGTGAAAGTTCATGATCGGTATCTGGTGTGCATAGGTATGGTGCTACCAGAGGACTTATGAGAAATGAGATCCACGCAAAATGATGGGGCAGATGTGTGCGCAGTGTGTGCAGTTGCCACCTCCTGTGCAAATGTTCATGCTTTGTCATTACAATAACCATAATTCCCCTAGTACTAACGTTATATTGGCCCTTGCAACAACCGTGGACCTACTCATGATTCCCATGGCAAAAGGAGCTGCAGAGTATTTGCTCATCTTCCCTGTGACTCTTGAAGAAGTGTATGACTAGTTTGAGACCCCTTTGTCACTTGCATTGATAAGCTACCAGCAGAAAATGACAGTCACACGCTGAAATAGCTTCCCAAGGTTGCAATAGCCGCGCTTTGCAAATGAGAATGCAGGGATGGAAGTCTGCTGTTCCTTACAGGCCACCATTGTTGCAATTAAATACATCCTCAATGCCTTGAGTGCTAATTTATGCGAATTTCGGCTACTGGCTTCCTGGAGCTGTGGCTGATTAGTACATCCGGCACAGGTAAAATGACAGAAGGAGGGTACTGCAGGCGCTGAGCAAAACATTGGTGTAATGCGATCTAAACCGTAATACATCCGAACAAAGATTCCTACGAGGGTGAGTGTGCTGCACGTGGTCTCTGCAAATTGCCTTGAGAGATGGTGGGACAGTTAAATAAAGCAGAAATTCCAGCAGGACACCTGAAGGAAATAAACTATCTACTTCTTGTACGATGAGGCATAAGCATGTCAAATTCGGCAATAACCCCAACTCTTCTGAGCTTATACTCTTGGGTTCTGATTACGGTGTTGGGGCTAAATTCCTATCTATGCTCAGACTCCTCTTTATGCAGGTATTAATCATAATGTCAACGCTGTGGAGGTTTCCACCTGCGTTAACTACTGGATGAGATAACCACTTCACTCCTACAATTTTCCCCAGGTCTACTTTAGTGGGCCAAACCTCCCAAATGTATCTTGGACAACATGCCCAGCAATTACAGAGAGGGGCAGAATTAATCCCAATTCCACTTGGTATGCCCCATTTCAAAGTTAAAACTTAGAATAGCATGTTCTTACCGGACCTGACAAATACCGGGGCTGACTCACCAAGGTAAACTAACACTTTTTTTGAAAGTGTACTATTTTGTTGCTATACACAATCTGCGAAGGTAAATTTAGTAATAGCAGGTTTATGTCTGAGTACAGTCCGCTCATAAAAAGTTAGTATTGACATACTACCCAACCTGGGTTAATAATACAGTACAAAAAGTTTGGTCAAGGTAGCAAAGAATATTTAAAGAAACAGTATATAGTAGCAGAAAACAGTTATTCATTTGGCATAAGTCCAATTTATTTACTTTATAGGACAGAGCATCTAATGCAATTGTATTCAAAACATTAGCAGAGAATGGCAACCCCGTTGCTCTTTCTGATTACAGTGCAATATATTCAAAGCATTTGCAAATACTGGCAACACTGTTGCTCATTATAGTTACAGTGCAATATATTACAGTGCTCTTGGTGCAGAAAGGGAAGAAGGAGGGGAATGGGTGTTAAGTGGTAACATGTGAGTGGAGGACAAGGAAATGGTATTTGTGACATATAAACATCAATGTCGCATGATAAGAACGTTTCCGGACTGTGGTAGGTCAAGCGTTCCTGAGATAACACATAGCTCTAATGGACAAGCATTTTTTGAACAATGTCGTCAGAGTTTGTGTTGTATGACTCTCTATTGTTGACGTTTCGAACCCTGAGTGCAGGATTGAATGGTGTCCTTACGGTGGGGTCTTCATCAGGACTGGACTGTGAAGAGCACCTATGGATAACGGGAGAAACCGGGTAAGGAGATGGTGATATACTAATGTATGCTACTATTATGTCAGTTGATTAGTACCTACTTAAATGCAATAACGGGGAACCTCCCCTGTGGGAATTGTAAGAGTGGGCCTGGTAATGCTCCTAAAGGAAGAAGGAAACAGTCATATTTATACTGAATGAATCAGCTGTTCTCACTATATAGAGACCGTAGGTGGGTACTTACGAATCAATGGGAGGAAGCATGCAGCGATAGGTCAATAGCTTTCAAAACAATGAGAACCAATAAAAGGAATCTATAAAAGAAAAATCAAAAGCGGCTCTGAATAAACAGTCTTATGACCTGGTTCTACATCAACTAGCTCCCAAGCGGTGGAGCGCTAGCATATCTATGTTCTGTGCTAAAGTCATAATCTGAAGGTGGCTCTCTGTTAGCGTACTTTGCCACACAACGTAGCGGGTGTCATCGTTATACAGTATACATGCAACAGAGCGTGAGCAAAAGCAGCTCTGAAACGGGAGTTGCGTCTGAGGGCAATTATCAAGAACCCTAAGGTGGCCTCAGCTGGTGCTGATCAGGAGAAAGCCCCGGGTGTTAGTGGTATTGTAAGACTCAGCAGAGTGCGCTAGCGGTGAGCTGTCTAAGCGGTGGAGCGCTAGCATATCTATGTTCTGTGCTAAAGTCACAATCTGAAGGTGGCTCTCTGTTAGCGTACTTTGCCACACAACGTAGCGGGTGTCATCGTTATACAGTATGCATGCAACAGAGCGTGAGCCAAAGCAGCTCTGAAACAGGAGTTGCATCTGAGGGCAATTATCAAGAACCCTATGGTGGCCTCAGCTGGTGCTGATCAGGAGAAAGCCCCGGGTGTTAGTGGTATTGTTAGACTCAGCAGAGTGCGCTAGCGGTGAGCTGTCTAAGCGGTGGAGCGCTAGCATATCTATGTTCTGTGCTAAAGTCATAATCTGAAGGTGGCTCTCTGTTAGCGTACTTTGCCACACAACGTAGCGGGTGTCATCGTTATACAGTATACATGCAACAGAGCGTGAGCAAAAGCAGCTCTGAAACGGGAGTTGCGTCTGAGGGCAATTATCAAGAACCCTATGGTGGCCTCAGCTGGTGCTGATCAGGAGAAAGCCCCGGGTGTTAGTGGTATTGTTAGACTCAGCAGAGTGCGCTAGCGGTGAGCTGTCTAAGTGGTGGAGAGCTTGCATATCTATGTTCTGTGCTAAAGTCACAATCTGAAGGTGGCTCTCTGTTAGCGTACTTTGCCACACAACGTAGCGGGTGTCATCGTTATACAGTATGCATGCAACAGAGCGTGAGTCAAAGCAGCTCTGAAACGGGAGTTGCGTCTGAGGGCAATTATCAAGAACCCTATGGTGGCCTCAGCTGGTGCTGATCAGGAGAAAGCCCCGGGTGTTAGTGGTATTGTAAGACTCAGCAGAGTGCGCTAGCGGTGAGCTGTCTAAGCGGTGGAGCGCTAGCATATCTATGTTCTGTGCTAAAGTCACAATCTGAAGGTGGCTCTCTGTTAGCGTACTTTGCCACACAACGTAGCGGGTGTCATCGTTATACAGTATGCATGCAACAGAGCGTGAGCCAAAGCAGCTCTGAAACGGGAGTTGCGTCTGAGGGCAATTATCAAGAACCCTATGGTGGCCTCAGCTGGTGCTGATCAGGAGAAAGCCCCGGGTGTTAGTGGTATTGTTAGACTCAGCAGAGTGCGCTAGCGGTGAGCTGTCTAAGCGGTGGAGCGCTAGCATATCTATGTTCTGTGCTAAAGTCATAATCTGAAGGTGGCTCTCTGTTAGCGTACTTTGCCACACAACGTAGCGGGTGTCATCGTTATACAGTATGCATGCAACAGAGCGTGAGCCAAAGCAGCTCTGAAACGGGAGTTGCATCTGAGGGCAATTATCAAGAACCCTATGGTGGCCTCAGCTGGTGCTGATCAGGAGAAAGCCCCGGGTGTTAGTGGTATTGTTAGACTCAGCAGAGTGCGCTAGCGGTGAGCTGTCTAAGCGGTGGAGCGCTAGCATATCTATGTTCTGTGCTAAAGTCATAATCTGAAGGTGGCTCTCTGTTAGCGTACTTTGCCACACAACGTAGCGGGTGTCATCGTTATACAGTATGCATGCAACAGAGCGTGAGTCAAAGCAGCTCTGAAACAGGAGTTGCGTCTGAGGGCAATTATCAAGAACCCTATGGTGGCCTCAGCTGGTGCTGATCAGGAGAAAGCCCTGGGTGTTAGTGGTATTATTAGACTCAGCAGAGTGCGCTAGCGGTGAGCTGTCTAAGTGGTGGAGCGCTAACATATCTATGTTCTGTGCTAAGGTCACAATCTGAAGGTGGCTCTCTGTTAGTGCACTTTGCCACACAACGTAGCGGGTGTCATCGTTATACAGTATACATGCAACAGAGCGTGAGCAAAAGCAGCTCTGAAACGGGAGTTGCGTCTGAGGGCAATTATCAAGAACCCTATGGTGGCCTCAGCTGGTGCTGATCAGGAGAAAGCCCCGGGTGTTAGTGGTATTGTTAGACTCAGCAGAGTGCGCTAGCGGTGAGCTGTCTAAGTGGTGGAGCGCTAGCATATCTATGTTCTGTGCTAAGGTCACAATCTGAAGGTGGCTCTCTGTTAGTGCACTGTGCCACACAACGTAGCGTGTGTCATCGTTAGACAGAATGCATGTAACAGAGCGTGAGTAATGCAGCTCTGAAACAGCATTTGCATCTGAGGGCAATTGTGAAGCACCCTATGGTGACCTCAGCCGGTGCCGATCAGGAGAAAGGCCCGGGTGTTGGCGGTATAGTTAGACTCGGCAGAGTGCGCTAGCAGTGAGGTGTCTAAGGAACAGGAGCGTATCAGCCGAATAGAAAAGAGCTCATATCTACCATTAATATAATAGCTCTTACTGTGTTACGTGATGGTTATTCGTATTGGTGATTCAGATTACATAAAATCACAAGGGGTTAAGGCAGTGCCAGCAAGCCTGTCAAGGAGTCACGCAGAAGCCGAGAGCAGTTGATGCATGGTTGAAAAATTAGCAATCGTGTGTCAATACCTCAGAAAGTGCATCTGAAAACTAATAGTCTTGTCTCAGAAAATAACTACAGGTCAAGATATTGTCAGGGGATAGACCATATCCGCGCTTACCTTTCACTTTTGATGGACGCTCTGAATGGAAACAGGCTCCCGTAGAGTTTCGGTAATTTAAAGAATGACGTGACGTGCGTGCACCAGGGCCGGACTGGGAACCAGAACCGGCCCTTGCGAAGTGCTCGGCCGGCCCCCCTCGCCCCCTCCGGGAGGAGAGGGGAGGGGGGAGGGGTGCGACCGTGCTCTGTGGCAGGGCCGGTTTTCGGCCGTTTTTGTTACAGGGCCGTTTATGCAGCATAACGGCCCTGTAACAAAAACGGCCCAAGGGGCCCAAAACCGGCCCCCAACATGCGGCCCATCGGGGAATTGCCCGGTGCCCTCAACGGCCAGTCCGGGCCTGGCGTGCACGAGGGAGTGCAGCCGCTTAACGTCACAGTTGTTAGGGGGCTTGTTAGTTACAAGCCTATGAGAATCACATGGTGAGATTGCCAGGACTCATGGGGATTATGTAAAAAATGATGTGACTGTCTCGTTCATATGAGGGAGTGTGTCAAAATGTTGGGTATTTCGAATATCTTGTTATGCAATCGAAACTGAATTTAAAGTTTACATCAATAAAGTACTGGCACCACAATTGTACATAATGAATATCTGACATTTTGATCCAAACATCCAAATAACAACACAACCCATGTGTGCAGTAAACATAATTTCAAATCGCTAGTGTGGACTGGGTATGTAGTTGAATATCACATACAGCCTGAAAGCATCCCAAAGGTACATATGAGGGCATCATTAATTTCTACATTTCAGCTCTTTTCTTCTCAGCCGATACGCGCCTGTTCCTTAGGCAGCTCAGAGCTAGCACACTCTGCCTTTCTCCTGATCGGCACTGGCTGAGGTCACCGTTGGGTGCTTGGCAATTGCCCTCAGACGCAAATCTCATTTCAGAGCTGCATTGCTCACGCTCTGTTACATGCATACTGTATAACGATGACACATGCTACATAGTGTGGCTGAGTGCACTAACAGAGAGCCACCTTCAGATTGTGACCTTAGCACAGAACATAGATATGTTAGCTCTCCACCGCTTGGGAGCTAGTTGATGTACAAACAGGTCATCAGACGGTTTATTCAGAGCTTTTGATTTCCTTTTATAGATTCTTCGAGATTGGTTCCCATTGTTTTGCAAGCTATTGACCTATCGCTGTATACTTCCTCCCATTGATAAGTAAGTACCCACCTACTGTCTCTAAATAGTAAGAACAGCTGAATCATTCAGTATAGATATGACTGTTTCCTTCTTCCTTTAGGAGCATTACCAGGCCCACTCTTACACTTCGCACGGCGGAGGTTCCACGTCGTTGCATCCAAGTAGGTACTGATTACCTGCCATAATATTAGCATACATTAGTATATCACCATCTCCTTACACGGTTTCTCTAATTATCCATAGGTGCTCTTCCCAGTCAAGTCCTGATGAATACCCCACCATAAGGACACCATTTATTCCTGCACTCAGGGGTCGAAACATTGGCAATACACAGTCAAACTACACAAACTCTGGCGACATTGTTCAAAAAATGCTTGTCCATTAGAGCTATGTGTTATCTCAGGAACGCTTGACCTACCACAGACCGAAAAAGTTCTTATCATGCAACATTGATGTATTTATGTCACAAGTACCTTTTTCCTGTCCTCCACTCACACGTTACCACTTAACACCCATTCCCCGCCTTCTTCCCATTCTGCACCAAAAGCTCTGTACTATATTGCACTGTAACTATAATGAGCAACGGTGTTGCCAGTATTTGCGGAAGCTGTGATTGTATTGCACTGTAATCAGAATGAGCAACGGGGTTGCCATTCTCTGCTAATGCTTTGAATACAATTGTATTAGATGCTCTGTCCTATAAAGTAAACAAATTGGACTTATGCCAAACGAATAACTGTTTTTTGCTACTATATACTGTTTCTTTAAATATTTTTTGCTACCTTGACTAAAACTTTTTGAACTGTATAAAAAGATAGAGCAGGCCTATCTAGTTATGTGTTCAGTGGCGGCTGGTGATCTTTAAAAATGGTGAGACATAAAACCTTGCCAGATTTTCATCAACATACTCGAGAATGTTGTAGCGGAAGTTATCCCTCAGTAATTTTACTTTACTAATAGGTTCTACAACAGCACATGCAATTAGGCTCGAGAACATAATAATGCTAACCCAGAATGAGGGATATTGCCTTTAGTAGAATTCCTTAGTGCATGTTTCCAAGATGGAAAATGTTCCCCAACTTAAAAGGTGGCAGTTATGCATAATTATGATCATAGAGGTGTCACATTATTGGTCAAAGTGTTATTCTTTCAATAATAGTGGTTTTGACATTAAGCTTGCAAATGTATTTGACAGTCCCTCCTTTCACTGTTCAGGCCAAGCTGCAAGCATACTGTTTGGCTTTACCAGACCTATACTCTGTATGCCCAGGAAAGGCACCAATATGTCCAGTTTCTGTCAGTTAACTGTTTTATTCACGCTCACTAACACATGCCTTCTCTGAATATAATAGTTTTGTCCTTTAACCATTTACAGAATTTCCCTCTGTAGAGTTTGTGTGCCTGTTACTATCTATTTGAAATAGCTGGTCTCATCTCACTGCATCCATGATACACTAGGTCTGCTCAGCATTAGTTACAGGTGCAATACCTTACTAAGGCAGTGTACCACTTAGCTAACCAACTTTGTATTCCATCTGTATTTTTTTGTGGGACCTGTCGACTACCAGTGTATCAAAGGTAGAGTTAAACAGGGTTTTTAGTTGGCCATATGCATCAGTGAAAGGTAAATTGCTCAGTTACATCACACAGAAAATCTGAAGTGTGAAAAATTGGCCAATTAGTGGAAACATTTTGTGACTATGAGCTAAAAAAGTCCCTGATTATTCTTTAATATCACCACAAAGTACAATGTTTTCCAACCAAAGCCCTGCCACATCATATTCTCACTTGCTTCTTAATGTAAACCGTAAAAAAGGCATCGATGCAATGGTGCAAAATGCACAAACTATGTTCATTGTATTTAATCTTTTTAAACTTTAAAACTGAAAGAACACAACAGTTTTTTCAGGGACAGCTCATGAAACAACTAATTGTATGATTTAATACCTACTGTGTTACGACTCATTTTTGCTTCATGTATTTGTAAATATAGCATGCACTCCAAGCAGCAATAAAGGTCCAAGCATAGCCACAAATAAAACATAAGTTCAAAAAAAGCACTATGTTTTAAAAGCGGCTTTGGAGACTGTCAGGTGTCTGCAACAAATCTAACCCCTCCTCCCCCAATAGTCAACTATTTCCATCTTGTTCATGCATTCTCTCACCATGTCTCTTTCTTAACCTCTTATGCTCTATCGCACGGTCACACCCTATTTCTCTCACATCGTCTTTTTTTTACCATGCTGCACAATAAGAGCTCTCAAATGGGCCAAATGCTGCACTCACTTCTACCGTGACAAATTACCATCTACATTTTCAGGGCTATGTTAATTTATTGTACAAAGAGTTTGGCTCTTGCCTGGCCTTTTAACCAACAGTAGCCTTGCATACCTGAATTTTCCTACAGCAAGATTAGAAACGCTTCATGTACTTTCCTTAGATTCTGCTGACCTCGGCTGATAATTCGGAAATATGTTGTTATCTCCCTAGTTTCTGGGTGACCAGGTGTCCCGGGTCTGCCTGGACGGTCCCCTTTTTCACCAGCTATCCCAGGAGATTTCATGAAATTTAGCTCATGTCCCGGTTTTTAGAGAGGGTCGGCTGATAACTGCATGGGTGCATTTTTAGAGTTTACAAAGCATGAATAGTTAGTATTTGTTTCAAGAAAGTAATTTAATTACCAGGCAGGCTTCTGGGTTTAAAAACAGCATTTTATGTATGTTCTCACTGCCTGTTGGGAGGGAGGGGTGGGGGTGAGAAGACCACAAACAACTTCTGAGTGTGAAAAAGGCCGCTTTATTGGAACAGGTGTACATCACAATACAAAATCCTCGGCCAATGCCTTACAAAACTAAACCTCACTAAATAAGACACTTAACTAACCCCTATTCCCCGCCCCTAATAGTTCTTTACACCCTGCCCCCACCCCAGCATTACAGCATTACATAATACAATATCATAATTCAATAAATAACACATATGCTTATAAAACTAAACATCTATTATACCAGAAAATCCCCTGCCTGCCTCTTCACCACTTTATGATCACCCAACCTCTGTAAATGCCCCAACAATCAACCTACTCAAACAATCCCTGCTGATGACCCAACTTTAACTATCCAACCCCAAAACTCAGCCAACCCTGGCAAAACTTCCACCAATCCCCACACTGACAAACACTGCACCTGCTCCAAGCGACAATACAACAAAAACTACCCTGCGCACCAGAACCAACAAAAAAAGCCATAATACAAAAGGAAGAGGGGGCCCCAACTGGAAAAAAACCCTGATAAAAGAAAATTAGGAAACTTTAACGAAAGAAAAAACCCCAAAACCCAAAAGAGGAGCAACAAAAAGAAGGGAGGGGGGTAGGGCCCAAAAATTCCCAACTACGTTCCCATTTACCAGGTCACCAAGGACAAAATGGTGGCTGGGAGAGGCAGCCCACCACTATTTTAACGCTGGACTACCTTTGGGCTGCCTTTGGGCTATCCCAAAAAGCAGCCCAAACCACAAAATGGAAGCTCGTGGATCTGGGACCCCTCCCTCCCCCCGCCCCTCCCAAACAGCCCAGGGGAGAACCTCCCGGTGGTCGGTCATCCCTCCCAAGCCCCACTTCTGTAATTCGCTGCTAAGGAGCGCGGTCATTATGTGCGCTGGCTTGAAGTAAAACTGTTGTCCTTCTTATATTTTAGTGAAAAGTCTCGGTTTTTGGCTTAAAAATTCTAGTCGCCCGACCTAGTCTCTTCTGCCACGTTTAGTGATGGGGAACCCCGACAGAGCGGAAGAGGCCTGCGTGCCTCAGACATCACCTCAGCTTAGATAAGTTAACTCCATTAACAAACTGGAAGAGATCTTATCATCCCACCCCCACTGTTCTAAACTGATTTTAATTGGTGATGGAGGCTTTTGAGACGCCCGCTCTTTGACATTGCTATGTAGCGCAGGTTGTGCGCTGTTGTAGGCATGCGCTGTGCAGTCTGCTTAAGATCATGGATTGCGCCTATGTCAAGGGTTGTTCCTAAATTACGCCCTCATTGCACAATCCAGTGAACGATCTACAGAGTTACGTCTGTTTACTCTGTAATGCGATAGCATTTAAAGAGACAGCTCTCCCTACCGCTCAACATCGGAAGAACGGGCTCAGCACTTACCTGCACACAGTGAGTTCGATTTTTAAAACACGCTCTAAAAAGAGCATGCTATCATGCCCACTGTTGCAGGCAGGCTTCTAATAGTATTGAGCTCCAGTGAACCAATGCAGGGCCACTGTGGCAGCTCACAAAATATGGGGGAATCCGCTCTAAAACCCCTATGGACCACCTGCCACTGCTGCAGTTGTAAAATTACTATTAGTTAACTTAAACATTCAGTTTGTGTATGCACATTTTTTTTACACAAAAGCTTAAGTTTACCTTTGTGAAACAGGCCCGCCATATTTATGGTGTGGATATTTACTAGGGGAGGCAAATCCCTCAGTTTCCTCCAGGGCACTTGTAATCAAAGAGAAGGTAAATAACAAACAGTTTTTTACTCTGCATGCAGTAACAAATGTACATATTTATGTTCACAATAGCATCCTAGTGGCACACTTCTAAACAGGAAGTGACATCACAACATTTACTAGGATTCAGCTAACCCAGAAGTTGAATTACCACATTTTCAAGAATCTATCTCTATAGGAAGGAAGCCCATTTATAAAAAGAAGAAACCAGGCAAGCTGACTCAATTTCCCAGCTTCCGTCTCTACAGCAAGTGGCATCAGCACATTGCCCAGTAAATACCTCAACAGGAAAAGAGATGAATACATTTTCCACCTGAAGCATCTGACTTCCTTCCCTACTTCAATCAACTCTTCAGTGCATCCCTCAGCCCTTGAATCCCAAACTCAGGGCAAACACAGACATGGGTGTCTTCAGGATTTGCCTCATATCACCAGACAAGACCGCTCCTGCACTACAGCTGCTGAAAACACCTATAAGTTAAAATGCAATCAAATGACTGGCTCAACACACCGAACACATGTTCATCAATGCACACTCACCAGTACTTCAACCTCCAGAAATCGCATACCTCATGAATTATCACAGCCTTGAAATACTTTTCATCACAGAAAATGGCTCACCTCAACATCCTCATACATCATTGCTGTTCTTGTTTCCACAGGCTACAGCATACATCAAGTGGATCAGGCTGCTAAGTGAAAAGATCATATCATCATCCATGGGTGCTCCTGGTCCGACACCCTAGACATGTAAGCAACGCTTAGATTCATGGAGTTTCTCACATGCCACGTTCCACACTCTGAATCCAGGTCCATCATATTCCACCACATCTAAAGGGCAAATGATGAGAATAATTAATTTTGGAACTTCCTCATCCCCATCTCATCCATCTGACATAACCACAATACTGTCCTTAGTATCTGCTAAAGCCAATTACCAATTTTATGAGTAAAGCAGCCTACAGCAGCAGAATGCTCATGAAAACCATCTGAGGATGTAGCCTTATGGCTAGAGCAGTCGACCTCAAAGCTGGGGAAACAAGGTTGAGTCTTGGCAGGGACGCTCAACATCCTGAGATTCTGCGTAAATCACTTAATCTCCCTGCGCCTAACAAAAATGAATGTGTTAATCTGTAGCGCGTAGTAGTATGCAATCCCTTCGTGGTAAGTGTCCCCCTGGGGCACTACAAATGTCCTTTATCATAGGCTCTTTCAGTTTATAATGAAGGAAAACACTTCACATCTGTTTAACGTCAATTTATGTATTTTATTCTTCATAGTTTTGCAACTCATAGTATGCGGACTATTTTTGCATCCAACGCATTTCGGGCTTTTTTCACTCTTCATCAGAGATTAGTCCTAGGACAAACGTAGAAATCACGAGGGACTACATTCTTGCGCTGCATTGTTTATATCAAGGTATGTCATAATTATGGTGTACCATGCTAGGTGAACAGACCGTTGGTGATGAAAATTGCTAAATATCAATTCGAATGGTCGAGATTGCAGTGGTGTTCGTGGGTGTCATGCGTATGACACAAACGTTCGATGTGTTATTAATTTTAGCTTGCTCGTGTTGCTCTAAATAAAGTTTTGTGCATTGAAGAAAGTGCACGGTGTCATTGAAAAGAAATGGTGTTAGTTGGTGTGCACAGACTAATTCAGGCTGTTGTTGGTGAAACAAGAAGCTTACTTCTAAAAATATTGTGAACATCAGTGGTTTTAAGTTAAACCAAACAACAGCAAGTGTATGGGCCAAAAAACAAACTTGCGTTTAAGCGAGTTTGCGCCCATGATTGAAGGTGCACATTCATAAAAGTTTTGTGAACAAGATTGGTCTAAAAACAGTGACTGGTGCATGGGCAAAAAACGAACTTGTGTTTATGCGAGTAAGTGATTGCGCCAGTGATTAAAGGTTTTAACACAGTGCATGCTCAAATCAAAGGAAACCGGAGCTTGCGGTTATTTCTCCCTTTTCTTTTAAAACAAAATTATATGTCAAAGCTTCCTGGTTATGCAGGTTTACATTCCTCACTATGTGTTGGTAACAACTCGGACTCCTTCGTCGATGTGCGTTAGTTGTGACTTGGTCTCAATGTAATTTGAATCTACTATAGGTGATGGTAGGAAAGAAAGGACTAAGCGTTTCCGCCTTCTTAAAGTGTGTTCTCAACCGAGAGGCTATAATGGAAAAGGGACTAGCTATAAAACAAATCGCTAAGGCTGCCATCTTAAAAGGTGTATAAAGAAAGTAAATAATCCTAGTAAAAATGTATGTGCATTGACATCACAATAGTGAGCCACAATATTTCATAGTAAAACATAAAGTATAACATTATAAATAACATGCCAGTTCAATCGTTTGTTCATTCCAAATGGATGGATGCTGTCAAGTCTTTTTATCCAATAGTTTTCACGTTGGAGAAGGTATTTTCTGTTGCCCCGACCTTCTTGTTTGGATACCGCTTCTAGGTTTAGGAACTTTATTTGACTAATATTGTAATTGTTTTGAAGAAAATGGTTCGCCACGACCGACTTTAAGTTCTTTGTGCGTATGTTGGATGTGTACTCTTTGATTCTGGTTTTAATTTTTCTCTCAGTTTTTCCAATGTAAACAATGCAGCACAGGCATTTTAATAAGTAAACTACGTTCATAGTGTCACAAGTGGCTGTAACTTGAAGTTTGATGTTTTGACCTCTTCTGGGGTGTGTCACCATTGCGCCTGTGATGATATTATTTCAGTTATTGCAATTGTGGCAAGCGATGGTTCCTTTAAATATTTGTTTGTCTTTTGTCGTGGTATGTTTTAGCATTTCCCCAAAATTTTTGTAGCTAGTGGACTCTTGGTTAGGACGTGATCTTGTTTGAATTTGTTCGTGAACAAATTGGCGTATGCTGGTGCAGCGTAATTGCCCATGGAAGTACCTGTCATTTGTAAAAACCATTGGTTTTTCCAAGTAAAGTAACTTTGAAACAAAGTAACATATAAAATAGAAAACGTAAAATAGAAAAATAGCATTTCTAGATTCATGTCAGGGTGCTACAGTGCTTGTTCCGTTGCTTCTATCCCTAGCTCATGCGGTATTGAGGTATATAGTGACTACACATCTATGGTGCTCATAAAAATAGTTTCATCTGTGTCAATTTTGATGCTCTGTAGTTTATTTAAGAAATCCATTGTGTCCTTCACGAATGTTTGCATTTTAAATACCAAGGGTTGTAAATATCGATCTATGAATTGACAGATAGGTTTGTGTAGGCTTCCTTTAGTTGATACTATTTGTCTGAACGGTGGGTGTATGTGTATGGTATCCTTATGTATCTTGGGGACAATGTAGATGGTTGGACCCTTAGGGTGTTCCTTGATAAGACATTTTTTGGTCCTGTCATTAATTGCTCCATTATCAAAGGCGGGAATAATTCGTTCTTTCAATGTGGTGTGGAAGCTTTCTGTGGGTTTCATGTCCATTTTGATGTATGTTGTTTCATCCGAAAGTATGTATTCTGATCAAGTACCACCAGGCACAACGTATACCGCGAGGATGAAGAATACCATTGAAACCATCTCTTTGTAAAAATGCACAGAAATTCAAGGATCGCTGGTATGCGATCCTTAACATATGCTCCTTGGACTTAATTTTATTGATCATCGAAGAGTTATCTACGATCTTAGAAAATCTAACAAAGGAGATAGTCACCGTCACTAACGAACTGACTAATTCGATGTCCGCAGAAGAATGGACCAAAGTCCTCGAAGACGTTAATGAACAGCTCACTAAGCATTCTCAGGAAATCAACGAAAGAAAAATATGCAAATTCCGCCATGAAACAGTAGATTATAAGCTTGGGGAAGTTTACAGCTGGGCTGAAGTTTATGCAAGACGAAGGCAGAATAAACCATATTCACAAAACACCGAAACATCATCCTCGGACAGCGACACCACATATAGACCACCTAGATTCGATACTCCATCAACAACTTAACTCACACAAACTTCAACACAAGCACATACATCAGGACAACCTTTTTTAGAGGAAGGCCACTTACAAAAAGGCTACACAGGAGGAGTCAAAGAAAAAGAAACACCAAATACGAGAAGCACCACTGGAAGCAAGAAGGACAAAGGCAAGAAACAAACCATAACATGAATCTGGCCATGAACACATCTGACCAACAGTTCAGCAAAATCAAATTGCAAACATTACAGAAAGGGACGTCATTTGTTCATAATACAAACCATCTGGACCTTGAAGTGAGTTTTTTTAAACTTATGAGGAAATTGCAATTACGCCATTACTTTGAAAACATACTGACACCACAGACCAACATGGAACCAGATCAACTAAGAGGATTATTACCTGGAAGCTCACACATGGCACCTGTCGGCCATAAGGCATTGGATACGTTTGAAAGTTGCGGAACGGTTTTAAATGCTGGTGCCTTAGGGACGCGAGAACTACATCCCCTCCTACACCTTTAGACGCCCCGACTGGGACAAGGGAACAACACCCTCCCTCTCCTTCTGCGCAAACAGGCTTTCTTACCAATGCTCGCTCCCTAGTGAAAAATAATATTGCTTTTAGAGATTTTGTTTCGGAGAGGAAGCCTTCGTGGGCCTTTGTCACCGAAACCTGGGGCTCAGAATCATCTGAACCAGATCTGGTTAATGCCATCCCCGTTGGGTATGCCTTTGTGAGACTGGACAGAGAGGGACGTAAGGGGGGGAATTGGCATTCTACACAAAAACTCATCAAATTGCCGTATTGAGTGTCTCTCATCCCCTCAGAACTCCTTCCAGGCTTTACACTTCTCCCTTAGCCCCTCTCCTACGGTGTCCTTTGCGGGCATCCTTATCTATAGACCCCCTGGTCCCAGGCCTGCTTTCTCCGCTGAACTCCTTGAAATACTGGAACCATTCATTGATAAGCCCAACTTCACCATGCTTGGTGATTTTTATTTCCATTTGGAAAATTCCTACTCGGCCGATACCATATCCTTGGTAGATTCGCTGGCCTCTTGTGGTCTTTTACAAAGAGTGGGAAGTTCTACCCATTCTGCCGGCCACACATTGGACGGGGTGTTTACCATTGATTCTAGGCTGGAAGTAGGCCTCCCCCTTCCTCTCTCCTGGTCAGACTATAAGGCAGTCCCTTTCGAGCTCACATCGTGTCTACCCTATGTGCCCCTAAAGGACAATAACAACTGGGCTTTCAAAAGGAACTACAGGGGCCTGAATAACGAGTCCCTTGGCCCCATTATCACCAACCTTAAGTTCTCTCCCAATACTGATATTGATGTTGCTGCTTTTGAGCTTGTTAGCACCATCTCGAAGGCTGTTAACATTCTAGCCCCGGCTAAGCCACACTATTGCGCCAGGAAACGCCCGTGGGCCCTTGGTTTTCAGACTCTCTTAGACTGCGTAGGCAGGAGTGTAGGAGGCAAGAAAGGTTCTGGAGAGCCCATCCTGACCCCGACGAGAGGATTAAACACAAAAACCTTATTAAAGGATACAAGGCCGCAGTCCTGGCAGAAAAACAGTCATATTTCACTGATCTGACACCTCCCTCAGTTCTCCCAGTGAACTATTTAAAATTATAGATTCCTTATCTCTTGTTCAACACCCCGATCCCATTGTTGCATCTCAAGAACTCTGCGATCAGATCTCCACGTTTTTTCATACCAAAATCGTGGATATCTACACAGCCCTAGAAGCCCTCAATCTTATTCAGGAGCTTGCCCCGTCATTTGTTCTAGCCCCCTGGCAGGAGCCGACCCTGGCTTCCCGCGGAAACCTGTCTAATTTCCTCTTCTTACCTCGGAAGTTCTTAATGAGCTCCTCGACAAACTTAAATCTGGATCCCCCCTGGACCCCTGCCCTCTAGAAATTCTGAAGAATTGCAGAGAGGTCTTACTTCCCGCTCTTCTGGAAGTAATGAATCTGGCAATCTCCAATGGTGTCTTCCCTGCGCCTTGGAAGATGGCCATTGTCAAGCCCCTTCTGAAAAAGGCCACCATGGACACCGGGATTCTAAAAAACTTCCGCCGTATATCCCTACTCCCTGCTCCCACCACAATGCTCGAGGCCCACCTTAATCACCATCTCAATGCCTTCCTGGATAAAGCTAGCCTGCTATATCCCTCTCAGCATGGCTTTCGGAGGGCGCATAGCACAGAGTCAGCCCTCACAGTGGTGGTCAATAACATCCGCGCTAAGGTCGACAGTGGTCAGACCACCCTTCTGATCCTGCTCGACCTTACAGCTGCCTTTGACACCCTGTCACCCACCATTCTGGCTACCCGTCTTAGTGAGATGGGAGTGGATGGGTCGGCTCTGAGCCTCCTGACATCTTTCCTCAACCAGCGTGAACAAAGGGTCAAACTGGGCGACTTCCTCTCCTCCGCCAATCCTCTGCAGTGTGGGGTCCCTCAGGGCTCATCCCTAAGCCCTACACTTTTTAACATATATGGACAGTGGAGAAGTGTGGCTCAATGGTTAGAGCGGCAGACCTTGATGCAGAGCGCTGGCCAGGGACCAGGGTTCGATTCCCGTCTCGGCGGGATCGGGCTTAAATTCCTCTGACCGGTTATTCTCGCCTCAGTGCCGAATCTAAGCATGGCCCCCACGCTGCAACTCTGGGCAATAGCTTGCTTAGTCTCCACAATGGCCCCCGATACACAAGGGATGCCGGGTTTCACCATGGGATGCCCAGGAGTGGACACCTCACAAGGAAAAGCCAGGAGGGGTTCCCTTGTGGTAGGAGTACAAGCGCCGGGATGCTTACGGGTTACTGTTCGCGCTATACAAATACAACACATTTACATTTACACACATATATGTGGCCCCACTTGCCAGGCTTGTAAGATCCTTCGGACTGGAAATATTGTCATTATTTATTTATTTATTATTTATTTATTATTTATAACACTTATATAGCAGTATAGCTCTTGAGATGGAGAGCAGTGGGGACAACAGATAAGTAAAGCCAAAGGTTAACGTTTAGGGAAAGAGCCAGGTTTTAATCCGCTTTCTGAAAGGGAAGAGTTCAGTGATTTGACGAATGTCGAGGGGTAGGCTGTTCCAAAGTTTAGCGGCAGCAACTCTGAAGGATCTTCCCCCCGTCCTGACCTTGTAGAATCTTGGTATTGAGACAAGACAGGCTGTGGAGGAGCGGAGGGCTCTGGTTGGGATGTACCACGTGAACATGGATCGCAAGGGTTTGGGCCCAACTCCGTGTAATGCCTTAAAGACCAGACAGAGTGATTTAAAAGCCACTCGCTGCCTCATAGGAAGCCAGTGCAGCTCGGCCAAAGCTGCAGTGGCCGAGGATCTCCTTGACCAGCCAAGGGCTAGTTTGGCAGCGGCAGATTGAGCTCTTTGGAGTCGGTCAAGCAATACAACTGGAGCCTCTAACAGCATTGCGTTGCAATAGTCAAGGCGACTAAGAATAGTACACCTGACTATTAGCGCCCGGGCTTGTAAGGGGAGAAGTGGCATGATCTTGCGTAGGGAGCGCAGGAGGGCCGAGCAGGTGGACACTGTTTTCGCAACCTGAGTTTCCATGCTAAGTTTGTCGTTCATCATGACACCCAGATTGCGAACGGTGGTAACCGGTTGAGGCTTTACCGGGGCTTCAGGGGGCCAGAAATCGGCTGGGAATAAGCGAGGGATCCGACTTCCGGCACAGTACAGAACCTCGGTTTTAGAGGAGTTGAATTGCAGGGAATTTTTGTGCAACCAGCCAGCTGTGTCTCTCAGACAGTTGTGAAATGATTCCAGGGGGATTGATTCTTCCCCCTCCCAAGAGAGAACAAACTGAGTATCATCAGCATAGTTTATGGCTTTTAGATTATGGGATTTTATTAGCGTAATCAAAGGTTTGAGGTAGACATTGAATAAAATAGGGCTGATAGACGAGCCCTGGGGCACCCATTGGGGAACTGGGGAGAAGGCAGATTGAAACGGGGGTAGGGACACCGCCTGCTTCCTATCCCGCAGGAAGGAGTGAAACCAGAGCAGGGCGGTGCCATCAACCCCTGCCTCCCTCAGTCTTTCCAGCAGAGTCACATGATTGACCTATCCAATGCGGCAGACAGGTCCAGCAGGACCAGGGCTGCCTGGCCCCTGTCTGCGCGCATACGAAGGTCCTCCATGGCAGTGAGAACAGCTGTTTCAGTGCCATGGGCCGGACGAAACCCAAATTGAATTTCGTCCAGGATGTTATTCTGCTCCAGGTGTTTGGAAAGACAGGAGCTCACCCAGCGCTCGACGATTTTCGCCGGGAAAGGTAATAGGGAGATAGGCCGATAGTTCAGTAAACATTCGGGGTTCAAGGAGGGTTTCTTCAGTACCCAGATTATGGTCTCCCTCTCTCAATCTGTGGAGAACACAGCCTCAAACTTCAGGAAGTGCATGGAAGCAGTGGCAGGCTGGATGACCTCAAATGTTCTCAAATTAAATGGGGAAAAGACTGAGGTCCTCATCTTTGGAGGTAAAAAAGATGTCAGGTAGGCTGACTGGTGGCCGCCTGCCCTTGGAATGTGTCCCAAGCCCTCTTGTGTCGCCCGTAATCTGGGTGTAATTCTCGACACCACACTTGCCTTTGACAAGCAAGTCAACAGGACTGTCTCCACCTGTTGTGGTGTCTTAAGGATCCTGAGAAAACTCACACACTATCTTTCCCCGGAAGCCCGGAAACAAGTCTCGGTGGCTCTCATCTCTCCTCGCCTGGACTATTGTAACACCCTCTATTTAGGTATGAGCAAAAGGCTGGTCCATCGTTTACAAGTTGTCCAGAATGCAGCAGCAAGGTTTGTTGTTGATGCCCCAAGACGTTCTTCAGGATACTTGATCAGAAAAAACCTTCGCTGGCTTCCTGTGCAGGCCAGGATAAATTACAAGGTATTAGTTCTTACCTACCGCGCTCTTCACGGATCTGGTGCTGAAGACATTAGGTCTCTTGTGTCCTTTTGCACCCCGGGCAGGGCCTTGCGCTCTGCCAACAAAAACCTTTTGTCTGTCCCTCGAACCGCTAAGGCCAAATGGGGAGGGAAGGCCTTTTTCTCCCTTGCCCCGAAACTGTGGAACATGCTTCCAGCTGAACTTAAGGGCCAGGCGTCCCTCGCCCTTTTTCGCAAAGGTCTAAAAACTTGGCTTTTCGCAGAAGCCTACCTGTAATGCGTCTTCCGTTTTCACCCTTCACTCAGCTGTTTCCATCTGATGCGCCTTGATGCCTCCGGGCAAAGTTGTGCAATACAAATCCCTCATTCATTCATTCATTCATTCAACCAAACAAGATTTATCGAAATTAAATCTTGTTCACAGAAAAACAAAGACCAACCTCACACGAAAAGAGCTTGGCATCATAAAAAATATCGCCAATAACCCCAACATAATATGCCAAAAGGCCGATAAGGGAGGTGCCTTAGTTATATTGAACAAGCCTGAGTATGAAACAGAAGTCATCAAACACCTTTCAGATGAAACAACATACATCAACATGGACGTGAACCCCACAGAAAGGGTCCACACCACATTGAAAGAACTCATTAATCACGCCTTTCATAATGGAGCAATTAAGGACAGGACCAAAACATTCCTTATCAAGGAACACCCTAAGAGTCCAACCATCTACATGGTCCCCAAGATACATAAGGATCCCATACACCCACCGTTCAGACCAATAGTATCAACTAAAGGAAGCCTACACGTACTTATTGTTCAATTCATAGATTGATATTTACAACCCTTGGTATATAAAATGCAAACATTTGTGAAGGACACAACGGATTTCTTAAATAAACTACAGAGCATCAAAATTGACACAGATGAAACTATTTTTATGAGCACCATAGATGTGTAGTCACTATATACCTCAATACTGCATGAGCTAGGGATAGAAGCAATGGAACAAGCACTGTTGCACTCTGACATGAATCTAGAAATGCAATTTTTCTAATGGAACTATTATATTTTACTTTGTATCAAAGTTACTTTACTTGGAAAAACCAATGTTTTTTACAAATGACAGGTACTTCCATGGGCAATTGCGCCTCACCGGCGTATGCCAATTTGTTCACGAACAAATTCAAACAAGACACCTTCCTAACCAAGAGTCCATGGAATAGACACAGCAAATTATTTTTGCGATACATCGACAACATATTGGACCTGAACTCACTCTAACTGAAGCCTTGGATAACTTGAACCTCATCAATGAAAGAATACAATTCACATATGATGTGCAAAACAGACAAATAACATTCATGGACGTCCAAATAACCATCGTCAACAATAAATTTGAAACACACACATATAAGAAACCCACTGATCGAACAATACACTGCACTATGCCAGTTTTCATCAGGATTCTTTGAAGCAACATTTGCCCTATTCGCAAATGCTACGAGTCAAACAAATAGTTTCTAATTCACAAACCACTGCCATCCGGTTGAAAGAAATGACGGAACGCTTTGAACGGAGGAGTTACCCCAAAAAAGTATCACAGGATGCTGAACAGAGATGTCAACTAAAAAACAGACAAGATCGACTAAAAAGAACAACAGTTACCAAGACGAATCGTATAGTGATGGTGTCCTCATTTTCCACGGCTATCCCAAAAATTAAGCGAATCATAAAATGCCATTAACCTTAGAACCAGACTTCAAAGATTTATTTAAAGAGTTACCGACTTTCGCCTAAACTAGGAACAAAAATTTGGGGGACATGCTATTACATACCACGACAAAAGACACACAAATATTTAAAGAAACCATTGCTTGCCACAATTGCAATAGCTGCATTAATATCATCACAGGTGCAATGGGGACACACCCCAGAATAGGTCAAAACATCAAACATCAAACTTAAGCAACGTATGACACTATGAACATAGTTGACCTATTAAAATGCCCGTGCAGCATTGTTTACATTGGAAAAACTGAGAGAAAAATTTAAACCAGAATTAACAAACACAAATCCAACATACGCACAAAGAACTTAAAGTCGGTCGTGGCTAACCATTTTCTTCGAAACAATCACATTATTAGTCAACTAAAATTCCCAATCCTAGAAGTGGTATCCAAACAAGAAGGTCGAGCCAACAGAAATTACCTTCTCCAATGTGAAAACTATTGGATAAAAAGACTTGACAGCATACATCCATTTGGAATGAACGAACGGATTGAACAGGCATGTTATTTATAATGTTATACATAACGTTTTACTATGAAATACTGATGACCTATTTTTTGTCGCTCACTATTGTGATGTCAATGCACATATATTTGTACTAGGATTATTTACTTTCTTTATACACCTTTTAAGATGGCAGCCTTAGCGATTTGTTTGTTTAATAGCTAGTCCTTTTTCCATTACAGCCTCCCGGTTGCGAACACACTTTAAGATGGCCGAAACGCTTAGTCCTTACTTTACTACCATCACCCAAAGTAGATTCAAATTACATTGAGACTAAGTCACAACTAACGCACATCGGAAAGGAGTCGGAGTTGTTACCAACACATAGTGAGGTATGTAAACCTGCATAACCAGGAAGCTTTGACATATAATTTTGTTTAAAAAGAAAATGGAGAAATAACCGCAAGCTCCGGTTTCCTTTGAGTTGAGCATGCACTCTGTTAAAACCTTTAATCACAGGCGCATTCACTTACTTGCTTAAACACCAGTTTGTTTTTTGCTCATGGACCAGTCACTGTTTTTAGACCGATCGTGTTCATGACACTTTTATGAATGTGCACCTTGAATCATGGGCGCAAACTTGCTTAAGTTTGTTTTTTGGCCCATACACTTGCCGTTGTTCGGTTTAACTTAAAACCACTGATGTTCACAATATTTTTTGGAAGCGAGCTTCTTGTTTCACCAACAAGAGCCTGAATTAGTCAGTGTACACCAACTAACACCTTTTCTTTTCAATGACACCGTGCACTTTCTTCAATGCACACAACTTTATTTAGAGCGACATGAGCAAGCTAAAATGAATAGGCATCAACCGTTTGTTGAATACGCATAACACCCACGAACACCACGGTAATCACGACCACTCTTTTTCGTACTAAGCCATTTTTATCACCGACGGTCTGTTCACCTCGCATGGTACACCATAATTATGACATACCTAGATATAAACAATGCAGAACAAGAATGTAGTACCTCATGATTTCTACGTTTGTCCTAGGAATAATCCCTGATGAAGGGTGAAAAAAAAACGAAATGCATTGGATGCAAATATAGTCCGCATACTATGAGTTGCAAAACCATTCTAAAATGGAGACATAATGTATGAAGAATAAGATACATGAATTGACGTTCAACAGTCGTGAAGTGCTTACCTTCGTTATAAACTAAAAGAACCTATGATAAAGGACATTTGTAGTGGCACAGGGGGATACATCCCATGAAGGGAGTGCATACTGCTTCTTGTTGTAAGACGTCAAGAGTGAAGACGCCGCCCTGGGAGCACACACAACCAGTGACAACTAAATAAGATCTTCAACAAACACGCGTAGTAGCACGTATTCCAACCCAACAATTAATCTGTAGTGCAACTGTTGCTCCTGTAAAGCGCTCTGATACCTGATATCTTTGGTTTGAGTTCACACTATATAAAATTCTAAAAAATAAAAAAAAGCATTGCATCAACCCCATATAGTAGCCTCAAATTCCATACTCCAAAAACAAGTATAATGCCCTTAAGATTTCATTCTACATTTCTTAGCATATCAACAACACCAAGCATGCTTCTTTCTCTTCCTTAGTCCCAGAGTGGAGATGTCAGTTCTTCCTACGCGCAGGAGTAGTAGTGCATCAAATACTTACTGCGAGAGGAAACAATGCACCAAATTTCAGACACACTGTCTTGCTTCTTGGCTGCGTTGCTCCGCAAAGGAAGACTTGGAGCACAGGAGGTGGGATGCTTGAGAAAATCCAGGTATGTGTAAAGAGGGTCCCCGTAAGGAATAGTGTTATGTGCACCATACACTCTAAACAAAAGTAAGTGTGATTTTACAGACAATAATCAAAACTTCTGAGAAAAAGTATTGAAGTTTATTCGTCAATACCCATCGCAAAACACTTATCAGTACATACATAAAACATTGTTAGAGGCCCCAAAGGGGGGAGGGGGAAAGGGGAGAGGTGAGTTGTGAGGGGAGAAAGGTGCTCAAGGCAAAATGAGGTCAAAAGAATTAAAGATAAATCACAATGAACGCAATCAAAATTGATGAATACATGAATCAAAATCAATTTGATACCATTGCCTAAGGAACTTATGGCTTTCAATCCAAATAAGATACACAAAAGACCTTCAACGGTCACACAGTCTATTAGAAATATTGAAGGGACAAGTGCCGGAGGTCTATGTTTGAAGGAGAAGCCGTCGACGTTTCGACCCCTGGCCGTAGGCTAAGTTAGGTCCTTAAACGGGGTCTTCATCAGGACAAGGAAGGGTAGGGTTGAAGGGGCAGTCTTATCTGTCAAATTAAAAGTGAAATCGATCAATTTATTATTCTGAAACTATCGACCATTTGGACAGAGTAATTAGCAACAGTTAATTAACCATGGGCTTAGGGCTCATTAGGCCTCTAAGTATTGGGGAATTTTTAAGTTAGACCAGCCATAAGTCTGGTTCAAAAACAAGTGCTATATATACACAACTACACAGAGGAGGCGCTAACGAATTGAATCTAAAAGGAACGAGAGTTAAAAAACTCACTTCATTTGTCTGCCAATCAGCCGATTGGTGAATTTATACTACGCCCACACGGGGCATTTCGAAGAGCAGGCAGTGTTCTTAAGCTGCAATCAAAAGGATGGTAAGGGGTAAATACATATTACATGTGAAATGCCTAATGGGTGCCTATTCCGACATACGCACTTACTTAAAAATAGAATGGAGTCAGCCTTGGTGTCACCGTAGGTCTGTACCTAGAGGGCTTGCTTCTTAGTCAAGTATGGAAAGCGCAAGTTGTAGCTGGGGAGGGAGAATTAATCCAGAATATTAAAAGCTACATCATCGAAATGAAAGTTTTAGAGGGTTGCGCAAAAAGAACGCCTATTTTACATACCACTAAGGTAATCTGGCGCTCGCACGACATCAAAAGTCCATCCTGGGTCCGAATGGATCAATCTGCACAATTGGAACCTGTACGCAAAAGTGCCATACTGTCCATTAGAAACCCGCTGTTAATAGTAAGGCATTTATCATTGCAAATAAATAGAAAAATAAAAATAAAACAAACCCAAACTTACACGCGATGGTGCTCGTCTGTTTGAGATCGTCTCTAGTCACTAAAATTACTGCTGTGATAGGCTTCAAATGTTTTTCAAATTATTTCGCGGGAAAAACCAATCCTGAGAAAAGGCAAATAATCGGGTTTCAGGATTATGTCCGTATTGTTACAAACTTAATTAAAGTATAGTCAGGCGACTACTAAATGTTGGAAGGACGTTTGTTACCTGGACCGGCGATTATTGCCGCAGTCTACGCGCATCAAGGTGAACCTGCGAGTCCGCTACGTGCAGTTAGAGGCGGAGTCAACAGGTAGAGAGGCTCGGTAAACATAGAGAAGTTACTCAGAGCCTTGCGCAATCATGAATTGTAGTTTTGGATAACTTCGAGAGGTGTGGTTTATTAAAGGAAAGACTTTTACGCGGAGTGGAAGCGAAAGTCTACAATTGCCGACATAGAATTCCTAACTGATTTCGAGACACTCCCGAGCGTTGTTTGTAAACATTTATGAAAATCTTTTTCATCTGAAACCCCAGCCTGTGGAAATCGAAGTTACTTGCGCACCTCTTCAACACAAGGGTGTAGGCGAGTGAAACCACGCACAAACAGTTGTGAAACATTCTGATATTTACACAGAAAAAACATATCGATGACGTTCTGTGTATCTGGAAAGGCAATAAACAACATTTAGCCACATTCCATGAATGGTTGAACTCCAGAAACCCCAACATACAATTTACCATGGAATCCAGCAATGAGTCTATCCCCTTTTTAGACATATCCATTTATGTGGACAAGGATCATCTACAGACGACGCTCTATAGAAAACCGACTGAGCGTAACTCCCTGTTACAGTATGGGAGCCACCACCCGAGAGGTCTCAAAGATAACCTACCGGTGGGACAATTCCTAAGGATCAGGAGAAATTGCTCCACTAGAGTGAACTACATAAAGGAATCAGAAATCCTTAACAACCGTCTCATTGCAAGGGGATACCCTACCAGAATGGTTAGACGTGCCAGAAAAAGAGCCTGGTACAATCCACGAGAAAGTCTATTAAATCCCGCACCCTCCACCCAAACGGAGAGTGAACGTCTGATTTGTGTCACCACTTTTTCTACTAGGAGCAATGAGGTTAAACAAGTCATCAATAAGAATTGGCATCTGGTGGCAGATGAAATAAGTCAAAAAAATCTTCCTCTCCATTCTTTCAAGAGGGCAAAAAGCATTCGTGACATGGTGGTCCATTCCTATCTAGAACCAGAGAGTCAGCCTACGATTACAACACTATGGAACATACCCCCGCTGATAGGACACTTTCGATGCGGAAATTGTACTGCATGCGACACTACTGTTCAGACCAAGTCATTCACTCATGGTGGACGAACTTACACATTGAGACATCATACGAACTGTAATTCATGTAGCGTGATCTACATCATAAAATGCCCATGTGAACACATATATGTAGGGCAAACCCAGCAAAAGATAAAAGCCCGCATCTCATCCCACTGCAGTAGGTTGCGATGCAAGGTATTGGGTGCCCCTTTAGTAGACCATTGGCAGAAGGAGGGACATTTGGTACCCGACCTTAAATGGTGGGTGGTTGAAAAAGTATCTTTGGGCACCAGAGGAGGCACCAGAGGTAGCCCTCAACACAAGGGAATCTAAATGGATGTCCCTCCTGGATTCTATTAAAAATGGTCTGAACGAACACGATAGTAGCCTGGCACAATTAGCAGCACTTGGGTAAACTATTAGGAGACACATACAGTCGCCAGTGTAATCAGTATAGCAGTATTACACAACATAGTGTTTTAAGTCATCATGAAAATGTTGCACGTTACCTGATATATTAACTTGCAATTCGCCATTTAATAGAGCACTAATGTCTGCAAGTGTATGAAAGTCTGCACGCCTACACCCTCATGTTGGAGAGGTGCGCATGCTGCTTTCAGTTTTTTCTAATTCATGTTGTGCCCTCAATGAATAATACAACGTTTTACCCTGTTAAAACTTATGACCTATATGAGCTTATCTGCCATAAGATATGTTTTTTCTGTGTAAATATCAGAATGTTTCACAACTGTTTGTGCGTGGTTTCACTCGCCTACACCCTTGTGTTGAAGAGGTGCGCGAGTAACTTCGATTTCCACAGGCTGGGGTTTCAGATGAAAAAGATTTTCATAAATGTTTACAAACAACGCTCGGGAGTGTCTCGAAATCAGTTAGGAATTCTATGTCGGCAATTGTAGACTTTCGCTTCCACTCCGCGTAAAAGTCTTTCCTTTAATAAACCACACCTCTCGAAGTTATCCAAAACTACAATTCATGATTGCGCAAGGCTCTGAGTAACTTCTCTATGTTTACCGAGCCTCTCTACCTGTTGACTCCGCCTCTAACTGCACGTAGCAGACTCGCAGGTTCACCTTGATGCGCGTAGACTGCGGCAATAATCGCCGGTCCAGGTAACAAACGTCCTTCCAACATTTAGTAGTCGCCTGACTATACTTTAATTAAGTTTGTAACAATACGGACATAATCCTGAAACCCGATTATTTGCCTTTTCTCAGGATTGGTTTTTCCCGCGAAATAATTTGAAAAACATTTGAAGCCTATCACGGCAGTAATTTTAGTGACTAGAGACGATCTCAAACAGACGAGCACCATCGCGTGTAAGTTTGGGTTTGTTTTATTTTTATTTTTATATTTATTTGCAATGATAAATGCCTTACTATTAACAGCGGGTTTCTAATGGACAGTATGGCACTTTTGCGTACAGGTTCCAATTGTGCAGATTGATCCATTCGGACCCAGGATGGACTTTTGATGTCGTGCGAGCGCCAGATTACCTTAGTGGTATGTAAAATAGGCGTTCTTTTTGCGCAACCCTCTAAAACTTTCATTTCGATGATGTAGCTTTTAATATTCTGGATTAATTCTCCCTCCCCAGCTACAACTTGCGCTTTCCATACTTGACTAAGAAGCAAGCCCTCTAGGTACAGACCTACGGTGACACCAAGGCTGACTCCATTCTATTTTTAAGTAAGTGCGTATGTCGGAATAGGCACCCATTAGGCATTTCACATGTAATATGTATTTACCCCTTACCATCCTTTTGATTGCAGCTTAAGAACACTGCCTGCTCTTCGAAATGCCCCGTGTGGGCGTAGTATAAATTCACCAATCGGCTGATTGGCAGACAAATGAAGTGAGTTTTTTAACTCTCGTTCCTTTTAGATTCAATTCGTTAGCGCCTCCTCTGTGTAGTTGTGTATATATAGCACTTGTTTTTGAACCAGACTTATGGCTGGTCTAACTTAAAAATTCCCCAATACTTAGAGGCCTAATGAGCCCTAAGCCCATGGTTAATTAACTGTTGCTAATTACTCTGTCCAAATGGTCGATAGTTTCAGAATAATAAATTGATCGATTTCACTTTTAATTTGACAGATAAGACTGCCCCTTCAACCCTACCCTTCCTTGTCCTGATGAAGACCCCGTTTAAGGACCTAACTTAGCCTACGGCCAGGGGTCGAAACGTCGACGGCTTCTCCTTCAAACATAGACCTCCGGCACTTGTCCCTTCAATATTTCTAATAGACTGTGTGACCGTTGAAGGTCTTTTGTGTATCTTATTTGGATTGAAAGCCATAAGTTCCTTAGGCAATGGTATCAAATTGATTTTGATTCATGTATTCATCAATTTTGATTGCGTTCATTGTGATTTATCTTTAATTCTTTTGACCTCATTTTGCCTTGAGCACCTTTCTCCCCTCACAACTCACCTCTCCCCTTTCCCCCTCCCCCCTTTGGGGCCTCTAACAATGTTTTATGTATGTACTGATAAGTGTTTTGCGATGGGTATTGACGAATAAACTTCAATACTTTTTCTCAGAAGTTTTGATTATTGTCTGTAAAATCACACTTACTTTTGTTTAGAGTGTATGGTGCACATAACACTATTCCTTACGGGGACCCTCTTTACACATACCATATAACGCCCAGGTCCCCGCGACTGCTTGGGTTCAACCCCCTTATATGTAATGAGAAAATCCAGGTGCTGTGGGTTGATGTGTTGGCAAAGCAAGTACTGTTCCGATTTCCATAGCCACAGACCGGTGTGTGTCGATTCCTTCAGTCGCACAGCTGAGTCTACGTTAAATCCTGAGCGGGGATCTCTGATGTCAGAGACTTGGTGATCTGGACTCGGGCTGTGGTGGCTCTTCGGACCGTGAACAGGCTTTGCTTAGATTTTTCAGCCGCAATGCAGCAATATGTTTGTTTTTCAACCTCATGGCAAGCTTGTGGTGGGAAAAATGGCGCTGGGAGGGTGATGCATGGATTTTTGGTTCTTAAAGCAGCAAAGGAAGCTCCAAGGGCCCCGAACTGGAGTTGAAACCACATGGCAGGTCAGAACTCCCAGCACTGGACTTCAAGGGAGCTGCAGATGAAGTATTTGATGGCCCTGAGACTTCCAACAGGAAGCAAGCACACATAAGCCCTGTGATGAACCTTGGAAAAACATGATTCAAAAAACAAAATCCAGTTCATTTACTGCCTACAGACAGAAAAATAAACTGCAGGCCAAACCAGCAAAGCAACACACAGCATAGGGACAGTACTCCTCCTGACAGTTCTTCAGATCTTCTTGGCAGAGTCCTCAGCCCAGAAGTGTCCTAAAAATGTGGGGTTTCCGGTTCAATATATATACCCCGTTTGGCCTTTGATGAAGGTATACTTCAAAGAAAAGTCTCTGTTGTCCACAATGTCCTGCCTTGGCTCCAGACACACTGCATGGGTGGGGGGGGGTACAAACAGCTATATGAGGGGACAGGCATAGCCTTATTTAGGTGTCAGTGACAACTCTTTCCACCACTGTAGCTTAGGAAGACCCATCAGCCTGGTGAAGGGCAATCAGGAT
Organism: Lissotriton vulgaris; assembly: GCF_964263255.1. NCBI lineage: Eukaryota > Metazoa > Chordata > Amphibia > Caudata > Salamandridae > Lissotriton > Lissotriton vulgaris. Next base: position 1,634,318,873 of record NC_141693.1, on the reverse strand, counting down.
ATGCAGGGTCACCTCAGCCCCCTTTGTGTGACTGTCTACAGTGAATAAATCAAAGACAATCAATCAAAGACATTTATAGAGGGCACTACTTACCCGTAGGGTCTCAAGGCGCTGGGGGGAGGGGGGTGCCGTTACTGCTCGAACAGCCAGGTCTTCAACTTCTTCCTGAAGGAGAGGTGGTCTTGGGTCAGGCGCAGGTCGGTCGGGAGGGAGTTCCAGGTCTTGGCGGCCAGGTAGGAGAAGGACCTTCCTCCTGTTGTCGCTCTTCGGATGCGGGGGACGGCGGCGAGGGCGTGGTTGGCTGATCGGAGGTGGCGTTTGGGAGCGTAGAAGTTGTAATGTAATGTAATGTAATGTAAAAAGGATTTGTAGAGCGCTGCGTTCACCGGACGGTTTCTTGGCGCTGTTGATTCGGTTGTTGAGGTAGCTCGGGCCTTGGTCATGTAGGGCTTTGTGAGCGTGGGTGAGGAGACGGAAGGTGATTCTTTTGTTGACGGGAAGCCAATGCAGGTCTCTCAGATGTCCGGAGATGTGGCTGGTTCAAGGGATGTCGAGGATGAGTCTGGCTGAGGTGTTCTGGATCCGCTGGAGTCTCTTCTGGAGCTTGGCGGTGGTACCGGCGTAGAGGGCGTTGCCGTAGTCCAGTCGACTGGTGACGAGGGCCTGGGTGACGGTCTTCCTGGTCTCGGTGGGGATCCACCAGAAGATCTTCCGTAGCATGCGTAGGATGTTGAAGCACGCCGAGGAGACGGTGTTGACTTGCCTGGTCATGGAGAGGGAGGAGTCCAGGATGAAGCCCAGGTTGCGTGCGTGGTCTGTCGGTTTGGGTGCGGTGCCCAGGGCGGGAGGCCACCAGGAGTCGTCCCAGGCGGAGGGCGAAGAGCCCAGGATGAGGACCTCCGTCTTGTCTGAGTTCAGTTTCAGGCGGCTGGTCGTCATCCACTCGGCTACCTCTTTCATCCCTTCGTGCAGATTGGCTCTGGCGGCGGCGGGGTCGTTGGTCAGGGAGAGGATCAGCTGGGTGTCGTCGGCATAGGAGATTATGTTGAGGTTGTGTTGGCGTGCGATGGCCGCGAGGGGGCTCATGTAGATGTTGAAGAGGGTGGGGCTCAGCGAGGATCCTTGAGGGACGCCGCAGATGACTTCGGTGGCCTCTGACTTGTACGGTGGTAGGCGGACTCTCTGTGTTCTTCCGTCGAGGAAGGAGATGATCCATTCCAGGGCCTTCTCCTTGATTCCGACGTTGCTGAGGCGCTGTACTAGGGTGCGGTGGTAGACAGTGTCGAATGCCGCGGAGAGGTCTAGGAGGATGAGGGCCGCTGTTTCTCCGTTGTCCATCAGGGCTCGGATGTCATCGGTGGCAGCGATGAGGGCGGTCTCGGTGCTGTGGTTGGCTCGGAAGCCAGACTGTGAGGGGTCGAGGGATCCATTCGTCTCAAGGAAGGCGGCCAGCTGCTTGTAGACGGTCTTCTCGATGACTTTGGCTGGAAACGGGAGGAGCGAGATGGGGCGGTAATTCTTGAGTTCGGTGGGGTCCGCTGTGGGTTTCTTGAGTAGAGCGCTGAGTTCGGCGTGCTTCCAGCTCTCAGGGAAGGTGGCGGTGTCGAAGGATGTGTTGATGATGTCTCGCAGGTGGGGTGCGATGACAACGTCGGCCTTGTTGAAGACGTGGTGAGGGCAGGGGTCGGTCGGAGATCCGGAGTGGACGGAGTTCATCGTGAGGACGGTGTCTTCGGTGCTGATCGGAGTCCAGGCGCGGAGGGTGGTGGTGGGGGGTGGGGGTTCGGTCGTGGTGTGCGTTGGTTGGTTGTTGAAGCTGTTGTGTATGTCCGCGATCTTGTTGTGGAAGTATGAGGCGAGGGAGTTGCAGAGGTCTTGCGATGGGGTGATGTCGTTGTTTCCTGCGCTGGGGTTGGATAGCTCTTTCACGATGTTGAAGAGTTCCTTGCAGTTGTGTGCGTTGTTGTCCAGCCGGTCCTTGAATGCAGTTTTCTTGGCGGCGCGGATCAGCTGGTGGTGCTTCCGGGTGGCAAGCTTGAAGGTGTTCATGTGGTCCGGTGTTGGTTCCCTTCTCCAGACTTTCTCGAGGGCTCGGAAGTTCTTCTTGGAGCTCTTGAGTTCGTCGGTGAACCATGGGGCTTTCTTGCTGCCGGGTCTGCTGGGCGGGGTCCTCAGCGGGGCGAGCTTGTCCGCACAGTTGCTGATCCACTTCGTGAGGTTGTCGGCGGCCTGGCTGGGGTTCGCTGAGCTGGCAGGAGGGTGCTGGCTCAAGGAGGTGGTAAGCTGGTCGGCTGTGATCTTGTTCCAGCTTCTGCGGGCAACCTGTTGCTGGTGGTGGTGGGTCGTCGTTCTTTTGAAGGTGAAGTGGACACAGCTGTGGTCCGTCCATTGAAGTTCTGTGGCGTGGCTGAAGGCGATGTCTGTGCTGGATGAGAAGACTGCGTCGAGTGTGTGTCCGGCGAGGTGGGTGGGGGTGGACACCAGCTGCTTGAGTCCAAGATTGGCGAGGTTGTCGAGCAGGGTGCTGGTGTTGCGGTCGTTGTTGTTCTCCAGGTGGAAGTTGAGGTCCCCCAGGAGGATGTAGTCAGCGGAGGGGAGGGCATGCGGGCTGACGAAGTCGGCGATGTCCTCGCTGAATTGGGTGCGTGGTCCCGGAGGTCGGTAGATCAGGGTGCCTCTGAGGGTGGTCTTCGGGTCGGTGTGGATCTGGAAATGCAGGTGTTCGGCGGTGGTAAGGGTGTTGTCGGTGCTGGTCGTGATACGGATGGTGTTCCTGTGGATGATGGTGATGCCTCCTCCCATCTGGTTGGCGGTGCGATCCCTCCGGGTGATCTTGTAGCCCTCTGGGATGTCGATGGCGATGTCGGGTGCTGAAGAGGCGTTCATCCAGGTCTCCGTGAGGAAGGCAACATCAGGGGCTGTGGTGTCGAGGAGGTTCCAGAGTTCGATGGCGTGTCTGTGGACGGAGCGGGTGTTGAGCAGGATGCACTTGAGGTGGGTGCTGCTGGTGTTCGACTTGGCGGGTGCTGGTGCGAGGCAGGTCCGGATGCAGGTGAACTTGCAGGCGTGGCAGCTGAAGGGTCCGTGGGTGCGTCGTGGTGTGGCTTGGTAGCATCCTGGGAGTCGACCGGCGTTGAGTGCGCTGAGGTTTGCGGCGGTGTACGTCAGGTGGGTCGGCCGGGGTCTTCGAGGGCCAGGGGTCCTGGCACTGGGCGCGGTCCAGGCGCAGACGGGCGTAGACGGGCTTACCTTTGGCGCGCCTTCGGCGCACAATCGGCGCGCCCGCTGCGCGTGACCGCTGCGCGTTCGCACGATCACCATATATGGCGAAGTGCGCGGGGGCGGAGCAGCTGGGAGGCGGGAGCGGGGAGGGTACAGAAGGCAAAAGGGGTGGGGTTTAGCGGCGGTGGCGGGAAGCGGGGAGGGAGGGCGAAGGGCAACGCAAAACGGGAAAACAGGAAGGAAATGGAAAATCTAACAAACAGGCAGTACAGAAGACAAAAAATAAACAATTACAACAGTTTATACAGCAAAGCAACAGGGGCAGGACAAGCGATCGCGGACTGATCGTGAATGCACAAACAGCCCCTGTCAGTCTAAACCACATGTTAATTCCACAGGCAGGCAGAGACACAGAATGGAAAGGGTCACTGATAGAATATTGTTGGTAAAAACATTGATGGTAAAAATAGCGAAAAAAGATATAGATAGTAAAAATATTGACTCCTATTGAATTAAAAATATTGAAGTTAAAAATATAGATGTAAAAAATATCGATAAAAAATCTAAATAAACTAAAATAATATATATTATATATATAAAATATTAATATTATCTTTAGCAAAACAAATACATTTAATATACATTTTAACTAAATATAAAAATGTTACTTAATTTAAAAAATGTAAATACGGAAACATAATAATTTATACATATAAATACATTTACTTTAAAATATTTTATTAACTATTATCTTTATTTATTATTTGAACTTTTACATTATATAAAAATAAAATATATGCATATATCAATAATTTAAAATAAAAAAAAACATTCTATAATTAAATAAAATATTAAAATATAAAAAAAAATGAAAACGAACATTTCGCAATGCATTAAATACAACAGTAGGGAAAATGTTGGATAACGAAATAATTAAATTTACTATTCCAACTGCAGTCAGTGCAACAGTAGGAAAAGTATTGGCTAGCGGAGGGGTAAAAATGACTATTCTCACTCCAAAGAGTGCAATAGCAGGAAAAGTGTTGGATAGCGTGGGGTAAAATGTACTTTTCCCACTCCAGTGAGTGCAACAGTACAGTGACATCTAAAGGAATTTGGGGGCCCTGCACCAAACGTATTTTGGGGGACCCTGTTTGGATCAGCTTTGAATTTCGGATCCAGTTTCAGCTTTTTCATGACCTCTTTGGCCAGGTCACTGACAGTGCACAGGTACACTGGTCCAAATTCTAAATGTGTTTACATCTAATATTCCAGTATAGTGATATGTTTTTAAAAATACTGCAAATAATTCAAGTGACACCATCCCATTTCTCATATGTGAGATCCTGTTTGAATCTAAAAGAAACTTTTTTAAGGATGCTGCATGAAACAAACACAAAATCTGCAAAATGTATGTAATAGACTCTCACTTATTAACCAAATGAAAAATAAATTGAAGGAAAATGCTATTTGTAAGAATGTGTTAAAAAATTATTCAAGGTTATCAGGGTTAGAGAGTCTGCAGAACAGCGTTGGCTCTATCGGGGGCGCCTTGAAAGGCTGGGCCCTTGGGCCAGAGCCCACTTTTCCTATGCCTTAAAATGTATTTGTAACAGTAGGGAAAGTGTTGGATAGAGGGGAGGTATAAATTACTATTCCCACTCCAGTGAGTGCAATGGTAGGGAAAGTGCTAGATAGCAAAGGGGTAAAAATTACTATTCCCACTCCAGTGAGTGCAACAGTAGGGAAAGTGCTGGATAGCGAAAGGGTAAAAATGGCTATTCCCACTCCAGTGAGTGAAACAGTAGAGAAAGTTCTGGATAGCGGAAGGGTAAAAATTACTATTCCCACTCCAATGAGTTCAACAGAAGGGAATAACAAACAATTCTTATACAAAAAACAAACATTACACACATAAAATTTATACTAAAATACATAACATTGATAAAAAATCTATATTTTTTACATCGATATTACTTACCTAAAATCGATATTCTTGACCACAATATTTTGTCTGACGATATTTCTGACCCATCATATTGTTACCTCGATATTTGTGCAATTCAATATTTTCACATCGATATTCTTAACTGCGCCAATGGAAAAGCAACAAATGGCCACTTTCTAAAAGTGTCATTTTCAAACACACTATTTAAAAAACAACTTTACTAAACTTTATTTTTTATAAACAGGGAACCCAAACTCCAAATCTCTATCTGTTTGCAATTAAAAGTTACACTTGTAAGATGTTACAAGGCAGCTCCAATGAAACTGTTTGGGAGAGATAGGCCATTCAATAGGGTAAAAACAAAATGAGCAGCATTTAACTATCAGGACATGTAAAACACACCAGTTCATCTCCTACCTTTCACATACACTGCACATGCTCATGGAACTTCCTTGGCCTTCTTTAGGGGCGCTTAAAATACAGTAAAGAGGAAGGGTTAGGCCTGGAAAGTGGGTGCACTTGACAGGTCAACATGGCAGTTGAAACTGCACTGGCAGACATTGCAGTGGCAGGCTTGAGACAGGATTACAAGGCTACTCATTTGGTGGTACAATTAGTGCTGCAGGCCCACTAGTAGCATTTGATGTACAGGTCTGAGCACACTCAGTGCACTTTAGTAGCTTCTTCCCAGTAAATCGAATATGCCAATCATGGGTAATCAAGCATAATCATAATTTATATAGGGGGCACTTGCACTTTAGAACTGATTAACAGTGGTAAAATGCCTAGAGTGCAAAAACCAGCAAAAACAAAGTCAGAAAACACAGAGAGAAGGCAAATGGCCTGTGGATAACCATGCAAAAAGGGCCAGCTCCAACAGTAGCCTTTTTAAACATGTCTCAGGTCTGCCATTGCAGCATGTATGCAGTTTACACTTCCAATTCCACTTGGCAAAAAAAAAATCAAGCCTAAAACTCCCATTTAATACATATACATTACCCCTGTGGTAGGCCTTAGAAACCCATAGTGCAGGGTGCATTGTAATTAAAAAGTTGAACTTGTACTTTTACGTTTTATATGTCCTGGTAAATTCGTTTTTTCTGTACTGTGAGGCCTACGTCTCCCAAAGGATAACACTGGGCAGCCATCTTAGGACTCGAAACTCAGTCCTTTGTCCTTGATTATAATTTTTAAAATGTTAAAACAAATTTGCTGTAGATACCTAAATCTGCTGTAAAATAAAGCCCACTCTTCATAAATAACGCTCCAGGGCAGTCCAGGACTCTGGGGACACATTTCTTTATTTTGGGGAGGGGACATGTGACGCCCCCTCCCCAATCAGCCCTGGGTACCCAATTCCCCAGGGCTGATTTTATAGTAAGGAAAAGGGACCACACAGCCCTCCTCCTCAAACCTCTGGGTCATCCTGGGTACTCTATCTCATGGTCTGAAGGTATAATAAGAGGAAGGAGGCATGCAGCTGCCCCCCACCATGCCAAGTCTCTAGGAGGTTTCAGTGACCCCATCCATTGGGGCTGGTTGGGGTATGGTTTCCTGGTAACCTCAACTCCTGGTAAACCACCTTTACCTTGCCCAAGTGTGCATACAGGGAATAAGTAATGTGCTCCTACCCGAGGTGGGGGGGGCGTTGAGGGGGCAGAAAGTTGCTTCTGCCAAGTGGGAGTACAGAACCTTTTCCCTGCCTGCATTCTCAGATGGGCAAACACAGAATTGCTACTGATGGGCGGGAGTAAAAGAATTCGGCTTCTGCGGTTTAGAAGCAATGCCGGTTCCCACTGCACATAGGTAGGGTGCAAGCAGGGAAGCTGGAGAGGCTACGGGGGCCATTGACCTCCCCTCAAAGCCCCAAAGAAATGGACATGCTGCAGGTAGTGGGAACTGGGGCACCCCATTTTTAAAGTAAAAAATAACAAGATGCCAGCTTCTGCTGCAGCAGGGAGCCAGTAAGTCTGCGGGGTCCTGGGGCTTTCCCCACAGCCTCCAACATAAATAATGGTGTGGGGTTCCCAAGATGGACACCCTAGATTGTTAAAACAAAAAAAACTTGCTGCTGGCTCTTGTGCGACTTAATAGGTTACTTGCAGGGATCCAGTGCCTCTCCCAGCAGAAAATACAGATCTAGGTGCCGGATGGGCACTAGGCAATTAAATGAATAATAATTGAGTGACAGGAGCTGCTCACTTATTATTTGCTGCTCCTTGCAAGAAGCACTCTATAATGTCCTGTGAGGGAATTTTTAAACATATTTCTTCAAGCCTGGTGATGTCCCTAGAAGGGGCAGTGGCACCACCAAGAATGTAATGTTGTGGAGGCTATAGGGAGTGCACCAGCCAACCAGCAACATTGAAACAAAACAGTAAGAGCATATTTACATACTCCCATTGCCACAAGGCATCACTTTTATTGATGCTCCTGTGGTGATAGGGGATTCTCCTTATTCACAAGGCAACATTAAGCCACTTAATGTGGCCTAACTCCGCCTTGTCAATAAGGCACCCCGTAACTCTATATTTAGCGTGAAAGAGGTGGACAATAGGTGTTGTGATGGGCGTACCGCCGCAACACCTGTTGTCCACCTCTTTCACCATTGATTTTGACACTGCCCCATACTTACAAGGGCGGCGTAAGTATGGGGAAGTGCCAAAATCAAGACCATGGAAAACCTGGTTTTAAACAACTGAAACGAGGAGAAATGCTTTTTTTATCCTCGTTTTTGCTATTTATATGTATGCAGAACACATAGAACCAGCAAAATGCAATGTGTGATTGTTTATTTGAAGGAAGGTGTCCCATCCTGAACATCAAATATCATTGAAAAATGACGAGTTGCAACTTCTATGTGTGCACATAGAAGATACTAATCGCCATTTACAATTGTTTATGTGCAGGAAGAGACACCTTCCTGCACATAAACAATCATACCCATAATGCAGACACCCTTGCACTATGGTGCAAAGGTGCCTGCGCTGGTGCTAGGCAATAAATTTAGTGCCAGTGCAGGGAAAAACGCAGGGCTGCACCATATTGTTGTAAATACAGTGCAGCCCTGCGTTTTTAAAGTGATGGATTGTAGCGTTAGCTTTCTTAGCTTAACGCCGCACTCCCCCACTTTAGTTATGAATATGCCACTAAGTCTCCTGGGTCATTAGATCCATGACCCCAGGAGAGCTTAGCACTCCTGGTTGGAGCTCTCTGCTCTTCAGCTGGAGGGCAGAACCCCCTTGTGGTTGGGTCAATGGCTGCACTTTGTAGCTTGAATTAATTTTTTTTAATGACTTGATGCTGCTGTTTTTTTATTAAAGCTTTAATTTTTTTTGCATATCAATTACTTTTTTGCCATAAATTAAGTACAAAAAAGAAATATCAACAAATTCTATGACATCCAAGTCTAACATAAATCCATAGTAAGATACAAATGCTGTTTGCAATACATGTACCATTACCAAACATTAATAAAATATAAGAAAGGAAGAAGAACAAATTAATAGGAGTGAAAAAATAAGCTATCAATGGGGAGAAGATAAGAAAAGAAAGGAAAAAGGACTTGAAGCAATAAGAAAGGGAGGGAAGATGAAACTACAAAGCAGAGGCGAGAGGGCAGGGAGATGGATCATTTAGGCTGAGCTCAAGTATAAGAAGGCTGGGTGGAGAGGGGTGCAGTGACAATGACAAGATGGAATCAAGAGTCATGGTGGGTTGGGGGACAGAAAACCTGCAAAAAGAGAGACCACATGAGAAGAAAAATATCTGATTTGTCAATTAATTTGTAAATGAACTTCTCATAAGACGCAGTCTTGTACATTACCGTGAGCCATTCCTCATGCGTTGGCAGTTGTGAAGAATGTCAATGTCATAGAATAAAGATCTTGGCAGCTGCAAGGGCGGTGACAAGCAGATGGTGGGCATTGCTGGTCAAACTCAGAAATATCCAATAAGTCCTGCAGGAGAATAAGGGGGTCCAGAAGTGGTGAAGACAAATCCATGGATTTCCAGAACATAGACCCCACTGCTCTCCAGAAGGGATGAATGGCAGGACAATCCATGAATATATGAACTATATCACAGGGTGTGTAATCCCACCACCAGCAATCAGAGTGAGAGAGCAACACTGCAACCTGAAATCATGCCGGGGTCCAGTGCCAGAACTGACGAATCTTGAATATACTGAACTTCATCCGCGCTTCTCGGACTCCCTGTTTCAAGGCTTCCAAAAGTTCTACCCAGTCTTCCTCATCATATTCCAACTGCAGGCGAGCCTGCCAGGTCATCCTGAGACAGGCTAATTGCTGCAAAAGTGTCAATGATCTATAACACCATGGGAATGGAGGAAGGTAATCCCAATTGGGTAAGTAAAATGCCATCAGTGTATAAATTGCGTGGTGAAGTGCTTAAGGGTGTGGGGATACTTATGATCTGATTAGATTGGTATGGGGATGCCGCTAAAGGCTCACAAGAAGAAATAGCAGGGGGGAGACTGGGCAACCCCGACAGGTACCCCTCCAGACTGGGAAGGGATCAGAACGAGAGTCCCCACAATTAACCTGCACTGAGGGGGAATCGTAGAGCCATCTTACTCTGGAAATGAAGTTGCCACCAAGGTCAAGAGTGAGGCAGATAGTCCCATTCTATCTTGTAAAAGGCCTTCTCAGCATCCAACAACAGTGCCAAGGCCTCCTCCAGAAGATCTGTTGCTAGCCAGACATAATGAGCTAACGTGCAAAGAGGATCATGAGATGAGCAGCATGTGACAAACCCAACTTGCAAATGGTGAATAAGAGAGGGGAGTACCCGCTTGAGGTGGAAAGCTAGAATAATGGTCAGCATCTTGTCATCTCCATTGAGCAAGGATACAGAATGATGACTCCCATGAAGAAGAGTGTCTTATCCTGGTTTGGGAAGAACAGAAATCAGCACCCTTATGGACATTAAACTCAAGAAGCCCGTGCAATCAGCCTCATGGGAAAAAACACCACCTTGGAATTTGTCCATTTATAAAACTCTGCCAAGAAGCCATCTTCCTCCAGGGCTTTATGGTAGGGTAGATCCGAGATGGCTTGCTCAATTTGCTCTTTAGTGATCTCGCCCGGAATCAGTTGCCTACTTCCTCTGAGATGCAAAGTAAGTATATATCATCCAGGAAGGCGTTCATCTGTGCTAATCCCTAGACAATATCCAGGGAACAGAGGGCCCTATTGTAGGATGCAAACGCATCTGCAATTTCCTGTGGCTTTGTGACTAACGCCCTTGAGTCAGTGATGGTAGTGAGAATGGCAATGCCTGCCTCCCTCTGCCAGAGATGCACCCTCAGTAGCCATCCTGTCTTCCTTCCCAGTTCATAGTGCTGGTATTTCAACCACTGTAGAGCATACTCAGCTTTGAAGGTATAAAGAGTAGTGCGGTCCATGTGTGCCTTCTCAAGGTTGCACCTGGTAATAGAGGAAGGGTGGGCCATGTAAGCCCACTTGAGGCAGACTATATCCGCTTTCAGCGCATTCAGATGCTCCTCCCTCTGTCTGTTGGACAGTGCTGTGTCCTTCATCAGCTGCCCCCTGATGGTCGCCTTCACCGCAGCCCATAATGTCAAAGCAGAGTCAACCAAACCATCATTGTTCTCCCGTGTGAGAAAGTGCCTCTTTTGACATAGTTAGCCCCACACCTTTTGCTTGGAAAATTATGCGGTTTCAATTGTAGTGCACAGGGTCCCTGCCAACCAGGTCCCCTATGTTAGTGCTTCTTCCCTGAAACGTTTACAAAATTGACAGCTTCAGCACCCTATAAGTCCCTAATAAATGGTGCCCTTGGTACCTAGGGCATGGGAACTGAAGGGGGTCCTCTAGGGAACCCTCACCAGGGTCATGCTACTGCCCTTGCAACTTGCATGCCCTAGTGCAGTGAAAAATGATTACGTCGACATGGCACACTGCTTGTGTGGCATGCCAACAAGCCCTGCCTAAGTTTAGGTAAGTCATCCCTCTATTAGGCCTTACAGCCCTGAGGCAGTGTGCACTGTATCACAGGTGCGGGCATATCTGCATGAGCAGATATGCACCTACAATATTTAAGTCTATTCTGAAATATAGTAAGTGTAAGGGCAGCCATAGAGAGTACATGGGCTGGAACTCGAAAACGCGAGTTCCTCAGCACCATGATGGCTTCTCTAAACAAAGGAGTGCGTGGTACAAAACAACTCCCATTAATAAACCCACACTGATGCCAGCATTAGATGTATTCAACTGTGTACTCTGAGGGCATCTCAGAGGAGCCCCGTGAAATCCTACCAAGCCTGGTGTGGTCTCTGACTGGCTTTAGGAAGCCTGCACGACAAGACATGCTTCTGGACCCTTGGGTCGAGAGCCTCTGCTCTCTGTGACCAGAAACAAAGCCCATCCTGTATGGAAGTGTCACATCTCCTACCCCAGGATAGGCACAGTGTTCAAGAGGCAAGCTTCAAAGGCCTGCCGCATATGTAATTAAACCCCAGTCTCTCCTGCTAGAGGCAAATAGCAGCCCCTGGTTCAAACCCCCACTTTTCACGCGAGAACCGGAATGAAACTTAGGAAGAATAGGAGGTGTGCCCCCATTCATCAACTCTGCCCTTCAGGTGCAGGAGGCAAAGTATTGATTGAAGACAAAGACGAGAGTGCAGGCTGAACATTTTTCATCCTTGAGACCAAGCACAGACCCAGCGGTAATACTCATTAGTGTTTATGAAGTTTATTTTGTGGCGAAATTCATATTTTAAAGTGCGACAAATTACTCTTCAATTTAATGTTTTTAATCACTTACTGCTGGAACAGCGTGAGAACACCTTGGTGCCCTGCAGTCTCCCCGGTCCACTGCCAGTCATTAGCAGACTGTTTGTTGTGGAGAGAGACTCCGAAGAACAGCTCCATTCAAGGTGACTCACTCCCGGCTAGGGACATCGACAGCTGCCATCATGGTTGGGTTAGCGGTCTAACATTTCCGCTCCCAACCAGGCCCAGGCACTATAAGACCAGCAAATGGAGCAAGAGCGCAGCGGATGCGCGCATCGGGGGCGCCGCCGGCACCCCAAAGGCAAGTCCGTCTGCGCCCATCCACGCCTCGACCGGGCCCAGGGCCAGTCCCCCGGGACCATCTAGCTCCCAAAAAATAACATCAAACATATTGGAAATCACCTACACAAGATCACAACTTATGGATTTAAATAACTCCATTAATAATCATGATTGTACCCTTTTTAGTCAAGACGTTTTTTCCAACAAAACATCTGCCAGATGCCCCAACTGTTCGCTTAGATTGACCCCAACCACTCTGTTACTATCCCCCAGTGAACATCCGTCTCACGTTAATTCTTAACCCATCCATCTTGTGCTCATCAACACTCATTCCCTTCCTAAGCACACAATTAAAATACAGGAATTACTAACTAATTATAAGCTAGATCTTGATTTCATAACTGAAACGTGGGGTGATTCTTACGCAAGTCCTGACTTGCGGCTACCCCAGAAGGATACTGTGTATTTAGACAGGATAGTCTCTTAAAAAAGGGCGGTGGGTTGGCAATCATTCATCAAGATATATTTGCTATAAAAACTGAATCAATCAACTCATCGGTCTGTGAAGCACTGACATTCTCCATTACGCTTTCCAACACTCAGCCATTCAGAGGAATTTTGATCTATGGTACACCAGGCCCTCGAGCGGTCTTTCTTAAAAATCTACATAACCTTATCGAACCGATGTCAGGAACTCCCGATTATACTATATTGGGAGATTTCAATTTTCATTTAGAATCCTTACAGGATAAGGAAACCTCCTCCCTTATAACAGACCTACTGTCAGCAGGTTTACACCAGCTAGTTATAACACCTACTCATACAACAGGTCATACCCTGGATGGATTATTCACTAGTAATACTAACATCTCTATATCCTCTGTTTTACCCCTCACCTGGACTGATCACTCTGCAATAATCTGTTCTATACAGACCACGAAATCTAAGTCAAGGTATATTATTTCTCATACCCCCAAACAAGTCAGATCATGGAGGAATACATGACATTAATCTCTTGCAAAATACGCTGCCCTCTACTCAACACGAAGTTATAGCAGATCCCGATATATCGGCCAATAACTATTCCTCCTGGCTACATAATGCCTTTAGCATAACAGTTCCAGTCAAGAATGTCTCTATTAATCGAAATGTCCCTTTAGCTCCCTGGTTTTCAGAGGGTTTAAGACTTGAGAAACAACAGTGCAGAAATCTAGGGAGAAAATGGCATAAACACTATGATAATAATGCTAAAGACTTATATAAGGATTCACTGACCGAATACAAACACCTTATTGTGGCAGAAAAGAGCAAATACTATCGAACACAAATAGAGTTGGCTCAAAATTCCACCAAGCAGCTATTTCAGGTGGTAACCAAACTCTCTAATACACCTACAATTCAGTTACAGACGTGCCACCTGCTCTTTGCTACTCTCTTGCTGATTTCTTTGAAGACAAAGTTCTTCAGATTTACTCAAACTTTGCTATGCAAGTGAAGTCAGATCCCCCTACTATAGATAGTTTAGCCAATACCCCCGTCACGGGGTTTGCAGAATTTAGTCAAGTCACATCTGAACAAGTAATTGAGCTTATTCTCTCCATTAAATCAGGATCCCCTCTTGATCCTTGTCCTACCTCAATGTTAAAACTCATTCCGGAGTACATAGTCCCTACTCTTACCAACATTGTTAATTCAATGTTCCACACCGGCTCATATCCTTCGACTTGGAAGAAGACCATCATTAAACCCCTACTAAAAAAGCCAACTTAGATCCCACAGAACCCAAAAACTATAGGCCTATTGAAAAAATAATGAATATCCAATTATCATTATTCATTGATAACAATAATCTGTTGGATACCACTCAATTTGGGTTTAGGAAGGGTCATGGGACAGAGACAGCCCTTATCAAGGCCTCTGATGAGATTAGGATGATATTAGATCAAGGTGCTGCGGCGGTCCTCATTCTACTGGATTTGTCCGCGGCTTTCGACATGGTCGATCATTCCATTCTAATCGACCGTTTCTCGGCCATGGGCATTGGACATAAGGCCAAAATGCTATTAACCTCCTTTCTCGCCAATCGCACTCAATCAGTTAAACTTGGGGAATCCTATCTTCTCTCTCCTGTGGGGTGACACAAGGATCCTCCATCAGTCCGACCTTATTTAATATCTACGTGTCAGACCTAGATTAAAGATCTAGGGATGAGAATAACCTCATACGCCGACGATACCCAATTGGTGTTGCCGGTACATAACGATGAAATACAAGTGGCGGCCAGCTTTCAGGAGGGAATGCTAGCCATCAGCTCCTGGATGGCACGTAACTGCCTAAAGTTAAACTCCGATAAAACGGAGGTAATGACTTTTGGAAGTTTAACCCCTGGTTGGTCCTCTGTGTGGTGGCCAACCGATCTGGGACCTCCGTCTCAACCAGTCACTAAGGTCAGGAATCTTGGGGTTATGTTCAACAACAAGCTCTTGTTCATTCACCACGTGAATGATGTTGTATCCTCATCCTTTAATATTCTTAGAATGATAAGGAAGCTTCTCGCTTTCCTTCCCCCTAGTGCAGGAAAGACTCTCATGTGTACGCTGGGTATGGAGAAGATCGACTATTGTAATGGCCTCTTTATAAACGCTCAGGAGAGAGTTTTATATAAGCTGCAATTAGTTCAAAATTCAGCAGCAAGAATGCTTTCCGGCACGCCTAAATTTAAATCAATCTCCCCAGTCATTCGCCAACTACACCTGCTAGAAGCCGAACCAAATTCAAGGCTTTATGTATAACATATAAAGCAATCAACAACTTTGGACCAGAGTTCTTGAAAAAAGCACTCTGCCTGTATATAAGGATTGGTGTCAGTACAACGCGTTGTGTTACAACGCATTCCGTTACAACGCAGATTTTACAACGCGGGATCCATTACAACGGATGTCAATACAATGCATGGCATTACATCGCAGATGCTATTACAACGCATGGCATTACATCGTAAGTATAGGTAAGTATACCTTATTTTAAAAATGTTATTTAGTTTATTGTAATTAATTTTTTTTAAATAATTTAATTAAAAGACATTTAAAAATTGTCATTAATTTAATTTAATAAAATAATATCTATTTAATAAATGTAATTTTATTAAAAATTGTAATTAATTTAATTTAATTAAAAAAAAGTAATTAGTTTAATGTACATATTTTTTATAATTAAATTAAATTAAATTAAAAATATTAATTTATTTAATTTAATTAATTTAATTAAAAAATGTAATTAATGTAAAATAATTAATTTAATTTATTAAATATATTTTAAAATGGTAAATATAATGTAATTATCCCTAAACCCAAACCCTGCCCTAAAACCTAAAAACACCCCTGTACCCCAAAACCCAAACCCTGCCCTAAAACCTAAAAACACTCCTGTACCCCAAAACCCAAACCCTACCCTAAAACCTAAAAACACCCCTGTACTCCAAAACCCAAACCCTACCCTAAAACCTAAAAACACCCCTGTACCCCAAAACCCAAACCCTACCCTAAAACCTAAAAACACCCCTGTACCCCAAAACCCAAACCCTGCCCTAAAACCTAAAAACACCCCTGTACCCCAAAACCCAAACCCTGCCCTAAAACCTAAAAACACCCCTGTACCCCAAAACCCAAACCCTACCCTAAAACCTAAAAACACCCCTGTACCCCAAAACCCAAACCCTGCCCTAAAACCTAAAAACACCCCTGTACCCCAAAACCCAAACCCTGCCCTAAAACCTAAAAACACCCCTGTACCCCAAAACCCAAACCCTACCCTGAAACCTAAAAACACCCCTGTACCCCAAAACCCAAACCCTGCCTAAAACCTAAAAACACCCCTGTACCCCAAAACCCAAACCCTGCCCTAAAACCTAAAAACACCCCTGTACCCCAAAACCGAAACCCTGCCCTAAAACCTAAAAACACCCCTGTACCCCAAAACCCAAACCCTGCCCTAAAACCTAAAAACACCCCTGTACCCCAAAACCCAAACCCTGCCCTAAAACCTAAAAACACCCCTGTACCCCAAAACCCAAACCCTACCCTAAAGCCTAAAAACACCCCTGTACCCCAAAACCCAAACCCTGCCCTAAAACCTAAAAACACCCCTGTACCCCAAAACCCAAACCCTGCCCTAAAACCTAAAAACACCCCTGTACCCCAAAACCCAAACCCTGCCCTAAAACCTAAAAACACCCCTGTACCCCAAAACCCAAACCATGCCCTAAAACCTAAAATCACCCCTGAACCCCAAAACCCAAACCCTGCCCTAAAACCTATAAATACCCAAACACCCCAAAACATAAACCTCAGTACCCCAAAACATATACTCCTATACTCATACTTATTTAAAAAATCACTTAAATTAATATATTTAATTTATAATATTTAAAAACAAAAATAAATATTTTTTTTATTATTAATAATAATTAAATCAATTAAATAATATTAAATAAAATAAAAAAAAAATTAAATACTTACCAATACTTACGATGTAATAGTATGCGTTGTAATAGCATCTGCGATGTAATGCCATGCATTGTAATGACATCCGATGTAATGGATCCCGCGTTGTAAAATCTGCGTTGTAACGGAATGCTACGTAAAAGTTGCGTTGTAGGAGTAACATACCGTATATACCCACCAGAACCCTCCGCTCTTCTTCTGCACGTTGCTTAACCATTCCACGCTCAAAGAAATCATCATGGGGAGACAGATCATTCATAGTTGCTACCGCCAAATTGTGGAATACACTCCCTCTACACATCAGGGCCAGCCCATCCCTCCTGACATTCATGAAGTCGGAAAAAATATGGCTGTTCAACCAGTAAGCACTCCTCTCAACCGTATGTTCTTTTATCTTTCAGCGCCGAGACACCTCCGGATATTTGCGCGCTAGTAAAATTCCATAAATAAAACATTTTTAGTGCCCACCATCTTGAAGATGGTGGGATTATGCAATCAGGGCTAGAGCTATTCCCCCCTTCCACAACAGGGCAGCATAATAGTGGGTGTAGCCACAGCAGGTAAGTAACTCATTTGTCCCACCCTGCTGCTCCCCTGTAACGTCCTTAAATATAGTATTTAGGTGGCTCCCTCAGACTCTGAAACCAGTTCCTGCTGACTAAGAAGAAGACACAGCGCAGTGAAGACAAAAGATACCCATTTACTTGGCCACAGCCCTACCGGCCTTTCTGCAGCTTCAAAGATTCTGAAAAAAAAAATGCCTGTCCTGCCACCCTCCTAAACCCCTGAGGAGACTGCCTGCCTAGAAAAAGACCTGAACTCCTGAGGACAGCAAACCTGTACCCTAGAAACCAAGGCAAATGACTCTTGTGCCTTACGGAACTACTATACCTGACCACTCTGCACCTGACTCCATTGCTGAGGCTAGGTAGCCCTCGGGTCCAGAAAAGGTTCCCTTTGATCCTGAGGCCAAGTCCATCATTGGCTGACCCCTCTTTGAATCCACAAAAACACCTGCAGTGTAAATCCGAAGGCTCCCCCATCCGAGACCGGCTCCGGTAAGAGAAACCCGACGTCAAAGGACACCCCTGCAATCAAAGAACCCTGAACCCAGCCGCTCCTGCTCCGCTGTTGGTGTATGTTTGATGCTGATTTGGAGGCCCCCTCTGCTTGCCTAAACCTCCAAAGCTTGAACACAGCAGCCGCTTTAGTTACCAGCAAGCAGTATGTCTTCAAGCACCCCGGGTCTCCTATGGCTAACATTGGGCCCTAACTCCAGATTTGACCTCTGTACCTGGACACCTTTCTGCCACTGGTGGTGCACTGTTTGTGCTTACCTGAATATTGCTCTCAGCTAACCTCCAACCCCGAAGACTGGAACTGTAAGTTGTGTACTTACCTCCAAAACCGCATTAATGTTTTCCTCACATATGTTACCATTGCAAAGACTGAAAATTGCACCATGTCTACTTTTAAAACTGAAACGTTTTTTATTTAAAAACGTACTGGCTTCTATGAAAGTTTTATGGTCTTAGTAAATTAATATACCAAAGTACTATTTTTATAAATTGGTCCCCTATTTATTCATTGAGTGTGTTTCATTTATTGCCACTATGTGTACAAAAAATGCATTAACACAACCCACTGATAAGGAATGAAAATGAAACCCCCTTGGCTCCAGAGGGTCCTTGAGGGCCAACAAGACCTCCTGTTACCTCCAGCAAGTCCCACAAAGCAGGATTGCTGAGAGGTTTTCAGAGGCCATGCCCTCTTTTACCATCACTCTGCAAACGCACCTCCTGGCGCACTACTGGTTAGGTGATTAAGTCCCCTTGCCTTCTGAGAGTCCTTCGGGCAGAAAAGCAATCCTGTTACCTTCAGTAAGTCCCACACAACAGGATTGCTGAGAGGTGGTTGAAGGCCACTTCCCCTTTTCCACCACTCTGCAAATGCGTCTACTGGTGAACTACTACTTGGGGAATGAAATTCCCTTGAATGCTGAAGGTCCTTGGGGGCCAACAAACCCTCCTGTTACCTCTAGTAAATCCCAAACAGCGGGATTGCTAGGAAATTGTATGGCCACACCCCTTTTTTCCAGCAGTCTGCAAATGCACCTCCTGGTGGACTAATGGTTGGGGGATGAAGTCTCCTTGGCAGCTGAGGGTCTGTGGGGACCTACACGCCCTCCTATTACCTCCAGTAAATCCCACACAGAGGTATTGCTGAAAGGTCTTAACGAGCAATTGATGACAGAGTTAGAGGCACATTGCTGAGATGCAAAAAACAAGCATGCAGTGCACTTCTCGCCAGGTGGAAACAAAGCACCAGGAGCTCAGGAGGAGCAGAGTTCCTCTTAGCCCTGCTTGGTGAGCTGGTGTGTATTTTCTTGGATGGAGAAACTGGCTGAGCTTGGAGCAGTATGCTTGTGCACTGTCCCCTACAAATCTGATCAGACTGCACAGCGCCCTCCAAAGTATTGAGAGAAACACAAGTCACCTTTTAGCGCCTCGAACCACAAAGAGTATCTTGGCACTTACGTACGTGGTATTGTGAAACTGAACCCCTCATTTTATAGACCCCAGAGGGTCAAAGAGAGCTGGCCCTGCAGCTCTTCAGATGTACAAATGACAGCTGAAATGTGGGAGCTGAACCAAAAATCAAATGGCGTGAAGAGACCGAAGGCACATTACAATGACGAAGTTCCACAGGGAACTTTATTAAGCACATGTGAACTATAGCTGGGGAGAAGTTCTGTCAGCCCTTACAGCAAGCCTGCCACCCAAGGGACTCTGCCACCCTCTCAGCTGGGTGTGTATACATTCTGCTCCGACTGAGCCCAGGCGAAGCTCACACATGCACTGATTCAAATGGCTCCTGGGGAAAGCACGAAAGCACCGGTTATCATTTCCAATGCACTTCAGTTATTACCGTGATGTCATCAGTGATGCAATATGTGAGGTCATAAGCAGAGCATTGTGGAGGCATAAGTTATAGTTAGCTTAGCCAACTATAAATGCTGAATATTGGTTTTGTACAAATCAAATGTCAGCCTAACTATATTGTCCCTGTAACCTTTATTTTTTCAGTGTATATATATATATATATAATGGTCCAGTTGAAGGCAATTGCCGAAACGCGTAGACCGTCCGTATCTGCTCACACTTATGGTGTACTGAAAATAAAGCACTTTTAAATTGAAAAATACTTGCAGACTCCCTCTGTGCTGTGGAGACTCTGGCTGAATGGTGAGAACCGTGAGGAGGTCTGTTTGAAGATATATCTATACTACTATTATAAAGAGAGAAGTGTATCCTTTGAGCCAGGTAAACTCGAAAACTACACCACCAATCCAAACACCCAATATATCTTTGAAAACGTCAGGGCAAGCAGATGGACATAGGCTATATTAAAAAAACAAATATACATTATTTAAAAAATTTAATTTGAAAAAAAAGTAGTCCCTTGGACGAAGCGCCGGCCGCGACGTGCGTGCTGACATCAGGAGCGCGGGGAGGAGCGGCGTACAGGCGGGGAGGAGCGGTGAGGAGTGGCGGACAAGCGGGGAGGAGCGGTACCGACGGCGAGGAGCGGAAGAGCGGTGAACTCAGGAGTAGGTAAGAAAGACTACCACTGCTCATGCCTCTTTGCGGGTACTGCAGCAGTGAAAGCCTTGCATGCTATGTTGGGTACATCTGGCTACTGAGTGATGCAATTCAGTGGCCTGACTTCCACCCACATCCTGAGGATACGCTACACTTTCTGTTGCCAAAGCAGCTCAGGAGCCATGTCTAAGCTGCCGACAGAGCACCAGGAGGAAGCGAGCAACCGCGGGTGCGCAACGGGAGACACAATGACAACGTCGGGGCGGGCAGGAGCCCTGAAGCACCCTTAACGTCGGGACGGGCAGGTCGGGGCGGGCGGGGGACCTGAAGCAGCCTTAATGTCGGGGCGGGCGGGGGCACCGAAGAAGCCTTAACGTCAGGGCGGGCGGGGGCCCAAAAGCAGCCTTTTGCTCCCGGACAACGTCGGGACGGGCTGCTAGTATTGCTTATATATATATATATATATATATATATATATATATATATATATATATATATATGTATAAAATCCAAACATTAGCTTCATATGTATATATGTATGTATATATATATATATTATCATCAAACAATGTTACAATTTTTGAACACAAAGTATTGAAAGTAATGTGAATAATCAATTACAAAATGTAAAATGTTTTGGCTATTTCTAAAACATAAATTCAAAATGTCTAAAAAGAGTTTGAATTAGATGTTCAAAGCATTGTTACATTCTCAAACACTCAGATTTGGAGTTTGTGGCTACAAACATACTTTTTAAAATTGACGAATCCAATTTTCGAATGAGTAAACTTTTATTGACTTCTAAAGAGGAATTGTAACCCCATACTGATTTGGGATTTGGTAGGTTTGTGGTATAGGTTTCCTATCAAATACTGAATCAGTATGCAATGTCTCAACATTTTGTGACTGAAATCTGGTCTCAAAACACTTAAAAATTACAGATTTCCAAGTTGGGGCAGTAATCATTCATAAACAGAAAGGCTTTGTAATGTTAAAACAATGTTGGGGAGTTGGCAGTGGTCCAGAGAGTTATTGCCTACTCTCAAACAATATTTTTAATAAAAGAGAACTTTTCTTTTTATAAACAGCCCAGTTTCCTTTTCAGGAAAATGGAATGCATTTTTTTAAAAGTGTTTTGTCATCTAAAGGCAATCACAGACCAAATTGACCACCATCCTTGTGATGACTTCCACAAGGAGTGAGTCACAATTTGTGATCTACCTTAATTTTATAGATGAGGTAGGTTGGATTACGACCTACTTCGAATCTGAATTTTACAAACCAACCCTTAAGTACATTGGTTGAGCCATAAAATTATTTAATGATCGCAAAAATGTTAGTCAAAAATTGGTGTTTACTGTTCTTTCTCTTGCTGCAATGTTAGAGGATTTTGTAAAGTGAACTAGCTGACAATCTTGCTGAGATATATGGAGTGTGAAAGGAAAGTCTGACAGTTGTTTTTTCTAACATGAAACAAAATGTAAAAACCTGTAAATGAACCGGACAAATATTTCTAAATATATCAGTTAGAAAGGCACAAATGGAGCACTTTTTAAAATGTTGACTTGATGGAGACGACGATTTTAATAAGATCAAAGCAAATCATAACACTTTACCTGGTGATGTGCAAATTATTAATATGTGCTGAAACATGGTTTCCACACATCAAAGTTTGTGTGTTGTATAGTGTCATTAGTAAACCTGTATGCCAGTGTAAAAGTTGTGTCGTCATTTAACCAGAAAATGTACTGCCTCTAAATGACAGTGTGTAACGAGACCATACTTCACTAATAGATTTTCGACAGTGTACCTCAAAATGCACCGCTGGTTACTACTTGCTACTCGGCTGCTAAACTGACGTAACTGATTTCCTGTAGTTATTCTTTGTAAAATGATTGGATATTTCACGTCCCCTATGAGCTCAGAGATGTTACATTGATTGTAGCAACCCCACTTTGAAAAATCTTCTAGCATCACTATCTAAAACTATCTTTGCCCATCACTTGAAGACAACGCAAACTTAAAAATAGCATATACAGGGCAATTAGGAGGAGGCCAGAGGCCTTTGCATATCTATGCGAGTTCGTCTTGCACAATGGATGACAGGACGTATGACCTCTCGTGAATGACGCAATGGAGGTTATACCACCGAGTTTAAACTTTTACATTGTAAAAGGAGGGAATGACTTGCTGCTCCTCCCTTCAGTGTGAGGCCAGGCCCACCTTGTGTAGAACAGACCTTGCCTCTTCCCTGCTGCACCCTGGTCTGTACTGAGTCCAGGCTGAGATCAAACACTAGTCTTGACACAAGGATGTTGCTGGCTCTTTACACCGCTGCGGCCGGGTTGCTCCTCCTGCCTCTGCTCTTCAGTCACTTCTTTCCTTACTGGTGGCAAGATGTCTCCTTCATCCTGAGCTCCGCTGGTTCCTATATGAAGTTCCAGAGCAAGGTCAAACGCAACCCAAACCACACATTTCTGGACACCTTCAAGGAGCACGTGCAGCGGATCCCGGACAAGCCCTTTCTGGTGTTTGGCGATGAGGTGTACACGTACGCTCAGATGGACAGACTCAGCAACCGGGCAGCCCGGGCTCTGCTGGAGCACAGCAGCCTGCGCCCTGGAGGCTGCGCCGCCATCTTCATGGAGAACTGTCCCGCTTACGTTTGGACGTGGCTGGCGCTGGCTAAGATCGGCTGCTCCATGGCTTGTCTCAATTACAACATCCGGTCGAAATCACTTCTGCACTGCTTCACCTGCAGCGGAGCAAGCGTGCTCATTGCATCTACAGGTGAGTGGACTTTCACTTTCATGATAGTCTTTACTCTTTCAGCAGTCAATGTCAGTAGGGTTAGTGATATCTGGCGTTCAGAAGGGTGCTGCTCGATTTTACGCTTCGTCATACAGCCGAGGATTGGCGCTGTGTCACGAGGAGGAACTGAATGTTCGGTGTGCAGTATGAATGAATGTCACCCGGAAGGGACGCCGTGTTCCAGTTTTGGGACAAACCATTCCATTTTTGCACTGAAGTCCTTTTTGTACAATGCAGAGTATACAAAACTGCAATTTTACGGTTGTGAGACGCGAGCTCTAGACTGGAACATGGTGTTGAGACGATCTGGTAACCCTTTTGGATGAAACTTAAATGTTCATTATTCAAATGAAATCTCCAAATGCACGGGGGGATAATGAAGGGAGGATTTCAGGGAATCAATGACTGAACATTCCTAAAGGGCTAATGGGCATGTACTAAGCACACATCATAAGTTACAAAAACAAAAATCCCCATGGCAGCTGCAACCACGAGTCTTGTATTTCACATCTATTCGGGTTTGAAGTAATGTACTTTGATCACTAATTACTAATCTCTGTAACTGTGCATACCGTAGTTTAAAAACGGCATGATAAGCCGACCTTGGCACGCGCCAGTTTATAAAACCCGCTGCTAAATGGCTGTCCTCAGGGTTTTAAGTGGGATGAATAAACTGGGGGTGGGGGGTTCTTAAAGAGGCGTGGCTGATGTGATCAAGGGCATGGCTTAGACACGAAAGCTGTCCTTGAGACGCTGAAAACACTTCTCTGAGGTTCTAACCTTAATCTTTACAACTCAATGGCGTAATCAGTGCCTCGCCAAACACCACAAGAGCTCTGTGAGAAACAAAATGTCCCTCTCCTTCCCACGCTAACAGCTGCATAGTGCCAATATCAGCAACACTCCTCCGTTCTCATACAGCAACATACATGAATAAACCATACAACACCTTCTTAGTGGAGAAATTTGGTGCAGGTTTATTTGCATAACCAATATGCCAACATGGTGGGTTATTTTATGGGGGATCCGAGGGCAGGCCATGCCCTATGCCGCCTGCCCGCCTAATGAGCCAAATTGCACTGTGGCCGTCGCCAATCGGTGATTACCAATCATTGGGAGGGGCCACTCCTCCCATCAGTGGACCGCCAGTCCACTCCCTTCCTCACTCCCCCAAAAGGTAGGCGGAGCGTTCCAGGCAGCCCCCGGTTGCTCAGACCCACAACCGCCCGTAGGACTAATGGGGCACTGTAGTTCTTCCAGGGGACACGCTAAGACATCCCTGGGTATCCTTGGCTTAGCGCCCTTGTTGTGCTGCTGCAGTATAGTACCCTTCTGTACCTTGCAGACTCTGGATCGCCCTCTAACTCCTCCTGCAACACAAAACAATAAGTTAGATTTTTCTCTTCCCTGTACCCCCTTTTGGCAATCCGCAGGGTAAGCGGTAGGGTGGGAAATAGCGAGACGGGCAGTGGTCAAGAGACTACCAGTGGGCAGGGGAAGGCTTTGTACCCCTCTCCCCGTCCCATGGCCGGAAGTGACGCAGCCAGCAGACCCCCTGGTCCCTAGACCAGGGAGCCTGGTCAGCAGACTTCTGTGCCTTCCTGCGGCACTAAGGCGGCCGCCCTGTTGGAGCATCCCCTAAGTGGCCCCCTGGGCAGCCTTGGCATGGTGCCAATATCGGCAACACTCCTCCGTTCTCATACAGCAACATACATAAATAAACCACACAACACCTTCTAGTGGAGAAATTTGCTGCAGGTTTATTTGCATAACCAATATGCCGACATGGTGGGTTATCTTACGGGCGATCCCAGGCCAGGCCAGCACCTATGCCGCCTGCCCACCTGATGAGCCAAATTGCACTGTGGCCGTCGCCAATCGGTGATTAACAATTATTGGGAGGGGCCACCCCTCCCATCAGTGGAACGCAAGTCCACTCCCTTCCTCACGCCCCCAAAAGGTAGGTGGACCGTTCCAGGCAGCCCCCAGTTGCTCAGACCCACAACCGCCCGTAGGACTAAGGGGGTGCCGTAGTTCTTCCAGGGGACACGCTAAGACATCCCTGGGTATCCTTGGCTTAGCACCCTTGTTGTGCTGCTGCAGTATAGTACCCTTCTGTACCTTTCAGACTCTGGATTGCCCTGTAACTCCTCCACAGCTCTGGGGCTGGCCACCTTCAGAACCAGGGCTCACCACCAAGGCAGACATTCCTATTTACCTCTTGTTGCTTCCAAGGCCTCCCCAAGGTCCAGCAAAAATAAGTCCATGCCTACCCTTGAGAGGTGAACCCCATCCGTCTCCCAGCATCCAGTGGACTTTGCATGAAGTAAACCATGTCTGATAAAGCCAAATCCCCTTTGCTCCATGAATTTACGCATGGTGCTGTTCACTCTCCTACATGAGATCTCAATGGCATTTCCAGATCGAGCTCCTTGTCAAACTGGGCGAGGTAAAATTTCCGACCACCATAGTTCACATGCCCCTAGCTGAATATGCAACTGACACATGGTGTTCCTCATGTCTTGGAGCAGTACTCTCCTCCCCAGTGTAGTCAGGTCATTCCCTCCCAGGTGTATGATCAGAATATGAGGTGGAGCGATTCCCCCACAAGTCTCTGCTGCAGCTTCCTCATCAGCTCATTCCAGCACATTCCCGGGTAACCTAGCCACGTTATCTCGGTGGTGAAGGAGCCATGCCGCCACTCTCTGATCTCAGTCCACTGTACCGCTCTAACGATGCTTGAATGGTCCATTATCCAGACTTTGGTTCCTGGTAAATAAAGAGATGTTGTGTTTGAAAACCATATTTTTTGTAACGTTTCCACACTAAAAAGTCTACAATTGCACAACAAAGCACATCACTGCATCAACACTTGGCAAACCGGGCCAAAACTGTACAACTTACACATAAATGCTGGTTGGAACATGGAACCTAAGAGTCCTCTCGCCACAGCCTTCTGTTCAAGGCCTTATATATCGATTACAGCATTGAGACTCCTAGCGCCCCACCTGTTTACTTCGCTCTGGCAGCATCCCTGATAGAAAGGCTGTGGTTTCCGCCCCAATCCTGAAGAAGTGGCTATTTATTCGCTTGCCCACCATTCTCTGTCCTGGCTATTTTAAGCACGATTGCATAATTTGTTCCTCTTGAAACGTAAGCGGAGACCTGTCCTCGTGCACAAGGAAGTACCCCGCACTCCCAGGGTGGAGGGCCAAATAAGCCTGTACCAAGAGCTTAGGACAATACCTAGTGTCCCTCAGCCCTTGTAACAAGACCACTCTCCCTTCTCCTGCCTGATCAGTTTTAGACTGCCTCACCACTATCTTGAGGTATGACGTGCTAATAGTAATATCCTTGATATTCAAAGCCACCCCTGAGGTGTCCTGCTTAGATCGCGCCACTAGCTCCCCAATCCTAAAGGCCCAGAAAAAGGCCAGCGCAAAACTAGCAGAGAATAGGGTTGCCTCATACCCCGAGCGGGTGGCCCTGGGCATGCTGTCCAGCATCCCTTGCTGGACCGTGTAACTGATGGAGGACCTATTGTCCGGGATCGAGTTTCACTCCTTGCCCATCCCTTAAGTGCAGCCCTGATTACAAATGATTTGGTAGCGTCATCCTGTTCTCTCAACCTGGCGTGATGACTGATGGCCGACAAATGGCCTAAGATCCAAGGGTGGGATTTCCCACCATCCTTGGCCCACAGGATGAACTTTTGCACTCTGAGATCGAGAGAAGACCCCCCCTCCTCCCACGCTCCCATAGTCGCACAACATTTTTCTACACAAGTCCTGTATCGCTACACCATCCTTGGTGCCAGAGACAGCTCACCCAAATCCCTCATCCGCTGTTCCACTTCAGAAGATGCCACCAGTGTGATGAGAAAGGGGTCATCTCCTCATTTGCTCTCGGCCACGCCTCCCGGAAACGGCACCACTGAAAACGAGAGATTGCCAGCAGCCACATTCTGCACCCCTTTAATGTGGCGAGCCCTGCATTCCACATTATTTAATAGGCATGCCCTCAGCAGCTCTCTCAACAGGCACAACACCCAGGGGCAGCTCGCTGAATGTGAGTTGATCGCTTGTACAACCGCTAGGTTGTCCGACCAGAACAGGACCCTCTTCACTGCCAGCACCTTCAGCCAAAGGTGGAGAGCTTTTACTATGGGGAGAAGTTCCAACACATCTTGGAAGTGATCTTTTTCTTCTGCCAAGAGTTAGGCCACCTCTCAGCACACCACTCCCTGTCCAGGATAACCCCGAACCCTTCCCTTCCAGACGCATTGGTGGATAAACAGCAACTCTGCACTGTTAGCCCAGGTTGCGCGTCAGAAGACAGACCCAGTAAAGTTTTCCAAAAAGTCTGCCCACATTAGCAGATGCTCTCTCATGCCTCTGCTCAGTTTCACCATGTGGTGCTTCTTCCTGACTGAAGCTGTGGCTCTGGCCAGCCTGCAGGCAAAGACCCTCCCTGCGGGAAGGACCCTGGCAGCAAAGTTGAGTTTCCGCAGGAGGCCCTGGATGAAAGCCAGTGGGGCCTTGTCCTTCCCCACAGCTAGCCGAATCTGCTGTCCCAGGTCCTAAACTTTATCTGCTGGCAGCCTGGATTCCCCTAACACAGTGTCCAGTTCAATTCCTAGGAACATAAGCACTTGCGCAGGCCCCTCTGTCTTCCCCGGTGCTAGGGGGACCCCCAGGTGATTCGCAAGGGTATGAAAGTTAGAGAGTGCCGCCTTGCATTCCTGCGTGCCATCCCGCCCAATGAAAAGGAAATCATCCAAGTGGTGGGAAACTCCTTCCACCCCAAAGGTGTCCTGTAATGCCCATTGCAAGAAGGAACTGAATGCCTCAAAGAAAGCACAGTAGACTGCGCACCCCATGGGCATGCATTTGTCAAAAAAGTACAAGCCATCTATCCTGAAACCCAGCAGGTGTTGCTGCTCGGGTGCACTGGTAGCAAGCGGAACGCAGATTCAATGTCTGCCTTCGCTAACCAGGCCCCCTTGCCCACCCTCCTGACTAAGTAAAGAGCCACATTTAGACTACAGTATGACACTGAGCAAGTTCCCTCCTGAAGCCCATCATTGACTGAGTCCCCTTCCGGGTATGATAGGTGATGGATTGGTTGTTAGGTCTCTCAGGCTCCTTCTTAGGTACCAACCCCAGTGGGGAGACAACAAAGTTGTCCAGTGGGGGCTCCCTGAAGAGCCCTGCTACCCTCCCTAGCTCCAGTTCCCTATCGACTTTTGCCTGCACTACTGATGGAAAGTCCCTGGCTGACTTGAGGATTGTCCGCCTCCCTGCAAGACAGGGGACCCACATAATGGATCATGAAACCTACTGAGAACCCTCCCAGAAATAAATCCCCATCTACCTTGTTAGGGTACCATCTGAGGAGGGGGAGGCTGTTGTTCAATTTGATAGGTGACGGCCCTTTGAGTGTGAGTGGAGCCCTCATGCCGGGGAATGCCAGGGGTTCGCTAAGCTGGGATGGAATGGCAAGTACGGTTGAGACGCTGCATGTAGGGTCATGTACTGGGGAGATTGATCTATCTGCTTCTGTCAGTTCTGCCTCAATTGTTTACAGTAGCGGTCGGCAGTAGGTGTTTCTATAGGGCGGTGACGTGGGCAGGAGGAGGGGCAGGGTGGGGGGAAATAATGTATGGATTACGGAGTTTTACAGGTAAGTAAACATTTAAATACATAAAACGAATTTCGTTGCGCACACTGCATCACATTTGGTGATGCAGTGTGCGCAACGAAATTCGTTTTATGTATTTAAATGTTTACTTACCTGTAAAACTCCGTAATCCATACATTATTTCCCCCCACCCTGCCCCTCCTCCTGCCCACGTCACCGCCCTATAGAAACACCTACTGCCGACCGCTACTGATTGTTTAGTTTACTGTTGGCTGACAGTTTCTTATCCTGTTTGGACTGACAGGAGCTTGTGGGATGTCGGCCACTGCATCTGCTGCAAGCATGCTGAAATCTACACTTGATCCCCCAGGAGCATGCCCCTGCGTTATAGAGGTTGCATGTTCCAGGAGACACCATCCTAAACCCCCCTCTGTGGACCCCCCTATGCGCCCATTGAAAGGACTGCTTGAAACCCTTGTGCTTGTCTGAGAGTATTCTGAACCTGGGTGCCCCCCACTGCACCTTAGGCTGCTTTACTGTGCTCTGCACCTCACTGGACCCCATATGGTCCATCCACAACTGGACCTCCTTTTGGTCCCGCCCCATCTTCTTCCTAAATTCGCGGTCATAGTTCAACCACCCTGACCCATCCCACTTTTGTGCTTCCATGTGGATCAGTCTTTGATATAGCACCAGCGGGGACGCCTTTGCTCCGGGAATTTTTCCAAGATCACTGACTGGAAAATGGAGAAGGCCGAGAGCCAGCTGTCTATAGACTTCTCCGGCCATGCCTGGAACCTGACTTTATTATCCTCATTTTTCCCCCCAACCCTCCGGGCGTCCTGGCCATGTTGGCCAAGCAGGAGCAGGGAAAAAATGTCTAGAAATTCATATGAATTCCTTAACAGCAAGTGGCACCTCCCAGGACAAAGAGCTGCGGCCTGACAAGAGCGGCGAGTGAGTGACCGGCTTGTGCCCTGATTTCACCACTGGGGGCTGCACTGTAATGGCATTTGCTGCTGCAACAGTCTGGAGTGATGTGGAAGGAGCAACTAGAGGAGCGCTTGGCGTGACCTGAGTTGTGATAGCCACTGCCCATGCCATCGAAGGTCCCCCACCTCGACATGTTGCACTCCGCTTGTCCCCGTAGAAGGTGCCGCACCCAGGGGAGTCGAAGTCTGGTTACCCCCTCCCATGGCTAGAAGTGACGCAGCCAGCAGACCCCCTGGTCCCTAGCCCAGGGAGCCTGGTCAGCATACTTCTGTGCCTTCCTGTGGCACTAAGGCGGCCGCCCTGTTGGAGGGTCCCCTACGTGGCCCCCCAGGCAGCCTTGACAATCTCACAAATGTTATAAGGAGTTTGGGTCTTGAGGTCAACCCGCCTGTCACGTTGCTTTAAAATTTAAAGGAGACACTCAACCTAATTCGCAACACTCATTTAATGTCAAACTGGTGTTTTGACATGTGCCTATGTATGGTGTGTATGGTAACATTGTTTCAAGAGTAAAATGTAGTGCTAATGTATCAGAAAGAAAGATCAATATAAGTAAGGCAGAAAGATAACTCCTCAAATGAAGCCAATCCTGATGCTTTGGAAAATATGTGGAGAAGCACAGAAGCAAACACTGATGCTTTGGAGAATATGGGGAGCAGCACAGACCACTGACACTGTGATAGTGTGAAAATTAAAAACCCTTGGCTAATGCCTCACAAAACTACAACCTCACTGTAAAAAATATGCTACCTATTTTAAACTGACCCCACCCCTAAAGGGCCGCAACACCTCCCCCAACCCTCACACCACCACAAAACGTAAACCTGCAATTCTCTACCTCCTTCTTGGCTGCTCTTCAGCAATTAAGACTTTTAACCTTACCTACATTTTTACAAGAACTATTAACTTGTAACTAACTTAACTTCCTAATGAACATTAAAGTTCCTACTTTATCCAGGCGTTCGCTTGTCTACTCGATCCCTTAAGCCTGGATTACCAGTGTCAACAGCAAATAAACTTGGCTAAACCATGCCAGCTTGTCTGCCGGCTGCTGCCCAGAAAATGTCTAAGACTGACTTTTTCAGCCCCCCCCCTGACTCTAAAGCACATTCAAATCTTTAGCTAGCGCATCATAAATCTGTGACAAATAAAGTTCCATTCCATAATAGGACAGGTGAACTCCATCACCCTGAAAAAATTAAACCTTCTTATACTGCAGGTCAGTATACTCAATTCTGCTTACCCCCTTGTCCCTACAGAAAGCCTTCATCTCTCTTTTCACCTTTCTCCTTACCTTCTCTATTGCTACCAGCTCCAATGTCCCATGCCACTCCCTGTAAGGTATAAACTGGGCCCACATAATACGGCATCCTGACCACTGTCTCAAAATCTCTACAAGGTTGTCATTTATTGCCACCAGAAAAAAGAGGTGGGGGGGGTCAAAAAGGGGAAGTTTAACGACCGCGGTAGCTCAAACCCCTTTATCAACTGAAAAAACAAAAAGGAGATACCTGGTCATATTGCCTACGTGCTGTGTCATGCCCAAAAAGACCACTAGACCAACATGTCCTCACAGTGATAGTACTGGGTTAGAAAAATTCCCATCAGCCCACCCTTATTGGCGGAGTGTCGTCATGTGGGAAGTGAACCATGAACCATAGTTTCTCCCAATGCACCTGAAATTGATGCGGAGATAGGTTCTGGCAGATGTTGTTCTGAACCACAGTATTTCAGAGGTAGGACCAATGGTGTGCAGTGCTTGTGCAAAAGGAAACAAAAAGTGAATTTAAGATTGGCTCCTGGGACAGAAAATATGTTTATTCAATATTGTCCAGGGTCAAGAGTAAAAACAACGCCTCATAGTTTTAAAGAATAACTATGTCATGGCGTAGTGCATAGAGGTCGACATGTTTCAGCTGGGAGGACGGCTAGTCCAAGCTTTCTTCAGGACCATTAGATATTATGCATCTGCACTGTGTGAAACATAAAGTGTATTTAACAAATTGGATTAATCCTACCCGATCTTTGAACCCAAAGTATTCCCTGGTAGTCATCCAACTGGTCGTGGTTTTTCTGAGGAGGAAGAAAGGGGGGTGTGAGAGGCAATTATGATTTGAATTGTTCTCCCACAGATTGTTGGGTGAGTAGAACATAGATAAATAAACACTGTGTAACTAAATTAGTTATAAATCAGGAGATCTATACAGCTTCTGAAAGGCGGAGAACAGTTTTTCTGCCACCATGCCTACCTTTTGTTGTGTTGTGTTCTTAATTGCCAGTATATCATAATGTTCTCCCACAGATTGTTGGGTGAGTAGAACATAGATAAATAAACACTGTGTAACTAAATTAGTTATAAATCAGGAGATCTATACAGCTTCTGAAAGGCGGAGAACAGTTTTTCTGCCACCATGCCTACCTTTTGTTGTGTTGTGTTCTTAATTGCCAGTATATCATAATTGCCTCTCACACCCCCCTTTCTTCCTCCTCAGGAAAACCACGACCAGTTGGATGACTACCAGGGAATACTTTGGGTTCAAAGATCGGGTAGGATTAATCCAATTTGTTAAATACACTTTATGTTTCACACAGTGCAGATGCATAATATCTAATGGTCCTGAAGAAAGCTTGGACTAGCCGTCCTCCCAGCTGAAACATGTCGACCTCTATGCACTACGCCATGACATAGTTATTCTTTAAAACTATGAGGCGTTGTTTTTACTCTTGACCCTGGACAATATTGAATAAACATATTTTTTGTCCCAGGAGCCAATCTTAAATTCACTTTTTGTTTCCTTTTGCACAAGCACTGCACACCATTGGTCCTACCTCTGAAATACTGTGGTTCAGAACAACATCTGCCAGAACCTATCTCCGCATCAATTTCAGGTGCATTGGGAGAAACTATGGTTCATGGTTCACTTCCCACATGACGACACTCCGCCAATAAGGGTGGGCTGATGGGAATTTTTCTAACCCAGTACTATCACTGTGAGGACATGTTGGTCTAGTGGTCTTTTTGGGCATGACACAGCACGTAGGCAATATGACCAGGTATCTCCTTTTTGTTTTGTCATTTATTGCCCTCATCAGAGACACCCCTTTCTCGACAATCAGGTCGTTCCATCCAAAATGCAGCAAAAAAATGTCCAGGCATCGCTCTCTCTACTAACAACCTATTCAAACAATGAAGCAGTTACTTCCACTCCATTCCCCCTCTACCATGCCAACTGTGTTGAAAACGGTGGAGGGGAAACACCGAATTAGCCCTGAGTGTGCTTTGCCTCACCTGGTTTTTGGCCCATTTCACAATCAAATGGCCGACTGTCAAAATAGACAGACAAGGAACCTCTGGGCCAGAGACAGAACCTGATCAACAACAAACCATGAATAAGAAAATAAAATGGGTTAGCAAACCTCCTCCCCATCCCGCACATAGTGCTGGAAGCAGTGTGATGCCCATCTCCCTGCGCCCATGATGTCCTCTCTGCTCCAGTTCCGTTGACTACCTCCATTACCATGCCTAAGCAAAATGAATGTGTCCCAAAATCTTTTGCATCAACTCCCACCCAGGTCAGCTCTTTCTGAAAAACAGACAATAGTTGATAGGTGTCCCCCACGTGCCATCAATGTGCTGAAAAACCAGACCTATTGCACCTGAAAACCTTGCTCATTGGGAGTCGGGCCAGTTTACAGGGTAAAAATTGGCAACTGGGAACTTACACAGCAACCGTCCTGACCCCTCTGATCTGTTCTGGACTTGTGCAGCCACACCTGTAAGTGCACTGCACACGGGCGAGCCTCCTCCCATATGACACCAAGAGTTTCACTACCCTCCAGCAATTCAGAGACCCAAAAAGCCCCGAAAAACATCCAAGTTATCAGGGCCACAAACTAAATGTGTTCAGGTTCAGTAGTGCATACCCCAGGTAAGGTCCTTATAACGTCCTTGAAGAAACCCCACATTAAAGGACTTCTCATAGGCCACAGCTCCCCCTTCTCTCTAGTCCAACCCTTCAATATCTTGATTCCCAATTCTCCACTGATGGGGAGTTTCCCCCAAAAAGTTTCCAAATAATGCAATGCCAGGCAATTTTCCTGCAATGGTTACTCTGGACTGACCCTTTTCAATAAAATTCAATATAAACTGTACCACATCTTTAGTCCTTGACCAAACATCCGGTCTCCTTTGTGCACCACTATGTACAAACTCTCTCCAAGCCTGACAGTTTGACTTCCAGGTTGACAAGGCCAGCGATCCTACGACCATCTTAAGCATCCCCGTCACCTATTGGACATAGCTCCCATGGTATCCTTGCCAGCCCAGAGAATCTCTTCCACTGTGAACGAGACAAAGCGTCTGCAATACCATTGTCCACCCTGTCACATGTCACGCTCTAAACATATTGTCAAATGTCAAACAGTTCAAAACAAAAAACAGCATCATCTTCAGCACCTGAGTGAACTGAGCTGACTGTTGATTAAATACTTGCACTACTGCCATGTTATCAATGCAGAATAGAACCTCTTGTGTGCCAACTAGTGACCCCATAGCACCACAATGACCACATGGGCAAAGACTTCCAGAAATGCTATACTTCTCCCTCCATGAATCAATTCAATGATCCATTCTTCTGTGCACCATTTCCCTTGCAAATACAATCCAAAACCTTCCCCTCTTTCAGCATCCAGGTAAATTTGCGAATCCCAATCAAAGTCTGACATTGCCACCAATGGTACAGCATTAAATGATTTAAAAAAGAAGCACCACATCCTCAAATCCTCCTTTGGCCTCACAGATAATCTGACATAGTGATGCGGCAACAGCAGGCCCAACAATGATAACCTCAGCCACCTGCAGAATGACTTCCAGGCTCTCACCACCCTGCATGCAAAATTTGGGTGTCCAAGCAGCTCTTTTACTTCCTTGACCATACTCTTTTGCTTAGCCAACATTGTATCCAAACACAATTGCATCATTACCTTTTACTCCATTGGTAAGCGGTCCTCCAATTCCACTGAGTCAATCTCAATGCCCAGAAATAACAGTATCTTACTGGATAACACTGTCTTCTCTGGTGCCAAAGGCACTACACAGTTGCCCATGAGCTCCATAAAACTGCCCAGCATCTGCTGGCAGTCAGTGGAACCCGGTTTCCTTCACAAATAAAAAACTCATCAAGGTAATGTGTCACCTGTGTGTGACCCATGATCCAGGTAAAAACCAATTGGAGAAATGTGCTAAAACAAGGCACATGATATAGAGCACTTACCAGCAATGTCTCACAGCTGCAGTCGCACCACGGTTTCTGGGTTCCAGTTCAGCACCTTCAAGGTGAAGTCGACCCCGCTGGGGGCCCGGTAGTACAGGGAGAAGTTCTGGTGAACATAGCGCTTGATCTTGCTGGTTTTCCCCACCCAAGGTCCCCGATCATCAGGATCTTGTAGAGGTGCTCTTTATTGTTGCCCTGCATCTTATTTCCTGGTCGTCCTGAAGGCTGAGTATGGTGGAATCCTGCCAGGGTGAGGAGGAATTACTGAGGGGGAGGGGAGGAGGGCAGAGAAGGGTAAGGGGACAGCACGGCTAAGGAGAGAGCAGACCTGTCTATATTAATAGGAGAAGTGAAAACAGGTGGGAGAGAGAGCATTGGGGATTCTTCCGCCTGAGACAGAGGAAGGGAGGTGAGAAAAGCATGAAATCGGTCTCTATGTGAAATTTGATTAGGCCGGCGAAGATTCTCGAGCAGCCCTTCCTCAGAAGCAATACAGAAAAGGGGGTGGTGATGAACAGAGTGTCTGAATTAAAC
Organism: Lissotriton vulgaris; assembly: GCF_964263255.1. Classification (NCBI taxonomy): domain Eukaryota; kingdom Metazoa; phylum Chordata; class Amphibia; order Caudata; family Salamandridae; genus Lissotriton; species Lissotriton vulgaris. The sequence goes on along the minus strand of NC_141693.1, from coordinate 1,634,283,290 downwards.
AGACCACTCTTACCCAGTCCAAAGATCAGGGCTTGATCCATCACCGTTATTTATCTCACTGCCCCATCCCAGCTCAGAACCTGGCTATATGTAAATCAGTCTGTCCCTGGCCCAGTGCAACATGGGAACAGGGCAGACTAAACTACCAAGCCAATTCTTCACCAGAAAGGAGACAAGCTACCGGGGACCGGTTTCTGGCATTTCAGCCGTCTTCGGCCCGGCTTGCTTGAATCCTGATGGAGCAGTGAGAAAGGGACTCATGTCTGAGTATACCCTGCCACACCTATAGTGGCCAAAAACGATTCAGAAAAGGGGGTGGTGATGAACAGAGTGTCTGAATTAAACAGACCACTCTTACCCAGTCCAAAGATCAGGGCTTGATCCATCACCGTTATTTATCTCACTGCTCCATCCCAGCTCAGAACCTGGCTATATGCAAATCAGTCTGTCCCTGGCCCAGTGCATCATGGGAACAGGGCAGACTAAACTACCAAGCCAATTCTTCACCAGAAAGGAGACAAGCTACCGGGGACCGGTTTCTGGCATTTCAGCCGTCTTCGGCCCGGCTTGCTTGAATCCTGATGGAGCAGTGAGAAAGGGACTCATGTCTGAGTATACCCTGCCACACCTATAGTGGCCAAAAACGATTCAGAAAAGGGGGCGATGATGAACAGAGTGTCTGAATTAAACAGACCACTCTTACCCAGTCCAAAGATCAGGGCTTGATCCATCACCGTTATTTATCTCACTGCCCCATCCCAGCTCAGAACCTGGCTATATGCAAATCAGTCTGTCCCTGGCCCAGTGCATCATGGGAACAGGGCAGACTAAACTACCAAGCCAAATCCCAGTGTAAGAATTGGCTTTTGTAGTTTGGTTTTCCCTGTTCCCATCATGCACTGGGACAGGAACAGACTAATTTGCATACAGCCAGGTTCTGAAACTGGGATGGTGCAGTGAGCTAAAAAACGGTGTTGGATCTAGCCCTGATCTCTTGACGGGGTGAGAGCTTTCTGCTTAATTCAGAGACTCTGTCCCTCACCACCCCTTGTTGTAAATACTTCCTCAGAAGCAGCCATGCCTGCAATAGGCAGGGGGAGGGGCGGTGGCACTGCACCAGAGACAGCAGTGAGACCCCCACTCACCACTGTCCAGCAAATTACCAGCAAACAACCCAACAGTAGAAAGTAATTACTCCCACCCCACCGCATCATCTGTGGGATGAAGCCCTCTCCATTTCCAAGCATACAGTGCATTTTATGAGACTTCTGTTGCTACATCTGTCCCCGAAGCCTCGCGCTCCGGCTGGAGAGGAGGTCCTCCCACCATACGAGGCCCCAGACAATCTCAGCATGAAAGGGACGCGCGCACTGGCAGTCTGCTATAGGGATTTCACAGCTGGCATGAGAGGCTAACGGCTGGGGCAGGATCAGTCTAAATCTGTCAAACGTCCCAGCAATAACGGGGATCCTAGATGCTCTCTGCCTCCCCACCCTGCCCTGTGCAGGAAAGTGAAATCATCGCTTGAAGAGAACAATCACACAAGTGCCACCATTCTCTCAATAAACAAAATAGTGCTCACACACTAATTAAAGCATCCTGTATAACGCTGCCAGTAAAATATCCAATCCCAATGGGAGGGGCCAAAAGGAGACAAGGCGGCAAAAAGGAGGGACTAAGAAGCCTCTTTTACAATCAAAAGCCAGCGTTTTGCATGGAAGCTGACAATAGTCAATTAAAAAGATGGGCAGGTCTTCAACTAAGTCTCTGAGAGCTACGGAATCTGTATTGATTCCATGAAGCTCTCAGATGCAGAGAGCAGCGCATGCGCGCTGCTTTCGACAGCCGAGACCTAAAAAGGGGGGTGTAACATATGGAGTAACAGACAATATAGTACGGTCAGGTAACAAAGTAATAAGGGCAGACGGGCAACAAAGTGCGTGGGTGAGACTGAGCAGTAGTGCAGTCTGCTAGGTGATGATTTAAACATCAATTAAGGCCCCATTAAAAATGAAACGGTAATTGGCGAGGTATGTCAACTACCCAGCTAGGCAGGGGCCTGTATAAGGCAAGTTATGGTAAGCAAAAAAGGTAGTGAGCAATGGGAAGGTATGATGAGGCTTGACTCAGATAAAATCACAGACATCTAAATTAGTGCCAAAGGAGTTTGACAGTGGCACATCGTGCGTGTCCGAGGGCAGATGAATCTAACATGTCCTATACTAAGTACAATAAAGACGTGGTATCTGAGGGATTCTTACCTTAAAGTAAGCATGTTCCACAGACAGTACACTGCGGATTCACAGGACCTGTGTCGAGGGAAGATGAATCTAACATGTCCTATACTAAGTGCATTGAAGACGGGGTATCTGACCGATTCTTACCTTAAAGTAAGCGTGTTCCAAAGACAGCGAGTACACTGCGGATTCACAGGACCTGCGGTGCTAACTGTAAGTAAGGTTATCTCGTAGGTCCATGTATTTATGAACAGTCTGGAAAGGCTGCACTGTTGACAAGCTTTCCAGATGGAAACCTGAAAATGAGTAAAAAAGTGCGCGAGCGTAGCGTGCAAAGTGAGTGTGTCCGGCACATTCTTGGAAAGTGGTATATGTATAAGATAAACACCAGCGTGGTGTAGGAAAGAAAGAAGTAAAGAGCAAGGAAAACTGTTTTAATGCAAAGAGTTTTCCAATTATCAGATAAACAAGGTTAAATGGCTCACTGGTTTATTCCCTGATTAATTACAGAGCAACAATAGTTACTAAGTTTGAGGCAAAAACTGTTGATGCATGAGAGAGGAAGAAAGTATGAATACAAGGGAGCAGTGGGCAGCCACAACAACTGCTCCTTGGGAACACAATGAATGCACACCTTATCACCAGGTCACACACAGAGCAGCACTATTTGTTTGAATACGAGGAAACATGTAGAAACAACAGTAGAATGGTCATCATAAGTGAATTGGAGCAGTGGGCAGACACATGCACTGCTCCAAAGTTAAATGGTAGCTCATGGTCTGTGTTGAGTCTGAGCTCAACCGCTTTCAGACTCATGAGCCAGGTCACTTCTGCGCGGCGTAATGTAAGTTCCCTGTCCCCACCCCTGTGATGAGGTGTAATTTGTTCAATTCCAAATGATGTAAGTTGTTTATATGGACCTTGTTCCTTGCAACTTTTGGCATGGGTAGCCATGGGGTATCTGACATCACCTTACTTTAGGGCCCTTGCGCGTTTGCTAATGTGATCATTAATCATCCGAATGGTGCTCCCTACATATTGTTTCCAGCATTTGCAAACAATTATGTACACCACAAAGCGTGTCAAACAGTTGATGTTATGTCTAATCTGGTATTGCCTCCCATCCGGGCCACAGAATTCTTTGGTGTTGTGTAAAGCTCATATACAGACACCAAAGCTCCCAGATTTATGGAATCCCAGTGTGTGTTTTGTGAGCCAGTAATTTTCCCTGGTGGTTTTGAGGACATTGGGAGTCAGGATAGTTCTCAATGTTGTGCCCCTCCTGTATGTGACAAATGGCCTGCATGGCCTGAATGTTTCTAGCGACTTATCTGCTCTTAAAATGTTCCAATGTTTGTGCATACTCTTATTCAAACTGATTCATTTTTCAGTGTTATTAGTGATGAGTCTCACAGGTTGTGTAGATGTGTTCCTGGTCTCCTTCTCCTTTAAAGTCTCTGTACGAGGAAGTCTCATGATACGTCTTTCCGCCCTGTCCAAGGTGGTTTGCTGATAGCCTCTGGCTTTGAACCTCTTTTTCATTGTGTTTAGCAGGAGTTAAACTCTGTATCCTGACTGCAGCTAGTCCTTGCTTTGGTGAATTGCCCAAAGGGGATGGCCTTCATTTGATGTGTGGGGTGTGCACTTGTTGCATGCAGAACAGCATTGCATGCAGTGGGCTTATGGTACAGTCTGCTACGTATTGACCCCTCCTGGATGTAAAGTTCCACGTCCAAGAACACTAGGTGTGTCCTGCTGTGTTGATCGGTGAATTGTACTTCTAATATGTTGGTGTCTAAGTATTGGTAGAACTCTTGTAGTTCCAACTTTGTTCCTGACAATCGCCTATATATCTGCCCCAATAGACAATGCATTCGTTAAATGGGCTGCCCTTATCACTCCAGATCCATTTTGCCTCGAAACACCCCATGTAGAGGTTAGCAAAAGAGGGTGAACATTTGGAGCCCATGGCTACTCCTCGTATTTGCTTATACCATTGACCCTCAAACATAAAACAATTGTTATTCAGTATGAGTTCTGTCATGGATAAGAGAATTCTGGTGTGCTGCAATAGTGTTGCTGGTTTCTTGCTAAAATGCCACTCCATGGGCTGAAAGCCTATGCATGGATCGATGTTGGTGTAGAGGGAAACTACGTCCAGTGTGGCCACGATGATATTATGTTGCCAGGTGAGATCAGTGAGTAAACTAAGGATGTGTTTAGTATCCCTAATGTAGGCAGGAAGATTTTGTACGATGGGTTGCAGAAACATGTCTACATATTCTGCTATTCTCTCTGAAGGGCCTCCAATGCAGGACATAATAGATCTACCCTGAGGGAAAGGGAGATTCTTGTGTACCTTGGTCAAAGTGTATAGTGCCGGATATCTAGGTCTTTCCACTTTTAAATAAAGGTAATCTTCTTGAATAAGGAGTCCCTCTGTGTGCCAGGTCTTAAGGTGTTTATTGATTAGAAAGGTGAGTGTCTATCTGAGGTTAGTAGTAAGGGCTTCACAGCAGGTGTTTTCGCTGAGTTGACCCAGGACCTCCCCGTTGTAGTCCTCTTTGTTCATGACCACAATATTGCCTCCCTTGTCGGTGGAGTGTGTCCTGGTTGAAAACCTGAGTCTCCTACCTAATGTGCTTATGCTTTCATGTTTATCAATATCTTGTAAGACTAATCTGTAGAAAGTGTCTATTGTGTTACCCCCTGGTAAGTTAGATGTCCACCTAGATTTGGATTTCAATCCACTGACTATCGAATAGTCTGTGTCAACATTGATGTCCAAAAGGAGTTGACTCATGTCATTTGGTGTTGCTTCCTGATTCGTGATGGACAATAGTAACTGAGTATTATACAAGTCTTGTGTACTGAGTACATCCAACACATCACACATAGGGATGTTCTTAGTGTTTTTATTGACAAGAAGAGTATTCATAAACAATTGTTTCAATTTTTAATTTCCGATAAATTTAAAGAGATCAATTGTTGCTTTGTAGACATCACCTCTGTTGACAGGACAAAAGCCTAAACCTTTCTTGAGAAGGGATATCATGTCCTCAGTAAGGGTGAGGGAGGATACATTGATAATGTCCACCCCCATGTCTTGTGTGTCTATCAGTTCTTCTTGTCCACTGACCCCAGGTTTCTCCTGTACTCGTTTTCGCCCTCCTCTCTTGCCTCTTCTGGTTTTCTTTGTTGTTGTCCACTGTTGGACAGTACCCTGTTTCCCTTTTTTATATGTTGGACTCCTTTTAAAAAAAAGTTTTCAGATCTGTCTGCGTTAGGGTTACCTGGTGCGTTGTCAAGTTCCCTGTCACTAGACATCGGTACACTCAGGGAGGTGGAGCTTGAGGAGATAGAGATTGCTTGCTGTCTACCTGTTTTTAGCTTATCTTGATCATTCATTAGGATTTGATCGTACTTTTTAGCAAAGGTGAAAACCCTCCCCTCCCTGTAGTCGATTTCATCTCACTTGAGTTTTCTTGCTTTACATTGTTTTATAACTTCCTGGTGTTTGAGCGAAAATTTCTTTGAGGATGACATTTTTTCTTCGGTGGCCTCTGATAGGCTGAGATCCTTCATTTCCTGGAAGGGGCTTATCCCATGGCCAGGCATTTTACAGAAATCCACGAGTCACGCAGTGATAAGCTGAGGTATTTTTGCTTAGACCACGTCCCACAACAGATAGAGGAGGAAGCAGGGTAAAGTTGCTACGTCTGCTAGAAGCTAGATATATTATAGAGCTGCAAATCTGTGTCCACAGGGGACTTAATAGTGAAGAGGAGCTTTGGTCATTTACTGGATAATTTGCTGTGATGTCTTATGGGTCTGTGTGGCTAACATTTTCAAAGAATATTGGAAGTTGGTCTAATTCTCTCACTCTGTACATTTGTGTTTTCTCTTTTCTCACACCCCTTTATGTTTGAAATCTTGAATTTGAAAAAATTAAAAGAAAAAAAAGATATAGAACTGTCGGTCCCTAGAAGAATAATGGCCCTGCTTTAAACATTGGTTTATTTATGACGTGTGGAGAGGGTCTGTATGCCCATTTAGGGCTCAAATCTGAGAAAGTTGCGTTATATGCTGGATGAATTATGAATAATGTATTGCAAAATGCCCATTAAGGCTCAATTTTGTGAAAAAATGGTCACTTTTGGTCACTATCTATACATTTTACAATGGATAGTACTCCACAATATAAAATGTGTGAGTTAACAGTGGCATCTGAAGCTACAAATGCGATTAATGTAATTATAATGCTAAGATCCTTCCGTAACATTACTATATTTCTGTGTGATGTTGAAATATTTTGTCAAAATCAGATTATCTGTGTAACAGTTGGCTGGTAAAACATCCAGCTTAAAATGACCGCTACGGAAATGCTTCACAGCGATCGTTTTTGAAGTCCTTTGCTTGTTTCTTTAAAGTAGCACTTTGACGAATGAAATTGTGTGTTATTTAAAGGTTATTGTTTTAATGTTTAAACTAACACTGACGAAGGCCAGGTGGCTGATACGCATGTGTTAGCTTCCTGGTTTCCAAAGCAATCTCGAATAAATGAATTTCAATCATACTGAGCCCGAGTGCTCACCCTTCTGTTTTCATAAGTGGAGATATATATGTATATATATGGAAGACCATGCCCTCTATGTTCATGAGGAATTCAGGACTTACATCACATCATTTTCATATGCCCAGCATTATGCTTGCAGCGAGTAAAGTTTCTAAGATTTCCACTGTATATAAAGCAAATCATTTTTTATACAAACCACCGAATGAAATTGTGCTCTTTAACATTTAAAACTTTTAAAATATTTTTTTTAATTTTTAATTGATTTTGTATGGTATGCAGTTTTTAAACTATAAACAAGGATTTTAAATTGATGGATTCAACTTGACAAAACAATACATTGTACTAACCATGTATTTTTAGGACACTACCACAATCTATTCAAAAGAGTTATTTATTATGTGATCTTAGAATGTATTATGTTGTGTTGTCTGAGTCCAAAAGCAATATCCTTTTTTGAATTTTGACTTTGATTTGAGTTTAAATTTTAAAAGCCAACTCAACACCCTCAGGCATCTTGATACTGAAATGACTACCAATATACTAAAAGATGTGCATATAATAAAATAGATTCATTTTAAAGGTCTTCCTTAACATAGAATGGTCCTCTATTTAGCAAAACAGATTGCATTTAAAAAAGGGGAAGCAACAAATATAAGGAACTTTGTGACAAGCCATGCTGCCATATTCTGAATTCCTTGAATCTTGTAAATAGCTGACTCAGTATGGCCAACTTAGCAAGCATTCACATTATTCAATCAAGATATTTGGTAACCTTAACAAAACAAGCTAAACTCATCCGGCTTCCATCCAGTTACTAGTAGCCTTAAGATCTTTAATAAGCTATGGAAGCTTAAGTTCTATTTTAATTGCTTCTAGCAAAAAAAGATGTACCTAAAGCTGGCTTCTGCCCTGGGGCCAAAGTTTGACTTCTTTGAAAGGGGTTTGACGACCACTTTCTTCCATCCACTAGGGACAGTGGTAGATGAAAACAGGTTTTAGGAATCAAGGAAAATGTATGTGCAGATAAAGATTCTAGAGTCCTGACTGGACATGCATCATCTGGAGAGTCCAACTTTTATAATATAAGCAAGGAGGAAACCTTATTCTCTTACCTAATCATTGCTCAAGCGTTCATAGGAGTGAAAAAAAGGTGTGAAGGTTTGCAATTATGTTACATTAGACATGATAAGACAGAAGTTGGGCAATACAATCATGACTTGCCTTGATCTCTTGAAGAGGGTAAATTGTCGCACTCAATTCGAGAGGTGGAATAGACATCTCAACAAAGCGCAGACTGGTGAGATTTAAGACTGTCAGTGAGATAGGAAACTGTATATGTATGTGCACATATATGCCTCTGCTATTTAAATTCTGATTAAATTGTGTGTTCTTTGTCTTTTGTTGAATTAAATGTGTGGTGTAGCCTCCTTCCTGTGTTTTTGTAGATATTGTGGGATGTGATACCTAGACCTTCGATCCCTGTTGATCTATCCCTAGAAAACATAAGTAGCCCATCATGGCACCCATAACAAGTTGCACAGTACTGGCGGGTGCTAACTCCACACCAGTAGTTCACAGTACTGCACTGTAACAACCCATCAGTGCCTTGCAAACTCGAGTTAAGCCACATGGAATAAGGAATTACTGTACAGACCCAAATTTACTGTGCAGCATCCCCTTTTCCATGGAATTTAACACACACCTTTACCACCTTCTAAGAGCTGGTGGTAAAAGTGTGCAGAGGACTGTGGTGAAAGTGTGCTGGGGGTTGCTGTAAAGAGGAGTAGGTGTGATGGAGGGTGTAGGAAGAAGGAGAGAATGTTTGCTAGCAGGGGTATGAATGTAATGGTCCCTGGTGTCTTGCCTCAGGTTTTGGCAGGGGTTATGGAATGGGTCTAGGCTACAATGCTCACAGTGATTTTACCTCCAACACATTAACATGGTATCTGATGGAGATTAATTACAAAATTACTTTTTTCACCGGTCAAATCACAACTTTAACAAAATATCATGTCTTCCTTGTATTTTTACAAAATGTAGTTGCATTGATCACTTCATATGCTATCCATGTGGGAGGTAGTCCTTAGATAATATTACATTAATTGGCAATCATGCCCTGCCCATTGTTTATATGTCCCTATAATTATGTAGCCTTTAGAGTAAGTATAGGCAAAATTTGCGAATTCCCGGTCCGCGTAATCAAATTCGCGGTCCGCAAAATTAGCGAATTCGGGCGAATTTTCCGGATTTCTTTTTTTTGCGTGTTCGCGGGGTTTTTTGCGTATTCGCGGGCCGCTTGCAGCGCACTGACCGCGAAGTTACCCATGCGGACATACATGGGCGTGGCTATCTTGTGCGCGTTGCGTATATCCGTTTCCGGGCGCTATTGGCAATCTCGCGTTGTGTGCGGCGCGCTATTACGAGTTTGCGTGTGTTTTTGCGTACTCGCGGGGTAAATATCGTGCAAACTTACCCACGCGGTCCTCAATGGGTGCGGACATCTTGTTTTTCATTCATTGGTATGGTTATGGGAATGCTTTTTCTATCCCACTTCAATCTTTGCCATCCTTTGTTTGTTTGAAGTTTTTTTTGATCTTTTTTACTTATTATCTATCCCTCTATTTTTCTAGATCTATATTTTGTGTTTTCTTCGACTTTTGGTTACTTTAAAACTACTTTTTTATTACCTCTTCTTTTATTTACTTTTTCCCTATTCTCTTTCCTATTTATTATTTCCATTCCTGTCCAGGACCATGGCAAAGGGAGCCGGGAAGAAGAAGGGGAAGGGTCCCGCACCCCGTACCCGGCTCCCCTGCGGGCGATTGAGGGGGGAGCAAGTCATAGCCCGGGAGATCTTTAGCGCGGAGGAGGTGACTGCACTGATTTTTTATTTCCAGAGCCGCCTCCCCAAGACCGTTGCAGCAGGCCGCAGGATCGCTGGCGGGTACGGGCTCCGGGAGCATCGGCAGCTGTGGGGGAAGCTGTGCCGGGCCATGTATCGGCAGTCTTGGTCCGGTGCACCTACAGCCAGGCCATGCACCGGTGGCCCGATATCCTGGACCGTGAACACGACCTGCTCACCTGCTAGGCGTCGAGATCCCTGGGCTTGGTGAGTAATAGTAGCTATTTAATTACTACTCTGTTTTCTCCTGCTCCATGTTATCATATTACAAATGTTTGGTTTTTCCGAAGAGCAATAAAGCTGCCGATTACATTGTAGGTAAATTATGTTTCAAAATCTTCTGTGATTGCATTGCAGGTGCACGACTCGCCTGCTCAGTGGCGGTGCTACTATGCTTACTTGTTTTCGATTTTGTGCTCATTTCATTGGCCTGAGTGATTATGTATGAGTGTACTTTACAGAACTGCGTAATGCTATTATTATTATTATTATTATTATTTTATTTTATAAAGCGCGTAGTCACCCGGAGGTATCCCAGCGCTAAAAACCCTAATTCTACGGACCTGTGGGCCAGGAGCAGAGAGCAGAAGGAGAGGGGGGATGAGGATTCAGGAGGAAGGGGGGGCCGAGCAGAAACTAGGGGAAGAGGTGCGTCTTTAGCTGCTAGACACTAAGGGGCAGATTTACAATTACTGGCGCCTCCCTGCAAATTAGCAGGGATGCGCCACTAATTGTGCACCATGCCTCCACCACCCATGGTGCGCCGCATTTACAATGCGGCGCATCATGGGGCAAAAACGGCACAGATGCGTCCCGCATCGGTGCCGTAAAGGCGGCGCATTGCTGGAGTTGCGTTGCAAGCACGATGCAGCTCCAGCAATGCTCTGGGGTGCGCTATCTCCCCAATGCTGTGTCAAGCCATACGTCTGCTTCAAGCAGGCGCAGGGTTTTGACGCAGCATTGGCCTAAAAGTGACTGAGTGAAATCTTGTAGATTTCACTCAGCCACTTTTAGGAGGCGCTCCTGCGCAGGAACGCCCTACCTTGCGCCGGAACGCCCCCTGATGGCGCAGGGCTTTACAACGTGATGCATCTCCCAAATGTGTCACGTTGTTAATATACCCCGCACCATGGCGCTTCTTTTGTGCTGCTGCTGCGTCACAAATGTCACACAACGATGGAGCAAAAGGGCCGCAAGGGGCTTGTAAATCTGCCCCTAGAGACTCAATTTCAGTCCTTCCTTTGTACTCCTGCCACTAAGAAGAGATAGTGGTGGTGGATTGATAGTTTGAGTATATTATGATGGGTTGTTTAGTAGGAAACTTTTTAGTGTTCAACTTCTCACTGGTCTGCAATCACGATGGACTGTTCTGTCACTTCGCGTGCTGCGGAGAGCTGCCTGCCAGTCCTAGTCGAACCTTTTTGTAGTTGGTTTAGTGAGTTACATAACTTTCCAAGTAGACGGTCTGTGAATCCAGCAATACTAATATCCTAGTAGACCACATCACATAGGTCAATAAATTTAGTGCAATTGTTGTCTATTTCCCCAAAATAATTTGTTATTGTTTTTTTAAAATGTTTGATTTGGTTGACAACAATCATCCATGTTTGTGTATTTCTTTCATGTTGTACATCAGCAACCCCCAGGGGCAAGGGGACACAGGAGGAGGTAGCGCCGCCGGCGGAGAAGGGACAAGATCAGGAAGGCCAGGATCGGTCCAGCGAGGGCTCCTCTGCTGGCCCCGGTAAGTTTTCCTGTTAATATTAATAATTATACTTCCCTATCTTTTACAGCACCTATTTTTTCCTAACGTTCCTCATTCGATTTTTTCTAAATCGTCTTTGATCTTCTTGTAGACTGTTTCTAAATTCTTATCCTGCCTCTACTATGACTCCTTGTGGTACTACTAGATTATTATTAGTCTGTCTGTGGAGCTAACTAAGCTTGCACAGTTGGCAAAAGGTGTTAAACAAAACTTCCATTCTATTCAGCAATAGCTCTATGCACTGAGTGCAGTCCTCTGGGTTGTCTATAATGTCTTTGGAAGTCTTCTAAATGTTTATGCTTTGACAATTCTCAACAAAAAAATGTCAATGGCCACCAAGAAAGAATACGATACTAGTTTACTTTTTGATTAAATAGGAGGACAATCCATACTACTACTGTTGCAGGGACTATTCTGCACAAACAGAACTATGGACACGAAATAGTGAATTGTTTATCAATTATAATAGGCACAGTTAGACTTTCCACATACCTCCGTCATAACAGAATTTAAACCCCCAATCTCTTTACTGACTAGCTAGTGTGTCAGAGTCATTTAGCTCCCGAATTCATCGATGATTGATCCCCAATGATTATACAACCCAGGACATAAGACTACGGAGTCAGAGTCCCGACCTCTCAGAGCCACGGACTCATGCTTGCAAATTGCAAACCCTTTCGCTTACTCACTCATGAACAAAAACCACAGAGTCTATGTAAGTTTTAAAGCGTTATTAAAAGTAAAAACATTCATTAAAATCAAGTTCAGCATACAACATAAACGGTGGATTGAAAATTGAAAAGTGCTTGATGATTTCACACATTAATTGTGGTCGAGCCCTCACCAGGTTGGAACTTCAAGTCTTCTTTGTGGTGCTGAATCGTTGCTGACTCCCTCCAAGTGATGTTGATCTGATCTTGCTCTTGTTCTTAGAAGGGAATCTTCTGTCTGTTATGAGAAAAATGGTGCGTGTTAAAAAGCAAGCATTCATCAGTTGTGCCAAAAAGTGTAGCAAGACATGTTACGGCATAACTAAAAAACACCCTTCCCTGAAAAAAGGGCAATTTGTAGTTTAGACTAGAGAGTCACAAATTATTAAATTTGTTTGTGTAGTCGTAGTAACATTTTTTCATTCCTAGACAAAATACTAGGGAGTGGTGTATATGGCATCTAAGAATCTGAAATGTATTTTCTAGGCGGAACATCGGCACAGCCATTCACCGGTGCCGGGGCCAGCGCAGCGGTGGGCACTCCTGGTGCGGAGACAGTGCAACAGCCAGCGGGAACTGCAGAGGGGAATGCCACGGGAGTGGCGGGCAGTGGTAAGCTATTATATTCCTTACTTATTGAGATTGCAGACTGCAGAGTGTGCTCTCTGCACGGGTGTATATGTTGTACAGTACAAGTATACTTTACTGTTAAGAAGACTTACAAATTTAGAACTACGTTTTTATCAACCAGGTAGTAGCCTTCTCTAAATTGACTTCCACTCAGCTTTGAAAGTTTTATCGAGAAGCCAAGTCAGATCAGAGATGAACTTGATGGATGGGATGAACGAAAAGGGAAAGAAGGGTGTAAGTAAGTGTGGAAGGACGAGCTAGTTAAAAAGTAATAATGACTGGCAAAGAATGATACGTGTTTTTTGAATGCTGACCGAGGTGGTTGGGAATATGATGCATGGCCGGTTGAAGGATGAAGGAGAAAGGGAAGAGAACTGCCTGGGTGGGTGAAACAGAAACTGTATGTGTGCGCAATATATCCTTTGCTTCAAATTCAAATGCAAGTCAAGTACGGATGCATGGCTTGCGGTTTCCAAAATAAAATGAAAATGTTGTTTTTCCGTGAGAAAAACTAAGGTTTGTCCAGTTGAGACATTAAGAAGAATAATTGACATTTACTTTGAATGGATGGATGCCTGGATCATGGTACTATCTGACTCATAGATAGCATACGTGTATATAGACAGAGTAGACGGTCACTGGATGAAGTAAGTTTTACTTTGAAGAGCATGCAACATCGCACCCGCACGTCCGTCCCAGTGTAGCAAAGGCAAGGAAAAGAAGTTGTAATTTTTCCGAATACTACCATGAATAATAGCAGTAGTTTGTATTGCAAGCACAGCATATATCCGGCGATTACGGGGGCCACTCACTACCTCTGTTAATAATTTTAGTACAACTCTGTCATTCATGTGTGGCCTATCAGTGTTCACGAAATAAAAAACAAAGCACCTAAAGTCATCTGATATGTAAGCAAATATCCTGTGAAGGGATAGAAAGTCATATTATTTATCTTCTTCATTTTCCTTTTCTAGTAGTCATTGGCACTGTAGGGTGAAAGTTAAATTAATTAAGCAGTATCCCTTGTAACAGTGACACTCATAATAGAAAGTAAGAGCTTCACCACCTGCATGTACTGGACTGGTACAGTAACGCAAGTCTGTATCATCATGGCTTGCGTCTGCTTTTCTCGGGTGCAAGTTGACTGCGCTGGCATTATGCCAGCTTCCAGAAGTTTACGTACCAATTTCGCTAAACAAGAGAGAAGAAGGAGAATAAGACTGTTGTACTGTCATAGTCGACTCTAATGTAGTGAGTCCATATAGTGCTCGTAGAATTGATTCCTGAAACTCCCACTAATGCTAGAGCAGAGGCTGACGAAGTGGGAGGTTAGATAGATACAGGCCACAAATGTTATGTACTGTGCATGCAAGTTGCTAGTTCTACTGTGACACAGCTTTCTGCTGAATTATTTTGTGTTAATCTCGAAGAGCATTGGTTACAGTATGTCTTTCTTTTTTCATATAGATGCTCCTTCCAAACTGACACGGAAGGAGCTGGCTAGACGGGCCTGGCAAAGGAAGCTAGAGGCGATTGTCGCCGAATATCGGCGGCTGGTGGCCCAGGTGGAGGAGGACACGCAATCGCAGTCCACCGCGACAGCTGCATCCTCCTCCGCGCTCCCTGGGTCAGCCAGGCAGTGCAAGCCTCCAGCGGTATGGAGCCGTGGAGCCGCAGCCACCCGCCATCGCCAAGCAGCCAAAAAATCAGCTGCCCCCCACAGCAGGTGCAAGGCCAGCATCCACGGCCTAACCCTCAGGGTGTCCAACCTTGAGCAGGAGATGGAGAGATTGAAGAGCCTGCTCAAGAAGAACCTCCGTGGGGAGCAACGGGCCCACCTGGCCAAAGGACAACGCCGCCGGCAGTAGAGGAGGAGAGACTGTCCCTTGCCCCTTTTTTAAAGACTTTTGAGGGGGTGGGAATTGGGAGTTGGGTTTTTTCTTGGACTTTGGGGACTTTTTCACGGACATTCTTTGGGGTTAGGGAGCAGGGTGGGTCGGGTATTGCGGGATAGTTTATTTTTGTTATGGATTTAAATAATTATTTACTTTCAACTTAAACATTGCATATGCGTTTTTACTGTTTTGCGGGGGAGGCGGGAGGGGTTAACTGTTCGTTTGTTTTCCTGAATCTTAACTGGCTGCTTGATTCAAATTGTCTAAGTAATCGTCCAAATGTTTACAAAAGTAAGTGCAACTCACAGAGTTAGGTAATTCAATTGTCCTACTACTTTAGTAGTACTACCGTCAGTCTCTCCTCTCTCCTCCTACTCCATTATTCTTCCTCGCCCCAAATGCTTATCTTACCTGTGATTCGTGTTTGAGAATAGGCCTAGGGCTAGGCAAAGGGCTGGCTGCATGGTAACTGGCAATGAAGGTTGGCAATCCTGGGCGGCTGAAATGGTATTGTTGTGTTGGTAGTGGTGGTACACAGCCGCATTAGCAGCATATGAAAAAAAGAAAATGAAACCTTGAGTGGCCTGAGTGGATCATTACAACAGTACGATAGATAGCATAGTATACAAGAACAGTGCTATAAATTAGCCTAACAAATGCTAAAGTTTCCAAAGTATACTAGTTGCGTGGAGTTTGGCTTTGGCTACTACAGGAAATAGTACTGAAGTTGAAGGGCACAGCAGCGTAATCATTCTCCACGTGTAGGAGGAGGATGTTTTCTGTTGCTTTGACCTTATCCTCCCCAGCAAGTGTGCGGAAATATTGTTGTAATTTACTCACACCTCAATGAAAACCACACAGCCCGGGGGAAGAGGATTAGGGTTTGAAACTTGGATGAGAATGGGGTTTGTGGGGAAAGTTTTGTGGAGAAAGGAAAAAATATGGACAAACAACAAATGAAGATAAACAAATCTTTGGATACAAAGCTATCCATAAATCTTTTAAGGGACATAAAGGAAGTGCATGCACTACTGCATGCATGAAGTTGTTTGCTAAATGGATAGGTTACTGTAAAGTAAGTAGTATTTTCTACAATGTACTAACTATGAAGAAACAATACAGGGCTGCAGTAATTACACAATTTCACTTGCCTATTTACCCTCAGAGAGAAGAACCACTTAGTACATTAAATTATTTTAAAAAGTAGCAAAGAAAAAAGTATACAATGGCTGGAGGGATGAACTGAAGCAGGGAGCAAACAAATGCACAAAGTCACACTCACAGAAGTTCACAGCAATAACATTACTTAAAAGATAAGTAGAAATGAAGATGGATACTGTAACTGTATGTTGTTGTAGTTGTCCTGTTGAATTTGGGAAGTTACATGCATCCAGCCATTGCTCTTCTTCGCGGTACTCCTCCATTCCATCTGACGCTCCGCCGATCAATGTTGGGGACCAGAAGACCCCTTGTCCACTGCCTGCCTGGTGGATGCTGAATTGCGGGTCGCTAAGCCTGAGGTCATCCTTTTTGCCATTACCCAGGGTAAAAGCCGGCCTGTAATTGTTGATGGAAAAACAGGAAGTGATTTTAAAACACCACAGAGAAAAAAATATAAGGTATGCTGTGTTGTGCAAAAATAACACTTTCAGAGTCGACAGTATACAAAACATACAAGCATCATTTAGAAATTGCATACTCTGAGTCTCCTTTTCAAGGATAAATTAGTGTGGGCGAAATTTGCGGATCTTTCCCCTCAAGCTAGGTGTAAAGTATAAACTGTGATTTTAGAACCCTAACCCTAACACTAGGCCCTAGCCCCCCTTTTTCACCATGGATTTTCTCCAAACCACTTGCGCCCAATATTAGACCTTCCCAGCAATGCCCCCAGAGCCGTCAACCCACCCGCAAAAAAGTAGAACACCCCCAAACAGGCCAAAAGCAAAAATGGAAAATGTGACACTTAGAACATTTCAGGCCTACTTCCAAAATCAATCCAAGCGTGCTCTGCAGCTAGGCCCTAACTCGCCTTTCTCACCATGGAATTTCTTCAAACCACTTGCAACCAAAATTAGGCATGCCCAGCAGTGCTCCAAGACCCCCAACCTCCTCCATACACCAGGAACCCCCCAAACAGCCCCCCGAAAACACCAAAGTGAGCAAAAATTGAAAAAAAAAATCACCATGGATTTTGGCCAAACCACTTGATTCCAATATTAGACCTTCCCAGAATTGCCCCCAGACTCCTGAACCCACCCGCAAAAAAGTAGAACACCCCCAAACAGGCAAAAAGCAAAAATGGAAAATGTGACACTTCGAACATTTCAGGCCTACTTCCAAAATCAATGTTATGTTATGTTATGTTATGTTATCCGGATTTATTACGCGCACAGATGCCCCAGCAAAGGGGCGTCCTGGCGCGAGAACAGAACAAAAAAAAACGGACAAAAGGGGAAAACACAACACAACAACAGCAGAGTTAAGGTGCTAAGGGGAAGAGGAAGGTTTTAACAGCCTTCCTAAAAGCGAGGAGCCCCTCGATGGCACGAATATGAACACGCAAGGAATTCCATAACTTGGCGGCAAGGACTCGGAAGGACCGTCCGCCAATCCTAGATCTCTTAAAACGAGGAACTGTGGCAAGATGGAAGACAGAGGACCTCAGAGTGCGAGCTGGAACGTAGGGAGAGAAAAGTTGCTGGAGAATTTGAGGGAAAGAAAGTTTAAGGATTTTGAAGGTCAAAATCAAAGATTTAAACTTTATTCTCTGTGCCACCGGGAGCCAATGGGGATTGTAAATGGTTTTCCTAGCTGAGCAAAATTTGGGCAAGCCAACCAGAGCCCTGGCGGCAGCGTTCTGGACGCGTTGAAGACGAGAGAGCTCAGCCTGATTGACTCAGAGAAAAAGAGAGCTAGCATAATCCAATTTAGACAGGATCATGGCTTGCACGATAAGTTGACGGGTGGGAGCGTCGAAGTATTTAAAGGTGGACCGAAGCTGACGCAAAATCCCAAAGCAAGATGCAGCAGTCTTTTTAGTATGGGTGGAGAAGCTCAATTGGGAGTCAAACCACACCCCAAGATTTTTTACTTCAGTAACGGGGGTAGGAGTAGGGCCCAGCTCTTGAGGCCACCAGCTATCGCCCCACAGATGAGTTTGTTTCCCCACAATGAGCCCCTCGGTCTTCTTAGCGTTCAATTGCAGGAAATTGTCATTCATCCAGTGGGCCACGGATATAAGTCCCTCACGGAACTTAGCTGCCTCGAGATCGGAAGCCCCACTAATCGCAACCGCCAGCTGAGTGTCGTCTGCCTAGGACACAATGGAGAGGTTCCCACGCATGGTGACATCAGCTAGCGGCTGGACATAAAGATTAAATAAGGTGGGGCTTAAAGCCGATCCCTGTGGAACTCCCTGGGCAATCGCATGTGGTTTAGATTCGAAGGGGGGAGTGATGACCCTGAAGGAGCGATCAGATAGAAAAGATCTGAACCATTCAAGAGCCAACTTATCCACCCCAGCCTCGACCAGACGTTGGAGTAAAATGTCATGGGAGACAGTGTCGAAGGCGGCACTTAGATCGAGAAGCACAAGTGTCGCCGTGTGACCCGAATCCTCCAGCATGCGAAGGTGTTCAGCCATGTACAGGAGCGCCGTCTCGGTGCTGTGACCGGGCCTAAAGCCATTCTGCGTGGGATCTAAAATATTCGCAGAATGGAGATGGTTTGCTAGAATGGTATTAACGTGAGCCTCAGTCAGTTTGGCAGCCCACGGGAGGAGAGAGATGGGACGATAGTTTTCAGCATTTTTGGGGTCTAAAGCAGGTTTCTTCAGAATAGGGTCTACCTGCGCCTGTTTCCAGGCACAAGGTACAGAACCCGAAGTCAGAGACAAATTAATAAGCTCACAAAGCGGGGGGAGGCAAAAGGAGGGAGATTCTCTGAATTGTGAGGGCCGCATGGGATCTTTCGGAGAGCCTGATTTCACTCTGATAACAAGTTTGTCAAACTCCTCCATAGAGAGCTCCGGAAGATAGGATAATGACATGGAGGTTTTAGGAGTGGCTGTGATACACTGCCGAAAGCCAGTAGGGTTGGGAAAAGCACGATAAATACCTTCCACTTTATTAATAAAAAAAGCAGCCAAATCCTCGCAGTGGGAGGAAGAACAGATCGCAATAGTAGAAGTTCTACAGGTGGCAAGATCTTTCAATGCTTTGAAAATAAGTTTGCTAAGGTTGTTGCTAGCGCTGAACTCACGAGAGAAGTAAGAGGCCCGGGCCCTACAGATGGCTCTGTGATATTTTTTGGTGGTAGCGCGGTACAAAGCTTTCCTGACCGGGTCATATGACTTGCGCCAAAGTCTTTCGGCTTGTTTGCAAGATTTTTTTAATAGACGAAGAGCGTCATCATACCAGGGACTCGAATGGATGCGCTGTTGTTTAGTCAGGGTGAGAGGAATAAGCTTGTCCAACGCATTGGTGAGCCAGCTACAATAAAGATTGTAGCCGGATTCCACATCTGTAAAAGGGGCCAGAGGGACCTCGCCTAACAGCTGATGAAAATCATTGAGTTTCAACTTTTTCCAAGGGCGCCTGGGAATGGCAGGAGTGGAGGCGACTACAGGAGGATCTTCAAGTAGAAGATGGCATTCAATTAGGTGGTGGTCGGTCCAGGCCATGGGTCTAGGGGGCAATACTTTGCTCGATGTTATAGAAGTAAAAAAAGGATCTAGGATATGACCACCAATGTGTGTATCATGTTGAACTAATTGAAAGAGTTGGAGAGCCTCCAAGTCAGCACAGATGCTACTGGCCACCGAAGGACAAGGAGAGTCAAAATGCAGGTTGAGATCCCCGATTATGTTAAAATTAGCAGTTTTCAAGACTAAAGAGCTAACTACATCGGGAAGGGCGGCCCTGAAGGCAGCATCGGGGCCCGGAGGCCGGTAAATGAGTAAGCCAGAGAAAGTAAAGTGCGGATTAACAGAACCTGAAAAATAGGCACTTTCGCATCCCGCAATATCCATGGCCTTCCATGTACATGGATACCTAGTTTTAATAGCGGCTGCGATGCCGCCCCCTCTGGAGTCACGATTAAGAGCATAAATAGTATACTCTGGGGGGAGTGCAGAATTGATGGCAACTGATGCGTCGTTATGGAGCCAGGTTTCTGACATAAAAAGAATGTCAGAGGCCTCATCGAGTAAGTCATGGACTTCAAGATGGTGTTTGACCAAGGACCTAACATTAAGATGATAGATCTTAAAAGTTGTAGGCTCTGATGACACACGAAGGGCAGGGCAAAGAGTGGAAATAGGGGTGGGTGTAGGAAGCGTAAAAGCGCAATCGGGACATCTAAAAGGGCAATGCAAAGGATGGGCGCAGACGGGCAGGACTCTGGCGCGACTCCGGCGCAGAGAAGGCGCGGCCCGCTGCGCGTCACCGCTGCGCGCTAGGGCAGAGCTTAAGTAGGGCGGGCGGAGGAGGGCTGCAAGGCTAGAGCGCTCGGTCCGGCGCCTCTAGGACGGCACGTCCTCACCCAAGATGGCGCCTATACAATTACCGGTGAGCTAGGAAGCCCGCGGAACCCAAACCCGCAAAGTAGCGGTGCTGGAGCCAATTATGTGCAAGTGGGGGCCAGGAGTCCCTATAAAACTTCAAGTGCGCTCTGCAAGTAGGCCCTAACTCCCCTTTCCCACCATGGATTTTCTTCAAACCACTTGCAACCAAAATTAGGCATGCCCAGCAGTGCTCCAAAGACCCCCCAAACCCCCCCCAAGCAACAGAAATCCCCCCAAACAGCCCCCGAAAACACCAAAGTGAGCGAAAATTGAAAAAGAATTCACCATGGATTTTGTCTAAACCACTTGATTCCGATATTAGACCTTCCCAGCATTGCCCCCAGACCCCTGAACCCACCCGCAACAAAGTAGAACACCCCCAAACAGGCAAAAAGCAAAAATGGATGATATGACACTTCGAACATTTCACGCCTACTTCCAAAATCAATCCAATTGCGCTCTGCAAGTAGGCCCTAACTCCCCTTTCCCACCATGGATTTTCTTCAAACCACTTGCAATCACAATTAGACCTTCCCACGAGTGCTCCCAGACCCCTCAACCCAGTCACAAAAATCTAGAAGACCCCCAAACAGACCCCCAAAAACATGCTATACTGCTACCTCGCAGAGGCCTGCCCTTCCACCTCTAGGAGGCTGTGATTGTTTTCTGTTTTTTTCACCCTTGCAGCATATCTAATTGTATGCAGCAACTGCAACATAGCCCCAATTTTACATGAACTGCTGTCTGGACTCTGCCTGGCATAACAACACTACACTGGCTCGACCACTCCACCACGACTAGACAAACATGTAGTTCTGCTGTAGTAATTGTTGTTGACTGGTTTACCTGTTTGCCACTCACGAATTGGACATACTTCTTCCGTAAACCGACGATGATGAGCCATCCATCCCAGCGAGTGACTGTAAAGAAAAAAAATATATTAGTTAACTTTGATCATCAACACTCATCATCAATCATCTTCGTATATTGGCAAACAGTGAGTCCAAGGACATTTAACATATTGGAAAATGCAACGTAGTGGGCCCTGCAGTTGAAGTACAATTTGAATTAAACAAGGTAAAAAAAAGCGTAGTAGACTTGAGTTTCTTTAAGTGTGTAAAAGATTAAATAATAACAGAAGAGATTCATTTCATGCACAACAAACAAACAGCAATTGCTTCCATCAGAGCCAGACAGCCATTGCTGTCCACTGCATGCCATCTTCTCATTATTCATTCATTACCAGTTCCACTTTTTGTCCGCATCTTCTTCTGGAAGTGAAGTCCCACAGGGCAGCCTCTCCTGTCAATTTCAGAAGTAACTGTGTCAGCCATCATTAATGTGTACTCAGTAATTCCAGTCCCACTTGAGGGGACTCGTCTACGAAGACAAAGTTCTTTCTTCATTGTGCGGAATCCAGCGATCTGCTTTGAGGGAAATGGATAGCGGGAGTCTGGAGGAGGAGGATAGAGTAGCATGACTGAGTTCTTGTGAACTTGTGAACCTGATGAATGCAGACTGTGGCATCTTCAAATCAATAAGGAAATAAGTGAAGACAGTTCTGCTGATGGGCTTGTTGTTGTGATCAGGTGATTAAAGTTTTAATTTAATTTTAATTTAAAAGAATTTATAAAGCGCACGTATGCCATGCGGCTTCATGGTGCTGATGAACACTAATACCAGAAACAGGGAAACAAGAAGATTTTAGGCTGGGAAAGCTTTCAGGAAGAGAAAGGTCTTGAGTGATTTTCGGAACTCCATATAGGAGGCAGCTGAGCGTAAGGCCAGCGGGAGGGAATTCCAGAAGGAGGGGGCCAGGACAGAAAATTTCAGGCCCCCCATCCGGCTCTTCTTAAAATGAGGGACTGTCAGGAGGCACATAGAGGAGGAGCGGAGCTCCCTAGTTGGCTGATAAGCTTGAATTACTGAGGAAATATAGGCGGCGCCGTAGCCGCTCGGGCTTGAAAGGTAGTACAACCTAGTTTGAATAAAGCCCGCTCCTTGATCGGCAGCCAGTGAAGGGACTTCAGTAAAGGTGAAGAGTGGTGAAATTTGGGCAACCCGAAATTCAATCGGGCCGCCTGGTTCTGAACTGACTGAAGGCGTTAGAGGGCATAGGCAGGGGCACCATTATACACGATGTTGGCGTAGTCTAGCCGAGAAAGAACCATCGCCATCAGATGGTTTTGTCGTTGTAAAAGTTGCAAAACAAAGAAAGACACACAGGAATAAAAGTGAATAAGGACGAAAAAGAAAGTAAGTCATTTTCAGGGCTCGGTGTCAGGGAAGTAGAGCTCGTCTCCAAACTTCGCGAATTGAGACAGGAGTAGGTCAGGTAACAAACATGAACTTCCGTCATCTAAATTGGTGTCCTCTTCTTCCGCCGTGCATTCACGCATTTTGTAATCTGGTGGTATGAAGTGCTGATTCATCTTGATCATTGTTAACCTCTCCACATTTTTGGCCGAGAGGCGGCTCCTTTTTGAGGTTACAATGCCACCAGCAGTACTGAAAACACATTCAGAAGACACGCTTGTGAGTGGGCAAAACAAGTAATTTATAGCTAGGTTGGTGATCTGTCGCCATAGATGCCTTTTCCCATACCAATACGGCAATGGGTTCTGATTAACAAAGACCTCTGTTGGGTCATCCAGATAGGCCTGCACCATCGACTCAAGGTTCTCCAGGGTTCCTCCACTTTCCGTACTTTGTTCTGTGGCCTTTGCATCTCTGGAACGAGCAAACCCTTGCTGAGTTAGCCAATCCCCTTCCGGCAATATTATGGATGGCCCTGGTGCAGGTGAGGATGATGATACGGTTACTGGTGTCATTAACGGCTAAGAGGGAAAGTGACTCACTTCGGCCACAGATTCAGAAGTGGACCTTGACGCCGGATGGCCTGCTGATTCAGTACTACTACTGCAGCTTCCTTCAATTTTCTGCCGCTCTTTTTCTAACCGAGTGGCTGACACAGCTAGCCAATGTTTGTACTTTTTAACATCTGCTTCATCAAAAGGAATGAATGCTTTGCTGGCCACTGCCTTTTTGTACCGTGGATCCAGAATAGTTGCACAAATGTAATGTTGTTCTGTATGTATGTTTTTAAGCCTTTGTTTGCCAACTAGGCATCTTGCCAACTGATATGCATCTTGCTTGTCAGTACCATCTTTGAACGTTGAAGACACCGCCTTCAGTTGGTGCTCTAGCATGCGCAACAATGGGCTTTGCCCAAAGTACAGTCCTCCCTGCTGACTTCACGTGTGAAGACCTCAAAAGGATGAAGCATGTCTGTCAGGCTTTTAACTACCTTCCATTCCTCCAACTCTAGCCACATGTCTTTCATAGTACAACCCAGTCCAAAGACATACTGATTGATTACCACCCACTGCTCAGACAGACACTCAAACATGTAGAAGGTTGAGTTCCAATTGTGTTACCACCTCCTGGATGAGTCCTTTGACTGGCAGTCTACATTCATGTTGCATGCGCCTCAGCTCCGTCCGGGCCTTAAAAGAATGGCTGAAATGTGTGCAGATTCTTGGGCAGGTGGTCAGTAACTTGCTGACTGTATTTTCATTTTTCAAGAAATCTTGCACAACCAGGTTTATACAGTGCACCAAACACGGCACTCTGAAATAGCCACCCTCTTGCATGGCCTTAACTATATTATTGCCATTATCCGTGGAAACATAACCAATCATGCGCTTTCTTGAAGACAGCCATTGAAAAACCTTTGTGTTAAACTCATCCAAAATGTTTAATGCAGTATGAGATGTATCCATGGCAAACATGGCTACTGTTGCATGTTTCCGAGTAGCTTGAAAAATTGTGTCCTGGTCAACACCTGCGTTTATCTTTGCTCTAACCCCTGAAAAAGAGACCCAGTGTGCAGTGATGAACATGTAATCAAGGGCTTGGCAACTGGTCCACATGTCTGTTGTCAGGTGTATAGTGTGAACAGCACTCTTCTGCAAAGCTGCCCCAATCAACTCCAGCACATCTTCATGCACATCTTTATTTTTCAACGCTCAGTTAATTATACCCGGTTTTTTAAACAGTGCCGCAGCGGTCCCATACTTGCACTATAATTCCAACCATACCCACCGCTACTTTGCGGGCTCGATCTAGGGTAGGTGTAGGAGCGCCATATTGTGTAAGTTTGTGGAAGCAAGACGCCGCCATCTTGGTGCGGGGCTCAGCGCTTGGACCGACAGGCAGAGCCGGCCTACTTAAGGCGGAACTGGAAGCGGGGGCAGCCTGGAGAAGGTGTCCTCAGGCAGAGCGGATACATAGCGCTGCTAGTGCAGAATAGTCGCGCGTTTTCGCGAGCGCTTCTGCTTAATTTTAATTTCCCTGTTTTGTATTTACTTTTCAATGCTCAGTTAATTATACCAGGTTTTTAAAACAGTGCCGCAGCGGCCCCATAGTTGCACTATAATTCCAATCATACCCACCGCTACTTTGCGGGCTCGATCTAGGGTAGGTGTAGGAGTGCCATATTGTGTAAGTACGTGGAAGCAAGACACCGCCATCTTGGTGCGGGTCTCGGCGCTTGGACCGGCAGGCAGAGCCGGCCTACTTAAAGCTCCACTTATTTCAACGCGCAGCGGTGACGCGCAGGGTAAGCGCCTTCCCTGCGCCTGAGTCGTGCCAGAGTCCTGCCCGTCTGCGCTCGTCAGCGTCTCGGTGGCGGACAGGGCAGGACGGCTGGCTTGCCTTCCTTGTCTTCCTTCGGTTGCACTTCTGTGCTGCTCCATAAGTATGATTACCTATACGTCGGCAGATCTACTTGCTTTACGCCTCCCTCGAGGCCGCTGTCACCATATCTTTCCTGGCGGCCGGGCTCTAAGGAAAGGCTGCTCGATTTGCGGTTGGCGTCTCCCGGTTTTCAATGGAACCGCGCAGGGCAATATATCTGCTCATTTTCAGTGTCTTCTTCTCAATACCAGGTCTCTGAACTGCCATTCTCTTATTATTATAATTTGCTGCAGAATTCCAATATATCATGTTTATTTCTTACAGAGACCTGGCTAGGTGATTGCTCCGCACCTGACCTGGCCAACGCCATCCCTCCGGAATATAACATCTTCAGGAGGGACAGAGTATTGGGCAGAGGAGAAGGAGTAGCACTTATTGTGAATAAAAACACTCCCTGCTCAACCTTTCCGGTAGAGAATATTCAGGGATGTGAAGCCCTCGGTTTCACCCTACATCTTTCTCCCCTCCAGGCCTGTACCGGGATTCTCTTGTATAGAACACCGGGACCTACGGGGCCTTTCTTTGATGAACTACAAGTAGCTCTTTCAGTTCCCTGTCTCAGATCAGATCACTGTATCCTTCTTGGGGATCTTAATGTTCATATGGACAATAAACTTGACCCTGATGCTATGAAACTTAATGATATCACGGCCCCGTTAGGGCTGTCTCCGTTCCTGCAAGGACCGACACACAATAAAGGCCATACCTTGGTTCAGGTCTTTTCAACGAAATCTATTAATATATCCTCCATACAGCCAGTACTCTGGTCTGATCATTTCCTAATTTCCTTTTCTTTGCCTGCTACCGCCCTCACTCGGGTGAGAGAAGTAATAGAGGCCACGTGGATTTCGCGCCCTTTTCATCTGCTCTCGGTGGATATGCTATCTGAGGCTCTCACTACCTTTCCATGTCCTCTTTTGGGCAATCTAGAAGAGAATCTTGCTCTCTTCCAAAAATGGCTTATAGCCAGATTTGAGACCTTAATCCCTGAAAAGAAGCCTAAACTAGGTGAGCGAAGAGCGTCGGCCCCGTGGTTCACTCCCCAGTTGAGGACGCAACGGCAGGACTGTAAAAGGGCTGAGAGAGTCTGGAGGCGGGCCTATGATCCGATTGAAAAATTGAAATTCCGAGCGTTAACTAAAGCCTATCATCAGTCGATCTGGGAAGAAACAAAGGCCTATTTTGAGCGCCGAATTGATGAGGCTGAAAATGTTTGTAAAGAAATTTTTAAAGTGGTTCAGTATTTTACTTCTCCTGCCTTTTGTACTCCTACTCACACCCACTCTGATTCATGGATAAAACATCTAGCCAACTTCTTTGTTAATAAAATTACAACTATTCAAGCCTCTCTTTCTTACTCCTGCCCACAGCTGGATTCGAGTCCATCATCTTCATCATTTCTTGTGGAGGGTCAAGGCCCTTTTCTTTCTGAATTTCCCCATATGTGTCTCAATACATCTTTGGATCTCCTGTCAGGTTTGAAATCTGGCTCTCCACTTGACCCGTGCCCAGCTAAACATCTGGGGAAAGTGGCACCTGCCTTAAATGCCTTGTTGAACCCTCTTTTGAACTCCTCCCTGTCTACAGGTGTGGTACCGCAGGCATGGAAGCGTGCCATGATCCTACCACTGCTCAAGAAATCTACCTTAGACCCCCTCATTCATGCCAACTACAGGCCAATCTCCCTTCTCCCTGCTCTGGCGAAAGTGACCGAGAGATACGTGCATAGGACGATTTCCAGTTTCATCGAAGGAAACGACCTGTTGCACGCATCGCAATCCGGTTTCCGTGCTAACTTTAGCACGAAGACGGCCTTACTCGAGGTCACTGATGCCATCAGGGAAGTGCTCGACTCTGGGGGAAAAGCCATGTTAGTTATGCTTGATTTGTCGGCGGCTTTCGACACCGTTCCTCACGATGGCCTCCTTGTAAGACTCTGGGAATGCGGCCTTCGTGGAACGGTGTGGAACTGGTTCAAATCCTTTCTGGCCGACCGCCGGCAAACGATCTGGGCGCCCCCTTTCTCCGCTGATATGGCTCCGCTAGAGGTGGGGGTCCCTCAAGGCTCCATTCTCAGCCCCATGCTTTTTAACATCTTTATGGCCCCTCTGGCGGTAGTCGCTGAGTCTTTTGGCGCCCAGATCATATCCTACGCCGATGACACCCAGCTCCTATTCACATGTGATAGGGGCGTGTCGTTCGATGGCATACAGATTAGGGACTGTCTTGGTGCGGTCTTTGAGTGGTTTAGGTGTCATGGCTTAAAGTGCAATTCCGATAAGTCGGAACTGCTCTTTTTTGGATGCGCTCCCGAACCTAATTGGAAATCTTGGTGGCCACAAGATATGTTTCCCCTTGATAATGTGTCTTTCAAGGCCAAGAACTTGGGAGTGATAGTGGACAGTGAACTGTCTTTTGGGCCTCATATCTCGTGCCTTTCAGGAAAATGCTTTGGCATTCTGCGGATGCTGAGTAAATTTCTTCCTTTAGTGTCTCTCCATCATAGGAAAGTAATTGTTCAGGCCTTGATTGGATCTCGACTGGACTACGCAAACGCTCTTTTCTTGGGTCTACCAAAATATCTTTTGACCCGTTTGCAAGTAGTACAGAACTCGGCAGCCCGAGCCATTTATGGACTCCCGAGAAGCGCAAGTGCCACTGTTTTACTGAACACCTTACACTGGTTACCTATCTCAAAGAGAATTCTTTTCAAAAGCCTGACATTGGCTTTCAAAGCTCTACATGGCACAGGCCCCAAGTACATTGGGAAACGTCTTTCCCGGTATTTACCCAGCAGGACTTTGAGGTCATCCTGCTTGTCCATGATGACAGTCCCTGCCATTAGGCGTGCAAGAATGGGAGGTCGGTCGTTCCGTTACCTAGCCCCGAAGGCCTGGAACGAACTACCACTATCCCTGAGACAGGCTCCCAGCCTTCTTGCTTTTAGGAAAGACCTAAAAACGTGGCTTTTTACTAAATAGTTCTTTTTTCGTTTTTCTGTTTGCATTTTAGCTGTTGTGTTGTTGTTTTACCTGCTGATATTCTTCGCCAAAGCGCCGGGATGCTCCTTGGAGTAGCCGAGCGCTATAGAAGAAATAAATTAACATAACATAACATAACATGTAGTGCTGGAACCGCAACTCTGGCAAAATAGGACTGGCTAGGAACCTTCCATTTAGGGCAGACTGTTGCCACAAATACTAGAAAGCCCACCCCTTCCACGAAAGAAAAGGGGAGAAGGTCCAGCGCTAGCATTTTAGCCAGCTTTGCGTTATACAGACGTACCGTTGGGTGGTTGCGTTCCAATGGCGCACAACATTCTGCTAATAGTGGGCTGGACCATTTTACGTGATGATGAGGATGATGACTTCTTCAAACCAGTTAGTTCCAGTGATGTAGTTTTTCACATTGGTGTCTCTCCCAGACTCTTAGTGTGCCTCATACATGTTGCAGGGGTAGAGGGTGTGGGCGATACCACTGCAGTGCTGCTGCCAGGGGTACTGGGTGTACCAGAAAAAATGTCTGTCGCTTCTTCACTCCCCCCTGCACGATCAGCCTCTCTTCATCATCAGATGCAATATCAATGGATACATTTGGATTTGTTTTTCTTTTGGCTTCCTCGATCTTACTTAGGTGCGCCTCTCACTGGATAATGTGGTATTTTTTTAGATGAACTCTCTGGCCTCCGGTACCATAGTTGGTACCAAGCTTACCCCGACTAACTAATGTTTTATAAATCGAACAAACAACCATGTTTTCCGCACTTTGGCTAACAGTAAAGAAGTCCCAAACTGGGGACTGGAAATGTCTGCTGGTGGTGGAGGTGCTACTTTGACTTTCAATGCCAGATGAAGTGGAGGATGGGCGTGGCTGAATTTGTTTCTGTTGTTCACTTACAGCACCACTACTTGAGGTCGAGCTGGATGGGTGGTCCCTGCCGGCCCTTCTGATTAAAAAATATGGAGGCTGTAGGTCGTGTTGGTGTTGTAGTTAACTGCGTTGGTGGTGGCTCAGCGGCCATTCGGGATAGGGTGAAAAAGTCTGTCTGCTGCATACCCGCTGGGGCTGGAGGGACGACTGTGATGACTGGGTCATCATCAGACTGTTCATCAGCAGCAGGAGACACCAGTTCTTGTTCGTCGTCATCACCCATAACTCGAAGCCTTGCGGGAACCTTCCTTTTAGGCTTAACTACCCTTGTCGGCTCATGGCGTGACTCACTCTCAGACTGCATTGCTGGGTTCCAATCATGATCAAGGTCATCAGAATGAAGGGGGCTTGAAGAAGAACTTGTAGTAGTAGTAGTAGTCCTCCTTGACCTTTTTCTTGCTGGGGATCTGGAAGACAATGGATTATTATCAGGAGGAGTGGCTTCCTTGGATGATGATACCACCGCTTGAATATCAATTTCCTGATGTGCCCCTACTTCTGGGGGAACAAGCGTTGTAGGCAGTTGTGCACATCCATGAACCTCTAGTTGCACCTCTCCATGCACCTGTCCATGCGCCTCTCCTTGCGCTTCTCCTTGCGGTTCTACTTGCGCCTCTCCTTGCGCCTCTCCTTGCGCCTCTACTTGCGCCTCTCCTTGCGCCTCTACTTGTGCCTCTCCTTGCCATGTACTTGCACTTGTATTAGTTGCACCTGTGGTTGTCGTTGCGGCTGTGGTTGATGAACACTCGTCAGCTGAGTTACACCCAGCGTTGATTGGATGGTACTTTCTTGTGATGAGCCAACATCTCTGGTCGATGGTGATTGAGAAAGTAAAGTGGCTGCCTCAGCAGCACTCACGGTCTTGGACCCAACTTGGAGTGGCGGCACTGAGCCCAAGGAAGCGGAGGTGCTGCTTCAAGCTTGGTCCCCGGAGGACACTGCTGCTGCTGCAGGTGTAGTTTTTTTTCTCCCAAAAAAGGTGCCGTGGGCACACCAGTCTCCTTGGTAGGTGGTTCCACTTGCTTTTTCTGCTCCTTCTTACTGGCAGTGGCACTGGCAACTTTTTTCGCTGAGGCACTAATGCCACCTCTCTTTGGGCCCATCTTCTTCAGATGTCAGAACAGCAGGCCGCAGTTGCACGAGTTGCAGAGTTGTCTTATCTGTGGCAACACGTGACGTCATGTGTCGTGGTGCTGCACACACCGCTGCAGGACTTCTTCCTGGCACCGGTGGTTCTCTTGTGCACCTAAAAGCAATGGAAGCCAAAGGAACATCAGTTAAACCCCAAAAAGTCAAAAAACACACAAGAATCACCACAATCCAATGCCATCCATGCCCTCAATGATGTTTAAATTGAAGACACCCCACAGAAAGACTAGGTCCATGCACCACTGAGTACCCCTGGGCATAATAGATGAAAGCAAGGCAAATTGGGTGCAGGCCTGAGCACACTGCCTGGCTTCAAAATGGGCCATGGCCCCCAGCCACGTGGCCAGGCCCTGCCTGGACCAGCCCTCAAAATGGCCCCCACCCACATGGCCAGGCCTCAACAGCACCCAAAAAGTAAAAAAACACACATAAATCACAACAATCCAATGCCATCCATGCCCTCAACGATGTTTACATTCAAGACACCCCGCAGCACGTGGAGAAGTGTGGCTCACTGGTTAGAGGAGGCAAACCTGGAAGCAGAGGTCAGCCGGGACCAGGGTTCAATTCCCGGCTCGGCGGGGTCTTGAGTCCTAAAATGTCCATGGACTCGACAATTCTCGCTCCTATGCCTACTCGATTCACGGGTTCACACTCTGCGACTCTGGGCAATAGCTTGCCTAATCTCCACAACGGCCCCTCGCGGCGGGATGCCTGGCTTTCACCTTGCAGATACCCTGCCGGGGTTATCTCACAGGGGAACACCAGGACGGGTTCCCTAAGCAAACGCTTAGCGACCGGTAGGTGATTTGCGCTATATAAATTCCTGTACATTTACATTTACGGAAAGACTTGGTCCATGCACCACTGAGTACCCCTGGGCATAATGGATGAAAGAAAGGCAAAATGGGTGCAGGCCTGAGCACACTGCCTGGCTTCAAAATGGGCCCTTGACCCCCAGCCACATGGCCAGGCCCTGCCTGGACCAGGCCTCAAAATGGCCCCCACCCACATGGCCAGGCCCCAACAACACCCCAAAAAGTAAAAAAACACACATAAATCACCACAATCCAATGCCATCCATGCCCTCAATGATGTTTAAATTCAAGACACCCCACAGAAAGACTAGGTCCATGCACCACTGAGGACCCGTGGGCATAATGGATGAAAGCAAGGCAAAATGGGTGCAGGCCTGAGCACACTGCCTGACTTCAAAATGGGCCCTTGACTCCCAGCCACATGGCCAGGCCCTGCCTGGACCAGCCCTCAAAATGGCCCCCACCCACATGGCCAGGCTTCAACAGCACCCAAAAAGTCGAAAAACACACAAAAATCACCACAATCCAATGCCATCCATGCCCTCAATGATGTTTACATTCAAGACACCCCACAGAAAGACTTGGTCCATGCACCACTGAGTACCCCTGGGCATAATGGTTGAAAGCAAGGCAAATTGGGTGCAGGCCTGAGCACACTGCCTGGCTTCAAAATGGGCCATGGCCCCCAGCCACGTGGCCAGGCCCTGCCTGGACCAGCCCTCAAAATGGCCCCCACCCACATGGCCAGGCCTCAACAGCACCCAAAAAGTCAAAAAACACACATAAATCACAACAATCCAATGCCATCCATGCCCTCAACGATGTTTACATTCAAGACACCCCGCAGCACGTGGAGAAGTGTGGCTCACTGGTTAGAGGAGGCAAACCTGGAAGCAGAGGTCAGCTGGGACCAGGGTTCAGTTCCCGGCTCGGCGGGGTCTTGAGTCCTAAAATGTCCATGGACTCGACAATTCTCGCTCCTATGCCTACTCGATTCACGGGTCCACACTCTGCGACTCTGGGCAATAGCTTGCCTAATCTCCACAACGGCCCCTCGCGGCGGGATGCCTGGCTTTCACCTTGCAGATACCCTGCCGGGGTTATCTCACAGGGGAACACCAGGACGGGTTCCCTAAGCAAACGCTTAGCGACCGGTAGGTGATTTGCGCTATATAAATTCCTGTACATTTACATTTACGGAAAGACTTGGTCCATGCACCACTGAGTACCCCTGGGCATAATGGATGAAAGAAAGGCAAAATGGGTGCAGGCCTGAGCACACTGCCTGGCTTCAAAATGGGCCCTTGACCCCCAGCCACATGGCCAGGCCCTGCCTGGACCAGGCCTCAAAATGGCCCCCACCCACATGGCCAGGCCCCAACAACACCCCAAAAAGTAAAAAAACACACATAAATCACCACAATCCAATGCCATCCATGCCCTCAATGATGTTTAAATTCAAGACACCCCACAGAAAGACTAGGTCCATGCACCACTGAGGACCCGTGGGCATAATGGATGAACGCAAGGCAAAATGGGTGCAGGCCTGAGCACACTGCCTGACTTCAAAATGGGCCCTTGACTCCCAGCCACATGGCCAGGCCCTGCCTGGACCAGCCCTCAAAATGGCCCCCACCCACATGGCCAGGCTTCAACAGCACCCAAAAAGTCGAAAAACACACAAAAATCACCACAATCCAATGCCATCCATGCCCTCAATGATGTTTACATTCAAGACACCCCACAGAAAGACTTGGTCCATGCACCACTGAGTACCCCTGGGCATAATGGTTGAAAGCAAGGCAAACTGGGTGCAGGCCTGAGCACACTGCCTGGCTTCAAAATGGCCCATTGACCCCCACCACATGGCCAGTCCCTGACTGGACCAGGCCTCAAAATGGCCCCCACCCACATGGCCAGGCCTCAACAGCACCCCAAAAAGTCAACAAACACACCAAAATCACCACAATCCAAAGCCATCCATGCCCTCAATGATGTTTACATTCAAGACACCCCACAGAAAGACTTGGTCCATGCACCACTGAGTACCCCTGGGCATAATGGATGAACGCAAGGCAAACTGGGTGAAGGCCTGAGCACACTGCCTAGCTTCAAACTGGTCCCTTGACCCCCAGCCACATGGCCAGCCCCTACCTGGACAAGGCCACAAAATGGCCCCCACCCACATGGCCAGGCCCCAAGAGCTCCCAAAAAGTCGGAAAACACACAAAAATCACAACAATCCAATGCATCCATGCCCTCAATGATGTTTAAATTCAAGACACCCCACAGAAAGACTAGGTCCATGCACCACTGAGTACCCCTGGGCATAATGGATGAAAGCAAGGCAAACTGGGTGACGGCCTGAGCACACTGCCTAGCTTCAAAATGGCCCCTTGACCCCCAGACACATGGCCAGGCCCTACCTGGACAATGCCTCAAAATGGCCCCCACCCACATGGCCAGGCCCCAACAGCACCCAAAAAGTCAAAAAACACACAGAAATCACTACAATCCAATGCAATCCATGCCCTCAATGATGTTTACATTCAAGACACCCCGCAGAGCAGAAAGACTTGGTCCATGCACCACTGAGTACCCCTGGGCATAATGGACGAAAGAAAGGCAAAATGGGTGCTGGCTTGAGCACACTGCCAGGCTTCAAAATGGGCCCATGACCCCCAGCCACATTGCCAGGCCCTGCCTGGACCAGCCCTCAAAATGGCCCCCAACCACATGGCCATGGCTCAACAGCACCAAAAAGTCGAAAAAGACACATAAATCACCACAATCCAATGCCATCCATGCCCTCAATGATGTTTACATTCAAGACACCCCACAGAAAGACTAGGTCCATGCACCACTGAGTACCCGTGGGCATAATGGATGACAGCAAGGCAAAATGGGTGCAGGACTGAGCACACTGCCTGGCTTCAAAATGGGCCCTTGACTCCCAGCCACATGGCCAGGCCCTGCCTGGACCAGCCCTCAAAATGGCCCCCACCCCCTTGGCCAGGCTTCAACAGCACCCAAAAAGTCGAAAAACACACAAAAATCACCACAATCCAATGCCATCCATGCCCTCAATGATGTTTAAATTCAAGACACCCCACAGAAAGACCAGGTCCATCCACCACTGAGTACCCCTGGGCATAATGGTCGAAAGAAAGGCAAACTGGGTGCAGGCCTGAGTACACTGCCTGGCTTCAAATGGCCCCTTGACCCCCACCACATGGCCAGGCCCTTCCTGGACCAGGCCTCACAATGGCCCCCACCCACATGGCCAGGCCCCAACAACACCCCAAAAGTCGAAAAACACTCACAAATCACCACAATCCAATGTCATCCATGCCCTCAATGATGTTTACATTCAAGACACCCCACAGAAAGACTTGGTCCATGCACCACTGAGTACCCCTGGGCATAATGGTTAAAAGCAAGGCAAACTGGGTGCAGGCCTGAGCACACTGCCTGGCTTCAAAATGGCCCCTTGACCCCCACTACATGGCCAGGCCCTGACTGGGCCAGGCCTCAAAATGGCCCCCACCCACATGGCCAGGCCTCAACAGCACCCCAAAAAGTCAACAAACACACGAGAATCACCACAAACTAAAGCCATCCATGCCCTCAATGATGTTTACATTCAAGACACCCCACAGAAAGACTTGGTCTATGCACTACTGAGTACCCCTGGGCATAATGGATGAAAGCAAGGCATACTGGGTGAAGGCCTGAGCACAATGCCTAGCTTCAAAATGCCCCCTTGACCCCCAGCCACATGACCATGCCCTACCTGGACAAGGCCTCAAAATGGCCCCCACCCACATGGCCAGGCCCCAACAGCACCCCAAAAGTCGACAAACACACAAAAATCACAACAATCCAATGCATCCATGCCCTCAATGATGTTTAAATTCAAGACACCCCACAGAAAGACTAGGTCCATGCACCACTGAGTACCCCTGGGCATAATGGTTTAAAGCAAGGCAAACTGGGTGCAGCCCTGAGCACACTGCCTGGCTCCAAAATGGCCCCTTGAGCTTTGACCCCCACCACATGACCAGGCCCTGCCTGGACCAGGCCTCAAAATAGCCCCAACCCACATGGCCAGGCCCCAACAACACCCCAAAAAGTCGAAAAACACTCAAAAATCACCACAATCCAATGCCATCTATGCCCTCAATGATGCCTAAATTAAAGACACCCCACAGAAAGACTTGGTCTATGCACCACTCACTACCCCTGGGCCTACTGGCTAGTGAGGCTTTACAGGCACACCAAAATTATTAAAAATAAAATCATCATATAACAGTGAGCTAAAATTCCATGACATAAATGAGAATTAAGTTTTAAAAAAATCACGGAAACAGTTGGATCATGCACCCATGACTAACCCTGGGCCTACTGGATACTGTGGCTACCCACAATATATATATATTTTTAAAGTTGTGAAAAAAGTTTTAAAACTGTAGTTGCAGCAACTGCAATTCCCCAAACAAACAACACCAACTTACTTGTAAAATCTCAAGTCCAAAAGTGATCCAAACTCCAAAGTCCAAAAAGTCCTCAAATACAAATATCCAGAAGCAGCCACAAAAAGTAATCCTTCCAGCTCCAGATCCAAATCAAAAGTGACCAGGCTATGGACAAAGCACTGGGAGGAGCCTGCTGGACAGGAACAGGAAGTTGGAGACTCTGGGGCACTTCCTTCCTCCCACCCCCCCCCCAAAAATGAACTCCATGCACCAAAAAGTGCAGCCAATAGTCAATCTGAGGAGTTATTCTGATAAAAATCATCATTTTCAGAAGGTTTATGCTTCCTGCGGTGGATTTCTAGTGCAGAATTGCAATTTTTGCAATTTCGGGAAAGCGAGCTGTTCAAATCTCCCGCCGGAAGTCAGCTGCACGCCGCATCTACGTGTTCGGCATTGTTTACTCCCGCAATGCATAATCGCTGGCCCTTATGACGTACTCGCGTTGTCAAACTCTTGCTGTGCAAGATGACGAGCCTCAATGACGTAATTGCGTTAAAAAAACTCTCGTGCGATCACGCAGCAAGATCGAAAACGGCGCAGCACACGCAAACCGGGAGAAAAACAACTCGGCGGACTCAGAATCACGGTAGGTCAACGCTGAGCGCGCGATATTATATTTTTCAAGCGCGACCAAGCAAAATATTTTGCAGCTGCGAATTTGTGGATTTTTGGGCAAATTCGCGCGATTTGCAGACTGCGAATTTGCCAAAAATCCGCAAATTTTGTGAACGAAACGGATTTTACACCCACGCTTACTTTAGCGTTTATACAGATGGCACTTCCAAAAAATCATGTCTGTTGATGCTTTTCGGCTGCACTCTAAGTTGTGATTTTGTGTTTGGATGTAATGGTTGAGTTTATCCTTTTTCTTTTCCTTTTACCAAGTGCTCCGCGAACTTAGTATGTGAACTGGGA
This sequence comes from Lissotriton vulgaris, assembly GCF_964263255.1. Taxonomy (NCBI): domain Eukaryota; kingdom Metazoa; phylum Chordata; class Amphibia; order Caudata; family Salamandridae; genus Lissotriton; species Lissotriton vulgaris. Next base: position 1,634,246,907 of record NC_141693.1, on the reverse strand, counting down.
AATACTACTCAGAAACTTAGTGAATACAATGCTTAATATGATTTATGCTGATGTCCCAGTGGTAAAGTAATGTTTGTCTGTGGAAAAAGTAATTTGTATTTAATTCCCATCAGAAACCATGTCAATGTTTTGGATGTTTATGTCCAGGTATTGTGTAGTTATTCAGGCGTACCCCTATATGTTTGATCACCTCAGCAATTTTTCCTGATGGATTTTGTGGCCTGGAAAATTTTGTTTGTTTTCGCCCACACCTAGTAAATCCCAGTTCAGGGATACTGGTCCTCTTTTATTGTCTGAAAACTATTGACTTTGTCAGTGTTAGCCATGTTGTACTGCAGTGCAGGTGCTGTGCAACATAGCTCAAAGTAAACAAGCATTTGCAATGCAATAGGTCTCGCATTTACGTGAGTCTGAGCTATTGACATTGCAAATAACAATGCAGTTTTTAATACATCAATAAAAGGCATTGTCATTTAGAATGCCAATAACTTAAACTTGCATAAACGCGAGACCCATTGCATTGCAAATGCTTGTTTCGACATGTTACACAGCCGTTGCAGCTGCTATGCAGCGTGTCTTAACAGTTAAAAGAAAAACCAGTGTGACCCGGTCAGCGCATAGACGTTGCACAGCAGCGCTATGTATTGGAGCGCTTTAACAGAAGCAACAGTTAGCATCACACAAGTTCATGTTACTTTTTTAAGCATGGTTGGGATTAAGTGATTTTACATAGAATCACAGGATGTTGAGTTGACCTCAAGACTCGAACCTGGTTCCCCTTTTGTAGCACCACGCCCTGTGACGAGGCTTGTAAAAGAAAAGAATGGTTCTATTGGATTTTGCCGGGCGTGGGTCTGTACCTGGTAAAACAGCTCATGAAATGGGCAGAAGCTGTGGGTACCACCACAGGACGCCCCCTTGTCTCTTTCTCCCTTTTATGGAGCAAACAGCCCTCTGTCCAGGGAGGCCGCAGCCTCGCCTTGCCACACACAACTTGTTATGTATTATTTTAGGACTCTATTGTAAGTTTCCCGATTCATGCCCTTATAAAGGTATAAATCACTATATCCTTATACAGGCATAGAAATTATAACCATATTTAGGCATAGCTCATGCAGTCCAAATACGGCAGGGCTACTTCCACTAGTTCCGAAAATCCATAACGATTTCTTGGAAAAACCCGCCTTCAGAAGTCAGGGACTTCCCCTTGCTTGATCACTGATTTATCCAAGAACTCATGGAGTTTTCAAAGAACCGAGACTCTTTGATGGAGAAGTGTGGCTCAGGGGTTAGAGGCGGCAGACCCGGAAGCTGAGATCGGCCCTGGACCAGGGTTCAATTCCCTGCCTCGGCGGGTCTTGGGCTCAAAAATTCCACGGACTCGATAATTCTCGCTCCGGTGCCTTCTCGACTCACGGGTTCACACTCTGCGACTCTGGGCAATAGCTTGCTTAATCTCCACAACGGCCCCTCGCGGCGAGATGCCTGGCTTTCACCTTGTGGATACCCTGCCGGGGTTATCTCACAGGGGAATACCAGGACGGGTTCCCTAAGCAAGCGCCGGGAAACCCTTTGTGGGTAGCTGTGCGCTATATAAGCTCAAATACATTTACACATACATTTGATGGATTTATTATGTCCAACCATACATCAAACCAGGCACCTTCAAGGTACAAATATGCCCACACTTGCCCAAGCAAACACACAGTGGTTTGGACCAGTTTGACTATCTACTTGCCCGACGCAGCCTGCTACAGGAAATGTCGAAGGAAGCTGACCCTCCAGCAGACGCACTAAGAGAGACTCTGTCTTTTCTTCAGCCGAGAAATCCAGCTCCAGTATTTCCAAGCTACCCTTGCGGGTTGTTGGGAAATTGAGTCCCGAGACCAGCCTTCTTCATTCTAAACTAAGGTACAGAGCCGATTAGACCCTTAGAGAAATCTTGTGCAGATTCTTGGCAAAAGAGTACTACATTTATGCTACACCTCACTTACTTTCTCCCTAATACTAAGCTTAGGTTAGGTACACCGGGGTAGGCGTATTTTAGAAGCACCAGTTGAGTACTTTTTTGCCTCTGTTATTTACGTATGTATTTTCTATGGTTTAGGAACCATACAATGCTCTTACAGTATTATTTTATTCTACTATTTATACTGTACGCATTATATTTTACAAACTGTGTTACGATTGTAGCAGTTCATTACTTATGCTTGAGAAAGAAGACTGTTCAATATATCTTTTTATTTAAAACGCAGCCGCGGTGCGTCCATTGGTGCATGGGGGCGTAGCCCCCCCACCCGCAGCAGCTCCCTCAGCATCTTTGAACTTAAGTAAACTGAATCAGTTTACGTAAGTTCAAAGACGCCGAGGGAGAACTCAAACTGACAATCATGTCAGTCAGCATGACGTCGGACCGCCCACCCCCTTCAGGAACTGAAGGGGATGGGCAGTCTGGCATCATGTTGACTGACATGATCGTCACCAGGGGCAGCAGGGCAGGCAGCAACACAAGTGTGCATGAGTGGGGACGGAGGACGAATTTTCGCACCGTGCCCACTCATGCGCACTTGTGTTTTCCTTTGTTTGCCCATGCCCATTAGGAGCCCCTCTGCCTCCTAATGGGCGTGCTGCGGGCAAAGATTATCCGTGACCTAAGCCCATCATGGCTGGGAGAGGCTGCCACTCCACTCCAGGGCCGTTCGTGAAGGCGCCAAGGGGAGCAGCAGAGGTGGCACCGACCGGCTGAGATAAGTTTTTTTAAAAATATATATTATATTTAATAATTCCCTGCCACCCAGCCCTGCGCGACCCCTCTACCCCCTCCCCCCGCGAGCCGTGAAAATTGTTGCCATAGAGATCTGTCTGTAATCTGCAGGTTACTGGTTCTATTTACATTTTGCAGTCCTTACGGTCGATCGGTCTCAGTAAAGAAGAGGAACACAAAAAACTTAAGAATGGCATCACACAGAAATCGGAGTTAAACCGCCACGTCAATTCAGAAGCAAATTTGGGCATATACACGAGCAGCTAAAGTGCAAATTCGACCATGGAATAAATACAAAATTAAGCTACAACGAAAACATACTTCAATCGTAGTTTTTTTGTTGAAAATTGAAAATGTAGCTTTGCGCGTTAGCATTCATTTATCAGTCAGTGCATGATGTATCTTGGCGATTGGAGTCACTCTGACTTAAAGAAATTGTGAAACTGGTTGTGTGCACTATGGACTCTTCATCCCCACGTTCTCATGTCCACTGATCGCCGTCGCTGTGGAATAGTTTCACTCTGAAATGGCGCTCGCTGTGAGACTTGATCAGGCGGGCCAAGCTATACATTTTTTCTCCAGTTCTTTTGATATGCAATTATTAGTGAACTGATCCTGGGTGTGAGAATTTTAGAAGTAAATAGCAATTAGCATTACAATTACTGCTGCAGGTGGACAACAAAAAGCCCCAGCGCCAATTTAAAAGCTGCTAAGTGTTTATTAACTGGCTTCTGGTGACTGAGTATTAGAAAATTTGAGCATCACTTTACCTCAAATATTCTATGAGGGCGGACAATAACCTTAAATAGGGCTAGCTTTAATGGACGGAAGTGTTAAAAGCTACTTGTGAAAATAAAAGTATTTGTGCAGATATTTCCACAACATACTATGTTTAAACTGTCCACTCAAAAACTCTCCTTATGTGAGGTATGACGCAGGCTTTGTGTTTAGTGTATATCGCGAAGATTAGTTTACATCTAATACCTCAAATAGTTTGGCAAGTAATTCTGTAAATGTTTTGCTGGTCGGAGCGAGTAGGTTAGTTCTGTGAAAAGAAAATTGTGATCACTAACACTTCACTTCAATGCCTGCGTTCTCGTGAAAATTGGCAGTAAGTGAAGTTGTGCTGTGGAGGACATGGCAGCATATCAAAGAGTGCCATTAACGAGTGAGTGTCTTCGGCATCCATGAAGTGTGGAGATGAATTTTGCAGCATTGTCTGGCTACTCCCAGAGATGTGTTCACCAAGCCACCTCTTTCTCAATTTGCCGACTTTTTTTCAAAATTTTCTCGGATGATTATGTGGTTTGGGCGCGCTCGCTACGCTTGCGCTCTGCAGTGCAGTATTTACTCCCCACCAATTTCAAATGTCACCAGCCGCCTATCTATTTCTCTGCACCTCTAGTGAAACGAAGCATGCTCGATTGACTGACTGAAATATCTATCTATTGTTTCCACGACTCTGAAGATACGTTTTATCTTGGGGAAAGAAAGTTGTCATGTTTATGCAGTTGTCAGAGACTAATCCCTTCTTGTGAATTCGAGAAAGTTTCTAGTGACCTCTGAGCTAGCTGGCACACACAATTAAGTCTAGTATATTTGGTAGAGACCCAGTCGACCCCAGTCCTATGTCTAATCTACAGGATATTTTATTCCAATGCGCAGAGCCGATTGGGAATATAGGAACTACACTACATGGTGCTCAACGTTTGGTAAGGCACTAATTTAACGCTAGATACTAGAGTAACTCAGTCGTGCTTTTCACACAGACCCCTTTTTCCCATAAAATACTCCAATAGACGTCTGGAGTTGGTTAAAGGATAAAATCTTCGCCGCAAACTGAGTAGGGCGAAAAATCCTATGTGTTAGTTTTTGGTTTTGTTCAACGTTGTAGGATACAGTGTTCCATAATATTGTCCACCTTATCTTTATTTCCTTGAAACTTGCTCTGCAAACCTTCATAAAAAATGTCGGAGAGTGACGAAGAGTTGGCTCGAGCCGCACAAAACCTAGATACTACAGGTCTTAATGAAAATGACCCGGATGTTATTCACATCCCGGCAAATGTAAGAAAAATTATAACTTACAAACTCATAAATAATGGAGTATCATTGAGAGGTGGTAAAGTAATATTTGTGATAGAGGCAGATGAATATCGGCAGACAGAGGTATTCTATTCATGAATTGTCTTTCCACAAGCAAATCCAGTAACACATGAGTTCCACTACTATAAAATAGAGGAACCTCCAGCGGAATACGTTCCTTTCGAGGACGTTGAAATTCCACTAACTTACCAAGAGCATCAGCTTTGGTTTAATGGCGCCCTAAAACATCAAAATCACATTACCAGGCTTGGTCCACTAGGTAGACCAGGAGCTACATGGCCGGTATTAGCCAGCTATACACCACATCCTGCCATTGAAAAAATGACAGGACCAGAATTGTTAGCTCAGCTAAAAAAATTCATTAAAATACATAGACAATTGGTACAATATGTCATGCGGACCTTAACAGTCCAACCTGCTATTCCACAGCACACCGCATCATCAGGGGAATACAAACAAAACTACACCACAGACTATACAGTCAGTAATTGGTAAGTTGCCCGCAAAACGGGAACAAATTCCATTCTGGTTAGCCCAGAAAATTACTCAAATAGAGGCAGTATTTCCCGATAGTACACCTCATGAGAAACACAGGGGAAATACCAATGGGGATTGCACCACACGTAGAGGACTGCAACACTTGGGGTACAGTCTTCGCTTCAATCTACACGAAAACACATGGTGTCCCGTCTAAGACGGTAATACCAGATGTTCTAAGACAGATTCAAAATGAATACCGTCCAGAACCGGCCTTGAATCTTGGTATGAAATTACTAAAAGATTTCAAAAAGGTCTCGGCTATACTAAGAGCCAACATTAAAGGTGAAGCAGCATCTGTGGCAATCCGCCAAAAGCTAAAAGACACAGATATTACTGACCAACCAACCATATGAACTTGCCAGATTTATTGAAAAATCTTATGAAGAAATAGGTAGAGATAGTTTGGGAGGGAAACCTGTAAAGCCCAAACTAACAGAAAATCCTGAAAATGTTTTTATCAAAAAGAATCTCAGTACTCCTAAAAAGAAGTGGGAGAACACTAAACAGACACTTCCTAAAAAGAAGTGTTCTCAGTCCAGAGGAAGGTCTCCTCAAAAGGAGCCCTCTGAAAAGAGATATAACCTAAGAAATAAGGATAATATAAGAAAACCTGATAGATATCAAGATACTGATACACTATCCTCTCGTACCTTTCAGACTTCCTCGCAGAAATCCGAAAGAAAAGGATGATCATAACAAAAAGAAACATCAAACCAGAAAGCAGGTACTTGACTGCTTTCTCAATCATGGGGACACAGCGACAATTTTGCCGGCTCCCCCAGGGATTCAAGAATAGTCCAGGATTATTTTATCCAGAGTAACAGAGTTACTACAAATGTATGATGATGAGGCATTATCTAATGAAGATGACATCTACCTTACAGAAGATGATTTGGACAGGCATGTAAACAGGGTGAACACCATAATACTTGGGTTCGCCTCAGAAGGGTATAAATTCGATTTTAAGAAATCATGAATTGCCCACCTCCATGTCCTAGTCTTAGGATATGAACTTTCGAGAGAATGGAAAAAGTCTGGCAGCAAACTTTTTGGGAAAATGTGCGCTGCTCCAAACTCCAAGAATGCTGAAAAACCTACAGTCAATTCTAGGATTCCTAAACTTTGGAAGAACTTACATTCTGAATTACACAGAAAGGGTTAAACCTCTCTATGAATTAATCAAACCTACTAATTGGACTCAAAAACACAGAAATTTTGCGTTCAGTACAAACAGACATGTTGGAAACAACACACTTACAAACACGCGAAAACGTATGCAACCTTGTAATCCGAATCATCCCAGGGAGATGCAGATTCACATACCTAACCTTTAATGAAGGTGAAAAGGTACCAATAGCTTACAAATCACACTTGTACACACAAGCAGAAATGAAATTCACTGCAACAGAAAAGATTCTGTCAGCGGTTCAGACTGCTGTAGCAAAGGAGAGAGCCCTCGCACAGGGTAAACACATTAAAGCCGTTACACCTGTACCTGCATTAGAGGCAGTTACGAAGGCAAGCATTTCAAATGCAAAAGCTCTACATCCAAGATGGATACAATGGGTTAATTCTCTTGCTGCAACAGACGTTGAATACGTTTTTGACCCTTACTTGAAGACACAAGAATTTCTCTAATGCGAACAAGAATGTCCTCTGCCTACTGAAATTCTACCTCTAGAACAGTACGGCTGTATAATATATACAAACGCATCGGCGCAGCCCGCAATTGGGATAAACAGGCTTATAGTGCAGCGTGCGCAATTGTTAAAGGTCGCTGGTAGAATGGTAAGTTCAGACCTATGGTCACAAAAACTCAATCTCTCGGAGACTGTACAGCTCAGCGAGCAGAACTACAGGCATTCAAGATGGCGCTTGAAAATACGATCGCGAATTCCCCACACTCATAGAGTGCGATTCGTATAACTGCATCAGGAATTACAATGAATATCTGCAGACCTGGGTTCAAAATGGTTTTAAAAAATACAAAAGGTGACACAATCAAGCATAAAATGCTTTGGGAACAAGTAGTTCTTTTGCAGAAAGAACTGCAAAAGACTCACGTGATTCATACACTGAGTCATCAGCGTGATGGCGTTCATGTTGAAGGAAATTCATTGGCTGATGAAGCCACGAAGGCAGCTGTGCAAACAGCTTCCGTAGCTACAATCAATCGTTCAAAAAAAACGATAGACGGTGAAACCCTGCTCGCTGTCAATGCCACGAGCAAAGGCAGTGGAGCCACGTTACTTCTAAATTATCCACTCGAGTATACATACATAATTGATGCAAACTCTGTTCCTTTTGCTCGAATCCCTGGAGTGGGGGATAGGGTAATTCCAAACAGGAACCGGAGAGGTGCTCTCGTTTTCGAAGCACATATGGGAGAGGGTCTGATACATCAAGGGATCTCCCAATCTCTACTAGAATTAGACTAAATATACTGGTGGCCAGGGATGAAAGCTCAGGTATACGAATTCTGAAGTAATTGCGATGACTGTTACAAATACCACAGTTTGAACACCACCGGATTCCTGACTACAACGTAGCCATCCCAGTACAGTCACCACTGTTAGACAGCATAAGGCTGTCTTTTCTACATGCGGACGTCCAAATGGACTGATACAGTCCCACAAATATTAAGACAAGATTCATTTGGATGTGGCCCCAGCGCTCAGCTGATGCTCGAACTGTTATAAAAGATTTGCGAGTTTTTATCGGCACATACGCAATCGCCACGCTACATTCTGACCAGGGTTCTGCGTTTAGCTCTAGGGCTTACAAGGAGGCCATGGCCAGTTTGGGCGTTGCATTGCGATTTTTCGAGTCCATTCCATCCTGAGGGAAATTCGGTTGTGGAGAGAAAAAAATGGGACATAAAGCAATCTATAACAGCTAGGGTATCAGGTTCGGTTGGAGGGTGGGTCAAACATCTAATAAATGTCCAACATAGTCTTAATAACCTGCCAAGAAAATGCAATGGGTGGAATCACTCCATATGAAATCCTTTTTGATACTAGAATGTTGGTCGAAGATCTCGATCGTCACACTTCAGTGGTAGAACAAAACCCATTGATATCAAAGATCGTTTGGCTGTTTTACAAGACTTAAATGAAACAAGAAGAAGTCTAAGCAATACCACCGAAAAACAAACGACCACTGAAGAAAAACACCTGTCCCAGCAAGACCTGTCTGGATTCCAAAGATTGGGGATCTTGTCAGGGAGAAAATAGCAGACAAGAAGGAATTTGGGCCTTCTTACAGAAAGCCAGTACCTGTACTAGCTATCCACGGATCAAGAACAGTACTACTGCTGCCTCTTGCTGGAAAAAGGAGAACCGGTCTGTGTCAATTGACCTGGTAAAACCACACAATGTGGCCAATAATAAGTAGTAGGCCCAGTGGACTCCCAAGATGTAGCAGACGACCAAATCTTGCTACAATCCAAGAGGTTCAAACTGAAAGACTTATCACCTTTGATAAACCTGCAGTGAGAAAAGTAGGATTATGCAATGAAACCATGGAACTTGTGCATCTTGATACCCAAATTACAGTTTGTCAAGAAATTCCCATCTACAATGATGTAGCATCTGACTATACAAACATATCAAGGGAACAAGCAACTCCAGCGGTTTCGAAAAATCCAGATGCGAAACCAACAATTGACAGAACTGCCTCTGGCTATTTTATCAACTTCGATAACTTTTCTGATATGGTTGGGATACCCGACACCCCCTCTCAACACAATCCCCAAGAATGGGAAGACGGAAACGGTTCTGAACTTTTGGAAGGCGGGAGGGAGTTACCCTCCCGGCCGTATTTATTAAAATATGAAACAAAATTAAAACATTAAAATAACAGTTTCATATCATGTACAATTTCATTTACACATTACGATGTTCTTGGCTAACCTTAACACATCTCTAACAAAGGTTCTCCTAGCCGATACTAAAACATCCTGTAAATACATTTCTCAAAATTGAAATTGTACATCCTAACATTACGGGCCAACGGCAAGGTCGTAACCGGTGTCAGATCCCTAATACCAGAACTCCCCCCTCACTTGTGAGTGGCGGGCGCACAGAGGACTGTACCTCTGTGCCAACTTCCAATTTCCCTTGTCTTAACGGGGGCCCCTGTTTACTCGACGCCATCTTAATGGTCGTCCGAGGACTCGTGTGAGGTGTCTAGAAGGTAGCGTAGACCCCCCTCCCACCCCACACTGCTTACCACATCTGCCGTCGCAGATATCCTGGCCCCGGGAAATTCCCAGGAGGGGCCCGTAGCCCCTCCTCCGCAGGGAGGGGCCTTGACCGCCTTCCCTTTCGGCGTCCCCATCCTTAGAAGGGGACCGCCTCCCCGTTTGAGGGGCCAATGGCCGCCTCCCCCCCGGGCGCTCCCATCCATAATGGGTGACGCCCCACCTCTAGGGATCTTCCAATTACTGCTCACCGATCATGACCTTACCGCCCGACCAAAAATAAATACGACATTTCTAGACTAAGAGAGAATAAAAGACAATTATACTGAGCAATTCAAAGTATAACTTCTACTACACACTACATTTAACTCCGCTGCAATTACTTTATCGAAATCCATGCTGAAAGGATCAACCACTTTATTACATATCAAAATTATCAACTTTATTCACATTAACCTGTAAAAGAAACAGTATCCTGTCATTCGACTTTATTCAAAACCAATCGCCGTCATCAGGGGCTGGTGGGTGGGTCAAAATTGGCTCTTCGTTCCGTCTCGAGCTCACGTGCAACGGGGAGGTGCAGCTTCAGAGCACAGGAACAAGAGGATGCTTCCTTGGCTTGTTGCTCCTTTTATCCTTCTTCGGGCGGGCGTGGACCCTCCTCCAATCCGCCTCCGGGGCGTGGCCATCGGCGTAGGTGTCTAGGACAGCACCCTCTTGGGCGGGAAAAGGCACGCCCCGGCTACGCCGCTTCGGGCATACCAGCCGAGACTCGCCTCCCGCCCAAAATGGCTTCCCGGGGGGATCGGGGTACTCCACCATACGTTCGGGGGGACCGAGCGGTCGCCCCTTTCCATATAGTTGGGATACTCGACACCCCCTCTCAACACAATCCCCAAGAATGGGAAGACGGAAACTGTTCTGAACTTTTGGAAGGCGGGAGGGAGTTACCCTCCCGGCCGTATTTATTAAAATATGAAACAAAATTAAAACATTAAAATAACAGTTTCATATCATGTACAATTTCATTTACACATTACGATGTTCTTGGCTAACCTTAACACATCTCTAACAAAGGTTATCCTAGCCAATACTAAAACATCCTGTAAATACATTTCTCAAAATTGAAATTGTACATCCTAACATTACGGGCCAACGGCAAGGTCGTAACCGGTGTCAGATCCCTAATACCAGAACTCCCCCCTCACTTGTGAGTGGCGGGCGCACAGAGGACTGTACCTCTGTGCCAACTTCCAATTTCCCTTGTCTTAACGGGGGCCCCTGTTTACTCGACGCCATCTTAATGGTCGTCCGAGGACTCGTGTGAGGTGTCTAGAAGGTAGCGTAGACCGCCCTCCCACCCCACACTGCTTACCACATCTGCCGTCGCAGATATCCTGGCCCCGGGAAATTCCCAGGAGGGGCCCGTAGCCCCTCCTCCCCAGGGAGGGGCCTTGACCGCCTTCCCTTTCGGCGTCCCCATCCTTAGAAGGGGACCGCCTCCCCGTTTGAGGGGCCAATGGCCGCCTCCCCCCGGGCGCTCCCATCCATAATGGGTGACGCCCCACCTCTAGGGATCTTCCAATTACTGCTCACCGATCATGACCTTACCGCCACAGGCCAGATAGTTGACCGGATATCCGGCCCCCCACAAAACTCCTACCTAAAGGTCATGGCTGCACAAACTCTTTAACCAGGCTACGAAGTCCCCTATGAGTAAAGCATTCCCCTCCCGGGACAAATGGACCCCATCCTCCAGGTACATATGGTCCCCCCTGATACATCCATGAGGAATAGAATGCGATGTACATGTACGAAACAATCTACCAAGTTTGTTATTCACCTTCTTCACCGAGTGATTCAAAGCTGACACAGAAATAGCCCCCTGCCACACCTTCCGTGGAATCATGTGGGACCATGCAATCGTGCATCCCGGAACCCTTCTCGCCAACCAACTTACTGTGGATAGTATTAATTCGAGAAGTACTCGTCGACCCGTGGTCACCAAATCATTGCCCCCAAGATGTACTATGATTACAGATGGCGGTGACCTTGTCCGCCCTAACAAACCCTCCATAAAAGTTTGAAACTGGTCAATACAGAGCCCGCCCCTTCCGTAGAAGGTCACCCTGTACCCGTATTCCCCAGCCATGTGAATCATGTCACCTGCTTTGAATACGTCTGCGGCGCGCCTCACGTATGAGTGGCCGACGACCCACACCACTCTTGCCTCAGCCGGTGATCTTTGACCGCTGGTCCCCAGGTGTCGGGTCACTTGCACAGTCCGCCCCGCAAAGCCTGCTCGCGAAACTGAAAACCAAACAGAAAACAAGAAGCGTGAGTGCATGACATTAGCTTCACAACATGTGCAACCGCACATACCTCTTATAACAATTCGAGGACCAACGCCCCAACTGTTTCACTTTATCTACACTCAAACCCCTGGCTGTAGCCTCTGTAGCAGCACCTATCCGGAATGAGTGTGTCCCAAAATCGCTCGGGTTCAAGCCCGCTGCCGCGATTGCCATCGTTAACACCCGCTGGAACTGAAACCTGGTCAGTGGGGTGGCGTCGGTGTGCCTCAGCAAGGTTCCCCCCCATGATGCCGCCCTATACGCTAAATACTCCTCCACGCATTTTACCGGGCACATGGGAGACCCAGGAATCCGCTGGACTACCACACTGTCCCCGATCGCTCCCTGATCGGTCTTGGAACTGGCAATTGAGACCACCATCGTCTCCCCCTTAATTTGGATGTGTTCTCGACACAGACCTCCCCCTGTATCCTGCTTGTTCCGCGCTACCAGTTCGCTTACCCGCATAGCCCCATGGAATGCTACTACAAAAGCGGCCCGGAATAGCACCGTCTCTGTTTGAGATGAACATGTCGCCGGAAGTACGGACAGTAACAGGGACAACCTTTCTAAACCTATCGGGTGCCTCTCATCCACTCTGCGACCCTCAAGGCGTTGCCACCCTCGCAGCGCCTTTTGTACCAAAAAGGACGATGTGGGGTCCTGAATGCCATGAGCCCGTGCCATAAAAGAAATGGCGGCCCGGTGCCTATTGGCCGTAGCCACTGATTTGCCTGCCTGATGTAAAGATACCAGAAATTTCAGGACATACTCCTCCTGCCCCAAGTGCTCCCCCCTAGCTGAACCCAAAAAGGACCAATAAGAACGGAACGCCCCGTCATATGCCTTCCTTGCCCTGGGTGCTAGACTCTCTCCCACGAGGTTTTGTAATCCGGGGCACCGAGAGACCAGAGAGCTTCGGGAAATGGTGCCGCCACCGAGTCCGCTGAGGGCAGAAAACCCCGGAAGGCCTGCATATGGGAATGAGAGAGCGCATCAGCTGCCTGATTTAGTACCCCTGGCACGTGTCTTGCCCTAAAGTGGACGTTTAGTCTCATACATAGCAGGACAATTTCCTTCAGTAATCTCAAAATCCATTTGCAGCGTGCTGCCTGACTATTGATACACTCAACCACGGTCATATTATCAGACCAGAACACCACAGAGCGATCACGAAACCCCTCTGGCCAGGTTTCCAAGGCCACCAGAATGGGGAACAGCTCCAGAAACCCAATGTTACTAGTGAGTCCATTATCGTGCCACCACTCCGGCCAGGTTCGTGCCGACCATTGATTGCCGAATATGGCGCCAAAACCTACACTCCCCGCCGAGTCGGTCCACAACCCCAGTTCTTCTGAGGACACTGGCGGGTTGGTCCATACCACACGACCGTTGAAATCCGCCAGAAATGCCAACCATATGCGCATATCCTGGCGAACCTCTGTTGACAGTCTTGTGCGGTGGTGCCCCTCCCTGAGGCCCACCATGGCCTGTGCGATAGAACGGGAGAAGGGGCGAGCCATTGGTATTACTCTCAGGGCAAAGTTAAGCTGACCCACAACCTGTTGTAACTGATGGAGAGATGCCTTTCTTTCGCCGAGACATGTTTTTAGCGAGGCCCTGAATTTCATAACCTTCTCTTCGGGCAAGCGGAAGCACCCCTCTACAGAATCGAGCTCAATTCCGAGAAACTCGAGTGTAGTAGATGGCCCTACCGTCTTACCGGGTGCCAGCGGCACGCCAAACTCCTCCATCAGATTACAGAATTCCCCCAAAGCCTGTGCACATTCCATGTCCCCGGCTGCCCCCAGAAACAGAAAATCATCAAGATAATGCATAACATGTGTAAAGCCCGTGACTCTTGTGAACGCCCATTGCAAAAAAGTACTGAATTTCTCAAAATACGCACAAGAGATGGAGCAACCCATTGGCATACATTTATCCATGTAATAGCGTCGCTGAAACATAAAACCTAGGAGACGCTGATCATCGGGGTGTACCGGGAGCAACCGGAACGCTGACTCGATATCTGATTTAGCCATCAGCGCTCCGGGCCCCAGGCGATTCAACATGGCGACGGCCTCATCAAAGGATGCGTTCCGCACCGAACAAACTCCTGGGTCAATCGCATCGTTCACCGAAAGGCCCCTAGGAGCTGGCAAATTATGTATTAACCTGAACTCCCCTGGGTCCTTTTTGGGAACCACTCCCAAAGGTGAACAAACAAAATTGCCAACTGGTGATATGTCATATGGTCCCGCAACCCGACCTCAGGCCACTTCCTTACCAATCTTTGCCTGTACCACCGCCGTATTCTGTTGAACCGATAGTTGGTTCTTACATTGTGCGTCCCCCCGAAAATCCCCCGCCGGGATGCGGAAACCATATGAGAAACCGCCTCGCAACACCCCGGCGGAGATATGATCAGGGTAGTCGTTCAGCCAAGGGATCAGTGCCATGATATCAACCGGGGTAGGTAATGGAGCCCCTCGGTCTATTTTAGACCTGTTTGGCGCCCCCTCTAACTCCCGTATCACCAGTCTTGGCTCTGCACGTACTCTCGGGGTGTGAGGACTGTCCGCACCCTGCACACTCATGCCTGAACCTGCACGATCCCTGTGGCCTACAACACTTGCCTCTATTAAAGCTCCAGCAGACCCCTTTCTTACCCGAGTTGCCATTATTCTTTGTGTTCTGATCGCTGCTTGAACCCGCCCGAAAGGGGGCCCCCAAAGAATGGCGGGAAGGCTCCACCCCGTTCCCGCCTAAAAATGGCGACTTCGCCGTGCTCGACCTCTCAATTTTCTGCCAGGAAATGGAGTCGAAACAATCCCACGTCAGGGATGAGTCGTACTTTTTGGACTTACGAAATATGCTATCGTAACAACACCATTGATTGCCCCCGTATGATTCATAAAAGTCCATGATACGTGTCTGATGGACGGCTAATTCTACCACTAATTCGGGGCTACGTTCCCCCATAATTGCAGTGAACATTCCAAACGCTCTGGACCAATTAGAGATCGTTTCATCTACTCTGAAACCCGCCATCTTTGCCCGCCATACACTAGGGTGCAAAAACTCTTTCTGATTTTTTACATGCTCAATCTCATAGTGATCGGTCAACAAGGAAAACATGTTCACATATTTATCCGCCCAAATCCTCTCTTTCACATCGATCGGGATATGTTGAACGACTTTTTCCCTTCTTGAGGGCACCGATCCCTCCCCCGCCATCGGCAATGGCTGCTTACCTGAACCGGTAGCTGTGACCGTTGTCGCTGCCGAACCAACGACCGATACTGGTTGTTCCACGGGAGCCTGCGGGGAAACAAGAGGACATGGTGCCTTCGCAGCATCTTTCGATTGCCGCAACTGCTTCATTATCGACCTGGCTTCTTCAGCCGTGGCCCCCTCATTCTCTCTGCCCAACCATGCCGCCAACTGGGCAGCCAGCTCGGGAGGCATATCCTCCTCGTTCACAGGAGTGACCACCACAGGGATTGGTTGTCCCGCGTTCGGGACCGGAACTGGAGCCTCGATCGGGGTGACCGGGTCCGCTGGTGGTGATTCGGGAACCGGGGCCTCCCCACCCGATGCCCCCTTCTTGGCCCTTCTACCTCTCCCGTTAGGGACCACTCCCGGCAATGCTGGTCCGATGACTTTCTTTGGTCCACCCGCACCGTTCATTGCCGCCATCTGCTTCTTCATGTCCGCCATGTCCTTCACCAGCATACGAAGCATCTGTTCGGTTCCGACCCTTTTTCCGACCTTCTTGCCAGGCATCGTCGAAGGGTAATCCTCAAGGTCCTAGGTCAGGAAGCTTCGAACTCGCTGAAAGAAGAAACACAAAATTTAAATTCTCAAAATTGGCTCTTCGTTCCGTCTCGAGCTCACGTGCAACGGGGAGGTGCAGCTTCAGAGCACAGGAACAAGAGGATGCTTCCTTGGCTTGTTGATCCTTTTATCCTTCTTCGGGCGGGCGTGGACCCTCCTCCAATCCGCCTCCGGGGCGTGGCCATCGGCGTAGGTGTCTAGGACAGCCCCCTCTTGGGCGGGAAAAGGCGCGCCCCGGCTACGCCGCTTCGGGCATACCAGCCGAGACTCGCCTCCCGCCCAAAATGGCTTCCCGGGGGGATCGGGGTACTCCACCATACGTTCGGGGGGACCGAGCGGTCGCCCCTTTCCAGGATCCCAGTGAACCGGAAACTACGCCAGCAAACAACTCTTTCAAGGAAAAAGTAAAGGAACTTGGTCAAGAGCTTAAAAATACATATCTGGTTTCACCATGGGTTGTACTTTGGATTGTGTTAGGTGTACTTTATTTCCTGCTATGGCTCATTCTTGTGTTAAGTTTGGGAACACTGATAGATGGAAAGCACATTAAAATGGACACAGCAAGTAAGAACATTAACTTACTCCTGAAGCCACACAAATCATCTCATCCTGAACAACGAGACCTGTCATAAGTGAACATCACAGTGGTCCCACTACCTGGTGGAATAGCATGGAATACAACTGATTATGATATGTATGGCCCTGTTGAGCTGCTAAAGATTCCTCATTAATTTAGGGTTTAATTGAGTGATGTTGTCTCACCTAGCACATTTGCTGATGATTGGGACTTTGAGACTGTTAATAACATGATGGCAGACTTAGAAATGTCAGCAAAATTTACAAAACATGAATTCTTAGAAGGTTCATCAAATTATGAAGAAATGTATTGTTTTAATCATTTTGGCCATCATTACTTGCATAAATCTGCAAACCCTAGCAATGTTTTAACTTTTATTCAATGGGAACATTGTCCAGCACCTCCAAAAGGTAGTTCTAAAACGTTTTTTAGAAAATGTCCATATTTCACAAGTTTTAATGTTATAAACCCAGAAAGTTCTTACATTAAAAATGTTTATAAGACAGGCATGAAAAGTATGTTGACAAATACTAAACAAATGTATTCTGCTCAATTGTCCACCTTAGGCTTTAACTTTTGTAAAGACAACATTGAGACAAAAACTGTTTGGGGCACAAAAGACTGGCAGGTACAAGGTTTAGAAGCATTGTTCAGAGCCTGCATCATCCCAGAACAAATGATGTTCCTAAATGACACTGTTCAACAGACATCTTGTCTTGGCATCGCTAAGATAAAAGATTGAAATAAACCGTCCATACCTAAGCCCACACCTGATAGTAATTTAACTTCCGATAAGGAGGTAGACGTAAATTAAATTTTACAACAGAACAGGACAAACCCTGAATGGGAAAAATGGTTAATCTGGCCAACAGACACGAATAATTGTCAAGATAGATTCCTGAACAAGACACAAGGATTTACAGTAACTCGGTTAGATCCAGGTTATATCCAAAGACAACATCCAGGGATAATAACAACGTATAGTGTAGGAAAACTATACCTTGAGTGGCTACAGAGATCCACACTTCCAGACATAAAACAACACTTATATTTGCTTAAAGATGGCATTGATTTACAAGGATTCTTACTAGGTCCTCGTAATCCACGCCATAAATGTTTTATATTCGCCGGTATATACGCTTCTTACAATTAAGCTTGGAAAGTCATGCAAATGGAAACAGCTGGAAGAATACGAGAAATTGATCGTGTTATTCTAGAGAAATCACTCTCTGTAGTTGACAATGGGTTAACAACTCTGTTGTCTAGGATTTATTCTTTGGACAGCATTGTATCATCTGCCATAGACATGATGGAACAGGACTTGCTAATCTTACAACATGGCCAGTCTCAATTACGTTCTATAATGCTATTAGGCTGGACGTTGCAAAACCTTTGTTCTGGCTATGTGCCCTGGCGTTTAATCAACACTACGTCACTGTTTTCTGTATTTAACCTTACAGATAAACAAATCTCGTTGGCACAGAGGGGAGCAGACTATACGGTGCTGAGCATTGAAAAATTGGAGAGATTACCATTGACCGTTTCTGAAAAACCATCAGTTGAGTGGATAATACATGGACCATCACGATACCAGTGACAATTTTCCAGTTTCAGTATTGCTTAAAACAGATACCAGCAGGCCTGTATGAAAGGTTGGGTAAAGAATACATTAAGATGACCTGGGATTTACCATACACACACAAATGTTGGAGTGGGGGAAAGGAAGTATTTCTTAGTGGTAAAAATTGTGAAAACTCACTAAGCGGTACACTATTGTGTCAAGGTATTAATTTACATGGAGCCTGCAAAAGTTCTTCCAATAACCTTTCTTGCCTCCTGCAGGGTTCGCCCACAGCGGTGATAGATCCACTTTTCAGGCAGGTTTCCAATGGCAGCTACGTTATGTTAAATGATCACAGCTGTTATGGAATGATGCCAGGAATACGCTATCTCGTTATTGTGTCATTCAGGGTAACATGCTGTATGCAAGTATTGTTTCCTAAAACAAAGAAAGACGGGTAGTCGCCACTATTGCCTTCACTGAGCATCTCTTCTATACGAATTGATACTTTAAGCAGAATGAAAGCCATTCTTTTGCAGAAAACTGTGCCACTGACCTCGTCCAGAGAAACGTATGACCTCCAAGTTGCAAGGTCCTCTGCAAAGATTCATGCATTATTATCAACAAACTGCCCAATACATTTCGCCGAAATATTAGGTCGTATCTTTAACATGTCTGATACCAGCGGAATTGCACATGTGTTTATGACGATTTTTTCAGCACTGTTAGAACCCTTTGAAGCAGTCCTGGGCATTTTCCCTAACTTCGTCCACTCTGTGTTCGGCGGTCTGCCACTCATTTTGGGACTCGTAGCAGCGATCTTATTTTTATTCCAACTGCTCCGTTATGGCAAATCCGGCCACCAACGATACCGAAGCCGGCATGGAACATGCGCTACAGGCGATGAGGTACCGTGACAGAATAACACAGATCCTTGGCTTGGCTCGTTTGAGAGATCTGAATACCACATGGTTCCTGTCATTCAGACCAACCTGGCAAGATTGCATCTTACCTGTTCTACGATGCCTGCTTTGTGGAGGGGAATGCGTTTTAGATGTCTGTCTAACACTACCATCGGTTGCGCCAACAGATACTGACGCATTAGTGGTTCCGGTAATGGCTCAAGTGTTGTGTTCCCCCCAACGACTACCAATCCGGATGACAGCATTCATTGAGATCTCACCAGCAAATCCAACTGAAGGTGAGATACGCGGATGAACAGGCAAACAGGTACCATCTGATATGATCATTGCTAACACCGCTGGCGGCGATGCTACCCATCTGTGCACAATTGATCTTTTTAATGCAGTAGGCGAACTTTCATCTACTGTGGTAGACAATTTCTTTGCCAGCCTTGATGACTTAATGTTTTCTTCTGACACTGAGAATAACTTTTGAAATTAGCACACAGCGTTCTTTTGAACTCTAAAATTCGACCTTCACTTTTTCAAGATAAAAGCTTCCATGTTTGGAACTATACTTACTACAACTTGATTTGATTTTTTATTCCAAAACAGACTGAACTTTGGCACTAAGTAATCTGCTTAAAGTAGAACTATTCTTAGAGAACAAGAATTCCTTGAACACTTCCTAGAAGCAATATTAGCCTAAATCCACAAACAAAAACAGTTTGTATATTCTGCTATGGGATGGTCTCGACATTTTTTCTTCTGTAACTGAGAGCCCTTTCATAAATGTAATTTTCGTGTTTCATTCAGTTAGCATTGCTACTATCACAGCATATGCTTACAATGAAGTCATTTCCTTTACATATGTACAATACAAAATGCTCATTTTTTCGTGTGCAACAATTTCTAAAAGGCATTTTATATGATTTTTTGGGGTTGTAAACACATACTCTAGATTATATGTTTTAGTATTTACTCTTAGATTAACATAATAGCGTGGAGTGGGTGTTATGTATTATTTTAGCACTCTATTGTAAGTTTCCCGATTCATGTCCTTATATAGGTATAAATCACTATATCCTTATATAGGCATAGAAATCATAACCATATTTAGGCATAGCTCATGCAGTCCAAATATGGCAGAGCTACTTCCAATAGTTCCGAAAATCCACAATGATTTCTTGAAAAAACCCGCCTTCAGCAGTCAGGGACTTCCCCTAGCTTGAGTACTGATTTATCCAGCCTCTTTGATGACGTTATTATGTCCAACCATACGTCAAACCAGGCACCTTCAAGGTATAAATATGCCCACACTTGCCCAAGCAAACACATGGTGGTTTGGAGCAGTTCAACTATCTACTTGCCAGACGCAGCCTGCTACAGCAAGTGCCAATGGAAGCTGACCCTCCAGCAGACACACTAAGAAAGACGCTGTCCTTTCTCCTGCCGAGAAATCCAACTCCAGTGTTTCCAAGCTACCCTTGCGGGTTGTTGGGAAATCGAGTCCAGAGACCAGCCTTCTCAATTCTAAACTAAGGTACGGAGCGGATTAGACCCTTAGAGAAATCTTGTGCAGATTCTTGGCAAAAGAATACTACATTTATGCTACACCTCACTTAATTCCTCCCTTGTACTAAGCTTAGGTTAGGTACACCGGGGTAGGCGTATTTTAGAAGCACCAGTCGAGTACTTTTTAGCCTTTGTTATTTATGTATGTATTTTTCTATGGTTTAGGAACCATGCAATGCTCTTACAGTATTATTTTATTCTACTATTTATACTGTACGCATTATATTTTACAAACCGTGTTGCGATTGTAGCAGTTCATTTCTTATGCTTGAGAAAGAAGACGGTTCAATAATTCTTTTTATTGAAAACGCCCATCTATCTATTTCTCTGCACCTCTAGTGAAACGAAGCATGCACGATTGACTGAGTGAAATATCTATCTATTGTTTCCAAGACTCCGAAGATACGTTTTATCTTGGGAAAACAAAGTTGTCATGTTTATGCGGTTGTCAGAGACTAATCCCTTCTTGTGAATTCGAAAAAGTTTCTAGTGACCTCTGAGCTAGCTGGCACACACAATTAAGTCTAGTATGTTTGGTAGAGACTTAGTCGACCTCAGTCCTACGTCTAATCTACAGGATATATTATTCCAATGTGTAGAGCCTATTGGGAATATTGGAACTACACTACAACCTCTCCTGCGCCCCACCCATGGATTCCGGTGGCATCATGTTCGTAACTACCCAGAATAATAACCAGGTAGTTTAATTCAGCATACAGGCCGAGTCGCCACATTAGACAGTGCACAGCCAAACACCCTTAATGCCAGGCTAATACACAGTTGTTTCGGACACAGCAAGACTTTTACGTTTTTATCCTGGCTTTGTGCTTACTCAGACAAAGTTGTCTTCAGTGCGCTTTGTAATTGCTATTGCTTATTGAATAACTGGGCAGTTAATTTTTAATTTTGCCATCACATAGGAATTTGCTAATTCAGATATTGATATTCATTAATTATAGACATCTGCGCTGGTTTCATTGAATGTATAATGTAATAATACACTTAAGTTACAAGTTACTTTACTCTTACGTGGGCTGCTCACTGAGAAAGGTTGATGGGGTTTCTCAAATAAAAGCGGCTGTTCTGATGAAATATTAAGTGCAGCCCCCAGGGAGGCAGGACAGGGATGCTTTATACCTGTCTTGCAAACAACATAAGTGGAGAGCCACAGAGAGGCAGAGAGCTGTCCCGTACCCACACACTTATGTTGGATCTGACAAAGGGACTCAAAACAATGAAACGAGAAGGCACGCGAAGGAACAATCTAAATAACACATTACGTGCAACCTTTGAAGTAAAGGGGCCAGTTGCCATAGAAGGATACAAATAGCATGGCCGTCATAAGGAGGGACTAACAAGCCTACAAACCAATCGGAAGGCAGCATTTAGAAAGAACAAAGACACAAGCCAATGAAAAAGATGCGCGAGGGAGTGGCAGGGCTTCCCTCATGTAGTCAACTACCACAGTTCAACCCCACAGCAGCACTTGCGGCACAGGGCTCGACCTAAAAAGGTGTAGGACTGCCTTTTTCAACAGGGATGACCTCTGAATTATGTGCTGGGCATCAGGGAACTACTTCCAAGGTACTGGTGAGCTACGCATTGGAGACATGTACATTAGACACTGTAGTTTAAAAGTGAACCTTTTGTACAGGTAGCCTGTTCAATGGCCTGAAAACATGTTTCATTTGACCCAAAATGAGATGTGTAACAGCATTCTGGACAACTTTGAAACTGTTGTGAAGATATTTTGGCAAGCCAATTTACCATTGTCCACCTGGGTAGAAACGGTGGCTCTAACAATTAAGGTGAAAC
The DNA here is from genome assembly GCF_964263255.1 of Lissotriton vulgaris. Classification (NCBI taxonomy): domain Eukaryota; kingdom Metazoa; phylum Chordata; class Amphibia; order Caudata; family Salamandridae; genus Lissotriton; species Lissotriton vulgaris. The sequence goes on along the minus strand of NC_141693.1, from coordinate 1,634,224,676 downwards.
CTTCGAAGTTAAGGACTTCTTTTTTTAAAGAGTTATGAGAAAAAGACAGCAGACTGAAGCAACCATATTTATTTGTGGTGCAAAAACGAGGATTCTAATTGCACTCTGACTGTAGGAGATATGAAGAATAAATGCACTATGTTAGTTGGCCACCAAAGTCTAGAAAAAGGTTGAGGAACTGGGGCATCTAGAACCACAAGCATTATTTCATTGGAGTTGAGTTTTAAGGTGCTGTTGGCCATGTAACCAGCAGCCGATGTACTAGATTGTAAAGGGAAAAAAAATACAGAAGCAGCTGCTCAAGTGCCAGACAGTGTGTTGGTAGCATATACATAACAAACATTGGTAACGCATCGGTTTTGCTTATGTGATTAATAATAAGCTGTTGCTGTAAGTTGTAGGTTATGTTATGTTATGTTATGTTATGTTATGCTTTCTTATTATAGCGCAACGAATCACCGTGAGGCATCTCGGCGCTTACTAAGAACACAGCCCTAGGAGAAAACTGAAAAAGGGGAAGCCTTAATAAGGAAGGCTTTTAGATGTTTCCTGAAGATTAGATAGGAAGAAATTTCTCGCAAGGAGATGAGTGAGCAGTTGTGCAATAAAGTTACTGAAACTCAGTTAAAGTGTTATGACTTTTTTATTGAGTAAGGCACTATATTGTGCGCGCTTATGAGTCAACAAGATAATGCCTATTGTAATTTCTAATTTCTAATTTAAAATACTTGTAGAGCGCAGCGTACACCTTGCGGTTTCTTGGCGCTAGGGGGATGGGCAACTGAGGTGAAAGAAGACCAGGGAGAGATGAAGGGGATATTTGAGGGAGTTTAAGTGGGGAAGGCCTGGCTGAAAAGGAACGTTTTCAGATCTCTGCGAAAGGGGAGATACTGAGTGGCAGAGCGGAGGTGGTCAGGAAGTGAGTTCCAGAAGGTTGGAGCTAGGGTGGAGAAATTAGCCCCGCCCCACTTTTTGCGAGTGAAGCGAGGGATCTGGAGGAGGGACCTGGAGGAAGACCGAAGTTGTCTAGTAGGTACATAGGACTTGATTAGTGAGGAGATGAAGGCAGGGGCAGAGCCCTGGCGGGCCTGGAAGACCATGCACCCGATCTTGAATAGGGCCCGTTCCTTTATGGGGAGCCAGTGAAGCTCCCTGAGAAGGGGGGTGGAGTGGTGGTAACGAGGGAGGCCGTACACAAGCCGGGCTGCTTGATTCTGGACGGTCTGGAGTCTACGCAAACTGTAAGCGGGGATACCGTGGTAAAGAGCGTTAGCGTAGTCCAATTTTGATATCACGAGTGCGGCCATAATGATCTTAAGTGCCTGGGGGAAAAAGAAGCGGGAGACAGTGCGGATAGTGCGGAGAGAAAGGAAGCAGGAGGACACCACAGAGCTGATTTGTGAATGGAGAGTGAGTTGGCTGTTTATTTTGACACCAAGTGTTTTGACCGTGGTGGAGGGGGTCGGTGCAGAGCCAAGAGAAGGGGGCCAGAAGAGAGAGTTCCAGGGACTGGATGAACCACCGGTGAGAACCAGCTCGGTTTTATCAGGGTTCAGCTTAAGGTGGTTGTGGTTCATCCAGTCCCTGATGAATGTCATAGTTGACTGGAAATTGGAGACCGAGAGAGGAGAAAGGGACAGATCAAAGATGAGCTGGAGGTCATCCGCGTAGTTATAGACGGTGACCTCCAGCTGCTGTAGTGCAAAGATGAGAGGAAAGATATAAAGGTTGAAAAGTAAGGGGGAGAGCGAGGATCCCTGGGGAACACCGCAAGTGACAGGGAGGGGAGTGGCCGTGAAGTCGCCTAACCGGACCGCCTGAGTGCGTTCCCTCAGAAAGGAGGAGAGCCAGATCAGAGCTGATCCCCCGATGCCGACCGCCTTGACACGGGTGAGTAGGATGGTGTGGTCTACCGTGTCAAAGGCGGCGGAAAGATCAAGGAGGACCAGTGCCTGGTGTTTGTTTTCGTCCATACCCTTTCTGAGTTTGTCCAAGACTGAGACCACGACTGACTCGGTCGAATGCCTGGGACGAAACCCGGCTTGGCGGGAAGCCAGTCCCCCATTTGCCTCGACATGGGCGCTGAGCACCGCGGTAACATGGCGTTCCATCACCTTGCCCAGGAAGGGTAGCAGGGAGATGGGGCGTTAGTTGGCCGAGATAGAAGAGTCAGCGCCAGATTTCTTCAGGATGGGCACTATGGTAGCTGCCTTAAGCGAGTAGGGCACTACGCCCTGTGCCAGGGAACTGTTGAGGAAGGCAATGGGGGGGTCAGGGCAGCTGGAGTAGATTTGCTGCAGGACTCGTGCTGGGCAGACGTCCGCGGGAGATCCCGACTTCACTTATTGTAATTGTGAATCTGTGTAAAAGAGGAGCACAGGTCTCAACATAGTGACATTGCTAAAGAAAATTAAAATGCAATGAGAAAGCATCATGGTTTCAGTAACTTATATTGCGCAACTAAGCTACATCTAGCTACAAAAAACAGCTTATTAATCACAAGCGAAAACAATGCATTACCAATGCTCCTTAGAATATGAATACACACGAGAGTACTACACTTGTTTTTAATTAAGCATGGGCGGAAAATCCGTTACGCTCGCGGATTTTGCGGATTTTTGGGAAATTTGCAATCCGCGAGATTTGCGAATTTCCCGCAAAATCCGCAAATTCGCACGCAGCGGATTTTTTTTGCGGCGCGCGGCGTTGGTGATCCAATTTTTGCGGCGCGCTGCGTTTATCATCGTTTGCCGAGTAGTTTTTTTCGATAGTTTGCGAGTGCTGCGCCATTTTGGATCTTGCTGTGTGATCCCGCGGGAATTGGCGAGCGCGATCACGTCATCGCGGCTTGCCAGCGATAGTTTGTCAACGCGAGTACGGCGAGATCACGTCTCGCGGTACTTCGCAATTGCGAGATTTGAGATGCGGCGAGCGAAAATATAAATTTGCAATTCTGCACAAGAAATCCACCAGCAAGCAGCATAAACCTTCTAGAAATGATGATTTTTATCTGAATAACTCCTTAGTTTGACATTTGCCTGCACTTTTTTAGCGAGGAGTCCATTTTGGGGAGGGGGCAGGGGGGTGGGAGGAAGGAAGTGCCCCACAGTCTTCAACTTCCTGTTCCTGTTCAGCAGGCTCCTCCCAGTGCTTTGTCCATCTCCTGGTCACTTTTCATTTGGGTCTGGAGCTGGAAGGATTACTTTTTGTGGATGCTGCTGGATATTTGGATTTGAGGCCTTTTTGACTTTCTTTGGATCACTGTTGGATTAGAAATTTTACAAGTAAGTTTGTTTGGGGCATTACAGTTGCTGCAATTAAAATTTTGGAATTTTCGATTTTTGGGCTGTTTTGGGGCCTTTTGCCCAGGGGTACTCAGTGGTTGGTGGTCTGAGTCTTTCTGTGGGTTGTCTTGAACTTAAACATCATGGAGGCCATGGATGAATTGGGATTGTGCTGATTTTTCTGTGTTTTTCGATTTTTGACCTGTTGTTGGGGCCTTGACCAGGGGTAGTGAGTGGTGCATGGGCCTAGTCTTTCTGTGGAGTGTCTTGAATTTAAACATCATGGAGGCCATGGATGGAATGGGATTGTGCAGATTTTTCAGTGATTTTCGTTTTTTGGGCCTGTACTTGTGGCCTTTTCACCAGGGGTATTTGAGTCTAGCATGGGCCTAGTCTTTCTGTGGGCTGTCTTGAACTTAAACATCATGGAGGGCATGGATGGAATGGGATTGTGCTGATTTTTCTGTGTTTTTCGATTTTTGACCTGTTGTTGGGGCCTTGACCAGGGGTAGTGAGTGGTGCATGGGCCTAGTCTTTCTGTGGGGTGTCTTGAATTTAAACATCATGGAGGGCATGGATGGAATGGGATTGTGCTGATTTTGCAGTGTTTTTCGATTTTTGGGGGTGTTCATGGGGACAGGCCATGTGGGTGGGGGCCATTTTGAGTGCTGGTACAGGCAGGCCCTGGCCATGTGCTAGGAGGCAAGTGGCCATTTTGAATGCAGGCTTTGTTGATAGGCCTCCAACCATTTTGCCTACTTTTCAACCTTTATTTATGCCCAGGGGTAGTGAGTCTTGCATGGGCCTAGTCTTTCTGTGGGTTGTCTTGAATTTAAACATCATGGAGGGCATGGATGGAATGGGATTGTGCAGATTTTTCAGTGTTTTTCGATTTTTGGGGGTGTTCATGGGGAGGGACATGCCATGTGGCTGGTGGCCATTTTGAGTGCAGCTACAGGCACTGGCCATGTGCTGGCACTGGCAGGCAAGTGGCCATTTTGAATGCAGGCTTTGTTGTTAGGCCTCCAACCATTTTGCCTACTTTTCAACCTTTATTTATGCCCAGGGGTAGTGAGTCTTGCATGGGCCTAGTCTTTCTGTGGGTTGTCTTGAATTTAAACATCATGGAGGCCATGGATGGAATGGGATTGTGCAGATTTTTCAGTGATTTTCGTTTTTTGGGCCTGTACTTGTGGCCTTTTCACCAGGGGTATTTGAGTCTAGCATGGGCCTAGTCTTTCTGTGGGCTGTCTTGAACTTAAACATCATGGAGGGCATGGATTGAATGGGATTGTGCTGATTTTTCTGTGTTTTTCGATTTTTGACCTGTTGTTGGGGCCTTGACCAGGGGTAGTGAGTGGTGCATGGGCCTAGTCTTTCTGTGGGGTGTCTTGAATTTAAACATCATGGAGGGCATGGATGGAATGGGATTGTGCTGATTTTGCAGTGTTTTTCGATTTTTGGGGGTGTTCATGGGGACAGGCCATGTGGGTGGGGGCCATTTTGAGTGCTGGTACAGGCAGGCCCTGGCCATGTGCTAGGAGGCAAGTGGCCATTTTGAATGCAGGCTTTGTTGTTAGGCCTCCAACCATTTTGCCTACTTTTCAACCTTTATTTATGCCCAGGGGTAGTGAGTCTTGCATGGGCCTAGTCTTTCTGTGGGTTGTCTTGAATTTAAACATTATGGAGGGCATGGATGGATTGGGATTGTGCTGATTTTGCAGTGTTTTTCGATTTTTTTGTGCTCTATAACTGAACTGATGTTCCTCTGTCTTCCATTTTTTTTAGGTGCACAAGACTCAAGAGAACCACCAGTGCCAGGAAGAAGTCCTGCAGCGGTGTGTGTGTGCAGCATAACGTCACGCGACGTCACGTCTGGCCTCAGACAACTCTACAATTCGTGCAACTGCGGCCTGCTGTCTGACCTGCTCTGAAGAAGATGGCCCCGCCCCCAAAGAAAGTTCTCCGTAGCTCCTCTAGCAAGAAAGTTGCTAGTAAGGAGCAGAAGAAGCAAGTTACCAAGGAGGCTTGTGTGCCACCCGCCACGTTTTTTGGGAGCAAAAAAAAAAGTACGCCTGCAGCAGCAGGATCTGCTGGGGACCAAGCTGGGAGCAGCACCCCTGCTCCATTGGGTTCAGTGCCTCCACCACCACGCCAACTTAAGTCAAAGCCCTTGAGTGCTTCAGAGGCAGTCAGTGTACTTCTCCAATCACCATCGACCAGTGATGTTGGCTCATCGCAAGAAAGTAGCAGCAATGTCCCTGAATCAACACAGGTTGTTGTAACTCATCTGACAAGTGTTGAACAACCACAGCCACAACAACAACACCATGTGCAAGTACACGCCCAAGTACATGTGGAAGGAGAGGCAGCAAAAGGAGATGCGCAAGCAAAGGTGCATGGAGGTTCACAAGTGCCCACAATAGTTGTTCCTCCCGAAGTAGGGGCACATCAGGAAATCGACAATGAAGCCGAGGTATCATTGGAAGCCACTCCTCCTGATGATCATTCATTGTCTTCCACATCCCTAGCAAGGAAAAGATCAAGGGGGGTGTCTACATCTTCTTCAAGCCCACCTCGTTCTGATGCAAGTGATCTGTCTTGGGAACCACAACTGCGGTCTGACAGTGAGGCACACCATGATCTGACACCGGTACCTAAGCGTAAAAGGAAGGTCGTCCAAAAACTCAAACCTATGGAGTGTGATGAGGCTCAACAAGAAGTGACAGATACTGCTGGTGATGAAGCCTCTCACGATGACGACGAGCCAGTCATCACAAAGGTCACTGCAGCCCCACCGGGCATGAAGCAAAGAGACATTTTGACCCTATCCCGAGAAGCTGCTGAGCGTGATGATGATGTCGGCGAGGAGGCAATGGAAATGGAATCATTAGATTTGGAGTTAAGTAGTACACCAAAACCTACCGCTTCCATATTTCTTCCTCGCAAGAAGGTACCCACCTCGTCCTCGACCTCAATTCGTGGTGGTGAAAGTGCAAAACGTACTGAAGTTCGACAATCCACATCCTCCACTTCATCTGGCATTAGCAGCAGGACCACCACCACCAGTATCGCCGCCTCCTCCGGCCCCCGAAGACATTTCAAGTCTCCAGTTTGGGACTTCTTTAGTGTTTGCCCAAAAAAGGAAAACGTAGCCATTTGTAGCCTTTGTAAGCTTCGATTTAGTCGTGGTAAGCTTGGTTCTAACTATGGTACCGGAGGCCAGAGAAGTCATCTTGAGAGAGCGCACCCTGTCCAATGGTTTCCGCACCTAGAGGCGGTCAAGAATGCCGCAATTGCACGTAATGAAAACGTTGATTTTTCATCTGGTGATGACGAGGAGGTAGAAGACGATTCAAACACTTCACTTACACCCAGTTCCCCTGTCAGCAGCACACCCCATGGGAGCCACACTAAGAGTGTGGGAGAGAGTGAGACATCAATGCGGAAAAGTTCATCAGCGAGCGTAACTGGGTCGAAGAGATCATCATCATCCCGTAAATCCTTGGTCCAGGGCAACATTAAAAAGATGTTGTTTACAGAAGCGCAATATGAACGCAACCACCCAATGACCCGTCTGTATAACACTAAGCTGGCTAAAATGCTAGCTCTGGACCTTCTCCCTTTTTCTTTTGTAGAAGGGGTTGGTTTTCTAGAATTAGTGACAGCGCTCTGCCCTAAATGGAAGGTTCCTAGCCGGTTCTATTTTGCCCGAGTTGCGGTTCCAGCACTACATGAAGATGTTCTGAAGGTGATTGGGGCAGCTTTGCAGAAGAGTGCTGTTCACACTATACATCTGACAACAGACATGTGGACCAGTGGCGCAGGCGCTGATTACATGTGCATCACTGCACACTGGGTCTCTTTTTCAGGGGCTAAAGCAAAGCTAAACGCAGGTGTTGACACTAACATTGTTTTTAAAGGTGCTCAGAAACATGCAACACTAGCCATGTTTGGTTTGGAGAAACGTCACACAGCAGAAAACATTTTGGATGTCTTTAACACAAAGGTCCTTAACTGGCTGTCCCCACTAAAACGCAAGGTTGGTTATGTTTCCACGGACAATGGCGCCAATATAGTTAAGGCCATGAGGGACGGTTACTATTTCAGAGTGCCGTGTTTGGCGCACTGTATAAACCTGGTTGTCCAAAAATTCTTGGGTAATAAAGGCAGTGCAGCGTACAGTGTATTGGAAACCTGCCGTAAAATGTGCAAGCATTTCAGGCATTCTTTTAAGGCCCGGAAGCAGCTGAGGAGCCTGCTATATCAACGTCAAATGCCAGTGAAAGCACTCATCCAGGAGGTGGTAACACGTTGGAACTCAACCTTCTACATGCTTGAGCGTCTGTATGAGCAGTATACGGAACTCGATCAATATTTCCTTAAAGAGGGTACAGAGGAGCTGAGGATGGGTGGGCCGCAATGGAACATAGTTGAAAGCCTGACACGCATGCTTCGTCCTTTTGAGTTCTTCACGCGTGCAGTCAGCAAGGAGGACTCTAATTTGGGAAAAGCTATCCCATTGTTGTACATGCTGGAGGACCAACTGAAGGAGGTGTGTTCTGTGTTTGGAAAAGATGACAAAAACCAAGACTCTTTGCTTCTGGCTGAGCAATTATTAGAGCTCCTACAAGGTGATGAACGTCTTAAAAAGATCCACTCAGAACAGCATTACATTTGTGCTACTATTCTGGATCCACGCTACAAAAAGGCGCTGGCAGGCCAAGCATTCTTTCCTTTTGATGATGAACATGTTCCAAAGTACAAACGTTGGCTAGCCTTGTCAGCCAAGAAGTTTGAAACAGAACGGCTGGAAATTGAAGGAAATGGCAGTACATCAGCAGGCCATCCCCAGTCAAAACAATCCACTTCTGCACCTGTGGCTGTGGCACAAGTGACCTCTCAGCCGTTAAAGACACCGGCAACCGGATCATCTGCACGAAAGACAACAGAAACATTGGAGGCTGAAGAGGATTGGCTAGCTCTGCGTGGGTTTGGTTCTCAAAAGGTCAGAGGCACAGCAAGAGCTAAGCAAAGTGGAGGAACCTTGGATGAGGACCTTGAGTCGATGGTGAAGGACTATCTGAATGACTCAACAGAGGTCTATGTTAATTCTGACCCATTGGCGTATTGGCATGGGAAAAAAGAATTGTGGCCAAAGCTCACCAACCTGGCTTTAAACTACTTGTCTTGCCCACTCGCAAGCGTGTCTTCTGAACGGGTTTTCAGTGCGGCTGGTGGGATTGTAACTCCCAAACGGAGCCGCCTCTCGCCCAAAAATGTGGAGAGGTTAACAATGATCAAGATGAATCAGCACCTCATACCACCAGATTTCAGAGTACGAGAGAGCGTGCCGGATGAAGAGGAGGTGGCCAGCAACATAGATGAGGGAATTTCTACTCTGTCAGGTGACACTGAGCTCACCCTGCCTGAATTCGCAGAGTATGATGACGAAGCCTTATTCTTATTCCTGGACCGTGATACCGAGCCCTGAAAATGAGACAACGAATCAATAACTTTCTTTTTCATCCTTATTCACTTTTATTCCTGTGTGTCTGTCTTTCTTTGTTGTGCACAGTTAATATAATTCAAACTTTAATCAGATAATCACAAAAACAAGCCCATCACCAGAACTGTCTTCACTTGTTTGCTAATTGATTTGAAGGTGCCGCAGTCTGCATTCCTCAGGTTCACAAGTTCACAAGAAAATGCTCCTCTATCCTTCTCCTCCAGACTCCTATTTCCATCAAAGCAGAGGGCTGGTTTACGCCCAATGAAGAAAGACTCAGCACTTGTGGGGGTGTTGTTCTACCTCTCTGCAGGTGAGTTGACGGGTCTGGGGCCATTGCTGGGAAGAACTAAAAGTGGTTTGGACCAAATCCGAGGCGGAATTTTTTTTGTGTTTTTGATGACTTGCTTGCCTTTGAGGTGCTCTTAGGGGGGGTTCCGTCTGTTTGTGGGTGAGTTTCGTGGTCTGGGAGCACTGCTGGGACACTCTAATCTTGATTGTATTTGCTTTTCAGGAAATCCGTCGTGGCAACCCCAACTTATGGCCTAGCTACGCAGTGCGTTTGGACCGAAGGCCCAGAAATATTGCAAGTATGAGATTTTGCTTTTGGCCTGTTTGGGGGTGTTATGCTTCTTGGCGGGTGGGTTGGCGCCGCGGGTCTTGGGGCATTCCTGGGAAAGGTCTAATACCGGGTAGAAGTGGTTGGGACAAAATCCAGGCCGATTTTTTTTTGGCTATTTCTGACATTTTGCTCTATGTAGCGTTTTCGGGGGCCTGTTTGGGGGGCTTCCTGGTGTTTGTGGGTGAGTTTCGTGGTCTGAGAGCACTGCTGGGACACCCTAATCTTGATTGCATTTGCTTTTCAGGAAATCCGTCGTGGCAACCCCGACTTATGGCCTAGCTACGCAGTGCGTTTGGACCGAAGGCCCAGAAATATTGCAAGTATGAGATTTTGCTTTTGGCCTGTTTGGGGGTGTTATGCTTCTTGGCGGGTGGGTTGCCGGGTCTTGGGGCATTCCTGGGAAGGTCTAATACCGGGTAGAAGTGGTTGGGACAAAATCCAGGCCGATTTTTTTTTTGGCTATTTCTGACATTTTGCTCTATGTAGCGTTTTCGGGGGCCTGTTTGGGGGGCTTCCTGGTGTTTGTGGGTGAGTTTCGTGGTCTGGGAGCACTGCTGGGACACTCTAATCTTGATTGCATTTGCTTTTCAGGAAATCCGTCGTGCCAACCCCGACTTATGGCCTAGCTACGCAGTGCGTTTGGACCGAAGGCCCAGAAATATTGCAAGTATGAGATTTTGCTTTTGGCCTGTTTGGGGGTGTTATGCTTCTTGGCGGGTGGGTTGCCGGGTCTTGGGGCATTCCTGGGAAGGTCTAATACCGGGTAGAAGTGGTTGGGACAAAATCCAGGCCGATTTTGTTTTGGCTATTTCTGACATTTTGCTCTATGTAGCGTTTTCGGGGACCTGTTTGGGGGGCTTCCTGGTGTTTGTGGGTGAGTTTCGTGGTCTGGGAGCACTGCTGGCTATATATACTTTACTTTGCAAGAGGTTTGAAGCAAATCCATGGTGGCAGAGGGGACTTAGGGCCTAGCTGCAGAGCGCGCGCGGAGTGATTTGGGAAATTTGTGAAAAATTGACTAAGTCCCCATTTTTGTACTTTTGCTCTTTGGCTGTTTGGGGGTCTTCTACTCGTTTTCTCCTGGGTTGACGGCTCTGGGGCCATTGCTGGGAAGCTCTAATACCGGATAAAAGTGCTTTGGACCAAATCCCAGGCGGAAATTTTTTTGTGTTTTTGATGACTTGCTTGCCTTTGAGGTGCTCTTAGGGGGGGTTCCGTCTGTTTGTGGGTGAGTTTCGTGGTCTGGGAGCATTGCTGGGACACTCTAATCTTGATTGCATTTGCTTTTCAGGAAATCCGTCGTGCCAACCCCGACTTATGGCCTAGCTACGCAGCCCGTTTGGACCGAAGGCCCAGAAATATTGCAAGTATGAGATTTTGCTTTTGGCCTGTTTGGGGGTGTTATGCTTCTTGGCGGGTGGGTTGCCGGGTCTTGGGGCATTCCTGGGAAGGTCTAATACCGGGTAGAAGTGGTTGGGACAAAATCCAGGCCGATTTTTTTTTTGGCTATTTCTGACATTTTGCTCTATGTAGCGTTTTCGGGGGCCTGTTTGGGGGGCTTCCTGGTGTTTGTGGGTGAGTTTCGTGGTCTGGGAGCACTGCTGGCTATATATACTTTACTTTGCAAGAGGTTTGAAGCAAATCCATGGTGGCAGAGGGGACTTAGGGCATAGCTGCAGAGCGCGCGCGGAGTGATTTGGGAAATTTGTGAAAAATTGACTAAGTCCCCATTTTTGTACTTTTGCTCTTTGGCTGTTTGGGGGTCTTCTACTCGTTTTCTCCTGGGTTGACGGCTCTGGGGCCATTGCTGGGAAGCTCTAATACCGGATAAAAGTGTTTTGGACCAAATCCCAGGCGGAAAATTTTTTGTGTTTTTGATGACTTGCTTGCCTTTGAGGTGCTCTTAGGGGGGGTTCCGTCTGTTTGTGGGTGAGTTTCGTGGTCTGGGAGCATTGCTGGGACACTCTAATCTTGATTGCATTTGCTTTTCAGGAAATCCGTCGTGCCAACCCCGACTTATGGCCTAGCTACGCAGCGCGTTTGGACCGAAGGCCCAGAAATATTGCAAGTATGAGATTTTGCTTTTGGCCTGTTTGGGGGTGTTATGCTTCTTGGCGGGTGGGTTGCCGGGTCTTGGGGCATTCCTGGGAAGGTCTAATACCGGGTAGAAGTGGTTGGGACAAAATCCTCGCGAAAAAGCCTTTAGTTTTGGCACTTTTTGTAACTTAGGGTTCGTTAGGGTTAGCCCTAGCAGCAGGATTGCATGTGTTTCGGGGTGTTCTAGATTTTTCCAACTGAGTTCTGGGGTCTTAGAGCACTCGTGAGAATGTGTAATTTTGGTTGCAAGTCATTTGAAGAAAATCCTGTGTGGGAAAGGGGGGATTTGGCATAGTTAAAGAAAGCCTTTGCCACTATTCTTAACTTAGGGTTCGTTAGGGTTAGCAGTATTTCTATTGCATGTGTTTGAGTGGGGGGGATTTCGAGTCTTGGAGCGATGCTGGCTATGGCTACTTTTGCTTGGTTGCTTGCAAGTGGTTTGAATGCAATCCACGGTGGGTAATGGGTAATTAGGAAGGGGGTACTTCGGCCTACTTTTACTTTCAAAGTAAGTTTTGTCACCAGTTTTCTGCTAGGCCTCGTTTTTTGAGATTTGATTGGGGGTCTTCTACATTTTTGCGACTGGCTTTAGTAAGGGTCTGGGTGGGAGCACTGCTAGGAAGATCTAATTTTGTTCTAAAACACAGTTTACAGTACACCTAGCTTGAGGGGCAAGATCCGCTACATTAATTTGCCCATACTTATTTATCCTTCAAAAGGTGACTCAGAGTACGCACTTTCAAAAATATTGTACTGTCTACTAGGAAAATCAAATTGTGACTTTTTGCACTCCACAGCCTACATACCTTATATTTATTTATCAGTGGTGTTGTAATATTATATCACTTCCTGTTTTTCGTTGAATAACTACAGGCCGGGTTTCAGTCTCTGCAATGGGGAAAAAAGGATGGAGTCAGGCTTCACAGTAGCGAGCCACAATTCAGCATCAGGCAGGTAGTGGACAGGGTGTCTTCTGGTGACCAACATCGATGGACGAAGCGTCGGCTGCAATGGAGGAGTGCCGCTAATAGGAGGATTTTTTTTCTGCAGGCAACTTACTTACCACTTCCAACAGGACCACTACAACCACATAGATACAGTATCCCTTGCCTTTTTCTCTGACTGTGACTGCATTTCTTGGATCTCTCTCTGCTTCTAAATTGATCCCTTAACACATCACTTAGTCCACTCCACTATCACATCTGCACCACACATAGTCATTTGTAAGTGCTCCTACGTAATTCGCAAGTCGCAGCACGCCCCAGGCCGTAGAGGACTGGGATGGCCCCAATGATGAAGCATGTCACCAAGGGGCAACCCTGGTGAGTGAGGCGACACCTAGAAAACAAGCAATTTTCCTTTTCTATCTACTATACCTTCCAGACCAACCCCACTGAGTGTTGTTGTGAATGGATTTATAGTGACCAGCAAGGCTCTCGGGTATCTGGCTAAGTACAGAGACCTTATGTTGAATATCGTTATCAATAATTCCACACAGGCCCTGTACTGTCGCATTCTTTCTTCCACAGTTGTCGAATGTACTACTTACTTTTCACTGACATGCATGCAGTAGTGCATGCACTTTCAAAGATTGATGGATAGGTTTGTACCCAAAGAATTGTTTATGTTCCATTCTTTGTCTATGCTGTGCTTTTTTTTACAGGGTGTCTTCTGGTGACCAACATCGATGGACGAAGTGTCGGCTGCAAAGGAGGAGTGCCGCTAAAAGGAGGATTTTTTTTCTGCAGGCAACTTACTTACCACTTCCAACAGGACCACTACAACCACATAGATACAGTATACCTTGCCTTTTTCTCTGACTGTGACTGCATTTCTTGGATCTCTCTCTGCTTCTAAATTGATCCCTTAACACATCACTTAGTCCACTCCACTATCACATCTGCACCACACATAGTCATTTGTAAGTGCTCCTACGTAATTCGCAAGTCGCAGCACGCCCCAGGCCGTAGAGGACTGGGATGGCCCCAATGATGAAGCATGTCACCAAGGGGCAACCCTGGTGAGTGAGGGGACACCTAGAAAACAAACAATTTCTCCTTTTCTATCTACTATACCTTCCAGACCAACCCCACTGAGTGTTGTTGTGAATGGATTTATAGTGACCAGCAAGGCTCTCGGGTATCTGGCTAAGTACAGAGACCTTATGTTGAATATCGTTATCAATAATTCCACACAGGCCCTGTACTGTCGCATTCTTTCTTCCACAGTTGTCGAATGTACTACTTACTTTTCACTGACATGCATGCAGTAGTGCATGCACTTTCAAAGATTGATGGATAGGTTTGTACCCAAAGAATTGTTTATGTTCCATTCTTTGTCTATGCTGTGCTTTTTTTTACAGGGTGTCTTCTGGTGACCAACATTGATGGACGAAGCGTCGGCTGCAAAGGAGGAGTGCCGCTAAAAGGAGGATTTTTTTTCTGCAGGCAACTTACTTACCACTTCCAACAGGACCACTACAACCACATAGATACAGTATCCCTTGCCTTTTTCTCTGACTGTGACTGCATTTCTTGGATCTCTCTCTGCTTCTAAATTGATCCCTTAACACATCACTTAGTCCACTCCACTATCACATCTGCACCACACATAGTCATTTGTAAGTGCTCCTACGTAATTCGCAAGTCGCAGCACGCCCCAGGCCGTAGAGGACTGGGATGGCCCTATTGATGAAGCATGTCACCAAGGGGCAACCCTGGTGAGTGAGGGGACACCTAGAAAACAAGCAATTTCTCCTTTTCTATCTACTATACCTTCCAGACCAACCCCACTGAGTGTTGTTGTGAATGGATTTATAGTGACCAGCAAGGCTCTCGCTCGGGTATCTGGCTAAGTACAGAGACCTTATGTTGAATATCGTTATCAATAATTCCACACAGGCCCTGTACTGTCGCATTCTTTCTATTCTTCCACAGTTGTCGAATGTACTACTTACTTTTCACTGACATGTATGCAGTAGTGCATGCACTTTCAAAGATTGATGGATAGGTTTGTACCCAAAGATTTGTTTATGTTCACAATTGTTTGTCTATGCTGTGCTATTTTTTCTTGTCTCCCAAAACCTTTCCCAAAAACCCCCGTACCCATCCATTTTTCAAACCCTAACCCTCTTCCCCCGGGCTGTGTGGTTTTGATTGATGTGTGACTAAATGACAGCAATAAATCCACACACTTGCTGGGGAGGATAAGGTGATAGCAACAGGCTGGTGAAGAAATCCGAGGATATATTCTTACTCTGCTTGACAAAGAACCATTGCTAATGTGAAAGAACTTCAACCGAATTAGTAGTTATACTTTACCATTTGTTAGGCTAAAATGTGGCACTGTTCTACTGTACTTCTGTCACCTGCTATATTCTCAGTTGTACCGTTGAATTGCTCAGGAGGACAAACCAGATTTCATTTTCTTTTTTTTCATAGGCATGCAACTGCCACTGTGTCACACCACTAGTACCACCGCTATGAGGAAATTTTATCCGACCAAGATTGCCAACCATATTCGCTGTCTCCCGTGGAGCCAGCCCTGGGTCTAGCCCTACTTTCAAACACAAATTACAGGTAAGATAAGCGTTTGGTGGTTTGGGGGTATAATGGAGTATTAGTACGAGAGACGAGAGACTGAAGGTAGTACTACTAAAGTCCTAGGACTCTTGGATTCACTTCGTCTGTGAGAGGCACTTAGTGTTGAAAACATTTGGGCATTTACACTTAAAGGAAGAAAATGGAACTAAACTTTCAGGAAAACAAAGTCAACGTTAAACCCCCACCCACCAGGCAAGCGGTAAGAAACGGGTATGCTCAGATAAAGTTTGAAAAAGTATATTTATATCCCTAACAAAATAATCTCCCGCAAGACCCTCCCTAACCCCAACGATTGTCCTTCAAAAGTCTCCAAAAACCCAACTCCCAATTCCCACCCCCCAAAAGTCTCTAAAAAAGGGGCAAGGGACACTATGGGCGGATGCTGTCAACTTTTTGGGCCAGGGCATCATGCTCTTGGCGGAGCAAGGCGTGCTCTACGCGGAGCCCCTCCAACTGGTTGGAAAAGTGGTGGAGCTCCTGCTGGAGGCGGGACACCATCAGGGTACTGCGGCGCAGGCGTGCCTTCAATGCCTTGTAGGTGCAACGGCTGTGAGAGGAAGCTGTAGCTGTTGTCCTTGCTACTCGGCGGTGGCGTTTGGCTTTGGCAGCCCGGCTCAGTCTGGGTGGACCACTGTGCTGGGTGGCACTGGCAGCCCGTGGGGGAACGGAGGCCGATGCAGACGACGTAGTTGTTGTGGTCGACTGCACACTTTCTTCGTCCTCCAGGGCCACCAGCCACCGATATTCGGCCACAGTGGCATCGATCCTCCGTTGCCGGGCCTCTCTAGCCAGCTCCTTCCTCCTTGTTCGTTTGGAAGGAGAACCTATATGAAGAAAGAAAGACATAGTCTGTAACCAATGCTCCTTAAGATTAACTCAATCATTCAGCAGAAATTTGTGTTGCACTACAACTAGCAACTTGCAAACGTATTACATAACTATTGAGTCCAGTATCTATCTAACCTCACACTTCTTCATCCTTGCTCTAACATTAGTGGGAGTTTAAGGAACAAATTCAACGAGCACTATGGACTTCCATTAGAGTCGACTATGAAAGTACACCAGTCTTATTCTTCTTCTTGTCTCTTGTTTTGGAAAATTGGTACGTTATCTTCTGCAAGCCGGCATAATGCCAGCGCAGTAAACTTGCACCCGAGAAAAAGAGACGCACGCCATGAGGAGTGACCTAGACTTGCGTTGCGTTACTGTACCCGTCCAGTACATGCAGGTGGTGAAGCTCTTACTTTTCTATTACGGGTGGCACTGAGAATACTCTGTTACAACTCAAGGGCTACTCCTTAATTAATTTAACTTTCACCCTACAGTGGAAATGAGTACTAGAAATGGAAAATTGAAGAAGATAAATAATCTGATTATCTATCACTTCAAATGGGATGTTTTTGCTTATATATGGGATGACTTTTGGTGCTTTGCTTTTTATTGAGTGACCAGTGATACATCCACACATGAATGACTGAGTACTACTAAACTTATTAAGAGAGGTAGGGAGTGGCCACCGTAATAACCGGATCTATGCAGTGCTTGCAATACAAACTACTGCTACTATTGATGGTAGTATTTGGACAAAATTAAAAGTTCTTTTCCTTGCCTTTCCTACACTGGAACGGACGTGCGGGTGCAGTGTTACATGCTCCTCAAAGTTACACTTAGTTCATCCACTGACCGTCTACTCTCTCTAGATCATGGGTACTCACAAACTTTCTCTCAGGGGCTACATTTACAGTGTAGTTTGGGGCCGAGGGCCGCACTGGTGGGGGCGGAGTCAGAGGGGGCGGGGCTAAAGCAAAACGATAACTTGTGACCATGAGGTTGCACACAGGTCCCTGCAGCAGATGCCCTCACTCACTGAGCCACCAGACCCAGCATTTACATACATCTCTCTCCCTCCTGCTCTCCCTCCTGCCCTCCCTCTCCATCTCTCTCTCCCTCCTGCCCTCCCTCTACCTCCCCCTCTGTCATCTCACTGTGTGTGTGTCTATCTGTGTCAGCCTTCAGCCCGGGTTGAGACCGCTTCCTCAACGCGCACACACAGACAACAACACCAAAGTACTTAACAGGTCTTTAAAAGACCATTAACATATTATTGAGGCTTTGTTTGTTGTAGCGCCCCTGCTTCTCCACCCTGACAATCACTGCTTGCCCGGCCCCACAGAGGCTTTGTTCTATTTCACCTCTTTGTGGCCTTGCATCTCCACTCTGCTCTGTGGGGGCCGGGGGAGCAGTGATTGTCTGCAAGGTCTGCGCACCGCCAAGGAAGGCTTGCCGGGCCACCACCGGCCCGCGGGCCGTACTATGAGTACCCCTGCTCTAGATACACATATGCTATCTAAGAGTCAGATAGTAGCATGATCCAGGTATATGGACACATACAGTTTCTGTGTCACCCACCCAGGCTGTTGTCCTTCCACCCATCATTGCTTCATCATTCACCCAGCCATGCATCTCATATTCTTGCCTTCCCAGCTAGTCTTCAATCTCAATAAGTAAGGAATATATAAGAGCTTACCTCTGGCCGCCACCACCACCGTCTCAACTCTCACAGCCGCCGCCTCCTCCCCTGAAGAATCGCCCTCCGCCTCCGTGTCGAGCACCACCACCTCCACACTGGGCCCGCCACCAGATGTTCCACCTACAAAGTATATTTAAGAATGTTAGAATAAAGCACTCACTAGTCTTTGGTCTAGGAATGAAGACATGTGAAAACAATGTAATTTGTGACTGTCTACGTTAAAGTTAAAAAAAATGTCCCTTTTTCCAGGGAAGGTTGTCTTGCTGCACTTTTTGGCACAACTGATGAAGGCTGTTTTTTTAACACGCACCATTTTTCTCCACACAGACAGAAGATGGACTTCTAACAACAAGATCAAGTTGAAACCAGGTGAGAGCTCGGCTCGACCACAAGAAATGTCTTCAATTAATCGTCAGCACTAACCACTTTTCCATTATCAGTTAAACGTTTAGTTTTATTATGACTTCATTTTAATAAATGTGTTTACTTTTAATAAAGCTTTTAAACTTAAATACAATCTGTGTATTTTGGTCCAGACTAGAGTGACTGAGCGAAAGGTTTTGCAATTTTTGCAAGCATGAGTCCAGATAGAACACTTCAAAAGACATTATGGACAATCCCAGAGGACTGCACTAAGTTGATAGAGCTATTGTTGACTAGAATCATGGGAGTTTCGCCAACCGTGCAATCTTAGTTAGCTACACAGACAGACTAATAAGAATAATCTAGTAATACCACAGGGAGTCATAGTAGAGGCAGGATAAGAATTTAGATACAGTCTACAAGAAGAGCAAAGACAATTTTGAAAAAAGTCAAATGAGGAACGCTAGGAAAAATAGGTACTTGTCTAAAATGAAAACTTACTGGGGCCAGCAGAGGAGCCCTCGCCTGCCCGATCCTGGCCCTGTTGAACAGCATCCGCCGCCTGCTGCTCCTGTGTCCTCCTCTCGCCCCTGGGGGGAGCTGACGTACAACATGAAAGAAAGAACAGAAAACATGGATGATTGTTGCTTGTCAATGTCAACCAAATCAAACATTTCAAAAGAACAATAACAAAATATTTCCGCGAATTTATATTGATTAAGGTTAGTTTTCATTTATTTGCGGACCTGTAACTTCGAAAGTCACGTAACTCACTAAACAAAGTACTGAAACGTTCACCTAGGACTGGCAGGCAGCAGTCCGCAGGCAAGACGCAAAGTGACAGACAAACTCCATTGTGATTTCAGTCAGATCAGTGACAACACTAACAGTTGCCTGCTACATTACCAGTCATTGAAATAGTCAAACTATCAATCCACCGCCACTATTTTTCGTATTGTCAGGGGTACAAAGGAAGGGGCAGATTTAAGCCCCTTGCGGCTCTTTTGCGCCGTTCTTGCGTGACTTTTGTGACGCAGCAGCTAAACAAAAAAGGGCGCCATGGTGCGGCGTATAATATTATAACAACGTGACGCATTTGGGAGATGCATCCCGTTATAAAGCCCTGCGCCATCAGGGGGCGTTCCGGCGCAAGGGAGGGCATTCCTGCGCTGGAACACATCCTAATAGTGGCTGAGGGAAATCTACAAAATTTCAATCAGTCACCTTTAGGACAATGATGCGTCACACAAACCCTGCACCTGCTTGAAGCAGACGTACGGCTTGACCCAGCATTGGGGAGATAGGGTACCCCAGAGCATTGCTGGAGCTGCGCCATCGTTGTGACGCAACTCCAGCAGTAAAGCTTCGGTGACGTTTTGGGCCCATGGTGCGCCGCATTGCAAATACGGCGCACCATGTTTGGTGGTGGTAGCGGGCCGCACAATTAATGGCGCATCCCTGCTACTTTGCAGGGATGCGACGGTAATTGCAATTCTGCCCCTTAGGGGCATACTTACTTGCGCGTTCTGGCGCATCTCCAGAGATGCGCCAGATCAAATGCGTCACGCAAACTACCCTTGCGACACGGCAGATGCGCCTCATTTACAATGCGGCGCGCCCTGGCGCAAGGGTAGGCACTTGCGTGACGCATCTCGTCACGTAAGAGCGGCGCATCGCCGGAGTCACGTCGCCAACGCAATGCAACTCCAGTAATGCTCAGGGCCACCCAATACTTAACATGCTGTGTCAGTCCTTTAGCCTGCTTCGAGCAGACATAAGGAATTGAATTGACGTAGCAGCGTCGCAGAAGTGCCTGCGTTAAATCTTGTAGATTTCACGCAGGCAATTTTGCGAGGCGCACAGCCGCCGGACTGCCCACCCTGCGTACTAGGAACGCACCCATTGTGGTGCAGGCCCATGGCTTTATAACGTGACGCATCTCCCTAGATGCGTCATGCTGTAAATGACTCGCAGGGATGCGGCACGTTTACGCCGCTGTTGCGTCACGCAAGGCAACGTAAACGTGGCAACGTAAACGTGGCGCAAGGGGCTTGTAAATGTAATCTGCCCCCTAGTGTCTAGCATTACGCAGTTCTGTAAAGTACACTCATACATAATAGTTACTCAGGCCAATGAGACCACGAAATAGAAAACAAATAAGCATAGTAGCAACGCCACTGAGAAGGAGAGCAGTGCACCTGAAATGCACAGAAGATTTTGAAATATAATTTAACTACAATGTAATCGTCATCAGCGGCATTATTGGCTTGCTCCATGTAAAAAACAAATATTTGCAATACAACAACACAGAGCAGGAGAAAACATCATAGTAGTGAGTGATTAAATGGCTACTACTACTCACCAAGCCCGGGGATCTCCAAGCCGAGCTGGTCCAGCAGGTCGCGCTCGCGGTCCAGGAGGTCCGTCCGGCGATGGGTGACCTGGCTGTAGGTGCGCTGGACCCCGTAGAGGTGGGATATGGCCCAGCACACCTTCTCCCACCGCTTCCGACGCTCCCGCATGTTGTAGCCGCCGGCCGCGATCCTGCCGCCTCCCGCGATGGTCCTGGGCAGGCGGCGCTGGACGAAGTAGACCAGCGCGCCCACTTCCTCCGGGCTGAATATCTCCCGTCGAGTCACCTGCTCCCCCCTCAATCTCCCGCATGCTGTCCTGGCACTGGGTCCAGCACTACTCCCCGCCGCCGCTGCGGCCCTCAAGTGCCTGGGCAGCTTCACGGCGCCTGGCTTGACCATGGTCTGGGTAGGTAAGGTAGGAAGAAGTAGAAAATTAAGAAAGAATAGGATAGGGAAGAAGAAAAGAAAAGAGTTTAAAAAAGTAGTTTAAAAGTAAAGAAAAATAGCAGAAAAGACAAAAATATTCAGCTAGGAAAAGAGAGGGATAGATAAGAAGCAAAATCGTAAAAAAAAACCTGAAAATAAGCAAAGGATGGCAAAGATACCAAGAGGATTAAACACCATGCCCAGACACAGGAAATGAATGAAAAACAAGATGGCCGGCGCCCGTTCACGAGCGCGAAAGTAAGTTCGCGCGAGATTTTCCTCGCGATCTCGTGCGAACCTCTAGATTTCCCGCGCGATCTCGTGTGAACCTCTACTCGCAATGCGCTTACTGCGCGAGATTATACATAGCGGGCGGAAACGGAAATACGTCACGCAAACAAAATGGCCGCGCCCGTACTCGACCTTGGGGTAAATTCGCGTGTTGCGCTGCAAGCGGCTCGCGAATACTGCAAAAAAACTCGCGAAACAACAAGCCGCAAAAAAATAAAATGCTCATTCGCACGAATTGGCGGCTTCCGCGGTCGGTTTCGCACGACGCCGCGCCCCGCGAATAGCGCGAAAAAAACCGAAAAACGATTTCAGCAAAAGCAAAAGCAATGAGCAGGTGCAAAAGGTCAACCTCATGATTTGTAACGATTCTTTGTAGTGCTTCCTGAGGGGGCCCTCCAGAATTCGGTTGCCTGCTTGCAACTATTGTGTGACCCTGCTCTGACCTTAACTGTATGCCACAAAGGTCCTGATTTACAGCTAAAGGAGCAGACAAGCAGGTGCCAGGCTGGAACTTGAAATTCTTTCAGTGACACATTAATTAGCCCCTAATTCATTATTGTCAGTTGGGGCAGGGCAGGTGTTGTTAATAAACTAACCCCAAATTAATTCATGTCAGTTCAAGCAGGGCAGGTGGGCTTGCTTTTCCCCCCCATCTTCTACAGTGATGATGAACCAGAGGGTGGCATTGATGTAACAGAGGGTGGCATGGGTCAAAGAGAGGGTGCCAGTGGTGAAACAGAGGGTGCTGGGAGGCGGTGATGAGGAACCAGACGTAGAAACAACATAGTCGCGACCGTTGCGAGCCGACAAGTAAGTTCGCAATTGCGAACTAGTACCAAATCCTCGCGAACTGGCAGAAACAATTGCGAACACACAAAAAAAAAATCTGCAAATTCGCGGATTTTGCGGATTGCGAGTTCGCAAATCCGCAAAATTCGCGAACGCGAGATCCGCAAAATTCGCCAATGGTTATTTTTAATACATTGGTCTTTTGTCACACTAATTTATTTGCCGCACACGTGTAGTTGGTTCATTCAGCATGATGTCAAATACCGGATGTGAATTGTTATATGCATGATTTCATGCAGGACAGAGAAAGGGTGCTACCAGTCACATCACTAATAAAAGTGGGTGGGATCATAGCTGCTGCGGCCCCTCGCTATTGCCCACCGCTACATCAGGTGCCATACGGGAGCCCCCGCCACACACGGGCCCACCCCTCTGGTTGGTCCCTTCAATCTCAACCCGGGGCGCGGACTGAGGCCCATAGAGATGGAAGACAGACTAAGTAACGCCACCCCAGAGAGCACCCAGTCTTGCCCTCAACATACCCAAGCTGCCATACTGAAAAGCGAAAACCTTAAGACGGCTAATGTTACACTATTAAAGTGCACTTTATAGATTTACCAACAGCACTCATGTATTACTAGCATTGTGTACAAAAAATTCCATGTAGGTTAAATGAAGAAATGGTCTCCCCTTTTGTTGGTAGTGATATTCTGAATGCATTAAAAGTGGATTGTTACAGAAAACATTTTAGCTCCAACATGCCTACTTTTGAAACAATGGGATATTCGTTTCAGAGCAGCACATGAAAATGCATCTGCCTCCATTTGGAATAAGTATGCAGACTTGCGAGACAAATTCTTAGCTGTCCTGCAGTTCCCCTGGGGCACAAGCAGGCATCCACTTCTGTCATTACAGCTGATCGCAGCAAAAGTGGATTCCTGCTTGTGCCCCGGGGGACTGACATAAAAAAACAAGCGCGCTGCGCCTCGGTGGCAGCAGGGGGGAGGGAGAGAGGAGGGGGCCTGCGCCTGCTTCCCTTACAGGCGCGAGCACTGACATCATATGTTTCCAATTTAATTACAAACATATGGTGTCAGCGCTCGAGCCCGCAAGGGAATAGTCACACGTGCACGCGTTGCCATTGAAGGCAAAGGAACGTGTGCACTATTGTGGCTTAAAAACGGGACCAATGGCTAAAGATCTCCTCCTATGCAGCGCATGCGCGCTGCGTAGCCGAGACCTAAAAAAAAAGCCTTATTTCTTCTTAACTTTCAGCAAAGCTGCACAGCTGTCTGGGCTGCTGTACAACATGGCTTTAAACACTGTCAAAGTTAATTAAAAGTGATATGATGTGTGGACAACAACATAGAAGGAACACATATGGGAGAAGCAGGGATGAAGGGTGTAGGGGGAAAAAGGACTTTGACGTGCTTTTTTGTTTATTGCAGGATAGTGGTTGGAGGCAACACAGATAGTGTGGTGTTCGTGGGGGGAGAAGCAACAAGGATCATGGGAGAGCCGCGAGAGGAGTGGGTTGAGAACGAGTAACAACACATGCAGTAGGTGGGGCAAGTAACACGGACAACAGAGGGTGCGAGTAACAGCACGGAAAGCAAGAGGGGACAAGCAACAACACGTTTGACAGAGGGACAAGAAACACAGAAGGTGAAGCATCATGCAAGGCGGGGGCTGCATCCTGAAGCAGCAGAGAGGACGAGTACCCAAAGGAGACTACTGTAAAAGACACACACTCTAGTAGAGTGCTTATACAAAAAAAGAAGTGCACTAATAATGGAACAGTGGAAGGATAAAAGTACTTGGGCCAGGGCCTAGGAGAGGGAAGCAGAAATGAATATTGCACACTCCAACTTTGAAAATCTAGCAATGAGAGTGACAGTAAAGCCAACCAATGGTAAGCAGTGTGTGGCCTCTAAGCTCCCTGTAAGCACAAGTGACAGTGCATGTGATTTCTCATGTCTAACCCGCCAAACAAGCTTCCTCCACCCGTAAATGGCTTTTTGATGATCTTAGTGGAAGAAGTGAGCTGGAGCTCCTGGGGCCGACGTTCACACTCATTTTGGATTTTACAGTAACAGTTCTCCTTTTGGTTAAAAAAAAAAAACCACAACCATACCAGATAAGGCCAACATTCAGGTGTGTCTGTCTGAAAGGGAAAGGGAGGGGTTCTTCTGTTCTCTGGAACCAAGGCAGAGGCAGGCAGAGAAAGAAGAAACAATACTTCCTGACAGTGAGAATGCTTTCTAAAAGAAATGTAAATCTGTGAAATTGTTTAATCAGCAAATCTAAAGGCCCATTGGCAGTTAGTTTATGACTTTAATTGATAGAGCCATTTGAAGCTTCATGATGATAAAGATGTATTCTGTCTTGAGAGATAATTTAAAAGTGTTTCAGCGGAGTTCTGGAGTACGCTTTTCATTTTTTTTCCAAACGCTTTGTTTATACATTTTGGTATTGCATGAGTATAAATAACAAGATGATGTTCGCAGGTTCACTTCAGTTTATTCAAGCAACTATCCTAAACTACAAACTGTAGTGCCCATCTAAGTATTATTCAAAATTAGATACATGCCAATAAACATTAGTCAGTTATGGCATTATTACCAATTCCATATTGGATACAAGGGAAGGAGATGTGGAAAGCACCTCCAAGGCAATAGTGGGTATACGTTCCAGTGCTGTGGTTGAGCACAGAGCCCTCATTCAATCCCTTTTCATATAAGTTTTAAATTCAAGCCATGGTGAAGCAGACTTGTGCAATTTATCATGAATGGTCGCTGACGTTTTTTCCACAGCATAGATACTCCAAACTTCATTCCACCATATATGTATGGGGGAGGGTTTTGTTTGCTGTGTCCAAACCTGTGCTAGAGGCAAACTCACAGCAACCAGGAGGTATGGCATCAGTTTACCCACTTGAGTGGTCAGTGGCAAAACACTGTTCTCCCAGAGGTCGCCTAGGGGGACTACCACTGGTTTTAATAGTAGCGTTGTGTCCAATATTTGACGCATATGTGATAAGATTCCCTTGCAGTCGGTCTGAATATGTGTACATGACCACCACATGTGATATAAGGTACCCCTCTCTCAGCAGTTTTCGTAGCTCAACGCGTAGCCTCTATTTAGTGTGTGTTGTCAGGTGGGAAACAGGTGCCATACTGTGAGGAGTTTTTATGCATTGTCCTTCTAGCAAACGTATTTTGTAACCTTTGTTTATCTCTGCCAAATTTCCACCCAACTCTCATCGGGGATCTCTTCTTCCAGGTCCCTCTCCCAATTCAGGACCTAATTGTCTTTGAGTTTTAACAGTCCAATGTTGGCCGAAGCCATGTTATGCCATTGTTTACCTGTTTGAGAGCCCACCCAATGTAGGAGTTGTGCAATGCCGAAATAGTCCGCTCTAGGGAGGTCCCAGTCAGCCCAAACACTTCTCGGGTAGTAAGTATTAGCTCAGAGAATACGTCGCCCAATACTGGGATGTTGTTGCCATTGCAGGCTCTGAATCTGTGGTATTGAAGTCCCGGTTGGAAGTGTGGGTTGTTGTGTGTTATCGGGGTCAAAGGGAATTGAAATGTGATGTGCCTTCCCTATGGGTTATCATTGCCGCATTCTAATAGTATGAGGGAGAGTGTTCAGAGGGTAGCGATGCCACAGCATGCATCCTTTGAGGGAGCCCTATCAGTAGGCACAGGGGAGTAGGTCAGAAGCTTTAGACTAACTTAACCCACCCTTTAGTCTTAGTATTGTGATTCCATTCCAGAGCTGGATGTATCTTGGCAGCTGGGCTGCTCGAGTATAGGTTTTAATGTTAGGGAGACCCAGCCCACCGTCCATGATAGGTTTGAATAGTGTGGCTCATGGGCCCAGCGGGACGTGATTTTGCCATCGGAAGGAGAGCAGTTTCTTTTGGACCTGATCTGCCATAGAACTGTGAAATCTAATTGGGAGTGTTTGTAGTACATAAATAAAGCTGGGTAGGAGATTAATCTTGGTGCACTTCATCCAGCCTAACCAGGAAATGTCTAGTTTCCCCCTTCGGTAGACGTCCTAAAATAAAGTTTGCAGTAGGGCTGAACTGTTGGTCTGACAGATTGAATATGATTTTAGTGGTAACTTGATGCCTAAGTATATGATAGGACCTTTCATCCATCCAAAGCCATTATGTTAAATGGCCTTGCAGGTTTGTTGATTTCCCACTACTCCCAGTTGACTACATTTTGTGAAGCTCATTTTGAATCCTGACTTTGTGGAAAAGTTGAGGGATCCGCCTTAAGAGCAGGGATGGGGTCGGCAGGGTTGGACAGAAACAAAGGATGTGGTATACACAGAGTGCTAATTTAAAATCTGGATTAGATACCATCAACTCTTGTATTATTCCGTTAATTTGAATTTTCTAAATGAGGGACTCCATCAGTGGTGAAGTTGGGCAGCGCTGATGGGAGCCGAGCTGGACATTCCCCATTCACCTTATTCTTCATTTATGGTCTTTTTGAATACATTTCATTTTGGGGCCTAGGGGTAATTTATCTAGGGTTTTGAATGGCAGGGCCCAGTTGACTCTGTCAAAGACCTTCTCCACATCTAGACAGAGATGGATCTTTAGATGTGTTGTGTGTTCTGCAGCCTCCATCAAGGTACCCACTGGCCTTATGTTATCCCTTGTTTGACAATTCTTTAGGAAGCTGCACTGCTGCAAGGAAATCATTTGGGGCTAGATTGTATGCATGTATATCTATTTTGAGGATGGCAATAGGCCTGAAGGAGTAGAATGCCAATGGGTCCCGTTCGGGCTTTATAAAGAGACTGAGCTGAGACTCCAGCATGGAATTATTTACTATTCCAGCACTTAAGATGTGATTGAATACTTTCTCTAGAGCTCTGCCAGGACATTAGCATATTTCTTGGAGAAAGAGACTCAGAACTTTTACTGGGGACACCATTAAAGTAAAAGGTTATAGGAGACATCACTCTGCAAGCTGTATTTCTCCAAGACAGGACCGTCCGTCCTTGGATGGGTGGACCACGGTAGGCTGGGCATACTACTAAATCCCAATTGCACCGATCCAGTCCTCATAGTTCACGTGGATGAAGAGCTTAGCAACTCCACTCTTCAGAAATTTCCCAAAGTGTTTTCGGATTCCATTGGCTTGTTGAAATGTTTTGAGCATAAGATTTGCATTAAGGAGGGAGCCATACCCAAAGTTCATAAAGTCCGAAAAATTCCTTTTGCTATTAAAGAAGCAGTCAAAGAAGCAGTCAACAACAAGCTGTTGAAGGATGATATAATTGAGGAGGTAGAAACTTCTGAATGGGTTGCTCTCTTGGTGGTGGTCAAGCAACCCAACAGTAAATTGAGGTTATGTGTAGATTTGTGCAATCACAATGAGAATATCATTATTGACCAATTTCCCCTTCCACGCATTAACGAGATGTTAGCGCTTACCAAATGTCTAAAATGTTCTTCCACCATAGACCTAAGGGCGGCTTACCACCAGGTCCCCTTACATACAGACAGTGGAGGTTTGACTACATTCATCATGCCCTTTGGTTCCTATTGCTTCTAAAGGGTTCCCTTCAGTTTGGCATCCTGTGCAGCCATGTTCCAGAGACTCATGAGTGAAATGTTCAGAGATGTAGACAACATACTCCTGTTCCAAGACAATATTTTAGTCATGGGAAAAGACAAGAGGGAACATGATGAGAGATTGAGGCAAGTACTAGGGATTCTGGAAGTCAAAGGACTTACTGCCGATCACAATAAATGTAAATTTGCTTGTTCAGAGGTCATGTACCTAGGACATGTAAGTGCAGCTGAGGGCATCAAACCCAAGAAGGAGCTTTTAGAAACAATTCTCAGTGCCTCTGAACCTAAAAGCAAAGACGGTATGCGTTCCTTCTTGGGTCTGGTAGAGTTTTACTCGAAATTTATTGAACATTTCTCTACTTAAACATATGATATGAGACAAATGCATAAGAACAAAAACAAGTTTGTATGGTCTGATGTATGTAGAAAAGCAGTTTGTGAGTAAAAAGGTTTTGTGTTCCGCCTCGCCCCTACAACGTTTTGATCCTTCCTTATGCAGGATTATCACCACGGCGCATGTGATAAGGGGCTAGAGGCAATGCTTACTCAGAAAGATGCCATAGGTTGTGAATGCACATTAGCTTTTGCCTCCGGTTTCCTTACACCCACAGAAGAGAGGTACTCTGTCCTCGAACAAGAGGCTTTAGCTTGTGTGTTGGGCTTGGAGCATTTTAGGCAATTCAAAGGGGGTAACAAAGTAATTTTGTGGAGTGACCAAAAGCCTCTTACCAAGGTTCTGACCATGAAGGAACTTTACAATGCACCCCCAGACTGGCCACGATGTCCATAAGATTATTTGACTTCAATTAGGAGGTACAGTACATGCTAGGGACAAAGAATGTGGTAGCGGACTTCTTAAGCCGCATTCTCATTCTGACACAAGAGTCTGGGTACGATGCTGAGGACAACGCATGGGTGCCCAGCATATATGAGAAAATGCATGGCATATCCTTGGAGGAGTGGTCCACAGAACAAACCAATGATACCACTTTAGTTAAGATCCTCAGAATGCTTACATAGGGTTGGCCTGAGAAGAGGTACTGACCAAATACCTACGTCCCTTCTGGGAAGTCAGACATGAGCTTTCGCACGAAAGTGGATTACTCATGAGAAATGGCAAGATTGCACCGCCCTCTAGACTCAGACACAAAATCCTAAACATATGTCATGAAGGGGCACTTAGAGATTAGTAAAACCAAGTACAGGGTTAGAAACTTGTATTGGTGGCCTGGAGTAAATTTAGCTATTGAAAGAATTGTCAGGGATTGTCTCCAATGCTGCAACTCGGACAAGTCCCAAGTCACATTAGGCCTCCCCAGCACCCAATCATATGTCCCAACATGCCATAGGTAGGTATAGACATTATGGGGCCTGGCATAGATAAAGGAGAACAGACATACACCATTGTCCTCATGGACCATTTCTCAAAGTGGCCAGAAGTTGGATTGGTCAACAAAGCAGATGCTCCCAGTGTGATCAAGTTCATGGACGAAATTTTCATTAGGGAAGGGCTACCCCAATGAATAGTTAGTGACAATGTCCCCTAGTTCACTTCTGAAGTGTTCAAGAACTATTTACTGAGTAACAAAATCACCCACAACACCACATCTGTTTACCACCCCGCTGGCAACAGGGCTGTAGAACAATTCAACAGAGTTATCAAAGGTATAGTGAAACTTGCCAACAATAACGAACTAGTATGGAAGAATTAGGTTTTCAAGACTCTATAGGCATACCGCATCACTCCATGCAACAGCATGGGACACAGTCTTTTTGAGTTAACGAGGGGTAGAACTGTAATGTCAAAGGACAACGTGGGTTGGTCATCTGTCTCTAAAAGAGGTGAATGGTCATCCGACCAGGTCACGGACAGGGTAAAAAAATGCTCACGCTGAAACCAAGAGCCACTAGGACAAAAAACATGGATGAAAACCTGTACAGCTACGGGAAGGGGATGTTGTGCAGGTAAAGAGAAATAGTATCACTCCCAAGGGGCACAGTAGGTTTTCACAACCCCTCATTGTAAAGAAACTATTCTGCAATTCCTCCCTTTTAAGTGATGGGAGGGTGTGGCACTTCTCCAAGCTGTCTGCATGCAAATACACTGTGTCATCCACACCCTCCACTCAAGTCAATGATCCCAACCCCTCTCGAACCAATAGAACATCTCAGCCTATGACAGCAGGGGAGAGGTGGTGGGACTATGGGGAAGAGGAAGACAGGGAGAGTTACTTCCATGCTAATCACCAGAGCACCCCCAGTCATTCTGAAGGGCAAACGGCAACCAGAGATACTGTTGACGCCCCCACACAGAGAACTAGAGTAGGTAGGCAAGTTATTCCACCCAAGAAATGGGCTTATTATGTATGTTAACAACTTGCTGTGTTGTTCCCTATAAAGGGGAACATGTGTTGCATATTGCTTTGATTTCTGCCTGCTCACCCTGTTCTCCCTTGCCCTCTCCCTTACTCCCTTCCCCGCTTTCATCAGCTGTATGTCCTGGAATGTTGACAGATGACAGGTGATGACTCCCCTGGAGGAGGAACTTCTCCCGGTCCTCCTTGATGTGTTGGAATTTTACTAGCAATAAACTTGCAGTTCACACTCTCTGTGGGTGCATCTTTACAATGGACCTTCAGATGTGTTGTGTGTTCTGCAGCCTCCATGAAGGTACCCACCGGTCTTATGTTATCCCTTGTTTGACGATCCTGTAGGAAGCTGCACTGCTGCAAGGAAATCATTCGGGGCTAAATTGTATGCAATCGGAAGACCAAAACAGATGTGCAAATCTACATATCTGTGTTGAGTAAAGCAATAGGCCTAAAGAAATAGAATGCCAATGAGTCCCGTTCGGGCTTTATAAAGAGACTGAGCTGAGACTTCAGCATGGAATTAGTTACTGTACCATCACTTAAGATGTGATCGAATACTTTCTCAAGAGCTCTGCCAGGACATTAGCATATTTCTCAGAGAAAGAGACTTGAGTTCTGTGTTCCAGCATCGTGTGTCGCATTTCCATTAAACTTTGAATTACTTCCAATTTTGGAACCGTTCATCTTTTACAACTGGTGACGATTGGAAGAAGACCTCGCATACTACATCTTCTTTGCGACACAGGTGCAGCGACATCTTCTGAAACCCACTTAGTTTTCTAGACGAGTCGTGTTTATCTAAGCACTTCCGTATTCTTCTTTGGATATCTCCACATGGCTTCCTGGAAATCCGAGTCTTCTGACTTTTGGACCGAGTTATTGGTGTTTTTTGTGCTATTTTGCCGTGTTTGAGGTTGCCCTGCCCTCTGCTTGGTGTTACCGGCCTCACTGCTGTACGTCACAAAGAACTCCTTTGACTTATGGTGATTGTTGCCTGGAAACTGTGTTGACGTCATCTCAACAAGCGTTGCCTGGAGGCACTTTCTATGCTCTCAACAGGTATTGTATTGACATCATGGCTACTAGGGTTGCTTGGAGACCTTTCGACGCTATTGATGCTCTCCGGCATTTCGTCACGCTGACACGTCATACGTCCCTACCCCAGCAGCCATTTTCAGTTTATAAATACTACATTATTGTTCATCTTCAAAGCACTTCATTATCCAGCGTTTATGGTGACTTCAACATTTTATTTTCTGCACAGATGTGTGCTCTGACTGTTAGTGATAATTCATTTGTTTATTGTATTCCACAAAAGAACCACGGGGAAGATCTGAAAGTGACTATTTCTCCTTGTTGCTATTCAGTGTTTTTCACACGGTGATTAGCACACCAGGTCTCTCTACAATGACAGGCACTGTGTACTATTTTACAGTCAAGCTTGTGAGTTTGCGGTGACTGGTATTCCTGCACTTCTTGGATTCCATGTTATTATTATTATTCTTTTTTGGCCTGTTTGATTGCGGTGACACTTCTACATTTCTATTATTCAATTTATCTTTATAAATCACGTGGTTTAGGTACTTCTGCCTTATTACATTTCTATTATTCAGTTCCATATTTCTTAAAGTGTTTACGTACTTTTACTTCACTAGGGAACATACCATAAGTTTTAGTGCTTGTATTTCTTGTATATTTTGTGTTCTCTATGTTATCAATGTGCAGTTATATCCACCAAGTACGTTTCTGCATAGCAAAGAAAAAACACCTATTCCATGGACAATATGGAAGGAGGAGTTTATCACCTATGTAAAGGCTATTGATGGCGAACGCATGTCGGCAGAAAGAAATAAAAATATTTTTCTTCTTTGTTTAATGTCTGAAGGACAAGTGGTTTACAGGACTTTCCCCTTCCTGTCAGATCTGGTGGTGATCATAATGTATATGATGAAGCTACTTTGCGTATTGAAAACAGGTTTAAACTTACTACCAGTGTTGCCCTAAATAGGTTTAAGTTCTACACTAGAGCGCAAGAAGAAGGAGAAAGTGTTGATGAATTTCTAACTGCCCTCCGTGCTTTATCCTTGCATTGTAACTTTGGGTTAATCACTGATGAGATGATCAGGGATCAAATCATTGTTCATGTAAGGAGTAAAAAAGTACAAAAGCAATTTTGGATAATGGGGGACACTAATTTGGAAGCTGCTATCAGTACTGCCAAAGCATTGGATCAATCTGATAAGTGCATGAAAGCTCTCAACAAAGACATTAGGTCTCCCAATTCTGGTCAAGTTAGTAGTGTCACTCTCAGCACCTCTAATGGGACTTACAGTTCCAACTACAAAAATAATGCTAATTCCAAAAGTTTTTACTGTTACAGGTGTGGTAATCCGGGTCACATAGCATCTTTTCTCCATTGTCCGGCCATTAGGAAGAAAAGTAGTTAATGTGGGTGCAGGACCATTTCTCTAAAATGTGTAAGGATATCAGGAAAAGTGCTCCTTCCTCTTCTAATTGTTTCACAGGGAAAATGTCTTGAGTTTCTCACAATTCGTCTTTTGATAATGAGGCCCAAACTGGTGTAGAGACTGGTATTGTAGTTTCCATTCATGATTCTTTTGATGATTCTAAAGCTGACAGGATTGGTCCTCCAAAGTGTACTGTTTATATTCTTGGAAGGACGCTTGAACTTGTGGCAACTCCGGATCGCCTTGGACCATTATCACAAGGGAGTATTGTTGAGAGGTGTTTGGTGAATTGATTGATATGAACTCTTTGTCTAAACCTGATATTGTAGCACATAATTTTGATGGTTCTTATATTGATTTTATAGGGTTTAAAGAAGTGTACATTGAATTTAAAGAAAGCACTGCTTTTATTAAGCTTTACGTTGCCCTCAAAGGTGTAAATGTGTTGGGATGGCATGACCAAGCCAAACTTGGTATTGTTTTAAATCCCAGGGAAGAAGAACCTTTCTTTGTTCTTACTATATGGTCTTTTTCTTCGAATTTTACAAAGTTATTCCCAGATGTGCTTTCTGAGAAACTTGACAAGCTTAAAAGTTTCAGCCACAAAATTAAAGTTAAGGAGGGATCCATACCTGTCAAACAAAAGCTAAGGGGGGTTACCATCAGTGTTAGGGATGAGTTAAAAAATATGTTGGATGACATGGTTGAAGGTGGTATAATTGAGGAGATTGAATCATACTAATGGATTTCTCCCATTGTTTTGGCCCAAAAACCAGGCAAAAGTATTAGGTTGTGTGTTGATTTGAGAGCATTAAATGTCAATTTGGTTGCTGACTGCCACCCTCTTCCTAATATCAATGAAATGCTGTGTATGGTGCTTGCATTTTTTCTACCCTCGACCTTTGTTCTGCCTACCACTAAATTGAACTCACTGGGACAACATCAGATAACAAACCTTCAAGCCCGTGTCCTCCTCTATCCAGGCGTCCAAAGAACTCTGCGACAACTTCACCAACTTCTTCAATGGACGTCAACAACACGCACCCCACGAAGAGCATCACGTCTGGGACGCTTGATCTTTCTCCTGGTACCTCTTCCAATTCCTGGCTAAGTTTCCGCCCCATTCAAGAAACTGAGATAGTCACTCTGATCTCCACCTCCAAACCCTCAGCTCATGTCCTAGACTCCATTCCTCCCCTACTGACCAAATAACTGAAGTGCGCCTTAGCTCCCCTCTGGTGCACAATCATAAATAGCTCCCTGAAAAATTGAGTCGTTCCAGACTGCCTTAAATAGGACAAGTCACACCGTATGTTGAAAAAAACCCAGCCTAGACGTTACAGAGTTGAACAACTTTAGAGCTTTGTCAAACCTCCCCTTCTATCAAAAACCCTAGAAAGATGCGTATTACAACAACTAACTCAACACCTGGACAACATCAACATCCTGGACCACCACCAGTCTGGCTTCAAAAAAGGCTGTAGCACTGAAACCGTGATCCTCAACATCATCCACGATATTCAGGGATCACTAGACTCTGACCAATAATGCCTCCTCATTCTCCTTGTCCTCTCGGCAGCATTTGATACGGTGGATCACAAACTCCTCATAAGGGCTCTCCAAGAAAGGACTGGTCTTGGCGAGGTAGTCCTCTAATGGTTCTCCTCCCTTCTACACAATCGCACACAAAAAATAAAAAAATAAAACTTCACTTCCAACCTCCAACAAGTCAACAAGGGCGTCCCTCAAGGCTCTGTGCTATCACCGCAACATCTACATGGAACCTCTCTCCAAACTACTCAGAAAAGCCAACATCCGCTTCCATCTCTACGCTGATGATACTCAGATTTATTTGGAAACTACCTCTCTCAAAGACTTTCAAAGACTCAATGATGTACTGATTGATGTCCAAGACTGCTTGACATGCAACCACCTTAAACTAACCCCTGACAAGACTGAGACACTACTCATCTAGAATAAGGATGAGAACCCCCAAATTGCTGAATGGCTAAAGGCCGTCGATGCGCTCAACGGGACTCCTCACTCTAGCAGGCTCTATCAAATCACTAGGCATCCCTCCAGACCCAAAACTGAACATGACGAGACACATTAAGAATTTGGCAAAAAGTGATTTCCTTAACCTCAGACTACTGAACAAAATAAAACCCTTCATTCTGCCCAGTGATCTCAAACAGGCCACCCAATCTCTGGCTGGTACTGTCAAGACTGGACTATGGGAACGCAGTCCTCTCAGGAATTCCAAAAGTGCATCTGGTTCCCAGCAAAACAACGCTACATGTGTCTGCCAGAATGATACCCGGTATCAAGAAATTCAATCACATCTCCCCTGCACTCAGGAAACTTAAGTGGTTTCCAGTCGAAATGTGGATTAGCTTCAGAAAAGCCTGCCTCATGTATAAAGCCCTTCACACCGGCAAACCCGAATATCTGGCAAAAAATCAAAAAAGCCGGTCCGACCAGGAACCTGGGAAGCTCAAACTCTCTCCTACTCATCCCATCAAAAACCAAAAGAAAAAAAACGGCGGACCGATCCTTTGCCGGAAGAGCTCGTAAAATCTGGAACTCAATTCCCCCTCACATCAGAACCATTCCCTCCTTTGTAGAATTCAAAAGCCAACTCAAAACCCTGTTCCTCGACCAATCCCTAGGGAGTGGATAGGATCACTCCGGGCAGCTAGCGGACATCGCGCTCTGCTCCAGCTCTAGGACTTTGAAGAATCCTGAAGACTAGACTGTCCTGCACTATAATGTGTCACTCTTTTATTTTGCGTTCTTCTGTTAATATGTCACTCTTCTATTTTGTATCTGGTGATTATCTGCTATGTATCTGCTGTAAAGCGCTCTGATACCCTAGGGTCAGGCCAGCACTATAGAAAAATTCCTAAATAAAATAAAAATAAAAAAATAAACTCTTAAGCATTTCACCTCTTTTATCACACCCCATGGGTTGTTTCAATTTAAGAGGATGTTTTTTGGCCTAGCGTCGGCTGCATCCGTTTTTCAAAGAGCCATGTATCACATCTTTAAGGATGTCAGTAACTTCTTGAAGTGTTTCCAGGATGATATTTTAATTTTTTAATGAGGGAGATCATTTTCATCATGTCAAGGAGGTTTGTCTAAGGTGGAGAAACTGTGGTTTAACATTGAAGGCTGGGAAATGCAAGTTTTTCTGCAAATCAGTGGAGTATCTTGATCACACTCTTTCGGGTGATGGTGTGCCCAAGAAGTCTTTGGTAGATGCCATCGTAAATGCTCCTTCTCGTGACAACAGAGAGGAATCTTTTCTCTTTTGCGGGGCTGTGTTTATACAGAATTTTTCCACCAAAATGGAGCCCCTCAGAGAACTGACCAGAAAATCCCCATAGTGAGATTGTGAATGCCCTCACACTCAAATCTTTGTTTGAATAAGAAATGCATCATTACTGTGGATGCCAGCCTTTATGGTTTGGGGGGTGTACTTAGTCAGTGCTCTGGAAAGGAAGAGTGGTGTGTAGCTTTCGCATCCATGACTCTCAGCTACTGAAAGAAGATATGCTGTGATTGAGAGGGAGTTATCGGCGTACATTTGGGCCATTAAACATTTATGCAACTATTGGTGGGGGGAAATAGATTTCTACTTAGGGTGGATCATAAGCCTCTCATCGGGATTTTATCTCCGGGAGGGGGGTGGAACTCTACTGCTCACATTGCTCGGCTCACATCTAGGCGACACGAGTACGATTCTGAGGTTGTGTATGTTCCAGGTAAAAGCAATGTCACTGCTGATTACCTCTCTAGACTGCCGTGTTCTGATAATGATGTAACCCGTGATGAACAAGATGTAGACGCAGTTGCCACTGTTAAAAATTTTGTTTCTTATGGATGTTTAGTTTTATCTGAGTCTGAATGGGTAACTGAAATGAGTAATGATGTGGTGTGCCAACTTGTAAAAGAATGCTTGAAAAAGGGCTGGCCTACAGAAAAATCAGTTTCTGCTGATTTTGGTCCTTTTTGTCAGGTTTCTGATAAAATTGTAGACAATGGTGGTCTACTCTTTAAAAGGGGAAAAATCATCCCTCCTGCTCCCATGCAAAACAAACTTTTGTTGATTGCTCATCGGAGACATCTTGATATGTCGTCAATGAAACGCCTAATTTGAGCTAATTTTTGGTGGCCTGACCTTGACTAAATGGTTGATAGAGCTGTTAGAGAGTGTCCAGATTGCATCAGCAGTGACAAGATGCTCAGAGTTTCCTCTGCACCTCTTAAGCCTGTCTCTTGGCCTGAATTTCTATGGCAAAAACTGGCCTTTGATATTTCGGGCCCATTCAATCACTTGCCTTTTGATGCACGTTTCGCTCTTGTGATAATAGATTATCATTCTAAATGGCCAGAAGTAAAGTTTGTAGCCCATGGCACTACTCAAGTCATCATTACCTTCTTTAAGGAGGTATTTGCGCTTGAGGGGTTTCCCGAGGTCTTAGTGACGGATAATGGGGTACTACTCACATCACAGGAGATGGAGAGTTTTCTCTGCATGAGTGGTATCAGGCATATGAAAACGTTGTTTGACTCGAAAATGAATGTGACTATTCCTGATTTTACTGTGGGGATTGGGTTAGGATTAAAAACCCTGGTTTCTTGCTTAAAGGGGCTTCCAAGTTCAGTCATCCCACCAAAATTGTTAAAGTTTGCAAGAACAGTGTTATCACTCAAGATGGAAGAGTGTGGAATGTGAGGAGAGTTGTCAAGTGCAAACATCATGGTTCCGGCATGGACAATGAGGTTACTTTTCCACTACATGATGGCCCTGTTTCCAAGTTCACTATTCCTGTTCCTGCTCAGTCCATTGCATCTAGAGTTAGGTGGAATAATAGACCAACTTTGTTACTTGCTAGAAATTTGTCTTAAATGTGTTCATGCTTTTGCATTTTCCTTTTCTTTCTTTCTTTTGTTTTGTTTGTTGTATTTTGTTTTTTTTCTTTCTTATTCTTTTAGGGGTGAGATGCGTTCCATCCTCTTTTTCCCCTCCCTTGTTCTTTCCTTTAGCTATGTCATTTCTGGAATGTGGAATTTTGTATTTACACTGTACGACTTGAGTTCTGTGTTCCAGCATCCAGTAAGTCAGTTACTGCCTTTATTTTACTGGAGGTACATGTACTGTGTCGCATTTCCATTAAACTTGGAATTACTTACAATTTTAGAGCCGTTCATTTTTTACAGTTATGCATTATTAGCTGTTCTAGCTCATCCCTCACCTTGTACAGGGAGGTTTAGATAGGGATGTGGCCCGGAACTTCCAACCCGTTAATTTGGCTATCTCAATTGGCGAAATATTTGTTGCCATTGAGCAGAGTAGGGGTAGTAAAGCCCCAGGAATAGATGGGGTTCCTATCGACTTATTCAAACACTCAGCCGATTTATGGGCTCCCATATTGAAGAGAGTCCTGGACGCTAGCTGTGAGCAGGGTTTTCCTAGGACCTGGTCTGATTCCATCATCATTCCCATCTTCAAGAAGGGAGATAGGGAGAGCCCTTCTTGTTATCGCCCTATCTCCCTTCTTGATTCCTTTATGAAGATCACGGGAAGGGCCGTCCTGAACCGATTATCTTCCTGGGTGGAGGAAGCTGCAGTTCTATCTCCGGTTCAGTACGGGTTCCGCGAGGGGAGGGGTACTGTGGAAGAGGTCTTGAATTGCACACTCCTCAGAGGGAAATACGTCCAGGCTAAGGCAGGCAAACTTTATGTGGCATTTGTCGACCTGAGCGCCGCATTTGACTGCGTGAAGCACGATCGACTGTGGAAGGTGCTGGAGGACCTTAAAGTAGAAGAGGCCATTATTTCTTTTTTAAGACAACTTTATGTTGGGGCAAGGGCATGGGTGAGATATGGAACTAGTGGAGAATGCACTAAGCCGTTCCACGTGAAGCGTGGTGTCAGGCAAGGGTGCGTACTCGCGCCTCTCCTTTTTAATTTATACACAAATGATCTAGAGGATGTTCTGGCGTCCACAGTTATCGACTCGCCTAGAATTAACTCCAAACAAGTGGTGTCATTATTATATGCTGATGACGCTGTTATTATGGCGAGGACAGAGAGAGGTCTGCAGTCAGCCTTGGATGCTTACATGAACTTTATGGAATCCAGGGGACTGTCATTAAATGTGAAAAAAACCTTTGCAATGACGTGCGCCAGGGGCAAGTTTAAAACTTGCAAATTGTTTGCACGCAAGGAAAAGGTGCAAACTACTAAATCCTTCTCTTATTTAGGGGTCGTCCTGGAGGGCGGGGGACACTGGGGCTCAGCTATAAGGAGTAGGACTCTGTTGTTTAAAAAAGCAACCGCAGCACTTATGGTCTTTTCAAGGAAAATGGGCAAAAGAACCCCTGAAATCTTACTTAAAATTTACATGGCCAAATGCGTAAGTACAGCCACCTACGGGCTGGCGTTTGGGGTATTAAAGATACCAGGGACTTACAAGTTGTAGAAAATGCTTTTTTAAGATTTATTTTAGCCATTCCATCTAGCATATCTGTGTTCAACTGTCATGCCGAGTTGGGAGTCCGACATCTCAGTGATCTGATTGCGATGCAACCTTTGTTACTTTGGCACAGGGTTTGGACAGTTGCAGACTTAGAACTCAACAGAGAGATTATCCGCGATGTCATGGCTCTTGATAAATCCAATAACATAGCGTGGTTGTCATACATCCAAATGTTTTGCCATGACCTGGGGAAGCCTGAGTTTTATACTTCACCTGAGGAGCTATCCAGGATCTCGAGGAAAGATCTAAAGACTTGTTGCTGGCATCATCTAGAATCCCTGCGACTAGGTTCTGAGTTGAACAAGGAAATGGTTGTGCGGCACCAATTATTCCTTACCTCGGCTAATATGGAACCCTATTTGTTTTGGTGTACCAAGGGCTTTGACAGGTTCCTACTCACTAGGCTTAGATTTAACATCTTTTTTCGCCTAGTTTCATTCCCACAAATTAACGACTGGTCCAAAGTGCTCTCCAAATGTGCATGTGATGGAAGGGCAGAACAATCAACCCTCCATGTGATTTTCTTCTGTAAACTTTATCACAATGAGAGAGTTTGATGAATTAAACCATTCTTGAAAAGTCAGGGAACTTGGTACCAGTGCCGCCCAGCCTTACTGTATCTCCAATCACTTAATGATGAACTGTGTGTGGCCACTATGGTTGGCTTTTTAAAAAGTGTTTTTAGAAAAAGGAAAAGTTTAATATGTCCATAATATTTTTACTCGTAGTTTGTTATAAATGCAATGTTATTCTTGGGTATATTATGTATTGATTTCTCCTTGTTGTAGCTTTTATGATTTTTTAATTTACAAAAATCGAAATAAAGCTTTTCTACTACTACTAGTAAATAGTCAATGAGAGTGAATAACCTAACCAGTTGAGAGCAAAAGGTAGAAATGCGTCCCCTTGGTGTTGATGTCACCAGATATCCACCAAGTCCAAATGTGCTGCTCTTTGCATTAAGGAGGTGGGAGGTCTGGAACATCTGTTGCAAATTGAGGATCTTTCTTATATAGCGTTATGGATAACATTAAAGTTCCCCGAACCTACTATTGAATGCCCTGTGGTAAAGCATGCATCTATTTGCATGAAGTCTGCATGAAATGCTTCTTTCCCCTTGTAGGGCACATAAAGGGAAACAAGCCCACATAAAGGGGGCTGACCATTCCTGGGGAAAATGAAGTGGCTGCTTTGAAGCAGCTTTGTGTTTCTCTGTGCAGGCGCCAACCCGCTGGCACTCTGAGGGGAGATTAGAGACCCCCTTACATGTGGGTGTAGTCAATGACTGCACCCATCTGCCAGGGGATGTCTGTGCTCCATGGGATGCTCTTCCCCCTCCAGAGGGCGGCAATCAGGGGGTGCACTGATAGTGTACCACCGTTTAGCTTTCTGTAGGTATCAGGAGGCAAACTAATAGTGCGCCTCCTGAGAGCTTCTTTGCCTCTGTGCCCATGTCTGTAATAATGCACAGGCGCAGAGGCAAAGGGATTTCCTCATTTCCATGCACGTGTTTCCTCATTTGCATGGGGCATGCCCCATGCAAATGAGGGAACGGCCCCTGAAGATAGAACAAGTGCTTTATGTGCGCCAGCACAATCGTTATTACAGAAGTGTCTGTACAAGTGTCTGCCAAACGCCCATTGCACCCTCGGGCACTTATGTAATACAGCCCTTGAAGTCTAAATCAAACTTCAGTCCCCACCACAGTAACATTGCCACCCATTTTGATTTAGTTTGGTTCATAGAGTGAACTTGGACTGGAAACGAGTAGGACCAGAGACGCTGTACATCCATGCTCAACAGGAGTATCTCGGGAAGCATGGTGATGTCAACATCCTTCAGCCTCAACCACTACAACAGGACTCTTCTTTTGATTGAGGAATTGAGAATAATCAATATTAACTTAACAATAGCTTAAGCAAAACAAAACTAACAGCAATATCAAGTAATATTCCTTAATTAAACCAGTCTAACAGTAGTTTCTTCTCTTGATGGGAATGAAGCCAATGGTTGTCTGCTTGTTTTTGCTAGGATAAGGAGCTAGCTCAGCAGGGCATCATGAAGCACCCACAAGATATCCATCTTGTGGGTTTGTGAGATCCACATATTTTAGGTTGTAGAATG
Organism: Lissotriton vulgaris; assembly: GCF_964263255.1. Classification (NCBI taxonomy): domain Eukaryota; kingdom Metazoa; phylum Chordata; class Amphibia; order Caudata; family Salamandridae; genus Lissotriton; species Lissotriton vulgaris. The sequence continues at coordinate 1,634,183,698 of NC_141693.1, read as the reverse complement.
AAACAAATAGCTTCAGAATGTGAGGCACTGATTCATTGCTGTTAAGAACAAGCATTTGCAATGCAATAGGTCTCGCATTTATGAGAGTTTAAGCTATTGGCAATGCAATAGCTGAAACTCTCGCAAATACGAGACCTATTGTATTGCACCCAGCATGGTTCAAGCAACCACAACCTGCTGCAGGTGGGGCCGCTCTTTGTTGTGCTTGTATCATCAACTACATGGGCAAGAATGGGTCCAGAGCTAGTGCAAGGAGCAGCAGACCAAGCTATGTTAGTGATGAGGCATAACTTACCCCACCAGCTTGATGTTAAGGGATACAGGACACGAACTGGACAACACTAGAAGACGTGCCGCCCAAGTAACGCAAGTGGCTCTGTGCCACATTTGCCCCAGCCCCTCCTCCTTTCTACCTTCTACCCTCTTACCTACTCCCCAGCCCAACCACCACTTCGATTTCCTGCTCTCCTTTCCTATCCTCTCTACACCTCAGGTCGCTAAAATAGTTAAAACGTCCTGCTACAAACAACGTATATGGTTTAAGGTGAATTATTTGGTATATGAAGCACTGGTGGGCGCCGCAAGGACAACGTGTATAGATAACTCCACCCAGATTTTGCAAGTATGTCCCATCCACTTACTAATCACCACTGTGGAGAGAATGCCCATCCTCTTAATTACACCAACCACAGTAACACAGGCCAGAGGTTGTTGGTCAAACACTGGCCGCTGGAACCATCTACCCGGGATGCAGACTTTCTGAACGTGTAAGACCCGATGACAATAAATTATTCATGACTGTCACATACTCTATACATATCTCGAACCACGTGATTATCTACGTCAAACACAGATAAATAAAAAAACAGCTACATTACGAAGAGATGCGATAAAAAATGAGTAATGCTTCTATTACTTACTGGTAATTGCATTACTCCAAGTCCTACTCACGCGTATTTCCATTACACAGGGACCTCACTGCTTAATCAATCAATCAATCAATCAATCAATCAATCAATCATTTGTAAAGCGCACTACATACCTGCGAGGGTCGCACTGGGGGGGGGCGCTACTGATCAAACAGCCAGGTCTTGAGTATCCTCCTGAAGGTCAGCACGTCTTGGGTCTGTCGTAGGCTCAGTGGGAGGGTGTTCCATGTATTGGCGGTGAGGTGGGAGAAAGATTTCCCACCGGTGGTTGTTCTTCGGATGCGTGAGACGGTGACGAGTGAGAGGTTGGAGGAGCGTAGCTGGCGGTTGAGGATGTAGAAGGCGAGCCGTCGGTTGAGGTAGGCTGGGCCATTCTTGTGGATTGCCTTGTGTGCGTGGGTGAGGAGCTTCAAGGATATCCTCTTGTTGATGGGGAGCCAGTGCAGGTTTCTCAGGTGGGGGGTGATGTGGCCGTGGCGTGATACGTCGAGGATCAGTCGTGCCGAGGCGTTTTGGATGCGTTGTAGTCGTTTGATGAGCTTGGTCGGGGCTCCTGCGTAGAGGGCGTTTCCGTATATGGGGAGGTTGAAGGGAGAAGCAGCTGGGAGGCGGGGGCAGCAAATGAACAGTGGGCAGTCAGGGTGTCGGGCCGCAGCGGTGAGGGTGGTGAGGGACAACGAAGGTTACAGAAGGAAAAGGGGCACAAAAATCGAGGGTAAAACGAGTGGCACAGAAGGCAAAAGGGCACAAAAAACTAGTGGAACAGAAGACAAAAGGGGCACAGAAACGAGGGAAAAACGAGTGGCACAGAGGGCAGAAGGGCACAAAAAACTAGTGGAATGGAGGGTAGAAGGGCACAAAAAAGAGTGGAACAGAAGGCAAAAGGGGCACAGAAACGAGGGAAAAACGAGTGACACAGAGGGCAGGAGGGCACAAAAACTAGTGGAATGGAGGGCAGAAGGGCACAAAAAAGAGTGGAACAGAAGTCAAAAGGGCACAAAAACGAGGGGAAACGAGTGGCACAGAGGGCAGAAGGGCACAAAAAGAAAACAAGTGGAACAGAGGGCAAAAGGTAACAAAAAACGAGTGGATAAGAAGGCAAAAGGGGCACAAAAACGAGTGGCACAGAAGACAGAAGGCCACAAAAAACTAGTGGAACAGAAGGCAAAAGGGGCACAAAAACAAGGCAAAAACAAGTGGCACAGAGGGCAGAGCGGCACAAAAAAAAAACAATGAGTGGAACAGAGAGCAGAAGGGCACAATAAACGAGTGGAACAGAAGGCAAAAGGGGCACAAAAACAAGGGAAAAACGAGTGGTACAGGAGGCAAAAAGTGCACAGAAATACCGGAAAAAGGAGTGGCACGGAGGCCAAAATACAGAATACAGAAATACAGGGGCAGCTAAGACCAGTAGGCAGAACGGGCAGAGAGGCACGGGGTCAGCGAGGGGAACAGAAGGAAAGACCGGGCAGAGAGAGCACGGGGACAGTGAGGGAAACCGAGGTAAGAAAAAGGAGCACGGACCACATACAGGCAGCGGGGGAAGACAGACAACAGCAGTCACAGACACAACAATGAAAATACAGGCAATACAATAAAAGCAATAAAACGGAAGATGATCAAACCTACCTAGGCCTACCACTGGCCACCAGGGATGAGGCGCAGGTGGTAGCCTGCGGGTGGTGGAGGGCCTTGTACTTCCTCAGCAGCAGCGGCTGGGGCAGGGAGGCACAGGCGGTGCTGTGTAGAGGGGGAGCAACATACCTGGTGGGGTCAAGGGTCGTTCTCACCACGCAACGGCCGGCCTACATGGGGAGGGAGGCGCAGCTGGGAGGCAGGAGGTGTGGCAGCAAATGGGCAGTGGGCAGTCAGCGGCAGGGGAAATGAGTGGAACAGAAGGCAAAAGGGGCACAAAAGCAAGGAAAAAACGAGTGGCACAGAAGGCAGAAGGGCACAAAAAAACGAGTGGAACAGAGGGCAGAAGGGCACAAAAAAAGAGGAAAAACCGAATGGAACAGAGGGCAGAAAGGCACAAAAAACGAGGGAGAAACGAGTGGCACAGAGGGCAGAAGGGCACAAAAAACAAGGTTAAAACCAGTGGAACATAGGGCAGAAATGCACAAAAAATGAGGGAAAAACAAGTGGAACAGAGGGCAGAAGGGCACAAAAAACGAGGGAAAAACGAGTGGAACAGAGGGCAGAAAGGCACAAAAAACGAGGGGAAAACAAGTGGAACAGAGGGCAGAACGGGCAGAGTGGCACGGGGCAGCGAGGGGAACAGAAGGAAAGACCGGGCAGAGACACGGGGCAGCGGGGGGTAAAGAAGGAAAGACCGGGCAGAGAGGGCATGGGACAGCAAGGAAAACAGAGGGAAGAAAAAGGGGTACGGACCATGTACAGGCAGCAGGGTAAGACAGACAACAGCAGTCACAGACACAACAATGAAAATACAGGCAACATAATAAAAGCAATAAAGTGGAGGATGAACAAACCTACCTACGGCCTACCACTGGCCACCAGGGATGAGGCTCAGGTGGTAGCCTGCGGGTGGTGGAGGGCCTTGAACTTCCTCAGCAGCAGCGGCTGGGGCAGGGAGGCACAGGCGGTGCTGTGCGGAGGGGCAGTGACCTACCTGGTGGGGTCAAGGGTCACAATGGAAATAAGCGAGAGGGACAGGGAGGTAATTGCAGCATTAAAAGAATTTTCTTTAGTGCATAAAATCACCCTTCATATTATAAGAGAAAGTATCCAGTGATCATATCACCTGCAGAGGGTGCTGTCAGTGATGCCTAAAGGGGAAGGATTGAAGATTCTTTTATGAAGAAATCAGTTTAACAATTCCTCCAGTTACATTTTTTTTTCATTTGACAAATGTTTCACTGAATTAAATCGGTCATAAGAAACACAGAAACAGCTAATATAGTTGAATCGTATTCACAGGCCATCTTAAGCTGACGTTACATGTAATGGTTAATGCACAAAACGAGTCACACTGAGGGGTGGGAGTTATATGTTGAGGCGGGGTGAAGGGAGTAGGGTAGAAATGTGTCTTGGGGTGGGCTCAAGCGGGGTTGGGGGAGTGTAGGTGTGTGAGAGAGTGTGAGTGTGTGTAAGTGTGTAAGAGTTATATTATGTTTTGTTATAATTTTTGTAACCGCATGGGTGCCCCAGCAAAGGGGCATCCCAGCGCTGATCTCAGTCAGATAGAGGGGTAGGGCAGAAGCAGTCGGGGAAGAAAAGTACTTACGAAAGAGATACGTTTTTATAGCCCTACTGAATGGCGCATGGTTTTGAATGCTAATGATGCTCACCTGGAGGGAGTTCCAGAGTTTTGGAGCCAGAGTTCAGAAGGAGCACCCTCCGGCCCTAGCTCTCTTGACCCGTGTAGGTGTGTGAGAGAGTGTGAATTGGGGGTTGACTCTGGTAGTTGCTGCTTGAAAATTGCATTCACTTAATTCTCAAGATTCTTGTTGGAGATGTATGATGGGATGCCTCTGTAACAGATATTTTTCCTCGGTGAGTGATTTTTAATGTCAATGAGTTTGTTGGCCAGCTCTTTGTGGCATGTTTCGAGAGTGGATGGTGTCTGTGATATTGCATCTTGTTTATAGGAGATAGTAGCCAGGGCATTTTCAACTTGACTAGGCGCAATTCAGTACTCTGGATATAACATAACATGTGCATTTGTAAAGCACACGTTCAACCGTAGGTATCTTGGCGCTGTATAACAGATGTTTATTGTTACCCAACTCAATGCTACCCATTGTATTGACCTCAGATGGATGACAGGCTGTGTGCACCCACCGGGAATTGAACCTGTGACCATGAGGTCAAACACAGGCCCCTGCAGTGGAAACATTAGTCCACTAAGCCACCAGACCCGGCATATGGTGATCTAATTCAGAAATTGCCTTGTTGATGTCTTGTCTCAAGAAGGTTATAACAGTGTTTGGAGACATGGCAGAGGCCTGATGGTCAAGGTAGTCTATGTCCTTAGAGTCACTAGGTTTTGAAGGGCCAGGCACTTCTTGAGCAGTGCTTTTGTTTACGCTTTGTTTGTGCAGTATTTCTTGTATGTAGTTGCTTTAGTCACCTTTGTTTTGCATGCAGCCATAATGGCATCAACAGAGCAATTACTAGGAAGGTTGTTGCACTCTACCTACTATATATCTAAGGCAGTTGCTGATTGTATATACAATTTTTTTCCCCATAGTTTTATATAGCTCAAACTTGACCCAAAGGTATAAAAGCGCTTTCCATGAGCACCAGTTGCGTTACACAAGGAAACGTAGGCACGTGGAGATTAAGTGACTGCCCAAGAATGACAAGATGTTGAGCGTCATTGCCTCGACTCAAACCTACTTCCACAAATTAGAGATCGACCACCCTAGCCGTTAGGCTACATCCTCTCCCCAAGGACGTCCACCAAGGAGGAGGATGAAAGATTGTCTCTCAATTGGGCGGTGTTGAAGAGCGCTTAGTCGACAATCTTTACAATACTGTATTTACAGTTCGGAGTGCTTACAGTGTTGCTGTTGGTTCTTCTAATGGTGGCCTGTGCTGGAGCCGATGGGGGGAGGGAAAGGCAGGATAGCCAGAGGGAGCATTGACATGGAATGTAGTGAGCAATCCACGCAACAAGAACAGCCTCCAGGCAATGTCATTTAGGACTGCGCGATTTCCACAGCCCGAGACGAGCCTTGTTGAGCACCATCATAGGCCAGGATCTTCAGGGGCAAAACCATACACCATTAGAGGCGCGAGGGCAGCCTGCCTGAGGTGGCAGAATCGCGAACTTGCCCCATCATGCAGGAGCCTGCCATGCTGGCCGTGACCCGGCCAGTAATTGCTCATTTTGGATCCCCTCTAGCTCATGGCATACAGGACGGTGGCCATCCCATGGTCAGTTGCGCCGATTATCCTGCTCCTTACCCCACTCTCACTCCCACACATGGCCATGACACAGCTCTCATCATGATGCAGTTCATGAGGGTGGAGCCAAAGTAGACGCAACCCATCTACAGAGATGAAATCTCCTACGCTCTTCATGCCTGGTAGCAGTTGAGGATCAGGGGTGTCCCTCTGCAGTGCTTCAGTGTAGGCCGGATCACCCGCCTGGCTCACTCGATATTTTGGTCATCTTGAGGGGGATCGTGCTTATTGTTCCATTCCTTTTTTGTCCTCCAATTATAATAGAATTAGAACTTTTTATCTAGATTTGTTTGTTAAATATTCAAATGTGTATTGATTACATTTTAAACAAGCATTTTTTTAGCATTGTGTTAATTCTGTGGTTTATTTGTGAATATTTTATATATGTGATTATATGAATTTACTTTTATGGTCATATATTTGTAATCGAAATAAGTCTACTACTACTAGTAACACACATCACTAGAGTTCATTGTACGGGGAGATAACATACAAACCTCAGAAAGGAGAAAAAGGTAGCAATGCAACATTTGATCTACTGACCTAATTTAAGGGCTTGCAGTCTATTGTGAACAGAGCACCGCAGTGTTTGCTCAACCCACCGAACCACACAAGCTGCTTTGAAATGAATGCAGTTGGGCTTAACCGCTGGCCCTTCCATTTTACTGCTAATAATTATACTACACGTACACGCTACTTGTAGTCAAGGCGATACACGGCATGCCTCAGACTCTTCATGCACATGCAGAGGAATCTCTGCATTGCTTATAGACAACTAAAACGTCTGTTGCGTAGACCACAGGTGTCCGCCGGTCCAGGGCCGTCTGTATCTATGTTAGATCGCCTTGCTCAATGCGTGGGCACGGTCTGGGACCTGTCCCAAATGTTGCAATGGAGGTTACATCACTGAGCTTTGCCCTGTAAAAAGAGGGAAGGGCTTGCCTCTTTACCCTTTAGTGTGAGGCCTGGCCTGCCTTGTGCAGAATAGATCCTGTGTCTTCCCTGCCCTCTGCTCAGTGGTGAGGCCAAACTGGGCTCTCGCGCTACTTTTGACAGAAGGATGCTGGCTCTTTACACAGCTGCGGCCGGGTTGCTCCTCCTGCCTCTGCTCCTCAATTACTTCTTCCCTTACTGGAGGCAAGATGTCTTCTTCATCCTGAGATCTGTCGGTTTCTATATGAAGGTCCAACACAAGGTCAAACGCAACCCAAACCACACATATCTGGACACCTTCAAGGAGCACGTGCAGCGGATCCCGGACAAGCCCTTTCTGGTGTTTGGCGATGAGGTGTACACGTACGCTCAGATGGACAGACTCAGCAACCGGGCGGCCCGGGCTCTGCTGGAGCACAGCAGCCTGCGCCCTGGAGGCTGCGCCGCCATCTTCATGGAGAACTGTCCCGCTTACGTTTGGACGTGGCTGGCGCTGGCTAAGATCGGCTGCTCCATGGCTTGTCTCAATTACAACATCCGGTCGAAATCACTTCTGCACTGCTTCACCTGCAGCGGGGCCAGCGTGCTCATTGCATCTACAGGTGAGTGGTTCCTCATGAATGTCAATCACTGCTAAACGTCACCAGGATTTGCAAACGTCGACCTCAGAAGTGTGGCAATGTCATACTTCGTCATACAGTCGAGAAGCGGTTCTTCACCATTTGACTTCTGCGGCCCCCAATGAATCATTACTAACACCTTGGGTCCCCACTGAAGCAATTACTAAGATAATACAAAAACTATTATGCATCTGCAAATAACGCAATTTAAGAAATATTTATGTCCATCAACAAACAAGCACAAATCAAAAGGTAGAGCTGCTCACTTCTAAAGATGATGTGATAGGCTAGAATCCAGCATACCCCTTTGTCCCTTTGGGCTTGAATACCAGTGCTTCAATTGAGGCCACTAATCGTCTATACTAGATTCTGTTAGTTATATTTGTGCTGCTCAATTTTCAACTTAGCTTTTTTATGTATTAATACTTTTTTCTGCTAATATTACTCATTTTCTATACAGTCGCATACTCCCCAAAGGTCAGCGCTCCAGACTTTAAGAACCACTACAGTAAAGGGTGGTCCCTATGTCATGAGTAGTTATAACATCCATTCGAGATCTCTTCTGCACTGCTTTAGGTGCAGCTGTGGCAGTGTATTCATTGCATCTGCAGGTGAGGTGGAACCGAGTACAAGCCTATTACTTCATACTCCCAGAATGCAATGATTGCAAGATGAGACCCATAGCCTGGAACATGATGTTGAGACAAAGAACTGTCTGGAAACCCTTTTTGAGGAGACTTAGGTGTTTAGAAATTAAATACAATCTCCAGATTGCATATGGGTAAATAAACGAAGGGTGTGTTTAGGGGAAACGACTGCACATTCCTAAAGGGCTAATGTACACGTGCAAAGGACACAGCACAAGCTACAAATAAAAGAACTCTATAATCACCTGCAATCACGAGTTTGGTATTGCACCTATCAGTGTGAAGTAATCATTGTTTTCCAAATAAATAACCCCCGCCTCCACTCGAGGGGGTATATTCTGCACAGCACAACTCAATAACAATTTGAGAAGTGAACTTTGTGCGGAATGTGGTACTTCATAAAACCCACTTTAAACGGCTGTCCATAAGATGCTAAGAAAACCTTTCAGTGGACCTAAAAATCTTCTTTCTAACTCAATAGTGTTCTTAGTGTTTGTCTTCGAAAACTGCAAGAGCTCTGCAGTGGCGCTGGAACAATTTTCAGAGTGGGGTGCTGCCATCGATGGCACATCATTGAAGTCATAGGCATTAGGAAAAATCAAGCTTCACACAAAGAATAAGTATAGCAAACAGGCCACACCACTCAGCAGGAGATTGGCCTGAGTGTGGTATGTAGCTGGTGGTGCATTTTGGGGAATATGTCGCAAAAATATTAGTAGTATGCTAGTGCACTGTTATTTACAGACGGCACATTTGCTATTGAAAGGACCTGCACTGGCATGGAGTGTTACTGATAAAAAAACAATTCCTGCAATTACCTGTTCCTGCTTTCGGCGCTCTGTGGTGGGGGCACCATAACATCTACATTCCTTCGCGGCAGGAGCCGCCTGTTGGCCAATCACTTGCAGCTAATTGGCATGCCCCGAGGCGCTTTAAAACCCAACGCGGGCTCCCACAGCGCGGGACGTGCGCAGGCTTGCCCGGGCAATACCCGGGTTAAGGGCGAGCCCATCCTTGTCAGTCATCGCCCGGAGGAGGCTGGGCTGGGCCACCCCCCTAACATCATATGTACGGAGCCCCGGGTCATCTTCCATTAAGGTACTGTTGTCATACTACCCTTGCAACCTCTAGTGACACTGGACCTTAATATTGGACTATTAATCTGATCTTGAACGGTCTTTGGCCACTGCTGTTTCAGGTGGTCAGCATTGTCTGTAACACTCCTGCTGAGGTTGACTGCTTAAATAGTGAAATATTGAAAAGAAAAGAGACTGGCACGGGAGGTATCATTAGGATAAAACGTCTCCAATCGCTGGCAAAGTGAACTGGGTGCGATGGAGGGACAGAGGAAGATGTTCTCGGTTGCATAGAGAATATAGTTGCAGACTGTGAAGACTTGCTACTCACACCTGTACCTATTGCCTCCCTCCCACCAAGGAAACCACACGCACCAAAACCCCATGTCCCGTTAGCTCTACTGGATCCACTTTTGCAGGATATGGGAATATCCCTAACCTATTTAAGAAAGCAGTAAGGAAAAAGAAAACAACCCCAGTTGCTGAAATGTGTAATAGTAATGCACCAAGCCCCTCACCTGCTCAAGGGGAAGCAAGCCCTACTGATAGTGCTATATCCAATGAGTTCCCACTTAGCAATCGATTTGCCCCCATTGCTGACGATCCACTCCCAGTCAAAGAGCATATCAATGCGAACTCCTGCACAAACCTCACTAACAATAACGACTTGAGTTCAAATAAACTGCAGGGAAAGGGAAAGAAAAGTAAATCTTGATCCTACACCTTTGAACCTTGATCTTCACAGGGAAATTGCAGCCTTAAGAAATAGTGTTGAGGCACTATCTACCCTAGCATTAAAACTCTATGAGTAGCTAGATGGCTACACTAGATCACATCCACACCAACCATCTCAGTCACTACAATCATCCTCTGTATCCACCAATGCTGTCCCTATTAAGGAACCTTTAGCATCTATTGGGAAGCATTTGGATTGCAATGCTTTGTCCCTGCCTGCTGACCATCGACAAACTTGTAGTACAAGAGCTTTCAAAGGTCCATCTTTGGAGTCATGTAGGCCAAATGTCGAGCATTGTATGACAAGTATGGGTCTGCCACAGGATCGAGCTGGTCACGGACCAATGTCAGGGTTATACGCACCGAATATGGCCACAAGATTTAATGGGGTGTCCTTATCTCGTCTGCCTTCCTTATCTCTACATAATAAGATTGCTAATTTACATGACTAATGTTCCCAAAGTAGATCCACAACAAATGAAGTATGAGAACGTTGATGTATTAAAAAATAAGGCCATACACTGGTTGAGGCACACTAGGGGGTGTAGGTCAGTTATCAGCTATGACATTGTATATGCTAAAAGGCACTCTTCACACTTGAATTCAGATGACGTGATTGAGCTTAGACTAGCGTCCGAACATCTGGTGCACAATCTGATTGCTTTGGAGATTAGATTCCATCCAAACCCTGCCACGAAAATTAGACTGAGACTAAGCACCCCTCTAACACCGGCCCAAGCAGGAAGCACGTGTTTGCTTAATGGGGACCCTTCCATTTCATCGTTATCCTGGGTTGATTGACTAACTCTGGCCTCAGATAGGGTCCCCCAATGCAAACTTATTAGTAGCTCTATGACCACCATCAACTGTGTTCTCCCTGAACTCATCGTGACATATAGAGAGCAAGAACGTATGCCATGTCTCACACCGTTGGCTTTAGCGATTGACTCACCTCCAGTGATGAATGATCACTAGTTGCCCAGATCCAGTTACTGATTGCCAAGGGCTGTCCAAATTGAATACCTTAACACTTCCCTTGGTTTCCTCTCCACAAGGTAGTGGGCAAGTGTTAAGAATCACATCATGAAATATGGCAGGTGTAAGAAGGATGCTCGACCACCCGTACTGGTTAGAACTCATTGCACAGACTGAGATCTGCTTATTCCAAGAAACCTGGAGCCTGTCCTTTGCGTTTATAACTGGCTTTATGACCTTTCATAGACCAGCTATCCCATCTAAACACGGCCGGCCCTCAGGAGGGCTGCTCATATTTGTAAACTTGGCGGTAAATTATGCCGTCAAAGAGCTGGCTACGAGCAGCCCAGATATCCTTGGGATCAGGATAACCAATGGTAAGGGCAAGACGGTTGACATATATATGTATATGCTAGGAGTACCAGAGGCAGCTCCCCAACACTTCAGTTCTTGGATAATTTATTGGAAGTTAAGGTTGATAGCTACCCACTTATAGTTGGCAGGGATTTTAATGTAACTTTTGAACTCTTTGACTGGGCAGAGGATAAGGATGTGAATGAGGAGTAATAACTCTGGAGGGTACCCCCACTGGAACTTAAGCCAATAAAAAAATGGTCACAAGCTGCACTTCAGCTCAATGCGCTAACCTTAGAATAGAGGTTAAGGGCTGCTAATGGAAGAACAATTTCAGATGGATGAGGAGGAATGACTTTTGTGTGGCCAAATGGGTCAAGTAGGATTGACTATTAGTGGACATCACACTTTGGCCGTTGATACAGGATATGGCCGTAATTCCATTGTGTGACAGCGATCATAACCCCCTCATCCTGTCTATCCAAAATCCCCGGGTTGGTATTGGGAGAGAGCCGCCGATACCATTAAGCACAAAATCCTTAATACCTGCAAGCGATAAGCATTGTCTCAAATGGCCTGCGGTATTGGTAGTTGAATCAAAGATCAAACTGATTAAGGATGCCCTTACAAAGCACCTAGCGATCCTACCACCAGGGACAACAGACCGATCTAACCAGAGTAGTTGTAGCACCCTTTCTTTGACCATCTGGCTTGTCTTTTCCATGCTCCAAACAAAAGAATTAGGTTATCCAGGGAAGACCCTTGGGAAGAGATTCATGGTTCAACAAAGAGTGCAGGAACCTGAGAGGGAGTTTGACTGTTGCCATTTAAAATCGAGAGCCTACTAGTATTCAGAAGGCTAGGAAAGACTACAAACAGGCACAGAGTAAAGCAAAAAAAGAATGGGATGAGTGGAGATGGCATCCTGATAGCCAGACGTTTTGGTCTTTGGTATCCAAACAAAACTTTGAACGTTCACCTCCCTTGGCAAATAACATTCCGGCCGCTGAATGGCATGAGCACTTTAGTGGGTTATACTATAACGGTCCACACATTGACGTTCCCAGATGCTCCATGATATGGGACTTCCTGCTTGTACACTTACATTCACTAAGTAGGAGATATTGTGTTCACTTGATGCCATTATTCCAGCAAAAGCCCCTGTCCCCGATGGCATCCTTGGAGACGTTTTCCACGTTTTATAGGGAACACTGGGCTACTTATTTTATGAGACTGGCCAATGGCATCTCAAGCGGGGGGAGCATTCCGGACACCTGGAATGGGGCAGAGGTAGTACACATTTTCAAGAAAGGGGACAGGTCGAAACCCGCCAACTACCATCCTATTAGCCTGATAGATTGTGCCCAGAGGGTATTCTGCCGCTCGCTCCTTGTTAAAATCCAGACCTCCTTGTTAAACTCCAGAACTGATGTCCTATGGAGCTGATTTTAATGAAGTTTCTGCCCTTGACACAAACCATAAAATTGGGTCGATCAACTACATAAATACAATCCGGGCGGACATAGGTGTGCCTAAGGAGTTAGAAGGTCACCCTCCCACATAATCTAGGGGCATACTAAAACTACAGTTTTGGGCTTGGGTAGAACAGAAGAACTTTACGAATACACGACATGACTGCTTCACTGACCTGTTCTTTGATATTAAATCTAGCAGCCGGTTAGAAAGCTTCCTTGATTTAATAAAAGTGCAAGAAAATAGGAAATGATATATTCAATTTAGACAGAGTTGTCTTCCCTTCAATGCTTTCAATCATATCTGGAGGTCAAATATATCACAGCCCAAGGCCTGTCCTTCTTGCACTTGCCTTAAAGAAACAATAGGCCAAGTATTTTTTGCGTGCCCCGCCGACGGCAGACCCAGAAAGAACTGGCTTATCCCGGTATGTAGACACTTAGGGACACATAGTCATAAATAAGCCCTACGTATTCTGAAGTCAGATGCAAGACCATTCTTTGTTTGTGCATCAGCAAAATTTCTGGGTAAATTATGGTCCATTAGAAGGAGGGCTCTATCGATTTTATCGACTTGAAGGAAGTAAATGAATTGAAACCCAAATGAACTGAACAGATGGGTGCGTATTTCGCATTAGCACTTTGGATTGTACATATTTGGATTGCTTGCCATTTCAATTTTGATGTTAGGACGCATCTTTTAAATGTTGAAATATTCTTATATTTTCACAATGTACATATTGTATCTTTGTGATAAGCTTTTCACCCTAATTTTGTATCTCTTTTTAAACCATCAAGAGCCTGTATAGGAAGTATTTTAATCTACAGTATCTTTTATTCTGATTATTGACCTGCAAGATCTATGTGTTTTTTTCTTTTATGGTACTGTAAAACCGAAATAAAGACTTTTGATGATGATGATAAAACCACAAACATTAATGTGTGAAAATTGGGTTTCAGCAAATACACTCTGGACATCACCCAAGTAAAGTGCCTAGATTTGTATTCTTCCAAGTAAAATCTTTGCTTCCATCACACATCAGCATTACAAAAAAATGCTTTATGTGTGCTGTCCTAACTGCTGATATATTTTGAAATATTTGTACAGTCCATTCAAATTCGTTTCATTTGACGCTCACTGTACACCAAAAAGATAGGTTGTTCCCGTTACAAATGCTCTAATTTTTCAGTTTGTGAAAAAAACACAATCTCCATGTTAAAAAAATGAGCAGCAATTTGTAAGAAGGCGGAGCCTGAGAGTTGACCTCTGTCTTTAAACGCCAGGATAAAAACGAAATTCCAAGGCAAGGTCTTTATTGCCCATTAACCTTCAGAGCTTCAGAATAGCTCTTTTGGGGTTGCTACATGTCCCACACTCTCCTGCTTTCAGTTCCAGCTGCAGAGACTATGGCTGTGAAAAACACAGTGACCAGGGACTGCAAATTGGGCGGTCATCGCCCCTTCATGGCATGGAGGATTGCTGTGGGCGGCGTCCCTATTTTTAACACAGACTGGTATTGAAATGCATTTGGAGCTGTTCCGCCACACCTGACTTTTGAACTTTGTTCAACACAATCCCTTGTCCAGGGTGTACCAACCTTCGCCCTCCTCTCGAGCTCATAAATGCAATCTTATAAATCATTAATAGGGTGTGGGGTGTCGTGGGGCCTTGAGCTCAACCCGCCTGTCACATCGCTTCCAAATTCTAAGAGGACACTCCCACTAAATTCCCAAATCTCATTTCACGTCAAAGTGGTGTTTTATTCAAGACAAAAATATAAAAAGCTCTGATAAAACTAAAATTTCATAGTCGAACTGACTTTTTTTGGACCAAAGCATCAACCTTCATGAGCTTGTTACATGGATATTTTCCACCGGTTTATGGGACTTTATTGGCATGTTGACTCAGAGATTTTCAAAATAAAATCAACATTGAGGCCTCTGCAGTGCAAACGCGGTAAGCAGGGTGCAGAGTAGACGGTAGTCATAATGTTTCACTAAAACAGATCGATACAACAAGAGCTAGCAAGATAACTCATCGAATCAAGCCCTGCTGCTGACATCTGCTGTGAAGTACTGGTCACAAATTCCAATCCTGCTGTGGTCAAATCAGATATTCTTCCTGATCGATATGTGACTAGCATCACACTGGGTAATAGTAACATCTGGAGTCCAGATAGCATACAACTAGCACAAACTGTGGCATTATTGCTCTGTATAAAGCAAGTTATTAATGGTCATAGCGGTCTGCTTTCAGAGGAGTCGAAACGTCCGCTTGGGATTAGGGATGAGGTCAGGTCTGAGATTCGACCCCCCCAACTGTCCTGGATGACACTTGATGCTTTCGCAAAGACCACTCAAGTGCACACTAAGGGGTCGATTAGGATCGCGGACGGACTTGAGTCCGTCCGCGACCCCAGAGTATGAGGGAACGTCCGCAGGGGCTGCGGCGTTCCCTCATGTGCGATTAGGATGTGACCGCCACCCTGGCGGTCACATCCTGGATATTTAACATTGCGGCGGGTGCTGCTTCAAGCAGCACCCGCCGCAATGTTAAAAGTGCATGTTTTACATTTACATGCACAAAGCGGCAGGCACCGCGCGGTGCCTGCCGCATTGTGCATGTAAATGCTGGGGGGTACCATAGGTACCCCCCATGTGCACCCCCCACCCGCCAACACCCTGGGGGCCCGCAACGGGCCCCCAAAATCAAAAGTACACATGCTTTTCCACGGCGGAAAAACCGCCGCGGAAAAGCATGTTTACTAATGCTTCCTAATTTGGCTGGCGGTGTCTGATAGACACTGCCAGCCAAATGAGAGCTTTTCCGCCGCGGTTGTAATCCGACCGCGGCGGAAAAGCAGCGGACAGAAACCAAGACCCACCAGCCATCGTAATGCGGCGGTGGGTCTTTGGTGAGTCCGCAGAGGATTTTCCGCCTCCTCCGGGCCGGAGGTGGCTTCCGCCGGCCCGGAGGAGGCGGAAAATCCTCCATCCTAATCGGCCCCTAAATGTGCTCCATATCCCCAGCTTCTAGGTGGCGCAGTGTTACTAGTGTACCTCATGAGAGGTTCTTTGTGGTTGTGTTCGTTTGATAATAAGGGGCCACATGTACATAGGTTTCATTTTGCGATTTCCTATTAGCACATTTTTGCAATTCGTTATTATGAAATCGCAAGCAACTATGTATTAATGTGTCTTTTACACATTTAGCAATTCTTAATGGGGTTGCAATTGACCTACCTTATTAAGGGCCACATGCATCAAAAAAGCATTTCACAATTACCAAATAGCGATTTTTACCGACTGCCCTTTGTAAGATATCCATATTCCTAGGACAAAAAGATTTCAATTTAGTTGAAGTGTTCGGGGGTGGTGCAAAACAAAACCTCAAAGGCATTGGAATATGTCAGTAAGTTAGTAACATAATCAGCACTCCAATTCCTGCCATATATTCTTTAAAATTTCAGTCATCATTTTACAAAACTACCAATCAGATTCACTCATTTCACTAGCTTAACCACTTAGGGACTGAGACTCTCACACTTTGTAGCACAGCATTCAGGCACTTATTGTCTTATTCTTGCCACATTGTAGACATGGTGGCAGTGGTGGAAGATGCTATTAAGCTCCTACCTTAATGTTTGTTTTCCTGTTTTTTAGTGTTCTGTTTTCATATGCAATATTCCCGTACTGTTAACCTTATTTAAATATTTTTCTTTTTTATTGAATGTCTTCTTTTGGTTAGAAACCCAATCCCATTACATGAATAGATACTGGCTTTAGTGAAATTCATGATCTCACAATGGAAATGAGTCTTATTGCCCGCTGCACTGAACAGTGGCTCACCTGGGACAAAAGAACCTTTTGAATATATAGAGATTCATGTCATGGGTATACGTTATGTTATGTTATGTTAAAAATATTTTTATAGCGCACTTACACCATACGGTTTCATGGCGCTGTGAGCACAGGTGAGCAAAACATAGAAGCAGTGTGGTGGATTTCAGAAGGATCAAGGAGGAAACATATTTATGCATAGGCTTGGCGAAACAGTAAAGTTTTCAGAAGGGATCTGAAGTGGGGATAAGAAGGAGTGAGTCTCAGCTCCATGGGCAGTGCATTCCACCTGAATGGGGCACGAAATGAAAATCTGAGACCGCCATGTTTTTTGCGGTTGAATGTGGGGGTAGTGAGAAGGGCCAGGTGAGAAGAACGGAGAAGACGCAGAGGAGAGTAACGATGAAGAAGAGAGGATATAAAGAGAGGGCCAAGGCCAGCCAAGTTTTAATTCGCTGCGTTTGGCCACTGGGAGCCAGTGTAGGGATTTGAGTAAGGGACGAACATGACAGTGTCTGGGCTGATGGAATACTAGTCTCGCGGCCTGATCTTGCACCAACTGAAGACGATTCAGCTGGTACGCCGGGATGCCAACATATAGGGAGTTGGCATAATCAAGCCTAGAGACCACCAGGGCCAGCCAAGCCAGAGTCAGGGCCTCCGTAGTTAAAAATCGAGAGATCTTCCGGATTTTTCGAAGATGAAAAAAAGAGGAAGAAACCACAGCGCTAATCTGGGGCTTCATGGAGAGGTCTTTACTAATGATGACTCCTAAGCTTTTTACTGAATTAACTGGGCAGGGCGGGGTACCAAGGTCACAAGGCCAAAAATGAGAGTTCTAGGGATTGGAAGTGCCACCGAACAAGACCAGCTCAATCTTGTCGGGGTTAAGCTTTAAGTGGTTGTTTTCCATCCAGATACTAATAAGACATAAGGTAGACTGAAAATTATAAATGGATTGTGCGGAGGCGTCAATGTCAAAGACCAGCTGGATATCGTCAGCGTAGTTAAGTGCAGTCATATTACACCCCAGCAGAGCCCGAATGAGGGGAGTTAGGTATAAATTGAAAAGGAGGGGGGAAAGGGAAGAACCCTGGGGGACACCACCTGACAGCTTGACCTTATCCGCTGAGAAGTTTGAGAGACGTACCGCCTGGTGACGGTCGCTCAGAAAAGAGCGAATCCAACCAAGAGCCGGCCCCCGGACGCCGGCGTCGCCAACACGGTCGACCAGAATGTCATGGTCGACCGTGTCGAAGGCCGCCGACAAATCCAGGAGCACTAAGGCCTGGTTGATCCCAAGGTCCGCTCCTCTCCTCAGCTCCTCCATCACTGACAGGATTACTGACTCAGTTGAATGGGGCGGTCTAAACCCGGCTTGACAAGGGTCAAGGAGCTGGGTACGCTCAATGAACGAGCTCAAGAAGTTGGTGACATGAGTCTCAAGTACTTTACTGAGGTAGGGGAGCAAGGAGATGGGACGGAAATTGCTCATAGTAGAGGGGTCCGCAGTAGGTTTCTTTAAAATGGGTATTACTTCGGCTGTTTTAAAGGAGTCAGGAACCAGACTAAGCCGAAGGGAATCGTTGAGCAATGCCAGGGGGGTTTGGGACAAACCGTAAGAACCTCACGTAAAATATGGGGAGGGCAACAATCCGTGGGTGAGCCAGAGCTCACCTTTTTTAGTAAGGCTAAAAATTCCTCCTCAGAAATTGGGGGTCGCTGGTACACTGTATAAGAGTTGCTAATATTGAGTGATGGGACAGCTGTGAGTGTGGAGGATGGTATGTGGCGGGGAATACTCTCTTTGATTTTTGCAATTTTTTCCACGAAAAAGGAAGTAAGGGAATCACATAATTCTTGGGAAGGGGGAGGTTTGATAGTGACTCTGTCAGGATTTTTGATTTTTTTTTAAATTTGTTTTTATTGCAGAATTAGAAACCATTGCATATAATAAATCAACCAGCACACTCATGGTGTCCCCCCACATGGATAAAGTAAACCATAGATCGTACACAGCCATTCAGCCCGTATCCCGGAGGCCGGGCGGCGTGGTAATCCATACTTCCAGCAAGAACATCACTGTGAGCATCCCTGAGGGACAATTGGTCAACAACCGCTTTGTGTATCTGCATTTTACCCCCCTAAACACCTAACCCTCCCCCAACACCATCTAACAGTCACTAACACACTAGTTACGCAGGCGATACTCACAATCCTGAACCCCAGGCCAGTCGATGGTGGGCCCCTATCATATCAGTTTCATGTGTCCCTGTCCCTTCCCCACTGTCTATCTGGGCTCTCCTATCACGCTGAGGGTAATTCCAACCCCGGGAATAACTGCTGCCTCTCGACCTGGGCCTCGGCGCCTAACCCCACGCCCAACAACCCCAAAACAACGCCCTTCCCCCCCTCCCCCCTGCAACCGCTAACGATGTGGGCCATGTTCCTAACGCCACCATGGGTCTCGCTACAGATCAATTGTTACCGCTATACTCATAAGCCTCATGGAGCCCGCATACACAAATAATTCAGTCTTCGTCCTCCACCATGGAATCACGCAATGCCTGGACTATCATCTCCCACGCTCTCGCCGTTTCTAGGCTCTTTTCATTGTCAATCTTGACTGCCTGTCTCATGCGGAGCACACTCTCACATTCAGACCATCTCAACAGTTCATTCACCCATCTCCTCACTGACAGTCCCTCCCTGGACTTCCAATGCCAAGTGATTTCCCTCTGCGCCAGTATAAGCCCCAGATCAATGAATTTACTCGTCACCTTTGTATTCTTCGTGTGTGGGAACCAGAGCAACAGACATGCCGCCATGTCAAAGTCCACCTCCCGATCGGTCACTGCATTTAGGAGGTCCCCAACCTCCACCCAGTAAGTCTCCAGCTTCGGACAGCCCCACAACAAATGAT
Organism: Lissotriton vulgaris; assembly: GCF_964263255.1. Classification (NCBI taxonomy): domain Eukaryota; kingdom Metazoa; phylum Chordata; class Amphibia; order Caudata; family Salamandridae; genus Lissotriton; species Lissotriton vulgaris. The sequence continues at coordinate 1,634,164,262 of NC_141693.1, read as the reverse complement.
CTATATCAGCCTCCAGTGTCAGGCACCTCGGACATCGCGCCTCCTGCACCCGGAAATACCGTTTAATCTTCTCCGGGGTCAGGTAAGCCCTGTGCAGGACGTAAAAATGCACCTTCTGAAAGCGTGCATTCCTTGTTCCCTTCCACGTGCGCTTCAGGATATGACCCCACACCGTGTCCGGAATGGGCCTACCAATGCTAAGTTCCCATTTCGATTTCAGGCCTAGGAGCGGATCCAACCCCTCATGCAACATCCTATTATGTAGGCAGGTCACCGCTTTAAATGTACCTACGGCCATCACGACATACTGGCAGGCCATAGTCGTTTCCGGTTCAAGTATCCCCCCTTTCCAGTGCTTCTGCATTGCCGCTACCACAGCCGCATGCAAGAGGAAGCTCCCCTCCGGCAGCCCAAACTGTTCCTGCAGCGCCTGGAAGGGGACCAACGTTCCATCGATATACAGATCACCCACCATTTGTAATCCCAGCTCCTCCCATTCCAGTAGCAGAGACCAATCGCCACCATGCGGTAGCGCAGTCAACATTCCCAACGGTATCTCCGGTGCATAAGGTCGGGATGCCTTCGCTCTCTTCAAACTCCTATGCCAACACAACCTGAGCGTCTTCTCCTCCATAGTGAGGCCTCGTAACTCCAGTTTCTGCTGCATGCAATCACTCGGACTGCATTCTAGTCCATCGTTTTTCATTATGCACTAAAGGACAGATATATTTGTCTCATCCTTGATTATATTTAAGTCACTGGCACCGTGATTCCCAGTTCTGGGGAATCAATGGAATTCCCTGGGACTGGGGGCACACACTATGGGCACCCCGCGCAGCCCTGTGAATGCCAACAAACATAACAGAGACATCACCATAGTGGAAGTTGCAAGACCATGCTGGTCCACCACCTCCTTATAATCCTTCCCTGGCGTCCCAGCTGTCTCTATAATTAGGGGGAATGACCTCAGCAAGGGTTACCAGGAATCAGACCTTGGGGGAGGGAGAAGCTCTATCCAGAACCAAATAGAAAGCTAATTAACAAAAGAGACATGTACAAATTAACCTGGCTGTGTAGTACAGGCTTAGTATATCATGAAAAAACATACCCCCTGTCGAGGGCCTTTCACTGTTAGCCCTCTCTAAAAGTAGGGCACACACACATGCGTGAACACACACACACGTCTATTGCACACTATCTCTCTGGCACAGCAAAGCCAGGTTAATAGCAAGGTGCACTATGATGTGTATTCATATTGTAGTGTTTTCTAGTCTCCAGTTAGACTTGCACACAAAATGCAAAACCTTGAAACAGCTGTTCTTGTGGGCTGGGGCAGAGGGGTTGGGAAAGACTAGGACATGGGTCAGGACTGTCCCCGTCTCACCGAGCCTCCATTGATATTGATATTGATATTGATATGTATTTATTGAGCGCTCGTACGCCCGGGGGCTTCATGGCGCTATAGACAGGAACACAACACGTCAGTCAGGAGTGGCAAAGAGGAACTCAGCAGAACGCTTGGGAAAAAAGCCATGTTTTGAGGGAGTGTCTGAAACTGAGGATGTTATCACAAGTTTTGAGGTGAAGGGGAAGAGAATTCCAGAAGGTGGCTGCAAGGTGATCAAAGCAGCAACCTCCGAGACGTTTCCTCTTGTAAGGAGGGACAATCAGAAGGGATTTATGCATGGACCGGAGTTTACGGGGGGGATCATATTTTTTAAACAGATCTCTAATGAATAGAGGACCAGAGTGATGTAGGGACTTAAACAAAATACATCCGGTTTTAAAAGCTACCCGTTGCTCAACAGGCAGCCAGTGTAGCTGTTTTAGGCCCAATCTGACAGATTGCCTTTTAGGTAGGTTGAGAATAAGTCTAGCTGCCTGGTTCTGAATCAGCTGGAGACGCTTTAGCTCTCCAACCTGGAGCCCGAGATAGAGGCTATTGGAGAAATCCAGTCTGGACAGAACCAGGGAGATGACAATCTGTGTGAGGGCCTCCAGGGAAAAAAACGAGCAATTTTCTTGATTTTCTTCAACTGAAAGAAGCTAGAAGACACCACTGCGCCGACCTGCCTTTTCAGAGAGAGATCTTCACTAAGAAAAATTCCTAAGCTCTTTACTGAGGGCGACTTGGATGGTGGGGCTCCCATGCTGGCTGGCCAGAAACCAGGGTTCCAACTAAGTACACTCTGCCCAGGCAAGACCAATTCAGTCTTGCCTGGGTTGAGTTTCAGATGGCTGCAGCTCATCCAACTCAGGATGTAAGACATGGTGTTTTGAAACTCTGCCACTGAGTCCTTGGTGTTTAAAGGGAAGATGAGCTGCAAGTCATCTGCATAGTTGAAGATGGTTACTCTGGCATTTCTGAGAGAGTACAGCAGGGGGCGTAAATATAAATTAAAAAGCAAAGGTGACAGGGATGAGCCCTGAGGGACTCCACAAGTGGTAGGGATGGTGGGGGCTGTAAAGGAACCCAGTCTCACAGATTGGGTGCGGCCAGTAATAAATGAGCGGATCCAGCTCAGCGCAGAGCCCCTGAGACCTGCCTGCTCGACACGGTTGACCAAGATGGTATAGTCAACCGTGTCGAATGCAGCCGATAGGTCCAGTAGCACCAGAGCCTGGTGGATCCCCTCATCGGCATTCCGCCTCAAAGTATTCTGTACCGAAACGGTAACTGCTTCGGTAGAATGATAAGGGCGGAAGCCAGCCTGATTAGGCGCAAGGTACTGTGATTCTTCCAAAAATTGGGAGATGCTGTTACAGACATGGGCCTCCAATAATTTGGCACAGTACGGCAACAAGGATATAGGCCTGTAGTTAAGTGGGTCCAATGGGTTAGCCCCCGCTTTTTTTAACAAAGGAATAAGAAGAGCTTTTTTAAAGTTATCGGGGACTAGGCCCCGTGAAAGAGATCCATTCATCATGGAGAGCATGCTCTTGGGGATGGCGGTTCCCACTTCTCTCAAAATATATGGGGGCAGATGTCCTCAGGAGAGCCAGATTTAACTTTAAGAAGGAGTTTAGATAAGCAGGCAACGTCAATGAAGGGGAGAAATTCCAGAGTTGAAGGATTATGATAAATGTCGGCCAGAAGAGGGGAAGATGAAATGGTGGAAATACTTTGCTTTATGGTGCAGATTTTATTAAAGAAAAAAGTGTTTAATGTGTTGCAGAGGTCCTGGGTGGGAGCCACAGCTAAAGAGGTTCTGTCACTGCCACTAAGACTCTCCACAATATTAAACAGATCTCTGGATTTATTACGTGATTGAAGGATTTTTTCTGAGAAGTGGTCAGTTTTGTGTTTCTGAATGAGTTTCTGGTACTCCTTTCGCGCCCTACAGTAATTGGCTTTGTCAAGTTCTAAGTACGCTGTTCGCCACTTCCGCTCCTTTTGACGAACTTGCAGCTTTAGAGCTTTCAGATGAGGTGTAAACCACCTGTGAGCGTCATGGGTGCGGGAGCGGGAAAAATTAGAGCAGGGGGCGTGAGCGTCAGCTGCCTGAAGTAGCCAGCTGGAAAAGGCTTCTTCGGTCCCTTCGATATCCTGATCTAAAAGGGGAAGGGATGAGGTTAAGGTGTCAATAAAAGCAGGGAGGTCAACATTCTTCCAAATTCTGACTTTCCCTCCTTTCTGAAACGGCTGTTTTCTGCTCTCGGTGATAATAATAGAAAAATCGATCAGAAAGTGATCCGACCAAATGCAGGGAGTGATGGAATTAATAGTGAGAGGAACATTCTGTGACCAAATTTGGTCAAGGCTATGCCCTTTTTCGTGGGTGGGGAGGTGAATCTGTTGGATGAGATTCAAATCTAAGAGAGTTTCCTTCAGTGCAGCTGCCTGCCCAACCAACTCACCCAGCAGCACAATTTTCTTATAACTAATTATCAGAGGAGCAAGATGTTCTGCTAAAGATGCAGCAAATGTGGGCATACTATGAGGAGGACGGTAAATGAGGACCATAAGTAGGGATCCGCTGTTAGTGTCCATCCTAAAGATCAAACTGTCCGATCCTGTGAGATCGAAAGACGGAAGAAGGGAGAAGGTATGAGTTTTAAGAATGATCGCAGCAACTCCCCCGCCCCTTTTATCAGCAGGTCTATTCACGTGCAGAATATAATAATTGGAAGGAACTGCTGCCAAAATGTCAGGCAGGGAATCGGCGTTCAGCCAGGTCTCCGTGAGGAGTAAAATATCCGGTTGCTCGGCCTGAAGTAAAAGAAATATGTCCATGTGGTGTTTCACCATGGACCTGGTGTTTAGATAGTAACATTTAAAAGTTGTCTCAGCTCCAGGCGGGGGTACAAGAGCGGCAGGAGGGTTGGGACTCGTGGGAATTTCGCCCATGAATTTGAAGTTCAAAATGCCATGGGTAGCAGCACGCTTTAGAACATGCGCGGGTAAGGCAGGCCCTGTGTTGTCTAAAGGTCGGAGTTGTAGCAAATCAGGGGAGGAATAGGAGAGCATTTGACCAGGGGTTCTGGCCCCGGGCCCCGGTCTGCCGCGAACGGGCGCAGACGGGCTTGACTTGTGCGCGACTTTGGCGTGCATTCGTCGCGCCCGCTGCGCTCCGGTATACACATTGGTTTTATAGCCTCTGTCTCGGGGGAACTAGACCGCTAGATCCGGTCCAGCCCTACCCAAGATGGCGGCTCGCCTCACCCTCCACGCAAACGGCACCAGCCGCGATGGAACAGGGCGGGCTGCAGTAAATAAATCAGTGCGTTTAAGTAAGTAAATTATAAACAGTAAATGTCACTATAAAATCAATTTTTAAAATTTTTCTAAAGCGCTGGCGCCACAATCGCGCCAGAGCACCAACAATTGCTATCCTTTTCTGCGCGTTATTAGAGGATAACACAGGGTTCCAAAGAGAGCCAGGCAGCTGCCACCAGCCTAGCGTTCTCGGCGAGCTCTGTGCCGGGGATTGTTTTGTAGCCTCTGTCTCGGGGGAACTAGACCGCATAAGACACCATGCTTGTCTGAGGGCTGGTGCCTCACTCCATGGCTGGAGTGCAACTTATTTCTCCCTCCAAAACGACCTCTCCTGCAGTGACCTGCAATAAAATTACAATAGGCCTATGGTAAGAAAGGAGTGAAAGGTGCTGTGCGTCCTGTGAGAAGGTCACGTCTGTACAGGACACATAACCTACAAAATCAGCAGCTCTCCGTCACAGGTGATGGATGACTTCAGCCTCCTGTCGCATTTTGAAACCCTCTCCTAAACTCCAACCATGAATAATTATTATAGAGAGTTAATTGTCTTGTAAACATGTAAAACATTTGCTGTGTAGTGTACCAGTAAAGGTAGTGTCCTCTGAATCAACCAGCAAAGTGATTCAATGAGGTAGACGCCCACCCACACCCCCTGCGTTGTGTATTGGCAGCAAAAGCATTGGATAAAGGACTGTGATCAATAGAGGATCACTCACACATGACAGAGGACCCTTCCGTTCTGGACACAAAATAAAAAATATGATTAGCCTGTATTTGAGTTTCATTAATTTCAATCCAAGTATGACAACTACATCTCTCTAGTAGGCTACACGTTTGTTAATCATGCAAACTGCTGTATGTAATATGCAAGTAAAATTAATATGTAAACTTCCTTTGCATTTGATTCAAAGAGAGAGTTATGCAAGCTCAGGGTTGGCTCCTCCATGAGGGCCGTTCTGGCAGCGGCCAACCAGTCATGGACGATGGTGGCGGAGTAGATTGATAGGCTGCTCTGTGGCACTCCTATTGCCAAGCATGGAAGTAATAGGGTAGCAGAGCAATCAGAAGACACTCACTGGCCATGCAAGGAGGGACAAACTCAGGTTTCTACACAGAAACCTCTTGTGCAATGCAGTACAGCCTGCTGACTGCATATCTTGCATCAAATTTTAAATGAGGATCATCTCTTGTCGCATGCCCTTATTCCCCCAAAATACAAAGACCTGGTTACATCATGCACATACAAGTCCAACTTTCAAGAGAGCGTTGCCCCATTTTTTACGGTGGGATAGGGTTTACTATCTAGTCATACCCACCCATATGTGTCATCTAATCTATAAAATCAATCAAAACAGGCCGGGGTCCCACAGTACTCAAACAACTATGTGGGTCTTAAAAATGCTGTTATTGCTACAGGAAATGCTCTTGATGAATGTGCCTTTCTTCAATGGACACTAAGTTGGTGCAGAAACAGGTTGACCTGCAGTCAGAAGAATCTAATGATGGATTCTGTGTTCAGTGTTTTTAATCAGGTGATGGGGGTCATGAATAACATTTTGGTTAGTCCACCCCTATGCATTTTCATTTACACATTGTCTTTGTAGGTCCATTTTTCATGACCCATTCTAACTTTAGAGGCTTGGGTAGAATAATCATGTTTATTACACTTATGGACCCAACTAATTTTCTTGGCGAGAACCATAAAACCTCTTGTTTACTAGGAACTTTCCAGTGCTAGAAGATCAGACATTTGATGAAGCATGCCACACTCTGTGGGTGATGGTTTACATTCCTATAATTGCACACACATACACCCAGTATCCAAGTAGACCTGTTGAGATACCCTGACTTACACTTTAGTATTTTTAAACACTCCGCATCGTTCGTTCTGTGACTGTGTCAGACTGACCGTGAATTGAAGAGGGTAAACCTGCAGACTCGTGAACGTAGTGGGAATTATGCTGCAGCGAGCCTATAGGGCCCTATTCACAAAGTTATTTTGCCTGTAATTCTATGTTTATGCTGCAAATACCTCCTACACATCTGCCAGGAATCCACAAAATTATTCTTGCCAAAGTCTAAGTGTGTAGAAATCTTCAGTACTAAATCCAAAGCAAGGGGTGGGAAGTGAAAGGAACAAGCCCTGGTTTGGCTTGTACGTTTGTGAATGCCCAGAAATGTACATTTCTGGCAATTCCCAAACTCTAGTATAATCCCTACTCACCCTGGGAGTATATGGAAAGTAAGTTTTCTACTCCCCTTCCAAGATTGAATGGGAAACCTATTGCCCCATTTGATAGGGGTATCTGAGAAGAGCTTTTTTCCATAGGGAAAAATGTTTCCGCACTGAGAAAAAAACAAAAAGATAGAAAAGGGTGCTTTTGCACTGTGTGCTCCATTGCCCCTGTGTGTGTTGAAATTGACACCGTATAGAATTCCTTACAGCAGGAAGAGGAACCTTCAGTCAGGGTCATCTTAAGGATTTTGGGGACTCTGGGCCAAACATATTTTGGGGCCCCTGTTTCCCACGCATTTTCCGCTTCCTCAGCTGCATTAGTGATTCAGTTTGCATCATAGGCATAAGCCTATATATTCTCAATGTAAACACGCGCAGCTGACAGCGGTAGCATTTAGTGTTTCCTGCCCTGCTACTAGGTTTTTAATAATTTTTAAATTGTGTATGTGGGGCTGAATTACTCTGTGCTTTATAACAATTTCTCCTACCTACGGGCACTTGCACTTTACTTGATTCTTCTTGCCTACACCTCCTTAACTGCTCTGATTCTCTTCTCACTTTTCCTCCAGTCTTGGTCCATCGCGGCTGATACGGCGATTGTGCAGAGGGCTGGGGCTACTCTCGGGCTCCTCACTTCAGCCCATGCAGTTTCCGCTTCCCCAGCTGCGTTAGCGATCCAGTTTGTATCATAGGCAATGGCCTATATATTCCTGATGCAAATGGGCATGTGCAGAGGAAGCACGCCACTGGCGCGCCAAAGGCGCATCAAAGGCAAGTCGTCTGTGCCTGAAGGCATCCCAGATGCGTCCGGTGCCAGTCTTGCTGCCCAGTTCCTCTCCGGTGAGTTTCTTTCACTATATTACAATGGGTGAAAACTGCTTAGCCTTAGGCGGCTACCATTTTGTCAATGTACACCGGCTGATCCGAGCTTGGAGGTAGACTTTCGATACAATAAGTGTGACTGGTCTCTCCTCCAGCCCAGGAAACTCGCACCCAAGATCCTCTCACGCAAAAGTAAGTGTAAAAACAATAAGAAAACAGAGGACTAAAAGGCCACACTTTTAAATTGTCGCTCTATGCAAAAGCATGAACCGCACAGTTATGACCTACTTTTAGACAAACAGCCTGATGTTTTATTTCTCACTGAGACCTGGCTGTCTGAAGCCTCCAACCCTACTATCACCTTGGCAATCCCTACTGGTTATAAAATCCTTAGGAGGGCCCGACCGAGTGGGAAGGGGGTATGTGTTGCCATAATTTACAATCAAAAACTAGACTGCTCTCCCATCCCGATGGCAACATTGAGAGCACAGGGTCCTTAGACTTCCTCTGAACCTTATCCCCTCATCATAGCATAGCTGGTTTTCTGATTTACAGACCTCCTGGTGTAATTGGAAATTTTATTACTACACTTAATACAGCCACCACCTTCCTGGCCTTAAAATACAACAACTGTGTTATTCTGGGAGATTTCAATATACATATTGACAATGGAAAAGACCCTCAAACAATGTCCTTGTTGGTGAAGCTGCAGGCCTGCAACATGTTTCCATCTATTTCTTCGGTCACCCATGAGAAGGGCCATACCCTAGACCAAATCTTTCATAACTTTGACATATAAGTAAGCCTACCTCTTCCCATTACCTGGTTTGACCACCTCCTATTAAAATTCGTCATTCCCAACTCTGCCACAACCCCTCGGGCTAACGCAGGGCAGAAAGTCCCGAATTACAGGACGTTCCATAAAATATCCATCCCGATGTTAGCAGACGCCCTCGGATGTTCCTCACTGGAGCTGTCTGGCTGCCTCTGCTCGGAAGCCCTCTCAACAGATTCAGGGCTCTGAACCAACATTGGTGCAGCAGTACCTGTTGTTTCCCACTCCTCAAAGAGGTCGGCCCCACCAGCTCTATGCTTTGAAAATTCCCTCAGATCCAGCAAAAGAAATTGTAGAAAAATGGAACGGAAATGGCGTAAATCCTATCTACCTGAGGACAGAAAGGTGTATAAAGACACCATAAAAGCTCATTACATTCTTGTGAAGGCAGCCAAGAAAAACTTCTTTCAAACCAAGATAGAAAATGCCCAAAATAAGAGTAAGGACATCTTTAGCATAGTTAAATACTTTACCCCTGAAAGCTGTTACAAAGGAAGGGCAATGCACAGAAGAATGGTCTAAGCAAATAGCTCACTTCTTCCACAAAATGATCACCGTGATCCAACATGCCTTAACTAAAATCTCAAAAGAAGAACTGACCTTCTACCTTAGTTCTAATAGCAAATTTCACCTCTTGGATCCTCCATCTTTACCAGCTTTCCCTAAGTTTCAGCTTGAAGAGTCACTGACCCTCCTCCAAAGCATTAAGTCAGGCTCTCCTACCGACCCATGTCCAGCAAATATCCTGAACATATTAGCTCCCACCATAAACCCCACGGTAAACCAGCTCTTTAATGCTTCCCTTTCCTGAGGCAACATGTCGAAATTATGGAAGAATGCTAAGATTCTTCCACTGATTAACAAGGCTAACGCCAAACTGATGGACCCTGCCAACTACAGACCAATCCCCCTTCTTCCTGCACTCTCCAAAGTATTAGAGAAGCATCTAAACAAGGCCCTCAAAAAACACATTTTAGGGCTAAATACAGTACGGAGTTCGCTCTGTTGGAAGTGACTGAATTTCTCAAGGGTAAGCTGGACCAGGGAGGCACGGCTGTTCTGATACTGCTCGATCTGTCGGCGGCCTTCGATATGGTCCCACATGAGAGGCTCCTGAAGAGGCTTGCTAACATCGGCCTTGGGGGTATTGCCTTAACATGGATGTCATTCTTCTTGGCAAATAGATCTCAGGACATCTGGCTCCCCCCTTTCTCAACCCCAGTTGCAGCCATGAATGTAGGTGTCCCCCAGGGCTCCATTCTCAGCCTTACCCCTTATAATATATATCTATCTCTCCTTGCATTTTTGGTAGAGGAGGAGGGTGCTAAAATTGTTTCCTATGCTGATAACACTCAGCTGTTTTTTACTGTGAAAAAGGAACCGACTTTGACTGGGCAATGATTAAGTCTTGCCTCTCAAAGGTTTTTAACTGGCTTAAGATCAATCAGCTAAGTGCAATCCTGACAAAACTGTTGTTTTCTCTGGTAATCCATAAAACACCTGACTGGAGCTCTTGGTGGCCAAAAGATCTGCCGCCCGCGGAAAAGGAGAAAGTAAAAAACTTAGGAATTGTCATAGACAAGACACTCTTCATGCTCTTTCAAATCCAAAATCTGATTGACGCTTGCTTTGGCATACTCCGGATCTTAAAAAAATTCATGCCACTATTACAGCTTGAGAGCAGGAAGATTGTGGTGCAGGCTCTGGTGACATCAAAGCTTGACTATGTCAAAAGCTTGTAACTCGGTCTTCCCAAATCCCTTATCCAGCACCTACAAATGGTACAAAACGCGGCGGCCAGAGCCATCCTGAGACCTTAACCCAGCTCGAGTATGACCCCTGTTCTTAAGTCTCTACACTGGCTTCGCATAAAAGAATAGATCGACTTCAAAGTGATGACCATCTTCTTTAAAGCTTTCCACGGCTTAGGAGCCAGCTACGTAAATAAGTGCGTTAATTGCTACACAACATCTAGATCCCTAAGATCTTCCAATGCCAACCTGCCCATCATGCCTAAAACTGGAGGCAGATCACTTTGCTTTCTAGGTGCAAAATTGTGAAATAGATTTCCTGAGTCTCTGAGACTAACCACAGGCCTACTCTCTTTCAGGAAGAACTTAAAAACCTGGCTTTTTAATAAATGATGGGTCTTTTACGCACGTTTTCCTTCCGCTGTCACGCGTTAAGACACTAACGAGTTTGAATAGATGCGCGCTTTATTAAATACACTATTTCATTTCACTAGGTCCTTGGCAGTGCAAAGGAACACCCGTCCAAACCGTCTTATTTATGAGGCCTTGCTTCACTTTTATGCCACCAGTGCATCACTTTTTGTGATGCACCAGCAGCGTAAAAAATGTGCCCTGTTGCGCCCTATTTACAAAGTGACACATCTAGGCAGACACGTCACTTTGTAAGCCCCTGCACCACATTATACCTGCGTGTGAGAAGTTGGCCTGGCATATGCTGTCCACTGGTTATATGGGGCACCTTGCACCAGTCCAAACAGCCCCTTAGAGGTGTTAGGTTAAAGACAACCTTTATTGAAAGCTATCCTAGCGGTGGCTATGGAGAGCAGCCTTCAGTCTTAGTCTTGAAGGACTGTGAAGCAGTTTGTTTTACCAGTCTATAATCTCTTGAATGACCAAATGAAAGGAGAACCACACCAGGAAATATATATATAATAAATATGTACTGATTCTAAACACACTCTACTAGTTTCTTTATGAGGCTAGAGGTCAAAACACATAAGTTACACTTAATATCACACAGTAAATTAGCACAATATACGTTGAGCTCTAGGGGCGTACCAAACCATATATTAAGAAAGTGGTATAAGACCCACGACTTGACTAGACACAAGGCCTAGAGCTTGTAGAATCGCTTGGCCTACGAGGAACCACCCAAGGTAGTGACACAGGGGACCCACGGGGGACGTGTGCAGTGTGATAACACAGCCGCAATTCATCGCTATCTTCTATGGGAAAAGTTGTGATTGGAAATTCAAAGATTATGGACACTTCGGAGAGGACTTTCAGCAAATCCCTAGGGGTCCTAGGGCCAAAACCCATGGAGTACTCGTGTTACCTCACCCAGGGAAGCCGGGTGCATAGGCGTCTTTTGGTTTTGGGAATCATCGTCGTTTTCAATGGCGATCTGCTGCAATTGCTGCTGCCATCGAAGTGTAAAGTGTCCGGTGTGATCCAAGCCTAGATTGAAGATGAGAAGAACCTGCAAGCAGACGGGACAGAGTCTGGGTCACTTTCCAGTAACCAGGGGCACGATAGTCGAATGCCCACCAATGTCAGGTGATTTCAGGTTGAAGAGGTGAAGCTTGACTTTGCAGCCACGAAGTCCAGGAGGCATTGATGACAACCAGGCACTGGATTAAAGCTGTCCCACAAAGGATGTCGAGTGCTGCGGTGTCAGTGACAGGATTGGACCCAACAAGCCTTGGCAACAGCAACCCATGCAGAAAGGGAAGCAATGCTTCGATGTGGACCAGCAAGGTCCGAGGGACTAACCACATGGTGGGTAGTCAGGGCACGTCTGGAGCAACCAGGGAAGCCCAAGGAAAATCAGAGTTGCCTTCACAGGGACCCACCAGTCAACGGACCAGGGATCATGAAGGTACCTCGAGGGGAAATGCAAGAAGCAGGCTCACGGAACACTCATGGAGTGCAGGCCCACAATCTTCAGTGCAAAAGGTGCTCAGGTTCTGGGCTGCAAGTATCTCAATGCACAGCCTCAAGAGTTGTTGGGAAGCTGATGCACTTGCAAATGTGCGCGGTGTCCATGTGTTCCAGTTCCACGGTACCCATGAAGGCTATGGGTCTCAGCTTTGCTGGGCCTCGGATCAGTCTCAGGGAAGTCTGGAAATCTACCTCTGGTATTGCAAAGTCTTCGGCGTCCGGCGGGAGCTTCGGAGATGCAGGCCAATCAGATGCTTCTTTGGTGGATGCCAAGCAGGGGAGTAACTCCTTTACTCCAAGGGAGATTCTTCAGTCATCTAGTCGTGTACATCGTCGAAGTTCTGGGATTTCTGTAGCACAGTTTTTTCCAGGTGTAATCTAAAGTTCTGTAGTCAGGAGTTCCTTTCTTATACCCAAGGAAGAGGTTGGATTTACTCTGGGGACCCACATCAGGTACATAAAAAATAAATTAAAGGAAAACACTATTTAAAACAATCTGTTTAAGAAATTTTCAAGGTCATTGGGAAAAATACTCTGGAGAACAGCGCTGACTCTTTCAGGGGGCCCCTTGAAAGGCTGGGTCCCTGGGCCAGAGCCCACTTTGCCCATGCATCAAAATATGTCTGACTGCAGTAGAGGTTGCATGACATTATCAGTTGCATGCACGTGGAGCAGGGCAGCTTTCAGTGTGCACTTCTAGGAAGGGTTGTGAATTTAAAAACAAATGCAAAGGTACGTTTGGGCAGAGATATACATAGTCTGTATTTTTATATGTTTTTGTTATTCAGTCCCATAGCTTTTTTAATTTCTTTCAATAAAGATTGTTAATAGTTTTGTGGTACTTTCATGGTGTGCTGCTGACCAAGATCGTTGCGGCCTCAGGGAATTGTATTGTTTCTAATTTGCAAATAACTGAATTTGAGAAATGTGTATGTTGACTGTTAGACTATGCTCCTCATGAACTGCCACTCGTGACTGCACCCGCTTACTGCTTTATACTCCTTGCTTGCCCCCTATGTATGGGTTCCTAGAGTGAACGTCTTAAACTTTCAGTACTATTCCAGCTCATATTATCTAGGGGCTTTTCAAAATCCAACAGGCACAGTCAGTGCCAGTCTGAATGTGGTGCTTGATGGCTCTATGGGCAAAAAAAAACACTCCGGTCACTAGCTTATGAATTCCTTTCAAGAGGAGGTTATCCAGAGTTATTGCTAAAATTTTAGGCTCTGAATAAATGGGATGGGTCTGTATGAAGCACATTCAGAGGCCGAGCGGCTGGATTTAAAGAGCACAGTGGTGTTGTCCTTCGAAATGAAGCACTTCCCCTTAGCGGATGTGAAGAGCTCACATAATGGCTCAAACAGAAGCTATGCACTGGCTTTAAAAAAATCTCCTGGGAACCCGTTGAGACCAGGAGTTTTTTTATGCTTTAATTGGTTGATTGTCTAGGTAGTCTCCTCAGTCAGGATAGCCTTTTCCAATGTGGTGCTGTCTTCACTGGTCAGTCATGCCTTTGGTAAGGCATCTAAAGCATTGCATGACCACCTCTGGTCCTACTTGGTAATGGGGAACATACACCTGTTGTCATTTTTGAACCCCTCAATTTACCTATCATGCTCATCTCTGCTACTAAGCCAGTGCAACATTTTACTTGTTTTGCTGCCTTGTTCATATAATTGACTCTATGAGGCTTGCTGTGCCAATTTTACAAGGTTGAGAATTGACTGAGAAATTACAACGTTCCACCACAAGGCTGTATGAATATACCCGTACGCACGGGCTGCAACTCAATTACAAAAAAACTAAAATCGTCTGCTTTGCATCACGGCCAGGGCGGCAAAACTGCAAATGGCACATTGAGGGAAATATGATAGATCAAAGCCCTTCTTACAAGTACCTGGGAGTTCTGGTCGACGCAAGATGGACATTAAAAGATCAACGACTGTACAGAAAAGCTCAGGCCAACAAACTACGCTTTGCTTTAAATCTACTAAAAACAAAAACTGAATTGTCCTTCCAATTCACATCTGTTGAAGGTGATCGCTGCAAAATTCTTGCCATCGATCACGTACGGCTCAGAACTATTCAGAGGTAAAGACGCAAACTTTCTGAATCTCCAACAGTCAGTGCTGTTCAAACACATCTTTCAAATTCCGAAGTTCTCCTCACAAGCGCAAGTACGCCTTGAATTTGGGATATTAAACCAGCACCAAGCCAGACAAGCGGCAATACTAAAAATGTGCTGGAAATTAAGAGCAGCTCAAGAGGACACGCTGATGGGTCTCTGCTGGACTGAAATAAATAAACAAACAAAAGGAAAAGACGCATGGAAAATAAAACTTGAAGAAGGTCTGTCAAATCTTATTATGCAAGAGGCCTGGAACACCGGTCACACCTTTGCGACCTTCAAAAAAGCAGCCAATGGTGCGGCAAAACTAGAATCTTGGATCACTGACAAAGCTGCACTAGCAAAGAAAAAACATGGCTGGATGGTACTTGCAACATATGGGAGGTGTGCTCCGCAACCATACTTAGTTAACCACATTACACCATCTATACAACAGATGCTCCTATGAGTACGGCTGGGAACTTACATCTCAAATGACCAGACACCTGCATGGAAGCAAACGTGGCCAACAACACTCTGAAGACTCTGTGGTCATGCAGAAGAAACTTTGATTCATCTTCTGTGCATTTGCCCAACCCTCACAATCCTGAGACGTTACTATCTCTTACATATATTTCGCTCATTTCAAGTTAGATCATGTGGGCCGGCAGTTATGCTAGCACTGAACAGCAAGCAGCTGCAGACAGCCTGTAGGGCCACCAGATTTCTTCAGAAGGCGAGCCTCCTAATAATGCAAACTGAAAAAAAGGCGAACAACGGTATCAAATCAACGGAATAAGGATTACAAAAGACGCCGATATCGGCAAATGTCAAATTGTTTTAGTTTTTTTTCTGTCTTCCCTTTTAAAACAGAGACTAAATGTAGGTTTCCATTCATTTTGCATTTTAATGATTTT
This sequence comes from Lissotriton vulgaris, assembly GCF_964263255.1. NCBI lineage: Eukaryota > Metazoa > Chordata > Amphibia > Caudata > Salamandridae > Lissotriton > Lissotriton vulgaris. The sequence goes on along the minus strand of NC_141693.1, from coordinate 1,634,148,936 downwards.
ATGTTATATTCTCTTTGCAAATTTTGTAAAGGTTTTAATTAACCATATACAATAAAATATTTACTTGACTGAGAAATGACTACATGTATAGTATTTCATAGGTTTAAGTTGGTGTAGGGCATCGTCTGGTCCCTCGTCTTGGACTCATCATTCGACTATTCACTCCTGTTGATTTTGTTGGACTTTTATTGTTTAAGAGGATACATTATGCCAGTAGCCATACCCTATACTACAGGTTTGAGGGCCTCCCACAACATTAACAGGGATGCCACGGGGCATTTGCTGAGGGCAAAGTAGTAAGTGATTTATTTTCTCACAGAGCCTCTAACCTCTTTTTGGCCAAACCACCTTGAATCGAGATGCCACATGTTCTGCCATATGGACCTCTCCCCTCCCATGGTTATTTATATTGAAGCATGATCAGATACTCTGAAAAGCCAGATGGTTTAATTATACTTGTAAGACTTTCAAACAGTGACTCTCATTGGTTTAGTTTTTATAAGTTCTAATACTCAGTGAAATCACTGCATGTATTCAATGCTTATTGTATTACAATCAAAGACCAACAGCCTCTTAAATTAGGTAAAGACACTTATTGTATCTACTTTCCAAAGCACACTAACAAACAAGTATTTGCAATGCAATCGGTCTCGCATGTGCAAGTTTCAGCTATTGGCAATGCAAATGACCTGGTCTTGGACCAGGATCAGCGGACTCGATAATTCTCGCATCGGTGCCTACTCCAACCTGAGATCACACTCGGCAACTCTGGGCATTAGCTTGCCTCATCTCCACAACGGCCCCTCACAAACGCCGGGGATGCCTGGTTTCACCTTGGAGACTCCCAGGAGGGAGTATCTCACAGGGAAAGCCAGGACGGGTTCCCCAGCGGTCTATAGCGCTACGAGGCCTGCGGTGCGGGTAGCAGTGCGCTTTACAAGACACACAATTAATTAATTAATTAATTAATTAATTAATTAAATGATAAGGCCTTTTATTTATGTTTTTAAAATCAAAACATGAATAAAAGCCATTAACGGCATTGTCATTTACAATGCCAATAGATCAAACTTGCGTGAATGTGAGACCTAATGCATTGCAAATGCTTGTTTAGTAAGCTTTTCCTTTCCCCTTATATGTCTTGTGTTATTGTGAGACTCAGAGAATAGATTTTTGGTACTGTAAATGTAAATGTGGGTGTACTTGTAAAGTGCACTGTGACTCCAAGGAGTATCCTGGCGCTGAAGACCGCTGGGGAACCCGTCCTGGTTTTCCCTGTGGGATGGTCCCTTTCTGGGTATCTCCAAGGTGAAACCAGGCATCCCACCACGGTGTCTGTGGGGGGCCCTTGTAGAGATGAGGCAAGCTTAATGCCCAGAGTTGCCGAGTGTGTTCCCTAGTTAGAGTAGGCACCGAGGCAAGAATTATCAAGTCCGTTTGACCCTGGTCCACGACCCTGCCGCGTCGGGAATTGAACCCTGGTCCCGGGCGGTTCTCTGCTTACGGGTCTGCCGCCTCTAGCCAGTGAGCCACACCACTCCACACTGTGAAAATTGCTGGCCGAAGTAAGCTCTTATTCAACTCACATGTTTGTTGAGAAGGCTTTATTCCTCATGCACAAACAGTCAAAATGAGAGAGTGCCCAATGTTGTGTTATCATTTACTTATACAACAACATACCAGCAAATTTCATGACAGTGCAGCATGGCAGGAAAAAAATGAGATCCCCTTGCATTTGACAACCACGGCCATGTGGCCTTCATTGACCATTCTACCCCTTCATTGCGCTTCAATGACTCAGTGTCATCATAGCTCTGCCCCTCCATTACAAAAAGGTGTTGGTTGGCTTGACTACCTAGCTTTTCTAACATGTAAACCAACAAGCTTCCCAAAGGAATAGTTTTGATAGAAAATACTGGTAACTGAACTGTATTGAGGTATTGCTGTTGTACTTTGCTCAAAAATAACATTAATGACTTAGGCGGCAAATCTGGTATCTAACATGTGTACGTTTTTTTTCTAGTCACGCCAGTGCCAGAGCCGGCAGTACCAGTGAAGCAAAGGTGCTTGCATTGTGGTCAGGTTGTTTTTTGTGGAGGAAGGCATGCCTTCCTGCACAAAGATTGCCCTTGAGGGTATTTCCTCACATGCAAGGAGAAAATAATGAAGGGAAATAAAGATATTTTTCTTGTTGCACCAGCATCAGGTAGACACACCATGTTAATGCAAACCCATGTGTTACAAGTCATTGTAAATATGGGTTTGGTTCAAAATACTTGGGGGTATGCACTGGAACACCCATGTAACGCTTAGCTGATGTATAGTAACGCTTGCATTACTTTGTTTTTTACTAAGCCACAAAAATCGGGATTTGTTTGGCTTTGAATATCCCAAAATAGATTTTGCACTGGAGCTGCCCCAAATAAGTGATGGAACCCTGATGTAAAATGTCAGTAAATCGGGGCCTAGGTTTATGATGTTAACATTAACACATACATCATCTCCCAGCTAGATGCAGATTTACCACTGGTTGAGTTTCCCAAGGACTAGAGGCTCCTGATTCCTAAGGTCCACAGCAGTCAAGCCTTTCCTGATGAGGCAAGCGCTTTGTGGAACTCTTATCTGTTACAAATAAGACATTCTGGGTCGCTGCTTTCTTTTATGAAAGCTTTAAGTCCTACCTTTACTGAACGAAGGCAATTTACAGTCTCACAGAGTTTGGATGCCTATTGTAGGTTTGTTTAGCACTTGAAAATGATGATGATAACTATATCACCACCATTCTACTGCTTCTGGTGTTAAACAGCTCCAAATTGCGAATCGCAAATTGAGAATAACTTCCCTTTCCTTCCTATGGACCTCCTGGCCCATAGAAATGAATGGGAAATGATTCCTTAATTGCGATTAGCAATTTGCTAATCACAATTAAGGAATTTTAGGAAATAGCAAAAAAATAGCGTTTTTCTACATACATCCCAATTTGCAATTCTCAAATAATGATTTCTATAAAATCGCTATTTGAGAATCTCAAATGATGGTGATGATACAACAGCCCCTATATCTTTCTCCCAAGATATTTCTGTCTTGGTTTTATCTCTAGGAGTACGTAAGCTATGCAGAAATGTATATATGACAGAAGCCCTAGAGTTGTTAAGTAAGAGCTTCTGCACACCTTGTTCATTTTGATATCTTGTATTAATTCAGTAACAAAGCTAATTTGGCGTTTACATAGTGTTTTAGCACCAAACATTAAACACACAAACCCAATTCTCCCTGCCTCTCTTTTTGCTCATTTCTCTGCTCTGTCACTATTGCTGACTCTCTCAGACTATCAATCTACCCTGTCTTCTGACGAGATTTGTTGATATTTGTTACGCAAATGTCAAAGAGGTGTATCGGGGTCGTTTTTGTATCTTTTCTTTTTCATTGTGGTGACTTTGTATGTCATTCTTGACACAAAAGGTTCTCTCAGCAAGATATGTCTAACTACTATTGAAGTAAAAAATTTCTCTGCAGCTGTGTACATATTTTCCTGCAAAAAGACGTCTGATTTTTAAATGCAGGAACCTTTTCATCTCATAGGCGAAGAATACCAAGGGCGCCAGGTGAGAACCAAGGACGGGTACGAAAGTATAAATATGCGTTTGTTGAATCTTAGGAACGTGAACTCTGAGAACTTTACGAAGGGTGTAAGTGAGGAAGGGAGGCATTGGCACGCTGGGCGGGAGTGGCTGGGCGTCCCCAACAGCAGCCCCCAGCCCCCTCCCCTTCTCTGCCCTCTAGGTGGTAGCTTGGAAGCCACAGACTACTGCTCTAATTTGGTTACATCATTTCATTAACATGGCCCTATCCTCATCACCACTTGGTTGTTTCTTTCTTTCCTTTCATATAATATCATTTGCTTTTTGATTGTCACTAAGCAAATAAAATGCAATAAAAGCAGTCAACGTAACATAGCCCATGTCTACAGGTCTGTCTGGATGGTTGACTGTATATGTATTAGTGTCTGTAGGTCTGTATGTGCAAGTTTCTGTTTGTCTGCTACTTTTTATATGTACATGGGTGGTTGCAGGCGTGGGTATTCGTGTGTATAGTTGTCTGCAGGAAGTTGCTCTGCCCCCATATTTGCTTGTATCTGTTATCTATGTTATTGTGTGTATGCATATCATATGTATGTGTACATGCACTTTACAGAGGCCACACCTATGAGCATCACCAATGAATGCTAAATTTAAACTGTCTTTATTTTCATGCAAGTCATTAGAGCATATTTTAAAAACAAATGAGTGGAAGCAAAACTAGTTGTCCATATTGAATTTTCGCAGGTGGACAGCTCTCCACCTTACTTGAAAATGGCCACCTTTGATTCAAGAGCTGCAGGGTAGATGTGTGGTGTACATAGAGTACACATTCACTCCTGTTATACTAGGGCCTCCTCTATGAGTGCCTTTCTAAACTGCTGTCCTTGTGTAAATGCATCTTTGAACAAGGGTCACCATTACAAGTGATGAGAGAAACTTGATGACGTCCACCTTGGTGGGTGCTTAAATCTGCAGATTCCTTTAACATTTCTCTTTATTTAATTAAAAGGCAAATAACAGAGAAGTATGCTCCTGAAATCAGCCATAGGGAAACCACAGTTTTATCCACAGTGATCCACATTTGCAGAATACTGCTAATAATATGGCACTTCTTGATGTAATTACATCATCGGACAGTGACAAATTGAAAGATAAACTACAAGATCTACTACCTTTATCCAGCCCAGTCTTTGCATATCTCAAACCCCCATTCCCAGCCCCTCTAGATGTAAGCATGGATGTGGCTATCGGGGCGGGGATAGGCTGGGCCATTATCAGCAGACCTGGGTGCATCCGCCCGTCCACGGCAGGGCTGGTGCCCGTTAGCAGCCTGTGCAGAACAATCAATCAATCAGCCAATTTATAGAGTGCTGCTTGTCACCCTTGAGGGTGCCCAGGCACCAGAGGGGTCTAGTGGTTCAATCAGCGAGCCAGGTCTTCAATGATTTTTGGAACTCTGGTACTGAGGGGGAGGTCCAGAGGTGTATAGGGAGATCGTTCCACACCTTTGCTGCAATGTAGGAGAAAGAGCGTCCACCGCTTCTGCAATGGCAGATGCAGGAGGTGAGGGTGAGTGCGGGGTTATTAACTTGAAATGATATCCCTTTTGCACTGGGAGCCAGTGGAGTGCCTTGAAGGGCGCGGTGATGTAGGCTCGAAGAGGGAGTTTAAGGACATGTTCGGCGGCGGCATTCTGTATGACCTGAAGTCTATGGAGGAGATGAGTTGCAATTCCTGAGTCAAGAGCATTAACATAGTCCCGTCGACTGGTGATGGTGCATCTTGAACTCTGTGGAAGCTGTTTGAAAATCTTGTGCTGCATGCGCATGGTGAAGAAGCAGGAGGAGGAGACAGTGTTGACCTGGTATGTCATAGCTAGCTTGCTGTCCAGGCAGATGCCGAGGTTTTTAGCATGGTCAGACGGAGTCGGTGCGAAGCCCAGTTCTGCAGGCCACCAGGAGTCGCCCCATGGGAGGTGGTTGTTCCTGAAGATCAGTACCTAAGGTTTATCCATTTTGAGCTTCAGGAAGTTGTTCCCCATACAGCTGGCGACACTGGCCATGTATTTGAAAGTAAGGAGAAGGAGAAGTAAATGGAGTCTGTCACCATGGGGGTATAAGTGGGGGTTTAATTAATTAACGATCTTTAGGTCAACATGCCTTTGATGTCAAGGAGTTGATTATGGATAATGATCTAGACTTCCTATGTGTTAGGGAATCCTGGCTAAAAGAAGACTCTAACCTGGAAATTGCGGTGGCTCTGCCACCCAAATTTACAATTTGTAGGAAAGATAGACAGGGCGGTAGGGGGGGAAGAGTAGCCATCTTACATAGAGAGAACTTACAATGGAAAGTTGTCACTCTACCAGGGCTTAGAGGAGCAGAACACATGGGCTTTTGCTGTTAATAATTCCTTTTCTGGGGCCTTGATATATCACCCCACAGGTAATAGTGAGGCACTCCTGGATTTGCTAGGAGACGCCCTCAGAGAAGCAATGCTAAGATATTCAAATTTCACGCTATTAGACAATGTTAATTCGCACCTGGAATGCAATGATAGTCCAGGGGTTACATTTTTTTTGGAAACGGTCAATTTGCTGGACATGAAACAAATGGTCCAGGGACCAACACATAGAGCAGGACACAAGCAGGATGTGTTTTGTACCACCTTTAGCTCACTTCAGATAGGAAATTCAATTCCTCAGGTCTGGTCTGATCGTTGTTTTATTCCGTTAGCTTTTCCAATCCCTAACAAGGACAGTGTAGCAAGGATGGATGATGTCGGGGCCCCAAGGAGGGAATGGCATTGTCTAGCCATTAACCCTTCTTTGTCCCTAATCGCCCAAGACAAGGTTCCAATTCTCACGGAAGAACCTGGAGAGGATTCTCGCCGATTCCAAAACTGGATCTTGTCTATAGGTGAAGAATTAGCCCCGATTGAGTGTACGGCCAGACGGATTAAAAGAAAAATTCATAATGACCCTTGGTTTTCAAAAGAACTGGAGGGATTTCATCTGCAGACTATACAGTTGGAATGCAGATGGAGAAAGGGATATGATGTTTTCAAACTACAGATCTTTAAAACTTTTAGGAAACAATATCATTCAGCCATTAAATTAGCAAAAAAAGAATATTGCTATAATAAAATAACCCTGGCAAAGCATAACCAGAAAGAAATTTTCACAATCCTAAAATCTTTCACTGATCCCAAAGGTTTACATGTAAGAAATCCCCCTTCTCAGAAGTTATGTAATGACATTGCGACACACTTCGAGGACAAGATCAAGGCCGAACTTTGAGATTCATAATTCCTCGTAGCTCATTGAGGGTCAGGTTTCAGATGATAGAGACGACAGGTCTGGCCTCCATGCCTTTCAACTGGCCACGCTTTCCCAGCCTAAGGAGGCGATACCGGCCTGTAAATCTGGCTCCCTGTTGGATGCATGTCCCCCGATCTTACTACATCATATCTTCGATATTATGAATCCGGGGATTAATAATATTGTGAACTCATCACTTTCTACCGGTATTGTACTGGATGAATAGAAATTTGCCAGAGTGAAGCCATTGAAAAAAACGGAACATAGTTCCCACTAATCTCTCTAATTACAGGCCTATATCCCTGCTACCAATTTTAGGTAAGATTACAGAGAGAATAGTATATAAAGAACTCTCTAGTTACTCAGAGTCAACACAGATTTTCCACTCCTGCCAATCCGCTTTTCAACGAAAGCACTCGACTGAGTCTGCGTTACTCGAGATATCCGACACCATTACATTTATAATGGACAATGGCAAGAAAGCAGTCTTGATCCTTTTAGACTTGTCTGGCACTTTTGATTCAATTTCACATAACATCTTGTTAGCCAGATTGAGATCTTGCGGCGTATCTGATTCCGCATTGGCATGGATTACATATTTCCCGTCAAATAGGTGATCTCGCTGGGATCTTTTCTTTCACCAGCATGGACCGTTTCCACTGGTGTGCACGGGGGCTTCACTTAGTCCACTTTTATTCAATATATATATATGGCCCCTCTTATCTCGTTGATTTCGACCTATGGGATCGAAATCACATCATACGCTGATGACACATTTGATTCTGTCACTGGATAAGAACTCTACAGATGCTAAAGAAAATTTTAAATCTTGTTTTACAGCAATTATAAAATGGATGAAAGATAATCATCTTTGCTGTAACACTGATAATAGAGAGATTTTACCAATCAGTAAAAATTATTTTTTTCAACTAAAAGATTGGTGGCCAGACGACACTACAGCCCACCCCCCTAATCAATGGTGGAGGTAGCAAAAAATCTGGGTGTTTGGTTTGATTCTTCCCTTTTGTTTAAGCCCCATGTCCTGAAGACAACCAGGACTTGTTTTGGACTTATAAAAACCTTGAGAACGTTTTTCAATCTGATTCCGTTGGCCGCCAAGAAAACAGTGGCGGTCGCTCTTATACTATTGCGGCGGGACTACTGTAATAGCCTCCTCGCATGAATTAATAAAACCATCCTGAGGGGACTACAGATACTCCAGCACGCTGCAGCCAGACTGGTCCTAGGGCTTTGGCCTCAGCTGCCCTGAAGACCCTCCACTGGCTTCCAGTTCATAAAAGAATTTTGTTCAAACTACTACTGACAACTTTTAGAGCACATCATCATTTGGGCCCGATTTATCTTTCAGCAAGATTTAAGCCATATATTGCAGCAAGAACACTACGATCTAGTGCTACAAGCTTGCTCAAAGTGCCGGGCTACAAATTAGTGACTAGAGGTGGGAAAACAGCCACTGTACCATGAGCAAAGGCTTCGAACAGCATGCCAAAGGAACTTAGAGTAATTGAAAAGGAGGGGCAGTTCAGAAAGGCATTAAAGACATGGATCTTTGGGATATCTGATGCCTACTGTTTAGACCTAATTAAGGTCTTATTCTATACAACTGATCCTTGTCATTTACAGCGCCAGGAGACTCCGTTAGGAGTGACAGTTGCGCTATATAAGATTCACTTTCCATTTCATTTGTGGAAGCTGGTTTTGGTGTTAGTGGAGTTCTCGGAGAGGGAGAGGATGAGTTGTGTGTGCTCTGATGATGTTGGCCAGTGTGGTCATGTAGGTGTTAAATAGGGTAGGGCTCATAGATGAGCCTTGGTGTATCCACAGAAATTGTTTTTGGGTTCCGAGGCGAAAGGTGGCGGGTGGACTTTGTGTCCTTCCGGTGAGGAAAGACCCATTTAAGAGTGGCTCCTCAAATGCCAATGCTATGTAGACTTGTGATGAATGTGTGGTGGCAAACCATGTCAAATGCCGTCGATAGCTTGAGGGAAATAAGTGCCACTGTTTCTCCTCAGTCGAGGAGGGCATGGATATCGTCAGTGGCCGTGAGCAGGGCTGTCTTGGTGCTGTGGTTGGCGCAGAAGATTTCTTTAGTAGTGCATTGACCTCTGCATTTTTCCAATACTTGGGGAAGGTGCTTTCAACTATGGATGCATTGCATAGAGAGGCGAGTTTGTGGCTGATCCGGGAGCCTCCTAGTTTGAAGATGTGGTGTGGGCACAAGTCAGTCTGTTGCTCTGAGTGGACCTTGTTCATGATGGAGATGCTTTCCTGGGGAGTGAATTGATTCCATGCGGTCAGTTGCTACCTTTTTCTGTTTAAGGGGTTGATGAGTTGGTGGAAGAAGTCAATGAGCTTGGGCTTGAGCTGGTGTTCGAACTTCTCGTAGATATTGGTATTCTTGTTGTGGAAGAAATTGACAGGTTTTCTATGGGGGTGATGTCTTTGACTGTGGTTGAAGGCTTTAGAATTCCTTGGCGATTTTGAAAAGTTCTTTATTGTTTTGAAGCTGGTTTCGAAGTGCTTCTTTCTTGGTCTCTCATAGCTGTCTGTGATAGATGTTGAGATCTGCTTTGAAGTGTGTCCTGGAGTGCCATCTCCTTTCTAGTTGTTTGCCGTGGTGCTTGACAGTGCTGTGGTCTTTGGTGTACCAACGAGCATGTTTGATGGCTGTTTTGTGGTTGTTGTTCCTGTTAGGGGAAATGCTGTCTATGCTGTTTGTGATCCAGTTGTTGAAGTGGTAAGTAAGTTCAGTTGTGAAGTTATTGAAAGCATCAGTGTATATGTTTTTATGCGATCATGGCAGCCTGTCAGGTCAAGAATCTAGTCAGTCACTGTATGAGTGTTTCAGCTTCCCCAATTATTTTCAACTCAATGTTTGGCCAAGAATAAAGCTATTGCCATAAAATAACTGATTCCTTTGGGTAAGTATTTGACATATCTTAATAGTGCTACAAGCAGGTGAGGTGATAGGTGATAGTCTATCATTTGGGCCAACAGGGAAGAACCTCCTGCCAGGGGGTTTTGAATGAAAGGCATTCCCATGCAACATGGAGAAAACCTGCATGCTCAGCACCACAATGGGTATAGTTATAAGGACGTGATGGGTCTATGCTGTCCTGGCAAACTATAGGCTCTGTGTAAGTATGTGAAGTGTAAAGGTTTATCATGATAGTTTTGAGATATGCAGCCAGTATGAGCATAGCAGTATTGTCATTTCGAATCAGATAGAGGTACGACTAAGTCACCATTCCATGCCTGTCTGTCTGGCATGGCCTCAATCACTCGAAGTTGCAGCACATTGGCATACTGGTGAGATACTCATCTCATCATATCTGTGAAGGTTATCAATTGTTCCCTTGAGGGAAGGCCATTGGCTAAGTCGGATTACCCGGGATCTTTTCCTGGACCGTACTACGGAGCCTCGCAAACCTAAAATTGTCTATCGCCCAAGCTTGAAAATGTTTAAGCATAATGAACTGTCCCTCCACGTATAGGTGGACTAGCTCATACACCGCCATCGCACGTAGGATAGTCTGCATAGTGTTTTCTAAGGTGAGTGGCAGGAAACAGTTGTTTAAGAGGTGAATCGCCAGAGAGTATAAGAAGTGGGCCCCTAGTCTGCGATTCAGTATGTGCCACTCCCAGCTTGCTGTAGCAACCGTTCTCACCTCTCTCTGAGCCCTTGGCTACAGCTGGGGAAGAATGGTTATCAGGGCACGCCCTCAGCCTGCTCCCGTTTCAATTTCAAGTAGGGTAGGTGTGCATTGACCTGTACCAATAGTTGCATAGTAGCACTGAGCCACGTAATAATGCAGTTTGAATTCAGGAACCTCAAAACCCACACGTTTGTAAATGAGGTTCAATGTATCCCAGCTTATCCAATCGGTCCTGCCAGCCCAGAGAAAAGTAATCAGTAGTGACTTGAGAGTATGGAAAGACCGCTTGTTAGAGAGGACTGGGATATTTTGGAGAAGATATAGAAATGTGGGCAAAACCACAATTTTTAACAGTGCCAGTCTACCCGCTAGAGACAATGGAAGCCTCTCCCAGGTATTGAGTTGGCATTGTAGGGTACTTAAGACTGGGCCATAATTTAAACAAATAATGGAATCCACCTCCCTATGTAGGATGATTCCCAAGTATTTAACTGCAACCCTGGCGAGTGACCCTCTGTTTTTGGAATGTCCCAAACAGAAGACCATTCACTTTATCCCTGGCAGTAGGGTGAAAATACAACAGTTGGATATGCGCCTGGTAGCCCCTCAGAATCCCAAATCGCATAAGTGCTTCCATGATAAATGGCCACTACAGGGAGTCAAATTCCTTCTTGGCATCCAATAACATCACTGCCATCTGAAGCTCTGAGTTAAGTTGGTGCAAACAGTGAACACTGTATGAAGATTAATGGAAGTGGACCGATGTTGCAGAAAGCCGGTACTGTGGAAACTATTTTGTACAGTAAGAGGGATGGCCTAGTCGCAGTACATTTAGCTAGGTTTTATTATTGCAGTTTAATAAAGAAATTTGTCTATGGGGGATTCTGTATGTATTGTTTCTGGCAGAATTAAAAAGCACTGAGATTACCGTCTCACGTAAGGTTGGAGGAAGTTCACCATCAGCAAGCACTTCTGTATAAGCCTCCAAAAGGTGAAGCACTACAATAGCTTTGAATGCTTTGTAAAAATTGATGGATAGGCCAGCAAACCCTGGAGCGTTGCCCCCGACTGGGGCACCTATGGCAGCAACTATTTACTCCACTGAAATAGAGTGACTCAGGATCTGATGATGACCCTGGTCTAGCCAAACTAAGACCACCTCTTCGAGGCAGTCAGATACATGGGCAGCAGAGTCCGTAATTTGAGCTGATCAATCAATCAATCAAAGCATTTATAGAGCGCACTACTCACCCGTGAGGGTCTCAAGGTGCTAGGGGGGGAGGGGTGCTGCTACTGCTCGAAGAACCAGGTCTTGAGGTGTTTCCTGAAGCTGAGATGGTCCTGGGTCACACGTAGGTGAGTGGGGAGGGAGTTCCAGGTCTTCGCTGCCAGGTAGGAGAATGATCTTCCTCCGGAGGTGGTTCTGCGAATTCGTGGGACGATGGCGAGGGCGAGGTTGGCTGGTTGAGCGAAGCTGGCGGGTAGGGTGTAGAACGAGAGTCGGCTGTTGAGGTAGTCGGGGCCCATGTTGTGGAGCGCTTTGTGTGCATGGGTGAGCAGTCTGAACGTGATCCTTTTGTTGATGGGGAGCCAGTGGAGGTTTCTCAGGTGGGTGGTTATGTGGCTGAGGGAGGAGTCCAAGATTAAACCCAGGTTGTGTGCGTGGTCCGTGGGTGCCGGTGCGGTTCCCAGCGCCGAGGGCCACCAAGAGTTATCCCAGGCAGAAGGGGATTGTCCGAGGATGAGGACTTCCGTTTTGTCAGAGTTGAGCTTGAGACGGCTGTGCTTCATCCAGTCTGCTACTTTTTTCATCCCTTCCTGGAAGTTGGTTTTGGCGGTGGCTGTGTCCTTGGTGAGGGATAGTATCAGCTGATAATAAGTCACAAACTACGCAAGGATACCATCATTATCAACTATAGGTGAATCAGTCTGGTTTGTAAAAGTATGAAATGAAATTTAAATGAAATTTAGATTTATAATGTGCGCTAATACCCGGAGGTTTCTAGGCGCAGCGGCTCATCATGATTTATAAGCCTGTGAGGGAGTTCGAAAATGTGAGGACGGGCTAGTTGTTAAAAAGCTGAGTTTTTAGGGCATTACGAAAGCCAGGAGATTGATTTCTGTCTTCAGTGCTATTGAAAGTGAGTTCCACAGTTTAGCTGTGCCTGCAATGAAACTTCTCTACCCCCAAGAGACCATTCTGGCCCTGGGAATTACAAGGTCTGCGGATGTTGCGGAGGGAAGCTGCCTCTCTGGAAGATACCACTTGAACTTGTTTGTCAAAATGTCTGGGCCGAGTCCATGAAGTGCCTTAAAGGCAAAGCAGAGGGCCTTAAATTTGATCCTTCTTTTAACAGGTAGCCAATGCAAGGTTGGTAATGCATGAGCCACTGATTGGTGTTTCAGGATATCAGTCACCATTTAAGCTGCTGAGTTTTGTAGGACCTGCATTTTGTTGAGGAAGTGTACTCGTCTGTTAAGGAACAGCCCACTGCAATAATCTATTCTGGACAATATAAGCACTGTTACCACCGCTTTCTGGAGCTCAAGTGGAATAAAGGGAAGGATCTTTCAGATTGTTTTGATCATGAAGAAACAGGTGGAGGTGATTGATTTGATTTGCCCCTCGAAGGATTTAATTTAATTTGCGTGTTTATATAGCGCTAGAATCACTCCCGGGGGAGTATCTCCGCGCTTCGACCGCTGCGAAACCCTTCCTGGCTTCCCTGAGAGATGGTCCCTTAATGGGTATCTCCAGGGTGAGACCAGGCATCCCCGGCGGTCTGGTGGGGCCGTTAGTGAAGATGAGGCAAGCTAATGCCCAGAGTTGCCGAGTGTGATCACTGATCAGAGTGGGCACCGAGGCGAGAGAATTATCGAGTCCGCTGACCCTGGTCCAGAAACCTGCCGCGCCGGGAATCGAACCCTGGTCCCGGGCCGTCCTCTGCTCTCGGGTCTGCCGCCTCTAACCAGTGAGCCACACTACCTCCAAGGACAGCTTGGAATCAAAGTAAACTGTTCCCCTGTCACTTGACACGATGTATGAGTCAAGACAAAGTCTTACTTGGCCAATAAATCTGCAGAAATTTAACAGAGAAAATATAAGAACATGGAGATTTCCTTTGAAAGGCAGCAAAATCTTCTTGTAACACCCCATGTGTAGGGCTACTTCTGTTGCAATTTATCTCCCCTGGTGATGACTACAAACACCAGTTTATTGGATTTCATCTGGTGCGATAAACAGCAATCTTTCCTCAAGGGCACTCACAGTGGAGACCTTATTCTTCAATACTTGCATTGCAGTATGATGTATCACACACCACCCACCTCCTTACATGATTGCAGTCGAAAGAGCAACAGTGACATTAGGCAGTGATCTCCAGGAAGCTGGTCCTGTGATAGCTAAAGAGATTTTAGGCAAGGCGACAAAAGGAATGAACTCTGGCCTATTGGGTTGTTCTTGCCCTGCCTGATGGTTGAGAACAAGCGGTTCTAGGAAAGACTGTTCATAAATGGGATATGCTCGCACTGCAGAACAAATGCACAAACACTTGGCCCACAAACATTAATAAAAGTATAGTATAACCCCCCTCCCTAGAATGTGAGCTTTCACATTTGCATTTGAGATCATCGCAGTGCACCAAACATAGACCACCAGTCACAGATACTGCCAAAATAATGGGAATTCTAAGTTGCCAACTATTGACTTAGGAGTCCAAAACGTGTGGTGTGCTGAGTTGCATGCTTAGCTTTAGACAATAGTGAAATGCCCAAGGACCATTTAAATATCTGTCTCTTAGGTCAGAGTCTTCTTGCAATACACTAGTTTTCAAAGCCCACAGTTCATTGTTCGAGAGATTACAAGTTACGCTCCCAAACAGTAGCAGACGGTATTGAACATGAGCAATGTGGTAGGTCACACACACATGCATTCATCTACATTCACACTCCCATCTATTCAGAAGCATATATACGCATGCAGCCTTCACAAGCACATGCACACGCATACCTATTCACAGCACGCATGCACAAATATAGATACATTTGTACATACACACATGCTCCCAACATTAAACAAAAATGTACTGGGTTGTTGCGTCGCATTGTGTGGCAGGATGAAAGCCTTGGGGGTTTCTGGAGGCATTGGGGAAGTGCCGGGACTGCCAGAAGATCCCACTGCCTCCTTCCATTGACTGACCTTGTCATGGGTCAGCCAATGAGAAGAGGGCCATATATTACTTGTCACAGAGTGGGATGGAGTCAGTGACACTTGCTCACCACACCCAAACTGTGATGAGGCATCACGGGTGGACAGTCGGCCTTTGGCACTTCAAGACTTAAAACCGAAGCACCAGCTCCAAGTCTATTGGGAACACACACCCTTGTCATGATTAGTAGGACCTTGCACTGCTTTGCTGGGTTGAGGAGGCCATGCCTACAGGGCTGTTATATGTTCAGCCTGGCAAAGTTTGGCTCAGGTAGCCATGAACCTGTGTATTTAGAGCGGGCAGGCACAGCGCCTGGTTGCCTGACCCAAACATGAAGTGTGTCTGTCAGGCTAGACACAAGTCAGGGTAGGGCATTTCACCATAAGCAGAACTAATTTATTCTCAAAGACGATCGGATATTTATATTGCTCCTAATAGGTGCAGTGAAGGGATGCCACATTGGTGGAAGAATCAGGAATAAATCCTGAAATCAGAATCTAACTCTTCATTCACCACAGATACCTTGAGAAAGAGTGTCTGTCAGGCTGCACAAAGGGGCAGCCTGACAGGCCCTCTTCCTGCTGTGAAAAAAGGTGTGCCCCCTCCACCCTTAAGAACTGACGCGCCAGGTCTCAAAGTTCTCATGCTCTTATCTGTAAGTTAACTAGTAGATGTTATCTTATGTTATATGGACTTGATATAGTGCAGCAAATCACTCTGACAGGGGTTTCTCAGCACTGTAGCACAATCCAGGTATGATGAAACAAGCATTGGAAATGCAATATATCTCGCATTAGGAAAGTTTGAGCTATTGGTATTGTAAATGACACTTTTTTTATTTATGTGTTGGTTTTGAAAGTAGCAAAATTAATAGCTTTGTCAGTTACAATGTCAATAGTTTTAACTTTTGCAAATGTGACACCTATAGCATTTGTAATGCAATGTGTGTTGTATTTACGTGACTTAGATGTATTGATATTACAAATAACAATGGCTTTTAATTTTGTAAATAATTAATACTTAAATAAAAGTTATTGTAATTTATAATGGCAATAGCTTAAACGTTTGTAAATAGCTTTTATGAAGATTATGTTCAGTGTATTATATTGTGACGACAATCCAAGAACATTGCATTTGCACCTACACACACAGAGCCACACACATGTAGATGTGGTGGTGGTGGATCTGGGGGATATGGTGGTGGTGGATGTGGTGGTGGATGTGGTGGTGGTGGTGGATGTGGTGGTGATGGTGGTGGATGTGGGGGTGGATGTGGTGGTGGATGTGGGGGTGGTGGTGGATGTGGTGTTGGTGGTGGAGGTGGTGGTGGTGGTGGAGGTGGTGGTGGTGGTGGATGTGGTGGTGGTGGTGGAGGTGGTCGATGTGGTGTTGATGTGGTGGATGTGGTGGTGGTGGATGTGGTGGTTGTGGATGTGGTGAAAGTGGTGGTGGATGTGGTGGTGGAAGTGATGGTGGTGGGTGTGGTGGATGCGGTGGTGGATGCGGTGGTGGATGTGGTGGTGGTGGATGCGGTGGTGGATGAGGTGGTGGTGGATGCGGTGATGGATGTGGTGGTGGTGGTGGATGTGGTGGTGGTGGATGTGGTGGTGGTGGTGGATGTGGTGGTGGTGGTGGATGTGGTGGTGGTGGTGGTGGATGCGGTGGTGGTGGATGCGGTGGTGGTGGATGCGGTGGCGGTGGATGTCATGGTGGATGTGGAGGTGATGGTGGATGTGTTGGTGGATGTGGTGGTGGGGGTGGATGTGGTGGTGGTGGTGGATGTGGTGGTGGATGTGATGGTGGATGTGGTGTTGATGGTGGATGTGGTGGTGGATGCGGTGGTGGTGGTAGTGGTGGATGGGGTGGTGGTTGTAGTGGATGTGGTGGTGGATGTAGTGGTGGTGGGTGTGGTGGTGGTGGTGGATGCGGTGGTGGTGGATGCGGTGGTGGTGGATGCGTTGGTGGATGAGGTGGTGGATGAGGTGGTGGATGAGGTGGTGGATGTGGTGGTGGATGTGGTGGTGGTGGATGCAGTGGTGGATGTGGTGGTGGTGGATGTGGTAGTGGTGGATGGGGTGGTGGTTGTAGTGGTTGTGGTGGTGGGTGTCGTGGTGGTGGGTGTGGTGGTGGTGGTGGTGGATGCGGTGGTGGTGGATGTGTTGATGGTGGATGTGGTGGTGGCTGTGGCAGTGGATGTCATGGTGGATGTGGAGGTGATGGTGGATGTGTTGGTGGATGTGGTGGTGGTGGTGGTGGTGGATGGGGTGGTGGTTGTAGTGGATGTGGTGGTGGTGGTGATGGATGCGGTGGTGGTGGATGCGGTGGTGGTGGATGTGGTGGTGGCTGTGGCGGTGGATGTCATGGTGGATGTGGAGGTGATGGTGGATGTGTTGGTGGATGTGGTGGTGGTGGTGGTGGTGGTGGATGTGATGGTGGATGTGGTGTTGATGGTGGATGTGGTGATGGATGCGGTGGTGGTGGATGTGGTGGATGGGGTGGTGGTTGTAGTGGATGTGGTGGTGGATGTAGTGGTGGTGGTGGATGTGGTGGTGGTGGATGCGGTGGTGGTGGATGCGGTGGTGGTGGATGAGAAGCAGCAGGGGAGGAGTGCTGCTGGCGATTGACTGGCGATTTGATGCGCACAGCAGGCGAGCCCTAAAAAGGCAGGCCAATGACACAGGCTCCTGAAGACATGGACTACTGGCTGAGTCCCAGAAAAAAGCGCCGTGGACGCGTCTCGAGAAGCCAACGAGGCAGCGGAGTGCGTTAATGCACCGGATACAGAAATGAAGGCGCACATAAAAAGGTCACGGTTCTGGTGGTTTTTATGTCACCGCAGTTGTCGTATGCAACCAGCAAGTTTCATATTTATTTTAACCATTACTATGTTGTTCCTTTACCGAGACTTGCTTCGGAGTTAGCAATGCATATTTTATGTTGTGAATGGACCCAAACTGTGTTTTGAACTGATTGCAATAATGCTGATGTTGAGTTTGTATACCCGAAAAAATAAACAAATGAAAACACAATTCCTTCAACAAGCCTGCCTGCTCTTTCTTCAGTAAGAAAGCGCCTAGAGGCGCAGGTGTCCTGGTTTGTTCATGCATGCATTATGCACGTCTCCCAGAAGATTTACACGTTCAGAATACCTTTCTTCCGTCCCAGGTGAATAAAATGAGAAGCCAGGGCTCGAATAACAGAAACACCTATTATTGACAGCGGCTAAAAGCCGATAGACTGGACAGCAACCACTATGATAACAACAAACATTGTAGCCGAAAGCGGAACTCTTTCTGGCAACCAGTATAGAAACAAGCAAGCTTCATAAACACACCAGGAAATACATGGAAGAGTGCCCACTGACGTCACTGGACCAAGATCAGACAGGCAGCTTGAGGGAGCTCCAATGCTCTTCGAGGCAGATGACCTCACAGGAAATTATCCCGCCTGACGTTTGACCCACAAAATGTAACCCAAATCAAAAACCATGGCAGATTTATTTTTATAAACAATCTTTATTTCAGGTTCGAAGAAGAGCAACATGTTTAATTGAAAAAAAACACCTCACTACAGTCCAGACACAAACGAGCAGCTACAAAGGCATGCAAACACAGCAGGCAAACAATCTCGAAAACAATTGTATTCAGCCTGGAGGCAGCACACACAGCCTGGTGACACGAGAGACAAGGAGAAACACGGCCGTCAAAGTGAAAGTACGGCCGGCTGAGGGCATTGCTGTGGGGAGGGGGGATGAGAAATGTGACACGGCGGGCAGGGGAGGGGGCGGATCGGGGAGAGCGGCATGAGGGTGTGAAGCAGCAGGGGAGGAGTGCTGCTGGCGATTGACTGAGATTGTGTCACTGTGAATTTCAGTTTATTTAAGCTGTGTAAAATTTGGGGTAGACTATTCAAGGAATAGGTAAATAAGCAACTAGCAATGTGTCAAACATTTTCTGAACTAATTATGTAATGGGAAAGTTCAATTTGTTATGCGTGTAATAAATCATAATCCTAATGACCTCTAACAATATTTTCGTTATTTAGTGTTGCAGTCTAGTTTTTTGCCCCCTTTGTGTTCCTTTTGTGAGTGACATGTCCCTCAGCCAATGCCATTGCTACGTTATCTTATGTAGCGTATGTACGTAGCGCAGCTGGAAATTCCCACATAGTAAACCGCGTAGTTTCTAGAAGGAGTGTAGTGTCTGCTGTTCGTTTCCGGCCTCGTGTGACAGGTAATAAAAAAAAGCGATCTTTTAATTTGTTTGTAATGTTAGTGCTCTTTACATGGTATGGTGGGTGGGGGTGGCTTGTAGGTGATGTTTGGTGAATGTGAAGTTTTTTTCCGTAATTAAGAACATAAAGTCAAGGGCTTTAAGTTTTAAATGAAGCGGAGTTGGCTTTGTAATTTGGGTGGGTGAGGGACGTGGGAGATCTCATTGTTTGGGAGGAGACGGAAAGGAGATAGATGCAGGAAGTGCACAAGTGGGGGAAGGGGTGGCGTATTGAAATGCGGTTGTTAATGGAGGTAGGGAAATGGGAGGAGGGGGAGGTCAGCAGCACACATGAGGACAGAGGAGTTGTTGGTGCAAAATTGAGATTGAATTAAGGGCGCAGCAGGGGCCTTTTATTTTTATGAGGTAATTTGTCGTGAATGCAATTTGTTTGTGGTGTGCAAGAGCTTTAAATGGTATGGTCGGTGGGAGTGGCTTGTAAGTGCTAGTTAGTGATGGTGGAGTTATTTTTTGCTGTAGTCGATATGCTGGGGGCGAATTAAGGACAGAGGGTCAAAAGATTAAAGTTTTGAATGGGGTGGGGTTGGCTTTCTAACTTGGGTGAATGAGGGAGGTCGGAAGTTTGATTGTTTAGAAGGACATAGAAAAGGGATAGGGGAGGGGGCGGAGCGGGGAGAGGTGCGACACGGCAGGCAGGGGAGGAGAGTAGGAGGTGGAGGGGGGAGGAGAGTAGGAGGAGGAGGGGGGAGGAGAGTAGGGGAGGCACGGCCTAGCGGCCGTGCAACCAAGAAGTGAGGGGGCGGAGCTGGGGGAGGCTGTGAGAGAGAGAGTGGGCAAGGCAGGCGGCTGGGGGCATGTGCACGCGCTTTTAAGCTCAATGCGCATGCGCATTGAGCTTAAATTTCACAGGCACTGCAAGGAATCGCCACGATTCCTTGCAAGTTGGTTAAAGAGTGTTTAAGCCCCCATAGTCTCGCAAGCTCGATGCGCATGCGCATTGACAGGCGATACCTAAAAAGGGAAACAGGAGGAAAAAATAGCCAAGTTTTAAAAAGGGTTTTTAAATGGACAAATTCCGAACAATCGCAAATGTGCTGGTAGAGTTTGTTTCAGTGATGAGAGCCAATGTAGGAGAAAGAGCCCCTGCCATGTTTGACTGTATGAAGATGGGGGGGGGGGGGGCAGAGCAGGTGCTGGTCTTTGGAACTCAAATTTCTTATTGAATGATATGGGGGAAGTTTGTTTTGGAGGTAGGCAGGGCATTTCCACGGGAGGGATTTATGTACCAAACATAACAGCTTGAAGATGTTGCACTTCCTGTTTGGGGCTGAGGGTGGGCTCTGAGGGAGTGCGGGGAGCAGTCTACAAACAAGTCATGCTTCTGTATCCTGGACTACCTTAAGCTTTGATAAGAGGATTTCGTTTGCTACAACCAAGAGGGAGTTTCATAATCCAAGCTGCTGACTACCAAGTACTCTGTGAAAGTCTTCCTAGTGTGGAGAGGTAGCCATTGAAAAGCCTTCCTGCGCATTTGCATGGTTCTGAAGTAGGCCCCTCACCTGCTCTTTCATCAAGAGGTTATCATCTATCAGGATGCTTAGCTTTTTTACAATCTTTTTCGGCTGTGGTGGAGCACCAAATTCAGGCAGCCACCAATTGTCTGTCCAGTAAGAATAGGCGTTATGTAGCAGTAAAATCTGCTTTTCTGCTGTTTAGCTGCAGGCAGTTTTGAGACATCCAGGAGGCAATTTTCCTCATACAGTCTCCGAATTTAGTTTTTGTGAGTTTGGGATAAGGCCCAGTTGATAAGTACAGCTGCTTGTCATCTGCGCATGAGATGATCTCCAAACCGCATGATCTTAAGACTCTAGCCGTAGGTATTAAAAAGCATGGGGCTCAAGGATGAGACCTGTTGTACCCCCTTGTCTGCTGACATGGCACATGATTTGAATGGTCCTAGGTTTACCGTCTGTGTGGGATTCTTAAGAAAGTTATGTAGCTACCCCAATTATTTGCCAGTGACACCAATCTCAGATAGTCTTTTGGACCATGATCAAGTGTGAGATGGTGTCAAAGGCGGCGAACTGATCAAGTAGTACTAGCGTGGCTGGATAGCCATCATCGAAGGAGAGTCAAATGTCATCTATGACTACTATTAGACCGGTTTCTGTACTATGAGATGATCTTTAGCGAGACTGAGAAATATCTAGGATGAAATTGGAGTCTAAATAGCTCGATAGTTGTTGATTCACTATACATTCTATATTTTTGCTGAAATATGGAAGAATGGAATTGGGTCTTTAATTAGTGGTTTGTAGAGGATCTGCTTTCGATTTTTTGAGGATAAGCATCACCTGTCCAGATTTCCAGGCCAGAGGTACATCCGCTGTGTTCAGAGAAAGACTGATGATATTAGGATGAACAGGGTCTGAAGAAGATCCAGATTTGATTATGAACATAGTTTTTAGCACAATTTTCGAGGTGATGGATTCAAAGTATTCCAGGGCACATAAAAGGTGAGTTGTGGGGTTAATGACAGCGGGGCAATTGGCAGAGGGAGGAAGGAGTGGGAAGAATGTGATATTTATGTATATGGTATGTTTATGGTATCGATTTTTTCTTCAAAGTGGTCTGCTAGCATAGATTTAAAGTATTTTAACTTTCATAGTCTCACACTTTAACTTACAACCTAATGAACTGTTCCTCCCTCTTCCATACCACGCCAGTGGGCTGAAGGAATGGTCCCAAAGCACTGCTGTTGGCATGCAGATAACAAAAGGGCATGGCCCATGGTCCATTTTGAATTTAGAACAGCCAAATATGGGAACATCCATGAAACTTCTTACAGCCCCACAAGATTAGAGTTGAATTCCGGTGAAATTTCCTTCTGAATGCACAGGTCCCCAAATTAAATCCTGAAGTGACACTGAAATTACAATTTACTGCAAAGCATATTTGAATGACCTCGAACACGCTTAATTTTCCTCTATTCCTCTGTACCCTATAATCTCAATGTATCTGTGGTGAATGAAGGGTTAGATCTTCTGAGTTCATGATATATTACTCCTCACATATGGCATCCCTTCAATACACCTACTAGTAGCTATATAAATATCTGATCCATTGTGAGAATAACCTAGATCTTTTTACGGTGAAAGGCCCTACTAGTAAAAGTACCCTACTGCAGCTGCCACCAAAGCAGCATCACTACAGAATAATAATTCTCTGTTTATGGAAACTTTATCTGTTTGTTTCTCGAAAAAAACAAATCTTTTTTCCATCTGGTTTTCCAAAACTATGCAGTGGTGGTATTGGGCCCTGATGATCATGGAACATATACAGCAGTTTTACCACCATTAGTAAAACTCATGACCTGTGAAAATGCCCCTACACCATAGCACCTGTGGCAAAATCTCAGGTATAGGCAAATTGTGGATAGTTGACTAATACACTCAGTTGAGCTGCTCAATGTTATTGGCCAGTGGATGTCATTCTTCCATACATTCAACAAATACATTTTCATGACTATCACTTTCAATGTATGGAGGTCTTCAACAAATAACCAGCATTCATGCTAGCAATTGTCTGTAGAACTCCCTACTGTTCATATACCTGTAGTTTACCATGCATGGCTAGTGTCTCAGGCATTTGGCATCTGAGACTGTCAAGATTTGACCTCTTTGTATCAGAAACAATGAAAGGGTGATCTTCACACCAACATGTAGGTATTTTTAAGAACCATCCTTTTTGCCCTAGCCTTGTTGAATGTCCCTTGGAGCCATTACGTGTATTTAGATACAGGCTCCTACCTAGCCAAGTAACATTAATTTTGATTTCACTGGTATCCTGCTTAACTACTAACTGTCCTACGCAAAACATATGTATATAGTCATCATAGCAAGTAGACTACAAGCATTAGAAGAAAAGAACAAATGTAAACGTTCATGTTCAGTTAATATATTTTGTTAGTCAAGAGTAATAAGGCTTCAAGCACTGGTGTATTGTACTATAATATATTTATCAGCATATTGTCTGGTATAAATATCATGTCCTAAATATTATTTACATAACTATCACCCCAGTTGAGGTAATAGCAATTCTACATCAAATAGGACAATAGTTTTATCTTGATAATTCTCCAGATGGTATTCTGACAAACAAGCCTCACTGGGTTATTCTGATATATGAGTTTTAAGTTGTCTGGGCAGCTGCTGTAGATATATGTCTGCAATCAGAGACATATACATGTCCATACACATAAAAGAAAGGGAATTATCTTCACTGCTTGATTCACAGACAGGAAAGTAACAACCTACCCACAAATGGTACAGCTATATTTCCTCTATGACTTAATCAGGCTGCCGTACCAGGACACATTCGGTGCCCCTTGTACCATAGGATATCCTGTACTCAACAAAGTTGAAAAAAGGAAGAGTACAGCTGTTCTCTGGATGTTTTCTTTTTGCAGTAAATAGAGATTAATGAATTTTCTCATGAGCAGTTGATAGTTAATTTCAGATGAATCAGGCTTACATAAACTGTTAGCACCAACAAAGGGATTCTCAATATAGTTGTGTGTGTTTGTCCAATCTGTTACTAGAAAAAAGCATATACACAGTGTGAACATTGACTATTAAACTATAGCTGACAGTTCATTCCATTAATAACACCAATAAGACAGTATTGGAGAGGACAGATTAAGCACTACTTTCTTTCAGATAGACTGTGAGCCACGTTAAATGTACTAAAGACCTTTGTTACCCAAAAATGTTGATTAAACTAAGCCGCTTCACATTTCTTTAACACTAATAACAAGTAATTTACAATATAGCACCATGTAATGGCAACACAGAGCCGATCCCCTGTTTTATGCCCTTGCAGTATGTAAAGACAATCCATTTAACACAGTATTTCGAAAGCACTGTGTAAATTCAGTTCATTATCCCGCCCTCCAGACGGGCACACTGACTGCGCACATCTCCCTGTGAGCACAATCAGACGCCCTCCTTACCCCTGCGACTGCATCCATAATATGGGGCGGGTGCAGAGGTACAGTGTTTTCCTCATTTACATGCTGCCACGCCCCCATATAAACGAGGTAAGGTTCATTTAGGAGATGACGGGGCTACGTGTGCACCAGCACTATCTGTATTACAAATGGAGCCACGTGGAGCCGCTTGAGCATCTGCAGCCTATTCTCTATTAGGAAACTGTCCTTGAGCACAGAAAACGGGCACACAAATGCCCAGTACTACGGCCCCTGCACAAGCACAGTGATGCAGCAGCCAGTATTTCCGGCACAAACAGGAACAGTGCACCCTACTAGCCAAGGGCCTTGGGGGCAGCACATTAGTGAAAGACATAGCAACTGATTGAATCAGCTGGTTAATCTTTCACAACCCAGGAGGCATTGGGTCTGTATTTCCATGAGAGACAGAGATCTCCCAGCAGGTCTGCACAGTGACCGCCTGCACCCTCCTCCAGGGGGGCATCGGTTGGGTCCATGGGAACTCTTCTACTTTTCAGAGGGTACCAGGAAGTCCACTATAACTGATATTGTCCTGTGTCTTGTGTCGTCCTGGACCTGAGTTCAGGGTCCCAGCTCACTTCCTTGGCTAGATGAGCAGAAAGAAAGCTCCACTGGTGTTGATCTCTCATGGATGGGGTCATAGATCTGTGTTTGTGAAAGTTGTACCACTTTTGTTTGTAGCAGGGGCTGTCTCTGCACGGTACAGGCACTCAATACAGAACACGCAGACACTCTGAAAACATGCTGTTTGTTGTGAATGAAGATAGATAGTCATGTAGTTTCTTGAAGCTCCTTTATTCAAGTAAGATGGTAACAGGATAAACAGGAGAAAACCCCACCAGGAACAGGATGGTTACTGCTCAGCCCACTCTCTTCAACTGTCATTCTCCACACACAACCAGCACACTCACATTCTACTCACTCTGTCATCAAACACTCCAACATTCTACGCAGACATCACATTCATTCTGGCTGAGCAGCTAACAAGGATATGATCCAAGGTACAACACTGATGTTTTATAACAAGTTTACAAACGTGTTTCCAGAGGAGTCCCTCAGTCTCTCACATCCATTCAGATCTTTGTCATAATAATGGTCAGTAACCACTGGTAGATGTACAAATCTCTACCATAAGTTCAACTGACGATGCCTTACTCCTTGTTATAAGATTGAAACCAAACCTGAGATGGTCAAGCACTGTCGCTCCTACAAAGCACATGTTTACAATCTGGAAAGTCATCTACAACAAGAACCTTTCAGGAGAAATACGTTTTCATATGAATGCAAGCCTAAAAACTCGTTAGAAATCACATGTAATATTCTTTGTTTATGCATTTTAAAGAAGGGAATGAGAGAATAACCTCCCAAAGAGCTTGAACAACATGTTTTATGAATTGAATATTTAAATAATGTGAAAAAAGGAATACGTCTACTTCATGTTTCCTGTCACCTGAGCACTGATGATTCACACTCATTTGCAGTATTTAGGAAATGCCATGCCCTTCCTTCGCATATAAAACTTAAATTGGTGATATTGCATGTATTCTGTAATAGATGTTTGAAGGGAATCATTACTGTAAATATGCATTTTTCAGCATCAACGCCAGTGATTCATTCTGTTGTTCTGTTTGGTTTGTTTTCTGAGCAGATTTGAAAGCTGCGGTGGAAGATATAAAAACAAGTCTGAGTGGCAATGTACAGATCATCTTTGTGAGAACAGGGTCGTCTACCCAAACAGCGGAATGTTTCCTAGAAAAAGTAAAAGCCTCCTCTGAGCAACCTTTGTCGGATTCTTTGCGGTCAAGTGTGACTTTTTCATCTACTGCTCTGTATATTTTCACCTCTGGGACTACAGGTATGTCACTGTTGGGAACACGAGTACACACTCTTGTATGCTATTGAGTTAATGAATGGTCTTCTTCTTTTAACCGGCATTGGGTATCTTCTTTCTATTAAAGATACTGCCATCAAAACAGGACACCTATTGCTATTGCCTCAAAAAGTGATTTGGTTGTCTCCTGGAAGAAGGTTGCCAGTTTAACCAACAGCAACGGACAATTTCAAAGGCTTTTGAATGATCTTGAGGTCTAGCCGTTGAAACACCTTTGGTTGGTAAAAAAAAAGTAAACACATTTACAGATTACAATGATGTATTTGTAGTATGTGATACTTGTTGCGGCCCATCTTGAATTCATTGTGAATCAGATAAAAGAAATATAGGTCATAAGGGAGCTTTTATAGTGTGTTCTGCTTTTTTCCCCTCTTCTCCCTGACCTTCAACTCGCTTTTTTTAGGGAGTCCCAATTTCTCTCTGCATAGCACGCACAAGCAGCTCAGCCAAGTTTGCAGACTTGAACATCTTCTTGTCTCTTCTGAACACTGCCCATGCCTCACTCGCACCTGACCTGCACACAGATGTTCCAAGAGCTTGGTTTTCTTGGAGGCAGGCCACCCACGGGCTGCAGAGGGGACTTGATTTTAACTCTAATTCTTCCCATATGCCAGAAGTCCCTTCATGTTATTATGAGGTGTTATATTCCATATCGGTACCATAATATAGGCCTCTGTAATCTCATTACCCTTCACCTATATTCCTGCCTGCGTTACACTTGTCATGGTTTACTGGGACTGACCTTTTACCTAGATATTGCACTGCATTCAGAACGCAGGTTTTCCCTAGTTCGAAATCTCATACGTTATACTTGAGGATTCTTGGGAGCAAAGCAGGACTACCAACTCCTCTATAAAATCTATGCATAAAGTTAATTCCTGATATCATCTTTAGGCCGACATAGTAATACAGCAAGGTAGGACCCCAGGGGAGACCTATGGGTATATATACATCACATCTTGCTAAGTTAGACAAAGGAGACAGAGACACTGGCCAGAGACGCTGAGGTTCCTGCATGCAGACACTCCTGCTCATAGTGGTGTAACATTCCTCCCGGGTTGTCCAGCTTGAGACCAGATTGGGGTCCCACAGTCTCACATTTCAGGTAATGGGGCTGACTAAATCCTAGAGGGATTCTTGGCTTAACACCTACACCCATGCTAGGTACACTTAGGTATATCTAGTACGGGAGGCATCATAGGAGTACGCATCTTTTTATCATGTGTTTTATATACTTGAACGTATTTATGATTATAGTAAGATGATAGAACTATTCGATCCATTTACCTTTTTAGTACTGCTAATCATTTTTATCTTATACTGTCTAACGGTTGTTGCAGCATATCTAGTCTACGCCAGAATAACAACTGTTCAATAAATGCTTATTCAAAACGCCCAGCCTGTTTATTCTGTGTATCTCTCTGATACAGAGTAAGTAATCCCTAGTGACTGAGTGAAAGGTAGTATATTCTTTCCACTGTCCTGAGGAATCAGGGTTGCCATGTTCGATGGTTCCCAAGAACTATATGGTCCTTGGTAAGAGGGAATTCTAGTTGCACTGTGTCAGGATTGTCAAGCCTCAAGTCGGAAAAAGACTTTCAATAAGATCTGTCATAATGAAATTATGTGGGAAGATCAAGAAGGCAAAAGAAGAGTACAAATTGCCAACAAAGGGTAACGCTAAAAAGGCCGCCAGGCAAGTTAGCACTGTAGCCCTTGATCGCAATCACCATGATCCAGGTGAAGCGCCGGTTCTGTGGCGCACTTGATCTGAACCTTGAGGAAGGAAGAACGTTTGGCAGTAATGCACCGCAAAGTTGTTAGGGAAAACTTTGTCGCGTGTTCACATTAAAATTACCTTAGCCGAGTTTGTGTCAGGAGGAGTTCACGGAAAACCAGTAAGACTGTTCTGAATTATTTACAGTTCGAGGAGCATGCACATGTTTGTTGAGGAGATGCTGTGTGGGAGGCATGCGCTTTTAGTTTAATTGTAGGAGCATTGAGCATGCGCATGGGTTAACTGCTACTCTCCGAATGAAAGAACTTAAGAGTCAGCACAAGTCCAAAAAGAAATGTCGGGCTTGTAGCATGTACCTTTTTATCTCACTCCATTACAGTAAAAGAATTTCTATGACAGCGCAAGTCATGAAGAGTTGAGTGGCTTGTAGCTAGAAGTCAATGTATTTTTAGTTGAAGATACAGGTTCTCAGTAATTTAGTTATTAGAGTCAGATATAACTCTAGTATAGCATTCAGTTTCAGTTTCAGAAGACAACTACAAAGAAGCACAAGTCAAACCAAGTTAAGGTGAAAGATACCCAAACATAATAAATACTTACCAAATACAGAATCCATATATAAGCCGCAGCTGTAGCAAGATAGGTGAGAAATCTGCAGACAAAATAATATAAGAATAGAGTTTTAGCAAGAGACACTGAGTAGAGAATAAACAATTTACTAACTATATAATATCTAGTTACAGCTCACAGTATATAAGAAAATCCACAAAAAAAGAGAGGCGTTGGTCACATCAAGACGGGGTAGGTGAACAAAGAGTGTAGTATATTGCCCATTATATTAACAAACAAAAGGGAGCTTTTCGAGTTAAATAGTGTTATTTCTATTACAGTAAAATATCTACTCGTACAAGCCTGAAGAAGACACAAGAAGGAAAATGTCTGAAGCTGAATACGGAGTAAGACGCGGTGTGGCTATCTCTTCTCTTTCCCATCCCCTTTCCCTCCCAGAGGTTTGGTTGGCATACATGCTACTATATGCGTGTTGCTGAGAAATCTCGGCGAGGCATTGGGAACTTGCGACATTCTGCTCCTGTGCATGAGAGAAGAGCATCTTCCTGACAGAGTGAAGTGCCTACATCATACTTAGCACCTGAGCAGAATGGCAGAAGGTTTGGATTTAAAGAAATTAGGAGAAATACTGGAAGGAATACAAAGGGAATTAATTTCAGTCAGGGAAGAGAATAGAGAGCTTAAAATAGAAACCACAGATTTGACCTTAAAAGTGAGTAGTTTGGTATCCCGCCCCAGTTTTAAACATTCCGCCTTTCCAGAAGGAAATCCCAGTGATGCATCAGTTCCTCAAGCTAAGATAACAACACAAGTTATTTATTCCCTGGCCCCAGTAATTACTTTGGCACCACCAGAGTGCTCTAGTCGAGACCCCCAGAAGGCTCAGGTATTCTTGACACAATGTACTTTGCACTTTGTGTCGTCCGGCAGTTTTCCCCGATACGCAGTCTCGAGTGGCATTTATACTGTCGTACTTAAGTGGGGAAGCAACGTCTTGGTCTATGCCTTTGTTGACCAGAAATGATCAAATCTTATACGATTTAGATGAGTTCAAAAAAGAATTTCTTCGAATATTTGAATGACTAAGGGTCTCTCAAGCCACGGATAATGAGTTATTGGAGATTAAACTGGGCGGTCATGATCTGGTAGCTTATTTGGCACGGCTCAATAAGTTGGTAGTAGGAACGGAATGGGTAGAGAACAAACGAGCAGCAGAGTTTTATTGAGGCTTAAAGGACATATTGAAAGATGCCTTGGCACAGGTGCCCAATAGACCCACAGAGATTTCAGCACTAATTGATCTGGTTTTAGATATTGACTTTCGCTAAAGCGAAAGAAAAGGAGAAATAAGAAGAGATTATCGTCCCAGTGTGCCAAGGTTTGATGGAGCCAGAAGTGAAGGAAGCAAGGAGACAGATTCAGCTCATGGAGGTGAACCCATGCAAATTGGAACAATTTGAGGCCCCTTTCGAAGGAAGAGAAAGAGAAACAAAGAGCTAACAAGCAATGCCTCTATTGTGGAGGTAGTTGGCACTTTGTTCGTAATTGTCTTAAGAAACCCAAGCAAACACCGACGGAAAACACCTTGCACCACCAGAAAATGGAGTTGGACTGGTGGTTGTGTAATCAAAGACAACTCCAGAAGCTCATACTTTGGCAAATACCTTGCAGTCAGCTTCTCCACATCTAGTTTTCATGATGACATTACGGTTCAGACAAAAAATATTGAAGCAGGTAACTGTGATTATTGATTCAGGGACTACGGGCAATTTTTATGATTTAAAGTTCACTGATAAGATTGATTTGTGGGCAATCAAGCAAGAAAGAAGTGAAGCAGTCCGAACCGTTGATGAGACGAATCTATCGTCGGGACCCATTGTGAGTCATCCAGTGGAGTGGGAATTGGAAGATGGACATCTTAAAACATTGCAATTCAACTTAATTGATGCTCCGCAATTTCAATTAATACTGAGGTTACCATGGCTTACAGAACATAATCCTACCATAGATTCGAGAGCTCGATCAATAGCCATGGATTCAATATACTGTAAAGAAAATTGTCATAGAGGATGTCAGCGAGACCCTGAAAAGACGCCAGCATTCCACTTAAGTGAATGAGAAAATATAATTTGTGTGATAAATACAACAAAATTACCTGAAGAGTATCACAAATTTCAAGATGTTTTCAATGAAGTGGAGGCCGAAAGGTTTCCTCCGCACAGAGAATTCGATTGTAAAATTGATTTGCAACTAGTATCCAATCTCCCATGCAGCAGAATCTATGCCTTGACAGAACGAGAGGATGAACATCTGAAGGAGTATATACAAAAGTATCTTAAAAATGGATTCATCAGGTCGTCCCAATCACCAGTCTCATCCCCACTTTTTTTCAATTCCAAAGAAGAGTGGAGAGTTGAGACCTTGCATCGATTATAGTACACTCAATCAATCGAATAACCATTAAAAATCAACACCTTTTGCCCTTAATATTTGTGCTATTAGACCAGGTGAAAGGAGCAAGAGTCCACACCAAGTTGGATCTGAGAGGGGCATACCATCTTGTCAGGATTCGTGAAGGTGACTAATGGAAAATGGCATTCAGAACCAAGCATGGGCTTTTCGAATATCAAGTAATGCTGTATGGTTTATGCAATGCCCCAGCAGCCTTTTAGCATTTTATTAATGACGTGTTGAAGGAGTTCAATGACCAGAATGCAATAGCTTATATAGATGACATTCTAATTTACTCCAACACTGTAGAAGAACATGTTAAGAAGGTGTTGCAGAAACTACGAGAAAACAGTCTGTTTGTCAAATTAGAGAAATGTGCATTTAATGTCTCTAGAGTGGAGTTTCTGAGATTTGTACTTTCACCAAGCGGAATAACAATTAATGAACACAAGACTGAATGGGAGTCTCCTAAGTTTGTGAAAGAAATCCAGAGTTTCATAGGATTTGCTCATTTCTGTAGATTTATTCAAAATTTTTCCAAAAAATTGATTCCTTTGACCAGACTATTGAAGAAAGGTGTTAGTTTCGAATGGACTAAAGAAGCAGAAGAGGTGTTTACTCAGCTAAATAGGTATTTCACATCAGCGCTAATTTTACTTCATCCAGATCCGTCTGAGCCTTTCTTTGTGGAAACGGATGCTTCCAACCTGGCATTGGGAGGAGTGTTATCTCAAATACATAAGACTACAGAACAACTACACCCAGTGGCCTTTAGTTCTATAAAATTGACTGCGGCTGAAGTCAACTATACAATCACGGAGAAGGATTATAGGCCATCAAATATGCTTTTAAAGACTGGAGACATTATTTGATGGGAGCCAGACATGTGGTCACTGTCTATACTGATCATCGGAATTTGAAATTTTTGAAGCCAGCCAGAACGTTAACACCTAGGCAATTACGTTGGTCATTGTATTTTGCTGACTATTACTTCGTCATTACTTAACGATCAGGCTCGCAAAATAGTAAGGCAGATGCCTTATCCAGATTGCGTACAGAAGGAGTTTTGGAAGAGGTCAACAATCAGTAGATTATACTGCAGAGAGGGTGATTGGAGCAGTTTTGCAGGAATCTCTGGAAGAAAAGAATCAGAGTTTAATGACCTTGGAGGAAATGAAGAATTGGGTTGAAGAAGATTCGAGATGAGAGATTCGAGAAGGTTTACCGTATCACAATGGAGCACTCTATTTGCCCATGCCCGAAATGCAGCAAGAGGCCTAGAAGGAGAGTCACAATAGCATTCTGGCAGGTCATAAAGGCATTTCAAAAACTGAAGATTTGGTGAGACTACGTTTTTGGTGGCCAAACGTGATAAAAGATGTGCATCAGTATGTAGCCACATGTGAGATCTACGCAAGGGGAAAACCGGACCTGCAAGCTCCCAAAGGGTTGGTGCAACCCTTACCCACCCCACCATACACATGGCATACCGTCACACTAGACCTAATAGTCGATCTGTATTTTATTTGTGGGTTACTTTCTCAGCAGCAAATGCAAGAACAAAAACATTTCAGTTCTGCGCAGAAGGTGAAACACCAGCGAAATACTGTCCATATGAGGACATTGAGGTTCCACTCTCGTACCAGAGACACTTATACTGGTTTAAAGGCACCCTACCCCATACAAGAGGTAAAGTAAGACTTGGTCTGCTAGGAAGAGAAGGCACAACATGGCCAATATTATCAACCTACACACTACATCCTGATATCGAAACAATGCCAGGACCAGACTTACTCATACTTCACAAAGAATGAATAAAACTTAACTGAAACAAGACGCAATTTGTCATGAGGACACTTACAGCCCAGCCAGTGATGGTAACAACAATAACAGCTCACGTTCAAAACACAACAAACATTACATGCAGTACTGGGTAAGATGCCCGCAAAACGTGAACAAATGCCAATCTGGGTACCTCAGAAAATAACACCGCTAGAAGAAGTATTTCCAAACACAGAATGCTGACAATCTGCTTGCCCATAGGGATAACACCACAGATAGAGGATTGTACCTCGTGTGGAACAGTTTCCGCTGCCATATCTAGCAAAACACATGGCATCCCGTCATTAGCCGTAATACCAGATGTATTAAGACAAATACAAAACGAGTATGGAGCAGAACCTGCTCTGAACTTAGGGATGAAGTTACTAGGTAACGATGCCCAGGTATCAGCAATAATCTTAGCAAATATTAAAGGGGAGGAAGCATCAGTGGATATCCGCCAATGCCTAAGGGATTTCAGTCCTTCACAAAAGGAGCACAAAGTACCCAAAATCATTGAAGCTGTGTATGCAGAATTAGGCTGGGGCAGTTTGGATGGAAAAGCACTAAAACCATAACTGATGGGTAGTTCCAAGAAGGAGACATTCAAGCAGACACCTACTTCTTCTAAAAAGAAGTGGGACAATAAAAAAAATCCAAAAGTTAAAGAAAACAGATCTCAGTCCAGCGGTAGATCTCCTCCACATGAGCCCTCCGAAAAGAGGTATAACCTTAGGAATAGGGATAATATTAGGAAACCTGACAGGTATCAGAATACTGATATACTTTCCTCTCGTTCCTTTCAGGGTTCATCAAAAAACTCTGAAATGGAAGGACGGTCAGACAGACAAGAAGAGCGTACAAGTCCAGAGACAAGCAGAACGCTCAAGACAATACTTCCAAAAAACAAGATAAACAGTTCAAAAAGAAGAAGGTTGAAGGTCTAAAGATCAGACATGCCCAGAATTCTGAGGATTCGGCTATTGAACGGGGAATGGGCTCTGACTGTAGTGTAGTTCGGATAGTACCCTTTCATGCAGGACCTACGCTGTTTACGGATAACATATAATGTGGGCTTGATGGCAAACTGAGTCTGTACACCCCCACCGAATATGTCAGCCTATGTTTTTACATTGGTTAAAAACAAGAATTGTTCTGTCGGGTGACCGAATAAATTGCTTTTAGGAAAAGGCTAGGTTAGCTCAGAACACAATGTAATAATTCAAGTTCAATTAAATTGGAAAAAACCCTCTCTGAAAACAAATGTAGTTCAAGGCATTTATATAGGAAACAACGTCACATTTGTAAAACACCGGAATTACTTCATTCCATTTTAGTTTATACAAATTCTAAGAACATGTGAAAAGTCACTATAAGTGAGCAAAGTGAATGGTGCAATAAATTGAGTGCCACTTATTTACAATTATATACAGAATTATACACAGGGAAAGGAGGAACAATTTTGATTTGGCAGTCAGAGTTCTCAGTTAATGCTCCAAGGAGACAGATGGTTACTATGCCCGTTCCTGGAGATATCTTGACCAGTATTGTGCGTCGACGTTTCGACCCTAGTGTGCCCCGATTGGTGGTCACGGCGGGTCTTTATCAAGACAGAGGAGGGGGGACAAGGGGGTTCTTGACTCACAGGAGGCAAAATTGTCACACCCTGGTATGGAAAGCCGGAAGGTCAATCCGAGTCGGACAATCGAAAGGATTTCGCTGCTTAATCTCGGAGAGCCTAGCACCGTCTGACATAAATCACGGACGCTCGATGATATATGTTTTTACATTAGCTAGCTCGCAGTGCTACTAGAATCTCCTGTTATCAGAGAGATTAGTCTGTGCAACTTCAGAACATAATAATCTCAGACTCGTAGAAACAATATACTACTTTTCACCCAGTCACTCATGCTTGCTTGTTTTGCTCTAAGAGAGACACAGAAGAAACAGTCAAGCGTGTTTACAATAAGAATTTATTGTACCGGAGTTCTTCTTATGTAAAATAAGTGTGCTGCGACAATTGTAATACAGTAGCAGAGATATAGAACCAGCAGTACAGTGAAAAGAAAGAATTAGTATTGTTCTACCATTTTGCAATATTCATGAACCGATACATGAATATAGGATGCATTCATGAAAAAAATGCGTACTCCTAAGATGCCTGTCTAGATGTACCTAAGTGTTCCTAGCATGTGAGTAGGTGCGAAAGAGCCTAAGTCTAAGAGCCACGAATCCCACTAGATATTAGTCCAAACCCCATACCTGAATAGTGAAAGTTTGGGACTTTGTCCTGGACTTGTGCTGGACACCCCGCAAGGGATCGTCAGACCACTGTCAGCTGGAGCTGCAGCATCTCTGGTCAGTGTGTCGGCCTTAAACTCTCAGTTCCGTCCTTCTTTCTGATAGCAAGAGGTGCGGTATTTATACAGTCTATTTGCGTATGTTCCCCATTGTTTAGTATGAGGATGACATTAGGGATTAAACCTTGTTCGTCGATGGGATAGGTGAAGTGGACCTCCTGTAGAGTACTCATAAATTATTCATATGTGCTAAGGATGACGTCTTAGTTATATCGATTGGGAAAAACCCACCCTCGGCATGGAACGAGCTGAAAGGCTTAGTCCATAAAAGGCTACAATCCTTATAAGGCTTTATGTCTATACAAGGCAGTCTGGAGTTATGCCTTTATAAGGCTTTTTCCTATGAACTGACAAGGAGGCGATGTAGGGAAAGTGCACAATGTTCCCTAGATCTAAATAAGGGTACTGATATGAAATATAACATGACGATGCTAGACAGTACAGCAGAAGTAACAATAGCTTGCCAGAACCTGATGAAATTTCTGGTGACAACGGGCTTGAATGATTTTCTCACAGGGGAAACACCTGATACTAGGGTAAGTGTCCCACATAAATTATATGAAATAACACTCCAGATGGAGGGGGTCAAATGCAGGACAGTTAGAGGTCTCTTTTGGGAGAACCTGACATTTGATTATGACATTTTGTTAGCTGAGCAAGATTGGCCGCCAGCATTCGTCATGGATTGCCCAAGGGGAGAAACAGTATGTTTACCAGCATTCTCCGACCTTGTTTCCAAATATTTAAAATATACATATGCACGGAAGTGGTAGGTAGCTCAAGCCCAAGCATTATAGAAAAACCATGTTGGATGGGATGAAGATTCAACCCACCACATAATTCCATCAAAAAATACTCCATCTGCATAAAGACAGCTGGAAGCTAAACAATAAGTTAGGGAGATCTTAGATCAACTTGAATTTCAAGGGGTGATTGAAACTTGCACCTCTCAAATACCAGACAATTCCTATTGTTTAGTTTTAGGTTACAGACATTTAAACACTTGCACTAAGACATTTGCTGTTCAAAATGCACACAGTGCCGCAGTAATGAACAACATTGTGGGGAAAAAATACAAAACAATAGATATCTCAAATGTATTTTTTTGCCAAAATATAGCACCTTAGAGCAGATATTTCACAGTATTCTCAGCGCTAGGATCACAGCGGCAATTTTATCGACTCTGTATAAGAACAGTCCGGGGTTATTTTTAGCCAGAGTAACTGAATTATTTTAAAATTTGGATGGAGAGGCATTGATCCATGTAGATGATATTTATCTAACGGACGATAACCTGGAGGAAAACGTGAACAGAGTGAATACCATAATTTGGGGATTTGCCTCTGAGGGTTACAAATTCAAATTTAAAAAATGAAAAATAGCCCACCTTAGTGTCCTTTTTCTAGGATATGAGCTTTCAAGTGAAGGGAAAAGTCTAGCAGAAAACTTTTACAAAAGTGTGTGCTGCTCCAACCTCCAAAGTCATAAAATTTTTTACAATTAATCCTGGGATTCCTGAATTTTGGCAGAACATACATTTGGAATTATGCAGAAAGAGTAAAACCTTTCTACGGTTTAATAAAATCTGACTTTTCAGTTAGACAGTGGACACAGGAACACACAGATACTCTTTGTTCCTTACAAGCTGACATGATAGTTTCAAAACACTTACAGACACACATAAACGTACACAACCTAGTGTTCCGTGTAGTTGCGGGTCAATCTGGGTACACCTATCTAACATATAATGAAGGAGAAACAGTACCAATAGCATATCAATCACATTTGTACACAAATGCTGAAATGCGTCTTGCATCAACTGAAAAAATGATAACAGCAGTAGAGACTGCTATAGTTAGAAAAAGAGACTTGGCTCAAGGGAAACATGTAATGGTTGTTATCCCAGTTCAAACCATAGAGGCTGAGACAAAGTCAAGCATTCCTAATGCTAAAGCCTTACATCCAAGATGGATACAATGGGCTAATTCCCTCACTGCAACAGATGTAGAATAAGGGTACAACCCAAATTCTACATCTGTTGCAGCTAAAAACACAAGCATTCATGAAATACGAATAAGAATATCCTCTACCGAATGAAATAATGCCTCTGGATCAGTATGAATACATTATTTACACTGATGGTTCTGCTCAACCGACAATAGGGATGAAACAGCAATACAACACCACATGTGCAATCGTTAAAGGACGTATGCAGGATGGAAAGTTTCATCCGCACTGCACAAACCACAGTCTCTTGGAGACTGCACGGCACACCTGGCTGAATTAAAAGCACTAATACTGGCTCTGGGATGTATGACGTTAGAACGCGCGCGTTACCACGACCTACTTTTACAACGCGGTCGTAACAACGAAAGTTGTTACCACGCATTGCGCTGGGGGGCGCAAAATTAAATAATTTAATTTACTATTCCAACACCAGTCCCCGTGGATAGTAGGGAAGGTGTTGGGATAGTAAATTAAATCATTTCCTATCCTTGAGCGCCCCCCAGCGCAATGCGTGGTAACAACTTTCGTTGTTACGACCGCGTTGTAATGGTAGGTCGTGGTAACGCGCACGTTGTAAGCGTTGCATACCCTGGCTCTGGTAAATAAATATGGACCGAGAATTCCCCACACTAATCGTGTGTGATTCCTTTTACTGTGTACAGTTATACCATGAGTATTTATATCACTGGGGACAGAAGTGGTTTAAAGATGCAAAAAATGGTACAATTTAGCATAAAACGCTATGGGAACTGGTAGTGGAGTAGAAAAACAAACTACCAAGGGCTCATGTGATTCACACACAGAGTCATCAATGTGATGGCATTCACATTGAAGGGAATTCATTGGCCGATGCCTCAAAGGGGGCTGTACGTACAGCTTTCGTAGCTGCAATCACTCGTTCAAAAATCGGAATAGACTGTGAGATAATAGTTGCAATTATTGCCACACACAATAACTCAGCAGTACCAAAATGATTTCCACTCAAGTACTCCTGCAAGTTAGATGCATTTGCTCAAATTCCTGAAGTGGGGGATAGACTAATACTAAATATGGATCATAGGTTAGGATTAATCCCTGCAGCACACAAGGGTACAGGTTCTGCAAATGCAGGAGTTTCAGCAACTGTTTCTCTATCGAAACAGCGCTACTGGTGGCCGGGACTGAGAAAGCAGACTAAGAACTATGTCTTGAAATGCGACATCTTACAGCAGATGAAATACTCCACAGTAACACGTTCAGTGCAGACACCATTACTAATATCAGACAAACCACTCACATGTGTTTATTTGGACCACTGTGGCGCCTTACAATCTGAAGAGGCTTACAAGTATATCATGGTTGCAGTGGATTCCGACTCTAGGTTCCTATGGGTGTGGCCCCAGTGCTCGGCTGACACTCGAACTGTTATAAAAGATTTGCGAGTCTTTATAGGGACATACGCAATCGGCACACTACATTCTGACCATGGCCCTGTGTTTAGCTCTAGGGCTTACAAGGAAGCCATGGGAACTCTGGGTGTAGCATTGCGGTACTCCTCTTAGTACCGTCCCCAGCGAAATTCAGTCGTGGAGAAGACAAACCGGGACTTAAATCAATCTTTAAAAGATAGAGTATTAGGCTCTGGTGGAAATTAGGTAAAACATCTGTATGGAATTCAAAGGGCATTAAATAATCAGCCAAGGAGCTCTCTAGGGGTTGTCACTCCTTACGTGGTCCTATTTGGGACGAGAATGTTGGTACCTGGTCTTGATTGTGAGGGCACATTGGTGGATGAAAAACCTTTTGACATCCATGAACGTTTGGCTGTTTTACAGGACCTGAACAAAATCAGGGCACTACAGACTAATGTCCAGATGAAAAGGACCGCCACTGGTAAAGTAAAAAGTGTCATGGCAAGACCTGTCTGGATCCCTAAAATCGGGGATCTGGTCATGTAAAAAATAGCAGACAAAAAAGAATTTGGGCCGTTTTCCAGAAAGCCTGTACCTGTCCTGGCAGTTGAAGGAACAAGAACAGTACTTCATCCACCGCTTGCCGGTAAAAAGGAGAAAAAATGTGGCTCAATTGACCTAATCAAACCACACTATGTGGCCGATACTGAGTAGTAGGCCGCCTGGACTCCGGAGTAACAGACACCCTCCTCACATAACTATACAAGAAGTTCAAACAGAAAGACTCATCACATTTGAAAGACTAAGCAGCATTGGAACTCATTCCTCTTGACACTGAAGTTCAAAATGAGAACTCCACTGAAAGACAAATTTCAATTCGACCAAACACGGATATCTACGTCAACATGCCCCAACAAGAGCAAGCTACGGTTTCTACAAGACCTGCGGAATTACAAAAAATTGATCAAACTGCATCTGGCTATTTCATTGGCTTTGACACTTTTTCATTAGATCCAAGTGAACCTGAAACAACGCCAGCCCAAAAAACTCATCTACAGCGATTTAAAGATTTCTTGTACTTTCTTAAAAAGACATACCTGGTATCACCTTGGGTGGAACTTTGGGTATCTACCGGAATACTTTTCTTTCTTTTCTGGATAGGCCTACTAACAGTTTTTAGTATGCTTATTAATGGAACTTATCTTCTAGAAAGCTCTGCGGCTCAAAAATTTAATATCATTCTGAAACCGCATCTATCATCACATCGTAAAAGGAGAGACTTATCATCAGTGAACATCGCAGCAGTTCCTATACCTGATGGTATAGTATGGAACAAGGTTGATTACAATATATTTGGCCCGACCGAACTTTTAAAAATACCGCATTTATTTAAAATATCACTGAGTGATATCATTACCTCAAGTACATTTTCCGATGATTAAGATTATGAAACTATAAATAAATTGCTGTCTGATTTAGAAAAATCTGCTGCATTTTCTAATGAGGAAATGTTAGACGGCACATCAGACTTTGAAACAATATATTGCTATCAACATTTGGTCACCACTTTCTGCATAAATCTGCTATCCCAGAAATGTTTTCACATAGCCCCAATGGGAACATTGCCCGACACTACCAAAAAGAAGTTCAAAAACGTTTGCACCGAAATGTTGATATTTTTCAGGGTTAAATACATCACACCCAGCCTCATATTATTATAAGGTTGTACCAACACCAGCACAGAAAAATATGTTGACAAATACCAAACAGATTTGTTCTACTTCCTTTATATCCCAGTTGTCTGAAAAAGGTTTTGACTTATGGAATGACACCATACACCTAATAGCTGTCTGGGGTACTAGAGACTGGCAGGTCCAGGGAACAGAGTCACTATTTAGAGCATGCCTTATTCCTTGACAAATAACGTTTTTGAATGAAACAGTGCAACAAACGACCCGTCTTGGATAAGCCAGGAATAAAGATTTGAATACACCTCGGATGCTCACACCATCACATACTAAGGGTAACATCACAAGAAGAGGTTACACTAGATAACATTATACAATGCGATAGATCAGACCCTGAATGGAAGGGATGGTTGATTTGGCCCATAGACACTAATACCTATGAAGAAAGATTCTTGGGTAAAACTAAAGCATTTAGTATCAATAGGCCAGATCCACGCTATGTACAGAGACAACACACAGGAGTAGTGACATCATACAGTGTTGGGAAGTTATGCCTCAATTGTCTAAAGACCTCAACACTCACACAGGTGAAACAACACTTATCACTACTTACAGAGGATTTAGACCTACAGGATTTTTTATTAGGTTCTAGGAAACCATGTCACAAACCTTTCTATTATGCTGTCTATAATGAGATTTGGAAAATAGCACAACAGGAGGCCGCGGAAAGATTACGAGAAATAGATTGTATTAATCTATTCAATTCAATAATCTAGAGAAGGCTCTAGAAGTGGTGCATAATAGGTTAACAACACTAACTTCCAGGATATATTCACTAGGCAACAATGTATCATCTGTTATTAATGTACTAGAACAAGATTAGTCCATATTACAACACGGGCAATTGCAATTGAGTTCTAATATTTTATTAAGCTGGACGCTGCAATCTTGCGCGCATGCTATGTGCCATGGCATTTCATAAACAGCACGTCTCTATTTTCCCCGTGCAATCTGACAGAAAAACAGATTGAAATGGCACAAAGGGGAATAAAATATACAATGCTGCGCATTGAAAAACTGGATAAATTAGCCTTCACAGTGGCAGAATCACTGTCCACAGAATGGTTAATCCATGGCCACATGACTCTTCCGGTCACAACCTTTCAATTTCAATATTGCCTAGAGCAAATGCAGGCAGGCAGGTATGAAGAAATGGGTAGAGAATTCATCAAAGGGATCTTGGGAATTACCGTACAGATTTCAATGCCGGAGTGGGGAAAAAGAAGTGTTTCTAAGCTGTACTATCTGCCAGAATACTTTAAGTGGATCACTTATATGCCAGGATATCATGCTTCATGGGGACTGTAAAGGTTCAGTAGCAAACCTGTCCTGTCACTTAAAAGGTACCCCAGCTGCCGTGATCACCCCAGTGTTCAGACTACTCTCCAACTAGTTGGTAGCCAAAGGCCAACATACCCGGTGGGGGTGATCAGAGTTCATCTAACACCAATTCTACAGTGTATGTTGTCTAAATGCGCAGATCCTGTATACTTTCTATAGGTACTACACGACAGGGGAGGTAGCTCCTGCACCAATGAGATGTGCAAGCACAAAGGCGCTGCATATACAAACTGCCCGGAGGGAATGGGCTATGAGTTGTGGGAAAGGAACGGGGTAGATGCTCCAAACATGCAAGTGCATATGAAAGGCCGGTTGGGCTGGGTAAGTCAGTCACAAACATGGAGGCAATGTCAGGAATACCCCCATTCCCTTATAGATTATCCCTATAGAACTGCAACATTCTAGCAGTCCAATAAACGAAGCTGGAATCGGGACACCAAGCTCTTTTGATGCCACTGTGCGTGGTGCTTCACGCTTTATGCTACTGGCCCTGCACCTGCACTTGTAGGTCAGTGTCTGCACTGTGCTTGGTGCTCCCTGCTCCACTACTATAGGTCCTGGCAGCACAGTGCACTCACACCGCTAGGCATCCCCAGGAGGCATGCACTGCAAGAACCTATGAACTCAGGCAAGGCCTGCTGAGTGCAGCCCCAGCAAGTAGGTCCTGAGAGTAATACCTACACCCTGGCAGTCTGAGGGTAGGAGGGTGGGAGGTTTTGGAGGGAAAGCTATACAACGAGACAAAGCGCCAACCTGGTGGTGTACTTGAGAATGTGTGTGTGGGGGAGGGGCATCTCGGATTTCTATAGGCAGCCAGGTACTACATGTGTATATGGTTCTGTCCAGCCCATTTAAAATGCTGCCTACCCCTTCTATAGTCCAGAGTCTCAGAGTGGTGCAGTAAGTGCACAGCCAGTTTGCCATAGCAGGGTGTGCAGTGATTAGCAGGTCGCACCTACAGCACGAGCTAAGTTTCAGAGCATTGATGGGGGCTATACTAACTATGCTTCTATTACCAGACTCTGGGGTGCACATTTACACTATTTACCTTCATAATTTGCTATGGATTTTATGTGGTAATAAAGCCCGGCGGGATGTGCATTATGCATTGGAGAATTAATAGTGATTACGGCACAGACTGGCGTTAAAGCCCAAAATCTACATTCTTGCTACACTTGAATGAATGAGCAGTTTAGTCCTTCAGCCGTGGTGCTGCTCAATGCAAGTCTTGTCATTCATTCATTCGTTCATTCAATAATGATGGGGAGACCTGGCACCCAAAACGCCTCTTCTTGGCTACATTTTGAAGTTTTAAACACTACACATGAAATTTGTGCGCATTGAAAACTCAGTGCTCCTTGACGTAGCGAAAGCACTTCCGCGTAGGAGAGCACAAAAGACACTAAGAGAATGAACTTAAAACCAGAGCTGAGTATTCATTTGAGAACGAAAACAATTGTAGGATAGATGGAAATACTGCACAGGAAGGTGCGAGGGAGGGACACTGAAGGAGAGTAGGCAACGGTGCATACACGACACGTGTATAGCTGCTAGAAAAATCTCTGCAAAGGGGATTTCTGTGGCAAAGAGCAACATTTAAGCTGCTCAATCACTCAATAGCCAGCTTTTACCAACTGCCTCTCTCAAGCTTTAATGTATGTTCACCGGCAATGCTCACAAAAATTAAAACAAAAGGAAGCTGTCAAACATAGCCAACTTCACCTTCAACCTGTAACTCTCACCAACTCGCAGTCACAGTTTTCCTCATCTCTATACTCCTGGAACATTAGTTGCCTTCAACACAATGGCCTCAATAGAGACTCGAAACTTTGAGGCAGATTTACAAGCCCCTTGCGCCGCCGGTGCATCATGTTGCGTGACGCACCGGTGGCACAACCTGCTAAGTGATATTTACAAGAACAGGTAAAGTCACCCTGCATGACTTAGTTTGTGCTTGTAAATATCACCCCTCTTCACGCAACACTTTGCGTGCTAGGGGCATGATATGTGTTTTGCTGTGGGTGTTCCCATGCAACACCCATGTCCACTGATGCATTTCCAGAATTACGAGAAATCGTAAATCTGGAAATGCGCCAGAATGCGTAGCGAGGTGCAACGAGGAGGAAAGTTTTCATTTCTCCTCATTTTTTTTCTCTATTAATATCTGCTGCATTCTACAGCACACATTGGAAGAGGAAATCACCTCAATTGTTGTTTTTGTATAGGAAGGTGCCCCTTCCTGCACAAAAACATTCTCCTCACGACACAGGCATCCGTGCACCACGGTGCAAGGGTGCCTGCGCCGGAGCATGGCAGCAGTTTGTGCATCAGCCAGGGGGAAGCACAGAGATGCAACATATTGTTGCAAATATGTTGCATCCCTGTGCTTCTAAACTCAAACAGCGCGGCGCAGCAAAATGAATTGCGGCACGAGCCCCATTAGTTTCTTGTAGATCTGCCCCTTTATTTTTAGACATGACCTCCTTGCCTTCCAGGAAACATGGGCCACTCAATACTGCCCCTTAGTAGGATACATCGAATACTGGAAACCAGCTGTAAGGCATTACAATTATGAATGACCTAAGGGGGCTTGTCCATTTATATTTCTTGCAGCTTAAAAGGCCCAATTGAGCTATTAGACCTCGATGAGGACTGGCTGCTTGGAATTAAAATTAATTAATGGAGACAACAGCGTCCTCTGCTGCTTCTCAATGTTTACATTAATCCGAGTGCACAAACAAAAACGTCTCACTTAAATCGACTGCTCACAGTTCTGTGTGACCTGGCTAGGGATTTTCCTCACACAAATTGTTTGCTAACCGGGGACTTGAACACCAACTTTTTTCAGGGAAACCCAGCTGACTAGGGAAGTCTCCTATCATTCGCTCCGCCGGTATTGAAGGATCAGGTCGAACCCAAACTCCAACTGCATTGTGGTTTAGGGGAACACTGTGTGTTGCAACTTTACAGTGCCGGTTTCATTGAAATGAATGGCAGATTTTCACAGGATATTCCATCGAATTGGGCATGGACAAATGGTTGAAAGCATTCTTACTTAGACTACACCATTTGTCATTTAGACCGGTTTCCAAACTTAGAAAATTACAGTATTATAGCACGATCCAAGGGTGATCACCACCCACAAGTTGATGCTGTTACCCTAAACTTAGTCCATCGAGATCCTGCTACAGTTACACACAGGGGAGTTCATTCTGAAAACTTAAAACGTTTAAGATGGAACAAAGACATCAGTACAAACATTATGAATGATTGCCTGCTACTTACTGCCGTTTTT
Organism: Lissotriton vulgaris; assembly: GCF_964263255.1. NCBI lineage: Eukaryota > Metazoa > Chordata > Amphibia > Caudata > Salamandridae > Lissotriton > Lissotriton vulgaris. The sequence goes on along the minus strand of NC_141693.1, from coordinate 1,634,104,277 downwards.
TTCCTGCTGAAAGCCTCTTCTATAGCTGATTGGACAAGCCTTTGTTCACAACTTTTAAGTCAATTTCCATCACCATCGCATTCCTATACCGACTCCTGTAGTATACAGACTCCCACTTCAAATCAAACTATGGCATTAAAGAAGACCAGAAACACCACCCTCAGGGCAGCCAGGAAGCATCCTGACTCTGAAGAACTACTGAACAAGTATAAAATCGCTCAAAAAATATATAGATGGGCATACCAAAAGGATAAACAACACCATATTGAACAATTTTGGTGTACGCTCTTCTGGGAAAGTAAAAAACGGAACTCAAGAAAATTCTGGGCGCTAGTGAACAAAATCAAAGTGCATTTTTATGCCTACACCTTAGCGGTCGCTCACAACGCCGGTCATTCTTGGCAGGACTTTAATTTGGTGTGGAACCGTACGGCACAAACATATCAAAGCGCTGGGGCTATGTCCGCATCCCTAAAAAACACTATCACAGACTAAGGTTTAGTTGACACATGGAGACATTTGCACCTGGACTCCAAGGAATATTCTTTTTTTTCTCATACACACAGATCATACTCTTGTATTGATTATTTCGTTAACTCTCTCCCTCTATTACATGCACTAAGTGGTGCGGAGATATCTGATGTCTGCTTATCTGATCATGTGCATGTTTTGATATCTTTACAACCTCCCATCCCTCATACAGAGACTTTACCTAGATGGAAATTGACCCATCAGGTCCTCCTGGATCCTGTTGATGTGGCGGATGTTCGATTGAGGCCTTCTTTGACGCTAACAACCTCACTGATCCCTCTGAGGCTACCCGAATTGACGGTTTTAAGGCCACTGTCCATGGTGTTATTTCGTCTATGTCTATTGCCAGAACCTGTGTGTTTTGCTTACTGGAGACATCCCTTTCTAAGGATATTAAAACTCTAGAACGAAAAGATCACTTACTACCATCCCTCTTCAATAAACGGCTAATTGCTGAGCTATGGGGTCAACTGCGTTTACATCGCACTAAATAGGCAGAGAGACTCTTTCTTGCCCTTAAATTGAAATTCTACACAGGTGGGATAAGGTTGGGGCATGCTTTTATTTATTTATTTATTTTATTTATTTATGCGATTTTATATAGTGCGAACTTTACCCGAAGGTGTCAGAGCGCTTTACATAGGACCTAGTTTCAACCATAAGGACTGATGGTTACAATCGGAAAAACAGATTTGCAAATTTTTTGACTTACATAAGAACCAGTTGAAAACATACGGACTTAGGATTACATGCGTTATAAAAAAAGGTACAAACAGAAAAAAATTGCAAATGTACAAGAGATAGAGTCACACAAGGAGGAGATACAAATGGATAAACTCTAGGCATATACTAGTGATGTCTCTATCTACTTAGGGAGGGGATACACATGGATATACTCTAAGAGTCACAGAGGAATGGTAGAGAGCACAGCGGACTCTTGCATAAACTAGTGATTAGAGTTATCTCTATATACATAGGGAAGGGGTAAGACTGGATATACTCTAAAAGTCACATAGGAATGGAAGAGAGCAAAGCGGACTACTGCATGTCCTAGTGATTAGAGTTATCTCTATATACATAGGGAAGGGATGCACATGGAAATACTCTAAAAGTCACCTTGGCGCAGACACCTTTGAGCTCGGGCTGCGAGAGCACATATTGCCAAACTTAAACATCCTGACAGTACATGGGCTATTTCTGAGGCTGATAAAAGTTTGACAATATCGAGTTTTTATGGCAAACTTTATGCAGACGCACCCTGCTCTCTCGAGGCACTCACCTACTTTTTGGACTCTTGCCCTTGAGATTCTATCAACTCACACCATGTGAAATTGATGGAAGACCCCATCACACATGAAGAAATTGCCCTGAAACGACTTCCAATGGGAAAGACTCCGGCCCTGATGGCGTTCCAGTAACCTTCTATCGGGTCTTTTATCCGCACCTTGGGGACCATTTGCTACATCTTTTCAACAGTTTCATGGATGTCTCAGGCCTTACTCCAACAATGTCTGAAGCAGAAATAGTTCTTGTCCCAAAATCAGGAAAGGATCATTCCTTGCCTACCTCATATCACCCCATTGCACTTTTAAACACTGATGCCAAGATCTATACAAAAATCCTGGTGAATTGACTGGAGCTTCATCTTCCGGGTCTCATTGATCCTGACCAGGTAGGGTTCATCCATCATCGCCAAGGGGCAGACAACATTTGCCCAATAGCTCATTGTGTAGAAAAAGTACGAGATAGGGATATCCCAGCTTGCTTGGTGTCCTTTGACTCTGAGAAAGCCTTTGATCAGGCGGATTGGCGATTCCTTAAAGAGGTCCTATGGAAAGTGGGGTAGGGCCCTGTGATGATTTATAGATTGATGGCGCCATACGTGTGACCTACTACTTGCATTCGCCCTAATGGACGTCTCACTGCTCCCACTCCAATCTGCCGCTGCACCCGGCAGGGTTGCCCACTATCCCCCTTATTGTTTGCCTTGGTAGTGGAACCCCTGGCCATTGCCATTTGACGCTATCTGTCAATTCAGGGTATTCCTATCAGGGGCTATGAACAAAAAATCTCTCTCTTTTCAGATTACCTCCTCCTCTCTATCTACTTCTATCCCAGTGGTAGCTACGCTCCTGCTGTCATTTGAAGATGCGTCAGGATTTAGGATTAAACTTGCTAAATCTCACGCCCTTAATCTCACACCTATGGCCTCAGAGGTCCAGGATTTGCAAGACCTGATCCAATTGCAGTGGTCTGACAAAGCAATACGATATCTGGGCCTAGAATTGACTCCTTTGCTTTCATCCCGGACTTCAACCAACTGACCTAGATATAGAGGTGCCATTCTGGAGGAACTGCACAGATGGAGAGGCCTTCCACTTGCATGGTTAGGACGTATCAACACCATTAAAATGTTGCTTCTCCCCAAGATCTTATATCTATTCCAATCCATGCCCAATCCCATACCGCACTCTGATATCCTGACTCTTTAACGTGATTTTACCAAGTTTAAATGGGGGAATACTCGGCCACACTTCCTTAAAAAGTTTCTGGTGCTGCTGCGAGCCCGAGGCAGACTTGCTTGTCCTAACCTTCTGGAGTATTACTGGGCCTGTCATCTTCAGTGATTCTAGGACTAAACAACTACTGCCTGAACCACAACTCCCTAAACCACAAAAGCTGAACATCGAAAAATGCTTAACAACGACTTATTTTACAACGACTTCCTTAACCACCAAAATACTTTAAATTGCCCATTACTAATTGACGCCAGTATGTTCTTTTAAATAAACATGATCAAGCTGTGCCCTTCAGCGAGCACAATCAAGCAGAGATGAAAGGCTGTGCTTAATCTGCTTAAGCACCTAACAAGTCACAAACACCTTAAAGTGTGCCCCTATGCTCAAGCAAAATCAAGGACAGTAGACTCGTTAAGGCTGATTGAAATTTAGCATGTGCTTTATTTTTAAAAACAATAAAGGTATTAATAGATGATTATTTTATATACATGTTTTTGTGAAGATTCCTTAACCTCATAGATGCTCGTAAACATCCCTCCCCAGTGCTGCGCTGTCCATTGGAACTAGTGCTGAATGGACGTCAAATGGTCGTGCGCAGCACTGGGGAGGTAGTGCTGCCGTCGGCCAATGCACCGAGGCAGCACTTAAGGGGTTAAATTAACATATTTTCCCAAGGAAAGACATACTTTTAAACTTCACACAAACTTGAAAAGTCAATAATTCACACATAGTCACAATATTAAACTTCCATCATCTATTTTTACACAGCTGACAGCAATGTTCACTTAAATGCCGGGGCAACACTAACTGAAATAAGAAAATTAAAGCACTTTTTCAATCGATGACGTTAATCACGTTCACACATAAATAAACATTATTTTAAAAAAGGTTTGCAGAAATATTTTCATTCTCAAAATAATTCAACAACAATAAAGCTTATAAAAAACGCACAACCACCATTTTTAGGTCTCAACCTGCCAATGCGCAAGTGCATTGCAGCTCGAGAGATATAGAGGTGGATCAGGAAATCTGATCAAGGGGCTTTGGCAGGCGAATTACACACAGTGCATGTGCCCATTCACGCGCGTACCATTTGCTCCCCGAGCCGCCTCGCATCCACGCGCTTGCCATTTGCACCCCAGCCACGTCACACACACCCTTTGTCTGAGCCTCAAGGCATTAGACTTCAAAGGCTACCGCTCCCCTGGCCCCCGTGTGCATATCGCGCACCACCATTTGTCAATGTCTAGCCCTAGGCATCAGTCTTCAAAGGCTGCAGCTCCTCCGCCTTCTCCACCCCCCCCCCCCCCCCCCACAGCAATGGCGAGAGTTTTTTATTTTATTTAGACCACTGGCGAATACGCCATGACTGCACAGACTTGCACGCAGAAGACAGCATTATACTGGCCTGGGTTCTCATCAAGAATTTTACCAGAAAAGTCCCAGCAATGGCTCAGTTTTTCACCGTACTCGTCTCCTCTGTGCACATCGGATGCATTATTTCACCGTACTCGACCCCTTCAGAATACATCAACCCATTATTTCACCAACCTCTTCCCCTTCAGCACTCGCAGAACATTGTTTTTCACCATCCAGTACATTACAGATGGGACACACTATTTCACGTCCCTTCAGCACCCTCTCAAACCCTCACAGACCCTCACACACCCTCTCATACCCTCTCACACCCTCACTCACCCTCACAAACCCTCACCCCCCTCACACACCCTCACTTACCCACACACCCTCACTCACCCTCACACCCTCACCCTCACAACCCTCACACCCTCACACACCCCACCCTAACCCTCAAACCCCTTCAACATCACACCCCCTCATCCTCACATACCCTCACACCCTCACACCCCCACACACCCTCACACCCCCACACACCCTCACACACGCCCTCACCCTTACCCTCACACCTGCTCACCCTTACCCTCACCCTCACACACCCTCACTCACCCTCTCTCACCCTCAAAAACACTCTCACCCCCTCTCACCCTCACACCCCCTCTCACCCTCACACCCCCCACCCTCACACACTCTCTCAGCCCCTCACCCCCTCACCCACCCTCTCACCCTCACACCCTCACACCCCCACACACCCTCACACCCCCACACACCCTCACACACGCCCTCAACCTTACCCTCACACCTGCTCACCCTAACCCTCACCCTCACACACCCTCACTCACCCTCTCTCACCCTCAAAAACACTCTTACCCCCTCTCACCCTCACACCCCCTCTCACCCTCACACCCCCTCTCACCCTCACACCCCCCTCACCCTCACACACTCTCTCAGCCCCTCACCCCCTCACCCACCCTCTCACCCTCACTTACCCCCTCACCCTCACACCCCCTCACCCTCACACCCCATCATCCTCACCCTCACACCCCTCACCCTCACATCCCCTCACCCTCCCTCACACACTCACACCCCCTCACCCTCACACCCCATCACCCTCACACCCCCACACCCTCACACCCACACACCCTCACACCCCCACACACCCTCCACACACCCACACACCCTCACAGACCCTCACACACCCTCACACCCCCACACACCCTCACACACACCCTCACCCTTACCCTCACACCTGCTCACCCTTACCCAGACACTCACACACCCTCACTCACCCTCACTCACCCTCTCACCCTCAAAAACACTCTCACCCCCTCTCACCCGCACACCCCCTCTCACCCTCACACCCCCTCTCACCCTCACACCCCCCTCACCCTCACACACCCTCTCACCCCCTCACCCCCTCACCCACCCTCTCACCCTCACTTACCCCCTCACCCTCACACACCCTCTCACCCTCACACACCCTCTCACACTCACACACCCTCTCACCCTCGCACAACCTCTCACCCCCTCACCCTCACACCCCCTCACCCTCACACCCCATCATCCTCACCCTCACACCCCCTCACCCTCACATCCCCTCACCCTCCCTCACACACTCACACTCACACCCCCTCACCCTCACACCCCATCACCCTCACACCCCCACACCCTCACACCCACACCCCCTCACACCCCCACACACCCTCCACACACCCACACACCCTCACACCCCCTCACACCCTCACACCCCCACACCCTTGCACCCCTCACCCTCACACACCCCCTCACCTTCACCCACCCTTACCCCCTCACAGACCCTCACACACCCTCACCCCTCACACCCCACACACTATCACTCTCATGCCCCCTCACCTCCTCACCCTCACACCCCTCACACCCCATCTCACCCTCACACCCCTTCACCCCCTCATCCTCACACCCCATCTCACCCTCACACCCCTTCACCCTCACATCCCTTCACCCTCCCTCACCCCCTCATACCCCCTCACCCCTCACCCTCACACCCCCTCACCCTCACACACCCCCTCACCCCCACTCACCCTCTCAACCACCCACCCTCTCACCCTCACCCACCCTTTCACCCTCACCCATCCTTTCACCCTCACCCTCACACACACCCTCACCCCCACATCCCCTCACCCTCACAGCCCCTCAACCCTCCCTCACACCCCTTTACCCTCACACCCCCTCACCCTCACACCCCCTCACCCTCACACACACCCTCACACACCCCCTCACCCTCACACACCCTCACACTCACCCTCATACACCCTCTTACCCTCACACCCTCTCACCCTCACACACACCCTCACCCTCACACACCCTCCAACCCACCCTCCCTCTCCCTCACACACCCTCCCTCTCCCTCACACGCCCTCACCCTCACCCACTCATACCCCCTCACCCACTCACACCCCCTCACCCTCACACACCCTCACTCACACACCCGCACCCCCACACACCCTCACCCTCACACACACCCTCACTCTCACACACCCTCACCCTCACCCTCACACACTCTCACACATCCTTACCCTCTCACACACCCTCACCCTCTCAAACACGCTCACCCACACCCTCACCCTCTCACACACCTTCACCACTCTAGCACCCTCACTCTACCGCCCTCACTCTACCACTCTACCGCCCTCACTCTACTGCCCTCACTCTACCACTCTACCGCCCTCACTCTACCACTCTACCACCCTCATTCTACCACTCTACCACTCTGCCACCCTCACTCTACTCATCTACTGCCCTCACTCTAACACTCTACTGCCCCCACTCTACCACTCTACCGCCCTCACTCACTCTACCGCCCTCACTCACTCTACCGCCCTCACTCACTCTACCGCCCTCACTCCCTCTATCGTCCTCACTCACTCTATTGCCCTCACTCACTCTATCGCCCTCACTCTATCTATTGCCCTCCCTCACTCTATCTATCTATCTATCGCCCTCCCTCACTCTATCTATCGCCCTCCCTCTATATCGATAGCCCTCCTTCTATCTATCTATCTCCCTCCCTCCCTCTATCCATCACCCTCCCTCTATCTATCGCCCTCCCTCTATCTATCACCCTCCCTCTATCTATCGCCCTCCTTCTATCTATTGCCCTCACTCTATCGCCCTCCCTCCCTCTATCTATCGCCCTCCCTCTCTTCCACCCACCTCCTTCTCTAACTTCCTGTTCTCTTCTCTTCTCCTGTGCTGTTCTGCTGTTCTCTTCCACCGCCTCCTTCTTTAACTCCCTGTTCTCTTTTGTTGATCTGCTGCTCTCTTCCACGCCGCCTTCTTCTTTAACTCCCTGTTCTCTTCTCCTGTACTAATCTGCTGCTATCTTCCACCGCCTCCTTCTTTAACTTCATGGTCTCTTCTCCTGTGCTGATCTGGTTCTCTCATCCACCCCACCTCCTTCCTTAACTCCCTGGTCTCTTCTCTTCTCCTGTGCTGAACTGCTGTTCTCTTCCACAGCCTCTTTCTTTAACTCCCTGTTATCTTCTCCTGTGCTGATCTGCTGCGCTCGTCCACCCCAACTCCTTCTTTAACTCCCTGCTCGCTTCTCTTCTCCTGTGCTGATCTGCTGTTCCCTTTCACCCCGCCTCCTTCTCTAACTCCCGGTTCTCTTCTCCTGTGCTAATATGTTGTTCTCTTACACCCGCTTCCTTCCTTAACTCCCTGTTCTCTTCTCCTGTGCTGAACTGCTGTTCTCTTCCACCCCCCTCCTTCTTTAACTCCCTGTTCAGTTCTCCGGTGCTGATCTGCTGCTCTCTTCCACCCGCCCCTTCTCTAACTCCCTGTTATCTTCTCCTGTGTTGATCTGCTTCTCCCCTCCACCCCAACGCCTTCTTTAACTCCCTGTTTGCTTCTCTTCTCCTGTGCTGATCTGCTGTTCTCGTTCACCCCGCCTCCTTCTCTAACTCCCTGTTCTCTTCTCCTGTGCTAATATGTTGTTCTCTTCCACCCGCTTCCTTCCTTAACTCCCTGTTCTCTTCTCCTGTGCTGAACTGCTGCTCTCTTCCACCACACCTCCTTCTTTATATCTATGTTCTCTTCGCCTGTGTTGATCTGCTGCTCTCTTACTCTGCTTTTACTCTTATCTCTGTCTCCTTCTCTAACTCCCTGTTCTCTTCTCTTCTCCTGTGCTGATCTGCTGCTCTCTTCCAACGCACCACCTTCTTTACCTCCCTGGTCTCTTCTCTTCTCCTGTGCTGAACTGCTGCTCTCTTCCACCTGCCTCCTTCTTTAACTCCCTGTTCTGTTCTCCCATGCTGATCTGCTGCACTCTTCCACCCCGCCTCCTTCTCCAACTCCCTGTTCTGTTCTCCCATGCTGATCTGCTGCACTCTTCCACCCCGCCTCCTTCTCCAACTCCCTGTTCTCTTCTCCTGTGCTGATCTGCTGTTCCCTTCCACCGCCTCCTTCTCTAACTCCCTGTTCTCTTCTCCTGTGCTGATCTGCTGCTCTCTTCCACCCGCCTCCTTCTTTAACTCCGTTCTCTTCTGCTGTGCTGATCTGCTGCTCTCTTCCACATACATCCTTCTGTAACCGTACACACACATACATACAACCACGCACATACACACATACAACCACACACAACCACACAAACACACACAAACACACAACCACACACACACAACCACACACACAACCCTATACACAAACATCACCCCACACACAAACACACATCACCCCACACATCACCCCACACATCACCCCACATATCACCCCACGCACAACCCCATGCACAACCACACACACAACCACACACTCAACCACGCACTCAACCACACACTCACCCACACACTCAACCACACACACACCCACACACACAACCATACCGAACCACACACACAGCCACACATACACCCACACACACAACCACACACACACCCAACCACACACACATGCAACAACACACACACAACCACACACACATACACACACAACCACACACAACCACACACAACCACACACATCTATCTATCGCCCTCACTCACTCTATCTATATAACTATCGCCCTGACTCTATCTATCTATCACCCTCACTCTATCTATCGCCCTCACTCTATTTATCGCCCTCACTCAATCTATCGCCCTCACTCTATCTATCACGCTCAATCTTATCTATTGCCCTCACTCTTATCTATCGCCCTCACTCTATCTATCGCCCTCTCTCTATCTATCGCCCTCACTCTATCTATCGCCCTCACTCTATCTATCGCCCTCACTCTAGCTATCTATCACCCTCACTCTATCTATCTATCGCCCTCACTCTATCTATCTATCGCCCTCACTCTAGCTCTCTTCAACCCCACCTCCTTCTTTATATCCATGTTCTCTTCTCCTGTGCTGATCTGCTGCTCTCCTCCACCCACCTCCTTATTTAACTCCCTGTTCTCTTCTCTCATGCTGATCTGCTGGTCTCTTCCACCCCACCTCCTTCTCTACCTCCCTGTTCTCTTCTCCTGTGCTGTTCTGCTGCTCTCTTCCACCCCACCTCCTTATCTAACTCCCTGTTCTATTCTCTTTTCCTGTGCTGATCTGCTGCTCTCTTCCACCCCACCTCCTTCTTTAACTCCCTGTTCTCTTCTGCTGTGCTGATCTGTTCCTCTCTTCCATCCACCTCCTTCTCTAACTCCCTGTTCTCTTCTCTTCTCTCGTGCTGATATGCTGCTCTCTTCCAACGTGCCTCCTTCTCTAACTCCCTGTTCTCTTCTCTTTTCCTGTGCTGATCTGCTGCTCTCTTCCACCCCACCGCCTTCTTTAACTCCCTGTTCTCTTTTACTGTGCTGGTCTGCTGCTCTCCTCCACCCCACCTCCTTCTTTAACTCCCTGTTCTCTTCTCCTGTGCTGATCTGCTGCTCTCTTCCACCCGCCTCCTTCTTTAATTCCCTGTTCTCTTCTCCTGTGCTGATCTACTGCTCTCTTACACCCACCTCCTTCTCTAATTCCCTGTTCTCTCCCATTCTCCCGTACTGATCTGTTGCTCTCTTCCACCGCCTCCCTCTCTAGCTCCCTGTTCTCTTCTCTTCTCCTGTGCCGTTCTGCTGTTCTCTTTCACCCTCCTCCTGCTTTAACTCCCTGTTCTCTTCTGCTGTGCTGATCTGCTGCTCTCTTCCACATACATCCTTCAATAACTGCACACACACATACATACAACCAAACACACAACCACACAAACACGCACAACCACACACATACACGTGTTACCATCCTTGTGGGGACTATGTGTGAATACCAGCCTTGTGGGGACTAACCTTTCCCAATGTTTTTAAAATACACTAATAACAGAAAAATGTTAAGAAAAAATTCATTATACAGGATCCTGCTTCAAATTTGCAAATATATTGTTATTTAATCGTGCGCACAGCACCATCCTTGTGGGGACTTGAACACGTGCTACCATCCTTGTGGGGACCTAGTCTGTAACACTATTTGTGATTGAATACAGTCAAAGGTACATGGCTAAATGTTTATTTTATCAACAATATACACAAACAACATTATAATCTATTCATTTACGAATTGCTGCATATACACTAGGGGTATACATTAAAGACAGATTCTGTTAATGTGCCAGAAAACATCATATCACGTTTAAAGAAAGACCCTTAAAGCTGTATTTAACCTATTTATTAGTGCTTAAAATCTTAGGAGATAATGGAACAAACACAAAGAAATTAACATATGGAACTAAGTAATATGGTCAAGTGGAACCTAGAGCTTGATAAGCTGCTAACATTTTTGCCAAAATAGATGTTCAAATCCCCACAGAGATAGTGGGTGAAGATCATTGTGTTTAAGTCTCCATACCAATAGTGTGTACACTCAAAGCTTAAATCCCATTATAAAGAGTGTGAAGCTAATGAAGTTCAAGTCCACACAGAGGTTGGGTGTAATTATAGGAATGCTCAAGTCCCCACAGAGATGGTGTGTTATTATAGAGATGTTCAAGTCCCCACAGAGATAGTGTGTTATCATAGAGAGGTTCAAGTCCCCACAGAGATGGTGTGTTATTATAGTGATGCTCAAGTCCCCACAAAGATAGTGTGTTATTGCACTGTTGTTTAAGTCCCCACAAATATAGTGTGCTATTATACAATGTTTAAGTCCCCACAGGGATAGTGCATGTAGGTGATTGTGTTTAAGTCCTCATTAAAATAATGCCCAATTCACAAAGGTAAACTTAGACCAAAAGTCTAACTTAACTACATTTCAGTGTTCACAGAGGTAAATTTAGACCAAAAGTCTAACTTTACTACTTTTTAATATTCACAATGCCCCATACAGAGAATGTGAAGCTGATGATGTTCAAGTCGAAGCAAACACAATGAGATGATGGACGGAGTGCTGAAACTTTTCAGTCACATACCCCCAGTCACAGATCTGGGTTGAAACCATCATCGTTCTGTAGCTTAGTTCGTCACCAGTTCAGACCCAGCTAAATGCAAATCAGCCTTGACCCTGTGCATCGTGACAACCCCTAGTGCTTTCTGACGAAACAGAGTTTGCATTTAATTACAGGAAAGGTCAAGTCCCCACAGAAATGATGTTTTTATAGTGATGTTCAAGTCCCCAAAAAGATAGAGTTTTTTAAATAGTTTTTTCAAGCCCCCACAAAGATAGTGTGTTATTATAGCAATGCTTAAGTCCCAACAGAGATAGTGCATGAAGATTATTGTGTTTAAGTCCTCATTAAAATAGGGCCTGATTCACAAAGGTAAAGTTAGGCACAAAATCTAACTTTTCTACTTTTCAGTTTCACAAATGTAAACTTAGACCAAAAGTCTAATTTTAATACTTTTCAGTTTTTCAAAGCCCCATACAGAGAATGAAAAGCTGATGATGCTCAAGCCAAAACAGAGCTTGCGTTTAATTACAGGAATGCTCAACTCCACACAGAGATGGTGTGTGACTATAATATTACCACGGTCACCAAAGAGAATGTATGTGATTATAGACATGCCCAGGTCCCCACAGAGATACTGTGATATATAGACATGCCCAGGTCCCCACAGAGATAGTGTGTGATTATACACATGCCCAGGCCCCCACAGATATAGTGTGTGATTATAGAGATATCTAGGTCCCCACAGAGATAGTGTGTGATTATACACATGTCCAGGTCCCCACAGATATAGTGTGTGATTATAGACATGCCCAGGTCCCCACAGAGATAGTGTGTGATTTTAGAGATGTTGAGGTCCCCACAGAGATAGTGTGTGATTATAGACATGCCCAGGTCCCCACAGAGATAGTGTGTGATTATAGACATGCCCAGGTCCCCACAGAGATAGTGTGTGATTATACACATGCCCAGGTCCCCACAGATATAGTGTGTGATTATAGACATGCCCAGGTCCCCACAGAGATAGTGTGTGATTTTAGAGATGTTGAGGTCCCCACAGAGATAGTGTGTGATTATAGACATGCCCATGTCCCCACAGAGATAGTGTGTGATTATAGACATGCCCAGATCCCCACAGATATAGTGTGTGATTTTAGAGATGTCGAGGTCCCACAGAGATAGTGTGTGATTATAGACATGCCCAGGTCCCCACAGATATAGTGTGTGATTATAAAGATGTCCAGGTCCCCACAGAGATAGTATGTGATTATAAAGATGTTGAGGTTCACACAGAGATGGTGTGTGACTATAGTATTACCATGGTTGACGAAGAGAATGTATGTGATCATAGACATTTTGAGAAATACAAAGTCATGCTGAATCATTGGAAATTAGGTGGAAGAGTTGAGTAATTGGGCCAAGGAAGTTAAGACAGAGGCAGGTTTAGATTAATGCTTTGTCGAAAACAAATGTGCCATTATCTTTGTCCCAAATACTCCGTCCAAATACTAAGTCCATTTTTACCCTTTTAAGATTTACTCCACTCAAGGATATTCTCCTGATATGATTTTTGAAGATTGATGGTTATATAATCTGTTTTGGAGGAGTTTTCCCCAGCCTACTATCTATGCAGATCAGCAAAAAGTATTTAATTAAAAGTTGTAACCCTCTGATGGTTTTTGAGGCAAGCAGTATATCTTTCGCAAACAATAACAGAGAGACTTTGCTATCTGCCTGTATTGGAGATGCATTAGCACGAACTATGCAACTAGATTACATAAATAAAAGGAAAATAATGGAGTAAGCATGTATCCCTGCTGCACCCCTTTATTCATGGGGATGCATTATGCCAGTTAACCCTGACTAGCCCTCCACACCTGGACATAACTCATTGAGCAAGCAGATTAATGTTGATATGTTACTAGGGACCCCCATCCTCCCCAAAACTGACCAGAGTTTTGTTTGTGGGACTAGCTCAAATGCAGGTTTTAGGTTCACAAACACTATACCACCCTATTATACCCTACAACACACCACTCCACAATACAACACTCTTCTCTACACTGATATTTTACACTTGTCCATAACACTCTACTCCACTGCTACACTATATTCCACTCTGTGCCACTGTACGACACTCTACTCCACTCTATGCCACTATACTCCACTCTACAACACTCTATACATCTCCAGCTAGGCCACTCCACACCACTTTACTTCACTGTACTCAATGAAACACTACTGCACTCTGCTTCATTGTACTTCACTACTTCACTCTACACCACTATATGCCACTCCACTCTAAGACACTCTATGCCACTTTACTCTACCACAATGTACAACACTCTACTCCACTGTAGCCACTCCACTCTATAGCACTCTCCTCCATTGTATGCCACTCCACTCTACTGCACACTACAACACTATACAACACTCCATTCTACAGCACCACACTTTGTCACTACACTGTATGACACTCTCCTGCACTCTACACAACACTACTCTACACCACTCCACTCCACTTCACTTTATGCCCCTACACCGTATGCCATGCCACTCTATAACACACCACTCTACTCTACTATATGGCATACCACTCTACGCAGCTCCACTCTACTCTGACACACCAATGCACTGTACTCCACTTCTCTCTACTCTACAACACACCCCTCCACTCAATCTAGTCCACTCTATGCCACTTCACTGTACACTATTCCACTCTATGCCACTCCACTCGATTCCACTCTACCACACTGTACGACACTTCATTCTACGGCACTCTACAACAGTCCACTGTATGACACACTCCTCTGGTCTACACTACGCTACTACACTGTACAACACGCAACCCTATAGCGCAATACTCCACACTAATGTACGACATGCCACTCCACTCTTCTCTACGGCATGACACTCTACACCACTCCACTCCACTCTAAACCTCTACGTTACACGCCACTCTACTGTTCACAACTCCACTCTATGCCACTCCACTCTATGCCACTCTACTCCACTGCATGCCACTCCACTCTACAACGCCCTACTCTAGGACACTCCATTGTACGACACTCCACTGTATAACACCCTCCTCCAATATACGCAAATAGCAATTGCAAAATGGTGATCCTACCAAAACTGCTCTACCTGTTTGTCAATATCCTGTTTCAGCCCACGCAACATTTTTTTAATTCAGTTGCTTCTTATTGATCTCTATGATATGGGCTGGCAGACAGGCCCATATCTCATGGGAACTACTGACACTGCCCCTGTCTCAGCGAGGGATGGGCGCCCCGGATTACCAATTGTATGCCTTCTGTGCTCAGGCGCAATTCCTGCACTTCAGGCTGCACCCGCCCCCCATCCAGCCACATACTGCTGTGGATCTGGACGTGGCGGGCCGATCCAACTTTTGGTGGCATTATATCAGTCAGGTAGACGCCTTTGTGGGGAAATAGACACGGTGGAGGCATTGAGGTGGGCATGGGACAAACTACGGGTCAGAGCGCACCTTAAACTCCTGTATGCCCCATCTATCCCCCTAGCACACAACCTGATGTTACCAACCATGGGAGATGGTACAAGTAGGGCACTAGCTCTCCGATTGGGACTGCGCACTTTCACGGACCTATACCCAGGGGAGACATTTAGAGCTCCTCCTGAGCCAGAGGAGGGACGTCCGGTCCGATTTTCGGAACAATTCTTCTATCACAAACTTAAGGCCATGTGCAGAGAATTACACAACACATTCCCAAGCCCACTCCCACACTGCTAGTGCTTGAAAATGTTCTTAAGGTTGACACACCTCATATACTCATCATCAGACTATACAATAACATGCAAAACACGGCCCCTTTGTTAATGCCCAAAGCCCTGCAAGCATGGAATGCGGACCTTCACACTGAGCTATCTGCGGAACAATGGTAATGTTGTTGCAATCAGCTTACGGCACTGTCCCCGAACTATAAGCTACGCCTTATTCATTTCAAATGTATACATAGATTCTATAGAACTCCTGTTCAACTTGACCGCATGGAACTTAGGGAAGATGCCGGCTGCTGGAGATGTGGATTCGCTCCAGCAACATTTTCGCACATGGCATGGCTCTGCCCCAAACTAGATGACTTTTGGAACTCCGTTTTTAAAATTATACATGACATACTGGGCACTGCAAATGACACAGGCTTATTGGGATATGTAAAGGCGACACCACAAGGACTCTGGAAATTACACTCTTTTGTTATTACTGGCCAATCATAGAGTTGGTATACCTTGGGGGAGGAGAAGGTCCCCGACTGTGAACGATTGGATTTGTGATGTAAGATTTAGTCAGGAACAGTTATCAACCTCCTGGAAGCTGATGCCATCAGCATTCCGGCCACGTGACATATGGGGCCCCTTTCTGGAGTGGGCCCGCACATGACAACAGGCAGAACCGGACGACCCAAACACACCGATGCACAACCCTTCAGCACACTATAACAGGGTGTTTACTGCTAGCACTGTAAGCAGGAAATGTTTTTGTACATACCAGGGGAATAATGCATTTACAATGTGTAACGTGCTTTGGGAGACCGAGGGAGGGAGACCGAGGGAGGGAGACAGAGGGAGGGAGACAGAGGGAGGGAGACAGAGGGAGGGAGGCAGAGGGAGGGAGGCAGAGGTAGGGAGACAGAGGGAGGGAGGCAGACAGACAGAGGGAGGGAGGCAGACAGACAGAGGGAGGGAGGCAGACAGACAGACAGAGGGAGGGAGGCAGACAGACAGACAGACAGAGGGAGGGAGGCAGACAGACAGACAGACAGAGGGAGGGAGGCAGACGGACAGACAGAGGGAGGGAGGCAGACGGACAGACAGAGGGAGACAGACAGACAGAGGGAGGGAGGGAGGCAGACAGACAGGGAGGGAGGGAGGCAGACAGACAGAAGGAGGGATGGAGACAGACAGAGGGAGACAGAGGGAAAGATGGAGACATACAGAGGGAGACAGAGGGAAACAGACAGAGGGAGACGGAGGGAGAGTGGGAGACAGACAGAGGGAGATAGCCAGAGGGAGAGGAAGAGAGACAAAGGGAGAGAGACAGAGGGAGGGAGACAGCCAGAGGGAGACAGCCAGGGGGAGAGGAAGAGAGACAAAGGGAGACAGACAGAGGGAGACAGACAGACAGACAGAGGGAGACAGGCAGAGGGAGGGAGGGAGACAGACAGACAGAGGGAGACAGACAGAGGGAGACAGACAGACAGAGGGAGGCAGACAGACAGAGGGAGGCAGACAGACAGAGGGAGGCAGACAGACAGAGGGAGGCAGACAGAGGGAGGGAGGGAAACAGAGAGGGAGACAGAGGGAGGGAGGGCAACAGACAGAGGGAGGAAGGGGGACAGACAGAGGGAAGGAGGGAGACAGAGGGAGGGAGGGAGAAAGAGGGAGGGAGGGAGGGAGACAGAGGTAGGGATGGAGACAGAGGGAGGGAGGGAGGGAGACAGGGCAGACGGAGGGAGGGAGACAGAGGGAGATGGACGGAGAGAGGGAAGGAAAGAGAGGGAGGGAGACAGAGAGAGAAACAGGTGAGACAGAGAGAGACAGAGGGAGACAGAGAGAGAGGGAAGGAGGGAGAGAGAGAGATAGAGGGAGGGAGACAGAGAGAGAGGGAAGGAGGGAGAGAGAGAGAGAAATAGAGGGAGGGAGACAGAGAGAGAGGGAGAGAGAGAAAGAGAGATGTGTCTGTATGCTGGTCTGTTGGCTCAGTGGATGAACACGTCCGCTGCAGGGGCCTGTGTTCAACTTCATGGTCACAGTTTTTTTCTTTCTAGCCCCTCCCCCCTCCTCCACTGACCCCGCCTCCACCGGTGCGGCCCTCGGCCACAAACCACACTGTAAATTTGGCCCCCGAGAGAAAGTTTGTGAGTACCCATGTGTTATTGGGTGGCAAGGGAATTTTGGAGATTAGGGTGGGTATGGATGTTTGGTGGTAAAGTATTTTTAGTGTTTTTGGGTAAGTATAGGTTTTTAGGTGTTAAGGGCTTTTTTAGGGTTTAGGGTGGGTATAGCTTTTCGGGCGGCACAGGAATTTGTAAAGTTTAGGGTGGGGATGGGTTTTTGGGTGGTAAGGGATTTTTTAGATTTTAGGTTGGGCATGGGTTTTCAGGTGATATGGGCTTTTTTTTTTAGATTTTATGGTGCATATGGGTTTTTGGGTGGCAAGGGACTTTCTAGTGTTCATGGTGGGTATGGGTTTCTGGGTGGCAAGGGAATTTTTAGCATTTAGGGAGGGTATGGGTTTTTGGGTGGCAAGAGAATTTTTCAGGTTTAGGTTGAGTATGGGTTTTTCAATGATAAGGAATTTTTAGGGTTTAGGGTGGTCATGGGTTTTTGGTTGTGAGGTTTAGGGTGGGTATGTGTTTTTCGGTGGCAAGGGAATTTCTGAAGTTTAGGGTGGGTATAGGTTTTTGGTGGTAAGGGCTTTTTTTAGTGTTTAAGGTGGGTATGGCTTTTTGGGCGGCACATGAATTTGTAGGGTTTAGGGTGGGGATGGCTTTTTGGGTGGCAAGAGAATTTTTAGGTTTTAGGGTGCATATGGGTTTTTGGGTGGCAAGGGACTTTCTAGGGTTTAGGGTGGGTATGGGTTTTTGGGTGGTAAGTTATCGTTTAGGGTGGTTATGGGTTTTTAGGTGGCAACTGCATTTTTTAGATTTAGGGTGGGTATGGGTATTTGGGCGGAAAGGGATTTTTAGGGTTTAGGGTGGTCATGGGTTTTTGTTTGTGAGGTTTAGGGTGGGTATGTGTTTTTCAGTGGCAAGGGAATTTGTGGAGTTTAGCGTGGGTATAGGTTTTTGGTGGTAAGGGCTTTTTTTAGTGTTTAAGGTGGGTATGGCTTTTTGGGCGGCACAGGAATTTGTAGGGTTTAGGGTGGGGATGGTTTTTGGGTGGCAAGGGAATTTTTAGGTTTTCGGGTGCATATGGGTTTTCGGGTGGCAAGGGACTTTCTAGGTTTTAGGCTGGATATGGCTTTTTGGGTGGCAAGAGAATTTTTAAGGTTTAGAGGGGGTGTGAGTTTTTAGGAAAAGGGAAATTGTATGGTTTAGGTTGGGTATGTGTTTATCAATTATAAGGATTTTTTTAGGGTTGAGGGTGGTTATGGGTTTTTGGGTTGTGAGGTTTGCCTTAGGTGTTTAGAGTGGTTATAGGTTTTTGGGTAGCAATGGAACTTCTATGGTTGAGGGTGGGTGTGGGTTTTTGGTCGTAAGGCATTTTTTAGGGGTTAGGGTGAGTATAGATTTTTAGATGATAAGGGCTCTTTTAGGGTTAAAGGTGGGTAAGGGTTTTTGGGTGGCATTGGGCATTTTTAGGGTTTAGGGTGGGTATGGTGTTTTGTGTGGTAGGGGATTTTTAATGTTTAGGGTGGGTATGTTTTTTTGGTGATAATGAATTTTTAGGGTTTAGGGTGGGCATGGGTTTTTGGTTGTGAGGTTTAGGGTGGGTATGTTTTTTTGGTGGTAAGTTATTGTTTAGGGTGGGTATGGGTTTTTAGGTGGCAACTGCATTTTTTAGATTTAGGGTGGGTATGGGTATTTGGGCAGAAAGGGATTTTTAGGGTTTAGAGTGGTCATGGGTTTTTGGTTGTGAGGTTTAGGGTGGGTATGTGTTTTTCGGTGGCAAGGGGATTTGTGGAGTTTAGGGTGGGTATAGGTTTTTTGTGGTAAGGGCTTTTTTTTAGTTTTTAAGGTGGGTATGGCTTTTTGGGCGGCACAGGAATTTGTAGGGTTTAGAGTGGGGATGGTTTTTGGGTGTCAGGGGAATTTTTAGGTTTTAGGGTGCATATGGGTTTTGGGGTGGCAAGGGACTTTCTAGGTTTTAGGCTGGGTATGGGTTTTTGGGTGGTAAGTTATTCTTTAGGGTGGGAATGGGTTTTTAGGTGGCACCTGCATTTTTTAGATTTAGGGTGGGTATGGGTATTTGGGGGGAAAGGGATGATTTTTAGGGTTTAGGGTGGTCATGGGTTTTTGTTTGTGAGGTTTAGGGTGGGAATGTGTTTTTCGGTGGCAAGGGAATTTGTGGAGTTTAGGGTGGTATAGGTTTTTGATGGTAAGGGCTTTTTTTAGGGTTTAAGGTGGGTATGGCTTTTTGGGCGGCACAGGAATTTGTAGGGTTTAGGGTGGAGATGGTTTTTGGGTGGCGAGGGAATTTGTAGGTTTTAGGGTGCATATGGGTTTTTGGGTGACAAGGGACTTTCTAGGTTTTAGGCTGTATATGAGTTTTTGGTTGACAAGAGAATTTTTAAGGTTTAGAGTGGGTGTTAGTTTTTGGGAAAAGGGAAATTTTATGGTTTAGGTTGGGTATGGGTTTATCAATTATAAGGATTTTTTAGGGTTGAGGGTGGTTATGGGTTTTTGGGTTGTGAGGTTTAGTGGTTATAGGTTTTTGGGTGGCAATGGAACTTCTATGGTTGAGGGTGGGTGTGGGTTTTTGGACATAAGGCATTTTTTAGGGGTTAGGATGAGTATAGATTTTTAGAAGATAAGGGCTTTTTTAGGGTTAAAGGTGGGTAAGGGGTTTTGGGTGGCATGGGCATTTTTAGGGTTTAGGGTGGGTATGGTGTTTTGTGTGGTTGGGGATTTTTAATGTTTAGGGTGGGTATGGGTTTTTTGGTGATGATGAATTTTTAGAGTTTAGGGTGGGCATGGGTTTTTGGTTGTGAGGTTTAGGGTGGGTATGTTTTTTGGGTGGCAAGGGAATTTCTGGGGTTTAGTTAGGGTGGGTATAGGTTTTTGGTGGCAAGGGCTTTTTTAGGGTTTAGGGTGGGTCTGGCTTTTTGGGCGGCACAGGAATTTGTAGCGTTTAGGGTGGGGTGGGTTTTTTGGTGGCAAGGGAATTTTTGTTGGGTTTAGGGTGGGTATGGGAGGGGATCCTGTATAACTAACGGGAAATTGGAACAAACCCCATCAATGGTGTGACCCCCACTATGAGAAGGAGAGTTAATCAATTGAGTTGGCTGAGCAAGATCCATGGACTCATTAAAAGCGTGTGTCTCAGAAGCCTCTCTACAATCAAAGTGGATATTAAAATCACCAAGCAAAAGATAATTAGAGAAGTGCAAAGCTCTAGGCACAATGACTTCATCTAAAGCTTTTAAAAAAGGCATTTGGTGGCCCGGGGGGCGATAAACAAGCGTGGCACCCAATAGAAAGTGAGGAGAGATAGTTAGTGAGAAGTCCAACGCTTCCCCCTCACTAATGACCTGTGACTGTCCCAAAGTGAGAGTCCAATTCTCTCTGAAAACTACCGCCACCCCACCTCCTTTGCCTGCTTTTCGATCAACCCTAGTGATTTTATACCCTGCTGGAATAGCCAAGGCAATGACTGGGGCTGAGCACTCATTAAGCCAGATCTCAGATATAAATAGCAAGTCAAGCTTATTTTCAACCAGTAACTCAAAGATGTCCAAGGCGTGTTTAGCCATGGACCGTGCATTAATCAGAGCAGCTTGAATAGGTTGCAGGGACATCGGGGCAGAACGAGTAAGGTTGGGTGTGGAAATCGCATCAGCATTGTGGTTGAAATGATGCCTGCAGATCAGACAAATGCTACAAACATTTTCCAACACTGCCCACACATGGCTACACTTACTCAATGATGCCCCAATCAACCTCAGTTCCTCTCCACCCCAGGCGCTATGATTTGAAATCGCGTACGGCAAGGAATGGGCAGCATGGCTGGCGCTGGCTGCGTCCGGGGCGCTGACGGGTGAAGACGGGCTTGCCTGTTTTTAATGATAGATGCCCCCAACAACTAGAGCGCGCCCATCGCAAGATGGCAGCCTCGATGGTCACACCGGGATTCCAGTGTTTGCGTGGTGCATGAGTGCGAGTAAGTGCTAAAAATTTTAAAAATTAGTGTCAGCAAATATTTTTAAGCAGGTAACATTTAAATAAAAAAGATTTGCGGCGAAGATAAAATCCTACAAATTCTCAGCGCACCCTATGGTACACTCCAGCCACGAGAAAGCCACAAACTGACTCCCCCTTTCACCTAGGCACTCGCATCCGTACAGCGCTCCTGTTTAAATGGTAAATGCCCCCAACAACTAGAGCGCGCCCTTTGCAAGATGGCAGCCTAGATCGTCACACCGGGATTCCAGTGTTTGTGTGGTGCGTGAGTGCGGGTTAGTGCTCAATTTTTTTTAATTAATGTCAGCAAATATTTTTAAGCAGGTAACAACATTTAAATAAAAAAGAATTGCGGCGAAAAAAAAAATCCTACAAATTCTCGCCGCACCCTATGGTACACACTCCAGCCACGAGAAAGCCACAAACCTACTCCCCCTCTCACTTATGGATTCCACTCATTATGCAATTAAAATCTGGAAATTTGACACATAAAAATATCCCCTTTTAACAGGACTAGACACTTCTTTTAAATATCAATATGCTTTCCCTAACTAAGCCTTACTTCCCTTAAGGAAAGTTGCATGGTATTTAACAGTAGAACAAGTATAATTATATTGGTACTAGTGAGTTAGAGAATAATATGATCTGCTATTCAAGGAACTAAATTTAGTTAAGTTTGAAATTCTGATTATACAAATCATTGTTATTATTCAGAACAAATCAAAAAGTTACCTAACAAATAGGCCTCTGCATCTTTCAATCTCTGACCAGGAACTCTCAGCAAATTGAAATGCCATGCTTCAGTACTACCTATAATTTCTAGTAATATGAAACTCCATCTCTGGATATAATTTGTTTTTGTTTGATGAGTGCAGCCCTAATTTTAAGAAACGGCAAGACTCTGTACATAAAAACTTACATTCTGGAAAGGGAATCTCTAAGATGAGGTGCTGTACACAGAAATCTGTGCGTGCACCACTGGGCCAGAAAAGAATGTTTGCAGAAGCTAGGACATTATGAGAACCTGTGGTTGGAGAGTAGTATCACAGGCACACTGGATGATTTTTTCATAAATATAAAATGTAGTACACAATTCAAGTTTATAGCCCAGGTCTCCAGGTGTAAAAGTCAGTGGGCCATATGTATCAAGCTAATTAGCATTCGCAAAGGCCAAAATTCTGCGAATTTCGGCCTTTGCGAATGCTAATTTGACAAATGGTATGTATCAAACATGTTTGATGCAAAATAAGGAATAGCAAAATTTGCAATTCCTTATTTTGCGATTGCACTTAAGGAATCGCAAATTTTGCGATTCCTTAAATGCAATGTATCAAATAAAAAATATTCAAAAAATGCCATTAAGGATTCGCAAATTACCACCAACTTCTAGTTGGTGGTAATTTGCGAATTCTTTTCAAAAAGCTTTTTTCCAAAAAACAAAAGGTGCCATATGACGCCCATACATGCCCTTAGGGCATGTATGTACGCCATATGCCCCCAAATGTCTTTTTCAGGGGTGCAGCAGGGTGTTCTTGAGACACCCCTGCACCCTTGAAGAAATTCCTAATTTGCGATTAGCTAATTGCTAATCGCAAATTGCACCTTCATTCCTATGGGCCTCCTGGCCCATTGAAATGAATGGGTAATTTGCGATTAGCAATTTGCTAATCGCAAATTAGGAATGGTAAAGAATCGCTACTTAATAGCGATTTTGTACATACATACCGTTTTGCATTTCCTAAATAGCGATTCCTTAAAATTCGCTATTTAGGAAATGCTAAATTGTTTGATGATACATATGGCCCAGTGTATTATCGGTCACCTTCTCCTATTACCACTTATAATTCAATGCTTATAACCTCTAATTTATGCTTTGGATGCTCATTTACATTAAAAAAGTATTTTGCTGATTTCTCGTTTTGCAGATAACTCGTGTTGTGTTAAAACATGTATTATGTATTTGAATGATCGCCCTTCTTGGAGCACATTTACATACCTTCATCTAATTCAGATTACTGTGCCCTTCAGCAGAGCTGTAAACATTTTATATTTTCAAACTAGTTACTATAAAGTCCAACTTAAACAAGGAGCATCTTGCAATAGCACAGCGTTTCACATGTGGAAAACACGGCCTACTTTGAGCTAATACACAAAAACTTACAGCCTGATTCATCATTCTCCCGTTTTGCGAGCCCCTAATAGCGATTCGTAAGCAATCGCTATTAAGGACTTGCAAAACGGGATTCATGTAGGAATTGCAATAAATATTGCGATTCCTACATGTTCCTTATTTGCGATTAGCTAATTGCTAATCGCTAATAAGGAATAACTCCCCATGCATTCCTATGGGCCTACAGGCCCATAGGAATGCATTCCTATGGGCCTACAGGCCCATAGGAATGCATGGGGAGTTATTCCTTATTTGCGATTAGCAATTAGCTAATCGCAAATAAGGATGCGATTTCAAGGGTGCAGGGGTGGCCAAAGGACACCCTGTAGCACCCCTGAAATGTAATCTACATTGGTGTTGCGCACACACATGTCCAAAGGACATGTGTGTGTGTAACATGCAACTTAGAAAAATGCATTTAAATGCATTTTTCTACGTTTTTGCTATTTACCGAGAGGTCTGACCTCTCGGTAAATAGCGGCCCAAAATTGCAATTTCGCAATTTTAAAATGCTTCATGAATTGCATTTAAGGAATCTCAAATAGAGATTCCTTAAATTCAATTCTTCGCAAATGTGCGAATTCTTAAATAGCGAATTTTGCATTTGGGATGATGAATCCCAAATGCAAAAATTGCACTCGCAAAAGGCAAGATTCTGAGAATCTTGCGCTTTGCGAGTGCAATTTAGCTTGATGAATCAGGCGGTTATTTTTTTCTTAAATTGCGATTTAGTCTTCGCATGGTATTGCATGGAAAATCATGATTTTATCCTATTACTGGACATCTGCCATCCTTATCTCCTGTCGAAGGAAGTTATAAACCTACAGTTTTGAAAATGATTATTTTTCTAGGAACAGCATTTAGTGTTACATTTACTTACCACCGCTATTTCGAGTGATTGCAAAAAGAACAAAATGAAACAAAATATGCTTATGAGGGAAAGGGTCACGGATCAGCATGGGCCGGCTACACCCCCTCCCCATGAAGCTATGGCTCTGTGTTGCTGGGGTAGCCAAGAGGTGAAATAGGTCGCAGCTGAAGAGTCAAGCTCTCGGCGCTTTGTTATGCAGAGCTGCGACAGCGCCCATTCACACCTGCTCTTCAGCCACAGGCGCTACAATAGAAACTCTCACCTCACAAATGCAAGGGATGGGGGCTGGTACAGAAGATGGGGCACTAAAAGGGGCCTTCCCTTTTAAGGAAGGAAGCTTTTGCAAAGGTACATGAACTAAATAAATGGTGTTCTCTGCTAAGCAAAACACGTGAGAAGGGAATGCTTGTAAATGGGCATTTGGACACCTTTATGCGTCTGGTTGGAAACGTCGTGTACAAATCAACTAGCAATTGTAATCCGCTTTTAGGAAAATTATTAAGTGCACATGAAACGTAAAATGTTTTTAATATCTGTAAATGTTTTCTTTGAATAATATCTTCTTCAAATCATGTAGTAGCAAAAGTGTTTTTCTTTGAATTCTGCAAATTACAGATTTCTTTTGCTATTACAAACGCAGGATTGCAAGCCGTAAAATGCAAAGAAAAAAACCGAAAGGGATGAGAGGCTAATATTGTTAACTTGATCTATGAAAATTAAAGTGCTTGATGGGTTAATTAAGTGATTCTCAATCTAGTATTCCAAAAAACACATAGAAAATGTGCGCCTGTATTTGCTCAAATCAACCGCAGATACCTGGGATTAAGCCAGTTTTCACATATCACGTTGTATGCTCCGGTGTTATCCTGGATCAGATAGAGCAGGACGGTTAGCTCTGGTTACTTCTTTATACGCATGGACTATGCATCACACATCTCGCTTTCACTAAAGAAACGAGACTAGTCCTGGCACACCCAGGAGTTAATTTACAAATGTTTTATATATATGCTTACAATTAAATTTTTCTTCCTGAACAAACAGTAAATGTGTGCAGGGCTGCAGTCTGAACTGGAAGAGAACTGCTCGAGTTTGGAAAGGGCCGGACTGGGAACCAAAACCGGCCCTGGCAAAGTGCTCGGCCGGCCGCCCCCTTCCCCCAGGGGTGGGGGCGTTGGAGGTGCCACTAAGCTCCTTGCCGGTGCCGGTTTTCAGCCGATTTTGTTACAGGGCCGATTTTGCAGCTATGCTGCAAAAACGGCCCCCAGGTGCCCCAAACCGGCCCCCCACCCGTGCGGCCCACCGGGTGATTGCCCGGTGCCCGCTACGGCCAGTCCGGCCCTGAGTTTGGATGCTGACATCATACAAGTGTCTACTGTGCGAGTAGTGGGACGCATGTGGGTTTGGCCCTCACATGTATCAGGGATTTGGAAAAACTAGTGAAAAACAGTCAAATTTAGGGAAGAATATCACAATTTCTTGTGCTATTTAATACTTTTACCACTACTTAGTGACCAAGAAAGTGAAAACCGAAAGAACTAGACTTTTACAGACCATTTTTCAGAATGCGTTTTACTACTACCTACTACTACTGAATTTATGATGGAACAATGTATTCCGTTGCAACGTATGCCTTTACCGTGCATGTGTTACAACGCAAATGCCTTTACCACACATAACCATTACCACACATTTTTTTATAATGATTATGCCTTTACCACACGTGCCTTTACAACAAATTTCGTTATAAAGGCATGCATGTTAAAGGCCTATGCATGGTACAGGTTATTCCTGACCCCTGCCCTCAAACCGGCCCTAGCACAAACCCCCGGCCCCTTGTTAAAATCCCCAATCCCCAGGCCCAGGGCCCCAAAAGTATACCCCAAGTACACCCCCAGACTCTTTTAGATATACCTGACCACTGCCCTGAGAACTAAAACTAGACCCCAACGCGACCCTATGGCCCCCATCCATTTTTTAAAATTACAAGACTCCTGCCCAAAGCCCTAAAACTGGACCCCAGCATGACCCCTCCCAGGCCCTAAGCCTTTTTTTAAATTACTCGAACCCTGCCCTGAGCCCTAAAACCAGACTCCACACCCTCCAGGATAAAAAAAAATCAGCACCAGTCTAAATCCCTAATCCGTACCCCACTGCCCCAGGCCCACTCCCCTTTACCTCCACAGGATGACAAGGCAGTTCTTCTGAGGCGAGGTGCGGCAGAGGTTGTCAAGAGGAAGCAGAAGTGGCTCTCCATTTCCTCTAATGAAGCCTATAGCCTGGACCACGCAGGTGCCTTTACCACCATTACCAACATATGCCCTTACCACCAGTGCAAAATACATGCCATTACCATTCATACCTTTACAACGTTAATTTGTTTGTAAGGGCATGTGTGGTAAAGGCATATGCGCTGTAAAAAATGTGTGTTATTGGCTATGTGTGGTAACAGTGCATGACCTGTAATGCATGTTTGGTAAAGGTACTGCGTGGTTACAGCCACGTTGTAATGGCTGTTTCCCACTACTACCGCCCAACCGCCATTAGTCTATTATCATGATGCATTGAGGTCTTACAAATTGGATGCCACTTCCACCGCAGCCACCCCACTTTGGCATGGCTCATGGATTCCCCAGGTAATGCAGCATATTTGCGTTTATCAAGAAGAACCTCACTCGAATGTCTACCATCATAGATATATAGAATAACAATAACATTAAATCTTATGAAAAGGTTACTAAACACTTTTCTGTGCCATTCTTTACTATCTTCAGGTAAGACCTGCTTTAACTCATCAGGCGTCGCAACCCAGGAGCGTTTCATCTCATCAAGGCTAAAGTGACCTAAGGTGTACTAGAGCAGAAAGCTAATTCTAATCAGCATAGAGTGTTAGTGAATAATGTCCTAGACCCATTGATGACACTAAGGAGGATATGGGAAGCCGACCTGGGTGAGATGGATGACTTCCCAGACTGCCCTATCCTCGTGCCTGCACTTAATCCAGTTCAAATATCTCCATTGTTTTTATTACACACCTGCTAGACTGTGACACATGGGGAAATCAGATATTACCAAGCAGGGGCTGGCTTCATATGTTTTGGTTGAGCCCTTTTGAGGTCCAATACTGGAACACTGTATGCTTTATCTTTGTGTCCACCATTGGGCGAGAAATATAACTCGCCCAAAAATGATCCTATTGGGGCCGATAGACACCTGGTTTCAAATTTACTAAGCCCTTGCATTGCCATTGTATCACACAAGGTGATGCCAAGCAACGCAAGGGTTGAAGTGATATTTACTAAGCCACTCAAAACCATCTTGCGTGGCTTAGTAAATGCAGAGTAACTCAAGGCAGCACAAATCGTCTCCTTCATTACGCTGTGTTGGTAAGGCATTCAATGGGTGGAGTGTGGGCGTTCCCAAGCATCCACCCATGGATTTTAGTGTATTCCCAGATTTACTAAGGGTAGTAAACCTGGCAATGCGTCAAAATGCTGTCATCTGAACAGAGATGTAACAAGGAGAAATATGTTTATTTATCCTCGTTATTTCTTTTTTTATGTATGCTTTATTTTGCAGCACACATAGAAAGAAGAAAATGCCTCTGAGGATTTTTTTTTTTTGCAGGAAGATGTCACTTCTTGCACAAAAACAATGTTGCCTACAATGCAGGCACCCTTGCAACATGGCACAAGAGTGCCTGAGTTGGAGCAAGGCAGCACTCAGTGCGCAAGCGCAGAAAGAGAGCAGGAAAGAGCCATGTCTTTGTAAATATGGTGCATTCCTGCTCTCTCCCTTTGACGCAGCACAGCAAGTTGTCTTTCTGCATTGCATTGCATCAAATGTTAGCAAATCTGGGCCCAGGTGGCAGTCCTTACCATATCCATGCCTTTGTTGCAATTGACCTGCAGGTCACCAAGAGAGATGTGGCCCATCACTGATGATGTGTAGAGGCCTCTGAACTGTGTAAATGGACCAGAGACATGGATTTTTGTGCAAAATCAGAGGAACTGGTTTACAAACCCCAAAGCGCAGCACAGAAACGTGGGGCCGATGGTGGAGCCACCCTGATGATGCAATGTCTGTGTAAACTCTTACTTGCCATCATTTTGTCTTGGGTCCCCCAACCCAGTAGTCCTTAGATCTGATTATTTTTTATATTATTTTAATATTGCATCTTTCACAAATAATTCATGATTGAGAGTACTTAGTGCTGCCTGGTTGTTTAAGTTGTTAATGTATTAAAATCTTAATGAAAAACATTCAAACATCTGTTGCCGTAGAAGAGTTCACTAACAGTGCTCTTTGAGTAATGTTTCTATAGTCTAAGCCAGTGATACTCCTCACCATTCAACTTTATTTCGCACTTCATTAAAATGCATGAAAGTTCTCCTATAAAAAGACATCATAGAATACATTAAAATTAGATATGCAATGAATTCTAAATTTAAAAACAATACTGAGCCCACAATAATATCCTTCACATAAAATAGGTTAGATCTAAAAGTACATTCAGAAGATATAAAAAGGCCGAATATGATGGTAAGAGAATTTGCTTATGGTGCTATAAGAGTAGTGCTAAAGGCCTCGCGAGTTCTTAAAGCAGCCAGTAAAAAGGAGGCTAGTGCAAAACAGACCAATGGGGTATCTAATGAGAAAAATGAAAAGAGAGCTGAGGCTACAGTTCGCGTTGATAGTTTTCTTAAAAGCGGGACAATAAAAACCTTCCTCTCTTTTAGATATAATGGGCAGAAAAGGAGGAGGTGTAAAGTCGATTGGGCTGTCTTTTTGTCACAAGGACAAGGCAGTAAGTACTTAAGAACAAATTGATTATTTGGATAACCAAGCATTAATGGAATAAGGTTCAGTCTGAATCGATGCTAGTTATTCTGAACTATCCGTAGATATGAGTGCGAATGATTTAATATCTGCGGTATAGATGCATACAACTTTACGGTGTGTTTCCCTTTGTGGGTATTCCACCTATCCTGTGTGACTTGATTTAGAAAGATTACCTTTAGTCTTGATTTGGGGAAATGTTTGCAAAGATGTGGGGTATCATACAAAAACCCAAGACCCAAAGAAATAAGGGTTTTTCTGACATATGATATCCAGGGGATTCTGTGGGCATTGTCCAAATTCAGGACATCTTTGGAGAATTTTTGGTTAAAACCCACAGTTTCCCTTTTCCAAACTGATAGCCAGAGAGAAAGTGGTGCTAATATTATGGCATCTGTAATAAAAGGCATACCAGCTTCTTTATGGGTTATAACATTATTGCTTGATTGTGAAATTGACAACAGTCTTTTTATGAATTTATCTTCTTGTACTTGGAGTGGTATTACATCAGTGATACCCCATATTGCTGCTCCGAAGGTGGCCATTGGGAGTGTTTTTGCCATATAGATAGTAGACATTTCAAGTATCGGCTTATGGCCTAGCTTTTTGGAAAATCAAATAAGGCTGTGATACTTTGAATCATTAAATTAACTCGATTTTGCATCATCTCCTTCCAAATATTTTTTGTTATCAAAAACAACCCCTAAATAATGAAAACAATGCACCTGCTTTATTATTTCCCCATCTAATTTCTATCTAATTTTCTTCTTTTTGTCACTGCCTATTGCCATGACGTAGGATTTAGCTTTATTAACGTGCAGATCCAGGTTATGCATAAAATCTGTTTAGTGAGTGATTAGATTTTGTAATGGCATGGGTGTCCTTGCCAGCAGGACAGCATCGTCTGCGTAGAGGAGGATAGGAAGAGCAGAAGATTAAACTAGCGGGGTATCTTTCGCACTCTTGATCAGGACGTCATTTCGTTTATTTTTATAGAGAGCGAACAGAAAGGGGGCCAGGATACAGCCTTACCCGACACCCCTTTCAATTTTAAATGGTTTGGTGCGTTCACCATTTTTCCTGTATCGTACCACAGCGGTAGCAACCAGCTATAGCCCCATAGTAAAGTTAATATTAGCTTCCTCCACTCCCATCTCCTTTAACATTTCCCATAGCTTGCTGTGAACCACACAGTCGAAGGCCTTACATAAATCCATGAATGCCAGATAAATGTGGGCATTTTTTACTCTCGTGTATTTACCAATTATGAGTCAAGTTGAGAAATTGGTCCAGTGTTCCCCTATCCTGCCTAAACCCATACTGAACTTTTGTGAGGATGACCCTTTCCTCTGCCCATATTTCTAGTTTATTTAATAAAAACCGACCCGTTCGTTTGGCTGAGCTTTCGAGCAAAGAAATGTGACGATAATTGGCAGTGACCGAATCATCACCATTTTTGTGTATCGGGATGATTACTGATTTTTTCCCAGGAGGGGGGAGGACCAGTCTCAGCTATGGCGTTAAAAGCCACAGTTAGAGGAGACCAAAAAGGGATATTGGCTAGAAAAACATGCATAGGTACCCCACCGGGCCCCTGTGCTTTGCCAGAAGGAGATTGGGTCAGGGCAAGTTTGATTTCATCAAAGTCAAATAAGAGGCGCATAGGGAAATCAATAGTAAGGCTAACATTTGCGCCGGTAGATTCCTCTATCTCATGAACAATACCCTGAAAGCGCTTTGCCCAAGAATCTTCTTCAATATTGATACCTAAGGATGGACTATTCTTGTCATTCAGGAAGGGAGTATTGATAAATTATCGGAAGGCCGTGCTAACTCGAAGGGAAGAAGATTTCTTTAGATTGTCCCATGGCTCTAGTTTCAGCTGACTCAGCCTGTTTGTCCTGGCTAGCTTATAGGTTTTCCTCAGCACGTGGATCTGATCTGCATTCTTAGGTGATGACTTGAGTGCCTAGCGCAGATTTGAGGAAGCAATCGTGCAATTCTTAACAAAGATAGATATGGAATCTCTAGTAGAGGGCGGGCGTATCAATTATGATTTTAGATACATAAGTAACTTTTTAAACGCCTCAGCTATACAGATCTGGTCTAGTGATGGATCCTGACAGGTTTTTATGCCCTCCGGGCTAGCCAAAACAAAAGTCATGAAAAGAGTGACCACATCGACCATCTCCCATTTCAAAGTGATGCCATTGGATCTACTAATAATTGGTTTAGGAAATTTGGGGCCATTTTGGGACTAAGGCACCAGCCATAACAGACCACTGGACAGTGTGGCATGATAACTAAATTCAGTGAAGTTAGTTTTTGGTTTTGAAAGCCTTGAACTTATGATCTCAGATTAGATGATATAATCTAGAGTAGATAGATATTCACCTTTATCAAAAGTTGGAAAGAAAGTCCCCGTGTGTGTATCTATAGCGTTATGGATCAAAAGTTACAATTTCACTAGTATGGTATTGAGGACGTTCCCCTGAGTGTCGTGATGAAAATGGGGGATACAGACATTTTTGTGATCCAAAATTCCGCATAGTTCTGCAGAATTTCGAGAGCAAGGTTTCAAATTAAAATCTCTCACCCAAATTACATATAGGGGTTTGAGATGAGACTCCACTAAATCCTCTAACAAATTATCCAGTGATTGGGGTACTATCACTGGGTCCAAAAAGTTGTTATTATAACAGTTTACCAATAATAGATCCCAGGTGTCAGTCCTTTAATAACCAGAAAATGAAAATTTTGAAAATTATTAATATAAGTCCGGACTTTAAGTGCCACCACGTTGGAAATCAGTGTTAATAAGCCACCCCTGGGCCTACCCCCTGTAGATGGTAAGACCAAAGTTTGAAAAGACCTATATCCATCGATGTATATTGGGTCCGTCTCCCAGGTTTATTGGATAAGGATAATCTGGTAATTAGACAGAACAGAAAGCCATTCCTCATTGTTACGCCTGCTGCTGTATCCAGCTATGTTCCAGGATGCAAAAGAGTATGTTAGGTCTGTGTGTCCCTAATAAGAGATAAATTAGTGCATTGGTCGGGAGCTGATGTGTGAGACAGCACAACTCTGAAGTTCCTTTCCCTCTGGTAAGAGCTGGCAAACGTCCATTTGCTTCACCCCTTCAAGCTGTATTCAGTTAGACAACTGGTTATCACCCGTATGTCAATGAGAAGAATCTAGACCTGATAAAGGGGAAAATCTATTGGAGGTGGAATAATGTACAGGATTAATCATAGGAATCCTGTTCACATGTGGATGGCGATCTGAAACTGTATGCTGGACCCCTCCCAGATGCAGGGTTTGTAGTTTATAAAAGAAATCCAGAGGTGAGGAGACGATCATAGTAAATAGGTTTGGATCAGCTATGGGTTGTGAGTAAATCTCTTACCAAATGGGGGCTGTCAAAGTTTAAAACAACACAATCTCCCTCATAAGATTTTGGAGAAGTGCCCACCCAAGAGGTTCTTCGCGCCATTAAGAGATGGTTCCGTATCAGAGTTCCTGGCCTCATGTGAATGTTTAACCAGTGCCGTGCTTCGACCATGAGCTAGGTAATAGATTCACTTTGTGAGGAATTAAGAGCAGGAACATTCAATAAAACTAATACATATGGGCGAGTTGTGGGTGGGAGATCAAGGTATTGATGTTTAGAATATCTCTGCGTGAGATCAAATGATGGCTACTTGGCATATCTTTGAATGGTTTTTCTAGAGCCCTCAGGAGGGTTAGGTTTAACCAATCTGATCACAGGTTTCTGAGAGGTGGGCGTTACAGATAGTGGGTAGGGAGTGTTGATGGGTTCACTTGACAATAACTGAATGCCCCCTCTTTGTAGTGTCTCTACTTGCGGGACACACCCTTGATTGACCATGACTAATGATCATCCTGACTGAGAACAAGGGGTACAAACAGGAATATTTGTGGTGTGCATAGGATGTAATAGTTGGTTAGTGTGTAGGGGGTGGCTGTGTTGGAACTTTACTGGGGCCTAGTAACTCCTCAATTTTTTGTTCAATATTGTCCAATTGTGATAATATCAGGCTAATTAATAGAGAGTCTTCCAATGGGACCAGAGACCGTAGGAGTTCATAAACATCAGAACCGGTCTTAGATCTTGGTTGTTGAGGAGATTATTTCCTGAGTTTCTTTGCTTGGGTTGAGGGAGATTCTTTAGTGGGACCTTTCTTCCTCTTACCGTTCGTAGTCAGAAAGGGAGGGGGCTTGGGGACAGTGAGGTTAGGGGTGTGGGAGGGAGGGATGTCAATAACAGGTGCAGTGATATTTGATGGGAGGTC
Organism: Lissotriton vulgaris; assembly: GCF_964263255.1. Classification (NCBI taxonomy): domain Eukaryota; kingdom Metazoa; phylum Chordata; class Amphibia; order Caudata; family Salamandridae; genus Lissotriton; species Lissotriton vulgaris. The sequence continues at coordinate 1,634,070,423 of NC_141693.1, read as the reverse complement.
ACAAAGTTCGGAGGCCCCTGAATGTTAAGCCGTGACTTGGGCTCGATACTGAGTTCTGAGGAAGCAGGTGTACTGGTAGAGAGTACTGTAAGCCCATCATTGGCACCGTGGGCACTGTCCCCCAGAGGGAGTCTGCGCTCCGTAAGGGCTATCTCTTTAGATATGGCATTAGTAGCTTTGGATAAAAATGAGTCAATATTAGAGATAGTTAGACAAGAATTCAGGGTTGGGTCTTTCTTACCCAGCTTGATGCAGGCTCCAGACAACCTGAAATACTGGGGTTAGAGGGGTGTACCAGCCCAGCCTCCTCCGGGCTTTGACAAGCATAGATGGGCCCGCCCATGGCCAGCGCGCATCTCGTTCTGCGGGAGTCACAGGAGCCCGAGCTGCCTTTATGTGCCTCCTGGTGCTGCTGGTACACGTTGGCGGTGCCAGCCGATGGGCCGTTTGGGAGATGTAGTCTCCTGGAAAGTGCCGGTGCCTGGTGTGCAATGACGGGCTCCTGCGCCACAGGACCCCAGAGCTGCCTTTATCTGCCTCCTGGTGCTGTGGGGAAACGTTGGCGGTGCCTGCCGCTGGGCCTGTTGGGGGATGTGGTCCCCTGGAAACTGCTAGTGCCTGGTGTGCAGTGACGGGCTCCCATGCCGCAGGTGCCCCGAGTGGCATTTATGTGCCTCCTGGCACTGCTAGTGTGCGTTGGCGGTGCCTGACGCTGGGCCTGTTGGGGGATGTAGTGCCCTGGAAAGTGCTGGTGTCTGGTGTGCAATGACGGCCCTCCTGACCTTTGCATGCAGCCCCTGGGCAGCAGCACTGGGCTGCTGTTTACTCGACTCAGCACTAACATGAAGAAAAATGTTAAATATATAGCAAGAACGCATTTAAAGGTTAATTGCAGTTAGGGAAAGGCAGTAACAAGGCCCTTAACTTTAGGAACACCTTCATTTTTAAAGACAGCAAATGTGTAAAAATACGATAGTCTTTTCAAAATTCTAAAAGTGTATTTAATTGACCTGTAGAACTATTTCACCTTAGTAAATCAAAGTATAGCAGTGCATTCAGAATTATTTCATTGCTATTAGTGACTACATCCAAGCACAGGAGATGGTTTTGAATAGCATGCATCCTTAGGTCATGTATTTCAAGTTCCTCTTATATGATAATAAAGAAATCGGAGGGAAATAAAAAAAAACAATTGCCCAGGGTCACACAATTTGGTGAAGTGGAGAAGTCAGGATTCATCTTAGGTATTCGGGTTTCACATTGAGCAGTTTTGTTTAGCCACTAAATATACATGCTTTGCTTCCCCTACACTGACTTTCCGCCCCCTGCTGGCATCATTGCGGCCCTCGTCACACAAACGACCAAACTTTGCAGACCCTGGGAAAATGTTTGTGAGTACCCATGGTCTAAGCCTAGTGTACTGATTACAATAATCAGTGACACATGAAGGATCCTAAAGGTGCAAAATCCAGATAAAATACTGCAGAGCTATCCCTTCAAATACAGTTCTTACACTCTGCACTTGCAAAACTTTCCTCTTCGATAAAGTACATCACACTGCCTCGGCTTACGACTGCAGAGCTCAGATAAACTGTAAAATACTAGGGGCCTTATTTATGAAGGTCTTGCGCCGCCGGTGAGTCACTTTTAAAATGGGAAAAAGTGACGCCCCGGAGGCGCAATGCCTTCATAAATGAGGCCCTAGGCATATAGACAGACAGTGGAGCTATCTTTCAGGTTACACTACTGTGTCAGATGGTGCGATTATAGAGTATATAAACACCTCAAGCAGCTGGATTGCGTCTGTTGATCATTCTGAGAAGTAAAATACATAAAAATAGAGTTTACACAGAGACGGTATTGCTGTACATTTATATTATGGAGGATTATAAAATAAGTCGTTAATGAGGGCATTTGTGTGAAATCCTGGGTAGACCTATTGAACGATGGTCACTTAAGAGCTATTTTCTTAAATTGTGTACCATTATTCTGTTTCAACTCAAGGCTGATGGTAATGTGATGTGATGCAAAGAGCCTGTGTATGATCACAAAAATGTGCTCAAATGTCAGACTGTTGCCTACTGCTGGGGTTACTAACAACCTTCAGTGCCCTTTTTGAATTGCTAAATGCACAATTGATTTACCTAACATGCAGTGGGTAAACTATCTTAACAAATAAAAGTCATAATTTTCATCGTAATATTTGTCCATTTAAAAAAAATACGAAGTAGGAAACCTAAGGACGAAAAGCACCTTTTCATGCAGAGAATAATAAAGGAGCAATTTAACTTAACTTTTCAGTTCATTTATAAATATATTTTAATTTCTAAACAGTGTAAAGGCTTCTTGGTGACTGCGCACCTGTGAGGCCTCTCTGTGTTACCACCGTTTACTTCCCAGGACTGGGTACTCTGAGGCTGAAAACTGCTTCCTAAAGCTTTTCTGGGGAGAATGCTGAAAGCACACGGGCTGCTCTGGGGGATGGGACGTCTGCCCACCTGCTATAGATATGCTAATGCAATCCTTTATCCCGAGGTGTGTGTAGGCGAAAGGCACTCCAAAGCGGCCGCTTTTATGGATCAGCGCTTCCTCCTGCCACAGCCACACCTCAGCTGCCTGCTCTCAAACTCTGTAATGTAAAGAGACACAGAGCAGAGGATTCCAAAGAGAGCACTGTGTGCGCTCACACTGCGCAAAGTTTGACCTTTTTGCAGTAAACCAATCAAGTTGACAATTCTCGCATCTACACACTCAAAAGTCACTTAAGAATGGCAACATGTTTATGTTTATTTACACTATATATATTAATAACGAACGTGACCACTCAACAAAAATACTTACAAAATGTGCTGTATTACTCTGCTATAATAAATTGTGTTTAAACTGAACAATGGCCCATTGTATGCCGTTTTTCTCGACATCAGCAGTTACTCAAGTGTGTACAAGATAGTTTAAACAGGATGTAGTTATTATCAAATTAAGTATTTGTGAAGTCTACGTTTCATATTTATTAATCACTTACTGTTGTAAAAGGGCTTTTCACCAAAATAGGTAACATAAGTGGTTTGTATTATTTATTTTGGTTGTGTACAATCAAAGAAAGTTCAGACAGGATAAAAGTAGTTATTCTGCACCATCAGCTGTCCAAATTATTACATTCATGTGCTACCCTGAATTCATAACGTATTTATCTATTTAACAAGATTAAATACAACTGCGTAATTTGTCATTTTCAGCTCTGTGTTGATCGTATTATATTGTAAGTCGATCTATATAGCACTGACTATCCTGTAACGGTATCAAGGCACTTTCAAAGGTTCTTAACTCGAAACTGACACAAATGGTCTGAATGCAAAAGCTTCATGTGAATAAAGGTTTACTTTAATAAAGAGGGAAAAGGTTACTTTGCATGAAAAATATTTTTAACACTGGGTTATGCAGCTTTTCCTTTCAAATGTCTGTGCTTTCTGCTGCTAGCATGTGTTCCTGGTGAAGAAAGTGTGTTTAAATGCAAAGTGTGTTTAAGGCTGCAGTACCGTCTCCCTTCTACAGGGGCAGAGCGAGCAAAAATATAAACACACTTCATGAAACACAGGTCCCCACAAGGCAATTTTTTTTAAAGTTGTAAAAATTTACACAGATGTTCCTGAAGTCATTTTTTGTTATTTAAAGGGCATTGCCTTGTGGGGACCTGGGTTCAGGTCCCCACAGTGCAATCAAGTCCCCACAGCGTGAGTGTGTTATCACACCCAAGTCCCCACAAGGATAGTAACACAAACCCACACACACACACAACCACACACACACAACCACACACACAACCCCACACACAAACACATATCACCCCACGCACAACCACACGCACAACCAAACCCACAACCACATGCACAACCACATGCTCAACCACACGCTCAACCATACACTAAACTACACACACAACCACACACACAACCACGCACACAACCACAACCACACACACACACAACCACACCTAACCACACACGCAGCCACACATACAACCACACACACAACCATACACACACACAACCACACACACAACGACAGACACAACCACACCCAACCACACACACAACCACACACACACACAACCACACACATCTATCGCCCTCACACTATCTATCTATCGCCCTCACTCTATCTATCTGTCACCCTCACTCTATCTATCGCCCTCACTCTATCTATCTATCGCCCTCACTCTATCTATCACCCTCACTCTATCTATCGCCCTCAGTCTATATATCTGTCACCCTCACTCTATCTATCTATCGCCCTCACGCTATCTATCGCCCTCACTCTTTCTATCTATCGCCCTCACTCTATCTATCTTTCATCCTCACTCTATCTATCTATCTATCTTTCGCCCTCACTCTATCTATCTTTTGCCCTCCCTCTAGCTATCTATTGCCCTCACTCTATCTATCGCCCTCACTGTATCTATCTTTCGCCCTCCCTCTAGCTATCTTTCGCCCCCCTCTAGCTATCTATTGCTCTCGCTCTATCTATCTATCGCACCACCACAGCATCACTCAGGGGTACCACAGCATCACTCAGGGGCACCACAACATCACTATGCGCTACCACAGCCCTCACTCTATCTATCTTTCGCCCTCCCTCTAGCTATCTTTCGCCCCCCTCTAGCTATCTATCGCCCTTGCTCTATCTATCTATCGCACCACCACAGCACCACTCAGGAGTACCACAGCATCACTCAGGGGTACCACAACATCACTATGCGCTACCACAGCATCACTGAACGCCACAGCATCACTTGTCGCCACCACAACATCACTCAGCGCCACCCCAGCATCAATCTGAGCACCATTCAACAACAACTGGTTCAAATATGTTCTCTCAATGTTTCAAGCTTTATTACAAATGTCACAAAAAGATGTTAATATTTCACTTCTGTTCTTGGATTTTCGTCACAATAAAATACACTGAACATAAACTTAACAAAAGGTTTTTGCAAACGTTTAAGCTATTGCCATTATAAATTACAATAACTTTTATTTAAGTATTAATTATTTTAAAAAATTAAAATCCATTGTTATTTGTAATATCAATACATCTAAGTCATGTAAATACAAAACATGTTGCATTACAAATGCTATAGGTGTCACGTTTGCAAAAGATAAAAGTATTGGCATTATAAATGACAAAGCTATCAATTTCGCTATTTTCAAAACCAACACATAAATAAAAAATGTGTCATTTACAAGATCAATAGCTCAAACTTTCCTAATGCGAGACCTATTGCATTGCAAATGCTTGTTATGGCATTTCAACTGCAACAGCCAGAGAGCTTCACTCGGGTCGAGAAGAGAAAGTCTACACTACAGTAAAATACAAACCAACAGTGCCACCTACTGACATAAAAAGGTAAATACATTCTGAACCTTTTTTAACAACATAAATTAAGATAAGTGACGTGCCACACATTCTTCGTTGTTAAGGGCTTCGTTGTTCCGAAAAGTCTTGGTTCAGGACTTCGTGGTATGTGATTATTCATTGTTCTGACTTCGCTGTTCAGGTAAGTCGTTGTTTGAACTTCGTTGTTTAGGATGTTTCCAATCTCCAGTACATATCGGAGTGGTTGGTTCTTGAGAGCGAAAAACATTGGTTCCATCTGGACCGTGTGGTGTCCTGTAGACCGTTGTGGGACCTGGCCTCTCTCTCACGTGGGGCCCACCCCTGTAGTATGTACATAGCCACCCCCACAAAAACAGACGTGGAGATTTGGGATTAACTGGCGCTGACTACATTTCCCTCCCCTTAAATGCCTATTGTCCGCAATCACATGTTCCCCTGCGATGCAACCCCCGGCATTTGAAGCGGGGGTGGCGTTGAATGTCGGGTCATTCAGGATCTATTCCAGGGAGAAAAATTGTTTACCTTTGAGCAATGTAAGCAAGCTTTCCACCTCAAGGAAGGGGCTTGGGTGCAATATTACCAGATACGCCACTGGCTAATCTCCCAGGTTTACACCCAAGGAGCTACTAGACAACTAGTAAAGAGCGCACACATCGGGGCACCATAAGTAGCCGGATATTATCCACTCAAGTGTTTTGACAGCAACAGAGCCCCATACAATTCTTGGATTATTGAGTGTTTCACTTGGGCTTTTCCTGAGAAGAGAAGTCTATTAAGATAGACTGTGAAAAGATGGTAACGCATTACTCCCCCTCACATTTCAGTTTGTTTTTTAAGAAGATGTTCTGGGGGTATGTTGAATGGGATTGACTCTGCTTAATATGTTTTTCAGAAACACTGTGCTGTTTAAAACGGAGCGTGGTCTTAATCTGAAGTTGTTTTTTTAACAGGGATATATATCTTCAATTTGCTTGATTTTCGTTGTCTGTTATATATTCAATAAACAGATTTGAAACAAAAAGAAAATTCCTAGATGCTGTTGTCTACTTAAAAATATTTATCCATTTATTTATTGATTTTTGTGAAGCATGTAAAAAGTCCAGGGGGCGCCACAGAGCTTCACTAGACAAAGTGAAAAACAACAGCATACAACAGAGCGAAAAGTAGTAAATATAAATGTGTAGAAGATAATATTACAGCGTAAAACTCCAGTGCACCCTTTAAAAATGTTTCCCTCTAAATACAGTTGCCTAATAGTTTTTTAACATAGGTCTATAAACACTCAGCGAAAAAATATGTATGATTTTCTATTTGTTAAATAAAAATGCATTTCGACACAGTTTGACGCAAAATAACAAAATCCACGAAGCTGCCAGGATTAACATTAGTTTTTCCAATCCAGAGTAGATCATTACATTTTCAAACTTCAAAACGTTTCAGCCTGTGTCTGTGCTAAGTATAACTCATTTGTAGCAAGTAAATTTGATTTTGCCCAATAGCAGTTCAGTCGACACACTGTACACATATTTCTGCAGCTGCAACAATTAGGCGGAGCACCTTTTAAGCATGAGGACTGTTGAACTATATTCGATTACTGACAAGGAAGGTCTTTGTGCAAATAACTGAGGGGCATATTATCAAGCCTGGGCGATAAAATTATCGCCGCTTTATCGGCAGAAAACTGCTGATAAAGCGGCGATAATGGTCTTGATAATATGCTCTATGGAATTCCAATCGAAGCCCATGTTAGATGTAAATTGTAAATGAAAATTGTAAATTGATACTTGTATAGCGCACTACTCACCCGCAAGGGTCTCAAGGCGCTTGTACGAATACTGCTGTGGAACCCATCCTGGCTTTTCCTGTGAGACATCCACTCCTGGGCACCCCCAAGGTGGAGGCCAGGCATCCTTAGCGTTGTGGGGGCAGTTGTGGAGATTAAGCAAGCTATTGCCCAGAGTTGCAGAGTGAGACTCCATGATTGGAAGAGCCACCTAGGTGAGAATTATCAGGTCCGTGGAATTTTTGAGCCCAAGACCCGCCGAGGCAGGGAATTGAACCCTGGTCCCGGGCTAGACCTCTGAATCAGGGTCTGCCGCTCTAATCATTGAGCCACACTTCTACACTAGACAGATGTGAATTCAGGGGCATATTATCAAGCCTGGGCGATAAAATTATCGCCGCTTTACGCTCTATGCTCTATGGAATTCCAATCGAAGGCCATGTTAGATGCGAAGACATCTAACATGGGCTTCGATTGGAATTTTCTGCCAATAAAGCAGCAATAATTTTATTGCCCAGGCTTGATAATATGCCCCTGAATTATGTGTTGCTTTAGATCTCTTTAGGAAAGGCATTTGTGGAGTACAATAGACTTTCCCCTTTAACCACCGCATTGCTTCCAAGCAAGGTTGGCGCTATACATGTAGTATACATAAAGCTTTTGGTTATAGGAATTCTTTAAAACAGTATTTTAAAAGGTTCATTCAAGTATGATTCTGAAATATTGTGCTTATTGTCTGCTTCTTCAGCAATCTACCTATCACTCCTGCTCTGGACACTTGAAGTGACCTCCACACCCCCACCCACCCCCACTAGCATGCTCTTTACTTTGCGGTTTGTGATAGGGCTTCCTATCTCACGTTGGACTTATTTTGCACTTGTCTTTCATATTTCCGCAGGTCTACCGAAGGCTGCAATTGTTAAACATAAGAATCTCTGCCTGGTGGCAGCTCTGCTCGAGATCAGCAGAGTCACCTCTGAAGACGTTGTGTACACCGCGTTGCCGCTCTATCACGCCAGCGGATTAGTCCTGGGGATCCACGGATGCATCAGTCTAGGTCTGTATTTCTGGTTACACTTTGTTGCAATTCAATTTCAAAGTGCTTTATTCGAGTATTACTCATAAAAGCAAGACAAACAAACATATAATAAAAAGCGATTAAATTTACAGAGTCAATTAGACGAAGCACATTACACAATTTAGACAATTAAAAAAACTATGACACGTTACACTATTTAGACAATTTAAAAAACTATGACACATCATATATACAGGTGCAAAGATCATTACTATTAAAAATACCAGAGGGCTGATAATCACAATGACAATATAAGAATCCTCAAAAATCCATAACATTAAAAGTTCAAACCGATGATACGTTAAATAAGCATTAACAGAGAATAGACAAAAGTCTAGCAGTCTCTGATCAGCTAGAAGATTTACAGAGAATAAACATTAGTTTAGCAGTCTCTGGGCTATTAATAAGCAGTTACAGAGAATAGACAATTGTCTAGCAGTCTCTGATCACTTGGTAGTGGGTAATTAACTTACCAACAGTCTCTGCCTTAAGACCCATGCCCACCCCCAAGTACTTTGCAATGGCAATATTAATCCAATCTTCAGTAGTGGATTTTACAATACGCAGCGCCACCATGCTACTTTTTGTGCCTAAATTCCTGCACATAGGAGCCAACCAGGCTCGCCTTGGGGCGGAATATACTGGGCAACAAAACAAAAAGTGACCAGAGTTTCATTTCCTACCCCACAGGCTGGAAAAATTGCTACACCCCCAGATTTCCATTTAGATGTTAAATTACGAAGGGGGTGCGAGCCTGCCCTCAGTTGGAATAGCAGTTTTCTGTCCATTGGGTTCGTTATGTAATCCCAATACTTTTCATAAATGGGGTACATCTTGACTTCTAGAAAACTGGTGGTCATGGTCCCACTATTAGTACTGAGCATACTCCTATTGACAACATTTTCCCAAAAAATGTTTTTTAAAGCAGACTTAGTGGGAAATAAAGCCCCAGCAGGATCGGTCCATAAAGCATTTAGTCCTAAATTAAACAGTGCAATTTTTAAAGTTTTAAACCATCTAATTTTATTATAGTGATCAGCTTTAATAACATCAATGAACCCGTCCGCGTAGTGGGAGAGCTCTGGCGTAGTCCAGAGTCTACGCCAGAATAGAATCGGTCGTAATTTAGCCTTTTCCGAAATTTCTCTCCTACCTAACTCATAACGCAAGGGCAATAGCGGACTGCTCTGTGGGGTACCTTTCAATGACCTAAGAAATTTATTTTCTGATATTTGGAGTTCTTGGAGATTTTCATGCCCCCATAGCTCAGCACCATACAAAGCAGACCCAATTGCTTTTGCCTCATATATTATCAAGGGTGGTTTTGTCAGTGATTTCCTATGTTCCTTGATAATAGTGCCAGCTGGCTGCTTGTGCCTTAGTATAGCAATATTAAGATGTTGCTGCCACTTATTGTCATTGGAGATGAGGATCCCCAAATAAGTAAAGGATTTTACAACTTCCAGGATGCGACCACTCATGGAAATTTTTGATTTAAAATTTCTATGTGGGTTAAAAGCCATGAGTTTTGTCTTGGACGCATTCACCTCCAGTCCATGATCAACGCAGAACTCATCAAATATTGCCAATGCTTTTTGCAAACCACTTGGGGTTTTTGATAAAATTAAGGTATCATCGGAGAACATTAAAATAGGGACTTTCTCACCTGCAAGAGAAGGGGCATCCACAGCCCGAGTTTGCATGCGGGAAACAATACCATTAATAAAAAGGGTGAACAAAGTAGGGGCCATTGAACAACCCTGCCGAACCCCGCGCTCAACGGGAAATTCGGCAGTGTCATTCCCATACCCTCCCCAACGTATTTTGGCATAGTTGCCCTCATGCAGTCGCATAATTAAAATCAACAAGTCCCCAGGGACCCCTAGTGTCTCTAGCACTTCCCACAGTTTAGCCCTAGGTACCAGGTCGAAGGCAGCCCGCAAATCAACAAATGCTGCGTACAGGCTGCCTCCTCCTAGCACCACGGTCTTCCACTGTATCAGTTGGAAATGGAAGACTTGATCCACAGTACTGGTTGCCCTGCGGAATCCAGCCTGGTAGGGGGATAGGATGTTGTTATCATCAGCCCAATCGAGCAACCTATTAACAATTACTCGCCCCACTATTTTCTGAATAGTATCTATTAAACTAATGGGGCGATAATTACCGGGCTGAGCTCGATCTCCTTTCTTGTATACAGGGATGATTACAGCACCCCGCCAGGTTACTGGGATATCTGCACCTCTGGTAATATAATTTATTAACAGATGAATGTATTTGCACCATCTTTTAGTATTATTCAAAAAAACATCTGCCGGAACCCCGTCAATACCAGGGGCCCGCCCGCTTCGAACAGTATTAAGGGCAGTGACTATTTCGTTCTGCGTGAAGATATCATCCTCTGCTGGTAAAAAAGGCATGCATCTTTTATCTACTGCCTGATCTCTGGAGGCATACTGTTCACTAAAGAACTTAACCCAAGCATCCTGGGGGACATTATTAGTACTAGCCTCTTCTAACCTGTCATGTCCCCATTTGACTATATGCCAAAATAACCTAGAATCCTTTCGATCACTTGCACTTTTTAAGTTGTTCCAGTGTGCCTCATCCCAATCTTTTTTCGCTTTTGCTATGCACTGTTTATATTGCTTCCTGGCTAATCTAATAGCCTCTAGATTTTTTTTTTTGATTGCATCACCCAAGGAGGTTCTTGCCACCCTACATTCGTGATTGTACCATCTTGCGGCTCTATAGGCGCAGATCCTCTTTTTATTTACCGGTTTCAGAAAGTGGCATCTGATTTCATTAAAAAGAACTTCATGGACCTTGGTGACAGTGTTTTTGCTAGGAGGGAGCCCAGCCTCACCCTCAAGGGCCATGATAGCCTTATCAGTTGCCATACTTATTTTTTCTAGAACCAGCTGATCTGTTTTAACACTAGTCCACCTCAGCCTGCGTAAGTCATTAGTTGGCACAATCAGCGGGGGTAGGGAATCAACAGAAGTACTAGGAGCAATAGCATCAGACAGCCATAATTTATGGAGAACACATAGGGGGTTATGGTCACTCTCGGGCCTTTCCTTGACCTCCATATCAGTAATAGATGACCATAGGGACATACTGCATATAACGTAGTCAATGCGGCTCTCGGATCTCCCATTATTAAAAGTCATGGCTGGTACTCTGTCTGACTTAGTACGACCATTCAAAGCCCTTAACCCATGTTCAAGGCACATAGCATTCAAACCTAGAATATCCTCGGTCCAGCGAGTTATTGGGGTTAAATCAAGTGCAGGGATGTCCCAGATCTTATCTTCCTCCGCACCTAAAAAAGCCTCACCAGTGTCGAGGGGTTCAAAAGTACGGTTTAGGTCTCCTGCCAATATAATGTTATTCCCAGAGGAGTGAGTGTCTAGGAGATTATACAGAGACGATAGGACCACTGATTTACCTCCACTTCCTCCTCTAGCATATATATTGTAAATGTCAATGGAGGTGGATGAGTCCCTCGTAAGTCTAATGAGCTGAATATCTTTAAGATTAAGCTCCAGATTTTTGACTACGACCTTCAGGGACTGGCGGACCCATATAGAGAGTCCCCCCATCGGTCTCCCTTTGGGGTCCTTAGTGGCCGGTACATAGAAATTCAAATACCCCAAAGCAAAAACAGGATCACAGGCCCATGTTTCTTGAAAAATGCAAACATCATACTTGCTGACAAACCCAAACCATTCTCCACAGTCCATTTTGGAACTGAGCCCAGCTACATTCCAAGATAATAAGTTCCAGGAGGCATATACCGCACTAATTTCAGAACTGTGATCAGACCCATTCAACTTTGCGTCAACATTAGCATTGTCATTTATGTTTGCAGAAAGTAGACCTACTACAATATCAGGATTACATAACTCAATTGGTACGCCTGTAACTCGACTATGCCCCCCTATTATACAAGCAACTGAAGGAATTTGCAGCAGAGGCATACAATTAATTGTTTGTCAAGCATCTAGATTGGAAAGGGCAGAAAATCTGTTTTCCAGACCTAGTCCCCACTCAACGGAGCCAAAATTCTTACTGCCCCTTTTGGTTACAACGTTCCATTTTGTTCTTAAGGTGCTTGGATTGGGGCCTCTGCCTTTCCGGGGATAGAAGAAGTCTAGAGTCAATGGAACAATGGAAGTAGATCGTCTCTGTGGAGGAAAGATATGAGGTAAGATGTTTGGTAGGACCTCAGGGTCAGAAAGATTGAGCACAACGCAATCTCCCTTGAACTTTTTTTCCTTGTTCCCAATCCACTCTACTCTTCTTGCGTTTACCAATTCTTCAGCTAGTTGCTGTTTGCCCCACGGAGATATGGCCATGTTATTAGTTAGCCAAGATAAGGATTTATTTAGAAGTGATGATGTTGATTCAACTTCACCGGGAGCTAGAGGGGGCACATTTGCTAGTACAAGAACTAGTGGCGAAGCTTCCACCACAAGCTCAAATGACCCTTTCGAGGTATTAGGTTCACCATTAAAAAGGGCAGAGGGTACAGCACCAAAGGTATTATCCGGTGGATTTATCAGTGGAGCCATTGGGAGATTTGGGACAACAGTAGGAATCGGTCCGTTGGGTTTAATCAATTGAATTTCACTCACCAAAGGTTGAACACTGGACGTGATAACTTCTGGGAGTTTTCCCACTTCTCCCAAAGTTTTTCCAAGTAAACCTTCCAGTTTGGTTACCTCAGCGGATAATTTGTCAATTTTACTTATCAAAGGTTTAACTATCCCTTTGATTTTTGTGTCCATCAAATTGCAAAATTTCTGAAATTGAACATTAGAGAAGGTCACGTAAGTTTCCCCTGACAAATCGTCCTCCTCCTCGTCAAGAGTTTTCCTTGGTGGCATTGCAATTTTATTTTTAGCTGACCTTAGTCCCACCCGTTTTTGTATAGCTTTTCTTTTGCCCCCTGTAACCCTCGGTGCCGGAATGGGGACAGTAGTAGGGATGATGGACTCACTGTTCATAGGGGTCACAGTCACTACTTCATTATCACTGTTGTCTTCAGTACTAGCTACTATACCACTGGGATGGATGGTAACAGTGTCCTGAGCAGAAGCATGTGCCACACCAGAGAGGCTACTGTTTAGCAGATCAAAGGAATCCTCTGCCTCTTTGTCTGCTAATGGAGATTGTGTAGATGAATCTAAGCCCAAAGAAGACCTTCTATCGCTATTTATTTTCGCCACTACTTGGACAAGGTAGTTCTCCATAGTGTTTGTGACTGGGGTTAACCTTCTACCAGGCATGTATGCAGATGGATTAAGAGCTTGGCGCAAAATCGAGGCTCAGAAGTAATAGAGGGGTAATTGTTTTACCTGAAGATCGAAAGATCAGGAACACAGCGATCGTCTGTAGGCCTGTAGACAGTTGGGCAGAGTCCCCGGCCCAACCCAACCTTGGCCGACCTCGGACGGCCTCAGACGGCCCGGGCATCCCGCGACGCGGGTCTCTTTCTCCCTTTATTCACCTCAGCGCGCTCTGCTGGCGCGTTTTGCATCACTTCCGCGGTTTTCTAAGCCCAGGTATGACTCTCGGCGGTGGCGGCTTGGGCGTCAGCTCTGGCGAGTTGTTTTAGCCTGGAATGACTCTCGGCGGTGGCGGCTGACTGACAGATCCCAGGATATGACTCTCGGCGGTGGCGGCAGGTAAGTAGTCACTTTGTTGCATTAAAATATGTAGTTATTATTGTTGGTAACCAAGCTAAAGAACTAGGGGAGGGAGTTCACCATTTAGATGTGAGCAGTGACTGAAGTCATAGCAGAAAGCATAAAATAAAGTTGGTTAAGAAACCTTTATTGTAGATTTAAAAACAAAATCATACCTTGCCCAGACATTTATTTACAAAAGAATAAATAAACTATGAATCACACTCCAGATAAATATATTGCAATGTTTACATAAATTGCCATGGCCTCATAGTAATCCCTGCAAACATTATGACGGTGACCTCTTTTACATTTTAATACTCTATAATCTATGATTAGGCTTTCCTGTCTTCAGTTTGTATTCGTTGTGAATCATCGTTATGTTTTTTCCGTGATTTCAAACGTCGACGTAAAAATCTGTGGTTATAAGTGTTTACTCTTTTTTTCTCTGTAAAAAAAACATGGGGATGGGGATTTTTTGGTACTTATAATGAATTCGTTTTTTCCCCTTCCTTCCCTCGTTTATTCCTATTAATTCTCTTTCCTGCACCTACTTCTATTCTCTGTGCTTTTACTTATATTTGCTCTCCCATGCTACCTTTCATTATTTCCCCCACCTTCCTGCCTGTCTCATTTCCCAGCACTCTCACTCCTCTTTCCAGCAGTCCAGTCCTACACTTCGTCCAGAATGCACACCAATGGGAATATATTTCCATCCATTAGGATTCCATTCTAGTAGATAAAAGTGTAATGGTGAACATTTAAGACACGTTGCTGCTGCGCTATTGTCCAAACAATGAATGACAGAAAAAAGATTGTCTACTTGGGGCACATATGTCTCAATATACAAATAAATTGGTTAATAACTGTTGTAGCCCCCTAAGATCCAGGGATATTTCTGCTCTATGTGGTCATAAGGGGATGTCTCTAAAGGAATTAATATGCAGGCTGAGCAGGACGCATTGTTTATTTGCCTGCACTGTTCACATCATGAATGACATTTACTTTACATTGTTAGGTTATGCCTATGGGATTTTGTGTTTATTTGTAAGTCAGCTCGAAGACTGCTAAATAATTGATTTTTGCTGAGCATGTGGGCATTTGTTTATTTGAAAGCAGTTTGGGGACTGTGCTCCTTTCAGGCATGTGCGAGGGTTGCTCAAGACACTTTACTTTCGTGTTCTGTGCAACAATTATCACTCTACTGCAATTAGAAAAAGAACGGAGAGAACTCAATATGATTCAATTAAATACATCACTTTAATTTGTGCTACTGTGCCATAGACTAGGTCTTATTTCAGCACCATAGAATCCAGGCTACATTTTGACAAGGTGCTATTTAGAATGAAAACTGAACTTGATGATCTTGTTCTAATTCAGTATTCATGTTCCAATACTTGGAAGCACAGGCAGTGACTGTCTCTTCATGTTTCTAAGCTGCATTGTTTGCAATTTATACACTAACTCATAGATTTTCTGAGGTAATGTATGTATTGTAGGCAGATCAGTTTCTGTAAAACCGGCTCATGCACCTCTTCTGAACCTGTTCATTGGTGTTGAAAATGGTCATGAAATGGTCCTTGTCCTTCTGTAATTGGGCGAGGTAACTGCTATAAAAAGGTTTTTCAGGCCATTGCCATGTACATCTTAGAACAGGAGTGTCAGGTACAACACCTTATCCGAGGTCATTCTCTCTAGAGCCATTGTTTGCACAGTGACCTTTGTTGCCACAATCTTGAATCGTAGCTTTCAGAATGCAAAAAATCATTCCACTCTCAGTGAAGGAGGATTACATGGTGGTTCCTCTTCTCTTGGAGGCTCTGCTTATAGTTCAGTTGCTTGTCTTCTGGCCACCACACTTCAGTGAGTAGTGAACAGTGAACTGAATCCACATGAAGTGAGCCATACTCCCAAATTGCTAGTGGAAATAAGTGCAGAAAGTCCTGGGAGCCTGAGGATTGTAAAAAGGCATATTGATTGTCTTACCATTGCTAAAAAGGATAACAGTGGGAGCATCTATTACAGAAAAGTTTTTATAGAGATTACTAGATTATACCAAAATGCACCAAAGTAGTAACATCTGGGGCCAGATGTAGGTAGCCCAATACCAGTTGGTAACGGCCGAAAGTACCGAATTTCGTCCGTTACCGACCGGTATTGGGCATTTGAGATGTAGGGGCTAAATTTAAGGATTTGGTAATTTACCGAATCGGTAATTTAAGGAATCAGTAAATTACTGATTCCTTAAAATACCGATTCGGTAAATTTCCGAATCCTCAATGTAGGGAGCACTCAAGTGAGTGCATTTCTGAGTTAAGGATTCGGTATTTACCAGGAAATAAAGTTGGTGGTAAATATCGAAAACCTTTAAAAAAGCAAATTTGTACTTATCCAAAAGTGCCATGTAGCAGACATACATGCCCTTAGGGCATGTGTGTGTGCCACATGTGCACCCATGCAATATTCAGGGGGGCAACAGGGTGTCAATGTGACACCCTGCCACACTTGTAAGTCTTCCCCCTATTACTGATTCAGCATTTACAGAATCGGTAATTCCCATTCATTGCTATGGGCCTGGAGGCCCATAGAAATGAATGTGAACTACTGATTCGGTAAATGCCGAATATGTAATTACCGAATTTTACCGATTCAGTAAAATTTACCGAATCAATACCTACATACCATTTACCGATTCTGAAATACCGAATCGGTAATATTCTGTATTTTAGAATCAGTAAATAGTATTTACCTACATATGGCCCATGGTGTTTTTCGGCTTCTAATGAAAAACCTATAGTCCCTTCAGTGATGTTAAATCAGGTAAAATCAATTTTAACAGAATACTGGAAACCCTATCTATAATTTTTCGCTTGCGCTCTCTAAGGACTTTAGTCATAGTTTGGCTGATGGGATACTCTGTCAGAAAATGAAGGATACCCCTTACACCTTACTTAAAGTGTCATAGACTATAATCTGCTTATAGTACACCAGAAAGGGCATCCTCTGTGTTTGTGGTGGAATATCATGTCCTCCAAACTTTACATGTGGCCCCACACCTTCTAAATAACACAGAATTCATATTCGGGGACATATATTGCCAATAAAATCTGTCAAACATTTCCAAACGTTTGCCAGTTTACAACATAGCTGCATATTCTTGCACTTAAGACACCACTCCAAGCACGTTTTAGGTGTTCCTAGGTAGGGTGTTTAAATATCGATTACAAAAATATAGTTGACAAAAATATAGTTGCATAAATATCGTTTACAAAAATATCGACACCCTATACCTAAACAGGTAAGTACATAAATATCTAGTCAAAAATATCGATGTCATAAATATAGATGTTAAAAATATCGACTTTTTAAATTAATTAAAATTACATTAAATAATTGAAAAATATAAGTACTATTAACAAAATACATTACATTACTTTTATATTTTAACTATTTATAAGAAATTAACTACACTTTTTCATTATAAACTTAATAATTGTATACATATACATATATTTAACACATACAATTATATAACAACAATAATACATACATTTAATTAAAATATAAAAAATATTATTAGTTAAAACATTTGATAGCGAAGGGGTAAAAATTACTATTCCCACTCCAGAGGGTGCAACAGTAGGGAAAGCGTTGGATAGCGTAGGGGTAAAAATTACTATTCCCACTCCAAAGGGTGCAACAGTAGGGAAAGCGTTGGATAGCGTAGGGGTAAAAATGACTATTCCCACTCCAAACGGTGCAACAGTAGGGAAAGCGCTGGATAGCGTAGGGGTAAAAATTACTATTCCCACTCCAGAGAGTGCAACAGTAGGGAAAGCATTGGATAGCGTAGGGGTAAAAATTACTATTCCCACTCCAAAGGGTGCAACAGTAGGGAAAGCGCTGGATAGCGTAGGGGTCAAAATTACTATTCCCACTCCAAAGGGTGCAACAGTAGGGAAAGCGTTGGATAGCGTAGGGGTAAAAATTACTATTCCCACTCCAAAGGGTGCAACAGTAGGGAAAGCGCTGGATAGGGTAGGGGTAAAAATTACTATTCCCACTCCAAAGGGTGCAACAGTAGGGAAAGCGCTGGATAGCGTAGGGGTAAAAATTACTATTCCCACTCTAGAGGGTGCAACAGTAGGGAAAGCGTTGGATAGCGTAGGGGTAAAAATTACTATTCCCACTCCAGAGGATGCAACAGTAGGGAAAGCGTTGGATAGGGTAGGGGTCAAAATTACTATTCCCACTCCAAAGGGTGCAACAGTAGGGAAAGCGCTGGATAGCGTAGGGGTAAAAATTACTATTCCCACTCTAGAGGGTGCAACAGTAGGGAAAGCGTTGGATAGCGTAGGGGTAACAATTACTATTCCCACTCCAGAGGGTGCAACAGTAGGGAAAGCGTTGGATAGCGTAGGGGTAAAAATTACTATTCCCACTCCAAAGGGTGCCACAGTAGGGAAAGCGTTGGATAGCGTAGGGGTAAAAATTACTATTCCCACTCCAGCGGGTGCAACACTGGGGAAAACTTTGGACAGCGTAGGGGTAAAAATTACTATTCCCACTCCAGAGGGTGCAACAGTAGGGAAAGCGTTGGATAGCGTAGTGGTAAAAATTACTATTATCACTCCAAAGGGTGCAACAGTAGGGAAAGCGCTGGATAGCGTAGGGGTAAAAATTACTATTCCCACTCCAGATGGTGCAACAGTAGGGAAAGCGTTGGATAGCGTAGGGGTAAAAATTACTATTCCCACTCCAAAGGGTGCAACAGTAGGGAAAGCGCTGGATAGAGTAGGGGTAAAATTACTATTCCCACTCCAGAGGGTGCAACAGTAGGGAAAGCGTTGGATAGCGTAGGGGTAAAAATTACTATTCCCACTCCAAAGGGTGCAACAGTAGGGAAAGCGTTGGATAGCGTAGGGGTAAAAATTACTATTCCCACTCCAGCGGGTGCAACAGTGGGGAAAACGTTGGATAGAGTAGTGGTAAAAATTACTATTCCCACTCCAATGAGTACAACAGGAGGGAAAGTGCAGGAACTCAAAAACAATAATAAACCATCTGTCAAATTTAGTATTAAATTTAATGTAGATTATAAACTTATTTAATATATACAATAAATATATTACCTACACACCTATAATTAATTACTCAATTACATTTAATATTTACTAATTAATTATTGATTAGTATTGTATTTTCAAAATATTTACATAATTAATTATTTGACAGCTTTCACACCATATACACTTATAAACACCACAACATAAACTAAAATGTATTTACTCGTTTAAAAAAAAATTCTTTAATTATAATTAATTAATCATGAATTAATTAATTATTCAATTAACATGTAATTACTTCACTACATTTTCAATTTAAAATTCCAGTACACACACCTAAAATTAATTAAACAATTAACATAATTAATTACCATAATTAATTATCAATTAACTAATTGAAATTAATTAACTAAAAATTATTTAACTATTTATATTAAATTAACGCATTAATTAATCAATTATTTTATTATATTTAAATTACTTCCCACCCTATTCCCCTATAAACCCACAACCCGCTACGGAACTTTTAACACTAAATTCTACATAAAATACATTATTAACTATTAAAATGCTAAGAAATATCCTATTTTGACAAAAAATACTCCTTAAAAACACTAAATTACTTATAATTATTTAAAAAACAATATTTTTGTAAACTATGTTTTTGTAAACGATATTTATTACAACTATATTATTGTTATCGATATTACTTACCTGTCTGTCGATATTCTTGTCAAACTATATTTTTGACATCGATATTTCTTCTTGTAGATATTTATGTGGCGATATTAAAGTAACTCGATATTTTCCCGTCGATATTCCCGCTCTACACAGTGTTCCTAACCCTAAGGGGAGAAACAATGATATAAGGCGCTTCTTTCCTAATCAGGTCGAAACCAGTCAGATACATAAAATATGAAACATATTGTCTTTTGCCCAACCACTCTACCAACAGAACAAGCACCTAAGAATCCAATTTAGACCATTGAATTCTGAATCATAGAATGTCTCCTATTGGATTAAACAGCAGTGAGAAATAAAATGTAATTACAGATTCAAGGTCACATAAGTCCTCTATATATTTACTAATGTCTTCTAAAACTTCTTAACTCATTACATGAATCTTCTTACCATACGGCAATAGCTCTGCAGAACAGAAAGTAATGGGCGACTTAAAGCTCCATCCAAACACCACAGTATATCAAGCACGGACGTAACAAGAAATGTAATGCAGCTGTGTAGACTTGTTGCTACCACTGTAACCTTAGCATAATCTCTAATCAAGACTGTACTGTGTATCTTTATGTACCTAATATACTTGTTTACTTGGTAATGGATTGTGATTGCAGAGGAAAAGAAAAAAAACTAATAAAATGTGTTTGAAAAATAAAAATAAAAATAAATGTCTTCTAAACATTTATCTTGTTCTTTCTGCTGAATACATTATCACTATTAGCCTAAAACCATCTCAATACTTGCAATTATTTAAACATATCATTAGTAGGTTGTCATTCATTTCGTGTTGTCCTTATTTATCAATTTGCTTCCAGAGTGAAGTTTCTTACCTTGGTTTATGTGCCTCCCATTATCTAAACATATACTTTTCATAATTTTTTTTCAAAATACAGAGACTGCAATAAAGCCAAACCAAATTCCAGGCAGGTCTCTACTTGGTAGGAGGGTTTTGACAGTTTGAAGATCGGACATACTAATGAAAACAATATTGGGCCTACATCAAATAGGGAAATCTATGTGCAGAAATCTCTGCACATGTAGATTTATGCCTAAACATATGCTGAGATTTCCACCTGGTTGTTATGCACCAATTTCAGGAGTAAATCTCTGCCTAGTTGTAGGATTTCTGTTCTGCAGCCCTTATATGATAGGGTGGAGACTCATGACAGAATCTGCTACTGTACATAGTAGTAACGCTGCCTGCTAAATATGCAGAGATATCCGCCATGTGACGGAAAACACCAAATGAAGAGAATAGGAAAATTGCATACCAAATTTAAAACACTGACGTAGTGGGCCTCAGCCAGACCCCCTAGTGCAAGGGGTTTGCCCTTCTCTGCACAAAGTCCTCAGACCAATAGGAAGAAGTTGGCACAGAAACTGGAATAGAAAACGTAACATTTATTACACCTCATGAGGTGGTGCTACAGTTCAAACAGTACCCTTCGGTATTACAAGAAGTAGCACCACGAGCTAAGAAAGCATGGTTTATTTATACCCCCACAGGGGCTCAAAAGAAGGCGGTACAAACACAAGAACGCAGTTTATGTACATATTAGGTATTATCGAGAGGCACAATTGATCAGTGGGAGGAGCTAAAAACTTTGGGGGTCGATCAAACACATTCCTATCTGGAACTAATCACTAACAGATGTGGACCCTATTTGACATGCGCGGAAGTAAGGGATGCTAAATATAACTTGTTGCCGGGCAGATTTCAGGCACCGTGGACAGCAAGATAGGACAAAGCAGATGGTCGACACGAGGCAGCATGCAGCAAACAAAATGGCTGCCGTGAATACAAAATGGAGTCCGCTAAATGTCAAGTTAACGGCTAAAACTAAGATGTCTTCTGCTAATGCTTAATCTAAACGCTGTTAAACTACAACAACACCAGTATTTGACAGACGCAAACTTCACAAATAAATAAATACGGCAAACAGCCTAAGCACAGCCCTCTTCCCCTTGGACTATGTGACCTTCTAGACTGTCAGACACCCATAGACTTTCAAAAGCCTCCAGGATGCAGCCCACCATGTTCAAGAGGAAGTGGATCTCTGAGGGGGAGATATAATTAGCAGTTTCCTTTTTTGTAAGACATTATGGGGAACTACATTGTCTGACTCTACACACCATCTGTGTAGCAGACATGGCAGTCTTTTAGCAGACGTTGGCAGGCTTTGTTAATGCATTGAGTATGAACGTGCTCACTGTGAGAAATCTCAAAAGCTAATTACAGGATGATAGGAGACAGGTAAACGAGAAGGTCTTCAGTATAAAGATTGCAAAGGGCCTGTCTGGCATTGGAATTGGAGCTGGTCTCTTTCTCACTCCTATCAATTAGCATAGGCTTTCTAGACA
The DNA here is from genome assembly GCF_964263255.1 of Lissotriton vulgaris. Classification (NCBI taxonomy): domain Eukaryota; kingdom Metazoa; phylum Chordata; class Amphibia; order Caudata; family Salamandridae; genus Lissotriton; species Lissotriton vulgaris. Next base: position 1,634,048,316 of record NC_141693.1, on the reverse strand, counting down.
GATTGCAAGTTCCCAGGCAACAGCTACTAATCTACAGATGGCTGTACCTTCAAAGCAGGACCCCGTCCATCCTACAGCTCTATTTACATGTACTCCAGTTACTTACCTGCTCCTCCCTCCAATGTAGGCACAACTTCATTCTTCTTTTCATATTCCAAGGTAAAGAAAAGCCCTGCCTGAGGAGGACTGATCCCAATTAAATCATCTCCCAAGTGTCAACCCTGTACATAATGGACGACCTGCTGGTATTGCCAAATGGCAACACATTTAGCGGAGGAGTTCTCCTGTGCCCTGGAAGCATACATATTTCAAAAACATTCCCCTGTGAGTGGTGATATTTGACAACATGGGAAATCCAGAGCAATATATAAACTCACCAGGAAGATATACCTTAACTGAGGCCTAGACAGAAACGTGTCTTGAAAGAGATAAAAATATCTTTCCGAGACATTTCAGAGTTGCTCCTGGAATATCTTTGTTTGTCAAGAGATCTGAATACAAGGCAAGGTGATTTGGCTATGCAGATGATGCATGCAATATCCCACAGCTACTGGTGTTAACCTACTTGCCCAATGTATATGCATCAGTTAAATGGGGCACAAGACCAAATAGTAACCCCACCCTATCATAAACTCTACCATCAAACCACCATTACTATGCAGAAACCCATCAGGTCCCACTCCACAATCATAACTTCAATCCTCGGTGGGCCCAGCATTGTGTATGCAGAGCATGAAGGACTTTCCCAAACTCTTGAACGAGTCCCACTTCCAACAAACCTATGAACCTTTCTCCAACCGCGTACTGACTTATCCTTATACAAAAACACAACTTTGAAACCCAACCTCCCAAAACTTAAGATGCATTACTTTTTTTGTTTGTGCATCTTTATTTAAAAATGTACATGACTACCACAGACTTAAATTCTTCAACAGTCATGCTCACATAATAATGAAAGATTATAAACACATCCAAGTTTGATTTTTAAGTTTATTTCATCCAAATGATATGACATAAAATACTTTGTACTTTTGATCTTTTTGGAAAACAGAACAGTCCTTTGAGCAAATGTAAACAAATGGGGTAGATTTACAAGAAACTGACGCATCTCTGCGTTAGACCAGAGATGCGTAAGTTTCCCTGCACCTGATTGTGAAAACCTTGCACCACCATAGATGCGTCGTATTTACAATACGGCGCAACATGGAGCAAGGATTGACAGCTGCATCAGAAATTCTGATGGATCTCTTGGCGCAAAAGTCATGCTTTGCTGGAGTTGTGTCACACACCAGGTCATTCATTGCGAGCACAAGACGGACGAGGACGTCTACCTCCGGATTTACTTGATTTTTGGTGATCGCTATGGTGGCACTCAACCCTATTCCACTGGCTGGTGATGACATGACAATTACGTCTGTTCTAACAGACGATCCTGAACGGTGTTGGCTGACACCTCCATAAGTAGCAAACTAGGAAGCAAATCACTACAATTCCTCGCCACTAGACTATCTTATCCCTTCCTGTTCTGATAAAGACCCGCCATAGATGCTTGCAAATCTGCACTACATCTTAGGTTCGAAACGTTGACGTTGTTAGTTCAACTTGTCCGCACAACCCCACAACTAGAATAAGGAATACATTATCCTGCTGTGGTTTATGCATCTAATGTTGGACAACTTTGTAAAATTTCGTCGATTTGTGTAATTATGTGTTATATATGTTATTATTTTTGTACAGCACCATGTCACTAAGCAGGATCAGTCACTATTTGCTTCACAGTCCTACGTGGTTTATTGTGTTCGACAGGCGTATATAATTTGACTGATTTCTCTCAAAAGTAAAAAGGAGCTCTTTCCCTGAACTCAGTGTACCGTCTATGTGTTTGTGTCTTTCCTTCATTAATGATTAATGTTATCTTTATGACATGTATTAAGTACATTTGAAACTAAGTACACGAGACTCCCGATAGAACCACTGTTTTGTTTTGCGTGGAGTTGTGTTAAGCACAAAGCAACTCCAGCATTATGGGAGGCCTATACTTATTGTACTGCGTCACTCCTTACGCCTGCTCTAAGCAGGCGTAAGGTTTTGACAAAGTGGTGTCCTATTAGTGGCGCAGTGAAATCTTGCAGATTTCACTCAGGCCCGGACTGGCCGTTACGTACACCGGGCAATCCCCCGGTGGGCCACATGGGTGGGTGCTGGTTTTGGGCCCCGAAAATCGGCCCTGTAACAAAATCGGCCAAAAACCGACACTGGCAAAGAGCGCGGTCGCACCCCCAACCCCCCGGGTGGGGGGGGTCTGGCCGAGCGCTTTGCTAGGGCTGGTTTTATTTCCCAGTCCGGCCCTGATTTCACTACATCACTTCTACAAGATTTTCCTGCGTGGGAACGCCCACCCTGCATACATTATACCTTCTGCAGGGATAATGTGGCACAGGGCTTTACAACGTGACGCATCTTCCTAGATGAGTCACGTTGTAAATTGGGCAACAACAGGTTGAATTGTTTACATTGCCGCTGCATCACAAAAAGTGGTGCAATAGCTCAGGGGTTAGAGGCGGCAGAGTGGAGAAGTGTGGCTCAGGGGTTAGAGGCAGCAGACCCGGAAGCTGAGATCGGCCCTGGACCAGGGTTCAATTCCCCGCCTCGGCGGGTCTTGGGCTAAAAATTCCACGGACTTGATAATTCTCGCTCCGGTGCCTTCTCGACTCACGGGTTCACACTCTGCGACTCTGGGCAATAGCTTGCTTAATCTCCACAACGGCCCCTCGCGGTGGGATGCCTGGCTTTCACCTTGTGGATACCCTGCCGGGGTTATCTCACAGGGGAATACCAGGACGGGTTCCCTAAGCAAGCGCTTAGATACTGACCTCGGTCAGTGATTTGCACTATATAAATACATGTACATTTACATTTTACAAAAGTGATGCAAGAGGCTTGTAAATCTGCCCAATAGTGCCTTACTGAAGGAAAGTGACCGTTTTGGCATAGTTCCCCCTCTACGTTTGCCTTGGGTCTCTGCCAATCAGGTTCCCAGTGCTGTGTTCTTTCCCAAAACTGTACCTTTGTTTCCACAACTGAATCACCTCTGGACCTTATGTAGGTCCCTTGTAAAAGGTACCAGTGGTACCAAAGCCTTGGGACAAGGGAGGGTCTCTAAAGGATGCAGCATGCATTGTGCTACCCTCAGAGACCGCCTCACCAAACACATACACACTGCCATTGCAGACTGTATTTGGGTACAGACAAAACTTCAGAGTCAACATAACATACATTCCTGTGTGCCATGCACACCAAACACTGCCTGTGGCATAGATAAGTCACCGCTCAAGCAGGCTTTGCAGCCCTAAGGCAGGTTGCACTATACCACCTGTGAGAGTACAGCTCCATGAGCATTGTGCCCCTACAGTGTCTGTGCCATTCACAGACATTGTAAGTGCAGCTGCACCATATTGAGTTCATGGGCCGAGAATTTGTCATTATGAACTCCACAACTCAATGATGGCTTTACTGAAGGCTAAGGAGTTTGGTGTCAAACTCCTCAGCATAATAAACCCACACTGATGCCAGTGTTGGATTTATTACAACATGCTCTCAGAGGGCATCTTAGAGATGCCCCCTGAAAAACGACCAACTCCCTTGTGTCCAGATGACTGGTGTGCACCAGTCTGCTACACACAGACATGTTTCTGACCCCCTGAGGTAGGGGCACTTGTGCTCTCGTGGGTTAGGGACAAAGGCTGCTTCGGATGGAGGTGCTTCACACCTACCCCCAAGCAGGAACAGCCTTTAGGGTGGTGAGCCTCAAAGGCTTCCTGCCCTTTGATATGCTAGCCAGGGCATTTCCAACTAGTGGAGCTGCCCACCCCTTGTCCAAGCCCCTCTTTTGACAGCAAGATCGGCTGGAAAATTAGTACTCAGGAGAGGTGTGTCCCCTCTCTGCCAGGACCACCCCTAAGGTGCCCTGGACCGAGGTGACTACCCCTCCTTAGGAAATCCTCCATCTTGAATGGAAGGATTCAACTCAATCAGGTAAGGGGGATGCTCCCTCCCCAAAGGAAAGGGACACTCTAAGGGTGTGGTAACCTTAAAGGCAAGTAGCCCAATGGAGACCATCTGCCTGTACCTGTAACACCCCTAAATTCAGTATTTAGGGTTGCCCCTGAACCTTGATCCCCAGATTCAACACACCAAAGAAGAAGATGGAAGAGGACAGCTGCCGGACAAGGAACTGAACTGCTGCAAGAACCCCGCTACCTCCAATCAGTGCAACGACTGGACCTACCATCCATCCAAAAACGCTACAAGGCCTCCAAAAAAACCCGGAGACCTTTAAGCCTTCACCAAATCACCAAGAACCTCCCTTTGGGCTAGAGGCTCTAGTCCCCGGCATCTGTCAGCACAGGAACCACAGCAGTTGAGGACCGACACTTGTGTCAATGCGACTCCCTTCTGCAAAATAACTTAAACACCTCAGTGTCAGAGGACCATTACTGGTGTTGACACAACTCTGCCCTGCAGAATGAAAGCATAGCAGCTGGACAGCTTCCACAACCTACAGGGATCCTCTTGACCCAAAGACCCAAGCTGTTCGCAGCTCCATTCCAGAGAGCCCGTACCTACCTGCAAGTGGCCCTGCCGGCACAACAGCTGCCTCTCAGTGACAGTCCGACAACGGTGAAACTCCTCCTTCCCCTGCCTATCTCCATTCCCACGATCGCGACTGCTGGGTTGGGGGTGCCTCAATTCGATAATTGCTGATGACGACCACGACGGTAATGATGTTGGCGGTCCACTGAATCATATTCATCCTCATTGCTCTCCGCTGCCTGCAAGGATAAATATCATTGCCGGTAACGACCACTGCGGCATAGATACTGAATCCTGCACCTCTTCGGGTGTCCCCAGTCTCCATTGAATAACATTGGGATCAGTGACCTCTGCCCCGGGCCACCCCATAGCCAATGGTGGTGCAGTACCTACCTTAACCTGTGTCCAGTGTTGGTGTAAAACCTCGAGGACTGGAAGAGTAAGTTGTTTACTTACCTATTAATGCATAACCCTGTTTTCCTCCCACAGCATTGCATTGCCTTTTCCTTCCACTGCATGCAAAAGTATATTTATTTCTTTTGCAAAGTTAGACTGTTCTAAACTGATATCCCAAAAGTATTTCTAAGACTGTAAAGCATTTCTGCTGCCTTGCAAAACTATACCTACTGCATTTTGAAAAGTAATGCTACTTTGAAAACCAATACTTACATGCAAATTAGTACTTTCGGAAATCAAATAACCAAATAATAACTTTTTATACAAAATAATTGGTCTGGATTCAGTCTTTGAGTGTGTGCAATAATTTCTTGCCTGAGTGTGTACAATAAGTGGTTAACATTGCCCTCTGATAAACCTAACTGCTCGACCACGCTACCACACACAGGGGCATATTATCAAGACAGGCGATAAAATTATTGCCGCTTTAGCGGCAGAAAACTGCCGCTAAAACTGCGATAATGGGCTTGATAATAAGCTCTATGAAATTCCAATTGAAGCCCATAGATGTGAAGGACATCTAACCTGAGCTTCAATTGGAATGCCATAGAGCATATAATCAAGCCCATTATCGCCGATTTAGCGGCAGTTTTCTGCTGCTAAAGCGGCAATAATTTTATCGCCTGTTTTGATAATATGCCCCATTGAGCTTTTGGTATTATCTACTTAAGCCTCTGGGGATCCACTTGGATCTATGCACACTATACCTTACTTTGAGAGAATATTTACAGATCCAGCTTCCTACACTTACCTCAGGGAGAAAAGTAAAAAACACGCCTGGAATGTCAGACATCACGTTGTTTAACAATGACTAATGGGGTACAAAAGGAAAAATACAAAATGCCCAATGGAAATTCTTGGGCTATAAAAATACCTTGCATGGTGATTGACATGCACCCTTCTCTAAATGCCCCAGTTGCAATGATATCTGGCTCGCCATGCTGAAATTTGGTCATGAGTGAATACGGATCATGGATGTGTGCCATGACCTAGGTCTGTCAAATAGATTAAGGTCTTTTTGGATCAGGAGGGGCGCGCAAAGCACTGACTTTGAGGTGGTAAATATCTATTGCCCTTACTAGGAGTTTACCAGGAGAGTTATGTGCTTATGGAAAAAGGCCCAGAGGCCTGCCATTGATGATCTGCCATCAATGAGTGACTTTTGTTGACAAGGTGATGACTGCTCTACTACCCTGACCATCTGGGTCAAGAAGGGTTGTAAGATTGCTGTGACGCTACTGGTCCTCACCGATCAGAGGGATTGAAGATGACTTATGCCACGAGGTTTCCAGCTGCTGGGCAGAGAGCTATCACTGGTCCATCAGGCCTGACTCATTGAAACAACAAATGAAGACGGGAGGCTAATCACTGTCAATGAGCAGCACAGATGTCCTGGGACTGAGTACCAAATTAGAGGAACCAAAGTTGGAAAATTACATTTAAGAAGCGATTGAGAAGATCAGTGGGCCTTGTGCAATCTTAGCCATCTCAGGACCATTTCAGAGTCATGGACCCCTGCTGAACCTGTATCGGAGCTGCAGACCCCTGCTAAATCCAACTCTGCAAAAACCTGACCCTGCAAGGATGGTCCCATTCTGTTAGGAAGTTTGTGACAAAGGTTGACGGGGATGCGAGGAGTCCATGGCTAGCTGTAGTTAACGGGGTAGGTGGTTTAACAGTTTGCCTCCCCTTGACAAGAAGACTTTTTTAAGCCTGGGACCCAACTCCTAATTGACGATGACAGCAAGCGACAACGTCTGGAAGTTGAGGGTGGAGCCACTCAGCCCATTGGGAGAGTCTGCTGAGATCCGACATAGAAACGGGTGAGTCGATGGAGACTTGCTCCGTTGCAACTTCCTCTCAGGGCCTCCTGGCAAACTGTTCCCTACATCTTGATCTTCTCAACACAGTTTCACTTCCACTGGCGGTGACTAGCTTACCAAACAAATCCACCAATATACACTATCTGTCAGGGTCACCAGGCCTCTATTTTGAAGTCCCTCCGTAGGTGGCATCCATCTTGGTGCTCTATCTCCTCGATTGAAACTATAGAACAAATGAGGTGAGTCTAGACCGCCTCATCACTCTGGATCCATATTGAATCCTCTATTTCCTCATGACTGAATTATTAGAAACAAAAAGAGGACCATACTAAGCACCCTGACTGGCAACCATTTTGGATCGGTCAGACATTCATATTTTCGAGCTGTACTTTTGCATCCTTAAACATTCTTGCAACTAGGAGACTGCTATTTCTGCCTCCCCCTCAGGAGAGTAGCCACCACTAAAGAGTCAGAACCACGTTACGTACTTGATATTCTAAGAGTACCCTGGGGCTCTAACAACAGAAGCCATCTTGGACTGGCCTTGTACCTATCACAACGGCAGCTATATTGGCAGCTGTACTTTTGCATCCTTAAACATTCTTGCACCTAGGAGACTGCCATTTCTGCCTCCCCCTCAGGAGAGTAGCCACCACTAAAGAGTCAGAACCACGTTACATACATGATATTCTAAGAGTACCCTGGGGCTCTAACAACAGAAGCCATCTTGGACTGGCCTGGTACCTATCACAACAGCAGCCATATTGGATTAGCCTGATACCAGTCACAACTCCACAACCACAATCAACAGGTCAGACAACTTGGTCCACACTTGCAAGGTCCTTAGAAATTAAGCTTACCTAGGATCCTAATGCACAATATCCAAATATGTTCCCTCCCTCCCCTCTATAAACTAGAGATATAAAATCATGACCCTGAAATCTGAAACTCCTGCCCTTGGCAGCAAATCCTAGTAATCACTAAAATGCCCAATGTAAAGATCTACATCTCCAGTCTTTAAGATACTTAGGAGGACCACCTACTCTCACCGAAACATCATTGTTGTCCTCCTTCAGGATCTCCTCAAGGGCTCAGAATGAGTTAGTTCCCATTCATCAAGAACCTAATCCCACCAAAAAAGGAAGTCCTTGGTGCTACTTTTTTTTTTTTAGCTTTTCTTGGGCTGAGTTTTTTTTTTTACCAGATGCATGTGACAAAAGAAAGCAAAAAATGAAGTCTTGGTGCTACTTTTTTTTTTTTGCTTTTCTTGGGCTGAGGTTTTTTTTTATCAGATGCATGTGACAAATGAAAGTGTGGATAGACAAAGAATGTGTATTATTTTTTAAATGTTTTTCTCAAAGTTTATACGATTTTGAATGTCTACTAGAATGGGTCTGAAAATAATTTCCTTTGATGTCAACGGTTTCAATATTAAGAAAAAATGTGAGCCATAGAAATGTGGATTAAGACTGAAAATCCGGCTGTAATACTGTTACAAGAGACTCATATCCCAGTTGCAAAAATCGAAGAGTTTTCTATGTTCGAAGCATGGGCTTCATATCGAGGTTTTTCCTCATTTACTGAGTCTCAGCTGGGTGTTGCGCTTTTCCTAAATAACAATATATATGCCAAAATTATACAGACAGAAGAGGGTGGTTCGGGTCGTTGGTGCTGGGCTACATGTAAAATTAAAAACAGACAAAAACCTATTACCTTTGTCAGTTACTATGCCCCAGTGGATGATAATTCTGGGATTTATGAGGACCTGTTTCAGTCTTTACTAATGGTGGGAGGGGATATTGTTATTGGAGGCAGCTTTAATATTCTTATGAATTCAAAGTTGGATTCTACCACTTATTCAAAAAAGGAACTTAAACTTAAATCATTCAGATCTATTTCCAATAACGTGACAACACTTGATCTTTGTGACCCATGGCGTTCGCAACACCCATTAAAAGAAGAGTTTACTTGTTGGTCAGGGAGGTTTAAGTCTTCCTCTCGCATTGATTTTTTCCTTGTTTCCAGACAACTTAAGTTTTCTTATCAGAAAACTTTACATAATGGCTTCTTTGACCACGCAATGCTAGTCATCGAGTTTGCTTTGGGAGAAAATACGAGAGTTCCCAAAAGATGGGTATTCAATAAGACATATTTGCATGATGAAACATGAGTTGCATCATTAAAACTAGAAATCATAGACTTTATCGCCCGCAACATCGACACGGCTCCTCCTCACATTGTCTGGGACTCCTTGAAGGCCTTTATTCGGGGTGCAGGTATAGGGAAAGATGCAGCAGAATTGTCTGCCGCTTGGAATATAAAGAACTCGCTGCAACAAAAAATACAGGCTTTAACGGAACAACGGCAGTATGACCCCTCTGGCAGAGTTCAAAGTCAATTAAATGATGCCAAGCGGGAACTCAGTGCGAATTTTTTTGCCCAGAGTGAAGAGATTTTTCGCAGGCAATCGCAAAAGATTTACGAACAAAGCAATTTTACAGGGATATTTTTAGCTTGGCAGGTTTGAGAACAAGCTGCCGCAAATTTGATTTGTTCCTTAAAATGCCCATTCACTCATATGGAGACATCAGAGTCATTTGAGATAGGGTCGTTAATGCTCTCTCATTACAATAAGATTTATAGTAGGCAACATAACATAGACCATCAAAAGTTAACTGACTTTTTAGGTAGACATGCATTGCCTACTCTCTCTCAAACAGACCAATTGATAATGGCGAGCCCATTTTCCAGGGAAGAAATAGAGCTGGTGGTAAAAGACCTTCCAAATGGTAAGGCTTGCGGCCCTGATGGGCTTCCTGCCGAGTTTTTTAAGGCTTTTTTTAGTTCTTTTTCCGATTTCTTTTTGCTATTATTAAACTCTATGTTGGATGGCGGTCTAATTCCAGATTCTTTTCGGGAAGTAACCGTGGTGAGCTTTTTGAAGAAGGGGAATGAGCCCAAGGATCCCAATTCATATAGACAAATCACATTATTAAATTCCGATTATAAAATCACCACAAAACTATTATCAACACATTTTAATATTATTTCAGCAGATTTGATCCATCCTGATCAAAATGGTTTTATCGCAGGTCGACAATTGATCACGAATACACATTATTTGATTGATGCCTTGGATTATTTTGAGATACGGGGGATCCCTGCATTAATTTTATTATAAGATACGGAAAAAGCTTTTGATTTGGTGGTTTGGGTGACACTTTTTATTATTTTGCAGCATTTTGGGATCCCACAACAAATCACTAACTTAATTCAGAATCTTTACACGGGTGCCAAAGCCAATGTTATTAGTAATACAGTCATGGTGGGTTCAGTGTCAGTTAAGCGGGGCACGAGGCAAGGATGCCCATTGTCACCTGTTCTTTTTGCTTTTTTTATTGAACCACTAGCAGTGGCAATCCGGATTTGTGTGAATATTTCCCCTCCTGTCGCCTCTATGGCCAAGAATAAATTATATGCCGACGATATCATGTTGTTAATCAAACCTGATATGCAATCTCAAATGCAGGTTCTACAGATCTTTGAAGAATTTGAGGCCATGGGGGGATACCGGATTAATAAAAAGAAAACGGAAATTTTGGTTTGCGGGGGTATAGATCCAGAATTTAATCCTGATATAGGCAGCTGTATTAATAATAGACCTAAAAGATATTTACGGGTCTTTTTTCTGCTTCAGTTAAAGATTTGTATATACTTAATTTTGATCGTCTTCTTCAAAAAGTTCGTACAATGTTTGCACGGTGGAATTCATTGCCATTATCTATCCTTGGTCGGGTGGCATTGATAAAAATGTCCGTCCTGTTTAATTTCTTGTTTTCCACCATCTCCTGTTTTTTGCCCGGCGCGTGTTTTTCTAAAGTAGAATCTCTGTTCTCAGTCTTCGTTTGGGCAAAAAAGACGCTTTGAATGGCAATAGGGACTCTCTATGAGAACACGGAGCAAGGAGGTCTTTCCCTACCAAATTTTAAGGATTATTACAATGCATATTTCGCACAGTATCTGGCAAGATTCAAAAACCAAACTCACGGTCAGAATTTATTTATAAATTTCTTTTTTGATTTAATTTGCCTTGAGATTCAGATTACCCCCCCCCCCCCCTTTCAGGTACTTAAATCACCCAAATTTGTTCGCTATAAGACATTGACCTGTTTTTTTAAGAGACGCTGTGTTATGCTCAAAAGATATTCTCTTCCCCTCTTTAATTTAATAACTCCCCTGATTAGTGTATTTTCATTCATAGGGATTAAAATAGGACCGGAGATAGTTGAAAATTGGGGGCGGGCTGGGTTTGCCACGCTAATGGATTTCGTTAGGAATGGATCCTGGATAACCCTGAAAGAGAAAGCACGTTTAATCCAGGAGAATTTTTTGCTGATAGTTTATTATCATCTGATTTATAAAACTCTGGGGCAAATGGACCCAACACAGATTAGTCAACCTACCCAATTCATTAATGATCTGTTTGTGGATTCACGGGTAAAGAAACCCGGGGATTGGAAACGCTGTTTAGCACAGAGTAGGGAGAGGGATTTAAGTTCCAAAGCAATTAGAAAATGGCAGGAACAAGAAAACTATGGGCTATCTCTCAATATTTGGAAGACCTATATTAATTTTAATTTTAGCGTATTAAGGGGAGCCAATTGGCGCAGAATGTTATTCTTCAGTAAATGGCTTCTGTACCGTGAGAAAAAGTGAGAGAAGGTAGTGGTGTCCCTCTGAGAGGAATATTCGCACTATCACAAAAACATGTATGGTTAAAGACAATTAAAGGACAATAAATATTGGACTAGTAAAATAATACTAGCGGAGTGCAACAAAAACCCATGTCACTCACTACCAGGGGTGACCAAATGTTGAGAAAAAAACTCAGCATATAAATATCATAAAAGAAATGGGTCAGGCGTGCACCTTCCTAAATCACAATAGTCAGACTAAGGGATCTCATAATCACCATAAAGCATTATATTTTGTAACAGTCAATAATACAAGACAGTATAAATCAGTCGATATCCATCAGAATCTGAGATAAAGGCCGTCACTGCTGGGTTAATTTGGTTTACCTCCTTTTTTGAGCGAAAATCAGGCGAGAGTCAAATGGGGTGGCCCTGCCCTGCCTCCGAGGGCCACAGAGGGCCCGCCCTGTGCCCGGGCTTGGCCCGGCGCCGCCCGCGCGCGTCCTGCGACGCGGAGTGAGCCTCTGTCCTTTAAGCGCCTCCGGGCACGAGGTTAGGCGTCAGCGGGTGTAGTTCGCGCTAGGGAGCCTGGGAGCTGTGGTCTCAACCCTCTACTGCCGCTCGATATTGCTGGAAGCGGCGGTGGGGGAGACCTTCAGCATCAGGACCCCAGGACCCCAAATGCGGCAAGCTCAGGGTAAGGAAAGTGATTTCCAGTTCCCCCGCACCAGCGTTTTCAGCTCCCTTCGTCAGCTTGTCTTCACATCAGATATTACCTATCCCCAGCCTTGTGAAAGTTATGGTACTCATTTAGTACTTACGAAACACGTGCCGGCTGTTTTCATAGTGATAAATTGAAGAATAAAATGAAATGAAGATTCTCAGATTCTGATGGATATCGACTGATTTATTCTGTCTTGTATTATTGACTGTTACAAAATATAATGCTTTATGGTGATTATTAGATCCCTTAGTCTGACTATTGTAATTTAGGAAGGTGCACGCCTGACCCAGTTCATTTGTGGGCTTCTGTACCGTACTCCGGCGGCTATTGCCAAAATGTACATTAATACTCCATCTAACTGCTTTAGATGCTTACAATAGGCTCCGGCTAACTGGTCTCACATAATGGTTCACTGCTCTAAAATGAAGGCCTTTTGGGATGGAATCTTTGTTTTTCTTCAAACTCATTACAAGATTATGATTTTCTTTAATGTTAAATTAATGTTGTATGGTTTCGATCCGGATCTTAAGCTTTCAGCCCAGCTGGCAAAACTTGTGTATACTGTAATGGCAGTGGCTATATCGTTGTTACTGCAGAACTGGCGTTCAGAGCAGGTTCCTTCAGTGCAAAAATGGCTTCAGAAAATAAAAAGAGTTAGAAAAAGCGAACAATTCTATGCTCAGAGGATCGGGGGTGAGAAAATTTGAAAAAATGTGGGGATCATATTTTGATTAATTGTTTATAAGATTTTGTAGATCAAAAATGAATGTTAATTGATGCTTGTATTCCCCGGCTGTTTTGTTATATGGTATGATTTTTGCTAAATGTGCCTTTATGTCATGATTTATGATGTCACTAAGGACTTCAATAAAAAAAAAGAAAAAAAAAAAGAATCTAATCCCGCACACCCAAAGAATTGCGAATCAAATACTAAAATAAATAAATACATATGAAAGCTTCCACAGTACCCCTCACCTCTACACCATCCAACAACCTGAAACCCCATGGTCCGAGCTCCTACTCCATAACGTTCCCGCAAATCTCTCAGCTAGTGCCACCAAACAATTCAAACATAGACTGATCAAGCAACACCCCAAAAAATGTATAATTAATATTTATTACAACATCTTCAAAGGACTAGAGATAACTGATCTCATCTACACAACGGACCTGTGAAATGGTATACAATCATAACTAACAACAGATATATATAACAAATTCCTCAAACATCCCGTACAGCCATAAAATGATGATAGCTAAGTCATCTTGTTTCAAAGTTAATGCTACCATGACTATCTACTGAAACGTTATGATCTAGGCCAATGACATCAACCTATGTTCCTTTGATTCCACATTCCCAATATAATGCCCTCTACATAGCCCCTGACTGTTTCTCCTCAACACAATCTCCAACATATGCTCTAATTCATGATGAAGTATGAGACCCACTAGATATTCCTATGCTATCTCCACCTTCATCTCACATTTTGCCCACTTGACCTCCCTAACAGAGCATTCTTTCACTATCCCTTTTGAATGCATCACATTCCATCACTCTCACACTGTAGACAGCTCAGCCAGACCTAACACAGCAACTAGATCAGCTCCTAGCAACAGCACCAACCCAAAACTGCAACCCAACAACCCCCTCGACAACCAGCCTCCCCTCCCCAACCTCCTACCCCATGCGGGATGCTGACCTAGAGGTGCCTGCACCTGGAAATTTCAAATTGCCATTAGCTCTCCCTGACTGAAAAATCACAATTGTGCGCACTCAATTCCTACACTAGTCTCCACCCAACCAGGGAAGAAACAGGTGGTAACTTGACCCAATCTCTTGTTGAACAGCACCCCTCTAATCTGGAATGCCACGCATTTGACAACTCACACCTAAACGCCTTCTCACTCTCTTCACCGAACCTAATGTCCATGATCAAACTAAATTAGACTAATTCACATGGAAAATCAACTCATAAAAGTAATGCAGGGTATCTACAAAAGCATAATGATCCTTAAAACCTTTCCTGAGCAGGCCCACATTCCTCACCTCCACTCTTGCTTCATAAGACAACCTCCAAGGATGTGTAAGATGCAGCCATATAGCTGACTCACAACTCTCAACAACCAAGCTCAGAGGCCGAAAAGAATGAGCTCCAAAATGTCTCTGAGTGAGGCGACAGATCTGACCAAAACACATGGCTAACCCTAGACAACCCCACCTCCAAGATCCAGGTGATCACTGGAATCTGGAGAGACATCACCCTTCCAAGATCTGCTAGGCCAGAAGCACACCACCTCATATCATCATGGCACCTCCTGCTCAGATGCTCAATAGCAGGAGAACTTTCAACTGCATGCTCATAAACTGCAGATCAGCAAACAAACATGCAACAGAACTTGCTGAATCTCACCTGAACCACAACATTGACATCACGTTCATCACAGAAACATGACTAAATGAATCCTCATACCAGTTCCTGGACCTGTTAAGGATTGGAGAAAAAAGTTACCGAAATAGCTAACAGGAGCAAAAGCTCGTTTATCCAATGAGAGGCCCTATATTTTTTAATTCACAGTACCTCAGGACTCGTACAGAACTCCTGTGAGACCAACCATACAGATATATTTAACTTTTTAACCCCTTCAAACCCAACACAAGCAGCTCTTAAATGCAATTTGCATATGTATTTATTCACAGAATTTTGTTATTGACAACATTAACAAAATTAATTTTTTAACTTAAAAACCCACAGAAATTCACAAGTTATTGTTAGCACTGCATTGAACTGCTTATGATCGCACATATAACACCACTCATGACATGTTCTATGACATCATTCATTAAATTACTGATGACATCCCAAATTACTTATTATAGGAAAAAACACACCTAGGCAATTATATCATCCTGTCTATATAATAATAAATGGGAGAAATAACAATTCCAAAGAGCGAGTACTGTCTTTATTATTTAAATTTGTTTCAAAGTTTCATTAAAAACACATTTTTATACATAATTCAAATACAAAATTGTATCAACATACAATATATACTAATTCCAAACATACATTATTAAAATATGACAGAATGGAGAAAGGAGAGGCATAAAACAAATACAAGGCAAAAAGAAAATAATTGTGAAACAATAATTATTTGACGCACATTTCGGCAAACCAGCGTCTTCTTCAGGAATAGCCACTAGACACCTAGAAAAAGTATAATAGAAATAATACCTTTATTAGAGTCATACTTCATTTAGTAGTATAGATAATTATCTGAATACTCAAATGTACAGGGAAAAACATATTAAAAATAATACTGGTATCACAAATTCATTTTAACAGGACTCATTTTCAAGGAAACATAGAAATTTTATATTCTCCCATTAATGGACAAGCTAGACTTCTAAACTAATAAAGTCTATACAAGTGGTTTACTTTGGTGCTCATTGTGATTTAAAAAAAAGTTTTTAAAATAAACCTATGTGGATTCAAATCTATCCTAGACTAATAACGTGATAACTTGCATGTATATATTAACATGTCTGGAAAATAAAGACACTGTTCAAAATACTCACTTTAAAACACTAAAGAATGTGCAAAAAGTCAATGATTGGAATTTTACAGGTCACAAAAGATGATCACTGAATCTGTAATAGAGAAAAAGGGTCCAAAATATAAACCCAATTCTATGACGTTTACATTGTATCACAGAGGATTTTCAGGAGTCACTATTTCTGCTTACTAGAATAATATTTGATCTTATTCCGCCTCTGATCGCGATGATTGATATTGATGTGCAAAATTGCTATCGTAATTGTTGATTGTAACAGACCAAAGGAGGGGTTATTGTTCCATATTCCTTTTCTGTCAATAAGACATAGAGATTAGTCAAATATATACTATTCTCCTAATCTACGGTAAGGAGAAACATCATTATTATTTAATAATGTAGCTGTATTGTATAATCATATAGTGATCCTCAATTTAGTCAATGTTAAATATTTTAAGGAATATTCCAAGATGATTGATTTCACTGGATATAGAGATATCACATAGTCAATGAAAAGTGCCTTATAAACTCGAGAGACATTTGCCTAATAACCTGTAATATCAGGCATAACATTCACGTTCTTTATATTCTTGACCGAAAAACGAGGTTATTTATATGGCCCTAAATTAAGTCACAGTTATATTTTTTATAGATTTATCCCAAATAATTCATTTACTTGGATGTAAGAATATCACATAGCCTATTTAAATCGAGAAATATTTACCTAATTGCATGTAACAACAAGCGTAGCCTTCGCGTTCTTTGTATTTTTGACCAGGGGGCGAGGCTATGAAGAAAACAACAATGTGGGCTACAGTTAACCGATTTGATCTCATCGGTTTAATCTCACTCGAGTATATACTTGATCCAAAACCTCATACAATAACTTATTAGTCTTTATAAATAGATACTATCAAACCTTAATGAAATCCCATGAAAACCGCTTCGAAAAGCACCCACCTTAAATCTATTTGTGCCGATAAAATCAGGGATTTACATGAAGTCACTGCATGTAGCGTCGTAGTTAAGCAGATAACGAACTAAGATATGGCTTGTTACCAACTTTCGCACCAGTCCAATGATAACAGAATCTAGAATAGATTGTAAAAAACGATACGCTTAACAACCCAATGCAAGTCAGCATTCAATTAGCGGAGGCACAAACTCGTTTGAAGTGGAAGAAAGAAAGAATGTTACCTGGATGCTAAACGCAGCAAGCATAACCTTCGGACTTCTTAAGGAATAGTGCACGACGGGGCTACAAAAGGAACCAAAATATGGACCACAGTTAACCAAATTACATCATTGATGACATCACAGATAAAATCACTGATGACTTTATCCAAGTTTGTTTTTTCTGCCGATTGCTCTATAAATTACAGTAATGTCATCAATGATGTCATCAATGACGTCATCAGTTCACCTAATTATAACGTTACTTTAATCTTTGGTATTTTCAGTGAATTTCCAGGTTTTATTTAACGTAAAGTAATACTTAATTAGCATATCCAAATCCAACCTGCTGCTGCGCATGGCCTGTGGCTGTGTTTGGTAGGGGTTGGCCACAGAGCCTTAGGTTTTTTGAAGGGGAGGGAACCAAGTTATAATGAGACCCCTTTTTTTAATGATGGGTGTGTGTAGTAAGGTGTGGGGAAGACTGGGCTCTCCTTTCAGACCTATCTCTCAGATGACGGGTGTGTATAGAAGGGCGTGTGGAGGGACTAGCATCTCTGCTGAGACCTCTCTCTGTAATGTTGGGTGTGCATGACAGGGTGTGTTGATGGACTGACCTCCCCTTTAGGACCCCTCTTTCAGAAGATGGGTGTGCATAGTAGGGTGTGTGGATGGACTGACCTCTCCTTTCAGACCTTTCTCTCAGATGACAAATGTTCGTGGCAGGATGTTGAGAGGACCTGGCTTCTCCACTGAGACTCCTCTATTGTATGATGGGTGCGTGCAGTAGAGTGTGGGGAGTGACTTAACTCTAATCACAACCCTTCCCAAGCTGATGAGTGTAAATAGTAGACTCTGATAAACACCATCTCCACTAAGACTACAGTAAAAAGTATGCATACCAGAGTGTATTCAAAGATCACCTACTCCTTCCTGTTTTTCACGATCCTGTGAGAGTCTTGTGAGATCATAACATTTTTAAAAATAAGACTTAATCTTCTACTCATCACAGTACTTATGCTGCACATACATCTTCTCAATAACAAAGGCTACAATACGCATTTCTACTAGAGATGTTATTTGAGATGTCATCAGTGATAATGAGTGATGTCATATGTGACGTCATCAGCAGTGCATTGCGGACGCGCAAGTTATAGTTAGCTGAGCTAACTATAACGGAGGAATTTCAAAGGTTTTGTATGATGGAAATGTTCAGCTAACTATAACGTGTGAAACCTATGGTTTTTTTCAATGAATTTGCAAGGTTTTTTAAATGCTAATTCCTAACTATAACGTGTGTGAAACCTATGGTTTTTTCAGTGAATTTCATAGGTTTTTTATATGATAATTTATAAATGTATTAATTATTATGTCTTTCTTTTGATACTAGTTTCTTAAATTTTTAATATAAATATTTATATTTATTTTATTTTTTAGATTATATTTCATATTCTTATTATAAAATAATAACACAACTAAATTGCAAAGTAATTTTTGGATGGATTATTGCTTGACATCGGTTGCAAGTATAACACAGCTCCAGCAATTCTCTTGGGGCCCTATGCTCACAATGCTGTATCAATCCTTACACCTGCTTCAAGCAAGTGCAAGGTTTTGACGCAGCATAAGCTCAAAAGTCACTGAATAAAATGTTATACAAAAGTCAAAAGTCAAAAAGGTTTATTGCATAATTAATTAAAATCATTACAATTTCCACATGTTAATTTTGATACAAAAATGCTACTAAGAAAGGTTAGGCTCTTCCTTTGTTAAAAATGATGTAACACAGTTTTAAAAAGGGTTTCTTCCAGGGAAACTCCCACCGGCGTTAGGAAGTCAGAATGTTATTACATGTTTGTGCAAGGGTTACCAGTCATTCGATCAAGGCAGCGTTATTACACCGCTTATTTCACCATGTCCTTGTTCCACAAGACTCAGGCGTTTTTTCACTTCTGCCAGGAATTTTATACCCCGGCATGCCAAAATAATTGAACTCCCTCCCAGCCAGCAATTTACCGCTTGCCTGCAGGTGCGGATTTTTAACTCGTTGCAAATCTGTTTTAGTAAACATCGACGTTGTACCAGTAGAGCCGGACAGACGCACAAAAAAAGTGGGCTAGTGATTCTGTTTTATAGCCACAAAGTCTACAACTCTCAGTCTGGTGGTTACCTTTCCAGGATGGTAGTAAGTCTTTCGAAATGTGCATACCCATCCTATAGGCTCTAAAAGCTCTTTTTATGTGCACATTAAAGTGAGAGGTTAAGTATGCGTTCGGTCGTCCGGCTTTGAAGGAGTTGATTATGGTCTAACCATGTCACCGCCTGAGAAGTGTCGCTTTGTCATCTTGGAAAGATTTCGTCCTTGCTGCCTTGTTGGTTTGTCTGCTTATGGTTGCTTTATCTGTCACAGATTCCCACGCTCCTTCCAGCCCCAGCTCTTTTACGCAGGATTTCAAATGTTTTCCCCAAGGGCACAGGGTTCCATTCACTCCTTGATTTTTTTATGGCTTCCCAGTTTAGCCAATCCATTGAATCCGGATCTGCAGATCTTAACTTGTGACACAGTTTTATGAAGCCACTAATTCTCCTATATTTCTGGTTTTGCAGACCGAATTCAAGCCTTACTTGCGGGGCTGAAGCACTCTTTGGAAGGTTAAAAACTGCTTTATAGATTTTGGTTTGAAGCTCGTTTAGTAAGTCTATTTCCTTGCCGCACCAGGTGACGAGACCGTATGATAATGATGGTAAATTTTGTGCCGACATGACCTTCAAGAGGTGAATGTAGTTCGGGCAATTCATTTTTGTTTTTAGCAACCGGTAAGCAAAGATTAGACTTTGGGCTTTTGCGCGTATTGCGGTTATATGTTCTGTTAGTTTTGCTCCCTGGGATATTGTTACTCAAAGATATTTATACAAACCTTGTTCGTTCACCTTCGTCCCGTTGAACGTCCATGTGAAACTGAGTTTTTTTGGGTCTACTAAACGTACCACTTTGGTTTTTTCTTTGTTTAAGTCCAGCCCTTGTCTTAAGTACACTGATAAGATGTTTAAAGCTCTTTGTAGACCAACTGGGGTTTTACTCAGCAAGACTATGTCATCTGCGTATTGCAGACAGGGAATTCGTCGGTTTGCTAACGACGGAGGGTGCACTTCATCTGTGTCCAGCACTATTGCGAGATCGGAAAGGAAAAGGTTAAATAGGGTGGGCGCTAAAACACAGCCTTGTTTTAGGCCCTGGTATGTTGGTATGTTCCTTGTTGTGTAAGCTCCATTTCCCAATCATGCAGCAGGGCTCTCTCTACGGCTCGAACCAGCCGTTTTTAAATCCACACACGAGTTGTCCACAACAAAGAGAGCCCACACAGGAAGGTAAAGCCGGAATCTTTGATGGATGCTTCGCGCAGGCACACCAAGGAAAGCTGCAGTCAAAATGTCCAGCCTGACGCGTTTCGTGCTTCATGCACTTTGTCAAAGGCTTATCACTACTGGCATAGCATCCGGCATTATTTCAAGCACCAACGTTGATTAGAGGCACCTGTCCCAGTGGGCGTGGCCACGCTCGGCCTTCTGGTGCCTGTAGTGCTGAGTCTTACTACAGTGAGCTGCCGTCTTGTTACACCACTCAATAACGTGAATAATAAAGTCCCAAGTGGGTTACTGCAGCCTCCCCGTAATGCCCGGCAAACATAACTGCTTCCAGAAAAACTTGCACCTGTCCCTTCAGTCGTTCTGCCGGTTGGCGTCACATCGGGTCTGCAATCATGCAGCAGGGCTCTCTCTACGGCTCGGACCAGCCGTTTTTAAATCCACACACGAGTTGTCCACAACAAAGAGAGGCAACACAGGAAGGTAAAGCCGGAATCTTTAATGGATGCTTCGCGCAGGCACACCAAGGAAAGCTGCAGTCAAAATGTCCACAGCCTGACGCGTTTCGTGCTTCATGCACTTTGTCAAAGGCTTATCACTACTGGCATAGCATCCGGCATTATTTCAAGCACCAACGTTGATTAGAGGCACCTGTCCCAGTGGGCATGGCCACGCTCGGCCTTCTGGTGCCTGTAGTGCTGAGTCTTACTACAGTGAGCTGCTGTCTTGTTACACCACTCAATAACGTGAATAATAAAGTCCCAAGTGGGTTACTGCAGCCTCCCCGTAATGCCCGGTAAACATAACTGCTTCCAGAAAAACTTGCACCTGTCCCTTCAGTCGTTCTGCCGGTTGGCGTCACATCGGGTCTGCAATCATGCAGCAGGGCTCTCTCTACGGCTCGGACCAGCCGTTTTTAAATCCACACACGAGTTGTCCACAACAAAGAGACCCCACTTAGGAAGGTAAAGCTGGAATCTTTAATGGATGCTTCGCGCAGGCACACCAAGGAAAGCTGCAGTCAAAATGTCCAGCCTGACGCGTTTCGTGCTTCATGCACTTTGTCAAAGGCTTATCACTACTGGCATAGCATCCAGCATTATTTCAAGCACCAACGTTGATTAGAGGCACCGGTCCCAGTGGGCGTGGCCACGCTCGGCCTTCTGGTGCCTGTAGTGCTGAGTCTTACTACAGTGAGCTGCCGTCTTGTTACACCACTTAATAACGTGAATAATAAAGTCCCAAGTGGGTTACTGCAGCCTCCCCGTAATGCCCGGCAAACATAACTGCTTCCAGAAAAACTTGCACCTGTCCCTTCAGTCGTTCTGCCGGTTGGCGTCACATCGGGTCTGCAATCATGCAGCAGGGCTCTCTCTATGGCTCGGACCAGCGGTTTTTAAATCCACACACGAGTTGTCCACAACAAAGAGAGCCCACACAGGAAGGTAAAGCCGGAATCTTCAATGGATGCTTCGCGGAGGCACACCAAGGAAAGCTGCAGTCAAAATGTCCAGCCTGACGCGTTTCGTGCTTCATGCACTTTGTCAAAGGCTTATCACTACTGGCATAGCATCCGGCATTATTTCAAGCACCAACGTTGATTAGAGGCACCTGTCCCAGTGGGCGTGGCCACGCTCGGCCTTCTGGTGCCTGTAGTGCTAAGTCTTACTACAGTGAGCTGCCGTCTTGTTACACCACTCAATAACATGAATAATAAAGTCCCAAGTGGGTTACTGCAGCCTCCCCGTAATGCCCGGCAAACATAACTGCTTCCGGAAAAAATTGCACCTGTCCCTTCAGTTGTTCTGCCGGTTGGCGTCACATCGGGTCTGCAATCATGCAGCAGGGCTCTCTCTACGGCTCGGACCAGCCGTTTTTAAATCCACACACGAGTTGTCCACAACAAAGAGAGCCCACAGGAAGGTAAAGCCAGAATCTTTGATGGATGCTTCGCGCAGGCACACCAAGGAAAGCTGCAGTCAAAATGTCCAGCCTGATGCGTTTCGTGCTTCATGCACTTTGTCAAAGGCTTATCACTACTGGCATAGCATCCAGCATTATTTCAAGCACCAACGTTGATTAGAGGCACCTGTCCCAGTGGGCGTGGCCACGCTCGGCCTTCTGGTGCCTGTAGTGCTGAGTCTTACTACAGTGAGCTGCCGTCTTGTTACACCACTCAATAACGTGAATAATAAAGTCCCAAGTGGGTTACTGCAGCCTCCCCGTAATGCCCGGCAAACATAACTGCTTCCAGAAAAACTTGCACCTGTCCCTTCAGTCATTCTGCCGGTTGGCGTCACATCGGGTCTGCAATCATGCAGCAGGGCTCTCTCTATGGCTCGGACCAGCCGTTTTTAAATCCACACACGAGTTGTCCACAACAAAGAGAGGCAACACAGGAAGGTAAAGCCGGAATCTTTAATGGATGCTTCGCGCAGGCACACCAAGGAAAGCTGCAGTCAAAATGTTCAGCCTGTCGCGTTTCGTGCTTCATGCACTTTGTCAAAGGCTTATCACTACTGGCATAGCATCCGGCATTATTTCAAGCACCAACGTTGATTAGAGACACCTGTCCCAGTGGGCATGGCCACGCTCGGCCTTCTGGTGCCTGTAGTGCTGAGTCTTACTACAGTGAGCTGCTGTCTTGTTACACCACTCAATAACGTGAATAATAAAGTCCCAAGTGGGTTACTGCAGCCTCCCCGTAATGCCCGGTAAACATAACTGCTTCCAGAAAAACTTGCACCTGTCCCTTCAGTCGTTCTGCCGGTTGGCGTCACATCGGGTCTGCAATCATGCAGCAGGGCTCTCTCTACGGCTCGGACCAGCCGTTTTAAATCCACACACGAGTTGTCCACAACAAAGAGACCCCACTTAGGAAGGTAAAGCTGGAATCTTTAATGGATGCTTCGCGCAGGCACACCAAGGAAAGCTGCAGTCAAAATGTCCAGCCTGACGCGTTTCGTGCTTCATGCACTTTGTCAAAGGCTTATCACTGCTGGCATAGCATCCGGCATTATTTCAAGCACCAACGTTGATTAGAGGCACCTGTCCCAGTAGGCGTGGCCACGCTCGGCCTTCTGGTGCCTGTAGTGCTGAGTCTTACTACAGTGAGCTGCCGTCTTGTTACACCACTCAATAACGTGAATAATAAAGTCCCAAGTGGGTTACTGCAGCCTCCCCGTAATGCCCGGCAAACATAACTGCTTCCAGAAAAACTTGCACCTGTCCCTTCAGTCGTTCTGCCGGTTGGACAACTCGTGTGTGGATATATATATATATATAAAACATATTTAAATTTTTTAGAAACACTCAGTCACTGGACATTTTGACTGCAGCTTTCCTTGGTGTGCCTGTGCGAAGCAACCATTAAAGATTCCGGCTTCACCTTCCTGTGTGGGCTCTCTTTGTTGTGGACAACTCGTGTGTGGATATATATATATATATATATATATATATCGCCACGTGTGCCCCTTCGCTGCGCCAGCTATCAATGTTCAGCTAACACCAACAAGGACACGGAAGACCCAGAGTGCAGGTGAGTTTTTTATTTCTTCGCACACCACGCCAGGATAACGTTTCGCCCTACACAGAGGGCTTGGTCACATGGCGCCACGAAAAAAGTTGCGTAAATTTAAAGTGCCGGTGCAGCCTCAGCGTCTGATCTGATTGGTCATTACTTAAGTAATCAAATTTAAAACACCTTTGCAAACATTGTTCCAAATACATGTGCAAAAACACAACGCAGGGTATGAAAGATAAAATGCAATTGCTGACATTATTCCTGTATAAATACATGTTCAATATCCGACACCATATAATCAGAGGCTTTAAAAATAAATAAATAAAGCGAACAATACTTTTTTGCACTGCTGCGCAATTGATAGTCAATCAAAGTTGTCTGTGAGACATAATTCATATATATACAAATAGTGCAAATGGGCGTTATTCTTTGTGTACGCTGTTTGGCTACCATTAATCACTGCATAAATGCAAAAGCCAATATTATGTCCGAAACCTTCTAATTAAAATATATACACATTAATTCATATATATACATCTATATACAACGAGTATTATGTATACGTTTGTCACTAATTACCATAGGGGTTTAAAATGGTAATATGTGCCGGATAGACAGATAAGGCCTAATGAATAGACATACCTTTATCAAAAAACATTCATACCCTGCTAACGGTGTTAGATCAATATTAACCTCAGACGTTGAAATGCTTGCACCATAATAAACAAGTGAAAGTTAAAAAGCAATGATGTTATAATATTGCAAAATCCAATGATCTAAATTACAGTCAACTTAGCTACAGAGAAGTAGATACAATGAATAGCAGTTATAAGGCATATGCAATCTAACATAGACATGATAAGAAAAATAAGAATGGTAAGCAGCACAAATCATGAGAATATTGATGTGGGGGATGGGAATATATGGAGCTATAGACATGTGTAAAAGTCCTCAGTGGAGTTAAGCCCATTGGGGCTTTTACTGTCCATCTCCAGGATGTACCTGGTCTCGAGGGCCCTCAAGATCCCTTCTCTATTCCCTCCCCTTCTCAGTGGGCCAATGGCATCAATGGCATAGTATCTTAGGAGCCCACTGTTGTTGTTGTGGAACTCCTTGAAATGCCTGGCCACTGGGTATGTGGCGTCGCTGGTGTTGATAGCACGGATGTGCTGGAGTACCCTCTTGTGAACCTGCAGTTTGGTGCTACCAATGTACTGCAGGCCACACGGGCACTCCAGCACATACACCACATATTCTGATTTACATGTCAGCTGCTTGTTGATTTTACGTGGCACTGTAGAAAAAGCTGTTAGAAACTCGGTCTTATTGAGTCCCTGCGTGCAGGCCTTACAACTGGAACACTTTCTGAATCCACGGCTTGCCGCCAACCAGTTTTTAGGAGGGATCACTTCAGGGCTGGATTTAACCAGGGCATTTTGCATTGCAAATGCTTTCCTGTAAGTGATGGCAGGCTTGTTAGACATATGATCTCCTATAACTGGATCCAGTTTAATCAAATTCCAGTTCTGATTGACAATTTTCCTGAGTGCTCCATGCTGACTATTATATGCCCAGATAAGTCTAACTGGCTGCTCACTATTGATTGCACTGGGTTTCTGATGTTTTCTATGGGTCAATGCATCTGTGCGGGAAAGGGCATTAGCTTTATTGATTGCTGAATCAATAAGATGTTCCTTATAGCCTCTGGCCAGAAACCTGAGTTTGCTTGCTGTTTGTGCCTCCCTGCAGTGAGATTCAGTACTGCAAACACGCCTAATTCTAAGCATCTCCCCATAGGGGATGCTTCGAATTAAATGTGGGGGATGGTGACTTTCTGCATGCAATATAGTATTGCCCGCAGTAGGCTTTCTAAACAACTTGGTCTCTAGTTTGCCCTGGCTGACCACTAGTGTCACGTCTAGAAAATGTGCTACATCCTGACTAATGTGTGATGTAAATGAAAGATTGTACGAATTGCAATTCAAAGTGTCAATGAAACAGGTGACTTGCTCCAATGTACCCCGCCAAATCATAAGAATGTCATCGATGTATCGATACCATCGAATGACATGGCGAGTGCAGGTGTCTTGATGAATGCCCATGAGGACCTGTCTCTCCCAGTACCCCATGTGGAGACAGGCGTAACTGGGAGAGAAACAAGCCCCCATGGCGACCCCTCGCGTTTGTTGGTAATAGCGGTTGAGGAACATAAAATAGTTGTGATGCAAACAAAAATTCATCATAGCAAGCAACATTTTGTTATGTTCCAACATCTCTATTGGTCGCTTGCCTAGAAAGAATTCTGTGGCCCTAAGTCCATCTTTGTGCACAATGCTGGTATATAAGGAAGCCACATCTAGGGTTACCAGCCAATAGTCATCCTGCCACTCAAAATCCATCAGCTTCCTCATTAAATCGCTGGAGTCCTGGATGTATGAAGGTAATGCCAGAACATGTTCCTGAAGGAACAAGTCGATGTAGGAAGTTGTTTTCTCGAGTAACCCCCCACACGCCGATATGATCGGTCTACCTGGCGGCTTGACTGAATCCTTGTGTACTTTCGGAATAAGGTACAATACGGGGGTTACAGGATGGTCATTTTTAAGGCATTTCAGTTCGTCCATGCTGATAAGACCACTGGAACGCCATCCCATAAGAAAAGAGTGGAAGTCTATTTGTGCTTTTTTGAGGGCATTTGCATCACAATGCTTATAGCAATCTGGGTCATTAAGTTGAAGGTAGGCCTCCTCAAGATATAGTGCTCTGGGCCAAAGCACGACGTTGCCTCCTTTGTCAGATTGCCTGACTATCATGTTTCCGTCCGCTTTGATTTTTGCAATTAGTTTCTGATAGTTGTTATTTCTTTGACATTTACTTTTGTTGGCTTTCAAAGTTTTCACATGTAGTGTTTTGATCTGTTTCACCACTACATCCTGGAAAATATCTATATTGTCATATGGAGTGACTGGGGTGAATGTTGAACGTGGTTTAAGATTGCTTAAACCGCCAGTATATGTCTTATCTTGTCCCTGAGTGCTTTGAGAGTTTGAAGTTTCTGCTTGAAGAGCTGCCAAATCCTGCATGAGCAGGACATCACTAACCACTAAGCCACTCGGTGTATCAGCCACCACCGCTTTTTTGCAAAAATTGCGCGTTTTATTGATGGCAAAATGTTTTTTAAGCTTCAATTTACGCGTGAATTTGAAAAGATCCAATCTTGTATCCACGTAATTGAAGTTGCTTGGGGGGCTGTACGACAATCCTTTAGAAAGAATGTTAATTTCCAGGTCCGAAAATAAGGTGTCAGTCAGGTTAATAACAGATGAACAATTGTCAATTGCCTGGGTCTGATTTTTTGCGCATGCTGTGCTATTCACTGTTTTTTGTTGGCATTCCAGCGTGAATAGTTTCTTTTCTTTGGCTTTTCGTTGGGCGCTGCTTTTCCTGCGCTCCCGTCGCTTTGCGTTTGAGGTTTTTTGGTTGCTGGAAATCTGGGGCGTATATCAGAAACACAGTGCAGGAACCCTTTTGGAGAGAGACCACACACGAAATGGATTCAATGCCTTTTTATTTTCGTTAGCTTGCCAGCAGGTTTCCAGCATCAGTGTCAGCCAAACAAGATTTGCCAGACGCGTTTCGAGAGCGAAGCTCTCTTCCTCAATGGCACGGTTGCAGTCACACGAGAATGCTGTGAATAACGCACAATTTTAAACAGTCCCCGCCCACTGGGCGTGTTTCATCACAGCAGCGTTTTATGGGATCTGTAGTGCCGGTATTTTCCCAGTGGATGCATTCTCTGTTCAATAAAACCCCAATAAAATCCAAGTGGAAAGGAGGACACACAAATGCGAGATTCCTGCTCCGCTTTGCAGCTGACGATAAGGTGACACGGAGGCCCCCCTGCAGGGCCCCTGGTCGGTTCGTGTCCATGTTGATCCTAGGTAGGTATCAGCGCTTGGTTCTGAAAACGCAGCAGGTCTTTTCTCCACGACCGGGACGGCCGTAATAACATCAGAAACACAGTGCAGGAACCCTTTTGGAGAGAGACCACACACGAAATGGATTCAATGCCTTTTTATTTTCGTTAGCTTGCCAGCAGGTTTCCAGCATCAGTGTCAGCCAAACAAGATTTGCCAGACGCGTTTCGAGAGTGATGTCATCAGTGATGTCACTAACCATGTCATGAATGATGTAATATGTGACATCATCAGCAGTGGATTGCGGGTGCGCGATATATAGTTAGCGCTTATAACTATATATGGAATTTCAATGGTTTTATGCGAGTAAAATAAGGTTTTCTAAATGCAAATCCCTAACTATATATGGCCTAAAACCAATGGTTTTTTCATTGAATTTTCAAGGTTTTGTAAATGCAAATTCCTAACTATATATCGACTATAACCTATGGTTTTTTCTGTGAATTTCAATGGTTTTTTAATAGCAAATATCAAAAGCTGTCAAATGTCAAGTACGTGATAGGTAAAAACGTTTTCCTGTTTATGAACGCTGATGTGCTTTGAACGCTGCCCCCCCCCCCACTCCCCTCTTTTCTCTTAGTAGTACTCTCTCTTTGCAGATAGTGAACGGTAGTTAACGCAGACCTTTACCCCTGTTGTAATCCGTCGTACCTGCTTGTCTCTCCATTTGATTGATTATTATCCAAGCATTTACTGTTTTACAATTGGTTCTCTTTGGATCATTCTCTATTTACAAACAAGCACAAAGTCGCAATACTCTGTTTAGTCTTTGCAGATAGTGAAAAATCGTGTAAAAAAATAAAAGTAATCGAGCAAAATCAGTAGACCACTAATTCGATCTCTTTTTGACCTCGGTAAAATACAAACATTAGGAACAACCCTTCATGAGAAATACGAAAATAGTGAAATGAACTGAGCTCCACACCATGAGGGCTGCAAGACAGCTCAACTCCGCCACCCACACCGCCCAAAATAACGACAAACCCTATGCAAATATTATAAATATACACAACACACCAGCAAAGAAACAGAGTAAAACATTTTATTAAATAACTATTTACATAACTATTTTATACTTTTTATTGCCCGATCCGGCTAGCTCAATCGATCGAGCATGAAACTCATGCACTGATAGCAAGCGTTGAGAGTTTGTAGAACGATGGCTTCAGATTTTCCGCATACGGTGTAGTGGCGCGAACTGGCAGGGGGCGTTTGGATTCTACCCCTTCCCCAAATAAGATTTTCATACGTGAATGTTCGTTCATGCTTTTTGTCCCTGAGTTGCTTCCATGTCACTGCCTTACACAAATGGCATAAGTCCTGGTTGTTGAGTGCCATACTTCAGAGTTCTAAGCAGCTCTTGTAACACTGTTTAAACCTTATTTGCACCTGCTGCAGCTTCACTATTCAAAGTAAGTGGGGTCCATTTGTGGACCTGACTGCATTGGAAAACAATGTGATACGGTGCCTCCCTAAACCGCTTGACGGAGGCCCCCGAGGGGCGGTGAGATGGCGCGGACTGAGAGGGGGCGCTTGGCTCCTGCCCCCTCCCCAAGTCGTGTTGCCCTGGTGAGGCCTGAGATCGCCCCCGGCATAGGCGGCCGGCTCCCGGGGTCCGGCGGAATTTTTTCCCTTTTGAAGAATCTTCCATTCTGGACCTTGTCCCACAATCCGTTTGACCTGAAGACACGCTGTCGTGGGGCGCCCCTTTACCGTTTTAGTTGCCATTCCGCCCGCTTTTGGTACTCTGTGCCTCTTCCGCCATTCAGCTGTTTACCGCCCGCTCTTGCGACTACACTATAGTGCTGCATCGAGAAAACGGACAACCCTATTGATGTGGATTTTTCATTATTGATTATTGTAAAGAAATGGCGACTCCCCCCTTTAGCAGATTAGCTAAATGTTTGCGTAATTTAGGCATAAAAGTTATATTATTGTTGTTGTTGTTATTATCGTTATAGTTCTGGTTAATTTCAAAAAATGGTTAAATATATTTACAGTTTTTGTTGCGTTCGTTATATTTAAAAGTTAATAAAGTTTTAAAATCTAACTTTGTTGGAGTGCTATATATGTTTAAAAAATCGGGTGAATGGGGCCTTGAATCGGGTTATTGTCATGTGTGGGCTTTGCAAGTGTACTGCTACAAGATCGGACATTTCAAACTCAAATGCACGTTCTTTTTCTTACCTTTCCGAAGCATGGAGCGCAATAGCAGGCAGAGAAAGGGTGATGCACGTGTTGAACACTGCCTGGCCTGGCAAGTTGCTGGCAGTGCCCCCCCCGCCCGGTCCTGAAAGAGGGCACACACACACCGCCGCCCCGAGTACTTCACAAATCTTTAAAAGACCATGCGCTTGTTCATGAGGCTTAAATGGTTTATCACCCCTTCTAGAACCCCTGCATCGACCCTCTGACGTTTCCTGGAAGAATTAGCACGTACCAAGCCCTGTCAGCTGAAACCCCCGAGAAATCATGGGGCATATTATCAAGGGGATTTATTTCCGCTTTTTTGGCTTTAAAAGCCCAAAAAAAAGAGATAAAATTATCTCCCTATTACCAAGCTGTCGCTAACACCAGTTAGTGACAGCTAAAAGGAGATAGCGACCATCTTGGGCCCCGCTTTGCATATCAGTGATATTTATCACTAATGACATGCAAAGTGGGCGTGCCAAGATTTTAGCGACTGGAAACAGTCCCTAACCATCGCTATCTCCTATTACCAACTTTTGGAGATATTCGCGCTAAGCGCGAATATCTCCAAAACCTAACACCTGCCCTGAGCAGTTTTAGCCATGTTATCCAATGGGAAGTGGATAACATGGCTAAGAGCATTTGCTGGATAATGCATGAATATCGCTGACTTTTCAACGATATTCATGCATTGCGGCCGTTTTTTATGGCATTTGCGATAAACCTTGCTAATAGCAAGGTTTATGTGCGATAAAATTCGCCGATGTGCGGCGATAATTTTTATCTCTAAACAAGTTAGAGACAAAAATTATCGCTAGTTGTTGGTAATATGCCCCCGGGTTTTTCCTTGCAGGAATCGGGAAGCGAAAGACTAGCACTGAAATCAGTAGTCTCACGCCTGAATCGGGAGGGTTGGCATGTCTGGATACTCTACAGCTGGGGCCATACACTACATCCGCAGGGCTAGGTGATAGCCTAGGTCCGGCCTGGACAATCGGACACAGAGGAAGAGGAGTGTCAGAGGGTGCGGTAGTGAATAGGGTGAAAGGGAGGTGTCGGGCGGGCACAGGGTGTGATTCTCAGAGAAGAGCAGCGCAGATGGGGGGAAGTATATGGCCCATGCATGAGAGAGAGAGCGGGGGTGACCAGTGCGTGGGGGAGATGCTTGCGAGGGTGGGGAGCCATGCTGAGGATCGGCGGCGTGCAGAGAGTGGCCCTGGTCAAGGCATCTAAAATGGCTGCCGTGCACGACAAAATTGTGGCATTGGACAAAAACGCAAGATGGCGCAGACAATGTTTATCAATAAGGATTCATTTATAACAAAATATTTACTCGCAGTGACAAAATGGTGGTCAACACTTCCTGATTTCCATCGAATCGAACGTTAACAAACGTCACGCAGCAAAAAAAAAAAAAAAAGCTCACGCACAGAGCAGTTTTTAGCCATGTTATCCAATGGAAGGTGGATAACATGGCTAAGAGCATTTGCTGGATAATGCATGAATATCGCTGACTTTTCAGTGATATTCATGCATTGTGGCCGATGTGCGGCGATAATTTTTGTCTCTAAACAATTAAAACGAAGCACAAAATGGCGAATTCCCGTTTCGCTACCAGTTTGCGGCCCAGTTCGCGGCCCGTGAAGCGCTTCTACCGTGAAAAATCTTTTTTTTTTTATTTTCCCCACGGGACCCTTTAATAACCCCAGCAACATTCCTAGGGGGTCAAGAGGGGTATACCTTGCCCCCTTTCAATAAATTCCCCCTTCGTTTTTCACCTCTTCTTCTCTCTCGATCCTACCGAGAGATAAGATGGCGGCCGCTCCGGACTGTTTAGAATGTTGACAGACACCGGAGAGCCAATCAGCTTTCTGCGCGCAAAGTTCCGTTTCGCGAAAAGTAAGCGGACCGGAGCGCAGCCCGGAGCGCTGTTACAGATATATATCTTATTTTGAACGTTAATTTCTCAAAATCCACTGAAGCACATATATTGAGACCTAGCAAAGGCACATCGGGCTAACAGTCCCTACAATTTTGCCAAGTTTCGTGGAAATCCATTCAGCCGTTCGGGCTAAAAGTGAGTCCAACCGCCCTATGGAAATTAACATGGGAAAAACGCGTTTTGGGACCCCCCTTTTTTCTCGGCCCCCCCTTGACGAACCCCCCCCAAATTTCCAGGAGCTGCTCAGAAACAAAATGTGCCATTTTCCTGAAAATTTCAGCCGATTCCGTCCACAAACGCCAAAGTTATTAGACATAGAATTTTCAGAAATCCCATAGGGAAAAAATCCTAACTATATATACCTACTGGCGACCGCCAGTAGGTAATATATATATGTATATATATATATATATGTATATATATGTATATGTATGTCAAGCTGCATTGAAGAATGAGTGGGTGTATGAGTGTCTGTATGGCTGATTTTGTAGGTGCGTGACTGACTGTATAAGTGAGTGATTTAATGTGTCTTACTGAATGCATGGGTTAGTGACTAAACTGTGTGAAGTCTTTATCAGTCTGTCAGGTGGTATGTAAGCGGCTGCATGGGTTGATGAGTAATGAATGTATATATGGGTTATTGATTGATTGTCTGAGTATCTGTATGGGTGCCTGAGTCTCTGTGTGCTTGGGTGGAGGCTATGTTACTTTGTGCATCAATGTGTGAGTGGGTGGTTCTCTGGGTGTATGGGTTCAAGAGTATGTTTGTGAAGGGCTGTATGGGTGGGTGAGTGTGTGTATGGGTGTGTTGGTGAGTGTATAGATGTCTCAGTGAGTAACAACATGTGAAAGGCAGTATATGTTAGTGTTGGACTATATAAATAACTATATGTGAGAGTGTGTGATTGTGAGAGTGGCTGTATGGATGAGTGTGTGCATGTGTCAGTGATTGTATATGAGAGTAAATATGTGTTAGTATCTGTATGAATAAGTGAAGTTGTGTGTGAATAACTGTATAGGTGAGAAAATGGGAGTGTGATTGATTCTTTTATGACTGAGTAGGTATGTGAGTAACTCTAGGGACGAGTGTGGTGTGCGAGTGTCTGTATAGGTATATGAGTGCATGTTATAGTGTTATATTGATGAGTGACTGCATGCATGAGTGACTGTATGGGTGAATGAGTATATGTGTCTGTAGACCTAGGAATCAGTGAGTGGGTATGTAGTAACTAGTATTGGTATGTCTATGGGTTCAAAAATGGTGGTCTGTATTTTAGAGTGGGTGTATCAAAAGTTATATTAGGGTGTGAGGAGGTGCACCTGATTATCACATGGCTGACGTCATCAGTGATGTCATCAGTGATTTCATTTGAGATGTCATCAGTGATGTCACTGACCATGTCATGAGTGATGTAATATGTGATGTCATCAGCAGTACATTGCAGAGGTGCGAGTTATAGTTACCTCAACTAACTATTACGACAGAATTTCTCTGGTTTTGTATGACTGAAATGTCCAACTAACTATAAAGTCCCTGAAACCTGTGTTTTTTTCAGTGAATTTCTAAGGGTTTTTTAAACGCTAATTTCTAACTATAACGTCCATGAAACCTATGGTTTTTTCAGTGAATTTCAAAGGTTTTTTTAAATGCTAATTTCTAACTATAACGTCCCTGAAACCTATGGGTTTTTTCAGTGAATTTCAATAGTTTTTAAATGCTAATTTCTAACTATAACACCTCTGAAACCTGTGGGTTTTTTCAGTGAATTTCAAAGGTTTTTTAAATGCTAATTTCTAACTATGCACATAGGTAGTACATATGCAGAAAGAGGAAGAAATGCACATAAAAAAGCAAAGGAAATGCAGAAAGAGATAAGAGAAGTCCAGAAAGACAAAGAAAGGTGCAGAAAGAAGAAAGAATTATGCAGAAAGAACCAACAGAGGTGCTTAAAGAGGCAAGGGGGTGCAGAAAGAGACAAGAGAAGTGCAGAAACAGGCAAGAAAGTGTTGAACTTGGCCCTTTTTGCAGGGTCGTCCCTGAACTTTTTGCCTTCCTCCTGTACTTTCTCTGACCTGTTTTTGTTGGTTTTATGACTCTGGGCACTTTACCACTGCTGATCAGTGCTAAAGTGCATGTGCTCTCCCTATTATAAATTGATGTATGGATTAGTGATTACATTATTGGTTGGTTTGGTTTACCTGTCAGACCCCCTAGTACAGTGCACCAGGAGTGCCCAGGGCTAGTAATCCAAATGCTGCTTGTGGGCTTGCAGCACTGGTTGTGCCACCCACAGAAGCAGCCTGTAAAAATGTGTCTAAGGTCTGCCATTGCAGAGCCTGTGTGCATTCTGGTACTGTCATGTTGACTAAGCACGTGCACCCACTTGCCAGTCCCTAAACCTTCCCTTTTCTTCATGTCAGACACCCCTCTGGTAGGCCCAAGGGCAGTGTGCA
Organism: Lissotriton vulgaris; assembly: GCF_964263255.1. NCBI lineage: Eukaryota > Metazoa > Chordata > Amphibia > Caudata > Salamandridae > Lissotriton > Lissotriton vulgaris. The sequence continues at coordinate 1,634,013,849 of NC_141693.1, read as the reverse complement.
TTGGAAGTATGAGGTAGGACAAGCCCTGGCATGTGTGGCATGTCCTAATAGTGAATTACAGCCATTTTAGTTTTTTGCTATTGCAAGGCTACCTGTTCTCCATAGACCAGAATGGGCAGTTAGATTATTATATCTTATAATCCTAACTGACTCAGGGAACACTGTAGAAATTCAAGTTTAGTATGCCTGAACTCAGAATGATAAAATATATCTTTTAGTGAAGTTGATTTTAACATTCTGTGTTTGAAAATACCACTTTTAGAAAGTAGGTATTTTCTTGTCTAACTATCCAAGCCTGCCTCTGCTAGGTTGTGCATTCCTTGTCAGGAGTTTGAGTGACAGGGCTGGGGGATTCCAGGAGACAGGATAAGTCAGCCCAGTGGTGAATAGAGAGATCTGCATCTAGATGGGTGGGAGGAGTTGCACCTGGAACCTGAATAGGGATGTGCCTTCCCTCCACAATGCTGGCTCCACCTCCTGTGTTGCGTCTGATGTCTCTGCCCTGCACTGTGAAAAGAGAGAAGGAGTCATGTCAATAGAGTGCTCCAGGGCTGTGCCTTTCCTCCACAATGCTGGCTCCACCTCCTGTGAGGTGTTTGATGTTTCTGCTCTGCACTGTGAAAGGAAAGAAGAGGTCATGTAAACAGAGTGCTCCAGAACTGGTTTGGACTAGGCAAAGGCCCCCCTGCCCTCAGAGGACAAAAAATTTTGGGGTATTGGAACCCTGATCCCAAGAATTTAGATCACTTTTGGACAAACAAGAAGAAACCTTTGCTGAGGAGAGAAACCTGAAGAAACTGAGGAGAGACTATCCCTAAGCTGAAGTGTTGCTTGGGGGATTGGCCTTCAGTGGTTGCCTGACTGCCAAAGAAAGGGGAAAGGTCTTTGTGTGCACTTTATTCAACTTGTGAAGGATCTCCAAGGGCTTGAGAAAAGGGCTTGCCTCCTGCTGAAGTCTCAGGGACAACAGACTTCAACCCCCAGCTCCCCAAGAAACCTTTGCGGAGGAGAGAAACCGGAAGAAACTGAGGAGAGACTATCCCTAAGCTGAAGTGTTGCTTGGGGGATTGGCCTTCAGTGGTTGCCTGACTGCCAAAGAAAGGAGAAAGTTCTTTGTGTGCACTTTATTCAACTTGTGAAGGATCTCCAAGGGCTTTAGAAAATGGCTTGCCTCCTGCTGAAGTCTCAGGGACAACAGACTTCAACCCCCAGCTCCCCAGAGTTCTTTGGAAGTGCCTGCTACTGTTTTGGGCCCTCTAAGGGACTGCATGTTGCAAGGAGCTGGAAGCGTTTCCTAACGAAGAAGAAGCGTGACGCAATCGCTGCTGCTGCCGTCGCATCTTGGATGTCGCCGCTGTAGCTGTCATATTGCACCGCATCGAGAGAAGCGTCTCGCAATGAAGGAGAAGCGCGTCGCCGTCGCTGCTGCTGCTGTCGCATCTTGGATGTCGCTGCTGTAGCTGTCGTATTGCACCGCAATAAGAGAAGCGCCTCGCCTTCACGGAGAAGCATGCCTCAGTCGGAGCTGCTGTCGTTGCATCACGGAACAAGGGTGTCGCTGCTGCTGTTGTCGCATTCCGGGGAAGCGTCTCGCAACGTCGGAGAAGAGTGTCCCCACCAAAGCTGACGCATCGACCCGAGACTTCTTGCATCATCAGAATAGCATGCCGCAACAAAAAGAAGACGACATCTTCATTTCTTTGCACCAAAAGTTCAACGCATCACCATCTTTGCAACAATTTTCATTGCCCTCCGTGTCACATCTAAAGGTACATTGACTCAAAGTGTCGCATTTTAAGATCTAAAGAGAACTGATCAATCAATCAATCAATCAACCATTTGTAAAGCGCACTACATACCCGTGAGGGTCTCAAGGCACTGGGGGAGGGAGGGGGCTATTGATCTAACAGCCAGGTCTTGAGTAGCCTCCTGAAGGTCAGCAGGTCTTGGGTCTGTCGTAGGTTCAGTGGGAGGGTGTTCCAGGTCTTGGTGGCAAGGTGGGAGAAGGATCTACCGCCGGTTGTTGTTCTTTGGATGAGCGGAACGGTGGCGAGTGCGAGATCGGCAGAGTGGAGCTGGCGGTTGGGATGTAGAAGGAAAGTCGTCTTTCGAGGTAGGCTGGGCCAGTCTTGTGGAGTGCCTTGTGTGCGTGGATGAGGAGCTTGAAGGATATCCTCTTGGTGACAGGCAGCCAGTGCAGGTTTCTCAGGTGGGGGTGATGTGGCCGTGGCGTGGAACATCAAGGATCAGTTGTGCCAAGGCGTTTTGGAATGTGTTGCAGTCGTTTGATGAGCTTGGTTGGGGGCGTTTCCGTAGTCAAGTATGCTCCTAACAAGGGCATTGGTGACTGTTCTTCTTGTATCTGTCGGGATCCACCTGTAAATCTTGCAGAGCTTGTGGAGGGTGTTGAAGCAGGAGGAGGAGACGGCGTTGACTTGCTTGGTAATGGAGAGCGTTGAGTCAAAGATGATTCCCAGGTTGCGTGCGTGGTCGGTGGGTGTCAGGACTGCCCCTAGTGCCATAGGCCACCAGTAGTTGTCCCAGGCTGAAGGGTTGGAGCCGAGGATGAGGACCTCTGATTTGTCCATGTTCAGCTTCATTGGCTGATCTTCATCCAGTCGGCGACGGCCTTCATTCCTTCGTGGAGGTTGCCTGTGGCAGTGATGGGGTCCTTGGTGAGGGAGAGGATCAGTTGAGTGTCATCAGTGTAGGAGATTATGTTGAGGTCATGCCGTCGGGTGCCGTGTGTGAGCGTGGCCATGTAAATGTTGAACAGTGTCAGGCTGAGGGAGTATCCCTGGCGTACGCCGCAGATGATCTCGGAGGCTTCGGATTGGAAAGGGGGGAGGCGGATGCTCTGGGTTCTGCTGGAGAGGAAGGAGTGGGTAATTCCAGGGATTTGTCTTGGATCCCTACGACGTGGAGGTGTACGCGTAGTGTGCGGTGGCAGACGGTGTCAAAGGCGGCGGAGAGGTCCAGGAGGATGAGGGCTGCGGTCTCATTGTAGCCCAGCAGGGTCTTGATGTCGTCGGTGGCGGCGATGAGGGCGGTCTCGGTGCTGTGGTTGCTGCAGAACCCTGACTGGGAATGGTCCTGACTTCTATTTTCTTTGAGGTATCGGGTTAGCTGTCTGTTGACGATCTTCTCATTGACCTTGGCCTGGAACAGGAGTTAAGAGATGGGCCGGAAGTTCTTGAGGTCACTAGAGGCTTAGAGTTCTTTGGTGAACCAGCTGGCCTTCTTGCCGGTGTCTGTGTGGGTTTTTTTTTCAGCAGAGCTAGGGTGTTGGCGCAGTCGTCGATCCAGCGTCTGAGGCTGTGGGCAGCGTCGTCAGTGTTGGAGGGTTCGGTGGGTGGGCTGAGAGTGAAGTTTGCGTGTAGTTGGTCTTCAGTGATTACTCTCCATCAGCGGCAAGGTATCTGTTGGGTGCGGTGGTGTGTGGTGGGTTTCTGTAAGGAGAAGTGGAAGCAGCAGTGGTCGGTCTAGAGGAGTTCGGTGGTGTGGCTGAAGGAGACGTGGGAGCTAGCAGAGAAGACGGGGTCAAGCGCGTGGCTGGCGGAGTGGGTAGGCGTTGTGACGTGTTGCCTTAGTCCGAGGTTGGCGAGGTTATCGATCAGGGTTGTCTAGTTGCTGTCATTGTTGTTCTCAAGGTGAAAGTTCAGGTCTCCGTGGAGGATGTAGTCGGTGGAGGTCAGGGCGTGCGTGCTGATGAAGTCGGCGATGGAGACGCTAAACTGGGGTCAGGGTCTGGGGGGTCTGTAGACGAGGGTGCCTCTGATGGTAGAGTTGAGGTCTGTGTGGATCTGGAAATGCATGTGTTTGGAGGTGCTGAGAGTGCAGTCGGTGCTGGTTGAGACCCTGATGTGTTCTTGTGGACGAAGGTGGCGATTCCTCCTCCGACTTTGTTGGTGTGGTCTCAACAGGTGACCTTGTAGCCGTCTGGGATGGCTATGACGATATCGGGTGCGGAGTAGTCGTTCATCCACGTCTCTGTCAGGAAGGCGATGTCGGGGGATGATATGTTGAGCAGGTCCCAGAGCTCGATGGCATGTTTGCTTGCGGAGGGGGCATCAGTAGGATGCATCGGAGGTGGTTGAGGTCTTTATTGCAGGTTGTTCGGAGGCTCTGAGGCTGGTGTAGCTGCTGTTCTGCAAGGTGAAGGGACCGTGTGTGCATTTCGGGGCGGCCTTGAAGCAGGTGGGGATTCGTCCGGGGTTGAGAGCATGGAGTATGCTGGCATCGTACAGGTGGTGGTCATCGTGGCGGATGCGGGGACCATGGGTTCTGGCACTGAGCGTGGTCGGGGTGCGGACGGGTGCAGACGGGCTTGCCTTAGGCGCACTTTTGGAGCACCAGCGGCGCGGCCGCACAGCAGCCACCATATATGGGGATGTGGGCGGGAGGAGCAGCTGGGAGCCAGGAGCCAAGGGCAGCGAATGGACAGTGAGGGGGCGGGCCGCAGTTGACACAGCAGCGGGAACAGGAGTGGTGAGGGCACCGAAGGCAACTGGGCACAATCAGGGGCAGCAAGGGAGAACAGATGGCAAGAAAACGAGCACAATCAGGATAGCAGAAGGCAAGAAAACAGGCACAAATGAGGAACAGGAGACAATAAAAATGGGCCCAAAACAGGATCACAGAAGGCAAGAAAACGGGCACAAATCAAGGGAGCAGGAGGCAAGAAAACGGGCACAAATCAAGGGAGCAGGAGGCAAGAAAACGGGCACAAATCAGGGGCAGCGAGGGGGAACAAAAGGCAAGAAAAATCGTGCACAGATAAGAATGCAGGCACAGGGGGGAGACAGGCAACAGCAGTCACATACACCAGAAGACAGTATGAGCAGTACAGGGAAGATAGACAGTGACAGTGATACAAACCTAAGGCCTACCACTAGCCACCATGGATGATACGCAGTTGGTAGCCTTCGAGTGGAGGAGAGCCTCAACTTCCACAGCATTGGCAGCTGGGGCAGGGTCAGGACACACAGGCGGAGTTGTGCGGTGGGGGAGCGACCTACCAACAAGGTCAATGGTCGCTAAACCTTCCATTTTAAGTACAGTTTTGTTGATAATTGTCGTTTGTAGTCTTGTGTTAAATCTATATAAAGAATATTTATTTTTTATATACAACTGTGTGGTGTCCATCTGTAGCGTTGTCACTGTATTACTGTATATGGCCACAAATGCTTTATACACTGCCTCTGAGATAAGCCTGTCTACGCATGCCAAGCTACCAAGGGGGTGAGCAGGGGTTATTTTAGGAGTGTACCCCCTTGCCCTGACTAGAGGCAAGGGTCCATATTGGTCACAAGTACCTACCTGTGCCTACTAGAGACCCCCAAATCTAACAGAAATGTACAGAAGGAGGGAATAGAGGTGCAGAAAGAAGTAAGAGGGATACAGACATTTGCAAGAGAGGTGCAGAAAGAAGCACGAGAAGTGCAAAAAGTAGCAAGAGAAGCAGAAAAATAGGGAGAGGGTGCAGAAAGAGGCATGAGGGGTGCAGACATTTGCAAAAGAGGTGTAGAAAGAACAAAGAGCAGTGCAGAAAAAACTAATAGAGGTGCAAAAAGAGGCAAGAGGGGTGCAGAAAGAGGTAGGAGAGTTGCACAAATTGGCAACAGAGGTACAAAAAGATGAAAGAGAGGTGCAGAAACAAGCAAGAGAAGTGCAGAAAGAGGTAAGAGAATTGCTGAAAGAAGCAACAGAGGTGTGAAAAGCAGCAGGAAAAGTGCAGATTAGGGCAAGTGAGGTACAGAACAAAGCAAGAGAGGTGCAGAAAATGGCAAGAAAACAGCAGAAAGAGGCAAGAGTGATGCAAAAATGGGTAGAAGGGTACGAAAAGATGCAAGAGAGGTGCAGAATGAAGCAAAAGAAGTGTAGTAAGAGACAACAGGGATGCAGAAAGAGACAACAGGGGTGCAGAAAGAGGTAAGTGAGGTGCAGAAGGAAGCAAGAGAACTGCATAAAGAGGCAAGAGAGTTGAAGAAACAGGCAAAAGGGGTGAAGAAAGAGTGAACAGGTGTGGAGCCAGATGCAAGAGAGGTGCAGAAAGAGGGAAAAGGGTACAGAAAGAGGCAAAAGGGATGCATACATTTGCAAAAGAGGTACATAAAGAAACAAGAGCAGTGCAGAAAGAACCATCAGAGGTGCAGAAAGAGACAAGAGAGGTACATAAATAAGTAGGAGAGGTACACAAAGAGGCAAGAGAAGTACAGAAAGAAGCAACAGAGGTGCTGAAAGAGGCATGAAAGGTGCAGAAAAAGCAAGAGAAGTACATAAAGAAGCAACAGAAGTACAGAAAGAGGCAAGAGAGTTGAAGAAACAGGTAGGAAAGGTCCAGAAAGGGAACAAGGGCACAAAAAGAGGCAAGAGATGTGCAGAAAGAGGCAAGAGGGGTGCAAAAAGAAGCAAGTGAGCGGCAGAAAGAGTCAAGAGAAGTACAGAAAGAAGAAGAGAGTTGCAGAAAGAAGGAAGACAAGGCAGCAAGAGACAACAGGGGTGCAGAAAGAAACAACAGGGGTGCAGAAAGAAGCAAGAGAGGTACAGAAAGAGGCAAGAGAAGTGATGATAGAGGCAAGTGAGGTGCAGAAGGAGGCACGGGAACTGCAGAAAGAGGCAAGAGAGTTGCAGAAACAGGCAAAGGGGTGCAGAAAGAGGAAACAGGTGTGCAGACAGAGGCAAAAGAGGTACAGAAAGAGTGAAGAGGGGTATAGAAAGAGGCAAGAGGGTTACAGACATTTGCAAAAGCGGTACAGAAAGAAGCAAGAACAGTGCAGACAGAACCTACAAAAGTGCGGAAGAGGCAAGAGGGGTACAGAAAGAGGTAGGAGAGGTGCAGAAAGAGGCAAGAGTGGTGTAAAAGAAGGAAGATAAGTGTAAAAAGAAGCAACAGAGGTACTGAAAGAGACAAGGAGGGTGCAGAAAGAGGTAAGAGAAGTGCATGAAGAGGCAAGAGAGATGCAGAAAGAAGCAAGTGAGGTGCAGAAAGAGGCAAGAGAGGTATAGAAAGGTTCAGAAAGAGGCAAGAGAAGAGCGGAAAGTGGCAAGTGAGGTTCAGAAGAGGCACAAGAGGTATAGACAGAGGCAAGATCAGTGTAGAAAGAGGCATGAGAATTGCAGATAGAGGTACTTGAGGTGCAGAAAGAGGCGAGAGGGGTACAGAAACAGGCTCAAGAAATGCAGAAAGAGGCAAGAGAGGTACAGAAGGAAGAAAGTGGGGTGCAGAAAGAGGCAAGAGAGGTACAGAAAGAGGCAAGTGAACTGCAGAAAGAGGCAACAGAAATACACAAAGAGGCAAGAGAGGAGTAGAAAGAGGCAAGAGAGGTATAGAAAGAAGCAAGAGAAGTGCAGAAAGAGGCAAGTGAGGTATAGAAAGAGGCAAGTGAGAAGCAGAAAGAGGCAAGAGAGATGCAGAAAGAGGCAAGTGATCTGCAGAAAAAAGCAACAGAGATGCTGAAAGAGGCAAGTGAGGTGCAGAAAGAGACAAGAGAAGTGCAGAAAGAAGCAAGTGAAGTGCAGAAAGAAGACAGTGAGGTGCAGAAAGAGGAAGAAAGATGCAGAATGAAGCAAAAGAAATATAAAAAAGGCAAGTGAGGCACAGAAAGAAGAGAGGTTTGTGCACCATTAGTACCAGTTTAACCCCCTCATTATGCAATATGTAACACATGACTATTCAAGATTTGCAAAGGGCCTTGCACCACTCTGTAACACGTGATGCATTTTTGGGAACATTTGAGCCGTTTGAGCTAGAAACAAGATTTTTGTTGTCAAATCTACAGATTAGTCAGCAGACGATGGAATATTTGGCAAATGTGGAAAATGTTTAATTATGCAAAAATGTGTGCAGCCAAACAGTCACATAATTCCAGTGGCCCTGCCCATACCTCCGACTAGGTCCAGACGTGCTCCTCGGTGGTTCCTTCTTTTTTAGTGTGTCATTGAGTTTATAGTTGAGCTTCTATGGAAACGAGGAAGACTAAACCTGAGGTTACCATTCCACAACACAGACTACAATACCTCATAATTACTCTCCAAAACACATAATCCCACTCCACATAATTTCTGTAGACTAAATACCACATACTTTCTATTCACATAAATTCACTGCACAACATACCACATTATTCCACTATACACAACGTACATCCACTCTACACCAAGAAACATTAGTAAAAAATGTTTACATTTACAATGCCAATAGCTCTAACTCTCGCAAATGTGAAAACTATTACATTGTAAAGGATTCTTTAACTAGTAGTCGCTTTTGCAGAGTGGTGGAGAAAGGTTAGTGGGCCTCCGACCAGCGCTCAGGAATTCCGCTGCGTAGGACTTATAGGAGGTACCAGGAGGGCTTCTTGGCCCCCAAAGTCCCTCAGGAATAAAGTGGACTTCATCCCCCATCCCGTAGTCTGTCAGGAGGCGTGTTTGCAGAGTGGTGTAGAAAAGGGGTGTGGCCTCTGAAGACATCTTAGCAATCCCACTGTCATCCTTGGTAGCCAACTATCCCTCTTATTACCTCCAGTAAGTCCCACACAGCAGGATTGCTAAGTTCTCATAGCAGGCCACGCCCCCTTTGCCCACCACTCTGCAAACGCACTCCCTGGTGCGCTTTTCGATGGGCATTGAAGTCACCTTCGCTGCTGGGGGTCCTTTGGGGCCAACTAGCCTACCTCTTACCTCCAGTAAGCCACACACAGTGGGATTGCTGAGAGGTGGACACAGGCCACGCCCCCTTTCTCCACCACTCTGCAAGCATACCTCCCGGTTCGCTCTTTGTTGGGGGTTAAGTCCCCTTGCCTCCTGATGGTCCCTGAGAGCCAACTAGCCCACCAGATACCTCCAGTAAGCCCCACACAGTTGAATTGCTGAGAGTAGTCGGAGGCCACTCCCCCATTTCAAACCACTCTGCAAACGTGCCGCCTGGCACACTGCTGCTCGAGGGATGAAGTTCACTTGTGTCCTGAGGACCTCAGGACAAAAGAGGATCTCATCGCCCCACCAGCTGTGCACCAAAAGGTAAGTTTGCAGAGTGGTGTAAAAAGGGCTTGGCCTCGGACTACCTCTCAGCAATCTCATTGTGTGGGGCTACTGGAGGTACCTGGCGGGCTAGTTTGCCCCAGGGACCTTTATGAATGAAGGTGATTTAATCCCCCAACTTAGAACATGCCAGGGGGCTCATTTGCAGAGAAGTTTAGGGAGGGGGTGGGGCCTCCGGGGAGATGCCAGCTTTTCTTCTTTTAAAATATTTTTAGAAGGGGGGCTGTGTGGCCCTCCTAATTATAGTATTTTGGGGCCCTACGGACCCTATCCCCCAAGGCCTGAGAATTTTGTAAAAAAAAATTCAAAAACGGGAGTGGGGCCACGCGGCCTCCCTACCCTGGGCTACTATTGACCCTGGGGACTCCATCCTCCAGGGCCTGGCCAGCATTTTGTTTTATTTTATTTTGGAGGGAGGCCACGTGGCCCACCTCCTTAGGCCTATAACGGCCCTGGGAACCCCATCCCCTGGGGCATTGCCTCGTTTTTATATATTTTTAGTATTAAATAATTTTTATTAATGGATTGCAGATAATCACAAGTTACAGACATTGTTAGCGCCCATATAGGCGTCATATAGGTAAGGGAGCAAAGGCAAATAAGAACATCTGTACCAGTGCCTCTTTAGACCAACAAAGGCTAATGCATGCTGTTGGACCCGGGCCTTTATGGCTGGTTCACCCCTGAACTTTTTGCTTTTGATGGCGACCTGGTGTTCATGATTTCTGGCTTGGCGCACTTTTGCCCTGGGTCCCAGAGTGAAAGTGCGTGCGTGTAGTATGGCTGGCCTGCCCTCCCATAGGAATGCATGGGGAATGTGTGTGTCCCTGGTAGTTCCTGATGCGTGGGGAGTGCAGGCTCGAGTTTGGTATGTGTAAACTCGTGAGAGTGAATGCTGCAAGATGGTGTCTGCGGCATGTGTGTGTCTAGTTGGGAAGTGCTACTTCTGGACATTGAGATATGTGTGCAGTGAGGGTACTGGAGCGTGATTGGCTGGAGCTGGCTGGCATGCCAGGCTCCAGGAAGTCTGGATGGGTCTGCCCGGTGGTGAGTGGGAGATTAGTGATGTGTGGGAGGAGTGTACCTGTGTCCTGGATGGGCTGGGTTTTCCCCACACAATGCTGGCTCCGCCCCCCTGTGGTGTGTCTAACGACCCTAGCCTCCCCAGTGAATGAAATGGGTGGCTGGGCCATCAAAGTGCTCCAGAACCAGTTGCAACTGGTTTCTCCCCCACCCTGCACCTACAGACAAAGGATTTCAGTGTATAAAAATGGGGCTGTGTCCCCACTGAATTTGTTCTCTTCTAGGATCTCGAGGGGGCTGCTGCTGCTGGGGCCAGGAGGAACCGCCACTTGGACTACCTCCCTGCCTGGAGGGCCAGTGAGCTGGCCCCTGGCCCAGCCTTGCCCCCCTGCCTACCTAAGGACTTTGCTGGAACTCTGTCCTGCTGAGGGAACCTGGGAGCGCTGTGCTTGTGTTCCCAGCGCCTGGGAGCACGTTGGACTTTCCCTGGAGCGCCTGGAAGCGCTTTGTTTGCCTTTGGCGCTTGAGAGCGCTTTATTGTTGGTCCTAGCGCTGGGGAGCGCTGTTGTGCACAGCCGGTGCCCACCCGGCATTTGGCCGCCTGATCTGCCGATTCGCGGCGCGTAGCGAGTGCCACCTCGCTTTATTGTTAATTTACCGAGCCGGTGCCCACCCGGCATTGCCCCGTACTTTGCTGTTGTAAATACCTCGAGGGAGCCCACTCCTCGGGTACTGGGAGCCCGCCTGCCTACCTGGAACGGGCCGCCGCGCTGCCCGCAACGACCCGGAAGTATCTGGCCGACCGGCCAATCGCAGCGCGGCCCCTGAGAGGCCGACCGGAAGTCCCGCCTCCGCAACCAGGCAAGCGAGGAGAGAGGCGCCGCCAGCGAGGCTCCGAGGAAGAGGAGCCCCGCGCTGCAGAGGAGGAGACGCCTCCAGCCAGCAGACACCCGGTGAGTGCCTGAGAAGGGAGAGGGGCGTCGGGACACATTGCCGGTGTCCGCCCCTCCCCCGTAGCGCGACCTCGCGCTCGTGAAGATTGGGAGCCCCGAGGCTCCAGGGGCATTGATTGATTCCCGAGTCCCCCGTGAGGGACTCCAACGATCCTGGGCATAAGAGTAGAGAGCCTGCGAGGCTCTGGTGGCATTTTAAGTCTTTAGAGCCCGAGAGGCTTCAGGGGAACATCTGCGTTTCCGAGCCCACGAGGCTCCGAGCTCCCCCATTGTCCTGCGAGCCCAGAGAGAGGCTCATCACCTGGGTTTAGAGCGCTGAAGCTCTACCTTTGCACATTTTGCTTTGTGAGCCCTCCTGGCTCCAACGTGGTGCGTCATATTTAACAACTGTCCAGCACTTAGTGGACAGTTGCTACGTTTAGGCTGGGTGTACTTTTGGCTTATTACAGCCTGCCCTGACTTTGGGACACAGGGACTGCCACAGGTTGTGGCTCATGTGAAGTTTTGCGCAATTGCTTGTGCTCGCACCGCTGAATGTGTTCTGAAGCATCATGTGTCTTTCCTTGCATACACCGCTGAATGTAGGTTCTGCATCATGTGTTTTCTTGTGCTCGCACCTCTGAATGTGTTTGGATACATCATGTGTTTTCTTTCCCTACACCGCTGAATGTTAATGCATCATGTGTAATGTTCCTATGCTCATACCCCTAGATGTTGGTGATTCCTAGGTGGTTGCTTTTCTCCTAGTACAGGTGTTGCTAGTTGAGGTCTTTTGTTTCCTGCGCAATAGTTGCCTAAGGTGGTTAGGGTTGCGTAGGAGGTTCTTATGCTTTACCAGTAATTACTGGTTATGTGCTAATTTGTGCTACATGTTCTATTTGGTTCTAAAAGTATTCTATGTGCTAATTACTATTCCTAAAAAGTGATGATTCCTGACGGTGGTCCAGGTGGCCCTGTCTTGTAAATATCCCCCCTGTAAATTCTGCCCGTGCCTGTTGGCACAGTGTAACCAAATGTATGTTTTATCTAATGTGTTTTTGATATAATACAAAGGCTATTTTTGTATAACCTTGTGTGGAGTTTCCTTTGTGGTGGGCCTTGGGTGTTGTTACTGGGTGCGCGCGCAAACACTTAACCTACATAGCCTCCAAGTTTAGCCTTGACTGCTCGCGCCACGTTACCTAGAGGGCGAGAGAGGGGTTATCTTGGTGTGTGACTCCCTTGCCCTGACCCTTAGAAATGGCGATCCCTGACTGACCTCGACGCGAGTCTTGGCCGGCCAGGGTCCCGTTTCTAACACATGCAATCCTACAATACAAGAAAAATAGAAATGAAGAAACTATAGAACAGAAGCCTTCCCCCATCTCTCCCTCAAACGGCCGCCCACCTTACTACCCACCACCCAAGGTCATTGTCCACCGCCTATCCTCAAACAACCCCCCACTCTTCCTCCCTATTGGTCTGGCCCTAACCTGTGTCTCTGAGACGCAATAGTCGGAGGTATCTAAGGCAGGTGTTCTCATGAAATTCTGAGGCTAACAAAGACAAGAAGGGCTGCCATAGCTCTGAGTACTTGGCACTCTTTCCCGCCATTGACAGCGAGAGCTATTCCAGACCAAGCACCATCCAATGGCGATGGAGCCATCCATGAAATGTGGGAAAGTGTCTGGAGCGCCAGTGGGCATGTATATTCTGCATCGCTGATCCCAGTGCAATTGCTATCAAGCGGCCCCTACGGGAACGCAGCGGATACGTTAAGGGGTTTGGGAGTCCTAATAGAACATGCGATGGGAAGCACGGGAGCTCTGTGTCAAAGTGGGTGTCCACCTCATCTAATATCTGCTTCCAATACCCCTGGAGCTGGGTGCATTCCTAGAGTAGGTGCACCAATGTGCCCACCTGTCCGTAGCCGCGTCAGCACAGTGCATCTTTAGTGCGATCCATCTTGTGGAGACGCTCTGGGGTGTAGTATGAATAAGTCGCTATCTTTGTGAGGGTATCTGTAAGACCCATGTGGTACGTGGAGTGTCGCGCTTTATAATAGATCCCCTCCCATTCTTTGTGGTTAAGTGTCCTGCCCAATTGCCTCTCCAGGCGCGCCCTACCAGCACTATAGCTGTGTATGTGTTTGCCCTGGAGCATCTTATAGAGATCTGAGATCAGTTGTTTGTCTGTCTTGCGCATGATTAACGAGTGCTCGTAAATGTGAGGTGTCTATCCGCCGTAGGGCGTACTTGTTCACTGAGCGCCCAATGTCTCACCTGCATGTATCTGAGTATCTCCGACTCTGACAGCCCAAATTATTGCCGAAACTGGGTAAATGGAATAATGCCCTCTGTCGTGTACATATGAAAAAGACACCGCCAACCCGCAGATCTCCACTTCGTGTAGACAACAGAGTCCCTTCAGGGTGCAAAGTCTATGTTATCCACAATAGGACTAAGAGGAGATGGAAAAGTTGTGAGTTTGTGGCTTATGTTCGTCTTGTCCCAGACCTCTAACAGAATGCTTGTGATGTGAGAAGCATACCAGTTAAGGGGTCTATGCTGTCTGCATAAGAATGGAATCTCCTGCAGTGGTCTACCAGCAACTGCTTGGTCTTGAAATAACCAATGTTTTTCAGATTCCCACCTACTCCACTCCACCAAGAAGCGTAGCTGTGCGTCCTGAAAATACACCACCAGATCCGTAATTCCAATTCCTCCCTGTTCGGGGGGCAACATCGCCAGTCGCAACTTCAGGCTTGGTTTCCTCACATTCCAAATGAACTGTGCCAACTTAGACTGCATCTGTTTGATCCAGCCAAGAGGTGGGCGAGGGGAAATGTGCAAAAAAGGTACAAAATCTGAGGGAGAACAGTCATCCTGACTGCCGCAACTTTGCCCAGCCACGACACTGGGCAGGGTCTCCACCGCCTCAGCTCTCGCCGTATTTTCTGTCATAATTGGGCATAATTGATATTAACGGTCTCCGACAGGGAAGGAGCAAGCTGAATCCCCAAGTAGGGAACAGCTTCTGTCGCCCACTGAATGGGGAACGAGGCCTGCAATAAAGCCCGAGTGGGCTTCTCTAGGGATAGATCGAGGGCCACCGATTTGCTCATGTTGACTTTGGACCCAGGTTCTCTCATTCCAAATGAACTGTGCCAACTCAGACTGCATCTGATTGATCCAGCCAAGAGGTGGGCGGAGGGGAATTGTGCAAAAAAGGTACAAAATCTTAGGGAGAACAGTCATCTTGACTGCCGCAACTCTGGCCAGCCACGACAGCGGGTAGTGTCTCCACGGCCCCAGCTCCTGCGTATTTTCTGTCGTAATTGGGCATAATTGATATCAACGGTCTCCGACAGGGAAGGAGCAAGCTGAATCCCGAAGTAGGGAACAGCTTCTGTCTCCCACTGAATGGGGAACGAGGCCTGCAATAAAGCCAGAGTGGGCTTCTCTAGGAATAGATGGAGGGCCACCGATTTGCTCATGTTGACTTTGAACCCAGATACCTGGCCAAACAACTCCAGGCCCTCAAGACACTCAGGCAGCAAATCCCTCGGATGAGACAGCGAGATCAAAACATCATCGGCGTATAAGCTGATTGTGTGGACATAGCCCCCAAATTTAATCCCTGTTACTTGCGGGTCACGCCTTATGAGTTGCGCCAGTGGCTCCATATAAAGAGCAAAGAGCAGGTGCGACAATGGACACCCCTTCCTCATACCTCTCTCGATGGCAAACCGGGGGGATATATAGCCATTAACCCGTACTGTGGCAGTCGGGAATTTGTAGCAATTCATCACGCAGGTGCAGAACTTCGGGCCCAGACCAACCTTCCCCAGCACCTTCTCCAAGTAGGGCCAGTGGAACCTATCAAACGCCTTCTCGGCGTCGATGGCCAGCATCGTATATTCCCCTTCCGTGCGGGTGGTCTTTTCAATAAGGTGGAAGGCCTGTTTAGTATTTTTGGAGGTCTGGCGTTCCGGTATGAACCCGGCTTGGTCTGGGTCGACAAAGCTTCCCATATGAGGAGCCAATCGAGCAGCTAGGATCCCCGTATATAATTTGAGATCTACATTGAGTAGAGAAATGGGGTCGCCTGGAGTTAATCTCGGCATATATGCGGCAGTAGGGGGGCGTCCCAGTGCCTGCTGCTTGGCTGCTCTCCAAGCAGCAGGCACTCGGACGCCCCCCTACTGCCGCATATACGCCGAGATTAACTCCAGGCGACCCCAATATCAAAACAATCTGTCTACATAATGATTACAGAGCCACGCGGACTCCATTAGGAAAGTTCCTTTTCTCAATCTCAGTTCCAGTAGGACCCTCATCAAAATGATAGAGCGCTACTCGGACTGACAGAACTACTACGTTTTTTTAAGAATAACGAGTTCTTGTAGGACCCTCCCTGAATCCTACCTGATTGAGCGCTACTTGGACCCTGCTAAAAACTGCGTTTTCAACATAGTCTAAAACGCCTCAAAAACCTGCCACTCCTCTTTTCCTGACGTATTCAATTATACTAAAATACTAATTTCAGGAGGCTCTTCAGTCCTGATGATGATCTGAAATTCATACAGATCGAAACGTCGTCGACCTACCCAAGGAAATACCCCCACTCCATTGTATATATTCATGTGGTTTTTTAGCCTTGTTGTTGTGTGAGAGTCCGTTTTTTTCACTATGTTCACTCATGTCACGTTCTGCACCCTACCACTTATTTGAGCACCTGAAAAACGTTATAAGAATTGTATATACAAAGAAAGAAAGAAAATAAAAAATATTTCATATGAACCTACTTCCCAAGCTCCCTAGCGTTAAGTAATTATTCGCTGTATTATTCTTTTGAGGACCTTACCAGGCCACCCTTGAACCATTGTTTCTTTAAAAGTACGTACCTACCCCAGGTTCGCTTTATGGGGTACCCTTGTTCTTCTAAAAACACTCCAGATGTTCTGCCTGATCCTGTAAAAGGGCCGGAAGAGGGACAGAGGCCAGAAAGTCAACACCATCCTGGCCCGCAGGAGGGTCGGCGGAATAGAGATCAGCGTAAAAGTCGCTGAAGGCGCTCGCAATCTCATGATCCTCCGTGACCGGTCTACCGTCACCCCGAAGGATCTCCTGAACCACCTGTCGCTGCCTCACTTCCCGCCGTTTATGCGCAAGCAAACGCCCACACCTATCCCCTCCAGTATAATACGCATGGCGTAGCCGCAGAGCCGCAAATTCCGCCCGATCTTGGTCAAGAGCCTCTAGCTGCTGCCACGCCACTTTCAACTGCCTCCATACCCTAGGGGCCCAGTTCTCCGGTGCATTTGTTCTGGCTCTCTGGTCCGCAGAGTGAGGTCATCCCTTTTGCACTGCCGCTCTATGTTCTCTGTGGCCCAGATTGCAATGAACTCCCCCCAAAGGACAGCCTTCAAGGCAGCCCACTGTGTGGCGAGTGTAGAGTCTGTTATCCTATTATGTGACAGGTAGTCTGAAATGACGCGCTGTATCGGGGTAGTCACCTCCTTCCGATGCAGTAGCGTCTCCCTGAGGCGCCAAGTCCAACGCGCACGCTGCAGGGCGGGAAGAGAGAGGACAACAGTCACTGGTGCATGGTCAGAGAGTGAGGCTACCCCCATTTCCACCTTAGTAGCGAGCGCATGTGTAGGTGTGGATGCAAGCAGATAATCAAGGTGAGCGTATGTCTTATGTGCCTAGGAGTAGTAAGAATAATCCCTCTCGCTCGGGTCGAAGCTATGCCAAAGATCCTTGAAACCCAGATCAGCTAAACCGGACAGACCCTCCACAGAGAGAGCGCCAGCTTGGGAAGGGCGCAGACTCGACCTGTCTAAGACATTGTCAAACACTAAATTCAAATCACCCCCTAGCACAATGTGGCGGTCAGTTGTGGTTGTAACCTCCATGAGAGCCCTATGAAAAAACCTCTCCTGGCCTTCGTTAGGGCCATATGCGGGGCCCACTGTTAACGTGGTGTCCCCTAGAGAAAACCTGTAAGACAATAGTCTCCCCCTGATCTCCGCTGATTTGTGTAGGACTTTGCCCCTAAACTTCTGGGCCACCAGTACAGCAACCCCCGCCATCTTGGTGGAGTTCGAGGAGAAAAATTGAAGGGGAAATTTCCGGGACCGGAGACGATGACAATCCCTCTGTAAGAGATGTGTCTCCTGCAGGAGGCAAATATTGGCCTGGGATTGATCTAAGCATAGCAAGACTGCCCTGCGCTTTACTGGGTTGTTTAGCCCCGCACGTTAAATGTGAGTATTTTAAGCTCTGCGACCGGCATCTAACCTAGGGAGTATGTAACCAGCAAGAAAGGCGTTCTAGCAGCAAGGGGCACATAAGCTCGCAAGGCATCTCGCCCCAGAGAGCCCAAGGGTGGGAATCTAGCATGTTCAAGTTCAAGTTCAAGAATTTATATAGCGCACTTCTCACCCAGAGGGTCTCAAGGCGCTTGGGTAGGGGGTTCATTATTTATCGAATAGCCAGCCATAGACCTAGGCATTCGGTGGACAATGAACCATACCTCTCTCAGCTAAACAGAACCCCAAAACCAACCAAGAAGCACATATCTAAAAAGTCCATCATCCCTAGATGATCGGAAAAATATTGAAACAAGGTATTCCAATGTACATTCAAGTGATCTTCCTCCCACCAACGGCATATGAATAGAGCCATCAGACTGTAAATGCCATGTAATGTCAGCCGGTATGGGTCGGGCTACCATCCAATGCAAACGCATCCACAGCAGCGCCCTGGCCTTCCCCACTCACCACTGCTGGAGGTTTCTTTACCCGACGCTGTCTGCCCTGCTGGCGCCATTGGGGCCTGGAGTCTCCCGTATCAGCGACCGGGCCCTGACCCTCACTTTCTTAGGCAGGCAGGTCGATGCCCAACAGGAGACATGCCTTAGAGACTGCTCGAAGCTGATAAAGTTTGTTGTCCAATTTAAAGACTAGTCGCAATGGGTGGCCCCAACTATAGGGAAAATTTCGCTGCTGCAGGTGGGTCGTAACAGGTTTAAAAAGTCTACGTTTGTGCAACGTAAGGGGAGAGCGATCTTGGAATAAAAGTGGTGATAGACCCTGAAAGGAGAGGGGGTGCATCTGTCTGGCTTTCCGTAGGATCTCCTCCTTTGTGCGGAAATCTTGAACACAGACCAGGATATCTGGTGGGGGCGCCAGCGAAGCCCGCGGAGGTCCCGCGCGATGTGCCCTGCCTAGGCGAAGCTCCGACTCCAGCGGGCGCCCCAGGATGTGATTGAACAGTTTGTTCGCAAAAAGAAACAGATGCTTTGTTGCCTCAGTCATTGCCACATTCCTGATGCAGACATTATGTCTTCTCAAGAGGTTCTCAAAATCCACCATGTGTATTTGAAGGTTAACCTGCTGGTCGTGGAGATGTACAGTTTCTTGCTGCAGGGCTGCAAGTTCAGAGTCTTTGTTTTCGCTCTTGGTCTCGGCCACCCGTTCTCCGAGACCGTCCACTTCCCGTACCACATCTTTGATTTCACTGGCAAATTCTGCTTTCAGGGTGTGGATATCTTCCAGCAACGACGTGAATAGGGACTCTAGAAAGGCATTGGTGATAGGTTCCGAGCCGGCCCCCAGTTCTGAAGGTGCCTGTGTCGAAGCAGATGCCATGGCGTCGCGCTGCTGGGTCGCTTGAACCTTGGCAAAGAGATCCTTCACCATTTTATCCTTGCGACCCCTAGTAGTGGACATCGCCCACCGCCAACTCCAGTGCCGTCCTCAGACAGTGACCTGCCGCTAGCTGCGCTGTTCCACCAGGCAGGGCCATCGCCCACCGCCGGTCCACAAGACCTCAAGCCACTGCAAACGCACCTTCCGCAGAGGGCGAAGCCGAAGTCACCAACCACTACCTCCGGTAGTGTTAATGGTCTACGTACTCTCCTCGTCAGGCCTTCAGAGCGCTGACCCGGTCAGCAACGAAAGCAGCACAGCCCCTGCAGAGACCCCTACTCTGTGCAGCATCAAGCACGACGAGGCAGTCCAGCCGTGCTCCAAATCTCTTGGCAGGGCCACCACAGCTCAGGGTCCCAGGCCACCCCACCAAGTATGGTGTAGCTCGCTCCCCAGCAGGCCCTCCCACTCGATAACTAGGCTTCTCTGCTAATCTCCTCCGCTTACAAGGCCCAGTGTCCAGATCGCTCTGTCTTCGCCACAGGCAGACGCACTCCCGGTCCACTTAGGTCTTTCTGGTTCCCAGGCCCTTAAACCGCAAGTCGTAGAGCAGCTCCGTTTGCCCCCGTCCTCGGTGAGACACATACCACAACTGTCCCTAAGCTTGAGCCACACGGGGAGCGTCCGCACTAGCCTGTACCCCCACAGGCCGCTCTTGAGGGGCCGGCACCCGCTTATCCGCATCGCAGTCTCCAAGCTCTGGTGATCCCTGCAGCGCGGGAGGGCCCCCCAAGGCCAGTTCGTCTGCTCCACCTACAATTCACCATGCGGGTGCACCAGGGTCCTCCTCCTCTCACCTGCCACTATGTTGCTGTCCTTTGGGTACCGGGGCTCTGTCAGTGACTCAGGGCTGCTCGCAGGGCACACTCCGGCATCGGACGGCCAGGTCTCCACTGCCACCTCTTACTTACGCCACAAGTCCCGGGACTCACTGATCCCAAGATGGTGGCCTGGACGACTCTCCCGGACTTCTCTCCAGGTCTCAACTGCTGGCACAAAGCAGCTCTAGTCCCCTCCGCTTCCCGCAGTCGGGGTCTATCCTCTGGGGCCACGCCGCCGCCCCGAGTCAAGCGATCACCGCCGCTCTCTCCTGGGGCCCTCCTGCCATACGCCCCCCAGCACCTCCAGCCCTAGGCATGGCAGTGGCACGGGCGCCTCCGACCTCGAGGCACAGGGATTCGCCGCATCTGTCTCCAACGGCACCAGAGTTACAAAGGGGCCCCCACGAACAGGGGCGCTCTGGCCACCACAGTCCATGCTCGCTACAGCGGCCAGAAGCTGGTGCTATTTAGGCCATCAGCGGGAGCTCGGGAGTCTTCCGACTGCTCATGCCGCCATCTTGGCCATGCCCCTTTATATATTTTTTAAATAAAATAGTACAGGAGGGGCGTTGCGTGGCCCCCTTCCCACGGCCACTTCGGGCCCTGGGGACCACACCCCGGGGCCTGGCCAGCCTGGTTTTTGTTTTGAGGAGGGGGGCCACATGGCCCCTCTCCTAAGGCCATTTATGGCCCGGGGACCCCATCCCCCTGTGCCAGCCTTCCGTTCTTTAAAAAGAAAAATTTAAAGGGAGGGGGCCAAGTGGCCCCCCTTTGGGCCTACTGGCCCCAGGCACAGTGCATGCGCAGGCGCTCGCGCATGTGCTATTTTTCCACAGAACGCGATGAAGAGGAGGAGGGCAGCCAGGGGACGCGGCAGCTAAGGTAAGGTGTTTTTATTCACTGTAAATTCCTTTTATTTAACTTGTAAGCAATTGTTAATAGGGTGGTGGGAGGCGGGTGACGTAGCAGAGCTCCACGGAGTTCCACAGAGTTTGTTCTCAACTCCGTGGCCCTCTGCGTAGCCCCTCTACTCCCACTACACCCGTGGTTAAGAAGGTGTGTCCTTAGGAAGAGCACTTTTATCCTAATAATGTTAGCACTGTATGTATATAGATATATCATCAATACATTATTTGAAAGGAACACCCTAACACATCCCTTCCAAAATTGCAATTAGTTATGTGTTTCTAATCCCATTTTGTAATTGTGAATCAGTTGCCAATTGCAAAATGCGTTTATTACATAACAAATAAGCCATTTAGCAGTCTCACACCATGTGATTTAGCGAATCACGGGCTATATGGCCGCAAATTGGCTCAGAGCATCTGGCCCCAAATTTTCTCAATTTAAATTTTTCAAAACATATGGACACATAGAAAAAACAAACATTGGTAATGCATTGGTTTCACCTGTGTAATGAATAAAGAGCTGTTTTCACCAATCATCGTCTGGGTGAAGGAAAGCTCCCCCTGACAGATAGCAAGGGAGTGGGGAGGATGTGACGCAGGGGCTAAAGCTGCTCATTTGATTTGTCGGTGCTGCGCTACATCCTGTGAGAAAATTACGTAATCTCTCTGAGTGATAAATTGTAATATAAATATGATGCGAGAGTAAGACAAAACTTTACAAAAATATAGGTCCACCAATGTGGATCTTAACGTTATTTCAGCACCGGGAAACTGATAAGAGAAGCAGCAGAGTAACAAGCTTTGGTAAATGCAGGAAAATATATTACATCCAATAGACCTGGAGGAAAGGTAAGTGGCATGCACATGAACCAATGAGAAGCCAGGCAAGAGAGGAGGTGGGAAGTAATTCTCTTTTAAGTTTATATTAAAAACAATAGATTTTCCAAGCACAGAGCAAGCGCTGGGCAGACGAAACCTAATGAGTAAATTATCTTTTCTGATGTTAGTGTTAGGATGAGATTCTCATTCCATTTTTCAGTTCCAGATTTGCCTATTTTAACTTGAAGAACAATACGGACTGTACATATTGTATGGATAATGTTCTTTGTCATTTTAGGGGCAACATGTATATTGCGATCCAAGTTCTCTGTCTCTCAATTCTGGGAAGATTGCAGGAAGCATCATGTCACTGTCATTCAGTATGTGGGAGAGATGCTGCGATACCTCTGCAATGCGCCACAGGTGAGAGCCTGAAAGTCTGCAGAATCCCAAAGACTTCTGTTCTCTTCATATACACAGTACCAAAAACTGGGAGGATGTGGTGTGTTGCAAAAACTGAGGCAAGATTACATAAGTAAGCTTGGGTAGTGCTATTTTAAGGCACTATCAACGTCATGGTTTTAGACCGATTGGTTTACATATCGTGCTAGGGCTCCTCAACAGCATAAAAAACACAATGACACTACAACAAAAGAACATAGCAAACCAACAATACACCACCACAATACAACAATAAGAGAACACTAATACACAACAGGGCTTAACACAAAAACACTTTGTTAAATTGTTGTTTTGTTGTTTTGATGCTGAATTGAGTTGTTGTTTTGTGTGGTTTATTGTATTGCCTTTTTATGTGATGCATTGCTGTGTGTAATTATTTCGCTTGTTTTTAGCTGCTATTTAGTTGTTGTGCAGTTGTGTTCTGATACTCTACTCTGTTTTGTTGTTTTGAGATATGGTAGTATTAGTGTGGTGTTTTATGCTGTTGTGTTTTGTTTTTGTTGCAGTTTTAGTTTACTTTACTATTGTGTTAGTGCAACAAGATGTTGTATGATTTTTAGCTTCGTTTGGTTGTGCTGCTCTGGTTGATTATTGTGCTGCCGTGTTAGTCTAATATTATTGTTAATATATACAGTTATATACGTAATGTAATTTTATAGGTTTTGGTATATTAAAAAAAATCACAATCAGATTCATAACATGTTAAAAAAACCTAATCAATAAACAGTTAAACACAGTCCAAAATATACACTTTTCGAGAGGTACCAGTACTATCTTAGCACATTCTTCATAATCCAGTACAGTAAGCATGGCTTCCCTTCATGTTTCAAAATATATAACCCTAGAGTTAGTCATAAATTAACTTTCCAGTAATACAAGTAACGTAGTTTCAATGGTACCTGACGAAGAATAGCGATATAAGGAATTTTCACTCCTTAAGGTTTGTGCACCTATATATGCTTGAATGCAGTCAAATGAGCTAATCAAATCCATCAATATAATTAACCTTTGCTGGAGGCGAAAGGGGATTATGTAAGTATGGATAAGATTTCCTTCAAATACATTGATTCATATATACATGTTACATTTGATTTATTATTAAGGCATCCTCATTTTCCAGGTGTAAAAAAATACACACATCATTTTAGCCTGGTCCTAAACTAGTTCAATGTGGTTGTAGAATTAATGTATGGATCATCATCACAATGTAATGCTGGGATACAATCTCTGCAAAATGCATTGTTATAGTCCTCTGCTTGATGAGCTAAGTCAAGTTGTGAAACCTGCATATTGAGCCTCTAGAGTATCTAATCTGGCCCTTTTTCCCCACTGCTAGTATGCTTTTTCATGTTTTCGTCGTGTTCTTATCTCCACTTTACAGTTTTTCATTGATACTTGTAGTGTTAACTCGTTTCAATTTACTTGCCTCCAAATCCCTTCTCAAGGACTTGATGTTTTACCAAAGATCATGATTTTTATTTTTTTATTTTGCTTTCAATAAGTGAGTTACATTCAACATATGCTCACATTATATTAAGCAAACACAACAGGTGATGGACCGAATGTGGATCAATGTCACATACTCAACCCAGTCCAAAGATCTGGGCCCAAATCCATCGTTTTTTTGCACTCCACACCACCCTGGGTTAGACAATGGTGATATGCAAATCAGCTCTTACCCTGTGCCCCATGGGAACAGTCCAGTCCGAACTACAAAAGCCATGTCCTTCCCAGAACGGAATCAAGCATCCGAGGACCGGACCGGTTTCGAGGTAACACCTCTCATCAGCCCGACTAGCTTGACTCCAGTGGTGTGGAGTGCCTGGGACCCACGTCTGGGCATCCCCAGCGCACTTAGGGCGGAATATGCAAACACAACAGGTGATGGACCGAATGTGGATCAATGTCACACACTCAACCCAGTCCAAAGATCTGGGCCCAAATCCATCGTTTTTTTGCACTCCACACCACCCTGGGTTAGACAATGGCGATATGCAAATCAGCTCTGACCCTGTGCCCCATGGGAACAGTCCAGTCCGAACTACAAAAGCCATGTCCTTCCCAGAACGGAATCAAGCATCCGAGGACCGGACCGGTTTCGAGGTAACAACTCTCATCAGCCCGGCTAGCTTGACTCCAGTGGTGTGGAGTGCCTGGGACCCACGTCTGGGCATCCCCAGCGCACTTAGGGCGGAATATGCAAACACAACAGGTGATGGACCGAATGTGGATCAATGTCACACACTCAACCCAGTCCAAAGATCTGGGCCCAAATCCATCGTTTTTTTGCACTCCACACCACCCTGGGTTAGACAATGGCGATATGCAAATCAGCTCTGACCCTGTGCCCCATGGGAACAGTCCAGTCCGAACTACAAAATTCATGTCCTTCCCAGAACGGAATCAAGCATCCGAGGACCGGACCGGTTTCGAGGTAACACCTCTCATCAGCCCGGCTAGCTTGACTCCAGTGGTGTGGAGTGCCTGGGACCCACGTCTGGGCATCCCCAGCGCACTTAGGGCGGAATATGCAAACACAACAGGTGATGGACCGAATGTGGATCAATGTCACACACTCAACCCAGTCCAAAGATCTGGGCCCAAATCCATCGTTTTTTTGCACTCCACACCACCCTGGGTTAGACAATGGCGATATGCAAATCAGCTCTGACCCTGTGCGCCATGGGAACAGTCCAGTCCGAACTACAAAAGCCATGTCCTTCCCAGAACGGAATCAAGCATCCGAGGACCGGACCGGTTTCGAGGTAACACCTCTCATCAGCCCGGCTAGCTTGACTCCAGTGGTGTGGAGTGCCTGGGACCCACGTCTGGGCATCCCCAGCGCACTTAGGGCGGAATATGCAAACACAACAGGTGATGGACCGAATGTGGATCAATGTCACACACTCAACCCAGTCCAAAGATCTGGGCCCAAATCCATCGTTTTTTTGCACTCCACACCACCCTGGGTTAGACAATGGCGATATGCAAATCAGCTCTGACCCTGTGCCCCATGGGAACAGTCCAGTCCGAACTACAAAAGCCATGTCCTTCCCAGAACGGAATCAAGCATCCGAGGACCAGACCGGTTTCGAGGTAACACCTCTCATCAGCCCGGCTAGCTTGACTCCAGTGGTGTGGAGTGCCTGGGACCCACGTCTGGGCATCCCAGCGCACTTAGGGCGGAATATGCAAACACAACAGGTGATGGACCGAATGTGGATCAATGTCACACACTCAACCCAGTCCAAAGATCTGGGCCCAAATCCATCGTTTTTTTGCACTCCACACCACCCTGGGTTAGACAATGGCGATATGCAAATCAGCTCTGACCCTGTGCCCCATGGGAACAGTCCAGTCCGAACTACTTGATGCTTGATTCCGTTCTGGGAAGGACATGGCTTTTGTAGTTCGGACTGGACTGTTCCCATGGGGCACAGGGTCAGAGCTGATTTACATATTGCCATTGTCTAACCCAGGGTGGTGTGGAGTGCAAAAAAACGATGGAATTGGGCCCAGATCTTTGGACTGGGGTGAATGTGTGACATTGATCCACATTCTGTCCATCACCTGTTTTGTTTGCAATACCACCATAAGTGCGCTGGGGATGCTCAGACGTGGGTCCCAGGCACTCAACACCACTGGAGTCAAGCTAGCCGGGCTGATGAGAGGTGTTACCTCGAAACCGGTCCGGTCCTCGGATGCTTGATTCCGTTCTGGGAAGGACATGGCTTTTGTAGTTCGGACTGGACTGTTCCCATGGGGCACAGGGTCAGAGCTGATTTGCATATTGCCATTGTCTAACCCAGGGTGGTGTGGAGTGCAAAAAAAACGATGGAATTGGGCCCAGATCTTTGGACTGGGGTGAATGTGTGACATTGATCCACATTCTGTCCATCACCTGTTTTGTTTGCAATACCACCATAAGTGCGCTGGGGATGCTCAGACGTGGGTCCCAGGCACTCCACACCACTGGAGTCAAGCTAGCCGGGCTGATGAGAGGTGTTACCTCGAAACCGGTCCGGTCCTCGGATGCTTGATTCCGTTCTGGGAAGGACATGGCTTTTGTAGTTCGGACTGGACTGTTCCCATGGGGCACAGGGTCAGAGCTGATTTGCATATTGCCATTGTCTAACCCAGGGTGGTGTGGAGTGCAAAAAAACGATGGAATTGGGCCCAGATCTTTGGACTGGGGTGAATGTGTGACATTGATCCACATTCTGTCCATCACCTGTTTTGTTTGCAATACCGCCATAAGTGCGCTGGGGATGCTCAGACGTGGGTCCCAGGCACTCCACACCACTGGAGTCAAGCTAGCCGGGCTGATGAGAGGTGTTACCTCGAAACCGGTCCGGTCCTCGGATGCTTGATTCCGTTCTGGGAAGGACATGGCTTTTGTAGTTCGGACTGGACTGTTCCCATGGGGCACAGGGTCAGAGCTGATTTGCATATTGCCATTGTCTAACCCAGGGTGGTGTGGAGTGCAAAAAAACGATGGAATTGGGCCCAGATCTTTGGACTGGGGTGAATGTGTGACATTGATCCACATTCTGTCCATCACCTGTTTTGTTTGCAATACCGCCATAAGTGCGCTGGGGATGCTCAGACGTGAGTCCCAGGCACTCCACACCACTGGAGTCAAGCTAGCCGGGCTGATGAGAGGTGTTACCTCGAAACCGGTCCGGTCCTCGGATGCTTGATTCCGTTCTGGGAAGGACATGGCTTTTGTAGTTCGGACTGGACTGTTCCCATGGGGCACAGGGTCAGAGCTGATTTGCATATTGCCATTGTCTAACCCAGGGTGGTGTGGAGTGCAAAAAAACGATGGAATCGGGCCCAGATCTTTGGACTGGGGTGAATGTGTGACATTGATCCACATTCTGTCCCTCACCTGTTTTGTTTGCAATACCACCATAAGTGCGCTAGGGATGCTCAGACGTGGGTCCCAGGCACTCCACACCACTGGAGTCAAGCTAGCCGGGCTGATGAGAGGTGTTACCTCGAAACCGGTCCGGTCCTCGGATGCTTGATTCCGTTCTGGGAAGGACATGGCTTTTGTAGTTCGGACTGGACTGTTCCCATGGGGCACAGGGTCAGAGCTGATTTGCATATTGCCATTGTCTAACCCAGGGTGGTGTGGAGTGCAAAAAAACGATGGAATTGGGCCCAGATCTTTGGACTGGGGTGAATGTGTGACATTGATCCACATTCTGTCCATCACCTGTTTTGTTTGCAATACCGCCATAAGTGCGCTGGGGATGCTCAGACGTGGGTCCCAGGCACTCCACACCACTGGAGTCAAGCTAGCCGGGCTGATGAGAGGTGTTACCTCAAAACCGGTCCGGTCCTCGGATGCTTGATTCCGTTCTGGGAAGGACATGGCTTTTGTAGTTTCGACTGGACTGTTCCCATGGGGCACAGGGTCAGAGCTGATTTGCATATTGCCATTGTCTAACCCAGGGTGGTGTGGAGTGCAAAAAAACGATGGAATTGGGCCCAGATCTTTGGACTGGGGTGAATGTGTGACATTGATCCACATTCTGTCCATCACCTGTTTTGTTTGCAATACCGCCATAAGTGCGCTGGGGATGCTCAGACGTGGGTCCCAGGCACTCCACACCACTGGAGTCAAGCTAGCCGGGCTGATGAGAGGTGTTACCTCGAAACCGGTCCGGTCCTCGGATGCTTGATTCCGTTCTGGGAAGGACATGGCTTTTGTAGTTCGGACTGGACTGTTCCCATGGGGCACAGGGTCAGAGCTGATTTGCATATTGCCATTGTCTAACCCAGGGTGGTGTGGAGTGCAAAAAAACGATGGAATTGGGCCCAGATCTTTGGACTGGGGTGAATGTGTGACATTGATCCACATTCTGTCCATCACCTGTTTTGTTTGCAATACCGCCATAAGTGCGCTGGGGATGCTCAGACGTGGGTCCCAGGCACTCCACACCACTGGAGTCAAGCTAGCCGGGCTGATGAGAGGTGTTACCTCGAAACCGGTCCGGTCCTCGGATGCTTGATTCCGTTCTGGGAAGGACATGGCTTTTGTAGTTCGGACTGGACTGTTCCCATGGGGCACAGGGTCAGAGCTGATTTGCATATTGCCATTGTCTAACCCAGGGTGGTGTGGAGTGCAAAAAAACGATGGAATTGGGCTCAGATCTTTGGACTGGGGTGAATGTGTGACATTGATCCACATTCTGTCCATCACCTGTTTTGTTTGCAATACCGCCATAAATGCGCTGGGGATGCTCAGACGTGGGTCCCAGGCACTCCACACCACTGGAGTCAAGCTAGCCGGGCTGATGAGAGGTGTTACCTCGAAACCGGTCCGGTCCTCGGATGCTTGATTCCGTTCTGGGAAGGACATGGCTTTTGTAGTTCGGACTGGACTGTTCCCATGGGGCACAGGGTCAGAGCTGATTTGCATATTGCCATTGTCTAACCCAGGGTGGTGTGGAGTGCAAAAAAACGATGGAATTGGGCCCAGATCTTTGGACTGGGGTGAATGTGTGACATTGATCCACATTCTGTCCATCACCTGTTTTGTTTGCAATACCGCCATAAGTGCTCTGGGGATGCTCAGACGTGGGTCCCAGGCACTCCACACCACTGGAGTCAAGCTAGCCGGGCTGATGAGAGGTGTTACCTCGAAACCGGTCCAGTCCTCGGATGCTTGATTCCGTTCTGGGAAGGACATGGCTTTTGTAGTTCGGACTGGACTGTTCCCATGGGGCACAGGATCAGAGCTGATTTGCATATTGCCATTGTCTAACCCAGGGTGGTGTGGAGTGCAAAAAAACGATGGAATTGGGCCCAGATCTTTGGACTGGGGTGAATGTGTGACATTGATCCACATTCTGTCCATCACCTGTTTTGTTTGCAATACCGCCATAAGTGCGCTGGGGATGCTCAGACGTGGGTCCTAGGCACTCCACACCACTGGAGTCAAGCTAGCCGGGCTGATGAGAGGTGTTACCTCGAAACCGGTCCGGTCCTCGGATGCTTGATTCCGTTCTGGGAAGGACATGGCTTTTGTAGTTCGGACTGGACTGTTCCCATGGGGCACAGGGTCGGAGCTGATTTGCATATTGCCATTGTCTAACCCAGGGTGGTGTGGAGTGCAAAAAAACGATGGAATTGGGCCCAGATCTTTGGACTGGGGTGAATGTGTGACATTGATCCACATTCTGTCCATCACCTGTTTTGTTTGCAATACCGCCATAAGTGCGCTGGGGATGCTCAGAGGTGGGTCCCAGGCACTCCACACCACTGGAGTCAAGCTAGCCGGGCTGATGAGAGGTGTTACCTCGAAACCGGTCCGGTCCTCGGATGCTTGATTCCGTTCTGGGAAGGACATGGCTTTTGTAGTTCGGACTGGACTGTTCCCATGGGGCACAGGGTCAGAGCTGATTTGCATATTGCCATTGTCTAACCCATGGTGGTGTGGAGTGCAAAAAAACGATGGAATTGGGCCCAGATCTTTGGACTGGGGTGAATGTGTGACATTGATCCACATTCTGTCCATCACCTGTTTTGTTTGCAATACCGCCATAAGTGCTCTGGGGATGCTCAGACGTGGGTCCCAGGCACTCCACACCACTGGAGTCAAGCTAGCCGGGCTGATGAGAGGTGTTACCTCGAAACCGGTCCGGTCCTCGGATGCTTGATTCCGTTCTGGGAAGGACATGGCTTTTGTAGTTCGGACTGGACTGTTCCCATTGGGCACAGGGTCAGAGCTGATTTGCATATTGCCATTGTCTAACCCAGGGTGGTGTGGAGTGCAAAAAACGATGGAATTGGGCCCAGATCTTTGGACTGGGGTGAATGTGTGACATTGATCCACATTCTGTCCATCACCTGTTTTGTTTGCAATACCGCCATAAGTGCGCTGGGGATGCTCAGACGTGGGTCCCAGGCACTCCACACCACTGGAGTCAAGCTAGCCGGGCTGATGAGAGGTGTTACCTCGAAACCGGTCCGGTCCTCGGATGCTTGATTCCGTTCTGGGAAGGACATGGCTTTTGTAGTTCGGACTGGACTGTTCCCATGGGGCACAGGGTCAGAGCTGATTTGCATATTGCCATTGTCTAACCCAGGGTGGTGTGGAGTGCAAAAAAACGATGGAATTGGGCCCAGATCTTTGGACTGGGGTGAATGTGTGACATTGATCCACATTCTGTCCATCACCTGTTTTGTTCACATTATATTAAGGACACATTGAAGGCCTGCCAGTGCTCTTGGAAATAATTTTATATAATTGGGTTAAGCTGTACTTCGAACATGTGGCCCCTCCTAGTATTGGTGGAAAGCCACAACCTTCTTTACGTTCCGCGTGTTGATCAATTGGGAGTAGATCAAACAATGGGCTGTGGGGATGCCTCCCTACTTCCAACTCGATCTTGCGGAAATTGACCTCCCCATAGGTACTGGGTAGAATTTTACTGGACCAACTTTAAAAGTGCACAGATGAGAATAACATCCTATTCCCTACCCAGTATGAATGAATGAATAAGCTTTATTTCGATATAAAACATATCATAAAAGCTGCATTATTACAATAATAAAAACAGTGAATCGCACATACATTAAAATACAATTTTTGCAGAAAACTAGAAAGTCATTTGGAATACTGTAAGCAGGGGAGGAGAGGGGATAAAAGCATGCTACTGTATCAACAGTTTATTTGCAGTTCGTATGCGCCAGGCCCAGCCCAAAAATTTTGCCAGACAGCAGGCGAAAAAGGGTCTTGGATCAGTACACAATATGCGTAGAGCTTCTACATGCGATCTTGTTCCCAGGGTCCTACATAGTGGTTTCAACCACAATTTCCTGGGTGCAACATAGATCTTGCATTCAAACAACATATGTGCAACAGATTCAACCCTAGTATCGCAAAAAGGGCAATATGGCACAGTTTGCAGGGGTGGTTTCCAGGATGAAGTGAATTGACACAAAGGGAGAACACCTAACCTAAATTTTACATACAGTGCTCTGTCTCCAGAGTTGTGAATGGAGTCCAGATAGGGTTCCCTAAATGGGAGCTCTTTAATTAGCAGGAACTGGGAAACAGTTTTACAGTGATTAGACTTATACAGCATTTCATTGTCCAACCACGTCCAGAAGGCTTTTTTTATTGTTTGTTTTGAGGGCGAGGTTTTGCTAGCCCAAAAATCTCCTAACCCCAATTTAAACAGGAGGGATTTAACATCTCTGAGCCAAGGAATTTTATGGCATCCTGTGTGGGACAGAAGATCATCCAGGGCCTCTGCATAGCTCTGGAGTTCTGGGACATTCCAGATTCTACACCATAATAGGAGCGGGCGTAGTTTTGCTTGGTCACAAATCGGACGTGACCCAGCATCAAGCATAATAGGGATTGTAGGGGTACTGTGGGGCAGCCTCAAAAGGTCTTTGTGAAAATTGTTATCAAGGGAGGCTAAGGTATCAACTTTCTGTGAGCCCCACAATTCCGCGCCGTATAGTGCTGCGCTTACCACCCTTGCCCTATAAATGTCTAGAACAGCCCCGATGGGTTTCAGTGGCGAAGCTCGCTGTTGTTTAAGCAGGGCTCCAGCTACCCTTTTGTGTGCCAGAAACACCTTCTGATGATGTGACCTCCAACTCATGGAATCGGATAACCGAATGCCCAGGTAGTCGAATTCCTTGACTCTCTCTAAATACACAGAGTCAAGGACAGGAATAGCAACTGTTTTTTTTGGGGGGTTAAGCACAAGGAATTTGGTTTTCGATATGTTGATGGCCAAACCTTTTGCATCGCAAAAAGACTTAAAACTGGATAGCAATTTTTGGATACCCATTGGGGTCTTAGAAATTAGAAGGGTATCGTCCGCAAACAGGAGCGTTGGTATTTTATTCCCCGCCAGGGTTGGAGCGTCGGATGGATCTTGTAAGAGGTGCCCCACCACTCCGTTAACATACAAAGAAAACAGAGTGGGGGCGAGCACACAACCCTGGCGGACGCCCCTATTGACCGGAATACGTGATGTTTTTTCACCCTGTGAGCCCCATCTTATTTGGGCAAAATTGCTATCGTGGAATTTTATCAGTAAGGCTAGTAGGTAATGAGGTAAGCCTAACTCACTGAGAACTTTCCAAAGTGATGCTCGCGGGACCAGGTCAAAAGCTGTACGTAGATCAATAAAAACCAAATACAAACTCCCCCCTCCCAACACCACCACTTTCCAGTAAAGGATGAGGAGGCGAAATGTCTGTTCAATAGTGCCAGTCCCCTTCCGAAAGCCTGCTTGAAGGTTGGAGAGTATCTGGTTTTCTTCCGCCCACTGCAATATCCTATTTAGGACAACTTTGCCCGCCACTTTTTGGGTAGAGTCCAGCAGGCTGATGGGGCGGTAATTTGCCGGGTCGTCTCTGGAGCCTTTCTTAAAGATGGGGACCACTTCCGCTCCCCTCCAGGAGTCGGGAAAAGCGCCTCCTAGCAATGCCTCATTTAGGAGGGAAGTGATCAGTCTGCTCCACCACACCGGATAGGCTTTTAACAGATCGCCCGGGATTCCGTCAGGGCCTGCAGCTTTGTTAGCAACAATGCCCTTA
Source organism: Lissotriton vulgaris (assembly GCF_964263255.1). NCBI lineage: Eukaryota > Metazoa > Chordata > Amphibia > Caudata > Salamandridae > Lissotriton > Lissotriton vulgaris. Next base: position 1,633,981,553 of record NC_141693.1, on the reverse strand, counting down.
ATTGCGTTTTCTACCTCCAGCCTGGAGAAAGGGTCACCGCTACTCATAGGAGCTAATGTAAGTCGGGATAAAGGAGCCAAAATGTCATCAGAAACCCCCAGTGGGATGGAATACAGCTTGGAAAAATGATCAAACCATGCGGCACCGGAAATGTTACAGGTTATTTGTTGATCGATAGGTTTTTCCCTTGCTCTTAATAGGTCCCAAAACTCTTTCGCATTTTTCTTTTTGCTTGCTTCGGCCAAATCCCGCCAGAAGTTTAGGTCATGTGCTTCTTTTGCTGCTGTTATGGTTTTTTTGTAGTTCTTCCTTGCAGCCCTTACTTGGTCAGGCTCCTCGTTTTTTACTGCCGAGATAAGGGCCCCCTTGGCTTCTCGGCATTTCGAAGAGTACCACGCTGTCCTGGACGAATGAGCACCATTACGGGCGCCCTTGGAACTTGTCTTGGAGATAAGAAAAAGATCGCTCAAGGCCTCAATTGTTTTTATAAACAGGGGCAGGGTCCTTCCGTCCGTAGGGATCAATGCATCCAGCCTGGAATCAGTCTCTAGCAGAATGGACGCAGCTTCTGAAAGCCTCTCTTCGTCCGCCGAGACTCTTGCCCACTTCAAGCGCCTACTACAGTTCGAGGGAACAATTTCGCGAGTGGTTTTCCACTTGCGATCTGAACAAGCAAAGGTCCCCTCTTTCCAAGGGCTAGTCAACACAATAGAGAGTGGATTGTGATCGCTGTCGCTAGACACAATGACCTCCATGTCCTGATGGAATGCCCACAGATTAAAATTGAGCATGATAAAATCAATTCTTGAGGTCCGTCCAATTCTGTTATAAGTATGGGCTCCATTGGGGTCAGATTTTGAGCGACCATTGACTGATCTTAAATTATGTTCCAAGCAAAGGGCATTGAGTTCTATTGCACTCTGGGTCCATTTGGGGATCGGATCGATGGTTAAAATGGGGATACCTCTCCTAGAATCCTCTTCGAAGGTGTCCAAAATGTCATCCCTAGACAGTGGCTCAAAGCAACAGTTAAAATCACCTGCCAGCAGGACATAAGAATCAATGTTACATGAGGCTAGTTCATTGCTAAGGCCTGATGAAGATAATCGTGATGTGCCTCCATTAGTACCCCTCAAATAGATGTTGAAGATTTCAAGGGACCTCCCTCCTTTGCAATGCAATGACAGCCATTGTAGATCAAGGGATTTGGTAGACCTTTGGGTGACATCCAGTCTTAAGGCGATGCTAATCCAAATCATAAGGCCGCCTGAAGGGCGACCTTTGGATCCAGGAAGCTGTACCGCTGGGACAAAGTGAGTCGTGAACCCCACTCTGTGCCTTGGTTCCTGACACCAAGTTTCCTGAAGGAGGCAAATGCTATATGGATCTAGGAATGCAATCCAATCTTGGTTGTCGAGATTGCGGTCAAGCCCAGCCACATTCCAGCTCAAGACCTTTATTACCGATGGATCACAGGTATGCTGTAAAGAGGCAAGGATAGACGGAGCGGCTTCAAATGCAACATTTCCGGAGACAATTGGGCTTGATTTGGAATGCTGCGAAATAGAAGTCTTAAATAAGCCAGCCCCATGCACCTCTGCAGCACTCCCTCGGCTTAATGGTTGTGGGGTCATAAAGGATAGGACTCTGTCACTTTCCGTCGTAACCGATTCGGAGGTGGCAGAGGACGTCAACCCTACCCTATTATCTGAGCCAATGGTACATCCCGCCAGGACCACTGCAAGATCTAGGGATACGTGCTCTAGTGGGCTAGTAGACGAGGCAAAAGATTTTTCGAAATTAGGCTGGGAGTATTGGCTAGAGAGTCAATCCACCTCCTCCAGACCACCGTATCTATTAGAAATGGGAAAGCCGTTCCAAAGGGGCTGGGATTGATTGTAAGCTTTGGGGTGGCCTTTCCAGGGTTGGTGATGAGCTATGGACCAATTATCCACCGAGGTATGGTGGAAACGGGGTGGGTAAAAGAAAGACAGGGGTCTTGGTATTACAGGTGACCCTTCGGAACCAGGCCAGGAGCAGATAAATTGTGCCGTATGCGGATCCTCAAAGGTCACCACTATGCAGTCCCCTGGACTAGATTTCTTCGTGGGGCCCACCCAACTAGTTCTACGAACCATCAATACTCGGCTTTTCTGGCCATTAGGGATAGGTCTATTGTTATTTAGCCAATACATTATTTTGTTTTTTAGTGACCAGTGGTTCTCGTATTGGTCTACACCAAGTTGAGGTACACCCGTTAGGACCACCACATAATCGTTAGCCTCAGGGGGAAGATCAATGTATCCCCCTCTGAAGTTGGCCTTCGAAGGCGGATCCTGGGCAGTGCCAAAAGTAGATTTGGGCTGAACATCGGATTTGGGTTTACCTGGATGAAGGTCTGTGGCTCGTTGAGAAGCTTTAGATTTAACGGCAGGAGGAATATCATTCACTGCCACAGACCTTGGCTTGGGTATCGGGCGGGGAGGGGGCGGTGCTAGAGGCGGGTTATCCTGACATGGTGTGGCATGATTGCGAGGAGGAACAGCCTGTGATTGTGTTTGGGGAATTGGAGGTGTAGTGTCAGCGGCAAACTGCCCCTGGTTTTCAAGGGTTTTCAAGCCAAGAGTGGCCAGAGCGATGATACTTTTTTCCATCTCGAGCAAGTTGTTCTCTATTCTCGAGAGTCTGAGGTCGAGAGGGGAAAGAAGTTTCTTTAGGGTTGTCCAAACTAGATCTATGAATGCCCCATCGTTGTTGCCTAACCCTTCAGTTTGTAAGCCCTCGGTCTCTTGAGCCATACTGGTTAAGATGACTTCAGGAACGACTTCAGGAGCGACTATACCACCCTCCCTTGGTGATTGTGGCCCCATACTATTTCCTTGGGAAGCATTTGGTAATACATTAGGTGATTTCGTTAAAATTAGATTTTGAGGGAGCACAATTTTCGCCTTTTTACGGGCATAAGCAGTGCCTGCTCGACGCTTCCTTTTGGGTGGTTTACTAATGGTGGGGTTTGGGGGTAACTGTGAGTTAGGGGTCATAGTCTGGGCGCAAAGCGTGGGTGCAGGTGGGGGTTTGACTTCTTCTACGTTAATATTTCGCTCTAACAACGGGGAAGGGGTAGAGTTGGCGATCTTGTGTACAACAGCCTGTGTGACTATGCCTTTGGGAATAACAGGGCGTTCTGGCGTAACCGCGGTTGCTATGTGGCCTAAAGAGGATTTTTTTGAATGCGCTATCACTTGCGACAAACGTCTAGCAGCATCCAATTCCAAAGACACCCGTGTTTGCAATTTGGATATTTCATTGTCAATGGCAATATTGGTGCGGGTGATGAAATCATCCATGGGGCCACTAATTTGTGTAGCTGCCTTGGAGGTCTTACTCCGAGTCGCTCTAGTGCTCATTTCGTGTGGAGCGAGGGGATGAATATCTATAGATAAAACGATAGTGAGTGGGCCAGTCCAGTCCTCTACCGTCCTCTAACGGCCTCAAACGGCCCGGTCTTAGCCCTGTCTTCGCCCGGGCTGCGTCCCGCGCTGCGGGAGTAATGGTTCAAGATATAATGGACGTAATTGGCAGGTAGGCGGGGGGCGGGCCGGCGGGGAGAGCGGACCGGATGTTCAGTCCGTGGTCTTCGCAGGGACTCCTGGATGTCGGAGTCCCTGCACGCTCGCAGCCCACGCCTTTCCACTCACCCCTGCCTCTGCTTGCTGTGTCCAGGTGCTGGCAATCAGGGAAACGCACTCCTGTGCGCAGCGGCTCCCGCGAAGCGGGAGCGGCAAGCCGTGGGGGCGAAACTGCCCTTTGAATCCTCACAATGTCAATGAGCTGCCGGTAAGCCTCTCCGTATGCTTTTCTGTGTCCCACTGAAGGCTGGAAAAATACACCCTTTTGAGCTGGCAGGTAGGCGGGGGGCGGGCCGGCGGGGAGAGCGGACCGGATGTTCAGTCCGTGGTCTTCGCAGGGACTCCTGGATGTCGGAGTCCCTGCACGCTCGCAGCCCACGCCTTTCCACTCACCCCTGCCTCTGCTTGCTGTGTCCAGGTGCTGGCAATCAGGGAAACGCACTCCTGTGCGCAGCGGCTCCCGCGAAGCGGGAGCGGCAAGCCGTGGGGGCGAAACTGCCCTTTGAATCCTCACAATGTCAATGAGCTGCCGGTAAGCCTCTCCGTATGCTTTTCTGTGTCCCACTGAAGGCTGGAAAAATACACCCTTTTGAGCTGGCAGGTAGGCGGGGGGCGGGCCGGCGGGGAGAGCGGACCGGATGTTCAGTCCGTGGTCTTCGCAGGGACTCCTGGATGTCGGAGTCCCTGCACGCTCGCAGCCCACGCCTTTCCACTCACCCCTGCCTCTGCTTGCTGTGTCCAGGTGCTGGCAATCAGGGAAACGCACTCCTGTGCGCAGCGGCTCCCGCGAAGCGGGAGCGGCAAGCCGTGGGGGCGAAACTGCCCTTTGAATCCTCACAATGTCAATGAGCTGCCGGTAAGCCTCTCCGTATGCTTTTCTGTGTTTCGGTGCTTTTGTTGGAGATCTGACACCTTCAGGACGCTTTTTTTTATCTTCGATGTAGACAAACTCGGTCTCCTGACATCCGACCGCTCACGCGTATCCCGGTAGCCGCGATTCCTACCCAGTATGGATTTAGACAGGGTATTGGAACAGTTGATCAATATTTAAACCTTCATTTAATATTGTGTAAATATGTACTCACCAAGGAAGGATGTCTCTACTTGGCGTTTATGGATCTGAGTACCGCATTTGATAAAGTTATAAGATCAAAATTATGTAATAAGGGCTTTAACCCACATATTGTACTTCTTCTTGCTCAGCTGCACACCAATGTTGAGGGCTGTATTATATTTGGGCCAGGTGGGGAGTGCATCCCCTATATTAAGATCAGAAAAGGGGTTAGACAAGGGGGTGTATTGGAACCATTTCTTTTCAGAATGTATATCATTGTTCTTGTTGACCAACTGTTGGCTGCTGCAGCTGATGCACCTACGACATGAAATCGCCCGATACCCATCCTTATGTACACAGATGACCACGTCTTTATGGCCAGCATGGGTCTGGTACTCCAAAAACTCCTAGGGAATTTTGTAAAATTTATGGCTAACGTGGGCCTAACACAAACACGTCTAAATCATACGCCATGGTCTGTGGTCACCCCCAGAGTGGGTGAATGGGTTTCCAAGTTAGCAGGGACACTGTGTATCTTCCTTTACCTATCTAGGGATTCTATTTGACAATAAGATCACCTGGGGGCACTTGAGGAGTGTGAGAGAAACCAAGTACTAACAAGCCATATCTTCCCTGTTAAAACATGCTACTAGGTTAGGGTCTATGCCCCTTAAAGCCACCATTACAATTAATAAAGCCAGAACTGTGCCGATTGTCAGCTTCGGTGTGGGGGTTGGGGATTCATTGACATCGCCCATTTGCATATTAGCGAAAAATGATTTCTCCTTAGAATATTTTCACTTTCCAATTCCGTTCCATCCATTTTAGTACATGAAGAACTAGGTAGTCAATATTTGGGGGATATATTGTGGTTGGCACCCACACTGTTATGGTGTCAGTATGGGCAGGCCAGAAGCTGACATGACACATTAACTGGTGAACATATATCAGAGGAGATCGTCACCTAATTGGCAGAAGGGATTTGTTTATCTATCAGCAATGAATCATACCCACAAAACTATGGTAAAAGTTGACCTACTAAAATTGCTATTACAAAAGAGATGGGAGGATGCAACTAAGAAGAAGTCTGTTGAGTTATATCTTCCATTAAGCACAACCCCAGCCATTGAGCCCTACCTGCTTAAAATACCTCATAATCAAAGGTTTTATCTTATTAGATTTAGGCTGGGAATGGCTAATTTTTTAGTATCATATCCCTCAAGCATATATAATAATAACGATGTTCTTCCTTGTCCATGTAACTCAATAGACAGCAGACACAACTTCATCTATTCTTTTTTTGTGAGTTAGATAGAGAACAAAGAACCTGTATTTTGAGACGAATACTGTGAAGTTTAAATATAACTTTAAGCTAACTAAATTAATTCAAAATGTTGATACTTTGTTCCACATGTAGGTGTATGCAGAGGGACTACCTGGAAGCCATGGTAAGCTGAGAGAGATGCGAGTGTGTTCGTTCATAAAGAGAGCCTAGAACTTCTAGCTTGCTACAAGGTTGCAAATATCACTATGACTGAAGATTTATCAATTTCAGGTTACTTACACAGTGAAAATACTTCTGTATAAATTCTACGGCATCTTGGGATTGCCCAATAGTGATAGATTAGTCTTTGTAGATTCTTCTTGTAAGATATTGGGTTGCTGGTTGAGGAGGTGAAACCCTAATTAAGCAGAAACCACAATCCATGTCAGGGTGAAGTCAAAAGAAACCCAAAGTAACCTGTGCTTCTCCCATGGTAGCTTGGCACAGAGCAGTCTCGCTTCACTTAGAGGCAATGTGTAAATTATTTGTTCAACACTTCAAATAGTTACACATTCACAATACATCATTATTATTATTAGTGGAGAATCCAATCAACAAGGGCCTTTGATGTGAATTCTGGATGTGTGGCGCAGTTGAAGTAATGCATGGGTTCTGTTGCAGCGGAGATCCCACGGTAATCTCGCTTTGGAAAATCTAGGAAATGTGGCACCATTACCTCTGACTACCGTTACCCTGGAAAGGAAACTTTCTATTCTAAGACAATGGGGCTCAGATGATGTCAGTCAGAACTCCTGAAAAGTTCCAGAAACAAGAGTTAGTTAGCATTTAAGCTGTTTCAGTCATTAATAATTGCAGAATCTTCCATGAAGGGAAACAAAGCATAGAGCAAATAAGCCTTGACAAAGCCCATTAGTCAAAGCACAAATCAGAATGGAGCTAAACCTACGTTTAATCTGCCTACATCTAGTCTCCGTTCTGCTCTCCATCAAGGTCCACCCACTACCTTCGCTATGTCTGCAAATCACTTCTGCCCTCCTCCCTTCATTTCTGTATCGGAGTCTGAAACTCCTCTACAGCCTCACGTCTCTAAATCTCTCTGTCTGTCTCTCTCAAAGGGCTCCGAAAGTCTTCCTGCCTGTGTTCTAGAAGGTGTCCTCTCTGCTTTCTCTTCTCTCTCCTCTCTCTGAAACTCCTAACTAGGAACGCGTTATTCAAATAATAATATTACGAGGCATATAGCGTGGCTTTCTCTTCCTCCACCTGGAATCCAGCATTCTCCAAAAGGATGCTTCCATCCATCTGCAGATTTCATAAGTCATCTCTCAAACAGGCAAAGATCTTCCCACTGTTCATTTGGCTTCTTATTTAATACAATTTCATCTCCTAACCTTCCTTTTAAAAAGACACTTTATTTCTAACTACACACATAACATGAGCTGCAAAAGAACCTTTTTTGATTAAGCAAGAAACATTAAACTTGGTAATGCACTTTTAAAATACTTGTTCTTCTGTTCTCACTAAAGCACAGAATTAAATGAGGCTTTGTTCAACATTTCCAGCAACTACAGAGGTCACAGCTGTAAATTATGCCACTGTTCCCTTCATACTGAGAGAAAAAGATTCCTTTGCTTATCTTGAAGGTAAAAATAAACCTCCCAGTGCAAGAGCTGAATTATGAGCTGGTTCTGTTTCTATTTTAAAAATGTTGTGCTAATTCAAATACAAGTTATTTCTGCAAATGCACAGTTTAACACTTTCACAAGTTAGAATCACATTTTCATAAAGAGAACAACATCTAACTGAACAAATTTAAATCAGACTATAAATTACTTCCACATGGGTTACATAAATTGTTATATGAAAGTGTCTGGCTAAAGTGAATTTCAGAGCTCATGTTTTCACTTTGTGGCTCAGAAATCTGCATGTCACTTGCCAAATGCAGTTTTTAGGTCCTGCGTGGGCAAGGCAATGCAAAGCGCTGCTCTGCCTCTGCGAGAGATATTGTATATGTAAGTTTTCTAAAAGGGACTCAAAGCCCCGCCCCTCCTTTCCAGTGGGTAACGTCAGCATTTATGGTAAACGCTGGTTTCCCATTAGAAAGAAGGGTTTTTCGTTGCCGCCCTGTCCGCTTTTCAGAGGGCCCCTCCGGACACGATAGCCTGCTTCACGGCTGTCATGAAGACTTTTCTTATCTTTATGGGGCCATGTGTTTCTAATCATGACCCCATAGAGACAAGAAATAGAAGCTTGTTTTAACCAGTGCCAATGTACTCGTCATCGGCCGCAACCACCAGCGCTCCTGCCTCCGAGACTGTCATGCGGCCTGTTATGCGGCCTGTCACTCAGGCTCGCGCCCCCCCTCTCTCCTTGTGGCAGTTCCCGGAAGGAACGGTCTCTGTAGATGTAGAATGTATTGCGCAGTGTTGTAATTGCATTTATGTAGCGCCTACTACCCCTGAAGCGCTTCGTGGAGGGCAGCGCGCTCATCTGGTGGCTGCGTCATATTTGCGCGGGTTCCATGTTCACATTTCATGGGGGGAGCGGCTTCCTCGCTGGCCCCATGCGCCGAGAGACGGCAGTGCATGGAGAGGGCCGTGTTTAATCCTCTGCAGCCAGCTGCAGACAAAATCGTGGTGGGGGGCTGTGTTTAAATGCTAATTGCGTTCTTCTGTCTAATCTGTCAGGGCAGAGGGCACACTGCACGGCTGCTGCAGCGCCTCATCCTCCCCACTGCACCCGTCTGCCGCTGGATGCACACGTAGTTTGCGTCATGGTGAAGCAGTTTGTATGGCACAGTGATGTAGTGCTGTGTGCCTCACCAATGTCTGCAACACTGGTGTATCTCCAGCACTGTTGTATGTATGTATGTTTATTGTTTGTGTGCAGTATCGCTGAGTGTCAATGTGTGGTCTGTTCATGTGACAACACTGTATGCCACTGGTTGCCTATGATGTTTTTTTCGTGTGTCACACTGTTTGAGAAGTGTGTGTGTGCGTGTGGTAGCCTGTGTGCCACTGGTAGCCTCTGACGTTTGTTTCGAGTGCCACATGGTGTGTGAAGTGTGTGTGTGTATGTGACTTCACTGTGTGCCACTGGTAGCCTCTGACGCTTGTTTCAAGTGCCACACTGTGTGCGAAGTGTGTGTGTGTGTGACAACACTGTGTGCCACTGGTAGCCTCCGACGTTTGTTTCGTGTGTCACACGGTGCGCTAAGTGTGTGTGTGTGTGTGTGCGTGTGACAACACTGTGTACCACTGGTAGCCATTGTTGTTTTTTCATTTTTCACACTGGGTGCGAAGTGTGTGTGTGCATGTGACAGCACTGTATGCTATTTCCAGCCACTGATGCTTATTGCGTGTTGACGAGGCATTGCTGACAGTAGTGTCCAAGACAAGGAAGACACAATGGGGGGGGTTCTTACTTTTCTGCTGGGGCTCCTTGCCCTGGTCGCCCAGATCCATCGAGGGCCCGGAGTCTGAGACGTCAGCTGAAGACTTGGCTTTAATAAAGTGATCTACTCTCCCCCTTGGTAGCCCTGTGCACCGCACCGATCTGCTAGCGCCTGGACACTCCATCGAGCAGTTTGCAGGTTATACAGACCTTTTGATTTGATTTGTGGTGTGTGTGACAACACAACACTGTGTGCCTTTGGTATCTACTGATGTTTGTTGAGTTCTTTATCGCTGTGTGCCAGCTGTGTATGTGTGTGTCGTGTGTCAGCACTTTGTACCTCTGATGTTTGTTGTGTGCGAGGTGTGTGTGTGTGTGTGTGTGTGTGTGCAAGCTAGAGAGAGGGAGGGAGAGAGAGGGACAGCGCTAGGTGCCTTTGATAGCCACTGCTGTTTGTTGAGTGCATCCCCGCTGAGTGTTTCTGTGTGTGTTTGTGGGACAACACTGTGTGTCACATATGGTTGTTGAGTGCATCGTCGATCTGTGTGTGAGACAACATTACGTGCCATTTGTAGTCATTGATGTGTTTCGTGCATCACACCGTGTGCAATGTGTTTGTGTGAGACAACACTGTGTGCCTATGGTTAGCGCTATATGCTCACATCGAGGTGCTGTCATTGCTGTCTTCTCACTCTGTGGAGTGGAACCACTGTCTACTCTCACAGTGTTTATAACCATGCCAGTTTGTGTGAATCACTTCAGATAAACACGCAGTGGAATAACATGGTTTAGTTAATTTCACACGCTGTTAATTACTCTCGCCTGCATTCCAGCCCATCACATTTTTGCTCACGTTTCCACTTCAAACATAACAACTGAAGTCCAAATGAGTCTTGGTGAGGTCAAGCCATGCACCCAACCACCGAACCAGCGCCCCCCACCACCACCCTCTGACAGTCGCATCAGGATGGGGCCAGATCTTCTCTGAATAAAAACATCTGAAGTACCCGTCATGCTTCAGCCTGGTTGGACCTTGTCACGGAGGTGCTGAGTGACTCCTGTTACACTAGCCAATCACTGCAAAATATTGTAATGCAGTCACTGCTGTCAGTCCACAGATGTCACAGCCACCTGCAGACAGATTCTGTCACTGCTGTGCTGTCTGTCCACAAGTGCCTCTTCAGTCTGTCCAGAGGTGTCAAGGCCGTCTGTAAACAGGGACTGTCACTGCTGTCTGTTCTCAGGTGTCACTTCTATCATTCCCCAGATGTCAAAGCCATCCAGAGATAGAGGCAGTCACTGGTGTCTGTCCTCAGGTGTCAAAGCCATCTGCAGATAGAGGCACTCACTGGTGTCTGTCCTTAGGTGTTACAGCCATCTGCAGACAGAGGGTGTCACTGCTGTCTGTCCTCGGGTGTGACGGCCATCTGCAAACAGAGACTGTCACAGCTGTCTGTTCTCAGGTGTCACTTCTGTCATTCCACAGATGTCACAGCCATCCAGAGATAGAGGCAGTCACTGCTCTCTGTCCTCAGGTGTCATAGCACATTGCACTGTGGCACTCAGCCACAAGGGTGCCCCATCTTTCCGCCCAGTGGTGGGGTGTGCTAGCCAGTGAAGGCACTCAGCCGTGGACAAGGAGCAGAGACAGCGTTGGCTCCTTCCTATGGGATGAGTTAAACAGGGTGTAACACAACTCGGTTCACTCCCACACAGCTCTCAAGATCCCACCAATGCTGTTTTGCACTTTTTTTTTTATTTCAGTACTTTATGCATTTATTAAAGTACTGCAAGTGGAAGAAAATGCAGCAAACTGACACAAAATTGCAATTGCATTTGACCTATTGATATTTTAAATGACAATGCCTTTCATCATTGCAAGTTTTTTAAAGACATACATTAAAGTCATTGTCATTTACAATGCCAATAGCTCAAAATCTCACAAATGCGAGACCTATTGCATGGCAAATGCTTGTTCGTTTCTGAAGCAAAGGCAAGTTTTCCTTTAGTAAAGAAAGCACAGGTTTAGGCTTGTTCAGTCTTCCCTCTGATGATTTAAAATCATCACACCTCTGAGGATTTGTAATCATCACACCAAGTTCCTTCCACACATGAGATCAATCAGATCATATACAGCCAAAGTCTAAAGTTCAGTGCAGAGTTCTGTTAGTAGCTTCTTAGAACGGTTAGTTTTCAGCAGTTCAAATTTCTAAACAGACAATCCATAAACCTACTCCGTGTTTTTCTAAGAATGTTATACCTCACTCTTCTTGTAGCTTTTTCTCAGACCTAGTTAAGACTCTAATAAAATAATTAATTAAATTAATAAAGTCTAACAGAACAGTTCTTTTTTTTCAGCAATAATTGTTTTCTTTTCAGCTTTTGGCAGTTCTGTCATTGTTTCTGCTCTACTCAGTTCTCTTTTTGTCTCAAGCTTGAAATCAGGGTGGCTTATACAGTTCAAATCCTGCATCACAAAGTTCATCCATTGTGACGTTCAGTGCTTTGTCCATGCAATTTGACCTTTCAGGTGCTGAATATATCTGACAGAGCACCATCAATCTTTTGGGCTTTCTCAATCCGAGCCTTCCACCATGGCCTTCAATTTGTTCTGTTTCGGACGTTTCAGCTATGAGTGTAAATGTTTTTTCAGGGGACAATTGCAGACTTTTTGTGTACCCCTTTACCCAGCTTTCTTCCACTCCCACTCTCGGGCCCACAGCACTGGTTCATACTTCAGAGGCTGGACATGGCTCTTTCACCACTCTGATATCAGTTTCATCCAAGCCAATTTCCAGTTCTTGCTTTTCTAGTCCCACCTCACTTTGCTTTAGTGCTGCCTTAGACTCACTGTGTTCCCCTACAACTTGACTGACCCCCTCCCTTGGCCTTTTGACTACTGCAGGCATCTCTTATGGAAGAGGAGCTGTTTCATCAAGGGGACACGGGACCCTACGAGCAAGGAAGACATGCACCCAGTTCAGAAGGTCACCTCATCTCACAGCAATCGTTGTGACCAGGATCACTTGGAACCGTCTTTTCCATCTTGGTTTCAACCAAGTCTTACGAATGTCATTGTCGATCACAACATCATCTCCCTCAGATCGAGGTTGTCACACTGTTCACTATGCAGATCTCGTGTAGCAGCTGCGACCTGGTGAGAAACTGTATGCCCCACATCAGCCAATCTTTCACAGCAATGGCTCATCTTCTTATCTGCATTTGTCACAAGTCCTTTTACAAGTACATCATCAAGCCACTCCAGTGATGTTGAGACACAGTCCTTTGCAAAGCGAGACTCTATGATGTTTTTGTGTTGCTCGATTATGCTTGAAACGTCATGTAGATAGCTACAGTGCAATACTTGTTTAGTCTGTACTTCTGCACACATCATTTTCTGGACATCATTGATAGAGTGGGTCTTCTGATTTCAGAGAAATTGGCAATCTATACCTGGAGATTGATTTTTGCAATGACACATTTGCTACCATGTATTTTTCATCTTTTCTGGTTGTGTATGAATCAGGCATTTTGATGAGTGTCCTTTTGCATTCTTTTGAAGGAACCTTCTGATCTCCCTATTTGACTCAATGCAGCGTGTTTTCTTTTCCCTGCATTTATTGGTTGACATGTCACATCTCAATGACACTCTTCTTTTGGGGGCTTCCTAAACATTTGCTAGTATCTACATTTTCTAAAGAGACATTTCATTGAATCCCTCTTTAAGTGTGTACGTCCATGCATGTATCGTGTCATTGGCAACAACAAACTGTCTGGCAACATTGATCTTCCATTAGCTGACATTTGGATGTCATTTGCGCTTTTCTCAAAATCTATTCTGATCCATCCTTGTTGCTCTTTCTCTGAAACAGTTTCTTGTACACCCTTCAAGTCTTCACTAGTCTTTGATATTGATATCAACATTGGATAGACGGTTTCCTTCTCAGATCCACATGTGAAATTTCCCTTAAATGTGTAAGCTAGCAGGACACTATATTGTGCAACCGAAATAGCACCTATCTTTCCCATTACAATTGTTACTCTCATTTGAACAGTTGGACTGCATGCTATGGTAAGGGCATTCAATGTTGTATATTGTGCTGAGGTAACTTCTTGTAAAGATTAACCATCTACAAAATAGACATAATCGGGCTCAATCAGGGGTTCATCATTAGTGCCTAACCTTGGCTTCATGCATTGATCCGTGACACCTAGGCATTCAGGTTCAACTTCATCACAAACATTTTCTTTTACTAGCAGTGGACTGAATACATTTGAATTTTGACATGTTTCAATCGCAAGATTTTTCAGTAACAATTCCACAAAACGAGAATCCATTTCAGTTACTGGACATTCCATCATTATTTTCTCGCTCTTCTTGAGACTGACATCAACCACGGCTACTAAGTTAAGGCAGCTGGGCCTTTCTGTGATGATGGGGTCAAAGGTCATTGGGAAACACATCACAGACTTTTGAACATCTTCATGTTTTTGAAGAGGAACAGAGAGAGCTCAGCCCTCCCTCTCACTGCAAAATGGTGTATATTCTTTTAAATGAACTGCCATCCCTAGTGCCGGGGCATGACACATTTTCTCTTTCGCCACTAGGCATGCTTTTGTGCAATCGTTGTCCAATGGAAGTGGATCAGACACATCCTTGTGTGTCAACTTCCGTAAAGGCTTAGCCACTAGTGAAAGGTTTGGTGTTGACTTTCTACAGTAGCCAACTATTCCCAAAAGCATTCTGACTTCTTTCTGAATTTGAGGTGGATTCATCTGGTGAATTGCTTCAACTCTCTCTGGTGAAACCTTTATAGCTCCTTTTTCAATTATGTGTCTTAGATATTGATCTCCTCGTTGGTAATACTCCTGAGTAGCCTCATTATAAACCTGACAAAAATCAATAATGGTAAGCCATTCTTCAGTACATGCAATTTGAAAAGATATATTGGCTGGATTTGGTTCCACAGGACAGCACAGATCAACTATGCTGCTAATCATCTGCATTGTTCTGTACTTCTCAGTGGGTTTCTGTAAACCTGTGATCAGAGAGTTACATGAACTTCCAATCAATTCCTCCAAAAGTCCCTCACTCAGATTATCTTCAATTATGGGTGAAATTCCTGCAATTTTCTCTCATGTTGAATTGTATGGTGTTGCTATATACATGGCATCTGATTCTAATTTGACTAACACTGGTTCTGCACTTTTTATTTATTCAACATCTTTCGTTGTGAACTCCCATACTACTGGGTTTACTGTTTCCTCCAAATCAGAGGGTAATTTTTCAACTGTCATCTTACAGCTGTCTCTTGTTGAGCCATTCTAAACCATAAATCCTCATCAGGAGTCTGATATTCAATATCATTCGATGAACAGTAAATTGTGCACTTTAACTTGCACCACGCATGCCTTCGTAGAAGGTCTACATTGCTTGAATCACAAAGAACAATTCGATAACTTTCCTTAAATGAACCTAATTTTGCTAAAACCTGCTCTAAAACTGAGTTTGCAATCTGTCTGTTTAGAACTCCTACAACTTGGGCCTTTTTCCCTAGGGAAGGTAGGTCTGGAACTTCCACTGTTCTCACAATGGATCTGGTGATATCAGAAATGTTGGGGCCAAAACTGTCACTTGTAAATACTGCAGACTGTTGAAATGTGTTCTGATTTTGGTTTTGAAAGAAATTCAAATTTGCTTTGGACAACTAATGTAAGTTAATCTGAGGGTTTCCCATATTTTGTGGGACCATCTAGGCTTGGAGAACTTGTGTCATTGGTACCTGTTTCTGAATTGACATTTGTTTTTGCTGAACTGGCATTATTTGCATCTGCATTTCTCCCTGTAATTGTGCACTTCCATTTACTGGATCATGTTTAAGTCTACATTTCCTCTTCCAATGCTCAAATCTGTTTCAAAGATGGCAAAAGGTCACTTTCTTCAGCATTGCAACATCCATACTCGAATGTGGACCAACCAAAGCTCCTCTATCTCTGCCTGTAAAACACCAAATCCTCCTTCAGCACCTTGTACTCCTGCTTGTGGAACCACACCTTGTATCTCACCTTCATCCTTCGCAATCCCATCTATCAACTTTCTTTGCCAACCAACCACTCTTAGCTGAATGTGCACACTGATCTGACTAAAGATCATTAATCCAACAACAAATTGAGGCACAAAGAATCTAATGCCACTAATATCAGTACACTCTCTCTTGCTCTGCTGTTGAAAATCCTGACACACTGTTTCACAAAATACATTAACCGATTCTTTTAGTTCTTGTGAGACTCTCTCATTGTCTTCTCACTTGGACCTTGCACAACAACTTTACATTCAGACCACAATTCAATTGGCTCTGCAGTGTCAAAGAACATATTGAAATCAATCCATAACACAGCATGCCACAACAGCTGTTGTCACTTATTAGAACATAGCTGCCGTTGGAAAGCTGTCTGAAAAAAGGCTCTATCTGTGTAGCAGGGGTGCCGTGCAGGTGGCATGAAAGGTTATTTGATGAACCTTCGCAGGCTTCGTGTAAGCTAATTCCTTGACACAGAAGTGTACAGCTTAGTGAATTTTTACAGTTCTTACCACTAAGGAATACCTCTTTCTTGCCCCCACTCCAACATCTATGTGTGTAAGGTAAATTCCAGGTTGACTTGATGTACCCTTTACCCAACCTTTCATACAGGCCTGCTGGTATATATTTTTGGCAATATTGAAACTGAAAAGTCGTTATCGGAAATGTAATGGTGCCATGTATTATCCATTCAATGACAGGTCTTTCGGAGACTGTCAATGGTAATCTTTCTAGTTTTTCAATGCTCAGCACCGTATAGTCTGCCCCTCTTTGTGCCAAAGAGATTTGTTTATCAGTAAGGTTAAAGATAGAAAATAATGACGTTGTGTTTATCAGACGCCATGGCACGTAGCCTGAATGCAGATTTTGTAACGTCCAGCCTCACTGTACAATAGAACACAATTGGGACTGGCCATGTTGTAACATTAGCATATCCTGTTCTATTATACCAATAGCAGATGATACAATGCTGTCCAGTGAATAAATTATGGAGGACAGAGTTGTTAACCCATTGTCCACTACAGACAGTAATTTTTCCAAATTTATACGATCAATTTCTCATATTTTTTCTGCAGTTTCAAACTGCGTTACTTTCCAAGCTTTATTGTAAGCTGCATATATACCGGCGTATATGAAACGTTTTTGAAGCTGTTTACAAGGTCCCAGTAAGAAATCTCGCAAGTCAGCACCTTCTTTAAGTAAAGTCAAGTGTTGCTTAATTTCAGGTAGTGTGGATTTTTGCAGCCATTCGAGGCATAGTTTTCCTACACTATAGGTTGTTATTATCCCTGGATGTTGTCTCTGGGAATATCTTGGGTCTGGCCTATTCTGTTTGAACCCCTGTGTTTTGTTCAGGAATCTATCTTGACAGTTATTAGTGTCTGTGGGCCAGATCAACCATTTGTTCAAATTAGGAAGTGTTCTGTTATGCTTTAAAATATGGGATACGTCTATCTCCACTTCTGTAGTGCTATTACTATCAGGTATGGGTTTTGGTATAGACGGCTTGTTTAAGTCCTTTATCCTGGCTAGGCCAAGACAGGTCGTTTGTTGAATGGTGTCATTCAGGAACATTATTTGTTCTGGGATCATGCAGGCTCTGAATAATGATTCTAAACCGTGTACCTGCCAGTCTTTTGTACCACAGACAGTTTTTGTCTCAATGTTTTTTTCCAAAATTCAAAACCAAACGTGGACATTTTTTCATAAAAATTTTCAGAATAAATCAGTTTAGTATTTGTCAACATGTTTTTCATTCCTGCCTTATTCATAATTTTAAAATGAAACGTTTCTGGATCAGTGATATTAAACCCTGAAAAGTATGGGAATTTCTCATAAAAATGTTTTTGAGCTGCTTTTTGGCGGAGTTGGATAATGTCCCCATTGATTATACATAAAAACATTTCTAGGATTTGTCGATTTATGCAAATAGCGATGCCCATAATGATTATAGCAATACATTTCTTCATAATTTGATGAACATTGTAAATAATCATGTTCTGTATATTTTGCTGACATTACTAAATCTGACATCATATTGTTAATATTTTCAAAGTCCCAATCATCAGAGAAAGTACTAGGTGGTACAAAGTCACTTAAAGAAATCTTGAACTGATGTGGATACTTCAGGAGTTCAACCGGGCCATAGATGTCGTAATCAGTAGCGTCCCATGCTACACCACCAGGTATAGGAAAGGCTGTGATGTTCACTAATGATAGTTCTCTTTTTTCAATGTGAGAGGATCTGTGAGGTTTTAGAACCAAGTTGATGTTCTGACTTGCTATGTCCCTTGTACATTTTTTTTCCATTAATCATTCTTCCCAAGCTTAGAATCAAAATGAGCCAGAGCAGGAGGAAAAGTACACCTAACACAACCCACAATTCAATCCACGGTGAAATCAGATATGTTTCCCTAAGTTGATGAAAGAGTTCTGTAATTTTGTCTTTGAAAGTTTGGTTTGCTGGCTTGCCTTCATGTTCACTTAGATCATCAGAAAAGTCATCGAAATTGATCAAGTAGCCAGATGCAGTTCTGTCAATTGTTTGAATGGCATCAGGTTTGTTATTAATCTTTGTAGTTGCTTCTTCCTTTTTTATATTAGTATAGTCTGAGGCTACATCATTGTAGACAGGAGTTTCTTGACGAACTGTTGCAATTTGGGTTTCAAGAGGCACAAGTTCCATTGCTTTGTTGCATAGTCCTTTTTTATTCACTGCAGGTTTATCGAATGTGATTAGTCTCTCAGTTTGAACCTCTTGAATTGTAGCAAGGTTTGGTCTTCTGCTACTTCTTGGGAGTCCACTCGGCCTACTACTTATTATTGGCCACATGGTTGTAGTTTTACCAGGTCCATTGATACAACTCTGTTTCCCTTTTTACCAGCAAGGGGCGGTAGTATGACTGATCTTGTTCCGCTGATAGCTAAGACAGGTACTGCTTTTCTGTAAGAAGGCCCAAATTCATTCTTTACCACAATTTTTTTCTGACCAGATCCCCAATCTTTGGAATCCAGACAGGTCTTGCTGGGACAGGTGGTTTCTCTTTAGTGGCCGTTGGCTTTAGCTTTGTGTTACTTAGACTTCTTCTCGTTTCATTCAAGTCCTGTAAAATAGCCAAGCGATCTTTGATATCAAACGCTTTTTGTTCCACCACTGAAGTCTGACAATCGAGATCTTCGATTATCATTCTTGTACCAAACAAAAAGTTCATATGGAGTGATTCCACCCAGAGAATTTCTTGGCAGAATTTTAATACAACGTTTGACACTTATTAGATGTTTGACCCACCCATCACCCGAACCTAATACCCTTGCTGTTATAAATTGCTTTATGTCATGGTTATTTATCTCCAATACCACATTTCCCTCAGGATGGAATGGACTAGAGTACCGCAATGCAATGCCCAAGCTGGTCATGGCCTCCTTGTAAGCTCGAGAGCTAAACGCAGGACCCTGGTCAGAACGTAGCATGCCAATTGCTTATGTGCCGATAAAGACTCGCAAATCTTTTATAACAGTTCTGGCATCACCCGAGCGCTGGGGCCACATCCAAATGAATCTCGTCTTAATATTTATGGGAATGAAAAATAAGGAATCAGCACCCATCCAAAAAGTGTTTTTCTCAATAATTTCAAAGGTCCATAATGCATATAAAAGTCTTGTGATAAATGAGTCCGGATTTTAGTGAAATTTTGTTTTCCAAAGTTCTTTATTGTAATGATACAAGTCAGGAAAAAATCCAAGAACACATATGGATTCCCTTCTTAGCCGACGCGTTTCGTCTCAAACATTGAGACTTCTTCAGGGCTTTATATCTTGATGAAGTGAGTTGACAGAAATATAGCTCATGCAGGTTCAGTAGTCCCTGTCTATAACCTCCTTGAGCCTGTGCTGCTGTTCTTGCCGTACTCGATCTTGTTATACAGAAAAAGGCATGGTGGCCAGCACAAGGTAACCCATCACAGGTAGGGCAGCATCTCTTAATATTTATGGGATCGCATTTGTCTGGTCGGACGCTTGCGTGTAGATAGTCTAATGCTGTCTAATGTGTAGTGTAGTGTATTTTGTAAAGCGCACAGCTGCCCCAACGGGGCGTCCCGGCACTGTATAACGCTGTGAGATGCCCCTCCTGGGCACCCCCAAGGTGAAGCCAGGCATCCCAGTGTTGTAGGGGCCATTGTGGAGATTAAGCAAGCTATTGCCCAGAATTGCAGCGTGGGACCCATGATTAGAGTAGGCGCCGAGGCGAGAATTATCGAGTCCGCGGACATTGAGCTCAAGACCTTGCCGCGTCGTGACTTGAACCCTGGTCCTGGGCCTGATCTCTGCTTCAGAGTCTGCTGCTCTAACCAGTGAGCCACACTTCTCCAATAATAGAGGTGT
Source organism: Lissotriton vulgaris (assembly GCF_964263255.1). Taxonomy (NCBI): domain Eukaryota; kingdom Metazoa; phylum Chordata; class Amphibia; order Caudata; family Salamandridae; genus Lissotriton; species Lissotriton vulgaris. Next base: position 1,633,961,732 of record NC_141693.1, on the reverse strand, counting down.
CTGTGCTGGTCTTACTGTGCTAGAGTCAGATATCTGATCCGGTTCATAACTGCGATCTCTATTGCAGTCCTGACAATCCATTGCAAAGTTATAAACTTGCACGCTCATTCCCGGCCAAAAGTATCTTGATTGCAATTCTATTAGAGATTTCAGGATCTCTTGGTGCCTCAGACCCATTCCCATGTGTGCTTCTTGAATCAAGAATACTCTCCGGTTCGTGTTTGGAATTACTCTATCCCCCACTCCAGGGATTTGAGCAAAAGGAACGGAGTTCGCACCAATTATGTATGTATTTCTCAGTGGATAATTCAGAGGTAACGCTGCATAATTGCCTTCCATAGAGGCTTTTACTGCAAGTAGCGTTTCACCATCTATTTGTTTTTTAGAACACTTTTTTGTAGCTACGGAAGCCGGTTGACCAGCTGCCGCTGTAACTTTATTAGCCAATGAATTCCCTGCAACGTGAACGCCATCACGTTGAAGACTCTGCGTATGTATCTCGTGAGTCTTTTGTAGTTCTTTTTGTAAAAGAACTGCATGTTCCCATAGTTTTTTATGTTTTATTGTGCAACCTCTTTCATCTTTGTAACCATTTTCAATCCAGGTCTGCATGGAACTATTGTAAGATTCGACGCATTAATGCGAGTCGCACACTATTGCATTTTTTCAAGCGCCATCTTAAATGCATGTCGTTCAGCCCGCTGAGCTGTACAGTTTCTGAGCGATTCAGTTTTAGTGATTAACGGTCTAAATTTACCTATGTGCCAGCGACCTTTTACAATCGCGCACGCAGCATTGTAAACTATTTTATCCACAACGTAGTGTTGTGCAAATCTGTCTGTGTAGAATACACAGGTGTACTGTTCCAGAGGTAAAATTTCAGTTGGCAGAGGACATTCGTATTCGTATTGGAGAAATTCTTGCGTTTTTAAGTTAGGATTAAATTTGTATACTACGTCTGATGCAGCAAGAGAATTAACCCATTGTATCCATCTCGGATGTAAGGCTTTAGCATTCGGAATGCTTGCTCTTGTTACTGCTTCTAGGGCAGGTATTATTATGCGTTTACCTTGTGCAAGGGCTCTTTCTTTTGCTACAGCAGTTTGTACCGCAGTTAGAATCTTTTCAGTGGAACTGAATTTCAATTTCAGCTTGTGTGTTCAAGTGTGATTTGTAAGCTATTGGTACCGTTTCTCCCTCATTAGAGGTTAGATATGTAAATCTGCATCTTCCTGGGATGACTCGGATTACAAGGTTGCATTCGTTTACACGTGTTTGCAGTTTTGTTTTAGTTATCATGTCTGTTTGTAAGGATCATAAGATTTCTGTGTGTTTCTGAGTTTAATTAATTCCTTTGAAATCAGGTTTTATTAGTTCGTAGAGTGGTTTAACCCTCTTTGCATAATTTAGAATGTAAGTGCTTCTGAAATTCAGGAAACCTATAATTGGGCTCCCAATCCATCGACGGGCGCCATCTTGGAGCGTCCTTGTGCTCGCGCTGGGCTCGGAACACCTATTTAAAGCTCTCCTCTCCCGTGCAGCGGGACGCGCAGTCGGGATGCCCTCGCGTAGCCAGAGTCCTGCCCGTCTGCGCCCGTCAGCGACGAGGAAGCGCGAGACGCGGTAGGGCTCTGGTCACTAGTTGCTATAACCATCATGCACGCTTCACCAACGCTCAGCTACACTCGGGCGGATTTACTATCTATTGGGAATAGGGTTGCGGTCTGCTCATGCGATCCTGTGGACCCCCTATCTGGCCCATTTGCCTGCGCCTGTAAGACTTGGTCTTTAGATAGACCAGCCAAGATCCGCTCTTTGGAGGACAACACTCCGACAAAGTGCAAGCACACCGAGGACCGTGGGCTTCGGATCTGGAATTTGAACGTAAGGTCACTGGTTAAACATCACCAGTTCATACATGACCTCATCGAAAAAGATGGCCCTGATCTTTTTCTCCTTACCGAAACCTGGCTTCAGGGTTCGGATGTTGCCATCTTGAATCTCACATTTCCATCGGAATACACGGTCTTTACTTTGAATCGGACTACGAGAGGAGGTGGCATCGCCATGGCAGTTAAATCTTGCTTCCCTGCTGAATGGAAAGCTCTTGGGTTGCCTGCATGCGAAAGTGCCCTCTTCAAAGTGGCCTTTAGCCATCATTTTACGTTTAGCGGTATTCTTATCTACCGCCCACCTGGCAATGATACAGTCTTCAAGTCCGCTCTTGCCGATACGGTAAGCTCTCTAGCGCCCGTTGTGCGAACTTTAACATCATGGGTGACCTCAACATTCATTTTGACAGTAGGTCGTCCACAGCGATAAACACCTTGCTTGCGGATCTTGAAGCACTTCAACTTGTCCAACTGGTTACACTTCCCACTCATACTGGAGGACACATTCTCGACCCATTTTTTACAACTCTTGAGAAAGCGAAGGTGTCTGACCCGGTTTCGGTGGGATGGACTGGACATTTGCTGGTGGAAGTCTTTTGCCCTATTAACGATAAGTCATTTAAATCTGTGGATAGGCTGATTCTTAAAAGACATTGGCACAAGCTTAAACTTGAGGAGTTTTACAGACTACAAGAGCAGAAACCCCTGAGCCCTTTTTTGAATGTGGATCATGGTTACGAACTATTGTGCACTTGGATTTCAGATGCCCTTGACTCCCTTATACCCATGCGCTGGTCGAAAGGTCATTCTAAGGTACCCAGCCCGTGGTATAATGACTCCCTTGTCGAGCTTAAAAAAACCTGCCGGAAAGCGGAGCGGGATTAGAGGAGATCATACGATCCCGTCCTGAAATCCTTGTATTTTGCCAAACTTAAGACCTATCACAGGGCAATCTGCAGAACCCGTGCCACATTCTATGCTCAGGAATTCCAATCCAGTACCAACCCCTCCAAATTAATATTCAAGGTCTTGAAAGACCTTATGAACAAAAGAGCCACTTCGGCAGAGATCTGCACCGACTCCCACTGTGAGAACTTGACAGCCTTTTTTCTGGAGAAAGTGCAGACTATATACCGAGGATTTGACATGTGTGGGCCGGATCCAGAGTCAGGTGACCCTAATTCTTTGGGTTATGAGACCTTGACATTCTTGCCTGATCTGTCTACAGAGGCTTTTGACAAACTGAGCCTCAGCGTTAAATCAGGCTCTCCTCTGGACCCGCTGAAGCCAGCTCTCATCAGTACGCTTTCCCCGCTGTGTCGAGTTCCGATACTCACTTTAATCAATCTGTCATTGTCAACTGGGACGGTCCCCTCCTCATGGAAACCGGCGGTAGTTACCCCAGTCTTGAAGAAGGCAAATTCAGACCCTCTCTTGCCTGAGAACTACTGCCCCATATCTCTTCTTCCTTGGACTGCTAAAGTCACCGAAGCCCATGTTAATTCTATCTTGTCTGATCACCTTGCCCGTAATCAGATATTGGACCCTAGCCAAAATGGCTTCCGGCCAGGACACAGTACCGAGACCGCTCTGCTCGATATGATCGAGCATTTACGCCTGGTGCTTGACTCCGGACGTACAGCAGCGCTCCAGCTATTAGATCTGAGCGCTGCTTTCGATACTGTGTCCCACCGTATACTGATTCAGCGCCTGGAGGAAGCTGGAGTAGCAGGAACCGCCCTTCATTGGTTTCGATCATTCCTTTCAGATCGAACCTTTAAGGTGGCTATACCACCCTGCCAGTCCACTCTGCATTCCTTGGACCTGGGGGTCCCACAGGGCTCCTCGTTGAGCCCCACCTTGTTCAACCTTTATGTGAAACCGCGAGCTGCAATCATCAAACAGTGGGGTTTGACGATGACCTCATATGCTGACGATACGCAGCTGGCGGTGACACTGAGTGGAGACCCGGAAGTGGAGGCCCCCAGATTCCGAGCTGGACTTGTGGCAGTAGCAAGTTGGTTGCAGACCAATTGCTTACAATTGAATGCCACTAAAACTGAAGTATTGGTCTTGGGGAAACATGCTGAGCTATGGGGAGACCAGTGGTGGCCTCCAGAGTTGGGCATTATTCCCATCCCAGCTTCCGAAGTGAAAAACCTAGGGATTTGGCTGGATCCAACGCTCACCTTCACAGGTCACACGAAGAAGGTTGCAGCCACCTGCTATGGTATCTTGAGTGGCATAAGACCGGTCCTTAAATTTTTCGACCCTCCCACCCGGCAGCTAGTGGTCCAAGCCTCAGTTCTATCTCGGCTGGACTACTGAAGTCCGCTTATGTTAGGGGTAAACCAGGCTGAGGCATCCAGGCTTCAAAGGGTACAGAATGCTGCAGCGCTGGCCATTGTTGGTCTTTCCAGACACTGCTCTGTCTCCGGTACTATCTCTGCCCTTCACTGGTTGCCGGTCAGACAGAGGATTAAGTTTAAAGCGCTCTGTCTGGCCTTTAAAATCATGAAGCTCTCCTCGCCGCCGGCTCTTTCCAACTTGCTCATCCCCTACATCCCTTCGAGATCTTTGAGATCGGAGTCTCTTCATCAGGCGGTTTGCCCCCGCTTCAAACTCAGTAGAATGGGTGGCCGCTCTTACCGAGTGCTTGCGGCGGGGCTGTGGAACTCGCTCCCGGTGCACATTCGAGCTTTGAATGACCTGTCCACCTTCAGGCGTGCTATTAAAACTTTTTTGTTTCCTGTTCTTGAGTAGTCGCTCCCTTTTTCTTTTCCTCTCTTTCTGCGTGTTATATTATAGTATCTGTCTAAGCGCCAGGACGCCCCTTGGCTGGGGCAGCTGTGCGCTATAAAAATAATGTTAACATAACATAACAATTGATTGTAAGTTTTTCAGCGTTTTTGGAGCTTCTAGTTCTGCACACTTCTCTAAGAAGTTGTCTGCTAGGCTTTTGCCTTCACTTGATAACTCATATCCTAAAAATAGGACAGTGTGGTGGGCAATTTGTGACTTTTTAAAGTTAAATTTGTACCCTTCAGATGCGAACCCAAGTATTATGGTGTTCACTCTTTTCAAGTGTGTCTCCAGGTCATCGTCTGTTAGATAGATATCGTCGACATAGGATAATGCCTCATCATCATACTAGTAACTCTGTTACTCTGGATGAAAATAATCCTGGGCTATTCTTGAATCCCTGTGGGAGACGACAAAATTGCTTTTGGACACCCATACTAGAGAAAGCGGTCAAATACCTGCTTTCTGGTGCAATGTTTTGACAGAAGAAACCATCTGAAATATCTAATGTTGTTTTATATTTTTTGCGCACAATGTTATTCATTAGTGCTGCACTGTGTGAATTTTGTTCTGCAAATGTTTTGCAACAGGAGTTTAAGTGTCTGTAGTCCAATGCTAGATGATATGAATTGTCTGGTTTGGATACAGGAAACAAAGGATTGTTCATTTGTGAGGTGCATGTTTCAATCACCCCCTGTTACTCAAGTTGATCTAAGATCTCCCTGACTTGTTTTTTAGCTTCTTGCTTAACAGGATACTGCCTTTGTGCAGTAGGTTGATTTTTTAACTGGATTTTATGGTGAGGAGAATCCTCATCCCATCCTACATGATTTTTATATAATGCAGGGGCTTGGGCCACTGCCCATTTTCTAGCATATGTGTATTTTTTATGAATTGGAATGTGATTTGAGAAGGCAGGCATAATCATTTCTTCGCCATGTGTGCACTCCCTGACAAACTTTGGTGGACAGTCCTTTTCTGCTAGAAGGATATCATAACCTTTAGATAGGTTCTCCCAGAAGAGACCTCTTATTTTCCTAGTTTTGTCCCCCTCTATACGTAATGTTATTTCATATAATTTATGGGGCACGCTAACTCTGGTATCTGCAGTTTCCACTTGAATGTATTCATTCGTGTCCACTGTCTCCAGAAGATTCATCAGGATCTTGCGAGCTATGGTCACTTCTGCTGCGCTGTCTAGCATTGTCTGGGCCCATTCTCCGTTCTTGAGTTGTGTCCTCTGAATCCTCAGCATGTTTTAATTTAATACTGGCTACCTTCTTTTTGGGAAACTGTAATTTTTTACTTTGATGAGCAGGTTCTTTGTCTTTGGACTTGACGCGCTCTTCTTTATGTTCTGACCGTCCTCTTCTTTCCGATTTCTGTCCGGAAGTCTGAAAAGATTGAGAGGGATGTGTATCAATATCTTGATATCTGTCAGGTTTTCTCAAATGTTCCCTATTTCTAAGGTTATATCTTTTATCAGAGGGCTCCTGTTGTGGAGACCTACCCCCCAGGTCTGGAGATCTATCACTGATGCCCCGAAACTCGCCTCAGCCACTCTTATTAGGAAAGACCTTCACTGGCTTCCTATCCAGGCCAGAATAGCGTTCAAGGTCCTATGTCTCACCCATCGTGCCCTGCACGGGCTTGGCTCTGAAGACATCAACCCCCTGGTAACTCCGTATGTCCCCGGCAGGGCACTTTGGTCAGCCAATAAACACCTTATGCTTGTCCCTAAAACCAGCAAAGCCAGATGGGGCGATAGAGCCTTCAGCTCTTGTGCTCCTAAAATTTGGAATACCCTTCCGGCTGAGATCAAGGAACTCACTTCCCACCCCCTCTTCCATAAGGCTCTGAAGACCTGGCTCTTCAGGCAGGCCTACAACTGATCTTCCCTCCCGTCTTTCACCATACAGGTCTTTATTCCATCTCTAGCGCCTTGACCACCTTGGGCAAAGTAGCGCTCTACAAATTCTCTCTCAACTCAACTCATCTCTCTGTTGGGGAGACCTTCCTCTGGTCTGAAACTATTTTTCTCTGGGAGTGGTTTGTTTATTACCCTCCCACTTCTTATTAGGAGTTATTAAGTTATTTTTAATGAATGTCTTTTCAGGATTTTCTGTTAATTGTGGTTTAAGTGGTTTCCCACCCAAACTATCTGTAGCTAATTCTTCATAGGATTTTTCAATTATTCTGGCAAGTTCAAAAGGTTGGTCTGCTATATCTGTTTCTTTTCATTCTTGGCGGCAGGTTGTACCGTCATTTATCAATTGAACTAACTGCCTATATGCTTTTGTTAATTGTTTTAGTTGAACTAAAAGTTCTCTGTCTGACATTTCTTCAATGTCAGGATGTGGTGTATAGCTGGCTAGAACCGGCCATGTGGCTCCTGGTCTACCTAGTGGACCGAGCCTGGTAATGTGATTTTGATGTTTTAGGGTGCCATTAAACAAGAGCTGATGCTCCTGGTAAGTTAGTGGAATTTCAACGTCCTCAAAAGGAACGTATTCCGCTGGAGGTTCCCCTGCTTTGTTGTAGTGGAACTCATCTGTTACACCATTTGCTGCTGGAAAATGTATCCAAGAATAGAATACCTCTGTCTGCCGACATTCATGTGCCTCTACCACAAATATGACTGTACCACCTCTCGATGATACACCATTTTCTATAAGTTTTATAGTTACACTCTTTCTTACATTTACCGGGATGATTGTTGCATCCGGGTTGTTTTCATTAAACCCTGTAACGTCAAAACCTGGTTGAGTCGCATCTACTGCAGCTCCACCGGTTTCGTTGTTGTCGCCGTTAGTTGACATTGCTTAATAAAAGTTTGCAGAGCAAGTTTCAAGGAAACAAAGATTAGGTGCACAATATTTTGGAACACTGTATCCTTCAACTTTGACTAAACCAAAAACTAATACATAGGAATTTCTTCCTACTAAGTTCTGGCGGATATTAACCTTTTACCCACTCTAGACGTCTACTGGAGTTTTTACGGAAAAAAGGGGTCTGTGTGAAAAGCACGACTGAGTTACTCTAGTATCTAGCGTTAAATTATCGCCTTATCAAACGTTGGGTGCCATGTAGTGTAGTTCCTATATTCCCAATAGGTTATGCGCATTGGAATAACATAAACGACAGTGTAGACGTAGGACTGAGGTCGACTGGGTCTCTATTGAATATGTTAGACTTAATTATGAAATGCCAGCTAGCTCAGAGGTCACTAGAAACTTTCTTGAGTAAACAAGAAGGTGTTAACTTTCCTGAATAGACAAGAAGGGATTAGTTTATGTCAACTGCATAAACATGACAACTTTGCTCCCCCTGAATAAGGAGTATATATCCAGAGTCGCGGAAACAATAGATAGCTATTTCACTTAGTCAATTGTGCATGCTTAGTTGCACCAAGAGTGCAGAAAAATAGAGAGACTGGCGTTTTCAATAAAAGTGTTATTTATTGAGTAGTCTACTTTCTCATGCAAGAGAAGTGAATTGCCACAATTGCAATACTTGTCCTAAAGTAAAGTGCGTACAGTAAAATGAGTATTATCAAATAATACTGTAAAAGCATTTATATGGTTTCTAAGACATAAGATACTTAAAATGGATAAAGTACTTACAATGATAAAATAATGACTAAACATACTCAACTGATGTTTCTAAGATTCGCCTACCCTGGTGTACCTAACCTAAGCCTAGTACAGGGAAGGAGTAGATGAGTTATTGTTTTTGCCAAGAATCTGAATCAAGAATTCTCTATGGGTCTAATCAGCTCCATACCTTGGTTATAGAATGAAGGAGGTCTTGTATCTCTTTCTCAGGACTCGATCTCCCAGCAAACCGCAAGGGTGACAGGGAAACACTGGAGCTGGATTTCTCAGCAGGAGAAAAGACAGCGTCTCTCTCAGAGCGTCAGCAGGGAGGGTCGGCTTCCTTCGGCACTCGTATCAGCAAGGCGTCAGGCAAGTAGATAGCCGATCTGCTCCAAACCACTGTGTGTTGCTCAAGGCAGATGCTGGTATATTTATACCTGGAAGGTGCAGAGTTTGACGTAAGGTTGGACATAAGACGTCACTAAGAACTCGCAGTTCTTTCTTGACTCAGGAGTTCTAGGACAAATCAATACAGAAGCAGGGGGAATTCCCGGGCTGCTGGAGGCTTGGTTTGTTTAAGAACGCGTTGTGCTTTCTAGGAGTCTAGGGGAGTAGCCTTGCCGTATTTGGACTGCATTGGCTATGTCTTAATATGGGTATGATTCTTATGCCTATATAAACGTATGATTTGATATAACCACATAAGGGCATGAAATCGGGAATATTTACTAGAGTCCTAGAATCATCTACAACAGGTTTTCCATTAGTAAAGAAAGCACAGGTTTAGGCTCTTTCAGATCCAAGGAGCTGTAATGCGAGAACCTGTATTGTCGTCAAGGCTGCTGCCGTCAAGAGATTTGCAGAGCAAAGGCCTGCGTTGGGATATTTGCACAGGTGGCAGGTCCGATGCAGGCTGTGGGGCTAATGTCGGGTCCTTTATGTTCTTAGAACCCTTGCAGCAAAAGTGATGCATCAGTTCTGTCTGGGTTTGTGCAACTCATCAGAGGAGATGTGTTAGCTCTACTGGGTCTGCAAAATGCCTGGCAGTCAACATTCAGGCCTATTTCCAAGAGTCCAGGATTCGGGTGGTACCACTTGGCAGAGTAGGACTCACAGATAGCAGAGTCCAGGTGCTAAGTTCGAGGATGTTGGAACCCTCTTTCCCTGAGGCCCAAGCCAGTAGGCCAGCTAGACTGACTACAGGGTTTATGCAACCCTTTGCGAAGAGGCAAGACGCAGCCTATTCAAGTGTTAGTAAGGCTGTACCCAACTTTGTCCTCCCTTCCTGCGAGTAATGGCTCATCCCCGCACACCTAAACTTAATACTGTGTGTGGCTATCTAAGAGGAATGCATGGAACCCAACTGTCAGCTACACACACTCATGTGACCCAGAGGCAAGCTACAGGCACTCAATCGGTAAAGCTGGAAAATGCCAACTTTGAAAAGGTGGCGTTTTCAAAAATATAATTTACATTCAGACTTTACTATAAGGGAGAGTCTTTACAGTTCCAGAGACAATGATCAGGAACTGTTTACCTAATCCCATATGGAAGTTACAGCTTATTAAATGTACTCCAATGTTATCCTGTGAGAGACTTGGGCCTTGCAAAGGTTTTTCACAAACCTTGACATGTACAACTTAAAAAATGCATGCCCAACCTTTTTAAAAATACAGCACCCTTCCCTCTGGGCTGTCCAGGGCCTACCTTAGGGGTGAGTTATGTGTATTAAAAAAATGGTTGGGCCTGGCAAAAGGTTTCTTTCCCAAGTTGAAATGGCAGTTTAACACTGCACACAGGCTGCAATGGCACCTGAGGCATGTTTTTAGTGCTATATACTTAGCACAGTGCTAGAACTTGGCTCTCAAATGTCACACCTAACGTTTGTGATGAAAAGCTCAAATTCTCATACAGGAAATACATTGCAGAATTGCTATTTAATAATGCTTTGTATGGATTCCATGTTTTGAATTTTGGGACATCATTATTACCAACGAAGTATAGGAGGTCACTCTCTCCAATCCTATCCCATCAATAATTCAGCAAAAGGAAGTATAAAAACAATGGAAAGTGGAGGTCTTCTAGTTCTTGCTGCAGTTCTCTGGGAGTCCAATCCATAATTATCAAATCATCTGCTTATCACAATGAATTAAAATATGATCAATTAGTAAAACACAAGACACAATCCATAATTATCAAATCATCTGCTTATCATAATGAATTACAATTATGATCAATTAGTAAAACACAAGAGATGCTGCAGAGAGCTTTATTTTACATCACTTCCATTAGAGATTGTTAGAACTAGGGGTCTCTAGTTGACAGAGGTAGGTACCTATGTCCAAATAGGGACCCTTGCTTCTAGTCAGGGTAAGGAGGATACACACTTTAGATAACCCCTGCTCACCCCCTTGGTAGCTTGGCACGAGCAGACAGGCTTACCCCAAAGGCAATGTGTAAAGTATTTGTACCAGCACTCACAGTAACACAGTGAAAATACCACTAATGGACACCACATCAGTTTAGAAAAATAAAATATCTTTATCTAAACTAAACAAGACCAAAATAAGAAAAATCCAACATACAGATACTCAGTAGAATGTCTTTAAAAAGGCTTGTTGCAAAAATAAACTTTTAGATGGTAAATACAACACTTTTCTCTCAAAGTACCTTAGATGCGTAACGCAAAACACACTAAAGGGTCGCAGAGAAGGCGATGATTTGATTCTTCCTGGTCTCTGGTTGCGATGCAACAAGCTTCGGTGCATTGTGACGATCAGGTGGTTTCTTGAGCCGCAACAGGCACTGCGACACGCTTCTCCAGTGATGCGATGGAGATCAGCAGCGACACTCTTCCTTAGTGATGTGACGGACCGGCGACACGCTTCTCCAGTTATGTGACGGCGAACAGCAACAGCAGCGACATGCTCCCTTGGCGATCCGATGGCGGCTACTGCGGCGGCGTCATGCTTCTCCTTTGTTGCATCACGCTTCCAGGTCCCAGCAGCAAGGTCTTTTGTTTCTAACGGAAACTTGGCTAACTCCTAGTTCCGATGCGGACATTGTGAAGGCTCTCCCGCTGGGCTACCTTATCTGTCAGGTGGATAGACCAGAGGGGCGAGGGGGCGGCCTTGCTATTGTATACAGGAGCCTGTTTGTTTGCAGGGCACAGAATGGCCAACTCTCGGACTGTGAGAGCTGCCACTTCGCTTTCAGGATATCCCCGACAGTGTCAATATCAGGTTTGTTGATCTATCGGCCCTTGTTCCTTTGTGGAATCAGTGATGATCCTGGCCGCATCTACGGCTAATTTCATGGTATTAGGTGATCTCAATCTTCACTTCAACGATCCCACTGACCAAACGGCTCTGGACCTCCAGAGCGATTTAAAAGAGCGTGAGTTGGACCTAATTAATTCCGGGCCCACTCACGAAAAGGGACACCTACTCGACCCGATGTTTTCCAACATTCCCCGCTTTACAGCTAGGCCTGCCCTTCCCCTTCCATGGTCAGACCACTTTATGGTATCAGCACTTTGGCAAATTGACCTACTGCCTACAAGTACCAAACAGGCCTTCCTAGTGGATAGAGCCTGGTCCAGATTATCGGTTGATAACTGGACCTCTAAACTGGAAGACACGCCCCCTCTTTCTGAGTTGGACCCAGTTAAGGCCGATGCCAATATCAACAACTGGTTATCCGCTTCTTTGGACGCTCTGATTCCCAAAAAGAGAGTTCAAAAGAGGGAGAAACGAGTTGGCTCGACTCCGTGGTACTCCGTAGAACTTCGCACCCTCAGGAAGGGATGTAAAAGGATGGAGAGGTTATGGAGGAAGAACTGGGAAGTTTCTAGGAGAGAAGAATATCGTGCTGCAATGAGGGGCTATAAGTCCGCCCTGCGTCTTGCGAAAGCCCTATTCTTTGAAGACCGCATCAAATCTGCCTCTAGTTCTTCTAGGGAGAGTTTCAAAGTGGTTAAAGAACTGCTTAAAGTTCTGGAGCCGGCTGTTACGCATGACAAACAAAAAAGCACGGAGCTAGCTGAGTTCTTCCACACAAAAATCGAGAAGATCCTAAACTCCCTGCCCCAGCCCAGGCTATCTCAGGACAATGGCAAGCAGACCTTGGGAACTCAGGCCAGAGAGACCGCTTTCGATCTTGATACCTTTGGCCCAGTATCAGTGAGCGAGGTCGCCAAAACCTTATCTTCGATTAAAAGGGGTTCCCCCATGGACCCTGTTCCCATGAAGTTCCTCAAACAGGTAACAGCGTCCATTGCAGCTCCTGTGACAGACCTAATGAATGCCTCTTTTATCCAGGGTGTGGTGCCACCCACTTGGAAAATGGCCGTTGTTAAGGCTCTTTTAAAAAAAAACAATCTGGACCCCACTGACCTGTCGAACTTTAGGCCCATCTCGTTGCTGCCGGGCCTCGGCAAAATTGCTGAACGGTTGGTCAACAAGCAGCTGTCAGCCTTTTTGGAGTCGAATGGACTCCTTTGGACATCACAGACTGGATTCCGCCCAGGTCAGGGCACCGACACGGCCCTTTTGGCGGTCGTTGATGAAGCTAGACGTATTCTGGATTCAGGAGGGTCAGTGGCAGTGATCCTCCTGGACCTCAGCCCGGCGTTTGACACCGTGAGCCATCAGGTGTTGATTCGGCGGCTGGCTGAGGTAGGGGTGTCTGGGGTGGCCTTGCAGTGGCTGAGATCCTTTCTCTCGGATCGAACTTACCAGGTCTGTGATGGCTGTGAGAGATCCAAATCAATTCCCCTCCAGTGTGGAGTGCCACAGGGCTCTTCTTTGAGCCCTACATTATTCAATGTTTACATGGCCCCCCTGGAGGACGTAGTATCCCCATATGACATCAAAATCGTCAGCTACGCTGACGATACGCAGCTGGTGGTTTCCTTATCCCATCTGGCCGACAACCCGGACACCTTGAACTCCTGCCTGGCGGATGTTCATACTTGGATGGAAGAATCCTCCCTCAAGTTAAATGGCTCAAAGACGGAAATACTGCTGCTGGGGAGTAAAACTACCCTTTTCCCTTCGCTCAGCTGGCCGGGATGCATGGGTGATCCCCCGGCCCCCAAAGAAGCGATTAAGAGCCTTGGAGTCTGGCTAGAACCAGACTTGTCATTTCGCACTCAAGCTAAGAAAACAGCAGGAGTGTGTTATGCCCTGCTTAGGCGGCTCGGAAAATCTTCCCTCTCCTACCGTTAACATCGAGGAAGTTGCTGATTCAGGGTCTTATAACATCTAGACTCGATTATAGCAACGCCATTTTTTGGGGCGCCCCTGAATCTACCTTCAAGACCCTTCAACAGGTCCAAAATGCAGCGGCAAGGCTGCTTATGGATATTCCGAGGACGCAATCAGCGAAACCGGCATTGAAGGCGCTGCATTGGCTCCCTGTGTGGGAGAGAGTGACTTTTAAGGCACTTTGTACTGCCCATAAAATCCTCTCAGGTAAAGGCCCCCTCATTTTAAAAAACCTAGTTACTCCATACAAAGCAAGCAGAACGCTGCGATCGGAGAGGAAACATCTCTTGCTAGTTCCTAGAGTTAAAAAGGCCCACACGGGCGGGAGAAGATTCTCCTTTAATACGGCAAAGCTTTGGAACTCGCTCCCTCTAAAACTACGCGCTGAGCCTTGCACACTGCGGTTCCGCAAAGGTCTTAAAACCTTTTTGTTTCCTGTATAATGCGTTAATTCTGTCCCCCATTACCATCGGATGTTGTCTGGAAAGCGCCGGGATGCCCAAGGGTAGCTGCGCGCTATATAAGATTTTAAATAAATAAATAAATAAATAAATAAGGGACTCACACACAGTTAAAGGCACCTCAGGGCAGATCAGAACTTCCAGCAAGAAAGTAAGGGCAACTGGGGGTGAAGTCCATTTGTGCCTGGGACTTCAGAAACAGGAAGCAAGCTCTTCTTAGGCCCTTGGAGATATTTCTTTCTTTCAAGCAGGGGACACAGCACACAGCAAAGTCCCTTGATCCTCTCCTCAGCAGAAACAGCAAACTGCAGGCGAGCCCCAGACACACAGTAAGGGCAGTGCTTCTCCTCAGTCTCTTCAGCTGTCCTCTTTGGCAACAGTTTTCTCTTGATCACGAAGTAGCCTTGGAAACTTTTACATCCTTGTGTTTCCACAACAGGAGGCCTGCTCTTCTCAGGCACTTGAAAACTTTTCTTTTCAGGACACAGCCCACAGCAAAGTCCTTGTCAAGCAGGGGGACACAGCGCACATCAAAGTCCCTTGTCTTTCCTTAGGCAGAAATGGCAACTGCAGGTCAAACCCAGACACACAGCAAGGGCAGTATTTCTCCTTCAGCTCTACAGCTTTTCTCCTCAGCAAAGGTTCCTCCTTGGTTCCAAAGTAGTCTAAAGGTCAGGGGTTTCAGCTCTCATATTTATACCCCAAAAGTCTTTGTTCTCTATGTGTGAGTCGTCCTGGACCCAGTCCAAACCAGTTCTGGGTACACTCTGCCGGTGCACAACTTCTTCCTTTGTTAGTGTGGGCTAGAGTCATCAGTTGCACCACGGGAGGTAGAGCCGGCATTGTGGAAGGCAGGCACATCCCTATTCAGGCCCAGATGCTACTCCTCCCACCACTCCAAATGCATATAGGTCTATTCAGCCTAGTGCTGACTCACCCAGACTCCTGGAGCCACCCCAGCCCCTGTCACTCTCAAACCAGACACTCAATCCACAAACAGGCAGTGGAACACAGAAACTTTGAACCTGAAAATAGACATTTTCTATAAGTGCTATTTTCAAACACAGAATTTAAAAAACACCTTTACTAAAAGATGTACAATTAAATTCTGAGTTCAGGGATACCAGACTCCAATGTTCTATCTCACTCCTATGGGAAGATTTGTAGGTAAACATGTTACACAACATTGCCCATTCTGGCCTATGGGCAAGATAGCCTTTCACTAGTGAAATATGAAATTGGCAGTATTTCACTATCCGGACATGTTACACACACTAGTACATGTCCTACCTTTCACATACACTGCACCCTGGGGGGTACCTTGGGCCTACCATAGGGATGTCCTAGGTGTGGGAAAAGGGAAGGGTAAGGCCTGGCAAGTGGGTACATTGGCCAGGTCAACATGGCAGTTAAATTGCGTGCAGGCACTGCAGTGGCAGGCCTTACACCTCTTTTCAGGGCTACTCCTGTGGGTGGAACAAAGAGAGCAAATGCACTTGAGCACTGATTAGCAGTGGTAAATTGCCCAGAGTCCTATAGCCAACAACCAAAGGTCAGGAAAAACAATGGAGGAAAAAGCTAAATGTTTAGGGATAACCCTGCAAAAAGGGCCATTTCCAACAGAGATTAATTTAGTTAATCCTTGCTCAGATCCCATTAGAACCCTAGTCCACGTAAAACAAAATTTGGTAACAGTTTTGTCATAAACTAGCACTATCAATATTATCAAAAGCTGTTCTAAAATCAATAAAGACTGCATACATTGGTTGTGTTTTGCCAAGTTTTTTCAGTGGTAAACTGTACAGTACTGATGTTATCTAGACCTGAATAACTTGCCCAAAAACCTACTTGTTCTAGGGAAATTACTTTATTCGTATGCTCCCATGTCTAAAGATACTGATGTTGTAAATATATTTCTGACAACATCTAAACATGCAATTTGACAGAAATGTTCTGGGTACACCTGATTACTGTTTTTGTAAAGAGAATATAATCCCTTTTATAAATTGGTGATATTCCCTTTCTGTAACAAATATGAAAAATGTGGCATAAAAGTGTTCCTCTGACACCTGGGCATTCTTCTATTCTCAGAATTGGGAGTCTATCCAGGACTTGTGCCTTATATGGTCTTGATTCGCAAATATGTCTTTCTATATCTCTTGTGAATGGTGAGAAATTAATGGTATGGAATTTTGTCAACTTTAAATCACTTGTACTTGGTTCATAATTAAGAGAGTTAACAGAATATATATGAGGAATCTGAATTTTTGCTGGACTGAATCGCTTGATATGTGAAATCTTGTGTATGAGTATAATGCTATTAGTCTACAAAGATTATGAGATTTTTGTATTTACAAAGCTTGTTTTACTGTTAACCAGACCTTCAGATCTTCTACTTTAATAATACATTTTATCCCGAGCACTTAAAATTTTTCGCTTCATGTTCCTTTCTACTAGGGGAAATAAAATTTGCCTATGAATTGATTCATTTAATTTCCTATAAAAAATTGTTCCTTATTTAACCCTTCGATGCTGATGACGAGCTCAGCTCGTCATCACCCACGGGTGTCGTGTGCTGATGACGAGCTGAGCTCGTCATGGAAACAGCAAAATGGCAATTTGCAGCACAGGAGGGGGAAAACGCCTAGCAGCCAAGAGGTTAAAACATGGGTAAAGTTAAAGATTCAAATGTTTCCTTTCAAATAGGCTTTAGCTCATATGACAGAGAAATCATTATTTCTAAGAAAAGTTCAAAGGTGGGTACTACCATTTCCTCCACCTCAAACCACTTATTAGATTTCAGAATACTCGATACGTAGTTATAGACTTTTTTAGATGTTACACTGGACCAATAACATTTTGCATTTGAGCAAATTACTAACAGATCCCCGTCTTATAAGTGTCAATCTGGTGCTAACTCAGGTGTGCTGTTAAGGGATAACTTAAATGAGTAACTCACATTTCCTTTGCTTTATCAAAGTGGAAGGTAATATACATGACAAAAAAAACCCATCAATTATTGATCTATTCCCATTGGTTCCTGATGGGATAGAACCCCTAATTCTCCAGTTCAGTAGTGTTATGGGTAATCATTTCAGAGCCCATGATACTAGAGGCTGCTTTGTGTTCTTCATTGGCACCCTCCTCCCATAGAATTTAAAAGCTACATATGACATTTCTGCTTTCAAATCTTCAACTACTATTCAGTTATTTACAACTTTGTATCTATAAGTATCTCTGATTCCTGTCATTATTATAGCTACTAATTTGTCATCTATGTTTCTGGGGGGATGTATACAGAAGAAATTTTTGACCGATACGATTCATAATAACCATAATGCACTGATGATTTAGATGAGATGTTGAGATACCAAACAAAAAGTATTCAAGATTTGCAGTTAATAGAATAAGTACCCCCATTCTAGAATGACTACTAATACCTAGTTAAGCTGGAGAGTGAATTACATAGCAGTTTTAAAGCTCCCATGCAATAATTACCCAGATTTATTTAGTGCAAATTATTGACAAATCAAAGCTTTATATAGAACTCTTTTTAGAAAGCAAAAAGTTCATGGACAAGCCATATTCCAACTCCACTAAATCTCCTTCAAAGCATTGAGGGTGCTTAGGAGCTAATCCCAGAAATCCCAAAAGATGAACCCTCACTCTCTTTTATGCATAATAGCTGATTACATCCTGAAGCTCCCAGATGATATTACCCTAAAGTTAGAAATTTTGCATATAATAAAAAAGGGAGAAGGTTTGCATGTTTTTGAATGGACAATAGAGGACAATTCATAGTGGTACATCATGGGGACTTGAAGAGTGACAATTGTAAGTGCAAGTAGATTACTCCTTACAAAGGACTAACTAGATCCAAATTACATAGAAGACCTCAGAGTTAGCTAAGACCAAATTTGCAACATTAAGACTAGGAACATGATGCAGGGATTGATTTAGATCTAAGCAAATGGGTTACTCCATCACAACGGTGACAGATATCCCGTCCAGCCAAAATATGAATACCATAGGTTAGAATGAGATTTATATTTCGGTGGACAGGATATACATCACTGGATTTGACAGAGTAACCTGTCCATCAAGATCTAATTCAGGCCCTTAGAGTTTGATTACTGTCTTAGCAACCCTTTTACTTTCAGGGAAATTTATATTTGGCATATCTTGATTATTTGTCAGGCTTAAAATGGGAATCGAATAAAACAAATCTAAATATGTAGATTTGTTAAGAAATAATTATTCAACTCAAAGAAAATGAATAACTTACAAGTAAATGCTATTATTATCAGACACTTAGGGCCCGATTCATAGAACTAACTTAAGACAAAATCCTAAACTTACTACTTTTGGTATTCACAGAAGTTAGGATTTTGTCTTAAGTTTGTCTTAAGACCGACTTAAAACAGACTTAAGACAAAATCCTAACTTAATTCTGTCTTACGTCTGTTTTAAGACAAACTGAAGACAAAATCCTGACTTTTGTGAATACCAAAAGTAGTAAGTTTAGGATTTTTTCTTAAGTTAGTTCTTTGAATCGGGTCCATAATTCCCATCATCCATTCCTCGGTTACTACCAATAAAATATGTTCTCAATTCTTCTCTATAGTTTCTGTGGCAGGAGGAACTCCTGATTCTAAATTATTGCCTTTTGGTAATATTCTCTAATCCTCTTTATCCCTCAGTTTAATAAAAAGGGATGTCAGTGGGTTTGCAACATTTGTTGTGCCCTTCATCTATCTTTGGAGAGTAACTGGTTCTTAACTTTTTGTGCAATAGCAATCCCTTCAGCCCATATCTTTACTCTCAACTGTTTTCTGCTGGTACTAGCCCTTAGGTAGGCACCTTTTCTTCACTTTTATAGGCCAATGAGATAATGATATTGGTCGATTTCATTTTGAAATTTATATTTATGAAAACCTTTCCTCAGAGTACACCTTAATGTATTTGATTTTAACTTATTGAAACCTATTATCACCATTAGCTTATTACTGAAATTGGATAATTGTCACTCTATAACTTTATTTTTTCTCCTTTGTCCATAGCTTTATCTGTATCCTTATCTTTATTGTATCAGTGTTAGAAAATAGATCACATAATAAATGGATTTCATCATCTTTTCTCTTCAGTTTCTTTTCTTACTTTTATTTTTTACTTATAGAATCCATCCTCTCAAATTTCAGGATTATTTGAGACTGGGGAGTTACACTTGTCAATAGTTTATGTAGTATCATTTAAAACACTCTACTAATGGGTTTAATTGAAGTCAACTTCATTAGTTTAACTAAATGTTTATGTAGCTAATGACCTAATTGTATAGTATCAGGCATATCAACTATTTCTTTTTGGACCCATATAACTATACATAAAATAGAGTAAGAAATACTGAGTCTGAATCAAATGGAGATGCAATTTGATCGAACCTTTTTTGATCCTTGAGGTGGTCTATGTTTTGAGTTAAAGTTTCTGCTACATGAGAATCTATATATGTTCATAGTTTTGTTATTTGTGGAAGAATATTCATATCTCAAGAGTTAGAGTGACTTTCTGTCTGAATATTTTTTTCACTTATATTTGATGTGTTTCCAGTGTATTAAGTTCCTATTTACTGAGTTGACTCAGTAGATTTTTTTAAACTGGGGAATGAATTGGAGAGGGGAAAAGTGGCTCACTGACGGGCTCCATTTGCACCAATATACAAACATTCTGTTACATTCATAAACATACTACCTCTAAAGACAACACCACCCGGAATGCAGGTCTGGAATTAGATTGTAAATAACCATGCTGTCGCAAAGTGAGCTCTTTTTGGGTGTTCACCATCAGTTTTTCATTTGTTTTGGGACTTGCCTGCAGGTAAACTTGAACTCGAAATCTTAAATACTTCTATCCAGTGCCCAGTGTATGTGCCCTAAAACATGTCAAAGTAGACGTAAAACGTTAGTGGCACATTTACTTTTCCAATAGGGTCTGAGTATTTGGTGCAGAAAACACCCCAGCATGAAAAGTTAAATGCCATTTGAGGACTGCAACATCTATTGTACAATCCATTAAATGGCAGCGAAAATGTGATATAGCCTGTGCAAGACAAAAGCAGCCTGAACCCTGCTGCACAGAACTGTCAAAATCATCTTTTTGACAGATACAAAAAACCCTGATTTTAAACATTAAATAAGTCAGGCCTAAGCACACCTTACCATCCACATTGTAGGGTGCTTAATATTTAAGAGTAGAACATGTGTAACGTTAGAAATGGCATGTTCCCCCAGTGGCTAGGCCTAAAATGACATTGTCACTGATCAGGCTTTAGCTGACACACAGGAAAGTTAAAGTATAGATAATACACTTTAAAATATTGCTTTTGACTTGTACCAGCCACAGACACCATTCGCTGACTTCTTTTTGTATTTAATACAAATCGTTGTGGGACAGTGTGATTTTTATTAAATGTATTAGAATGTAGCTTTCAATAAGTTACTTGAATCCTGCCGGAAGATTCTGCAGGCAAATGATCTCGCCAGCAATTAGCTGGCCTGTCCTCAGCTGGAATTAGGTGTGAAGCAGGTGTGCAACCTGCTTGCGCAGAAGAGACAACAGAAAGACCAGTTGGGGTGGTACAAAGAACTTTATTAACTTCAAAAAGGCCTACTCTATAATAGACAAATGGTAGGTGGCACTTACAAATCACTAGCTTTTGTTTTCATGGTCCAGATGGCACTTTTAGAAACTGGGTTTCTGGTTGACAGAGGTCTGTACCCTGTCCAATCAGTAAGATCAATCCTGGTCAGAGTAAGTCAGATACACACTTTAAATTAACCTGTACTCGCCCTCTGGTAGCTTGGCACAGAGCAGGCAGGCTTAACTTAAGTGTAAATAAGTAAAGTATTTGTGCAACATTGTAAAACAGTGACAACAACACACAAAGAGATACCACACCTAGATAGAAAATAGAGCTTACTTTATTGAACAAAACAAAACCAAAATGACAAAAATCCAATAAGTAGAACTGGAGTCAAAAATGTTTTTAAGACCTTGAAATACGGTGCTTAAAAGCATAAAGCATCAACTGGGGCCATTTGATCAGACTAGACTGTGCCAAATCCCAAAGTTCAGGTGGACTGCGATGGAGCATGGGTCAGATACAGGCAATAGCCTTGTCCCGCTGAAAGCAATACCTTGGTTCGGGGTTGCATCGAGCACGTGATGCGAGGAGCAGCTGGAGGCAATGTGTCAGCGTTGATCCTTAGGATTAAGCGATGCAGCAGTTTCGAGTTGCGCAAATTAGAGATGCGTCATTTTTGAACCCCTTATGTATGTGATGCGTTGTCATTGAGATGCGCACCAGGCGATGGGATGTTTGCAATCCTGTTAGCACCGACAATGCGTTGGCATTGAAGGACATGCACCAATTCCAAGCTGAACAACATGGCGATGCATCACTTCCAAGGGCCCAGGACTGGATTGGCATCTCTTAGCAGTGCAAGGGTCCCATGGCAGCGTGCATGTATTAGTTATCGAGTGGATTGATGTCTTTGATCTCGCTGTGACTTCCAACAGGAGGCAAGCAGGTAAGCCCTTTGAGCAACTCTAGGTTCAAGTGATGTTGGTCCAGTTCTTCTCACCCAGGCAGCAGGCAGGTGAGCACAGCAGAAAGGCAACTCTTGCAGAGTAGCAATCCAGCACAGTGGCAGTCTTTGAGGTCTTCCTGGTAGCATTGAATTGCCAGGGTCAGAAGTCCAGTTCTTATAGTAGATAGTGCCTTTGAAGTGGGGGAGACTTCAAAGAGGGGCTTTGAATGACACAGAGATCCTCCCTTCCTGTCCTGGCTCCAGACTCACTACACGCGGGGCGAAGCAGTCCTTTATGTGGTAACAGGACATAGGCCATTAAGGTGTAAGTGAGTAGGTGCTCAGCTTTTTTTTTTTATTGAGTTTATTGATTTTCAAAAGCATAGAATACTCCACGCTGCCACGCAGGGCAAAATACCATCATTAAAAACAAAAACACAACAAAACAATTGTGATTGATGCTAATATACATAACAAATTCAAAATGCCACAGACACTTTTACGCTATTAACTAGAACATACACATCATCAAAATATACCAGTTAGTGATCAGTAGTGAGGTCATCTTGACTCTTTGCTAGCATGTATTGTCGCAGTGGTTCCCAAATGTCTTTGGGTTTAGAGAAGGACGGCAGTTCTTCAACATATAACTCAAGGTCTCTCTGCAATACACCATGTCTTTTATCCAGTGGTCCATCTTAGGGAACATCTTGCTTTCCCACGTCAGCAACACACGTCGCTTTGCTAATAACAAGGCAATTCGCAGAAAACTCCCCAGCATGCCTTTAACTTGTGGAACAAAGCTCAACAGACAGACAGTCGGTGTACACTGCAGAATCTGACTCGACATGTCCCCCAAACACTTGACAACCTCTGTCCAGTATTGTGCAACAGGGTTACAGCTCCATGCTAAGTGCCCGAAATCTGCATCCTGTTTAACACACCTCTTGCAGTTGCTCATGTCACGGAGACCTAGTCTATGCTGTCTTGTCAGAGTGTGATAAATCTGGTAAATATATTTAAAATGAATAATCCGGAGGTTGCCGTTAGAGGTCGGTCTGCCAGTTAGTGTACATATATGCTGATGATGAGATAGTGCAAAACACTATCTCATCAGCAGGTTTTGCCTCGTCTTGGAAGGCGTAATGAAAGCTATCCCAATCTAATTCACTTCGAGCATATTACCAGACCACCAATTAACTTTTGGCTCTAACAGCAGCTTCTTGATAGGTAACATTGCATAGCGATTCTTTGCAACTGCATTTCATCGAGCTTGTCTATTCTCAAAATAATCAGCTGTCCATGTGTTTTTTTACCCCACAAGGACCTTGTTCCGTTCATGTATTACGTGTAATTTTACTTGCTCCCTGGCATCCCATGCTATTTTCTCCGAATTTTTAGGTAAGGACACATTAGTTACCCCTAGACTTTTACCTATTTCTGATCTTGGAGTTACAGGTCTAATTACAATAAAACCTTGCGACTGTATACCTGTTTAATGACATCACCGGGTTGCTCATTTTCTGCTATTCTATACGAGACACTTTACCAGTTTTTTCTACATCTTCACTAAACCTTCACATTCTTAAGTTTGGTGATTGGAAGTTCTTTTCTTTTCTTTTAGCACTGACCAGTCTCTTTATTTATATGCAGCCTCACCTTACTCGATGTAGCATGTGTGTATCATTGCAGTGTACCGGATAAAATATATACTGTTATGTAATATGTATAATATTCTATTTTTAGAATCTTCAAGTGGTTCTCCCGAAGAAGGCGTGTGTCACGCCGAAACGCACATAGAGATTATTAATTAACCCACTTGGTTGTTTTTTATGACTGTATTTGTTTTTATCTACGCATGATAATTGTTTTAGAATATGAATGTATATGTTGAAACATTTTATGATTAACTGTGATATACTTGTGATTTTTAATCTTCTTTTCCATGTTATGTATATTTTATAATAAATGAATAATACTTATCTTCATGCTGTTTATGTTAATTTCTCCTGTAGACTGCATTAGTCTAATTGTGTTGTGCCTACATTTTCTCGTGCCACTGAACCTAATATCCTTAAGGACCCCATAGTTGCCTAGGATTGTCATTTGTATAACTAATGTGTTATTCCACCATGCCAGACTTAGGTCTTCTCCTCGCGCTCCCTCGGCCCTCAATGCCCTGTATAGCTTATTTACCAGTTTTCGTTTTGAAGGCATCAGCAGCAGAAGCTGCAATGATTGCAAATTGCATGGCTCCTCAGGAAAGGAGTTGTAATGTGTCTTCAGCGCAAGTTTTAAATGATGCATGGTGAATTGAAACAGTGGCGTCTGGTTGGTGATATATTAAGATCCCCAAGTGTGAGAAAGTGCCCATTAGTATAGAGATCACGCATGTGCTGGATACCGACCACTTGAAGAGAGCGAATCGGTCCTGTTTCTTGCTTGCAGGACAGGAAGGCATGATGCGCAATCGGCATGGCTGGAGCATAGAGTGGGAGTTTGGCTGCCAATTTACCAATAGTTTTCCACGCTGCTATGGTGGTGTTTACTGTGCTAATTTCTGTATGTGGCGTGCCCCTCCGAGAATGCGTAATGATGCCTGACTGTGGAATGGGATGCGCGTCCCCGTCTTCCACCGCCACGTGTGGTGTGTAAGCATGCGGTTTGAACCAGTAATAGGCGTATTGTGCATTGTGCGCCCAAATAGTATAGATAGAAGTCAGGCGCACAAAATCCCCCCTGGGCATACTCCAGTGTAAGGGTACCCCAACCTACCCTGGCTTGTTTCCCATTCCAGATAAGGCAAAGCAGAAGGTTGCGGATTGTGCGAAAAAAATTGTGTAGATAAGCGGAAGGGGATGTTGTTGAATAAATAAAGGAATCGTGGTAGCACCATCATTTTTACAATGGCGATATGATCAGCCAAAGAGAGTGTGGCCCATCTGTCAACTTGAAGTTCTATATCAGTACATGCCCTGCCATAATTTTCCCTTACTACAGTTTCCGGATCACGATGCAACCATATACCTAGGTATTTCACTGGGTCAGTAGACCATACCAACGGGTATTCTATTTGTGAAGGGTGTAGTAAACGTTGTCAAAGACATTACCACTGCCTTGTCCCAATTGATTAGCAGCCCAGAGAACAAGCTGAATCTAATATATTCCCAAAGTACCGGGGACATATATGTGTGAGGTTCGCGAACCAAGAGCACCATAACGTCCTCGTATAGCGAAATGCCAACAGGGCGATAATTCAAACTTAGTGCGGACGCACTATGTCATTGTCGGATCTCTCATGCTAGGGGATCCAGCATGATGGCAAATAGCAGCGGCGAGAGTGGGCAGCCCTGTCGTGTGCCCCGGTTGATGGAGAAGGGTGTTGAGGTGTGGCCTCCCACCCGGACTCTCGCCGACGAATTTGTGTACAAAAATTGCACCCATCTTAGAAAGACACTTAGAAATCCCATGTACCTTAGAATATAAAACATGTATCGCCATTCAATAGAGTCGAATGCTTTAGCTGCATCCAACATGATAGCAGCAGCCGGAAGGTCAGGGGACAGAATAAGAAACACGGCCAAAATAGACCTTAAGTTGTGAGCCGTAGACCACTCCGGTATAAAGCCGGATTGATCTGGCAGTATCAGGCAAGGCATCAATGGTTGGAGCATGGTAGCAAGTATTTTAGCCAAGATTTTGGCGTCCATGTTAATAAGCGACAGAGGGCAATATGAGTTGCAATGAAAGGAGGGTGTGTCTTTTTTAAGCAGTGTAATGATCAGAGCCTGTCTCAAAGATGGTGGCAGTATGCCAGTATCATGGGCTTCAGCATACACCTCTAATAAGTCGGGCGTTAACATATCGGCATATGCCTCGTGAAATTCTGCCGTGAGGCCATACGGACCCAGGGCTTTGCCATTTGGTAGAGAGCTGATCGCTGCCTTAATATCTGTCTCATCAACTGGTTGACTGAGATATTCCCTTTACCCATCTGATAGCCAGGCACAGGCTATATCAGCAAGAAAATTCCTGAGAGGGTCTTCATCTAAATTCCCTCACGACTTGCACATCTCAATCTCAAGAGATTGTTTTACTATCTCCTGGGGTGTAAAGTGCTCCCCACCCTGCGCGTCTGCTATTTTTATGATGTGATGATGTTCTGCCCTAAATCGAAGCTTATTAGCCAGTTGTCGGCCCGGTCGACCTCCCTTGCCATATGCATGCGTAACATGGCAACGCAACACATAACGTGTTTCAGTGACCGCCATTTCGTTGTATTCGAGTAGCTGTTCCTGAATGCATGCTAAAAGGGTGATGTCTGGGTTCACTCTGTACACCAGCTCAAGATCTGCAAGTGTAGCCTTGATTCTGGACAACCGCCCCCATATGTCCCGCAATACACCTGCCTTCGTGTCTATACAAACCCCCTGTATTGTAACTTTAAATGCCTCCCACAGGGTGGCGACACTCTCCACCGTACCAACATTTACTTCAAAATACTGTGCTAAGGTCTGCCTTGCACTTTCATTTTCATGGGGTCTAGTAGCTCATCAGCTCTCCAGGTGAACGGCCGATGCGTAGTGGTGGGAATTCCAAGACATAGTTTCACTGGGTTACGATCATACAAGGTGCGCGGGAGCAGACCTATATCCATTACCCATTTGTTAGATTCTTCATTAACCAACCAGTAATCTAGACGGGACCAGTTATTATGGGCAGGGGTAATATGAGTGCCAATCCTGATGTTGGCATTGCGCACTCCCTAAACATCTATCAATCCCATCTCTAGCATAGCCTCTCGAATACATTGTGGAATGTTTGGGGTGCGTGTTCCCTGGGGGCAAGACTTATCATGAGCAGGGTATAAATAGGTGTTGAAATCCCCTCCCCATAGAATAGCAGCCTCTGGCCGGGTGCGTAAGATGTTCAACATGCGAAGAAAGACCTGTGGTTCATCTTGGATTGGTCCATAAATATTAATGACCATGATCATGGACACTCCCAACTTCTCATGGACCATAGTGCAACGCCCATCCTCGTCTGTGTATGTTTTTAATGGTGTGAACTGTAAACCCTTTTCAAACAGGATTAACACTCCTTTGGCATATGAAGAATGCAATGAAGCCACCCTGTGCCCAGCCCATCTGACAGCCACTCGGGCCTCAGAGTGTTTGGTCAGATGTGTCTTCTGTAGGAGGGCTATCTGAACTGCATGCCTGTCTAAATATGCTAGCTCCTGGCGGATCTTCTTGGGTGTGTTAAGCCCTCTTACAGTCCATGTCAGAGAAGAGTATTCATCACACATTTAGGAGAATGAGGAAATTAATCTTAGGCCTGTGTAGAGTCAAAGCGATACAAAGGGGGATGATGGACGGAGCGTTTGAGCAAATCAAACACTCACCCCCAGTCAACTGATCTGGGTTTGATCCATCACCATTCCTTAGCTCACTCAGCCACCCCAGGTCAGACATGGCCATAGGCAAATCAGTCTGACCCTGTGCCTCATGGGAATAGTCCAGCCCGAACCACCAAGCCATGTCTTCCCTGGACTGGAAACAAGCATCCTGGGACCGGTTTTGGATTCATAATCCTCATCAGCCAGGCTATCTTGAATCCAGTGGCATGTAAGTAGATACAATTACAAATATACAGTCTCCAAAGAGAGTAAAGACCCCCCACCTTCTCCCACTTCAGCAGACCCAATTTGCTGAAGCCAAAACCCTCAACGACAACAACCCCTAACTGAAAAAAACAAGTATAGCAACGGTTATGGGGTATACCCAGTGGGGGACCCTGTGGTGCAGTAACGCCAAGATGTGCCAGGGAGGTGGCAGCCGTCATTAATCTAAGACCTGAGTGAACCACCCAACCCCAATACCCTCACATTCCATAGTCAGCAGTAACTGAGCAACTCATGTGCTGTATCTGCAATACTTGTCCATCTTTTGAATACAACAGAGAAGTGTTAAAAAAGATTAACAAATGCAAACAAGCAAGTATGAATCGCCTGCCCAACCTCGATTCAAAACAAACATCGATTATAAAAGATAACTGGCCTCAGTCTCAGTCCCCGTTTTCGGATTCAGCAGTAGGCCCCCGCTTCTTGCGGCACAAAGTTTTGGCAAACTCCATTGCCTGCTTAAGGTTGTTGAAGATCCGGGCCTTATCGTCCACACCGATACACAGGCGGGCTGGATATTGCATAGCGTATGGAAGGTGTTCATTCATCAGTAGATTCTTCACTGCTTGGAATTCCTTTTGTGCCGCCTGGACAGTAGCTGTGAAGTCAGGGAAGATGGAAAACGTGCTCCCCTGGTAAGAGATAGTTCCCTTTTGATGCGATATACTCAGCACAGTATCCCGGTCTATGTAGTTCATCAAGCGGCATCAGTAGTTTCTTCACTGCTTGGAATTCCTTTTGTGCCGCCTGGACAGTAGCTGTGAAGTCAGGGAAGATGGAAAACGTGCTCCCCTGGTAAGAGATAGTTCCCTTTTGATGAGATATACTCAGCACAGTATCCCGGTCTATGCCGTTCATCAAGCGGGCTATGATTGGCGTGGGCAGAGTGCCCAGGGGCCGATGTGAAGCCAAAAATCGATGCACTCTTTCTACAATAAACATGTCGGACAGATTGTCGGCACCGCAAGTCTCACAAAGCATTTGTTCCACATAGGTTTCAATCTTACCCATGTTCATGTATTCTGGCAACCCCAGAATGCGCACATTATCGCGCTGTGAGTGAGCTTCGAGGTCCTAAAGTTTCGCTTGGATGACTGCCTGAACCTTCTCCATATCAGAGACCTTTGTGGTGACTTGTTGTAGTCCGTCTTCAGTGTTAGAAATGCGCTGTTCTGCCTCCCCGATGCGGACTGCGTGCCTGTCCAGTTTGGCGGATATGGTCTCCATCTGACCATTTAGGGCCTCAATGTTGCCGTCTATAGATTGTAGGCTCCCTTGAATAGCAGCTAACGTTTTTTCCAAAGCAGTTTGCGGTGCAGTTGCAGTGTCCAGCTCTGAGTCCGAAGCCGCAGTTTGACCCTGCTTGCGTGACTTTCTCAATTCAAAATTGAGCTCAGATGATTTTGGTCTGGCTTACCCATTGCAAAGTGTGCAGAGACAGCCGCCCTCTGTTGGCAGAACAGCGAGATCCCACCACGCGGGTACTGCTCGAGGGTAAATTCGGGACATTGATTTGCCTGAGAAGGCAAAATGGGCCTTGTGCAAGTGCAAAGGAACACGAGGAGGGAAATTCTTTATTAAAGAGCAAAACACTCAACTTATATCTAATGAAGGGCCTACTGATAGTGTTACGTTTTCACAGCAAGTGCAGTCAGATTTAACTATGCACCCAGGAGCGCGATGTGAGTCACACTACCATCCAGCCACAATACACAGCCGCCCAGCACGTTATCAAGTCCATCAACAGGTGCAACCAGGCACGTGTTATAATTCCATGAAGTCTCCCAATTATTAGCATTTAAATTAAGTCCCACAGTGTTATTCACCTGTGCAATGAGCCGTGAATCCCGCCCAATATTTAGCCAAGTTTGCGAGATGCACAACAAACGGCAGCACTCCTGGTCTCCGTGAGCACTCTCACTTTGCTCAATGCGCAGAGCAGACAGTGGGAGGCCCAGCTGGTGGCAGAGATTCCTTCACCCTTCAGCAGGGTTATCGACGCAGCAGCCTCCACTGTCGTAATCAGGTCGCTTCAGCAGTCATGGCCACCCACTCCCCCTCTCGATTAGGCCGTAAACTGGGTCAGGTGATATTCCAATGGCCAGTGCACTCACCAGCTCTCGCTGTCCCCACCAGCAAGCCGCCAGCTGCCAGCCGCAGTCAGTGTAGCGCAATAATCACCACTGGGAGATCAGGTTCGGAGGGCCAAGATGCTAAAGCCGGAGTCCGACCCCCAGCAAGTCTATTGCTGCGGCAACGTCACCATGTTGGGTGAAGGCGGTGTCTTGGATTCTGGCCCACTCACCGGAAAATGCGACTTCGTCAGCGATCTACGGGTACCAAACAGTAATCCGGACTCCCGCCGCAATAGCAACAGGTCCGGAGATGAGATGTGTCAAATGAGATATTTCAGGTCCATGATTTACGTCGGACACAGCACCAGATCACAACCGCCACGCCGGAAGAAGGACCCCTCTCCAGCATTCAGCCAGTCGGGCAGTAGAGGCATCCACACAACAGCAAAACAGGTACACAGCTCTGCACAAAGATGTTAAATGCGTTTTCCTGGCATGTGAGGCTTGGATGACCACCAGGGATGAGGAAAAATGCAGGATAGTGAAGGCGGCCGGCGGAGCTGCACTACCGTACTGCCATCTTGCTATGTGCCCTCTAGCGCCACCTACAGTGCTCAGCTTTACACCCACATCAATGGTCAAGCCACACCTAAGTTTCCATTTTGTGTGACTTTCTAGAGAGAATGCAAAAGGCCCAGCTGTCACCCACCTCAGACGTGTACTGGAGACAGGAAGCAGGGACACAGGGATTAAGGGCAAAAACATGCTAATTTTCAACAAAGGGGGATTTTTAAAAATGCAATAATAAATCCAATTTTGCCATTAAAGAGGATTTCTTTTTACAAGACCAAACATGACAGATCTACTCCCTCTCAATCAAGAATTATAAATGTAGTAATAAATCCCTAATGGGAGGGGTAAGCCTCACAGTAGTAAAAGCAAATTTTGAAGTTTTTTACTACCAGGACATGTAAAGTTTAAAAGTATATTTCATGCCTTGTACTTACACAACACACTGCCCTATGGGCTATCTAGGGAATGCCTTAAGGGGTGTTTTAGGCTTGGCAGGTGTTTTAAATGACACATCAATATGGCACTGTAAACTGCACACACAGGCCCTGCAGTAGTGGGCCTGAGACATATTTCAAGGGCTACTTAAGTGGGTGGCACAATCAGTGCTGCAGGCGCACTAGTAGCATTTAATTTCCAGACCCTGCTCACATGTAGTGCCCTTTACTAGGGATGTTTTAGTAAATTGATTAGGCCAATTGTGGTTAAGCCATTGTTTCCAGGTTTAGGGTGAGAGCACATGCACTTTAGCACTGATTAGCAGTGGTAAAGTGTCCTTAGTCCTAATGCCAACAAAAAAAAGATCAGCAAAAGCAGAAGGAGGAAGGAAAAACTTTTTAGGGCCATTTCCAAGAAGCACCAAACCCAGCGGACGGAAAGCTAACCCAAGAACCAGTTTTTGAGTAACCACAGGGAGGGGGACTGCCATTACTCTGGCCACAACTCTGGGCGGGCACACAGACTTTGCAAATTAGGAGAAGAGTTTCATCATCTTGGATTTTGAGGTTGAGGGGCATTGTGGGATTGTGTTTGAAGTGCAGCAAACAGAAACTGCTGAAAAAGTGGGTAGGGTTTCCCTGGGACCTCTTACTCCATTGGTTAGGGAGCGTTCAGGAGTCTTTTCACCCACAGGATGGTGGATGCTTTACAGCTGAGCCCTGATCCAGTCTTCCGCAGAAGACTTTCTGCTGGACCTGCAGAAGATTTGAAGAGGACTGGACCTGAGGTCTACTTCAGCAGCTATAATTTCAGCAGAAGCCAGGTCAGGGATGTTTTCTTTTTAAAAAGTGCCAAAGTCTATTTCTTAGATGGTGGCTCAAACCTTTTTGACTTCCAGACTTTCACCAGTACCGCTTATTGAATCCAACCAGGTATACATCGCAGTGGGCTTCCTTCAGATTGCATCTAGCTCCTACTCTACCATTTTAATAGACTATCCTTGGCACTCTCTGCAGTTTTTGCTATTTTCACTTAAATCTTTAACAAATCATATAGCTGGTTCTCTTCATTGGATTTTCGTCATTTTGTTTTTATTTTATTCAGAAAACATTCCTCTTTATTTTTAAAAATAGAATTTTAGTGTGTTTTGTCTCACTTTTCTACGTGTACGAACTGCCTAAATAATTCACACATTGCCTTTGACTCAAGCCTGGCATGTTTGTGTCATGTTACCAGGGATTGAGCACAGATTTATTCAATGTAATTTGCTTAACGTCTAGCAGAAGGGGCCTTATCCCTAATTAATCCACTTTCCTACACGTCTTTAAGGATTTCCTAAAAGTTAGATGATTTTCTATGAGACACATTGGCCCAGGGTGGGTGTTCGAGTGAGTAACTGCAAGAAATACAAATTCATGACTCCTAGCCCTAGACTTTAAATTCTGGGGAACGGATAATAGTCCTTTCAAGGAGGAGTGAAAGATACAAGAAGGATGGTGAGGAGTGATTGATTATTATCCTTTGCATGAGAGAAGGACTGTTTCCATGCAGAACCTTGTGACAAATGCCTTCGTTTTAAAATGTTAGCCTTTTAGTCATATAGCAGCCATTGCCACATTTGTAAATGATCAAATATCAGTGTCCAAGGGGAAAAGTCCAAAGAAGATTCTAGCTGCTAGATTCTTTATGAGAAGGAACTTATGTATTTTCTACTTGGACAAAGCTAAGTTCAGTGTATTGCAACCATTTAGTCAGGAACTAATGATAGTGCTTATGATTGGAAAGCATGAGCCTATTTACTTTCAAACTTCAAAGTGTCCCATTTTATAATTATTATTATTTCCATTCGAAAAATACTTCTCAATGGATTAATTTCCAAGAAACACCATACCTACTGGTTTCTATACCAAAGCATTCAATCTCCAGTAGAGCTTTCCAAACATTGGGAACTTGATTTAAGGTGGTTCCGTAAGTGGTTACACAATTATAAAATGTACTGATTGTCATGTTACTTATAAAAAACAAAAAGCATACAACAGACCTTTCATTTTAAGTTTCTGTTAAGTCTGTGGCTCCTGTCTGTCGTCTTCTCAGCCCTTCTGCACCCTGCTTGTCAGCCACAGCCACTGATATATCCCTGACATTCCAGGTCATTACGACGTCTTTTGGGGTCTTTGCTGGAGGGCACGGGGAGATCCTGTAGAGGTGGAGCAGGACAACAAAGGGAGGCACGATCAAGGAACACCTTCTCCTTCCAACCAGCAACTTATCCTAGAAGCCTCAATACTCCACATCACATGTGAAAATAAAGTGTCACAGTACGAATAGAGCAAAACATCACTGCATATACAAAGTAGCATATTCTCTGCTTGTCAGAGAAGGATTTTGGAGTCTTTATTGGAGGCGACAGGAATCTGCAAAGTTAGAGCCAGACAACAAAGGAGGTATTGACAACTGACACTCTCTCTTTCCAACCAGAGAGTTCTAGTAGGTTCAACAGTCCGCATCACAGGGATTAGGGGTTTAAAATGACACTGTACCAAAACAGCAAAACACAAGTGCACCAATATAGTAACACAGGCCCTGTATGACTGAGCGGGGCTTTGAGGTGTATTTTCAGGAGTTTGATAGGGGAGTCTGGAGAAGTAGACCAAGGCAATGAATGGGAGAATGGCCAAGGGAGCCAAAAGTGGCAAGAGTGGCAATATGAAGGAAGGATTTATGTGCACTGGCGATTTTTTTTTTTATTTTGGAGGCAATTAAGAAAAGTTAATTTATCAAAGTACTCTACATTACATATCAATGCCTTAGTTCTCGGGATCACAGTCGTTTCTACTCTTTCAAGGGCACTGATGGATTTTCATCTCCATTGTGGGTTATTCCATCATTTCCAGTCCACCATAACTGTTCAACTTCATCCAGGACTGCTATCTACCAGAAGATTCTTTAAGTAGGTTCTGCTTCTTCCTTATGCTTTGGAGGAATTGGTCACTGGGAGAGAGATAAAAGTAGCTGAGAACCTCAGACTCTGTCTGGCAAGTTAATCCCGCCCCCCTCCTCCATTTTCCCACTCCTGCTGTGTCCAATTTCTTACCTGGGAGAGACAGAGAAAGGCTGTGGTCAACCATAGTCTCTTTATGACAACGATTTCAGTCACCCTCGTCTCTTCTAAGGTCTTTAAGGAATTGTCTGAATATGGCTCTTGCTAAAACCCTGCCGACATTCCGGTGATTGGTTCTGTTCTCCTCCTGTGGATGTCTCCCTTTCACAGAGGCTTATTTTGCTGTTTGGTGTCTAAGGACATCCCCAAAAACCAGCTTCTCTTAAAACCGTGCACCCTCCCTTTCTCCTGCTAGCACACACCACATGTGGAATAAAAGTGACAGTGCCAAAAATGCAAAACTCCAGTGAGCAAGCATTGTAACACCAGTGCACCTATGATTTGAGCATATGTTTGTATGGGCAAAAGCAGAGTAAGTCACATGTGATCATGAATAGTCTTTCAATCAATCAATAAATCAATCAATCAACCAGGGGTTGGATAAGCACAACTACTCACCCGTGAGTGTCTCAAGGCGCTGAGGGCTGCTCTGTTGAGTCCTGAGGTCACCCGAATTGCCTCAGGTCTTGGGCAGTTTATCCATGGTCTATCTACTTTTCTAGGGCACCAATCTGTGGAAACATTTCCAATTTGCCTACAGTGCAGTCCCCTTTTCTTATCACCAATGGGCTCTGCCTCTGTAGCCTACCAATTTAGAGTTCTCATGGGAAATCTAGACAATATGATGTCTAGATATAGACGTAAAATAGTTCGGGGGGCGTGGCTTAGCAAGCCACGATGGCGGCTGTGCTTTGCTGAGGCTCCGCGATCGGGCTAGCATCCTGCCCAGTTCCAGAGATCGCCGGGAGCCTCAACTTTCAGAATAGGCACCTGTAATGCCCCCACTCATAGAAGCATCCTCCAGGTGAACCGCGGGTGCTGCTAGCGTGCGGCACCTATCGAAACATCTCCTGCCGGAGCCGTACGGCGAGTCACAAAATGGCGATCGCGGCTCCGTCCCTCAGATGTCTGCACCGCTGAGCGCCCATTCCTCGAACTGAGGCCCTGAGAAGTGCAGCCAGCCGCCGGCTGTGGAGATCCTAGATGTGTGATGCAACCAGCCTGCCAAAGTGTACTCGGGACCGAGCTCTCTCCCGCAACCGCACGCTGGCGCACAAGAAGGCGGCCGCCATTCCGGAGCTCCACTTCACCAGCGCTCCTACTCAACCGGGAGTCTGACCCGATTCCTGCACCAGCCCCGCCTGCCGCTGCGGATCGAGAAGCGCCTGCGGACGCACCGCCTACGCGGCGCCGAACCCTCCTGACGGCCGCGGCTTCTACTCCAGGCGGTGAGTGTCCCCACCCCCCACCCCCCCCCCGGGGATCCCAGCGCCAGTCTCCCAACAGCCTCCTGCTCTCTCTGGGGCCCATCGGAGGACACCTGCCACGCCATCCCCTGAGCGGAGGGGCCAAGGCGCTCCTACCACCACGGGCGGCTCTGTGATTCCGGGTGCCTGACTCCAACATGGCGCCCACGGAGACCTGGACACCATGCTCAACACGAGCCCCATTCTAGAAGCGGCGGCGCTCCCCCGGATCTGCGGCGGCCGCACACCGCACCGAAGGTGACCTGCCACTGCCCCGGACCCCCAAGACCCTACCGCTTGGCCCTCGATCCCAGTGACCGGCACAGAGACTGCTCAATACGCCTAGTGGGGCAGCGAGAACAAGCCACAAATACACTGCCAGGCCGTGGACGGCGAGAAGCCCCCCTTCTCCCGGAGAACTTTGTCTTTGGGGGAGAGCCCCCTGATGGTACGGGTGGATACCCGTGTGGCCCCCTGCTGCACCACTGGAGCCCCGAGGCGAACCCATAACCACCCCGGTACCAACGAGATCTGAGTAACCAGCCCCCACCGGGTTGTCGTCTACCCCAACAAACTGGCAGTTGACAGCCCACTGTTCCCAGAATCTCCAGGGGCGTGGTGCCCTCCTCTCCAGACCCATGGGGAAACCAAAGGGCTCGCAGGTGGCTGCCGTCCCTGAAACGGCCATTGAGAAGATGGCACACACGAGGACCTGGACGCAAGCCAACACGCCGCATACTGACCCCACATTATCGGCGAAACTGGACCAGGTGCTGGCGGCTATTGAACTATCCCGACTCTCAATGGAGGAACGATTGGGCGTCTTGACGACGTACATTAGCCTGATTCGTGACGACCATCGTAAGCTGGCGGACAGAGTGAAGGAGGGAGAACGGATTGTGGCCACGCTACAACCCACGGTGAAAACGCAAGAAGCAGACATGAAGGAGGTCCTGCGCCGCGTGGCGGCCCTCGAGGAGCGCACAGTTGATTTGGAGGGACGCTCAAGGCGATGCAACATCCGCGTCCTGGGTCTGCCGGAGGGGATTGAAAACTCGGACCCTCTGACCTACATGGAATCATAGACCAGATCGTTCACCCCGAGTCAGAGCGCTCAGCATTCTTCTCTATCGAAAGAGCCCACAGGGTCCCCGCTCGGAAAGCCAAGCCAGGTCTCCCTCCACGTCCCATGCTGGCTAAGTTTCTGCTCTTCCGAGACCACGATGAGGTGCTCCGTGCGGCACGGACGGCGGGCCCCCTGCAAGTAGAGGACCAACAGATCATGGTGTTCCCGGACTATGCCCGAGAAGTCCAGCAGCAGCGTTCTACCTTTCTGGAGGTTAAAAGATGCCTCCGCGCAAATGGTCTCCAGTACTCCTTGTTGATCCCAGCCCGCCTCAAAGTGCTACACAAAGGGAAGGCCATATTCTTCACCACGGCGGAGGAGCCACAGGATTGGACTGAGTTCCATTGTCCGCTAATCCCTAAGCCCGGACCCCAGCGGATGCACAACAGCGATTCACAACGATCCAGAAGACGAGAAACAAATCGTACCCAGACAGGCCCCTCCAAAAGCCAAGCATCCTCCCCCTTGGGTTCACCCGACCTCACGCAAATCATGCAGAAGAGGCGTGACGCCTTGAGAGCGGAGACTGAACTGCACATATCTCCCCTTGCATCGGACCTGGAGAGCCAACCGCACCTGTTCACCCCTGAGAAGGACCGGGACAGTGATGGCACAATGTCGGGATTTGGCCCAATCTCTTCCCCCCTCATTGCAGAACACACGATGGACGCTACCCTGGCTGGACAACCTGGCACCTCTCCATGATGGGCGGAAAGACAATTGCTGTATCCTCTTTTCTTGGTCGTTTAATGTGCTATGCGATGTTTGTGAGCCAAGACTGCATAACCAGTTAACTGTATGCGCTCGCGCGCGATAGACATCTCTCCTACAAAAGCCCGATCCGCGCACAAGCCTGGCAGTAACACAAGCTGCCACCCTCGCAGAATTCTGTTATACTTCTCCCCTAGTGGGACACTAGTTTGGATATGCCATCCCCGGTGATATATCCCCGGTATTGGGACTGTTGCCCACCCTTGGTTC
The DNA here is from genome assembly GCF_964263255.1 of Lissotriton vulgaris. Lineage (NCBI taxonomy): Eukaryota > Metazoa > Chordata > Amphibia > Caudata > Salamandridae > Lissotriton > Lissotriton vulgaris. The sequence continues at coordinate 1,633,924,851 of NC_141693.1, read as the reverse complement.
TACCTGTTGTTATCCCCGTCAGTTCCTCCCCCGCACTTATGGAAGCATGGCGCGCAGGAGCACACGCGAAACACATGACCTTATTGTCCTCGGGGACTGTAAGGGGGCCCCATTCACAAGCACGATATCTTAGTAATGGCGGTTCCACGGTCGGATGTTAACATCCTCACACTAAATGTACGGGGCCTTCACACACCCAGCAAACGCTACTCCGTCTACTCCTACATTAAGCGTATATCAGCTAGTATTGCACTTTTACAAGAGACACATATCAACGCTACCGAACTAGGCCGGCTACAGACCAAATGGCGGGGGACCTTTTGCGCCACGACATACTCAGCATTCGCACGCGACGCCTTAATATGGGTTAGGCTGGGCACCCCCTTCCGAACACTCAGGCGGGTGGTAGACAGAGAGGGCAGATATACACTGCTAGAGGGAATTTTAGACGGACAAGGCACCCTCCTGGGCAGCATTTACGCCCCTAACACTGAGCAAGATAAATTCTGGGACCACCTCACAGGAGTCTTGGCCCAGTTCACTACAGTTCCATGGGTCTTAGGGGGGGACTACAATTGCACGCTGGACCCCACTCTGGACCGATCACACCCCCCCGCACACTCCCCAGTCCCCCGTCAAGCGGAACTCTTTAGAGCTTGAACCACACACTGGGCGCTCACTGATGCATGGCGACACTTACATCCACTGGCTCGTATTTACTCATTCCACTCGATACCTCACAACCTTCGGGTCCGCCTAGATAGATTCTTATGCTCTGCACCAATCCTCCCTAGGGTAACCTCTTCGGACTACCTAGGTCGGATCCTCTCGGATCATGACGCCCACATTTTGCGCTTGACCTGGCGCCTCGCACCCACCAGTTCCCACTTGGCGCCTCCCTAAAGACTGCTTATCAGACCTGGTCTTTAGTGACACACACAAAACCAGCATACAAGACTACTTTTCACACAACCCGAACTCGGCATCATCGGCACTAGTGGAATGGGATGCATTTAAGGTGGTGGCACGGGGGGAATGCATCAAACAGATCGCAGGGGTTCGCCGCACATTAGAACAGACACTCCTAACCTCGGAACAGCGCCTAGCTACACTCACTAAACAAACCGATGACTCGGAGGAACACGCCACGCTCACGGCCGAGGCGAAATCGATATACCAGGCTGCCTGTGCTGATCTTCGGAAATATAATTTCCGGGCCTATGCCTCCAGAGTCCACTAAGACAGGGACAAAACGGGAGTGAAGCTTGCCTGGATGGCGAGGCAGGACACCGAGATCAAACCAATCACGGATATTATCAACCCGGAGGGTGTACTAGTGCAATCTCAAGTTGAGATCCTCCTGGCGTTCCAACACTATTACGCAAAGGTATACGAGGCCCCGACCCGGTACTCTCCATCATCCGTGGACCGCTTCCTCGACCCACTGACGTTGCCCACGATATCGGATGCTGACAAGCGTACACTTGACACTAAAATAGCACCCTCGGATATCACCCAAGCACTGCATGCCCTGTCCCGAAATAAAGCCCCGGGGCTCGATGGCTTCCAGTTCCCACTAGAATACTACTTTACCTTATTTGGGGCGCAGGCCGCCACAGAGTGGCCTTGAAAACCCTCCAACTTCCCACAACACAAGGCGGGCTCGGAGCTCCCTCCTTTGAGTCCTATTTCCTGGCGGCGCAGCTCCAATGGCTGTCGTATTGGACGGCGGACCGTTACACCCAGGAGACTTTTACCCCGACCGGCAGAGTCGCAACCCCGGAACTCACCCGTCTTCTCCTCCCGGGCACCAAACAGCGCCGTACATACCCTCTTCAAGTCGCGATAGCGAGTCAATGCATGATGCGGATCCACCGGATGGCCCCCGGTAGAACCCCATACTCCCCGTTACTACCGTTGATAGGCTGCCCCAGACGGTACTCTTATTTCTCGGCACCAATGCTTGCTGAATTGACACACTGTGCCATCACGGACATGGAGTCGCTTTTCGAGGAAGGTCAGCTGAAACCAATCGACCGGCTGGTCGCTGAGTTCGAACTCCCCCCAGGTCAATTCCTCAGACACCAACAGCTACTCGAGGGATTCCATCCCTACTACAATCTCCGGGCCGGCGGACCTGACACACATCCAGTAATACACACTATCCTACACATGGGAGTGGGACGCCATTTGGTCACCTGGCTGTATAAATCGATCCGGGAACTCTCGCACACTCCCCTGACGACCCTACGGGCCACATGGGAGGAAGACATCGGTCACGCACTACACGACTCAGAGTGGACCAAGGCACTTGAGGCCCCGAAACGCGTCTCTAGGAATGCTCGTTTCAAAAACATTCAATGCTATATACTACACAGGGCATACCTCACCCCGGCGCGTCTGAAAAGGTTTTATCCATCAACACAATTCCTATGCCCCAGATGTTGCTCCCCCGAAGCAGATTTTCGCCACATGTTTTGGAGCTGTCCCGACCTCCACTCCCTATGGCAAACGGTGCACGACATGCTGGCAGATCTCACAGGCCTCACAACACTAGCCTCCTGGGAATCCAGCGCGCTAGGCATTTTTCACGTCCCTAAACAAGAACCGGTACACAGACGCTTTGTGTCCTTGGCGCTACTGTTGGCAAAAAGATGCATAGCCATGCATTGGCGATCCCCAGAAGGTCCCCCCATAGCGGCATGGACGGGGGCGGTCTGTAATTGGGCGGCGGCGGAGGAGGATGCCCTTAGGGAGGAGGAAGCCAGGTGTACGCGTAAACATCCCATCTCTATGGAATGGGCCATGCTCCTTCATAGCTTCCGGCAGTCCTTGCACACAGAAGACCCACCTGCGCCCCCCCCCTCCCCCACCTGAGTGAGCCCATAGCCCCTTACTGTTGCCCTTCATCCCAGTACTGGATCTCGGTGCTTCACACTCCCTCATCAATGCCCCGCCCCCATGTCAACCATCCCACTACTCACATGCACGAGATGCCTCCACCCTCTGACCGTTCTACCTCACTGTGAGTGCATACCGAGGGAACGCCTTGCCTCCCGACGCCCGACACCTGTTTTCCTCTACCAAGCTCTTGCCAGCGCCTATATGTCCCCCCAGTTACCTGGTTGCAAAACCAACAATTGATGGACTGAATGTCGATCAATGTCACACACTCCCCCAGTCAAAAGATCTGGGCCCAAATCCATCGTTTTTTTGCACTCCACACCACCCTGGGTTAGACAATGGCGATATGCAAATCAGCTCTGACCCTGTTGCCCCATGGGAACAGTCCAGTCCGAACTACAAAAGCCATGTCCTTCCCAGAACGGAATCAAGCATCCGAGGACCGGACCGGTTTCGAGGTAACACCTCTCATCAGCCCGGCTAGCTTGACTCCAAGTGGTGTGGAGTGCCTGGGACCCACGTCTGGGCATCCCCAGCGCACTTAGGGCGGCAATTGCAAAACCAACAATTGATGGACTGAATGTGGATCAATGTCACACACTCCCCCAGTCAAAAGATCTGGGCCCAAATCCATCGTTTTTTTGCACTCCACACCACCCTGGCTTAGACAATGGCGATATGCAAATCAGCTCTGACCCTGTTGCCCCATGGAAACAGTCCAGTCCGAACTACAAAAGCCATGTCCTTCCCAGAACGGAATCAAGCATCCGAGGACCGGACCGGTTTCGAGGTAACACCTCTCATCAGCCCGGCTAGCTTGACTCCAAGTGGTGTGGAGTGCCTGGGACCCACGTCTGGGCATCCCCAGCGCACTTAGGGCGGCAATTGCAAAACCAACAATTGATGGACTGAATGTGGATCAATGTCACACACTCCCCCAGTCAAAAGATCTGGGCCCAAATCCATCGTTTTTTTGCACTCCACACCACCCTGGGTTAGACAATGGCGATATGCAAATCAGCTCTGACCCTGTTGCCCCATGGGAACAGTCCAGTCCGAACTACAAAAGCCATGTCCTTCCCAGAACGGAATCAAGCATCCGAGGACCGGACCGGTTTCGAGGTAACACCTCTCATCAGCCCGGCTAGCTTGACTCCAAGTGGTGTGGAGTGCCTGGGACCCACGTCTGGGCATCCCCAGCGCACTTAGGGCGGCAATTGCAAAACCAACAATTGATGGACTGAATGTGGATCAATGTCACACACTCCCCCAGTCAAAAGATCTGGGCCCAAATCCATCGTTTTTTTGCACTCCACACCACCCTGGGTTAGACAATGGCGATATGCAAATCAGCTCTGACCCTGTTGCCCCATGGGAACAGTCCAGTCCGAACTACAAAAGCCATGTCCTTCCCAGAACGGAATCAAGCATCCGAGGACCGGACCGGTTTCGAGGTAACACCTCTCATCAGCCCGGCTAGCTTGACTCCAAGTGGTGTGGAGTGCCTGGGACCCACGTCTGGGCATCCCCAGCGCACTTAGGGCGGCAATTGCAAAACCAACAATTGATGGACTGAATGTGGATCAATGTCACACACTCCCCCAGTCAAAAGATCTGGGCCCAAATCCATCGTTTTTTTGCACTCCACACCACCCTGGGTTAGACAATGGCGATATGCAAATCAGCTCTGACCCTGTTGCCCCATGGGAACAGTCCAGTCCGAACTACAAAAGCCATGTCCTTCCCAGAACGGAATCAAGCATCCGAGGACCGGACCGGTTTCGAGGTAACACCTCTCATCAGCCCGGCTAGCTTGACTCCAAGTGGTGTGGAGTGCCTGGGACCCACGTCTGGGCATCCCCAGCGCACTTAGGGCGGCAATTGCAAAACCAACAATTGATGGACTGAATGTGGATCAATGTCACACACTCCCCCAGTCAAAAGATCTGGGCCCAAATCCATCGTTTTTTTGCACTCCACACCACCCTGGGTTAGACAATGGCGATATGCAAATCAGCTCTGACCCTGTTGCCCCATGGGAACAGTCCAGTCCGAACTACAAAAGCCATGTCCTTCCCAGAAGGGAATCAAGCATCCGAGGACCGGACCGGTTTCGAGGTAACACCTCTCATCAGCCCGGCTAGCTTGACTCCAAGTGGTGTGGAGTGCCTGGGACCCACGTCTGGGCATCCCCAGCGCACTTAGGGCGGCAATTGCAAAACCAACAATTGATGGACTGAATGTGGATCAATGTCACACACTCCCCCAGTCAAAAGATCTGGGCCCAAATCCATCGTTTTTTTGCACTCCACACCACCCTGGGTTAGACAATGGCGATATGCAAATCAGCTCTGACCCTGTTGCCCCATGGGAACAGTCCAGTCCGAACTACAAAAGCCATGTCCTTCCCAGAACGGAATCAAGCATCCGAGGACCGGACCGGTTTCGAGGTAACACCTCTCATCAGCCCGGCTAGCTTGACTCCAAGTGGTGTGGAGTGCCTGGGACCCACGTCTGGGCATCCCCAGCGCACTTAGGGCGGCAATTGCAAAACCAACAATTGATGGACTGAATGTGGATCAATGTCACACACTCCCCCAGTCAAAAGATCTGGGCCCAAATCCATCGTTTTTTTGCACTCCACACCACCCTGGGTTAGACAATGGCGATATGCAAATCAGCTCTGACCCTGTTGCCCCATGGGAACAGTCCAGTCCGAACTACAAAAGCCATGTCCTTCCCAGAACGGAATCATGCATCCGAGGACCGGACCGGTTTCGAGGTAACACCTCTCATCAGCCCGGCTAGCTTGACTCCAAGTGGTGTGGAGTGCCTGGGACCCACGTCTGGGCATCCCCAGCGCACTTAGGGCGGCAATTGCAAAACCAACAATTGATGGACTGAATGTGGATCAATGTCACACACTCCCCCAGTCAAAAGATCTGGGCCCAAATCCATCGTTTTTTTGCACTCCACACCACCCTGGGTTAGACAATGGCGATATGCAAATCAGCTCTGACCCTGTTGCCCCATGGGAACAGTCCAGTCCGAACTACAAAAGCCATGTCCTTCCCAGAACGGAATCAAGCATCCGAGGACCGGACCGGTTTCGAGGTAACACCTCTCATCAGCCCGGCTAGCTTGACTCCAAGTGGTGTGGAGTGCCTGGGACCCACGTCTGGGCATCCCCAGCGCACTTAGGGCGGAAATTGCAAAACCAACAATTGATGGACTGAATGTGGATCAATGTCACACACTCCCCCAGTCAAAAGATCTGGGCCCAAATCCATCGTTTTTTTGCACTCCACACCACCCTGGGTTAGACAATGGCGATATGCAAATCAGCTCTGACCCTGTTGCCCCATGGGAACAGTCCAGTCCGAACTACAAAAGCCATGTCCTTCCCAGAACGGAATCAAGCATCCGAGGACCGGACCGGTTTCGAGGTAACACCTCTCATCAGCCCGGCTAGCTTGACTCCAAGTGGTGTGGAGTGCCTGGGACCCACGTCTGGGCATCCCCAGCGCACTTAGGGCGGCAATTGCAAAACCAACAATTGATGGACTGAATGTGGATCAATGTCACACACTCCCCCAGTCAAAAGATCTGGGCCCAAATCCATCGTTTTTTTGCACTCCACACCACCCTGGGTTAGACAATGGCGATATGCAAATCAGCTCTGACCCTGTTGCCCCATGGGAACAGTCCAGTCCGAACTACAAAAGCCATGTCCTTCCCAGAACGGAATCAAGCATCCGAGGACCGGACCGGTTTCGAGGTAACACCTCTCATCAGCCCGGCTAGCTTGACTCCAAGTGGTGTGGAGTGCCTGGGACCCACGTCTGGGCATCCCCAGCGCACTTAGGGCGGCAATTGCAAAACCAACAATTGATGGACTGAATGTGGATCAATGTCACACACTCCCCCAGTCAAAAGATCTGGGCCCAAATCCATCGTTTTTTTGCACTCCACACCACCCTGGGTTAGACAATGGCAATATGCAAATCAGCTCTGACCCTGTTGCCCCATGGGAACAGTCCAGTCCGAACTACAAAAGCCATGTCCTTCCCAGAACGGAATCAAGCATCCGAGGACCGGACCGGTTTCGAGGTAACACCTCTCATCAGCCCGGCTAGCTTGACTCCAAGTGGTGTGGAGTGCCTGGGACCCACGTCTGGGCATCCCCAGCGCACTTAGGGCGGCAATTGCAAAACCAACAATTGATGGACTGAATGTGGATCAATGTCACACACTCCCCCAGTCAAAAGATCTGGGCCCAAATCCATCGTTTTTTTGCACTCCACACCACCCTGGGTTAGACAATGGCGATATGCAAATCAGCTCTGACCCTGTTGCCCCATGGGAACAGTCCAGTCCGAACTACAAAAGCCATGTCCTTCCCAGAACGGAATCAAGCATCCGAGGACCGGACCGGTTTCGAGGTAACACCTCTCATCAGCCCGGCTAGCTTGACTCCAAGTGGTGTGGAGTGCCTGGGACCCACGTCTGGGCATCCCCAGCGCACTTAGGGCGGCAATTGCAAAACCAACAATTGATGGACTGAATGTGGATCAATGTCACACACTCCCCCAGTCAAAAGATCTGGGCCCAAATCCATCGTTTTTTTGCACTCCACACCACCCTGGGTTAGACAATGGCGATATGCAAATCAGCTCTGACCCTGTTGCCCCATGGGAACAGTCCAGTCCGAACCACTGGAGGCAAGCTAGCCGGGCTGATGAGAGGTGTTACCTCGAAACCGGTCCGGTCCTCGGATGCTTGATTCCGTTCTGGGAAGTACATGGCTTTTGTAGTTTGGACTGGACTGTTCCCATGGGGCACAGGGTCAGAGCTGATTTGCATATCGCCATTGTCTAACCCAGGGTGGTGTGGAGTGCAAAAAAACGATGGATTTGGGCCCAGATCTTTGGACTGGGGTGAATGTGTGACATTGATCCACATTCGGTCCATCACCTGTTTTGTTTGCAAATACCGCCATAAGTGCGCTGGGGATGCTCAGACGTGGGTCCCAGGCACTCCACACCACTGGAGGCAAGCTAGCCGGGCTGATGAGAGGTGTTACCTCGAAACCGGTCCGGTCCTCGGATGCTTGATTCCGTTCTGGGAAGGACATGGCTTTTGTAGTTTGGACTGGACTGTTCCCATGGGGCACAGGGTCAGAGCTGATTTGCATATCGCCATTGTCTAACCCAGGGTGGTGTGGAGTGCAAAAAAACGATGGATTTGGGCCCAGATCTTTGGACTGGGGTGAATGTGTGACATTGATCCACATTCGGTCCATCACCTGTTTTGTTTGCAAATACCGCCATAAGTGCGCTGGGGATGCTCAGACGTGGGTCCCAGGCACTCCACACCACTGGAGGCAAGCTAGCCGGGCTGATGAGAGGTGTTACCTCGAAACCGGTCCGGTCCTCGGATGCTTGATTCCGTTCTGGGAAGGACATGGCTTTTGTAGTTTGGACTGGACTGTTCCCATGGGGCACAGGGTCAGAGCGGATTTGCATATCGCCATTGTCTAACCCAGGGTGGTGTGGAGTGCAAAAAACGATGGATTTGGGCCCAGATCTTTGGACTGGGGTGAATGTGTGACATTGATCCACATTCGGTCCATCACCTGTTTTGTTTGCAAATACCGCCATAAGTGCGCTGGGGATGCTCAGACGTGGGTCCCAGGCACTCCACACCACTGGAGGCAAGCTAGCCGGGCTGATGAGAGGTGTTACCTCGAAACCGGTCCGGTCCTCGGATGCTTGATTCCGTTCTGGGAAGGACATGGCTTTTGTAGTTTGGACTGGACTGTTCCCATGGGGCACAGGGTCAGAGCTGATTTGCATATCGCCATTGTCTAACCCAGGGTGGTGTGGAGTGCAAAAAAACGATGGATTTGGGCCCAGATCTTTGGACTGGGGTGAATGTGTGACATTGATCCACATTCGGTCCATCACCTGTTTTGTTTGCAAATACCGCCATAAGTGCGCTGGGGATGCTCAGACGTGGGTCCCAGGCACTCCACACCACTGGAGGCAAGCTAGCCGGGCTGATGAGAGATGTTACCTCGAAACCGGTCCGGTCCTCGGATGCTTGATTCCGTTCTGGGAAGGACATGGCTTTTGTAGTTTGGACTGGACTGTTCCCATGGGGCACAGGGTCAGAGCTGATTTGCGTATCGCCATTGTCTAACCCAGGGTGGTGTGGAGTGCAAAAAAACGATGGATTTGGGCCCAGATCTTTGGACTGGGGTGAATGTGTGACATTGATCCACATTCGGTCCATCACCTGTTTTGTTTGCAAATACCGCCATAAGTGCGCTGGAGATGTTCAGACGTGGGTCCCAGGCACTCCACACCACTGGAGGCAAGCTAGCCGGGCTGATGAGAGGTGTTACCTCGAAACCGGTCCGGTCCTCGGATGCTTGATTCCGTTCTGGGAAGGACATGGCTTTTGTAGTTTGGACTGGACTGTTCCCATGGGGCACAGGGTCAGAGCTGATTTGCATATCGCCATTGTCTAACCCAGGGTGGTGTGGAGTGCAAAAAAACGATGGATTTGGGCCCAGATCTTTGGACTGGGGTGAATGTGTGACATTGATCCACATTCAGTCCATCACCTGTTTTGTTTGCAAATACTGCCATAAGTGCGCTGGAGATGCTCAGACGTGGGTCCCAGGCACTCCACACCACTGGAGGCAAGCTAGCCGGGCTAATGAGAGGTGTTACCTCGAAACCAGTCCGGTCCTCGGATGCTTGATTCCGTTCTGGGAAGGACATGGCTTTTGTAGTTTGGACTGGACTGTTCCCATGGGGCACAGGGTCAGAGCTGATTTGCATATCGCCATTGTCTAACCCAGGGTGGTGTGGAGTGCAAAAAAACGATGGATTTGGGCCCAGATCTTTGGACTGGGGTGAATGTGTGACATTGATCCACATTCGGTCCATCACCTGTTTTGTTTGCAAATACCGCCATAAGTGCGCTGGGGATGCTCAGACGTGGGTCCCAGGCACTCCACACCACTGGAGGCAAGCTAGCCGGGCTGATGAGAGGTGTTACCTCGAAACCGGTCCGGTCCTCGGATGCTTGATTCCGTTCTGGGAAGGACATGGCTTTTGTAGTTTGGACTGGACTGTTCCCATGGGGCACAGGGTCAGAGCTGATTTGCATATCGCCATTGTCTAACCCAGGGTGGTGTGGAGTGCAAAAAAACGATGGATTTGGGCCCAGATCTTTGGACTGGGGTGAATGTGTGACATTGATCCACATTCGGTCCATCACCTGTTTTGTTTGCAAATACCGCCATAAGTGCGCTGGGGATGCTCAGACGTGGGTCCCAGGCACTCCACACCACTGGAGGAAAGCTAGTCGGGCTGATGAGAGGTGTTACCTCGAAACCGGTCCGGTCCTCGGATGCTTGATTCCGTTCTGGGAAGGACATGGCTTTTGTAGTTTGGACTGGACTGTTCCCATGGGGCACAGGGTCAGAGCTGATTTGCATATCGCCATTGTCTAACCAAGGGTGGTGTGGAGTGCAAAAAAACGATGGATTTGGGCCCAGATCTTTGGACTGGGGTGAATGTGTGACATTGATCCACATTCGGTCGATCACCTGTTTTGTTTGCAAATACCCCCAGTTACCTGGTAACACTGCTCTGCGAACTGTACAGACCCCGATCCAACGCCCCCAAGGTGGGAATTCACGTGCCCACGGATACTCTCCTTTCTCCCTTACGGTGCACGTTTACTGTATCCCAACCTGAAGACTTATCTGATTGATCTGTACTGTTTAATGGAGGAAATACCAAATTACACAAGTTTGTATACAGAAATGTTGCACGCACGGCTGACCATGGCTGAATGTTGACGCCACGCCAGCAGATGACCCACTCTGTACCCTGGTTCTATGATGCAACAATAAAAACAAATTTAAAAACAAAAAAATAGACGTAAAATAGTTCAGTGAGATAATATGATGGATACAAGTTAAAAACATACTAGTTCAGTTGATGAAAATCTCTGCAAAGAGGCATATATAGGTTTAAATCCTTGTGAAATAGCTCAGTGAGCGACACCAAACCTTGCCAAGTCATGTGTATAACCAGGAGATTTTAGGTTCCATTTCCAAGAAGACAGTTCATTGCATTTAGAAAACCTATAACAAATAGATTCATAGCAATATAACCAAATATTTTAGGAAGAGATAAAATTGTTGTTTTAAAGATATTTTGAATGAACTCTGATTTCTTGACTGACTATTAATAATTAAAATACCTGAGGCATTGGAACAAAAAACAGCTGTTGAGATGTAAATGTATGAGCATGACGAATGTTACTGATATCCTTTGATGCAGTGTTTTAATAAAAACAAGTTACAACAAATATGTTCATGAGTCAGACATGGCTTATTTAACACATCTTAGGCTGATCAATGTGGTGTTTTCATTTTCAGAAAAACAATGATCGCGAGCATTGTGTGAAGATCGCTTTTGGCAATGGTTGTAGACCTGAGGTCTGGCAAGAGTTTCTGGACAGATTTGGACCTATTCACATACATGAGTTCTATGGTGCAACAGAAGGAAACACAGCATTCCTCAATTACAGTGGAAAAGTTGGAGCTGTGGGTAGAGTTAACTTTTTACACAAGGTGAGAATTTATGGAATGAGAATAAGAATATGCTTTATTCGATTTTAGTCATTAAAACCACATAACATACAATGTATGGAACTGATCACACAAAGGCAATATATGTTGCTGAAAAAGATAATGATAGATATCATCATCTATGAATACATGCACAATGCTAGATTATTCTCTAGATAATTGAACATACAGGTGTAGCAAACTTGCATGATGAAGGTTAGTGGCTGGACGGTTGACCACTGGCTGAAAAAATTCAAGTGCTGGTAGTAGGAGATCATGAGACTCTGATCTGTGGAATTGTGCATTTCGGTCCTCATTGTTCGAATATTGCTCAGAGAGGTGGTTCTTAACTTATGATTTACATTTGATTCTCTCTTTCACCTTCAATATTGCCTTTCTTGTTTCCTATTGAATACCCTGAGGAAGATACCAGTATGTCTTATTCACAATGAACCACAATTAAAAACATAGCCTTGCTGGAATCCTGCTGAGATTACAGGCATTCCACTTATATTGGTCTTGCAAAATGCACTCTCTAGCAGATCCTGATTATTCAATTTTTCATGGTCAAACTCTTGACTGATTCCCCAAAGGGTGTTCCTGCCTCTCCCCTTTTGACACAATTAAACTGGCTACTTATGGCTCTTATGTACTGTCCTTCACAGAATGCATGCAAAGCCTCAGCAAGCTGAGATACAAGTCTTGTTGCCTCTTTGTGTTTGTCAGTGTGGCACACATTCAAAGAGCAGATGCTGCCCATTTCATCCAATTCAAAATTTAGTATACCCAGGCTACTTTGGTTTATTTATGCTTCATGTATTAGTGTGGAGACTGCAAGCGCACATCTGCCTTCCACCTCCCACCACTTATGGGGTGAACCAAGAGCTTTCCCACCACCAAAAATAAGTTCAAAGTGTTGAGTTTCAGTGTCCTAGAGCTTTCATGAACACCTCTAAGCAGTTCTTCATGCAGCAGCTCAACTTATCACCAATCATAGAAAGTTTGAGCATATTTCTCCTTCACTAAAAAAATAGTATTGATCCCCTCTCTCTGCCAGAACACATTCCAATGTTTCTTCTATGATCAGCAGAGTTTGCGGAGTTCCGCTACGTAACACTCAGCGCAGTGCAAAAAAAAGATTTCTGCCGCGCTACGGAGTGAGTTAGATAATGCTGTTCGCAGTGATTTTCAGTGCTGGGTGTTTGTCCGCACTGTGCAATCATCCCAAACGGCCCTTCCTTTATGCTGCTCGAGTAGATTGTTAACTCAAGCGGCAGCTTTTTCAACGCAAAAGGACAGTTTCTCAACGAGAGCGGTTGGGAGCAAATGCAACCACTCCCAATGAGAGAACAGACTGCCCGTGTTTTAGAAATGTTGTCGGGAGGTTGATTTTCCGCGCTCCCCAACTTCATGTTGACGAAAGCGAGCAAGGAAAATTCTCACCGGGAGGTGAATTTTCCTTGGGCACGCTCGCCAATTTGACGTTGACGACCACAAGCGAGGAAAAAACTCCACTCCGCGGACTGTGGAAAACTCTGCAAACTCCGCGAGCGGAGCAGAGTTCACCACCCAGGGTTAATATAAAGCACTTCACCTGAGAAACTTTAGAACCTGCCTCTAAACCAAATACATCTGTTGGCACCAGCAGTACTAGGAGCAGATCCCTTGTGAGGTTTTCAATATATGGATTTCCCCCACCTTTCCACTTTAGCATTGATCCTGCTCTAGTCCAACCTAGACAGGATTTGTTATGCTCCAGTGTATCTCCACTGAAATATTGTGTATTTTCTCCGTCAGTTTCCCCATAAAGATGTGTTTGTTATGTGTTTTTCACATATATTGTAATCATGCCTATCTGTCTTTATATCATCATCGTAGGAACGGAATGCACACCTTTCTTTGCCATGGTTTTTAAGTTAATACAATATGCTTCGTTGGTACGTGCAAACTTGGTAAACTCCCTTGCCCAGACGGCTTTGAGTAATAAATAACCTTCAAACAAGGGGCGTCATTACACCCCACCCAAATGCACAAATAGATGACGACAATGCTACGGGGCTGAGTTGGCAGGAAAATTGTACACAGTGGGCCAATTGGGAGGTGATATGGAAAGGTTAAAGGTCAAAGGAAAACAGCGAGCGTTAGGTTGTGATGGAAGACAACTAAGAAGGATGCTTTTAATATATTATGGCAGGTACGTGTAGAACCATCATGAAGAGATTTAGGTTGAGAACATTATGCAGTTAGCATCGTTAAAATGATAGATGAATGGATTATTGTATGAATAACGATGTTTGGAAGGTATTAACAAAACATGGAGGGCTTTGATAGCACAAAAACGTGAAACTTAGTATTTTGGTTCATGGTTATTTACGAGTGAAATAGGAGTGTAATCTAAACGTAGAGAAAGGTCAGTAAACACATGCATGTACTTGATGAAGACTCGAGGTTGAGACAGTGGCACGCTTTTGTACAAGGGGGACAATAGCATTTTTAACTTAGAGTGACATGTTTTGCGCAAATGACTGAGAAATTTGGGGGAAAGCCAAATGTTATACTACATGGTGACAACATGTTTCCTATGTTTGTTTACAGTGACCCCTGACGAAGGGCACTAATGCCCGAAATGCATTGGGTATCTTATCAATAAATGCTGCCTGCTATGAATATTGCTCTATTCGTGTTCTTTCAAGAAGTCCGGTTGGACACAGTTTGAACATCAGAAACTTGGGAAATGGCATTGACACCCCGTGTGTGGACTCAGATGTATTGGACAAAAACTTCGAGTGAAAGTCGTGTTTAAACAGTCTAAAAAGTGGTTACAATTATAGAAGATTTGGATTACAGTATCGCCAAAACGGCGCAACATAGCTGTGCATTTGGGTGGGGTGTAATGACGCCCCTTGTTTGAAGGTTATTTATCTGTCTTTATACCCACGTCAGCAGAGCATCTTGCTAGCATTTACAGCTAGATCCAATATTTAATATTAGCCTTGATTAAATAAAACAATTTAGGTGCTAGCAGTGGATTCAGACAATCAAGCATTTTATATGGGAAACAGAGTTTACATTGCATGCGATACATTGCATGCCTTTACATCGTGGTCATTACAATGATCACGTTGTTACATTGCGAACCATTACATTGCAAGTCGTTACTTGCGATGTAATGGTTCACGACGTAACAACGCGGTCGTTGTAATGACCGCGTTGTAATAGCATGTGATGTATCGCATTTATAGTAAAGAGATATATTCATTTTATACAGATACAAGCTGTCACTACTCCCAGTGGTACTTAATTGTTCGAACTTAAGAGGATTAAAAGTTGAGACAGCCATGTTGGGACTTACACTTATAACGTGGATTCAAGCACTGATCTCCATAGTGAGAGCGTGACCCAGGTATCTCTCTCATTAGCTAAACAAGGCTTCAGAAAACGCATTGTGCCAGTGATATTGGTCAACACTTGATAGACTTTGCTAGCCGCCTTACATAGGGAGAGGATGACTCTTACATAGGGAAAAATGAGATGGTCGATGACAAATGTAAATTTCCTGGCCAGAACTGCTTCTAGGTTTGTGGTTCTCCTCAAAAGAATTTATTTGAGCGTTACTGTAAACTGTGTGCTAGAGGTCTTGCAAATATGTAATAAAATATAAAGATATTTTTGGGGTAGATGGTGGTTTACCACAAGCAGATTCTGACATGCTTATTTGTACTTTCAACATGTTGAAAGCTTTAACACTCATAGGGATAAGCAAATAATTAGTTCTGCATGCCGTGTATTAGGCAGTAACACATTTCTCCCTCCCTTTCCCTCTTCTGAATTACTTGACTCAGCATATGTCACGTCCCAGTCTCGGGCTCCTTGACCTGGGCCAATTAGCCAACAGAAACTTATCAACTCCTTGACATTATGCCTAAGATAAGAGGACCAATGATAAGGATCGTATTCACTCGTTGGTTTATTGGTGCTGAGGAACAGATGTTTATTGAAACACAATTCAGTGAGTTGTCAGTGGAGTGGAGGCTTTGAGCAGTTAAATGAAGGAAAAATAAATTTGTAATATCTGGATGTTATTATCATTTTATTTGTTACTTTGTCTTTGCGGGGTGGGGCTGCCCTACTCTCAGAGCAGGGGAAGGAATGGTAGTACTCTGTAAAGTGTGCATGACTGTTTGACCAGGGCTCTCGGGCTGGCCAAACAGTCATGAGCATTTTGCATGTTCTCCATGCAGGCTGCATTACAGCTTGCATGGAGAACATGCCCAGGCCTAGACTCCCCATCTGAGCACTGAACCACGGTGCTCAGACCAATCTTACCACTGCATTGCTGCATTATGATTGGTCAAGGGAGCCTGGCTGCTTCCTCTTCCGGCTGGAGTGGGGAGACGGCGGCGAGGGACGACGCAAGGAGGTACGTTTTCTTTTTTTAATCTTTCCTCCCCTCTACTCCCCGCCCTCCCCGCCCCCCATCTGTGCCAGCTGCTACTGGAGAGTGGTGTAAAAGTTTGGAGGCGTATTAACATCACTCATCCATAGGCTAGTCCTGCAGGCAGCTAAGCAGTTCACAAAATCAAATGAGAGGGAGAACTGATGGGTGCACACTGTTCTTCCTGCCTAGGGAAGCCTACCTCTGTAGTATTTCTACTCCATGCACCCACGTCATATGATCTGAGGGGTCGCTTTACAATGCTAACTGTGCATAATAGAAACTTTGACTATCCAGGTGGGTAGGGGTGAGTCCTAATGGCAGAAAAGTCTGAATCCAGTGTGGAGTGTCATGTTATTAATGTATGTTTTGGTGGAAACTTGAGCTAGAATATCATCAAGTCAAAGTACTCTAATTCCTCCTAAGTAAACAGGTTTCTCTGAGGCATTCCTAGCTGGACCTTTATACCAGCAAATACTTCCTCAGAAAAGTAGTTAAAAAATACAAATTCCTATATAGAGATTTGGAGGTTTTAAGAAAAGCAGCTCCATTAAGAAAATGGAAGCTCAAAATGTAATGTAGTTTAATGGGGGTGTAGTTGTCTGTGACCTAAGCATTGTTTTAGCCCGAACAGGGATGGAGTGAGGTCAAATACTGATTGTTAGTTCACCCAGCAAAAAGGTTTTGAAGATCTAGAACTTACACACTTTTGCAATTAGGCAGGTTTGTCCCATTGAAACTATAAACATTCAGAAATAGATAACCCATACAGTTGACCAATGATAGGGCAAGATTAGTGATGGGTTTGCGACAAACCCCAGGCAAATGTTTTACTACAGATTGGAACATTTTCACTGGAGGTGATTGGAAACAGGGGGTTGAGCAGGGCTCCATAGGAAAGAGTGATACTTGTGTTCATGGCAAAATACTGCTAGTGGGACAAACCAGGAAACTGTTCAGCAGTTGAGCAGCTGAGTTTGCATCTTCTTCATATACATTTGGACTGTTCACATTACTCCAGAGATGGGCATTTTCAAAGCCTCATCTTTTACCAGGTCCATGGGTTTAAAATGTGAAAAAGGCTTCTTGCAATTTACTGTAAGGTCCAATGCCAAATGTGATACTGCAATTAATGTGTTGATTATCTTAGACTGCTTCTGTCCTCATACAGGTAGTACCTGGCCTGTTACTTTTGGGAGGACAAATTAGAGGAGGGTCAACCAATTTTCATATGGCTGAGTCCAAACTGAGGTGGCATGGTGGGCAAAATAACAATGGTTTAGGATGCAGCCCAAGTAATTGCCAGTGGCTAAGGTTAGTTCAAGCATTCCATTTATCACTTTTGCGTATACAATTACTAATGCCGTAATTGGGACGAGTATGCTGAGATGTGGGTTCCATGGAGACTGTGCCAGTGGAACCAAGGTATACCTCACTGATGAGGCCTAATACGGGGAAAACCGGTCTTGGGCTGCTTGTGTTCCAGTTCAGTGTGTATCTAGTCTGACAGTGCAGTTTGGGCTGTTTCGACTGGAGCACAGTCAAGATTGTTTTGGATATGGCTGTATCCAAACTGAGGTGGCATGACGTGCAAAATAACGATGGACTGGAATGTAACCCAAGCAATTATCAGTGGCAGAGATCAATTCAAACATTCGATCTATCACTTATTTGTATACTTCTTCGAAACCCTAAGTACCACTGAAGCAAGCTATGTCTGACTGATGAATCCTATTGAGGGGGAAAACGGACTTGGGTTGCTTGTGCTCCGTTTTAGGAGAGGACCTGCCCTGGCAGTTTCTGCGGTACTGTTCCCATCAGAGCAGGGTCAAGACTGATTTGCATATGGCTGGATCCAAACTGAGATGACATGGTGTTGAAAATAACAATAGACTGGGATGCAAGTTATTACCAGTGGCTGAGATTAATTCAAACATTCCATCCATCATTTTTTTGTAAACTCATGTGACGCCCTGAGTGGGATGGATCTAGTCAGATATGGGTCCTGTGCACACTGTGCCACTGGAACCAAGCTATACCCGACTGACGAGCCCTAGTAAGGCTGAAAACAGTCTTGGGTTGCGTGTGTTCTAGTTCGGTGAGTACCTGGTCTGGCAGCCCAGGCTGGGCTATTGCTACTGGAGCAGAGTCAGATTGATTTGGATATGCCTGGTTCCAAACTGAGGTGGTATGATGTGCAATGTAGACTGTGATGTGGTGCGAGTAACTATCAGTGGTTGAGATTCATTCATGCATTCCATCCATCACTTTTTTGTATCCTTCAGATTATCCTGGCAGACTGGTTAGTAGGGACACATGCACTCAACAGTCTTTAGAAAAATTTCAACATGCTCCTTCTTGTGGAGACCTGGATCCCTTTGTCCTTGTTGACCAGCAATATCCTACCTTTGCAGCTCTTGGCTTGGAGCAGGCTTCAGTTCTGGAGATTAGGTGCAAAGCTTAAAACACTGTGCACTGTGCAAAGTAGTCATCTTCGTCTTGTTTTGACCAGTGTATGCCTTTCAGAGGGCCGTGCAGCAAATGTTAAAGGGTTAGCACACATCTGATTAATGATGTTCCCTCTATGAGCCCAGCTACATTGAACACACCAGATAGATTTTGCCTCAGTGTGACCTGGTTCACATCAAACAATGGTGCCAAACTGTAAATTCACTCCTCAGTGTTTGTGCTACTTTCCCCCGGATTTGTCCTTCTACTGCTTAGATTTCATTACCTCCCTACCCAAATTCCTCTCAAGACGAACCCACTCCTGTCTCCATTGGATGAAAGAAAAAGCCCATCCTACCTGGACCCATTGCACACACCCATCCCATTCAGAGAAGGACATGTCACATCACAAGACACAAGAAGAATGATCACAATCTTAATTTTAACCTAACAGGTTCATTTGTGGTAGGGCAGAGGGAATACTTGTTTGGAAATGTCTGTGTATGGTGTGGGCCCAGAGAGTAGAGCTTTGAATTGTTTATATTGACACTGTCCTTAGATGTGCATTACCTTTGGAAGACTGTAATCGACAGACTGTAAGCGAAGACTGTAAGCACCTTCAGATGTGTCCTTGCTTGTCTGGTGCATTATTAAAACCACAGCAGTGGCACTAATGTGCAGGTGTAGGTCTCTATAGCCACACTTTCTACATGGTACCCCAAAACATGGCATTGACTAAAGCATTCCACCGTTGATTTTTGTGTTCAAGAATGAAGGTCCCAACACATGTGTTCTATCCCTGCCATTGTAAATTGTTCCTTTCTCCTTACTAGCAGAGTCTCGGAGGTCCCTCAATCTAAGGAACTCTCCCAAATGTAGATTCAGTGCTCCCCATAGATCCCATAAGTGCACTCTAGCATTTGCAAGACCCTTATTTGAATTATTCACCCTATACTCGAGAGGGGTTTTTCCCCAAACCAATTTTCCATAATGGTGGTATTGCAGAAAAAAGCACACAGTGAGATTACTTTCACACAGTTTTATTTGCAGCACGCATGGAGGCATTAATGACAACCCACCACCTCAGGTCCTCTGTACCACCATCCAACGCAAGCAATGCACAATTAACATTTGAAATAGCTATAAAATCTCATGTAGATCAGAAATTAACATTACTAACCATTAAACACCACTAATAACAAAAAATTCAATGAATGGGCAAGTTAAAGTTCCCCAAATGTTTCGCTATATTTCCCAAGTGGCTGTTACCAATTGTGGGCATGTATTCTTAGCAGCAGTGCCCAGCACAGGTAAGCGCACTGGGGCCGGCAGGACACGGCTGGGGAGGGGGGGGGGGGAGTCGACAGACGACGGAATAGGTGTTATTTATTTATTCAATTATACCCAATTCGTCTGTCTACTTCGACCCAAGGCACCCACCCAGCCCCGCCCGCCCTGCACCCGCCACGCCCTATCGCGTTTATCTGTGCCGGCAGCCGCTGATTTTGACGTACTTTTGGGGGTTCAGTAGCTGGACTCAGAGGTGATGCATGATTATCTCCTCACCTAATTTAAATTCAGCGAACAGTGGCAGAAAATACACCCTTGTGTTTTTTAATGAAACTGTTTGTGAACACTATGCGCATGGTTTCTAATGAATAAAGAGTGTGAATAACCGAACTAGTGTTAGTAATAGTAGCCGTACCTGCCATTAGTGTTCTGTTAAGGTGATCATGAACATCTGGCCTGTCTGGTGAGTGCAGCATGAGGGTGGCTGCTATCCACAGAATAACAATTAGAACGGCCCAAATCCCCACTTTTTCCTCTCTGTTTCCATTGTCTGAGGAGAATAACATATGGCAGACATAATGCACAGAGACTGATGTCAACAAAATTCTTTACATTGCCTAAAACCAGTCTCAACCTAAGCAGTTTGAACGATTTTCGAACCTCTTGCAGCACAAATGAAAAGTTCACAATGTTTTGCAAATGCCTGATTTATTACTTCATATTTGCCTGGAATTGGCTTGCTACTGTTGACACTGTCTTATCAGATGATCTAAGATGAAGCGCCTAAGTAGTGGTAACCTCAAGAACATGTAAAGCAATATGTCCCTACAGATAACTTTTTGACAACAAATAAATCAGCGTATTCAATTAAATGAGTCTTAAGCCAAGAAGGCCCTAGTCCAGTAAGTTTAGAAACCATGAAGGTTCATTAAATAATTTAAGGGCAGTACTGAAAGAAAAATAATAGTCAACATGCATGGTAACTCAATACAGGGAATTAGCATAAGGCTTTTTCAGATACAGCGAGCACAGTCTGACGTGAAGTCAAATCTCAGAGCAAAAATAAGTCCTAAATAAGAGTCATGCTGAGAAGGGTCCACTTTCTAAATTTGGCAAACCAGTCTCATGGATCACTGCCAAAAAGCAGCCTTTTTATACCAAAATAAACAGTGAAAAACAAATGGTCAAAATAAAGTGAGCACATCATTATACAGATGGACCAATCAGAATACCAATCTAATGCATCATCATCTAAAACCATCCCAACACCGTCCCCAAAATGAATATTACTACAACTTCTTTTGACCTATTGTCATTGTATGTCAGTAAAAATCGAGTTACCCTCAAAACAATGACAGTCTCACATGAATAGGTCTACAGTAGAACAGGCAGAAAGTTGAGATAGGATTACTCCTTAGTTCTTCCAGAACAGCATGTCAAAACAGAATATTTCATAAGTTCACGTTTTGTTTCATGCAATGTGAGGAGAAATAAAAACTCACATCATGGCTGTTAGAATTCAAAAATGGAGAATAAGCCTGGTTCAGGACCAGCGAAGTCTAGCAAAGAAAAACACTGGGGCATATTACCAAGCAATAGCGATAATTATCGCGATTGCTTGGTTAGAGACAAAACTTTACCGCTGAGCTGCGGCGATTTTTATCACAGATAAACCTTGGTTTTACCAAGGTTTATCGCAAATGCGATAAAAATCGGCCGCAATGCATGAATATCGCTGAAAAGTCAGCGATATTCATGCATTACCGAGCTAATGCTCTAAGCCATGTTATCCACCTCCCATTGGATAACATGGCTAAGAACTGCTCAGGGCAGGTGTTAGCTTTTGGATATATTTGCGCTTAGCGCGAATATCTCCAAAAGTTGGTAATAGGAGATAGCGATGTTAGCGACTGTTTCCAGTCGCTAAAATCTTGGCACGCCCACTTTGCATGTCATTAGTGATAAATATCACTGACATGCAAAGTGGGGCCCAAGATGGTCGCTATCTCCTACTAGCTGTTGCTAACTGGTGTTAGCGACAGCTAGGTAATAGGGAGATAATTTTATCTCCGGTTTCTTGGCTTTTAAAGCCAATAAAGCGGAAATAAACCCCCTTGATAATATGCCCCACAGTTTCTGCAAAGTATTGTGTTTTCGTTTTAGTGCAAGAATGTGTATTATGCCAGGCACATATTTTTAATAAATCAGAACAGTCTTTCTCACTACTCAGTGTGAAACGTTGTGAATGCACGAACCAAGGAGTTACACTAATTCTGCCCCATTAATAAGGGGTACCAAAGAGGATGATGGATGGAGCGTTTGAGCAAATCAAACACTCATGCAGGCTCAAGATTGATTTGCATATGGCTGGGTCCAAACTGGAATGGCATGGTGAGCAACAAAAACGATGGATTTAGGCCCAGATCTCTGTACTGGGGTGAATGTATGACATTGTTCTGCATTCTGTCCATCAATAGTTCTTTTTGCATTTGTCACCCCGAGTGGAACGGTTATGCTCAGACGTGAGTCCTGTCCTCTCCATGCCACTGGAATCAAGCTATCCTGGCTGAAGAGGGGTGAAACCCCGAAACCGGTCCTAGGATGCTTGTTTCCGGTCCAGAGAGGACCTGGCAGTTCAGGCTGGACTGTTCCCATTGGACTGATTTCCATATGCCTGGGTCCAAACTGGAATGGAATGGAGAGCAAAACAAAACGATGGATTTAGGCCCAGATCTCTGTACTGGGGTGAATGTATGACATTGTTCTGCATTCTGTCCATCAATAGTCTAGTGAGCCTCGAGTGGCGACAGGGGCTTGTAAATATGCCCTCTTGTCTCTAAGAAAGAATGTGTTCATACAGGACAACAGAATTTTGTATTTATGTTTTTTTTCCATTCCCATGGCCAGGACATACTACCTTGCATACACTTCAAGACATGACAAAGTAAAAATAGTTCAGGGATGTTTTATGATGATATTTACCTATCTCACTTCTATCTCTAGAGGAATATTTTTAAAAATCCTGGCTCGCTTGTAAATGTGGTTTGTAAATATCTTTTGTAGGCATTTAAATATTGCCAGAGCTAGAGTATAGGTGCAAGTGTTCTTCGGCATGTCAACACAATTTTAACAACTCTCCCCACATTTCTGCTATGTGATTTTATTGTTCAAGACATGCTGAATCTTCGAACTGCTGTTATAGCCATTTTCTCTGAGATGTCCATGTTTTTGCAGCTGGCGGTTCCCTTTGAGCTGGTCCAGTATGACGCTGAAAAGGAAGAGCCTGCCCGGGATAACAATGGACATTGCATCAAAGTACCAAGAGGTAACTCTTTGGATAAAATGTTAAAGATCTAGACTAAGTCTTGCTTGTGGTGAGCAGGTGTCCATGGGAAATGAGGAACACGTGAAGAATCTGTAAGCTATGGACATTACTTTTGGTGAAGGAAGTGTCTAGGTCATACCCTGGCCAAAGCCCTCCAGGCCTCGAGTCTGATTTCCCACATAGACACTGACTCGTTCAGCAAACTAGGAGAAGGGTGCAGGACAGTTGTAATGAGCTGTGGGGATTGAGACCCTACAAATGGAGAATGACCAAAGTACCAAGAGGATTTAAACTTTTGCACGGAGGTGTCTAATCTCCTCCTTATCTGATGCTCATGAAAATAAGTCGGCCTCCTATTCTTGTTCTCTAAAGGATTGGAGCAGAATGTGGGTGTGTGTTTGTGTACAACTAGCACTGTAGTTTGCTCCGGTTCTGTGACATTTAATACTGTACAAGCATTCTTGCCGTTTCTTGTCTGTGCTCACAGCAGGGCGTTCTGTTGTCTGCAGCGCTCATGGGAGCAGGAAGGAGAATTGGTCTCTCGTTGCGGGATCAGCCCGCCATCTTTCCCCACCCAATCGTATTACAGTCTAAATATTAGGGGGCAGATTTATGAGGCCGTTGCGCCTCTTTGCGCCGCAATTGCGTCACTTTATTTGACGCAACTGCGGCGCAAACAATGCGCCCTATTTACAACGTGACGCATCTAGGAGATGCGTCACGTTGTAAAGCACTGCGCCATAAGGAGGCGTTCCTGCGCAGGGGGGGGAGGGCGTTCCTGCGCAGGAACGCCTCCTGAAAGTGGCTGAGTGAAATCTATGAGATTTCACTCAGTCACTTTCAGGGCAATGCTGCATCAAAACCCTGCGCCTGCTTGAAGCAGGCGTGGGTCTTCATGCGGCATTAGAAAAATGGGGCACCCCCGAGCCTTGCTGGAGCTGCGTCGCGCTTGCGACGCAACTCCAGCAATGCGCCACATTTCTGGCACAGATGCGTCACGCATCTGTGCCGTTTTTGCACCATGGTGCACCGCATTATAAATGCGGTGCACCATGGGTGGTGTGGCTGTGGCGCACTGTGGCGCACGTTGACTGGCGCATCCTTCGGGATGCGCCAGTTAACATAAATCTGCCCCTTTGGGTCTGTCTGTTTACAAACTGTTTTATTGGGCAGCTATATTGATTTCTTTCGTGCACATTCGTCTTTTTCTAAGATACACATGGTTGCCTAGGTGGCTGCCGGTGCTCAGGTGGTGGCATTCTCTTGGGTCTGTTTCAAACATCAACAGCCCAAGGGTGGGGGAGGTTTCCCTAGCCAGAGACGGGGGGAAATCCCTGCAAAAGGCAGGGAATGATTTGGAATAGGGGAGGTGTTCATGAGAAGACAAATGAATCCATCTTTTGGCATATGGCAGGTGGGGGATTAAAGGGGGAGAACATTTGTCAGATTAATCAGAACAATCAGGGGATTTTTTACAATTCAATGGAGGTGTATAGAGGTGCCGTTGTTCAAGGCAGGATGGGGTGGCTAAGTGTGGAATGAATGCATTAATATTCTGTGTACCTCTGAAGGTGAATTTTGGGCGCTCCAGTTGCCTCCCTCCTACATGCCTTCTCTCATTTCACAGTCGCTGAGTGCCCTCACTGATCTCTTGAGGTCCTAACTCTAATATTAAGGGGGAGAAACATGATGTTTTTTGGTAAAAAACAAGACAACAGTGTCTAGAGGTTTTCCATCAATGATGAGGCCTACTTTGCAGTATTATCTACCTAGATAGATATGGTTCATATACTTACCTAATGAATGAGCCTTTTTATAGAGTCACTTCAACCTGGGTACTTGCCCTAGGGGTACTGTATGAACGACAGAGTAAATGTACGGATATAATACTACACTGGCAAAATCTAATCATTGATCTTATACCTATTTATGTATGTCAGTCACTATGCTGAGAAAAACCATTTTAATTGTTCACATCACTGCTATTATACATGCACTTATGGCAACCTATAGGGATAAAACTCACGCTAAGGGTAATGCACACAAGCCCCTACAATGGATGACCGGGACAACCTATCATGACAAGAGATTAACCATACTATACTTTTGTCCTACACTTTCTCTCTTTTCAGAAACGCTACTCCCTTCTGCAAACTTGGTGGCACTGGTTAGTTCAGGCCACCACTGATACCAAAATTGACCTTCCTTTGGTCCTGAAGAAGCACTTTGGATCTCCTTCTTAAGCCACATACAGGCGAAACATTTTGACCATTATATATGTCCATTAGCTACAAAGGGACATAATATCTTCTAGAGCAGCACTACACCCTTTGTTTTAACAATGACAGAGGGATCACCCTAATAAATAGTACCCTCTCTCCCTCCAGTCATTTTTTAAAACACCACTTTAGACTTCACTGCCACTTACACCCACACACCCAAACGGCTTCTCATCAAAATATCTCCAATAAAGAGACCCTGCAGGTGACACATAGGATAATGCAGCGCCTGCCCGACGAGGAGCGAAGCCCAAATGATGGAGCATGACATCCTTCTGGGTGTGTGAGGGCAATATGATGAGGGCACACTGTCCCCCACAGATAGAGTATCACACAAAAAAGTTTCTTCCTCTTTCATCCTCTAGAAGGAACAGTGACTCCCTTTGTGTACTAGTTACTTTTCGGGAGCAAGGGGCACTGGACCTAATAATCATCTCCTGGTGTCCCCCTCTCTATAAATAGGAATACGGTAATTGATAGACAATTCTGGTCGCCTAAAACATTGTCTAAGACAATAAAGTCCTTTCGCCAGCCCTGAAGATCGAATGAAAACAAAATAAAATTGATTATACTAGAGTGGCCACTACCAGTAAAGTTTGGGGTTAGCTCTGGTATATATGAAAGGCAATCAAATGGGAAATGCAAACAAAACTTTATTAAAAGCAAATTAAGAGCATCTCTATAAGGACTGGGAAGAAAATGTGGAAGAGTGTCACCCTCAGGGCCTAGTAGACCACAAGACACTGTGACAATGCAATCTTTCATACAAAAGATAGAGGGCCACTGTGATTATTAATATAGGACTCCGGTTCCCAACACAAGGAATGAATAATATCAGTGTTATTCTGATTAAAATTGTTATTATAGAAAAGTATTAATAAAATCTTTCTTCAGCAACAGTTTACCAAAATAAATTGAAAATGGGAACACATATTTTTAGACCAGACTACCCTACCTGGGATGCTAAAGTGATCAAACCTCCTTTTGCCCTCCCCGAGCTTGCAGGAGTTGCAGAGCTAAAAGAAGATGTGAAACCATCTATATATTCACAAGATGTATTTCAGGTTTCTTGATAACAAATTATATTATAACCTTTAATAAATGTCAGCCATTTTGGGTTAGATAGCTCGGAAATCAAACCTGCAATATTTCAGGTAGTAAGTATGCAGGATGAACTTGTTGCCTTGTGAGCTGTTGCTATGTTAGTAGTATAGCTCCTATTCTGCGTGATAAGCCTCCCAATGCTCTCCTTCCTCCAACCCCTACTTAATGGTGGCTGTTGCATGAGCAGTTGAGCAAGATCTCTGACCTACTGGTCAGGAAACTCTCCTCTCCCCTCACGCAGCTCCATCGTGCATCGCTGCCTTCCAGCACCCTCTGCCCTCAGGTAGGTGTTCATGGACCTCCTCCACCCGCAGAATCCAGCCTGTGCCTCATGCCTGGTGGTCCCGTGGGAGAGCCTTGCTCCTATGCTAGTCCGCTTGGCCATCCTTCTTTGTCTTCTGCTTCTGTCTTTTTCTGTCTGTTTTCTCTTTATTGTGCCCGGTGTATCATTCTCTGTCTGTCTGTGTCTACCAGCTTCAGGGACCCTGGTTCTCCGACTCCCCATAACTGCGACACAGCTGTCCTCCATGCACTAAACCCCAGAAGAAAGAAAAACTGTCAGCTTGTAACACTGGACACCACCC
The DNA here is from genome assembly GCF_964263255.1 of Lissotriton vulgaris. Classification (NCBI taxonomy): domain Eukaryota; kingdom Metazoa; phylum Chordata; class Amphibia; order Caudata; family Salamandridae; genus Lissotriton; species Lissotriton vulgaris. The sequence goes on along the minus strand of NC_141693.1, from coordinate 1,633,897,829 downwards.
ACAGCCAGTTTTCTTGCCGGCACTGCTGCCGAACCTTCTCCAACCTCTGCACCCCTACGGCACCCACTCACTCTCTGGATGCCAGCGCGGCAGAACCCCTGAGGTGCATCCTCCTCAACGTGGGCTCCCTGCACAGACACACAATAGAGATCTGGGACCCCATCGACACCCCTTCTCCAGACATCGCCTTTCTCACGGAAACCTGGACCAAGTCTACCTCCGCCCCAGACATCACCACCGCCAGCCCCGAAGGATACAAAATCCAGAGGAAGGACCATCCCAACCACCCAGGAGGAGAACTCACCATTGCGCACAAGAACTCACTTCTACTCACCACTTCCAGCATGAACGACTCTTCGTCCCCCATGGAACACCTCCATTTCCTGATCCAGAATAGCCCCAGAATGATCCTATGCGGCCTCCTGGACCATCAACTGCATTCATCACACCCACCACAGACTTCATCGCACTCCACGCCATCGGCTACATACTGCTCAGAGACCTGAACTTCCACCTCGACAACCTAAGTACCCCAACTCCACAGCCCTCCTGGACAACCTCGCCAGCATTGGACTGAAATAGCTCATCACCACCCCCACCCACAAGGCAAGACACACCCTCGACCCCATCTTCTCAGGAGGAAACAACATTTGCTTCAGCCACACCACACTGCCCCTCTGAATGGACCACCACTGCATGCACTTTTTCTTTAAAAAATGAACACTGCTCTCAAACATACACCACGCCCTCCACAAAGGAATCGGAGCAAGGTCACCAAGGAGCACCTCACCTTCACCCTCACACACGATCCCCTTCCCACCCCGACCAACGTCAACTCTGCAGCCAACAAACTCCACAAATGGATCACCAACTGCGCAGACAAGCTCGCCCCCCTCCATAACTCCAATAGACAGCGCCCTATGAAAGCCACCTGGTTCACCACTGACCTTCGAGAATCCAGACACATCTGCAGAGAAAGTATGGAGAAACACCAAAAACCCCGGAAGCTCGGACCACCCACAAGATCGCAATGACAGAATATCACCAATGCATCAGATCCTTCAAAAAGACCATCCAGGACAAAATCCTTGCCAACTCCAGCAACTCGAAGGATCATCAGGAATTCAGCAAACCCCAAGCAAAGCCTCAAAAGTTACACTTTCCAAGGACCTTAGCTACAAACTGGGATTCTGCTTCCTTTTCAAGATCAAGTCCCTCTATTACAACTTCAACGAACAAACACCTGATGCCGAAACCATACCCACACCCAGCAAAGCCACCCAGCCTACCTTCTCCGCCTGGACTCCTGTCACAACCTTAGACACCGCTTCGACCATGAAAAGCGTTCACTCAGAAGCCCCCACGGACCCCTGGCCACCACATATCTTCCAAAGAACCCCTGCCGCCATAGCTCCCAAGCTATGACGCACAATCAACACCAATTTCGAATCAGGCATATTCCCCAACGACTGGAATGCACGAAAGTCAAGCTCCTTCTCAAGAAGCCCTCTGCAGACCCTACGGATCTCACAAACTATATACCCATCTGTCTCCTCCCCTTCGTGGCTAAAGTCACAGAGAAGATCATTAACAGCCCACTCACGAACTTCATCGAAGTGAACTCCATCCTCGACTCTTCCCAATCTGGATTCTGCAGCAACCACAGCACCGAGCCCCCCCTACTTTCCACCACAGACGACATCTGCACTCTCCTGGACCAGGGCCAAACGGCGACCCTCCTCTTACTTGACCTCTCTGCAGCCTTCGACACCGTCTCACACCGCACTCTCACAGCCAAACTCCACAATGACAGCATACAGAGAACTTTTTATATTGTTCAACAGTTGCACTCTGGGTATTATTTTTGATTTTCAACTTACTTCTTTTGCGAGTTAGTTTGGTGCGACGCCCTTGTAAGTGTTTTGTCTATGAACACTGTCAAGTGAATTGAGATAGGTGAGAACAGGGGTACTGTCCTCGGGTTCAAGGTGTGCACACTCTTTATCATGGACCGTTAACAGTCCTCTTAATCCATAATGTTATTTCAATAAAAGATCTTTAGAAACAGTGTCCTTTATGTCATCTTTAATTATGTTTTTTTTAATGATGATTTCTCATTAAATACGTCGTTTTTCAGATATTAGCAGGTTTCAATGTTATAACATTGCACTTTCACCCAATGCATTTCGGGTACAAATGGACCCTTCGTCGGGGGTCTCTACGAAAAGAACAAAGAATACATAATGAGCCCAGAGCTATGTTCATGCTATCTAAGTAACATAACTCATCATCACTTAAAAAATCTACTGCAAATCCCAAATCTATATCGTGAAATAAACGTGTTACTTAACACATGCCAGATCGTGACTTGATAACATTGTGAAACTAAAGGTTAAAAAATAACAATTTTAAGCCAACTAGCGTCTAAATCATAAATAACGCGGTTGAACAACCTTAATAAACATAATTACGCTCTCATTTGTTTGGCGTTACTCGCCCGTACTCACAGTGAAATGTAGCGTCACAGCTTCCTGCTGTATCGTCCAATCCCTGCCGCATTTAGATCTCATAGCGCCTACGCCACTTATAGCTGCTCTGATTGGTCGGTTATGCGATCACGTGGTCGCTACATATTGTAAATGTTAACCGTACGTTTATGTATGAATTGAAGACTAACTAAACCAATACTCACTTAATCTATCACATACTGTCTCTACATAAATGTAAAGCTGAAAATTACCATCAGTAATAATTTTTTCCAAACGTGCGCGAAGCTTTCAAATATAGAGCGTATACTGAACCATGATTTAAAAATAGAAACTCATAATTCTCCAAATGTACACTATTAGTTAAACATAGTTGAACCATAGTATGGGACAGTGTATTCATTACTTTTCTCATACATATCGGCCTGGAAGCAAAAGTGGTCGGCCATTTTGAAACGGGCAATAGTCTTCTATTAAGGTTACAAATACAGGGTTAGCTTGTACCTGAAGGGAAAAACGCTTCTCTGTATAACACAATGTTAAACCACAACTTAAAAGAAAAATTAAAAAGAAAAATCAAATGGTATAACGCCAACCATGTTACATTCTATAATAATCACACAACGTCATGAAGACAAGCACTGCGTCCTCAGCCCTGTCAGGACAAATCCAATCTCATAGTCCAAAGTTTTATAAAAAACATGTTAGTTCCAACCTGTCGTTGAGCCCATCTGGCTGGAGGCTTCCCATTTTCTTTATCCAAAAGTATTCAGATCTAAGTCTCATTTTATGTGTGTCAACATCTGAGCGCGCTTTTACCACTTCTAATATGGTGAAGCGTAACTGAGCGATATTATGTCCTGACTCTGTCCAGTGGGCTGCCACTGTTGATTTCAAATTCTTTAACCGGATATTGCTCTTGTGCTCGGTTATTCTAACCTTAACCTTGCGCTCCGTCTGTCCCACATATAACTTACCACATGGGCACTTAATCCCATAAATGACTCCTTTGGTGTCACACGTACTTGAATGTTTTAACTGTATCACTTGTCCCGTTCTGGGATGTGTAAAAGATGATCCCGTTATTACATTGTTACAATGTGTGCAGTTTTCACATTTGCGCATTCCTTTATACGTGGGTTCATTAGGATCTTTGCTTTTGTGCTTGAGCAATTCTTTTAAGTTCTTGGATCTATTGTATGCAAATGTTATCCGGTTTGCGAATAGGGGTTGTAAATCAGGTTCTTGAGTGATGATGGCCCAATGTTTTCTCATGTTTGTAATTTTGGCTGATTGCATGGAATATCTCAATACACACACTGTAAGTTTTTGATCCGTTTTGTCTTTTTTAGTGAGTAAGGATTCTCTTGGTAAAGCCATGACTTTATTTTTTGATTCTTGTAAAAGTTGGTTGGGGTAACCTCTTTTTTCAAATTTCACGATCTGTCTGTCGATAGTTTCAGAAGCTTCCTTGGTATCTGATGTAATCCTTTTATATCGGATAAATTGAGACATCGGGAGATGTTGTTTCAAAGCCTGGTGATGGAAGCTTAAGTAATGCAACCCACTGTTGCGATCTGTTTCTTTGATGTGTACACTTGTGTGTATTTGACCCTATTTGATGGCGACTTTCACGTCCAAAAAGGATAGTTATTGCTGATCTATCACATGTGTGAACTTGATTCTGGCATGTACCAAATTTAGTTTCTCTATGTTGGCTGTCAATTCTTCTTTTTTCCCTTTCCACATAATGAATATGTCGTCAATGAATCTCTTAAAGACTAGCAATCCTCTTTGCCAGTCTGGATTGTTCAAAATGTGTTCGTTTTCGAATTTGGACATGAAAATGTTCGCGTAGGAAGGTGCCCCAGCAAAGCCCATGCTGGTCCCACTGCACTGCGCATAATATTCATCATCCCATTCCAGGTAACTATGGAATAGTGCAAAGTGTAGAAATTTCCATCAAAAAGATTTTTTCTGAACCTTCAACTTCATTCTTTAGTAGGCACCACTCCATTGCCTCGAGTCCCTCATTATGGGGGATCGAGGTATATAGTGCAGTGACATCTATTGAACTTAGCCAAATTTCTTCATTTTCTGGAATCTTGACTTCTGTTAGAACTTTTAAAAATGCAGTAGTGTCTTTAATGTAGGTGCACCAATTTTGAACCAGTGGTTGTAAAAACCAGTCCAGATATTGTCCGATAGGTTCGGATAGCGAACCGCAGGCTGATACTATTGGCCTGAACGGTGGATTTGTTGGGTGCTTGTGCACCTTGGGCAACATATAGAACTGTGGTCTCCTTGGGTATTTTATATTCAGAAATTGATAGGTCTTGTTGGTAATCCATTTCATTTCTAGAGCCTTGTCTAGTATCTCTTTCAGTGTGATAGCGAAAGTCTCCGTAGGGTCTTGTTCTAGTCTGTGGTAAATGGTAGTGTCTTGTAGATGTTGTTTAACACTCTCATTGTAGAAAGTTGAGTTCATTACAACCAGGGCTCCCCCTTTATCAGCTTTTTGGATGGTTATGTCAGTCATCTTTTTTAAAGTGTTCAACGTGTTCCATTCATTCTTTGAAAAATTGCTTTTGGTACCACTTTTGTAATTGATGTTCTTAATTTCCGTGGACACAACACGCTCGTATGCATCTATTGTTTTATGTGAAATTGGGGCACAGAATGTGCTTTTCACCTTAAATTCCTTCTCTGTGCTTAATTCTCTGTCTGTGGGCGGGAGAGTGCTGAAAAAGTTCTTTAACCTCAAGGTCCGAAAGAATTTAAACAAAGCTATTTCGGTCTCTTCAGGGTTGGATTTGTATACTGGGACAAACGAGATTCCTTTATTCAATAAATTCATTTGTGCCTTAGATAATGATCTGTCTGAGATGTTTATGACAAGTTCATTTTCTTTTTCTTGGATCTCAGTTCGCGTTCCGCTTCTGATTCCTTTGGTTTTTCTTTGTCCCCTCCTTGTTTTGAAGGTTCTACAATTGCGGATGTTGTCGGTGCACTGTTGGCTGCTGGGCTCACATCTAAAAAAGACTTATCCGTTTGTATCTTTTGACCTGTTTGTGATGTCTTTTCTATGGGTCTTCTATTTTGGGTTGTATCCGAATCTGATACGACGCTCTCCTGAGACGAAGTGATGTTGGTAGTGGGTTTTTGCCACTTTCGTTGATTATACACCTCCGCCCAACTGTAAACTTCTTCCAACTTATAGTCTACTGTGTCTCTTTTGTATTTTTTGATTTTTCTGTCTTCAATTTCTTTAGCATATTTTTCCAATTTTTTATTGATGTCTTCAAGTAGTGTCGTTAGATCATCATATTTATTAAGTTCACTTTTGACTGTTTCCAATTCAATTTCAACTTCTTTTAATTCCCTGGAAAGTTCCTCCACTATCAATAGAATCAGATCTAAGCTGCATTTGTTTAGAATTTGGTACCACTTGTTGAGAAAGGATTTGTTATTCCTGCATAGCATCGGTTTAAGTGCTATTCTTAGGCCTCTTGGTATGCGTTTATTTCGATGATAATGAATTAATGTAGTGGCATGTAACTGTTTGCTGATTTCCCGCTTACTTATGTATTCAAGTTGTTTTAATAGTTGATTTGCTGTACTTAATTGTGGGCTGAAGGCTCTCGTTTCTTTTATCAGTCCGTAGATTTCTTCCGCCTCTTCTGTTGTATAGGCTAAGGTCTCTGCCTTGTTGGTTGTAATTAATGCTATATCTTCCAAATTCATCCTTGTTTCTTAGGGTTGGTGCTAACTGTGGGGGGTAGACACACTGAGTAATTTTTATATTGTTCAACAGTTGCACTCTGGGTATTATTTTTGATTTTCAACTTACTTCTTTTGCGAGTTAGTTTGGTGCGACGCCCTTGTAAGTGTTTTGTCTATGAACACTGTCAAGTGAATTGAGATAGGTGAGAACAGGGGTACTGTCCTCGGGTTCAAGGTGTGCACACTCTTTATCATGGACCGTTAACAGTCCTCTTAATCCATAATGTTATTTCAATAAAAGATCTTTAGAAACAGTGTCCTTTATGTCATCTTTAATTATGTTTTTTTTAATGATGATTTCTCATTAAATACGTCGTTTTTCAGATATTAGCAGGTTTCAATGTTACAACATTGCACTTTCACCCAATGCATTTCGGGTACAAATGGACCCTTCGTCGGGGGTCTTTACGAAAAGAACAAAGAATACATAATGAGCCCAGAGCTATGTTCATGCTATCTAAGTAACATAACTCATCATCACTTAAAAAATCTACTGCAAATCCCAAATCTATATCGTGAAATAAACGTGTTACTTAACACATGCCAGATCGTGACTTGATAACATTGTGAAACTAAAGCGTGTTGTGTCCACGGGAATTAAGAACATCAATTACAAAAGTGGTACCAAAAGCAATTTTTCAAAGAATGAATGGAACACGTTGAACACTTTAAAAAAGATGACTGACATAACCATCCAAAAAGCTGATAAAGGGGGAGCCCTGGTTGTAATGAACTCAACTTTCTACAATGAGAGTGTTAAACAACATCTACAAGACACTACCATTTACCACAGACTAGAACAAGACCCTACGGAGACTTTCGCTATCACACTGAAAGAGATACTAGACAAGGCTCTAGAAATGAAATGGATTACCAACAAGACCTATCAATTTCTGAATATAAAATACCCAAGGAGACCACAGTTCTATATGTTGCCCAAGGTGCACAAGCACCCAACAAATCCACCGTTCAGGCCAATAGTATCAGCCTGCGGTTCGCTATCCGAACCTATCGGACAATATCTGGACTGGTTTTTACAACCACTGGTTCAAAATTGGTGCACCCACATTAAAGACACTACTGCATTTTTAAAAGTTCTAACAGAAGTCAAGATTCCAGAAAATGAAGAAATTTGGCTAAGTTCAATAGATGTCACTGCACTATATACCTCGATCCCCCATAATGAGGGACTCGAGGCAATGGAGTGGTGCCTACTAAAGAATGAAGTTGAAGGTTCAGAAAAAATCTTTTTGATGGAAATTCTACACTTTGCATTATTCCATAGTTACCTGGAATGGGATGATGAATATTATGCGCAGTGCAGTGGGACCAGCATGGGCTTTGCTGGGGCACCTTCCTACGCGAACATTTTCATGTCCAAATTCGAAAACGAACACATTTTGAACAATCCAGACTGGCAAAGAGGATTGCTAGTCTTTAAGAGATTCATTGACGACATATTCATTATGTGGAAAGGGAAAAAAGAAGAATTGACAGCCAACATAGAGAAACTAAATTTGGTACATGCCAGAATCAAGTTCACACATGTGATAGATCAGCAACAACTATCCTTTTTGGACGTGAAAGTCGCCATCAAACAGGGTCAAATACACACAAGTGTACACATCAAAGAAACAGATCGCAACAGTGGGTTGCATTACTTAAGCTTCCATCACCAGGCTTTGAAACAACATCTCCCGATGTCTCAATTTATCCGATATAAAAGGATTACATCAGATACCAAGGAAGCTTCTGAAACTATCGACAGACAGATCGTGAAATTTGAAAAAAGAGGTTACCCCAACCAACTTTTACAAGAATCAAAAAATAAAGTCATGGCTTTACCAAGAGAATCCTTACTCACTAAAAAAGACAAAACGGATCAAAAACTTACAGTGTGTGTATTGAGATATTCCATGCAATCAGCCAAAATTACAAACATCATGAGAAAACATTGGGCCATCATCACTCAAGAACCTGATTTACAACCCCTATTCGCAAACCGGATAACATTTGCATACAATAGATCCAAGAACTTAAAAGAATTGCTCAAGCACAAAAGCAAAGATCCTAATGAACCCACGTATAAAGGAATGCGCAAATGTGAAAACTGCACACATTGTAACAATGTAATAACGGGATCATCTTTTACACATCCCAAGTGATACAGTTAAAACATTCAAGTACGTGTGACACCAAAGGAGTCATTTATGGGATTAAGTGCCCATGTGGTAAGTTATATGTGGGACAGACGGAGCGCAAGGTTAAGGTAAGAATAACCGAGCACAAGAGCAATATCCGGTTAAAGAATTTGAAATCAACAGTGGCAGCCCACTGGACAGAGTCAGGACATAATATCGCTCAGTTACGCTTCACCATATTAGAAGTAGTAAAAGCGCGCTCAGATGTTGACACACATAAAATGAGACTGAGATCTGAATACTTTTGGATAAAGAAAATGGGAAGCCTCCAGCCAGATGGGCTCAACGACAGGTTGGAACTAACATGTTTTTTATAAAACTTTGGACTATGAGATTGGATTTGTCCTGACAGGGCTGAGGACGCAGTGCTTGTCTTCATGACGTTGTGTGATTATTATAGAATGTAACATGGTTGGCGTTATACCATTTGATTTTTCTTTTTAATTTTTCTTTTAAGTTGTGGTTTAACATTGTGTTATACAGAGAAGCGTTTTTCCCTTCAGGTACAAGCTAACCATGTATTTGTAACCTTAATAGAAGACTATTGCCCGTTTCAAAATGGCCGACCACTTTTGCTTCCAGGCCGATATGTATGAGAAAAGTAATGAATACACTGTCCCATACTATGGTTCAACTATGTTTAACTAATAGTGTACATTTGGAGAATTATGAGTTTCTATTTTTAAATCATGGTTCAGTATACGCTCTATATTTGAAAGCTTCGCGCACGTTTGGAAAAAATTATTACTGATGGTAATTTTCAGCTTTACATTTATGTAGAGACAGTATGTGATAGATTAAGTGAGTATTGGTTTAGTTAGTCTTCAATTCCTACATAAACGTACGGTTAACATGTACAATATGTAGCGACCACGTGATCGCATAACCGACCAATCAGAGCAGCTATAAGTGGCGTAGGCGCTATGAGATCTAAATGCGGCAGGGATTGGACGATACAGCAGGAAGCTGTGACGCTACATTTCACTGTGAGTACGGGCGAGTAACGCCAAACAAATGAGAGCGTAATTATGTTTATTAAGGTTGTTCAACCGCGTTATTTATGATTTAGACGCTAGTTGGCTTAAAATTGTTATTTTTTAACCTTTAGTTTCACAATGTTATCAAGTCACGATCTGGCATGTGTTAAGTAACACGTTTATTTCACGATATAGATTTGGGATTTGCAGTAGATTTTTTAAGTGATGATGAGTTATGTTTATTAGATAGCATGAACATAGCTCTGGGCTCATTATGTATTCTTTGTTCTTTTCGTAGAGACCCCCGACGAAGGGTCCATTTGTACCCGAAATGCATTGGGTGAAAGTGCAATGTTGTAACATTGAAACCTGCTAATATCTGAAAAACGACGTATTTAATGAGAAACCATCATTAAAAAAAACATAATTAAAGATGACATAAAGGACACTGTTTCTAAAGATCTTTTATTGAAATAACATTATGGATTAAGAGGACTGTTAACGGTCCATGATAAAGAGTGTGCACACCTTGAACCCGAGGACAGTACCCCTGTTCTCACCTATCTCAACAGCATACAGAGAACTGCTTTCGACTGGATACGCTCTTTCCTCACCGGCTGAACCCAAAGAATCAGACTCCTGCCTTTCCTCTCCGAACCCACAGAGATCAACTCTGGAGTACCCCAAGGATCTTCGTGCAGCCCCAGGCTCTTCAACATCTGCATGGCCCCCCTCGCCACCATCATCAGACAACATGGGCTCAGCATAGTATCCTATGCCGCCGACACTCAGCTCATCCTCTCCCTCACGAGGCAACCTGACATCACCAGACTCATCTTCCAGGAAGGAATGAAAGACGTTGCATCCTAGGTGAGCAGCAGGTGTCTAAAGCTGAACTCGGAGAAGACAGAAGTCCTTGTCCTCGGACCCATCCCCTTAGCATGCGACAACACCTGGTGGCCCTCAGCAGCCCACCTACTTCCACGGACCACGCCTGCAACCTCAGCATCATAGTGTAATCCTCCCTCATCATGACCTGACAGATCAACACCATCTCCTCCTTGTGCTACAACACCCTCCATATCATTCGCAAAACCTTCAAGTGGATTGCCGCTAAATCTAGAAAGCCCGTCATCCACGCACTCATAACTAGCAGACTGGACTACAGAAAAGCCCTCTATGCCGGAATCAACAAATCCCTGCTCCAGAAACTCCAGACCATCCAGAACACCACTTCCAGGATCGTCCTTGGCATCCCACGATAGGAACACATCCCCCAGCACCTGCGACACCACTACTGGCTCCCCGTCGAGAAGAGAGTAACCTTCAAGCTGCTCACATATGCCTACAAATCTCTCCACAACACCGGACCCCAATACCTCAACGTAAGAGTCTCCTTCCATCCACGGAGGAGAAACCTCCGCTCCGCCAACCTCGCCCTCGCCGAAACCCTGCACATACGCAGAGCTAGAACGGGTGGAAGAGCCTACTCCTACATCGCAGCAAAGACCTGGTAGGAACTCCTGCTCAACATCTGACTTTCTCCCACTCTGCACACCCTCAGGAAGAGCCTCAAGACCTGGCTCTTTGGCTGAGTCGGAGCTACACAACTCCCCCTCCCCCTCCCCCTCTCCAGCTCCATGAGACCCTCATGGATGAGTAGCATGCTGTACAAATCCATTATTGATTGATTAATTGATGAGCTCTAGTGGTTTGGGAGTGGGCAGTGGACTATCCTTCTCTATGGTACTAATAATGCCTATTTGTAGAATGTTGCTTCTCTGTCAATCTAGGGAGTCAGGTTAAGATAAAACAGCAAATTTGTTAGAAACTGGGATGGAAAATATTGTAGTGCCTACCCAGATTTACTTGGGAAGTGTTAATACATGAATAGAGATTTGGCCTATAAAAATATCAAAAAGGCAAAGTCTCAATCCCGCTGTTGACATTAGATGAATGTTCAAGCCTAAGGAAGATATTACAGACAACAAATTAATTTTTAAATCTGGTGACAATACAGTCACCCTTATCTGGTTTAGGCCTTTTCTCCACCCACACAATTCTACGCCTCATATTTATTAAGTCAAATAGCTGACCATTTCCACTCAACCTTCTAGCCAGTGAACCAACTTATTAACAAGTTGATCAAAGCTCTTAATTTGCCCGACCTAAGAAGATTAACCCAGTTGAGCACTATGGTTTAAGGTGTGGCTTCTGGTGGTAAACGCAAAATGGGGTGGGGTTCTCTGCTATAGCTGCTCGGAAGCTAATAGAAACATGAGCAGAGCTATCGCTGCACTTAATTTTAGTAGGCAAAGGTGGTTCTGCAAAATACATTGAAGTGTGAGGATTAAACAGGGCTTGAGGTCGCTTTGAAGTATATTTATCAATGTCAATAAGCACCCATCCCCTTGGAGTTGAAGTGGAAGCGTCTTTTATTACACAGGTTCCTATGTTGGAAAAAGGATTGTTTTAAGCCCTTGATGAGGCCTTCCAGAGAACTCAGCCAGTTAGAAATTGAGTCCTTGAAATTAGTAACCCGTTTTTCCAGTCATTACTTGATTTAGTCCCTTCCTTTTTAGCAGCCTTGTCTGAGATTACACACATCGGCAATTTAAGGAAAGATTTACCTAAGCCATGCTATGAACATTTCAACTCTTTTTTTTTCTTTTTAGCCAGTGGAGGTAAACAGGAAGAATCAATACTAGGTTTAAAGCCAGAATCAACTTTATTGTCCAGGATTACGGTTAATTAATAGATGCAAGTATTAGTCCATCTCTTTCAGATCACCAGAAACAAAGAGCACTTTCCATTCCCATGCTCCAGTCCCCTGCCCCAGCCCCAACCGCATTAACAGATCCTTTAACACAACTCAAGCGTTCCTCACCTGAGCCACTGTAATGATAATAGCCCACATAGGGTTCACACCATAACTTACTATACAGTTGGCAAGGGATGCTCCTTGCTATTAGACACATATTTTTTCTTTGCCATCGTGGTCCAGCCCTCCACCACCCAGCTCTTGCCCACCAAACTCGACTGCCGGCCACATGCCACAATATGAGTTTCCTCGTTGTCTGGTGAGCGGTCCTTTGGTGTTCCCATGGTGGTGCCTAAAAAAAGGCACTGCATTGTGAACGCCCTCTTCTGTCCCTCATCGCCCTCCCTTGTTGTCCTAGACTTGACTCTTCTAAAGCACTCACATTCACTTATTTGCAGCCATATTACCATTAAATAGTGTTGTTTTAAGTATCAAGGTCACAAATATCAGCGTGTGTGTTTACATACAGTCCAGGGAGTTATCCATAGGCTCTTACTGGTTTACAACTCCTACCTCCACTTCTGCTGCTTTGATGATATGTTGGTAGTTCATAAAGTGGAGTTGACATAAGTGTGGATGGATATTTAAGCTTTAATATTATGGCAGGACACACTATATAAGGCAGGTGCGTGCATAGGTACATAATGCTGATTACCCTGTTACTGCACTACTCAAACTCAAATAGGTTCCAGTGGCGCAATGCAGAATGATGGGGCCACCTGCAGAATGTGGTGAGGGTCCTATGTCTCACAGATATACCTTGACATTAGGCTGAATAGAGGCTCCCTGTAGGGTTAGGGGCCCCTTGAAGACATTTCTGCACCCTGGAGTTGCGGCCACTACAGGGGCCTGCATTACTGCTGCAATTGGTTGTAAAACTACATCATGAAGCCCTGGTCCATGACCCATGATGTCCACCAAACGATGTCCTTCCCAACGGCGGGACCGACAAGGAGGCGCGGCGGAGGGCTGTAGGAGGTAGGCGGCTGGCCCCATTGTTCTGCATGATACATTTCAAGCAGCCCTCCCCAGCACTGCAAATCAGTCACAACATAAACGGCTACTGCCTGCCTGGTTCCAAAATGGCGCCTAAGGAAGGACAAGACAAATACTGATGGTGTAAAAAGCAGAACTGACCACAAAGCGCGGCGGCGAACGGGAGGAGGTATGCGCCTGACCCCTCTGCACTGCCTGGTGTATTTATTTAAAAGCGGCCCCCAGCATTACCAATCGCTCATGAAAGGGGCCCTCAAATGCCTGACCCCAACATGGCTGACAATGATGACCTCTACCTCTCTGTTTGACTTTTGATTTCTCTACCCCTCCAGTACTATGCTTGCCCATAAGAGAACCTCTACATTTCTTTTCGGTCTATGGCTCCCACTCTTACCTCCTTGCTCTAATGCAGGAATTGAATGGCTGGTCCCGGAGCTTCTCCATGCCTTCCAGGGCCTGGGTTGTGCAGGCCTGGGGGCTGTTGGCAGTGCTGAGATGGACCAGCAAGGAAAGACCAGATTCAAGGTGCCATGGGAGATGCGGACAAGGAGGAATTTTTACAAATCATAAAGGCGCCATCCACAATAGTCAATCTATCAGACAAAACACTCACAAAAGATGAGGAATCGGTACTAAATCTTGGATTAAAATTTGTACCTTGTCAACAAACAGACTTTACCCAAATGAAGTTAGAGAACATAGAATTTTGTCGCAAAATTCCACTGAGGGCCTTTTTTGCCAATCAGCCACCTATGATAGAAAAAGAAACTACAGGGTTACGTAATAAATCGACCTTCATACCTAGTCAAAAAATTCCTAAACAGGTTTATGCCTTCGAACAAATCATGCTTTCCTCAATTGACAAACTAGAGAGAAATAAAAAATATTTCCAACAGAATATGAGTAAAGGACACTACATGACTTGCGGAATGATACGTCGATAGTTGTGAAACAGGCCGACAAAGGCGGAGCTGTAGTCCTTTGGCCAAGAGAACAATATCTTGCTGAAGCCAATACACAGGTGAGCAACACTGTTTGGTATAGAACCCTACAGGAAGATCCGGTCAAAAACATTCAGGGACTGATAGCAGATACTGTTAAAATAGGGTTAGATGAAGGCTATGTTGGTGTGAGAGAAGGTGAATTTTTAATCAAAAAATATCCCAGGACTCCAATCCTGTACTTCCTCCCCAAGATCCATAAAAGTCTAAATGACCCGCCAGGACGACCCATTGTTTCTGGGTGCGACTCCTGCCTGGAACCACTTGCGAAGTATGTTGATTTTTTCTTGAAGCCCTTTGTTAGCTCTGTTAAATCATATCTCAGAGACACAATGGATTTCCTCGTCAAAGTAGAAGGGACTGATTTTAATCCTGCATCACAATTGCTTGTGACAATGGACGTCACGTCCCTTTATACTCAAATACCCCAGGGAGAGGCATTGGAAGTAATTGAGCTTTATTTAGAAGCTCGTGCAAGACCACATCGAGTCCCTACCAGCTTTATTCTCAAATTGGCAGAAATAGCGTTGCGCAAAAATTACTTCCGATTCAATGAGCAGTTCTTTATGCAGACCAAAGGAACTGCTATGGGATGCACCTATGCTCCTGAGATGGCCATATTGTATATGGCAGAATATGAGAAGAAATTTATTGAAAAGGATAACCCATATTGCAGTCACATTAACCAATGGCTAAGATATATCGACGACATGTGGCTCCTGTGGCAGGGGAGCCACACGGAGTTGATGAAATTTCATGGATGGCTTAATTCCAAACATCCAGACATTACATTTTCTATAGAGTTCAGTGACACAAGAATGACGTTCCTGGATGTGGAAATCACATGTTCAAACGGGAAGTTGGTCTCCTCTTTGTACAAGAAGCAGACTGATAAAAACACAATACTGCACCACCAAAGTGACCACCCCAGGAACTTGAAGGCTAATTTGCTCTATGGCCAACTGCTCCGTATCAGGAGAAACTGCACGGAGTTGTCAGAGTATGAAAGACACGCTGACACATTCTGTCACGAAATGGAAAGCCGTGGTTATCCCAAAAAACTGTTAAAAAACTCATTCAAGCGGGCACGATGTACACCCAGCGAATGTTTGCTACAAACAAAATCAAAGGCTGAACTAGACCGGATGGTCTGTGTCACCACATTTGGGCCTGACACAAACAAATTCAGACAAACTGTGTTAAAAAATTGGCACTTACTAGAAAACCTGGACTGTCCATTTCCCTGTCCTCTTTTCGCGTATCGTAAGAACAGGAGCATCGGACAACATCTTGTCCGAGCCGAGATAGCATTACCCAAACCTAAGAGTGACCTATTGTCTCAATGGGGAATGAAACCCATTGAGGGACATCATAAATGTGGGACATGCAAGGCATGTGGGACTACTGTGGAAGGGAAGGAATTCCAACATGGGAATATTAAGTGGAAACACTTAAGTTTCTCAAATTGTAAAACACGAAATGTTGTGTATGTAGTCATCTGCCCATGCAATAAGATTTACATAGGCAAGACAACACAACAAGTGAATATGCGCATAACGCAACATAAATCTAGAATCAAGAATAAAGTGCTTACAGCACCTATGGTGGAGCATTTCATTGAAAATAAACACACTGAGAATGACTTGAAGTGGTCAATTCTATATGTTCTGCAACAGTCTAGATCCATTGACCATGATAAACTTCTACTAAAAAAAGAGGCCTACCTTATACTTAAGTTTAATAGCGCACTCAGCGGGCTCAACTCGCTATCTGAAATATCTAGAGTGTGAGCTATATCTAGTACAGTGCCTCCTAAAGAAAGGGTCTATGGTAATTGCGCATATGTTTTCATATGTGGTTTAAATTCACCTTTTTTCACATCTAAATGATAGCCTTCTCTAGCGACCCCACTCTAAGATGGCCACCAAGCAAGTAGCTTTAAGTAGGTCCAAAACCATGTTACAACATGGCTGCCAAACTAGCGACCCCACTCTAAGATGGCCGCCAAGCTAGTAGCTTTAAGTAGGTCCAAAACCATGTTACAACATGGCTGCCAAACTAAGTGAATGAGAGCTAGATGCTGAGTCACAGCTTGTTCAAGTAAGTCTAGAGCTAACATGGGTTTGATTTGCTACCAATAATGCAGTAGCCCCAGAAACCTAATAAAACGCTGTTATTTCCTCTAGGGAAAGCGAGCGCGAGTAAAAAGGACTGAGGAAAGCGGTGCCTGCATGGTTAGAAAGCGTTTACCGCTGCAACCGATTGGAACACGAACAGCCCAAGCGAGGAATCCCTCAGAGCAGGTATGCTGAGTAGAGCAACGAGTGCCATACTCTCTCCGTCTGTGCATAAAAAGCGCGTAAAACGTTATTCTCATTATTTTCAGGCTGTAATACAAGACTGAAAATTAACTCCCATTTGGTGGAAACGTAGGATCACGAGAATGATCCAGTAAGTTATGTTGATAACACATGTGCCCCATTCTGTTCTTAGAAAGTGAGCAAGAACAGGTCATGATACCTGTATTTGTTTTTAGATCCCGAAAAGAAAGGAAACTCAGTCAGAACTAATACTCTACCCTTGACCGGCGGCTGCTGGTTCAACAGGTAATAAGAGGAATACGAGTTAAATGTAGTTGGAAGCTAAACAACTGTCAGAAATGTAGCTAAAACAAGTTTTATTTTATACACTTGCAGATATCCCGTATTAAGACAGAGCCCTGATGAGAATCCGTAGAGTTGACATACCGGATTCGAAACGCGTTGGCGTAAAAAGATTAGCCATTTATTGGTCGAATGGACTGAATGAATTAATTTGAAGTCTATTTTTCCTTTTTTGAACTGCCTACATTTAACTGTAGTTCATTGATTTATGATTGTCATCAAGTTTATACTTTTGGCTCTGGTCTTTATGGAAATACGGATGATTTTTTCTTCGTAGTATGAATATTTGAGTGTATATATATCAGAGCAATTCACTTTGTATAATACAACTAGTTATGTGTATGTGTTTGTGTTGTAAATAATCGCGAATTGTAAATAATTGTATATAAGGTGTACAAAACGATAAGGTGTCCCTTTCATACATCGATACTAAAAAAGACAAAAAATAAATAAATAATAAAAGGGTTAGAGTGATATACCCGTACGAACCAGGAAGTCTCTTATGGTTTGTTCCCTCAAAAATAGAGGATTTAAGTAAGTGTGTGGCTGACAATCTGTGTACTTAGAGATGCACAGAAGAGCACCGGGGGGCCGAAGGTGTGTGCACATAATCAGGAAACGTAAATGGCCCACTGCTAGTGGAAGTCTGATTCAAAATCCACCCGCCGACACCCGAGGGAAGAATGAACACAACTACAGGAAAGCTGGTTTTTCCTCTATTTTGCATCGGCCTATATGGTAGCCCAGGCACCCTCTCTGGCTTGCTTCTACGCCCTCCCCTCCACCTTCTTCTTTTACTTCTATCCTCGTAGCCTATGTTTCTATTCTAAACTGTTTGCCCGATCGTTGAGACCTGAGCAACATGGCTGATGCCCAATGGAGTTGCTAGACAACTAATGAGGAGATAGGCCCTGGTTTCCCCCTCGACCGTCACCTACCCAGCCAGGCATCGCTCACAGTTCTTAGTCATCTCTCTGCTATGGCTCCTTCCTCCCCTCCTTTCCTATACATTTTCTCAACCTCGTTGTTTGTTTTACTTTACTTTACTACGCTATTTTAACTGTGCAATATATAACTCAATGTTTCCTCTGTTCTAGCACTCTGATACCTATGGGTAAAGCCAGTGCTTTATAATCCTTTTGATGTACCTTCTAATTGCAATGTTTCCCCTGGTTTTGCGCTCTGGTCTAGATAGCACTATATAACCTTTGCAAATCAAATAATCTAAAACTGTTTTTTCCTGAACACTGAGACCTGAGCAACATGGCTGATGACCGTGGAGCTGCTTGACAGCTAATGAGGAGATGGGCCCTGGTTTCCCCCTTGACTGTCACCTGCCCAGCTGGACATTGGGCATTGTTCTTCCTCGTCTCCCCGCTATTACTCCTTCCTCCCCCTCCTTTGAACTATTGAAACATTGTTTATGTGTACTGTACCTTACTATGCTCTTTTAACTGATGTAACCTGTAACGCAACGATTTAAATGTAAAGCTCTCTGATACCCTCTTGGGTCAAGTTTGTGCTATATAAAACTTTATAAAATAAGTTCCGGCACAGCATGGATGCCCTGCAGGAACTGGGCACAGCATGGATGCCCTGCTAGGAACTGTGCATGTTTGCAGACCAGGGGGGCACACCATGTGCCCCCCTGCATGCATCCCCAAGGCCAGAGGCACCAGGTGGGCCTCTAGGGCCCCCTTAGTTTCCTCACCACCAGGACATGTAAAATGTAAACGTATATGTTCTACTTTTTAAATACATTGCACCCTGCCCTCTGTGATGTCCAGGGCATACCCTAGTGGTGACTTATGTGTATTCAAAAGGAAGGTTTGGCATAGCAAACGGTCTATTTTGCCAGGTTGAAATGGCACTTTAAGCTGCACACAGGCTTCAGTGGCAGGCCTGGGTAAGGTGCTTCTTCAATGGGTGGCACAATAAGTGCTGCAGGCCCACTAGTAGTATTTAATTTTAAGGCTCTGGGTATATGGTATACCACACAAGACGGGACTTATAAGCAAAATAAATATGTAAATCAGGTGTAAACCAATTGAACTATGTTTAGGAGAGTGAGCACAAGCACTTTAGCACTGTCCAGCAGCAGTCCTAAGGCCAACAAATAGGAATTTCAGCCATAAAAAAGAGATAAGTAGGCACAGCATTTAGAAGAAGACCACCCTATGGCTGACCAGTCAAACACCACATATATTGACAATACACTATGAATACCCGATGCAAGATTAGCAGTAGCGACCATCCAAGCAGTTCAGGTGAGATTACCAGCAGAAACAGCAGGTAAACATGTATTGGTAGATACAAAAACGACAAACTGCGGCTGACCAGGGTTCAGCACATCAATTCCAAAATAGTGATAACAAATTAAAAAGTCTGTGCAACTACTTCCGGAGTTTGCCGCACTTCCACTCCACTGGAAACCAGATAAGCCAATATGTATGAAAGGGAAGATGCACCAGAATAAAGTCCATATGCTCCAAGTGTGCCCAAAAAGTATATTTTATTGTATTTAAAATTTTTAAATGAGACATCAGCCAAAGCGGTTCGTTCCACAGCTGGAACTTCGTCAGGGCTTAACTCTATTGTTCCTTGTCCGAGTCAGTCTGTATGCGTGAGTCTGTATGCATAAATCAATATACCCCAAGATCAATCCAAATAGGGTCAATTCTAAGATCGCTTGCAGTGCAGATAGTGGACTTGTCCGATATGAAATGTCCCACAATCGTTCATGCTCAGTTATTCGCAAGGATGGCTCAAAATGATGGCTCGAGTCCTCCACATCCGATGAAGCACAATAACGTAATGAGTAGTATAACTCAGTGTCCCGAGTTTAAAGTGGCCAATGTAGTGGCCAGTGATCCTGGTCCGAGTAGACGCCAGCAGCAACAGTCCATCATCCGGACTTACTGAAAAGATGTATTAGTATTAAATGCCTGCACATGACTAATGAAATGAAAGCCAAAGCATCACATGCCCTAAGGCGCAAAGTGCAAAACTACAACAGTAGGTCTCCACAACTCTGCTTGAATTATCCTTCCACTATCAACTTTAAATGTGTTTGGAATTGCAACCTTTTGTCTTCATCAACATATCAGTTTCTGAAAATACACATTTCTTTCTATCAAATCCTACTTTTCATTTCTGATTGTCCAGAAGAAAACAATTTTCTGTAAAACATACATTTTGCCTTCAAAATATCAGTCTTAAGTTTTAGGAAATACACCGTCCTCAAACATCAGCTTTTAATTTTTATTGAGGACTTATATGTACAAATACCTTGTATGGGCAGAGTCTGTTTCAAGTGCCCAGGTGTTACAATCATAGGCCACATATTCTCACCTTAGCACCAAGAATGCCTGGTATATGCTAATAATGC
This sequence comes from Lissotriton vulgaris, assembly GCF_964263255.1. Lineage (NCBI taxonomy): Eukaryota > Metazoa > Chordata > Amphibia > Caudata > Salamandridae > Lissotriton > Lissotriton vulgaris. Next base: position 1,633,877,513 of record NC_141693.1, on the reverse strand, counting down.
TCACCTTACTAATAGGGCCACTATTGTGCCAAGGCTGAACTCTATGATGGGCAAGTTGGCCAGCATTTATCAGGCATTCCCATTACTATGTGAGGGTTGTACACCAATATGCCATGGATGCCTATAAGTACGCCAGTTATGTTTTGAATATGTGAATTATGACCAAAAATAGCCAATAATGAATATTATTATGCCATTGGCACCACTATGACTCGAGCTAACATAATTGTGTCAGAAATTAGCCCCTTATGATTAGGTGTAGGTTATACTTTTGGAGGTCCTGCACACCAGATTTTGATTTCAGGCAGCAACATAGTTTATTAGGGCATGAAACAATGTCACAAACACACACATGTAAACGTACACACATGCACACACACACACAGGTGGGACTCTTAGTTGTCTCAGCTCTGGATTCACACAATGCCCTTCTCAGCTGTTGGACTGATCATGCAGCCAAGTAACTCATTTTCACTCTGGCTCTGTAGGCCCAGACTTTGGTGGATCCACGCTGTTCACTGCTCAGGCATCCGTTGACACTATTCTTTCAAGGCCCAGTGCTAATACACCTTTTGGTAATGAAAGAGCAACACCAGCAAATGCCCACACTCCCTGTGACTGAGCTAGGTTAAAAGTGGAGGCAGATAGTAATGTTTCAGACCCTAGAAGATGGCACAATGTTTTTTTTTATTGTTATCCTGAGGTCGTGTTATTGGTTTTGTCTGGCTGTCATTCTAGGGGCATTGAGATGGCCAGTCATGAATTTTTCTGATTCTATAAATGAGGTACCAGGCTAGACTACACCTCTGAGAGGTACTTCAAGGTTGCTGGTGAGCTACCAAGTAGCTCCCATGATACTATTAGGAGACCCGAGGCCTAGATCAATCTGTTAGAGTTTCTTGCTTTACGTCAACCTATGCACTCTCCTAGTTTTCTCTTGTGAGCGTTAACTGGCAGCTTGCAGGTATTTTATATTGTAGGGCATTCCTGGCTTAGATTGTTCTCAGAATCACTCTGCACCTGCGTTTTTCCTTGGTAATTTGCAGCTATTTTGTATGTGAGCGTGTATTTTGCTTCACTTTTTCTTGCAGGTGACTAAAAAAAATATGTTCGCAACAGTCAAGGTACTAATGTCGAAGCACTTTTCGTGCAATAATATGAGTATATCATATGATTTTTTTTATAATTTACACAATAATTCTGCACACTTCGTGAGTTTAAGAAATGTGCAACTTAGCACACTCAGCATGCTGTTTCTATGAACTCGATCCGCACCTCTCCACTGTGGTCCTGTAAGGGTGAAATTAATCAAGCACTAAGAATTCGATTGTACTTATTATTGAAAATAAATTTGCAAATGCCTGTTTGCTTTCGGGTTCTTCATTTTAATATTTATGCCCTACAATCTGAGCAGTTAAAAAACAATGTGATGCAGTAGTACTAAGGGGTACTAAGTGGAATTCCGCAGCTTTGAATGAGTGCTCCCTGGCATTTGCATTTACCACCGTTTTTGCTATGATCTGAATGCTGATAGTTTTATAAAGAGCAATGTCAACAGAATGCTTGTCACAGAATAGAAAAGGCTCCCCTTGTTTGATTCGTTTAGCTCTTCTGTTTGATTTGTCCATTTCTGCAGGTGAGACAGGCCTTCTTGTTGTGAAAATAACAAAGAGCTCCGAGTTCTTCGGCTACGCAGGAGACAAGCGCTTGTCCGAGAGGAAGATTCTGACGGATGTCTTCTGCAAGGGTGACCGCTACTTCAACAGTGGAGACCTGCTGAGGTTTGATGCAGAGGGCTTCATTTACTTCCAAGACCGAGTCGGGGACACATTCCGGTGAGAGATCATGTTTTATTCATAACTCATATTTTCATTTTACAGAAAATAGATTAAGTGTAGCAATATTAGCATTAAGAGATCGCTTCTCTACACAAACAGACAAGACACAATACGGACATCACATTTTAGGAGGGTGTTAGTACTGGAGTCACCAATTCCACCACGTAGCTTGGCGCGAGGCAGGTAGGCACCCGAAGGCTAGGTGTAAAGCAGAAGCGCAGCACACACTCACACTGAGATAGGGAGGCACACGCAATAACATGACACCACACCCGAAAGTTGTTTAAAACAAGAATCTTTTATCTAAACTTCCTAAACAGGCTCATTAACTGTAACATTGTACAAGTCTGGTCTCAATACTAGAATATCTCTTTGTGCAAGGGAATCATTGGAATACTTCAACAGAAGGATAAATGGCACAACAAAATCATGCTTCACATTTCCTAAATTGGGCCACACTAGAATGATCAGTTCAAAGAAAAGGGGTTAACTTAGGCCAAGTACAACAGGATCTAAAGCAGTTCTTAACCCCAATTCAGAAGGCCTGTAGTCACTTTCCCTCTCACCTCAGCTCATTAGGGCCATCACAGGGTTAATCAGGGCCCACAGGGGTAATCAGGGCCAAAAGGGCCCAGCTGCAGCCTCTGGCGGGGGAGGGGCAGTCACGGGGCTGCCTCTTAGGTGTTCTGACGCTCCTTGGCAGCCCAGCTATCACCGTGTACTGGCACCCTCCCCCGGGGGGGGGGCTCCTTTGGTCTGGGTTCCAGATGTGATTCGGGTCAAGGTGTTGGCATCGCGCTCGGTGGAGCCCCCAATATGTGAGTTGGTCCCGGCCCTCCCAATATCTCCTCTTGCTCAGGGACCAATGAGGACACGGCGTAGAAGAGGGACAGCATCCTCAACCAATGGTGTGGAAGCTTCTGAGGGTGCGGAGCACAAGAGCTAATCAGAGGCTCGCTTTTGGTAGGCGCTGTGCAGAGGGGGGCAAGGCAGATGACGCGGCTCGTGTCCAACATCTCTCGGGCCCAGTGCGGCCCTGGCTGAAGCCGTGGCAGCCTTTCTCCGTCCTTCGGGAGGGGCCGCAGCAGGGACCAAGGCCTGTGTGCTTACTCTTCCCTCAAGCCCACACGGACAGCGCAGCTCCACCGCACCTCTCCCAGGCTGCGGCGGTTATAAGGGCAAACAGTGCTTTCCAGGGCACAACGCTTTCCAGGTACCTGGCGGCGGCAGTGTTGGGCAACCAGTGGCAGAATCTAGTGCTGTAGTGCTTAGAGGGCACAGCGTTGTCAAAGGGGCAGGTCAGTTTCCACAATAAAGCGCCCATTAGGCATTGCGCTAGGGTATGAAAGCAGTCTCCGACAGTCTAGTGCTTGGGTGGAGCACAGCACAGGGGCGGCAGTTTGGCATCAGTCTGTCAGCAGTTCAGCGCTGTGGGGGCACAGCACAGGGAGGATTACAGCGGCAGCAGCACAGTTCTGTCAGGGAAGAGCTTAGATGGTGCAGCGCTGTTACCTGGTTGATTCCCCAGCAGTACTCCCAGCAAGTGGCCCCCTTCTTCTTGACAGCGCTTGATTGATGAATGGCAGGTCTCAGTGTAGGTTCTAGGTTAGGAGGGGGGTTGTGTTGGTGGGCTCAGAGACAGGATAGTTCCCTCTAGCACACTGGAGGTGGTTCCCTGAGTTCCCCCTCGCTGGGCTAGATCAGTAGGCTGGCAGAGTCCCTCATTTAACTTGGAAAAGCAGTACCTAGGCCCAGTCAGTCCCAGTAGTGTAGGTTCCTCCCCCAGGCCCAACAGCCTAAGACCCCTGCAGAGGTTCCCCCACGTCCAGTGGTGCCCAAACTAACTTGCTCAGTTTCCCTCCTTTACTTTTATACCCCTAGGTCAGGTGACCCTCCTCTAAAGGCGGCAAAGCGTAACCCCTCCCAGGGCTGGAAAGTTCCAGGAGCTTCCACATTCTAGGCTTTAGAACAAAAAGGCGGGATGATAGTGATACTGTAACAGGATGTCCCAGCCTGCTCCTAACCACTAGTGTGTGTCCTCAATGGCCACTCTGCAGTAGCAGGGGCCTGTGGCAGCCATGTTGTTGGGAGAGAGCACCTGCACCTCAGCACTGTTTGGCAGTGGTCAGGCGCCCAGAGACCTATTTCCAACAAAAGACAGTGGCAAAAATGAGGCAAAAGGGACAAATAAAAACGGGGTAAGACCACCCTAGGGCTGACAGGTCTGATAGAGGGGCATATAAAAAGACAGAGTAACAAAGCAGTTGTTTCCGTAGCATCAACACCATATGTAAATAGAGGAGGTATCAGATTAGAGGACAAAAATATTAACGCTGACATAGCGCTTCCAAAAATGATGACTAGGTATTTCATAATGCAATGACTGCCGGTTGGCTTAACTAGTGTTGTGACTTGTGGTGTTCCTTTGCATCCTTTTCCTTAGTTACCGGTTCCCAGCTGCTAAGCCAGCCTGAATGTGATTTGTGTGGAATGTTGGAATGTTTGATGATGCTCTGGAATGCTGCTGTGCCTGGTGTGGTGGACAGAGAGAGACACTTATCTGTTACTTACTTACCATCCGAATAACCTGCAACTAACTTTCATAAACCTTCTACTTATAGCCTACCCTATGGCTAACTGGACTTTCAGATTGCACCAATGAGCCAGCCTTTATGTTGCCAGCTGCCCAATACAATGTTCCTGCTAAGACTTAAAATATAGTTTGTCAGCCAAGCACCAGATTCTGAGCATAATTTCCTAGCAAACACTGTTGCTCTTGGAACAAAGCCGCAGAATTGAGTGTGATGATAAAACTGTGAGAATCCTTAGCATTAAACATCTCTTTGCAGAAATTAATGCTAACATATCAGATGTAGAAAATTTTAGTTCCAAGCACACTAGCGTCATGATCAATACTGAACATCTGTTTTTCAGCTGCTTGAATACTGGCTATTGGCTATAATTGACCCACCGCCATTAACTTGTTCCATTTACTTTAGGCAAGAGGCTGTTTAATCAGTTACACTTTTTAACAGCATCATGTGTTGTTGCTTAATGGCCCAGTAGCTGTTGGATGTTCTTCAGCTTTGCATTTGAATGCAGGAAGACAATGCGCCTCTTCTGCGATCTGATCTATCTCATTACATCCATAGAGACTACATCAAAGGCATCTTCTAGTATCAGGGATTTCGAATCTATACTGCCTTGTCCACAACAATACCACAATTGCGGTTCTAAGCTGTATCCTCAGGCGTTGGGTGTACAGATCACCATTCTCAGGCCTCTCACAATATAGAATTTTTTTTCGAGCTTGACCATCATATGCCCATGCTACTGCTTTGAGAGTTAAAAATCCTCTGAGGGTGAATGCCCATCTCAGAGTGAGTTTGAGCCATGCCGCTGATCTGTCTTTTGAGATTGGTCTTGTTTTTTTAGTAAGTTAGTTAGAAACTGAGTTGCTAGCAAAGCTGACTACTAGTTGTGCTTTCTATCCACAATGATTTTGCCCTGTCCATCTTCTTTCACTAGAAGAGTCTAAACTTACCATTTTCAGAGGTCGATATGACAAATGTACTCCTAAATTAAATCAACAAGATGATTATCTAAAAGACTAAACAGAACGATTCCAGGTCGGTAGTGTCAACTATTGTGCAGCCTAATTCCATCTGCCCCCTTTCTCCTTGCCTGCGGGGCAGGACCCCCTTTCTATATGTTCCTAATTTGATGCTATCCCGTATTTTTCGAGAACAGGAATGGGGGCCCACACTCTTAGGCTATTGGTACAATGGTATTGGGATATCCCCATGCATAACCACCAAACATAAGGTTAGCCTGTAAAAGCGGTTCATAATATGTAGCTATCCATGAACAAATAGCAAGTGCCTTCAACTCTGTATTAAGCATAGTATTCCAACAAGCAACAGAGATACCAGAAACACTGACCACTCCAGTTATTTTAAACTCCACAAACTGCAGTAAGGTTGGCGGTAAAGGGACTCAAGTACATTTGAAATGATCCCCTCCAAGGGGAATTTCTTAGTCAACTAGAAAGATAAATGAATTTTTTAAATAAACATTTCCTCAAATATGACTCTAAAATTACAGCTTTGAGCTGATCCGATGGCTATTTTGCCACATTAATTCTGTCTTTTGTTGCCCATGTGCAAGAAAAACAATGTCTCCAGGCCTACTTCAAGCTAAAACGTGTATTATGCAAAATAACAATATCGCAGCCCAGAGAGAAAGAACTTTGCCTTTCCAGGCAGTTGAGAATCTAATTCTAAACCATCTCCAGATTTCACCACCTTCTATTCTTTTTATTCACGTACACAGTTGAAACAGCATACATGTAACAGAAACTTAAGGTAACAGTACTAACTGATGAATGTGTGTCTCTTGAGAAGAAAGAACAATGATTGGTAAATTCAATCGTGTCCACTATTTTATTTTTATGCATTTATTTAGAAGTACATATATTCATATGTGTGTGTTTGTATATATTTATACTTATACATTTATACACACACAACTATATATACATAGACACGCAAACACATGCACAAACACACATATGTTGTAATATTATATCTTACTTTTCTTCAGTTTTAGGAGGAGTAATCTGGCAACAAGATTACATATTTAAATTGTTTTGAACATGGATACATTGATTGTGCTTTTAATGTTAATATAACACAAAGCTGCAGTAGAAGATAATGTGTAGATCACGGACTCCCCACAACATCCTGTGATTCTGAGTAAATCACTTAGGGCCACATGTACGAAGCCTTTTTCAAAGAATCAGCCCATTTGTGAATGCTAAAAGGCATTTTGGCATGTATCAAACCCAAATGCCATTTGGTAACCTGCTATCAATTCGCAATTTGAGTTTGTTATTCGGTATTAGGAAGGGGCGTGTTGAGGGTGCCCTCCCTTATACCGAATCGCCGTCGTATGTAGGAATGCTTTGCAACCGAAATGCAGTCACAAAACATTCACATTTCACCACCAAATTCAATTTGAAGGTAACCCATTCACAAATTGGAAGGGGTCACCTTCCCATTTGCAATGTTTGTAAAAGCATTTTTTAAGGACAGGCAATGGTCCCACGGACCACTGCCTACTCTTAAAAACTGAAACTTAGAAGTTGTATTCTTGTTTTTGAAATGCGTCCCAATTTGTTTTATGGAAAACCGCTGCATTTAAAAAAAAGATTGCTTTATTTAAAAGAAATCACAGACATTATGGTCTGCTGACCCCAGCAGGCCACCAGTCCTGTTATATGATTCCGACTAGTTCGCAAACTGAGCCCTACCTCGTTAATATTCATAAGGTAGGTCTATTTGCAACTGTTAGATCTGGGGGTCTCTAGTTTGCATTGGTTATCACCTTTGTCCAAATAGGGACCCTTACTTCTAAGTCAGGATAGGGGGATTACACTCCTTAATTACCCCTGCTCACCCCCTTGGTAGCCTGGCACGAGCAGACAGGCTTATCTCAGAGGCAGTGTGTTAAGCATTTGTGAATATACACAGTAATAGAGTGATGACAATACAGATGGACACAACACAGGTTTTATAAAAATAAGTATTCTTTATATAGACTTAAACAAAAGACCACAAACGACAAAAATCCACAATACTACACTTAAGATTACTTAAAAAATTATCAAAGTCTTTTAGTTCAAGTTGAGGGTAAATGCGACAAAGTTCTCAACAAAGTACCTTGATGCGTAACGCAAAGTGAACAAAAGGCTCGCAAAATGGGAGATGCGTCGGTTCCGTGACCCGGTGGAACGGTTGCGTCCTTCCTCAGTAGGGGACTCGTCGTGAGCCTTACCGGTGCTGAGATGATGCGTAGATTCTCGGCCTGCGGGCCCATTGCGTTGCGCAAGATGGTGCCTTGATGTGATGCAATGATCTGGTTGTGATGCGAGAAGATGGAGCCCTTGATGCGGCGATGCGATGACGATGCGATGACGCCCTGGCAGCCTTGCGACGACTCTGTACTTTGGAGCAGCAACAGGCCCTGCGACCCTGCCCTCGGGCCTACCATAGGGGTGTCTAATATGAAGCAAAGGGAAAGTTTAGGGACTGGCAAGTGGGTGCACTTGGTCAAGCTGACATGGCAGTGCTAGAATGCACACAGGCCTTGCAATGGCAGGCCTGAGACACATTTTACAAGCTGCTTCTGTGAGTGGCACAACGAGTGCTGCAAGCCCACTATCAGCATTTGACTTACAAGCCCTGGGCACACATGGTGCACTGTACTAGGGCCTGACAGATAAATCAAATAACCCAATCATAGAATCTAATCAGTATATCAATTTAACATGGCGAGCACTTGCACTGTGGCACTGATTAGCAGTGGCACAGCGCCCAAAGCATACATCCAGCAAAAACATATCAAAACAGAGGAGGCAATCCATCAAAAATGGAAGGGAGACTCACGCCAATGATGCCAGGTCTAACAGCAACGCAGTGGGAATCCCGAACTAAACTCAAAAGCATATCATATATTTGCAATAGAGATTTCCTAATTGCAATTTGCAGGTAATCGCAATTAGGAAACCGCTATTTTAAACTTCGTACATGCGGCCCTTAATCTCCTAGGGCCAGTTGTATCAATGCTGCTTGTAGCTATCGCAAATTGTGAATTGGCATTAAGGAATCTCAAATTACCACCAACTTGTAGTTGGTAGTAATTTGCAAATTCCTAGAAAAAAGCATTGTTTGCATTTTTCTGAGGGCCAAATGGCGCATATACATGCCCTAAGGGCATGTATGTTCGCCACATGTGCACACATGCATATTTCAAGGGTGCTTAAGGGTGGCCTTTTGGCCCCCTTGCACCCATGAAATTGCATGCTCAATCTGCGAGTGCCCATTCTTTCCTATGTGCCTCTAGGCCCATAGGAATGAATGTGAAGGCATTCCTTAATAAGAGGGATGGGGTCCCAGTGAGAATTAGATAATTCTATGCAAGTTAAATCAAGTCAGGAAACACTTAATGAGTCTACAATGTTTTATTCACATTATAGACCAAAACAGGATATAGTATCCAACATTACTAATTTGAAAAGGTTGAATAGTGCCCCTAGAGGTGAGGAGGAAGTGATAATGTGAGGGTAGTGCAGGTAAGGAGTAGTGACAGTAAAATCAGATATGTATCTAAAACATTTGAAATTCAATTAGAAATGTACAAAACGGTCATTGATCCAAAAGCATTATTTCATCAAACACATGCCCCACAATAATACATTGTATGTAGTAATAGTGGATAGGGGGCTGGAGCAAGGAAGAAAGTTGTCGACGTTTCGACCCCCAGATAATGCAGGAATCAGTGGAACCCTTGCGGCGGGGTCTTCATCAGGACAATGAGGGGGACTAGCAACCTATTAATGTCAATAATAGGTAAAAATTACTTGCCTATTCAAAAAGATACCGTAGTCACATAATTAAAAGGACACACCATTAGAGGGCCTACCTATTTAATCGGTGCACTCTGTCATATAATCACATTGAAACCCTCTGCGAGAAGACCATGACGTCCTGCGGGGAATTCAAAACAATGAATGAATTATTCTGAAAATAGTCCGCAAGTGCGGAATGGGTTACATCAAGAACATGTAAAGGAGTTAAATAATGAAGGGACTTACAATTGACTTGTAAATATTGGCGTAGTTGGCAAGATCCGAAAACTGGCCCGGGGACGCTGGGCACTGGAAACCACACGAGGTATCTGAATAAGTGAGGGATTGAGTTAATACTCGTGCGTAAAGGACTTATTGAATGGAGGGTATTGTCAACAAGGCAGCGCTGGCTTACCGGAATTTAACAATCATGTGAAGTTGGTCCCCATAGAAAGGCGAGGCTCCGTAAAAATTGGGAGTCGTCCGCTGGGAAACGAAAGGGGAGAGCAACGTGTTAGTGTTGTACTCCTGTTATAGTTAATCGAAAAAGCATTCGTGGTGGATGAGTCGCCAAGCGGCGAGCAGGCTTACCGATGTAAATTATAACCGTCGTCTTCTCGGCTGGGTCAAGTCATGAAGCTCCGTATAAATCAGGAGTCGTAGGCTACGCCATTTGATCGGCACACATGACCTCTGACTTTAGATTAAGTTGTCTCGTGCTTGGTTTCCCAGGTTACGGACCAAATAGGAAGCGAGGCTTCCAGTCCTGACTATGCCGAGAAGACGCCAGTTATAATCTAAATCGGTAAGCCTGCTCGCCGCATGGCGACCCATCTGTTAAGAAAACTTTTCCAATTAACTACAACTGGAGCGCAACACTAACTCGCTGCTCCACTCTTTTGTTTCCCAGCCTACGACTCCTGATTTATACGGCCCAAAGGAATGAATTGGAGATTGCATGAGCAATTTCAAGGGTACAAGGGTGTCAAAATGACGCCCTGTTGCACCCCTGAAATTGATCTGTGCACATATGTTGCACACACACATGCCCTAAGGGCATGTGTGTGCGCAACACGAGACTTTGAAAAATGGACAAAAGTGCATTTTTCAAAGTTTTTGCAAATTACCATGAAGTTTAAATTCATGGTAATTTCCTACTCCTATTAGCGAAATGTTTTAACTTTAATGCATTGCATTTAAGGAATCTCAATTTGGGATTCCTTAAATGCAATCGCAATTTAAGGAATCGCAATTTAGAGATTTCTTAAATTGCGATTTTTGCATTTGGAAAGATGCATCCCAAATGCAAAAGTACCAGTCGCAAAGGGGCAGATTCTGAGAATCTGCCCGTTTGTGACCGGTTTTTCCTTTGATACATGTGCCTGAAAAAGTTTGCAAAAACCTACATACATTTGCTATTATAGACTCACAAAATGTAATCTTGATACATCTGGGCCCTAGTTCAGTTTTCATGTAAAGTGCTCTACTGCCCTCGGGCCAAGTACTCAATATATATTAAGGCAAAACAAAGTATAGGGAGCTCTTAGTTGTACGCAGGAATATTGTTAGAGCTGTAAAATAACACGTTATTTAGTTTTATGAATGCATAATTTGAGATATGTATGCTAATTTAAAGCAGCCACAGCGGCTGCTATAGAAGAAACAGAGTGATGTGGTCGGCGGTGGGTTGTCTCTGTGGTGCAGCTTTGAATAGAATTTGAATGGTAGGTGCAGATTTTAAGTTCTAAAGAACGCATGCAGTGGCTGCGAACCTGTTTGCCTTCTCAAGCGAAACGTGAGTTGCCTTTATCTATCTGTATAGTTTTATGTAGTGCCGCCCTCTCTCCTGCGTGCTTTGTTGGATTTTGTGTTTATGTAACCTTCATTTTTAGTTTGCAATGTTGTATTGTGTCTCTACTGTTCTCTTGTAATGTAACTGGCTCTATTTTACAGCGCTCTGACACCTTCGGGTAATGTCTGCGCTTTATAAAAATGCACTAAATAAATAAATAAATAAATGAAATAAATTAAAACAGGCAGTATGCACACTGTGTAACTAGGCAGCAGATATCTGGACAGGCAGAGTTTTGCTCGCTTAGCTAATCATTCTCCACGCCCTTGTATCGATGTGTGTTATCACAGTGAGAGAGAAGTTTCTGCTCCTAAGTGTGCAGTTCCATTCTGCTTCCTTTTATGGCAAAATTGTAAAAACAAGAATTGATAAAGTGAACTTCATTGCTGTGGTGAGCATCCAAAAATGTTACAGAGTGAGACCAGAACTGATGAATAACACTGGCAGCCAATAACTGAACTTGACTGGAAGAAACAAACCTGTGGTTATGAGGGAGATCCAAAAGCCCCAATATCTGTCTTTATGTTGTATAATGTATATTGTATGTTGTGAATTATTGACGAGTTATTTTGAGATGACTAATGCTGTCTGTAGTGAGACCTAAAAGGTGCCTTGAGAAAAGATACAACATGGAAAACCTGAGACGCTAAGATAGCTGTTCTGAGGATTCTTGTTTTGCCTTACCAGGCATAAAAAATAGTCTTGTGCTCGTCAGAGGTGAGAAAACTCAAACAATTAAGTATAACATGGACATGTAAAATAGATGCGGTTAAATCGACAAGGCACTGTTCACCCACACATACAAAGTAGATATGTAAATCACATTTTTTACCTGTTTTAAGTTTTCTTCTACATGAATGCCTATCATCACTGTTCATGTGCATAAAACACTTTAGGGCATATTCTCCAGGACTCATCGCCGATTTATCGGCACTTTAGCGCTGCAAAAGTGGCGATAGATTTATTGCCCGATTCCCAACGACCAGCCAGATCAGCGATGCGATTTAAAAACAGGCGATAAGGTGCGTTAGCAGCAGGGATTAAACACCTGCCTTTTACTGGTGTTAAGCAGGACGACAACCTGCAGTATGTAAGGTAGCCCAGCCCAGAGCCTCATCTGTAGACCAACACATGTCATGAAGCTACTGATTATGCAGCTCGGAGGACCACAACACCCACTACCACCACCCCCACCCACCGGACCACTCCTCCCCCCGGACTACCACAGAGGCAGCGCAGAACAAGACAGCGTGTCTTCCGAAATCGCCCCAGCCTCAGAGACTTAACAACAGAGCCCTACAGGCTCAGAAGGACAACCATCCTCTGCATCCTGACCCACATTGCCCACAGCGGAGAACCAAAATCCCTCCGCAGACAAAGCTGGTGGCTGTGCTGCACCTGTTGGCCTTTGGTACCTTGCAACCAACAACTGCCAGAGTCGGAGGAGTCTCACAGCCAGCCCTATCAAAGTTCCTCCCACCTGTCTTGGATGCCATTATCAGCTTGGTACCCCAGAACCTTTACTTCCCCCACACTGCGCAGGAACAACAGGAGACCACGGAAGGCTTCTACACCATAGATGGCTTCCCGCAAGTGTTGGGGGCAATTGACTGCACACATGTCCTACTTGTGCCCCTGCCGACACTGCAAACAATTACTGAAACAGAAAGCACACACATTCCATCAATGTGCAGGCATTAGTGAACCACCGGGGACTCTTCACCAACGTCATCACCAACTACCCAGGCAGTGTGCAGGATTCCTACATCTTACGACAGTCCATCATCAACCAGCGCCTCCAGGATGGCAGCTATGGAAATGGACTGTTCGTTGGTAAGTACCAAATGAACACACCACACACCTCAACTCCACAATCATGCAACTCACAACTGTGGGAATGCACACATTCCAAAATCACATACAACATGTCAAACAACATCTCCACCTACCAGACATGACAACACAAGAAACTGTGGTAACCGTAGCCAGCCATGTAGACAAACATCCACGTCATGGCACATCTGCTACACAATTGCTGAATTTGGGGAGAGGTGGGAACCAAGAATGTGCGAAGGAGGCAAGTGACCCATGAATAAGAATGTACACAATGCCAAGTGTGGCGGTGATGTGCTGGACAGACTGCAGTATGCAGAGCACAGACATGTCCATTTGGACATATACTGCTGGTGTTTGTAGTGTTGTGGACAGTCGACTCAACCATGTGACCTCAGGCAGTGGGGAAGACCTTGGACATGTTGCCATGTCCAAGGTCTTCCTCACTGCCTGAGGTCAGGCTAGGAGTGGGAATAAATAACCCTGGGCTCTGCGCATGGTTAACTTCCGGGATGGCCCACAATGTAAATACAGGGTGTGTCTCAGTGTCCGCCATATCCTGACCATAGGCCGACACACAAGTGGCCGACCACCTTCAAAGGCCCATATCACAGTGTCGTTGTCAGGCTTGTGGACTTGCACAGACAGTCATGACAATGGTGTGTCTTAGGAGTGCAAGTGATACAACCATGCAGCGCACACAATTAATTTGGCTTAGGGGAGTGAGGAGCAGCTATGAGGCAACGGAACACACATGGATGCCGCTCATTCGCCACAAGCAATACATGTCAAACATGAATCTCATAGTCGCACACATCACACACCACTTAAATAATAAGCCTGCCAACACAGACTGCAGAACCACCGATTGACACATATCTCTCTCCCCTGTCACAGTTGAATATGTATATGCAATTTGCCCGTGGGTGATGACACCCCTCCGAGACACGAACACCCAGGCCCAGAGGCAGCACAATGTGGCCCACAAACACACCAGGGGCATTGTGGAGCGCTCATTTGGCATGTTAAAGTTACTTTTCAGGTGCCTGGACATCACAGGTGGAAGACTCCTGTACAGCCTGGAAATAGTGTGCAAGATGATCATTGCATGTTGTGTAGTGCACAACATATGTGTAAACGCCAATGCCCAATGGATCAAAGTGCCAGATGCACCGGACGATGATGATGAAGATGAGGCAGGTGGACCACACCCCAGTGCAGCTGCAGCAGTAATAGCCCAAAGGAATACAATCATTGACAATTTCTTCACATGAACACGTCACATTGTGACTGTCCTCAGCAGTCATTGGACAGGACAAAATGACTACAAGTACAGCATGTGCAAATAAAATCATTCCAACTCACATTCCCTGTGTGCATGTCACTCCTCTGCATAAGCACATCACTCTGACAAGTGTGAGTGCAACATTTAGTGCTAACAATCTCACAAATGGCAATTAGATGGTGGGTGTGTCACCTCTGAACATAGATCCTGTGTAGGGTCTCACGTGTTCACAATGCCATTTCAGGGTGTCAAAGATAGTACGTAATCCCACTCAGCAGCATATCACATGTGTCCAAAGTCATGACATAAAGGCTGTCATTTGTGACCAAGAAAAGACAACAAGGCGTCATTTGGGCTAAAATATGTACCACCATGATGCAAAATTGCACCCTGTGACTCAAGTCCCAAAACATTAGCAACATGGACGTGAGGGGAAATCACTGGCCCTACATTCATCCATACTTTCATACTTGATTGATCATAGACATGAGACATCAGTGTGAATTTGAATGTTTTATTCACATTCAGTGGAGTGTTGAAGCTGGAGCAGCACAGGGCCTTGCAATCCCCACTTTACATTGTTGCCCCGTGGAGGGCCAGCCAGAGTCCTTTAGGGAATAACAAGTTCATCAGAAGAGGAAGAGTTCAGTCCGCATTCTGATTGCTGTGTCATTGGTAACCAAACAGAATATGGCAGTCCATGTCGAGGTCCAAGGTGAGTGTAGCAGAGTGTATCAGGGGACAGTGGAAGATGATGATGCAGAGGGCAGAACCAAGCAGAAACAGGTCCTATGGCGGAGATGAATGCTACTGTGTCCTTCTTACCACTGAGGCAGAATCTTCTGCATCTTCGTTTCTCTGATGTATCATGTGCCTCACATGTGGGTGGTGTTGATTGTCTGCATCACTGTGTGGCACTGACACTTCAGGGGACGGAGATGTGGATGAAGTGGTAGCAGCAGCATTCATCCGGGCCAGGCCTTGTGGCAGCAATGCCATGATGTAGGACTGCAGGGCATGGAAGAACCCAACTACCTCTGGCTGGTGTGCAGCTGTGGCAGCCATTCTTTCCGCCTGCGTCCGCTCCATATTCTCCATGATCCTCTGCATGTGTCCAAACTCCCGGCTGACATCGCTGGAGCCACACTGACTAGACAGTTGTTCTTGTCTCCCAGTCAGAACTCCAGCGATGTTAGCCATGGATTGTTGGAGAGCATGGAGCCGACTGTGGGTGTCCGTTAGGGAATATAAGTGGTCCCTGATGGGACTTAGACACCCACGTATGGCATCTAGTTTGGATGCCATGTGGTCGAAACCCACCCGCACCTGTTCAGCCATCTTCTCCTGGCACCCCAACACAAGGCATTGGAAGGCCATGCATTGTTCATAGGGGTCCTGGGAGACAGCTGTGGGGGTGAGTGCTTCCTGCTGTCTGGTCATTTCAGGGGATGGGGTCTCCTCGATGCGGCTGGGCTGCCCTTCTCCTAGAGGTGGAGTGCTGAGGCTGTCCATAAGCTGTTGGAGGGTGTTGGTGTCAATGTTGGGGAGGTCCTCTTTGTCATCAGTGAAGAGGTGTTCGGTCTGTTCTGCAGGAAGTGTTGACTTTTCCTCTGCAATGTGAAGGGGAGATGCAGTTTAACATTGTGTTCACATGTATGTTGACGCATTGTACAAGTTTACATACAGACTGCATGACAATGTACATTGTGACTGTTTGGGAGGAGCGGCCTATTTGATGTGGGACAGTGGACATTTCGACAACATCACAGATGTGTATTTATACTTGTACATTATCAACTCACATTTCCCTGCTATGCCAAATGTGATTGGCCAGTTTCCACACACAAGCGGCACCAGTTGTGTCCTCTGTTCTTTTGTGAATATGTTGCAGTTTGGATCACATTGTTTTGAATTTTGATGTGCTCTGAATGTTATGTGTGTGTGCTGCATTTTGGGAGAGTCGCCCCTGCAAGTCTGATATTGCTGCCCCTTATCTATTTTATGCGGTGTGCCTTTGACTTCTGTGCTTATACAGTGCTGAGATGTTGCATACTTGGGTACATTGGGCTCTTGGTTGGAGTTGGGAGTCTGGGGCATGGTTTGACCGCAGATGTGTTGTTGATGTCAGGGGTTGTTTGTGCACATGGATGTGTCAGAATGTGACCTGCTCCTTTACGGATGTGGTCACACTCAGCCACCTTAGTGTCGTGGCATGCAACATGTCATGATATATTGACTGCAGCCATGCTTTTCCTCATGCAGTGTCACTTGCATTGTCAGTGTGGCTCACAGACACGCCGATTTGCCAGGTTTTTGCACATGTGCATGGGTTATGTGAGATTGGTGATGTGTGGAAAGGGCATCCTCTGGGCACATAGTCGACGAGGGCCTACTTGCTGTTTCTAGGTATGCTGCAGTGTGCCAAGGGCATATGGGACATGATCTAGAGCCGGGGTCTCCAACCGGTCGATCGAGAGCTACCGGTAGCTTGCGGAGACCCAGGGAGTAGCTCGTGTAGCCCTTCATGGGCTATTTACTTTTCCGGCTGCATTTGCTCGCCCTCACCCAAACCAGCCGCTTGGATTGGAGCTTAGCTGAGGGTGGGGGCGGGTGAAGAGGATGACGCTCCTCTTCTGGAGCTGCAGACTCTTCTCGTGAGAGTCTGACTCCTGTGACGTCATCGAGGGCAGAAGGACACGAAAAACAAGGTAAACAGAGGGCAGAAGGGCACAAAAAACGAGGGAAACAGAGGGCAGAACGGCACGAAAAACGATGGAAACAGAGGGCAGAAGGCCACAAAAAACGAGTAAAACAGAGGGCAGAAGGCCACAAAAAATGAGGGAAACAGAGGGCAGAAGGGCAGAAGGGCACAAAAAAAGAGGGAAACAGAGGGCAGAAAGGCACAAAAAACAAGTGGAAAACAAGTGAAACAGAGGGCAGAAGGCCACATAAACCGAGGGATACAGAGGGCAGAAGGGCACAAAAAATGAGGGAAACAGGGCAGAAGGGCACGAAAAGCGATGGAAAGAGAGGGCAGAAGGCCACAAAAAACGAGGGGAACAGAGGGCAGAAGGGCACGAAAAACGAGGGAAACAGAGGGGAGAAGGGCACGAAAAACAAGTGGAAAACAAGTGAAAAAGAGAGAAGAAGGCCACAAAAAACAAGTGAAACAGAGGGCAGAAGGCCACATAAAACGAGGGATACAGAGGGCAGAAGGGCACAAAAAACAAGGGAAACGGGGCAGAAGGGCACAAAAAACGATGGAAAGAGAGGGCAGAAGGCCACAAAAAACGAGGGGAACAGAGGGCAGAAGGGCACGAAAAACGAGGGAAACAGAGGGCAGAAGGGTACGAAAAACAAGTGGAAAACGAGTGAAAAAGAGAGCAGAAGGCCACAAAAAACAAGGGAAACAGAGGGCAGAAGGGTACGAAAAACGAGGAAAACAGAGGGCAGAAGGGCACGGAAAACAGGTGGAAAACGAGTGAAACAGAGGGCAGAAGGCCACATAAAAAGAGGCAAACAGAAGGCAGAAGGGCACAAAAAACAAGAGGAAAACAAGTGCAACAGAGGACAGAAGGCCACAAAAAACGAGGGAAACAGAGGGCAGAAGGGCTCGAAAAATGAGGGAAACAGGCAGAAGGGCACAAAAAATGAGGGAAACACAGGGCAGAAGGGCACAAAAAACAAGGGGAAAACGAGTGAAACAGAGGGCAGAAGGGCACAAAAACAAGGGGAAAACGGGTGGAACAGAGGGCAGAAAGGCAGAAAAATGAGGAAAACAGAGGGCAGAAGGCCACAAAAAACAAGGGGAAACGAGTGAAACAGAGGGCAGAAAAGCACAAAAAATGAGTGAAACGGAGGGCAGTATGGGCTATGATGAAATTAGGCTTAAAGTCAATGTAACTGGGCGTGGCGGGGTCTCTCGGAAAAATGCGCGAGTTGCTTCGGGTTCAGTAGCTCATGACAATTTTCACTGGCCGGAGGTAGCTCTGACTACACAAAAGGTGGAGACCCCTGATCTAGAGTCATTGTGGGTGTGCACTGTGCTATACATAATTGTGCATGTGTGCCATTGGGCCCATCTCCCCCCGTCCCCCTAGTCCCTGGTCGTTACTCACCCTTTTGCTGTTGTGTCAGGTCATGTTGAGCAGTGTCCGATCCCCCAACTCCTGCCACCGTCTCCACACTGATGACTGTGGACACTATTTCCTCCATCTCATCCAGCTCCTCCTGTGGCTGTGAACTCCCACCTCCAGTCTGCATTTCTGCCTTCTGGTTGTTGCCTAGTTTCTGCTTGTTTTTTGTGCTTCACATCATTCCAGTGCCTCTTGACCTCTTCCATTGTCCTTCTCAGCATTCTGACTGCATTCACCTTGTCCACGATGGACTGTTATATTCCATTTTTTGTTGCCAATGACACAGTGGAGGTGACGAACAGTAGTTGATGTTGTTTTATCACCTCCATTATCAGGATCCTGTTTTTCTGCAGACTGAACTGCGTCTTCCTCTTATTCTTCTCTTTGCCCGTCCCTGTCCCCAAGGTCCCAGGCTGGACATCCATGTGGCTTGTGGGGTTCTGGTTGTCCCCTGTACTTGCTCCGGCTACCTCCATTGTGCTTTGCAGTTGTTCGGGTTTAGATTTTTATCGCCGTCCCGGTGATTTTATCACGGACGTTTGACGCGTTATCGGGAAAATATTGCATGTTACCGCCATGTTGTGAATAGGACGTTAACACAGAGTTATTTTCCTGCGATAGACTGCGATATGAAACATTGCGTTAACCTATTTTGGCGATGATTATCGCACATTCCTGACAATATCCCCCTTTATTTTTATAGAGGATGCATCATGTGTTCTTTAGTTAGTTACAGAGGAGTGAACATTTCCCTAGAGTGACCTCCAATGGAAATCAAATGCATGTCATCAGATAACCCTCTCCTGAACGACTAAGCATACCAGAATCTCCAACAGAACAAAAACCTCTCCTCTATCATATTTCCCATTCATCAAATCTTTTATAAATGCTGTTTAAAGCCAAAATGATTGTGGCTCACTCGTTACCCTGTGCCCGCTTTATTGTAATAGGATGGTTCCTGTATATTTGGGTCAAAGTCCAGTAACTTCAAACTTCTCCCATGACCTGTCATCAGAGAAGTTCTTGGAAGGTTTATAAACAACATCAATACCCTGGGACCACCTCCATAGAAAGCTCTTCAAAAGAAGTGTGTGTAGTTTATTCCAGCTTTCACTCACAAACCAGCTGCCTTTCCCGCGGCTTCCAGCCAGTCCCCCTCTCAACACTCTGTTATGTCATTACATTCCTGCTTCAGCTTCCTGATTACCCTAGACAGACCCAGTCCAAATGTAGACTCTAGTAGACACAAATTAGGATTCCTGCTGCAAACATAAAACTAGCGCACAGTCCAGCTACAGCCTATTCTACAGATACTGAGCTGTCTCCAAACACATGCATGCATTATAGGTGCAACAACATTACTGCTGGAAGCTGCACGAAGAAGCCCCTCTCTTCCTTAACCATGGCATTAGGGAGGAGGTGGGCTTCCTGTCATACAAATGAGGTGCCACCACATATAAGTTCAACAGATTGTTTGGAGGTTGTCTCATCCACGTTTTAAGGTCAGTGATGTTGGATTCAGGCATACGAAGACAATTATATTTTTAGTCAGCCTGCAGGGGATACCGTTGGAGTTCTAGGTGCTAATAGCTTAATATCACATTTTGACCACTGTTAATTACACTTCCCTCTCGTTAATGGCTGTAAGTGATCTAGGGGATCATTATCATGAGGCTTACAATTACATCAAATAACACCATCAGAAAACGGTGTTAACTCCTGCTCTAATACGTAGCCTATGACAACAGAGTTTAACTGAAACAAAACACTTTGACCACTGTTCATTATTCATCCTTCTCGTTATCTCCTGTACGTTGGCTAGGGGCATAATCACAATGAATGCAGTTAACATCAGTTAACACACTCAGCAGACAGCATTAACTGATGTTCTTACGCACATCAACAGTGAGGGTACGGACTGGTTCTGTTATATCAGAATCATTCAGAATTGAACGGGGCACCCACCAACGATATCCCCTCTCAGCATTCATATTTGCTGCCAATGGAACCACTTGCAATCGTGATGCACCGACGACGAGGACTAGACTGGGGATTACGTGCATATTATAGATGGCATGTAATATCATTGTACGCAGATGATGTGGTGGTGTACTGGCGTGGAAATGAAGCTGACCTTCCGGATCTGATGAGACTATTAGAGCAATCTGGAAGGGCATCAGGACTAAAGGTTAACTGGGAAAAAATCGTTGTTGTTCCCAATGACATACTTAACTCCCACAGAGAGAGGGGCACTCCCAGCCACACCACTCCCCTGGTCATTTAAATGTTTGGGGTTTCAGGTATATAACACATCTGCGTACCTCTTAGATTGGATCCTGGGTAAGGCATGGACCGGCGCTAGATCTTCCCTTCCCTTCACTTCAGCTTTTAGTCACATTGCCATCTCTAAAATTCTATAACTACCAAGACTACTGTACTTTTTTGCTGCCCTCCCCCTACAAACACCGCCGACAATATTTAGGGAATTGAGATCAATACAGATGGCTCTGATTTTGGGAAAGAATAGGATATGGGCCTCGCTCAAGAAACCATATGCAACATTATCGAAGGGGGGGGGTCTAGGAGCCCTGAACTATGAGCATTACTATGCAGGTGCCCAATTGCAATGGCCAATGCAAGGGAAATCTGATCAAAATCTTTCTGAATTGGGAAATTGGGCAACTACGACACACTCAACATCGATTTTGGAGTGGTTCATGTGTACAACTAAGAGGCAAGGATCCCTCCTTATGACTACTGCACACTATTACTGGCATTATTATTTACATAAGAAAAGCCCACTCACCCCTTATGCTCTAGCACGACCCCTTTGGGTCATGCTGGGAAAAACAACACAAAGTTGAAGAACAGAAGCGACAAATGGGGCCAATGCTGGACTCCCAACATGAGGTGACATGTTTATCAACAACATTTTTTGCACATTTAATGCATTGGTGGATGACTATGGGATACTTCTGAACTCATTCTTATTATAAGCCTCGTTGACGAACCAACTGCGAAAAGTATGGAAAAAGACACACGAGAAACCAGAGGTCTCTAGTCTCCTCCAAACGCTCCTAACACATGGTACTACCCGACATGCCATCACAATGCTCTACACCTCAATACACCATGATGAGATTACTTCATTTTCGACACTACAGGCTTATTGGGAGAATATTTAGCAATTACACTGACAGACTGGATAGGCAAAATGTCCCCAAGCGCCACATTCTTCTGCCCGCTCTGTGACACACCCATGGCCAAATTCACATATATGGCATGGTCATGTCCGAAAATAACTGCATATTGGACAGACATAGTGGATATACTGACAGAAGCCATTGGCACAACACCACAAGTGGTTGGGCATCATTTCCTATTAGGGATCCCCAAACGATCATCCAAACACTTGAATACATTTGTAGAGCTGGCCATGGTAGTTGGTAAGCACAGACTGGCCATGAGCTGGAAGCCACGCCATTCTCCTCCGCTCTCACTTTGGCTTAGTGATCTGCGCAAAGCACCAACCGCCTGATTCATGAAAAACGGGATTTGCGATTCTGAAATAGCGAAAAATTGCGAATCGCTATTGAGAAATCGCAAATCTGAATTCATGAAGATTAGCGAGGAAAAAATGCGATTCGCACGCGGGCGCAAATTCCGTGTGCGATTACCGATATTCGCAGAAAAATCGCTATTTCCGGCTACCCGCGCCGGGATTGCGAACTCGCAAATAGCGATATCGCTATTTGCGAGATCGCAAAATCGCGAGATCGGGAAAACGGGAAGTCGCATTTCGAGCACAGTGATGACATCACAACCAGGCAGCCAGTTCCCACCCCCATTCACCACAGTGAGGCAGACCTCGAGGGAGCAAGTGGGAGAGCTGCTGCTATTCTGGTAATTTGTACTCTGCAACTACATTGCTGCCATGTCAGAGGAACCTGTTCCTGGCCCTAGCAACACCACAGGGCGCAAGAGGAAGCTCAAATTTTCTGAGCAGGAGCTCGAACACTTGATTGAAGGGGTGGTGGCCAACCACGACAAACTCTTTGGTAAAGACTCCAGGAGGGTCCCGGAGCAAGAAAAACTGAGGATCTGGCAGGGGATTGCCTCCACTGTCAACTCCGTGGGTGTGGCGATAGGTCACTAGAGGAACTGAAAAAACGATGGTACGACCTCCGAGGTCGTGCCAAAGAGAAGCTGGCGGAGCGCCTTGGAGAGTCGTCGGGCACTGGAGGTGGCGGACCTACAGTCCCTCCCAACACACCCATGGAGGACCAGGTAGAAGACACCCTTGAGAGGGAGGCGTGCATTGGCTTCACACGTCTCGACTCATCCCGCACCACCCAAGACACCCAAGGAAAGTGGCATGCGACTGCGACCCTGTCCCCTATGAATGTCCATGACCAAATAGGCTCCCCTAATGTCCCATAGTCATGCCATTGTTGCACATCAGGGAATGCCCTGAAGCATTGTGGGAGATGTAGTGTGGCCACAATGTAGTAGTACCACAATGCAGCCAGACAGGTTCCAAAGTACGCAAAGCCACAGCCATTCAGGGAATGTCACCCAGCATGCATGTAGCAACTGCACATCTGATAGATACATGCAACTAATGATCGTCCACTTACCCTCACAGGTGGCGCTGAAAGCAGCAACAGTGAAAGGCTTCACATTGATGAGGAGGCCCAGGAGGAGGAGGTGCGACCACAAACACAGGCGCCAGCCCCTGCTGCTGCAACAACACCAGCAGCCAGGTCCACCAGCAGTGTTCCCCCTGCATCTGGCGCACCACCTGGAGCCACCGCCAGGCCTGCGACTATTGAGCCCCCTGCATCTGGTGCACCACCTAGAGCCACAGCCAGGCCTGCGACTATTGAGCCCCCTGCATCTGGCGCACCACCTAGAGCCACAGCCAGGCCTGCAACTATTGAGCCCCCTGCATCTGGCGCACCACCTAGAGCCGCAGCCAGGCCCGCGACTAGTGTGCCTCCAGTCCCTGCCGCACCAGCAACGCCTGCTGTGACTAAGGGTGGGCGTAAAATCCATTTCGCAGGCGAATTAGCGGATTTTCTGCGATTTTGCGATCCGCGAATCTCGCGAAATCGCGGTAAAATCCGCAAATCAGCGGGGACGAATTTTCAGCCAAGCAAGGGTTACAGCTGCAGGTGCAAAAGTTGAACCTAATTTCTTTGTAACCTTTTACAGAAGGGTTACAAACAAATTAACTTCAACTTGGACACCTGCTGCTAATTGCTTCCTGGCGCCTCGTTATCTACTTGCAACTATTCTCTGACCCTGCTCTGACCCTTGAAGCAGGGTCAGAGAATAGTTACAAGTAGGCAACGAGGCACCTGTCCAAGGAATTAAACCTCATCAGGAAGCACTTACAGATATAAAAAACAGGAAGAAGGGAGAGGATGGCAAATACAACCATTTTGAGTTGTCAGGAGGGGTTAAACTAAAAGAGACCTTTACAGCACAATTTTCAAATGCATTTTGCTAAAAATAAAAAGCTGTATGTTCTGTGGGGGCAACTCAGGAATCTGGCCCTTCAGAGATCCGGCCTCTCTTTCTTTCTCTCGTTCTCTCTCTCCCTCTCTCTTTCCCTCGCTTTCTCTCTCTTTCTATCTGTCTATCTATCTATCTATCTATCTATCTATCTATCTATCTATCTATCTATCTATCTATCTATCTATCTATCTATCTCTCTCTCCCTCTCCCATAAACGACTGCATGGGTAACATCGCTATGCAAGCGGCTCGCAAAGACGCAAAAAGCCCCGCGAACACGCAAAAAAACCCGCAAACACGCAAAAAAAAATCCGCAAATTCGCACAAATTCGCGAATTTTGCGGATCGCGAATTCGCAAAATTCGCCCATGCTTAGCTGTGACACCACCAGCAGCTGGTGCTATAACATCTGGGCCCGCGACAGTTGCAACACAGCGGCCAGCCACAGTGTCAGGCCAGCAGAGCAGGAGTGGCAGGACTCGCCAGCACACCACTGCAGCAAGCAGCAGGAGGGGCAATGGACAGGGGCTGGCGCGTATGAGCGTCGAAAGACGCATGTTGAGAATCCATCAGCGCCAGGCACGGCAGCAAGGTGCCATTCAGCTCCAGCTCCACAAGATTGGGCGCAATGTGGCGGGAGTCGCTGACCGCATGGACCGCATGACGGCGGCCATGGCAGGTATGGGGGAGAGCATGGACAACATGACTGCAGCCATGGCAGGTGTGGGGGAGGGAATGGCCCGCATGACTGCAGCCATTGAGGCCAACACTGCTGCGATGACTACACAGCGCAGTGCTGCACGCCGGCCCCACCATCACCTCATGAGCCAGCTGGCCTCCTACAGCAGGTCGAATTATGTTGCAGCCAATACAACTTCACAGTTGTCGCGGCGGTCACTAGCACAGCAGCACCAACTCGTGCAGTGCTGTGAGGACATGACCAGGGTCCTGGAGCACCTGACCACGGCGGTTACGGCACAACACCCTCCAGCTCTACCTGCCACTGTTGGGGGTGATGATGTTAGTGAGGGGGCATCCAGCATCAGCAGTCACTCTGCCTCACAGTTCCCGCCACTCAGCCGCAGCACCAGGCCCATGCCAGGTCCAGATGCCCCAGAAGAGGATGCGCCTCAGAGGCGCTTGGGCGGAACGCGCAGGAGGCGCACTTGAGTACATTTGACAATAACAGGCTCAGGCTGACTATAAGCCTGCCCTGTCCTTTGACACGGCAGTCTGCAGCAATACTGTTAGTGGAAGATAGTTGAACTGGTACCTTTTTTGTGATTTAAACAAATACATTTATTTTGCAACACACATTAGCGTTGTGTCATTTTTACATTTTGCATGCATTAGTGATTTGTGGGGTGAGGGAAGAGGGTGCACTAGAAACTGTTCACTGTGATGTGGTTGCGACGTCTGTGGCCTTCAGCTGGGTTCTCCCCGCGTGCATGGCGCGCATGTGCAGGTGGCCGGTTGTCCCCTTCAGATTCACTGCCAGAGATGTCGACAGGTATCCGGCGCTTAGTTGCAATGTTATGTAGTGTTGCGCAGACAGCCACAATGAGGCAGCACACTGCTGGATTGTAATGCATGGCCCCACCTGTCTTGTGCAGTATGCGGAACCTGCTCTTGAGCAGGCCAAATGTCCTTTCTATGCAATTCCTTGTCCGTATGTGTGCAATATTGTAGCGCCGTTGAGGTATGGGGTCAGGAGGTATTCACGGAGGGCGTAGCCACTGTCACCTGAATGAGAGGAGCAGATGGTGATTGCCTGTGCTGCGCTGTTACTTCTTAGCAATGTGACATTGTCGACAAAGTGTACTTACCAAGTAGGTGTCCTTCCCCAAACTCTCCCCTGACCAGTCGTGTGTGGAGGCCGCTGTGCCGGAATATGAATGAGTCATGGCTACTCCCTGGGTACTGTGCGACAATGTCAGTGATGTATGTCTTAGCACTGCAGACAATCTGGATGTTGAGGGAGTGGTAGGACTTTCTATTGCGGAACATATACTCCGTGGCAGCTGGTGGGCAGATGGCGACGTGGGTACAGTCTATGCATCCGTACATGTGGAAAATGGGCTACATTGTAGAATTGTAGCTTGGTCATGTCCAATTCCTGTTGGCTGGCGGGAAATTTGATGTGACGGTGTAGCTGGGTGAGCATGGCGTCAACAAAAGTGTGGAGGCAGCGTGACATGGTGGGCTGGGATATCCCCCCAGCAGCCGCTACTATCCCCTGGAAAACTCCTGGAGGCCAGGAGGTGCAGGCTACACAATACCTGCACATGTGTAGGCACTGCATTGGTACGGCTTGTTGGGTGCTGCATCAGGGGGTCAAGGTCCTGTATTAGCTGCATTATCATTTCCCCATTCAGCCTGTATTTTGCATATATCTGCTCTCTGGTTTGGCCCAGCAAGGTGACCCGCTGACGGAAAATCCTGTCCTGGATCCTGCGTCTCCTCCGTGCTAATCGCTGTAGCCTTCGACGCCTCACCACCATGTACATTCCTGGCATTGTGGAACTCCTCATGCTGCTGCTGCTGATTGTCCTTATGTGTGATTGGTCAGGCCTGAACCTGTTGGTGATTGGCCAACGGTTTTTTAAATCTAATTTTTGCATGGCTTTTATGGTTACCGCCAGCTTTGAGTTGTCCTTAATTTGCGCGGCGCAAACTGCGATTTTTGGGTTTTTCGCAATTTGCGTTTTTTCATGAATACTGATTACGATTGTATAGCGAATTCGCTATTTATTTCGCAGAATCCGTGGTTTGTCGCTTTTTCCGAATCGCTAATGCTCTCCTACCGGGATTCTGAGAATTTAATAGCGAATTCGCTATTATGTGTTTGCGAGTTCGCTATTTTGATGTTGAATGCCGATTACGGAAATTGCGCCCGCAATTGCATTTTCGCAGCGATTGCGGGCGCAATTTTACTTCATGAATCAGACTGTAAGAGCTGAATCAGGTATAGCCAGGGATTCAGCACTGGACTGCCCCAACATAAATAATTCTCCAGATTGGAGGACGTATCTCACTACCATAGAGACTAAATTGAATAATAACCCCACCATGACTCCTGATGGTATACTAGATCGCCACACTAACATGACTGGGTAGTGATCTACATCAGCCAGGCCTGAAGATGAGAATTTTTAATCCCATCTTCATAAAGACAGTTGTTGCTCACTGCACCACAGAATACACCGCCACTTCTCTTCCAGGCACTTTAATTACCAAAACAGAAGTATGGAAACATCACCCCCTATATGGATCTCCCACAGCACTCATGACAGGTGATCTTGACACAATAAGTGCTTTTATATAATATGTCGTGATTGATTGTAGAGTCACTAACCTCACACCATATTTGTGTAAGTTACTTCTCTATTTTTTTCAAATATTTTCTATGTTATTATAAGGATATCTCTTACTATACAGGAGACCGGGAGTAACTTCCGCTCTGGGATGGGAGCACCTCCGACTGTATAAGTAAATGTTACAAAGTATATTATAATTGTATTACAAAACTGTATAGCTGTATCTTGAAATTCTATGTTTAAGGATTGAACTAAATTGATATAACCTTTGGAGATTTACTTTATACATTACGTTTATTATGAAAAAAAAATTAATATAGACATATCCCCCCATAAAACTGATGTTCTTACACACAACCTTTACCAATAACGCTTAATGGAAACTGAAATGTTACAGGAATTTTAGTCAGTGGTCCTTACCCAATGTGCCCAAACACTACTACATTTGCATACCTTTCTTGTTAGGCCTTGGAACAGAAAGGGAAAGCAAAATCTTAGAGTTACTAGATTGCATGAAAACAGAAACTGCTTTCAGAAATGATTGCAGAAGCACCCAGAAACCCTTGCATAGTAGCTGATTGATGTTGTACTGTTATATAAAGTATTCGCTGGAAAGATTATTTTAATATGTTTAAGGCATGGACCAGAAAGCTAGAGATTAAATGCATTTCAAGTAACAGGGAAAGTTGTGCATATTCAGCCTTCTAGATGAAGCAAGCTGCTTTTGTAATCACTTCAAATCCCTTGTTTGTAATCCCCTAACGCCCAGACAATAGAATATTTCGAGGACATATCCAGTGTAGGCCCAGGAGAGCCAATACCATTACAGGTTTTCTGAATGTCCACATAAGCTACATTTAGATACAATGGAACCAAATGGAAATAACGTACTTAGTCGATTATTATCCTGGGTGGTATGTCAGAAAATGAACTGCAGAAATATTGTGCTACAAGAATATTCTAGCACAAATATTGAGAACCATAATATTGTGGGGACGTATATGCTGGTAAATATAAATGCACTATTCCTAATTCCATATCCATGTACCAGGCCAATATGTGTATTGGCATATTAAATATATGTGGAGTAAAGGGTGACACAAGAAAGAGAATCGAAGACAGGAGGAAGGAGTAGGAAAAAGGTAGCTGCCAAGAGCGGTGGAAAGGAATTTAAATGAAAGGCGACTAGTGAACATGGTCAGATGCTGGGGGTTGTTTGTGATGTTATTGTGACTTTCTGAAATGTGAATACTAGCAGCTACAACTTTCTGCCATGCAGTGGGATTCCGGCTGCTACTCTATCCCCCACATGCATCAAGCATTTTTGGAGTCGCAAACGGTGCGATTCCTTAAAATCGGCTGTTTGCGATTCCAAAAATGCTTTTTCAGATGCATCATTATTGTGTGATGAAAATCGCTAATTTTGCGACTTTCCAGAATGCGATTGCATTTAAGGAATCGCAAATTTGCGATTCCTTAAATGCAATGCATCATTCTGAAATCAAATTGCGAATACCAAGTTTGCAAGTGCAATTTACCACGAGGTTGAACCTCGTGGTAAATTGCGAAAAATGTTTAAAATGTTCTAATTTACATTTTAAACAATGTCATGTTACAGACACACATGTCCTTAGGACATGTGTGTGTGAAACATCCATTTAAAAATAAATTTCAGGGGTGCAGGGGGGGTCCTTTGGACCCCCCCCCCTGCACCCATGGAATGCATTAACATTTGCGAATTCAAAATTGCGAATTCGCAATTTCCATTGATTCCTATGGGCCTTTTGGCCCATAGGAATCAATGGGAATAGCGAATTCGCAATTTTGAATTCGCATAATATTTGCGATTCGGTAAAAATTGCGATTTTTACCGAATCGGAAATATTTAGCACTTTCTATGATGCATCCCGTTTTGCGAATCCATATTTGCGATTCGGTAAAAATCGCAAATTTGGAAACGCAAAACGGGAGTTTGATGCATGTGCCGGTTAGTCTCAGTTGTGCAGTGTTTCTCTGCCGCGGCTTAGCTGACTAGGCTGATGGTGTGGTGAAGTGAAGCAAGCAACACAGACTTACTCGAAGGTTGCTTTGTGGGGGTTTCTATGCAGTTGAAAATTTTGCAGTATACTTTTCTAGTAAATGTTTGAAAACTACTGGTTTACTGGCAGTGTTAAAAGGGCCACCCCTTATTATTGTGATAATTTACACGTGTACCACGGAAAAATAAATACAAATGGGGGTTGTTGGAAATGGCCCTTTTGCAGGGTTATCCCCAAACCTTTTGTTTTTTTCCTCCTATTTTTCCAGACCTGTTTTTGTTGACTTTAGGACTGAGAGCACTAGCTACTGAGTGCTAAATTGCATATGCTCTCTCTGTACATTGTGAACATAATTGGTTATCCATGATTGTCATATTTAATTTACTGCTAAGATCCTAGTAAGGTGCACTGAGTGTGCCAGGGCCTGTAAATCGAAAACTGCTATTGGGCCTGCAGCACTGATTGTGCCACCCACATGAGTAGCCCTGAAAATGAATCTCAGACCGGCCACTACAGTGTCAGCGTGCAGTTTTAAACTGTCATGTCGACCTGGCAAGTGCACCCACTTGCCAGGCCCACCTTCTCTTTTCTTACATTTAAGACACCCCTATTGTAGGTCCCATGGTACCCCTATGGGCAGGGCGCAGTGTATGTGAACCATAGGGCATGCCCTGGTGTGTGTGAAATGTCCTGATAGTGAAATACTGCCAATTTCATTTTTCACTGTTGAAATCTATCTGTCCCATAGGATAGCATGGGAGTTACTTTGTAACATTTTTCAAGTATAACTTCCCATTGTAACAAGATGGAGGAATAGGCTGTTGGAAAGAATTCAGAATTTAATAACATATCTTTTAGTAAAGATGTTTTTTAAACTGTGTGTTTGTGAAAGCTACTTTTAGAAAGTATGCATTTTCTTGTTTAACCATTCTGTGTGCCTCTGCCTGTTTGTCGATTGACTGTCTTGTTTTGGAGCGATAAGGGCTGGGGATGTGCATTCCCTGTAGACAGCTACAGGGGGGGGGGGGGGGGGTTGAGGTGTGCCTGGCCCTTCCTGGATCACTCAGAGCTGGACGAAATAGATTTTGGCTGCGTTTAGAGTAGTGGGAGGAGTTTTCCTTGCACCTAAATAGGGCCTGCCTGCCTGCCTTGCACAATGCTGTCTCCACCCTCTGTGGTAATACTGCACCAGTGAGGAAAGAACTGGTTTGGGCTGGGCTCAGAGACCCTTGCACAAAGAAGGACAAAGACAAAATGGGGCATAAGTAGTAAACCCTAAACCCCAAAACTTTAGATCACTTCTGGACTAAAGAGGAACATTTGTCAAGTAGGAGAGCAGGAGAGCTGTGAAGAGGAGTACTGCCCCATTGCTGTGTACTGTGTGGGGTTGGCCCGCAGTTGCTGCTTCTGCCAAGAAAATGACAAAGACTGGAACTTTGAGGTGAACCTGCTTGAATAAGAATCTCCAAAGGCCTCTGTATGCTGGCCAACTGTTCTGAAGTCTCAGGGACGCAAAGACCTCATCCCCAGCTCCCCTGAACTTAATTGCCGAGAGTTCTGACCTGCCATGAGTTGTCTATCCCAGTTTTGGGCCTTTGGAGGTTGCTCCTGCTGTTGGGAGCTGGAAGCAACTTGAAAGAAGAAGGAAAAGTAATCTCAGATGGCATCAGCGATGCCGTTGTGATGCCATGGCCTGCACCGAGGTCAGGGGTACGACGCACTGGCGCCTGCAGTAATCGGCATTCTCGACTCCGGCGCATGCACCGACTCCATCACCGTCTGCATCCAGTTATCGCAATTCTGATAACCGCGGAGAGTGACTCCACAGACTCGACAGCTTTGCATCACCTCACCAGAACTGACGACTTACCATCGTCGCAACCAACTTCCCTTGTCCTGGATTCGACACAATTCGCCTCATCGCAGACACAACGCCTCGCCTTCCTGGTAGCAGCCAGGGAACCGGCCTCAACCTCGGCACTGACCCCTCACCTCCAGGATGCCGTGCATCATCATAGCCTGCATTTTCAATGTACTGTTTGTTTGGGGGTTCATGTGACTCCATGCCCCATGCCCCGCACCTCGCGGTCAGCCCCATACTTTGGATTTATTGCTGTCACAATGTCGCAATAGCCCCAGGTGAAGCTATTTGTTTTCTACAAGCTTTATTTTGGATATAACTGCTTTGAAGTTCTATTTTACTACATGTATGTTGGATTTTTGTCGTTTTGGTCTTGTTGAGTTTATATAACAATACTCTATTTTTCTAAACTGGTGTGGTGTCCATTTGAGGTGTTATTAGTGTATTACTGTGTGTGTTGAGTACAAATGCTTTACAGTTAGCCTTTGGGATAAGCCTGTCTGCTCGTGCCAACCTATCAAGGAGGTGAGCAGGGGTTATCTAAAGCATGTATCCCCCTTACCCTGACTTAAAGAAAGGGTCTCTACTTGGACAAGGTACCTACCTCCGTCAATTAGAGACCCCCATTTCTGGCATGGGTTTATCAACAAAAAACAAACCTTGAAAGCCAAACGAGAAACTATTTAATTGTGTTCTGATAGCACAGTCTTAAGATGAATATGTCACTTGAGGACTGAGGAGGTGAGTTCTTCTTGATCTGTCAAAACTATCAGGTTATCACCAGATGCTGGCAGTTGTTCCGGGCCCACTTAGTGTGGTTTCTTAGTTTGATGTGGTCATCCCTCCCTGACATTCCTCCGTCACCGAGTAGTCATCCTAACTTCCCTCCCACCGTTGGTAGCTTCTTGAAACAAAACATATTGCAGGTCATTTGCTGGTCACCCCTTTACTATTCACAGTGCACCATTGAGGACAACAACTCTCCAGTGTAGGTGCCCATACAGGGTACGCAATGTGATCCCCGGA
Source organism: Lissotriton vulgaris (assembly GCF_964263255.1). Classification (NCBI taxonomy): domain Eukaryota; kingdom Metazoa; phylum Chordata; class Amphibia; order Caudata; family Salamandridae; genus Lissotriton; species Lissotriton vulgaris. The sequence continues at coordinate 1,633,845,399 of NC_141693.1, read as the reverse complement.
TTCCTGTCTCTGATCAATACCAAGTCTCGCACCTTCAGCATCCGAGCCTTGGCTCTCTTTTTGCAACTGGCTCTACAACTGTTTCCAGCCTTTTCTGATGGGTGTCAGATGTGTCGAAAGTGTGAGGCACTCGTGACAAATCTGGGGGCAGCGTATCTCCCACTGATCTCCCAAACATCAGATCTGTGGGACAGCACTGGTGTTGTTCGCTGGTAGGTGTGGTGGGGATATGCTCTTAAAAAATTATGAAGTACAGCATCAACATTTTTCTGTTGCTCTCTTCCAATCAGCATGGTCTTAAGGGTACGCATGAAGCATTCAAATTTCCCATTGGCCGCATGATCTTGCAATATTTCACCCCAAGCACGGTCATGTAGTTATAAAATTCCCAGCCCTAAAAAGGCATACTATTGTCCATCTTTCACTGGTTGAGGACACAACTGAAAGGGTAACAATATTTTCCAGTTGTATGTGCACTTTTCCAAACACCGTCGACTCATCTATTTTAACTACAGGTAATTTTGGTTGAGTGTCTATCATCACAAGGAGTTGGTTACCACCTGGAAAAGTGCAAAAATCTGCACTCACAGTTTTCCATAGTACTGAGCAGGGTTCCTCTGTGGCCAATCACACTAGTAGTTCTGGCCCTCCAGTAGCTTGGTACCATAGACATGTTCTTATCTCTTGCTCCACCTGTACCCATATCCGGATACCATAGTTTCTCTCTTATTCGGGACTTGGTATTTTCTATGCCTCGATGCCCAACGTGCACTAGCTGGTTTACTTGGCCACGGAGAACCCGCTGAACAACAATGCATAATCCCTTCTGCAAGACTCTGCAGTTCGATTTGTGGGAAACCCCTTGTGGTGCCATTAACAAGGCCTTGTGCCTATGGTACATCCCCTTCTAGGAGAACAGGCACACTTATGTCCACCAGATGCCAGCAGCATATGCAGTCAGTGCTGAGATAGTCCCCTTCTCTCTTTATTCCCCTATTTTCATTTTCAATACCCCTTATTGATGGGAGGAAACAGTGGCCTATGAGACTAGAGTTACACTGTAAATGATACTAAAGTCGGTCGGCCAGTTTGCTGGCCTGCTTCTGCTCTCGCATTCGATGACGAAATGCGCATCTTTTCAATTTCAGGCCAATCGGCATCTCACCTGATTCACTGCTTTCTTGGATTTTGGCTGTCTTTTAGGCCACAGAAAGTCTCTTGCTGCAGAGTTTGACAGTCACACCAACCATGTGACTCACAAGAACCGCCCCAGCTCCAGGAAGGAAGACCTGAACCCTACAAGCACCAGCTCTGTTCTAATGTAGCCGAACACTGAGTGCCCCTCCTTCATGGGGGTTGTAGTACAAAGGCCCACATACTCTTGCTGACTGCAGGCATGTTCAGGCCTACAATCTCTACAGGCCATGCTCAGAATCACTTTAATGGGTGACTTTACTGGGTGTAAACAGTGCAACTTTGCACTGACATCTGTGACCTAATAATATTTTGTTAACTTTTTAGTTATTCAGGGGATTGTTTTCCTTAGCTCTGTTTGTAAATTGAGGAAATTCAGTGACTGACTGATGCAGTGCATTTCAGTTAACAGGGCTTAGTTGTTCAGAAAATTAGCAACTTGCGATGCAAATGGAGACAATTGTTTCTGTAGAACTGTATTCTAGATTAAACACATGTGTGTTTGGATTAGTGCATGTGTATAGCCAAAACTACAGATTAGCTAACAAACGTACCTCAGCACAAACACAGGTAGAAAGTATACTTTCTGGCATTGGTGTACTGTCAGTTTGCTTATCTGTTATTTATGTCCCAAATTGAACGTCGAGCCATAATGTCATTGCTTAAATGAACATACTGGGCTACTTTGTGACTATACTGGTATTTGAATGAGGGGGACCAATGGTTGCACACAATTATATGATAGTCAATGTCTGTGTGAAATGAAATCAAATGTAGAAGTGATTTGACTTATAAACAAAGGTGGGATTTCCCTACACCAGCTGTTCTTACCATGTGGTTAGCAGACCACTTAAGGTTTGCAGCACCTAATCAGTAGCTGTGTGACTATTCAAAACAAGCATTAGCAAAGCCAATGGATCTCTCCCATTCAAGAGCTATTGGCTTTGGCAATGTGGTTTTGCCATGCTGTACACCAGCGTTGCTGCTATTTAGCATGACTAAAGGTTAGTTGTGTAGATTGTCCTCGAGTGGAGTGGGGGTGTAGAGTGTCATTGACTGGGTTTGTTGGAGGAGAGTGTCATACAGTGGAGTAGGAGGAGTAGAGTGTCATAAATTTAGTAGAGGATAGTTCAGTGGCAGAGAGTGTGGTAGAGCGCAGTTTCATAGGGTGCAGTGTTGTAGAGTGGAGTGATGTAGACTGGAGTGGAGATGAGTGGAGAGGAGAGGAGGGGGTGGAATAGGGTGGACTGTGTTGGGGTGAATTGGACAGAACTCGATTGGGGTATAATAGATTGAAGTAGAGTGGGTTAGATTTAGTGCAGTGTGGTGGATTGGAGTGAGTAGACGGTGGGTGGATTGGTTTGGAGTGGGGTGGCTTTAAATGGGATGAGTTGTTATGGATTGGAATGGATTGTAGTGGGGTGGATTAGATTGGTTTCGGGTGGGGTGGATTGGATTGGGTGGGTGGATTGGATTAAAGTAGGGTGGTTTTGAGAGTGGTGAATTAGAGAAGAGTTGATGGGTTGGGTTGAACTAGGCTGGATTGAATTGGATTGGAGTGGAGTAAAATGGATTGGAGGGGATTGACGTGGATTGGAGTGGATTGGGGTGTAGTAGATTGTGGTGAATTGGACTGGAGTGGGGTGGATTGGACTGGAGTGGGGTGAATTGGAGTGTGGTGGGCTGGATGAATTGGACTGAGTGGTGTGGACTGAACAACGGTGGATTGGTGTCATGTGGGATGGATTGGAGAAGAGTGGGGTGAATTGGACTGCAGTGTAGTGGGGAGGATTGGATGCGTTGGATTCGTTTGCATTGAGGTAAATGAAATGTGGTGGGGTGTGGTGGATTGGATTGGGGTGGGGTGAGGTGGGGTGGGGTGGGTTGGGGTGAGGTACACTGGAGAGGGGTGTATTGGAGAGGAGTGGGTGAGGTGGATTGGAGTGGGTTGGGTGGGTTGGATTGTAGTGTGATGATTGCATTGTAGTGGGGTGGACTGGAGTGGGGTGAATTGAAGTGGGGTCGATTGGATGGCATGTTGGTAAGGTGGATTGGAGTGGAGTAGATTGGATTGCAGTGGGGTGTATTGGATTGAGGTGGATTGGGTGGATTGGTTGGGGTGGGTTGGATTGAAGTAGGGTAGATTGGATTGGGTGGATTGGATTGATGTGGGGTGGATTGGATTAGAATGGAATAACCCAGATTGACGAGTATAAGAAAATTGCATGGCTAAAACACATCAAACTTTGGTGCACCAGGTTAGGGCTGTCCCATTTTTGGAATGAACCCCATATTATGACTTCTGTGTGTGAAAAGATTTTAAAAAAATACCTATTGATCCTATGCTAAGGAAGAGCCATCTCACTGTCCATCTATTGGTTCATTGTCTCAGAAATTTCTGTCTATAAAAGACACTGCTGCATTCGAAACGTTTATGGATGAGATAAACCCACCTCTAGCAAAAGCTTTATATTTGCAATATAGATACGGGGTATTACAGACCAACGCCCACACATGCAAATGGAGAGATAGCAATGAGGATGGTATTTGTACCCTTTGCCCATCAAAGGCTAAGGAGGATGATGTCCATCTATTGTTTTTCTGCTCTGCTTATGTACTACCTAGACAGCGCTGGATAAAACCTCTGGGCAAAAATTTGGGCGTCAGGGCGCTTAAAGAGGCTGAGCGTATTATAAGGTAAAATACCTCACAATTGGTGGTTTTTTGTATAAGCAGATTTTTATTCAATGTGTTTCTTATCAGAAAACGCCTTGGTTATAAACTTTAATGTAATAATGAAATCTGCAGTTTCTCCCACAATGTTAAACAATGTAGAATGCACTGAGTTCAATTTTGTACAAATCTTGTGGTTTTAAAGTTTTTAAATCTATGTTTTTGTCTGGCTTTTATAATGTAATAACGTTTTTATGGTTTTTAATTGAATTTTAAGAATAAGCATAACTAACTACATAGAATTAACTGTTACTCTGCCCCAGTACATATCAACGGTAATGTGTTACCCGATAAATTGTCTTAAATTCTACTTTTCCTTTTTCAATGAGCCTATGCTTGTTCATATTTTATTTTTGTGTACTTCCTGCTTTTATGGCTACCAGCCGAAATAAAGTTGAACTGAACTGAACTGATTGGAGCTGGGGTAGATTGGATTGAAGTGGAGGAAAGGGATTGGGGTGGCGTTGACTAGATGTGGGTGAGGTGGATTGGATTGGAGAGGGGAGGAATGCTATGGAGTGGGGTGGTTTGCTGTGGATTGGAGTGCAGCAGATTGTTTTGGATTGTAGTGGGGCATATTTTTTTGGTTTGGAGTGGGACAGATCTTTGGGGATTGGAGTGGGGTGGATTGTGGTGGATTGGATTAGAATCAAGTGGATTGGGGAGGGAGCAGGGTGGATTGTATTGGAGTGAATTCAATAGGATTGGAGTAGGGTAGATTGGATTAGGTTGGATTGTGGTGGATTGTAGTGGGGTGAATTGGGATGGAGTGGGTGGATTGGGGTGAGGTGATTGAATTGGAGCGCATTTAAGTGGGTCAGATTTGAGTTGGGCAGATTGGAGTGGGGCAGATATGAGTGGGGCAGATTGGAGTAGGGCAAATTGGAGTGATGCAAATTGGAGTGGGGCAGATTTGAGCAGGGAAGATTGGAGTAGAGTGGGTGGATTAGTTTGAGGGGGAGTGGATTATAGTGGGGTGAATAGGGGTGAGTTGAGGTGGATTGTGGTAGGATAGATTGGATTGGGCGGATTGGAGTAGGGGGATTGGATTGGAGTGGGGGATTGGATTGGGGTGAGGTTGATTGGATTGTGGTGAGGTGGATCGGATTACCGTGGAGTGAGATTGGAGTGGGGTGGATTGGAGTGTGGCAGATTGGAATGTGGCAGACTGGAGTGTGACAGATTGGTTTAGTTGGAGTGCAGCAGATTGGAGTGGGGCAGATTGGAGTGTGGCAGATAAGAGTGGGGCAGATTGCAGTGGAACACATTAGAGTTGGGCAGACTGTTTTGGATTGGAGTGACATGGGTTGGAGTGGGGCAGACTGGAGTAGGTCCAACTGGTTTGGGCAGATTAGTTTTGAATGGAGTGAGGCAAATTGGACTGCAATGGGTGCAGCAGATTGTTTTGGATTAGAGTGTGACAGATTGTTTTGGATTGGAGTAGGGCAGATTGTTTTGGATTGGAGTGGGGAATATTGTTTTGGATTGGAGTGGGTAGATTGTTCTGGATTGGAATTGGGTGGATTGTGGTGAATTGGAGTTGGGTGGATTGGGTAGCAAGTGGGGTGGATTGGATTGGAATGAATTCAAGAGGATAGGAGTCAGGTACATTGTTTTTGGGCTGGATTTGTGTGGATTGTAGTGGGGTGGATTGGTGTGAACTGTAGTGGGGTGGTTTGGGGTGGTGCAGATTGGAGTGGGGCAGATTGGAGCGGGGCAGATTGGAGTGGGGCAGATTGGAGTGTGGCAGATAAGAGTGGGGCAGATTGCAGTGGAACACATTAGAGTTGGGCAGACTGTTTTGGATTGGAGTGACATGGGTTGGAGTGGGGCAGACTGGAGTAGGTCCAACTGGTTTGGGCAGATTAGTTTTGAATGGAGTGAGGCAAATTGGACTGCAATGGGTGCAGCAGATTGTTTTGGATTAGAGTGTGACAGATTGTTTTGGATTTGAGTAGGGCAGATTGTTTTGGATTGGAGTGGGGAATATTGTTTTGGATTGGAGTGGGTAGATTGTTCTGGATTGGAATTGGGTGGATTGTGGTGAATTGGAGTTGGGTGGATTGGGTAGCAAGTGGGGTGGATTGGATTGGAATGAATTCAAGAGGATAGGAGTCAGGTACATTGTTTTTGGGCTGGATTTGTGTGGATTGTAGTGGGGTGGATTGGTGTGAACTGTAGTGGGGTGGTTTGGGGTGGTGCAGATTGGAGTGGGGCAGATTGGAGCGGGGCAGATTGGAGTGGGCAGATTGGAGCTGGCAGATTTGAACAGGGCAGTTTAGAGTGAAGCAGATTGAAATGGGGCGGATTGGAATAGGGCGTATTGGAGTTGGCCGATTGTTTTTTAATCGGAGTGGTTTAGATTGGAGCAGTGCAGATTTGAGTGGGGTGGATTGGAGTGGGCAGGTTATTTTGGAGTAGAGCGGGGCAGATTGGAGTGGGCAGATTGTTTTGGTTTGTAGTGGGGCATATTGTAGTGGGTGGATAAGAGTGGAGCAGATTGGAGTAGGTTAGAGTGGAGTGGGGCAGAATGTTTTGAATGAATGAATGAAGTAATTTATTGTGCACAACAATTGCCCAGAGGCAAATAAAAACAAGTTGTTTTAAATTGGAATGGGGCATATTGGAGGGGAGCAGATTGTTTTGGATTGAGTAGGGCTGATTGTTTTGGATTGGAGTGGGGCAGATTGTTTAGGATTGGAGTGCAGCAGATTGTTTTGGAATGGAGTGGGGCAGATGTTATTGGATTGGATGGGGCAAATTAGAGCGGGACAGACTTTTATATTGAAGTGGGCAGATTGGTTTAGATTGGAGTGGTGTGGATCAGAGTGGGGTAGATATTTGGGGATTAGAGTGGGGAAGATTGTTTTGGATTGGAGTGAGCAGATTGTTGTGGATTGGAATGGGGCAGATTGCTTTGGACTGGAGTTAAGCAGATTGGAGTGGGCAGATTGGTTTGGATTGGATTGGGGAAGATGTTTTTAGATTGGAATGTGGCAGATTGTTTTGGTTTGAGTGGATCTTATTGGATGGATGCAGATTGTTTTAGATTGAAGTGGGGCCGATGGATTTGGATTGGTGTGGAGCAAAGTAGAGTGGGGAAGACTATTTTGGATTAGCGTGGGGCAATTGGAGTGCAGAAGATTGTTTTGGATTGGAGTGGGGCAGAATAGATGGGGCATATAGTTTTCGTGTGGAGTGGGGCAGATTGATTTGGATTGGAGTGGGGCAGACTGTTTTGGATTGAAGTGGGGCAGACTTTTTAGGGGATTGGAGTGGGGCAGACTGGAGTGGAGCAGATTGTTTTGGATAGGGATGGGGCAGATTATTGTGGATTGGAGTGAAGCAGATTGGAGCGAGGCAGTTTGTTTTGGACTGGAGTGGGGCAGATGGTTTTGGAGTGGATAACATTGTTTTGGATTGGAGTGGGGCAGATTGGAGTATGGAAGATTGGAGTGTGGCAGATTGTTTTGGATTGGAGTGGGACAATTGATTGGATTGGGGTGTGTTGGAAGGAAAGGTGTGGTGGAGTGGATTTGATTTGGGATGAGAGGTTTGGATTGACATGGGGTGGATTTGATTTGTCTCAGTGGATTGGATTAGTGTGGGGTGAGGTTGGGTGGATTGGCGTGGATTGGATTAGTGCGAATTGGAGGTGGTGGATTAGGGTGTACTGTGCAATTGTGTTAAAGCTTCTTTTCAGAAATTTTACATAAGTAAGAAACAATGTCGCTTTGCAGTGAAAAGTGAGAAAAGAAGACTTGGCTAAATTAAAGAAAGTTAACTATGGAAAATACATCTTTGACGTTTAGTCAATTCTGCTGGGCACATTTTTACCAGCCATGCGCCTTCTGTTTGCAGGGCACTAAAAATCAAATAAACCAAATATTACCTCAGTCCCACCAGGAGCAGCGGACGAGCCCTGAATACGTTGAATCACTCAGTGCTTGGTCCCTGCTCCACCGAGAGGAAAAGAAATGATGCTACGCCTGTCTTGACAAATTACGAGACTGTAAAGCAGAGTGCCATGCAAGCCAACTCATGATAAGCAACAGGCGGGCTCCAAGACCTTTTCTGTATGCAAGAGTGTCTTGCTAGCGAGACGCATGTGTTTAGCGCATGCTCTCACAGGCTTGACCCTAAAAAGAATACATTTTAACAGAGCAATGAAGTATAGATTAAAAAAAAGCAAAACATAAAATTGAACATTTTAAAACACTCTGTAAATGTGTAGGCATTTGAAACTGGAGGCTGAAAATAAAGTTGGTATCCTTACTTTAATCATGGGATCAGAGCGATTGCTTCAGATATAATGTAGTATGGATGATTAGTAGTCTCAAATTAAGCACTAGGGGCAGAAACCGTAAGAAAGCATCAACTAACAGCAAACACAATTTTTTAACACATTGTTAAAAGCCTCAACCATCACATTAAAATTGAAAATGTTATTTTTTTATTTTTTATTTGTAAAATTAAATATAACAATTTGCGTGTCTGTTTGATGTAGATTTGTTTCTGTATTTTTGTATCTATGCTGGGGGTCCCCACAGTGCTTAATTTGGAAAAAAACATAAGTGCCAGTAGCCCTCATCAGGAGTCCACTGCAGCTTCCATTGCCCCGTCAGCACTGCCAATGACAGTGCCAAAAAACTACTAACCACCGCACTCATACAAGTGTGACAATTCAGACTATTCCAGGCGACCCAAAGCCATAACAATGGCTTGGGTGGCAGGTTTTATTCATTTAATTTTGGAAAAGGTGATGGACAGAGTTTCTGAATGATGCAGAATACTCCTACCCAGTCAAGAGATCAGGGCTTGATCCATCACAGTTTTTTAGCTCACTGCACCATCCCAGCTCAGAATCTGGCTATATGCAAATTAGTCTGTTCCTGTCCCAGTGCATGATGGGAACAGGTCAAACCAAACTACCAAGCCAATTCTTATACTGGGGAGGAGACAAGCTTCCGGGGACCGGTTTCTGGCATTTCAGCCGTCATCGGCCCGGCTTGCTTGAATCCTGATGGTGCAATGAGCTAGGGACTCACGTCTGAGTATACCCTCCCACACTTAGTGTGGATAAAATCAATTTTGGAAAAGGTGATGGACAGAGTTTCTGAATGATGCAGAATACTCCTACCCAGTCAAGAGAGGTTTTATTCATTTTACATGGATATAGAATTATTTTAAGAAAGTGTTTTTTGGCTCATCTTTAAATATGTATCAACAAGACGAGAGGTAGGGAGAAGGGAACACTGATCATCATTAACAACAACAGAAGTGTGTTTAGAGCTCATCAGAAAGGGACGGGTTTCAGAGCACAAAGAGAAGAAAGTGGAAACACCCTCTTGGTGTTTATAAAAAGCCCTCACTCACCGATCTGGTTGGTGACATGCTTCATCATCGGGCCCCACTGGGAGTGGCCGAGTGCCACCCCAGTGTGCTTCAACGCCAGATTTACTGCGGAGCGGGTAATGTGAAGTTGTGAGTGGCTAAGTGGTTGTGTAAATGACTGAAGAAAGTATTAGTGGTGAGATTAAAAATGCCTTAATTGTATCAAAAAATTCTTTATTGCCTGATCAATAAGACATATTAAAAGTATGTGTGGGAAAACTCAGCCAGATAAATTGCGTAGCATGTTTCCACTAGATTTAAGTGCTGGACCAGATGGACATGGCTATGGCCTTTGCTAGGACCAAACAAAAGTAAGGAAGTAAGGAAGGATTTACCCTTATCACCCATTTATTCAAAGGAAAGGAATACATACTCGCTCCTAAACTCAATTTGTATTTTTGAAGGTCCCTTTGGTTCGGGGCTTCGAGTATGGCTCCTTCATTTCCTCAATAATTACGAACAAAGATATAGGCCTGAGATCCCTGGACCTTTCATCACTGTTGGAACTATGCCATATAAACAGGGCCTGTAATTTAAAAGCCCCAGTGGGCCTGGAGCACTAATTGTGCCACCCACTTACGTATCTTGTTCAAACGTGTCCCAGGCCTGCCATTGCAGCCTGAATGAAATGTTAAACTGCCATGCCAACTTGACATTAAAACCCCCTTGCCAATTCTTAAACTCCCCTTTTATTACATATAAGTCAACCCTAAGATATGCTCTGGGTAGCCAATAGGGCGGGGGTATGAAATTAAATGGTTGTACATATCCTCGGAAGCTTGTTTACGGTCCAGGGAAAACATGGCTTGGCAGTTCAGGCTGGACTGTTCCCATGAGGCACGGGGTCAGACTGATTTGCATGTAGCCATGTCTGAACTGGGGTGGCAGAGTGGGATGTATGACGTTACAACGCATACTTTTACCATGCATACCATTACAACGCGGTATTTACAACGCATACCGTTACAACGCATAGCGCTTAGAGGTGCTGGATAGTGGTAAGTATAATTTTATATTCCAACTCCAGTCCCCGTGGACACTAGGGAAGGTGTTGGATATAAAATTATACTTATTCCCTATCCTAGAGCGCCCCCCAGCGCAATACGTTGCAATGGTATGCGTGGTAATGCCTGCGTTGTAATGGTAGTGCGTGGTAAAAACTTTGTTGTAACAGTTGTATACCGGCAGAGTGGGCTAAAGAACGGTGATGGATTAAACCCAGATCTTTTGACTGGGTGTGAGTGTTTGATTGATTCAGATGCTCCGTCCATCACCACCCCCTTTTGTACCTCTTTTGGCCGCCACAAGTGTGGCAGGGTATGCTCAGACGTGAGTCCCTTGCTCACTTTGCCACTGGATTCAAACAAGCCGGGCTGAAGACGGCTGGAATGCCAGAAACCGGTCCTCGGAAGCTTGTTTCCGGTCCAGGGAAGACATGGCTTGGCAGTTCGGGCTGGACTGTTCCCATGAGGCACGGGGTCAGACTGATTTACATATAGCCATGTCTGAACTGGGATGGCAGAGTGGGCTAAAGAACGGTGATGAATTAAACTCAGATCGTTTGACTGGGTGTGAGTGTTTGATTGATTCAGATACTCCGTCCATCACCACCCCCTTTTGTACCGCTTTTGGCCGCCACAAGTGTGGCAGCGTATGCTCAGACGTGAGTCCCTTGCTCACTTTGCCACTGGATTCAAGCAAGCCGGGCTGAAGACGGGTGGAATGCCAGAAACCGGTCCTCTGAAGCTTGTTTCCGGTCCAGGGAAGACATGGCTTGGCAGTTCGGGCTGGACTGTTCCCATGAGGCACGGGTCAGACTGATTTGCATATAGCCATGTCTGAACCGGGGTGGCAGATTGGGCTAAAGAACGGTAATGGATTAAACCCAGATCTTTTGACTGGGTGTGAGTGTTTGATTGATTCAGATGCTCCGTCCATCACCACGCCCTTTTTTACCGCTTTTGGCTGCCACAAGTGTGGTAGGGTATGCTCAGACGTGAGTCCCTTGCTTACTTTGCCACTGGATTCAAGCAAGCCAGGCTGAAGATGGCTGGAATACCAGAAACCAGTCCTTGGAAGCTTGTTTCCGGTCCAGGGAAGACATGGCTTTGCAGTTCGGGCTGGACTGTTCCCATGAGGCACGGGGTCAGACTGATTTGCATATAGCCATGTCTGAACTGGGGTGGCAGAGTGGGCTAAAGAACGGTGATGGATTAAACCCAGATCTTTTGACTGGGTGTGAGTGTTTGATTGATTCAGATGCTCCGTCCATCACCACCCCCTTTTGTACCTCTGTTGGCCGCCACAAGTGTGGCAGGGTATGCTCAGACGTGAGTCCCTTGCTCACTTTGCCACTGGATTCAAGCAAGCCGGGCTGAAGACGGCTGGAATGCCAGAAACCGGTCCTCGGAAGCTTGTTTCCGGTCCAGGGAAGACATGGCTTGGCAGTTCGGTCTGGACTGTTCCCATGAGGCACGGGATCAGACTGATTTGCATATAGCCATGTCTGAACTGGGATGGCAGAGTGGGCTAAAGAACGGTGATGGATTAAACTCAGATCTTTTGACTGGGTGTGAGTGTTTGATCGATTCAGATGCTCCGTCCATCACCACCCCCTTTTGTACCGCTTTTGTCCACCACAAGTGTGGCAGGGTATGATCAGACGTGAGTCCCTTGCTCACTTTGCCACTGGATTCAAGCAAGCCGGGCTGAAGACGGCTGGAATGCCAGAAACCGGTCCTCTGAAGCTTGGTTCCGGTCCAGGGAAGACATGGCTTTGCAGTTCGGGCTGGACTGTTCCCATGAGGCACGGGGTCAGACTGATTTGCATATAGCCATGTCTGAACCGGGGTGGCAGAGTGGGCTAAAGAACGGTAATGGATTAAACCCAGATATTTTGACTGGGTGTGAGTGTTTGATTGATTCAGATGCTCCGTCCATCACCACCCCCTTTTTTACCGCTTTTGGCCGCCACAAGTGTGGAAGGGTATGCTCAGACGTGAGTCCCTTGCTCACTTTGCCACTGGATTCAAGCAAGCCGGGCTGAAGATTGCTGGAATGCCAGAAACCGGTCCAGGGAAGCTTGTTTCTGGTCCAGGGAAGACATGCCTTGGCAGTTTGGGGTGGACTGTTCCCATGAGGCACGGGGTCAGACTGATTTGCATATAGCCATGTCTGAACTGGGGTGGCAGAGTGGGCTAAAGAACGGTGATGGATTAAACCCAGATCTTTTGACTGGGTGTGAGTGTTTGATTGATTCAGATGCTCCGTCCATCACCAACCCCTTTTGTACCGCTTACAGGGGTAATGCAACATGGGCCCTACGCGAAAGACCCACCACACAGGGGGCACAGAAGGGGGTCTGGACACATAAAAAGTCTACTCAAACATCAACATTTCTAAGTAATATCTATTGCCACAAAATATTCAAGTCTTTTTTTTCACCCTTTTAAGAACCCATGCCTGGAGTTACTACTATTATGTTGTACATTATCTTTTTATTTTTCACGAAAGTGCCTAACTTTTATACAATATTAAGTGAAGGGGGTTAGGTTGGCCCACACTCTGTTTAAGTATTTTAGTTCAGTGGTTGGTACTAGAGCAAAAAACAAACTGACAATGCAGTAAGCAGTAAAAAAAAAAAAAAAATCTTTAATAAAATATGGTCATCAATTGAATAATAGTTTGAGGGGCATGGCAAACATAGACCACATGCACACCCCACAGTGATTACAATATACACATTTTCTCACAAGTAATACGTTCACAAAACCACAAGTTGATATATATATAAACATTACTGGTTGCGTATTTTTGTCATATATATTTTTTGAATTTTTATGTTGGGGACATCAACCTAGGTAGTAGAAGGTAGGAGAACATATAAGCATAGATATTGTATGGTATTCCCTCACAATATATTTGAAGATGTAGAGAAGCCTATTTTACAGTCTAGGATCAGTTGTGTCACAGTTATACATCAATTTTCAGATGCATTTTGGTATGGGGACCTTGTCATCTGGAACATGCATGTTCTGTGAGAGAAAAAGTTATGTTATTAAATAACTATTGCAAACCGAAAAAGTGACTTAGGAAACACTTGCCAGAGTCAGATGAAAGAGAGTAGCAAGGTATGGGTCAGTGTAAGGGTCAGTGTTTAATCACAGACCTAGGGGTAAAGTACTGTCTCTAGTGTTCTCAGACAATGCTGCCCAAAGCTCATACCAATCCTCCGCTATAGGATGTTTTCACTAACCCCTGCCATCTTCCATATGCATGGCCCTGCCATCCTCCAAATTCAGGGCCCTGCAACCATCTCAGTGATGTTGTTTTCCAGTATGGAACAGAGCGGGATGTCATGGACTTTAATTTCTCTTTGTGCTAGGGGAAGGGCTAACTCGATGAACCCTGAAAGTGATCAGCGTTTACAGTGTTGATAAAAGATTTCTAGTGCACAGTACTCCAACATGGGCATGAAGGTTGCACCCAGAATGCCAACAAGGAAGGGCAATTTCAGAGCATGTGGTAGAATCCCAGGGTATGATGGCATCAGGGGCAGGATGCGGATGATCTAGGGAAGATTCTGTTGATTTGGGCAGGGGAGAGCTAGGCGTGGTGGAGCATGTAAAATTGGAAATGGGAACTCTATAGTGGTATGCCCAAGTATTAGGTGTGGTTCAGTTGATGAACAGGTGGGTCCTTGTCCACCACTGCCCATTTGATTTGCAGTATGTGTTGGAGTAGGCCATGAGTTAAGAATTGGAGTTGGTGAAGTTAGTGCTCTTGGGTGAGATCTTGGAGCAACTGTAAATGGTTGCTATAGAATAAATCTCCAATGGGGTCTCATCCTGGTGTCGTCCAAAGTGTCAAGCGTCGGGAGTCCAGGTAGGTATGAATGCTGTTCAAGTTGGACCAGAAATGGGATATTGGGGACATAGAGTTTTACAGCCTGTAAGAGAACAGAATCGGGCGAGAGAGTTAGGAGCCACCTTGACTAGTCGGGGAAGGCTACTAGGAACATGAGTCCCATGGAATACCAAGTTATTTATCATAGCTTGAGTTAGAGGTGGGAGAATTGCCTCGGTCTCTTCCAATGTATTGCCTGTGAGCCACCTCAAGAGTCACTGCAGCTGGGCTGCCAAGTAGTAGGCCTCCAGATGCGGTGCCCCCAGGCCTCCCTCGGTGGGTGGAAAGTGCAAAAGTGGTAATACCAGCATTCAACCATATGAGTTCCACTAACAATGAGCCCAGTTCTCAGAAAAAGCTGTGCAGAGGAAGTAGAGGGATTGACAAATTAATATAGGAGTCTCCGCAACACCATTATTTTAGAGATTACGATATGGCCCCTGACCAAAAGGGGAAGTATTTTCCAAAAAGTCACCAGTGCCCTAAAGGAGATCAGAGTCCTTGGAAATTACAGTTGGCTTCATAGTTGTTGTTAGAAATGGGGGTCTCTAGTTGGCAATGGCTTGCACCTTTGTCTAAATAGGGGCCCTTGCTTCATCAGGGAAAGGGGGATGCACTCGTAAAATAACTCCTACTCCACCCTCTTGGTAGCTTGGCACGAGCAGACTGGCTTATCCAGAGACAGTGTGTAAAGCACTTGTGAACACATACAGTAATACAGTGAAAACACTACAAATGGACACCACATCAGTTTAGAAAAATAGGTCATCTTTACTAGACTTAACATAAGACCAAACAACAAAAATCCACATTACACTATCAAGAATATGACTTTAAAATGGTAGACATAGCTTAGTTCAATGTAGGTGGTAAATGCGACACTTTACTCTCAAAGCACCTTGGATGTGTCACTCAAAACAAACAAAAGGGTCGCATGGAAGGCAATGCGTCAGTTCGTTGCTTCGGGGGAGGCAGCGCACCTGTTCCTTACTGTGAACCAGGGGAGGAAATTGGCTGTGATTCACTATCAGGAAATGCCACACACACCAGGGTATGTCTTACCTTTCACATACAATGCACCCTGCTCATAGGGGTGACTAACGTAGAACAAGCACCAAACTGTGTGACACAGCAGGCAGGTATGGAAACACATGGAGACAAATATTGCCTTTCAGCGGCAAATGGTATAGAGCAAAGCTCGGTTTTTAATATATATTCAGGGTCTTCAGGGGTCATATCACTGAAAATACAAGATTTGAAAAAAATATTATTGTCTACGGATGCTCGTGGAAGACAATTTCTATGGACTGGAATCTAGAGAATGATAAAGTGATTCTGGTATTTTACTGACCTCTGCTGGTCGTTTTCTATCAAGAAAGTTAAATAGAGACAGTTGCCAGAAATATTAAAAAAAGAAAGTCCCTCAGCAGAATGCAATTCTGGTATTTTACTGACCTCTACTGGTCGTTTTCTTCATTGAAAATACAAGATTTGAAAAAAATATCATTGTCTACGGGTGCTCGTAGAAGACAATTTCTATGGACTGAAATCTAGAGAATGATAAAGTGATTCTGGTATTTTACTGACCTCTGCTGGTCGTTTTTATCAAGAAAGTTAAATAGAGGCAGTTGCCAAAAATATTTAAAAAAAGAAAGTCCCTCCGCAGAAAGCAATTCTGATATTTTACTGACCTCTACTGGTCGTTTTCTTCACTGAAAATACAAAGCTCGGTTTTTAATATATAATCAGGGTCTTCAGGGGTCATATCACTGAAAATACAAGATTTGAAAAAAATATAATTGTCTACGGGTGCTCGTGGAAGACAATTTCTATGGACTGGAATCTAGAGAATGATAAAGTGATTCTGGTATTTTACTAACCTCTGCTGGTCGTTTTCTATCAAGAAAGTTAAATAGATGCAGTTGCCAGAAATATAAAAAAATCCAATTTCAGTATTTGGTAGCTTGGTGCAGGGCCACTGGGTGTCTGCCAGGATTACCTTTCTTGAAAGTCCAATTAAAAGTATTAGGATCTGCCTTAATCCCATGGTATAGCGTCAAGAGGAGGTGGGACATTGTTTATTATTCAGACTTAGCTCCAGTTTGGGACTCCCCCAGAACCCCGGAATACCTGAATGATGCCTTAAGTCTTCCACTTAGGAAGGCGGGGTTATATCATGGTCAGATCTGTTGTCACCGGAGGGAAATTATCCTTGGGAAGTATTAAAATCTAAAACTGGTAATGAGCTGTCCAGATTTAAGTTTATTCAACTATCCTCTTGGATTGTGGCATCCAAAATGTAGATCAGGCGATGTGAGTTGGAGTCTTCTCTCGAGGACATTAGATCTAAGAGTAAGGAGGTCGCAAGGTGATATGAGAGACTCTTGGTAGCAGAGGGAAAGATGCTACCATCCCCTTATTCAGTGTGTAGTGGAACACCTCCCGCGGGAGATATCAAGACCGTATTTTCTTGAAGACTCTGTATTCTACAGTCAAACCTGCTAACCTTCACCATTAACCCTCTTTATTAGACTCCATATAATATATCCACCGATCCCCCTCAACCTCCCCCTAAGTGTGTAAGGTGTGGCTTTTTAGGAGCTAATGATGTCCATATTTTTGTCAAATGCTTGTGCCTGAATGAATTTTGGAGAGGAATAGAATTTGCACTAAAAGGTATCTTTGGTCGGGAGGTCAAATTGAATGCAATGCTTGTCCTCCTAGGAGATGCTGAAATAGTAAGCACATTGTTGAGTTTCATAGAAGTTTATTCTTCTACTTGATCCTTATTGCCAGAAGAGAAATCTGTTTAAAATGGAGGGAACCTTTTCCCCTGAGGGAGGAAGATTGGGTTAGGACGGCTATCATGGTCTGCCGGTTGGATCAGGGTACGGCAAACAGCCCTACTCTGACTATATGGACTGACTTCCTAATTTAGTGCAGATCCCTGGTTGTTGGTTATCCGTTTCAATGATTACACCGAGTCACTAGCAAAGGTGATGGTCCAGTATGGAAAAAGGGCCAGGGCGAATGCAGTGACCGCTGGGCGGATAGTTTGACTGTGTCGTTTATTGATTATTGCAGACGCTCTTTGGTGATATGGAGGGGGAAGAGGATGTTGCCTAAGGGCTAGAGCTGTCAACCTCGAAGCTGTTGAACTGGGTTTGAGTCTTTGGTAGCAACGCTCAACATCCTGTGACTCTGGGCTAATCACTTAATCTCTGTGTGCCTAACATAATGATAGTGTCCATATGTAACTCAACTTGTGCTCATGTAAAGTGCTCTGATACCTTTGGGTCGAGTTTGTACTATATAAAACTCACAGGAAAAATCATATGGACCCCCTGTCCCAAGATTACACCTTTTTCTCCCATGTCCACCACTCCTTCTCTCGTCTGGATCACATTTTTCCAAGTCAGGCCCTCAGGGGAGATGTCCGCGACTCTAGTATATTCCCGCTATCTGTTTCTGACCATAGTCTACTCGTGCTCAGACTTCACTGGTCACCGGTAGGTGACGGACTCCGAAAGTGGTACTTCTCGGCTGCAGTAGTCAGGGACGACATATCAAGCAAGGAATTACAGAAGGCTATTAGGGAGTTTTTTTCTCTCAACCCAGTGTCCGATACGTCAATATCCACCACCTGGGACGCCTTTAAGGCGTCAATCAGGGGCACTTGCTTGGCTCTCAATGTTAACCTTGATAAGATGCGACGAAGGGAACAAGAGGACTTGGAGAAGGAACTTGCAACCCTTGAACAAGCACACAAACTAAATCCATCTAGAGTGACCCTCCGCCCCTTGACGGCAGTTAGGGGGAAACTGAGAGCTCACTACAATAATAGAGCGGAGTTCACCTTGCTGAGACTACGGCACCTTTCGTACTCCCAAGGGAATAAGGTGGGGAGACACCTGGCTCGTCAACTTAGAGACAAAAGAGATCGGGATTACATAGGAGGGATTCAAGATTCGTTGGGAGAGCTGCAGCACCGTGATGAGATTAAGGCTGACCTCTTTGGTCGCTTCTACTCGGAAATCTATGCAGGGGACACGCTCGATTCCGATGACCAGCGGGAATATTTACGAGGTCTGCCCATACCACAGGTTTCTAAGGAATGGAACGATCTGTTAGCTGACCCATTCACTAGCGAAGAAGTGCTTGATGCCATTAAAAAACTGAAACTCCAAAAAGCTCCTGGACCAGATGGCTATACTGCCCTCTTTTACAAGACGTATGCCACCGAGGTGTGCGACTTTCTGGACTCCCTTTTTAATGACATGGCTGAATCTGGCACCACATCTGGCTCGTTAGCTGAGGCCGTGATTTCAATTATACCTAAACCTGGGAAAGACCCCACTCAGTGCTCTTTGTATCGCCCGATAGCCCTCCTCAATATCGACGCCAAGCTGTATTCCTCGATCATTGCAAGTAGGCTCCAAGATCTGATGCCGGCACTCATACATCCGGACCAATCTGGATTTATTAAGGGCCGTCAGACCCATGATAATACGAGGCGGGTTATCCACTTAATAGAGAAAGCTAATAGGTTCCGGATCCCAGCGGTGCTAGTAGGCCTCGATGCTGAAAAAGCTTTCGACCGAATGAATTGGGGCTTCCTGTTCCACACTTTAGCTGCCTTTGGTTTCTCGGATAAGTTCCTCTCAATGGTGAAAGCGAACTACAGCAACCCCCGCTCTAGAGTGGCGGTGAACGGCCATCTGTCTCCCTTTTTCTTGCACTCCCGACCTCTTTCCCCCTGCTCTTTGCCCTAAGCATTGAACCATTGGCGTTAGCAGTGCGGGAGCACGAGGAAATACGGGGCCTTCGCTTCACCGGAGAACAGCACAAAATTTCCCTATTTGCGGATGATGTGCTGCTCTCTATTATGGACCCAGCACACTCTTTGCCACATGTCCGGGGGGTGTTATTGCGCTTTGAGGAGGTGGCTGGCTTCAAGGTCAATTATAACAAATCTTATGTTCTAAATCTCACGCTTTCACCTGCGGAGATGGAACAAGTGTGGCTTCTCACCCCATTAGCCTGGGCCTCTAGCTCCATCGTGTTTCTGGGAGCCCATTTAACGTCCACGATTGGGAAGTTATATTCCGCGAACTTTCCGCCGCTGCTGGCAAAAACCTGGGCGGACTTGGATCGGTGGAAGCCCAAATACATATCGTGGCTGGGCAGAATTCACGCCATCAAGATGGTCCTCCTTCCCAAGTACCTGTACCTCTTCCAGGCGCTTCCCATTCCTCTGGATGTAGACTTCTTTCGACGCCTTAAAACCCAGATGCTCCGGTTTATCTGGCAGGGGGGACGAGCGCGGTTCTCTTTCGCAACTCTGCGACGGCCACGGGGGTGGGCGGTGTGGGTCTCCCCGATATGCATTTGTATTACAAAGCAGCACAATTACGAGTAATAGTGGAATGGTCCCAACAAACCTCGGAGAAACACTGGCTACACATGGACAGGAGTGTTGCGGGTAGATCAATCTGGGACCTGGCTTGGAAACCCAAGAGTAGATTGTAGTCCTCAGGGGGGAGGGCGTGTGGGCTGATGAAGTCAGTGATGTCTTCACTGAATTGTGTGCGGGGTCCTGGTGGCCTGTAGATGAGGGTGCCTCTGAGTGTGGTCTTGGGGTCGGTGTGGATTTGGAAGTGAAGGTGTGCGGCGGCTGCGAGGTAATCGTCGGAACTAGTCGTGATGCGGATGGTGTTCTTATGGACGATGGTGATGCCTCCTCCAGTTTGGTTGATGCGGTCCTTTCGGATGATCTTGTAGCCGTCCGGGATGGCTATGGCGATGTCGCTGACATACACATCCAGTCCGGAGTCTATTCCACCCCACCCACCTCCGAACTAAAACCCCCCTCCAACAACATTTGTGCCTGGAACCCAATCACCACTGAAGACACCATCCGCTTGATGAACTCCATCCACTCAGGATCGCCAACCGACCCATGTCCCCACCACATCTTCAACAAAGCTGACTCTATTATCGCACCCGATCTCCGAGACGTCATCAACTGCTCCCTCAACTCCGCTACCTTCCCGGAAAGCTGGAAACATGCCGAACTCAGCGCCCTTCTGAAGAAACCCACAGCAGATCCCACTGAACTTAAAAACTACCGCCCCATCTCGCTCCTTCCATTCCCTGCCAAAGTCATTGAGAAAACCGTCAACAACCAGCCTTCCTCGAACCCAACAAATCCCTCAACCCTTCACAGTCCGGCTTCCGAGCCAAACACAGCACCGAGACCGCCCTCATCGCAGCAACAAACGACATTCGAACACTACTGGACAACGGAGAGACAGCTGCCCTCATCCTACTTGACCTCTCCGCAGCCTTCGCCACAGTCTGTCATAGCACCCTTATACAACGCCTCAGCAACGTCGGAATTCAAGGAAAAGCACTGGACTGGATCATTTTGTTTCTCGCCGGAAGAACCCAGAGAGTCCGCCTCCCCCCTTTTAGATCAGGGGCCACCGAAGTCATCTGCGGTGTACCACAAGGATCATCACTCAGTCCCACCCTCTTCAACCTAAACATGAGTCCCCTCGCATCCATCGCGCGCCAACACAACCTCAACATCATCTCCTACGCAGACGACACCCAGCTGATCCTCTCCCTCACTGAAGACCCAAACACCGCCAAAACCAACCTACACGAAGGGATGAAAGAAGTAGCCGAGTGGATGAGGAACAGCCGATTAAAACTGAACTCGGACAAAACGGAAGTCCTCATCTTAGGTTCATCCCCCTCCACCTGGGACGACTCATGGTGGCCACCGGCCCTGGGAAACGCACCCATACCCATGGACCACGCACGTCACCTGGGCTTCATCCTGGACTCCTCCCTCTCGATGACCAGACAAGTCAACGCCGTCTCATCATCATGCTTCAACACCCTACGTATGCTCAAAAAAATCTTCCGTTGGATCCCCACCGAAACAAGAAAGACGGTCACCCACGCACTGGTCACAAGTCAACTGGACTACGGAAACACCCTTTATGCCGGAACCACAGCCAAACTCCAGAAAAAACTCCAATGCATCCAAAACGCCTCAGCCAGACTCATACTAGACATCCCCCGCCAAGCTCACATTTCCGGTCACCTGAAAGACCTCCATTAGCTCCCCGTCAACAAGAGAATAACGTTCCGTCTCCTCACCCACGCACACAAAGCCCTCTACGACCTAGGACCCGAATGCCTCAACTCGCATCTGTCCTTTTACACCCCCACCTGCCAACTACGATCGTCCAATCAAGCCCTCGCCGCAATTCCACGCATCCATAGATCTACCATGGGGGGAAGATCCTTCTCCTACTTAGCGGCCAAAACCTGGAATTCTCTCCCCACCCACCTCCGCCTCACACAGAACCACCTCTCCTTCAGAAAACAACTAAAAACTTGGATATTCGATAAAGCACCTCCCTCAAGCGCCTTGAGGCCCTCAGGGTGAGTAGTGCGCTATACAAATGTTAAACTTGAACTTGAACTTTATGATCGTTGGACTACCTTTCCATCTCCGTTCACACCAATACACTTTAATCCAGATTTTCCGCCGGCGCTATAGGAGGGCCCTTTCAGGGTATGGGGGGAGGGGGGATGTAGGGCTTTAACCCACTTATTTCACGGCTATGCTCCGCTCTCCTTTGATAATTGTATGAGGGATTATGAAGTCCCACCGTCAGAGAGATTCCACCATATTCAGCTGCTTCACTGGGCCATGTCACCTAGGGTCCTCGATGCAGCTACGAGACCTCCCTCGCCCTTTGAGGCTTTCATCCTCCGGACTTCTGCCATGAAAGGTGTTGTTTCTTTTCTTTACCAGCTACTACTTACATCGGCAGTATCGCCTCATCCCCGTTATATGGGGCAATGGGAGGAGCTCCTGGGGCGGGACATTTCAGACAAGGAATGGTCGGCACTGTGGCGCAATATTGCTGCGAACAACCATTTGTTGGATCTGAGGGAGGCCCACCTTAAGACACTCATGGACTGGTACTTGTACCTGGCCAAGCTCCATCGTATATTCCAGACTACCTCTGATAGATGCTGGAGGGGCTGTGGAATGCTTGGGGATTTCCGCCATATTTGGTGGGATTGCCTGATTATTCGCCCGTACTGGGAAGAGATCCTTTCCCATATTAAAGAGATCCTCGGCTACCCGGTGGAGGACTCTATGGCCTATGTGCTGTTGGGCCTCTGGGACCCTATTCTTGAGCATCAGACACGTGCAGATAAACAAATCTTGTGGCTCTGTCTTGGAGCTGCCAAACTTACTCTAGTGGCAGCCTGGAAAAAGCCGGAGGCTCCGGCGATCTCCCTATGGCACGCAAAACTGTGGAAACTGCTTAGCATAGAACGAGTGGCGGACATCTTCCTGGGTAACTTCAAAAACTTCCAGTACCGCTGGGGCCCCTTGGTCCGCTTTCTTTCAAAAGGATTACCATCTGCAGTTTGCCCTTCTTCCATACGAGCGCTCCACCTATTTCAGGTCTAATAGATGAGTCACATTGAATGATTGATGAATGTTGTTGTCACCACCACTACGGGGGTGGGTGGGGTGGGGGGTGATTACTCTCTTTTGTTAATTACTTGTTTGAGGCACCCACATAGATGAACGAGCCCTTCAGATCCGGACACGATAAATATATGTGCTTGTGCAGCTACTCCACCTGCGGCTGCATTTCCAATTGGATGGAGTTTGGTATTGTGCTCACGCCCAGACTTCGACTTTGCCAAATGGCATGGCCCTTCTGTTCTGTCCAGTAGCAGCCTGCTGTTGCTTGACATCATTGCTAATTGCCTATACTTATGCCCCCTGCGTGGGACGATTTGCGGGATTGTCGCTATTTTCTCTCTCTGTTCTTTCTAATAAACTAAAAAAATGAATAAAAAAAATTACAATCATATGGAGTAATTGGTGTTGCAAATGCTACGGATTGTGGGCCTCATTTATGAAAAGTGACGCATCGCTGCGTGAAAACAGCGATGCGTCACTTTTCACTGCGCTCTCCCTGCGACACTAACAATGCGTCATATTTACAGTATGACGCATCATGTCGCAAGAAGTTACAGATACGTCAGTATTTCTGACGTATCTGTAGGTGCAAAAGTGACGCTTGCTGGAGTGTGTCACAAAAGTGACGCAACTCTAGCAATGTTTACTTTCACATGGGCAAGTCCCATGTTGTTAGTGCCTGCATCAGTCTTAATCCTGCCATGAGGCAGGCGTAAGATATTGACGCATTAACGTCCAAGAAATGGCGCAATTAAATCTTATAGATTTCATTGCATCACTTCTATTACTCTTTCTTGCGTCAAAACGCTCCCCTTGCATACATTATACCTGGGGCAGGTATAATTGGGCGCAGGAGTTTACAAAGTGACGCATCTACCTATATGCGTCACTTTGTAAATATGGAGCAACAAGGCACATTTTTTACTCTGCTGGTGCGTCCCAAAAAGTGACGCACCAACGGCGTAAAAGTGACGCAAGGGCTCATAAATGAGCCCCTGTATGTTTAGTATTGCACACATCTCAGTGTATTTTTTTTTTAGTCAAGATTTCTGAGCAGCAGTTTTGAGATTACTTTGGCTTCAGTGAGTGGCATTTTGAACCAGTGACTCTCGTGTCAATATCCTTCCCCCATTATTTGATGGATCCATCACATACACATTATTGCATACCTGGGTTGGAACAGACAGAGGATTAAGATTGTTGGCTATGCCCCCCCTAGCGATTACATCTCAACCATACATCTTGGCAATTATAGATAACATAATTTAGTGCACTTTGAATTTAATTCTGACCACGACTCGTAGCTGATAGAAACATCTAAATGTATGTACACTATTATCCTCAAGACTGTCTAGATGGTACTATTTTTCCGTCACATCAAGTAATGAAAGTAGAAAACGTCCATCTGACTGGTTTCTGGATAGAGATACCACAAACTTGAAAAGGGCTGTGACTGAGTCCTGCTTGACTGTTTACAAGAACCCCACAGTGGAAACCAAGTTTTCCTCTTAGGGTACCATTTTGCCTACTATTTTGTAACCTGGGTTGTGAGGTAAGATTAGTATCAACAACAACACAATTCAGAGGGTAGGAATTCATTTTGCCATTGTAACTTTCTTCTCGGTCACAGGGAAAGTTCGTTATAATTCAGGCAGAGAGAATAATCATGGGTAAGCATTTCTGTCCAGCGTTGTTTCATTCACTCAGACGTCTGCTAGCAATCCATTAACCTGGTATTCCAATTACAAAGCCCTTTAATTGACCAGTTCCATTGACTGAAGTCTTTGAAAACTGCTTCTGCTTCTGTTAACTGGCTATAATTATTGGAGGCCGAGCAAAGCTATGGATGTCTGTAATATAATGATTGTCAGCGGTAATCTATTTTACGTGTCTGTCACTTATCATTTTCAGCGATTGGAACTATGAAAAGGACAGGGGGCCTTGACTCACAGCCCGACATGTGCATGCAAATGTAACTTACATTCACAAAAGGCTTATTTTATGAGTTCAAAGCGACTTTTGAAATCCCTTTACTCGCCAAAGGTGATAGTCACGCTGAGGGTTATGTGCGAGTGACTCCTCTGCTATTAGCGTGGAGGTCGGGATAGTCATTCCAGGAGAAGAATTAATTAGAAGTTCGTGAACACCATCAAACTTACACCTTCCTGGGTGTCACAAACTCCTCTCTTTGCCCTTCACTCTCTAGAAACGTTTGAAGATTTAACGGTCATTAAGCCATTGCCTTTAAGTTTATCAGTAAACAAGGACGTAGCAGCGAAAGGTAAAAGCTGTTATTCACGCCTGCGATGCCACACCAGTGCGCAAAGACCGTCCTAGTTCATCCGGTGTTTACAAAGTAGCAGTGACGTAGGAAGAGTGCTATGAGCCTGTTGCTAGCAGTGAAATTGTTTGAGCTTCCCTCTGGAAAGGACCTATGAGAGCTTTAAAGATGAACACCAAAAACCTGCAATAACTTAATAAAGACCCAATCGAAAGATGCATGTTTTCCTTTAAAAGTTACATTTTTGTTGTGGATAGTATAGTATTCATCTTACATTTAAACTATGAGAGAATCGAGAATACCTTTAAGAGTCCTTCCTCCAGACCATGTTCAGTATACGTCCCAGGTGAACCCCATGACGTAGGAAACGCAGTCCGTTTGCAGCGACAGCGGGTAGTTTCTAAATGTTGCTGTCCCTTTGCAATAATGTACGTCATTTCTCATAGCTCTAAAATGGAGAAAAGGCGACTTACTTGCTTTCAGCCGCGGCTGGTGACATTTGAAATAGGCGGGGCGTAAAATCGGACTGACTGCCTCATAATAATAAAAATAAAAATAAATGTAAAAAAACTTACCTTGGCTTGGCTTCCCGCTCTGGCTCTCGACTCGAGTCCTGTTCCGAGGGCCGATACTGCAGACTCCCGCGCGCCATCCTGGATTTTTTTGAATGCCTCCCTCGTCACCAAAGGCTGCAGGCAGCCTCCCTCCCCTCCATGGCAGCCGGCGCTGATTGGTTCGGCCGGCTGCCCTAAATACGTCATGTCTCCTACTCTGCATGCTGCAGAACGGAGAGTGGGAGGAGGCTTGGGGGAGCGGCTTGCCCACTGTTGCTAATACTGTCTGTTTGGACAGCCTCTCAGGCTGTCCAAACAGTCCGTATTCACAACAGTGGGCAAGCCACTCCCCCAAGCCTCCTCCCACTCTCCGTTCTGCAGCATGCAGAGTAGGAGACTGAGGCTCGAGGAAGTTTGCTGACTGATTTCTCGCCGTGCGAGAAGCGCAGGCAGAAACAAATGGTAGTTATAAATAAATAACTACCATTTGTTTCTGCCTTCTTCTCGCACGGCGAAAAAACAGGGGGGGCGGCGCCCAAACGCACCCATGGTGAAACCGCCACTGCTTGCTTTATGTAAACAGCCACAAATAAATGAATAGCTAAACACACACGCGCATCGAACGGATAACATTGTAGCCTGAGTCGGCCATATTGAACTCACAGCCAGCTTTCCGTGGCTTTCATTTTCCCGTTATTTTAATGGATGACTCCATTCTGGGACAGAAATTCCCAGTCACAGATCTGGGTATAATCCATCGTTATTTTGCTCACCAAGCCACCCCAGTTCAGACATGGCCTTATGCAAATCAATCTTGGCCCTGTGCCTCATGGGAACAGTCCAGCCCGAACTGCCAAGCCATGTCTTCCCTGGACCGAAATCAAGCATCCTAGGACCGGTTTCTGGCTATCAGCCTTCTTCAGCCAGGATAGCTTGACTCCAGTGGCTTAGTGAGCACGGGACCCACGTCTGGGCATACCCTTCCCAGATGGGGTGAACAGCAAAACACACAAGATGATGGACGGAATGTTGCAGATTGGCAAAACATTCACCCCCATTCACAGATCTGGGTTTAATCCATCGTTATTTTGCTCACCAAGCCACCCCAGTTCAGACATGGCCATATGCAAATCAGTCTTGACCCTGTGCCTCATGGGAACAGTCCAGCCTGAACTGCCAAGCCATGTCTTCCCTAGAACAGAATCAAGCATCCTAGGACCGGTTTCTGGCTATCAGCCTTCTTAAGCCAGGATAGCTTGACTCCAGTGGCTTAGTGAGCACGGGATTGGGGGTGAATGTTCTGCCATTGTGCAACATTTCGTCCATCATCTTGTTTGTTTTGCTATTCACCCTATGTGGGAAAGGTATGCCCAGACGTTGGTCCCGTACTCACTGTGCCACTGGAGTCAAGCTATCCTGGCTGAAGACGGCTGATAGCCAGAAACCGGTCCTCGGATGCTTGATTCCGGTCCGGGGAAGACATGGCTTGGCAGTTTGGGCAGGACTGTTCCCATGAGGCACAGGGTCAAGACTGATTTGCATATGGCCATGTCTGAACTGGGGTGGCTTGGTGAGCAAAATAACGATGGATTAAACCCACATCTGTGACTGGGGGTGAATGTTTTGCCATTGTGCAACATTCCGTCCATCATCTTGTTTGTTTTTCTCTTCCATCAGAGGCACGCTTCAATGCGAGGCACACGGAGGAGCTTTTATCGATGTTTACCCCTCGTGAAACATTCGACATTGACGGAAATCTGGAATGCCTGCCTGCACGAGCGGGAGTAAAAAGGTGAACGTGAACTGTGTTTATTCCCTGCAGCATCCTCCTCTTCTCTATAATCGGGCTGCAGGGCGCGCGGCCACCTGCGGGAGGAAGGAGGAAGCAGCGCCCGCGTCTCTGGATCTGGATGCTGTAAAAATGCTGTATTGCATTGTAAATGGCAATGCGTGCGGGCAAAGAGGCACGAGGGGGAGGGCGGGGCGGCAGAAGGCATCGGACTAAGGGATGGGGCCACGGGAAGAAAGTAGTCTGTGCTGTGAAGGGGGCAGTTGTAGTGGAAGGATACAAATGACTGACATGGCTGTCCTGGGGCGGGACTAACAAGCCCAAAAGCAATTGGAAGGCAGCATTTATAATCTAAGCCAATGAAGAAGATGGGCCGGAGATTGGGCGGAGCTTCCACGAAGCTTCCCCACTATAGTGTTTATCGCAAAGCGATGGTAGCACTTTCGCTCTGTATGCTAAGTGAG
The DNA here is from genome assembly GCF_964263255.1 of Lissotriton vulgaris. Classification (NCBI taxonomy): domain Eukaryota; kingdom Metazoa; phylum Chordata; class Amphibia; order Caudata; family Salamandridae; genus Lissotriton; species Lissotriton vulgaris. The sequence goes on along the minus strand of NC_141693.1, from coordinate 1,633,817,558 downwards.
ACCTAAAAAGGAAGGTTTAGAGACTGGAAAGGGGGTGCACTTGGTAATTTCAATTGCTATACGAAGATTGCACCGCTGCTTTAGGGAATTAATTGTATAATGCTTAGGATAGGTGTGACATGCCTCATAGATTCATCTGGTTATTGTGTATTTATTGGACACCATTATATACTGAACTTCATGCAGATCACCCGTCCCCATGCCAAACCACACCCGTAAGCACTCCTCCACAGCCCTTCCCCCCATGAACAGGAGGAACGGCAAAAAAATGCAAACTAGTAACAGCAACAAAAACATGGAATCCTAAAAGAGCAGACCGCAACCTACGGACCGCTCAGAGGAAACTTGTGTCAACTCAGACGATCCATGGAGGGGAATGTCAGTTTAGCATCGTGAAGGGCCAATGCCTGTGGCAATGAAAGGATGAATTTGTCAGGGTGAGAGTAGAGGTCTGGGTTATCCCCCTCAACACCACTGATGTTGAGGGCACTTGATACACTAATAACCATTTCCACTCCATGTCCCAACAATCATTGCCACGCCTCAAATTGCTAACTTTAATATTTAGGCCCCTCGCCATGTTCCTGGAACCATGGAGTTCTTCCTTTGATCAAAGGGCAGATACAATAAGAGCAAATGCTTCGGTAAGTCGGATCTGTCAAGGTAAACTTCCAGCAGTTGACTCCTGCCACCACTCTTAAGCGTGTTGCTCTCTTTGCTGTTACATTGCCTGCTTTTGACAGTATCTGCCATCATGGCACCACTGCTGTTTATGCTTTTACAGTTTGCTGTCTTTCATCCTCACAGTCTGAATGTAGAAAGTTGACAAGGAAGCAGCTGTGGCCCTTCCATACCTACAACTGAAAGGTAGATCTCCAACAACCTGCATCAAAGAAACAGCGGCAGCACTTTCTAGCTCTCTGTCTGTCAAGATGGACTTAATTTAAAGTGCCTAAACTCACATGTCTAAGGAACTCATTTTGATTTCTGAGCCCTGCCCAAACGCCTGTTAGTGCTGGGGTAATAACTAGTTGTGATAATGTCCGCCCATTCGTTAAATGTTGGCAAGTTTAATTCACCTGAATTTAAGAGGAGAAAATAGTATGGTGTTTACTGTGACATTCAGAGTTGGGTGCTGTAAGCCCTGGGAGTCTGACTTTATTAGATACAATAAATACCACCTACCTTCTGGAATACATGTAATGACGACCTCGGTAGTAGAATCCTGTTAGACATGCTTGCCTTGACCTGATGGGAGTCTGGAATCTAGTGTCTGTTTGTGAGATCTTCTTGATCCTTTTTAGGTGGAAGGGGGAGAACGTGGCAACAAGAGAGGTGGAAGCTGTTATTGGAGGACATGACTCCGTGGAAGAAGCAAACGTGTATGGAGTTTCCGTGGCAGGTATGAGGTACCATTATGGGGCATGTTAAAACATTGTGTGCAGCTTCCAGATCTGCATAAAGTGCCATCAATTTCATTCAGGTAATGCAGTTTTAGTGATAAGGAAAGCGTAAACACATATTGCCCTAAGGTTAGTGCCACCCCGATGCCCGCCAAGCGCATAGTGTGATTTTATATTAATGCTACTTCTAGAAGTTTGTAAAAAATAAATGACATTTTTAAACAGCCTATTTTAACTTCAATTAACTCTGTGTTTTTGAAAGTTATTTTATCAGATCGTCCTTATTTATTACATATTCATAGAAACACGATTTTGAGTATTCATTATGCCTGTAAATCAGCGCTGTTGGTGTAGTTGTTCGCTCTGCACCATTGTCCAACCAGGTAATGATGGTGACTATATCCTGGTCCCATCACTTGAAAACCCCTAGAGGTATCTTTTCCTATGAAGCGTTTCTACAGAAAGTGTCAGTATACGCTGCATGCCTCATCCTTGTGTAGCATCGACCAATGTACATCTCACCAGCCCTGAAGGCGCACCATTAGTTGCTAATAGTTAACGTATTCAAATTTAGACATGAAATAGTGGTCCTTCGTTTCCTACTGAGAAGCTTGTACACTCAGACCAGATGTGTTAACTTTATTTCTCAATTGCTGTACTAGTGCCCTCTATGTCTTCCCCATACCTGGATTACATCTTCTAGTACAAACCTTTCAGTGAAAGAACTTAAAATACACTTTGGCTGAAAGTTTGTTTTTAGTTCAAAGGAATTGTGACTAGAAATTAAATAAGATTTTACCCTACCCCATTGTTAACTCTACCCTAGCGCATTTGTAACTCAACTATCACTTTCACCCACATTGCTTCCTCAGAGCCATCCCTTAGGATCACTATTGCAGGGTTCAAGACTAGCGCCCACATTGCCTTCTACTGGAGCTGGAATAGTGAATGAGCTGTGAGTGTTTTGATTGGAAGGCTGCATCGTGGAAGTAAGAGTAGCAGGAACAAATATTATGAAAAGCTGAAGTTCCTTGGACAAAAGAAGAACAATTATCCAAGCAGATTTTAAGGAGTCACAAACGCACTTCTCATTTCCTTCTGGTGCTTACACGTTTCATTCACTAGCAGATAGAAAGTTACAGAATGAAGCAGAGTGAGAAATAACAGAACAGAGGCCAGAACGAAAACCCTCAACCATTTGGGAGGCTGCCCCATCCATGTATTTTCCTTTGTAGGATTATTGTAACTGTTTAAAACATTTTGTAGGCATTTCCAACAAGTAAACTTGAGCATCAAACAATGTTTTCCTACTGCAAGTGTATTTATCTGAATCACTTAATGTGATTAAAATGCATGGTTGACTCTCTTAAATGTCCAGTCAAGTTCTAAAATGATACAATTTTGTAGCGCACTTTTTTGCTTTAATGCCTGAAAATCTTTGTTTGGTTCTGTAGGTCACGAAGGAAAAGTTGGAATGGCCTCGATACAGCTTAAAGTTGCGGAAAACTTTGATGGAAAGAAACTCTATGACCATGTTCGTAACTTCCTACCCAGATACGCTGCACCACAATTTATCCGCATTCAGGTAAATGGCTGCTGGCTCAAACCTCTCTTTCTTCAAAATGGTATTTTAAAAAACAATATTCGAGGGAAACAACTAAAATCTTGAGTGCTAAGTGCAAATGAGGACATGTCTAGTGTTTCTTGTTGTACATATTTACTCAATGAGCCATAGGTTCATTCAGAGCCCAGCAAGCAGACCAGCAGCCCACTAAATCAGCCGGGAATATGTCCTTTTCTTTTTTGGAGGACTATCCGCAGTATTGTTAAATCATCCCCTGCCTTGCGGTTATTTAACTGACTACAATGCAGCCATCAGTGAGCCGGGTTGCCCTGCAGGCAGCATGTTGCTTGAACCCGGCTCGGCAAACATATTTGTGTTTTTAAGAACAAAACTGACAAAGCAGGAGTTTGCTTTTCAAAAACAAAAGACCAATGCTTACCTTGTAAAGTGAAAGGTGCTGGGGCCCTTAGTTTTGTTCAGAAGCCTGTGCCAGTGCTACACATATCAGGAGTGCAAAATGCCAAGGATTTATATTCTTGGTTGAACCTCGTTCCTCAATAATCCATCCACCAGGGACTCTCTGGAGCTTCAGTTCACTCTCTCATGTTTCTCTTCATTCCTGCTTTCTCCCTTTCTCACAATTTCTCACTGTTGTCTCTTTCTTCTTCTTTCCCACCCTGTGTCTTTTTTCTCTGTTAATTGCTCTGGGTTGAAAGTCTGATGAGGAAAAATGAGTGACAGTCTCCCAATTACTGTATTACCTACAGAAGCCGGAAGACACTTGCTCTCCTCAGCTCTCTCAGCTAGCCCAGTTCATCCAGCACTGGGCTCTACATCAAAGGATCCACCTACTGGCTTACTTTGGGGTGGACAGTGACTTTGCTGATCTTCTCAGCAGGATGCAGTAAAAAGCTCACGTGTGGGAAGCCCCTCCAAGAGTCCTCCTCCAGTACATCTGGTGATGGGGTTTTCCATATGTGGACCTCTTCACCATGGCAGAAAGCACAAAATGCCCAAGCTTAGCTTCCAGATTTCCTCAGCCACAGTCCATGAGCAATGCACTATGGATGAACTGGTAACACATACTTGCTTACACTTTTCTGCCTCTCCTCATACCGTTTGCGGTCTACAAGCTTTTACAAACTTCCCTCACCTAGAAATACAAAACCCTTGAGGCTCAGGGGTCTAATCTGAAGTCCCAGAGGGGATAAGAGGTAGGAGGTATAGGATACACCCTCCCTGGTCCTACAAAAGGCATCCTACACATACTGGTTGATCCTCCTGTGGATCATGGAGGATTGCTAATTTTGATAAAGCGAAGCTATACCTGTAATCCGGACATCACAATGTGTTGTTAGGTAGACCCTCACACACCCTGTTGGTGTCATGCTTCATCATAGGGTCTCATTGTGGTCCCTAAAAAAGTGGATGGGCTTGACCATATTCCAGGAAGCACTTTGGATAATTTTTCCTGTCGGGGTTTTAAGGTAAAAATACCTTGAAACACCAAAGGTATCGCTTTTATTTGCGGTGTCCCTGATGGTATTAAAAATGTATAGGGAGTCCTGTGGAGGTAATGATCCTACACTCTATATTCATCAACACATTTCAGCCCAACATCAAAAATGCAAAAGAGTGCAGTACTTTCATCAGGACTTAAAAATGTTCTCGTACAGGAGCCCAAAAAGAGGAACCCTTTCTGTAACAAGGTCACTATTGTCCTTTATGCATGCCAGATATCTGTTGCATGTTGTATGTTGCCCTGACTGAATAAGTTAGGTGTGACTGAAATATTTAAGAATACATTCTGGGGCAACATATTAATATTTAAGTCCTGATGTAAGCCCTGGGATGAGCCCCAATGATGAAGCATGACACCATTAAGTTGTGTGGGAGTCTACCTAAAAGCACAATGTGTTGTATTGATTACAGGTACAGCTGCACAGGAGTATCAACCAGTATGTTTAGGAATCTGTCTTCAGCCTCATCTTAGTCGCTCTCACCTGAGGCAGAGAGCCAGGTAGGCCTCCACTGCAAGTGGAGGGCCAGAATCTCCACCACCGGGCCGGAATCTCCAACTCCAGGCCAGGATCTCCACCATCGGGCCGGAATATTCCCCTTCGGGCCGGAATCTCCACCACTGGGCTGGAATCAACAGCCCCAAAATGGATATAAAGTTAGTATGAGTAAGTGCATTCTGTGAATACCAAAATGAGTAAGTGCCTTCTGGGAATACCAAAATGAGTAAGTACCTTCTGTAAATACCAAAATGAGTAAGTGCCTTCTGTGAATACCAAAATGGAAGTAAGTTTAGGATTTTGTAGTAAATTAGTTCTGTGAATCGGGCCCGTAGAGTCTGGTTAGGTCAATCTACCTCCTATTTACAGAAGAACACAGGCCCACTACTTGTGCCTATTACTCTGCCAAATGGAAAAGGTTTGCATGCCACTACCCTTCAAACCAATTTGACCCCTTAGCACCTAGCGTCCAAAACATAGTTTATTTACTACACCTACAAACCTATGGGCTGGCCCTCACCTCCATTCAGCCTCGCTAGACGGCTGGGGCTGCTTCTCTATAAAAGGGACACCATCTTTCCCTCTTTAGGATTACAGCTATTAAAGCTTTTATGAAGGGACTCAAAAGAGTCATTGCTCCTCTGGTTCCCTCAGCCCCAGTGTAGAATCTCAAAATTGTCTTGATAAGGCTCACTGGTCCTCCATTTGAGCCCCTCTAGTCATGTTCCCTTCAGTACCTTTCTTGGAAGATAGCTTTTCTTGTGGTTATCACCTCACTAAGACATGTCAGTGAGCTCCAAGCTTTAACACTGGAAGGACCTTTCTTTGAGGTTCATAAGGATAGGGTTGCCCTTCAAACTAGACCTAAATTTTTTTTGGGGGGGGGGGCGTGGTCTGCAGCCGAGAGGAATGGCCGTGTTCTGAAGCGGCTCCTCGGCCCTCGCCCATATCTCCGGCAGTACTCCTTAGCCAGTGCGACTGATTCCCCCTACACCGAGGGGTACTGATCGCATGTTCACCTGGACGCTGTCACCTGCTCCCTGACGGCCTCTGAGCTCCTGTAGACGCGACTGGTCCCCGGGGCTCTGCTATTCTCTCGGCCTTAAAATGACGGCCTCCGACTGCCGCGGGGTCTGACTTCGGGATCGATTCTGTAGCCTGGGTGTCGCTGCGGCGTAGATCTGGCTGTGTCAGGACCAGCGGAACCGACTGCCTACTGCCTCGAGGAGTTCCCACTCTGCTGGCGCAAGTGAGTGCCGACCTGTGCTGCTGACAGTGGGCCCCCCTGGTGCACGGGGTGACTTCTACACAAGTCCCCCACTTCGGGCCTGCTGCCGGGGACCGCTCCATATTGCCCGCATTTGCACCAACTGCTCCCGCTGGCTATCGCCTGCCACACTGCTTGACAGGCTCACTCTTAACCCCCATGGGGTGAGGCGGGACCCGTGCATTGCGACGTGGTGCTCCGTGGAGCCGCCCCGGATGTGAGGAGCCGGCGTGGATTGAGACTTGGCCTTGCGACACCGGAGGGTGCTCCCACGGCCTGGCTCACTGGGCCCACGCGAACTGCCCTCGAGCGCACTGAACTCTGGACAACGTGGTGGCTGGGGTGGCACTCTGCAGAGGGCCTGGCCTCCTTTGCCCCAAGGGTGCCTACGAGAAGCCATAGCCTAGTAACGAATGTTTGTTGCCTAAAACCTGACGGTGGGTCACATTAGAGGGCCACTTAGACAATCTACTACACGGAGCTCGGACGTGACCGGGTCTTGGGGCGCCCCCCCTCCATATGAACTGCCTGGCTGGACTCTCTCTTGTGTGGGGCGCTCCTATACGTGACCTGTGGCCTGCTTCACGGTGAGTGGTGCTTTTGCGCTCCCCTACACACTTCTGTCGCTCTGCTCCTCCACTCTGCCCCCGCCTGAGCCTTAATCACTCTGGCGTTGGCGACCTAGCAGGGGTGGTGACAGGCTGCCTAGACTAGGAGGGTGGGAGCCTACTCCCGTTTGATTGTTTCCAGACCTGCGCCTTTGGACTAAACCGGCGTGTTGGCGCCCAAGATGTCCTCCAATAAAGGCAACAGACCGTCTAATCAGAGACAGATTAATAAACTCTTGTGGGGCTCTAAAGGAGAGAACAAAGGGGTGAACCCTGAGACTGCACCTAAAACTGCAACCCCCCCTCCGGCAACACGTACCCCCACACTGAAAGATGTGATGGAGGCAATAGCTGGGGTCCGCTTGTCGTTGGAGACCCATATAGACTCGGTGAAGATAGAGGTCACCCTACTGCGGGCAGACCTCTGCAAAATGGACTCCAAAGTGCGAGACATAGAGGTAAACACCGCGGCACTTACAGATGACACCTCCGCCCTCCAGCAACAGGTGAAACAACAGCTGCAAATGGGGGAGCTCCTTGATGACTATGAAGGACGCACAAGGCGCAACAACCTCCGCATCCTAGGTGTTCCGGAACGGATGGAGGGGCCAGCCACTGATCTCTTTGCGAGAATTTAATCCTGGAACACCTCCAGCCAAAACAACTGTCTAACTACTTATCCATTGAACGGGCGCACAGGGTCCCAGGGGAAAGACCGAAACCGGGCGCCCCCCCCCCCCCCCTACCCATAATTGCTCGGGTGTTTAATATCCGAGACCGTGATGTCATCCTTCAAACGGCACGAGCGGGGCCACCCTTACGTCTGGAGAACGCTCAAATCACGCTCTTCCCCGACTTCACAGTGAAAGTCCAGGCTCGTTGGCGCAGTTTCCTTGAAGTCAAAGAGGCGCTCCGTGCCAAGGACATAAAGTACGCTATGCTGTTTCCGGCTAAACTACGAGTGGAGTCGGAGGGAAAGACTTGGTTCTTTTTGTCACCTGAAGAAGTCTGGGACTAGCTCGAGGGAATGCATCATCCAGGTACCACTCCGAGTCATCGCCGAGGATCGACCGAGCGCGCCGGCCCAAGCTTGCTCCCAGAAAGCCAGGATTTGTTCTCTGATGGCAATTGAGAAGACCTGTGAAGTTCTCAGCTGCCTGCTCTTTTTCCGTTGGTCGATCAAGATGTTGTCCCAGGACACGCCTAGTACAGTTGAGGTCTTATATTCTTGACCGGCTGGGTGCCTACTGGTTTGTGCTTACTGATATCCACTCATTCCTTTCTGCAGTCCGGACATCATGGATCATCCAGGTTGTTTCATTGTTTAATGTGCTATGTGAATGCCACTGCTGATATGATTTGACTTAAGCTGCACTAGGCTCTGTTATCCTGTTGACGTTGGGCGAGGGCACTCATGGCTCTCCACACACCCCGTATATGTTTGGGAGGGCGACAGGCACTCTGCCTAGTTGGGGAGTGGATAGTTTCAAGTCCGCGGGCAGGGGGGCAGGGTGGGGGTTGGACTGAGAGGGAGGGGGGTCCTAGGGTGTTCTGTTCTGTTTTTTTTATTTTCTTTGGCGTTTACAGCAGAGTCTTTCCTTGTCACACTTCACTTTTCCTTCAGGGTCCAAACATGATGTGTCAGCTCTCTTGTGTATCACCTGGTCCCCGAGAGGTTCCGAGGCCTCCTGATCCTGTATCCCACCTTGTCACGGTAGACCGTAAGGTACACGTTGCCTCTCCTCCTGCTATATTTCCACAGATCCCACATTATCCACCACCATGTCACGGCCCATCTCTAGGACCATCACAATAATGTCATGGAATGTTAACAGGTTGGGCACAGAATAAAACGCGGTATAGTTCTTCAATATCTAAGGCGCCACTCCCCGACATAGAATTGTTGCAGGAGACACACTTGGTGGGCAACACTTGTCAAGCTCTTCAGAGAGGCGGCTGCAGACTACTAGTACATGCAGGGTTCACCTCTGGATCCCGTGGCATGGGGATTCTTGTTAAAAAGAGTCTAGCACTCACTTACACGAAGACATGGGCTGACCCTCTGGGCCGCTTTGCACTAGTTGAGGCCGCTTGGGAGGGACGTCCACTAAACATTATATGTGCATACCTCCCACCGACCCTAGGTTGGGATTCCCTCAGAGAGCTGGGCACCCGACTGCTAGGCCTCCCCACTGGCACACTCCTCATCGGGGGGACTTCAACATGACAATGTGTGACTAACTGGACCGGCGAACTAGGCGCAGCTCACATAGACAGGGCTCTGACCTGTCCGACTTTGTACAGGCTATGGGGCTTGAGGACGTTTGGCGCACTCACTATCCCGACACACCTTATTTCACTCACTACTCTAACGCACATAACAGCATGTCCCAAATTGATTATTTATTCTGCCCCACAACAGACATTGGCTTCTTCACTCGCCCAAAAGGTCTTCCCCAAGGCATCTCTGATCGCTCACCTCTTAGCGTTGACCTAACATATCACCGCAAATTCACCTGTGGTCCCATTATTATTAACCCCTGGCTTATGCAGATTCCAGACATCAAAGACAGCCTGATAGAGCGAACCGATTTCTATTTCACGGAAAACGTTGGTTCGGTGAGCTCAGCTGTCACGATCTGGGAGGCATATCTAGCGGTTGTAAAGAGTGAGGCACTGGCACTTAAGATGGGATATCTACGGAAGCACAACAAACAGATCCATCAGGCCGAATATGACCTTCTTAGCCTCGAAATGTCCCACAATGCCGCCCCTTCGGAAGAGACGGCTCGCCGTCTCCAAGCCCAGCAAATAGCCTATAAAGCACTAGCATAGGAAAAGGCACAGGCTCGGTTACTCCACATACGCCACCACATATACGAATTCGGTGACAGTGCGGGTAAGATGCTTGCGTGGCTGGAACGGCGTGACCAAGGGACTAGATGGGTGTCATCCATAGTAAGACCGGATGGGTCCACGATTGTGGATCCACATGAAATAGCGAAGACTTTCGCTGACCATTTAGAACTTATTTATACCGCTGGTGCGCGTTACACTTCGGAGGGGTCCAGACAACTTCTGGATGAGATGCGCCTACCTACCATCTCAGACACTGAAAAAGAGACCTTGGATGCCGACATTACGGCAGAGGAGCTCACTACGGTGCTTTTTGCCGTTAACTCAGGCAAGGCTATGGGCCCCAACGGGATCCCCATTGAATTTCTGAAAGGCATGGCTCTGGGAATTGTCTAAAAAACATGTTTGAAGACAGCCGTGATAGTGGTACCCTACCGCTCGATCAACGGCTGGCCTCCATTGCGGTCATCTTCAAGCCGAATAAACCGCCCACCGATTGCGGTTCTTATAGACCGATTGCTCTGATTAGTGCGGAGACAAAGGTCCTGGATAAGCTTCTGGCTAATTGCCTCCTCATCGTGCTTCCCTCCCTAATACATGATGACCAGTCGGGTTTTCTTCCGGGACGTAACATAGCCCTAAATTTATGGAGGGTTAATAATGTCTTGAAGCGGCAGTCTATCATACAACAAGATGCCGCCATTTTGTCCCTTGACGCTATGATGGCGTTCAATTCGATCGACTGGCCCTATCTCTTTGAGGTCCTGCATAGATTTGGCTTTGGACCCAATTTCATCAGCTGGGTACGACTCTTGTATACAGACCTATTGGGCCAAGTCCGGGTCAAAAACTATACGTCTCGACAGTTTAGACTCCACAGGGGAACCCGGCAGGGCTGCCCCTTGTCACCACTGCTGTTTGCCCTCACCCTGGAACAACTGGCCCACTGGGTCCGCACGGACGTCTCTATTAGAGGCCTCCAATGGAACGACGAGATAACACACGAAATTTCCCTCTATGCCGATGACATCCTGGTACATGTTGCTTCCCCCGGGTCCTCTATTAATAGTTTATTCCATGTCCTTACTAATTTCGGGAAATACTCGGGCTATTCGATCAATTGGTCTAAATCAACATTGTACATGCTACATGGCCCCCCGCCCATTCTGCCCCGGGGGCTTTTCCATAGCAGTGGCCCCAGACGGATTCAATACCTAGGTATTTATGTTACATCAGATCCCAAAGTGTTCCATGATCGAAACCTATTAGGTCCTCTACGAAGATTACACAGTGACGTGGCCCACTGGTGGTCCTTCCCACTCTCCCTCCCTGGCAGGGCGGCCTTATTTAAAATGCTGGTGCTCCCGCGTTTCTTGCACGCACTGCAAAATTGTTCCTTTCCGATCCCTGACTCCAATTTTAGCGCTGTGGAGAGTGACATCCGCCTTCTGTTATCGGACGGTGGGGCAGCCCGCATCGCCCTCCATAAACTCTTCCAAGGTTGGTACGACTAACCTGCGCCTTTACTATTGGGCATCGCAATTGGTGGCCGTCAATCACTGGATACATGGTTCACACATGAATCCGGCCTTCTTCCTTGACAGATGTCAGACCGGGCGGGAGGGCTACCTGGGGGCCCTCTACAGCAAACCGGTCAGGAATAGATATGTTGGACCCATGGCACACACGGTCGCAATATGGCATAGGGCCAACAAGTGTATGGGATGGTCGGATAAACTTACAGAGGCAACACCCTTATGGTCATTGCAACAACTGGGTTCCTTTTGCTTCCTTCAGGGATTCGACAAATGGACACAGTAGGGATTTCGACAGTGGGAGACCTAGTACATAGGGGAAACTACTGACATTTGCGGATCTTCAGGCCAAATATTCCCTTGCATTGACAGAATCTTTCCGTTATCTTCAAATCAAACATGCCATCCTCGCCGCCATCCCCGACCACACATCCATTCCTGAGATTTCCCCCCTGGAGGATAGACTACTATCGGAACCTCTTCCTGCAAATGCCATCTCCTACACTTACCGCAAGCTCTGTAACAATCTCCCTGACTCCTTCCAGCCAGAGCGGAACAAATGGGAGGGAGACCTGGGTCTCTTAGATGATGAGGAATGGCAGGCGGCCCTAATGTACCCTAGAAAAACAGCTATCTGCCATCGGTTCCGACTAATCCAACTGAAGGTTTTCCATAGAGCCTACATTTCCGCTCCTACACCGGCCAAAATTGGTAGACGCCCTGACGCATTGTGTCTAAGGGGCTGAGGCTTACCTGGCACCTTCTATCACATCCTATGGGACTGCCCGGTGGTGCAACCCTTTTGGGGAGGAACGATTCGTAAGATGGGCAACTCCCTGGGTAAGCCATTCCTACAGTCGCCAAAAGAGTGTGTCCTTAATATATGGGGGGCCACGGACCTGAACGAACTGGAACTACAATGGGCGGCGTTGAGTTTCCTGCTGGCTAAGCGCTCCATTGCTATGAGATGGGGCTCTCCAGAGAGGCCGCTGGTGGTGGGCTGGATGCCTGAGATGGACCGCTGCATGATTGCCGAGAAAACAGTGTACAAAATCAGAGGTTGGCCCAAGAAGTGGGACAAGAAATGGGGACATTGGAACAAATATCGAGGTGAAGTCTGTGAATCCCCGACAATTGAGTTAGCCATGGTCCGAGCTGAACCCATATGACGAAATATATGCTAATTGATTTTCCTGCTTTATTTGTACCTTGATTCAACTGTGTCGTTTTAATTGTGACTGATTTATTGATCTCTGCTTTTCCTTCCAATAAAATCTTAAGGTAAAAAAAAGACCTACATTTCTTCCTAAGGTGGTTTCCCCTTTCCACTTTCACCAGTCTATAGAACTCCCATTCTTCTTTCCTCAACCTGACTCAGTGCAGAAAGGGCTCTTCATACCTTAGAAGTTAAGCAAGCAGGCGTGGCTACGTTACGCAGTGTAATGGCCGCTTGAAAGTGTAGCTCCTTCCTACCTCTCCCATCCCTACAAATCCGCCAAACAGATATGGTTCCACTGGTCACCACACAGCAGCTCACCAACTGCTGAGGCTGCCGACCCAGCCGCCGCAACCCGGGACAACCGGGAACTGGAGCTCTCGCTCACAGAAATCTACGGTCTTGAAAAAAGCGAAGCCGGGCAGTGAGGTGCTCGCAGCGGCCGCTGACATAACGACGCACGGCCGGAGGCGTTGACCGGGCAACTGGGTGTGGTACCGGGGCCGTCTCGGGTCTCATAGCGAAGACAGCAAAGGCTGAAAACGGCGGGGAGCATCACCTTACACCTGTGGAGGTGAGGGGGCGTGAGTGAGGAGCTGCATCCACACACCATCCTGACGCTGGGCACTGAGTCGCGGCCATTGAGTTTAGCCGTACGGATCCACACGCATCCTGAATAGCCCATGCTAAAGTAGGGCTGCGCAATGATAAACTCCCCCACCCCCAGCAGTGCAACTTTAATTCCTGTTGACGAGGTGAGGGGGCAGTCCACTGCTGAGGTGGGCCAACATCGACCTACATTTGATATGGACTTCTGCAGCTATCCAAATAGCAGAGATGCTGTCATGCCCACAGTCGTCTGAGCACTCCCTGCAATGCCTTATATCAGGCCTGTTTATAACACACAGACTGCACCTGGGAATCACAAGCCTCTCTGCCTAGTCCTGGGAGAGGCTCCATTTTGGCTTCGCTGATAGCACACTGAGCAGGGGGGTCCCCACACAAGCGCATTCACCAGATTCCTGGCAAGTGACTGTCTGCGGAGGAGATCGGGCTACCTCCTGCTGCCGGGGAGCTGAAGGTGGGTTGAGGAGACTCATAGAGGAAGATAAGACCTGACAGGGGACCGGTCAAAGCCAAGCCAACAAAGTAAACTGGACTGGCATGCGGTCCCTAAAATGACAGCGCAAGATCCATCAACAAGGGTCAAGGTGTCAGGTGACGCCGACGAGTGCCACCCTGAGCTGGCACTTAAGGACATCATGGAGGCCATCTCAGTAGTCCGGTCCGCCATGGAACAAAGAATGGACACGATCTCTACGGAGGTGACACTCATTATGGCAGACCTCCACAATTAGCGAAAAGGTCAAGAACTTGGAGGTTAAGACCGGGAGCCTGATGGAGGACATCTCGCAACTTCAGAATGAAGTATGAGAACTACAGAACTTCAGAAAACTGGCATAAAGTAAGCTGTACGATTACGAAGGTCGCAAACGTCGCAACAACGTCAGAATCCTGGGAATGCCGGAACGGGCGGAGGAGTCGTTAAAAAGCAGCTGCGCAACAAAGGAGTGAAATACGCCATGATCTTTCCAGCACGCATCTGTGTGGAGGATGAGGGAAGGACCTGCATTTTTGACACCAATGAAGGGGCGGCGGAATGGCTGGCGGAGAACTGGAGACCGTAACTCTCGCTTACCTACCCGATAGGCTCTGGCGATGGGACGCAATGGGGCCCTACCGGGACGGGGTGAGACCCGTTTGCCTGGATTTCATCTGCTGAACCCCGAGACTTTGCAGGTACCTGAGTTTGTGTTCGGCTACTACCTGGCTGGGCTGCCAGTAGACTGTTGCAAACATTGGGCCAGGACCATGGAACCTACATAAGGGACTATATATGATTAGCTGTGTGGGAGGGAGGGGGAACACCTATCTTAACCCTGTAGTTCTTCTTTTAGTTCACGTTGGGGCGACAAGCACTCTGCATGGTTGTGTTTATGGGCCGTTCACTTCCCGGGGTGCAGGGGAGCAGGGAGGGGGGTGGTTGGGGCAAGGTTCTGCAAGTTAGGTTAGTTTTAGTTGAATCAGCACACATAGAAGTAGTAGCATTGGAGGAACTGCTGTCACACTTAATCAGTCATGGGGGAGCACAGAGGAAACAACATAAAATTATTGAGTTGGAACGTTAATGGTTTGGGGGACAAAGTTAAACGTTGTGTGGTTTACAGTATATCAGACGTCATGCTCCAGATGTAGTCCTCCACCAAGAAATGCACTTGATTGGAAATACATGTAAGGATTTGAATAGGTGAGGGTACAAACTTATAAATAACACCGGGACTACCCTTCAAACAGTGCGAGAGAGGTGGGAGAGGGCGGGTATTGAACTGGATGATGAGGAGTGTCAGGAGTTGCTCGCTTCTCTGCAGGAAGTATCGATTTTGGCTAGACTGAGGCTTGTTCAGCTGACAATACTACATAGGATATATGTCACTGGGCCATGCCTGGTTCGCATGGGGAGGGTGCAGGGAGACGAGTGCAGGCGACAATGTGGAGGAGAAGGCACTTTTATGCACATTATATGGGAATGTGACTTCATCCAGGCATATTGGCGAGGAGTGCATGCTGTCATGAGTGAGGTGCTGGAACTCAATATCAGGCTAGAGGCGAAGAGGTGCCTCCTGAATGTATGGGAGCCCATGGATCTCAGTAGGATGGGCAGGGTTTGGGTCACCCTGGGTCTCATGGTGGTGAAGCAGAACTTAGCTCAACTGTGGGGGGCCACAGCACCGACAACGGTAACGGACTGGAAAAAGCACATGGACTGGTGCATGTTCCGTGAAAAGATGGTATACCTCGCATGGGGCTGCCCAAGGAAATGGACATTGATATGGGGAGCCTGGAATACTTACCTGGGAGAGATTTGTAACCCACCTCGGGGCTCTTCTATTACAGACCCGACGTTGCCTTAATTGTAATGTTTAAGGTATCACTACACCTCAGCTCAACCCGTATTATGTTTATCACTGTAAACAACTGTCATTTCCTCACATGTATATAATGTCAATCTGACTCATGCTATATTGCTGATAAGTTATGTTTAATAAAAAGAACTGTAAAAAAAGGTTAAGCAAGCATTAATGTACAATGAGGACAGGACAAAACCTTTTGAAAGACTCAACAACTTTTTGTTGCATTTCCTGAATCACATAACAGGAGGGCTTTATCAAAATGAAGCATAGCCAGATGGATAGTTAAATGTATGCAAACTCTTGCCAAAAGCTAAAAGAATTTTGCCTGTTTCTCTGAGTACCCACTTTACCAGAAGGCAAGGAACTTCTATGGCCTTCCTGGGAAACATTCCCATAGCTGACATTTGTAAAGCAGCTGATTCGTGTACACCACAAATTTTCATTATACACTATTGTGTGAACGTACTACCTCCCAAATTGTCAAGTTGGTCAGACTGAACTGTGGAACCTTTTTCAATCTTCTGCAAGACGCACAGGCTAGCCATTGCTTGTGGGAGGGATGCTTTACAGTGTATGTACAGCATCTGTATTTACAGCAATGCATGCCTTGAATGGAACATGATACTTACCTTGTAAGCCTCTGTGCATGCAGTGCTGTAGCATCACATGCTTCCACTCTCTTTCTTGAAGGCCTCTGGCCATTGCAGGTAGCATTCTTCTTTACTTCTCTTGCATGTCATCTTTCATTCTCTATCTTGGATTGCTTCACTCCAGCTCCATCCTCACCCGCTGTGCCAAAACATTCTAACAGTGGAGCCGATGACAATGCACATTACAAGCAAGAGGTGGAGCCACATTACTTATTGACTCAAGAAGAATTCTCTTAAGAAAAACAACTTACACACATCTGGGTCCAACACTAGGTGGCAGGACTATGCACAGCATGTGAATCTACAACACTACGTGCCGCAAACAGATGCTTAGAGGGTAAGTAAAATATTTCTTTGATGCAAAGCTCATCAGCGATAACAGTCTTTATGGTAATAAAATCCTAAATGAACAAAAGGATTGGCTAGGCATTACAAGGCAATTAGCCTTCCTGGTGGAAGGCCACAGGAATGTTTGTGTCAGGGAGAGTTGCATTTAACATAGTTCGTCCATTGTCAACAATATTAACTCCATCTGAGAATAATTGTACTAACCAATAGCGCCAGAACCTTCCACTATGTAGAGGTACCCATTGTTCTTGTTAAAATTTTCGCGTCGTCTTATATTCCGCCAGTGAAGAAATTGTAATCTTCCTATTCTTCCCTTCATGGGCCAACAAGTCAGAACTCACTTTTATGTAGACATAGCCCCTTAGTCATATGGCTCGGTTAGACGTCATAAGAAACACTGCCACCTTAACATGAACACATTTCTTAAGTTGCCTTCTCTTTCACACAATTACATTTGATACCCTTTTGCTTGCATAACAGTGCAAGGTTAGTTCCTTTTAAACTACTTTATTTACAAAATCACTTCACAAGAACACTGTCACAACACCTACATTTTGTACAAGGCCCCGACATACATTGTGCAACTTTTGTTGTTTGTTATTTTGTTCATAAAGCAACTTTGTTATCCCAGAGTACTGATGAATAGGATGAATACAAGTTATAGAAGAGATATAGTGTACAAAGGAATGTATGTGTTGCAACGTTCATACTAAGGGATATCTTGGAATTAACACCAACTAAGTGAACCACACAGCCTATTTTAGGACATGTGGAGGACAAGAGGTTAAAATTGACAACGAGAATGAAACAGCCATATTGTTAACACTTTCCTTGCATAGATTGCCATCCTGCCAAAGGCATTTTTTAGGGATTTCAAAATGTACCCCTGGTTCTCAGAAGCCCATTAGGATTGTACCAGATAAAACGCCTGTATAGCTGTGAAAGACTGAGGGTGTAAATTGCCCTTCTTTGACAAAGTTGAGGGATTTGAATGTAATAAGTTCCATTTATATGTAACACGGGAGCCAGTGCAGCAGGGTAAAGATGAGTAATTATGGTCTCAAAGGGACTTATTTATAAAAAGGGTTTTGTCAGGTTTGCACCACGCAATGTTGTACATGCCGCTAAATCAGATTTTTTAATCTGTGAGAAGCCACTTTGCGTGCCTCTGAGTGGCTTCAATAAGCTGGAGTTTCACAACCCAGCAAAAATCCCTGTGCTATTTTACTCTGCCCTGGTAAGGCGTTCCATGGGCATTGTGTGGATGTTCCCATGCAACTCCCATGGATTTTGATGCATTCCCCAGATTTACAAGAACTTGTACCTACCCAGGGGAGGCGTAACAAGGAGAAAAATCTCTATTTCTCATAGTTTCTTCCTATTTCTATGTATGCTTTAATCTGCAGCACACATAGAAAGAGGAATATGCCTCCCAGGTGACCCTTCCTGAACATGAACAATCCTGCATGCAACACAGGTACCCTCGCACCAAGGTGCAGGTGTGCCTGCGTTGGCGATAGGCTGCCAAAAGGGAGCAAGGGTAAGGACAGGAATGTGCCGTACTGACATAAATATGGTGCATTCCTGGCCTTTTCCTGTCATGCAGCGCAGCAAGGTGACTTGCTGTGCTGTGCTGTGCTGCACTGCATCAAAAGCTCATAATTGAGCCCCTAGGTTTCACACTCAGCACAAATCTAGTAGAATAATGCTTAATTACCTGCAGTGTCTGAATCAGATAATAAGGAAGGTCAAGATAAAATGAGTTTCGGTAATCTAGACTGACAGAAATAAAAGCACTGAGAATTAAAATCTGATAAAGAAGGAAAACAGATACAACATATGTTTCAGTGCATTACTATTGTTCAGCTATCATCAGAGCAGAATCAATTTAGATACCCAGACTTTTCAATCATCTAGCAATTGTGAGCTTTGTTCCCAAAGAGGAAAGTGTGCGGGCGTTACAATCTACCAGATTCTGCTAAATTATCAGGAAGGAGGGGGTCCTAAATACAGTGCTTGTGTGGTTTGGTCGTTTTCTTGCAGGTCTATGAATGTAAGCCCAACAAAAAGATTATTTTTTGTGCAGCAGTATAGATCATCTATTGCTGCCACCTCTGCACTGTGGCCAGGGTGGTAACCCATCTGAGGAGGAGGTTATGAAAGGTAAGCCATTTCACCAATTCACAACTTGCCCCAATAGACTGAGGCCACCAGTTGCTGTTGGATCTTTGCACATGTATGCATGGCTGTCTCTCTGAACCTAACTGTGTTGTGTCTGTTTTCTAGGGCTCAATTGAGGTCACAGGAACATACAAACAATGTAAAGGGAATCTAGTAAAAGATGGCTTCGACCCATCTGTGATCAGGGATCCTCTATACTTCATGGACGACAAAATAGCTTGCTATGTTCCAATGACGCAGGACATTCATGACTCCATTCAGCAGAAGAGACTGAAGCTCTAAGGATCTTCCTTTATCTCCCTCTTGATGTGATATTGACCTGGACAGTTTGTCAGCGATGGGTCCTCTCCTCTTCCTGAAGGAATAGTTTGTTCACTTGATGTTGTTGACCAGAAGCAAAGCCTTCAAAGTAATTTACAGTATTAGTAGATTCCTCTAACCATAGACATACACATTATCTGTTAATTTACCACCTTGAAAATTCTGTACAGCTACTGGGGGTTGGTGCCAACAAGTAACAAGCATTGGACATGCCAAACGGTCTCGCCATATTAGTGTTGTATGAAAATATGATAGTAATAATACAGAGTGTTTGATATTTAGTTTTAAATAAATGACTGACAGTGTTTTAGTCATTTATAGTAACATTTTATTTTAACCTGAATTGACTTTTTTTCACTTGGCCTTAGTGAAGCTTGGTTAAACATTTGACTGTAAAAAATCTCAACAAATGGCTTTATTAATGAATACAGGGGGAGGACCAGGGTTATAGCCTGACACTCCATGCTCTGGGGTCGATTTTGGTGCATAGCTCCCACGTGAAACCTTAAGCCATTGATCCTACAGGCAGGGATATAATGCCACAGCTGTGTCAGGAGGTGGACATCATACTGTTAAGTAAAATAATAAACCCCACAACTGTGGGCCTGGTGTATCCTCCGAGGCTCATGGCTGTGTAAATTACTCCTTCTTAAAGTGGTGTTAGGGCAGATATGTAAAGGATGCCCGGGTGGCCTCAGCACACTGCTGCATGAAAAGCCAATTAAATAAGTGGAGCGCGCATGTCACTTAACCAGATTAATGCTGCCTTTGGGACACAGGTGGGCTGGGGAAGGTAGAGACCTTAGTGTGCACGCTGATGGGTGGACCGCCTACCTGCCCCACAATCGCCTGCCCAACTGAAAGGCGATCAGTGCGAGGCAGCGGGGGCAGCGGCTTGTATAGCGGTTCGCACAGTATAACACTTTTAATTGCATGACAACTGTGCTCATAAAATAACACAATCATTAATAAATATTTCAGTTACACCTTCTGTCTCCAAAAGAGAATCAATAAACCCGCAAGATTAGTGCCTGTTTCACCCCTCCCCCGCTGCCCGCAGACAGGTGCAGGAGGTGCACTCTCGGGAGTCAGGCTGTAAATACATTATATTTCCTCTTCCTGCTTTTTATGATGTGGCAAGGTTAGGCCCCGGGCCACACACCTGCCGCATGAGTGACTGCCCAGATTTTGATTGGAATCTGCGCTTTCAGTTACTGATGGTCACGGGGCATCTAAAACCCCAAACAGCCCTGAGGGAATGTACCTGAGCCCCCGCTGAATAATTCACCAGCAAGCTCTTCAGAGCTTCACTCGCTCCACCCGATGTGAGACAAAGAGTGTCAAATCACCCACCAATGAAATTACAAACAAGCATTTCAAATGCAATCGCACTCTTATTTCCAGGAGACCGATTGCATTTTAAACGGCAGTGTGCACATGAAAGAAGCCACGAACAAGTGGGGCTGGGGGAAGGGTGGCAGTTGGCAAGAAGTTACGGTCCACGGGAGGGAACAGGGAGAGGTAGGGAAACAAAACAGTTTTTTAATGTCGTCATAGCAGTCAGGAGGCAGGACTAATAACCCAGCAACCAATCAGAATGCAGCATTTCAGATATGAGCCAATCAAAAGCATGGGCCAAAAGTGGGTGGAGCTTTCCCGCTATACTGTATACAGCATCTCTTGACGAGACAGAGAATGCGCTGCCTAGGCAAGACCTAAAAACTGAATACAATGTCATGATTCTGCTATCTTTGGGGAGACTTGTGCGTCCTCTGTTGGTAAATTCCTATTACAGATCCAAGTATCATTAAAATATGTTTAGGCAGCAGACAGTTCCAAGCATCATCACTACTGTGGGTTCGATTCACAAAGCTAAACTCACAATCTTGTGTAAGTTTACTCTTTTTCAGTATTCATAAACAAACAATTTAATAGTAACTTTATGACTGTGTATACTCTGCAGTTGGGGCCAAGAACTCTGCACCAAAAAATATAGGCCTGTCCAAAAAAACAATTTAATAGAACTTTATGACTGTCGAGACTCTGTAGTTGGGGTGTAGAACTCTGCACAAAAAAAGATTGGCTTGTCCTATCTTTTTATTTGTGGAGTTCCTCACCCCGACTGCGCAGTCTCCTCTCCACAGTTGTAAAGTTACTGTTAAATTATTTTTGAATAATTAAAAAAGAGTAAACTTACACAAAAATGTAATTTTACTTTTGTGAATGGGATCCATAAATTCACCCAGGCAGTAGGTTTGTCAGGCCTGCCATGGCACTCCTCATGGTCTCACAAAATATCACTAAAATTCCACAAGATTATGTAATGATGACTTTTTCAGCTACGTGAACATTTTTTTCTGATAATTGAAAATAGAATATAATAATAGTTACTGTGGAACCCTGTAGCACATGAAACTTCTTTGCAGCAAGACATCTGCGAGTATCTTAAATCAAAAACTTTTTTACCTTTAAATATTGTTTTAGCCGTGTAATATGTGTTTGAAAAAAATAAAAGTTATTAGTTATTCTCAGCAGCTATCTTCCATTAAGCGCTAAATCAATTCATCACGACCCAATAACTTAACGCGCCCCTGTAGTGCTAGCAGTAATGTGCTTTTTTGTTCCATTTCTCTTTGTGATGGTCGGTGCTGTATTGAGGTAGCAAAATCAGAGTTCAGATTATTTTCCCTGTTTTAAATTTAGTGTTGATGACAAATCCCGTACAGGTTTACCATAAGGATGACATTTTACTTTTAGATTTCCAATCCAATCTTGTAGTATAATTAAGATATGAATACTATTTCATCCAAATATGATTTAAAGGAATAATGGGCACGCATTCATAAGCCCATTTACGTTAGAACATGCTAGATAGCAATCCTAGTGCACAATATCATGTTCACAAGTTAAGCATAAATATCCCTAATCGCCTCCCTTACTGCGCCAACTTTTGTGCCCTTATATCCCGGGCCGCACTTTGCGCTCGCTGGACCAAGAATTAGCGGTAGCCCCTCGGTTCAAACTCAGACGGGTGAGGGGGCGCTCCTTTAAGGTGCGGGCAGCCGCACTCTGGAACGCTCTCCCGTTGAAACTTCGAACCCTTGGTGACCTGCTTTCCTTCCGCAAGGCCGCTAAAACCCATTTATTTTCTGAGCTCTGTTAAATCCATCACTCCCCCACTTTTCAGTAATATTTTCTGTTCCCCTGTTGTGTTGTGTCCGCTACCTTGTCGGTGCGCCGGGACGCTCCTTCGCTGGAGCAGCCGTGCGCAATACAAATAGCACTAACATAACATAACATAACATAATCGATATATCTGCTCGAAGAAGTCTTGCATTTCTTTCAGTTCAGCTTTCAAACCACTGATAGCGGCAGCGCATCTGGTCGCTTGGCTCTTACCTAGTAGGGTGCCGGCGATTCCCCTCCTACATCTATGCATTAGGCACAGCCACGGCGCTGTACCTCGTTAACAGGGGAAGGGTCCTCACTTTTTTACAAGATGGGACTAAATGCCTCGTTTCATTCGTGTTCACAACTACTGGGTGCTATTGGTACAGAATAGCAGGGCTTTAACACTGGAATTTTCTCAGGATTGGGGTCATTGTAGTTTCAATCGGATGTCAGTGTCTCTACTTTGACTAAATTAAATTTGGAGTTTGGGAAAGATGTTCCCCTGATTTCCAACATTTTTCCATCACTTTGGCACAAAATAATATGCACGCTTTGGTTGGGTGCACACTATTCCAGATTTTTTGTAAACTCAACTGATTGCGCGCAGCCTACAGCTAAGCCTCCTTAGGTTTGCAGCACAGGTCCATCCGGGAGATAACCAGGGACGTAACACACCCCCTGCAGCCCCGGGGGGGAGGAGAGGCGGGGCATCCGAGCTGCAGGGGCCCCACTTAACACTGTACTCAGGCCTGAGCGCTCCAGGTTAAATCTGGAGCGGGCCCCTCTGTGTACCTTGCAGGGGGGGGGGGCTCAACTTCCGTTACACCACTGGAGATAACATGCTAGATTTCTACCACCTTGTTCATCACATATAGAAATACTGCTGCATCAAAGGATAACACTCAGGGGGAATTTACTAAAATGTAATATAAGGAGCCGCTGCGACAGTGAAAAGCAGCACCATATCTGCTAAGATTTGGGGCTGTTTTTCTCTCCCCAGCACTGGTGCTGATTTTCTCTCCCCCTGTGCAAGAGGGTGTGCTTGATGTCAAGCATAGGTTTTGTGCTTCTAGTACAAAAACTATGCTTTAATACTTTTCCCTCTTTGTATGTGTGCGGTACAATGCGGTATACATACGAAGTTTGAAAAGTGTGAAGAAATTAAAGCATTTCTCATCTGTTACACTTCTTCGAGGAAGCATATGGGTTTAGGTCAAATGCTCGTCTATAGTTGTTAGTAGATAAAGATTTGAGTCAAACCCCATGGGTGATTGTATGGGAATGCCAATGTGCCACCCATGGAATGCCCTCTTAATGCAAAAAAGTGCAAAGTATCGCACAGCGCTACCCTGTGTTCCTCTGGTCAAATTAATTTGCGTTGGAAAGTAAATAACACCACAGCACTTTACTCCGGGTTCTAGTTACAAAAGTAAAGATAGTATAAAGTAACACTCAACGTCGTAGATAATGGCCCAGCATTAGTTTAAAGTTTGTCTTCATGAAAAAAAAGCTTGTGAGCGGATAAACCTAAATGAAAACCTTGCTGAATAAAATGAAAATGTGAACTTCTTTCCCTGTCTTGGGATCAACACCTTTTGCTTCACCACTTTTGAAAAAACCGGAATGGGGAGAATAAGAACGAAGAGTAGATTGCCTCCCAGAGGCCTGCACTTCATTTGCCAATTCCCTAGTCAGTCCTTTATAACCCCAGACTTTCATGGCGATGGCTTCAGTGAGAAAGGGAGAACACAAAATTGGAAACTGGAGAACTTTTATATGAGACTGGCACAATGTGTCTTTATTGGAAAATAAGATTTTTGTTAGCTTGCATTTATTTAAAAATGCACAATTGTTGTTTATTTAGCTAAATTAACAAGAGTACTGCATTTTTAAAATGCAAGTTAACAAAAATCGCACTTCCTATAAAAACAAGTAGAAATGTATGCTCAGCTGCCATTATTTTCTGTATGATTGCATGAAGGGTGCAATACCTTATGTGGCTAATAGAGGTCCTTTTAAAACTCCACAGGCACACCAATGGCCCTGCACCCTTTTCTTTCTTTGTGAATTTTATTGTATTACTTATGCTACCGCTGGGATACTTTTCCATAACAAAAAAATCTAACAAACATTATTATTTGCAACACCAATAGCTCAAACTTTCACTAATGCAAGAACTATTCAATTGCAAATGCATGTTAAAATAATAAATCAGACGGGTCTGGAAGGATATTGTGTTAGTGCCTTAGCCACACAGAAGTTCAATACACAAAGCAGGTGCACCCTTTAAAGACAGTGCTTTAACTAGGAATAACAAGGGGGAGGGCAGCAAGGTGAAGGGCAGTGAGGAGGACAACATGGGGCAGGGCCGCCAGGAGGAGGGCAGCATGAAATGTTGAATTGAAAAATGGCTGTGTGTATTATTGTTGGGACACTTTACGGGTGATGGAGAAGGGGGGATGCGTAGGGGATGCACAGCTTTGTTTTTCATTGCAATGTGAGACCAAAACATGGAGCAGGAGCTGTGCTGAAACAGGAGCCAAGGCACACAAAAGTGGTTGTGGCGCCAATAATAAATAAATAAAGGTGCACGGCCATGCTGTGTGTGGAGGTGGAAGGAGTCTGCTTTGTGGGTAAGCCAACCAAAAAATTCCAAGCATGCAAGCCCAAAGTGATGGCGACACCATTACTAAATAAATAAAGGTGCACAGCCATGCTGTGTCGGGACTTGCGAGGGGTCTGAAGAAACAATGTTGCAAGCACATGAGCCCAGGCAATGTAAACAGAAAAGAAAGGCAGCCATTAACTGAGAGCGATTGCTACTTGAGGACAGATGAGAGCTAGTGCTGCACGAGGACAGTGAAGAAAATAGTGCTTACAAGTATAAAACAAGCATTGGAAATGCAATAGGTCTCGCATGAGGAAAGTTTGAGCTATTGGTCTTATAAATGACTTTTTTTTATTTATGTGTTGTTTTTTAAAATAGCTATATTAACCCCTTCTGTGCTGCGCGAATTTTGCCCCGGTGCTGAACGTTCCATTGGGCCTATGGAACCATGACGGAACGGTTCCGTCATAAGCACAGGCCACCTTACGCTCATGACGGAACCGTTCCGTCATCAGCATGGAAGGGGTTAATAGCTTTGTCATTTACAATGCCAATAGTTATAACTTTCGCAAATGTGACACCTATAGCATTTGTAATGCAACATGTTTTGTATTTACGTGACTTAATAGTATTGATATTACAGATGAAAAGTGCATTGTCCTGAGTTGTAATGTTGCAGATTGCTGTGCACATGGTACACACTAGAACAAGTGTTCCCCTGGAGTGTAAAATAAATATGTGTACACTCTTCACAAATATCCGTCCCATTTGTCCAAATAAAGCCCGCTATTTGGGTGTATTTTGGGAAAAGGCCGTTTCCTGGACAGAGTCTGCAGACGTCTCCCGACAATAGCCCCTTTGCTTTAAAAGAAGACGATGACAGATGCAGGGCTCCCGTAATGAAGTTTGTATTTTTTTTTCCTTTTGACTGTTTCAGAAGCCCTCTCTGGGCCGGCTTTTAGAAAGAAAGCAGCCGGGATTCAATCGGGGAGCAAGGGGGCTGGGGCGAGGGGTGCGGACAGATGCACCTGCCCGGGGGGCGGATGGGTGCCTGTCTGATGTCTGTCTGGGGGGTGGTGGGGCGCTTTTCAAGGTGCCCAAGCCGAGCTCCAAGGAAGGCAACGAGGCGGTTGTGCCACTTCATAGGGACCTCTATGTGCCAGCCCCTGGGCACACCCAGCCGGACAGAGAGGGGGGCATTTTAACACACTAAAGGAGGGCACTCGCCTACACTACACCCCAAAAGCGACATTTTTGTGGCTTACGCAGGTGACCCGTTTCACACCCTGTAGACAGGACATTCCCAAATCACTGAATTCGTCTGCTTTTTACCCCAGAAATGCAAATATTACGTTTTACGCAAAGAGCGCAAGACACTTGCGCGCAGGCTTCAACGCAAACATAGTGGTCGAATAGAAAAGTAAGAATTTTTGATGAGATCATGTGAACAAGTATTGTTAAAAATACCGCGTGAAACCGCTGCTACTGCACGTGACATGACGTGACGTGTTTCCGGCTGCGCAATCAATGACTGCGAGGCGCAAAAGTCACGGAAGTGCAAGTTCGACTTAGAACCATAGTGTGCTTTAAGCCAGGGCAGACAGCAAGGTGCAGAACAAAATATAATCTATTTTAAAAAAAAAGAAGTTAGGCGCGATGCTGAAGATCTCCTACACATTTTAGTAAACTTCCCTCAGCTTTTACAAATGAATACTCACTTAAACTAACAATTCAGTAAAATAAACGACTGCTTCGAAAATAACTGGGCTGGTTGCATTTCGAGGCAGTAGTTTAACCGAAGAATTTAATGGAATAACTTGATTTTAATAGATTAGGGAAACGAAGTCTCGTTGCGCGCCCCAATTGTAAAATGTTTATTGCAGTTAATAATCCGATTCCATGATTTGTCTGCAGTTGCAGTTGCAGTAATATACGAACTTTGGTTGAGTTTAGTCCCTGCACGTAGTTTATCTTGACAATTCTGTCCAAATAACAGATTTCTGGACACTTGAGGGCATTGCTGTGGGAAGGGGGAGGAGAAATGCGACACGGCGGGCAGGGGAGGGGGCTGAGCGGGGAGAGCGGCAATGAGGGTGTGAAGCAGCAGGGGCCTTTGAAGTGAAGCTTCACTTCAAAGGTGTGGCTGAGGGAACAGATGGCGATTTAATGATGTGCACGCGCATTTTAGGTCAATGCGCTTGCGCATTGACCTAAAAGCGCACGGGCACAGCACCAAATCGCCCAGTTGGGTAAAGTCTGTTTAAGTCGTTATAGTCTCGCTCTGCTCAATGCGCATGCGCATTGAGAGGCGAGACCTAAACATGCGATGAAAGATGTAAGAGACAGTGGCAGTCCATTGGGAAGATTACAAAATTTGGATAGGAGGGACTAGTAAGCTATTTCACCAATGAAAAGCCGGTATTTTCAAGTACACTAAATGGAGCCAATAGAAACAAGCATTTGCAATGCAAAAGGTCTGGCATTTGTGAGAGTTAGTGCTATTGGTGCTGTAAATGACAATGTCTTTTTCCTATGTATTTTGGTTTGGAGTGTAGTGGATGCATGAACAGAGACGCAGCTACAGCACTGTGTAGAGGACTTAAAATGAGGAATTACCACTGGGACCAGAGAAGCAGCTGCAGCACTGTCTGGAGGATTTAGAATGAGGAATTATAGACGAGACCACAGAAGCACCTAGCAGCACTGGTTAGAAGACTTAGATTGAGGAAACACCATTGGGACAGAGACAGTTGCAGCACTGCTTAGAGGACTTACAATGGGGGAGTTACTGACAGGACCAAAGAAGCAGCTGCAGGTAAATTACTTAATCTCCTGGCCTTTGAAAAACAATTTGCCCCAAAAAATAATGTGTATTTGTGTAATGTAACCAGCGCTTATGTAGATACCTCTGGATCAAGTTTGCACTAATTAAAACTGAAAAAGTCATCAGTACACTTTAGTTCAGCATCTCTCCTCTCAGCCCGAGAACCATATTTTGTTATGTTTCAAGTTACTTATATGTAACATAAGTTTTTCAGCTTGTGGATATTCTAGATTCATGTTGTTCACCCACCTCCACTAAATATGAATACAGGAAAACAGGTCCAAACACCCTGTCAAAATGCATTCAACACAAATATATTTATAAAAGGTGCATGCAGACAAAAACATAAATGGAAATCTTAAAAATGTAGAATGATACTTCAAAGGACGATGAGGTGCACAGAGGTGTATGTGCAGGAGGTGTGTGGGGCTGGTAAGCCTGCAAGGACACTTAGCCTGTCGTAGAGCTCGGATTGCCACTGCCATGGCTGCATAGAAACCTGATTGGCAGCTGAAGCTGCGCAGCCTCCTGCCTCCTGCTGTCCCTCACTTCACATGTGGCAGCTGAGGAAGACACAGTCCATTGGGGGACAGGGTGTGGCATGACCCCAGAGCTTCCCACTCTGCCAAAATTGTAATTTGGGAACCACATTCGGGTCTTGGCGTTGGCTCAATGCCCTGCAATTCTGGACAAATCACTTTATCTCATACAGGCTCCAATACTTTTGGGAGTAGCCTGTTGTGAGGCCCTAGTAGTCCTGTACTGGGCGTAGTTGAATCCGTAGTAATAGGAACTACTGCCTGACGGGGTTGAATGGGAGCACAAGGTTGCTCCACTCAAGAGGGTGGCCGCAACCTGCTGGTATGCCTACCCTCGCTCCAGGTCCCCTTGTGCTCCTATTCACCCACATCAGGCACTAGCTCCTGTTACCACTGGTTCAACTACGCCCAGTACAGGACTACTAGGGCCACACAACAGGCTACTCGCAAAAGTATTGGAGCCTGTATGATTAATCGTGCACTTTATTATTTTTACACATAGCTTCTGAAGAAGTGTCACCCGATTCCTCTGGAACACCTACGCACAAAACATGTCGACCCCACCTTAGAGACTGCCCGTTAGGAACATTACATTCTCACAGGGCGTCCATTTTATTTTATTTTATTTAGGGAGGATCTACCTTTTTCATGAAACGGATTGAGCTTAGGACTGACCCTCACCTATTTTAGATCACCTTACACATGCACTTTACCCTACACTGCCCCCTTACCCTCACACACCCAACAGCTTCTCGAAAAAAGATCTCCGATAAAGAGCCCAAGAAACGGTTAGCCCATAGAGCATTGCAGCGCCGGCCCGACGAGGAGCAAGGCCCAATGTTGAACCATGACACCACTTGGGGTGTGTGAGGACATCATGACAAAAGCCATGTCTTTTCCCCTTCCCCGTTCAGTTCACCTTTAGGAACTGCCCTCCCATGTTTGATACGTTCTCCGTGCAGGACCTGCTTAAATATTGGCTCCCTGTCCCACACTCTTTCTTTCTCATACCATAGGTGAAAGAAGCCCTTAGCTTTGAGCTAAACCAAATAATGACTCTTCTAGAAGAAGGTGTCTCTTGATATTGTGTCACAATAGTGGTGAGCATTTGCAAAATGTTTTAATAAACTTTTAATGTGAGATTGCAATATTCATTTGCCATTACCTTGAGTGGAATCTGAATGCTAGTTCGTCCCTCTTGTTTAAAAATGAAATTAGTAAAAAAAAAACTTGTTTCAAGATGAGATTCAAGCAAGACATTTTCTCCTGGTCTCTGGCGCTTTGTTGATACTACTTTACCATCCGCTGCCATTTTGTTGTTGTTGTCCCTGCAAGCCCGTCCTCTAGAGCCCGCCCCGCCTCCCAGCTGAGCCTCCCTCCCACTGACTACATACGCCGCTCCCGTACCTGGAAGCGCTGTGACCGTCTCGTCGCTCCCCAGGCTCCCTGCTCGAGCTGGTATCGTTGTGCTGCGCTTGTGAACTGGTGTTTACATCTCTAGCGCGATAATTTCACTGTGACTGTTGTTACGCTAATTATTGCAGTCTGCCTCATTTCATCAGCATACAATTAATTGTAGCGCATTTGCATTCACTGTGCCTTCGTTGCAGGATCTCTGGCGCTTTGTTGATACTATTTTACCATCCGCTGCCATTTTGTTGTTGTTGTCCCTGCAAGCCCGTCCTCTAGAGCCCGCCCCGCCTCCCAGCTGAGCCTCCCTCGCCCCTCCCCACCACCCATTTATGGCAGATGCACTTGCGCGCAGCGTTCACGCGCAGCGATCACGCCCCGGTCGTGCCGAAGGTGCGCCAAAGGTAAGCCCGTCTACGCCCGTCCGCGCCTGGACCGCGCCCAGTGCCTGTCCCCCTGTTCCCCGCCGCACCCAACGCACTAGAGTCACATATGATGCCGCAACTCTCCCTGCCCTCAACCCTGGACGCACACTACAATGCTGCGTAGCCACCCCAGGACGTACCCACGGCCCATTCGCTTGCCTCTCCTGCAAGGTCAACTGCTTCAGGACCCTCACCAACGCCACCTCCTTCACACACAGCTCCGACTCCAACCGCCTAAAGTGCATCCTGCTTAACACCCGCTCGGTCCACATACACGCAACAGAACTCTGGGACCTAATCGACACTACGTCACCTGACATCGCCTTCCTTACAGAAACATGGATGAACACATCATCAGCACCCGACATCGCCATAGCCATACCAGACGCTTACAAGATTATCCGAAAAGACCGCACCAATCAAACAGGAGGAGGCATCGCCATCATCCACAGAAACACCATCAAAATCACAACCAGCTCCGACGACAATCTTGCAACCGCCGAACATCTCCACTTTCAGATCCACACCGACCCCAGGACCACACTTAGAGGCACCATCATTTACAGGCCTCCAGGCACCCGCACTCTATTCAGCGATGACATCATGGACTTCGTCAGCCCACATGCCCTCGCCTCCGAGAACTACATTCTTCTAGGAGACCTCAACTACCACCTTGAAAACAAACACGACAGCAACACCACCACCCTTCTGGACAACCTGGCCAATCTCGGACTCAAACAACTTGTTGACACCCCCACCCATTTAGCCGGACATACTCTCGACCCAATCTTCACCTCCAGCAAGCACATCTCCTTCGATCGCACCACAGCTCTCCATTGGACGGACCACAGCTGTGTTCACTTCAGCTACAAAAGCACCCTGACCCACAACTGTCCACAACCTATACCTCGGAGAAACTGGAACAAAATCACCACCAACCAACTCCTCACATTGCTCAACCAAAACCCTCCCGCCCTCTCAATGGACCCAGACCAAGCGGCCACCAACCTCAAGCAATGGGTCACCCACAGTGCTGACGAATTAGCACCCCTGAAAAAGCACCAGATGAAATCAGCCAGCAAAAAGGCTCCCTGGTTCAATGATGAACTTAAAAAATCCAAGAAGCTATGCCGCACCCTGGAGAAGATATGGAGAAAAAACCCAACCTCAGACAACATGGCCTCCCTCAAGACAGCCACCCGCAAACACCACCAACTGATTCGATCCGCCAAGAAATTAGCATTCAAGGATCGTCTCGACAACAACACTCATAACAGCAAGGAACTCTTCAACATCGTCAAAGAATTCACCAACCCCACTGCAGCATCTAATGACATCACGCCCTCCCAAGACCTCTGCAACGCGTTATCCTCCTTCTTTTACAACAAAATTGCCGACATCCACAACAGCTTCGAGAATTCTCCCAGCGATCAACCCTCCCCACCCCCTTCAGATCCTACTCCGCCAACTAACAACCTCAACGCCTGGAACCCAATCACCACTGAAGACACCATTCGCCTCATGAACTCAATCCACTCTGGCTCGCATTCTGACCCCTGCCCCCACCACATCTTCAGCAAAGCTGACTCCATCATCGCACCTCATCTCCGCGATGTCATCAACTGCTCTTTCAACTCTGCCACCTTCCCAGAAAGCTGGAAACACGCCGAACTCAGCGCCCTTCTGAAGAAACCCACAGCAGACCCCTCTGAACTTAAAAACTACCGACCCATATCCCTCCTCCCATTCCCGGCCAAAGTCATGGAGAAAGCCGTCAACAGCCAGCTCGCCGCCTTCCTTGAATACAACAACTCCCTTTATCCATCTCAATCCGGGTTTCGAGCCAAACACAGCACCGAAACCGCCCTCATTGCAGCGACCGACGACATCCGAGCACTCCTGGACAACGGAGAAACAGTGGCCCTCATCCTACTGTCTGCCGCCTTCGACACAGTCTGCCACAGCATCCTTATACATCGCCTCAGCAACATCGGAATACAAGGAAAAGCCCTGGACTGGATCATCTCATTCCTTGCTGGGAGAACTCAAAGAGTCCGACTTCCCCCATTCTACTCAGAGGCCACCGAAGTCATCTGCGGCGTACCTCAAGGATCCTCACCCTCTTCAACGTCTACATGAATCCTCTCGCCTCCATCACGCGTCTACACAACCTTAACATCATCTCTTACGCCGACGACACCCAGCTAATCCTTTCCCTCACCAAAGACCCCAGCACCGCCAAAACCAATCTTCACGAAGGCATGAAAGAAGTAGCCGAATGGATGAAACAGAGCCGCCTAAAACTCAACTCAGACAAAACGGAGGTGCTCATCCTAGGATCCTCCCCCTCAGCTTGGGACGACTCTTGGTGGCCTTCCGCTCTTGGCACAGCACCCACACCCACAGACCATGCACGTAACCTTTGCTTCATCCTAGACTCCTCCCTCTCGATGTCCAGAAAAGTCAACGCCGTCTCGTCCTCCTGTTTCAACGTACTTCGCATTCTCAAAAAGATCTTCCGCTGGATCCCCCTTGAAACAAGAAAGACTGTCACCCACGCACTGGTCACGAGTCGACTGGATTATGGTAACACACTTTACGCCGGAATCACAACAAAATTACAGAAAAAACTCCAGCGCATCCAAAACGCGTCAGCGAGACTCATACTAGACATCCCGCGCCAAGATCACATCACCGGACATCTAAAAGACCTCCACTGGCTTCCCGTCGACAAAAGAATTACCTTCCGCCTTCTCACCCACGCACACAAGGCCCTCTACAATCTAGGACCCGAATGCCTCAACACTCGACTGTCCTTCTACAAACCCACCCGCCAACTAAGATCGTCCAATCAAGCCCTCACCGCAGTCCCACGCATCTGAAAATCCACCATGGGTGGCAGATCCTTCTCCTTCCTGGCTGCCAAGACCTGGAACTCACTCCCCACCCACCTCCGCCTTACTCAGAACCACATCTCCTTCAGAAAAGAACTTAAAAGCTGGCTATTCGACAAATAATGAACCCCTTCCCCTAGCGCCTTGAGACCCTCTGGGTGAGTAGTGCGCTATACAAATGCCGGAACTTGAACTTGAACTTGAACTCCTGGTACCAGTCTCTTCTGGACAACAATTCTGTGAAATTGACAGCACCGAAGTCCACATCAGTTAGGATATCTAAAATTATGGGATGAGTTTGGCCGAATGTATCTTCTTGTGGAGCTGGTTGAAGTTATTTGCTGGAACTGGCCAAAGATGTCTCTTAGGCTTTGGCAAAGAACCACGTTTACTTAGGACAAGTTGAACTTGGCTGAAAATTGGCCTTGGGTAGAGTAATCTATTTCTGTTGGAATTAGGTGTTTGTTAGTCATACATGGATGCTCCTGTGCAGTTTAAATGAAGATATGTGTGTGCTGTGCTTGAGGGAATCCATTGTCTTTGGGGATGGCATCTATTGATTGTCCTTTTGTAAAGGTGTCTCTTCTGATTAGATAAAGATCACAGTCTTTGGGGAAAATATGCGCTGGTGTTGGATAAACGCATATTTTACCTCAGTTGTGAAGTTAGCGAATCTTATGGGGAAGTACCTGTGCAGTCTAGATAAAGGAACCTTTTGTCCTTGACTTACAATAGACCCTTGCCTTGTTTGAAATAACTTTGTATCCTTGATGTGGGGATTTAGCTTCCCTTACTGAATACTGAATGTACCTGTTGTATTAAAAAAGGCATCTGTGCACCTTGGTTGGAGGATATGTGAGGCAGCTTGCTCTTTTCTCCACAACCTTATTTGCCATTGTCATCTTCCATACTGCTTTAGCACTAAATTCCCAGACGAATTACATTTGTAGAGTGATATACAGCATTAAAAAATTCCAAAAATATTTCTTTCTCTAGTTCAAAATGTGCTCTCATTATTCAGACAATGCTGGATGGCAAAATGCCATCTGTACATAAAATTTCTACAAAAGATGCTTACTTCCAGAATATGCTTTAGAGCTCCCCACCTATGCTTTTTGAAGACTGGCAACTAATGGTTTCATACTCGCTGTTGCTTTGGGCACCGGATCCCCGCATTTGAAACTAGCCACCACGCTATAGACAATGATATTCACAACAACAAAACTGTTAATCACAATTCTTAACCATAAAACAAATAATGCGTTCCAAAACATCATCTCTTCATAGTAGGCACACACTAATTTGTCCAGTATTGACTAGAGGAATGTACTGCTAATATGGAGCATTCATAAATGAAGATAGATTATGCTCATAAAATAACACAATCATTAATAAATATTTCAGTTACACCTTCTGACTCCAGAAGAGAATCAATAAACCCGCAAGATTAGTGTCTGTTTCACCCCCTCCCCCTGTTACAAGCAGACAGGTGCAGGAGGTGCACTCTCGTGAGTCAGGTTGTAAATACATTATATTTCCTCTTCCTGCTTTTTATGATGTGGCGAGGTTAGGCCCCGGGACACACACCTGCAGCATGAGTGACTGCCCAGATTTTGATTGGAATCTGCACTTTCAATCACTGATGGTCACGGGGCATCTAAAACCCCAAACAGCTCTGAGGGAAAGTACCTGAGCCTCCGTTGAATAATTCACCAGCAAGCTCTTCAGGGCTTCACTCGCTCCACTCCGACAGGCGTCTCTGTTTCCACAGCATTCTCTGCATCTGTACTGTCCCCGGGGCCACAAGCCTGTCCCGCTGCTGCCCCCTTATAAATCGGCACTGACTGTCCTTGGACAAAGATAAGTTCCAGGGAAAACATAAAACACTGCAGCACTCGGTGCACACCGGCCCATTAAAGCATTGCCTTAAATCACCCTGATCTGGAGAGTGCCAGATAATCTTCTCCGGGCTTCAGAGTGCCCGCCCTCTTTACCCTCTCTATAGATTGAATGGTTTCACCAGAGATGTATCTGTGTTCACTTCACCCGTTAGAGACTCAAGTGGGTGGAACAATTATAGAAGATGCAGCAAACGAGCACTTTTAACCCACATGGGAGATACATGTGATAGTACTTATACCGCACTCAGGACATTCACATTAAATATACACCTGCTACATGTAGATATGAGGGTCACCTAAGGAGCCTGACCTCTGTGGGGAGAATAGCACAGGCGAGAATTACCCATCATGTGATTTAATAACTGATGGCAAACCCCCGAGAGGCCGGGAGCCACCACTGCTCCCAGAACAAGCGCGGTCAGCAGGGACGAGACTTCCTTCCGGGCGGCCCTCCGCTCTGTATAGTGGTGACGAGGGCGCAGTAGTCCTGGTTGCTAGGCGACCCTCCGGCTTCCCTCCATCTCCAGTGGGGCTCCTCTACTTAGCGAACCCAGCCAGTAGCCGTCGCCTGCAGTTCGCCGTGAGCACCAAGCTACAGCAGTACGGAGACCGGAGGGGCGACGCGGGAGAACACTCTACGGCCCCCCAGGTACGAAGCGCACGATCCCTGGGGGCGAGACGGCAGCACGTGCTGCGGCCCCGGAACTGAGACACTCCACCTCCCGCCAGATGCCCAGTCCTCCGGTGGTGGTGTAGGGGCCTCACTGCCTGGTGCGGGAAGCGCTAGGGAACAAAAGTCTGGCCTGTCTCCAGGATCGATTGATGTGGACGGAAGGCCTAATAAACACAGGGCACGATTGATAGGCGCTGGCTGGACAGCCGGGAATCCACTTGCACCAAGTATTTCTAGGAATTAACGCTCAAGAGCTCTGCAAGACCAATTATACCCCGGCAATACTTTTCCTGCTACAATTACTCATGCAGCCGCGCGGGCTGCTGCCGCTGAAAATCACCACTGTGGGAAATGAAATCAGACGCAATTGGTTCACAAACATGTAGAACAGCCGAATACACAGAACAAGGAAAAAAAAACATGCTTCTTGCAAATTTATATTTTTTTATAGCAAAGAAAAACAAAAATCTCCCGGACCACGCCATGACAGCACCATCTTTCTCCGAGGCGAGGCAGAAATGCCTCGGAGAAAGCACGGTCATTTTCTGATTCGGGGGCGTGGTTTTCTTTCTCTCCTCTATCCATTGGCTGCAAGGTAAAATTCCAGCCAATGGGAAGAGGAGAGAAAGAAAACAAGAAAGAAGCGAAAAAAGACGACCCCCGAATCTGAAAAGGACGGGGCTTGAACAGAGTGACGCCCCTCTACTCCAATGGCTAGCCTCCGCTTAGACAAAGAAATATATATACATTTTATATGTCTCTTCATTATTTGAATGTACTCTCTATGATTACTTTTAGCCTGTGCAACAGAAAACTGTAAACATTGTTATCAACTGTTTTGGTTGAGCTTTAGGAGGGATTGGGTGTTTTCTCTCCATTTGTTTGAGCACGGCTATACTTTGTGGATTAACCATAATAACGAAGTGTAAATTTTGCATGAGCGCTCTTCATCTCTTCAAACATCTCTTGTTGTTAACTTTATGAAAGGTCATTCTGAATGATACCTGAAGTGGAGAATTTTTGTAGTAATGCAGCCAAGTGCGAGAGGAGGCAACATTGGAAAATATTTCCTGAGTAGTCAAGCAAAGATGGTTTTACTGATGTGAAGAGAACAAATAGGTCTCCTTCACATATTGGAAGTATAGAGAAGCAGCAGGAATTAATTCCTAAAAAAAAATCCATTTATTCACCGAAATAGGAGATGGTGAATCTGATGCCAAAAGTACATAAGAGAATTACAGCAGTTTATGTTATTCATTACGAGAGACTGGTTTTCACGATAAAAAAGATGGATCTCATATAACCCATTTGGGAAACCTTCTCTAACCTCAATGTATCTTCCTCACTGCAGGAGCAAAACCCTTCTTGTGCCGTCACTGTAACTCAGCCGACAGATCTAACTAAGATTTTATAACCTGCCTATTGTGTGCATGCTGGATGTCGCTCAACTGTTTAAAGCACCAAAGATGCTGCATTCCTGCCGCACTTCATCAATGCAGCTTAAGTCTCTGCTGTACTAGGGGCCCAAAAAAGATTATTGATGAGGATTACAAAATAAAAAGACTTACAGGGAAATTAGAAAATTAAAAGACTTACAGGGACTTCGGAGCTCGGTATCACGAGGGCTTTCTGTGAAAATCGTTAAAGCATGGTCGGGGGCAGGAGCGGTTTAGCATGACAAATACAGAGAAGTGGGAGGTAGTGGTCAGCGAGAGCATAGGGAGATTTAAAATGTACTAAAATTCAAGCAGGGACACATGCAAAGTGTTGTGGAGGAGGACAGAAGCATGGGGAGATAAAGTGATTTACACAGACAAGGATTTAACCATACTAGAGGGTGGGAAGGGCTGGTTGTGTGTGAACGTGTTGCGATACATTGACAACGCATACAAAATATGTGCCCTGCTCTATTCACTGTATCAGCAGAACCAACTACAAGTAACATGACATAATGTTCACAAGAATTTAAATTAGACTTGGGTGAGCCACGTTGTGCAGAACTAAAGCCAGGCACTGCTCGCCCCATTTTAAGATAAAGCGAAGCATGAGGTGCACCAACAATTTGAAAAAAAGAGGGGCATATTATCAAGATATAGCGTTAAAATTGTTGCTGCTTTAATGGAAGGAAACTGCAGCTAAAGCGGTAATAATGGGCTTTATAATATGCCCTTGAGAATTCCCATAGAACATGGGCTGACTATTATAATTACAATGAATAAATGTCGCCTCTGCACGCTTTGAAGGCCGCATGTAGCCTCTGCAAGAGTGACTCACATCAGACCGTGAGTGGCAAGAACTATGAAGCTGATAAGATAGATAATAATTGTGGCATCCCATTGTGGAAATGTTAAGTGCAACATGTTACCGTTTTTAAACAGCGTGGAGGCAGCATCAGATATGTAGTCACAGATCAAAGCATTAGGTCATTTTGAAATGTATTTTATTTTTCTTCTTTGTAAGTAATGCAAAAACAGCCAACGCGTTTCATTTCTACCCGAGGAACTTCGTCAGGGCAGAAAGTATGATGAGTAAACCAATTGAGGTTCCCAAGGATGAGAAAACGGATCAAGATCGCACTTGAGTGGATCAATAGTGACAAAGAAATATATATTGTGGCCACTTTGCTAATAGAAATATCGCATGAGTTGAATGTTTGTAGCCTCCTTCGGTACAAAGGAAAGTAAGTCTCGGATCACCAAGGTCGTTAGTGTTTATTGCAGGTTAATACAAGTCCACTTTGTATACTGAATCACTCCAATGTAATTCACCGGTTTCAAACTCCATATATCACTAGTACATAAAAAAACACCCAAATCCCTGTAAATAAGTGTATCGACAGTCCAAGTTTACTGGAAGAGAGGCACGATGTTCAAGGCGGTCATGATAAGCCACCAACTTTCCTAATCAGAAAGATGAAGTTTTCGGTAATCTCTCCCGTGCCTCGTAAAACGACTGGCGTCTTATGAGGTACGGGAGAGATTATCTTATGCTTTGATCTGTGACTACATACCTGGTGCTGCCTCCACGCTGTTTGAAGTTTTTATCTGGAAATCCAGTGGGATCAAAGCACAGTCGGTCCCGGAGGTCTTTTGCACAGAACTTGAGATATTAATGGGATTTTAAGATTGAGGTTCTCAACTTGTAGTCAGCTGTGGTTGCTATTTGTTGGTCTTATGTTACCGTTTTTAATTTGAATTTTACAATACCCTTTGCTTGTTATAATATAATCAATATGGCATGAAAATAATATTTTAAAGTTTATCAACCAGATGCAGTGCAAAGAAAACCCTGTGTGCAGGTGAGATAATTAAAAACATTTGCTTGTCTCACTGTACAATTTACAAACTACAGTAACTGTTGTATAATTTTAATTCAGTAAGATACAAAAAAAAATCCATACGTTAACATATATTTAAAGTCTACACTTTCACAATTGCTTTATAAACTTTTGTGCATTCTTAAATTTAAATGTGCTTTAAAATGCACCATTTGCTCACTTTTTTCAAAATGTTCCCAGTGGGAATGCCCAGAAATACCCATTTGATAGGCGGACTTGCTAGGTTCGCGGCACTCGTCCCCAACTTTTACGCTTCACTGCTTTCAAATGTTACCAGCCACCACTGAAATTCACCCCAGTAAACAGCATCTCTAGAAGTGAAGCTTTCTCCATGCCTCATGCCACACAGCGTCTAAACCACGTTATGATATGCCAACACCTTACTAGCAGAAGCCATCGCAGTAGCTCTTAAAACATCATGTGCCATATCAGTTAGACAGCTGGCTTGTTGCATTTTACTAAAAAGTCAGAGTAGTTTTCCTTCTCTTACGTTGCTCATGCCAGAATATCAAAACCCATTAACCAGAAAGCAGTGAATGCTACATAAGCATTTGTCCTTATTGCTGGATTTGTACTCGCAAAATCTCTTCTTTAGGCAACTCTCAACCTTCTTATCCAGTGCATCTGTTGGTATAAAATCTTCCAGATTTTCTGATATCCTCCCATGCAAAGTGGCCAACATGGAGTCAAATTGCAAAGTGCGTGGTGACAACCTCTCTGCTTCCACCAAAAAGAATGTCTTCTGCATGAATCTAGGTGTGGCTAAATGTTCCAAAACTTACCCTTCTCACACAATGAGCATCTTGATCCTCCCATGTAGGGGAGGGAATTGCTCATGTAGCTGTACCAATGTAATCCACAGACCAGATTCTCTCAAAAAGGACCCACAGTTTATGGTACTTCCTCTCAGTAAAGTGCTTTTCCCCACTAGCAGGGCATGACATTTCTGATGATGCTAGCAGAAAAGAAAAAGAAGGTTGTGCTTTCCCTCTTCTTTACCTTTTACTTCTCACCCACCTACTGACCCTGTCAGTAGTTAAAGTTTTTCCCACATCGGCAACCACCAACCACCGCAGTTCTGAAATACCAGATAGCAAGTAGAGTGGGTGGAGGGGCAAATTAGAAGTAAACATCCTCCATGAAGCAAAACGATGGAATATACTTGGGGCTGAGTGGGGAGCACAGGCCCTTGCCCAAGGGGCCACTCCCTCTATAAAAAGAAAATCCCTGGTGTCTAGTGGAAATGGCAAGCAGTCCCATCCCACTGATTGCCTGGCAATGTGATGGGTAATTACTTGCAACCATGGAAAATGGGGTTGTTTATAGCACCTACAACACTCACAGGGAAACAAGGAAGCTGTTTCCTGGGTGTCGGTCCTGCATCTGCCATCACATCTCCTTTGGCAGGAGCAGGAGAGTCTCTTACTTTGATCCGGAAGGGTGTGACATGAAGAGACCACTGAAGCAATACAAAACAGCTGACGCTCTGGTGCCAGGGGCTTGGGCTGACCTCCATGTCCCTACAGCCTTGTTGTGAGTGCTATGAATGCTGAGGTCACATCCATAGTTTGCCAGAGTTTAATAGTCCAACATTAATCCGGTGTGAAGCATAGAACAAGAAGCCCACTTCTCAGTTGGTAGTAAACAATGCTGTCATCTTGAAATGTCCTAGTTTGTGACTTAAATCTCTGTAAATATGTATTACACTTTAAAATAAACGGATTCTAGGAAAAGCATGACACCTATTGGTGGTTTGGAGAATACAGCAAAGCCACTCATAAAGGAAGTGGGGCACAAACAGACAGTAGGGAGGAGAAAGCAAAGCTATGCCGAAAGTGGCTGGATAGGTACTTGGCAGTATTAGCCTTGGGCCCTGTATATGACTCGGTAAAAAAAATGTTGTCCAGAGATTTACATTTTTGATTTGTGTTTTTGTATCATTAGAGAAGTAATTTAGCTAGAACAGACATTGCTAATCCAGACTGAATTGTTCTGGATGATACTTTTAAAAATGGCGGATATGTTGCAGTGATGATGTAGTATTTCAGGAACCATGAGAACTATATACTTCATTTAGGTGTCAAAACATAGGTTTTGGGGGTCAAGTAGTCTTAAAAAGACAGAAAGTAATACCTCAGAGTAACCCTTCTGGCATTTTCCAAAATGTTGGCTCTATAATGAAGAGTTTTAGGTATCATATTGGCAAATTTATTTTAAATTGTTTTTGTTTCAGGTTTTAAATCATAAACATAAGCAAAGCAGGTAGTAGCAGAGGATCTTTACCTTTTGACATAGTACTGCTAACTACAAAATCTGAGGACTCCTTTAACATAGAAAAATCTGTCATATGCCAAACGAATTCTAAAGAAACGCTAACATCAAGAGCGGCTGGACAGACGTGTTTGAGATGCTGTAGAAAAACGGCAAGGAGAAGTACACAAAAGATCAAAACTGATGGGTAAAGAGGATTAAATATGTTATCATTGTAACAACAAGTACTACAAGTCAAATGCAATAAAAAACACCTGGATTATTTTTTTTAAGTAGCAGATACCAGTGAATTCCAACAAGAATCAGAGTCTTCTGAGAAAGCGATGACAACTAAACACAATGCCTATCCACTTAGAAGATCCGTGGCTCCCCCTTGTTCACCCTCTAACCAGCTGATCAGAAAACATTGGCTCATCAATATGTTATATATGGTTTAGCCAGAGCAAGGGCCAAAGGGATTGATGAACATAAAGTACCGAGTATGTGAGTCTCAAAGGGCAAACGTTTGTTTTTTTTTTTTTTTTTACAGCTAGTTTCTTCCAAGATTACGTTTTCAACCGACTAGCTGATTTATAAAGTGAGGCAAATGTTTTCGCAGTGGATTTGTATTCCCACCCGAACTGCATGTGTGAATACATTCAAAAGTATAAATGTACAATGAGCTGCCAGAGGCAACATGACTGCCAGCCTTCACTTACGTTTCCACTCTTTTAAAAAGTAAATTAAGTTTTTGAGCCAATCTTTAGTGTTAGCTACGGGTTCACACTCAGTGAGATCAGAGAAATACTGGTCAACATAGATGAAACTGTATTGATCCATAATAATGCAATTAAGATTCATCTGATGAGAATGTACAATGACAGTATTCGTTTTTGTCATTCTAACGAAAAGAATGAGCCACTTATAGTGGTCTCAGCTGATTTGACTCCTGGAGTTCTTGCTGCCAAATAAGATCATAGAATGCAGTAAAATCAGCAGAAACCATTTTAAGAAATATCTTGGAAGATTTAGGGGGTCATTACGATGGTGGGCGGATCGCCACTGCCGGCCGGGCAGTTGCGATCCGCCCGCCACCACAAGCCCATTTATCCACCACCACATTAGCATGGCGGTGGGTACCGCGGCAGACGAAAAGCCCTTCCACAGCTTTTCCGCCAGCCGGATTGCCGGCTGGGCAGAAAGGCACGAAATATGGTGGAGGTGCATCCATATTATGATGTCTACGGTGCCTATGCCTTTCCATGGCGGAGATTCCGCCATGGAAAGGCCTATGTTAAATGGCTATGGGGGCCCGTTGCGGTCCCCCCTTTTGGGTTACTGCACTTGAAGGGGGTACCCATGGTAACCCCTACATTGGCATGCACAAGGTGGCATGCACCGCGCGGTGCCTGTCACGTTATGCATGCCAAAGCACAGCATGTACATTTTACATTGCGCCTGCCGCAATGTAAAAGATGTAGGATGTGACTTCCAAGGTGGCGGTCGCATCCGAAATGGCCCCGCAGGACCGCCGCACCTCTGGCAGTCGGTCCCGTTTTCCGTTGCGGTGTCCGCCCACCATCATAATGGGGCCCTTTGCAAGTAATGGGAAAATGTTTAACACATGATAGCACTTGTGAAAAACTTGGCACATGCTGATCGGGAAGGTGATTGGGAGCTGCATGTGGAGTCACTGACTACTGTGTTTTACGAATTTGATTGCACAAACTACCTGAGATATGGGTCCTGACATTTGGAAAGAGTGAAGAAGCTAGAGGTGGAAAAACTATACCACTGCCGAAAATTCATCCAAAGACATTTTGTGGAGATATATAGCGAGGGAAGTTTCAATTCTGTGGCTCCAGATATGAGACAACAACAGATGACCCAAGATCACAGAAAAGCTCCAAGGGAATTGTTGGTCAGACAAGTAAAAGTGAATATGTTGCTAAATGGCAGCTAGTATGCCACGAAGTCCATTCTATTTGCAATGTTTTCAGAGAGATGACAAATTCAAAATTAACTTGTAGGAGAGGGGAACATTTTAATAAACATGCTGACAGTCTTCTTCATTCCAGCAGCAAGGAAACCCCTTTGAAATGACTGAGCCTGTGCGACTACACAACTTAGAGCAAATGTTTGGTCACAATGTGACCAAACAATATGTGGATAACAATAGAAAGACACATCTACAAGATGTCCTGGAACATGGATCAAAACTGAAGCAGAAGAGATTTGTATTGAAGGAGAAAAAGCTGTTTGACATAATCACTAAAGCTAAACGTCCTCACTTTGATTGCCATAGTAAGAGTTTCGTCCAACCAGCCACTTCAAAACAGGTTACAAAAAACAGCTTTAGAGGGAAAGAAAGTGGTGAATAATCAAGGATATTCTATTACATGATCTTGAACAAAGGCATTATTTGATGGAGGTGCTTCAACCAAAGTAGTAAAGCACAAACTCATACAAGAGCTCAAAAAAAACTTTCACCTTAAGATTTTTAGTTCGAAAAGGTGTCCTCACTGAAAACTGCTTTTGTTGTGGGCAATGTGTCAAAATTTTGAACGGTCAATATTTCATCCATGCAAAACTTCGGAGGGGTCATTTAGATTGTTCTACAGATATCAAAGTCAGTGTGCACCTTGCAAGAACTGCACATTGTCTTTGACAGTTGTCTTGAACTATTTGTCAAAGGAGGTGAGGGAATCATATGAAGGTCGACAAGTGGAACAATTGACCCTGCCCGCATCGCAAATTGGACACCAATACTTGTGCAACTTAATATATTCTGGTCATCAACCTCGAACAAGATGAACTTGGAGATTTCAACTCACCAAATCATTGCTGATACTGCAGTGAACACTGAATTTCCAAATATAGCAAGTGGAATGGTTGTCAATGAGGAGCTGGTGCCT
This sequence comes from Lissotriton vulgaris, assembly GCF_964263255.1. NCBI lineage: Eukaryota > Metazoa > Chordata > Amphibia > Caudata > Salamandridae > Lissotriton > Lissotriton vulgaris. The sequence continues at coordinate 1,633,773,672 of NC_141693.1, read as the reverse complement.
ACAAAAATATATTCAAAAGGCCCGGGCCGTATTGTTCAAGAACTAAACAATAAATTGGAAGATGCTGACCTTTGTATTGTGCCACATGTTGAGTGGGCTGTTCAAAATGGTTCCAATCATGTCATTGTACTGTCAAATGACACAGATGCTAATATTATGCTACTTAGATTTGTTACAATGTTCCTAAATCAATAATTGTCAGAGTTATGGATACGTCATGTAACGGACGAGAATAGTCACATAATCCTGCTTCATATGCTGTACAAGAAACTTGACTTAAGGTATTCTTATGGGTGATGACACTATGAGCATATTGGGAACAAAGTTTGGAGCTTTAACTTCTGAACCTGTGAACTTTCTGAAAGGATTTGCTGGGACCGAAGAAGAATGTGATTTTAAAGATGTACAGAAATACCTTATGTGTGTGTGAAAAACACATTTGCCAATCTTCAGTACAGTGAATTCAAGAGAAGCGTCTTGCAAAGTGACCTTACACCGACGTCATCCTCTGTGTGTGGACACATTAAAAGAACATTCTACGTGAGCAGATAATGTATAAAAGTTTTGGATCATGCATATCTAGAGAAAGAATTAACAATCAGAGGGGGGAGAGAGAGAAATCAGAATGGATTCATTCTCCCTGGGCATTTTTAAATAAACAGTTAGAATCCACTCCTTGAGATTAAGGGTGTCTCCTCCACAGTGGAGAACACCTTTATGTTTTTAGGTCCCCTCACACACCAACAGGCCCCTTGGTGTCATGCTTCATCATCGGGGTCATCGTACCCCTCTACGGGGTACGGCGTGCTGTGACCTACGGAGATGTGGGAGCACTTGTTAGACTATGTGTGGTGTTGGTGAGGGGGTATTTTGAATAAATGTGAGTGTATTGTGGGGTTTGGGAAATAGTGATAGATAAAAAGAACCTGGCTCGTGGGGTGACTAAAAATTATTTAATAAGCTCCCGGGCTGGTGCTGTTAAAAATGAGGGTGGGAGGTCACTACACTGACAATGTGCGTTACCTCCTTTTTGTGTGCGTTGACATGTTTCGGTGCCAGAAGCACCTTCTTTAGGACGGGGTGCACAAATCCCCACCTTACTCACGTTTCTCTAACTAATACCAGAATTTTCTAATAAAAGTGAGGAAAAATTACAGTGCAGGTAAAAGTAATGTACCTAGCAAAAAAAGACGTTGTCTATTGATCAACTGTTTTGGAGTTGTAGATAAACCTCATGAGCCAAAACGTCAGGATCTGGTGTGCTAACTACGTGGCTCCGGTGATAATTAATTATCACCGGAGCCACATAGGGATCGATCGGGAGGTATTAACTCATAGAAATCGTGCTAGTTAGCACACCAGATCCTGATGTTTTGGCTCATGAGGTTTATCTACAACTCCAAAACAGTTGATCAATAGACAACGTCTTTTTTTACTAGATACATTACTTTTACCTGCACTGTAATTTTTCCTCACTTTTATTAGAAAATTCTGGTATTAGTTAGAGAAACGCGAGTAAGGTGGGGATTTGTGCACTCCGTCCTGAAGAAGGTGCTTCTGGCACCGAAACATGTTGACGCACATAAAAAGGAGGTAACGCACATTGTCAGCGTATTGACCTCCCACCCTCATTTTTAACAGCATCAGCCCGGGGGCTTATTAAATAATTTTTAGTCACCCCACGAGCCAGGTTCTTTTTAACTATCACTATTTCCCAAACCCCACAATACACTCACATTTATTCAAAATACCCCCTCACCAACACCACACATAGTCTAACAAGTGCTCCCACGTCTCCGTAGGTCGCAGCACGATGACCCCGATGATGAAGCATGACACCAAGGGGCCTGTTGGTGTGTGAGGGGACCTAAAAACATAAAGGTGTTCCCCAACTATGTAGAGAAAGATCCATGCGAATTTGGTTGGGAAGATATTTATGGGGTGCTAAAACCTACAAACTTTCTAAAGCCTCCACCCACAGAACCTACACGTACATGTACTTTCAAAACCTGAATGAATGAATATTGAATTTATAGAGCGCTAAACTTAGCCCAAGGGTGTCATGGCGCTTTTACGGAACTAGTGGGCAGACGAGCCGGCATGCTTATACTGAGATCTGCGAAAAAAGCCAGGTTTTCAAGGCTTTACGAAAGAGCAAATATGACACCTGACCCAAAATCTCTTCTGGGAGGGAGTTCCAAAGCTTGGCAGCAACAATCGAAAAGGCTCTACCTCCCCATCTAGCCTTGTTAAATCTAGGTACCATTAACAGATTTTTATATCCAGACCGAAGCTGTCTAGTTGGAACATAGCAATGAAGTATTGCCTTGATATCCTCAGGGCCTGTGCTATAGAAAGCATTATTAGTTAGGCAGAGTGTCTTGAAGAGGATCCTACGGGCCAAAGGAAGCCAGTGTAGCGTCCTGAGAGAGGCCGAATCTGAGTGAAATTTGGGAAACTCATCACCAGTCTGACGGCAGCATTCTGCACCAGCTGCAAACGTCATAGCAGACCTTTATTAATGCCCAAATACAGAGCATTACAATAGTCCAGTCTGGGTGGTATCAGGGTAATAACAGCCTATTTGTGTGAGTCAAATGACAGAAAGTGTGAGTTTTTTCTGAGGATTCTAATAATCCCAAACCAGGTGGACACTGTCCTATTGACCGGCCAATTATGTCAGGCCACCAGTCGCTGAACCAAATGTCCAGTTTGCTGCCGAAGATCAAGACCTCAGTCTTCTCCCCATTCAGTTTCAAGAAATCGGCCGCCATCCAGGAGGATACTGCCTGTATGCAATTCCTGAAGTTATGAGCAGAGTCTTTGATATTATGAGTGATGACACCATCATTTGGGTGTCACCCGCATAGGACAACACCTCCAACCCAAAGGACCTCACCACTTTAGCAAGCCGGGCCACATAAATACTAAAAAGTGCAGGGCTCAGGGAGGAGCCCTGAGGAACACCACAAGACATGGAATTAGAGGCCGAGTAGAATTAGCCAAATTTCACAGTCTGAACCCGGTCCTTAAGGAAGGAGGCAAGAAGCCTCAGAGCAGAGCCCCCGATCCCTATCTCACTGAGATGCTCAACCAGTCTCAGAGAAGACAGGGTATCAAAAGCTGAGGTGAGGTAAAGTAGAACTAGCAGCTTGGTGTGCCCTAAGTCCACTTGAGTACAGATGTTGTTAAATACAAGAGTTAAGGCAGTTCCGTACTGTGATGGCTAAAGCCATGTTGTGAGCTATCAAGAAGTTGGTGCTCCTTCAGATAGGCACTAAGGTGGACATTAAGGCAGGTTTCCAAGATTTTAACTGGAACAGGAAGCAATGAGATCGGGCGATAGTTTTTCAATTCTGAGGGGTCCAAAGAAGGCTTCTTTAAAAGTGGCTTTACCACAGCTGTCTTCCACAAGGTGGGGTACTGTCCCTCTGAGATAGCTACGTTTAATGTCACAGTAAGGTCAGGAACAATAGCTTCATGACCAATTTTAAACACCTTAATGGGGCAGGGATCCAGTGGAGAACCAGATTTAACTCCTTCTAGAAGCTGATCAGTAACATCAGGCAATAAACAAGGAAAAGTGAGTAGCCTGGGGGAATCTTCCAGAACCACCTCTTTGTTAAGAAGGGAGATACACTGAGCAGGTAACCCTGTGTTGGAAGCTTCAAGCAAGGAGTAAATATCCATGATTTTGGTACGAAAGAAGTCAGATATTTTATCACATAGCTCCTGAGAAAACTCAGTCAATGATATTAAAAAGATCCCTAGAGGATTTAATTGACTCTGTGACCTTTGAGCAATATAACCCCTTTACTTCCATAATGGCAGCTTTATATTTCTTCAGACACTGTTTGTGCAATTCCCTACCCCACGGTGCTAGATCAATTCACCACAATGTCTGCGGCACGCCTGTCTCATCTTTCTGAGTCTCTCAGAAAACCAGGGAGCAGAGGGCTTTCTTCTAGCTGAATAATGCTTACACACTGGCGCCAGGGTGTTTATTGCTACTGACAGTTGACAGTTGTTACGATAGTTCGGCTGCTGCCAGATTCGCATCCTGGTGCCCAGAGGGCTGAAAGTTATGCAAAAGGTTGGTGAGTGCCTCCTTGCTAATGAGACTTAGGTTTCTCCTTTCCTCCCAATTAATATTTTCAGAAAATACCCCTTTGTGATGTCAAACTGTGTAAGTCAAAAGGGATAGCAAATTGATAAGACCAGGCGAGGGGAATGGGTACTTCCACCAGGATTCAAGGGTCATTGGAGAAAATACCATCTAAGATATGCCCCACCAGATAAGTGGGGCTCCTAACCAGCTGTGGAAGCCACAGCTGCTCAAGGTGTCTAGAAGAATTTGAGTGTCTTTACATAGTGTACTATCAAAATGGAAATTAAAATCACCCAAGAGAGTGAGATTGGATCTTTCTAGGTAGGGTTCTAGAAGGCAGCTAAAGTTCTGGATGAAAGCAGCCCTGGAGCCTAGTTGTCAATAGCATAGGACACCAGAAAAACTTTCTGTCAGATGCAAATTAATTGAAAAGTAAAGGGCTTGGTAGAGATCTGAGGGTATGGTCAAGGGCTGAGTACGGCAGATCTTCTGCGGAGAATGCGCAACCCCCCACCCTGACTGCCTACCCTATCCAGTCTGACAAGGATTTAGCCAGACGGGATTGCATCTACGAGGTCAGGACCTGAAGAGTCCGTGGCCCGTGTCTCAGTGATGAAGACCCAGTCAGGCTTTCTTAATTAGACAAAGTCTCTGAAGGCCAACTTGTTCTTAATTATGGATCTTTCATTATTGAGAAAACCCTGTACTATGGGCTCTTTAGAAAGAGACATTAATGAGTCATTGCTAATGGGAATGTTCCCAAAACTAGACTGCTTCACATGGGCACTGCACGAAGAGCATGCATAGCACAGTTTTTTTACTAGCTGTTACCAACCGAAGGTCTAAGAGTTCCTTTCTAGTATATCTAGTCCATCCCAACCGGTCTGGCAGGGGAGAGGCAGCATTTATGGTGCAAAGCGTGATCTTGGCATATTCGGGCTATTTAATCTGCATGGCTTGCTCGTCACGCAGATGACAGATGCAGACTGGCTTGCCTTTGGCGCACCTTAGGTAGGAAGTAACAGTACAATTTGAAAAACTCCAACAGTATAAAAATCGTAATTAAAAAGATTTTTACACCTTTGCTACAAAAAGATGTCCCTGTCAATATGCTCTTCTCAAATGTTCAACATTCTGCAAATGTACCACGAGCAATTGCCAAATAAATAAATAAAGTTCTAATGGCACTAAAGCACTTTATTAATTGAATCGTGTATTGTACGATGACTTTGACGAAAATGCTCTTTGTATATTGCACTTTATCAAATATTTATACAATAGCGTCAAATTTAAATATTAGATAACCCATGTATTGCATGTTAATTTTCTAAAGGACTAATGTATTATCCTGGATTTATGTAACAAAAGCAAAGTTTTATTGTTCTTTTATGATTCTAGGAATCAAATAAAGATGTTTTTTGACTTGAATATATAAAGTGAACTATGAAAAGGCATCTAAAACAGGAGCAATAAACATATATATTTTTTCATATTCAGATCATAAACATTGTTTGGTGTATACATAAAAGGATAAAAAAAAACATTATTACTTGTTTCATTTCTATATATGTCTTATCTTCCTCTAATATACCTGCCATTTTGGAAACGGTCTGAAACATTGCTCTGAGGAGTTATTTTCCGTCTCTGTAGGACTACTTGACCCCCAAAACCCATGTTTTGACACCAAAATGAAGTATATAGGTCTCATGGTTCTTGAAATATTACATCATCACTGAAATACATCCCCCATTTAAAAAAAAATCATCAAGTACAATTCTGCCCGGATGAGCAATGTCTACCCAAGCTAAATTAGTCTTCAATGTGACAGATGACGCTGCCAAAGGTTTTGAGATCAGATTGTATCAAAATGAATGTCATTCAACCAACATGTGTAATTGCTCGCCAAATATTTTGATTAAGAATGTGGCACTATGATATTGCATGTATTGGGCTAGCGGATCCACGGCATTATGTTTAATTCTCAAAAAGTTCACAATCACGGCTTGTGATTAATTGTAATCACAGATGAAATGTGAATTTTTGCTCATTTTGCACATTCCAATATGGCGCTCGTGTAAAGAAGACGAGCAGTCCTACCTTACTTTCCTCACGAGATCGCGCTATGCACTTTAAAAATGGCTCCTGTGCAACATTCATGTTGACACATTGATAAAGGGCTTGACTCGAAACGCGTCTGTGATGAGCGAATAAAGGAAATATCTGAATAAACACCCCGCGAGTGCTGTTTCTTCTTTCCCGGCTGGGGGAGGAGATCTGGAGCAGTATTAATACACGGCGTACCAACCGTGTTTGCGGCACCCACCGCCAGTGCCCCGTCATTCTTGGTACGAATCGAAGCTTGAATATATATATATATATCTATATAGATATATATATATATATATATATATATATATTATTTCACTAAAATAAAAATGTCTTGTCTAATGCTAGACCTAAAATATGAGTGTGTCGCCCAATTGCAAATATAGGCCTAGGCCTGAAGACTTTAATATCTACTACTGCCAAATGCAGAACCACAACAAAAGAGAAATGGCATACCTCCCGTAAGGCTACGCATTCTCTAACAATGTTCAGCTACGTTTTAATTAACCACAGACTTTTAAAGGCAAGAATGTAAATATAGTCCTCCTAATGATGAAACATAGGGGCATATTATCAAGAACGGCTTTAAAATTATCGCCGCTGTAGCGGCAGGAAACTGCTGCTAAAGCGGCGACAATGAGCTTGATAATCGGCCCTTGTGAATTCCCATAGAAGCCCAAGTTCACACCAGAACCTGTGCTGCTATGGGAATTCACAAGGGCCGATTATCAAGCTCATTATCGCCGCGTTAACGGCAGTTTCCTGCCGCTAAAGCGGTGATAATTTTAATGACGTTCTTGATAATATGCCCCCAATTAATTATAGTTTAACTTGAACAAATGTTAACTATTGAAGCAAAAGGACAGATTGCAAGTGGGTCCACAGTCATTAATCTGAGATTCAGTCCTCACTAGCAACAAATCACTCAAAATAAACTCTTGTAATACAAAATGTTTAATATATCTGGGAGCTTATTTCAATTCGTACAATTCCTTTAGCCAAAGAATGAAAGTGCACATTTCTTTATCTTCTCCGGATAGCTCAACTGACTGTGTGATCGTAGATGAGTTTCCACTACCTGAATCTGTACCTAAATAAATGAACATGCTAAACGATGTTTACAGACATCCAAGAGGGAAGGTGAGCTTCCACTTATCATTTGTGTTTTTATTTCTTGAATACTGTTAAATCACATATATTTGACTGCTAATTAGAAAGTTCAAAAACTTAGTGGTATCCGGGCATTTTGTCTTTCCTGTGGTTTGTGAATTATCATTTTCGGAATGGTTCGAAGTCTCATGTTCTTGTTGAAGATGCGGCTCCATGGCCGTTAGCCATTGAGTAGGAACAGTTGACTTGACTTGCTAGGGTTTGTCTGATATCTCCGAGCTACATTGGCTATGTATATTTTGTGTGTGTTTTTTGTTTTTTCGTTACACGTTACTTATGCACTGTATTGTGTACACTCCAGAAGTAAGTGGATTGTCTGTATCCTTGGTGTGTGTTAATGGCATGGAAAATATTAATGTAACCTGCATGTTCTCACAATGATCTTCTTTAGGGCATCTTTCACTTCCTTGTTTCTCAAACTGTAAATCAGAGGATTTAACATTGGGACAAAGATTGCATAGAAGACGGATAGTACCTTATCTTGCACGATGGTGTGGGTGGAAACAGGTTGTAGGTAATAAATGAAGAGAGTCCCGTAGAATATTGAGACGGTGGTGAAGTGGGACGCGCAAGTGGAGAAAGTTTTCTTCCTCGCGTCAGCAGAACGAATCTTAAATATAGCTCTAATAATGCAGGAGTAGGATATAGTGATGAGAAAACCAGTGGTAGTCAGGTTGAAGCCTGATGACCAAAATACAGCAAATTCTTTTTTGCTTGTGTTAGTACAAGATAGTTTTATTAAGGGGGGATCAGAACAGAAAAAGTGGTCGATGGCGTGTGACCTACAGTAGGATAAAGTCCAGGTAAAAAAGGTCTGAACACCTGCATCAGAAACACCATATATATATGGGCCAGCAACCAATAAAATACAGACCCTCCAAGACATTCTGGTTTTATATGTCAAGGGATAGCAAATGGCGACATAGCGATCATACGCCATTACCATAAGAATGTACTGCTCCGTAATCACAAAGACCAGGAAAAAGTAAAACTGAATGACACACCCAACATATGTGATGATCTTATTGCCTGTTAAGAGCTGGGCTAACATCTTCGGAGCCACCACCGAGGCGTAGCAGGCATCAACAAAAGAGAGGTTGCACAGAAAAAAGTACATTGGGGTATGGAGACGTGAGTCAATCACTGTCAGCACAATTAAGCCAACATTCCCGAGCATTGTGATGAAATAGACCACAGAAAAGAAAAGAAATAGGATAATTTCTATGACCCGCTCATTGGTCAATCCAAGCAAAATATATTCCTGTGTGTTTGATAGATTTCTCACTTCAATGCCTCGCCAGTCCATCTTCTGTGGGGGAAAATGGACACAAATAACAGAATTTAAAGACATAATTTAGACTATGGTAGAAAGTTGAAAGCAAAGCTATTATAAATGACAGAAAGTTCTCTGATTCCCCCACACAACCAGCTTTGATGCTACCTTTACTGCAGGCACTGCTAACTCAGAGTGGGTGCATGGACTTATTCCTCACACTTTATTAAACAATGACATATTTCCGAAGAATAACATGAGGGAATTTTGTTTTCCTCCCTCATTCTGCACTGAGGTGCAGAGACAGCTGCCACATAGAAAAAGTGGTGAGGTGGGTGTGCGGAGAGGGAGTTTAATAATAATTTTTAAAAAGTTAAAGTTAAACTTACCTGCTGCCGGCCGCTTCCCAAGTCGTGCCTTCGTGTTGGTTCTTCTTTGTCCCAGCAGATATTGGTACTTCATCACAGAATCCGTGTCCAATGCGTGCGCTGGTTGAGCAGCGCAAGGATTGGCCTGAGTGGGCTGAAAAGACGCTCCGCTCAGATCAGGGAGCCTGTGGGGTTTCACCAGCTCAGGTGTTAAATACAGTCGGGTTAGAGAAACATAAGTGCGCATGTGTGTTTGGCTGGCCTGAGACGGCATGCCAAATACACATGGGCACTTAGAGAGTGTACGTAGCACTCCTCCACCCCCCTTGCTATGCCCCTGCCCGCCCCTTCCTGCACATGCTGGCTGAACCAGCTGCTTAAAAATAAAACAAATATGAAATGTTTTATTTTTTAGGAGCCGGCTCTGAGCCAATGGGGGGAAGCTCCTCTGCCATTGAGGAGGAGCTGCCCCTGCTGAAGGCCACATTTATGAGCCCTGTTGCATTGCTCTTGCACCACGCAAGAGCAATGCAACAGGGGGGGAATTAGAATGCGCCCGCCACAGTGGCGGGCGCATCCTTCAATTTTAACATTGTGGCGAGCGGTGCTCTCAGCACCGCCCGCCGCAATGCTAAAAATGCACGTTGTGCTTTTCAACGCACAACATGACAGGCACTGTGCGGTGCCTGTCATGTTGTACATTGAAATGCAGCGGGCTATTATAGGTACCCCCATGTGTACCCCCAACCCCCCCGGAGTTCCTGGGGGCCCGCAACGGGGCCCTGCAGGGAGACTCCACATGCCTTTCCGTGTCGGCAATGCCACGGAATACAAAAAATAGGGTGCATACATACCCCTGTACTACGTGGCAGGCACCATGCAGGTGATGCCAAATGGTGCAGGTATATGTAGGGGTGCACCATAGGTGCCCCACAGGGTACATGTCTCTGCCCCAGGGATTAAGAGGGGCCCGCTATGGGTCCCCAAATCGGTTTCTGCCAGTCATATTGTGACGGGTTGACAACCGCAGAAGAACTGGGGGAAAGAGATATCATAACCCTTATGGCGGTGCCTGGCAAGCACCACCGCAATGCAGGGAAATTCAATCGGTCCGACGGGCAGTCGGATTTGAGCCACCTGTCTGGACTGTGGCGCCACGCTTCCCCCGCCATGATAATATGGTGGAGGAAAACATTGCAATGGCAGAGGGACCGCCACTGACAGCCTGTCTGTGGCAGTCCCTCGCCATCGTAAAAAGGCCCTGAGTGTTGAGTTGTAAATAGGGTCAAGTGCCTTTTATAAAAGTATTTCTCGAGTTTTGTGATTACAACCTGTTCCTTTTACTGGCTAGGAAAGTAGGCTGTATAGTTTCAAGAGCAATGAATTAGAAAACTCCAGCAGCTGGGCATTGTAGTCACGTTGACTCAAAGCTTCTATTTGTGAGCAAGCATGTTTGGTGACTGTATAGGATTTATTCTGCTGTTCTGTTTTCCTTTTTTCAAAAGGTATCTATTATTTTGGAATACTTTTCAATTTAAAAAAAAGTGTTTTCTCCTTTGGTGTGAGTTCTTCACTTTTTTTTTTTACCACCGAGTGTTTAGCTTAGTGTTTAGCTTAGTTTAGTTTAGCTTAGTGTTTAGCTTAGTAAGCAAGCTTTTTTTCAGACTGGCCTTTACTGTGCAGATGTTTTGTTCTAGCACCAAAACATGTGGTATAATTTGCTGTATTTTCTATTGGTCATATGAAGTAACGTGATAATTGAACGATACTCTGTAAACTGCAGCAGGAGTTATTTCCTAATAGTGAGAATTTTGCTTTTCATCTTTCTGTGGATGTAAAATGTTATCTGCATACTTTTAACATGTGGTATTTTAGCTTGATAATAGCTCAAAAGGATTTAAGTTTTCCGAAGTAATTTAAACAGCCTCCTATTTTTCGTTGTTATATAATATAAAGAACATGTTAATGTATGTTATCTTATGTTATTAATACTTGTAGAGCGCGCGATTACCCTAGGGTGTCCTGGTGCTAACTACTGATTACCTTGGAAACATAGGGCCTAGCAGTAAGAGAAAGCCATGTCTTAAGGCCCTTGTGAAAGGAGATGAGGTCTGGAGCATTTCCGAGTTGGAACGGTAGTTCATTCCAGGCTTTCTTTGCACAATGAACAAAACCTCTACCTCCGCAATTGTTTTTTTTGAAAAGGGGGATTTGAATGAGTTTAGATCCAGTAGATCGTAATGTTCTCCTTGGGATATATCAAGAGAATTTCTTCCTAATGAACTCCGGACCAATGCCATTGACAGCTTTAAAGACAATCGATAGTGCTTTAAAGTGTGATCTTAATGGCATTGGGAGCCAGTGTAGTTTTCTTAGATCTCAACAACATCAACTGCTCATTCTAAAAACAGGCAAAGTGTAGTTATCTAGGAGGCTATAGGGTCATGATTGCAATGGTGCAGCAGGTGCAGTGGCACTGGGACTTATTATAACAAATGCCTTAAAAAAATATTGTATTTTTACAATATACAAATTTCAAAGTATTTACCACAATAATTGAAAATATCACAGTGTACTGTTTAAATAAAGACAATTGTAAACCATAAGTAACACAATGCGTGTGACAATGCCATTGCAAATATTTACTACATTCACTAAATGCTCATTATCGTTTCAGAGATTATGTTCATGTTTAAATTTTTTTGCTGTAATAAAAAAAAATGTGAAGTGCAAAATAAAATAAAACTTTGTAAGAGAAATATGTAATAAACAAAAAACTTGCCTTTCTCAATAAAACAATAATCTCACTTTCAATGTGTTTCTTTCACTTATATTGCACAACTGCTCAAATGATCATTTGAAAAATGTAAAGTTAATTTTCATTTGTTTATCTTAACATTGGAGAATTACCAAACAACACATTTTCATCTAGTTTTCGTAATCTTGTTTTTTTGGATGCGCAAAACAGCATTTACGCTGTACTTGTATGGTTTTTCATACACCCTTTACCTATTCTTCCCGTAGCTGCACCACTTTAATGCCGACTTATCAGGTACATGTTTTTGTTTATCTTCGCCCTCCACCATTTACCTGAATTCCCCACTTTAAAGTACCACTAGTAACAGCACAAGATATTGCCTTTTGTGCATAAACAAGTCCTAACACAGCTTATTATTAATCACATAGGCAGAACCTAATTCATTTACTAATCTTTGTTTTTATTTTGGACTTGGACCTCCGTAAAGATTTCTGATGTGGATGCATTAGTCTAGAGTCCACAGTGCAGCTTAAACAAGACTGGGCCAAACCTGTCATGCTAAAATTCTGTGCTGTTGATCTGCCGGGCAGATTCTCTTACTATGGGACTGCCCTGGCTTCCCCAGAGTTTGTTAAGTCTTTACCACATCTAAAGAGGCCATTACAAAGAATGTATTCTCTGATATTTAACTAATGGACGTCAAATGGGGTTTAGAGGTATGCTCTGAGGGTGGTTATATAACAGAATATTGTGAACAACAATATAGTGTTAAGACAATGTTGGGCCTTATTACGATGTCAGTCGGAGTTGCCTCCGACTGACACCGTTTCAGGGCAGGAACCGACCGACCATAGGTCGGCGGTTCTGACTCCCCATTTAGGATGCAACTGCATATAGTGAGGTCTGAAACATCGATTTGTTAACGAGAGAGCATGTGCGGCAGGCTCAAAACACCTGCAGCACAAACTCCCATTGAAAAATAGAAGTTTGGGAACATCTCTGCATCGTGTGGCAGGCATCTCACGGTGAATGCCACGTGGTGCATGGAAGTTTAGAGGGGCCCAAATGCGGATGCCGTGGAGGAACGGGGGACCTGCTTGGAACCCCCAATGTAGCTTTCCAGCAGGCTGACATGAAATGACTGTCGGAATCCAACATCATAATCCCTGCGGCAGAAACGCCATCCTTAAGGGATTATGGTGAGTTTCTGACCAACGATGGGCTCCTTAAGCCTATCAGAAAGCATTGGGTGATCCCTCCGACTGCTGCATCCAACCGCATGCATTGTAATGCATTGGTCAGACCGCAGCAGTCGATGGTGGTCGTACCGCAACCGACAAGCCATCGGTTACGGTCCGACCACCATCGTAATTAGGCCCTTTGTGTCTAAAAGTTGTCTGCAAAATGATCAAGTTTACATGCTTTGCATGTAAACCACCCAGATATCATAAAATAGAATTTCGGTAAAGGTAAGAAGGTGTCAATTTTGATACATACAATATTAAAAGTCATTTATTTAGAATACTGTGGGGATGGCAACAGACTCGGGTTTTATTGACTTGAACACTTTTCTTCCCTGTATTACTCTCCGGTAATAGGGTAGGGGGAGGTCACTGTCCGATTCAGCTCCGGTTACTCCTCTATCCCGGTGTCTTCTGGGACTTGCGGTCCGGACGGTAGGCTCGTCTTCTTCCAGCTCGGTGTTCAGATAGGGGCAGTGATGGAGGAAAACGGGACAGGTCTTAGTACGGTGTTCAACAGATTGGTTAGTGTTTCAAGGAAAGGGAGTGAGGGACACACGTGCGCAGTAACAACCCTCTAAACGAAAGTGAATGGCAATGCCGTGATGGCATAAGGGTAGTGCACTGGAGACTCGGATGAACGCCTCAAGGAGGTTTAACCCACTTACGTCCCGCCCAGCCCGCAAAGCGTGACCGTACCTGCGAGAGCCACACTTCCCTTGAAGTGTAGCTGGGCGAAGCGCCTTCTCGTTGGCCTCCTGGCTTGTCGTTGCAGGCGTCTGCTCTCCCTCCTGTCTCTCCTCCGATCCACTCCTCTTTCGTCTCGATGGTCATGACGCCTCCGCCGTCCCCGCTCGCTGCCTCCGATCTTGTTATGTTATGTTAGAACTATATTTCTTGAGCGCACGGCTACCCAGATCGGGTGTCCCGGCGCTTTGGCAGAGAGTCCTGAACACAACCAAGAAAAACCCAGCGGCAGAAACACTGTAGGCCCACTGGTTAGGCGGAGAAGAGGAGCGTCTTGAGCTCCTTTCTAAAGGCCAGAAGATTGTTAGCCTTACGGAGTGACAGAGGGAGCTCATTCCACAGCCTGGCCGCCATAAACTGGAAAGACCGGCCTCCCATCCGCACGCGTTTGATCACTGGTACCTCCACTTTAGCCAGGTCAGCAGATCTCAAACTCCTCCGGGGAACGTAGAGAGCAATCCGCTTCCTGAGGTAAGCTGGGCCAATGCAGTGGAGGGCTTTAAACGCCAACGTGAGGACCTTGAAACTAATTCTGCTAGGGATAGACAGCCAATGCAGCCTGCCGCGCAGTAGAGAGGCACTGGCTCTCCGTGGAAGGCCAAAGATGGCTCTGGCCGCCGAGTTTTGGACAACTTGCAATCTGGATACCAGATATTTAGGCAGACCAGAGAAAAGTGCGTTAGCGTAGTCTAAACGCGAGCCCACAAGTGCTTGCACGATGTTCTTGCGATATTGAAGGGAAAGCAGTGGGAGAAATTTCCTCACCATCTTCAAGATACCGAAACATTTCCCCGCCAGGCCCGTGATGTGGGGACGAAAAGAAAGACTGTCGTCAAATACCACACCCAGATTTTTTACTTGGGCAGATGGTTTCTCAGGGGGGAACATGTCGGAAGGCCACCACGATTTCCAGCCAGGGTCCTCAGCGCAGCCAAAAAAGAGCAACTCGGACTTATCCGAGTTACATTTCAGGTTCTGGTGTTGAAACCATGCAAAAACAGCACTCAGGCAGTCTCTTATTCTGTCGCCATTAAAAACCTCTCCCTTCCTGCAGGTAAACAGGAGCTGGGTGTCATCAGCGTATGAGATGACCCGGGCTCCAAATGCCTCCGCGACCTTCGCCAAAGGGGCCACATAAATGTTAAATATGGTGGGGCTCAGGATGGATCCTTGAGGCACCCCCACCTCTAGCGAAGGCATTTCCGCGGAGAACGGAGGAGCCCAGATCACCTGCCGACGGTCGGTTAAGAAGGATTGAAACCAGTCCAACACCGTCCCCCGCAGACCTACCTCCCTGAGTCTTAGGAGGAGGCCGGCGTGTGGGACGGTGTCGAATGCCGCCGACAGGTCCAGCAAGACCAACATAGCCTTTCCCCCAAGATCAAGCGTTTCCCTGATGGCGTCGGTCACCTCCACAAGAGCTGTCTCCGTACTGTAATTGGCACGGAAACCAGATTGGGAGTCATGCAGCAGTTTGTTATTCTCTATAAAGGTGGTAAGAGTATGCTGAACATGTTTCTCCGCCACCTTCGCCAGAGCAGGGAGGAGGGAGATTGGTCTATAGTTGGCCCACTGTAAAGGGTCGAGCAGAGGTTTCTTAATGAGCGGGAGAATAAGAGCATGCTTCCATTCTTTAGGGACCACTCCAGAACTCAGAGACATGTTGAGCAAGGGGTTCAGCAAGTTGTTAATAGCTGGTGCCACCGAGCTCAGGCATTTAGCCGGACACGCATCCAAGGGGGATCCAGATTTCAACCGGGAAAGCAGCTCCAGAGAGGACTCGCAGGATAGCGGGGGGAACGTCGAAAGAGTGGGCGCCAGCTCGGCTGCAGCGGATGGAAGGACCTTCAGATCACTTTCCACAGCTGCAGCCACTTCCAGGGACCCCACCCGATCGAAAGAGTCCTGAATCCTACGGATCTTGTCCACAAAGAAGTCAGCAAGCTGCCTGATCCACTCCTCAGTATGGGAGTGAACCCTAGCGGCCGCCACCGGCTCTACGAATTCCTTCACAATTCGGAATAGTCCCCGGCTCGTGTTATCAGCCTGGTCTATTCTATGCTCGAAGTAGATCTTTTTAGCTTCGGCAATCTGTCTGTGATAGGATTTTATCGCACCCCTGTACTTCAGTTTCTCCTCAGGCGCATATCTGCGCCGCCAGAGCCTTTCAGATCTTTTGCAGTCCTGGCGCGCTTTTCGCAGAGTAGCGGTGAACCAAGGAGCGGAATCCTGGCAGGGGGCTGTCCTGACCGGTTTCCGAGGGGCAAGCTCCTCGAATCTTGTCCGAAGCCACCCCTGGACTAGCGGCAGGTCGACTTCTAAGTTCCCAGTCGTAATGCAAGGATGTGCATGGATCAGCGAGCATATCAGCTGACACCTCCTCTTGCCTTGTCTCCTGGCTCGCCTCCGATGTCCTCTTCTCCTCTCCTCCGCTCCTTGCCGTCCCAATCTCACCCGTCCAGTTCCACACGGGGTAAGCAGCGCCAGGAACTCAGACTGCGTGCACAGTGGGACCCATTGAAGGGCTTTGCATCAATGACCCAGAGGACACAGCACCCATCAGGGTGAGATTGCCGCACTACATTTCCCAGAATTCCAGAGTGGTGTGTCCACCAATCACAATGGGGCTTATGAAGTGGCC
The DNA here is from genome assembly GCF_964263255.1 of Lissotriton vulgaris. Taxonomy (NCBI): domain Eukaryota; kingdom Metazoa; phylum Chordata; class Amphibia; order Caudata; family Salamandridae; genus Lissotriton; species Lissotriton vulgaris. Next base: position 1,633,757,260 of record NC_141693.1, on the reverse strand, counting down.
TATCAGAAGGCAGTTAAAACAATAAATGTAGTGTGGGCTAAACTGCTGTTTCTTCTGTGGGACTAAGCCTATGAGGAAAGAAGTTTTCCGAAACGCGTCAGGCTGCTCCTGCTGCGTGTGTGGTCTGCCGAGCACTGCTGCTGCCCGAGAGCTTCCTCAAACCTGTGGGTAACTTTGGAGCTGAATATATATATTCATCGGCATTTTTCAATTGTTCGAGGTATCGAAAACCTCTGTCCACCTCCAATGTGCATGAAGCTATGGACCACTGCCAGCGGCAGCCCGTGATCACACGAGGAGTTTTCAATCACTGGATTGTTCTCATGGCCGAGCAGACGTCATCACACGAGGTTGGAGCTGAAGGGAAACCAAGGGAGCCACTGACTGTCATTTTTCCGCGATGCTCCATTCATATTTGCCGCGCCTTCACCCTGAACTTTGACCCACTGTCCACGCAGCATCCACTTGGGCGCAATGCTGGCTGGGACATGAAGTTCCATTATGAACTACATTTTCTCTCATCAACATCAGGTGACTAGGGGTGTAACTTACCTTCCAATGAGGGCAAGTCAGGACACTTAAAAGGCGTGGGTGGAGCCTCATCACGGAAGCAGCAGCATCTGAGGAAGGTTACAATACCGAAATGCATCATGCTATTCTGTGTCTTAAAACGGCTCCCGAAGGTTTCCCTGTGGGGCCTCTTTCCTTTTCCTACCGGAGGGGTCTGCTTGTTTATATATATATATATATATATATATATATATATATATATATATATATACATATATATATATATATATATACATATATATATATATATATGGATCGAATTCTGTTTCCAGGTTGAACCCACAGAAAATACGGACCACCACACGAATTGCAGAGTGTCACAGCAGGCGTTTATTCAACCATTTTGCAGCTTAGGTTTTGGCATGACGCGTTTCGGGCAGGGTCTGCCCTTGATCACATGACGGACATGCAGTGTTTTTTCATTTAAATAGGGCACACACTCATTTTTTTCAATTCACAGTGACACCACGTGATCTATACATAGACATAGAAAGTAGACTACCAATGTGAGGTGTTTTACATGTGCATACAATTGGGCGCTGTCTATGGGCTATTTGTAAATCTTGGCAGCATTTTTGTACAGGGCACCTGAACACAAATATTTAAAATAACAATTAAGTAACGATGTACATTTATAACCGCCTAAATGCGTGTTAAAAATTTGTGTAACAGTGAGCTAGCGGCATATTCCTATATAAATGACACTTTTTTTAAAAGAAGGGGTATTGCTACACGTATCTGTACAGCGAAGCAATTATTTACACCAATGCATCAGATATATAACATATAAATATGTTAAAATTCTAAAAAGACAATATATAAAAGTCCATGATAATAATTTATAATGCATAAATAAATAAATATTATGCTAAAAAATACATTGTGCAAAAATGGCAGTGTGTTCCACATTCGCTGAGATAGCCTTAGTGTATCTAGTTCATTCATTACAGTTGGAGCTAGCTTACTCAAGTATTACAATCCAATGTCACGTTACAATGTACAAATATTTGCTTGAATTAAAGTGCCAGTGCTGAACCATGTAAACAGGGATAGTGACCTATCCCTTGCCCATTTGGCAACCCAGGAGGGTTGCGCAACTTGGTCTTGCTCCAACAGAAATTCCAACTGTAAAGTGCTAAGTGTTATAAGTGCAACCAAAATTGTGGGAGGTTTAAAAATGATGATTAAAGAGAGAGGGAAAATTAACAGGATAGAAAAACTGATCATATGTTCGTGGTCAACCATGTATGAGTCACTAGGGCATTTATTAGCTTGATCTATTACAATACGCCCGGAATGGATACAGATTTAGTGATCACATGATAGTAGAGATGGAGAATAAGGCAGGACAATTTAGACTTGAATTAAAGGAAGGTATGTATGTCTTCCCTATCATTGAGGCCGTTAGGATGCTTACTGTTAAGATTCAGGATGTATCTGGTCTCTAACTGCCTCAAAGTCTTGTCCCTATCCCCACCTCGCTTTAACACCGGTGCCTGGTCAATCACAAAGTATGTCAAACAGTTCACATTCTTATTGTGACTCACTTTGAAATGTCGGGCTACCGGGTAAGCCGGATCACAGTTAATGATTGCACGAATGTGCTGTAGGATACGCATGTAAACAGGGTTTTTTGTACTGCCTACATAACGCAAGCCGCATGTACATGTGAGGACGTATATAGCGTACTCAGTGCGGCAGTCATATTTTCCCCTGATGGATATTTCTTTTGTTTTAAAAGGGGTTTTGTATGTGGCAGTGTTGGCTCCAAAGTTACATGCCCTGCAAGTGGCACACTTGCGGAAGCCATTGCTTGTGGGCATCCAAGTTTGAATACTGGTGGACCCGGTTGGAATCTCCCTTGATAAGAGATTAGCCATGTTTTTAGATTTCCTGAACGTCACGCTGGGATGTTCTGGCAACGTGTTTCTCAGAATGGGGTCGGTTAGAACTATGGGCCAATTTTTATTTATGATGTTACGTATTTTGCGTTCCTGTCTACAGTAAGTGGTGATGAGTCTAGGTGAATTATTCTCATCCGCTGTGCTTGTGTTATTCTCACTGGTGCTGGGTAGTAGGGTATTTCTTGGTCTTTCACTTGTTTTTTTCATGGCTTTTTTCAGAATTTCCTCACTATACCCTCTCTTGCGCATGCGCTCTAAGCATAATTGACTGCAGACATCGAATTGCTCCGATGTACTGCAGATACGCTTAAGCCGTAGCAATTCCCCGTAGGGTATGCTAGCTATTAAGTGACGTGGATGCGCGCTGGATGCATGTAATATTGCATTGCCAGCAGAAGGTTTTCTGTAGGCTGAGGTAATGAGTGTCTCGTCAGTTACTTGTATCTGGACATCCAAAAATTCTAATTTGGAGTCACTCATGTTGGAAGTGAAGTGAAGATTAAACTCATTAATGTTTAACAGGTTGACAAATTCTTGTGCATTTTGCATGCTTCCCTTCCAAATAACGAAAACATCGTCTATATAACGAAGCCATGATATCACATTATTTTCAAACATGTCCCTGTGTGTGTTCATGAGGACTTGCTTTTCCCAAAAACCCACGTGCAGACACGCGTAGCTCGGGGAAAAGCAAGCCCCCATGGCTACCCCCTGTTTTTGTCTATACATGTTCTTTTCAAAAGAAAAGTAGTTATTATTCAAGCACCATGAAATAAGAGACATTAACATTTTGTTATGCATAGCATATTCAGCAGGACGTGTGTTTAAAAAGTATTCAACACCACGCAGGCCACATTCGTGTCTTATGCTGGTATAGAGAGACTCTATATCCAGAGTTAGTAAGATCCAATCCTTTGACCAAGTTATGTTGTTAAGGTGTCTTAGAAAATCCCCAGTGCATATATATATTGTCGCTCCAGGTTGTCCACCTCTTGAGTAGCACACGAGCAATCAAGCTGCTGCTCGTGTGCTACTCAAAAGGTGGACAACCTGGAGCAACAATATATACATATATATATATACAGTTCAATTTTTAAAAAGGTATAATCTTATCATAAAGAATTGGGGGCCCATTAGGATGGCGGGCGGATAGCCCCCGCCAGGCTGGCGGTAGCCACCACCCGCCTGGCGAGGGCGATCCCCCCACCATCCTTGCTTCAAAGACCCCCCGCCATATTAGGATGGCTGGGGGGTCCGCGACCGGGGCGGAAAAGGGTTGTATATGGTGGCGGTGTCTATCAGACACCGCCAGCCATATTACAATGGGCTGTAAACAATGCCTTTCCGTGGCGGCAATGCCGCCATGGAAAGGCAAGCGGAGTCTCCCTGCGGGGGCCCATTGCGAACCCCCAGGGACTCCGGGGGGGTTGGTGGGTGCACATGGGGGGTACCTATGGTATAATTTATAAAACAGCAATTTAAGCAAATGCAGGAAACCTAATGGTCTTTGGATTGGTTAGATAGACAAGCAGTGACAGTGTTGTATTTTGAAGGGGTTAGATTTGCAAATACCATCCAACATAATCAACATGTGGGAAATGTTGGCCTACTTCAATCTAAGTAACAGTTGGCGAAAGAGTTGGCCGTTGCAGGGGTTAGATTTCCTATTCCAACTTCAATATAAGCAAAATTAGGAGAAGTTTTGGTTTTTGGAAGGGTTGGATTTACAATTTGCACTCTTATCTAAACAAAACAGGGAAATTGCTGGACTTTGAAAGGATTAGATTTGCAATTTCAACTCCAAGCTAAACAACATCAAGGAGAGAACTGGATTTTGGAGGAGTTAGGTATACTATTCCTACTACAACGAAAGCAAAACCAGGGAAAGTGAATTTAGGAAGGATTACATACACCATTGCATATCCTAATCACTTTTAACCAACCATCTAAATACCTCACTAAAAAACATTTTTAAACACATATTCAAAATAGGAAATAGATACCACATAAATAAAAAAATATATGTAAAAACATTAACCAAATAAACATCCTACAACCTACAACCAATACAATGATAATATTAAAGTAGTAAATACATTAAAAGGGATTAAACTAATAAGATTAGTAGAATATATATATAATACATTTTACAAATTATATTATTAAATACACCAATTCATCAACTAATTAAAACACAACAAACATGTACATAACAAATAATCAAATGTATCCTAATTACTAATTAAATGTTATTAAATTAAAATTAAAATAATTGGAAAAAATGTAATTTAAATTAATTCCTGCACTATTTCCCTACAAACTGAAGAACCCACAACTAAATTGTGGTTTAATAATGTAACTTCCATTAAAATGACATCATTCACGCAAATAAGTAAAGCAATTTATGAAGTAATCATTTTACATGATTAATTAGCTAATAAATATTTATTTGAAAAAAACTACACATTTTATTGACATTAATCGAAAAATTTCAAAAGCAACAATAACTTTCTTCATAACTTTCCCCGTGCCCTTACAAACCCAATAACCGGTTACTATTCAGTGTAAAATAAAAAGTTTGCAAGTGAAAAACTGCATACTATATTTAAAAAATATAAAACAATTACATTAATATTATTGACTCCTAAAATTAGTATAGCTAATGTATATCAAATGAATTAATACACCTATATTAAAGTAAACAATATTTTGTGTACATTTATTTTGTAAAAATTATATTTCATAAAGAAAGTATGGGCCTCATTACAATGGCGGATGGACTATAGTCCATCCGCCATCATATTATATTTAGGACTGTTCGCCTACGAGGCAGCCTACCCACAATCCAAATTATGATGCGACTGCCACCACGGTGGTCACATTTCCTATATTTTGTATTGTGGCGGGGATGCGGTCAACAGCCCCCACCTCATTACAAAAAATAGGGTGCAGATGAATCCATGCACTACATGGCAGGCATCATGCAGTTCCTGTCAAATGGTGCAGGGATATGTAGGGGATTCAGAAAAGGGGGTGGTGATAAACAGAGTGTCTGAATTAAGCAGACCCCTCTTACCCAGTCCAAAGATCAGTGCTTGATCCATCACCGTTATTTAGCTCACTGCACCATCCCAGCTATATGCAAATCAGTCTGTCCCTGGCCCAGTGCATCATGGGAACAGGGCAGACTAAACTACCAAGCCAATTCTTCACCAGAAAGGAGACAAGCTACCGGGGACCGGTTTATGGCATTTCAGCCGTCGTCGGCCCGGCTTGCTTGAATCCTGATGGTGCAGTGAGCAAGGGACTCATGTCTGAGTATAACCTGCCACACATATAGTGGCCAAAAACGATTCAGAAAAGGGGGTGGTGATGAACAGAGTGTCTGAATTAAGCAGACCACTCTTACCCAGTCCAAAGATCAGGGCTTGATCCATCACCGTTATTTAGCTCACTGCACCATCCCAGCTCAGAACCTGGCTATATGCAAATTAGTCTGTTCCTGTCCCAGTGCATGATGGGAACAGGGCAAACCAAACTACCAAGCCAATTCTTACACTGGGAAGGAAACAAGCTTCCGGGGACCGGTTTCTGGCATTTCAGCATAATAAGTGAACTGAGGCTGTTACCATCTGCCAGCTTCCTTCTTACTCTCATGGGAGTCAGCGGTTTGTCATCTAGATAGGCCTAAGATGCCTCCTGCTGGGATAGCATTTCAAGGGCTGTGATTTCTCTCCTGAGCAAAGAAACTATTAGCATTGGATTGTCAGAATGTTCATGTCCACCTGCTAACTGCATGGCGTTTGACCCTTCCTCTTTATGAAATGATCCAACTCAATACCTATGTTTTGTTGTCATCCCAAACTGCTTCTGTATATATACAATGCGCACATTATATGAAGATTACTTTTTACAGCACAGAGCTGTGTTCTCTGTATCATGAGGAGCCTGACACAAACACATTAAGCAAGTAGGCCCTTTATATGAGTATATGAGTATTCATTCACTATACTTTCTCCTGCTAAAGCTTTGGATGCATTCAGCTTGCTACATGTGTACAGATCTTGTATCTCTTGGTTCACTGCTAGCAACTAGAGTTATGTTTGGAATATGTTACCTACTGGCGGTTGTCAGACAGTAGTTATAGCTAGGATTGTTTCCAAAGGAAAAGCTTTTTTTTTAACTGGCCTATATCTTTGTCACCATTTGCAGAATCACAACATTTCCCCAAAAAAGAGTACCAGGGGTTCTTGTTGCGCATGGAAGGGTCAAGTGGAAACCGAGAAAAAAAATGTTGGGGGGGGGGTTAAAAAAAGTGAGCTTTACATGTTAATTCCCATAGGCGCATTAAACACGAATGCAGCCAGAACTGCCAGTTGGAATTACACAGAATTTGGCAGAAAGGTAGATTTGGTTATGCAGATCAGAATTGCACTTATTTGGTGAAAGTTTGTTTAGTAGTTGTTGAGTAATTTAAGGGAATGGGGTGCCAAGAGCTCCAGCAGAGTGAGAGCAAACACGTGGAAGCGGATGTTTCATCTCTTTCCCTGCCCTCACACATGCAGACAGGGAAAGAGAATAAATAGATTGCTCTTCCACAAAGGGAGCTGCCTTTCCAGTAGCTCCTTCCATGCAGCAGCAATGCTGGTTCCCGCAAGAGGCAGGGAGCTTGCTGGGACCATGGGGCCCTTGAGGCTCCCCTCACAATCCAGAGGAAAATGGACAAAAGAGGCAAAATAAATTTGAAAAATGAGCTGAAAGAGTCAAAATAAAGGTCAGCAGTGAGCAGAGAGAGGCAAAATGAAGGTCAGCCACGAGCAGAAAGAGGCAAAAGAAAGGTGAGAAACAAGCAGAGGGTGTCAGAATAAAGGACTGAAGGGAGAAGAAAGAGACAGAATAAAGGTCAGAAACAAGCAGAAAGAGGCAGAATAAAGGTCGGAAATTAGCAGAAAGTAGCAAAAAAAAAAGGTCAGGAGCGAGCAGAAAGAGGAAAAGTAATGGCCAGAATGACCAGAAAGGCAAAATAGAGGTGAGAAATGAACAGCAAGAGGCGAAATAGAGGTCAGAAATGAGCAGTAAGAGGCAGAATAAAGGTCAGAAGTGAGCAGAGAGAAACAAAATAACAGGCAGAATAACCAGAAAGAGGCAATATAGAGAGCAGGAAAAGAAGCAAAGAAATGAGTGGAAAAGGCACAAAACCCAAGGCAGCAGAGGGTAGTGAACTGTAGGCAAGCCGGACAAGAGGACCTTCTGAGGGGGAGCTGGCATTAGGACATGCTCTCTTGTGCCCCCTGCCACTCACCGACTGATAGACCCACTAATATACTCATGTACCCTCTCACAGACCCACTTAACTACTCACACACCCATTCACAGACCCACTCAGAGACTCACTCACTCTCTGACATACACACTCAGAAACTCACCCAAGCACAGATCTGTTAACTACTCATTGACCCACTCTCTGTCTGAGACTCACATACATACTTGCAGATGCTCACAGAGATTCACACACATTCATGCACCCTCTCCCAGATCCACTCATAGACTTACACACCCACTAACTCAAGCACCCACTCTCAGAGCCAATCAGACACTCATGCACCCACTTACAGACCCACTTAGGGACTCTCACATGCTCTCACCGACCTACTGAGACCCTCATCCACCCACTTACAGACCCACTCAGACACTTATGTTCCGATTCACAGACATGCTTAGAGAGTCATGCACCCACTCACATATCCACTCAGACTCATGCACTTACTCACAGCCCCAATCTCAGATATACTCAGGCACTCAGAAACCCAATTAGGGACTCTCACATGCTCTCACAGACCAATCAGACACTCATGTTCCCATTCACAGACCCACTTAGATGCTCATACACCCACTCATAGGCTCACTCAGACTCATGCACCTTGTCATTGATCCACTTAGAGACTCATTCTCTGACTCACATACCCACTTAGAGACTCATTCAGCCACTCAAAGACACACTAAGAGACTCATATACCCACTCACATACCCAATCAGAGTTACACACTCACAGACACTCATACACACAGTCTCAATGAGAATCATAAACCCAATCACAGACTCACTCACCCACTCTTAGACACAGTCACAGACCTACTCCTAGCCTCCTGCACCCACTCACAGATCCTCTCAGAGACTCATGCTCCCACTGACTGACCCACTCAGATACTCACTTACCCATTCAGAGACTCACACAACTCACAGACCACTCAGACACTCATGCACCCACTGTCAGGAAGCGAGATCAGGAAGGCCGCTTAATCAGCCAAATGGCAGGAGCAACCTCAAATGCCAAGAAATTGAGAAGCTTGATCTCCACTGAATGCCGCAGCAAGAGACAAAATGCATCTTGGACCACTTTGGTATGAATTCGGTTTTACAAGATGGCCGCAGGCGTTGGGTTAGCTTTTTAAATTATCTGCAGAGGGCGCCAGGAGCACTGAGCAGCTAGAGCGCGCCCTCCACTCTGCACACTTCACTAAAGTTTTCACTGCGTCAAGATGTGCTTCCAGTCCTGGAAGTCTTGAGGGTTTTAGTCAGGGCAGTATATTTGTCCACATTTTCCTGTCGGCAGTAAGAGTTTTCTGCTATGCGCCGGTTCCTGGCAGTCCGTTGAGGAGTCTCTGAATCCTACTAGGATACCTACATTGTGGCACCTGGAAGAAAATACCGAAGAGGGTTACTCAACTGCAAGGACAGTGTTCACTGAGTTACCCTTCACGCAAGTACCTCTGAAGGAATTTAAATTCCTGTTCAAATTGTAAATATTTAGAGTCTTTAGTCAGACAGAGAGAGTCTGTTACACACCTGTAAGAATAGAAACGTTTTGTGAATACAATAAGACTTAATAGATATTAAACATAAAAAACTGAGTAAAAAAGATAGAACAATCAGTAATTAATTTCCCTTAATATCCTCTAGTTTTAGAAGCAGACTTTTCTATTGAGAATATATACCAAACAGTTGAATATCAATATAAAAAAAAATTAAAATGGAGGGAAGCAAGAGTCTAGTCTAAAGGGGTATGTGAAAGCTCTATAGGGGTTTAGATATAAATAGAGAAGATAGCTAGGGATAGGGAATAATTAATTGTTGTTTTGTTTTGCAGTGTACACTACCACTACTGCGAGGGAAGTCCTCAAGAAGCAGTTGGATACAGACACCTAGCAGGCGAGACTGTCTCTTCTCTGTCTCATTCCCTCCCCTCCCCCCCCCAAGGTTCCTCCATGCTCTCATAAGACTTCTAGAGGGTTTGGGATGGTTTTTGGATGGACATTGGAAAAATACAATACAACAGAAGAACTGATAAAGAGACAATGTTGGTGGCCAAAGATGTCAAAGGACATAAAGGAATAAGTGCTTGGTTGTGGAATCTGTACTCAGGGAAAATCAACATGGCAATCTCCACAGGGTTTGCTACAGGCCCTGCCCACACCTCCTCACCCTTGGCACACAGTGACATTAGACGTATTTGTAGATGTACCCCCCTGCCAAGGTTACAGTGCCATTTTGGTTATGGTGGATTCATTTACTAAAATGGTTCACCTCTCAAAAACGTCCCTAGTGCCAAAGAACTAGCTACACAGTTCAGCGAACATTTGGTGAGGTTACACTGAATCCCTAATGTTCTCATTTCTGATTGTGATACTCAGTTTCTGTCCCATTTCTGGAAGGCATTTACAAAAGGGTTAAATATTGAGAGTAGATTTTCTACTAGTTTCCACCCAGAGACAGATGGGCAGACAGAAAGAGCTAATCAGGAATTAGAACAGTACCTGAGATTGTTCTTGTTTGATCTGGAAGGGGACTGGGTGGACCTTTTGTGGCCTGCAGAATTCGCACACAATAATTCCCAAAACAGCCCTACTGGCCGTACTCCATTCTATTTGAATTATGGGCGGCACCCAACCTTAATGGTTAGTACTAGTGGGGGACGAATCCTATGTTTGTTTGCTGCCATACTTGCACCCTGCCATTGACGCATACTGACTTTGGGGCCAAGAAATCCACCAGCAGTGCCCACACGGCCGACCGCAATCCCGCTCAGGGTCTCCTCCCGCCGCCGCAGCTCTCCAACATCTGAGCGGGGCCGCAGTGGGGGGGAGACCAAAGGAGGACTACAATACCCAGGGGCCTTAGCGGCCGGTAGCTGCGAATACCTGCACAAGGAGGCGCATAAATTACAGGTCAGCCCCGGCGGAGCGGGGGACGAATCCTTTGTTTGTTTGCAGCCATACTTGCACCCTGCCATTGACGCATACTGACTTTGGGGCCAAGAAATCCACCAGCAGTGCCCACACGGCTGACCGCAATCCCGCTCAGGGTCTCCTCCCGCCGCCGCAGCTCTCCAACATCTGAGCGCGGCCGCAGTGGGGGGGAGACCAAAGGAGGACTACAATACCCAGGGGCCTTAGCGGCCGGTAGCTGCGAATACCTGCACAAGGAGGCGCATAAATTACAGGTCAGCCCCGGCGGAGCGGGGGACGAATCCTTTGTTTGTTTGCAGCCATACTTGCACCCTGCCATTGACGCATACTGACCTTGGGGCCAAGAAATCCATCAGCAGTGCCCGCACGGCCGACCGCAATCCCGCTCAAGGTCTCCTCCCGCCGCCGCAGCTCTCCAACATCTGAGTGCGGCCGCAGTGGGGGGGAGACCAAAGGAGGACTACAATACCCAGGGGCCTCAGCGGCCGGAAGCCGCGAATACCTACGCCAGGAGGCGCATAAATTACAGGTCAGCCCCGGCAGAGCGGGGGACGAATCCTTTGTTTGTTTGCTGCCATACTTGCACCCTGCCATTGACGCATACTGACCTTGGGGCCAAGAAATCCATCAGTAGTGCCCGCACGGCCGACCGCAATCCCGCTCACGGTCTCCTCCCGCCGCCGCAGCTCTCCAACATCCGAGCGTGGCCGCAGTGGGGGGGAGACCAAAGGAGGACTACAATACCCAGGGGCCTCAACGGCCGGAAGCCGCGAATACCTGCGCCAGGAGGCGCATAAATTACAGGTCAGCCCCCGTGTCGCGGGATCGCGCGCGGGCAAGCGCCGGGCTATGTCCAGGCAAAAAGCGGGCCCTCTGAGGCACGAGGAGGCCGGGCTGTGAATATACTCTAACGTGTTGCGTAGGATTGTTTGTGCACATTCTTTGTTCGCCTATCTGCCATGGCTGAGACATTTGATAAACCCATACCTGGAGGCGTAGTTGGGAATACCAAGGGTACATTCGACAACTATTTCATCAAGGTTGTCACTGATCTAGAAAGGGAGAGTGTTTTTGCTGAATGTAGGGCGGAGCGGCATCGCTCCATTGAATGCCTGAAAAGTAGACCTCTCTTGTATAGTTTGCTGTACACTACTCCATCTGGTGCTATTATCCATACTGAAAACGAGGACATCCTATCCACTGTTACCCTTTACGCCGCTGGAAGTCGCAAACAGGTTCGATGCCTTTTCAGGCTTTGATGATTGCGATTGACAAACGGGACTCCCCACTAATAAGCGATCTGCAAACGAGAACCAAGATGTAAATGCCAAACTTAGCCCTCTAATGCAAGTCCTGACATCAGAGCAAACTACTCAACCCACCATTGTCATCTCTCCTGATGACCAACCCCCACTGAACTGCGAGCCTAAGCTGGGGACAGCTCTTAGCACCTTCACCACTAATGATCTTTCTGGTACACTGGACTGTGAACCAACTTAGCAAGATTTGTTGGTTGCCCAGGTCAAAATCCTCTCTTGGAATGTGGCGGTCTTAAGAATAAACTGACCATTCCAGAGTGGGGCTCTTTTATGGCCTCACATGACATTTGTATGTTGCAGGAAACCTGGGCCTTAAAAGAAAGTAGGGTTCAGGGATTTGCAACATATGACATCCTGGCAAGCATGGGTGAGAGGGGTAGGCCCTCGGGTGGGCTGTCTTTATGGGTTGGTACACACCTTGGTGCTAAGGCATCTCAAATTCCAACTAATTCAATGGACGTCCAGTGCGTGTTGTTGAGTATGTTAAATGTATTGAGTTTCAATGGGGTATACCCTAAGAACTCTCTGACCTGGGTCAGTAAAGGTAGATACAAAAGTAATGGTCAGAGTCTATCGATTCACTATAACATCAAATGTAATACATGCGTTCAGTTGGATGTAAATCAAAAAATGTTACATCCGTGGTGTGCTTATATTTTTATTCATTATTTTCGCACATTGTTAGATAGGTACCCAATTCCAATCAATGAGTACCTAGTTTTATGAAAAACAAATTATTCAAACAGAAAATTGCATCATTCAATTACTTCATTGAATCATATAAATGCCTGAGGACACAGGTCTCATGTAGATGCAATAATATAGAGCTTCATATGGAAAAAACACAAATAATATCTATATAGTAACATTTCAACGCGCTCAAAGTGATGGAAAGAGGAAGTAGTTAGGTGGGATAGGTGTGATGGGAAAGAAGTGAGGATGTGGTAAAGGTTGTTGTGACCTTAAAGCAATCACAGTGATATAAAATACGCCCTTTACAGTCTATGTTTTGATCTGTAGTTCCAATGCACTCATTCACATAGGATCTGTTCTACTCCGTTGATTAGTCCTATGTTTAGAGAATAGGTATCTGCTGGTCTATGTTTTGACCCCCTGGTTAAAGGGTAGGTTGAATCCTCATGCTGGGGTCTTCTTCGGGACAAAAAGAAACAGGAGCGCCTATTGGATAATAATTTAGGATGAGTGTATCATATTTTAAACGAACTCAAGTTTGCACATGGATGGGACATATCAGTTAAAAAATTCTTACTTTTTAAGTGGCCGGTTGGTGGCCATTGTTGTAGGACCGTCGTGGGTTCCTTTCTTTCAAGAGACAATCCTGCATTCATCAAAGAGGAGTGCATATTACTGTCAGGTACCATAGGCACCATACAGACGCTTAAGTTATCAGAACATCCTACGGGGGTACTTACTAGGACATGGAGCTTTCCAATCATTAGTGGTTCTGGCTAGTCAATGGTCCCGGAGGGACCGGCGTTGGTGCGGGTAGGGATCCCGTAACCCACGTGATTCTGGGAGAAAAATAGAAAATGGCCAGGTATCAATGGCGAGTGCATTACTAGACAGGGTTGTTGGAGTGTTTATCAATTGCTCAGTCATGCAAGAGAGATGTCAATCCAAAAAATGGGGAAAACCCACATATAAAAATTTGGATTCATATACATGCCGAAAAGCGGCGTTGATCACATAGTGGTTAATTAAAAGAAATGCTGGGGAACACGCATTAGTGTCACCATAGAAAACGAGAACATATCAGTATCTCGGTGTTCCCTGGTGTAGCCTGGAAGATTCCTTGCGAAATCTAAGTTGTCAAATCTCTCACCGTTGGGTTTAGGTCTTCGGCGTATTACTGCATCCTCGCTAGACAAGCCGTGAATGATCGGCCTCGAGGTGGAGTCGCTTGATACTTCCTGGAGGCTCGCCCCAAATTGGCCAATCAGAGGGGACTGTGGCTGAGGGGGCGTGTGAAAACCTCCGCACCCAACCGGCCGGGATAGGGGCTATCTGAAAAGACTTGCTACTCAACGTTTTGCATTTGCATGACTCTGGGCAGAACGGACTGGGATCGGGCAGTCTTGATCGCCTGGGAAATCAATATTATACTCATAGGAGTGAGGAAATTAGGCCGCTGTGCCTAAGTACCTAATTAAGGATCAAGGATCGTTATTGATTATAGGTAACAAAAAGCATAGCATACAATCCGGTGTCTTATGTAATACCACATATTTAAAGACAATGAAGTTGTTACTACGGCGGTCTACAGCCCCGCCTGGCGCAGTATGTTTGCATATAGAGAACAGCGTCCCTCATTAATCTTACAATTACATGTAGGATAGTTGATTTAAGCAGTTATACATATCAAGTATCTTTGGAAGTCACATAGAAAGATCAAAGGACAGCATTTACAGGCAATATTAGCAAGACAAGGCAGTATCGGTTGTGCATTGCTGTATACTCAGGACCCTTTCAGCTAATCAAGGCCATTTGTGAGAAAGTGGCATCGAGTTCATTAAGGCCGTTTTGGACAGAATCAAAGGACTGCAGGAGTGTATGGATGCAGTCCTTTGATTGTAGAACAGATCCTATGTGAATGAGTGCATTGGAACTACAGATCAAAACATAGACTGTAAAGGGCGTATTTTATATCACTGTGATTGCTTTAAGGTCACAACAACCTTTACCCAGTCCTCACTTCCTTCCCATCACACCTATCCCACCTAACTACTTCCTCTTTCCATCACTTTGAGACCTGTGTCCTCAGGCATTTATATGATTCAATGAAGAAATTGAATGATGCAATTTTCTGTTTGAATAATTTGTTTTTCATAAAACTAGGTACTCATTGATTGGAATTGGGTACCTATCTAACAATGTGCTAAAATAATGAATAAAAATATAAGTACACCACGGATGTAACATTTTTTGATTTACATCCAACTGAACGCATGTATTACATTTGATGTTATAGTGAATCGATAGACTCTGAGTATGTTAAATGGGCCGGACATTGCCTTGATCAATGTATATTCAAGGCCAGTTAGGCGGGGTCTTGAGTCAGAGGCTATTGAGACCTTGTTAACCTTCATCCAATCGATTGATCCATCCACCGTGTTAATCCCGGGTGAAGACTTTAACTGTCACTTTGAGCCACTCATGGATCCGAATTTGAGCAATCCAGATGAGGTTGACTTGCTGTGGCTATACCTGACCCATTGATTACCCGGGTCAAGGCATGGACCCCTCTGGTTCTACAATTGCAGTCATTCTCGTTAGTAACATCATTACGAGCCTGTAATGGGAGGGTGGAGCCTGATAGACCAGGGAAAAACACGTTTAATCGATTAAAAACCAGTACCTCAGTAATCGATTATATCTTCATCGAGGCCAGGCATTGGGACAGGCTGCACGAGTTTAGGGTTATTGAAAGATCTGACAATGATCATAATGCTTTGGTCCTGTCACTTAAACCGGGGAGCTTTGGGTTGAAATGTCAAACTCCGGCTGAACATTTCACCATTGTGCCTTTAATAATAACAAACTGTAGGCGCAGGGTTAAATGGCCAGATCTTCAAATGTCCACTAGTAAACTTGCCGAATTATATGAGTCTGTTATTCCATTTATCGAAGACATGGGGAAATCCGGCCACCTAGGCAGGGCATCTGAAATACATATCCAACTGGTTGCCACACTCAAAGACAGTCTGTATCCGGTGAGAAAGCTAAAACACCCTCAAACCACAATATTTAGATGGTATAACGCCTCCTGCCGGAAGACCAAAAAGGCCCTTCTTATAGCAATAAAAACCAACAACAGGGAGGAAATTAGGGCCCATCGCATCATGTACAAAAAGGCCATTTGTGATGCCAGGAAGGAATGGGAGGCCTCTACGTGGGAGGAACTGGGATCTGCGCTAAGTACCAATGACTTCAAATCATTCTGGTCCATAGTCGCAACAAGATTTAGTGGGCATACCCCTGCACTTGCTCCGAATATTGCCCCTTCAATTTGGGAAAGCCATTTCTGTGATCTTTATGACATCTCTGAGCCTGATGAAAAGCCTGTTACTGTCCTCGAACCTCAGCAGCCTGTAAGCACTTGTGGGGCTGAGTGGGGACGGTTAACCACAGTTCCCTTATGCCCCGCCCCAGTCATCTTTTTACCCTTGCTGAGGTAGAGACAGCTATAGGCAAATTGATTCCTAATAAAGCTCCAGGTTTGGATAAATTGCCAGGGGATTTGTTCAGGACACAACCGAAAATCTGGGCCCCGTTTTTGGTTGTTTTGTCTAATGGTATTCTACAGGGAGATGACCTGCCACCTACCTGGTTAGGAGCTGAAATTGTGCCTATCTTAAAAAAGGGTTGCCCATTAACCCCTTCTAAGTATAGGCCGATCAGCCTAATTGACACATCTCAAAAGTTGATGGGGAGGGTCATCCTTGATAGGATTTTAGGGTGGATTGAGGATAATGGGATACTGTCCATACTCCAGGCAGGCTTTAGGTCTGGCACCTCCACTCTAGACCAAATATTTCGCCTGCAGGTCCTATACTGGAAGACAGCCAAGGTGGAGGGTGGCAGCCTCTACCTTGTGTTTGTGGACCTGCGGGCAGATTTTGATCTAGTTCCACGGAAAAAAATGTGTAGAGTACTAGCAGACTTGGGCCTACCGCCCTACTTGTTAGCCATCCTTTCTAGGCTTCATGAAAATAACTTTGCTCAGGTGAGGTGTGGCACGCACGGCGAACTCACAGATCAATTCCCTGTTCAAAAAGGAGTTTGCCAAGGGTGCGTACTGGCGCCAACACTATTCAGCCTCTATATAAATGGCCTTGTGGAACATCTGAATGGTGTGGAAAACAATGATGCCCCTAAATTAGCCACAGGTAGAGTTCCCGCTCTGATGTTTGCAGACGACACCTTGTTGTTGTCTAGAACATCATCGGGCATTCAGAGAATACTTGATGGTTTTGTGGAGTTCTGCGACCTTCGGGGGCTGGAAATCAACCTAGGCGAAACTAAATTTATGATTTTTAACCCTCCTAAGCGTGTACGCCCAAATCCTGCTTTACATGGTACTTCCCTTGAAAGGGTTAAAACATTTGTTTATTTGGGTGTCACGTTAATTGAGAATTTTGGTTGGAATATGCAGATCGCTAAATCTACACTCAAGTTATCCAAGCTAGCAGGGGGCATAAGCAAGGTTTCCAGCGCATCTACTTTCAGGCCGGCGTCCCCAGCCCTAGAGATATAATGTCGTCAGGCCAGGCCGGCAGCGACCTATGGGGCCGAACTTTGGGGGCACAAGCACATAACGAATCTTAAAAGGGTGGAGCAATCTTTCGTTAGAAATGTAGTTGGGTTATCACATAGCACGCCATTGATCCCTCTTAGATTTGACCTTGGCATGCTGCCAATAGAAGAGATCACTAGTGCTAGACCAATTATGTACTGGAAGAGGTTGTGGTCAGTCCCTGATCTGGTTGCGTACTGAGCGGAATTTTCTGAGATTTTGCCTCTTCTTAAAAACAAGAAGATCCCTTGGCTCCAGCATATTAGTGATGTTAGTATCCGTTTTGGTTTACCTGAACTGTGGGAAACTCCTGAGATCTTCTGCCCCGGGATATCCAAGAATGAACTTCTTTCTCAGATATGTACGTCAAACTATCAAACATTAATGAGCTCTGCATCACTGGGCAAGCTAACATCTGAATTCCTCCTAGTTAAACCAGAACCTAAAGTCGAGGAATTTATGGACCTAATCGAACCCCCAGTTGCTCGAAAGCTGTATCTACAGTTAAAGCATGGCACTCTTCCAGTCAGGTCTTTTTCATCTAAATGGTCGAATCCTAACAATGAAGTTTGCCCAGCTTGCAGCTACAAAACTGAGAATGTAACCCATGTACTGTTTTTCTGCCTATTCTGCAATTAGAAAACGCTGGCTAACACCCATTTGCAAGAACTTGGGACTTTTGCACTTTACACAGGCTTGTAGGATACTGACATATGATACACATCCACCCATTGTGTTTGCAGTCTCTCGTTATTTATTTAATATGTGGCGCAGGAGATATACCTTTTTAACTTGATTGTTGTATATACAATTTTGCTTAATGTCTTGTATCAGGATAACTTCTAGTTTAATTGTTTTTTTAACATTTCATGATTATTTATTGTTTTACTGTTTGTGCTGATGTATTTTATATGCACTTTTTATGGTCATTCGACCGAAATAAAAGTTATCAACAACAACTAGTGAAATTCCAGTTCCAACAGTGAAAGATTTTATTCAGCATCTGAGGGAGACCCATGACTCTGCAAGAGAAAAACTAGAGCAAGCAAAAGAGCAGTACAAACGTCATGAAGATAGAAAAGGGAGACAAGACGAATATTACCATATAGAAGGTAAGGTTTGAAAAATTTGAAACTCAAAGAAAATAGAAAATTTCAATCCTGCTTCATAGGTCCTTTCGAGGTGAAAGAAAAGATAAATTCAGTGGCTTATAGGCTCAGTCTTTCCTCTCAACTGTGAATACACCCAGTGTTCCACGTTTCTTTATTACAGAAATCCTCCCTACATCTCAGACTACGAACATTGCCCAAAACTACTCAAATGGAAAATGGACAGGAGTTTGAAGTAAAAAGAATCCTAGACTCAAAATGGACAAAAGGAAAATGTTACTATCTTGTTGATTGGAAAGATTATGGTCCCGACGAGAGATCTTGGGAACCACTTTCTAATGTGAATGCTACTAGGCTTTCCATGAACAAAATCTCCTTAAAGCCGAGATTTGGGGAAACCCCTTTGCGGAAGGGTACTGTCAGGATGCAAGATCAGAAAGGCCGCTTAATCAGCCAAATGGTAGGAGCAATCTCAATTGCCAAGAAATTGAGAAGCCTGATCTCCACTGAATGCCGCAGCAAGAGACACAATCCATCTTGGACCTCTTTGGTACGGATGCGGTTTTCCAAGATAGCGGCAGGTGTTGGGTTGGCATTTTTGTTTATCTGCAGTGGGCGCGAGGAGCACTGAGAAGCTTGAGTGCGCCCTCCGCTCTTCACTAAAGTTTTAGCTGCGTCAAGATGTGCTTCCAGTCCTGGACATTGTGTGGGTTTTAATCAGGGCAGTAGATTTGTCCGAGTTTTCTGTCGGTAGTAAGAGTTTTCTACTATGCGCCGATTCCTGGCAGTCCGTCGAGGAGTCTCTGAATCCTACTAGGATACCTACCTTGTGGCACCTAGAAGAAAATACCGAAGAGGGTTACTCAACTGCAAGGGCAGTGTTCACTGAGTTAACCTTCATGCAAGTACCACTAAAGGAATTTAAAGTTCTGTTAAAATTGTAAATATTAGTTAAGGAAAGAAAAATAAGAAAACTTACCTGCTTTAGAGTCTTAAGCAAGTCAGAGAGAGTCTATTACACACCTGTAAGAATAGAAAAGTTTTGTGAATACAACAAGACTTAATAGATAATAAACATAAAAATCTGAGTAAAAAGTATAGAACAATCAGTAATTCATTTCCCTTACTATCCTCTAGGTTTTAGAAGCTGACTTTTCTATTGAGAATATTTACCAAACAGTTGAATATCAATATAAAAAAAATTAAGAAGAAGAGAAGCAAGAGTCTAGTCAAAAAGATTATGTAAAAGCACTATAGGGGTTTAGATATAAATAGAGAAGATAGCTAGGAATAGGGACTAATTAATTGTTGTTTTGTTTTACAGTGTACACTACCACTTCTGTGAGGGAAGTCATCAAGAACCAGTTCCATACAGACACCTAGCAGGCGAGACAGTCTCTTCACTGTCCCATTTCCCTTTCCCCCCAGAGGTTCATCCATGCTCTTATAAGACTTCTAGAGGGTTTGGGATGGTCTTTAGAGGGGCGTTGGGAAAAGACATCATTCTGGTCCTGTGAAGACCTTGGGAATACTTCAGGTAAGTCTCTGCCAGAGTGAAAACCTTTTACTCACCCAAGCAGAATGGCAGAGGGTCTCGCCCTGAAGAACTGGGGAGGGGTCTGAGAGGCCATTTAAAAAGAGTTGTTAGCTGTTAGGGAAGAGAATAGAAGTTTAAGACAGGGCCTAATGGCTTTTAGGAGGGAAACAACAGACTTAGCGAGTAAGATGGACGGCTATTTTTCAGGTACTAGTTTTGAACCTTCATCTCAAGACTCAAAGGCTTCTAGTTCTACCCCTGTTTCCTACACTAGAACCACCACGCAGGTGGTGCATTCCTTGTCCCCTGTCATTTCGCTAGCCCCTCTAGAACGATTCAGTCGAGACCCACAAAAGGCCCACATTTTTCTTCCACAATGTTCACTTCACTTCATTTGCCGACCTACCATTTTTCCTGATGCACAGTCCCGGGTGGCCTTTATTCTATCTTATTTGAGCACTGATGCAGCAGCCTGGTCTTTACCACTAGTGTCTAAGGACTCAGCCATCCTGTATGATTTTGAAGAGTTTAAGAAGGAGTTCTTAAGAATTTCCAATCCAAGAAAAGTAGCTCAAGCAACAGACAATGAGCTATTAGAACTGACACAAGGATACAAGGATCTAGTAACGTACCTGGCTCAATTTAACAAACTTATAGTGGAAACAAACTGGCCAGAAAAAAAGAGGGCAGCGCTATTTTACCAGGGGTTGAAGGATGAACTAAAAGATGCTCCTAGAACTGAATTATAGACAAACTGAGAGGAGAGGCATGACGAGAAGGGAATTTCGCCCAAGCATGCCTAGATTCGATCGAATGAGATCGGAAGGATCCAGAATTGCAACAAGCAATTAAAATGCAGAACCCATGCAGATCAGAGTGGTCCGTAGACCTCTCTCTAACGAAGAAAAAGAGAAGAGCAGGTTGAATACCCTTTGTATCTATTGTGGGGCAGCAGACATTTTGTAAAAAATTGTTCAAAAAACCCGAAGACTTTGTTGAAGGAAAAATTGCGGCACCACCAGTAGGAGGGGTTGGACTGGTGGATGCGAGAGAAGACTCAACCCCTGATACTCATTAATTAGCAAACACCCTGCAATCAGCAGCTTCGCATTTGACTCTCCCAGTCATGTTAAAATACAGAACAGCTGTTCAATCGGACATACCAGTAATGATTGACTCCGGAGCAACTGGAAATTTTTGCAATCTAAAGTTCGCTTTGAAGATTGGGTTAAAGTCAATTCGTAAAGAAAGAAGTAAAGAGGTAAGGGCAGTAGATGGAATGAATCTCTCTTCTGGTCCAATTGTGAGCCATACTGAAAAGTTGGAGCTCATCCTTCGTGATGGACATCGGGAGTTCATGCATTTGAATTTAATCGATGCATGGCAGTTCCAACTAATCTTGGGCCTTCCTTGGTTGCCAGAACAGAATCCCCAAATAGATTGGAAGAAGTGATGTATAAAGATGAACTCAGATTATTGCAAGTAGTCTTGTTTTCATGAAGTGGATCAAGTAAAGGAATCCAGTTTGGCTGCCAGTTTGTGTGAAAATGAAGCTACCATGTGCGTTATTCATACCGAGGAAATTCCGGCAATGTATCAGGATTATCAGGATATATTTAGTGAGGTGGAAGCCGAAAAGCTTCCTCCTCATCAACCATATGACTGTAAAATAGAACTGGAACCAGGGGTGAATCTTCTGAGCAGCAGAATTCATGCCTTGACGGAGAAGGGGGATACATTTCTGAAGGAGTACATCCAGACCTATTTGAAGAACGGATTCATCAGACCATCGCAGTCCCCAGTTTCCTCACCATTGTTTTTGTACTCAAAAAAGATTAGGGATTTAAGAACCTGCATAGACTACAGCACCCTCAATTCGATAACAATTATGAACA
Organism: Lissotriton vulgaris; assembly: GCF_964263255.1. Classification (NCBI taxonomy): domain Eukaryota; kingdom Metazoa; phylum Chordata; class Amphibia; order Caudata; family Salamandridae; genus Lissotriton; species Lissotriton vulgaris. Next base: position 1,633,735,366 of record NC_141693.1, on the reverse strand, counting down.
GATATCCGTTGCCTTTAATATCTGGGAGCCCAGATCTACACAAAACTGGATCTTAGAGGCGCATATCTCCATGTCGAGATCAGAGAAGGCAACGAATAGAAGATCACATCCAGGACCAAATTTGGCCTCTATGAATACCAGGTTATGCCTTATGGTCTTTGTAATGCGCCAGCAGCTTTTCAGTACTTCATCAACGACGTTTTGAATCAATATATTGACAAGTGTGCCATCCTCTATATTAATGATATTTTAATCTACTCTGAATCGGAGGAAGAACATCCAGAACATGTCAGAGGAGTTTTAGAAAAGCTGAAAGAAAATAACCTATATGTCAAGCTGGAGAAGTGTGCATTCAATGTCTGTACCGTAGATTTCCTCGGTTTTGTTCTCGCTCCGGAAGGAATAGATATGGATGAGCATAAAATCAAAGCAGTCTTGGATTGGCCATCCCCTACCAGTGTGCAAGAAATTCAGCGTTTTATTTGATTTGCACATTTTTACAAGAGATTCATCCAGGAATTTTCCCAAAAAGTAATTCCTATTTCACGCCTGTTAAGGAAAGGGAATCCTTTTGTGTGGTCCGAAGAAGCAGAAGTAGCGTTCCAATCTTTGAAGAGAAGCTTTACTTCAGCTTTGATTTTACTTCACGTGGACCCAACTGAGCCTTTCTATTTGGAGACTGATGCCTCGGGCCAAGCAGTTGGAGTAGTCTTATCCCAGAGGCATAAATAAAGTAGCCAATAGCACCCAGTTGCTTATCACTCCCGAAAACATCTTCCGGCAGAAGTCAATTATACAATAACCGAAAAGGAGTTGCTAGCTATAAAGGATGCCTTTAAAGAGTGGAGGCATCACCTCATGGGGGCCAGACATACTGTGACAGTCTTTATGGATCATAAAAATCTCCAGTTTCTAAAGTCGGCAAGGACTCTGACTCCCAGACAACTCAAATGGTACTTTTTAGACTACAATTTTGTGATTACTTACAGACCTGGTAGTAAAAATGGAAAGGCGGACGCCTTGTCCAGAATAAATACTGAAGGACTAAAGAGAGAGAACCTAGATCAGGAGATCATCCCAGAGTGAAGGCTTGTGGGAACTGTAGTCAGTGTAACTCTGGATGAAAAGGTTAGAAAAACTTTTTCTGCTGAGGAGAAGTAAACCTGGCTTTCAGAAGATCCGTCTAGAGAAATCCAAGATGGATTACCTTATCATATTAGTGCTTAATATATACCCACTAGTGAATTGCGTGAGCAAATTCTTTATAGGAATTATGATCATCCCATGGCCGGGCACAAAGTAATCAATAAAACAGAACAACTGATAAAGAGACAATTTTGGTGGCCAAAGATGTCGAAGAACATAAAAAAATATGTGCTTGGTTGTGGAATCTGTGCTCAGGGAAAATCAACATGGCAATCTCCACAGGGTTTGCTACAGCCCCTGCCCACACTTCCTCACCCCTGGCACACAGTGACATTAGACTTAATTGTAGATTTACCCCCCTGCCAAGCTTACAGTGCCATTTTGGTAATGGCGGATTCATTTACTAAAATGATCCACTTTGTTCTTCTCAAAAACATCCATAGTGTCAAAGAACTGTCTACACAGTTCAGCTTACATTTGGTGAGGTTACACTGAATCCCTAAGGTTCTCAATTCTGATTGTGATACTCAGTTTCTACCCCGTTTCTGGAAGGTTTTTACCAAAGGGTTAAATATTGAGAGTAGATTTTCTACTAGTTTCCACCCAGAGACAGATGGGTAAATTCTTTATAAGAATCATGATCATCCCATGGCCGGACACAAAGGAATCAATATAACAGAAAAACTGATAAAGAGACAATGTTGGTGGCCAAAGATGTCGAAGAACATAAAAGAATATGTGCTTGGTTGTGGAATCTGTGCTCAGGGAAAATCAACATGGCAATCTCCACAGGGTTTGCTACAGCCCCTGCCCACACTTCCTCACACCTGGCACTCAGTGACATTAGACTTAATTGTAGATTTACCCCCCTGCCTAGGTTACAGTGTCATTTTGGAAATGGCGGATTCATTTACTAAAATGAATAGAAAAAGAAGCCAAGAAGATTACCATATAGAAAGTAAGGTTTGGTTAAATGCTAAAAATCCGAAACTCAAAGGAAATAGAAAATTTCAGCCCTGCTTCATAGGTCCTTTCGAGGTGCAAAAACGATACATTCAGAGGCTTATAGGCTAAGTTCCCCTCTCAACTGCGAATACACCCAGTGTTCCATGTTTCTTTATTAAAGAAATCCTCTCCACATCTCAGGCTACGAACATTGCCCAAAACTATTCAAACAGAAAATGGAGAGGAGTTTAAAGTAAAAAGAATCCTAGACTCGAAATAGACAAAAAGAAAATTGTACTATCTTGTTGATTGGAAAGGTTATGGTCCCGATGAGAAATCTTGGGAACCACTTTCTAATGTGAATTCTCCTAGGCTAATAAAATCTTTCCATGAACAAAATCCCCTTAAGCCGATATTTGGGGAAACCCCTTTGCGGAAGGTTACTGTCAGGAAGCGAGATCAGGAAGGCCTCTCCTGATCTCTGCCGAACGCCGCAGCAAGAGACAAAATCCGTCTTGGACCGCTTTGATACAAATGCGGTTTTTCAAGATGGTGGCAGGAGTTGGGTTAGCGTTTTAGTTTATCTGCAGAGGGCACAAGGAGCACTAAGAAGCTTGAGCGAGCCCTCCCCTCTGGGCACTTCACTAAAGTATTCACCACATCAAGATGTGCTTACAGTCCTGGATGTCATGAGGGTTTTAGTCAGGGCAGTTGATTCATCCGAGTTTTCCCGTCGGTAGTAAGAGTTTCCTACTACGCGCCGGGTCCTGGCAGTCTGTCGAGGAGTCTCTTAATCCTACTAGACTACCTTGTAGCACCTGGAAGAAAATACTGAGGAGGGTTACTCAACTGCAAGGACAGTGTTCAGTGAGTTACCCTTTACGCAAGTACCTCTGAAGGAATTTAAAGTTCTGTTAAAATTGTAAATATTAGTTAAGGAAAGAAAAAAAAGGACAACTTACCTGCTTGAGAGTCTTCAGCCAGTCATAGAGAGTCTATTACACACCTGCAAGAATATAAACGTTTTGTGAGTACAATAGGACTTAATAGATAATAAGCATAAAAAAACTGAGTAAAAAGGATGGAACAATCAGTAATTCATTTCCCTTAATATCCTCTAGGTTTTAGAAGTGTACTTTTCTATTGAGAATATCTACCAAACAGTTGAATATCAATTTTTAAAAAATGAAAAAAGAAGAGAAGCAAGAGCCCAGGCAAAAAGGATATGTATAAGCACTAAAGAGGTTTAGATATAAATAGAGAAGATAGCTAGGAATAGGGCCTAATTAATTGTTGTTTTGTTTTGTTCTACAGTGTACACTACCACTACTGTGAGGGAAGTCCTCAAGAACCAGTTGCATACAGACACCTAGCAGGCGAGACTGTCTCTTCTCTGTCCCATTCCCCTTTTCCCCAGAGGTTCCTCCCTGCTCTCATAAGACTTGTAGAGGGTTTGGAATTGTCTTTGGAGGGGCATTGGGAAAATACATCATTCTGCTCCTGTGAAGACCTTGGGAACACTTAAAGTAAGTCTCTGACACCCACTCAATCAGCCTCATGCACCTACTCAGAGATGCACACAGACAATCCTGCAACCACTTACACAGCCATGTATACATCCAGTGACTCACACACCCACTCACAGACCCATTCAGCCACCCACACACACACCCACTCTCAGAACCATACAGCCACTTGCACACACACTCACCTACCCAAATTTTTCATGTCAGCTGAGCACTGATTTTCCCAAATAATGTTCTTATTGGTTGTACTGGGTCATTTAAAAACAAATACAGGTACTCAGTGATGGCCGGCACTAATCGGGGGTGGCAGGTCAGGGAGGTGGTGGGAAAGTGTAAATGAGAAATCAAATAAAACGTATCTCCTGTCCCCGTTGATGTGTCCTCCTTGTTGTATCTCTCCACTCCTTCCTTCATCCGGAACAGGAAGGACGCAGGAAACACCCGGGCTTCCTTGAACCAGTCACAACGCTGCAATGCAGCATTGTGATTGGTCTTAGCACCATGGTTAGGCACTCGAATGGGGACTGTGGCCATAGCATGTCCTCCACTCAGGGTGTAAGGCAGCCTGGGTGGAAAACATTTTTATGTGTGCATGAATATTAGCCAAACATTCATGTGCATGTAGGGAGTGAAAAGCACTCCTCCCCTGCTCTTTCAGCAGAGCATCCCCACCTAGCAAAGCTGCAATGCCCACAACACGAAAAAATAAAATGATAATAACATTGGCTTTTTATCATTTTTTTTTTTTTACACTGTACAGTGGGGCAATGCTCCTTCACCTTAGTGAAGGAACCGCCACTGCTGGTACTTAAATCTCGGGAGCACAATCATCTTAATTAAAGCAATACAGCCTGCAATGGCTAGGTGTCAATTACTAGCACAGTGTAAATGTTTGTGGTGTAATGATTGATATTCATACGTATGGCTAGAGGGTGGAGATACAGACACAAAAATGAAGAGGTTGGAGACAGAGCTACATTTAGAAATGTAATAAAGACTTTCATAGCAAGGAGTTGCTGATTCGCTCTTCTTGAGCAAAGCTATTTGGTTGATTGCGGGGAGGGTTGGACTACAGTTCTATTGTTCAAAATTAGGGTGTTTCTTGACAAGGCCTGTCCTTCTGTTTTTCTCTGATTACTAGTTTAGGAATGCAAAGAACTCACACTTAATTGGGCTCATGTTTTCGCTACTTTTTTTCTTAGAGTTGTTGTGCGTCGATTTAGATACCGTATATAGATTTCCCGATATATGCCCTTATATAAGTACAAATCACATTACCCTTATTTAGGCATAGAAATCAAGCCCTTATTTGGGCATTGCTCTAGCTAACCAAATACAGGCATGGTCAACTACATCATCCCATCCTCTTCGTCACAACAAGTTCTTGGAAAACGGGACTCTTAAGCCTTTAGGACTTCCCCGTGCCCGGATATTGATTTCTCCAAGAACTCATTCATTATGTATGAACATATATTCCTTAGGGGTTCATTCATTATGTTCTTATGCCCGACTTGTACGTCAATACTGACATTCCTAAACACCTTAAAGGTATAAATATACCTTCACTTGCTATGGCAAGGTGCAGTTTGGCTACCTACTTGCACAACGTGGCTTGGCACAGCAAGTCCCTAAGGTAGTCAACTACCAAACTGACGCACTGACTAGACGCTGTCATCCTCCCCGCTGAGAATCCAGCTCCAGTGTTTCTGACTCCACTTGCGGGGTGTTAGAGATCGAGACCCGGGAAAGAGATACCAACCTCTCTCATTCTAAGGTATGGAGCTGATTAGATTCTAGAGAAACTTTGGCAATTCTTGGCACAAGTAAAACTAAACTAAACTATAGCTAAACAGCACCTACTTCTTCCCTCGTACCACGCTTAGGTTAGGTACACTGGGGTAGGATTATTTTAGCAGCACCAGTTGAGTATTTTAGCTTGTGTTATTTATGTATGTATTTGTATATATGTCATAGCTACAGACCATCTATTGCAGTATTATTTTATATTACTGCTAACACTGTATGCATTATACTTCGTATTCTGTCTCATGATTGTAACAGTTCATATCTCTTGCATGAGAAAGAAGACTGTTCAATAAACCGTATTATTAAAACACCTGTATCTCTATTTCTGTGCTACTCTGTAAAAACGAAGCATGCACAATTGACTGAGTGAAACTGTAATCTATTGTTTCCACGACTATGAAGATATTGTTCCGACTCTAAGGGAAAGAAAGTTGTCATGTTTATGCGGTTGTCAGAAACGAATCCCTTCTTGTTCATTCGAGAACGTTTCTAGTGATCTCTCTGAGTTAGCTGGCACACAGAAGTAATTATGTTACTGTACTCGATAGAGACACACTGACCTCAGTCCTATGTCAAATCTACAGTGTATATTATTCCAATGAGCAGAGCATATCAGGGATATAGGAACTACACTACAGAGTCAGTCCCATTGCTACCTATTTGGAAAAACATCACTTTACCTACACACTGTGTCCAGTGAGCAGCCTGAAATTTGACCTTTAAAACACAATTAAACCAAACCAGTTCTTAAGCCTCTGAAAAACAGTAGATCCACATGCGTTGTCTGTAAATTGTGTTTCTAAGTTTTAAAAGTGTGATTCAAACAACCCCACTTTGTTCCAGGGGTGGTGTCTGACAGCCAGTCTACCAGAGGTGAAGGGACTTCGGCTCTTGTTTGTACTTTATGCTGAAGGAGCTGAGGGTCTGCCCAGTGTCAAGAAGCTTTGCCTACCTTCTGAGATAGATAAGGAGAGGGCCTGGCCTTCCTGCCAAGGAGGGGAGGACTGCTTGTTCCCAGAATGAGAAACTCCCTGTGATCGAAGCTTGGAATGAGCCATGCAAGTGTTGCAGCTTCCTGCTCCAAAAGACTTTGGAAGCACAACCACCATCATGTCCACAAGCAGCCACAATCTGGTGGAATGCAACAGGATTTCTCATTGACATTACACAAGTTATGGGCTAGTGACATATCTTAAGTCTTTCATATTTTTTATGATACAAGACAATAACTCTAGTTTACATTAAGCAAGAGGCTTATGTCTGCCACCATGAAGATGTTGCGTTGTAGAAATGAAAACTAGAAATTAGGGTTCTGCAATTCATTATAGTTGGATGCAAAACTGGGTTATAGGGTAGGTTATTCTTTACATTCTATACAGTTTCTGAATAATTTGATTGTTTTTCAAAGGTTATATCATGTAGTACATGTCCAAAGTTAGAATAAGTCAAAAAAGGTTAAGATGCAAATCCAGGTATTAAATACTGGTACAAAGGGTTAATGAGAAAACTAAGGGCCTGATTACGATGTCGTACAGACTGCCAATGACAGGCCAACGGTGGAGGTCTGCCTGATATCCACGGCTTCTATATGACAGCCAGATTACCTTGCTGGCGGTTGGAGCGCTAGGGCAGAAAGAAATACTGCCACAACTGACAGGATCAGAGATCCTGTTGGGGCGGCAGTCAGTTAGGTAATCCTTGAATGCCAGTGGTGCCTGCACAGGCACCGCAGTCGGGATGAAGATGTCTATTTCCAGCTGCCTTTTCATGTTGGTCTGACCACCATGAAAAGACACTTGGAAAGTGAGTTTGTGGGGCCCTAGCAGAGACCCTGGCAGGGCTCAGTCCTCTGGGCCTTTGGTATTGGACTGGGGGTGCACCCCTGGTGCCACACCGAAACAACCATGCACCCTGTGCCAGGCCCCACATGGTGCCTGTCACAGGGTGCAGGGATGGTTCTAAACATGGCTTCTTCCATTGAGGCTTGTGCTGCGGCTCTTTTCTGGGCCATAGCACAAGCCTTAATGTAAGAAGGCATGATATAACCATAATTCGGAGGTCGAAAATGGCATTCGGACGTTCACCTTAACTGCCATTGTAATCAGCCCCATAGTGATGTTGGAATATGGATGTGTATCCACACAATGAGGTACTGTGAAAAGTAACTGAAATAAAATCCAGTTGATAAGCACGGTTCAAAAGATAAATATGGTTATCAATAGTTGTGCCCAATTGCCAAGCAATTTTAAGGTTAGATTATATGCCTAGAACGATGTGGTACAATGATTAATAAAGTATGTTTAAGATACTGTTGATTTGATAAATTAAACCATAAAGATGAATAGATGATGAGAATGTTCTTATATCAAAAACTAAGGTTTAGGTCCCCATTACGATGAGAGTGGGAAAGCCTCCGACCTGTGGTCGGAGGCTTTCCGAGTCTCATCGTGGTTTCAGTTATGACCACCGCATTACAATGCAGGTGGTCGGAAGTGAAACCGGCCAGTCATTCTGGAGTTCAACACTTAATTCCTATGGGAGTTTTTACCATAGGGATTACTATGTTGGTTTCCAACAGATTTTCCATGTCGGGCTTTCCAACTTGGAAAGCCTATTGGAAAGTGACATTGGGGGCCCCTACCAGGGCTCCCTTCATCTTGCAGCCTCTGTTTGGGGGCCAAGGGGGCACCTATGGTGGCCGACTGTTAATCCCTGCACCTTGTGGCATACACCTGCAGATGCCTGCCACGCAGTGCAGGGATGAACAGATTCTCCAATTTGTCTATGGGAGCTTGTGCTACGGCTGGTTTATGGCGGACAGCAATGGTGTCGGGCGGACTTCATCGTATTTAGGCCCTTAGTTTCAAAAAATAGAGTCTAAGCTGTTGTTTTATAATGAGTAATACATATAAAGGATTGTTTAATGTCTGGATTATGTGTTTCTTTTTACTTGTTCTTCTTTTCTGTCTTCTTTCTATCATTGGATCGAAATGTTCTTCACAGCACTGAAGTCGCAGTGGAGTTAACACTGTGAAACATGTGTTGGTTGTTAATATTCTAAAAGATTTATTTTCATGTGTTAAACTTGTGTAATTCAAAAATGTACTATGAGAATTGTATAAGACTTTTACATTGATATTTCCAAATAAAATTGTAAAAATATTTTGTAATTAAAATGTTGTTCTTTGAATCTTTTGATGTTGATATGTTCTTTTGACTACCCGTCCATAGTAATTCCTTATTGGGCATTAAAGTGGAAACATTGTATAATGGTAGGATGTGTTTTAGGAGAATAACAGACAGGAGGGTTTGAGTCAGACCAGGTCTACATGGATGCATGTTATAGATACCTTTGTGTTTCCTTAAGAAAGCCCAGTTTAGAACTATGGAGCCGATTATGAGGCTTCTCGACCGATATCTTCGCTTTCAATTCCGACCGCCTAATAATAATGCAGGCAGTCAAAATTGAACCTAGCTGATCATTCCGGCTGAATTCTAATGGGCTAACGGAGCCCATCGGCCAGTCAGAGGCCACAACATAATCCCTGAGGACGGAGTTTCAGCCATCGGGATTATGATGTTGGTTTCTAACAGGCTTTTCATGCTGGGCTTTCTGACATGGAAAGCCTTTCAGAAAGCGACTTTGGGGGCAACTAGCAGGGCTCCCATTCCTCCATGGATTCTGCTTGGGGGCTGGGGAGGCACCTGTGGTGCTGCCCAGTTAATCCCGGCACCGCGTGATAGGCACAGGTGCCTGCCATGCAGTGCAGAGATAAACAGACTCTCCCATTTCTCCATTGGAGCTTGTGCTAAGGCCAGTTTATGGCGCGATGATGACTATATGTTGTCTGAAGTAGAGGTTTTTCCTGGGGGTCAGAATGATACTCACATGGAATGCCTTTTTATACAAAAGGAGTGCTTATATATGGTCAATGTGTTTCCCTGCTTCTTCATGTGAAGCAGAATCGTATGAAAGTCACCTATGCTCAGTATTATTGATGTTACGTATGGAAAGGATCTCTAGAGACACCAGCTGAATGTATGTTATGCATTTCATTAGTAGGCCAATAAGATTGACTGTAATTTTCCTTTTCATCAGTTTCTGGTTACAAATTTGCTCTTTGTCATAGCTTGCATGGAAAGTCAACATTGTTAGCACTTACTGGGTCGCCGTTGGCATCTGTGGATGGTGGGCCCGCCTAGATTGTGTTCATGTGACGTGGGCTGATTAAAGGTTTCACTGTATGCCACAGTAGATGTAGGTGATCTCTGAGCAAAGGGGGAAGCTCACTCTTCTAACAGCACACTCAGAAGAGCAGACCAGCCCCCACAAGCAGGAATCACCCAGAAGGCAGCCAAATACCCGGATAACAAAGCATTTCCAATCTGACATATCAAAACAGTGAAAAGTCAGAATCAACATAACTCAGAAAGAGAATATCATGGGAAACATTTGAGAGTAGTTAGCTTCACCCGTATTGGGCAAGCATGAATCACATGACGTACATAAACACAAAGATGCACAGAATTGCTTTGTGGAGAGCTGAGCAATGAGGGTAAGGTTCATACAGAGGCACTGGAATATATTTAAGCACTGGCTTTTGTTTTTCGAGTACCGGTCTAGGTTGTAATCCAACAGCCTACTCACAAGACCAAGACTTCACAATGAGGGAAAGAGAAAATGCCAATATCTTGGAGCCTGCTGCATGCAGAAGGGGGGCAGGCAATCCAAGCAACCACAAAGTGCCTGGACTTCAGTTTCAGTTAGTGCAGCTCAGAAAGTGAGCAATATTTTCCACATTCGGTTTCTGAGTTGTGCTGTCTGAAAAACAAGCACTTCTTCAGAGAAAGATTGGGTTAATAAATTTCCTTTAGATGCTGCAGGTTCATAAAACAGGAGCTCGACTCTGCACTGTGATAGCAAGGCCCAGTATGATACAGCTCCAGACCTCCGAAACTTTGTGTGAGTAACTTGTCCACTGAAGTGTTTTTATTTGCATTGTTGAGCTTCTAGTCGACTTAATTCCAATAAAAATTAAGGATTTCAAGTACAATAATGCCATAAAAGACTCAGGGCCTCATTACAACTTTGGCGGTCCTCCAAAAGTGCCGCCACCGCGCTGTCCGCTGTCGGGCCGCCGAAGCTGTGGTGCACCAACCCACTGGATTAGGAGTGCAATCCAGATCGGGTGGGCGGTGATGCAGGAATCTCACAGCAGTGGGCTATTAGGCTCATAGGAGAGCTTAACCTGCAGCCTGCCGCCTTGTCAATGCCTGCAGCACATTCCTGCCCATTGTGGCATGCATGTCACAACGTGCAGGAACGGGGATGCAATTACAGGGGGGCACAATATGTGCCCCCCACATGCACCCCCAGGCCCAGATCCAGCAGGGAGCACTTTTGGACCCCCTTAGTCGCCTCTCTGCCATCCTTTTCATGTTGGGCTTACCACCATGCAAAGGGCAGTGAAAAGGCAACTTGCAATATGATTGGTGTGCTAGCAGCTTTGACAGCATAGTCATGCCAGTTGCAGACCTTTGGCCCAGCAGGATCCTTTATACTTGGTGTCGTTGTGGTTTGACCGCCATACTCTGAATACTGCAGGCAGGCCCACAGTGTTGTGGTGATCTCACTACGACAGTGAGTACAGCTGTCCTATGGACTGCTGTACTCCTAATAAGCCCCTCACTCATGGAACTGGGAAATTGGAGAGCTTTTCTAGAGTGATACATAACACCTGCAACAACCATCACATGTCTTTTGTTCTGTTTGCATGAGTAAGTGCAGGCTAAGTGGTCTGTGTACATGAATGTCTATAGGTGTGTATTTAGATTGCTGTTTGTCTACTGTTCTGTGTGTGAGAGTATAAGTAGGCATGTTGGTGTATATGCATGTGAATGCTTGAAGCCATGTTGCTTTTTTCCTTATATGTATGATTTATGTTATAGTGTCCATTGTTGTTTTTTAATTTTATTTAATTTAATGTGATTATCTATAGAGTGAACTTTACCCGAAGGTGTCAGAGCACTTTACATAAGAACCAGTTGCAAAACATAAGGACTAAGGATTACATGCATTACATAAAAGATACAAACAGAAAAAATTGCAAATGTACAAGATGTAAAGTCACACAAAGAAGAGACTGGTGATTACGGTTATCTCTATATACATAGGGAAGGGCTACGGATGAATATACTCTAAGAGTCACATTGGAATGGTAGAGAGTACAAAGGTCTACTGCATATACTAGTGATTAGAGTTATCTCTATATACATAGGGAAGGGATACAAATGGATATACTCTAAGAGTCACATAGGAATGGTAGAGAGTACAAAGGTCTACTGCATATGCTAGTGATTAGAGTTATCTCTATATACATAGAGAAGGGATATGAATGGATATGCTCTAAGAGTCACATAGGAATGATAGATAGTACAAAGGTCTACTGCATATACTAGTGATTAGAGTCATCGCTATATGCATAGGGAAGGGATACGAATGGATATACTCTAAGAGTCACATAGGAATGGTAGAGAGTACAAGGGTCTACTGCATATACTAGTGATTAGAGTTATCTCTATATACCTAGGAAAGGGATACGAATGGATATACTTTAAGAGTCACATAGGAATGGTAAAGAGAAAAAAGGTCTACTGCATATACTAGTGATTAGAGTTATCTCTATATACATAGGGAAGGGATATGAATGGATATACTCTAAGAGTCACAAAGGAATGGTAGATAGTACACAGGTCTACTACATATACTAGTGATTACAGTTATCGCTATATACAGAAAAGCAGAGTTCCATTAAGTGGGGTCGGAGGGGGGATGCAGTCGGAGGGGGGATGCAGTCACAGCAGCAAGGGAGGGACAGAGAAGGGCAGGAAAGTGAGACAAATGAGAGAGGGAAGCAGATAGTAACGAGTAAGACAGCGAGGAGTGTGTCAGAGACAACACGAGAGACCATAGCTGGACAATAAATCCATGAGTAATGCACCAATGCACTAATAATGTTACCTCTAATAGGAGCTGCAGCATTACACCGGGATTTAGAGTCCAGAGAAAATATGGGGAATGTTTACAATGAAATGGCGCTGGGTGGTCCTGCAAGCAATTTAGCTGTGCCACACTGAGTCATTAAAAACACACAGGGATGCACTGCATTTACAAGAATACAGAGCACCCCTGTGTTTTCCATTGCACCAGCACTAAAATAGCTGCCTAGCACCAGTACATACACCCTTGCACTACGGTGCAAGGGTAACTGAATTGCAGGGATGGTGGTGTTTGTGCAGGAAGGACACAAAAATTCGATTCATAAACAAATCAAAAAAACATTGGGGAACAGAGTACAGAAGGTAAGAATATTGGAATTTATTGTATAATATTGTTTTTAAAAGTATAGGTGTATGTGATATTTTTTACTTTAATATTGTTGCATTTAATATGTTTTTTTTAATTATTTAATACATACTAGTTATAATAATAATTTTAGGGGTTAATATTAATGTATTTGATTTATAATTTTTAATGTTTAATTATGTTTTACAAGTAAGTAGTAATGCATAATTTAGTAGCTGTTTAGTGGGTTTGTAAGGTAACAGATTCAGAAGGTATTTAAAATATACACTATTGTATTTTATGGTCATTACATTTTTGATAAAACAAATTAAATATTAAAGTGCATTTTGTGATTTTTAATATATATTTTATGTTTGTATAGTTTATTTACTAACTTATATTTTAGTTGTGGGTTGTTGGGGGGGTAAAGGTGAAAAGTTAGATAAATTATAATCGTTTTTTAGTAATGCATTTTATATGTTAAATAAATATCTAATTGGTAACTTTTTAATGGATTTGTATTGTAAATTATTATGTAAGTTGTGCATTGTATTTTTGATTGTTAATCTATTGCTCAGTGTATTTAATAATAAACTTTGTATATCGTATTGTAGGTTTATTATTAGTTTTAATTTTAATTTTATGTTTTTTTAATTACTATTTTCTGTTATTATTTTACTTATAATTTATTTTTATTTTGGGGGTTAGTGAATTTTTGGGGGAAATAAGCAGGGAAGTGTATTCATTTTTAGTTTATTTATTATTTTGATTCCAAAATTATTTTAGATATTATTTTTTATGACAGTACATTCTATTTATTCACATTGTATATGTAAATATATTTCATATAGAATATATTTAAAATGTTATATTTTGTTACCTATTTAAATATGTGCTTAATGATGATTAGGAACTGGAATTGAATATGTAACTTTGCAAATCCAACACTTTACATGTCTTCCTTATGTTTGAATATATTAGAATGGGAGTAGTAAATGTAAACCTTTTAAAGAGCAATGCTTTCCCTACTGTTCCTTAGACTGGAGTGGCAATAGTAAATGTAACCCATCCAAAGTCCAAACCATTCCCTGCATTTGTTTACATTGGAATGGGAATTGTAAATGTAACCCCTCAAATTCCCAACATTTTCCTTCCTTTTGCTTACATTGGAGAGGGAATATTAAATCTAACTCCTTCAATGCCCAACACTTTTACAGATTTTGCTTACGTTGGAGAGTAAATAATAAATATAATCCCTATAAAATCCAACACTTTTTCCACTATTGCTTCGATTTGAGTTAGATTACTCTGACTCCTTGGACGCCAAGCCCATAGCTAGTGTGGTTTAATTTTGATTGCCATTTTTTATTTAATGTTGAATTACATTTAAAACGTGTTTTAGATTTGAATTGTACTTTTTATATAAATGTTATGTTTTGATTATTTGAGATATATTACTGTTAATAATATTTTCACTTTTTAAGTCATTGTAGGTATTAATAATGTAATTTTTTATTTATTCAACTATTAGTTTGTATTTTTTAAAATATGTGCATCTGTTATTTAGATATTTAGTTCACAGTATTAAATAAACATATTTTGATGTTCTTTTTTCTATTTCAGTTAGGTTAAGTATATGCTTTGATTATGTACGTTTGTTATTTTTTTACTTTTAATGTATTGTTTATATTTTTAATTTAATATATTTTCAAAATTTCATGAGAGCTTTGAGTTTTCACTACATCTGATTGTCTAGCTTTGTGAAAGGACAATACAGGCTTGTACACATGCACAACTCGTGAACCCTTAATATGAGCAGCTGCTTAATTCTGACGGAGTGGGTGGCAACAGTCATCTAAACCATCGAAATTATGAAATCCGGGGATCTCTTAACATTTACAAAAGAGATTTTGGCTGTGGAAAATTGAAATCTCTATCTGAAAGTATGAGCTAAAATTAGGACTAGCTGAGGGAATCCTAACTAGAATTACTGATTCCTTAGTAATTCCTCCATTCTTAGTGGAGCCACCCCAAGGAGTTACCGGTATTGGCAATTCCAGCAGTGGTGAAATATTGCTGACGTTATACAGTCCCCTTATAATGTGGACCTTAATGTAAGTGACTGACACATACCTTTTGCATTTCTGTAAAGATATAAGGTAATCTCGGCCAAAAGTACCATGTGTGATGCTGTTGAGGCGACCAGCTCATTCGACCTATGGCATAAAATGAAGAGAATGCCCTCCTTCTAACTAGCATCCACTCATCACACTCTTTCTTCTACATATACAACCCTGGATGGTTTCTGATATTTAAATGTATACACAGGTCCAAAATGCTTCCCCTCCAAGTGTTAACTCTGGAAATATGAAAAGAACAATCAAACTCCAGCGTGCCTCAATGCCATCCTTGCAAACCTTAACTTTCATGAATGACACCTTTTCAGTGTGGACCTCCTAGTGTTGTTCAGACAACAACCTGTCTTTGATTGCAGAACTGCCAGCACATATCACACAGCATTATATGAAACAGGACATAGCCATCTTCCCACTGTGTCATGGAAGATGTCAGGAGTCGCGTACTTCCTGGGCAAATATTACACACATATAAAACAGTAAGCACAATAGGTACAACGTCCCAGTTTAACAAAAAGTAAATAACCTAATATTACTTTGAATGACTATACAATATCTATGTTGAATTACCAACAACTGAACAGCACGGTGATGGTGAAATCTATGCGCTATGTGGCTCCTTATAGCAAGAACTACACAATAAAATATCATCATACAGCCATTGATGCTCCTGCAAATAAGTAAAATTCTCTACCGTATTGTAATTACATTTATATATCGGTTACTGCCCATGATGAGGCATTGAAGCACACTCCTTCACAACCCAAGAATGGTGGTTAGTCAAGTATTTATTAGTTGCTGTTATTGGAATCCGTCTTCTGCTCTGAGGCATCCATTTGAGGTGTAATACAGAGTACAAAAACATGCACATGACTTAGAGTAGGCTGTACTCAGAGAGAGGAACCACACAGAAGATGAAATGTAAGAAGAGGTCCATTCAAAGAAAACGGAAAGCCTACAATCTGAAGTTTTAAGTCAGGCTAAAATGTGTTTGCAGGGTTTTAAGGAACATGGTAGGCTTAAGAGATAGAATGCACTCTAGGGATGCAAAAATCTAGAAATACACATCATTATTTGCATGTGAAACAGTGCTATATGAGGTACTTTTTCATAGACCCTAGGATTATGAAAAGTGGCTGTTGCCAAGCTCCTGCTAGACCACTGCTTCAGCAAGAACAGCTGATCAGCCCCCAGGTGGACATAAAGTAAAGTCAGAAGCTGTATATCAGAAAATATTTAGAGTCTTAGGCTACACTTAAATGAAACTGTTATCCCATGATAAAAGCAATGTGAGAGAACTTAAAGGGTTAGTTATGCAAACATCTAATGCAAGCTTCAAAAAGGAGATCCTGGAAATGCTGTAGTGGATACCAAAATATGTATGTCCTTAAAGTTTTCCACGCAGCATTAATGACCAAAGCAAATGGGATCCATTTGGATGCCCCAGGGTTTATATGCCGCAGGATGGGTTTAAGCTTACCATGCAGTGGAAGTGCATAGCCCGCGTTCCTGTAAGTGGAGGGACAAGACCCAGACACTGAAGTGAGGCGAAAAAGAACAAGCTACCTTTAGAAATCCCATAAGGCCTTTTGTGTACAGTCATTTATTAGAAGGCATGGGTAAGGTTAGAACTGCTATTTCTGTTTTTCAAGGAGAGGAGGTTTCTAGGCCAGGCTAGGCCTGTCCTAGTGCTGCTTCAGGGAGACCTCAAATCCCATTGTACCCATCTCATGAGTGCTCCACCTTGGAGTCAGGCCCAGTGCTTTTGGAGGTGAAAAATATAATATTGATCAAAGGATGTGGCTCCATGATTGCCTTAGGAAGCTACTTGGAAAAGAACCATCCTACCCCAATGCGTGCTTCACAAAATAAATGCAATCACACATATAAGTGTAAAGAATGAGTTGTATTTCGTTTTCACTCTATGAGTTACATAGTGTAAAGATATAATAATACTAACAACAAAACTGTTGACAGCATGCCAGGGCAATGATAGAAAAGAACAAAGTCACTGAAAGCTTCATACAACATTGAGAAGTGTTATAAGAAAGCCAAGCATTTGTATATGATGTGGCTGCTTATTTTGGAAAGAGTTATGAGACTCCCACAAAACTAGTAAGTGTTTGGTGAAGTACCTAGACAAAGGGGCTTAGTTACAAGCCCCTCGCGCTGCCAGTACATCACTCGTTCCCATACTAAAAGTGACACACTGGGGGTGCACAGGGCTTGTAAATAAGCCCCAGTGTACGTTAGAGAGCAATGGGCAATGCCTGAGAGAGCACCTTGTTGCTAAAATATAAATTTTGTGGCAACCCTACCCAGTTCTTTCAAGAGTCCACTCTCCTGGTGGCTCTCTATTTCCTCCCCCTCAGGCTCCACCAAGCTGTCTTCTGTACCTCTACTTCTGAGTCTGGATCTGCGTCTTACACCCGATATGTTGGGGGTGTCAGTCCCCTGTGGGTTAGAAGTCTTACTCTGGGTGGCATCATGACCTGCACTACGTGGAGATTCATTGTGACATATCTGCCCCCTAAAATAATGGGCACCTTGGACCCAAACCTGCTTAAGATCATTTTAGATATGCTGACTGCCTCATTGGAGGAGGCTACAGTCCCCAGTGAATGGAAACTAAGCATGAGCGGATTTTGCGGATTGGCAATCCGCGAATTTTGCGGATTTGCGGATTCGCAATCCGCAAAATCCGCGAATTCCCGCGAATTTGCGGATTTTTTTTTTTTTTGTGTTCGCCCGTGTTTCTGCCAGTTCGCGAGGGTTTTTACAATTTCGCAATTTGCGAACTTACCTGTCGGGTCGCAAGTTTTGCGAACTTGTTGTTTCTACGTGTCCAGCCTGTTTGGGACACTCTTCTTCATCACTGCCACTCTCTGTCACCACTGCCACTCTCTGACTACTCATGCCACCCTCTGGCCCACCCATGCCACCCTCTGTTTCATCACTACACCCTCTGGTTGTCCAGTGTACATTATTTTCGGCAAAGCAAAGCACACCTTCCCTGCCTCAAGTGACCTGAATTAATTTGGGGCTGATTAATGTGTCACAGAATATTTTTTTAGCTGGCACCTGCTTCCTTAGTGCGCCCTGATTAGTGATCTTTTGCACTTGCTAAGTGCTTTCATTGTTGCAAAATTAGTTACAACACCTGCCCTGCCCCAACTGACAATAATGAATTAGGGGCTGATTAATGGATTTTAACTTCCAGCCTGGCTCCTGCTTGTCTCCCTTAGCTGTAATTCAGGACCTTTGTGGCATATGTGTAACTATTCTGAGGTTCAGAGCAGGGTCACATAATAGTTTCAACTGGCAACTGAACTCTGGAGGGGCCCCTCAGGAAGCACTGCAGGAAATGGCTACTAATGATGTGCCTGAACTTTTGAACCTGGTAAGTAGTTACTTTCAGTTTTGCCAAGATCGTATTTCTGCAATTTCGCACTTATTCGCGGGGCGCGAACTCACGCTAACAGTGCGAGCAGTGCGAGCAAAATCCGCTGCTCGCGGATTTGCGGATTTTGCGGGAAATTCGCAAATCTCGCGGATTGCGGATTTCCCGAAAATCCGCAAAATCCGCGAGCGGAACGGATTTTCCGCCCACGCCTAATGGAAACACGCGATGGTGGTTCCATTGCTAAAGAAGGCCAATGCGGATTCTAATAACCCTTCTAACTTTCGTCCTATCTCTCTCCTCTCCTGTTATTCTAAAATTCTTGAAAAACATGTGAATTCTCTTCTCACCTCTTATGTCGAATCTTCTCACCTCCTTCACTGCTCTCAATCTGGGTTCAGGGCTGGCTTCTCCACGGAGACTGCGCTTCTGGGTGTGCCTGAGACCATCAGGCGACAGGTGGACAATGGGGAGACTGTGGCACTCATCTTGCTTGATTTGAGTGCCGCATTTGACACCGTCTCCCATCCCATCCTATTGTCCACCTTGCAATCCGTGGGGATTGATGGTACAGCCCTGGCTTGGATTGCTAGTTTTCTCTCTAATCGCACTTTTCAGGTCTTTTCCTCTACTTCTGTTTCTTCTATCTACTCTTCCCCTCACGGTGTTCCCCAAGGGTCGATTCTTAGTCCCCTCTTTTTTAATCTCTATGTGAGACCGCTTGCTTTCTTGGCAGAGCAGGCGGGTCTCACAATATATTCTTATGCTGACAACACTCAAATCGTCTACTCACTCTCCACCAAGAATCATTCGCCTACGTCTTCCTTGCAGTCTGGTTTGGAACAGAATGCCAACTGGATGCAGAGACATAAATTAAAGCTCAATGGGGACAAAACGGAGCTGCTCCTATTTGGTCCCAACACATCCCTGTGGGGCCCGCAACATTGGCCTCCGCAGATGGGCCCGGTACCTACCCCTTTAGATTCAGCCCGTAATCTCGGGGTTCTGCTTGACAACCAGTTGTCATTGAAGCAACATGTAGTAAAGGTCTCTGCCACCTGCACCACCATCGTCAGGTGGCTTAGAAAAATCACATGGATGCTTTCAGTGGATACCCTGAGAACCGTGGTCCAAGCCCTTGTCATCTCACGGATGGACTACGGCAACGTACTACTGCTTGGCGCCTGTAAGGAGGTATTAAAAAAACTTCAGGTGGTTCAAAATATGGCTGTGCGCCTGATTTGTAACTTACCTGCTAGGTCTTCGGCCACTACCCATCTGCACAAATTGCATTGGCTACGAATTGAAAGCTGTATCAAGTTCAAAGCCCTCTGCATTATGCACCGTATTAAAATGGACAAAGCCTCGAAATACCTATCTTCCTTGGTCCAGCATTATGCCCCATCCCGCACTTTAAGATCTTCTACCCAAAACAAGTTTCAAATCCCACGTGTCAAGCGAGCCAAAATGGGAGGACGCTCGTTCGCCTTTTTGGCTCCTTCTTTATGGAACTCCATGCCCCAATTTCTGCGCTCGGAATTATGCTATATGAAATTCCACAAAGGTATTAAGACCTGGCTTTTTAACATGTAACTGCCTTGCCTATGGCCTTCTTCACTGGTTCATCCTCCGTTTGCTCTAGCGCCGGGAAACCTCCGGGTAGCTGTGCGCTCAACAAATGTAATTATAATAATAATAATAATAATAATAATAATAATCAATAATTATATAACCCTGTTGATGTGACACACAATGGGGCTCCCAAAGATAAAATGCGTTCAAATCAAGGATGCTGTTTCTTTGGAAAGAAATGTCACTGTCAAGCTTATCTTTATTGTACACCGCTGCCACACAAGCAGGTTTTACCAGTGCAATATCAAGAGTCACTAAAGGAGAACAAGCATTGGTAAAGCCAATAGGTTGCGCCTTTGCATATTCTAGTGGGTTTGTTAATGTTAACTTAGACATGTTACACAGCAGCACAAGTTGCTGTAAAACATGAATATGGGCCTCATTATGAGTCTGTCAGTTCCGACCACTCTCTTACGACCAGTGCAGTCAGGCCACCCTGGCCCACTGTAACTGCCAGGGATCAGGGATCCCTGGGGGTGGCGCAGCGGTCTTGAGGCCCCAATATTCTTGGCAGGGTGAGGTGACCTAGCCAAGCATATTACGTGTTTCCACTATACCACACTTTTCATGGCCGTGCGACCGCCATGAAAATTGTGGCGGTGAGAAAAAAAAGAGGGTCCTACAAGGCCCCATTGGGCCTCTGCGCCATGGGGTGCATGCAGTGGGGCACATGTTGGGCCCCCCTCTGTGCATGCACCACAGTACCTGCACAGCATGAACTCCTGCAATCCGTGCCTTGCAGGTACTGATTTTGACATTCCCATTGAGGTGCCTATTTCACAGGCTTCCCTGTGGGAATGCCAAAGAACCTCCTGCCAGATGAAAACTACTAAGCGGTTCAACCATGGGTCTGGCGGTGCAGGAGTGGGGCGGTCTCACTCCCACACCGCCAAACTCGTAATAGAGCCCTTAAAGTTTTTTTTAAAAGCACTACGACACGGCCAGCATTGACTGCGTCATAGATCACACTTTTTAACTTTATGCCACAGCAGCTCGCCCTGCTGATGTACAGGTATTTAAAAATGTAAGTATTCCTGTGTAATGTAAGAGGTACCTACATAAAGCCCCTCAATATCTTTGGGTCAAGTTTGTGTTTTATAAAAGCGACCCAAATAGTAGTTACATTTAAAAAGAATTACATAGCTCACTGTAACATGTTTTATATGTAATTAATTCTTGGGGCGCTTTTATATAGCGCAAACTTGACCAGAAGGTATTGGAGTGCTTTACTTGAACACCACTTTCTCTACACAGTGACACTTTCATTTTCTTTTAAATATTAGACAGTTCGAGATGCTGTTGCTCAAAGTAAAAAAAAAGCCCTATGACGCAGTCAACACTGGCAACGTCATGGCAGATTTTTTTTTAACTTTCAGCTAGATTCATGAAGCCAAATTGCGATCGTAATAGCTGCGAAAAAGCAATTGCGATCGCAATTTGATGAAAAGGAATTCAAGAAAGCTGAAATCCAAAAATTGCGAATTCGCTATTTTTTTTTGCGATATCGCAATTAAATTCGCAGAATCCTGGAAGAAGTCCCTTAGCGATTCTGTAATTGCGAGAAACCATGGATTCTGCGAATAAAACTGCGATATCACAAAAAAATCGCAATCGCAATTCATGAAAAATCGCAAATTGCAAAAAAAACAAAAATCGCATTTTGCGACACGCAAATTAA
Source organism: Lissotriton vulgaris (assembly GCF_964263255.1). Classification (NCBI taxonomy): domain Eukaryota; kingdom Metazoa; phylum Chordata; class Amphibia; order Caudata; family Salamandridae; genus Lissotriton; species Lissotriton vulgaris. Next base: position 1,633,713,753 of record NC_141693.1, on the reverse strand, counting down.
GGAGAACCCAAACTAGGTGGTAACCAGTAAAAAAAAATATTCGCATCTGAAATAAACTCTAGCAAACTACCAACAGGTGCAGGCTTGACCAAACGCACTTAAGGTCATGCAGCTGGAGCCTGAGGACTCTCACAATGCCAGGACTCTACTTGGTGGTCAGGCAGCGAAGGCTACAGCGAGCAGCACGGAACAGACGACATATCCAGGAGCGGATATTCCGTCAGCGGGTCACCCTACTGGGACAAACCAGGAAGCAAATCTATGCCAAGTACCGGCTAAATGGGGCAATGATCATCAAGCTGATCCGGGACCTAGACCCCATCCTGCAGCACCCAACAAGGAGGACCAATGCCGTTCCCACCCATGTGCAGGTATTGTGCAGCCTGCACCTACTGGCCTCCGGAAGCTTCCAGGGTATAGTCACTGTTGCAGGGGGAATATCCCAGCCCACCATGTCCCGCTGCCTAAGGAGTTTCCTGGAGGCCATGCTGACCCGCCTACACCACTACATTTCATTCCCCACCAGCCAACAGGACTTGAATGACAGCAAGCTGCAATTTTACAATGTAGCACAATTCCCACACATCATAGGATGCATTGACTGTACCCACATCCACATCTGCCCACCAGCACAAACGGAATACATGTATCGTAACCGCAAGTCCTACCACTCCCTCAATATCCAGATGGCATGCAATGCAAAGACAATCATCCCAGACATAGTGGCACAGTACCCGGGGAGCACACATGACTCTTTCATATTCTGGCACAGTGGCATTCACACACGACTGGCCAGGGGAGACTTTGATGAAGGACACCTACTGGGTAAGTACACATGCCACACAATAGTACAATGTGATAATGATGCTGCGCGGCACAGGCGCTCACCCTCTGCTCCTATCATTTTGGTGACAGCGGCTACGCTCTCCGTGAGTACCTCCTCACACCATACCACAACCCTGCAACACCACAGCAACGGCGTTACAATGCAGCACACATACGCACAAGAAATTGCATTGAGAGGACATTTGGCCATTTGAAGAGCAGATTCTGCAGACTGCACAAGACTGGTGGGGCCATCAAATACGAGCCTGAGGTCTGCTGCCGCATCGTGGCCGTGTGTGCTATCCTCCACAACATTGCTACCAAGCGCAGGATACCTGTAGACATCTCTGGCAGTGAGTCGGAAGGGGACAATCGACCACCTGCACATGTGCGTCACGCACGCGGTGAGAATCCTGCAGAAGGACACAGGCGCCGCAACCAAATCTGCATGAACTATTTCTAGTGCACCCACTCCCCACACCTATTACTCAACTCATGCATGACAACATAAATAATGACATGAGTCAGATTAAGTTATTCAGAATTTTAGTAATTGTTACTGCACAATAAACTGGGCATTCTGATAACTGGAAATGTATGGCATATTGCGTCATATGTCTGTTTGTCTGTAGGGCATGCTTGTAGCGTCAGCATGTACCCTCATGCTTATGTAAAACAGTTCAGTGGCGCCTCCGGGTAGTTGCCCCTGACCTCCTCTCAATGTCCTCCTCCTGATTCTGCCGTGAGGCAGCAGAGGGCCTGCTGCTGCGGCGGGGTGCTTCGACCGGTGGAAGGGACTGGCTGCTATGGCTTGATGTAGCCTCACTGGTGTCGTCTGCCCCCCCGCCTGGCCATGACCGGTAGCCTGCATGCCCTGCATGGCTGTACAAATCTGCTCCAGGGCTCTCGCGACGTCCTGGCTGCACTGGACCATTTGGACCTGCATGGCCAGGGAGCGTCGCGAGAGCTGGGAGGTGGCGTTCCCACTTATATGGTTGGACCGCGTGTACGCCGACAGGCGGGTCAACAGTTGGCGGTGTCTGCGGCGATTGAGATCCCGCTGGCTGGACACTGCCTGTGTGTTGGCCTCCAGAGCGGCTGTCATCCTGTCCATACGGTCAGACATATGTGCCACATTACGTGCGGTCTTGTCCAGTTGGAGGTGGATGGCGGCTAGATGACGGGCCTGGGTTTGGTGCACACATAGCATCCTACGCTCAATGGAGAGCCCACCTGCACCCACGTTTCGGCCCCTCCCAGCGCGGGATGTGTTGTTGCGTCGCTCCCTGACCAGTCCGCTTGTCTGGCTCCTCACAGCTGCAGGGCAGCGGGTTGGTTGGCGACCTGCTGCTGGTGTTGCAGGCCTCACTGGTGGCTGTGTGCTGCGTGGTGGTACAGCAGCGCCTGTTGTCACAGGGATGGCATGGGCCACAGGGGCGGGTGGTGGGATGATCGCTGGTGCGGCAGCTTGCCCTGATGGTCCGGGCTGTGGGGTATGATGTGTGTCTCCCTCTGTGTCCTCCGTGATGTTCTCAATCACCAGGGCCTCGCTGTCTGTGCTGGGGACATCAGCGCCACCTGTGATGTAAAGTGGACGTTGATTAGTGACATGTTCCGTACACAGTTAGGCTTGCTACATGCATGCAGACTACCATTCCCTGACTCGCTGCAGGATTGACTCTCACTGGACATGTCAGGCTTAATGGTACAGGATGGTGATTGTGGTCAGACTACATGTCCCACAATGCAATTGCGCTATAGTGGTGTGCTTTGGCTGCATGATTGGGGTTTGATATGGGATGCACTGGAGTCAAGGACATTGTTAGGGGACAGGGGGTCGCAGTCGCATGGCGCTTACCTGGTGTGTCTTGGGTGGGTCGGGAGGAGTCGAGCTGGGTCACACCCACGCAGGCCTATGGATTGATGGTCTCCTCCACTCGGTCCTCCAGTGGTGTGTTTGGTGGGACAGTGGGCTCCCCTCCACCTGTCGCCACTTGCTCCCCCAACCTTTCAGCAATCTTTTCCTTTGCCCGCCCTCTTAGGTCATACCAGCGCTTTTTAAGCTCGTCCACCAAGCTCTGGGTCACCCCCACGGAGTTCACTTTGGGGCGGATGCGCAGCCAAATGCGCCTTTTGTCGGCCTCAGGCACCCTTCGGGAGTCTTTGCCAAATAGCCGGTTGTGGTCCTTTGATACTCCTTCTATGAGGTGTTCGAGCTCCTGCTCTGAAAACTTGATTTCGCGCTTTCTCCCACTGGTAGAACCTCCTGTTGCATCCTGTGACATGCTTGCAACTGTGGTGTCTTCTGCTGTACTCCTGTAGGGACACTGGAGGGGAGCTCTGACACTGCTGCCTGTACTTCAGCCTCTCACTGCTTAATGAGGGTGGAACCTGCCTACTTCCTGGTTGTGATGTCATCACTGTGCTCAGGATGCGACTTCCCATTTTTGCGATCTCGCAGTTAGCGAGATCGCTATTTGCGATTTTCGGTAATTGCGAGATCGCAATTTCAACATGGGTGTCGGCGGATTCTGCGATTATTTACCGAATTCTGGGGGCTCGCATTCGGCGATTGCGGCCGGTTGCGAATCGCATTTTTTTATCGCAAATGTTCATGAATGCCGTTCTGCGATTTCTAAATTGCGATTAGCTTTTTCTCGCAATTTAGAAATCGCAGAATTTGACATTGATGAATCTGGCTGTTTAAGCCATATTTATACAGCATCTAATGCTGCTGTGCAAAATGTTTTCATCTGTAATGTAAGTGGTGCTCATGTAAAGCACTCCAAAACCTTCGGATTGAGTTTGATGTGGTTTGCGATATAGAAAAACAGATAAATAAAAGCAAAAGTGAAATCACTTTTAAAGCAAAGTGGACAAAGTAAAAGCTCTACTCCATATCTCCAGTGAGAAACAAAATTGGGGACACTCTATGCCACACGGCTGCTCATCATGCTTCCAGGTTCAGTCTGTAACATCTCAAGATATGATCAACTGCAGCTCATTGACAACTGGTGCATAAGTTAGCTGGGTAGGTCCCATCCTTGTATCTTTCCAGTATCAGTGAAACAGTGTTCATTTCTTTATCACTCTCTTTTTATATCTGCCTCTAAGCAGTATGAATATGTTCCTAACTGCATAGCTTTAAGTCTGACATTCAGACAAGAATACATAAACATGAAGTAGAAATAAACACAAAAGTAAAAAATCTTATACATACGAAACGTCTGAAGACAGTAACTATGACTTAGCAGCCTCTAGTGTACTTTTCGTCTTCAAAGTGCCATTATTATCTAATGTCAGTGAAAAGTGACAGCAGAGCCAATGTTTTAAAAAGCAAGAGTAGCTGAGACCTGCATTTACGTGCATTTCTTTGAACCTCTGATTTACATACAAAATGGAAACTAGTGAAGTATATTGCTTAGGAGAGTCGTGCAGAGCCCTAGTGTGGATGGTTCCCTGCTTCAGCCCCTTGGAGGTTGGTGAATGCATTGCCCTGGGGGGACTGGTGAGTGCCTTGCGATCGGAGCATACAGCTCCTAGTTTCCCAAAGGCTTTTACTCTAGTGCAGTCATGGGTAGATTACGAGGGCTGGACAAACAAGAAATGCTGTGCAGCTGAAATGCACAGTGGTGAGCAGCCTCACATAAGAATCAAGAGAGAGCAGCATCAAGAAAGCAGCCTCACCAAGAAGTTCGGCAGATGAAAAGGAGTACTTGGGCCTTGGGACAGTGATTAGTGCAAACACACATGGAGCAACAGGAAATAGTGTGCAACAGCAAATATAAACAGATGAAAAATAAGAGGCAAGCACACGGAGCAATAAAAAGTAAGGGCAGGATGTAAGCCCCTTTTAAGATTTATATTAAACACAATAGCTTCCATAAGCACAGCGCAAGCATTGTGCAGGTGAAACCTAAAAATGGGAATACAGGGACAAGCAATCGAGAAAGGAGCTTTGAGAGTCCCAGGAAAGACACTTGACCCTGGGCAACCAGACATGGGGAGGGATTGGTGGGAGCCTCAATCAATGCAAGGTGTCATTGTTTCCCTCTAAGAAAGGGGTTAAAGAGTCCATATATATTCTATGATGGTGGACACTGAAGCTGACTCCTAATATTAGCTGAGTGAGCCAAGGAGTGGGAGACAACACAGACAAAGTTCCCCCGCATGAAACTACCGAAATGCAGAGAGTAAAAACCCCTCAAGAGGCGTTGACTACAGTGTACCGGTACTGGATCCAACATGTTTGGAGGCCTGGCATAATGAGTGGGTCTAAGCGGACACAAAGCGGAGGCATCGTGCACCAAAAACAACGTCAGGTGTTGCGCTGGAAGCAAGGAGATCGGCCGCCCTTTGAAGAGAGTGAGTAGCATGAACAGTCACAGTACAGAGGAGGCTACCAGAAAAATCAATGAAGGAAGCACAATAAATAAATAAACACACATCAACGGATGAAGGAAAGAAAACACATTTCCCTCATTAAAGAGCTAACTGAAGTGGAAACGGAAACCAAGACAGCAAAAGCACATTGTTGTAAATGCATTTATATAGTGCTTACTACCCCTGATGAGGTGTTGAAACGCTTTACCAAACCAAACTTAACATACAAAATTGAACTGCAAATAAAACAGAGGACCAGTCTGAGCAAACCTTAGCAACTCCTAAGAACCAAAGAGTGGAAGAGTCAGAAACTAATTTGGGGGAGGGGACCAAGGACCCCATCTACATACATTAAATGAAAGTTAAAAAGTGACGTTCACCAAAGGATTACTGCATTATTGAGTAACCCAGGCATGGCCGGTGCAGGTAGGAGCGGTGAGGCCGGGTGGGGGGTATTTCGACACACGTTGGCGTGGGAAAATTAATTATTAATTTAATTTTCCCTCGTCATCGTCTGTCGAAAACCGCCAGCCCCACCGCTCTTACCTTCATGGGCCACGGCTTGAGTAACCAGTCCAAATTCCTGCACGCCTTGCTGGCCATTCATCTTTTCAAGGACAGTGACCTGCAAAACACTGAAAAGAAGAGAAACATGAGTAACATGAACACATGAACAACACAAGTGAATGAGAGGGCAGATAAATAGACCATAATAATGTAACAACTGACTGGTGTCTAACCAGCTAAACTTCAGTAACGCAAAGAATTCAGTACACATGAGACTGATAATACAGTATACCGTTTAGTAGGGCATTGAAGTGAACAACCAAAGCAGCTATGTCACAGTACGCCAGCATGGTGGAACAAAGAGAAGCACCAGAGCCTACTAGAAGTAGCTGGTGAGTCAAGGAACGAACAAAAGCAGCAGCCTCTGCTTGATCTGATTGGGCATGACAGGCAGTGCCTGATTAGGGCATTTTCAACAAAGACAGAAATGTGCAAAAAAACTCAAAAAAGCACCGTGCGCACCCAAAAAATAATGTGAACCCAGAATGTGACATTTTCAACTCAACACATCAAGAGCAAGGTGTATCACTAGCAGCTTTTACCACAAGGCAAATCCTGGCGGAAAACTGTTCCTTCAACACATTCACACCGGAGGATTCCTTTCCACCGCAGATCATTGAGTGCTGCTTTTAATCAACCACATAAAAGTAGCTCCTCAAAAAGACAATTTTACTAAAGGAAACGCAAAGATACACAAGAAAAACAACAACAAAGGAAGAAAACTGAGAGGCACTGACCAGCGTACTAAAGAGATGAAGCCAAAAACTTGAGACAACGTCAACTTAGATCACCAAAATGAGTCAGGAAAGCACATGAATCGGGCAGACATGAGTGAAGCTCCACAGCTTCAAGCAGTAGCTCAGGTGGAAAAGCACCTGAGGAGAGCCATTGTTGACATCAAGAAAATCACATGAAGACGCCCGGAATACCTCATCACAAGCAGCAAAATCAACCCAACCACAAATCACAGCAAAGTCAAGAGAATTTACTTTTAGGAAACCACCCAGAAACACATCAAACTCTGAGGGCATGCCAGCACAAACATTTGGGTCAAACGAATTAATAACTGCATCAATGATACATGCAAACACCAAAAGATAAGACAAAGACAGAGAATCTAATACAAAGCGGCAGCAGGACAACAGACTGATGACTCTATGAAAGCACCCGCTACACAAACAAATGCTTCAGGTCTACAGGAGACACACAAGAACATAAACCATGCCCCATCCCCTGCAAAAGGAGCAGTACGAATTATACAATGAACTCAGATGTGGCAAAAACAAATACATGAAAAGTCACCAATGAGGTCTTCTCCTCAAGTGGTGGAGAAATGTTTTGTCATCCTTCTTTAAGAAAAGGGGAGATGTTATATTGGATATGTGTTGGTTCTCTTAAAGAAATGGGGAGGCATAAGGATATTGGTTCTCTCTAAGTAGAGGGAGATGTCATGTCAGGGGAACACTATGATCATGGAATGCCCCGGATGTCAGCTGCACACTGGACACTACTTCCTGCAGGACATGGTAAAAAGACAGTAAATGACCGCCAGAAAAGGAATTCCAGTAAAGGATATCAGAGAGATAGGATTGGTGTACATTAGCTTCCCTGGCAAGTACAATAGACAAGGCCATTGGAACAAATGTTAGTTAGCATCACTAACTTGTCTCCAGCCAACCCTTTATCTGGAAATTAAGACACAAAACCAGGCACCTGCAACAGGATGAGGCAAAATGAAATGAGTGGGGGTATGAACTAATGAGCTTTGGGGAGGGTTAGTCGCACCCACATAATGGCCATACAGGGGCAAATAAGCAAAGAGGAATCGAAAGTCTCTACGTCACCCACCTGCACCAGGTCTCATCTACCTGGAGCAGGGCAGAGGGTGTACTGAAAGCTCCAAATACAAGTACAAGACTGGACAGTTGCACCACAGCAGTTATCAGCATTTATGGAAACATAGCGCAGTTTTACCAGACACAGGCCAGATGCCCATGTAAGAGGGGGTGTGAAGAAAGAAAAAGTTTTGTTTGATTGATACCCTGATGACATTGCATACAAAAGAATGGGTCAGGAATGAGGCAGCAAAATGCACCCAGTAAATTTCCTGGGCACTCACACCCAACCCTCCCACACAGACAACTCACCTGCATCCAGGGCCGGCTTCAGGCATGGACGCAATGGGCCCAGGTCCAGAGTGCCAATTTTCAGAGGGGCACCCTGAGCTTTCATGGAAACCGCCTTTTAAACATTCTTTTTCTTTTTAAGTAGCCAACGCTACTCCATTCTCTTCAGGCGCTAAATAAAATATCCGTTCCCCTCCCATAGTCTCTGTCCCTTCCACTTTCCTTCTTCCTCATGCCACCTCCCAGGGCCTCTCAATTCTAATTTAGCTTCTGGATAGGCTATTCAGGTGAGGGGGAGGAAGAGGAGATAGCCTTACCTGTTTACACAAAAGCCCCCCACTGACACAGGAAAAGATGTAAAAACAATAGTTGATGGACAGAATGCAGGACAATATCATACATTCACCCCAGTACAGAGATCTGGGCCTAAATCCATCGTTTTTTTTTGCACTCCACACCACCCCAGTTCAGACATGGCCATATGCAAATCAGCCTTGACCCTGTGCCTCATGGGAACAGTCCAGCCCGAACTGCCAAGCCATTTCTTTCCTGGACCGGGATCAAGCATCCTAGGACTGCTTTCTGGCTATCAGCCGTCTTCAGCCAGGATAGCTTGACTCCAGTGGTGTGGAGAGCATGGGACTCACGTCTGAGCATACCCATCCCACTCGGGGTGACAAATGCAAAAACAATAGTTGATGGACAGAATGCAGGACAATATCATACATTCACCCCAGTACAGAGATCTGGGCCTAAATCCATCGTTTTTTTTTGCACTCCACACCACCCCAGTTCAGACATGGCCATATGCAAATCCACCTTGACCCTTTGCGCAGGAGAAGATGTGGCTTTATGGTCAGGCCTGCCGACTTTGGAACTAGAGAACCAGGTTCAAGTCTCAGCATTGGTTCAACATCCTGTGATTCTGGACAAAGCACTAAAGACATATTTATGACAAAATGGCACTGCACAGCAAGTCATCTTGTTGCGTTGCATCACTGGGAAAGGTCAGGAATGCGGTGCATTGCCTGGTCACTCACCAGTAACCTTCGTTACTCAGAGTCCAGGTCTTCCCGTTCCATTCCTGAGCCCGTCACTCCGTCCCTGTTTCTGTTTGTGTGATTGATGCATGTTTCTTTTTTCTTGAGTTTTCTTTGGCAGTCTCAGGAAGTGTGTAAGACGCGCTACCCCCTTTATGCATGCCGGGAAAGGTAGGTGGTGCCAAATTGAGGGAAGCAAATTTGCTTTGCTAGGAAAACGGTTTCTGTAGAGCAGACAAGCTGCTCCTTAGGGAAGAATGGGATGGGAAAACAGCCAAGGTGATTTGCGCTGTGTTACATGACTCGAGAGTTATGAAGACATAAAGGGCCATGCAAGGTGACCTTGCGTAAGTTCATAAATCTAATTTTTCATTTGTGTTGCTCCCCACCAAGTTGTATGGTGGAAGAGGGACACAAAAGGAATCTCCCTGTGCATACAAAAGTGAATGGTCGATTTTGCTCTATATCAAAGTACAAAATAAAAACATCAGCAAGCAGAATAAGGAAGAATCAGTGCAGACCACCTACCATTGACAGTCACTACTTACCAGCCCTTTGGTAACCAGACGTGCAAAAAGCTGCGCACCAGGAGCTGCCATGGTGCAAAGCTTCCCGGCTTCCTCAAGCTGTTTTAAGATCGGATAACTCTGCCTGGCCCAGTGCTACATGACTGATTTCCTCCGCAGCATTGTTCTGATACTTTACATGAGCACAAAAGGCAGCCTGTAGGTGGAAAGCAGCTTAGTAGCGACTAAAGCGAGAGATCGGAGAGAGCTCTGCCATGCCCAGCACAGAAAAAAAGGACAATGGAACTAAATAGTAACGGGGCCTGAATTAACTGCTTCACCCGTGCACTGGTTCCATGCATCTTTTCAAAGCAAAAGTGTGCACTGTGGTAAAACTGGGCCATGGCCTCAATTGAGCAATGGCGGCCAATTGCACTGAGCCAAACACCAACCCCTGTGTAATATAGCACTTAGCAGATGTTAAAGGGGACCAAATACCTTGCGGAGGGAGGAGAGGAAATGGGATGAGGAGCATTAAGGGCACCACATTTAATTTCTCCCGGGGCTCTATCGGAGAAAAGGCCAACCCTGTCTGCAGCAGGTCAAGAGGCGCGCTTCACCTCGCGCGGCACTTGAGCTTGACATGAATTAACATATTTCTCCCCAGATCCGTCGAGAGTCATGTTCCACAGATTCTCGTTCATTCAACCGCCCAATGTGCTAGAGTTAGGACGTTTTAGTGGAGGCTATAGAAATCTGAGGTGCGAAGACCATTTTTGGGGGCCTGGAGGGAAGAGTCTGCCTGACTGAAGTTGCTGCACTGAGTATATGCGGAGCTCCGCGGCCCTTGACCTACCTGTACTTGTCGGTTGCTGCTCCTCCTGCCCCTCTCGCCACCCCTGGCCCCCGCCCTGCCTGCTGCGGCCTGTTCTTCAGTCTATTCAAAGAGTCGCATGCTATGTCGCCTTCCAACTAATAAAGGACGGTCTGACCTTCGTGAGAATTCAGTCCAGCTTCCCATATAAAGAGGCAAGGAAAGAGAACTCACTCGGTCATGGGAGTAATTGAGAAGTTTGTCTAAACTCAGTCATTTAAACAGTTTCAACTTTATTTAATTTCCCAGACACTTGGCAGCAAAAAATAACCACACCCGGTGGTTAACATGGACAGCGATTATTTGAAAGCATATTTGTGACCTGCAGCTGTGTTACAATATGTCACCATCCCTGAATATTTGATGTAAATATATTTAAAATATGGACGCCTGTGCCGGTGCACTGTCAGTGACCTGGACAAACAGGAAAGGAAAGAGATGGAAATGGTTCATAAATTCCAGGCTGTTTCAAACAGGGCCCCTCTAAAATACTTTTGGCCCGGCCCCCCAAGAACCTTAGGATGTTCGTGGGCATCTAAAGAACAAGACCTGCAGCTAACCGCACTGGGCCTTGGTGGTGTCTGTGGACTGGCTATTCGCACATCTCGCCAGCTCTCAAATCACTGGCTCCGGGCGGTCTTGAGAATTACTTTAAAACATGATTCTCAAATCAGAGAGAAGAGGGTGGTGGTCACAGCGAACCTTATCACCTGCACAGACAGCTGGTCAGAAGCTCAGATCTAGCAAAGCAGATCTGATTGTTCAAAATAGATTAACTGGAAGAATACACAGAAGGTAAGCACCCAGACTCCTTAGCATCAATATTGGAACTGAGTATACCCGGACTCAGGAAATCAACCACATTTGTCATGATGTGTCATGATTTAAAAGAGATCTGAAAACAATCCTTTTCAAAGAGGCTTCCTCAACATACTAAATGTCACAGAACAACATCGCTCACAAGAGAGGGTTCCTCCCTCGCCCCCCCCCCCCCCACCAAGGTGCTGATGACTTCCTAATGTTGTCTCAGTGGGAGGAATGACCAAAGATGGAATGTAAGACATTGGAAAGATCAAGCACTACGAATGGGCCTTTGTAATACAAGCCACTATAATGAAACCAGTTAAATAAATACAAGCAGTCCCTCACATGAACAAGAGAGTAACATAATCTAACAGTGTGTTAGATGCATTGGCTGATGTCAGGTCTCCACCACCATAGGATTAAAATCACCGCATAGAGCAGCAGGTGTGGAGTCTGTGGGGCCAGTTAATTGTATATCACAGGGAATTAACCTTAGACTGACAAGGGGCTGTCTGCGGGGTGTCCACTAATGTAAGATTGCCTTGCAGTCCTAGGTATGAGCCAGAGAGTTCCCTGACATCTCTCAGATAGAGTGAAGCGTAAGAAGCAATCTGACATATGTTCCAGGTGGCTGTGTGACATAGGCCAGAGGGATCCCGTGACATCTCTAAACCGCAGAGACGATTAAGGTGCAATCATACATAAACCGCAGAGGGCTGTGTGACATCTCTCAGAGAGAGAGAAGATTAAGGTGCAATCATACATAAACCGCAGAGGGCTGTGTGACATCTCTCAGAGAGAGAGAGGATTAAGGTGCAATCATACATAAACCACAGAGGGCTGTGTGACATCTCTAAAACGGAGAGAAGATGAAGGTGCAATCATACATAAACCGCAGAGGGCTGTGTGACATCTCTCAGAGAGAGAGAATATTAAGGTGCAATCATACATAAACCGCAGAGGGCTGTGTGACATCTCTCAGAGAGAGAGAATATTAAGGTGCAATCATACATAAACCACAGAGAGCTGTGTGACATCTCTCAGAGAGAGAGAATATTTAGGTGCAATCATACATAAACCGCAAAGGGCTGTGTGACATCTCTCAGAGAGAGAGAAGATTAAAGTGCAATCATACATGACCCACAGAGGGCTGTGTGACATCTCTTAAACGGAGAGAAGATGAAGGTGCAATCATACATAAACCACAGAGGGCTGTGTGACATCTCTTAGAGAGAGAGAAGATTAAGGTGCAATCATACATAAACCGCAGAGGGCTGTGTGACATCTCTCAGAGAGAGAGAAGATTAAGGTGCAATCTTACATAAACCGCAGAGGGCTGTGTGACATCTCTCAGAGAGAGAGAATATTTAGGTGCAATCATACATAAACCGCAGAGGGCTGTGTGACATCTCTTAAACGGAGAGAAGATGAAGGTGCAATCATACATAAAACACAGAGGGCTGTGTGACATCTCTCAGAGAGAGAGAATATTAAGGTGCAATCATACATAAACCACAGAGGGCTGTGTGACATCTCTTAGAGAGAGAGAAGATTAAGGTGCAATCATACATAAACCGCAGAGGGCTGTGTGACATCTCTCAGAGAGAGAGAAGATTAAGGTGCAATCTTACATAAACCGCAGAGGGCTGTGTGACATCTCTCAGAGAGAGAGAAGATGAAGGTGTAATCATCCATAAACCACAGAGGGCTGTGTGACATCTCTCAGAGAGAGAGAATATTAAGGTGCAATCATACATAAACTGCAGAGGGCTGTGTGACATCTCTCAGAGAGAGAGAAGATTAAGGTGCAATCATACATGACCCACAGAGGGCTGTGTGACATCTCTAAAACGGAGAGAAGATGAAGGTGCAATCATACATAAAACACAGAGGGCTGTGTGACATCTCTCAGAGAGAGAGAAGATTAAGGTGCAATCATACATAAACCGCAGAGGGCTGTGTGACATCTCTCAGAGAGAGAGAAGATGAAGGTGCAATCATACATAAAACACAGAGGGCTGTATGACATCTCTCAGAGAGAGAGAAGATTAAGGTGCAATCATACATAAACCGCAGAGGGCTGTGTGACATCTCTCAAACGGAGAGAAGATGAAGGTGCAATCATACATAAACCACAGAGGGCTGTGTGACATCTCTCACAGAGAGAGAAGATTAAGGTGCAATCATATATAAACCACAGAGGGCTGTGTGACATCTCTAAAACGGAGAGAAGATGAAGGTGCAATCATACATAAACCGCAGAGGGCTGTGTGACATCTCTCAGAGAGAGAGAAGATGAAGGTGCAATCATACATAAAACACAGAGGGCTGTGTGACATCTCTCACAGAGAGAGAAGATTAAGGTGCAATCATATATAAACCACAGAGGGCTGTGTGACATCTCTAAAATGGAGAGAAGATGAAGGTGCAATCATACATAAACCGCAGAGGGCTGTGTGACATCTCTCAGAGAGAGAGAAGATGAAGGTGCAATCATACATAAACCACAGAGAGCTGTGTGACATCTCTCAGAGAGAGAGAAGATTAAGGTGCAATCATACATAAACCGCAGAGGGCTGTGTGACATCTCTCAGAGAGAGAGAAGATGAAGGTGTAATCATACATAAACCACAGAGGGCTGTGTGACATCTCTCAGAGAGAGAGAATATTAAGGTGCAATCATACATAAACCGCAGAGGGCTGTGTGACATCTCTTAGAGAGAGAGAAGATTAAGGTGCAATCATACATAAACCGCAGAGGGCTGTGTGACATCTCTCAGAGAGAGAGAAGATTAAGGTGCAATCATACATAAACCGCAGAGGGCTGTGTGACATCTCTCAGAGAGAGAGAAGATGAAGGTGTAATCATACATAAACCACAGAGGGCTGTGTGACATCTCTCAGAGAGAGAGAATATTAAGGTGCAATCATACATAAACTGCAGAGGGCTGTGTGACATCTCTCAGAGAGAGAGAAGATTAAGGTGCAATCATACATGACCCACAGAGGGCTGTGTGACATCTCTAAAATGGAGAGAAGATGAAGGTGCAATCATACATAAAACACAGAGGGCTGTGTGACATCTCTCAGAGAGAGAGAAGATTAAGGTGCAATCATACATAAACCGCAGAGGGCTGTGTGACATCTCTCAGAGAGAGAGAAGATGAAGGTGCAATCATACATAAAACACAGAGGGCTGTATGACATCTCTCAGAGAGAGAGAAGATTAAGGTGCAATCATACATAAACCGCAGAGGGCTGTGTGACATCTCTCAAACGGAGAGAATATGAAGGTGCAATCATACATAAAACACAGAGGGCTGTGTGACATCTCTCACAGAGAGAGAAGATTAAGGTGCAATCATATATAAACCACAGAGGGCTGTGTGACATCTCTAAAACGGAGAGAAGATGAAGGTGCAATCATACATAAACCGCAGAGGGCTGTGTGACATCTCTCAGAGAGAGAGAAGATGAAGGTGCAATCATACATAAACCACAGAGAGCTGTGTGACATCTCTCAGAGAGAGAGAAGATTAAGGTGCAATCATACATAAACCGCAGAGGGCTGTGTGACATCTCTCAGAGAGAGAGAAGATGAAGGTGTAATCATACATAAACTGCAGAGGGCTGTGTGACATCTCTCAGAGAGAGAGAAGATTAAGGTGCAATCATACATGACCCACAGAGGGCTGTGTGACATCTCTAAAACGGAGAGAAGATGAAGGTGCAATCATACATAAAACACAGAGGGCTGTGTGACATCTCTCAGAGAGAGAGAAGATTAAGGTGCAATCATACATAAACCGCAGAGGGCTGTGTGACATCTCTCAGAGAGAGAGAAGATGAAGGTGTAATCATACATAAACCGCAGAGGGCTGTGTGACATCTCTCAGAGAGAGAGAAGATTATGGTGCAATCATACATAAACCGCAGAGGGCTGTGTGACATCTCTCAGAGAGAGAGAAGATGAAGGTGCAATCATACATAAACCACAGAGGGCTGTGTGACATCTCTCAGAGAGAGAGAAGATGAACCCTATTGCTGCTGATAACGAGCTCAGCTCGTCATCACCCACGGGTGTCGTGTGCTGATGACGAGCTGAGCTCGTCATGGGAACAGCAAAATGGCAAAATCCAGCACAGGAGGGGGAAAACGCCTAGCAGCCAAGGTGTTAAGGTGCAATCATACATAAACCACAGAGGGCTGTGTGACATCTCTAAAACAGAGAGAAGATGAAGGTGCAATCATACATAAACCACAGAGGGCTGTGTGACATCTCTAAAACGGAGAGAAGATGAAGGTGCAATCATACATAAAACACAGAGGGCTGTGTGACATCTCTCAGAGAGAGAGAATATTAAGGTGCAATCATACATAAACCACAGAGGGCTGTGTGACATCTCTAAAACAGAGAGAAGATGAAGGTGCAATCATACATAAACCACAGAGGGCTGTGTGACATCTCTAAAACGGAGAGAAGATGAAGGTGCAATCATACATAAAACACAGAGGGCTGTGTGACATCTCTCAGAGAGAGAGAATATTAAGGTGCAATCATACATAAACCGCAGAGGGCTGTGTGACATCTCTCAGAGAGAGAGAAGTTTAAGGTGCAATCATACATAAGCCGCAGAGGGCTGTGTGACATCTCTCAAACGGAGAGAAGATGAAGGTGCAATCATACATAAAACACAGAGGGCTGTGTGACATCTCTCAGAGAGAGAGAAGATGAAGGTGCAATCATACATAAACCGCAAAGGGCTGTGTGACATCTCTTAGAGAGAGAGAAGATGAAGGTGCAATCATACATAAACCCCAGAGGGCTGTGTGACATCTCTCAGAGAGAGAGAATATTAAGGTGCAATCATACATAAACCACAGAGGGCTGTGTGACATCTCTCAGAGAGAGAGAAGTTTAAGGTGCAATCATACATAAACCACAGAGGGCTGTGTGACATCTCTAAAACAGAGAGAAGATGAAGGTGCAATCATACATAAACCACAGAGGGCTGTGTGACATCTCTAAAACGGAGAGAAGATGAAGGTGCAATCATACATAAAACACAGAGGGCTGTGTGACATCTCTCAGAGAGAGAGAAGATTAAGGTGCAATCATACATAAACCACAGAGGGCTGTGTGACATCTCTCAGAGAGAGAGAATATTAAGGTGCAATCATACATAAACCGCAGAGGGCTGTGTGACATCTCTCAGAGAGAGAGAATATTAAGGTGCAATCATACATAAACCGCAGAGGGCTGTGTGACATCTCTCAGAGAGAGAGAAGTTTAAGGTGCAATCATACATAAACCGCAGAGGGCTGTGTGGCATCTCTCAAACGGAGAGAAGATGAAGGTGCAATCATACATAAAACACAGAGGGCTGTGTGACATCTCTCAGAGAGAGAGAAGATGAAGGTGCAATCATACATAAACCGCAAAGGGCTGTGTGACATCTCTTAGAGAGAGAGAAGATGAAGGTGCAATCATACATAAACCACAGAGGGCTGTGTGACATCTCTCAGAGAGAGAGAATATTAAGGTGCAATCATACATAAACCACAGAGGGCTGTGTGACATCTCTCAGAGAGAGAGAAGTTTAAGGTGCAATCATACATAAACCACAGAGGGCTGTGTGACATCTCTAAAACAGAGAGAAGATGAAGGTGCAATCATACATAAACCACAGAGGGCTGTGTGACATCTCTAAAACGGAGAGAAGATGAAGGTGCAATCATACATAAAACACAGAGGGCTGTGTGACATCTCTCAGAGAGAGAGAATATTAAGGTGCAATCATACATAAACCACAGAGGGCTGTGTGACATCTTTCAGAGAGAGAGAAGTTTAAGGTGCAATCATACATAAACCACAGAGGGCTGTGTGACATCTCTAAAACAGAGAGAAGATGAAGGTGCAATCATACATAAACCACAGAGGGCTGTGTGACATCTCTAAAACGGAGAGAAGATGAAGGTGCAATCATACATAAAACACAGAGGGCTGTGTGACATCTCTCAGAGAGAGAGAAGATTAAGGTGCAATCATACATGACCCACAGAGGGCTGTGTGACATCTCTAAAACGGAGAGAAGATGAAGGTGCAATCATACATAAAACACAGAGGGCTGTGTGACATCTCTCAGAGAGAGAGAAGATTAAGGTGCAATCATACATAAACCGCAGAGGGCTGTGTGACATCTCTCAGAGAGAGAGAAGATGAAGGTGTAATCATACATAAACCGCAGAGGGCTGTGTGACATCTCTCAGAGAGAGAGAAGATTAAGGTGCAATCATACATAAACCGCAGAGGGCTGTGTGACATCTCTCAGAGAGAGAGAAGTTTAAGGTGCAATCATACATAAACCGCAGAGGGCTGTGTGGCATCTCTCAAACGGAGAGAAGATGAAGGTGCAATCATACATAAAACACAGAGGGCTGTGTGACATCTCTAAAACGGAGAGAAGATGAAGGTGCAATCATACATAAAACACAGAGGGCTGTGTGACATCTCTCAGAGAGAGAGAAGATTAAGGTGCAATCATACATAAACCACAGAGGGCTGTGTGACATCTCTCAGAGAGAGAGAATATTAAGGTGCAATCATACATAAACCGCAGAGGGCTGTGTGACATCTCTCAGAGAGAGAGAATATTAAGGTGCAATCATACATAAACCGCAGAGGGCTGTGTGACATCTCTCAGAGAGAGAGAAGTTTAAGGTGCAATCATACATAAACCGCAGAGGGCTGTGTGGCATCTCTCAAACGGAGAGAAGATGAAGGTGCAATCATACATAAAACACAGAGGGCTGTGTGACATCTCTCAGAGAGAGAGAAGATGAAGGTGCAATCATACATAAACCGCAAAGGGCTGTGTGACATCTCTTAGAGAGAGAGAAGATGAAGGTGCAATCATACATAAACCACAGAGGGCTGTGTGACATCTCTCAGAGAGAGAGAATATTAAGGTGCAATCATACATAAACCACAGAGGGCTGTGTGACATCTCTCAGAGAGAGAGAAGTTTAAGGTGCAATCATACATAAACCACAGAGGGCTGTGTGACATCTCTAAAACAGAGAGAAGATGAAGGTGCAATCATACATAAACCACAGAGGGCTGTGTGACATCTCTAAAACGGAGAGAAGATGAAGGTGCAATCATACATAAAACACAGAGGGCTGTGTGACATCTCTCAGAGAGAGAGAATATTAAGGTGCAATCATACATAAACCACAGAGGGCTGTGTGACATCTTTCAGAGAGAGAGAAGTTTAAGGTGCAATCATACATAAACCACAGAGGGCTGTGTGACATCTCTAAAACAGAGAGAAGATGAAGGTGCAATCATACATAAACCACAGAGGGCTGTGTGACATCTCTAAAACGGAGAGAAGATGAAGGTGCAATCATACATAAAACACAGAGGGCTGTGTGACATCTCTCAGAGAGAGAGAAGATTAAGGTGCAATCATACATGACCCACAGAGGGCTGTGTGACATCTCTAAAACGGAGAGAAGATGAAGGTGCAATCATACATAAAACACAGAGGGCTGTGTGACATCTCTCAGAGAGAGAGAAGATTAAGGTGCAATCATACATAAACCGCAGAGGGCTGTGTGACATCTCTCAGAGAGAGAGAAGATGAAGGTGTAATCATACATAAACCGCAGAGGGCTGTGTGACATCTCTCAGAGAGAGAGAAGATTAAGGTGCAATCATACATAAACCGCAGAGGGCTGTGTGACATCTCTCAGAGAGAGAGAAGATGAAGGTGCAATCATACATAAACCACAGAGGGCTGTGTGACATCTCTCAGAGAGAGAGAAGATTAACCCTATTGATGCTGATAACGAGCTCAGCTCGTCATCACCCACGGGTGTCGTGTGCTGATGACGAGCTGAGCTCGTCATGGGAACAGCAAAATGGCAAAATCCAGCACAGGAGGGGGAAAACGCCTATCAGCCAAGGTGTTAAGGTGCAATCATACATAAACCACAGAGGGCTGTGTGACATCTCTAAAACAGAGAGAAGATGAAGGTGCAATCATACATAAACCACAGAGGGCTGTGTGACATCTCTAAAACGGAGAGAAGATGAAGGTGCAATCATACATAAAACACAGAGGGCTGTGTGACATCTCTCAGAGAGAGAGAATATTAAGGTGCAATCATACATAAACCACAGAGGGCTGTGTGACATCTCTCAGAGAGAGAGAATATTAAGGTGCAATCATACATAAACCGCAGAGGGCTGTGTGACATCTCTCAGAGAGAGAGAAGTTTAAGGTGCAATCATACATAAACCGCAGAGGGATGTGTGACATCTCTCAAACGGAGAGAAGATGAAGGTGCAATCATACATAAAACACAGAGGGCTGTGTGACATCTCTCAGAGAGAGAGAAGATGAAGGTGCAATCATACATAAACCGCAAAGGGCTGTGTGACATCTCTTAGAGAGAGAGAAGATGAAGGTGCAATCATACATAAACCACAGAGGGCTGTGTGACATCTCTCAGAGAGAGAGAATATTAAGGTGCAATCATACATAAACCACAGAGGGCTGTGTGACATCTCTCAGAGAGAGAGAAGTTTAAGGTGCAATCATACATAACCCACAGAGGGCTGTGTGACATCTCTAAAACAGAGAGAAGATGAAGGTGCAATCATATATAAACCACAGAGGGCTGTGTGACATCTCTAAAACGGAGAGAAGATGAAGGTGCAATCATACATAAAACACAGAGGGCTGTGTGACATCTCTCAGAGAGAGAGAAGATTAAGGTGCAATCATACATAAACCACAGAGGGCTGAGTGACATCTCTCAGAGAGAGAGAATATTAAGGTGCAATCATACATAAACCGCAGAGGGCTGTGTGACATCTCTCAGAGAGAGAGAATATTAAGGTGCAATCATACATAAACCGCAGAGGGCTGTGTGACATCTCTCAGAGAGAGAGAAGTTTAAGGTGCAATCATACATAAACCGCAGAGGGCTGTGTGACATCTCTCAAACGGAGAGAAGATGAAGGTGCAATCATACATAAAACACAGAGGGCTGTGTGACATCTCTCAGAGAGAGAGAAGATGAAGGTGCAATCATACATAAACCGCAAAGGGCTGTGTGACATCTCTTAGAGAGAGAGAAGATGAAGGTGCAATCATACATAAACCACAGAGGGCTGTGTGACATCTCTCAGAGAGAGAGAATATTAAGGTGCAATCATACATAAACCACAGAGGGCTGTGTGACATCTCTCAGAGAGAGAGAAGTTTAAGGTGCAATCATACATAAACCACAGAGGGCTGTGTGACATCTCTAAAACAGAGAGAAGATGAAGGTGCAATCATACATAAACCACAGAGGGCTGTGTGACATCTCTAAAACGGAGAGAAGATGAAGGTGCAATCATACATAAAACACAGAGGGCTGTGTGACATCTCTCAGAGAGAGAGAAGATTAAGGTGCAATCATACATAAACCACAGAGAGCTGTGTGACATCTCTCAGAGAGAGAGAATATTAAGGTGCAATCATACATAAACCACAGAGAGCTGTGTGACATCTCTCAGAGAGAGAGAATATTAAGGTGCAATCATACATAAACCGCAGAGGGCTGTGTGACATCTCTCAGAGAGAGAGAAGATTAAGGTGCAATCATACATGACCCACAGAGGGCTGTGTGACATCTCTAAAACGGAGAGAAGATGAAGGTGCAATCATACATAAAACACAGAGGGCTGTGTGACATCTCTCAGAGAGAGAGAAGATTAAGGTGCAATCATACATAAACCGCAGAGGGCTGTGTGACATCTCTCAGAGAGAGAGAAGATGAAGGTGCAATCATACATAAAACACAGAGGGCTGTATGACATCTCTCAGAGAGAGAGAAGATTAAGGTGCAATCATACATAAACCGCAGAGGGCTGTGTGACATCTCTCAAACGGAGAGAAGATGAAGGTGCAATCATACATAAAACACAGAGGGCTGTGTGACATCTCTCACAGAGAGAGAAGATTAAGGTGCAATCATATATAAACCACAGAGGGCTGTGTGACATCTCTAAAACGGAGAGAAGATGAAGGTGCAATCATACATAAACCGCAGAGGGCTGTGTGACATCTCTCAGAGAGAGAGAAGATGAAGGTGCAATCATACATAAACCACAGAGAGCTGTGTGACATCTCTCAGAGAGAGAGAAGATTAAGGTGCAATCATACATAAACTGCAGAGGGCTGTGTGACATCTCTCAGAGAGAGAGAAGATGAAGGTGTAATCATACATAAACTGCAGAGGGCTGTGTGACATCTCTCAGAGAGAGAGAAGATTAAGGTGCAATCATACATGACCCACAGAGGGCTGTGTGACATCTCTAAAATGGAGAGAAGATGAAGGTGCAATCATACATAAAACACAGAGGGCTGTGTGACATCTCTCAGAGAGAGAGAAGATTAAGGTGCAATCATACATAAACCGCAGAGGGCTGTGTGACATCTCTCAGAGAGAGAGAAGATGAAGGTGTAATCATACATAAACCGCAGAGGGCTGTGTGACATCTCTCAGAGAGAGAGAAGATTAAGGTGCAATCATACATAAACCGCAGAGGGCTGTGTGACATCTCTCAGAGAGAGAGAAGATGAAGGTGCAATCATACATAAACCACAGAGGGCTGTGTGACATCTCTCAGAGAGAGAGAAGATGAACCCTATTGCTGCTGATAACGAGCTCAGCTCGTCATCACCCACGGGTGTCGTGTGCTGATGACGAGCTGAGCTCGTCATGGGAACAGCAAAATGGCAAAATCCAGCACAGGAGGGGGAAAACGCCTAGCAGCCAAGGTGTTAAGGTGCAATCATACATAAACCACAGAGGGCTGTGTGACATCTCTAAAACAGAGAGAAGATGAAGGTGCAATCATACATAAACCACAGAGGGCTGTGTGACATCTCTAAAACGGAGAGAAGATGAAGGTGCAATCATACATAAAACACAGAGGGCTGTGTGACATCTCTCAGAGAGAGAGAATATTAAGGTGCAATCATACATAAACCACAGAGGGCTGTGTGACATCTCTCAGAGAGAGAGAATATTAAGGTGCAATCATACATAAACCGCAGAGGGCTGTGTGACATCTCTCAGAGAGAGAGAAGTTTAAGGTGCAATCATACATAAACCGCAGAGGGCTGTGTGACATCTCTCAAACGGAGAGAAGATGAAGGTGCAATCATACATAAAACACAGAGGGCTGTGTGACATCTCTCAGAGAGAGAGAAGATGAAGGTGCAATCATACATAAACCGCAAAGGGCTGTGTGACATCTCTTAGAGAGAGAGAAGATGAAGGTGCAATCATACATAAACCCCAGAGGGCTGTGTGACATCTCTCAGAGAGAGAGAAGTTTAAGGTGCAATCATACATAAACCACAGAGGGCTGTGTGACATCTCTCAGAGAGAGAGAATATTAAGGTGCAATCATACATAAACCGCAGAGGGCTGTGTGACATCTCTAAAACAGAGAGAAGATGAAGGTGCAATCATACATAAACCACAGAGGGCTGTGTGACATCTCTAAAACGGAGAGAAGATGAAGGTGCAATCATACATAAAACACAGAGGGCTGTGTGACATCTCTCAGAGAGAGAGAAGATTAAGGTGCAATCATACATAAACCACAGAGGGCTGTGTGACATCTCTCAGAGAGAGAGAATATTAAGGTGCAATCATACATAAACCGCAGAGGGCTGTGTGACATCTCTCAGAGAGAGAGAATATTAAGGTGCAATCATACATAAACCGCAGAGGGCTGTGTGACATCTCTCAGAGAGAGAGAAGTTTAAGGTGCAATCATACATAAACCGCGGAGGGCTGTGTGACATCTCTCAAACGGAGAGAAGATGAAGGTGCAATCATACATAAAACACAGAGGGCTGTGTGACATCTCTCAGAGAGAGAGAAGATGAAGGTGCAATCATACATAAACCGCAAAGGGCTGTGTGACATCTCTTAGAGAGAGAGAAGATGAAGGTGCAATCATACATAAACCACAGAGGGCTGTGTGACATCTCTCAGAGAGAGAGAAGTTTAAGGTGCAATCATACATAAACCACAGAGGGCTGTGTGACATCTCTAAAACAGAGAGAAGATGAAGGTGCAATCATACATAAACCACAGAGGGCTGTGTGACATCTCTAAAACGGAGAGAAGATGAAGGTGCAATCATACATAAAACACAGAGGGCTGTGTGACATCTCTCAGAGAGAGAGAATATTAAGGTGCAATCATACATAAACCACAGAGGGCTGTGTGACATCTCTCAGAGAGAGAGAAGTTTAAGGTGCAATCATACATAAACCACAGAGGGCTGTGTGACATCTCTAAAACAGAGAGAAGATGAAGGTGCAATCATACATAAACCACAGAGGGCTGTGTGACATCTCTAAAACGGAGAGAAGATGAAGGTGCAATCATACATAAAACACAGAGGGCTGTGTGACATCTCTCAGAGAGAGAGAAGATTAAGGTGCAATCATACATGACCCACAGAGGGCTGTGTGACATCTCTAAAACGGAGAGAAGATGAAGGTGCAATCATACATAAAACACAGAGGGCTGTGTGACATCTCTCAGAGAGAGAGAAGATTAAGGTGCAATCATACATAAACCGCAGAGGGCTGTGTGACATCTCTCAGAGAGAGAGAAGATGAAGGTGTAATCATACATAAACCGCAGAGGGCTGTGTGACATCTCTCAGAGAGAGAGAAGATTAAGGTGCAATCATACATAAACCGCAGAGGGCTGTGTGACATCTCTCAGAGAGAGAGAAGATGAAGGTGCAATCATACATAAACCACAGAGGGCTGTGTGACATCTCTCAGAGAGAGAGAAGATTAACCCTATTGATGCTGATAACGAGCTCAGCTCGTCATCACCCACGGGTGTCGTGTGCTGATGACGAGCTGAGCTCGTCATGGGAACAGCAAAATGGCAAAATCCAGCACAGGAGGGGGAAAACGCCTATCAGCCAAGGTGTTAAGGTGCAATCATACATAAACCACAGAGGGCTGTGTGACATCTCTAAAACAGAGAGAAGATGAAGGTGCAATCATACATAAACCACAGAGGGCTGTGTGACATCTCTAAAACGGAGAGAAGATGAAGGTGCAATCATACATAAAACACAGAGGGCTGTGTGACATCTCTCAGAGAGAGAGAATATTAAGGTGCAATCATACATAAACCACATAGGGCTGTGTGACATCTCTCAGAGAGAGAGAATATTAAGGTGCAATCATACATAAACCGCAGAGGGCTGTGTGACATCTCTCAGAGAGAGAGAAGTTTAAGGTGCAATCATACATAAACCGCAGAGGGCTGTGTGACATCTCTCAAACGGAGAGAAGATGAAGGTGCAATCATACATAAAACACAGAGGGCTGTGTGACATCTCTCAGAGAGAGAGAAGATGAAGGTGCAATCATACATAAACCGCAAAGGGCTGTGTGACATCTCTTAGAGAGAGAGAAGATGAAGGTGCAATCATTCATAAACCACAGAGGGCTGTGTGACATCTCTCAGAGAGAGAGAATATTAAGGTGCAATCATACATAAACCACAGAGGGCTGTGTGACATCTCTCAGAGAGAGAGAAGTTTAAGGTGCAATCATACATAAACCACAGAGGGCTGTGTGACATCTCTAAAACAGAGAGAAGATGAAGGTGCAATCATACATAAACCACAGAGGGCTGTGTGACATCTCTAAAACGGAGAGAAGATGAAGGTGCAATCATACATAAAACACAGAGGGCTGTGTGACATCTCTCAGAGAGAGAGAAGATTAAGGTGCAATCATACATAAACCACAGAGGGCTGAGTGACATCTCTCAGAGAGAGAGAATATTAAGGTGCAATCATACATAAACCGCAGAGGGCTGTGTGACATCTCTCAGAGAGAGAGAATATTAAGGTGCAATCATACATAAACCGCAGAGGGCTGTGTGACATCTCTCAGAGAGAGAGAAGTTTAAGGTGCAATCATACATAAACCGCAGAGGGCTGTGTGACATCTCTCAAACGGAGAGAAGATGAAGGTGCAATCATACATAAAACACAGAGGGCTGTGTGACATCTCTCAGAGAGAGAGAAGATGAAGGTGCAATCATACATAAACCGCAAAGGGCTGTGTGACATCTCTTAGAGAGAGAGAAGATGAAGGTGCAATCATACATAAACCACAGAGGGCTGTGTGACATCTCTCAGAGAGAGAGAATATTAAGGTGCAATCATACATAAACCACAGAGGGCTGTGTGACATCTCTCAGAGAGAGAGAAGTTTAAGGTGCAATCATACATAAACCACAGAGGGCTGTGTGACATCTCTAAAACAGAGAGAAGATGAAGGTGCAATCATACATAAACCACAGAGGGCTGTGTGACATCTCTAAAACGGAGAGAAGATGAAGGTGCAATCATACATAAAACACAGAGGGCTGTGTGACATCTCTCAGAGAGAGAGAAGATTAAGGTGCAATCATACATAAACCACAGAGAGCTGTGTGACATCTCTCAGAGAGAGAGAATATTAAGGTGCAATTATACATAAACCACAGAGAGCTGTGTGACATCTCTCAGAGAGAGAGAATATTAAGGTGCAATCATACATAAACCGCAGAGGGCTGTGTGACATCTCTCAGAGAGAGAGAAGTTTAAGGTGCAATCATACATAAACCGCAGAGGGCTGTGTGACATCTCTCAAACGGAGAGAAGATGAAGGTGCAATCATACATAAAGCACAGAGGGCTGTGTGACATCTCTCAGAGAGAGGGAAGATGAAGGTGCAATCATACATAAACCGCAAAGGGCTGTGTGACATCTCTTAGAGAGAGAGAAGATGAAGGTGCAATCATACATAAACCACAGAGGGCTGTGTGACATCTCTCAGAGAGAGAGAATATTAAGGTGCAATCATACATAAACCACAGAGGGCTGTGTGACATCTCTCAGAGAGAGAGAAGTTTAAGGTGCAATCATACATAAACCACAGAGGGCTGTGTGACATCTCTAAAACGGAGAGAAGATGAAGGTGCAATCATACATAAAACACAGAGGGCTGTGTGACATCTCTCAGAGAGAGAGAAGATGAAGGTGCAATCATACATAAACCACAGAGGGCTGTGTAACATCTCTGAAACGGAGAGAAGATGAAGGTGCAATCATACATAAACCGCAGAGGGCTGTGTGACATCTCTCAGAGAGAGAGAAGATTAAGGTGCAATCATACATAAACCACAGAGGGTTGTGTGACATCTCTCAGAGAGAGAGAAGATTAACCCTTTCGATGCTGATGACGAGCTCAGCTTGTCATCACCCACAGGTGTTGTGTGCTGATGACGAGCTGAGCTCGTCATGGGAACAGCAAAATGGCAAAATCCAGCACAGGAGGGGGAAAACGCCTAGCAGCCAAGGTGTTAAGGTGCAATCATACATAAACCGCAGAGGGCTGTGTGACATCTCTCAGAGCGAGAGAAGATTAAGGTGCAATCATACATAAACCACAGAGGGCTGTGTGACATCTCTAAAACGGAGAGAAGATGAAGGTGCAATCATACATAAAACACAGAGGGCTGTGTGACATCTCTCAGAGAGAGAGAAGATTAAGGTGCAATCATACATAAACCACAGAGGGCTGTGTGACATCTCTAAAACAGAGAGAAGATGAAGGTGCAATCATACATAAACCACAGAGGGCTGTGTGACATCTCTAAAACGGAGAGAAGATGAAGGTGCAATCATACATAAAACACAGAGGGCTGTGTGACATCTCTCAGAGAGAGAGAAGATTAAGGTGCAATCATACATAACCCACAGAGGGCTGTGTGACATCTCTCAGAGAGAGAGAAGATTAAGGTGCAATCATACATAAACCACAGAGGGCTGTGTGACATCACTCAGAGAAAGAGAAGATTAAGGTGCAATCATACATAAACCGCAGAGGGCTGTGTGACATCTCTCAGAGAGAGAGAAGATGAAGGTGCAATCATACATAAACCGCAGAGGGCTGTGTGACATCTCTCAGAGAGAGAGAAGATGAAGGTGCAATCATACATAAACCGCAGAGGGCTGTGTGACATCTCTCAGAGAGAGAGAATATTAAGGTGCAATCATACATAAACCGCAGAGGGCTGTGTGACATCTCTCAGAGAGAGAGAAGTTTAAGGTGCAATCATACATAAACCGCAGAGGGATGTGTGACATCTCTCAAACGGAGAGAAGATAAAGGTGCAATCATACATAAAACACAGAGGGCTGTGTGACATCTCTCAGAGAGAGAGAAGATGAAGGTGCAATCATACATAAACCGCAAAGGGCTGTGTGACATCTCTTAGAGAGAGAGAAGATGAAGGTGCAATCATACATAAACCACAGAGGGCTGTGTGACATCTCTAAAACGGAGAGAAGATGAAGGTGCAATCATACATAAACCACAGAGGGCTGTGTGACATCTCTCAGAGAGAGAGAAGTTTAAGGTGCAATCATACATAAACCACAGAGGGCTGTGTGACATCTCTAAAACGGAGAGAAGATGAAGGTGCAATCATACATAAACCGCAGAGGGCTGTGTGACATCTCTCAGAGAGAGAGAAGATTAAGGTGCAATCATACATAAACCACAGAGGGCTGTGTGACATCTCTCAGAGAGAGAGAATATTAAGGTGCAATCATACATAAACCGCAGAGGGCTGTGTGACATCTCTCAGAGAGAGAGAAGATGAAGGTGCAATCAAACATAAACCGCAGAGGGCTGTGTGACATCTCTCAGAGAGAGAGAAGATTAAGGTGCAATCATACATAAACCTCAGAGGGCTGTGTGACATCTCTAAAATGGAGAGAAGATTACAGTGCAATCATACAGAAACCACAGAGGGCTGTGTGACATCTCCCAGAGAGAGAGAAGATGAAGGTGCAATCATACATAAACCACAGAGGGCTGTGTGACATCTCTCAGACAGAGAGAAGATGAAGGTGCAATCTCACATAAGTCACATGGAGCTCACTGACACTATCAGACAGAAAGAAGATTAAGCAACAATCTTACATAGGTTGCAGAGGACTGTGTGACATCTATCAGAGAAGAGTGAGGCGCACTCTGACATAGGCCACAGGGATCCTTGAGACAACTCTAAAACGGAGAGAAGATTAAGGTGCAATCATACATAAGCCAATGTGAGCTCTCTGACATCATCAGACAGAAAAAGAGTAAGGCACATATATACATGTGTGTGTGTGTGACAGCCATGAGAAGGTGTCAGGAAAATAGACATGCAACCTACTCAAATTGGATATCAAGTCTTTACGTGAG
This sequence comes from Lissotriton vulgaris, assembly GCF_964263255.1. Classification (NCBI taxonomy): domain Eukaryota; kingdom Metazoa; phylum Chordata; class Amphibia; order Caudata; family Salamandridae; genus Lissotriton; species Lissotriton vulgaris. Next base: position 1,633,685,268 of record NC_141693.1, on the reverse strand, counting down.
ATTATATACAAAATGTATGGTAATTGCTCAAAATCAAACCTAAAAGGTGAGTAGAATCCTTTCAAAAGTAGCCCTCCTTTAAATGCAGTCTGGGGCACAACACAAATCATTACCTCAGAAGGATCGAATGTCCGTCCTACCATTGCAAGAGGCATCAGTGTGTGCTCTTCAGTGATGTTTGCATCGAATGCCTTTATTTATACCTTTATTTCTCCCACATGGGAACCATTTCGAAGAGCTTTGTTACACCCTAATTCCCAGTCTAACCTGGTCGGTTAATTAGGACATGTTTATGCAAGAGTGCTGGGAACAGAGAAATAAAGTTGCAATTTATTTTACTGATTGAAACCTTTGCGAGGTTGCATCATGCTAAGAATTATTGTTGATTTCATTGCAACCTAGGACATTTTGGGCACCATCTGGAGTCATCCTTAGGTGACAAAGGCCAAAGTAGCATTATAGTTAGGTGGAAATTTCAGTGACAACGTAACGTTTTAAACAAAAAAAACTCTAAAATTCACCAGTTATAGTTATCTCTTGTAACTAAAATTTGTGTCTAAAAGCAACTTTAACTCGCTCGCCCGCCATGCAGTCTTGTCATCATTAATGTAATTTCAGATGTTACAGTGATATTATCAATGGTGCAATAGAACATGTCATGAGTGATGTAATATGCAAGATAATTAGCAGTGCATGGTGACAGTGTGAGTTATATTTACCTTAGGGCACGAGCTTTAGTTACTTTCCAAAACTATAACTGGTAAATTTCTTGTGTCTTTTGTTTTAGTTTAAAACGTTACATTGTTACTGAATATTTTGTTTTTTTTCAATGAATTTCTAGGGTTTTTAATATAAAGTAATATTTTGCTACCCTACGTATACACAAACTCCTGCCCCACAAGGTTTTTCGGTCATGCATGGAGGGAGGTTGGCCGCAGGTAGCTAACCCCAGGTTTGTGGTAGCCAACCCACTCGGAGATAGCCATTTCCACACTGTGCATGGCCTTTAGACATTGGCAGTGAGAGGTAGACCGCAGGGCCTGGCCTATTACCAGGTCTGGCCAATCTCACTCAGAACATGAAGCTCATGTCCTTTGACCATGCTCAGCGGGGGTTGGCCACAGGGCCATAGTAGGCCCTGGGGACCCATTCTCCCACGGCCAAATTCAATTGAAAAGGAATGGGGGGCCATAGAGACCCTCCCCAAGTGTTAATAGGCCCCTGGGACCCCATCTCCCAGGGATGAATTCTAAGGGGTGGGGGTCTTCCGGCCTCTCCCCTCAAGCCTTATCAGGCTTGGGACCCCATCCCATGGGGCCAATGTCAATAAAAAGGGGAGCGGCCACACGGCCTACCCGCGGTGAACCTAACTAGGCCCTGGGGTCCCCACCCCCCTGGGCTGCATGACATTATAAACGGAAGAGGGGCCATAGAAGTCAGCATCTTTAAAGTGGGATTAGTTACAGGGAAGCTGTCATTAGTAAGGTCTAAGATTGAGACATACCGAAATAACTACTCTACAACTTCAAAGCATCATTGTCCTTTGGTGGAGACTATTTGTGAGTTACTTTGTTAGCAGAATTTGAGCCCTGAAGAAGTGACTGTCACACAGCCAAACACATATTGGCTGTGGTTACAATAATCATTCGAAGAAAAATATAAAGGAATGCTCACAAGAGTTAACAATGAATATATTTAAGCTATGAAGTTGAAGTTGAGATGGCTCAGCATAAATCCTCATTAGTTTGAATGTTCATGGATTTTTTTCTTACTAATAATAATAAGGGTATTTTTTTAATGAAACAACTTTGTATTAATAAATATGCTAAATTGTGGTATTCGTCATTGCGGGGATACTCTGTAAGCTCCCCATTGAACTTTTTAGAAATTATGATTCTAACTATGGGCCTGATTTAGATCTAGGCATGATCCCACTGTCTCTTTGCAGCGGAGTATCGAAGTACTCTGCCAAGATGATGGAATCCTGCACACCGTATTTATATGTGTGCTGTCTGAACCACAGTCTGCATCAACAGACTGGTGCCCACCATGTAAAGGTGCACTGTCATCAATGTGGCTGACTCCTCTGGTAGCTAACAGTACTCTGTTGGTGTCAGGTCAGCATGTTTGCCCCAAGCCTATTTAGATGTTCCTGTTGTATTGGTGTGACGGTTTGCAGATGGAGTGAGTCCCTGGGAGGGTCCCTGGGGGGTGGACTGGTAAGTACTACTGATTTATGTGTTTGCTTCTAAAATATATGTAGGTAATGTGTTATGCCCATTTTCTCACATATTGCGTAGCACACAAACAACATAGATGCGCCATTGAATGCACCCCAGAGCCACAACAAGCACAACACCAGCAACCACTACAACAACATATTTATTTTTTAAGTGTTGATACAGGTGTGTTTATTTTACCTTGATAAGCTGTAAAATGTACACTAATGCATTACACAAAAAAAATCATGCCAGAGCAATGTAAAAGTACATGAGCAGAAAGCAATTGTCAACACACTATTCATAGTAAGTGTAACAGAAGCTTACCGTAGTTCCCAGTGACAGTCAAGTTAATTAGCATTGTGGTTATGTAGTAGCAGCAAAGGAAGGACCTGGACAATGGTGTTCAAGGCAGAAACAGAAGTGGGAAACAAAAAAAGAGAGGTTTCTACCTCATTTCTGTTAATTTCACCAACTCAAATTAGGCGGTATCCCTGCCACAGTTTACTACAAACAAGGTACATCCTGATTGCCCTGCGGAAATCTTGGCTGGACTCCTGCTGACAGCCGCTTCTGGCCATGAGGCTGTTGACACGGTTAGAAAATCCTAAAGGAGTCTGTGGCACTCGGGAAGTCTTTTGTCCTTGGACCTACTAACATCTAACTAGAAGGGGTGAACCGCCAAGTAGGTGGGCTGTGAAACTGGTGGCACCAGACAAGCTAATATCTAAATCAGTCCGTATAACTACCCAGTGGTAGTTATATATATATATATATATATATATATATATATATATATATATATATATATATATATATATATATGTATATATATTTCTCCTACTTTAACCATGAACACCTTGAACACTTAGGACAATTCTACCAGAATTACCCCCTTCAAAAAGAAATCAAAGTTTACTCCTATACTAATAAGAGATGGTATTGACATCTTCAGTGAGAATGTGACCAGTAAAATCAAATTGTTAAATCACAGAATTTCGTATTCAAAGAAGAAAATGACCAACAGACAATACCATCAGTTGATGAACAAATTACAAAACAACAAAAATGTAATAGTGAGAAACTCTGATAAAGGGGGCAATGTAGTTCTATGGGCAAAGAAAGACTACATGTTAGAAGCATTATCGCAACTCAACGACAGAACTTGCTATCGGCTCAGTAATTCCACAGCCTTAAGGGAAACTGCCAATGAGCTTTATTCCAAACTGGTGGCTTGTAAGAGCGTGGGCTTGTTATCTATGGACGAATATCAATTCTTTAGAAATGACCATCCTACCGTCCCTAACATCTACTTCATCCCTAAAGTACATAAAAACGCCTCCAAGCCCGCTGGCAGGCCAATTATATCAGCAAGAGCAAGTCTATTAAAAAATGCTTCCAAATATGTAGACAACTTTCTCCAAGAATGGGTACAAGGCCAACCATCCTACATAAGAGACACCAGTGATTTTTAATCTAAAATAAAGGAATTCAAATGGAACACACATTTTTATATTTTAACTTTGGATGTGTCCTCCCTGTACATGTACATTAACCATAAAGATGGCCTTCGTGCAGTGGTATTTTATTTAAAAAAGAACAAGACTACTTGCCCCCAACATGATGCCATGCTGTTAAACATGATTGGTTTTTGTTTGAATAACAATATTTTTTGTTTGACCAAATGTTTTATCAGCAAATGCGGGGTGTTGCAATGGGAGCCAGCTTCTCCCCCAGCTATGCCTGTTTATTCATAGGCTGGTGGGGGGAGCTGGTTCTCAAGGGCCCACACAAACAATATTTTGATGACCATGTGAAGTTGTATTTTAGATATATTGATGATTTATTTATAGTGTGGGATGGAACACAGGAGCAAGCTATGAACTTTGTTGTCCAGATTAACAAAAATAATGTCAACTTAAGCTTCACTTCCACCATGAGCAATTTTAAAATCAATTTCTTAGGTGTTGAAGTTTATATTAACAGAAACAGACTGGAAACCAGGCTTTATAGAAAGGAAACTGCAGGAAATTCGGTATTACATTTTTCGATTTTTCATCCTTGACACCTTGTGCACAGTATCCCCTATGGGGAAATGTTACGCATAAAAAGAATCTGCAGTAACCAAAGAGACCTGGTCGCTGCCCAACAGCAAAGTAAAAAGAGATTTTTGGCCAGAGGGCATCTCCTCAAAACCATAGAAGATGCCATCAATAAAACTCAGGATATGGTCAGAAATGAACTTCTCATTCCAAAAAAACCTAGAAAAGAGATTCAGATAAAAAAATCAAGCTTTGATGATTTGAGACTCATTACCACTTACAGTTCCCAAGAAAAATCCATCTAAAAAAATTGTATATAAAAATTGGGCACTGGTCAAAAGTTATCCGATCGTAGGTTATGAGCTGCCTACTAAACCGAGCATTACCTACAAAAGTACGCCCGCCATGCATAGCAGTTTAGTTTCCAACAGTCCTGAATCAGCCACCTCTTCTAACTGGTTGATTGGTTGATTGTCCTTAATGGATCCACCAAGTGTAAATCTTCTAAAGGTTGCCAATATGGTACAAATAAAAAAAGTTATTGCACTGCTTTCAGTGAGCAAGAGGTTAAAATCAACAAACCCCTCCACTGCAAGACTGAATTTGCAATATACGTACTGGAATGTTCAAATACATAGGTAGTACTAAACTACCTGTGAGTAAAAGAATCCTGCAACACATCAGGGCCATCAACAACAGTGACCCCACTTATCCGTCGCCAGGCACTTCCAAGAAGTCCATAATAACAATCTAAAGGACTTCTCATATTACGTAATAGATGCCATACCTAAGACTTAATGGGGTGTAGGCAGGGAATATCTGTTGCGGGAACTTGAAGCTCGCTATATCCTCAATATGGACAGTAAGGTTCCAGGAGGGCTCAACAATACTGAGGATTTATATACATGCTTCAGTTGGTTTTGTCCTTAAACTCTGTGTGTCCTTTTACATAAGTAAAAGATCAATATTGGTTTTAGCATTCATATCAAATTTGTTTAGGTTTATTCACTGTGTTTACGTCGTCCCATAACCAATGTATCTGTGTTTCCATCTGTTAAACTTTTTAGTAATATGTGGGACATACTTTTAAGACGTAAATTGAAGCTGGTAAACCTTTTTAACCAATTAACATGTTTTTTTATTAATTCACACACATGTGCACTTTACGTTTTAGCACGTTAATAGGCTCATTTATTCATTTTTTATGAATCAAATGATGGGTGAATTGAAATGTATTTTTTTTGTAGCACACTGCACTTTACACTCATTTAGAATTGAAGGACACATACTTTCTAAATACTGATTGTGAGGCCCCGCATTTATGCCAGTATGATTCCGTACAAATCTAGGATTTATCCCAATATTGTTTACATTTTTATGTCTCCATAAATTTCTATGTGGAATAATAAGGCCAATTTTTAAGATCCGAGTGTTTATTAATGTTTTTAGAGCATTTAAAAGCATTTTTAGATGGTTCAATAGACATTTTTTTATTATTTAATGTCGAACTATATTTATAATTATTTATCAAATTGTGACTATTTCCCATTTGGTTTGAAATAATATATATATACTTTCTTTTGGCTAACAGCATTTTAAATGAACGATAATGTTGCTTGATGAAAATAACTGAATGTTTTCTAAACAATGACAGTATGTGAATGTTTCTTCTATTTTCACTTCACGTCATCAATCACGTGCAAATGTACAGTAATTTAATTGGTCTGTGAACATTGCTGCCATTGTCATGTGATCAAGGTCCCTGGAGGACATTAAACAGCTATTCTAAGCATGAAATCTTGGGTCCGTGTCTGCTTGCTGAACAGGAACTAGAGCTGTCAGCATCCCACTGTGTGGGACTTACTGGAGGTAACAGGAGGGGATTTAGGCCCCAAGGACCCTCAGCATGAAAGGGGACGTTTATCCCCCAACCAGTCTCACACCAGGAGATGGGTTTGCAGAGTGGTGGAGAAAGGGGGAGGGGTCTCCCATGAGCTGTCAGAATTCCCACTGTGTTGGACTTACTGGACGTAACAGGAGAGGTTCTTCACCTCCAAGAACCCTCAGCATCCAAGGGGACTTCATCCCCTAGGGCACAGCATTTTAAATATATATTTATTATTAGAGGAGGAGGTCCGCACAACCCCCCTCTGTGGGCTACTTTCTGTCCCAGGGACCCCATCCCACGGGGCCCATCCATTATACTATAGGGAGAGGGCCAAACACCCTGTTTGTCAGAGCAATGTTTTCTTTTATTTCCCTGCACACATAATTGCATGCAGGGAAACAGATGAAAACTCTGCTTTCTGTAAACTGAAGCTGTTTGACAGATCCAGCTTGCAAAAAGTGGATTCATGTTTGCTTTTGCTTGGTGGGAGCTGCCACTGGGGCAGCAGCGCAGGCCACTTGGCATTTATTTTATATTGTTTGACCCAGGAAGGTAGTGATCCCTGGATCACAAATGGACCTCCATACATATTATATAGTGCCTCGGAGAGGTAGTGGTAGTTGGGGCTGCAGGGGGGCTGCGTGGGCCCCCGCACTAATTTTATATTGTTTGCCCCAGGGAGGTGGTGGCCCTGTGGTGCAGCAAGCCCAGCCCGCCCGCCTGCTTGCAGTTTATACATTACCCTAGGAGTGGTGGTCCCCAGGGTGTGTGGCAGTACTCAGGGCTACTGGGGGCCCATGTGGCCATACCACATTTATTTTATATTATGTGCTTCAGGGGGGTGGTGGTCCCCGTGGGTCCACTTGCATACATGTCATACAGTATCCTATGGAGGTGGCGGTCCCTGGGGCTGCAGTGGGGCCCAGAGAGCCCACTTGCATATATATATAGTGACCCAGGGGTTTGGAGATCTACGGCTCTTAAATCAGCACTTGGGGGGGGGGGGCCTGTGCAGCCCCCTCCTTTTAAAAAAAATAAAAACTCACACTCCCCTGGGATTTAGACTACCTGGGGGCTCAATTACAAAGAAGCGTGGCAGCCATCCTTTTTAAAAATAAATGATGATAATTGTTGCAAATTTGCAGCAAATAGATTTTTAAAGAATGCTTTTTTGCTGTGGCAGGGTACCGAGGGACCCCCAACAGCAAGGTTTGGGGGTCGTGGGTATTCCTACCCTGCCCCTTTCCTTTTTTTTACATTTGTATGGGACTCAGTTGAAGCAGAATCCCAAGACGGCTGGCAACACTTCCTGACTGAATTGTTGGTAGCCAATCAGAGCTCTGTATTTCCCTGCATATGCTTATTATTTTTTAAGAAGTCGTTATGTTCACAGAAATCACTAACTGTATTTTCTTTAATTTGTCAACAACTAGTAGTCGGAGTTACACTAAATAACAAGAAGCAAAATCAGCGGACAAAAAGCTAGCATTCTGCAAATTACATGTAATTCTGTCCAGCGGTTCGGGCTGTAGTCATGTTCAAAGGTCATATCAGAAATAACATGAGAAAGCACACTTTTTTTATACCCCTTATTCTCAGTCCCCGCTTGACGGATCACCCCGATACTCTCCAGTCACAACAAGACTCACTAAATGTAAAAAATAAAGAAAGGGAGACAGGGTAGGAATTCCCTGACCCCCGACGACTGGTAGAGGGGACTGCCACCTCCTCAGGGATTTATTTGAAATTAAATCTGGGGCACATAGATCACCACACTGCCCCGGGGACTCCCAACTCCTTGAGAAATTACTTTAAATTAATGCATGAAGGCCACGTGAAACCCCCTGCATCCCTGGAGACCACCACCTCCCTGGGGCACTTTAAAATATGGATGTGGGCTGGCCCACTCAGCCAGCTTAGCCCTCCTGCACCCTACCAGGAGAAAAGATGACCCTGGAGACAACTACAGTCCCCTACTGTGTCCCAGGGAGCTCGCCCCGGGACATAGGTGTTTGGTGTGGTTGGCCAGAGCTTTACCGTTCCTGCCACAGCAAATGCTCCGCTACCAGCAAGCGAGAGCTCACAAATGCTCTCACTAGCTGGAAGCAGAGCTGAATTGCTTTCAGACACAGGAAACTGCATGTTTAGCAGCACCCTATTTCTGAAAGCAATGTTGGCTCCCGCCGGAGGCAGGGAGCCAGGATGGATTGCAGGGGCCTTCAGGCTTCTTCCATTGTCCCATTGGAGACTTGGCACCCAGCAGAAATGGCCAGGCCCCAGGGAATGGGATCTCCGGGGCCAAAATCAGCCAGTGGAGGGGGGCCACACAGCCCCCTCATCCGTTGAAAAAAGGCCAGGCCCTGGGAGATTGGGTCCACAGGGATGATATTGGCCTAGCGAGGTGGGCTGCATGGCCCGCCTCCCAAATATTGAATATATTTAATAAAAGGCAGGGGATGGGGTCCCTGATGGCAAAATTGGCCCTGGAAGGATGTGCATGGTCCCCCTCCATGATTGCAAAAGAGCCTGACCCTGGGGGATGAGGTCCCTGGGGCAAATATCAGCCCGGGGAAGGGGGGCCACATGGCTTCCCTCCCTCCCCTATTTAAAGATAAAAAGTGGCAAAAATGACTTGCCCGGGAAAGTTGTCAGTGGCCCACTACCCTTTTGCCACCACTCTGCAAAAGCACTTCCAGGTTGGGCGATGACATCCCATGGATAGTGAGGGTCCTTGGGGGCCAACAGCCCCTCATGTTATCTCAGGTAAATCCCTCACAGCGAAGTTACTGAGAGGTCATTGAAGGCCACTCTACCTTTCTCCACCACTCTGCAAATACACCTCCTGGAACACTACTGGTTGGGAGTGAAGGCCCCCTGGATGCTGGAGGTCCTTGAGGACCATCAACCCCTCCTGTTACCTCCAGTAAGTCCCAAACAACAGGACTTCTGAGAGCTGGTCGAAGGCTTTGCCCCCTTTCTCCACCACTCTGGAAAATTCACCTCCTGGCACACTACTGGTTGTAGGATGAAGTCCTCTGTGATTTTGAGGGTCCTTGAGGGCCAAGAACCCCTCCTGTTACCTCCAGTAAGTCCCACACAGTGGGATTGCTGGGAGCTGGTCAGCGGCCTTTCTCCACCACTATGCAAACATGACTATTAGCTAAAAAAAAACATTGAAATTCACTTAAAAAACCAAAAGGTTACAGGGACATTATAGTTAGGCTCACACTGTACTCATACAAAACAAGAGAAATTCAGCAGTCATAGTTAGCTGAGCTAACGATAACTTATTCCCCCATAATGCACTGCTTATGACCTCATATAAAATATCACTCATGACATGATCAGTGACATCACTGATTACATCTAAAATGACATCACTGATGACATCATCCACAGAACCACTCACACCTCCACTCATATCCCCATACAACCTCTGGTACGCCCACTCACACAACCACTCACATACCCATTCACAGACTCATACCAGTACTTACACACCCACTCACTCCTCCATAGAGACACTCACATATCTACTCACTCACTCATTCTGCCACTCATACAACCATTCTCTCACACATACAGCCACTCATACAACCAGTCATGTATCTACACAGCCACTAATACAGCCATACATTCAGCCATAAAGATCTTCAAACACAGATGTATTTATCTATACAGCCATTCACACAGCCACTCATACACCCACATAGCCTCTCAACACAACCACTCACTTACCCATACAAGCACTCAAACACTCACTTACACACCAACACAACCACTTATATACCTATTCACACATTCATACAAGCACTCCCATATCTGCTCGCTCACTCGTACAGTCATTCAGACAGACACTCACTCTTCAATACAGCTATTCATACACCAACTCACGTAACCACACACTCACTCAAACAACCTCTCACTTGCCCATACAGCCACTTATATGCCTAGTCATTCCCTCATACAGCCAGTCAGATACCCCCTCATTCACCCATACAGTCTCTCACACACCCACTCACTCACTCACACAGCTAATCACATTCCAACGTATACATCCATATAGCCACTCACACACTCAATCCCACACCCATACAGCAACTCGCACATCCACTCACACTCATAAAAGCACTGACACAAACACTCACTCACCTACAGACCTTGTCAGAAATCCACTCACTCAACCATACAGTCACTCATGCATACACTCGCAAACCCATACAGACACTCATACCACTCCCACACAGATACAGACTGTCACATACCCTCCCAGATCACACATGTTAGAGATAGTATCACTCATTAGTGGTACAACTACTATACTAATCTAACTTTTGTAGTAGGTTAGTATATATGTTAAACATCTATAAACTCTTAAAAACTGCACTCACTGGATGAAGTCATCAGTGATATCGACAGTAATGTCATTTCAGATGTTATCAGTGATGCCAAAGACCATGCCATGAGTGATGTAATATGTTAGTCATAAGCAGTCCAATGAGGGGGCATAAATTATAGCTTGCTTAGGTAACTACAACTGTTGAATTTATCTGGCTTTATACGAGTAAAATGCGAGCCTAACTATATCGTCCCTGTAACCTTTGCATTTTTTAACTGAATTGCTAACTTTTTTTTTAATTCTACTTCCTACCTATAATGTCCCTGTAACTTTTGGTTTCTTAAGTGAATATATATACATATTTTATACACACCCTCACAGACCCACTCTGAGACGTATGCACCCAGTAACTCCTACACTCAGAGACACATGCATTCGCAGTCCCAATCTGAGACCCACAGACCCACTCACAGAACCACTCAGGCACTCACACTCCCAGTCAGAGACTCACTGAACGTAGTCACAGAGGCACTCAGACACGCATTTACCCACTTACTGACCCACTCAGACACCCACTTAGACGTTCATGCATTCACTCACCGATCCAGTCAGTCCTTTACTTACTTAAAAGTGAACAAAGGCACTCATGCGCCTACTCACAGATTGTCATGCAACGAATTTCAGACCCATTGAGAAATTGATGCACCCTCTCATAGAAGCACTGAGCCACACCTTTTGTTAAGGAAGCATTGATAGACTGATGCACTGTGTTACAGATTTACTGAAATAGTAATTTTTGTAGGGGGTGTGTCTACGAGGTGCAGGGCCCTCTACAGAACCATCTGAACATGAGTTTCTGCTCGCAGAAAGCAAGGTGCAACAACAATCCAATTGTCCAGATAAGGCTGAACTGCTATTCCCTAGAGATGAAGAAGGTCCACCAAGGGAGCTAGACCATTGGTAAAGACCAGAAGAGCTGATTTTAGTTCAAACAGAAGCACCCAGAATTGGAAGTGTCTGCCCCCTACTGCAAAGCGGCGGAATCTCTGAAAGTCCTTGGGCAACGGAACACACAGATACGCATTCTGCAAGTCTATAGTGGAGAGGAAATCTCCTGGGGCCACCAGCGGAATCAGTTGTTGAAGGGACAGCATCCTGAAATGAATTGTCTTGACCCACCCATTGAGTTTCTTCAAGTCCAGCACTGGTCGATAATCTCTAGAAGGCTTTTGAACCAGAAACAGGATAGAGTAAACTCCTTGTTCCTGCTCCTGAGGAATTCTGCACAGCTAGAGGAACTGGCAGAATCGCCTCTTTGGAAAGCAAAGCTGCAACATCATAGAGCAGCGCCTTCCTTTATTCTGGCTTCCGAGGGACGTGTGTATGGATGCAACCTGAGTCTGGAGGTAAAGAAATGAACTCTATACAATAACTGTTCTGCACAATGTTCACTACCCAGAGATCTGAAATGGAATTCACCTGGAAAAGTGCATAATCTGACCACCCATCGGATAGTCAGGACTGCTATTTGGAAGAATCGGCCTTGGCAGGAAAGGCTTGACCTTTCCCCTTCCTTGGTTGATATTTCCTCTTCCTTGTCGCATAGAATTTGGACTCCTTCTTACTGTCCAAAGCAGACTGGGCGCAAGTAGTCGACGCCATTTCCAGCCTCTCTCAGAGTGTATCCATGTGGTGTGCATGTGGGCATGGGGGCCCGGGGGCCTACGACATCACATTCCGCTGGCCCGTCGGTGACATGATGGCGTCCACACCACATTGTGGCATCGGATGCACTGCGGACGGCACAGGCACACCACCACGGGATGGTGACTTTCGGTGCACTGAGGTTGGGGTACCGTAACTGCTGAGCAGGTGTGCAGCCTGCATTGATGCCAAGGTTTTGTGTGCCCCGCTGGACCGCAGTGTAGGCCTAAGCCATCAGATAGGTTGGCCTATGGCCACGTGGCGTTGCCTTGATGGTCACAGAGATAGTGGCACCTCAAGTGCTGAGCGGGTGTGCAGCCTACAATGAGAAGCCGGGTGCACTGGTATGTCCTCTGCCATGGCAAACTCAAGACTCAGCACCAAATGTGGGACCTGGTGGCCTGCGGAGCGAGGCTACATGATATGGAGGGTGCCCTGTCCGCGGACCCCGGACTTGGGGCTTGCAGAGGCACGTGGTAGGCCCTCTTTTCTACATGCAAGTTGCAAAAGGTGAGTAGTGAGGCTTGTTTGTGCAGCGGCTGGCAGTCACCTCTGGGCGGTGGGAGTTGATGGGGTGCAGCAGCCTGGATGCACAGGAGCGGGCAGACATCTCTGGGCAGTGGGAGTGGATTGGGTGCAGCAGCCTGGGTGCGCAGGGTAGGGAGAGCGATTTAGGCATGCATAGTTGTATGTACTCTGCCATTACTGATTCCATACAATGTTTCAGATCAATAAGCTTGAGGGCTGCACTGTGACACGGCACGTGGTTGGAGACACACCAGTAGTGGAAAGGTGAGCTGTGAGGGTTTTGTCCACAGTGTCGGAACTCACTCTCCCTCTCCATCTCTTCCTTTCTCTCACTCACACTCGTTCTCACTCTCTTTCTCCCTCTCTCATTCTTTCTCTCTTTTGCTCTCTCTACCTCTCTCTCACTCTTTCTCGCTCTCTTCCTCTCTCTCACACTGTCTCTCTCTCTCTCTCGTCCTCTGTCTCTCACTCTTTCTCTCTCTCTTCTGCTTTTTCTCTCTCACTCGTTTCTCTTTCTCTATCTTCCTCTCTCTCTCACTCTTTCTTTCTCACTCTCTTCCTATCTCTCACTCATTCTCTCTTTCTCTCTCTCTCTGTCCTTTGATGGGCGCATGACGCACAATCTTATCTTTCTTTTGTTTTGCAGGCTGTGATTCAAAAATTGTCAAAGGATTATACGCCATGGATGTACCTACTTTTATTTTTTTGTTTTGTTTACATAAAATGTTTTATTTGTAAATTCATACATGACTGAGATTCACATTTGTCCAACCTCACATGCATCTTTTTTTTTATAACTGTGCGACATCAGCTGATTTGTTACGTTCCAGATTTCGTAAGGTTGCTGTCACATTTGTTTGTCAGGGAGGTCATGGGGGTATGGCGGACAAGGGTCTGGAGGCGGGCCACTGTTGGCTGTCTGAGCTGCATGATCGTGGGCTCCATTGCATCTGTTGTTGTTCAAGTGTGGCTGTGGGCTGGGCTCCATTTCATGTTGCAGGTTGTAGTTGTGTTATGTTATTCAGATACTTGTAAAGCATGCAGCAACTCAATAGAATGTCCCGGCACTAAGCAGTACATGTTTGAAAACCGTTAACAGGCAGACTCTCTTGTAAGGTTATTCTTCGAATAACCAAGGGGGATATTACCAAGCAATAGCGATAATTATCACTATTGCTTGGTTAGAGAGAAAAATTTACCGCTGAGCTGCGGCAATTTTTATCGCAAATAAACCTTGGTATTACTAAGGTTTATCGCAAATGCGATAAAAATCGGCCGCAATGCATGAATATCGCTGAAAAGTCTGCGATATTCATGCATTACTGAGCTAATGCTCTTAGCCATGTTATCCGCCTTCCATTGGATAACATGGCTAAGAACTGCTAAGGGCTGGTGTTAGCTTTTGGAGATATTCGCGCTTAGCGCGAATATCTCCAAAAGTTGATAACAGGAGATAGCGATGTTAGCGACTGCTTCCAGTCGCTAACATCTTGGCACGCCCACTTTGCATGTCATTAGTGATAAATATCACTGACATGCAAAGTGGGGCCCAAGATGGTCGCTATCTCCTACTAGCTGTCGCTAACTGGTGTTAGCGACAGCTAGGTAATATGGAGATAATTTTATCTCCGCTTTCTTGGCTTTTAAAGCCAAAAAAGTGGAGATAAACCCCCTTGATAATATGCTCCCAAGTTTTTAGTTGTTTCCTGAAGAGCCATAAATCAGTCATTTGTCTGAGTGTTATTGGCAGCCTATTCCAAAGGCGTGCCACATGCACTTAAAAGGAACGGCCCCCTCTCCGAGAGCGGACAAATTTGGGCACTCCTCAACAGATGTTGTACTGACGATCTCAAGTTTCTATCTGGAGTATAGACGGTCACCTGTTTCCCAATGTAACGGGCTCCTCTGCCATGAAGTGCTTTAAAGGCCAACACAAGAGCCTTGAAATGGCCTCTGCTACGAATGGGTAGCCAGTGTAAGTTCCTTCAGTAAGACGAGATCCACACTCTGGGACTTAACATAGGAATGGCTCTAGCTGCCACATTTTGGATGACCTGAAGTTTATTCAGAAGGCAATCCGGGAGGCCCAGGTATAAAATGTTTACATAGTCCAATCTCGAGGTGATGAGGGCTTGGACCACAGTCCTTCTGTGAGGGTGCGACAGGAGGGGGAGAAATTTCCAGAGCCTTTTTAGGATGCCGTAGCAAGTGCCTGCTACCAATTGAACTTGGGTTTTCATATCAAGGGAATCATCCATTTTTACCCCTAGATTTCTCACTACTCCTGCTGGTGTCTCAGGGGGTGACATATCTGATGGCCACCATTGCTTCCATGCAGCGTGGATGAACAAACCAAAAAGAATCATTTCGGATTACTATGGGTTACATTGTAACTGGTTGAGTCTAAACCAGGCAAAACCTCTCTTAAGCATTTATTTATCCCCCCTCCGTCAAGATCCTCGCCCTTTTTACAGGTGAACAGCAGCTGAGTATCGTCAGCATAAGATATGATTTTTGCACCACATGCTTCAGCCAGCAGGGCGAGGAGGGCCAAATACAAGTTAAACAGCAACAGGCTTAAGATGGAGCCCTGAAGGACTCCAACTTTCAGGGGGAATGCAATCTGCAAAAGGGGGGACCACACATCCTGGCTTCTATCCTCCAAAAGTCCGACTTTACACCAGGTCAGAGCAAGTGTAAACTTCCTGGTGCTAACGTACCTTATCGCCTGTTTTGTACTCTCTTCGCCAATCTTGCTGGTGGTTGAGAAAGTTGCGAAGTGGTGTGCTCGCTGCTTTTTGCACAGGAACGCCTACTCTGCATATCATTAGTAATATTTGCCGGGGGTTACCATTTTGGCTTCCATAAAGTGCAGTTAATATGCCCCTCTGTGTTTGAAAGACCTGAGAAGTACTCGAGTGCCGCAGAGAGCCACGCACCCTACATGTTCACACTAGGGGGCCGCGCACCCCTTCGCTCTAGGGTCGCAACTCCATACCTGAAAAATAAAAAGTGTTCACTTTCATTTACATTCGCCTTGGGACCCAATCCCCAGAGGCATGCCCACATCTACCTATTTATTTATTTATTTATTTTCAAAGGTGAGGGGGGCCGCGTGGCCCCCCTCCCAGGCCACTTCTGGCCCCAGGGACCCCATGCCCTGGGGTCTGGCCTCTCTGTTGGTGACTGTGGGGGCAACCCCAATGCCCCCACGGTCCTGCCGGCTCCCCGCCTCCTGCGGGATCCAGCATTCCTTTTGGGCAATGAGAACTGCTAACATGCAGCTTCCATTGCCCAAAAGCAATTCTGCTTTTCTTCATTGAACCGAGAGCATGTTTTCCCCATCTCGATTCAACGAAGCAACCAGGGTTTGCTGTGACAGTGTGCGAGACAGGCTTCCACCCTCTCATAGCAAACAACAATGTCCCGGAAGTGAGCGCCCCGGGACATTGCAGAGCCCTGGGGGTGGCGATCCCCGAGGCTTGGGGGCCTCTGACACCCCCCTAAAATTACAAAACAAGCCCCAGGGAGGTAGAGGTCCCCAGGACTGCAGGAGGGCTGTGTGCCCACCCGTACTAATTTACATAGCTCCGGGGAGGTGGCGGTCCTCAGGGCTGCGGAAGCCCTGTGGACCTGAGGTCCTATAATGTAATTATAGGATTGCCCCTGGAACCTGGCCCACCCGGTGGCTAATTTAAATTTAGAGGGGCTGCACCCGCTTCATTTTTTTTCCGTCCTGGTTCACGCACCCAGCATTCATTCTGATATTTAAATTTTTAATAAAAAATTATTTTTGTGCCTGGGGGTCCATGAGGTACCCCTGTGAGCAGAACTAGAGGGTCAGGGTGTTCCTACCCTGCCCCATTTTCCTCTCTTTTAATCTTTTTTTGACTGTTTTGTTGTGACTCGGTTCTACCAAGTCACAAGATGGCTGCCAACACTTCCTGGTTTGGAGTGTTTGTAGCCAATCACAGTGAAACTTGTGGTCATGGCAGTCAATCACAGTGAATCGCATGGTCGGGAGGGTGCGCAAACGCACTGCTGCCCCAGATGTATTTGAATTTCTCAGCAACTAATGAAAGGATTTACGCCATTTAAAAAAAAGTCCCTTTCAGAATCAAGCACCATCTTTTTGCCAAATTTGGTGTAATTCTGTTCAGCAATTCAGGCTGTAGCCTTGGCTAAAGTTTCCTATGGGAAATTGATTTTTCGACTTTTATTTTTTGAATTTCTCAACAACTACTGCACGGTTTTACACCATTTAAAAAAAGGTTGCTTTCTGAACCAAGCTCTACCTTTCTGCCAAATTTGGTGTAATTCTGTTCAGCAGTTCGGGCTGTAGCCTGTAATAAAATTTCCTATGGAAATTAACAAGGAGAAAACACTTTTTGGGACCCCTTTTTTTCACAGCCCCCGTTTGACAAATCACACTAAAACTTTCAGGATAGGAGCTGACCTGGATAGACCTTTTTTTGTAGAATTTCATGAAGATTCGTCAAATGACGCCCAAATTATTAGCAAATCATTAAATGCTTTTCTATGGGAACTAGGTTCTAACTATGACTACCTACTGGTGACCGCCAGTAGGTAATATATATACATGTGACCCGGTAGAAGACAATTCGCTGAAACGCGTCGGTACGAGACTGTGGATTTTAGAGACTGTGCATTTTGCCATGTAAAAGCAAAATAAAAGTGAACTTTTTGAAAAAACTCACCTTGGAATAGTGGAGTTGCAGTTTGTTGACCGGGTGCCGCCGGATTGGGCATTTCAGGCTGTGAATTTAAATCAGCTTTATTTAATAAACTCAAAGCACTGATGCGTTTCAGCGAGAGCCTTCTTCAAAGCGTATAAACCCCACCTCTTTCCACATGTTGAAATATGTGCTTATCGTAAATATAGAAAAAATACTACATATATAAATATATATATATTAGGCCTGGGCGGTAAATTCCATTCTGCTCGCGGAATTTACGGAATTTGGGTAATTTCGCATTTCACGGAGCATGCGGAATTGCCAAAAATTCCACGATTCGCGGCTTCGCAGAATTTTTTGCTTGTTCGCACTTTCAAAATGCGTATTCACAAGATATTTCTCCCTGGGCACGCACCCAGAGTTCGCAAACGGGAAAAAAGCATCACTAAAGGGCGGAACAAGCAATTCTGCGTGTTTGCGGAACTTTCGCGTGCTCGCTGAGATTTTTTACCATTTCGTGGAGCTTTGCGTATCGCAACTACACAAATTTCGCCCACCCCTAATATATATACAAAAAGTGACAAATATATTACTTAAAACACCTTGTACATGTTTAAAAACAATTCATAATCATTAAATAAAAAGAACATCCTTATTCTTTTCTCAAAGTGCAGTACAAGTAATAATTAAAATTATAAAATCAGTTCATCAAAAATTATAATTATCAATTTCATACTAATGCCCTCAACATTGAAATCATGCATTACTCCTCCTACTCCTCCTACTAAGGAGCGCCTAAGACAAGCCCGTCTGCTCACCGGACGGGAACAGGGCCAGTCCCGCTGGCCTTTTTTCCCAGTTACTAGGAAGTACACTAATGAAGAGCAGCATTACCTGAACCCAGTTAAGGGCAGGCTATGCTGTCCCTATATGCCACAAACTGCCATTAATAATGAGATGGAGAGCACTTCCTGTAATTGCTGCCGGCAGCAACTCCCTCATATTCTTAACTTGCAAGCAGTTGGTCCTAGCGGTACGATAGGTAAAAAGACCGCAGCCAGCGATATAGGCCCCTTAAAATGTATTTTACTCAATGCCAGATGTTTAATTAAGCATAGCACGGAATGTGCGTTACTGTTGGAAGAACTTGATATAAAGCTGGCTTTATCACTGAATCATGGACAGACAATGCTTCTGGACGTGACCTAGTGAAGGCAACCCCCTCTGGGTTTCATTGTTACACTCTTGACAGGCCACTTAAAAAAGGGGGAGGGCTTGCAGTCATTTATCATGACTCAGTGGAACCCAATTTCCTCTCTGCTTCTAACATGGCTTGTGAGGCCCTAGCTTTTAATATCCATTCAGTAAATCATAGAACCTTCAAAGGTTTACTACTGTATCGCGCACCGGGACTTAAAAGTGCCTTTGTGGACACAGTGGGTACCTTACTTGAAGAAGGACTATATCTAGAGTCCTATTCGGTATTGGGTGATTTTAACTTCTATTTAGAAAGCCTTTCTGTTCCCAACACTTGAGCGAATCATGGGGGCTGGAGGCCTTCAACAGTTGGTGAAGACCCCAAACCATGTAAAAGGACATACTCTGGATGGTATATACTGTGATCTAGTTTGTACTGTAGTTCCTCCGATCTTGTGGTCCGACCACTGTGCTATTCAGTTTGAACTTAACAGCTACTGGGGCTTTTTAGCTAGTACTAAACAGGCCCAGGAGATTGTGACCAGAGCCTGGGGAAAAGTGGATATAAAGAAATTTGAAAACTCCCTTAGGAGCTCGATGTGCCCTCTTCCGTCTGAAGTGCAAGATGTCTCGGCTGCTTATAAACAATGGCTAGTTATAACCTGCAACCAACTAGCCCCTGAAAAAGTGAACGCCCAAACGAGCTTTACCTTCAGCTCCTTGGTATTCGGACGAGCTTAGAGCTAAAAAATTGGGTTGCAAGCAGTTAGAGAGGGCATGATGCAAAAAGGACGCTGATGTGGACATGGAAAGATATAAAAATTGCATCGCTACTTATAAGCAATTGCTATCAGCACAAATAGCACTAGCCAAATCCAATTCAAAGGAACTTTTCAAAACTATTAAAAAACTGTCTACCCCGAATGCTCCTAAGATCCAGAGCAACCCAGAATTTTGAAATAAAATTGCTGATTTCTTCAAACACAAAATTGAAATCATATTTTCTTTTTTTACGAAAACCAAAACATTGGCGACGATTAGCTTCAATATGAAGGGGCTGGATAGCTATAGCTCTCCACTGGTATTTGACCAATTCTCACCCCTGGAGTTATCAGAGACAATTAAGGTCCTGAACTCGATCCGTTCAGGATCCCCTAATGATCCTTCCCCCGTCCAGGTTATTAAACAACTTCTAGAAGTGATTGGAATGACATTGACCCCCCCTGCTGAATACCGTTTTTGCATCTGGCATATTTCCTACAATCTGGAAGAAAGCTTCTGTTCTTCCATTGTTGAAGAAGCAGACTCTGGACCCTAAAGATTACAACAACTACAGGCCGATCTCACAGCTTCTTTTTCTTGCCAAAATCTTGGAAAAGGCAATGAACTTCCAACTCAGTGCATTTCTTCATCTTAATAATTCTCTGGACCCATCGCAATATGGGTTCAGAGCATATCATAGCACTGAGCTGGCTCTGCTGAAATCCACGGAGGAAATTAGAAAGGCCGAAGACAGAGGAGGCAATGGCGTATTAATCTTACTGGACTTGTCTGCGGCCTTTGGCACAGTCCATCATAAAGTATTGATGGACCGGTTGTCTGAGATCGGTGTTGAAGGCCTAGCTTGGAAACTTATACAATCTGGATGGCAATACATCTAAACCTTTTTCCCTCCCTTGCGGGGTGCCACCCGGCTCATCACTTAGCCCAAAGCTTTTTAACATATGTGTAGCACCAATGGTAGAAGTTGTTAGGTCCTTTGGCTTCCATCTCACCTCCTACGCAGACGACACGAAAATAGTGTTGTCGTTGACTGAGGGAGGTGAGAAGGAAACGGGGGTACGTTTCCATAGCTGTATGAGCGCAGTTTCAGGCTGGATGTCTTCTAATTGTTTAAAACTTAGACCAAGGTCTTAAAGTTTGGAAACAATCCACAGGTGTGGACTCCGGAGTGGTGGCCGGAGGACCTTGGTTCTTGCCCCATGCAGACCAGGAAAGCTAAAAACCTTGGGGTACTAGTGGACAACAAACTTACCATGGGTGATCAAGTAAGCATGGTGATTTCAGCCTGCTTTATGGTTCTTAAAATCATAAGGAAAATTAAGATCTTTTTGACCGAAGGCAATCTCAAGACAGTGGTGATGGCCCTTATATTGTTACTGTAATAGTCTATATCTTAATGTCCAAAAACAACATACAATCAGGCTCCAACTAGTCCAAAATGCAGAGGCCAGACTGCTGTCTGGAATGCCAATATGTATTTCCATGAAAGAAGAGCTAAAGAAATTGCACTGGCTACCTGTAAAACAAATAACCCGCTTCAAGGAATTATGTACCGTCTTTAAGGCCATCAATGGAACTGGTCCTGAGTTTCTTAGGCATAAACTCCATTGGAATTAAGTATGGGCGGAAAATCTGTTCCGCTCGCGGATTTTGCAGATTTTCGGTAAATTCGCAATCTGCGAGATTCGCGAATTTCCCGCAAAATCCGCAAATCTGCGAGCAGCGGATTTTATGGCTTGCTCGCACTGTTCGCGTGAGTTCGCGGCTTCCCAGTTCAACTTCGCGCACCGCGAATAAGCGCTAAATTGCAGAAATACGATCTTATCAAAACTGAAACTACTTACCAGGTTCAAAAGTTCAAGCTCATCATTAGTAGCCATTTCCTGTAGTGCTTCCTGAGGGGCCCCTCCAGAGTTCAGTTGCCTACTTGCAACTATTATGTGAACCTGCTCTGACCCTCAGAATAGTTACACATATGCCACAAAGGTCCTGAATTACAGCTAAGGGAGACAAGCAGGAGCCAGGCTGGAAGTTCAAATCCAGTGACACATTAATCAGCCCCTAATTCATTATTGTCAGTTGGGGCAGGGCAGGTGCTGTAACTAATTTTGCAACAATGAAAGCACTTAGCAAGTGCAAAAGATCACTAATCAGGAAGCACTAAAGAAGCAGGTGCCAGCTAAAAAAATATTCTGTGACACATTAATCAGCCCCAAATTAATTCAGGTCACTTGAGGCAGGGAAGGTGTGCTTTGCTTTGCCACAATAATGTACACTGGACAACCAGAGGGTGCTGTGATGAAACAGAGGGTGGCATGGGTGAGCCAGAGGGTGGCATGGGTGAACCAGAGAGTGGCAGTGGTGACAGAGGGTGGCAGTGATGAAGAAGAGTGTCAAACAGGCTGGACACGTAGAAACAACAAGTTCGCAAAACTTGCGACCCGACAGGTAAGTTCGCGTTTGCGAAATTGTACAAAAACCCTTGCGAACTGGCAGAAACCCGCGCGAACACAAAAAAAAAATCCGCAAATTCGCGAGAATTCGCGGATTGCGAGTTCGCAAATCCGCAAAATTCGCGAACGCGAGATTCGCAAAATTCGCCCATGCTTAATTGCAATGTTCCTGGCCGAATGCTACAGTCTACTAGTGCCAAACAAGTGCAAGTCCCTACTTTTAAAACAGTCAACTGGGGAGGTAGGAGCTTCATTTCTTTCTTAGGAATGCCCCGGATCTCCTTTCCTTTTGGAAGGGCTTGAAAACAAGGCTCTTCTCTCAATAGTATACAATCATTTTCTTTTAGTGCCAGGACACCCCAGGGTAATCGCGTGCTCTATAAGTGCAAATAACATCACATAACATCTATTGTATCAATGAGTGGGACACAATACTCAGATGACTTTGTGATCGCTAGATGAAAACAAATTACATTATCTTAAGGAGGAGGGTGCATGGAGACCCATTCTCAGGCTCCACCTCCCGGGGCTAAGGAAAGATTAAGGTGGGGGCCATGCGGACTCCCAAGCCCCGGGGACCACCACCTCCCGGGCTAAATAACTACTATAAATCAGTCTCCTACAGTGGATTGATCAGACCGCATAGGAGGCCTTGCCCCCTTTCCCAACCACTCTGCAAAGGAGCCTCCTGGTGCACTACTGGATGGGGATGGAGTCCCCTTGACTGGGGCCAAGAACCCCTATTGTTGCAACAAGTAAGACCCCCACTGCAGGGTTGCTCAGATGCATTAGAGGCCCTGCCCCCTTTCTCAACCATACCACTTGTTTGGGGAAGAAGATGCCTTGGTTGCTGAGGTCCGTTTGGGGCCAAGAACCCCTTTTGTTGCCACAAGCAAGCCTCCCACAGTGGTATTGCTCAGATCTCATCGGAGACCTGCTGCCTATCTCAACTGCTCTGCAAAGGGGCCTCCTGGTGCACTACTGGTTGCAGGATAAAGTCCCCTTGGTTACTGAGGGTTATTCGGGGGCAAGAACCTCTATTGTTGCCACAAGTAAGTACCCAAAGTAGGATTGCTCAGACCTCATCCAAGGCCCCATCACCTTTCTCAGCGCCTCTTACAAGGGGCCTCCTGGTGCACTTCTGGTTGGGGGATGAAGTCTAGGGGTAAACTCTGCTACACTGGCAGTTGGCAGAGTTTTGCTTGAACTCTGTTTTCCAAGTGGAGCAGTAAAACTCCACAAAGTCTGCTGATGGAGCGGAGTTTACCTACCACCCCTATCAAAGACTTGCACACCCACTCACAGACTCACTCAGACACTAGTATACACACTTACAGGCCCACTCATACTTTCTCCCACCCACGTACAAACCGACTTAGATACTCGTACACCCACTGAGACACTCATGCACTCACTCACACACAGGGCCTGATTACGATGTCGGTCAAAATGTCTCTGACCGAAAGTCGGATTCCACTCGACTCTGTTGGAACCCATCCACACAACTTCATCGCAAATAATTCCGACCGACCCCGATTACGATGCTCATGGTCGGAAGGGGAACCATTCAGTCATTCCGAATCAGTTACGACCGGCATTTGGAGAATCTGAGTCAATCACAGTTGATTTGTACAGCTTAATGGACAGCATTTTCAACCGACTGATTATGATGTTAGATTCCGACAGCCTTTCTGACTTGGTCTGTCTGATACGAAAAGGCTGTCAGAGACTGACTTTAGGGGCCCGTAGAAGGCCCCCCTTCATCCTGATTTATCCAGTTTGAGGTCGAGGGGGTACCCAAGGGACCCCTGTAAAATGATGCACAGTGTGGCAGGCACCATGGGGTGCACAAGACAGGGTGTAAGGTATTCTGCAGACACCTATTTTCCCTGTAGGAGCCTGTGTTGTAGGTCGGAACACCTGCTCCTATTGAAGTCAATAGGAGTCCTTTCAAACAGTGGTTGGAAGTATCATAATCGGTTGGGCGGAACCGCCGACCGCGACTCAGCTGGAACTGAATCCGACAAGGAGTCAGGAGGTTTAGTTTCCGACTGACATCCTAAACAGGTCCTTAATGTCAAAGGTAAGTGGTTACAGTAAGGAAGTACAATTTTAAAACCTTACAAATTCACTTAAAAACCAAAGGTTTCAGGTGATAGGTAGGAAATAGAAATTTTTAAAAATGTAGAAATTCATTGAAAAAAACAAAGGGTATAAGGATGTTATAGTTAAGAAATAGAATTTTAAAAACCTTGGATGTCTGAGTGACTGTACAGGTGTAAGTGAGTGTGTAAGTGGCTGTATGGGTGTAAAAGTGGGTGTCTCAGTAGCTGTGTGGGTGACTTAGTGGCTGTATGAACAGCTGTATGATTGAGCGCCTGGGTGTATAAGTGGCTGTATGGGTGAGTTGGTGGCTGTTTTAGTGAGTGTTTGGTTGAGTGAGTTAGTGTGCGAGTGGTTGTATGTGTATGGATGAGTGAATGTCTGTGGGAATCACTGTTTGAGTGAGTGAGCAAGTGTGTAAGTGGATATATGGGTGTGTGAACTGGTATGTAAGTGGTTGTGTGGGTGTGTGAGTGAGTGTGTGAGCAGTTGTATGGGTGAGTAAGTGGCTCTGTTCAGAGAATGCATGGGCAAGTGAGTGGGTGTGTGAGTGGCTGTATAGGTTAATAACTGGGTGTTTCAGTAGCTGTATGGGTGAGAGGAGAGTGTAGCTATTTGAGTGGCTGTATGGGTGAGTGACTGGTTGTGTGATCGGGCTTTATGAGTGACTGTGTGGGTATGTGAGTGTGGCCCCCTTCACTACCACTCTCCAAATGCACCTCCTGGCACAATGGTGTTTGGGCAGTGAAATCCCCTTGAATGCTTAGGGTCTTTAGGGGCCAACAAACTCTCTTGTTACCTCCAGTAAGTCCCAGAGAGCAGGATTGCTGAGAGGACTTGAAAGTCGCACCCCCTTTCTCCACCACTCTGCAATTGCGCCTTCAGGTGCACTTCTGGTTCGGGAATGTATTCTACATTACACCTGAGAGCCTCAGGACTAACGACGACTACTTTCCCGACCCAGTAGTGCATCAGGAGGAGCGTTTGCAGAGTGGTGGAGAAAGGGGACGTGGTCTCTGAGAACCTCTCAGGAATCCATCTGTGTGGGTGGTACTGGAAATGGCACGATGGGTAGTTGGCCCCCAAGGACAAGCAAGAGCCAAGGGGACTTCATCCCCCAACTAGTGGTATGCCAGGAGGTGCATTTGCACAATGGTGGAGAAAGAGGGCATGGCCACTGAACATCTCTCAGCAAACCCACTGTGTGGAACTTACTGTACTTAGCAGGAGGGGTAGTTGGTCCCCAAAGGTCCTCTGGAGCCAAGGGGATTTCTTCCCCGTACTAGTAGTAAGGAAGGAGGAATCACTGACAAAATATCGATCTAGAAAATATCGACCTACAGAAATATCGATGCTGAAATATCGAAGGCAAGAATATCGACATCCTATCTACAACATGGTAAGTACAAAAATATCGAAATAAAAATATAGATGTTAAAAATATCGATGTTAAAAATAACGGGTTTGTTTCTGTAAAAATATCAATGTAAAATAAAGTAATAACACTAATAAATAAAATAAACATAGTTAAAAATATTATAATTTATAAATAATACATATATAATAATAATACATTAATTAACCATATACAGAAAATATATAAAATATACTTACTTAACAATAAGTTTTAATAAATATTTTAATAGTTTATAAATTAATATAAAATATTATAAATTACAAATACATTTACAAACATAAAACAAAAACATAAATAAAAAGTAAATAATTATGTTTAATAAATTAAAAAAATTAAATATACTTTTACTATTTTTAAAATTAATGATTTACTACATTGTCTAAAATTATACAAAAAATATTAAATAGCTAAATAAATAAAAATACTATTCAAAATCCATAAGTAAAAAAAATACAGTGATAAAAACGTTGGATAGCATAGAACCTAAAATTACCATTCCCTATCCACATAGCGCAACAGTAGAGACACCATTGGATAGTGTAGGGGTAAAAATTACTATTCCAACTCCAGAGAGTGCAACAGTAGGGAAAGAGTTGGATAGCGTAGGGGTAAAAATGACTATTCCAACTCCAGAGAGTGCAACAGTAGGGAAAGCATTGGATAGCGTAGGGGTAAAAATTACTATTCCAACTACAAAAAGTGCAACAGTAGGGAAAGCGTTGGATAGCCTAGGGGTAAAAACTTGCTATTCCAACTCCAGAGAGTGCAACAGTAGGGAAAGCGTTGGATAGCGTAGGGGTAAAAATTACTATTCCAACTCCAGAGAGTGCAACAGTAGGGAAAGCATTGGATAGCGTAGGGGTAAAAAATACTATTCCAACTCCAGAGAGTGCAACAGTAGGGAAAGTGTTGGATAGCGGAAGGGTAGAAATTACTATTCCCACTCCAGAGAGTGCAAAAGTAGGGAAAGCGTTGGATAGCATAGGGGTAAAAATTACCATTCCCACTCGAGAGAGTACAACAGTAGGGAAAGCGTTGGATAGCCTAGGGGTAAAAATGACTATTCTAACTCCAGAGAGTGCAACAGTAGGGAAAGCGTTGGATAGCGTAGGGGTAAAAATTACTATTCCAACTCCAGAGAGTGCAACAGTAGGGAAAGCGTTGGATAGCGTAGGGGTAAAAATTACTATTCCAACTCCAGAGAGTGCAACAGTAGGGAAAGCATTGGATAGAGTAGAAGTTAAATATAACATACGTATAAATGATTGTTGCAAATAAAAAAAGTATTAATTTAATTTTTGAATAACTCTACATCATTTGCAAATACACATTAATAACTATTAAAAACATAATTACAATTGAATAATTAATTAACAATAAATTAACCATAAATACCAATAAATATTAATTAATAGATATTAGTTACCAAATAATAAATATTGAACACTAAAATATTTTTCAAAACAAAAAACATATTAATAATTAAAAATTGATTAACAATTAAAAAATGTTTAAAAAAAATCTAATTATTTTTTTATGAAACGATAATTACCATTAATGAAAATATTTTCAAACTAATAAAAAGTAATTAACAATAGAAAATATGTATTACCAATTAAAAAAAAAGTAATTACCAAATAAAAAAATGAATTGCCAATAAAAAAATGTAATTGCCAATTACAAACATTAATTACCAATTAAAATTGTTTATTGCCAATTAAAATAATTAATTACCAGTTAATAATTAATTAAAAATAAATATCAATACCAATAAAAAAATATGCATTACTGAATTACAAATAAATTACTTCCCACCCTATTCCCCTATAAACCCATAACCCGCTACAGAACTTGAACGCAAAAATTAATTACAATTAATTTACAATTACTGAAAAATTAATGATTACTTTACTATAATTAAATTACTTCCCACCCTATTCCCCTATAAACCCACAACCCGCTCCAGTACTAAAACATCAAATTAACTTAAAAATAACATTATTAATATATAAAAAATAGTACACATATAATTTAAAACAAATAAAATACTTAACAAAAACATATAACACATACATATAAAATACATAATAAAATACATAACAATAAAACCATATTGATATTAGTAACATCAAAATTAGTAACATCGATATATTTGATATTGATATTACTAACTTCGATATTACTTACATCGATATAAAAAATTGATATTACTTACCTTAGTGTCGATATTCTCTCCAACGATATTCTTGACCTCGATATTCTTCACCTTCGATATTTCCAACTCGATAATACTGTTGGTTGATATTTTGGAATCGATATTTAGACTGTGCACCAGCCAGGAGGCCCGTTTGCACAATGATTGGGAAAGGGGACATGGCATCTTACTACCTTGCAGCAATCCTGTTATGTGGGACTTACTGGAGGTAACAGGAGGGGTAGTTGGCCTCCAAGGATGTCCTTGAGAACCCACTACCCCTTCTGTTACCTCCAGTATATCCCACACAGAGTGATTGCTAAGAGGTCCTCGGAGGCCATGACCCCTTTCTCCACCACTCTATAAACTTGGGTCTGCTTGTGGTGCACTACTGATTGAGGGATGATGTCCACTTTACTCTTGATGGACCTTAGGGGCCATCCTGTAAGTCCTACACAGCTGGATTCCTGAGAGCTGGTTGAAGGCCCAGGCCCCTTCCTCCAACACTCTGCAAATGCGATTACTAGTTAAAAAAAACATAGAATCAGTGATGTAATTTCAGATGTCATCAGTGATGTCACTGACCATGGCATGAGTGATGTAATATGTGATGTCATCAGCAGTGCATTGCGGGGGCGCGAGTTATAGGTGTCTCAGCTAAGTATAATTGCTGAATTTCACTGGTTTTGTATAAGTGAAATGTCAGCATAACTATAATTCTAAGGTTTTTTAAATGCTAATTCCTAAATATAACGTCCCTGAAACCAGTGTTTTTTTCAGTGAATTTCTAAGTTTTTTTAACTAGCAGTTGCATTTGCAGAGGGATGGAAAAAGGGGCTGGGCCTCCAACCAGTTCTCAGGAATTCCACTGCGTAGGATTTACAGGAGGTGCCAGGAGGGCCTCTTGGCCCACAAGATCTATTAGGAGTAAAGTGGATTTCATCCTCCAACCAGTAGTGTGCCAGAAGATGCTTTTGCAGAGTGCTGGAGTTAGGTGAACATCGCCTCCGAAGACCTCTTAGCAATTCCACTGTGTGGGACTTACAAGTAATCCTCATTTGTAAAGCGCACACTCACCCGTAAGGGTCTCTACGCGCTGGGGGCCGTCAGGAAGATTAGGCAAGCTATTGCCCAGAGTCACATGGTGCTGGGCTAACCTGCCGCCGGAGCAGGGGTTCGAACCGTGATCCCCAGATTCGATAGGCAGTCGCCCTAGCCGCAGCGCTACACCTCTTCCACTACAAGAGAGATAGTTGGCCCCAAGGATGTCTTTATGGGACAACTACCCCTCCTGGTACCTCCAGTAAGTCCCACACAGCAGGATTGCTGAGTTATGATAGCAGGACATGCCCCCTTTCTGCACCAGTCTGCAAAAGTGCCTCCCGGCATGCTCTTGGTTGATGGATAAAGTCCCCTTCGCTGCTGGGAGTCCTTAGGAGCCAACTAGCCCATTTGTTACCTCCAGTAAGCCCCGCACAGTGGGATTGCTGAGAGGTGGACGCAGACCACGCCCCCTTTCTTGACCACTCGGTAAATGCGCCTCCTGACGCACTCTTGGTTGGGGGATGATTTCCCCTTGCCTCTTGAGAGTCCCTGGGGAGCCAACTAGTCCTACTGTTACCTCTAGTAAGCCACACACAGCTGTATTGCTGAGAGGTGGTCAGAGGCCATGCCCCCTTTCTCCACCACACTGCAAATGCACCTCCTGGCGCAATGGTGCTTGGGGGATGAAGTCCACTTTAGTCCTGAGGCCCTCAGAATGCAAAGGGACCTCATCGCACCACCAGCAGTGCGCTGAGAAGGGCGTTTGCAAGTGGTGGAAAAAGGGTCATGGCCTGTGACCTTCTCCTAGCAATCCCACTATGAGGGGCTTACTGGAGGTAACAGGTGGCCTAGTTGACACCTAGGTACATATATGAAGGGTCGGAGTCTGATATCAACAACATAGGAAAGAAATCCCAAAGTAGTACTTGTTTTCTCAGTAAAAAAATACTTTCATTTTTATCATTTTTATCAAAGGCATCAATGTAGCTCAACAAACCGAGAAAAGAATCAGTACATTCGGTGCATGTTTATTCAGCACATTTTGTATATATAGACTGCATGAATTTCAACCAAGGGGGTAGGTAATATTGCAGTTAATGCATTGGCAATATAAATTTAGAATCAACACATTTCTAAGTTCTTAGATATACTCAAAAACATGTCAACGCGCTCAAGGTGCATAGAGGAAAAGGGTTAATTAGAAGGGATGGGTAAGTGGGGGTGAAGGTGGGGACCGGGTAAAGGTGGTGTGACTGAGTAAGAATCACAGTGAAAAATGAGAAGCCTTTACAGCCTAAATCGGTCAGAAGGTTCCAACAAACATTCTCAAACATAGGTTACGTAATTGTCCATTATTTTATCCTATGTTCGGAAACATGAGGAGTAATGCTAGTCGACGTTTCGACCCCTGAAAGGTGTGGGTGATTCAAAACCTCAGGATGGGGTCTTCATCAGGACGTTGGGGTAAAACAGGAGCGCCTATGAATAATGCAGAAGCCATGAATGTATATTGTACTCCTATATATTAATTAACGCACTCGAAAGTAGACAGAAAATTTACCTACTTCGCATGCGGCCCGTTTGGGCCTGCAGCCTGGGGACCTTCAAAGGTTCCTTAGTGATGCGTGAAATCTGTAATTAAGTGAAGGTGGTATCAGTGAGAAAGTAGTTGATCCACCTAGGATGAAGCAGACTTGTGCTACATCCACAAAGAGAAAGGATAGTAGGGGAAGAAACTTACTGGTAGCTTGTCTCAACGTTATTCAAACTTGTGGGGTTCCGTCGTTCACTGGACCGGCCGGTCCGTGGTGGAACACCTTGTGTCTCTGGAAATAGAGTATCAAACTCAGTTGTGGTGGTTAAGCTGTAGTTACGCGCCTAAAATGTCACAGGGTACATCGAAAGCGCATTATATTAAAAACAGGGGCCACCTGTCTGCGTCTGGATCTGTGTTAGCATGCCCAAGGTTCTAAGTCAAGGGTGTCCGAGTGAGCGGTAGCGCACCCGAGATACTCAGGAAGAACATTGCATAATTTCGAGCGTAAAGCGGGACTAGAGTCCGACTAAAGGAAAGCGGGAGAGAATCTCCATCACTTGGGCAAAGTCTGTTCTACGCGCTACAATGAGGTAGAGGCCTGGGTAATGGCTCACCTGTCCGTAGCGCTAATCTGTCTCCTGGCTCTCCTCTGGCTGTCAGCAGTGAAATGAACCGCGAGGTGCCGGCGCTAGATGCTACCGGGAGGCTCGCCCCGCTCTGGCCAATCAGCTGCCGGTTGCCCAGGGAGTCTCGAAAAAGATGTGTTACTCTATTCTTAAGGGATCGTTATTGCGTTATACGTCTGTGGCCCACGGGAGGCCAGACTTAACCCATTGTTTGCCCGAACAGTGTTAAAAGTGAGGTATAGAAACAAACTATCCCCGTGGGGCATTGAGAATGGCTCGACTTGGTGTAAGAGTGGTATAAAGTCATGCACAGCGTTGTTTATATAATTGATTGAATAGTGTTTCAAAAACGTCAGAAGTAAATCATCAATTTATATAGTATACATATCAATTAAAGTGGGTTTGTTCAGTTTGCACATGAATATTACATACATATGCCTTATTCCCATGTTAGTTGCCACAGCGTGATACAGTATACATTACAACAAGTATGATACGTGTATTCAGAGAATAAACCTCTATTGCCACATGTAATATGTATTCTGGTCAGTAGTTCAGTCTGGATCTAAAAGGGCCATCTGGGAGAAGGTGGTTTCTAGTTCATTCAGGCCCGTTTTTACAGAGTCAAAGAATTGCATCCATTTGCATTCACGCACATTTAGAATGGAGTTGAGATTGCCCCCCCGTGGTCCCAGTGTAATTTTCTCAATCACCACCCACTTGATTGATTCTGGTGTGTGTGAGTGCTCCTGGAAGTGTTCTACCAGGGGGGCTCCCACCGTTTTGCACCTGATCCTGCTGCAATGTTGTAGCACACGGTTCTTGATCTTTTGTTTTGTCTGGCCTATGTATATCATCCTGCAGGGGCAGAAGATGGCATAGATCACTCCCTCAGTGTTACAGTTCGTGAAGGTTTTCAAAGGTACAGACAATCCATTGTGTGTGATAGTCCCAGTCTCCAGACATAAATGACAGGCCTTACAACTTCCACACTTATGATTTCCCAAGATGGCAGGAAGGTTCCACATTGATTGTATTGTGGGAGTAGTGGGGTTGTCTAGCATCGAACGTACTACAGTGTCTCTGATGCTCTTTGCTTTTTTGAAAGCATGCATTGGTGGGTTGGGCATCTGGATGGTCTCTGATACAATGTTCCAATACTTATTCACTGTCCTGCGTACCGCATTACTTTTGCAACAGTAGGTGGTCACGCAGATCATCCTGTCATCCAATGGTTGGCGCGTCTTCGGTGTCAGCAATGATTCTCTGTCGCTGAACCATGCCCTCTTACGTGCCCTCTTCACCAACCTTTTCGGGTATCCTCTTTCAATAAGTCGAAGGATCAGTTCGTCAGATTCACGGAAGTAGTCGTCTTTCCTCGTGCAGTTCCTCCTGATCCTGAGGAATTGTCCGAGCGGTAGATTATCCCGGAGAGCCCGGGTGTGGTGACTGGAATATTGTAGTAAGGTGTTTCTTTCTGTCGGTTTTCTGTACAGAGTGGTGAAAAGGATTCCCTCACTTTCCTTGATGGTTATATCTAGAAAGTCAATGGATTCATTATTACAGGTGCTTGTGAACTGGATGTCGCTTGATTGTGCATTGAGCCAGTGTGTAAAAGCCTCTAAATCTTCCTTATTGCCTTCCCATATTATCAGTATATCGTCTATGTACCGACGGTATTCCAAGATTTTTCCACGGTATGGGTTATTAGGACAAAGGATCTTGTGTTGTTCATACTCGTTCATGTAGAGTATTGCCAGATCTGGGGCGAAGGCCGCCCCCATGGCTACTCCTTTCATCTGTATGTAAAAGTCATCTTGAAATAGAAAGAAGTTTTTGGTCATAGCAATTTCCAGTAAGTCAGAGATGAATTCAGTTGGCACTTCCGCTGGTTGAGGACGGGATTCCAAAGCCCTTCGTATGGTTATCAAGGCTGGTTCTTGGGGGATGCTCGTGTATAAAGACACGATGTCCATGGTTACCAATAGATGTTTCTGTTTGTCAAAAGGCCGTTGGTCTATAAGGTTTATCACCTGCATTGTGTCTCTCAGGTAGGTGTCGGTTGCTTCCGCCAGGGGTTTCAGGAACACATCTATATATTTACAGAGGGGTTCGAGGATGGACCCGCATCCCGATATAATCGGTCTTCCCGGTGGTTGGGTGGGGTTCTTGTGAACTTTAGGCAGAACATAGATTGTTGGTATGCGTGGTTGTTCCACATTGAGGTAGGCATGTTCTTTCTCAGACAAGAAACCGGCTTCTTTTGCTTTAGTTGTTAAAGCGACAATCTGTCGTCTGATCTCGTTGGTGGGGTTGGCTGTCATATAGACTTACTGGAAATTGCTATGACCAAAAACTTCTTTCTATTTCAAGATGACTTTTACATACAGATGAAAGGAGTAGCCATGGGGGCGGCCTTCGCCCCAGATCTGGCAATACTCTACATGAACGAGTATGAACAACACAAGATCCTTTGTCCTAATAACCCATACCGTGGAAAAATCTTGGAATACCGTCGGTACATAGACGATATACTGATAATATGGGAAGGCAATAAGGAAGATTTAGAGGCTTTTACACACTGGCTCAATGCACAATCAAGCGACATCCAGTTCACAAGCACCTGTAATAATGAATCCATTGACTTTCTAGATATAACCATCAAGGAAAGTGAGGGAATCCTTTTCACCACTCTGTACAGAAAACCGACAGAAAGAAACACCTTACTACAATATTCCAGTCACCACACCCGGGCTCTCCGGGATAATCTACCGCTCGGACAATTCCTCAGGATCAGGAGGAACTGCACGAGGAAAGACGACTACTTCCGTGAATCTGACGAACTGATCCTTCGACTTATTGAAAGAGGATACCCGAAAAGGTTGGTGAAGAGGGCACGTAAGAGGGCATGGTTCAGCGACAGAGAATCATTGCTGACACCGAAGACGCGCCAACCATTGGATGACAGGATGATCTGCGTGACCACCTACTGTTGCAAAAGTAATGCGGTACGCAGGACAGTGAATAAGTATTGGAACATTGTATCAGAGACCATCCAGATGCCCAACCCACCAATGCATGCTTTCAAAAAAGCAAAGAGCATCAGAGACACTGTAGTACGTTCGATGCTAGACAACCCCACTACTCCCACAATACAATCAATGTGGAACCTTCCTGCCATCTTGGGAAATCATAAGTGTGGAAGTTGTAAGGCCTGTCATTTATGTCTGGAGACTGGGACTATCACACACAATGGATTGTCTGTACCTTTGAAAACCTTCACGAACTGTAACACTGAGGGAGTGATCTATGCCATCTTCTGCCCCTGCAGGATGATATACATAGGCCAGACAAAACAAAAGATCAAGAACCGTGTGCTACAACATTGCAGCAGGATCAGGTGCAAAACGGTGGGAGCCCCCCTGGTAGAACACTTCCAGGAGCACTCACACACACCAGAATCAATCAAGTGGGTGGTGATTGAGAAAATTACACTGGGACCACGGGGGGGCAATCTCAACTCCATTCTAAATGTGCGTGAATGCAAATGGATGCAATTCTTTGACTCTGTAAAAACGGGCCTGAATGAACTAGAAACCACCTTCTCCCAGATGGCCCTTTTAGATCCAGACTGAACTACTGACCAGAATACATATTACATGTGGCAATAGAGGTTTATTCTCTGAATACACGTATCATACTTGTTGTAATGTATACTGTATCACGCTGTGGCAACTAACATGGGAATAAGGCATATGTATGTAATATTCATGTGCAAACTGAACAAACCCACTTTAATTGATATGTATACTATATAAATTGATGATTTACTTCTGACGTTTTTGAAACACTATTCAATCAATTATATAAACAACGCTGTGCATGACTTTATACCACTCTTACACCAAGTCGAGCCATTCTCAATGCCCCACGGGGATAGTTTGTTTCTATACCTCACTTTTAACACTGTTCGGGCAAACAATGGGTTAAGTCTGGCCTCCCGTGGGCCACAGACGTATAACGCAATAACGATCCCTTAAGAATAGAGTAACACATCTTTTTCGAGACTCCCTGGGCAACCGGCAGCTGATTGGCCAGAGCGGGGCGAGCCTCCCGGTAGCATCTAGCGCCGGCACCTCGCGGTTCATTTCACTGCTGACAGCCAGAGGAGAGCCAGGAGACAGATTAGCGCTACGGACAGGTGAGCCATTACCCAGGCCTCTACCTCATTGTAGCGCGTAGAACAGACTTTGCCCAAGTGATGGAGATTCTCTCCCGCTTTCCTTTAGTCGGACTCTAGTCCCGCTTTACGCTCGAAATTATGCAATGTTCTTCCTGAGTATCTCGGGTGCGCTACCGCTCACTCGGACACCCTTGACTTAGAACCTTGGGCATGCTAACACAGATCCAGACGCAGACAGGTGGCCCCTGTTTTTAATATAATGCGCTTTCGATGTACCCTGTGACATTTTAGGCGCGTAACTACAGCTTAACCACCACAACTGAGTTTGATACTCTATTTCCAGAGACACAAGGTGTTCCACCACGGACCGGCCGGTCCAGTGAACGACGGAACCCCACAAGTTTGAATAACGTTGAGACAAGCTACCAGTAAGTTTCTTCCCCTACTATCCTTTCTCTTTGTGGATGTAGCACAAGTCTGCTTCATCCTAGGTGGATCAACTACTTTCTCACTGATACCACCTTCACTTAATTACAGATTTCACGCATCACTAAGGAACCTTTGAAGGTCCCCAGGCTGCAGGCCCAAACGGGCCGCATGCGAAGTAGGTAAATTTTCTGTCTACTTTCGAGTGCGTTAATTAATATATAGGAGTACAATATACATTCATGGCTTCTGCATTATTCATAGGCGCTCCTGTTTTACCCCAACGTCCTGATGAAGACCCCATCCTGAGGTTTTGAATCACCCACACCTTTCAGGGGTCGAAACGTCGACTAGCATTACTCCTCATGTTTCCGAACATAGGATAAAATAATGGACAATTACGTAACCTATGTTTGAGAATGTTTGTTGGAACCTTCTGACCGATTTAGGCTGTAAAGGCTTCTCATTTTTCACTGTGATTCTTACTCAGTCACACCACCTTTACCCGGTCCCCACCTTCACCCCCACTTACCCATCCCTTCTAATTAACCCTTTTCCTCTATGCACCTTGAGCGCGTTGACATGTTTTTGAGTATATCTAAGAACTTAGAAATGTGTTGATTCTAAATTTATATTGAATGAATGAATAAGCTTTATTTCGATATAAAACATATCATAAAAGCTGCATTTTTACAATAATAAAAACAGTTAATTGCACATACATTAAAATACAATTTTTGCAGAAAACTAGAAAGTCATTTGGGATACTGTAAGCAGGGGAGGAGAGGGGATAAAAGCATACTACTGTATCAACAGTTTATTTGCAGTTCGTATGCGCCAGGCCCAGCCCAAAAATTTTGCCAGACAGCAGGCGAAAAAGGGTCTTGGATCAGTACACAATATGCGTAGAGCTTCTACATGCGATCTTGTTCCCAGGGTTCTACATAGTGGTTTCAACCACAACTTCCTGGGTGCAACATAGGTCTTGCATTCAAACAACATATGTGCAACAGATTCAACCCTAGTATCGCAAAAGGGGCAATATGGCACAGTTTGTAGGGGTGGTTTCCAGGATGAAGTGAATTGACACAGAGGGAGAACACCTAACCTAAATTTTACATACAGTGCTCTGTCTCCAGAGTTGTGAATGGAGTCCAGATAGGGTTCCCTAAATGGGAGCTCTTTAATTAGCAGGAACTGGGAAACAGTTTTACAGTGATTAGACTTATACAGCATTTCATTGTCCAACCACGTCCAGAAGGCTTTTTTTATTGTTTGTTTTGAGGGCGAGGTTTTGCTAGCCCAAAAATCTCCTAACCCCAATTTAAACAGGAGGGATTTAACATCTCTGAGCCAAAGGATTTTATGGCATCCTGTATGGGACAGAAGATCATCCAGGGCCTCTGCATAGCTCTGGAGTTCTGGAACATTCCAGATTCTACACCATAATAGGAGCGGGCGTAGTTTTGCTTGGTCACAAATCGGACGTGACCCAGCATCAAGCATAATAGGGATTGTAGGGGTACTGTGGGGCAGCCTCAAAAGGTCTTTGTGAAAGTTGTTATCAAGGGAGGCTAAGGTATCAACTTTCTGTAAGCCCCACAATTCCGCGCCGTATAGTGCCGCGCTTACCACCCTTGCCCTATAAATGTCTAGAACAGCCCCGATGGGTTTCAGTGGTGAAGCTCGCTGTTGTTTAAGCAGGGCTCCAGCTACCCTTTTGTGTGCCAGAAACACCTTCTGATGATGTGACCTCCAACTCATGGAATCGGATAACCGAATGCCCAGGTAGTCGAATTCCTTGACTCTCTCTAAATACACAGAGTCAAGGACAGGAGTGGCAACTGTTTTTTTTGGGGGGTTAAGCACAAGGAATTTGGTTTTCGCTATGTTGATGGCCAAACCTTTTGCATCGCAAAAAGACTTAAAACTGGATAGCAATTTTTGGATACCCATTGGGGTCTTAGAAATTAAAAGGGTGTCATCCGCAAACAGGAGCGTTGGTATTTTATTCCCCGCCAGGGTTGGAGCATCGGATGGATCTTGTAAGAGGTGCCCCACCACTCCGTTAACATACAAAGAAAACAGAGTGGGGGCGAGCACACAGCCCTGGCGGACGCCCCTATTGACCGGAATACGTGATGTTTTTTCACCCTGTGAGCCCCATCTAATTTGGGCAAAATTGCTATCGTGGAATTTTATCAGTAAGGCTAGTAGGTAATGAGGTAAGCCTAACTCACTGAGAACTTTCCAAAGTGATGCTCGCGGGACCAGGTCAAAAGCTGTACGTAGATCAATAAAAACCAAATACAAACTCCCCCCTCCCAACACCACCACTTTCCAGTAAAGGATGAGGAGGCGAAATGTCTGTTCAATAGTGCCAGTCCCCTTCCGAAAGCCTGCTTGAAGGTTGGAGAGTATCTGGTTTTCTTCCGCCCACTGCAATATCCTATTTAGGACAACTTTGCCCGCCACTTTTTGAGTAGAGTCCAGCAAGCTGATGGGGCGGTAATTTGCCGGGTCATCTCTGGAGCCTTTCTTAAAGATGGGGACCACTTCCGCTCCCCTCCAGGAGTCGGGAAAAGCGCCTCCTAGCAATGCCTCATTTAGGAGGGAAGTGATCAGTCTGCTCCACCACGCTGGATAGGCTTTTAACAGATCGCCCGGGATTCCGTCAGGGCCTGCAGCTTTGTTAGCAACAATGCCCTTAATTGCGTTTTCTACCTCCAGCCTGGAGAAAGGGTCACCGCTACTCATAGGAGCTAATGTAAGTCGGGATAAAAGAGCCAAAATGTCATCAGAAACCCCCAGTGGGATGGAGTACAGCTTGGAAAAATGATCAAACCATGCGGCACCGGAAATGTTACAAGTTATTTGTTGATCGATAGGTTTTTCCCTGGCTCTTAATAGGTCCCAAAACTCTTTCGCATTTTTCTTTTTGCTTGCTTCGGCCAAATCCCGCCTGATGAAGACCCCATCCTGAGGTTTTGAATCACCCACACCTTTCAGGGGTCGAAACGTCGACTAGCATTACTCCTCATGTTTCCGAACATAGGATAAAATAATGGACAATTACGTAACCTATGTTTGAGAATGTTTGTTGGAACCTTCTGACCGATTTAGGCTGTAAAGGCTTCTCATTTTTCACTGTGATTCTTACTCAGTCACACCACCTTTACCCGGTCCCCACCTTCACCCCCACTTACCCATCCCTTCTAATTAACCCTTTTCCTCTATGCACCTTGAGCGCGTTGACATGTTTTTGAGTATATCTAAGAACTTAGAAATGTGTTGATTCTAAATTTATATTGCCAATGCATTAACTGCAATATTACCTACCCCCTTGGTTGAAATTCATGCAGTCTATATATACAAAATGTGCTGAATAAACATGCACCGAATGTACTGATTCTTTTCTCGGTTTGTTGAGCTACATTGATGCCTTTGATAAAAATGATAAAAATGAAAGTATTTTTTTACTGAGAAAACAAGTACTACTTTGGGATTTCTTTCCTATGTTGTTGATATCAGACTCCGACCCTTCATATATGTACCTACTTTAATTGACCTAGGTCAAGGAGTTCTCAGGGTCTACCCCGTTGTAACTCACCACTAGTTGACACCTAAGCACCTTCAAGAGTGATGAGGACTTCATCCCGCAACCAAGAGCACACGAGGAGGTGCATTTGTATATGTAAATGTAAATGTGTTTGTATTTATATAGCACCTTCTACCCAAAGGTCTCGTAGCGCTGTATTCATACCGCTGTGGGACCCTTTCTGGCTTTCCTGTGAGATGTCCACTCCTGGGCACCCCCAAGGCGAAGCCAGGCATCCAAGCACTGATGGGGCCGTTGTGGAGATTAAGCAAGCTATTGCCCAGAGACACAGAGTGGGACCCATAATTAGACTAGGCACCAAGGTGAGAATTATCAGGTCCGGGGAGATTGAGTCCAAGAACCGACGAGGCGGGACTTGAACCCTGGTCCCGGGCCAGACCTCTGCATTAGGGTCTGCCGCTCTAACCATTGAGCCACGCTTCTCCACAGGGTAGTGCAGAATGCGGGCGGGTCTCCGGTGAGTTGCCAGCTTCTGAATTTTTGGGGGGAATTTTAGGAAGAAAGAGTGTGTGGCTCTCCCTTCCCTTGATCCTTTTGGGCCCCAGGGACCCCACCCCCCAGGCATGACCCAATTTTTTAATTTATTTTGAAATAAAAAATGAGAGCGGCCGCGTCACTCCCCACATGAGGCCGATTTCGGCCCCAGAGCCCTACTCCGGGGGCTAGGCCTTTATTTTTTTTCATTTCAAAAGGGGAGGGGGACAGTGCTGCCCCCCTCCTGGGCACTTTCCGGCTCCGGGAATCCCATTCCCCGGGGCCAGGCCATTTTATTATATCTTTTGTCATAATTCTTTTTAAGGACGGGGGCCACGCAACATCCCTCCTCAAGCCTATTTCGGCCCCGGAGACCTCATCCCTGGGGCCTGGCCATTTCATTATATCTTTTGTCATAACTCTTTTTAAGGACGGGGTGCCGCATGGCCATTTTTGGCCCCAGGACCCTTACCTCCTGGAGCATGGCCCGCTGGTTGGGGACCGGCGGGGAAGCCTGAAGGCCCCAGGACCGGCCGGCTTCTGCCTCCTGCAGGAGCCGGAATGGCTTTTTACCCCCAGGGAGTTGCTGACATGCAGCTTCAAGGGGGTAAAATGCAAAGTGGACTCGCTTTGAACAAAGCGAGCACACTGTTTGCTATGGGATGACAGGAACTGTGCTCCTACCATCCTATTGCAAACTGCAATGTCCCAGAGGTGGGCACCCCAGGACATTGCTTGAGCCGGCCCTGGCGATAGCGGTCCCCAGGGCCATTTACAGCTGCAGCCTACAATTCGAAAATTAGCCTCGGGGAGGTGGTGGTCTCCGGGGCTGTGTTGGGGGGGCTTCAGCCCTGGGGACCACCCCTCCCTGGCAGAAGGCCCCCATGCATTGATTTTTGTTTTTATAGACCCAGGGAGATGGCGGTCCCTGGGCCTACGGTGGTCTCATAGCCCCCCGCTTCAGTCCTCCCATGCATTATTTTGAGCATAGCCCTGGAGAGGTGGAAGTCTCTGGGGCTGCAGGCCTAATTATCTAAATAGCCCGAGGAAGGTGGAGGTCCCCCGTGCTGCGGAGGAGCCGCATGACCCTCACATTTCTCATTAAACACAAGGAGATGATGGGCGGAGCGCTGAAACTTTTCAGAAACTCACCCCCGAGTCACGGATCTGGGTTGAATCCCTCATCATTCTTTAGCTCCCTTTGCCACCTCAGTTCAGACCCAGCTATATGTAAATCAGTCTTGACACTGTGCCTCATGGGACCAGTCCAGCCCGAACTGCCAAGCCAGGTTTCCCTGAACCAGAAACAAGCATCCTGGGACCAGATTGGGGGTAACACCCCTCTTCAGCCAGGCTAGCATGAGTCCAGTGGCAAAGTGAGCAAGGGACCCACGTCTGGGAATACCCTGCCAACTTAGGGCGAACAAAGCAAACACAAGGAGATGATGGATGGAACGCTTTAACTGTTCAGACACTCAGCCCCAGTCACAGATCTGGGTTGAATCCATCATCATTCTTTAGCTCACTTTGCTACCTCAGTTCAGACTCAGCTATATGCAAATCAGTCGTGACACTGGGCCTCATGGGAACAGTCCAGCCCGAACTGCCAAGCCAGGTCTTCCCTGAACCAGAAACAAGCATCTGTGGACCGGTTTGGGGGTA
Source organism: Lissotriton vulgaris (assembly GCF_964263255.1). Classification (NCBI taxonomy): domain Eukaryota; kingdom Metazoa; phylum Chordata; class Amphibia; order Caudata; family Salamandridae; genus Lissotriton; species Lissotriton vulgaris. The sequence goes on along the minus strand of NC_141693.1, from coordinate 1,633,644,133 downwards.
ACACCCCTCTTCAGCCAGGCTAGCATGAGTCCAGTGGCAAAGTGAGCAAGGGACCCACGTCTGGGCATACCCTGCCAACTTAGGGCGAACGCAGCAAACAAAAGCAGATGATCGATGGAACGCTTAAACTTTTCAGACACTCAGCCCCAGTCACAGGTCTGGGTTGAATCTATCATCAATCTTTAGCTCACTTTGCCACCTCAGTTCAGACCCAGCTATATGCAAATCAGTCTTAACCCTGTGCCTCATGGGAACAGTCCAGCCCCAACTGCCAAGCCAGGTCTTCCCTCACCCGGAAACAAGCATCCTGGGACCGGTTTTGGGGTAACATCCATCTTCAGCCAGGCTAGCTTGAATCCAGTGGCAAAGAGAGCAAGGACCCACGTCTGGGCATACCCTGCCAAATTAGGGCGAATAAAGCAAACACAAGGAGATGATGGACGGAGAGCTGCAACTTTTCAGACACTCACCCCCAGTCACAGATCTGGGTTCAATCCATCATCATTCTTTAGCTCACTTTGCCACCTCAGATCAGACCCAGCTATATGCAATTCAGTTTTGACCCTGTGTCTCATGGGGACAGTCCAGACCGAACTGCAAAGCCAGGTCTTCCCGGAACCGGAAACAATCCTCTTGGGACTGGTTTCGCGGTAACACCCCTCTTCAGCCAGACTAGCTTAATTCCAGTGGCAAAGTGAGCAAGGAACTCGGGGACCACCACCTCCCAGGCAGTAGCTGTCCCCGGAGCTACGGTGGTCTCATAGCCCCCACATTTAATGGATAAGCCCTGGGGAGGTGGCGGTCCACAGGGCTGCGGGAGCCTGCATGGACCCCCGTATCTCATTTTTACATTGCCCCGGGACCTGGCCCACCAGGGGGCTTAAAGGAAACAAAGCACAGGAGCCTGCGCCTCATTTAAAAAAAAGAATTCTGCCAGATTTGCAGGTCCACTGCGAATCCCGCCGAAACATTTTATTTTTTTTAATGCTTTTTTTGGCCCTGGGGGCCCTGTGGGCCCCCTGGGCAGGCCTACGAGATTAGGGTGCTTCTACCCTGACCCCTTTTCTCGTTTTTTCACCTTTTTCTTGTGACTCAGTTCAACCAAGTCACAAACTGGCTGGCAACACTTCCTGGTTTGAAGTGTTGGCAGCAAATCAGATTGCAGGTACAAGAACGGGAGGGTTCTTGGATCCTCTGTGTCCCCAGTTGTATATCTGACAAATGTTACATTTCTCAGGAACTAGTGAACGGATTTACACCATTTAACAAAAACAGTGCTTTCTGAATCAAGAGCTACCTTTTTGCCAAGTTTGGTGTAATTGCCGTTCAGCAGTTCAGGCTGTTGCTGTGTCTAAAATTTCCTATGGAAATTAACATAGAAAAAACGCGTTTTGGGGTGCCTCTTTTTCGTGGCCCCAGCTTGAGGAATCACTCCAAAACTTTCAACACAGCAGCTGACCTGACTGCCCGATTAGTTTTTAAAATCTTGCAACAACGCCAGAGATATTGGCAAATCAAAAAACACTTTTCTACACTTGATTTTTGTTATTTATAAAGAAATAGCCACTCTTTTTTCTTCCACTCTGGGAATGGTTATGTAAGAAAGAGAAATGCATGGGGCAAGTCTGAGAGTGGAAGAAAAGAGTGGCTATTTGTTTATAAATGACGAAAATCAAGTGTAGATTTGTGGCATGTGAAAGCAAAACGACATGGACATAGAAGTAGGACAGCACCCTTTTTCAATGACACAAAAGCTTTGGACAGAACGTTTCTATGTAGAACTGGTGGTCCAGGGGTAATTAACAGGTTCCCTCAGTGTTTTTTGACAAGGGTTCAAACCCCAGCTAGGAAAATTTGATTTTCATAATTTTTTCTATTTTTACCCAAATGAAAGACGCCCTATTGTAAATCACCACTAGCAGTGTCTGTGAGATTTGTAGCCTTTTTAGTGAAGCCAGGGCATGTCAGACATTTGTGACATGCTGTGGCATGTGGCAGGGGGTGCAAGGCTTGCTATTAAAGGAATCCCTTATTTTTGGGAATGAGACTTTGGGAATGGTTGTGTAAGAAAATAAAATGCATGGGGAAAGTCCCAGAGTGAAAGAAAAGAAGGGCTATTTATTTATAAAGCATGAAAATTAAATGTGGATTTGTAGAATGTAAAAGCAAAACAGAATCTAAACAGAAGATGGACCAGCACTCTCTTTCTATGATAAAAAGCTCTGCACCCCATGATAATAGAATAAAACAGATGGTACAGGGGTTAGTTACAGGTACTTGCATACATTTTGACAAGGGTCCAAACACCCACCCGAGAAAATTCCTTTTTATATTGTTTTTCTTTAATTTATTTTAGCCGAGTGAAAGGTAGTCCTTTGGAAATCACCAACTGGCATTATCTGCAGTTAACCATGAAAGAGCGTGTCAGAAATATATGACATCCTGTGGCACATGTCAAATAAGCTGTGGCATATGCCACATGACAAAGTGACACGTGTCACATGCCAGGAATGGGCACCAACCCTTACTGCTTTTTAGTGTGTCTGAAGTTGACATGTCGTAGAAAATATTAACTGTTTCCTCAAGATGTTTTTTGACTCTCTGAAAGGAGTTGTGATGAATTTGCATTTCTATGAAACACCACGAATTGTCATTTTCAAACATTAATATTTGCCAAATCGCACTGTCTTTATATTTTTCATAATTCATTGTTGAACCAGAAGTGGTCAGGTTTAAGGAAATATTTCCACTCCTGCATTTTATAATCAATAACTCAAAGAATAATGTATGTACATTTGTAGAAACTGCTGCGTTGTGCAAAATCTAGCATCAATACTGTGCTAAGACTATGTTTGTTTACATTGCCAATAAAATGTTATGTTATCTTGTATCTATGAATGTAAACTTCAGATAAGCCTGCTGCAATTACCTGGTGTCAACAATCATGAAAGGAGTAGACAGGGGAGTTAATTAACTGGAATTTTAATGGGTTGTTCTTAGCTTCATTAAAAATGTAATCTGTAAACATTGACTCCCCTAGGAAATAGAAACTGTTTATTACTTCCGTTCAACTCCAATCAAGTTAAATAAGGTGACAATAAATGTTGCTAAAATCGCTTGCAGCGAGGATGCAACACAAGAGACTGTTTAGTTTTTTCAGTAAATTGCTTTGTATTAAAATATGGGCTTACACATGTTGTTTCTAAAAGCTTACATGTGTTTAACCAGATGTTCAGCACAAGGACTGGTTCAAGACTAGTGCAAAACAACCTCACCAAAATTTCTTAGCCCTGGTGCAAAATCCGTAATCCTGGACCCCCAGTCTGCTTTTCATGGAGTTTGATTGTTTTTCTTTCAAATGCGGAATGGCCTCGTTGTCCATCTCCCTTCCTGTGTTACTGCTTTATCTCACACGATGAAGAATCGGGATGTGTTGTCTGTGAACTTCCTTGTGAGTTGTGGGTCATCAACAGGTGTTGAAAGTGAGTTGATTACATTGCATGACCACTGACTGATGGCGCTGGGGGAAAGAGGCCATGATTTGATATTCCGACGTCATCTAATTCATTAAGCTGTATTGAGACGCCGACAGCATAAATCCCACACTCATCGTGAAAAATCGTTTTTTTCCAGATTTACAATAGCCATTAAACCAGTGCTTTCCAAACTTTTGAAACCAAATCCCAACTTTTAGAACAGCAGAATTTTGAGGCCCAGCTAGATATAATGCATATTAGGTGGGGTGAAATTTTACGGTTAAAAAAGAAATCGGTTGCCTGCAATACCGCCTGTAATGGTGCTGTCCACACAGGGCTTCTCCTGCTGACACTCTTACCGGACTGCGCCCGTTTGGCTGAAACTGCGATCATGTGACCGTGATAATAAATAAACGGGTGAGTCTGCGCAAAGGCAGTCCCACGATAAACACCAACCTTATGTGTGAGTCCTGATTCACTCACCGCCCTCAACGTAAGGCCCAGCCACGTGTCCTGGGCCCAGAGCATAAGGTCCCCCAGGGACACGACAACTTGCAACAGAGGATGGGATCCACCATCCGAGACTCTGCACGGGGCAAACTCTGGTCTGCCGGCGCCCTTGGCAGCAGGAAAGAATGTCACTGGGTTGTAAAGACCAAGAATATGCTAAGAAGTAAGATATTGTTCCCAGGCCCTTGATGAGAAAGTTGAAAGGACAGTCCAACAGTGCAACCTCTGCCAAGCCACCGGTGGAGGCAACTATCCTCGGCCTATCATCACTGGCAACCCCTGGTAATGTGCCAGTGCAGATTTTGACAGCCTCCCAGATGGCAACCATGTCCTCATCATCATGGATGACCACTCCCAGTACCTAGAGGTAGAGATAGTCCGGACCACCTCAGCTGAGGAAGCCATTCCAAAGCTAGAAAAAATATTGTCAACCCACGGCCTCATCCAACAGCTACGTTCTGACAATGGCCTCCCTTTCAATGCCCATGAGCTAGGAGCTACCTCACATCCGGAGGGGCCAAATACCACCGGATCACCCCACGTTGGACTCAAGCCAACGGCAAGGTCAAACGGTGCATGTGAACCATCACAAAAACTATCCACATTGCACAGGCCGAGCAGCACTGTGTTGAGAAAGCCATCTTCACTTTCCTTAAATATTACCATCTGATGCCCCATACAACTACCGGAGAAGCCCAAAGCACTCAATGATTTGGAAGGAAGGTCATTGACATCATTCCTCACCATCCTGCATGAGAGAAAGCCATCATGCCACAGATTCAAGACCAAAATTGCCGCAAGGAGCGAAATTGCCAGGCATCCTAAAGCAGGAGAGCGCAAACCTCCAAGCTTGCTGTCTGGGACTTGTAAGAGCAAGTTCCGGCTTCCCTTTGAACTGCATCTGTAAAAGATATCTAAAGTCAGCGGGACCATGATAACTGCCTCCAGAGGGAGAGAGACAGTCACATGAAAGGCATCTCACTTTAAACTGTTCTTAGAAAATCCTGAAGCCCCTACCGAGCCCCATGATCAAGACATGCTGGACTCCCAAGTCGACCAAGAGGGAGTTATACTGACTACCACTCCACATCCCTGTGGGAGACTTCACATTCCACAACCCCGCAAATGGATGGAGAATCTTCCCCATCCAGTGCCACGGACCCCAGCATGGAGAGGGCCCACACCGGGACGCAGTTGCCGATACGCGAGCGGGGTCTTTTAAGATACCACCACCAGCAAAACCCAACACTGTCTCAGCAGTTCCAAAGCTTTGTAATGGACTGATCAAGAGATAGCAGCCGGCCAGGGTGAGCGGAGAAGCGAATCCCCTGTATCCTTTTGACACACATTCTGTGCCTGTGTCTAGTATGCCATAGTGCTTTGCACACACATAGGGCGATCCCAGGTGTTGGGACCTGGTCCTATTTTGCAAACGTGAATTGTTGCTGTGTAAACCTGTGTCCGTGTTAGTTTCAATTGTGTTTTTGTTATGATAAAGGAGGAATATAATGGGGCTGGCCATGCAGTGGCGTTCCTGCTGCTGCCCCTGCTGAACCACCCCCATTTGATTGTGACCGCGGTCATGTGACTTCAATAATAAATGAAATGGGGGTCTGCATGAGGGCAGTCCATTGCTAGACACCAACCTTGTGTTTGCGTCCTGATACATGGGCCGCCCGCCCGCATCACAAGGCCCAGCTGTGAGTCCCAGCCCCAGAGCATACGGGCACCCAGGAACACAATATTGACCCCAGCTGGCTGACACACTGGGCTGTTGTGTGCATTGTGAAGCACAATCATGCACAGTCTGGTAGATCATAATTAGATTTTTGATAGGCCTGGGTGGAGCTCAGGGAGTTTCATTCCATGGAATTCTGCGGAGTTATTGAAAACTCTGCCAAATTCCACAGAATTCTGTGAGCAGGCAGAGTAGGCCCCACTTCCACAAATCCATCCCCAGTTCATGCTGCATCTGAGTTCACAATCACTAAGGCCCTCTCCATCTACTCCCGCAATTGCATGTTGATTCTGCCAATGTGTAATTGAAAACATGTAAATGAGAAGACCCCGGGTTGGTTGAGGAACTAATAGGGTCGGAGGATCCAAATGATACAATTATTCGTTAATTTAACAACAAAAATAAACTTACCTTCTCCTCTGTAGTCTGTACCATGGTATGACACTCTCCTCTGAGCCTCGAGCAGCACAGTCCACCATGAGCAGTAGTAGCCTGTCAAACGTGCGGTAGCAGGGATCACTTGAGCTGCTTATAAAAAAAATTGAGCCCAAACTCTCTCAACGTGATGTCAGTGACCAGCCAAACTCTGCCTGAACTTCGAATTCTTGTATGTAGTGCACTGGAACTTTCAACCAAGGAGATATATTCACAATTATTTGTAAGTTTCCGTCCGTGGGCAGCATTCACTCCTATGAATGCACCAAGAAAGAAACTGAAAGTGTGTATATGTTTCCGATTAAAGACTCCTGCCTGGTGCTTTTTATTATTATTTTTTTAATACTAGAAGGAGTGAGCTTGTGAATGTTTACATTTTACCTTAATGTTGCCTTCTTTCTCTGTTGAAAATAGTGACCATTTGGTTCTGTTTTCAGTTTTAATCCGTGCGAGCATTGGTGTCTGCCGAAACTTTTCCGGGGGGGGCGGGGGGATGGGGTGGGGGGGGGCTAACCTGGCAAATGAAGGGGCGTGGCTAATGTTAATCAATAGGGGCGGGGCTAAAATGGCAGACAATCATAGTCGGGTGATGCCCCGGCCAAGGTGAGAAAAAAAAGTGGTGAATTCTACATTTGAAACTGGACAGCAATTAGAGCACACATGAACCCTAAAATTACCCCCCTGGTCCCTTAAAACTCATATTCCCTGATCCCTAAAATTAGCCACCTGCCACCCCAAAACCCATAACCCATACCCACCCTGATGCCTAAAATTGTCCCCCTGGCACCCCAAAACCCATACCCGCCCTGAACCCTAAAATGTCCCCCCCTTGCACCCCAAAACCCATACCCACCCTGAACCCTAAAAATACCCCCCTGTCACCCTAAAACCCATACCCACCATGAACCCTAAAATGGGTTCATGGTACCTGCAGAAGGAATCATTCTATCATTTGAAACCATCAACATACATATGAATGTTGTATGAATTAATGTAACGATGCATAGAATGTTCTTTCATTTAGCCAATGACAAGATAAAACTTTTCTTTTGTTAACTTTTTCCATTAATTTATTTTTCATGTAATGCTGCAAGTTTTTAATAGCCTTAAAGCGGGAAGAAAATAAAGCCTACCCCAGTGAATCTGTATTCTAATTGTGTACCCATTTGTACTTACTTTTCTGGGAAAAGGAAAATCCTTTGCAATACGTTTCTGTTACATCGCTGTTTTCAGCTCCTAGGACCCTTGTGCTGGGAGCCTGCAGCCTCTTTAGCGTCAGTGAAAGTGTTCACGATGTCTGTGATGTTCATTTGTTTATTTGTTTATTTTATTTTGTTCATTTGTTTATCTGCAGAATTTCTTAGCACTCCAAAGGCCTGAAATTAACTTATGTAAATATTTAAATAAATATGAGGTACAGCCCACGAGATTTCATACCCCCATGAAAGATTAGAGTGAAAAACTTATTTTTCAGTTCTTAATGGCCTGGGCTTGGCCAGGGTATTTCTCGGGAGGGCCTGGCCAACCTGCCCCCCCCCCCCCCTCTAGAATCGGGCCTGGTGGGAAGTATGCTTTAGCAGCTTAAACTGGCCAATGTCATTCTGTATATGATAATCAGCCACAGACAGAAAAACAATGGGCGGGAGGGGCTTCGAGGAGGAGTGCGAGGTGCCCTATCAGGGAGTTGAGGCTCTGCAGGGACCAGAATTACGGACAAAAGGCGTCCGTAAAAGCATGTCTCTCCGCAGTGTGGACAAGGAGGGGCACTCCAGGGGGAAGGGCAATTGTCCCTCCTTTACCCCCCCTGCGGACGCCTATGCGTGCCACAGAGTTGGCTTATGTGAGGAATCTGAGGGAGAGTACTTGCACTTCTCAAGAGAAATGCTATACTTTTAATTGGAGAGTACCAGCACTTCTGTTTTTTCATGTGTCAGAAAGCATTGCTCGATCCCTGCCCTAACCCGATCCTGGTTCCTGCGGACGAGGTAGCGTTAACCTGGATGGCCTGACTATCAATAGGGACTTATGGGCATGGGTGGATGACTGAGGAAGGAGTCTTAAAGCAGACGTATTTTTAATTAAATAATTTTGTGCCAATAACTTCTGGACTTGCAGCAAAAGGAGTTATTGTATTTGTATAACATATTTTGATTCCTGATTTATTTGATGAATACTGCATAAAGTTGAAGAGAGGTACATCAGATAGATTTGTTGAACTGTCTGCTATTGCACCTTTAATATTGTGCAAGTGCATTAATCAAGGTCAGCCACAGCTAATTACTTGGCGCATGAGAGGGAGCACATTCAGGGCATCAACTTTGGTAAGTCGAGATTCTAATGGTCTGTGAAAGTAAGAAGTCTTCTTGGTACTGTAGAGGTTTCTGATTAGGTGAAGCAGATACAACATTAGTTTTGGCAAAAAGCGTTCAGGAGAGCTTGGCAGTATTCAGGTGTTTACTTCATTTGGTCCCACACAGGGATTAGCTGGTGGATGCTGAAGCTACGCTGCAGTAGGGTGACCTCTGACCAGAATGTGCTGTTATTCGTAGACAGTTTGTGAACACAATTTTCCCTAGAAAGTGTGATATTGGGGCAAGGAGTGACTGAAAACACTGTCAGAATGAGAAATCCTTTTTTGAAAAGAGAGAAAGATGTAAATAAGGCAGACAAATTCCCACCAGATGGTACTCCAGTTAGGGAAAGAAAGGGTAACACGTGCATGTGGCTTAGCCAATGGTATACATACAAAGCTGGAGAATTACGATTCCCATTGAGTTGGACTTTTCCCAAGTTGAGATGGAGAATATATGACCTCCTGGTCAGAGTAACTGCTCTCCCCTCCTGCAGTTCATCCGTTAAGGCACAGCCCTTAGCGCCTTCTGGTATCCCAGGTAGGTGTTCGAGGCTCTCCTCTAACCGAAGGCTCCTGCCTGCGCCTCCTCCCTGGTGGTCTAGTGGAAGAGCCTGCTCTTCTGCTAGTCGGCTCTGTTGGTATCAGCCTTCTCTGTCTTTTCGGTTGTGCCTTTCTCTTTTGCCTTTCTCTTCTGCCTTTTTCTTTTCTGTCTTTTTAATTCTTAGACTTTTTCTCTTTTTTTCCACTTTTCACGATTTTCCCCTGCTGCTGCTGCCCCTGCCCCAGCGGTCCCTCCTTAATGGTGGCCCCTGCACACCAAGAAGAGCAAGACCTCTTTTGCCTTTCTCTTCTGCCTTTTTTTCTTCTGTCTCTTTAATTCTTTGCCTTTTTCTCTCTTTTTGCCTCTTTTCCCATTCATTTCCCGCCACTGCTGCCCCCAGCGTGTTCCTGCTCTCACCTCCTGCCTCCCAGATGCTTACCCTCCCCTGACTCCTACTTAATTGTGGCCACACGCGGGTGCCGGAGGTAGCTCGCGACCAAGATGGCCGCTTGAGCCGAGTGTTCCCCCTCTTCAAGCAACAATCTGTAATTTTTCCTGTGGGCTGCGCGCTTGAAACCATCCCTGCACCCATCGGAGGTGTGCGTAGCCACTGCAGATCGAGACGCCGAAGGAGCGAGCGTCCTACCTGCTCCTTGCCCGCTTCCCGGGCTCTGAAGACTGTGGCCTCCGAGGCAGGCGGTGACGAGAGGCCGGCCCCTGCTTGGAGCGCCCTCGGACCCTCCCCCGGCTGCAGGTTGGAGGTGCGCCCGATCTGCGATGGAGGGCACGAGCACGGGGGTGAGCGGAGCGGTCTGTCCCCCCCTCATAGGAAGCCACTGGGTGTCCCCCCGGCCTGGTGTGGATGGTGACAAGCAGGGGGACGGGGAGCGAAGGAAACAAGAGGGCCTACCCCTGCTAGGAGAAGCTGAGCAGTCTACCCCTGAGGCACGGCCCGGGGACCCTATTATCCTATTGGCAACATTGCTTGGAGGGCGCCAGGACGTCTGCTGTGGTTGCGGCTCCCCGGGGCTATTAAAAACGCTCCACTTCCGCTGCGCATTGAAGTAGCCTCAGCTACGGACCCGGCCGCGTTTGGCCTGCTCGAGGCCACCCACCCCCCTCCCCAAGTATCGGCCGGCAATTATCCGGGAAGCACCATGCCACAGTGGAGCATCGAGAGGTGAGCTGGACAGTGGAGAGGTGACCCCTCTGTGCACACTGTCTCTGGGGCAGCGGTGGGATCTGAGGCCTTGAGAGGGTACTGGTGGAGGATTAGCCACCATTTTGGAGTCCCGGGGCATTTCCGCCCTACAGAGATGCCTGCCGAGTGCAGACCCTGATGCGCTGGGGGGTGCAGGAGTTGTGTGTCCCCCCTCCAGCGTGTTGTGTACCTACTGAGCTTGTCTCCCCTAACCTGTGCTACTTGCACTTTGGAGAGCCTGTGGAGAGGGGAGTGGATCGGCTGCCACTGTGCTTGGAACTTCAGGTGGATGGCCTGAGACGCGAGATCGGGGGTGCAAAATACAACCACAGATGTGCCCAATACCTGTGACCCATCCGGGACTGGAGGTGCTGGGTTGAGAGGCCTTCCTGGTGGTACTTTGGCTCGATCCCTGCGGAGGATACTATACGGTGGTGCTGCACCTGCGGAATAGACATCTCGAATACCAGAGGTAGAGCTTTGAGGTGAGGAGGGTGCCCCATATCAGGGCTGCAGAGAAACCCTGACAGGCACGGCCTATGGTGGCTCTCTGCCCAGTACCCGGTGATCCCACGTTGAGGCACCTATATACCCTGAAGTTTCCTGGTCCGTACGATCCATCCCAGGGTGGGAGACAACCTGTGTGCTGCAATGGGGCGAGTAGACAGATCTCAAACTAAATTATAGTTCAATCCGAAGAAGTCTAAGGCCAACGAGACTGCCCTGGAGGAGGGGGCTGGTGACCTGGATCTAACCAGAGGGGATCATCATCAAGACATTTGAGGCCTGCTAATAGCTATGGAGAAAAACCTACAGGGCGGGATTACCTCACTGGGTACCAAATTGGATGCGCTCACTTATTGAATGGACCGCGTGGCCGAGAGACTGGATAAACACGTCGAGCGCCTCGATATATTGGAACGGAGGCTGACGGAGGTTGAGAAGGCTCACACTACTCTTGACGTAGAGCACAAACAGTTGGGGAGGGTCCTCCAGGTCATTCAGGAAAAGACGGAGGATTTGGAGGCCGGTTCTCGGCGCTGTAACCTTTGCATTACCGGACAGCCGGAAACCAGTCACGCAGGGAATATGGAGCCGTTCATTGAAAAATTGTCGAAGACACTGTTAGGGGACACTGCCTTCTCTGCAATGTTTGTAGTAGAGAGGTCTCATCGCTCTTTGGGTCCGAGACCGAAACCGGGTGCTCCTCCCCGACCTATAATTGCGAAATTGTTAAACTACAGGGACCGGGACACTGCCCTCAGACTTGCCAGAGAGAAACAGCCATTACAATTCGAGGGGTTTACGTTCTCTCTATTCGCGGATTTCACGGCCAAGGTACAGGAAGCGCGGTGACAGTTTGTTTCAATGAAACGGCAACTCCGAGAAATGGGGGCTGATTACGCGATGCTGTATCCTGCGAAACTGAGGGTCAACCGTCAGGGGCGTTCCTTGATTTTCACAGACCCTAAAGCTTTACAGGAATGGCGGAAAGAACGGCGGCCCTGTCCTGAGAGGGCTCTTCTGGATGAAGCAGCTGGAGGAGCATTAGATGAACAGGACTAACCACGAAATAAGAACACTAATGGCTGAGTATTTTGCATGTATGCTCGGTGATCAGTAGGGATGTTAATGATACTTGTTAACGAGATGGTTCCTACGGTCCCTATGGAGCCTTTCCCCTTTAGATACCTCGACGTGTTTAGACCCACTTGTTGGGTGAGTGGTCGGGGAGGGGTGTCGGAATAGAGTGTTGAGATACACATACCAGATACGTTGGTTCTACTATTGCTTTGATTTGCATCCTTTCTGGAGAGGTGGGCAGAGGCCTTAGGTCGTTCCCATTTGAGTCTTGGAACTGCGGAGTTGATGCGGGCAGGAGGAGGGGGGTTTGCTATATTCGGATACCTGACTGGCGGGTTGCGCTATGGGCACACATTGAGGAATGTTCTGGCGCTACTGCGCGGCTAACAATACCCAGCCCTTGTGGAGCGGGGGGACGGTCATTGTAGAACACAAAAGCGTATTTGTACTAGAGAGCTGCATCCACCCCAGCGTGAATACCACATGTAGAATGTTTTTGGTTGCTTCGGGATGCGGGGGTGGTGGGTGGCTATTGTTGGGTGGGAGGGTTGAAATCCACAGCCAAGTTGAGGATGGGCAGGCGTGGGAGGGAATTGGGGGAGGTTGGAGGGGGGTCCTTTGAGTGGGGGGGGTTCTGATTGTTGTTGATTGTTATATCATGTTGCGAGGCACTGCTTTGGCTCGGTACCCTCAGACCACATGATTCCCAACTGATCTAATATGCCACTCCTCATCACAAATGCCATGCCTATGTCTGACTCTGACGGCACCCCTGACTCCTTAGTTTTGCTTACCTGGAATGTACTGGGTCTCAATGACCATCGTAAGGTCCGCAAAATCCTTAGTTATCTATACCGACACAGGGTGGTTGTTGCTCTGTTACAAGAGACGCACCTACACCCAGACAGCCCCATGTTGCGCTCAAAGGTCCTGGTGGGCAACATTCATGCTGCGGGCTTTACCTCACACGCTAGAGGGGTTCTGACTTGGGTGAATCTGAGGTCACTTGTGACCATGATGCCCTTAGCAACAGACCGGGAAGGCAGATATACACTCTCTAGATGCCACGGGAAGGGGTTAGACCTAACTATCCTTAATGTTTATGGTCCTAGTTATGATAATCCAGATTTTTACAATAATCTTGCAGGGATGGTACAGCCATATGCTCAAGACAGTGTACTATGGGGCGGAGATTTCAATTTCACCAGACAACCCATTATTGACAGGTGGGATGGCCTGGACAGACGACTCACGGCCTCAGCCAGGGCCGTTGAGTCCACACTCTTGAGAAATGATTTTGAGGATATCTGGCGACACGAACATCCACACCAGGGGGGCTTCATGCACTACTCCGCACAATACAATATACAATATACAATATGGAGAGGGGAGTGGATCGGCTGCCACTGTGCTTGGAACTTCAGGTGGATGGCCTGAGACTAGGATTGACTATTGGTTTACTTCCCAGCACCTTCTGCGGCAGCTCCACGCCTGCACAATTTTGTCACGTACCTACTCTGACCATTCCCCGTTGTTGATCTCTCTAGCTTCCCCCAAAATGAGACTTCCCCTTTCGCCTGGCGCTTTCCGCCATTTTCGCTTCTTGACAGTGCATTTAAGGAAGAATTGGCCCAGCCCATAGAAACGTTCTTTGATGCTAATTAGGGATCGGTGGACTCCTTCCAAACCGTCTGGGAGGCCTTTAAGGCATATATCAGGGGGGTTGGCTATTTCTAAGCACTCGGGTGTGCTCAAGTCGATACATGTTCGGCTGACGGCAATGGAACGTAAGCTAAAATAACTAGAATCCGCCCGTGGAATATATCAGAATATGGCTCTTGACGGCGAGTTAACCCAGAAGCTTCGTGACTACCACGAGGAGATGGACTCAAAGTTAAAGCATCTCTGGAAATATGCAACTGCCAGAACCTACAGTGAGGTGGAGGGACCGGGTAGGGTCCATGCTCAAATTATCAAACAACTTAGGGAAAGAACGGCTATCCCAGCTATGTATTCGGAACACTGTGACTCCCTCAAACGGACAATGAGGTGGCAGAGAAATACAGGGAATACTACGCGGATCTTTATTCCTAGCGGGGTCCGGCCCCAGAGAAGCGTATATTAGACTATCTGTCTCATATGGAGCTGCCATTTCTGTCTACTCCACATCGAAAGTTTCTAATGCGCCCGATCGAGCGAGACGAGATTATTCTTGCTCTCTCAGAGATGAAGGCGGGGAGTGCCCCTGGCAGTAATGGCCTTATGGTTAGGTTCTATAAGGCGTTCCAGGACCTTTTACTGCTGCACCTCCTCACATTGTTCAAATATATATGTACCTCTGGAACAATGCCACAGACTATGCGGGAGGCAATTCTGCTAGCTATGCTCAAGCTGGGAAGCCTGCAGATGACTGTGTGTCTTACAGACCTTTATCCCTCATGAACGTTGATGCGAACATCTTTGCGAAGATACTAGCTAATTGCCTGAGCCCTTTGGTTACCACCCTAGTGGCCCCAGAACAGGCCACTAGGGTAGGATTTGTGCCTACTTATAACCTTAGATATAACTAAAGAACTATATTTGCAGCCATGCAACATACGTGCCCGGAGGTCTCTGCCATCGCGGTCTTTCTAGAGAAGGAAAAGGCCTTCGACTCTGCCGAGTGGCCTTTTATGAGGGATGTCCTGAGTCGCATGGCAGTTGGGTCGGTTTTCCTCCAATTATTGGCAACGTTATACTGCGAGCCTACAGCCCGCATTCGAATTGGCTCCCTGGTCACCGATCCTATCTGTATACACAGGGGCACACGACAAGGATGTCCCCTATCCCCAATCCTTTATGCACTAATGGCTGAGCCATTGGCTTGCGCCCTGCAGGAATATCATGGTCAGAGGGGCATCAGATTTCCTAATTACCTACTTATTGTGTGCTGAAGACACCCTTCTATATGTGAGAAACACAGAAGCCAACCTCCCACCTGTACTGCGCGAGGTAGTCCTGTTCAGTGCACTTTCAGGCATCAAGGTTAATTGGGACAAGTCTATCATGTTCCCCCTGACGCCGGACTAGATACACTTTGAGCCTGAGTATCCATTACAATGGACCACGGATCCAGTACGGTATTTGGGCATCCCTCTTCATACTGATTCGGAAATAGTACTGAGAGAAAATTATGGAGTTGCCGTCTCCAAACTGGAGGATGACATCGATCGTTGGATCCGTCTCCTGCTGTCATTGATGGGTAGAGTGTCTCTGAAGAAGATGGTCATGCTGCCTTGTTTTCGCTTCCTCTTTACCAACATCCCTATGGTCCTATCCAAATTTTATTTTCAACATTTGCAGTCGCTAATGGTCCGTCTGGCATGGGTGGGCAAGCAACCTAGGGTGGCCTGGAGGATACTGACCCTGCCATATGCCATGGGTGGATTGAACGCTCCAGACCTCGAACTATACCAAAGGGTCGCACAGGCCTACCATGCTTATCACTGGGTACACGGCCCCACTGATACTCCACATATTCGGATAGAAACCATTGTGGCGGATCCCAAACCTCTTCCATCTCTTCTATTTTCACCACAAGACAGGCGAACAGGCATATTGGACTCGCTAACTTCTATTACCCACGCATGGAACAGTATACTCAATACGCTCGCTGGTAATTTACTGTATTCCCCTTTTGCTCGTCTCGATTGGTGCTACTGGTTGGTCCCATGCAGACACAAAGGCGTCATTGTGGCGCTTCGATCACTGAACGTGCATACCATAGGTGATCTTTTTGTGGACAGTGTCGCCCGATCCGTGGAGGACATTGTGACGGAGGTGGAATAACCCTCAGCTTTGGCGCAGTTCCAGCTGCACAGAACGAGACATGCCCTTAGGGCACTCCTCAGGGACGACATGGGGGAGCCCCTGGAGGTGGTGGCCTTCACAGTGGTCCTAAAGGCACAACCCCCAGCCAATCTTTTTATCTAGACTAGGAATGTCTACATCACTACGGCCTTTGCTAGAACTCACGGTGCGAACGCTGTGGCACGCTGATTGCCGATTTCCTCCACGTCGGGTGGTCCTGTCCCGGAATCGCTCGATTCTGGGATGAATGTTTTTCGCGAGGTCAATCACATATCAGAGCTATAACTTACCCCAGACCCACTGCTGGCCATATTGAGTTACTCTAAACCTCTTCCTAAAACGCGTAGGCGTCTGGTAGATATGGCTTTTCTCCTGGCCAAACGATGTGTTGCCATTTGCTGGATGCGCGGTCCAACCCCCACACTGGCACAGTGGTCTAGAGACATGCTGTACTGCTGCACACAAACAGAAAATTACAGTGAGTTGCTCCCCCCGAGCAATAGACCCCAAAACTTCTGGTCCTTGTATGTTACCAATAGCACACTCTAGACGCCTCTGATAATTCTGACTCTGATTCCAAAACAGATACTGCACCCACTAATGGAGGCCCTGACGCGTAGCGTACCCCTTGTTTTCCTCCGGGCTGTTGTCACTCCCTCACCCCTTCAGGTCTCGAGATTCCATGGAACAGGTGCACGGACAGACAAAGTGTATCAGGGGTGGGGCTTGAGTTCAGGGGTTGCCGGTTATTAAAACATTCTCACCGAGACATGGTTTCATTGCAATGTACTAATGTGGAGTTACTGTATGGGGGCATTGTGTGTATGCCCATGCCGAGATCTGTATAATGCGGTTCCTTATGTATGTAATAAAAATATTTTTTTTTAAATAATTGTGGCCACGCGCAGCAGGCACGCTGATGGCGTGCCAGAGGGAAGACCGTCTACGCATGTGCGTGACCAGCAATATGGACTCTGGTCCCCTGACCTCCTACC
The DNA here is from genome assembly GCF_964263255.1 of Lissotriton vulgaris. Lineage (NCBI taxonomy): Eukaryota > Metazoa > Chordata > Amphibia > Caudata > Salamandridae > Lissotriton > Lissotriton vulgaris. The sequence goes on along the minus strand of NC_141693.1, from coordinate 1,633,627,451 downwards.
ACTAGAACCCCTGCACTCTCCACGCATTTAAACCTGGATGCAACAACAACTGCCAACTCTCAACGCCGAGCAACACCCACGCCCTGATCTCTTGCTGAGACTGCTGCTGCACCTTCACCCACCTCCAGACCCACACACAAGCCCCTTTGCTGCATCCTCCTCAATGTACACTTCATGCACAGACACGTCATAGAAATTTGGGACCTCCTCAACACTCACTCCAAATTCATTTCCACCACAGACAATGCAACCACTATCCTAGACAGATACAAGATCCTGAGGAAAGACCACCCCAACCGCCCAGGAGGAGACCTCACCATTGTCCACAAAAGCTCCCTCTGACTAACAACACCAAATCGAATGACGCCTTGCCCCTCATGGAACACATCCACTTCCAGATCCAGCCCAAGCCCGGAACGACGCTCTGCGAAACACTTACCTTCAGACTGCCCGGACCCTGTTCTCCTTTCACCAACGGCATCGCAGACTACATCGCTCCCTGCACCCATGCCTCCACAGAATATATACTGCTCGGAGACCTGAATTTCCACCTAGACAACCTCAGTGATACCAACACCACTGCCCTCCTGGAGAACGACACCAATATTTGACTGAATCAACTTATCTCAACCCCACACACATGGCAGGAAACACTCTCTACCCCATCTTTGTCAGAGGGAACAACAGTCACTTCAGCCATACCACGGAATCGCTCCGGACAGACCACCACTGCATCAATTTCTCCTTCACAAAACCCACCGCACACAAGCTCACGCCACGCCATGCCTCTCACGCAGAAACTGGAACAAAGTCTCAAAAGAACATCTCACATCCACCATCAGCTGCACTCCCCCCTACTATGGCAGAAGCCAACAAAGCCGCAAGCAGGCTCATCTTACTACCCCTTTCGCTGCCAAAGTCATTGAGAAAGTCATCAACACCCACCTAGCACACTTCGTAGAAACCAACAAAATCCCAGACACCTCTCAATCCGGTTTCTGCAGCAATCACAGCACTGAGACTGCCCTTATAGCTGCCACAGATGACATTTACACTTCCTCGTCCAAGGCCCAACAACAGCCATCCACCTCCTGGACCTTTTAGCAGCCTTTAGCACCGTCTCCCACCGCACACTAGCCACCAGACTCCATGACGCCGGCATCCAGGGAACAGCCGTAAACTGGATTAGATCTTTCCTCTCAGGCATAACACAAAGAATGAGACTTCCTCTCCGAACCTACAGAGATCAGATGTGGAGTGCCCCAAGAATCCTCCCTTAGGCCCATGCTCTTCAACATCTACATGGTCCCCCTCATAACCATTGTCAGAAAACATGGACTCAACATAGTCTCATACAATGATGACACCCAGCTCATCCTCTCCCTCACCAAGGAACCTTACATCACCAGGCAGAGTTTCCAAGAAGGGATGAAGATGTCGTAACATGGATGATCAGCAGCTGCCTGGCTCTCAACTACGGGAATACAGAAGTCCTCATCCTCAGCTCCACCCCCTCCACATGGGACAACACCTGGTGGTACCCCGCCCTTGGAAACACACCCACCCCAACGGACCACGCTCAGAACCTCAGCATCAGACTCAAGTCTTCATTCACTATGAACCGCCAGATCAACGCTGTATCTGCCACTTGCTTCAACATCCTCTACATACTTCGTAAGACCTTCAAATGGATCCCCACTTATGCCAGTAACACCGTCACCCACGCACTCATCACCAGCAGACTCGACTACGGAAATGCCCTCTACGCTGGAATCAACAAAAAACTCCTCCGCAAACTTCAGACCATGCAGAACACTGCAGCCAGACTTATCCTCGACATCCTGCGACATGACTTATTCACCCAACACCTCCATAACCTCCACAGGCTCCCTGTCAAAAAAAGAATAACCTTCAAACTACTCACACACGCCTACAATAACCTCCATAACACTGGACCCCAATACCTCAACGAACGAATCTCCTTCCAAGTCCCCAAGAGAAAACTCCACTCTGCTGACCTAGCCCTAGCCACGGTCTCCTCCACAGTGCCAGAGCAGGTGGTAGAGCCTTCTCCTAACTCATGGCCAAGACCTGAAATTAACTCCCCCTTCATATCAGACGAAGCCTGACACTACACCAATTCAGAAATCGTTCTTCGAATGACCTATGGAGCTGCTCGTGCCCCCCACCCCAGAGCCTTGAGACCGTCACAGGTGAGTAGCGTGCTTCAAAAATCCCTGAATGATTGATTGACATGAGATCTCACCATAGTCCCACACAGTTTGAGGCCCTAAATCTTTGTGAATAAGATGCAAATGAGAAAAAAATATATTTGCATTAAAATTTTACAATACAGCCCACTTGTGGGTAAATGCCCAGGAAAATGAGAGGCAAAGGAATTGGAGGGAGGAAGTGAGTGAGATGCTTAGAGTTTAACCACAGATAGAGAGTGAGGTGATAGAAAAGGAAACACCTAGTGAGAACAAGAAATCTAAGGATGAGTGTGAGGAGGAACATGCCTTCATAAATAAGCTCCTAATAATAAGGCCACCCCCATTTAATACAGCAGAAGTGGGTGAAACCGAAAGAAACCCTGGACCCACTTTGTAAGTTAGGATGGCCCGAGTTACTCAGAGACCACTGTTTTGCCTCCAGCTCAGCATTAGTCAACATGAACAATGTCCCCCACTTAATATTTATAAAGATAGGTGATATATGCAGACAAATGTATGCCCCACAACACTTTTAATTTTCAATCATTTATTATCAAAAATCAACATATCTTTCTTTTTTGATTTTATTTATTTTTGTATTTAATTTTACCTATCCTGTCGTCTGTCGACTTTCCCCCCACTCCACTCCACCCCCCACCACCACCCACCACTCTTACCTGTGCCAGTGGACACTGCCCACAATACTCCGATTTCCATTATCTTTGAGAGCTCCATAGATTTTAAACAGTCCCAATGATGGCGCCTGTGTGGGTAGGATGAGTGCGTACTTGGCCCAGTCCCTTAAGTGGATCTGAGTGGCCCATGTGTAGATGGAGAGGTCAGCTGACATCCTGTGTCCTTAATAGACACAGGAGACACTAGCTAAACTGTTAGAACAGTTGAGGTCCCAAATCTACCACTCTCCGGAAAATAAGTCATTAGTATCACAATTCAGCAGTGCATGAATCAGGTCACTACCCTAATTCCCATAAAAATCGGAGGCATAACAAAACAGCACCAGTTTGTTATGTGCAATTGAAGACATGTGAACTTGATAGGGAGAGGTCTCCTTTACAAACTCAATTGGGGAGAGGATGTAGCTGGGGAACCGGGTTCGAGTCTCGGCAATGACGCTCAACATTCTCGACAAATCACTTAATATCCCTGTGCCTAACAAAAAATGAATGTGTCCTCATGTAACAAAACTGGTGCTCATGTAAAGCCCTCTGATACCCGATATCTCCGGTCTAGTTTGTTGGTCCTCTGTTGTTGCCGTACAGCGTACAGCGTCGTGACCGTGACCCACATGACCCTGACATGTTGAAAGTTTCGCACCGGAGAAAGCTGGAGCTGGAGCCGAGACGCGAGGAATCGGGATGTGAGGCAAGCCCGCTTGTATTATAGCCTCTGTATACGTCCCTGCGAGCAACTCCCCCCGCTATCTGCCATATGCTGCCTGCCGCTGCCCTTTAAGCGGGCAGAGTTCTATTTAAGCCCCCTGCCTGAGCCCAGCTTGAGCTTCTGCCCAAGGGTGCAAGCAAGGCGAGGGAGGCGAGAGGAAAGGACAGAGAGCCGGCGCCGGTGCCAAGTGAGAAACAGAGTGGTGGGGGCCAGGAGGGAGCCTCTCCTCACAATATGGCATATCTCTATCCTCATTAAGCCTCGCAGGAGATACATAGCGAGGTTGTCTAAGGAGGAAAAACCTTGCTTTATGATACTGTAAATTAGGATAATTTCACGAGGAGAAGCGGAGAAGGGCATGGGCGCAAGTACAATATTAACGCACAACAGAGGTAAGTGGTAACATTTTCTGGCACCAATTGTATTTACCCCTTACCCCTTTCCTGAGGACTGTGTTTTGGGATAATATTGGGTGGCTACTTAACCGCAATAGACTATAACTTGAAGCGCTTGTGTGAAGTGCTTAAGTACTTAAATGATCCCTCGGAAAAACAAAAGCACATTGGAAACAGCAAAGAAAGCAAAGGCCAATGCTGAAAATCAACAAACTATTGGAGAGAGCCTGATGTGCCTAGGGGCTGAGCAAAAACTTAAACATGCCCAAAGGAAAAAAGAGAAAACCTCCAGAGAACCACAACAAGGAGGAAGTAAGGGAAGTATAGCATGAAATTCACTTAAAGATTTTGTGGGAAAGCACTTTAAAAGGGGGTTTCCCCCGCTAAATCCATGGCTATTGAAGAAGAGGAGGAATCCTGGAAAGGGGGCTCCTCTTTAATCTTTGATGAATGCTTGGTAGACTCTGTAAATCTGGTCAATCGATCGGTACAGTCTTTGACAGGCCATAAGGGGGCAATAATGTCACCGCGACTGTCTTCCTCTCTGCGATTGTTACGACAGACGTCAGAAGAAGCAGATAGCCTGGGCTCAAGGCAAATTGAAGAATTGAAGAAGTAGCCCAAAACTCAGATGGAAGATTAAACGGAACAGAAAGGCTGGTTTTACATGGAGACAATGGTCCAGCGTATATGGATAAAAATGGTGACATTAACAGAGAAAACCAATTGCTAGAGATAAGCTTAGAATCTTCGGAAACCCCTGCATCTTCAATCTTGGAATTGATGCTAATGGTGCAAAAATCACTTCAAGGACTATTCGAAGTAACAATGTTAAACCACGATATTTTAAAAAGTCAGAAAATGCACCTCTCTAAAATTGAGGAGAATTACATGGTATTAGGGGGCAAATGACATCAATGTTAAGACCTGTCTCAGACCCTGTGTTTACAGCTCCGGTGAGGGAGGGGGAGGAGGAGGTCTGAATCGTTGATCCCCCATTAGCTAGCCATGATGTCGAAGTCTTATCTGATGATCATGATGTTTATGTGTCAAGATGGCCAATGTTGGTAAAAAGAAGGGGTGAATACTTAAGCTATGGTTTATCAAAACGAGTGAGATTGACAGGAAGAGATGCACAAAAAAAGGGTAACACAAGAGTGACAAAAAAGAGAAGAGAGCAGAAGGAGTTAATAGAAGTTCTTGAACAAGAACCTAAGCCTGAACCCTTTAAAATAGTGAGAGAACCAAGATTAACTAGAATAAGACCTGAGAAATCAGGCAGGATGCTAGTAAAAAAGGAGAGTTGTAGTAGGAAGCAAAACCATCAGAAAAAGGTGATAAAAAATACAAATAACATACTGTTCAAGGTAGCGAGGCTCCCCTTAAAGAAAAGGTACACCGGGAAAGCAGTTCAGAGGAAGGGCCCAGAATTAACACACAACTACCCCAGGGGACCTAGGTTGGAAAAGAGGAGGATAAAGGGAATAAGTGGCTTTACTTCGAACAAGTGAAATGGGAAAGGGGTGGAAAAAAATCAAAGAAGAGTTCTTACTTAAATAGATCCCACCTTCTTAATACATTTGCCCACTGCCGAAATCTAAAAGGAATAGGTTCAGAAGATCTTCGACGGGTGGAATTTCAAGCATCCTGTGATGGTAAGGAGTTTACCAGGGTACAGCTTTACTTTGACCTGGTCAAAACTGCAATAATAAACGCAGAGCAGGAGATACGTAAAGATGGGATTAGACTAGTGCCTAAAGAAGAGGTAGCGCTAGTATACAATGCCCCACAGCAGAAAACCTTCTTACGGTTCCATCCGGGGCTAGGAAAAAGACAACTGAAGCTACCTGGAAATGAAGTGGACCAAGGGTTGGAAAACTTCAATATAGTAATAAATAACTCAGACCTGATGGATTAATATTGGAGTAATAACATGAATTGGAGTAATAACATAAGCCCCGCAGGTCCTTCACACTGTTATTTGTAGGGAACCAAATTTAACAGATCACTAAGCGATGTAGAATAGGTAATGGGGCAGCCACATAGCACAAAACTGGTCTCTTGGAATATAAATGGCCTAGGAACTCAGCCAAAGCAAGAAGTCTTGAAAGAACTTGCAAAAAACAATGAGATCATTTGTATACAAGAGACCTGGCTTTGTGGAGAGCCCCCTGTAGTTGAATGGTTTCGACAAATCCATCGACCAGCATTAAAATCTAAATCCGGCCGTCCTGCAGGTGGCTTGCTGATTTTGGTATCAACAAACTTAGTGATTAAGGTATCCCAGTTATCTGTGATTTGTAAGTGGCTTTTGGGTTGTAGAATATCAATAACGTTTGCTGACAAAAAATATGAAAACATGTTGATTCTGAATGTGTATATGCAATGGGGCTCACAGGAGGAATACAGGATTGAACTGATACATTTTAAGAATGATATGGATTCACTCTGTAATAAGTATGGGAATGATTTGATTTTGTTGTTGGGAGATTTTAACCATAAATTAAACCCAAAATTGTCAGATCCTTGGTATACAGAAATTTTGGAGTCATATGAGATAAAAAAAAAAGTTCTCTGAAAGTACAATACCGACTGATGCTGCTAAGTTGGGTAATTACTTAGCTACAAAAAGTTTTTTCTGCTTAAATGGTAGGGTAGCCCAAGATTGCCTGGCAAAGAAAACTTTTACATATGGGACTCAAAATTGCCCTATAGGCTATGTTTTTATGCTGGCATGGAATTTTGAGCTAGTAAAAGATTTTAGGATTAGCGCCACGGAATGCAGTGACCATAAACCAATAACATTGGAGCTGGTAATATCCCCACAGTCTGCTTGCGATAAAGTTATTTTACAAGAGATGGATTATCCAAAGCGGATAACCACTCGGCTATCCAACGCATTTATTGAATGGTTAACTAGAGTGCAGCAAAATGTTAAGTTAGGATGCCTGAGAGGCCAAAACCTATCATGGTTTGTTGAGAAAATAAACCAAGTAGTTAAAAGCATAAGTGTATAACTAAGGACAGATGCAAGAGCCCCTAAGAACAAAGAAAAGTTACAGTTAATCAAGGAAATTGGTTTAATCTAGATTGCTTAAATAAGAAAAGAGAACTAAGGAGAGAAGAGCGTAGGCTACACAAAAAGTTTGATCAGGATAGGGCTGAAAATCTCGTAAAAATAAAGAGAGAATATACCTCACTACTCCGCAATGCTAAAAGGGCCTACAAAGAAACTTGTTGGGGAAAATTATTTGAGGCAATCGAATCTAAGAATATACGTCAGTTCTGGAAACTAATACAGTCCACTACAGAACTTTCGGTTGCCCCAATGATTTGCGTAGTGGAAGAGGGGGCTGGGGAAGACTATCTACAGAAACTATACGCGGACCTGGAAAAAGATGATCAAGGGACTGGAAAGGCCTTGTAGAGGACTTAAAACAAGATTGCTCAGCAGTTAATGTCCTAAGTACAAAAAGGACTCTGAACCTAACAAGAGCAGCAGGCCCAGACTATTTACCGGCCCTGATATTAAACTCAAACCAGACCTGGTGGGCGGAATTCTTCTCTAAAATGTTTTCAGTAATCTTAGAACAAGGGAAGATCCCCATGAACTGGAAGGGTGCAATAATAAGACTGATACATAAGAAAGGGGATGTCCATGCCCCTAAGAACTACAGACTAATTAACCTATTAGATATAGGAGAAAAGATCTTTGCGAAAATAATACTAAGCAAGCTAAAAGAGTGGGTAAAACAAGGATCTATTGTGCCATTGGAACAGGGTGGGTTTAAAGAAGGCCATTCCACTATAGATCATTGCTTTGCCCTGTGGGCATTGGCCAGGAAATCGATAGAGCAAAACGGTAAACTGTTCGTTGCTTAGTGGACCTTAATAGCCTCTGGGAAGTGCTGGAAAATTATGGACTGCCGGATGGCATTCTGAATATTTTAAAAGAGTTACATAGTGGCAATTGGGTTCAGGTCATTAGAGATACACAGGAATCACTAACTCATAAAATATTAGTAAAGAATGGCCTTAGACAAGGGTATGTTCTGGCACCCTTGCTTTTTTTCCATCTTTTTAGCGGATCTCCCTGCAGTACTGGAAATCGAAAGAAGCGCGAGTCCGTGTATGAATAGAAATAAAGTGCCATGCCTTTTATATGCTGATGATCTTGACCAAACTGAAATGGGTCTACAAAGGAAATTAAATGTGTTTAAAAATTACTGTGACAAAAAGTTTCTGACAGTTAATATGGAAAAAACAAAGGTCCTATGTTTTGGGAAGAGAGTAAAAAATTTTTACTGGTTTTTAGGACAGGACAAACTAGATATAGTAAGCGAAAATAAATACTTAGGCCTTTGCTTTGATAGCGCATTAAAGTGGAGCACTCATTTGGAGGCACAAACTGCAAAGGCTTTTTCGTCAGTCTGTGGGTTGAAAGAATGTAATAAAGATTATGGCAATATGTCACACAGACCGATTTTAAAGGCATTTGAAGCTATGATCCCCCCGCAAGTTCTTTATGGTGCAGAAGTGCTCTATTTGAGCGGCAAAAGGGGATGGGATTGTGAAGAAGTAAAGATTCTTAAAAAGCTGCTGTCCTTACCAAACTGTACCATGGTTCAAGCGATTAGAATGGAGGTAGGGCTAATAGCATGGAATGTAAAGACCCAAATGTCCTTACTAAGATTCTGGAAACACCAGGAGTCTTGCGGTGGACAGAAGGTCTCAACATGGTGCAGAGAGGAAATCCAAACCAGCAGCCGTTGCTGGGCATGAGATTTAAGGAAACCCTCCAGACCCTAGCTGTGCACCTAAAATTGAGCCTTTCACCGTGATCCCTGGATGTAGTCTTTACTAAGAAAATGCTTAGGGACCAAGGGCTCCTATACTCTAGATCACAAGATCATGATTATCTGAGGGTAAAAAAATCTGTTAACTGGGTAAGGAGCGAGTGGGAAAAGGGCGTTCGGTTGCCCATACTTGGAATTTTTGCCCAATAAATGGCTAAGACACGAAATCCTAAAGGTTCGTGTGGGCCAAAATCCATGGAAAATAGAAGGAAAAATAAAAGCAGCCTTGATCCAACCAGACAGTATTTGTAAATGTGGCTTAGGAGTAAGAAATTATATATTACACATATTGCTTGACTGTACATTGATTTTAGCAATACGGAAAGTGTTTTTACGTCCAATATTTTTAATATATAAGGTGAATTCACGTGCTCACGCCGCTTGTCTTCTTACGGAAATGTCATTTCTAGATATTACAATTGCTCTGGAGAAGTTTTTGAAATCAACAAGAGAATTTGTAATGGAGACAATAAAGGAGGGTTGCAGATTTTAAGTTTTTAGAGTTCTCCCAATATTGAGGCTTTTATGGTTTTATATTCTTGTAAATTGTGTTAAAATGAAATGTGGTCTAATTATGGTATCACTATGCGGATCCAAAGTTTTATGTATGGTTTATAGACTATGGTCTAAATAAACACTGTTTATCATCATCATCAACTGTTGTTAATTATATGGTCTAGTTCGAGCTACATAAAACTCTAAAAAATAAAAAAAATTGTGTATTCTCCTGCATACAAGACAGCGTAAGTTTAGAGACCCAAGCAGCAGATGCAGAATTTAAATTACAGGCCCTAGAACCTGTATTCAGATTGTACCTGTCATTAATGAAGAAGATTTACCTGTCTATTTGAGAGTGGCAGTCAAAGAAGATGTGTGAGATTTCACCTAGTGAGATTGACTTGATTAAGGTTGCTATCCCTCTAAAGAAAATCCTTCAACCACATGTAGTATTCTCTCAAACCTGTCCTGACACTCTGACCCCAGGAGCCATTTAATGGATAACACCAGTCCTCAAAAAAGCTCTTCTGTGGTACTGAACCCTGCAGTGATCCTGTTCCAAAGTCCCCCAAAAAAGCTGAATGGTTCACTGCCATTGACCTTTGCCGAACCTTCTTCTTGGTTCCCCTTCATGAAGAGACTTAGAGGGATATTCACAAGGACGCAACTCCAAATTATCCCCACCGTAACGCAACAAATGTGGAGCTAGATTTAACACCCCATTCACAAGCTGGTGCAAACTGCAGACATTACCTGTATTCCCGCAATAACTCCCCAAAATTTATCTCCACATTGGACACCACCAACTAACCCTAATAAGATGCAGAGTGGGCATTCCCGTGCAACAACACACAAATAAACCACAACACCACATTCACAACGAACTGCGAAGCGAACCAAAAACAGGCGATAAGCCGGGGTAACAGCAGGGAATTAGCCTGCCTTCTTCTGGTGTTAAGCAGGACAACTACCTGCATCATGAAAGGGAGCCCAGCCAAGAGCCACACCTGAAAACCCACAGATGCCATAGAGACAATGATCATGCAACACGGATACTCATGAGGGCCACAACACCCCCCACAACGCGGATGACACCCAGCTGCTCTTCACATTTGATAAGGGCAAGGACTTCGACAGCCCGCAGATTAGAGACTGTTTGGGAGCTGTCTTTGCCTGGTTCCAGCGTCACAGCTTAAAATGCAATTCCGATAAATCGGAATTGCTTTTTTTTGGATGTCCTCCTGATCCTGGCTGGAAGGCCTAGTGGCCTTCAGACATGTTTCCACCGGGTGTTGCCTCTTCTAAAGCCAAAAATGTAGGCATTGTGGTAGATGATGGCCTTACCTTTGGCCCCCAGATCATTGGACTGACTGGCAAATGCTTCGGCCTTTTGAAGATGCTGTGGAAATTTCTTCCGTTGCTCTCGCTGAAGCATGGAAAGATTATCGTGCAGGCCTTGATAGTTTCGCGTCTGGATTACGCGAACGTTCTCTATCTTGGCCTGCCGAAATATCTTTTGGCCCGACTGCAGATTGTGCAGAACTCTGCGGCTAGAGCCATTTTTGGCCTCCAGCGTAGAGCTGGAGCCACAGAGTTGCTAAAGAAATTGCACTGGCTCCCAGTCGCTAAAAGGATCACTTTCAAGGAGCTTATTTTTGCCTTCAAGTGCCTTCATCAGATAGGCCTCAAATATCTTCAGAAACGCTTGACTTTTTATATGCCTCGCAGGACGCTACGATCTGCGTCTCTATTCAAAGCCCTGATCCCCCCGATCCGCCTGACTAGATTCGGAGGACGCTCCTTTCGATTTCTAGCGCCTCAGGGTTGGAACTACCTGCCTGTTTTGCTCAGGAAAGCTGATGACTTGCTCTCCTTTAGAAAAGGACTTAAAACCTGGCTTTTCACTCAGTAATGGTTTTTCGCTTCCTTTCTTTTTATGTCTGTTGTGCTATGTTCTTTCTATTCCTTAGGCTCTTTGCCAAAGCGCCGGGAGACTCCTAGGAGTAGCAGTGCGCTATAAAAGAGCATTTTTAACATAACATAACATAACAACCACCCCAGGCCCCCCTCCCGGCCGTGCCCCCCTTTACATACAAATACAGTGCACGACACAAGAGACACAACAAATGCACGATGACAGACAGTGCCAAAATAAATACACACATGTGTGGCCAGAAGAACGAGAAACAGTCACACAGCACTGAAGGAACAACTAAAAACTTTATTGAACCACAACACAAAACAGCAATGTGGAACACTCCTGTCGGGTACGCCAGGGACAATCTCGATGACACAGCCTGGAAAAGAAAGCACAAAACAGGACGTGTATCATGCGCACATCAAAGAAGCGAGACACAGAGAGCCAGAGAAGGAAAGTAAGCCAGAGAGGGAATGAGAGAAAAGGAAAGGTAGAGAGAGGGAAGGAAGGAAGAGAGAGAGAGTGAAAGAGAGAGAGGGAAGGGAGAGAGAGAGAGAGGGAAGGAAGAGAGAGTGAGAGAGAGAGAGAGGGAAGGGAGTGAAAGTGAGAGAGAGAGAGAGAGAGAGGGAAGGGAGAGAGAGTGAGGGAGAGAGAGAGGGAAGGGAGAAAGAGTGAAATAAATTAAGGGAGTTAGAGAGACACCACTGCCCCTGCGCACACAGGCCCCACTGCTCACCTGCTGCCACTGGTGTGTCTAGCAGTAGGTACACCGCCTGCCCTTGCGAGCTCCAGGCCTCGGTTACGCCACCATGGCATAGTCCACATCATGGGGACCCGCCCCTTGGCCAAGCAGGTGCCAGACATGACGCTGAGTCCTGAGTCATCAATGGCGGAGACAACATCAGTGCACACATCATCATCGCAGGCTGCAATTACATGTACCACCAACCCTGTGCAACGCCAGTCAGCGCCACGTGGTGGTGGTCCTGTGCCGGCCGCAAGGCCTCGGGTGCCAATAACCCTGTGCTACGCCAGTCAGCACCATGTGGTGGTGGGCCCGTGTCGGCAGCAAGACCTCGGGTGCCATTAACCCTGTGCTACGCCAGTCAGCACCATGCAGTGGTAGCCCTGTGTCGGCCACAAGGCCTCGGGTGCCACCAACCCTGTGCGCAGCAAATAATAACAATAATAATAATAAAACCACTTTTAAAGCGCATGATTACACTTAAACAGTGTGTCCCCGCGCTGAGAGATGCTACTGCTCCCCGAAAGGGCAATATCTGGGGCTCGCCTGGATCTCAAACTGCGAAAAAACTATTATTTACGTGGGAAAAGATGAGTTTTCAGTTTTTTGTCTGAATCTTGTTTCAGAGGGCTCCATGCGTAAATCAAGAGGAAGCTTGTTCCAGTATTTACTGGCTAGAAACCTAAAGGAACCACCTCCCATCCTGGTCTTGCGAACGCGAGGAAGGCGGAACAACATCGCTCCGGCAGATCTAAGGTTTCGGGTGGGACGATGAATAGTGAGAAGGTTTCGCAGGTACCTTGGACCTTTTCCCTGGGCAATGCGATGGGCAAATCAGAGAGCCTTAAACTTAATTCGCTCCTCAATAGGGAGCCAGTGAAGTTCAAATAGTGCCATTTTCATTGATGCTCTGCGGAAATCATGGGCTCTTTATGATTGAGCACTGTGGAGCGTCCGTCATCCAGTCACCACCGGCAGAGGGGAATGTGGCGTTGTTAGCCCCTTATATTTGCGGGGTCACATGGCCTGTGACGCCTGTACCGGATGGGTGTGGTGCGTGTGCAGGCCTGCCATCAGTGAGTGGCCGTGACATGCAGACAACTAGACCAGTGATCTGCACACCACCAGCGAGTACGCCTGCGACAGGTAGCTATGCGGGTCCCCCCTCGGAGCGTTAGGGGAGTGGTCTGGCCTGACATACGCCCGACCAGCGCAGGGCTTGCAACAATGGCTCGGGGGCTCTGGGCATGGTTCAGTCCATGTCCAGACAAGGAAGTAACTAATGCATGTGTCCGTGTTGTAGTGTAAACGGCACCTGGGACACAATAGGCAATGTAGCACACAGTGACTGGCATCCCACTAGATGAGCATCATTGACGTAAGGGAAATCACTGTTCCCACTTCAATCCACACATTCATGCAGGAATGATGAAAGACATGACACAGCAGTGCGTTACTGGATGTTTATTGCACATCCAGTGGAGTTTTGCAGCTGGAGCAGTACACAGCCATGCCAAGCACACCACACAATATGGGCCCGTGGAGGGCCAGCCTGAGTCCATTAGGGGATGACAGGTACTGCAGAAGAGGAATGTTACACTCCGCAATCTGGTCGCCATGTCATTTGTCATCAAACAGGATATGGCACTCCATGTCACGGTCCAAGATGAGTGCAGTGGAGTGTATCAGGGGTCAGTGGGAGGTCATGAGGCCATGTGCAACAGCAAGCAGAAACAGGCCAGGTGGCGGAGATGGATGCTACGGCCTCCTTCTGACAACAATCCGATCCACCTCCTCGTCTTCATATATGGGCTCTGCCCCAACTGTGGGTGTTGCAGAACCGGCTGTGCCACTGACACATCAGGAGCCGGAGGTGGATTGTCGGTCGCACTGTGTGGCAGTGGCACATCAGGTGCCAGAGTGGATATGCCTGCCGCACTGTGTGGCACTGACACACCAGGGTGCGGAGATGTGGACGGTGTGGGGGCAGCAGCATTCATGAGCGCCACGCCTTGTGGCAGCAATGCCATGATGAGGATCTCCAGGGCATGGTAGACCCCAGCTACATTTCGCTGATGAGCGGACAGGTGTTCTTCTCCCCATGTCATGACTCCAACGATGTCAGTCAGGGCTCCTTGGAGACCATAGAGCGGGCCGTGGGTTTCCATTAGAGACTTGAGCTGGTCCCTGATGGGACGTAGACACCCTTGGAGGACGTCCATTTTGGTAGCCATGAGGCCGAACCCCACATGGTGCTGGAAGGCCATGGATTGTTCCTGGGGGTCTTGTGAGAGAGCGGGGGCTGTGGGTGCCTCCTGCTGGGTGCTTTGGGTAGTGGGTGGGGTCTCCTCGATGCAGCTGGGCTGCCCTGATCCTGAAGGTGAGTTGCGGATGATGTCCAGTATGTGTTGGAGGGCTTGGGCGTCGATGCTGGCATTGTCCTCCTCGTCATCAGTGAAGAGTGGTTGGGACTGCTCTGCAGGGGGTGTTGACTGTGCCCCTGCAATGTGAAGGGAAGATGGTGTATTAAAATGTGTCCACATGTATGTAGCCGCATGGTACATGTTGACAATCAGACAGCATGGCATTGTACATTGTGACAGTGTGTGGATCAGGGACATGACACAGAGTCATTTTGGGTGTGTACTGCTTGATTGTGCATGTGTGCCATTGCGGCTCTCTCCACATGCCCCCCCAGTAGGATTTGCTAAAATAGGCAAATGGTTATGAAGTGTAGGTGAAAGAATACTGCAATTGCTTTTGCCGCCTCTTTTGTTTATACTACTTTGTGACGCATGTATTCTCTTTTTCCTAACATTTTGCAAAGGAATGTCATCAAGAAATTGGATTAATTGTGGGTTTAAGACGCTGTATGCACTGAGAAGATGTAAGAGAATTAACAGAGATTCCGGCCCGGAAGTGGAACTTCTGGCCCGGAGGTGGGACTTCCGGCCTGGAGGTGGAGATTTCAGCTCGGTAGCGGGCAGAACCACAAACCTCGTCTGGCTTCTCTCCTGACAGCCTTAGTAGTGTTAGGCCGCCGCTCTGAGAATTACAACTTAGTCAATGGTCTGCTTAGCCGAAACTCCCTCCTTTCATCGCAGGTTATACCCTTCTCTGGACGGCACAGTAGGATCGGGAAATTTTGCTACTTCAAGTGTCTCTGTATCAGGATAGCAGTTCAGTGATGTTCAGGAGCTCTTCCTGGGTGGCCATGTCTTCGGTCGTCGTCAGGGTTGAGGAGATCTTCTTGCAATGGTGTGCATGCACCCAATTGCACTTTCCTTCCACTCGAAGAGCTGTTCGGGTGGTGAGTAGGACTTGCCAGGGGCCCGTCCACCGGGGTTCCAGACTCTTGGCACGCTGGAAATTTCGGATCAGGATGAAATCCCCGGGTTGCAGGTTGTGTCCGGGACCCCTGGAAGCGTCAGGAATGGCATGCAGCACCTGTTGGTGGATAACAGACAGTGTCTCAGTCAATTTATACAAGTAATCGGACATTAGGACGTCCGGGATGTCATGAATGGAAGTCGGTTTTGGTGCAGACCAGACACTCATGGGTCGTTCGAAAACGACCTCGTTAGGTGTCAAGTGGTGTTTGGTGGGGGTGGAACGCATCGATAGCAATGCCAGTGGGAGGGCGTCTGGCCATTTCAGTCCTGTGGTAGCCATTATCTTAGCCAGTTTTAGTTTCAGAGTGGCTTTGTGTCGTTCAACTAACCCAGCAGATTGGGGGTGGAAGACTGCGTGGAACTTCTGTTTTACACCCAACCCCTTCAAGATGAGTTGGATAACTTCGGCTACGAAGTGGGGGCCATTGTCGCTCCATAAAATTCGACAAAGGCCGTAACATGGGAAGAATTCCTTTAGTAGTACCTTTGCAGTGGCCATAGCAGTGTTGTCGCGGGTTGGATAGGCTTCCACCCACTTGCTAAATGCGCACTCTGTCGTAATTTGACAATGGCCGGGTTAGCGCTTAGCTTTGCTACACGTTATTTCCCTTAACTTGGCCATATTAGAAAACGCCATTTTGTATGTTACGGTGGCCATTTTAGGGAATGAGCGGCCTCGTGGTCAGCATGCCCTTTAGTCCTTTGTCCGTGCCGCTGACCACTCGAGTTTGCCCAGCAACAGGCTATTTTTAGTAACTGTCAAGCCTGTACATGCGCAGTTCCAACTGACCAGTCACCCCTTAGGAATGTTCCGCCAAACTGACCAGTGAAGTTGTAACCCCTCCCATGAGTTGGCTGTGTTCCAAAAATGACCATATATGTACATAAAACTCTGTAACCTTGTACCGCCTATTTTTTATTACCTGTAACAATGTATAAAAGAAGGGTTCGCACCAATGTTCGGTGTGATACTTCTTGCATTACCGAAGGGTGCTGTAGGAATGTACCACCACCCCATGGGGTCTTAATAAACTTGTCTTTTGTACTTTTCAGTTTCCGTGCCAACAGTTCTTCGGTGTAAGTGGGTATTTCTGCGGAGCATGTAGGCCTTGGGAACCCAACACCACAAATTGGCGACCACGAAGGGACTCATCGGTGACTTGGATGCCCGAAGGAGAGGTCGTGACGAAGGATTGGAAACTCGCCATGGACGCGTACGCTGCCACCGAGTGACCCGAGTCTTGGCACCCATGGGTTTTTCTTCCTTTCCTTCTGATCTGACCTTCCAGGTGGCGCCGGTCTCCGACTGAGATCTTGATCGTCTGCGTTGCTGGATAGTGCCGTTTGGCTGATTCGATTAAAAGACCTTGGCAGTTGGAATCTGGACTTTTGAGATTTGGGTAAGATTTGTGATCGGTAAGGTAGTCTACGGACGCTTACTGAAGTTCTATGATTGTGACTATGATTTGAGTTAGCTAACATTTTGACTTTGTGAACTTTGAACCTATATGTGTAGTGCACTTCACATAGGCAGGCATGTAGAGATGTTTCTCTAATTTCTTTGTATTCTGAGCGGCACATTTGTGTGAAGTACTGTAAGTGCCATTTTTTACGGTATCACGCTTTCGTGGTACCTTTTGAACATGCCTGTTTTAAGCACGCTCCAAGGGATGTGCTGTTTTGGAAATGGTACCACAATTAGGTTAGCGGAATCACAGCCGGCTCCCCCAGAAGGAACTCCAAACCGTGAGATGTATGTGAAATTCGGCCTTCCCCCTATACTGTACAGTAAATTATGGCATAAATACACTAGAACTGATCCTGAGTTGCAATGGCCACTACATGGGTCGTTTGATTTACGAAAGGTTCAGTTTGTGGAGCAATGTTTGTTTCAGCGCAGATCTAGACAGAATATGTTTGATTGTGTACGAATGTGGGAGAAAGCGGTGCGTGAACGTATGAAGCGTGAAGTTGCCTTGGCGGACAAAGAGCAGCGCAAGGCTGCTCGAGATAAAGCTTTACAGCTTGAGGAAAAGGAGGCGCAGGAAAAGAAAGAGAGGGAGGAACGGGAACGTAATTTGCAAACGACCGGTCAATTTCCTATTCGACGACCGCTTTATCCTGTCCTTAATAATGAAATTGATGATTTTTCGTTACTAGATCGATCACCGCCTCCGTACGTTCTTCCTACGGCTCCGACTGAAGATTCTGATGATGAAGGACAGGATAAGTCGGGAAAAGGGGATAAGTCCAGTGTCAGGTTATCTGCGGAGAGATCCGCGGACTTGCGTAGTTGGGCCCGTAAATTGAATTTAAATCATGTAGCTGTGTCTGACGTTGTTGCCGAGAGGGGTAAATGGACAGAACGAGAACTGTTGTGTTTTTTGAATACTCTTGCTGATGAAGTTGTTACTAAATTTCGTAAATATTCAGAGACTTTAGAACCTAAGGCTGTGTCGGTTCATCGTGAGAATCTGGATAAAGGTGTATTTGTTCTTGCAGATGTCGATACATTTTTCAAACAACTGATCAAGCTACGGGATGAGACGTCCAGGTTGCGGGAAGAAAAGAAAAAGGAGTCCGTGCTGAGGTAATATGAATTTTATGGTCAATTGTGTCCCCTAACATAGACCCCAACGGTTCCATGTACGTGCTTCAAGTACATGTATGTTCCCTCCACTTCCAGCTATGAAGACGCAAATACATTTGCGTCCAACGTTAACATGTCCTCGTTCAGATCCAACATGAATGGGTCGGATATTCAGTTCCTAAGTGTGCCTTGCCAACGTCTTTACATGGTGCACTTTCATGTTTTAATCGCTCTGGTGAGTTAGGCCCTGATTCCTGCCATCGAGCCCTTTCTGCCTTCTGTTTCTGAAAACTGCAGTCTGCTGCTTTCTGACCCTTGCCTTACTCCCTGTGAGGCGAGCGGTGCCTGGCTCGACCTGCTTGCCTGCCAAGACTGTATTCAGCCTTCAAGTTATCTGCTCCACTCCTCGAAAATACATTTCTGTCTAGTAGTTTAGGAAAACATCTCCCCAGCTGCAGAGCAAAGGGCCCGGCCTTCCTGTCTCCGTGCAAGTAATTCATAGCTCCTGTTACCATGGTAGGCCCATGGCCCCCTTGCTTTACACGTAGACACGTAGTCACATATGCACACACTAGCAGTCAGTATAGAATAGCCTCTGCCCGAGAGACCTTTCCTTCTAGATAATACAGTTCCTCAAACACAAGATATTAGATATGATTTGGGATTAGGTTGTTCTGACACCCCAGACTTCTGTCTCCTCATGTAGGGCTAAATGTCAAGTCCCCTTCACCCTCCAGTTCCACGTCAATCACACGTCATGCTGCTGCGCGCGCATCTCTGCCATGTATTTCTGCTGACACTGCAGGATTCTTCTATGGATCCACCCTCCTGTGATACGTTTCAAGTGACGTTGCCTAGCACACACCTCCGTGTACGCCCTCATGCACGCCTTCTGTTACGTACATGTGTTCTTATCTCGTTTTTCTCAGCTGTTACGCCTTCTGCATTCATCACTATTATGTGTATTGACTATATATATGATATCCTGTTAATAAAGCATTGTACATGTCCATGTCCATTCCCTTCCTGAACCCTTGTGGTGATGTAACATGATACCTGGTTCGAACCAATTCCTTTTTAAGGAATAAAACCTTAATAAACTCAGATGCCACGGACTCTGCCTCTTATTTTTGACTGAGTTATTCTTATTGAACTTTACCGCATAAATTAAGTATAGGTAATTTAAATTTACCACATAATTGGCGCCCGAATAGGGACCCCTCCCCCACCTTACGCGCCGGCGGTGCGTTGCAGGCCTAGCCCCCTGCCACAGCCGGACGGACAACTACGCTTACCCGCAGGATATCCTGTATCTCCCTCAGGCCAACGGAGGTGACTGAGGCTGCGATCGACACCCAGACGAGGCGGTGAGGAGTGCGGAGGATCCCGACCAGAGCCTAGCTGAGAGAGCAAGGTTCGAGGTATTCAGAGGCCCACCAGTTCCGAAGTTCCGAAGTACCTACGTCACGAGTCGAGTCCAGTCCGGTCCAGTCCAGTGTCGAGTTTCCGAGGCCTTCCGTTCCATGCTTCCCGGTGAGGACCGTTGCTGGGGACGCATCTAGACGGGTGCATTAATTTGTGCCCGGTCAAGACGGGTTTGGGTACACAGACCCGGTCTGCACTGTTTAGCGGTGTATCTGTACTGTTTAGCAGTATATCGAGTATGCAGGTAGCTAGTTTTATTCTAGTTATTGTTGTTCGTTTTCAAAATGTTTAAATGTGTTTTAATGTCGTGGTATGAGTGATTGTTCGATCTACATTATCGTGTTTACTGTATTAGTTGGGTCCAAGTCCGAGTAAGTATCAAGTACCAAGTAGCACGGCTGAAACATGCCGCTGTTTTCCAAACTGAAACAGATAGGAACTAGAAAAGGGATACTCGAGGAAGCTGTTCCCATCCCACCCAGGGACACTCCAGGGTATTTTATGTACCACAAACATGGCTTAGATGCTGTATTATTTCTCGATTTGTGGGTGGATTACACCAAAGATCTAGCAGAGAATCAGAGATGGCCCGTTACAGGAACATGGGATGCCGAGTGCATCATGAGAGTAGAAGAAGCGTTATGGAAAAAGAAAGCCAGACAGTCACAAAAAGCTGCCATTGAATTATGGCGTAAAGAATCGCACAGACGGACAAAGAAAGCACTCAGAAAAGCAGAGAGAAGTAAAGAGGATTCCGAAAAAGCCAAAGAAAAGGAACTACTAGAAGAAGGAGAACGAGTTAGAATAGAACAACACGATAGACGCAGTAATGCTATTATGACAGGATTGTATCCAGTCCTGGCCGAGGGCCTGCCCAAGGCGACCCCGGAAGTACCGAAAGATCTGCCCCCTCCATTGGTTCCGACTAAATTACGTCACAAGACCACAAAGGATATTTTCCTTTCTTCCTATTTAGACGATGTAGCTCCCGAATATATCAATGTTCCGCCTGCACGCATACCACCCCCTGACCGCCATCCCCAACGACAGGACACTCCTCCACCACTTCCTGCAAACCCCATTAACCCTATTAATCCGCAAAATCCTTTCGGGCCTGACACGGCCCTACCGACAGATCATGCTCAAGCCTCCGCTTCAGGAGGTGCATCAGGAGGTTTCCAGACCCCGCCACCAGTACATCGATTAGATGTTAGAGAACTAGCAATGCAACGTACTCCGAAACCGATTACCAGTGAAAAAGCAAAAGAACTTCTCACATATTGTAGATATGCCCCCATACCAGGCAAAGATGGTTACATGTTATTAGCCTCAATACGTATAAGACGTGCTGCAGACTTTTTAGTTCTCTTTCCAGGAATAAAAGCTAATCTAGACAGGATATATCAGTTCGTTCAGACGGGGGAGGGTCCGGAATGTGTTCACGAGGCCATGGCGCATCAGAAAGTAGACATTCAGAGCCTAATACTAAGATTCCTCATAAACTGTTTCATAAGAGAGCGAGACAGGCCTGGTGTAAATCAAGAAGAGATGAAGGTACTAACTGCATGGAGCCAGAATATTTCAGACGGAAAACATGATAAACAAAATTGTATAGAGACCATGTACAGAAAGATTCGTAAAGAAATAGTAGTATTCCATGCAAAAGCGAAAGCTGAAAGGGAAGCAGAATCTGATGCAAATAAATCCTCAGAGGAGGAACCAGAGGAAGAGACAGAAGATAGAGGAACAATAGCTTATGTAGGGAGGGGTAGACCCTTTAATAAACCGATACGTCCAGAAAGTAAGAGACTTTTTCACACTGCTATGTCAAATCCGAAGACTCCTGAACATTTGTTTCAGGCTACCGATAAAATACTTCAAGAACGAATGGGGTACCATGTACTCGATTCCATGGATGAGCAAGAATTAGCCAGATCAGCAGTGCAATGGGCTGACAATTCCGATAAATATAGTGATGACGCATTAGCGCAGACTTTTTTAAATCTTTCCCCCGACGAACAGCGACTAGCTGATATGTATATGATACAGCACCTCCTTATATTGTATAAAAGCCAACATTCTGATCCGGGGCCCCTACCGGATTTACTAATAGAGCTACTCATGAATAAATGGAGAGGCCTAGGTACCGACTTAATTAAGGTAATTCTAGAACATCGGCACAGATATAGTGCTTTCCTGAATCCACAGTTTGTTCCAGCTCCACCAGTAGAAAGAAAACTGTATTACATAGACAGACAGAATCCCTTACGAGAAGTGCATCCAGTCAGGAATGATGATAATACCTTTAGACGAGTGTTTGTGTACACGCCCATAACTAAAATGGAATTATTGGAAATGAAGAAATTAGTGCCCAGTCACGATAAAGACCCTGCAGGTTTCCACCGTGAAATAAAAGACATGTTACTCATGGGTGATTATACCTATCCCGACATCATGAAAATATTGAAAGTATTATTGCCTGCCGGTATTTACGAGAAACTCAAAGAAAAAGAATGGGAGGTGGGAGAGCAAAAGATTGATTGGGCAGCATTGGAGAACAAAGAGAATACTAGAACCCCAGGCCTAGGGCTTGGGGACAAAACTAAAGCATTACCAGGATTGTTAGTACAAGTATTGCCACGTTTATTAGCAACGAAAAAGGAAGACTGGGATGCAATCTCAGCCTGTAAACAGAAACCCGATGAAGACACTAGTGATTTTTATTCCCGATTTGAGAAATGTTTTGTTATTAATAGTGGCCTGAAAGCAAGTAGCGAGTCATATCCACACCTTTTTGTATCCAAGTTAGTCGAGAATTCTCTGCCCCAAGTCAAGAATCGTGTTCTGAAAGTCGAGAGCACATGGCAAGCAAACACGCCTTCCCAAATGTTACAAATGTTACAGTACCACCAGAACAGAATTAGAGAAGAACATGATCACGAACAAAGACGTATGAAAGACACGAAAATGAAAATGTTAGTTGCTCAGTCAGTTCCAGCTGACGGTCAGAAAAAGGGCATGACACAGTCCAATAATTCAGTAGCTCCTGTTAAAGGGACATGCAACTATTGTAAACAGCCAGGTCACTATATAAACGATTGTGCGGTTTTGAAACATAATATAGCTACAGGTAAAACTAAAGAAAGACCGCGTCCTCCTAGACAGGACCAGGCCCAACAACAAGTATCACAGAATATCCAGCCTATGCAAGCTTCACAACAGACAGTACAGACCGTAGCAGTACCACAGCCACAGCCCATTGCCGCAACACAACATGCAACGCAACAGATGTACCAGTATGCACAAACAGATTATCCCGATTATCAGCGATACACATGAAACAGCCTAGAGAGGGAAGTTGGCTTGCCTCTTATTGAGGTTCCTGTAGATCAAGAGGGTCCTTATGTACATAGCCAAGTGTTAGGAAAAGATAGAAAGTTTTTGATTGATACAGGGGCAAGCAGAACAACGATAAGTCATGACGAGGTTCCAGGGGCACCCCTCTCAGGCTCCCAGAATGTTTCCCTTGGATTTTCAGGCAAACCTATTGTAAATGAAGTATCAAAACCAGTACCACTTTTAGTTGGTCCGTTGTCTCGCAGTACAGATTTGTTATTAACGAAATCATGTCCAGAAAACTTGTTAGGTATCAAGACACTGAAAGCTCTAGGAGCTGTGATTTGCTGTTCTCCAGAAGGAGTAAGATTGTTCTTACGTGACTTTAAGGGTCACTATGTGTTGAGAGATATTGATCCCAGATTACAGAATGTTCCTGCACATTTATGGGCACAAGGCCCCACTGATGTAGGTTGTATGCACATTACACCATATCGAGTCACACTCAGGCCAGGAGTAGTCTTACCACGAATCCGACAATACAAGTTACCTCCAGATGCTGTAGCGGCTTTACTGAAAATCATTGACGAGCTCATTGCACAAGGAGTGGTTGTAGAAACCGACTCGAATCTATGTAACTCCCCCATCATTCCAATTCTTAAACGTACTGATCCAAATGCACCCCCAGTTTATCGATTAGTTATCGATTTGCGCGAATTGAATAAATGCATCGTACCACAGTATCCCGTGGTCCCAGACATCTCGTCTCTATTGACAGCCATTGATTCCGAAGCAACGTTCTTTACTGTAATTGATCTGAAGAACGCCTTCTTTAGTGTCCCAATTGATCCAGAAAGCCAATATCTCTTCGGATTCTGTTTAAATGGTCGAAGCTTCAAATTTGCACGCGCACCTCAAGGATTCACAGAAAGCCCCAGCATCTATAGCCAAGCACTGAAAAGACAACTAGACAGTATACACATGCCTGACAACACTGCCCTGTTACAGTATGTCGATGATCTACTGATCACCGCCCGCAGCGAACCTGAATGTGAGCAAGCGTCACTGACGGTTTTGCATTTCCTGGCTGACAAGGGACACAAGGTGTCCCCTTCGAAGCTGCAATTCTGTGTTCAGCAAGTGGTTTACCTTGGGCACTTGCTGTCCAAAGGGGGGAGACAGCTAACACCTGACCGCATTCAGTTAATTGTAAACATGTCACAGCCCAAGACACAAAAGGAGGTACGAGCCTTTATAGGCCTCACTTCTTACTGTAGACAATGGATCCCTCAGTATGCATTTCTAGCGAAACCACTCATACAGTTGACAACCCAGGAGGCAGCGACATCGACTGCCCTCCCTTGGACTCAGGAACATACACAAGCTTTTGACGACTTAAAGAAAGCCTTATGTCAAGCACCAGTTTTAGCGACACCATGTTACAATAAGCCTTTTACACTTTTTGTCACAGAACGTGAAGGTACCGCATTGTCAGTACTCACTCAGGATCAAGCAGGTTCATACAAATCGTGTGCTTATTTTTCTAGTACATTGGACCCAGTAGCCCAGGCGCTGCCTGCGTGCTTGAAATCAGTAGCAGCAACAGCTCTAGCAATCAGACAAAGTGATTCCATAGTGTTAGGACATCAATTGACAGTACAAGTTCCACACTCCGTGGAAGTTCTTTTAAACCGAACACAGACTCAGCACTTGACTATAGCAAGACTGACAGGTTATGAATTGACATTGTTTCAGCCACACATAGAAATCAGACGTTGCAACACATTGAACCCTGCTACACTTCTGCCATTAAGTGAGACAGACCCATTGGCACATGACTGTATTGAAGTCATTACCATCACGACGAAACCCAGACAAGACTTGACAGACACCGCATTACCAGATCCAGACCTGACACTTTATGTGGATGGTTCATGCATGAGAACAAGTACAGGAGAATTAGTGGCCGCCTACGCAGTCACGACAGAAACTGAAGTCATAGAAACAAATTGTATAGACACCCTGTCACCTCAAGCAGCAGAGCTCATCGCTCTGACTCAAGCCTGTATTCAAGCAAAGAACAAGAGAGTTAACATATACACAGGTTCACGTTATGCATTCGGAGTCGTACACGACTTCGGTGTCCTCTGACGAGAGAGAGGTTTTTTGACCTCTCACGGAGCCAAAATTCAGCACGGTCCCCTCATTCAAGCTTTGTTAGATGCAATACATCTGCCTACAGCGATATCCATCATGAAGTGCAAGGCACATACGAAAGTCACAGATACAATTTCCCAGGGTAACGACCTGGCAGACCGAACAGCAAAGCATACAGCTCAGACTCAGACTCACGCAACTGATCTGACAAAGACAATAGTCCAGACACCGACACATTGTATGACAGTTAAGGATCCCGCCCTAGATGTAATTGATATACAGACACATGCTACACCAGACGAAATCAAGAAATGGATTGAACTAGGAGGGATCCAGACAGAACAGGGATGGATGACGAAGGGAAAATCTACATGGTTTCTCCCTGACTCTATGGTCCAAGTAATCATTAACACAGTACACAGTCCTGCACATTTAGGAGAAAAAGCCATGTTAGACAGTATTCAAAACCTCTGGTTCAATAAACATCTACGAGCAGCAGCCAAACAGAAAGTGCGTACTTGCATGATCTGTTGTCAGTTCAACCCAGGGAAAAGCATTCCCGTAGAGCAAGGTGGATTTCATCCTCCCGATCACCCTTTTGAAGTCCTCCAGATGGATTATATCCAGATGGAACGTTGTCGAGGATTCAAGTATGTCCTCGTAGTTGTATGTGCACTCTCCCGTTGGACAGAAGCATATCCAGTCCCAGATTACACTGCTCCGACCACTGCCAAGCAGGTGGTTCGTGAATTCTTCCCCAGATATGGTTTGCCCCGCATCGTATACTCCGATAACAGTCAGCCATTCTCGTCCGAGCTTATGAAGCAGGTATCTCTCCTGCTCGGCTATCAATGGAAATTCCACTGTGTCCGACATCCCGAGGCAGCAGGTCTCGTGGAACGTCATAATCAGACTCTGAAAATCCGTCTTGCCAAGATCTGTAGAGAGAAAGGTGTCGACTGGATAGTATCTTTACCAGTTGCACTCTTTTACATGAGAATGGTCGCACACTCCAGAACAGGGCTATCCCCGTACGAGGTGGTCTTTGGTAGGCCACCGAATATGTGGGGGACGCCTCTGCCTCGCAAAATTACTGATGTTGACTGTAACATGCTGACAGATTACCTTGCTTCCTTGATGTCTGCACTATAATCATGTCGTTCACAGGTTGCTGCAGCCTTTCCCGACAACACCGAGGTGAAGCCACATGAGGTTGTTCCGGGGGATCTCGTCTTCGTAAGGAACTTTGACAGGAGAAGTCCGCTGGAGCCCCGTTGGCAAGCACCGAAGCTTGTACTTTTGACCACAAGGACCGCGATTAAAGTCGAGGGCCGCAAGGGCTGGCTTCACTCGAGTCATATTAAGAAATACCATGGACTGCCGCCAGATCTAGACTCCCAGCCCTGCCCTCCTCCACAGACTGACTCAAAACTCCCCCTGGTCGAGAAAACTTCTCCTCAAGAATATAAATTAAAATTGAGGTCTAGCAAGTCAGACAGTTTAATTGTTTAAGTCCTCCCCTAGGTGAATCGGTTAGATGAGTTTCTGACATGTATCCCCTAGACCCCAAAAGAGAGAGAGATAGACAGAAACAGCTCAAGAAACGTGAATATTGTAAATCTCTTCGTAGTCACTGTATCGTGACACTATTGATTATGTTTTTTCTGAGTCTTATGATTATCGCTGCAAGTATACTATTACATATATATTACCCTATTTTCAAGCGTGCACATTCTTCCTTAAATGTCACTGCCGAGCACTCTTTCAGTGAACTGCCCCCGCATGAGGTATCTTACCGACTTGCGCTGCGCAACAACACATTCATTAGTATGTTACATCATTCCCATCAGACCAGCAATGCTACCAATTGTTGGATATGTGGCCGACTCCCTCCCTATCAGAAATACAAGGGAGTTCTGCTCCTCTTTCCGTACCCGTTCACACACAATGGTTCCTGTGGTGCATGGTTTAGTTTAATTAATTCCTTAGATTCTGATTCCGTAGTTTACCAGGGCAATTGGGTATGGGGAAATCTGAACACAGTTCTGCATAAAGTATGTTTCCCTGACAAGGAGGGTCTTCCAAAAAGAACAGGGACTGATCTAGAAAATGAAGTATATGGATTAGGTATCTTTACACTTAACCTCATGATTCTGAATGTTGAATCCGAAACCGAACCAGTCTTGCCCGCTATGTCCGTACTACCAGTCAAAGGTGAATTATGTGTCAGAAAGAATGGTTCAGTACACCTGGGTCATAGTAAATGTACTACTGTGATCGAATTCAGTGATAAGGGCAAGTCTACGTTTAAAGCTTCCCGTCATTCCTACTTCATTTGTGGTCATACCGCATATATACGCTTACCTCTAGATTGGGATGGCACCTGTTACATTGCATTCCTTCTGCCACCTGTTTTCCTAGCCCCTCCTGATTACCATAGGGACACCCATCTAGTACACAATAGACCACAGAGAGATCTCCCGATTGTCGACTACACAGAAACGGCATGGGAACAATACACAGACTTCAATAAAGGTTTCTTTCCCTACTTAGGTGCTGTCTTTAATAGTAAATTGATACGAAAATTAACCAGAACCCTCGAAGCAGTAGTGAATGAAACTACTTCCGCCCTAGGTAACTTAACAGAGGAGCAGTCTGCTATGCGGATTGTTGTTCTTCAAAATCGTCTTGTCCTTGACGTCATCCTGGCCGATAGGGGCGGAGCTTGTAGAGTCATCGGATCGAGCTGCTGTGTTTTCATTCCAGAAAACGCGCCATCAGTATACAGAGCCATAACCCGTCTTCACAAGATTGCAAGTCAGATACACCAGAATCCAGGCACCTGGACTTGGTCCGGTTGGTTCTGGAGCGTGTTATCAGCCTGGGGGTGGAAAGTCCTATCCTTCCTCGGAATAGCCCTTCTCATAGTATTCAGTTGTTGCCTATGTCTGCAATGTGGGCCAGCGATTTGCGGCTTGTGCGCCACATCATGCATTCCTCATTCAAGTCCACGTTCAAAACACCGTAACAAGAAAGAAGAGCAAATGATGTTACATGAACAGATTGATAGATTAATGAGGATTGATATATCATGAAGGGTCCGTAGGGGACAAGGAGGGAATGAGGTAATATGAATTTTATAGTCAATTGTGTCCCCTAACGTAGACCCCAACGGCTCCATGTACGTGCTTCAAGTACATGTATGTTCCCTCCACTTCCAGCTATGAAGACGCAAATACATTTGCGTCCAACGTTAACATGTCCTCGTTCAGATCCAACATGAATAGGTCGGATATTCAGTTCCTAAGTGTGCCTTGCCAACGTCTTTACATGGTGCACTTTCATGTTTTAATCGCTCTGGTGAGTTAGGCCCTGATTCCTGCCATCGAGCCCTTTCTGCCTTCTGTTTCTGAAAACTGCAGTCTGCTGCTTCCTGACCCTTGCCTTACTCCCTGTGAGGCGAGCGGTGCCTGGCTCGACCTGCTTGCCTGCCAAGACTGTATTCAGCCTTCAAGTTATCTGCTCCGCTCCTGGAAAATACATTCCTGTCTAGTAGTTTAGGAAAACATCTCCCCAGCTGCAGAGCAAAGGGCCCGGCCTTCCTGTCTCCGTGCAAGTAATTCATAGCTCCTGTTACCATGGTAGGCCCATGGCCCCCTTGCTTTACACGTAGACACGTAGTCACATATGCACGCACTAGCAGTCAGTATAGAATAGCCTCTGCCCGAGAGACCTTTCCTTCTAGATAATACAGTTCCTCAAACACAAGATATTAGATATGATTTGGGATTAGGTTGTTCTGACACCCCAGACTTCTGTCTCCTCATGTAGGGCTAAATGTCAAGTCCCCTTCACCCTCCAGTTCCACGTCAATCACACGTCATGCTGCTGCGCGCGCATCTCTGCCATGTATTTCTGCTGACACTGCAGGATTCTTCTATGGATCCACCCTCCTGTGATACGTTTCAAGTGACGTTGTCTAGCACACACCTCCGTGTACGCCCTCATGCACGCCTTCTGTTACGTACATGTGTTCTTATCTCGTTTCTCTCAGCTGTTACGCCTTCTGCATTCATCACTATTATGTGTATTGACTATATATATGATATCCTGTTAATAAAGCATTGTACATGTCCATGTCCATTCCCTTCCTGAACCCTTGTGGTGATGGAACATGATACCTGGTTCGAACCAATTCCTTTTTAAGGAATAAAACCTTCATAAACTCAGATGCCACGGACTCTGCCTCTTATTTTTGACTGAGTTATTCTTATTGAACTTTACCGCATAAATTAAGTATAGGTAATTTAAATTTACCACAGTGCCGCGGCAAACAGAGCAGACTAAGGAGTGTTCTCTCCGGGGTTCAGATAAGAATTCTAAAGTGCATGTTATGCCTATGCGTGAAGCTGCACCTTTGTATGTTCCACCAAAAGGGGACTGTACAGATGAGGATAAAACATCGAAGGATGCGAAGGGGTACTTTATATATAATTGGGTGTATACGCCCTGGAATAGAGCAGATGTTATGGCGTTAAAAAATTCCTTACCCGATCTTCGTAAAAATCCAGCCGCATTCTATGAAGGGGTGGAAGGGGCCATTTCCTCTTGTGTTATGACTCTTGTTGATATAGATCTCTTTTTTGGGTTAATTCTTCCGCCTGTTATGTGGAGGTCGATTCGCAAAAATAATGATGAAACACTGCTTGGGGGAACTTGGAAAGAAATAAACCAGGCTGATTTAGACAGGGAACCTGCATGTAAACCATGTGATTTGATTTTAGACCTCCCAGCGGCTATCTTAACTAAGCTAAAAACGCTTGTTCCTTCCAAAAAGATCGATTGGACTATGCTAGCTTCGTGCAAACAAAAGTTAGATGAAACGGTATCAGATTTCTTTACACGTTTCGAAGAAGCATTTCACGATTACAGTGGTCAATCGTTAACAGATGATACGGGTAGGCATTTGTTTGTAGATAAGTATGTGGCTAATCTCCTACCGGAGATTGCAAAACGATTAAAGACTAGTGAGAGTTCCTGGGCCACGGCGACCCCTGCGTCTTTGTTAACTATGGCTCAGTATTATGAGCGGCAGGAATTAGAGGCTAAAGAAAGTGTTGATAAGAAAGCGAAGGAATTGAAAACGAAGGTGAGGTTTGCACAGGTTCGTGGAAGGCAATCTAGAGGGAATGATAGAGGTAGACGAGGAGGGAGTAATGCATCGTATGGTCGTACGGATATAGCGGAGGACCAATGTGCCTATTGTAAGGAGTTTGGGCATTGGGCTGAAGATTGTCCGGTACTTCGTGAGCAACGTAGTCAGCGTGGTCGAGGAGGTGGAAGGTCGAGGAATAGTTATTCGGGGGCAAGAGGTGGCAGAAGTGATCGTGGTAGGTTTGAAGAGAGGGGCCGTGGCCAGGATGAACGTAATACCTTTGATAAACGAAATCAATATCAGATATCGGAGGGTGAGAATGTGGAGCACCAGGATTATATGCATGCATAGGACTGCGTAGGATGGGGTACGGAATCAGTTGAAGTGCCAGTAGATCAAAGAGGTCCATATGTATCAGCGGGCATTTTGGGTTCTACTGATCAGTTTTTAGTTGACACAGGAGCTACTCGTAGCGCTTTGTCCAAAAACCTGGTTCCAAGGGCTCCCCTGTCTGGCGAAACGATAACATGTATAGGGTTTGATGGCACACCCTCTCCTAGCCCATTATCACAACCTCTTGCACTTTGTATTGATACATTTTTCAGTTTTGGTCCATTTTTGTTGTCACCTCATACCCCAGATAACATTTTGGGCATTGATTTGCTCAAATATTTTCGAGCAACGATACGCTGCGCTCTCGATGGAGTGCGAGTTATTTTGAACAATAATTATCCAGATTCAGACAGATTTTGTACTATACAAGAAATTGAAGCATTAGCCTCTCTTCCGCACACGTTATGGGCGACCTCGGACACAGATGTGGGACAGATGCTTATTCCACCTATTCGAATCACTGTTAAGGAGGGAGTGCTTTTACCACGTGTACCACAGTATAAGATTTCTAGGGAAGGTGAAATTGCCCTGACGCACATTGTTCAGGATTTGATTATTGCGGGAGTAGTGGAGGAAGTTCCTTACAATGTTTGCAACAGCCCTATTCTACCGATTCTTAAGAAAGACACTGACGACAAAGTCTATCGATTTATTATTGATTTGAGAGAGATTAACAAAATTGTCATTTCCCAATATCCGGTGGTGTCCGACATCACGACATTGCTCACATTGGTTCCCCCAACAGCGACGACATTTAGTGTCATTGACCTCAAAAACGTGTTCTTTTCCATCCCCATCCATCCTGATAGCAGATATTTATTTGGCTTCGCGTTAAATAATAAATCGTATAGATTTTGTCGTGTTCCTCAAGGTTACACTGAGAGTCCTAGCATCTACAGCCAGGCTTTAAAAAGACAGCTTGATTCTTTTGAATTGCAAACTGGAGTGGCCCTTATACAGTATGTTGACGATCTCCTGTTGGCTGCAGACACTTATGCACAATGTGAGGAGAGTGCACTCACTTTGCTTTCCTTTTTGGCTCCGAATAATCACAAAGTTTCTAAGAAAAAGCTTCAATACTGTAGACCCAAGGTGACCTACCTCGGTCATCTTTTGTCTAAGGAGGGGTGTGCATTAACATCAGATCGAATTCAGGCGATTTTAGACACACCAGTCCCCCGTACTCAGAGAGATGTACGCGCCTTCATAGGACTAACGTCCTTTTGTAGACAGTGGATCATGGGGTTTTCGCACATAATAAAACCTTTGTTAGTGTTACTGTCCAAAGCTACACCAATGCCCCTTGAATGGACAGATGAATGTCAGAATGCTTTTGAACAATTGAGACAGGCCCTTTGTTCTGCCCCCATGTTAGGTACACCAGATTACATGAAGATTTTCACATTGTACGTACACGAGAAAGATGGGTGCGCGTTATCAGTGTTAGTGCAAGTACACGGGGACAAACAGAGGCCATGTGCGTATTTCTCAGCCATCCTTGATCCTGTAGCACGAGGGTTACCTGGGTGTTTTCGAGCAGTTGCAGCAACAGCAGTAGCTATACGGCAGAGTGAGGGAATAGTGTTATCGCACAAATTGTTGGTGCTAGTCCCCCATGCAGTAGATGCCCTGTTAAATCAAACGAAGACCCAATATCTCACGAGTGCACGGTTAACAGGATATGAGCTTACACTTTTGGTGCCACATATCACATTGAAAAGATGCGCTACCCTGAACCCTGCCACTTTATTGCCTTATCCGGCTGAGGAAGGTCAGGAAGAAAAACATCATGATTGTGTTTTCCTGACTGAGGAACAAACAAAGGGTCGTGTCGATTTACAGGATATGCCACTTCCAGATGTGGACGGGGAACTGTGGGTTGATGGGTCGTGTTTGAGGCTGCTAGATGGCACGACTTCCGCAGCATATGCGATCACGACACTTAAGACAGTGGTAGAAACAGCACGAATACCACAAAAATCGGCTCAAGCAGCAGAGTTGATAGCTTTAACAAGAGCCTGCGAGTTGAGTGCTGGCCTATGTGTGAACATCTACACAGACAGCCGGTACGCCTTCGGAGTAGCGCATGACTTTGGCTTACTCTGGAAAGAACGTGGGTTTTTGACCTCTCATGGAGTACACACAATGCACGGAGAACTAGTGCGTGATCTCCTAAACGCGTTGCTTTGTCCGAAGAAAGTAGCGATAATTAAATGCAGTGCACATAAAAAGATCACTGATAAAGTGGGACAAGGCAATGCCTTTGCAGACAGTATAGCAAGACAAACAGCTATGTCTCGAAATGATTCCCCCATGTATGTAGCAAAGTCACAAGCCGAGCGATGGCATGATGCTAGAGCGGAGATACTAGACATCCAAAAA
This sequence comes from Lissotriton vulgaris, assembly GCF_964263255.1. Taxonomy (NCBI): domain Eukaryota; kingdom Metazoa; phylum Chordata; class Amphibia; order Caudata; family Salamandridae; genus Lissotriton; species Lissotriton vulgaris. The sequence goes on along the minus strand of NC_141693.1, from coordinate 1,633,594,595 downwards.
TCAGCGACTGAAGCAGAACTTGCAGTATGGGCAGCAGAAGGGGTACTGGATGACGAGGGTTGTTGGAGAAGCAAGGACATGGAGAGATGGAAATTGCCTGCAGCTTACTTGCAGGGGACGGTCCAGATGACACACGGATTAGCCCATGTGGGAGCTCTTGCAATCACTCGATTGTTAACGCGAGTTTGGGAGCATCCCGAGATTGCCAATACTGCTAAGAGAGTAGTGCAGACCTGCTTGATATGTTTACAGCACAATCCTGCAAAAGGGACTCATACTCCGAAAGGAGGATTCGTTCCACCTTCTGCACTATTCGAGGTACTCCAAATGGATTACATCCAGCTTGAGAGCTGCAATAACCTTAAGTATGTCTTAGTGGTGGTGTGTGCTTTTAGCAAATGGGTTGAGGCCTTCCCCACGAAAGATAATACAGCTTTGACAACAGCTAAGGTCTTGCTCAAGGAGTACTTCCCTCGATTTGGAGTTTGCAAATTTTTGTGGAGCGATAATGGGCCTCATTTCATTGGGAAAATAGTGGAATATGTGCTAAAAGGACTGGGGATTCAGCAGAAGTTTCATGCTGTGTTCCATCCTCAGTCAGCAGGTCTTGTTGAGCGGTACAATGCCACGTTGAAATTGAAACTGGCTAAGATTGTGGCGTCCACGTCATTGAAGTGGCCGTATGCCTTACCGCTAGCATTGCTCTCTCTTAGATCCGTGCCCCATTCTCGAACTGGCCTCACACCATATGAAGTGGTGTTTGGAAGGCCTATGAATATATGGGGAGTTCCTAAGCCGCGACTGTTACATGATGTGCCTTGTATAATGATGAACGATTATTTGGCACGATTAATAAACGATTTGCTTTCTGGTGAAGTCGTTTGAGAGGGCGAACAGCTTGGAACCGAGGTGGCGTGGCCCCGAGTAAGTCCTCTTGGCAACCTGAACGGCTGTACGAGTGACCAACAGAAAGCGGTGGGTGCATTCGACTCACTGCCGCCGCGTCTCTCCGGACCTGGTGAATCCTACTGTGTTGTCCGACTACAAAGAGATCTTGGATAACGAAAAGAGCCCAGCTGTGACATCGGCCGAATCTGAGGGAGCCTTCCCGGACCACACTGTTTCTGGACAACAGCGCTACGATTTGCGGCCAAGATAGGAGGAAGATTTCCTTTTTGTGCGAGACTGGTTGGTTACCGCTCTGGGGTTTGTGAAACGGAAGCCGGGAATCTCAAGGGGGGGATCAGTTCTGCCAAGAGTAGTGACACCCGTCTTGACCCCGGAGAAGAAAACAACGGCTGCCTCGGAGCTCAGCACCATTGTTTTTAATTTTTGTAGTTGAACATTTGAGACATTGTGAACTTTTGAACGATGGCGTCTTCAGCATCACGAGACAAGAGAATACTTGGTGCCATCTTGTTTGTGTTGACAATTGTTGTGATAGCAGTAATAGCCTGGGTAGTAGAACTTGTGGTGCCTGTACGAGAACATTTGCTGCCGACTACCCCGGCTCCATCTGAACATTTTCACTTCACCTTACCTTACCATGAAGAACGGCACCGACAGACTTACCTGAACAATAGCTTCATTCAGATCTTGCATCATACTCATAATATGACGAACACTTCTAATTGCTGGGTGTGTGGGATGTTGCCTGGGCACCAGAAGAAAGGGGGCACCCCGCTCATCCCACTCCCATTTTCCCATAATGGTTCCTGTAATGCCTGGTATACTCTCCTATTCACTTTACGATGGCCAACGAAAGGGGGGGTGCTTTTCCGTTTGAATAAAATATGTCATCATGACCGGGATGGTTATCCGCGAGCTGAGGGTACTCGATTTGAATGGGAAGAATATCGCCCCGATAATATGTCTGAACCCCGAATTTACAGCAATCAAAGGAACATTAATATGTCTAGCTCGCATGTTATAAATGTTATAAATACTAAGGCTGATCTCTGCATACGTAATAAAGGTACAATCCTGGTTGGTAAAAGTGACTGTAACGCCACACTTACATTTGACAGTCCAAATGGCATATCATTTGTGGCATCCCGAAATACATACTTTATCTGCGGTAATAAAGGTTATCATCAGCTCCCTTTATGATGGTTAGGCACATGCTATGTATCTTTTGTATTGCCCCCGGTATTCATTGCCCCACCAATGTATCACAATGATTACGTGCTTTACCATGATTTCGTGTTAAATCGAGTTAAACGAACGGTGGTCCTGGACGATATCGACCAGACCGATACTGCCTTACAACAATATGTAGACTTTAATTTGGGGTTGTTTTCCTTTGTGGGGGCTGCCTTGAACAGTCGGAAAATACGACGACTGACTCGTGTTGTCGAGGCTGTAGCTAATGACACTGCTATTGCATTGGGGAACATAACTGAAGAACTTCAGATTTCTAGAATTGCTACGCTCCAGAATCGCATGGTTCTAGATGTGGTTCTAGCTGACCGAGGGGGGGCATGTAGAATCATCGGAAGTAGCTGCTGCGTGTACGTGCCCGATAATTCGCCTTCTGTTTATGATGCAATCTCAAAGCTCCACAAAATAGCTGCTGAAATACACCCGGACAATGGCACTTGGACTCTTTCGGGGTGGTTCTGGTCGATGCTTACCACTTGGGGCTGGAAACTGCTGACGATTTTATGTATCATTGTTGGGATACTGTTCTTTGTATGTTTATGTATACAATGTGGCCCTGCCTTATGTTCTATGTGCTTATCAGCTTGCATTCCATCCAGACGAGTTCTTGCCCAAAATGAAATGATGCTTCATAAAGAAATTGCTCAAATAATGTTAATTGATATCGAAGATGAGTATCCTGACTACGTCCACTATGAGGTAGCTTCAGCTAAACGCTAAAAGGGTCATCTGTCGTAATTTGACAATGGCCGGGTTAGCGCTTAGCTTTGCTACACGTTATTTCCCTTAACTTGGCCATATTAGAAAACGCCATTTTGTATGTTACGGCGGCCATTTTAGGGAATGAGTGGCCTCGTGGTCAGCATGCCCTTTAGTCCTTTGTCCGTGCCGCTGACCACTCGAGTTTGCCCAGCAACAGGCTATTTTCAGTAACGGTCAAGCCTGTACATGCGCAGTTCCAACTGACCAGTCACCCCTTAGGAATGTTCCGCCAAACTGACCAGTGAAGTTGTAACCCCTCCCATGAGTTGGCTGTGTTCCAAAAATGACCATATATGTACATAAAACTCTGTAACCTTGTACCGCCTATTTTTTATTACCTGTAACAATGTATAAAAGAAGGGTTCGCACCAATGTTCGGTGTGATACTTCTTGCATTACCGAAGGGTGCTGTAGGAATGTACCACCACCCCATGGGGTCTTAATAAACTTGTCTTTTGTACTTTTCAGTTTCCCTGCCAACAGTTCTTCGGTGTAAGTGGGTATTTCTGCGGAGCATGTAGGCCTTGGGAACCCAACACCACAACACCACAACAAGTACGTACTTCAGGCCTTGGCATCTTTCTAGCTGGATGTAGTCCATCTGCAGGACTTCAAACGGGTGATTGGGAACCCCAAACCCTCCCCGAGGTACTACAGTTCCTTTCCCAGGGTTGTGTTGCAAACATATCAAGCATTGTTGGACCAGACGTTTGGCAGAGTCTGTGATTTTGTTGTTGTGCCAAACTCTGGAGACAAGTTCGATCATAGGGGCTGATCCTATGTGAGCAGGGGAGTGTGCCATAGTCAGTATGGGAATCAGGTATGAGTCAGGTAGCAGCCATTTGTTCGTGTCCTTTGTTCGCCAGCAGCCTTCATCGTCTTTCAGTCCCACCCGTGCCCAATCAGTCTATTCGTGTTGCGAGCTGGCCATTTGGATGTCCCTAATAGTTTCCCTAGCATCTGTCCATTTCTCGGCTTGTGACCTGGTCACGTACATGCGTGTTGTCGTCCTATTCTCAGCTATGGTTCGGGCAGTCATGTCGGCTAGTGCATTCCCCTGTCCAATGATGTCTGTCACCCTTTTGTGTGCTTGGCATTTTATTACTGCAAGTTGCTTGGGAAGAAGGGCGGAGACTAGATCTCCGTGCAAGATGGGGGTGCCATGCGAGGTCAAGAATCCCCTCTCCTTCCAAAGGAGCCCAAAATGGTGAACCACCCCGAAGGCATACTGGCTGTCGGTGTAAATGTTTGCTGTGGTTCCTGCTGCCAGGATACATGCTCGTGTGAGGGCAATCAGTTCTGCTGCCTGTGCAGATCTTTGTGTGATGCGGGCTGTCTCTACTACAGTTCGGGCTGTGGTGACTGCATAAGCTCGGGCTGTGGTGACTGCATAAGCAGCTGAGGTGGTGCCATCGGGGAGTTTCATGCAAGAGCCGTCCACCCACAGCTCTCCGTCAGGGTCAGGAAAGGCTGTGTCTCTGAGGTCAACCCTACTCCTGGTCTGTTCGTCCGTGAGGGTCACACAGTCATGTACAGGGGGCACATTGGGGTCGTTCTCCGGTAGGGGCAACAAAGTTGCCGGGTTCAGTGTGGTGCATCTTTTCAGGGTGATGTGGGGTGAAAGCAGAGTCAACTCGTATCCAGTCAATCGTGCACTTGTCAGGTGTTGCGTCTTAGTCTGGTTTAGGAGGGTGTCTACCGCATGGGGTACTAACACCGTGAGGGAATTCGAGAGCTCCCCTCACTCTGTCGGATAGAGATAGCAGCGGCAGCTACAGCTCAAAGGCAGGCAGGCAAGGCTCTGGCTACTGGGTCAAGAGTGGCAGAGAAGTAAGCGCATGGTCGTTGCTTTGGGCCAATGGACTGGGTCAAGACAGACAAAGCACATCCCTCCCTTTCGTGAGTGTAGAGGGAGAAGGGCTTCGTGTAATCGGGGGTTCCTAGGACAGGGGCTGAACAAAGGGTATCTCGTAGTTCTATGAATGAGGATTGGCATTCAGGGGTCCAAGGGAGTGGGAAGGGGACATTTTTAGCTAGTAGAGAAAGCAGCGGTTTCACGATGAGGCTGAAATTCGGTAACCACTGTCGGCAGAAGGAAGTGAGGCCTAGTAGGGAGCGGACTTGCTTCTGAGTCTTAGGGACGGGGGTCTCTAGAATGGTTTGGATTCGATCGGGAGTAAGTGTCCTTCCGTCTTTGGACAAGAGGTGGACTAAGTAAGTGACCTGGAGTTGGCAGAATTGCAGCTTCTTTTTGGAGACCTTGTGGCCATTTTCCGCAAGGAAGTGCAGGAGTTGGATGGTGGCTGTGACTGCAAGTGGAGTGGTATCGGCCGCCAAAAGGATGTCATCGACATATTGTATCAACACCACTCCATCGGGTAACTGGACTTCGTCCAGTTGTCTCTTGAGGGCCTGACTGTAGATGCTGGGGCTTTCTGTGTAGCCTTGGGGTGCTCGACAGAATCTATATGAGCGGGTTTTTAAGGTGAAGCCAAAGAGGTATTGACTGTCTGGATGGATGGGGATAGAGAAGAAAGCATTTTTGAGGTCAATGACAGTGAAGGTGGTGGCAGTAGAAGGAATCAAAGTCAGAATAGTGGTGATGTCCGAGACCACGGGGTACTGAGGTACAACTACTTTGTTGACCTCTCGAAGGTCGATGATGAAGCGGTACGCTTTCTCATCTCCCTCTCCTTGTTTCTTTATGATGGGTAAGATAGGGCTGTTGCAAACAATGCTAACCACTTCCTCTACCACTCCTGCGTCTATCAGGGACTGAATAATCTTCACCAATGCCTTCTCGCCCTCGGGCGATATCCGATATTGTGGAAGTTGCGGGAGAATTGCGTCCTGTCGAACAGTTATGTGCACTGGGTCAATCATCATGTGTCCTACGTCCGAATTAGTCTTGGCCCACAGATACGGAGGCAGGGTGTCAAGTAGGGACGAGTCAGTGTCAGTGATGGAAAACATGCGTCGGGAGGGGCAATGTCTGAGCAGAGCTGGGTTGTCGTATAGAAAGACTCGAACTCCATCTTGTGAGCATCTAATAGTAGCTCGGAAATGTTTCAGCAAGTCAAGTCCCATAATGGCGTCAGGGGTATTGGAGGAAAGCAAAAACGTTGTGTCAGTGGTGTTGTTCTCTAGGTCAAAGGAGATTGGTGTGGACAAAGGGTTAGTGGAGGGAGTTCCATCGAAACCTATCGATGTTACAAGCAAGCCAGACAAGGGTGCCCTTGGAATCAGTCATTTAGATAACGCACTACGTGTCACGCCAGTGTCTACCAAAAATGGAGACTTCGTACCTAGGACCTTAGCGGTGACATAAGGACCTTCCTGGTCAAGATAGAGCTCGACTGGATCCCTCCCTTGCCCGATGGCAGTCCTATGCGAAGTCGCGGGCATCGTCGCAGTCAGACTGCTGGTACTGGTTCTGTCGGGGACGGTCAAATGTATTCGGTCTGCTTGGTCTGTCGTTATTCGTATCATTCGTGGACCCCCGTTGCTGTCCTCTATTTCTCGGTCCACCCGCTACGTCTTTGGGGTCCCTATTCCTGTTCATCTCTAACAGAACCGGACACTGGGATTTCCAATGGCCGAATCCCTTGCAGAAAGCACACTGGTCCTCGCTAATGTCTTTACGTCCAACATCATTCATTAGTTCAGGGCACACTCCTCCTCGCAACAGAAGCGCTAGTAATCGCCTCCCACCTCCCGCTCTTGCAAGGGGGTGGCAGGCTTTGACACCACTTCCGGTCCCACTAGGAGCGGTTAGCACTCTAGTGGTTGTACGCAGGGCTATTTAGCCCTCGCACCTTCCTGAGCGCGCAGCGATCGCGCGCAGCCCCGCCGTCCGCGACAGGACGGGGCCAGGGCCCCCCCACTCTGCCCCTCACATCATGGATAGGAGCACGATCGCCCCCAGTACAAGGTATTCAGCACATGCCCTCCATGCCCTACAACCCCAGGGCACACACAGATGTACCAACAGACTGTCAGTTTGCCCCGAAGGGCCATTTTCATGTTTAAAATGCGGTTTTCAAGCTACTCACTATAACATTATAGTTGGGAGCCTTAACAATGATAAAGTCCCTCCAAAAGGCTGGAAAAGTTTTTTACTTAACGTAAGGTCCCTCCCAAAGCACCATATGCAACTTTGGGATTCAATACACAGTATTAAGCCTGAGATCTGTTTCATAACTGAAACATGGCTTAAACCCCACACTATTCCAACTATCACCTTGGGAATACCTATGGGGTACAAAATTCTTCGCCAAGATCGGCTGGAGAAAATAGGAGGCGGGATTGCTATTGTTTATAAAGATAGCCTGAATATTAGGGTTTTAGAACAGGTAATGCTACCCACCATGGAAATAATTATTTTTCATCTAAAAGTTAGCCCTAAGGTACACTGGAAAGGTGCACTAGTGTATCGCCCGCCTGGATCGAATGCTGGGTTCTCCCTAGCTTTGACTGAACTTCTAGATCCCCACATGAAAACGAACGAAAATGTTATCTTACTCAGAGACTTTAACTTCCACACTGATGTTGCAGACCACCCTGATACTATCACACTTATAACAGATCTTGCCCTGCTGGGCCTTCATCTCCGTAATAATGGCCCCACCATATAGGTGGCCATACTCTGGACTTAATTTTTACCACCCTTCCTAATGTCTACTGCCACCCCCCTAAATACATCTACTGGTCGGACCATAAAATGTTAGATTTTTCCTTCCTCCACTTACCCGAACCTACCAATCATTCCATCACGCAAGCCATCAAACGCAGACCATGGCACAAAGTTACTACTGATAGGTTTACTCAAGTCTGGAAACAGCCAGTCCTTACAAGCTCGGATGACATTGAAACAGCCCTCTCAAAATTTGACTCCTCACTGATGGAAGCCATTAACACTCTGGCTCCTCAGAAAGTAGTCAAGCAACCTACCATAGCTAAAAGGGAAATATGGTACACTGAGGCCCTTAAAACAGAAAAACAGGGGTGCAGGAAATTGGAGAAACTATGGAGACGGTCACATAAGGGGGAAGACAAAGATCGATACTTAACAGCTATGACCACCTATTATAAAAATATAAAAAGAGCAAGGAAAATTAGTCTTACCTCCCAAATAACAGAGGCAGGTAACTCCACCCGAGAACTATTTAAAATCATACAGACTTTTACCAACCCTGTAATTTGTGAGAGCCCGGATGTTTTTTCTCAAGATCTCTGCAATAATATCTCCCAGTTCTTCGAAGAAAAAATTGAGGGGATATATAAGAAAATTACGAAAGTCACAGGTCCTTTAGAGACTACGCCCCCTGAGACTCCCCCCACAATGACCCCTGATAAAACGCTCCATACAATCCCAGAAATTACCTTAAAAGACCTGACCACCCTCATTGGCAATATGAAGACTGGTTCCCCCACTGATCTGATCCCTGCAAAAATGATCTCCCCCCTGGTGGAATCATTAGGCCCCACTATTCAGAAGCTTATGAATCTTTCCTTTGCCGAAGGACAACTTCCACAACCTTGGAAAGAAGCGGTAGTGAACCCCATACGGAAAAACACCACTATTCCCTAGTCAGAACTCTCCAACCTCCGCCCTATCTCCCTTCTCCCTTTCATTAGCAAACTGGCTGAGAAACACGTTAATACCATCCTTTCTAAATGTATCGAGGCGACAGGGGGCCTGGACCAATCACAATCTGGGTTCAGGCCCAACCACAGCACTGAATCGGCCCTCCTCTCTGTGACTGATAAGATCAAAATGTCACAGGACAGAGGAGGATCCATGATATTAGTATTGTTGGACCTGTCTGCGGCCTTTGATACCGTGTTCCACAACATCTTGCTCAGCCGCTTGCAGGGAGTAGGGATCGGAGGCTCAGCACTATCTTGGCTAGAGAGTTTCCTCTCCGGGAGATCGCAATCTGTCAGCCTGGGCCCCTATCGCTCCACCCCGAAGGCGCTCACAAAGGGGGTGCCACAAGGCTCATGTCTCAGCCCTACATTGTTCAATGTATATGTGGCCCCCCTTGCTGAGATTGTGCGGAAGTATGGGTTCATACCGGTTTCCTACGCTGATGACACCCAGCTCCTCTACCCTTTGAGCTCCCTTGGCCCTACAGTCAAGGAAAATTTTGCTGAGGGTATGAGAGCAGTGTCACATTGGATGGCCGCAAATTGCCTCCAATGTAACGTTGCAAAAACCAAGGTTATGTTTTTTGGCAGGGCGAGCCTCCTCTGGTCTCCAGAATGGTGGCCGCTGGATTCGGGCCCAGTTCTCACATCTAAGCCTCATGTTAAAAATCTAGGGGTTAAGATCGACCAAAAATTGACCCTTAAGGAGCACACCAATCATATTGCAGGACTATGCTTTTACACCATTGGCCTCCTAAGACGAGTATTCCCATATCTTCCGGATACCTACAGGAAGACACTCGTGCAGGCTCTGGTTACTAGCCGCCTGGACTACTGCAACGGCCTGCTGACGCTAGCAAATGCTGATGCAGTAGGTCGTTTGCAGGTAGTCCAGAATACGGCAGCTAGGCTAGTCATGAGTGCGCCGGCCAGGACTCCCTCTAAGCCTCTGTTGGCAGAGCTACACTGGCTCCCTATACGGCAGTGAATCAGTTTCAAAATATGCTGTACGGTCCACAAATGCTTATATGGGGACAGTCCTATATATCTTTCTCAATCTCTTGAATTGTACCAACCTAGCCGGTCACTCCATTCAAGTAACCAAGCACTCTTGAAACCCCCTGCTACAAAAAGAGCTATGCAGGGAGACAGAGCATTTTCATCGGTTGGTCCTGCCCTTTGGAATAAACTTCCCATAGACCTGACGATGAACACCAACCACCTATCCTTTAGAAAGGCCCTGAAAACACTCCTTTTCCAGGAAGCAATTCAGTCCCTTTTATGCACCTTAAAGACTACGATAACTTTCTGGCCGGCAAAGCGCGGAGATACCCTCATGGGATTGAGTCCAGCGCGATACAAGAAATTAAAATAAAATAAATAAAATAAATAAATAAACATGGTGTGCCGGGGTACGGTCTTTAGGGGGTGCGTTCCTAGGGGCATTTGTCTGGTAATTCCCTTTGTACTGCTCTCGTCCTATAGTCACCCCTTGCAACTGCGCAATCATCACCCTCTCCTTCAAGTCCTTTTTCTTTTTCTCTGTCGCTCTATCGTTTTCATTTTTCCGATGCTCATAGTATTGGGCCATCTGGAGTTTCTGAGAGACCTCCTGCGACAGACCTTTGACGTAATTCTGGACAAACAGATGGTGTCCGGTTGCAGTGGTCATGTCCTGGCCGCTGTAATCGGAGAACACCGTTTCAAACAGGGAGAAGTATTCCGATACGTCTTCCTGGGGTTTCTGACAACAGGCCGTTACTATCGACCAGTCCACTTTCTTTTCTGGGATCAGGGTTTTTAGTTTCTGCACAATTTTGTCTGGGAGTTTTAAAATGGATTTCAAAGGCTTCTGTCCAGGCTCTCGCTGTCTATCTATGCCATCGAGTTGTGACCAGGTATGTCCAAACAGCTCAAGGTGGTCGACTTTCCGGATTTGCTTCCACACATCAGCTGGCAGACATAACCCGAAAAACAAATCAATGTCAGCCAGGGTCATAATCGTTGAACCTAGGGCTGTACCTAATTCAGTGTAGAAGGCAGTGGGGTTTTTACGTAAATCAGGCAGAGATTTCCGGAACGTCAGAATATCTTGCCGATCCCATGGCTGGTAGACCCAGTTGTACACTACCCTCCCTTTTGCATCTTGGTGGTTGACGTCATCGTGTGTTCCCTGACCTCGGGGAGGAACCCAATAGGGGGCAGCCTCTCTTATCGGCATCATGGTGCTAGCTTGTTCTATTCGTGGTGCGGTCGCTACAGGTGTCGTAGGTTTAGCTTCCGACTCTTGTTCAGTGAGGTGGCGGAAAACATCAAGCGTACGCATAAGGAGGTCCGTCATGTCACACTCGCCCTCATCCCCGATATCGACCTTTCTATACAGAGTCGTTAGGCTCTCGGGTCCTTTGTCTCGATATCGGTCCTCATAAGCATTTAGGGCATGGTAGCATAATCGCACGACAAAGTGTCGTCTGTGGCTCCCAGCATATGAGTTGAACATATCCGTGATGTGCTCCTCACTCTCTTTTCTTTCTACCAGTGTCCTTACTATCTTGTCAATCCCTGCTCGCTCATCTTTGCTCAACCTGTTCATTCTTGTGGAGTCTGTCTTTCGGGCCTCAGGGTCATTTAACAGTGTCGCTGGTGCTGTAACTAGTACAAGGGGTTCGGCCGGCGCGGAGTCCGTGGGGACCGAAGCTCTGGTACTACTCTCGTTTGTGCTTGGGGGCAACGTGTGCTGTGCTAAAGGTTGGGAAGGGGCATATGAAGGGGGCATGTAGATGATCAGAGGACCTAACAAAAGATCATCGTTGGTTCGCTGTTTTGAGGGTAATTCAGGGTAGAGCGTAGAGGGTGTTCTAACCGGACACTGGCTTGATGTTTCGGATTCTTGTTTCCGTTTGGCTTGCTCTCTCTCCTTAATCTCTTCTTCTAATTTCCTAGCAGCTAGGTGGACTGCCTTTCGTAGCTCTTTCTCTAATCTAATTTTGTTTCTCTTTTTACGTTGTTCTGTTTCTTTGCGCCACATGCCGGGACTATCAAGCATAGTGGGCGTTGTCTTATTGTTACCGAGGGCTGTTTCTAGCGCGCTTATTTTATCTTCATCGAAGGATCCTATCAGTGGCCACTGACTTTTCTGATCCTTTTTTGTATATTTATGCCATAATTTACTATAGGCTATGGCGATCAATCCATGCTTCATGAACATGTCCTTATTAGGGGTGCCTTCCAGTGGAGCCGGATGGTTCATCTCTAATAAGCGGTCCGGGCTGAACCAACTACCAATCAGTGGGGAGAAGATAGGCATGACGGATTACAACGGGGACAAAAGTCTGCACTACCTATCTTATCACTGCTTGCAAAGACTAGACAGAATATTTCTATTCTTCGTTATTTGCAGGCAAAGAATACCTCAAAAGAACCAATATCGAACAGTCAATGTTCGGCCAATCAAACAATCAATGGGGAGAAAGAATAGGCACGACGGATTACAATGGGGACAAAAGTCTGCGTTACCTACCCCTCACTATCTGCAAAGGAAGAGAGAATCTATTCTTCTCCGTTTGCAGACAGCGAATCTCCAAAAAGAACCAACAATTCGAAGAGTAATACTAGCATTTTTTCAAACAATCATTTCGCAATTTGTCGTGTTACACGACCTTACCCGGACCGCATGGACAGTTTCTTGTCTTCCAAATCCAGCGCCCGATCGTCCTCTATTCTTCGTGACTGTCGCGGCACTCCTGATGGTTCCCAGTCAGGACCGTAGATCACTCGAGAGAGGTCTGTTTCGGACCCACTGAAGTTCGGATGATCGGCTGTCAGACGAGGGTCTATCGGACAGGAGCTCTCCCGATCGTTGCAGTCGTTCACTCTGTCGTCAGGACCTCTCCCACTGGATCCACGAGTCACTGATGGGCCCCACGTTTGGGACGCCAATTGTGGAAAAAGGTAGGGCCGATGTTGATCAAGAACCTTTTTCAGTATTGCCTGGCGCTAACAACCTCTTATACCACTCGAACTATCAAACAAAGAGGCAGGCGCTGGAGACTGGAAGGCAGGAAACAGAAGTTTATTCCGACGGAGCAGAACACGTCAACTCAGACAATAAGGTATCTTCTCGAGGTGCTCTATCTGCATCTCTGAGGCCTGGCCTCTTATACACATGTTTATGGTCTTTATTACAGTTTATTGCATGTGGCACATTCTTGCAAACACTTTGAAGTACGGAAAGACATCCTCGGAATCCCCACTTCAAGCCCGTTCCCACACACATTTACAGTAGAAGTCCCCACCCCGGTCACAACAGGTGACGATTGTCGCACAGCTGGGCATTCCGCCGATTCCCGGAATGCATGTGGTCGATCGGATCTCATGGGGTGGGGGCTTTGATCAGTCTGTGGATCCTTTTGATGGGAGAAGCTTCCTACTGTATGGGGGCAATAAACAGCATCCGCAGGGCCAGGTGGCGGCCTGGGAACGAGCAGGACAAAAGGGGGTTTTATCAAAGGTTACGGGATCATGAAAGGAATGGAGGGAGGTGTTGAGCTGGGAACAGGATGGGGTTCCGAGGCAGGGTTGCGCTGAAGAGGGGTTTATGGACCAAGCATGTGAGAGCGGGGGCTGTCAGCGCGCGGGGGATGCCTGTGAGGTTAGGAGAGAGAGACGCGCTGGCTATCAGCGGTGGGCAGAGAGGCCATGGCATTCAAAATGGCTGCCACTTACGCGCACAAATGGGCCTAAAAAGGGACACGATAGCGCCGATAATGTTGACGCTGCAAACTAGATTTTAACAGTACTGTCAATCCAGACTCCACAAATCCAGATAGATTAGAGTAGCCCCGGGTATGCCATACTGCTCCTAGACACAAATCAGTAATTTGAAGCCTAGAGTTAATGATGGACTGGGACAGTTCTGGGAAAACCAATCCTCATGGTAGCCCTCCTCTAATCTGTGCTGCTGGCGGAGAAAGACAACCTCCATAAATATCTAGTTATCTCAGACAGTTTTACAGTAATGCAAAGCTGTGTGTGCACCACTGAAAATTCAAGCTCAGGCAGCTTGATAAATAAAGAAAATAATCACAGCTGCCTAGAAGCACACAACTTTAGCCCAATCAAAGCATGTACTCCTTTATCCCAACATATGAGCACGGCTGTGAGAAGTTGGCCTTGCTCATGCTGTCCACTAGTTACAGTGGGCACCTTGTACCAGTCCAAACAGCCCCTTAGAGGTGATAGATTAAAGACAACCTTTATTGAAAGCTATCCTAGTGGTAGCTATGGAGAGCAGGCTAAGCATTGAAGGAATGTAAAGCAGCTTGTTTTACCAGTCTATAATATCTTGAATGACCAAATGAAAGGGGCATCAAACCAGGTATATATATGTGCCAGTGACCAAGGGCACAATAGTCAAATGTCCACCGCTGTCGGGTGATTTCAGGTTGAAGAGGAGAAGCTTGACTCTGCAGCCACGAGAACCAGGAGGTGTTGACGACAACCAGGAGCTGGATTTCAGCTGTCCCACAAAGGATGTCGAGTGCTGCGGCGTCGGGGACCTAATTGGACCCAACAAGCCTTGGCAACAGCAACCCACGCAGAAAGTAAAGAAATGCTTCATTGTGGACCAGCAAGGTCCAAGGGACTCCCCACACAGTGGAGAGTCAGGGCACTTCTGCAGCAATCAGAGAAGCCCAAGGAAAATCAGAGTTGCCTTCACAGGGATGGGTTTGCAAAGGTACATCGAGCGGAAATGCAAGAAGCAGACTCTTGGAACACTTGTGGAGTGTAGGCCCACAATCTTCGGAGCAAAAGGTGGTCGGGGTCTGGGCTACAAGTAATCCAATGCACAGCCTTGTGAGTCATCGAGAAGGTGATGCACTTGCAAATGTGCGCGGTGTCCAGGGGTTCTGGTTTCACAGTACCCACAAGGGCTATGGGTCTCAGCTTTCCTGGGGACTCGGTTTGGTCTCGGGGAAGTCTGGAAATCCACCTCTGGTATTGCAAAGTCTTCAGTGTCCGGCAGGAGCTTCGTAGATGCAGACCAGTCAGATGGGTCTTTGGTACCTCCCAAGCAGGGGAGTAACTCCTTTACTCCAAGGGAGATTTTTCAGTCATCTAGTCATGTGGATCGTCAAAGTTCTAGGATATCTGTAGTAGTAGAGTTTCGTCCAGGTGTTTATCTAAAGTCCTGTAGTCAGGGGTTCCCTTCTTATACCCAAGGAAGGGGTTGGACTAACCCGGGGGACCCACCTATGGGAGGGTTTGGAAAGAGGGATGGTTACACCGATTTCCTTTGTCCAGTTTAACGCCAGAGCAGGGGCTGGTAGCCCCTGCAACCAGTTTGAACTGGGCTATGCACAGGGACACCAAATGTGCCCCCAGTGCAGACTTCAAAGCACTTTCAGAGTCCACCCACCCAGGCCCAATCCACTAAGGCCTGTCTGGGAGGTGGTCACACCTCCCTGTGAGAGGAAACCTATCGTCTAGGCCTAACCCGCAGGAGTTTCATCCAACAGCATTGTGTCAGTGGCTGCAGCATCCATTTGGTGATGCAAGGGCTCTTTAAACTTGGTACCCGGTATACCGGTGTGTACATGTCTCCCCCTCTAGAAGGGTGGAATTCTACCCCTGCCATCAGGACTGGCAGGGGGGTAGGATTCCAAAGTGTTTGACACCAAACATGACATGTTTCCATGCAGCAACCGTTCCAAAGTTAGCATTTACCCCAAGGTTACAATGCACTTAAGAGTAAGGCTACATCACAGATCAGCCCCAGGGAATAGGTTACGAAGGCTGCAGAGGGGCCCTGCTCATGCATGGGCACCCTCTCACACAAAACCTAGCACCCTACCTTCAGGATTGATAAGGCCTGCCATATGTGCAGTGATTTAAGGTAAATATAGGTAATCTATATCTCAGTAAGGGGTGCATGCAGCACCTTACCCTGTTGTAAAAGAATCTCAGACTAGTATAAATTTCCCGATTCATGACCTGATATAGGTATACTTTATCATTTCCTTATATAGGCATAGAAATCATTACCATATTTGGCCTAAACCATACAGCCCAAATACGGCATGGATACTTCCACTAAGCTCCAAGAATTAACAACATTTTCTGGGAAAAACCCACCTTCAGCAGCCCGGGACTTCCCACAGCTTAAATATTAAGTTCTCCTAGAACTACCGGCGTTTTCCAAGAAATGAGCTTTTGAGTGACGTTATTAAGTCCAAACATGCGTCAAACTCGGCACCTTCAAAGTATAAATATGCCTTGATTTGCCTAAACAAACACACGGTGGTTTGAAGCAGATTGACTATCTACTTGCCCGACGCCCTGCAGCAGCAAGTGCCGAAGGAAGCCGACCCTCCAGCAGATGCACTGCGACACTCTGTCATTTCTCTTGCCGAGAAATCCAGCCCCAGTGTTTCCGGGCTACCCTTGATTGTATCTGGGAAATCGAGTCCCGAGAACGAGATACAAGATCTCCTTCATTCTGAAACCAAAAGTACGGAGCTGATTAGACCTCATAGACAATTACTGGAATCAGATTCCTGGCAGAGAACTCCTAAAACTTAAGCTACTCCTCTTATACCTCCTCCCTCGTACTAGACATAAGTTAGGTACACCGGGGTAGGCGTATTTAGAAGCACCAGTTGAGTACTTTTAGTCATCCTTTTATCACTGTAGGTATTTTATGTATTTTATAAATATTATGCACTTTATGGCTTAGAAACCATATCATGCTTTTACAGTACTACTTTATAATACTGTTCGTATTATATGCATTGCACTTCATAGTAAGCTTTACTCTTGTAGCAGTTCATTTTCAATGCTTGAGAAAGAAGACTGTTCAATAAATACCTTTTTTATTGAAAACGCCAGTCTCTCTATTCCTCTTGCACCTCTGGTGAAACTAAGCATGCACGATTGACTGAGTGAAATAGTTATCTATTGTTTCCATGACTCTAGAGATTTGATTTCTTATTCTTGGGAAACAAAGTTTTCATGTTTTATGCGGTTGTCAGAAACTAATCCCTTCTTGTTTATTCGAGAAAGTTTCTAGTGACCTCTGAGCTAGCTGGCCCTCACAATTAAGTCTAATATAACCGGTAGAGACCTAGTAGACCTCAATCCTACGTCTAAGCTACAGGATATATTATTCCAATGCACAGAGCCGATTGGGAATATAGCAAATACACTACATGGCGCCCAACGTTTGGTAAGGCGATAATTTAACGCTAGATACTAGAGTGACTCAGTCGTGCTTTTCACACAGACCCCTCTTTCCCGTAGAAACTCCAAAAGTCCTCTGGAGTGGGTAAAAACAGCATAATATCCGCCAAAACTTAGTAGGACGAGAATCCTATGTATTAGTTTTCGGTTTATTCAATGTTGAAGGATACAGTGTTCCAAAATATTGTGCACCTAATCTTTGTTTCCTTGGAAACTTGTTCTGCAAAACCTTCAGTAAATAAAAATGTCGGAGAGTGACGACGAAAGGGAGAGAGCTAGAATAGCGCCGTTAGATAAAACAACTCTCCAACAAAATGACCCGGATGCTATATTCATCCCGGCAAATGTAAGGAAAACCATAACTATAAAACTAATAGAAAATGGGGTATCATCGAGAGGTGGTAAAGTTATATTTGTGATAGAGGCACATGAATATCGGCAGACAGAGGTATTCTATTCATGGATTACTTTTCCACAAGCAAATCCAGTAACACAGGAGTTCCACTACTACAAAGCAGAGGAACCTCCAGCGGAATACGTTCCTTTCGAGGACGTTGAAATTCCACTAACTTACCAAGAGCATCAGCTCTGGTTTAATGGCACCCTAAAACATCAAAATCACATTACCAGGCTCGGTCCACTAGGTAGACCAGGAGCTACATGGCCGGTACTAGCCAGCTATACACCACATCCTGACATTGAAGAAATGTCAGATAGAGAACTTTCAGCTCAGCTAAAAAAATTAATAAAAATACATAGACAATTGGTTCAATATGTCATGAGGGCTTTAACAGTCCAACCAGCAATAAAAATTCCACAACACACCCCGTACCAGGGGAACACAAATAAAATTACACCACAGACTATACAGTCAGTCATTGGCAAGTTACCCGCCAAAAGGGAGCAAATCTGTTTTGGCTAGCACAAAAAATTACTCAAATAGAGGCAGTATTTCCCAAAAGTACACCTCATGAAAAACACAGAATTCTGACAATCTGTTTACCAATGGGGATTGCACCGCATGTGGAGGACTGTGACACTTGGGGTACAGTCTTTGCTTCAATCTACACAAAAACACATGGTGTACCGTCCATGGCGGTAATACCAGACGTTCTGAGTCAAATTCAGAATGAATATGGCCCAGAACCAGCCTTAAATCTAGGAATGAAATTACTGAAAGATTTCAAACAGGTCTCAGCTATATTATTAGCTAACATTAGAGGTGAAGCAGCATCCGTGGCAATCCGCCAGTAGTTAAAAGAAACAGATATAGCAGACCAACCATATGAACTTGCAAGAATTATTGAAAAATCCTATGAAGAACTAGGTAGAGATAGTTTGGGTGGGAAACCAGTAAAACCTGAATTAACAGAAAATCCTGAAAATATGTTTATTAAAAATAATCTCACTACTCCTAAAAATAAGTGGGAAAAGACTAAACAAACTCCTTCTAGAGAAAAATATTCTCAACCCAGAGGAAGATCTCCCCAACAGAGAGACAAGTCTCCCCAAAGGGAGCCCTCGGAAAAGAGATATAATCTTAGGAATGGGGATAATTTGAAAAAGATATCAAGATAATGATACACGTCCCTCCCAATCTTTTCAGACTTCCTCGCAGAAATCGGAAAGAAGAGGACGATCAGTACACAAAGAAGAACGCATCAAGACCAAAGACAAGGAACCCGTTCAGCAAAATAAAAAATAAAAATTTTCCAAAAAGAAGGTAGTAAGCATAAAAGTCAGACTTGCCAAGGATCTTGAGGACACAACTTAAGAATGGGGAATGGCTCAGACAATGCTAGACAGCGCAGCAGAAGCAACCATAGTTCGCAAGATCCTGAAGGATCATCTGGAGACAGTGGGCTTGAAGGAATGCATTCAGGTTGAAACTGCAGACATCAGGGTTAGTGTACCCCATAAGTTATATGAAGTAACACTCCGGGTGGAGGGGGACATAACTAGAAAAATAAGGGCACTCTTTTGGGAGAAGCTCTCTAAGGGCTATGACATTCTTCTAGCTGAACAAGACTGGCCACCTGAATTTGTCAGGGAGTGCCCACATGGCGAAGAGATAATTATGCCAGCCTTCTCTAATCACATTCCAAATCATAAAAAATATACATATGCCAGAAAATGGGCAGTAGCCCAAGCTCCAGCATTATATAAAAATCACGCAGGATGGGATGAGGATTCTCCTCACCATAAAATCCAGATAAAAAAACAGCCATCTGCACAAAGGCAGTACCCAGTTAAGCAAGAAGCTAAAAAACAGGTAAGGGAGATTTTAAATCAACTTGAGTACCAAGGGGTAATTGAAACATGCACCTCGTCTATGAACAATCCTTTGTTTCCTGTATCCAAACCAGACAATTCATATTGTCTAGTATTGGATTACAGACACTTAAACTCTTGTTGCAAAACATTTGCAGTACAAAATTCACACAGTGCAGCACTGATGAATAACATTGTGCGCAACAAATATAAAACGACATTAGATATTTCAAATGGATTTTTCTGTCAAAATATTGCACCAGAAAGCAGGCATTTGACCGCTTTCTCAATTTTGGGAACACAGCGACAATTTTGTCGTCTCCCCAAAAGACTCAAGAATAGCCCAGGGTTATTTTCAGCAAGAGTAACGGAGTTACTCCAAACGTACGATGATGAGGCATTATCTTATGTCGATGACATCTATCTTACAGATGACGACTTGGACAAGCACTTGAAAAGAGTGAACACCATAATACTTGGGTTCGCTTCTGAGGGGTATAAATTAAAAAAAATTTAAATCAAGAATTGCCCACCTCAATGTCATATTCTTGGGATATGAGTTGTCAAGTGAAGGCAAAAGCCTAGCAGCAAACTTTCTAGAGAAGTGTGCGCTGCTCCAACCTCTAAAGACGCTGAACAACTTACAATCAATTCTAGGTTTCCTGAATTTTGGAAGAACTTACGTTCTGAATTACGCAGAGAGGGTTAAACCTCTCTGCGAATTAATCAAACCTGATTTTAAACCAACACATTGGACTCAAACACACACAGAAATGTTACGTTCAGTCCAAACAGACATGTTAGCAAAAACTAGACACACGTGAAAACGTGCGCAACCTTGTAATCCGAATCATCCCAGGAAGATGCGGATTCACGTACCTAACCTTTAATGAAGGAGAAACGGTACCAATAGCTTACAAATCACACTTGTACACACAAGCAGAAATTAAGTTCACTTCTACAGAGAAAATTCTGACAGCGGTTCAAACTGCTGTAGCAAAAGAGAGAGCTCTCGCGCAGGGTAAACGCATAATGATCGTTACACCTGAACCTGCCTTAGAGGCAGTGGCAAGAGCAAGCATTCCTAATTCTAAAGCTTTACATCCGAGATGGATACAATGGGTTAACTCTCTTGCTGCAACAGACGTTCAATTTCTTTTTTGACCCTAGTCTAAAGACACAAGAATTTCTCCAATATGAAGACGAATGTCCTCTGCCGACCAAAATTCTTCCTCTTGAACATTATGGCTGTATAATGTATACAGACGGATGAGCACAGCCCGCAATTGGCGGTAAACAAGCCTATAGTGCTGCGTGCGCAATTGTTAAAGGTCGCTGGCCCGAAGGCAAATTTAGACCTATGGTCACAAAAACTCAATTACTCGGAGACTGTACAGCTCAGCGAGCTGAACTACAGGCTTTCAGGATGGCGCTTGACAATACAGATCGCGAATTCCCCACACTTATAGTGTGCGATTCATATTACTGCGTCCAATCTTACAATGAGTATCTGCAGAATTGGGTTCAAAACGGATTCAAAGACGCTAAAGGTGGCACAATCAAGCATAAGTTGCTTTGGGAACAAGTAGTTCTTTTACAGAAAGAACTACAAAAGACTCACGTGGTACATACACTGAGTCATCAGCGTGATGGCGTTCACGTTGCAGGGAATTCATTGGCTGATGAAGCCGCGAAGGTAGCTGTGCAAACGGCTTCCGTAGCTGCTATCCCCCGGTCAAAAACAAAAATAGACAGCGAAATAAAGCAAGCTGTCAGTGCTTCAATCAAAAACAGTGGTAAGACACTCCTGAAAGGCTTTCCAGTAAAGTACTCATATATAACTGATGCAAACAATGTTCCTTTTGCTCAAATCCCTGGAGTGGGGGATAGGGTAATACCAAACGTGGAACACAGGTTAGGACTAATCGTTGCAGCACATGAAGGGCTTGCTTCTGCACACGCATGTGTTTCCACTACGGTATCATTATTAAAACAGAGATACTGGTGGCCACGCATGAGGAAACAAACTAGAGACAATGGGCCCCATTAGGATGACGGGCGGACATTGTCCGCCCGCCACCCTATCGTAGAACGGGACCGCCCGCCATAAGGGCGGGGGTCCCGTGGGGGGAATTAGGATGTGCCCGCCACAGTGGCGGGCACATCCTGTAGTTTTAGCATTGTGGCGGGCGGTGCACTCTGCACCGCCCGCCACAATGTTAAAAATGCTTTTTTGCATTTGCATATGCAAAGCGGCAGGCACCGCGCGGTGCCTGCCGCTTTGCATATGCAAATGTAGGGGGGTACCATAGGTACCCCCCATGTGCCCCCCAGACAGTGGCGCCAACCTGGGGGCCCTGCAGGGGGCCCCCGCAGCAATCACCGCATGCCTTTCCGTGGCGGCATTGCCGCCGCGGAAAGGCCCACACATGTTGCCATCGTAATATGGCTGGCGGTGTCCTTTGGACACCGCCACCATATTAATCTATTACCGCCGCGGTCGCAAGGCGACCGCGGCGGTAAAGCGGCGGACGGTCTTTCCATTCGCCATTGTCCCCTCCGCCATCCTAATCAGGCGGAGGGGAAAACGAGAGTGGTTGTCGGGCGGATTGCCTCCGCATGGGTGGCGGTGACCACCGCCACCCTGGCGGAGGCAATCCGCCCGATATCCTAATGGAGCCCTATATACTGGAATGTGAAATCTGCCAGAAAATGAAAGTTTCTACAGTGAAACGTCCTGCGCAAACGCCCCTTCTGATTTCAGATAAACCACTAGCGTGTGTTTATCTGGACCACTGTGGTCCTTTAATACGGAGTGGCAACTATAAATATATCATGGTCGCAGTGGATTCCTGCACGAGATTTATTTAGTTATGGCCCCATCGCTCGGCTGACGCCAGAACTGTTATAAAGGATCTG
This sequence comes from Lissotriton vulgaris, assembly GCF_964263255.1. NCBI lineage: Eukaryota > Metazoa > Chordata > Amphibia > Caudata > Salamandridae > Lissotriton > Lissotriton vulgaris. Next base: position 1,633,572,596 of record NC_141693.1, on the reverse strand, counting down.
CGAGTCTTTATCGACACATACGCAATCGGCACACTACATTCTGATCAGGGTCCTGTGTTTAGCTCTCGAGCTTACAAGGAGGCCAGGGTTAGTTTGGCCGTTGCATTGCAGTATTCTAGTCCCTTCCATCCTGAGGGTAATGCGGTAGTGGAAAGAAAAAACCGTGACATAAGGCAATCCATAACAGCAAAGGTATTAGGTTCGGGTGATGGGTGGGTCAAACATCTAATAAGTGTCCAATGTAGTCTTAACAATCTGCCAAGAAATTCTCTAGGGAGAATCACTCCTTATGAGCTACTATTTGGTACAGGAATGATGATCGAGGATCTCGATTGTCAGACCTCAGTGGAAGAACAGAAACTCTTTAATATCAAAGATTGTTTGGCTGTCTTACAGGACTTGAATGAAACAAGAAGAAGTCTGAGTAACACAACACAAAAGCCAACAGCCACTGAAGATAAACCACCTGTCCCAGCAAGACCTGTCTGGATTCCAAAGATTGGAGATCTAGTCAGGGAAAAGATAGCGGTGAGGAAGGAATTTGGGCCTTCTTACAGAAAAGCGCTACCTGTCTTGAGAATACAAGGAACGAGATCAGTAGTACACCGCTCCTTGCTGATAAAAAGGAGAACAGAGTTGTGTCCATAGACCTGGTAAAACCACAACATGTGGCCAATAATAAGTAGTAGGCCAAGTGGACTCCAAAGATGTAGCAGACAGCCAAATCTTGCTACAATCGAAGAGGTTCAAACTGAAAGACTTATCACCTTTGATAAACCTGCAGTAACAAAAGAAGGACTATGCAATAAAGCAATGGAACTCGTGCCTCTTGAGACCCAAATATCTGTACGACCAGAAACACCAGTCTACAATGATGTAGCACCTGAATACACTAACATGACAAAGGAGAAATCAGTTCCAGCGATTTCAACAAGCCCCAATGACATTCAAACAATTGACAGAACTGCATCTGGATATTTAATCAACTTTGATAACTTTTCTGAGGATCCTAGTTAAGCATGGGCGAATTTTGCGAATCTGGCGTTCGCGAATTTGCGTATTTGCGAACTTGCAATCCGCAAAATCCGCGAATTTTCGCGAATTTGCCGATTTTTTTTGTGTGTTCGCAAGGGTTTCTGCCAGTTCGCGAGGGTTTGGTACCAGTTCGCAATTGCGAACTTACTTGTCGGCTCGCAACGGTCGCAACTATGTTGTTTCTACGTCTGGTTCATCATCACAGGGTCCCAGCACCCTCTGTTTCACCTCTGCCACCCTCTGTTTCACCCATGCCACCCTCTGTTACATCAATGCCACCCTCTGGTTCATCATCACTGTAGATTATGGGGAGGGAAAGCAAGCACACCTGCCCTGCTTCAACTGACATGAATTAATTTGGGGTTAGTTTATTAATGTGTCACTGTTTTAAAATTCCAGGTCTGGCACCTGCTTCCTTATCAGTAATTTGCTTTCTGTTGCAGTGCAATTTTTTTTCCCAGGACCTTTGTGGCCTACTTGTAGCTATTCTATAAGCCTGCTGTGAGGGTCAGAGCAGGGTCATACAATTGTTGCAACTAGCAACTGAACTCTGGAGGGGCCCCAGTCAGGAAGCACTACAGGGAATGGTTACTAATGATGAGTTTGAACTCTTGCACCTGCTGAGTGCTTTCAGTTTTGCAAAACTCGTTTTTCTGCAATTTTGTGGGATTCGCGGTGTGCAAACACGCGCGAGATCGGATTCGGAAACCGCGAATTTGTGCGAATATGCGATTTGTTTTTTTGCAGCGTGTTAGTTCGCAAGTTTTTGTGCGTTTTAGCGAGCCGCTTGTAGCGCAAGGCGCGAAGTTACCCTCGCGGTCGTTCAAGGGCGCGGCCATCTTGTTTGCATGACTTATTTCCGTTTCCGGGCGCGAAGTGTAATCTCGCAAAGTGTGCGGCTCGCCAGTACAATTTCGAGGGTGTTCGCGAGGAAAATCTCGCGCTAACTTACCCGCGCGATCGTGAACGGGCGCGGCCATCTTGTTTCTCATTCATTGCTATGGTTCTGGGCATGCTTTTGGTATCCTCTCTGTATCTCTGCCATCCTTTGCTTGTTTGAAGTTTTTTTTTATCTATTTTACTTATTATCTATCTCTCTATTTTTCTTGCTCTATATTTTTGTGTTTTCTGCTACTTTTGGTTAATTTTAAACTACTTTTTTCAACTCTTTACTTTTCTTCTCTTCCCTATTCTATTTTCTTTACTATTTAGCTTCCTTTCTGCCCAGACCATGGTGAAGGGAGCCGGGAAGCATCCCAAAAAGGGAAAGGGTCCCGCACCCCGTGCCCGGCTCCCGTGCGGGCGTTTGAGGGGGGAGCAGGTCGTACCCCGGGAGATCTTTAGCCCGGAGGAGGTGGCCGCACTAATTTTTTATGTTCAGCGCCGCCTCCCCAGGACCATGATGGCAGGCGGCAGGATCGGTTGCGGGTACGGGATCCGGGAGAAGGTGTGCCGGGCCATGTGCCACCACTCTCGGGTCTGGCGCACCTACAACCAGGCCACCCACCGCTGGACGGATGTCCTGGACCGTGAACGAGATCTGCTCGACCTGCTTGGCCTTGAGATCCCCGGGCTTGGTGAGTAGTAGTAGCTATTTCTTTACTACTCTGTTTTCTCCTGCTCTGTGTGTTATTATATTGCAAATTTTTGTTTTTTACCAAGAGCAATAATGCTGCTCATTACATTGTAGGTAAATTATACTTCAAAATCTTCTGTGCCTTTCAGGTGCACTGCTCTCCTTCTCAGTAGTGTTGCTACTATGCTTATTTGTTTTCGATTTTGTGTTCATTTCATTGGCCTGTGAAATTATGTATGAGTGTAGTTTAAAGAACTGCGTAATGCTAGACACTAAGGTTCAGATTTTTAATTACCGGCGCATCCCTGCAAAGTAGCAGGGATGCGCCAGTAATTGTGCGCCACGCCAACATCACCCATGGTGCGCCGTATTTACAATGCGGCGCACCATGGGCCCAAAACGTCACCAAAGCGTTACGCATCTGTGCCGTAAAGGCGGCGCATTGCTGGAGTTGCGTCGCAACGATGGTGCAGCTCCATCAATGCTCTGGGGTGCCCTATCTCCCCAATGCTGCGTCAAGCCGTACGTCTGCTTCAAGCAGGTGCAGGGTTTGAGTCACGCATCATTGTTGTTAAAGTGAGTGATAGAAATCTTGTAGATTTCCCTCAGCCACTTTTAGGATGCGTTCCTGCGCAGGAACGCCCTCCCTTGCGCCGAAACACCCCCTGATGGCGCAGGGCTTTACAACGTGATGCATCTCCCATATGCGTCACATTGTTAATATACGCCGCACCATTGCGCCTCTTTTTGTTCTGCTGCTGCGTCACAAAAGTCACGCAACAATGGAGCAAAAGAGCCGCAAGGGTATTTTAATGACTGGTTAATGTAGTAGGAAACTTTAGTGTTGTCGCTGATCTGCAATCACAATGGACTTTGTCTGTCACTTCGCGTGCTGCGGACTGCTGCCCGCCAATCCTAGGCAAACCTTTTTAGTACTTTGTTTAGTGAGTTACAATAGAAGTTTCCAATTCGACGGCCCGCAAATCAAGTAATACTAATAACGTAGTAGACCACATGAGATTGGTCAATAATATATCCCGTGGAATAGTTGTCTATTTGCTATTTCGCCAAAATATTTTGTTATTGTTCTTTTGAAATGTTTGATTTGGTTGACAAATATCATCCATGTTTTCTGGTCTTTCTTTCTTTCATGTTGTACATCAGCTCCCCCCAGAGCCAAGAGGACACAGGAGGAGGAGGAGGGTGCTGTTCAGGATGCAGGCCAGGATCGGGCAGGCGAGGGCTCCTTTGCTGGCCGCAGTAAGTTTTAATTTTAATATAGAGTACTTATTTTTTCCTAGCGTTCCTCATTCGATTTTTCTAAATCGTCTTTGATCTTCTTGTAGACTGGATCTAAATTCTTATCCTGCCTCGACTATGACTCCCTGTGGTATTACTAGATTATTCTTATTAGTCTGTCTGTGTAGCTAACTAAGATTGCACATTTGGCAATTCCATTGGACTCCCATTCTAGTCAGCAATAGCTCTATGCACTGAGTGCAGTCCTCTGGGATTGTCCATAATGTCTTTTCAAGTCTTCTAAATGTTTATGATTTGACAATTGCCAACAATAAAAAGGTGAATGACCACCAAGAAATAATAAGATACTACTTTACTTTTGGTTTGGATAGTAGGACAATCCATTCTACTACTGTTGCAGGGACAAATCTGCACAAACAGAACTATGGACACTAAATAATGCATTGCTTAACTTATAGGTGCTGTTAGACTTTCCACATACCTCAGTGATAACAGACTTTGTAGTTGAACCCCCAATCTCCTTACTGACTAGATAGTGTGACAGAGTCATTTAGCTCCCAAAGTCACCGATGATTGATCCCCAATGATGTCAGAGGCACGGACTCATGCTTGCAAAAATTCCAAAACCTTTAGCTCATCCACTCTAGTCTGGAGGACCAAAAACCACAGAGCCTATTTAAGTTTAAAAGCTTTATTAAAAGTAAACACATTTATTAAAATCAAGTTTGTCATAAAAGTAAACGTTTAACTGAAAATGGAAAAGTGCTTAGTGCTCACGATTAATTGGACCCTTTTCTTGTGGTCGAGCCGAGCTCTCACCTGGTTTGAACTTGATCCTGCTCGTGTTCTTAGAAGTCAAGCTTCTGTCTGTTAGGAGAAAAAGTGGTGCGTGTTAAAAATAAAAAGCAAGCATTCATCAGTTGTGCCAAAAAGTGCAGCAAGACAACAGCCTTCCCTGGAAAAAGGGAAATTTTAACTTTAGAGTAGACAGTCACAAATTATTACATTGTATTCTGTTTTTTTCACATTTCTTTCTTCCTCCTAGACCAAATATTATATAGTAGTGAGTGGTGTATTCTAACATTATTAAATGTACTTTGTAGGTGAAACATCTGGTGGCGGGGCCAGCGCGGAGGTGGTGGCATTGGACGAGGGGAACAACTCTGGGGAGGAGGCGGTGCAAGTGCCGGACATGCCTGTGAGGGATAACACGGTGGTGGCGGGCAGAGGTAAGCTATATATTCCTTACTTATTGAGATTGAAGACTGCAGAGTGTGCTTTCTGCACAGGTGTATTATAAATCAACCAGGTAGTAGCCTCCTCTAAATGTACTTCGACTTAGCTGTGAAGTTTTTGGCGAGAAGAATCCCAATCAGATCTGAGATGAACTTGATGGATGGGATGAACGAAAAGCGAAAGAAGGGTGTAAGTAAGTGTGGAAGGACGAGAAATGTAATGATGACTGCCAAAGAAGGATGATATGTGTTTGCTTGGTCCCCGAGGTGGCTGGGAAGGAAAGAATATGGTATGGTGCATGGCTGGGTGAATGATGAAGCAAGGATGGGTGGAAGGAGAACAGCCTGGGTGGGTGAAACAGAAACTGTATGTGTGCATATACTTTGAATGGATGGATGCCTAGATCATGGTACTATCTGACTCTTAGATAGCATATGTGTATCTAGAGAGAGTAGACGGTCACTGGATGAACTAAGTGTTACTTTGAAGAGCATGTAACACCGCACCCGCACGTCCGTTCCAGTGTAGGAAAGGCAAGGAAAAGAAGTTGTAATTTTGTCCAAATACTAAAATGAATAGTAGCAGTAGTTTGTATTGCAACTGCAAGCACAGCATATATCCGGTTATTACGGTGGACACTCCCTACCTCTCTTAATAACTTTAGTTTAGTAGTAGTACGTCATTCATGTGTGGGTGTATCACTGTTCACTCAATAATAAGCAAAGCACCTAAAGTCATCCCATATGTCATCAAATACATCCCATGTGAAGTGATAGATAATCAGATTATTTAGCTTCTTCATTTTCCTTTTCTAATACTCATTTGCACTATAGGGTGAAAGCTAAATTAATTAAGCAGTAGCCCTTTTAACAGAGTATTCTCAGTGCCACCCGTAATAGAAAAGTAAGAGCTTCACCACCTGCATGTACTGGACCGGTACAGTAACGCAAGTCTGTCTCACTCATGATGGCGTGCGTCTGTTTTTCTCGGGTGCAAGTTCACTGCGCTGGCATTATGCCGGCTAGCATAAGATAACATACCAATTTTCCTAAACAAGAGAGAAGAAGAAGAATAAGACTGGTGTACTGTCATAGTCGACTGTAATGGAAATCCATAGTGCTCGTAGAATTTGTTCCTTAAACTCCCACTAATGTTAGAGCAAGGATGAAGAAGTCGGAGGTTACATAGATACTGTCCTCAATAGTTATGTACTGTGCTTTCAATTTGCTACTTGTACTGTGACACAACTTTCTGCTCAATCATTATGTGTTAATCTTAAAGAGCATTGGTTACAGACTATGTCTTTCTTTCTTCATATAGTTGCTCCTTCCAAATCAAACAGACCATCAAGGAGGAGGGAGCTGGCTCGAATGGCCCGGCAACGGAGGCTGGATGCCACTGTCGCCGAATATCGGCGGCTGGTGGCCCTGGAGGAGGAGGAGACGCATTCTACCGGTACAACAACAACATCCACTGGGACAGCTGCATCCTCCTCCTCCGTGCCCCCACAGGCTGCCAGCCAGCGCAGTGCTCCAGCGGTACGGAGCCGGGCTATTAAAGCCAACCGCCACCGCCGAGCAGCAAAGACAGCAGCTGCCCCCCACAGGATTTGCAAGGCACGCCAGCGCCGCTTATGCCTCAGAGTGTCCTATCTGGAGCAGGAGGTCCTAAGCTATAAGAACTTGGTGGAGGGCCTCCGCTTCGACCATGCCACCCTCCGCAAGGAGCATGATGCCCTGGCCGCTAAAGTCAACAGCACCCTGCCGTAGTGTCCCTTGCCCCTTTTTTAGAGACTTTTGGGGGGTGGGAATTGGGAGTTGTGTTTTTTTGGGACTTTTGAAGGACAATCGTTGGGGTTAGGGAGGGTCTTGCAGGAGATTATTTTGTTAGGGCTATAAAAATATACTTTTTGAAACTTTATCTGACCATACCTGTTTTTTACTGCTTTTGAGTCTGGTGGGTGGGGGTTTAACAGTAAGTTTGTTTTCCTGAATAGTCCTAGGACTTTAGTAGTACTACCGTCAATCTCTCGTCTCTCCTAATACTCCATTATACTACCTCCAACCAAACGCTTATCTTACCTGTAATTTGTGTTTGAAAGTAGGGCTAGGCCCAGGGCTGGCTCCATGGGAAATGGCGATTAAGGTTGGAAATCCTGGGCGGATTACATGTCCTCCTCATTGCGGTGATACTAGTGGTGTGACACAGTAGCATTTGCATGCCTATGGAAAAAAAGAAAATGAAACCTGGTTTGTCCTTACTGTAGCATTACAACGATATGATAGAGAATATAGCAGGTGACAGTACACTAGAACAGTGCCACACAATGTAGCCTAACAAATGGTAAAGTATAACTTGTACTTGTGTTGGAATTCTTTGACATTGGCTACTACAACAAGAAATAGCACTGAAGCTGAGTAAGTCTAGAATATATCCTCGGATTCCTTCACCAGCCTGTTGCTATGACCTTATCCTCCCCAGCAAGTGTGTGGAATTATTGATGTAATTTAGTCACACATCAAGCAAAACCACACAGCCCGGGGGAAGAGGGTTAGGGTTTGGAAAATGGAAAGTAATGGGGGTTTCTTTTTGGGTAGGTTTTGTTGAGAGAAGAAAAAGAAAAGCACAGCATGGACAAACAATAATTGAAGATAAAGAAATCTTTGGGCACAAAGCTAACCATAAATCTTTTAAGTGACATAAAGGAAGTGCATGCACTACTGCATGCATTGTTACTGAAAAGTAAGTAGTACTAGAATGCGACAGTGCAGGGCTGCAGCGTTTTCACTTGCCTATCTCTGCACTCAGAGAAACACTTCTTACATTAAATTAGGTTTAAAAAATAGCCAAAGTAAAACCTATAGAATGGCTGTAGGGATCAATTTAGAAGCAGAGAGAGATCCAAGAAATGCAGTCACACTCATAGAAGAAAACAATGGATACTGTATCTGTATGTTGTTGTAGTTGTCCTGTTGAATTTGGTAAGTAAGTTGCATGCAGCAAACAATTCCTCATTTTAGCGGCACTCCTCCATTCCAGCTGACGCTTCGTCCATCAATGTTGGTGACCAGAAGACACCCTGTCCACTGCCTGCCTGGCGGATGCTGAATTGCGGCTTGCTAATGTGAAGCCTGACTCCCTCCTTTTTTCCCCTTTGCACAGACTGAAACCCAGCCTGTAATTATTGAACGAAAAACAGGAAGTGATATATTACAACACCACTGATAAATAAATATAAGGTGTGTACGCTTTGTAGTGCAAAAAGTCACACTTTGATTTTCCTAATAGACAGTACAATATTTTTGAAAGTGCGTACTCTGTCTGAGTCACCTTTTGAAGGATAAATAAGTATGGGCAAATTAATTTAGCGGATCTTTCCCCTCAAGCTAGGTCTACTGTAAACTGTGTTTTAGAACAAAATTAGACCTTCCCAGCAGTGCTCCCACCCAGACCCTTACTAAATCCAGTCGCAAAAATGTAGAAGACCCCCAATCAGATCTAAAAAAACGAGGCCTAGAAGAAAACTGGTGACAAAACGTACTTTGAAAGTAAAAGTAGGCCCAAATACCCCCTTACCCACTGTGGATTGTATTCAAACCACTTGCAAGCAAGCAAAAGTATCCACATCGCTCCAAGACTCGAAAACTCCCCCACCCAAACACATGCAATAGAAATACTGCTAACCCTAACGAGCCCTAAGTTAAGAATAGTAACAAAGGCTTTCTTTAACTATGCCAAATCCCCCCTTTCCCACTATGGATTTTCTTAAAATGACTTGCAACCAAAATTACACATTCTCACGAGTGCTCTAAGACCACAGAACTCAGTTGCAAAAATCTAGAACACCCCGAAACACATGCAATCCTGCTGCTAGGGCTAACCCTAACAAACCCTAAGTTACAAAAAGTGCCAAAAGGCTTTTCCTTATGGATTTTGTCCCAACCACTTCTATCTGGTATTAGGCCTTCCCAGGAATGCCCCAAGACCCGTCAACCCACCCGCCAAAAATCACAACACCCCCAAACAGCCAAAAAGGAAAATCTCATACTTACAATATTTCTCGGCCTTCGGTCCAAACGCGCTGTGCAGCTAGGTCATAACTCCCGTTTTCCACCACGGATTTCCTGAAAAGCAAATGCAATCAAGATTAGACTGTCCCAGCAGTGCTCCCAGACCCCAAAATTCACCCACAAACACCCGGAACCCCCCAAAGAGCACCTCAAAGGTAAGCAAGTCAGCATAAACACAAAAAAAATTCCTCCTCCGATTTGGTCCAAAACACATTTATCCGGTATTAGAGCTTCCCAGCAATGGCCCCAGAGCCGTCAACCCAGGAGAAACTAGTAGAAGACCCCCAAACAGCCAAAAAGCAAAAGTACAAAAATGGGAACTTAGTCATTTTCTTGCCAATTTCCAAAATCACTCCGCGCACGCTCTGCAGCTAGGCCCTAACTCCCCTCTGCCACCATGGATTTGCTTCAAACCTCTTGCAAACTAAAGTATCCATAGCCAGCAGTGCTCCCAGACCCCTAAACCCACCCACAAACACCAGGAAGCCCCCCAAACAGGCCCCCAAAAACGCTACATTGAGCAAAATGTCAGAAATAACAAACAAAAAAATTCTGCATGGATTTTGTCCCAACCACTTCTATCCGGTATTAGGCCTTCCCAGGAATGCCCCAAGACCCGTCAACCCACCCGCCAAAAATCACAACACCCCCAAACAGCCAAAAAGGAAAATCTCATACTTACAATATTTCTCGGCCTTCGGTCCAAACGCGCTGTGCAGCTAGGTCATAACTCCCGTTTTCCACCACGGATTTCCTGAAAAGCAAATGCAATCAAGATTAGACTGTCCCAGCAGTGCTCCCAGACCCCAAAATTCACCCACAAACACCCGGAACCCCCCAAAGAGTGACGTAAATAATTAATTTACTCTCTTAATTTCTATGCAGGTAAGTACTTAATCAATAATAACTCAGATCGGATGAAAAAAGACAGAGTCCGTGGTGTTAGAGTTTCTAAGGGTTTTATTCCTCATAAAGGAATGGTCGTGACCAGGATATCATGTTCTGACCACCACAGGGGTGTCAGAGGGATAGAGCAAACTTTATTGACATTACATAGCTTATATACTTAATTCACATCATAAGTAATGGTGCAAGAGGCGTAACAGCTGAGAGAAGACAAGATAACAGTATACACGTGGTACTAGTACGAAATCAAGAGGCGTGAACTAGGCGTGAACCAGAGGTGTGTGCTAGAAACGTCACTGATAGGTGACGCAAGTGGGTGGCACCAAGGGGTGGTGCTAACAGAATTGTTGCAATGTCAGCAGAAATCGGAAGCTTGGATGCGCGCGCAGCTGCATGACGTGTGATTGACGGGGTGCAGGGGACTTGACATTTACACTGACGGAAAGAGACAGAAGTCTGGCATGTCAGATCAACTTGTACTTCTATCATATCTGATATCTGATGTTTAGGAACCATACTATCTGGGCGGAAAGGTCTCTAGGGCAGAAGCTATTCTATGCTAACTGTGGATGCGTGTATAAGCGAGGAGCGGAACAGATAACTCGAAGGTTATAGTCAGTCTTGGCAGAAAGCAGGCTGAGCCGAGCGCGAGGGGCCGCGCTGGGAGTAAGTCAGAGTTCACGGGTACAGAGGTAGCCTGGGCAGAGACTGTCAGAGTCAGGAGCCAAAAAGAGGCTCGATGGCAGAAATTCAGGGCCTACTCTGTCAGAGCAGGAAAAACAAGTAAAGTGTACTACAAAAGACGGTGGCATAGCATACTTAGGAACGGACTATATAATCCATTCAGGGTGGATCTGAAAGAGGACAAGTTAACGTTGGACGCAAATGTATTTGCGTCTTCATAGCTGGCACAGGAGGGAAGTTACATGCACTTTAAGCTGGTACATGGAGTTGGTGGGGTACGCGCTAGGGAACATAACATGACCAAAAATGTATATTTCCTCATTCCCTCCTTGTTCCCTACGGACCCTTCATGATATATCGATCCTCATAAATCGATCAGATTGTTCTTGTAACATCATTTGTTCTTCTTTCTTTCGTTTACGGTTTGAGAGAAAACTGGAATGTTCAATGCAAGAAGTGGCACATAGTCCACAAATCGCTGGCCCACACTGTAGGCACAGGCAGCAACTGAATACTAGGACTAGGCCAATGCCTAGGAAGGATAGGATCTTCCATCCACAATAGAGCAGACCAGGTCTGGAGATAGTGTGTGTCTGAACCAGACTGTGATCCAGTTGGATGACTGTGTAAAAAAATACTTTTGAAGAAAATGCGATAGAGTGCATAATGTTGTTGAAAGCACAGAGGGCTAGAATGATTCCCATCAGACCACCATTGTGGTGGAAGTTACGTCATGTGGGAATTATTTAGACAATCCATCATGTGACCGACCAGATAGTGCCGGGGCGCGAGTCGATGTCAGTAGTCTAGCTCTAGTGTTGAACCTAGACTAATGTGAGAAAAGTGCAGTGCTCGATTACTAGTGAAAAATGGATAAAATAGGCTACGTGGATCGTTATTGCCTTGAAAAGGGAATCCAAGTGTCTATAGTTAAAAACACGCTGGGTAGTAAGACTACCCTGAAGCGCAATGTACAACGGTCGACATGTTTCAGCTGTCGGGGATCTGCCCCAGCTTTCTTCAGGACCTAAACTGGCTACTGCAGATACACAGAATAAGTTCAGTAAAAAACAATTCATTTTAGTCAACAGATCAAACAAAAGATGTACTTAAAAAGTTACATATCTGGTAGGAGCCATTGCCCACTGGAGGAAGAAGGAACTGGCTTCTTCCTACTGGTAGGAGCCATTGCCCACTGGAGGAAGAAGGAACTGGCTTCTTCCCAGCTTTGTGTGGGTGAAGGCCTCACCTCACCCGGCGACCGCTCGGGAGTAGGAGGCCCCGCTCTGTCCGTCGGTGCCCCTAATTTTGAGACCGCTTGGTCAGAAGCCAGTTCCTTCTTCCTCCAGTGGGCAATGGCTCCTACCAGATATGTAACTTTTTAAGTACATCTTTTGTTTGATCTGTTGACTAAAATGAATTGTTTTTTACTGAACTTATTCTGTGTATCTGCAGTAGCCAGTTTAGGTCCTGAAGAAAGCTGGGGCAGATCCCCGACAGCTGAAACATGTCGACCGTTGTACATTGCGCTTCAGGGTAGTCTTACTACCCAGCGTGTTTTTAACTATAGACACTTGGATTCCCTTTTCAAGGCAATAACGATCCACGTAGCCTATTTTATCCATTTTTCACTAGTAATCGAGCACTGCACTTTTCTCACATTAGTCTAGGTTCAACACTAGAGCTAGACTACTGACATCCACTCGCGCCCCGGCACTATCTGGTCGGTCACATGATGGATTGTCTAAATAATTCCCACATGACGTAACTTCCACCACAATGGTGGTCTGATGGGAATCATTCTAGCCCTCTGTGCTTTCAACAACATTATGCACTCTATCGCATTTTCTTCAAAAGTATTTTTTTACACAGTCATCCAACTGGATCACAGTCTGGTTCAGACACACACTATCTCCAGACCTGGTCTGCTCTATTGTGTATTGTAGTTTATGAATAGGGGTATGAGCAGACAGGTCTTTAAATATTCCCCTTGACCCTCCCCTACCCTTGTTTTTTCTAGGATCTTCCATCCCCAAGCTGTTAACGTTGTCCAGAACCAACCGGACCAAGTCCAGGTGCCTGGATTCTGATGTATCTGATTTGCAATTTTATGGAGACGGGTGATAGCTTGTTATACAGATGGTGCGTTTTGTGGTATGAAAACACAACAACTTGACCCGATGACCTTACAGGCTCCACCTCTATCTGCCAAGATGACGTCAATAACAAGACGATTCTGAAGGACAACAACCCGCATGGCGGACTGCTCTTCTGTTAAGTTACCTAAGGCGGAGGCAGTTTCATTTACTACTGCTTCAAGTGTTCTAGTTAATCTGCGTATTAATTTACTATTCTGAACAGGTCCTAAAAAGAAAAAGAATCCTTTATTAAAATCGGTGTACTGTTCCCATGCCGTCTCTGTGTAGTCGACAAGTGGAATATCTCTTCTGGGTCTATTCTTTACTAGATTGGCATTTCTATGGTAATCAGGGGGAGCTAGGAAAACAGGTGGCAGAAGGAATGCAATGTAACAGGTACCATCCCAATCTGGAGGTAGGCGTATGTATGCGGTATGACCACAAACAAAGTAAGAATGACTAATAGCTTTAAAGGACGATTTTCCATGATCACTGAATTCGACCACGGTAGTGCATTTACTATGACCTAAGTGTACTGAACCTTTCTTCTTGATACATAATTCACCGGTGACTGGCAGTACTGACATAATGGGTAGAACTGGCGTAGTTTCGGACTCAACAGTGAGAATCATAAGGCTAATTGTATAATTACCTAATCCATATACTTCATTTTCTAGATCAGTTCCTATTCTAGTGGGGAGTCCCTCCTTATCAGGGTAACAGACGTCAAGCAGGACTAAGTTCAGGTTTCCCCAAACCCAACCCCCATCGAAAACAGCAATATCAGGATCTAAGGAATTAATTATTTTAAACCATGCACCGCAGGAGCCATTGTGAGTGAACGGGTACGGAAAGAGGGGCAGAGCTCCCTTGTAATTCTGGTAGGGAGGGAGTCGGCCACATATCCAGCAATTTGTAGCATTGTTAGTTTGATGAGAATGGTGTTGTTGCGTAGCGCAAGTCTGTAGGAAAGCTCGTGCGGAGGTAACTCACTAAAAGTGTGTTCAGCAGATACATTATAGACAGATTGTTCACGCTTGAAAATAGGGTAATAGATAGGCAAAAGGATGCTCGCAACAATAATTAAAATACTCAGAATAAACATGATTAATAGTGTCACTATACAGTGACTACGAAGTGATTTACAGTATGTATGTTTCTTTGCTTCTCTCTCTCTCTCTCTATCTCGATCTAGGGGATACATGTCAGAAACTATTTAACCGATTCACCTAGGGGAGGACTTAAACAATTAAACTGTCTGACTTGCTAGATCGGAGTTTCATGCGATAATTTTCTTGAGGAGTTTTTTCTCGTTCAGATTCTGTAAAGTCTTTTTGTTCGACACAGTCTTTGGTGGGGGTGGACGAGTCTCGATCAGGTTTCAGTCCAAAGAATTTCTTCACATGACTCGTGTGAACCCACCCCTTTCTTCCTTCGATTTTCACGGCCGTCCTTGTGGTGAGAAGAACGGTCTTCGGGGACTTCCAGCGGGGCTCCAGCGGACTCTTTCGGTCGAAGTTGCGAACTAGCACAATGTCGCCAGGACGGACGTCGTGTGGCTTTACATCAGTGTTGTCAGGGAAGGCTGCGGCAACCTGTGAACGACATGATTGGAGTGCAGACATCAAGGAGGCAAGGTAATCTGTCAACATATTACAATCAACATCAGTAATCTTTTTCGGAATGGGCGTCCCCCACATATTCGGTGGTCTACCAAAGACCACCTCGTACGGGGATAGCCCTGATCTCGAATGGGCGACCATTCTCATGTAGAATAGTGCCACTGGCAGGGCGACTATCCAGTCGACCCCTTTCTCCTGACATATTTTGGCAAGGCGGATCTTTAGTGTCTGGTTATGCCTTTCTACAAGGCCTGCGGCTTCGGGATGTCGGACACAATGGAACTTCCACTGGTATCCTAATAATAAGGAAACTTCTTTCATTAATGCAGATGAGAATGGCTGACCGTTATCTGAGTACACGACACGAGGCAAGCCGTATCGTGGGAAGAATTCACGAACCAGCTGCTTGGCAGTGGTCGGAGCAGTGTAATCTGGGACTGGGTATGCTTCGGTCCAGCGGGACAGAGCACAGACAACTACGAGAACATATTTAAATCCTCGACAACGGTCCATCTGGATATAATCCATCTGGAGGACTTCAAAAGGGTGATCGGGAGGATGGAATCCACCTTGCTCTACAGGGACGCTTTTACCTGGATTGAACTGACAACAGATCATGCAAGTACGCACTTTCTGTTTTGCTGCTGCTCGTAAGTGTTTATTGTTCCAGAGATTTTGTAAACTGTCTAACATCGCTTTCTCTCCTAGGTGTGCTGGACTATGTGCTGTATTTATCATGACTTGAACCATAGAGTCAGGGAGAAACCATGTAGATTTTCCCTTCGTCATCCAACCTTGATCTGTCTGGATCCCTCCTAGTTCAATCCATTTCTTTATTTCTTCTGGAGTAGCATGTGTCTGAATGTCGATAACATCTAGTGTGGGATCCCTGACTGTCATACAGTTTGTCTGTTCTGTTGTCTTTGTTGTATCAGTTGTCTGAGTGTGAGTCAGTGCTGTATGTTTGGCTGTCTGGTCTGCCAGGTCGTTACCCTGGGAAACAGAATCTGTGACTTTAGTATGTGCTTTACACTTCATGACGGATATGGCTGAAGGCATATGTATTGCTTCTAACAGTGCTTGAATGAGGGGGCCGTGTTGAATCTTGGCACCATGAGAGGTCAGAAAACCTCGTTCTTGCCATAGCATGCCGAAGTCGTGTACAACTCCGAACGCATAACGGGAATCAGTGTATATGTTAACATTTCTGTTCTTGGCTAGTATACAGGCTCGGGTCAGAGCGATGAGCTCTGCCGCTTGAGCAGACAATGTATCAATACGATGTGTTTCTTTAACTTCGGTTTCAGTGGTCACTGCATATGCGGCCACTAATTCTCCTGTACTTGTTCTCATGCATGAACCATCCACATAAAGTGTCAGGTCTGGATTTGTCAATGGAACATCTGTTAAATCTCGTCGGGGCTTTGTTACTGCATTAATGATCTCGATGCAATCATGCGGGGCTGGATCTGTCATAACTGTAGGTAACAGTGTTGCTGGGTTCAAGATACTGCAGCGTCTAATGTATCATCATGATATATGTCTGGGTTTTCGGCCCATAACACGGCTGACCGGGCTAGTTCCTGTTCATCCATAGAATTGAGTACATGGTACCCCATTCGGTCTCGAAGCCTTTTATCAGTTTCCTGGAACTGATGTTCAGAAGAATTCGGGTTTGTTAAAGCAGAGAGAAAAACTCTCTTGTTTTCCGGACGGATGCCTTTCCTAAGGTAGTTTCCCTTACCTACATACGCTATAGTATCTGTAGACCTTC
Organism: Lissotriton vulgaris; assembly: GCF_964263255.1. Taxonomy (NCBI): domain Eukaryota; kingdom Metazoa; phylum Chordata; class Amphibia; order Caudata; family Salamandridae; genus Lissotriton; species Lissotriton vulgaris. The sequence goes on along the minus strand of NC_141693.1, from coordinate 1,633,556,295 downwards.
CTGGTTCTGCAAATTCTTCTTCCTCCTCGGAGGAAGCTTTGTCATTCCCTTTCTGGTGTGCCGTTATCACTGCCCTTCTAATTTTCTGGTACATACTGGCTATGCAAGCCCCCCTGTCATGTTTTCCTTCGGCTATATTTTGACCCCACTTTGTTAGTGCATCTAATTCACTTTGATCTGTCTCAGGCCTGTCTCGTTCTCTTATTAGACAATTTATGAAAAATCGTAATATCTGTGCTTGAATGTCAACTTTCTGTTTATCCATGGCATCCTTGATACTGTCAGGGTCTTTCCCTGTCTGAACAAACTCATATATTCTATCTAGCCGCTCCTTCATTCCTACATAGCATAGCAAGATATCGGTGGCAGATCTTAACCGTAGTGATGCCAATATCATTAGATCGTTTTTTCCGGGTACTGGATCATATCTGCAAACTGACATGTTTTCCTTTAATGCGTCAAGGCGGGGGGACTGGAACGTAGGGAGACTCTGCGTATCCCTGAAATTGAATCTGCGTGTTGATGGCGGGGTCCGAAGACCCGCAGTCGCACCTCCTGAAGCGGATGCTTGGGCATTATCTCCCTGCGGAGTTTGGATCTGAACTTGAATTTGTCGTTTAGTAGGATCAGGTAGGACTTGTTTCGGTAGGTCAATCTTGGGTGCGGGAAGTGGCGGAGCTGGCGGAGCAGGGGAGGTCTGTCGCGGTACTGGCGGAACATGATCTGGGGGCGTAGTGCCACCCCCGTCCCTGTCAGTGGGCAGGGCACGAACAGGCAGATTGGCGTAAGCTGGTGCTACATCCTCTAGATATGAATTTAGGAATATGTCTTTAGTAGTTTTATGCATTACTTTAGTTGGAACTAATGGTGGCGGTAAGTTTTTCGGTATTTCTGAAAGGGCCTCAGGTGTACCTTCGGCCGCGAGATACATTCCGTTTACAAGATTGTTTCGGGCACGGTCTATTTGTTCTGTTTTTACTCGGATTCCTTCAATAACTAATTCATTTTCTTGGGCTTTTTCTGATTCTTTAAGTCTGTCCTCTCTACGGAGTGCTTTCTCAGCACGCTTATGTGATTCCTTACGCCAGAATTCTATGGCGTCTTTCTGGGATTGTCTAGCTTTCTTTTTCCATAATGCTTCTTCTACCTTCATGATGCACTCGGCATCCCATGTTCCGGTAACAGGCCATCTGTGTCTTTCGTCTAGGTGCTTGGTGTAATCGGCCCATAAATCTAGATATAATATGGCGTCTATGCCATGTTTGTTGTACATAAAGTTACCTGGAGTGTCCCTAGGGGGAATAGGAATTTCTTCCTCCAGTATCCCTTTCCTAGTTCCTATCTGCTTTAACTTGTTGAAAAACGGCATTTTGCTTACTTATTACTGAATACTCAATCCTTACTACTTAATACTGGTTACAGCTACTTTATACAAGAAACACAAAAATGCACATTAAACGGTCACATTCATACCACGACATTAATCACATAAGAAGACATTTAAAACATAGATGACTACCCCCCTATACTGGATGTACTGCTCAACAGTACAGATACACTGGTGTAACAGTGCAGAAATTCGGAATACTAGATATACTGCTAAACAGTACAGATACACTGCCTAAAAACAGTGCAGACCGGACTTGTGTACCCAAACCCGTCTAGATACGACCCAGCAATGGTACTCACCGGGAAGCACGGAAACAGAAGGCCTCGGAAAACTCGACTGGACTCGACTCGGTACTTCGGAAAACTTCGGAAAACTTCGGGAAACTTCGGAAAACTTCGGAAACCTGGTGGGCCTCTTGACACCTCGGACCTTGCTTCTTTCGGCTAGGCTCTGGTCGGGATCCTCCGCACTCCTCACCGCCTCGTCTGGGCACTGATCGCAGTCTTCGTCACCTCCTTGGGTCAGAGGGAGATGCAGGAAATCCTGCCGGTACGCGTAGGTTCCGTCTAACTGACGGCAGGGGACAGAGCTTGCAATGCGCCAACCGGCGCGTGAGGTGGGGGAGGGGTCCCTATTCGGGCGCCAAAATGACGTAAATAATTAATTTACTCTCTTAATTTCTATGCAGGTAAGTACTTAATCAATAATAACTCAGATCGGATGAAAAAAGACAGAGTCCGTGGTGTTAGAGTTTCTAAGGGTTTTATTCCTCATAAAGGAATGGTCGTGACCAGGATATCATGTTCTGACCACCACAGGGGTGTCAGAAGGGATAGAGCAAACTTTATTGACATTACATAGCGTATATACTTAATTCACATCATAAGTAATGGTGCAAGAGGCGTAACAGCTGAGAGAAGACAAGATAACAGTATACACGTGGTACTAGTACGAAATCAAGAGGCGTGAACTAGGCGTGAACCAGAGGTGTGTGCTAGAAACGTCACTGATAGGTGACGCAAGTGGGTGGCACCAAGGGGTGGTGCTAACAGAATTGTTGCAATGTCAGCAGAAATCGGAAGCTTGGATGCGCGCGCAGCTGCATGACGTGTGATTGACGGGGTGCAGGGGACTTGACATTTACACTGACGGAAAGAGACAGAAGTCTGGCATGTCAGATCAACTTGTACTTCTATCATATCTGATATCTGATGTTTAGGAACCATACTATCTGGGCGGAAAGGTCTCTAGGGCAGAAGCTAATCTATGCTAACTGTGGATGCGTGTATAAGCGCCTAAGTGTCTGCATGAGAAGCGTGGGGGCACGAGGCCTTCCATGGAAGCATGGTAACAGAGGCTATGAATTACTTGCACTGAGACAGGTCGGCCCTTTGGCTCTACAGCTGGAGAGGATGTTTACTGGAGCTAGTAGGCAGGAATGCATTCTCGAGGAGCGGAACAGATAACTCGAAGGTTATAGTCAGTCTTGGCAGAAAGCAGGCTGAGCCGAGCGCGAGGGGCCGCGCTGGGAGTAAGTCAGAGTTCACGGGTACAGAGGTAGCCTGGGCAGAGACTGTCAGAGTCAGGAGCCAAAAAGAGGCTCGATGGCAGAAATTCAGGGCCTACTCTGTCAGAGCAGGAAAAACAAGTAAAGTGTACTACAAAAGACGGTGGCATATAATCCATTCAGGGTGGATCTGAAAGAGGACAAGTTAACGTTGGACGCAAATGTATTTGCGTCTTCATAGCTGGCACAGGAGGGAAGTTACATGCACTTTAAGCTGGTACATGGAGTCGGTGGGGTACGCGCTAGGGAACATAACATGACCAAAAATTTATATTTCCTCAAGAGCACCTCAAAGGTAAGCAAGTCAGCATAAACACAAAAAAAATTCCTCCTCCGATTTGGTCCAAAACACATTTATCCGGTATTAGAGCTTCCCAGCAATGGCCCCAGAGCCGTCAACCCAGGAGAAACTAGTAGAAGACCCCCAAACAGCCAAAAAGCAAAAGTACAAAAATGGGGACTTAGTCATTTTCTTGCCAATTTCCAAAATCACTCCGCGCGCGCTCTGCAGCTAGGCCCTAACTCCCCTCTGCCACCATGGATTTGCTTCAAACCTCTTGCAAACTAAAGTATCCATAGCCAGCAGTGCTCCCAGACCCCTAAACCCACCCACAAACACCAGGAAGCCCCCCAAACAGGCCCCCAAAAACGCTACATTGAGCAAAATGTCAGAAATAACAAACAAAAAAATTCTGCATGGATTTTGTCCCAACCACTTCTATCCGGTATTAGACCTTCCCAGGAATGCCCCAAGACCCGCCAACCCACCCGCCAAAAAGCACAACACCCCCAAACAGCCAAAAAGGAAAATCTCATACTTACAATATTTCTCGGCCTTCGGTCCAAACGCGCTGTGCAGCTAGGCCATAACTCTCGTTTTAAACCACGGATTTCCTGAAAATGAATGAATACTTTCTTTTATAGCGCATGGCTACTCTTGAGCATCCCAGCGCTGTAAGACAAAGGAAAGTAAAGACACTATTGGAAAAGGTGCGTCTTTAAGCGCTTCCTGAAAGCAAGGTGGTTTGACTCATGCCTAATGGCATCTGGGAGTGCGTTCCATTCTTTAGCTGCATGCACCGAGAGTCGACGGCCACCCATCTGGGCCAGCTTTATCCTGGGAACTACCAGCAAATTCCGCTGGTTGGATCTCAGAGATCTCACTGATTGGTGGCGACGAAAAAGGGGATCCAGGATAGGCGGGCCAGCCCCATGGATGGATTTATGCGCCATGCACATGGTCTTAAAAGTTATCCTTCCCTTGATGGATAGCCAGTGCAGGGATTGAAGTGCGGCTTTTGCTGAACATCTTTTAGGGACTTTCATGAGTAGTCGAGCAGCACAATTCTGTACCGATTGCAGAATTTTTATGGTGCCGACCGGAGCCCCCATGTAGACGGCATTAGCATAATCCAGCCGTGACATAATCAATGACTGGACTAGCAATCTTCTGGCTTCGAAAGGCAGAAGGTCTAGCACTTTTTTTAAGACTCTCAGCAGCCCATAGCAGGTTCCGGCTACCTTTTTTGCTTGGTATTGAAATCCTAAAGAGGAGTCTAGCCAGATCCCTAAGCTCTTTATATGAGTCTTGGGTGCTGGGGGAGGTCCTAGGCAGTGAGGCCACCAAGGATCAAGGTTAATTGGGGCCTTGTAACCTAGGAGCATGATGTCTGTTTTGGCCCCATTTAACTTTAAAAAGGAGGAAGTCATCCATTCCAGAACCTTGGTGAGACATGGGGTCAGATTGTTGATCCCCGGATTTGAAACATCGTTCCTCACCAAGGAAACCACCAGCTGCGTGTCATCGGCGTAGGTAACAAGTTGGATTCCCCAGGGAAGAACCACCTCAGCCAAAGGTCTCATATAGATATTAAACAGAGTTGGGCTGAGGGAGGAACCCTGGGGGACGCCGTGATTCAGTTGCAGCTGGCTGGATGACACCTCTCCCTCAAAGACGGAGAAGCTTCTGTCGGATAAGAAAGAATGGAGCCATTTAATGGCCAATCCAGAGACTCCTGTAAGATGCAGCCGATGCAGCAGAAGAGAGTGGTTTACTGTGTCGAAGGCTGCGCTGAGGTCCAACAGGACCACCGCAGCACAGCCTCCTGCATCCACTATACCTCTAACTGCCTCCACTACTGCTACCAGGGCTGTCTCCGTTCCCTGTTTTGCTCTAAACCCGGTCTGGGTGGGGTGCAATCCTTCCGTGGATTCAATGAAGGAAGAAAGGACCCGATTCACATATTTTTCAGCTATTTTGCTGATAGTTGGTAATAGTGAAATAGGCCTATAGTTGGCCAGGTCTTCAGGGTCTAAGCTAGGTTTCTTAAGCAAAGCTCTGACCTTGGCCTTCTTCCATTTGGGGGGCACTACACCGGCGGCCAGTGACGCGTTAATGACCTGCGTTATCACAGGGCATACTGTCCCTGATACCTGTTTAAGAACTGCCGGGGGAGCAGCGTCTAACGGGGAGCCAGATTTAAGCTTACTAAGGAGACTATCCACTTCAGCTAAGTCCAATGAAGGAAAGGCTTTGAGATCTACTGATGGGTTGGAGTCCATATCCAGGTCCTCCTTTTTTTCTCTCTTCCAATTATCTGGGATGTCTGTCACTGATGCAAAGCCGGAATAGATGTTCGACACCTTAGATGCAAAAAAGATAGCTAACTCATCGCAGTGTTTCTGTGGATTCTGAATAGGACTAATAGTCCTGGGTGTAGTTGCCAGGGATTGAAAGATTTTAAAAATTTCCCTGGGGGCGTTAGCTGCTTCCGTACTTTTGCTCTGATAATATGCGGCTTGTGTGGTTTGTATTAAAGTTTTGTAGGATCTCAGGGTTGACCTATATTCATTTTTCGCAGCAACTGCGTAGTTCTTTCTCCACTTCCTTTCCGCACGTTTACACAATTGTTTGTGTTCCTTGAGTTCCCTGGAGTACCATGGTTGTTTATTGGGACCCTCTCTATGCCGTAGCTCTTTTTTTGGGAGAATAGGATCTAGTGTGGAGTTGATCCACTGATCAAAAGCTTCATTAGCTGCAACCGGGTCCTCATGGGGTACGGGCGAACAGCTTTTGAGGGCTGCCTCCCATTTTTCAGTGGGTAATCTAGACCATACTCGACTAACCTTTTTTTGAATGGAGGCCTTGTGGGTCTGTGTTACTGGGGACCACAAGAAGGACAGTAGTGCATGGTCTGACCATGGTACAAAAGTGGGCTGAGTGCATGCTATATTTCCAAGATTAGTGAAGATGTGGTCTAATAAGTGTCCACCTGTATGAGTGGGACTGTCCACAATTTGTTCCAGATGCACCACTCTCAGGGTCTCCACCAGGCATTGTGATGGCCTGGCATTGACTTCATCTAGGTGAACATTAAGGTCGCCCAAGATAGTAAAATTGGGGGTACTACTGATAAGGAGAGAAATCTTATCTAAAAGATTGTTACAAAAATCATGGGAGTCGCCTGGGGGTCTATACACCAGGATCCCAGAAAAGGTGCAGGTAGGAGAGAAGGATATAGAAAAACCAATACTTTCACAGTCCGTAAGTGGACTCTCCGAGGTTCTACATCTGAAGTTGTTTTTATAAATAATCGCCACCCCTCCTCCTCTACCGGGCATACGGTCCTGTCTGGCAATGGAGTACTTCGGTGGTAGCGCTTGCACTAAGTATGGGTCTGAGTCATCAGTCAGCCATGTTTCTGTTAAAAATAGAACATCAAAATCGCGTTCATCCAGGAGCAAGTTTATTTCAGTGGCATGCCTTGGAAGAGAGCGACAATTAATCAGGGCGAGGGAGAAACTATCTAAGTTGCAGCTCCTAGGGTTGGGGATCTTACAGTGGGGACATGGGACCGCTACCTCCTCAAGGAAAATATCCCCAGGGCAACTATCCCTAGCCCTTCCTCTAAGTGATCTGAGGAAATCTCCACTGTACCTTACGCTGGTACGAAGGATAGGATCCATGGGTATAGGCCCTAGCCCTGTCCTAGCCCGTCCTGGCACGGACGGGCACAGACGGGCTCTCCTTAGGCGCTCCTTTGGCGCGGAATGGCGCGTCCACAAACGCGTACGCTAGCGCGTAGGGTGACTGTATCAATTTATGCGCTTCAGCGCCGCGTGAACTAGCCCTGCCTCGCAACCACTAGCGCGGCAAGCTGTTCCTCACCCAAGATGGCCGCTAAGTTGAATCGGCCCCTGTGGGTCCCGTGAATCCAATACCCAACTCGGCTAAGTGGGAACTGAGGGTCCCTGAACAAGCTAGGCGCACGGTGGGTAAATACTAAAGCCTCAGGAATGGGTCTGAGTGTCAGGTGCAAATTACAATAAAAATGTGCAAATTTTAAAAACACGTCAATCCAGTATTATAAAAACAGCTATTCGCAAACTAGCTCCCGGCTTCCGCCTCAGGAGCGCTAATATCCCTAGGTCTTACCCGGCGTTCAACTCTGCTCAATTTATGCGCTTCAGCGCCGCGTGAACTAGCCCTGCCTCGCAACCACTAGCGCGGCAAGCTGTTCCTCACCCAAGATGGCCGCTAAGTTGAATCGGCCCCTGTGGGTCCCGTGAATCCAATACCCAACTCGGCTAAGTGGGAACTGAGGGTCCCTGAGCAAGCTAGGCGCACGGTGGGTAAATACTAAAGCCTCAGGAATGGGTCTGAGTGTCAGGTGCAAATTACAATAAAAATGTGCAAATTTTAAAAACACGTCAATCCAGTATTATAAAAACAGCTATTCGCAAACTAGCTCCCGGCTTCCGCCTCAGGAGCGCTAATATCCCTAGGTCTTACCCGGCGTTCAACTCTGCTCAATTTATGCGCTTCAGCGCCGCGTGAACTAGCCCTGCCTCGCAACCACTAGCGCGGCAAGCTGTTCCTCACCCAAGATGGCCGCTAAGTTGAATCGGCCCCTGTGGGTCCCGTGAATCCAATACCCAACTCGGCTAAGTGGGAACTGAGGGTCCCTGAGCAAGCTAGGCGCACGGTGGGTAAATACTAAAGCCTCAGGAATGGGTCTGAGTGTCAGGTGCAAATTACAATAAAAATGTGCAAATTTTAAAAACACGTCAATCCAGTATTATAAAAACAGCTATTCGCAAACTAGCTCCCGGCTTCCGCCTCAGGAGCGCTAATATCCCTCTGCAATGCAATCAAGATTAGACTGTCCCAGCAGTGCTCCCAGACCCCAAAACTCACCCACAAACACCCGGAACCCCCCCAAAGAGCACCTCAAAGGCAAGCAAGTCAGCAATAACACAAAAAAAATTCTGCCTCCGATTTGGTCCAAATCACTTTTTATCCGGTATTAGAGCTTCCCAGCAATGGCCCCAGAGCCGTTAACTCACCCGCAAAGAAGTAGAACACCCCCACAAGTGCTGAGTCTTTCTTCATCGGGCGTAAGCCTGCCCTCTGCTTTGAGGGAAATAGGAGTCTGGACGAGGACGATAGAGGAGAATGTTCTTCTGAACTTGTGAACCTGAGGAATGCAGACTGCAGCACCTTCAAATCAATAAGCAAACAAGTGAAGACAGTTCTGCTGATGGGCTTGTTTTTGTGATTAGGTGATTAAAGTTTGAATTATAATAACTGTGCACAACAAAGAAAGACAGACACACAGGAATAAAAGTAAATAAGGACGAAAAAGAAAGTTATTGATTCATTGTCTCATTTTCAGGGCTCGGTGTCAGGGTCCAGTAATAAGGCTTCGTCATCATACTCTGTGAATTCAAGCAGGGTGAGCTCAGTGTCACCTAAACGAGAAGAAATTCCCTCATCTACGTTGCTGTCCACCTCGTCTTCATCCGGCGTGCTTTCTCGTACTTTGTAATCTGGTGGTATGAGGTGCTGATTCATCTTGATCATTGTTAACCTCTCCACATTTTTGGGCGAGAGGCGGCTCCGTTTGGAAGTTACAATGCCACCAGCAGCACTGAAAACACATTCAGAAGACACGCTTGTGAGTGGGCAAGACAAGTAGTTTAAAGCCAGGTTGGAGAGCTGTGGCCACAATTCTTTTTTCCCATGCCAATACGCCAATGGGTCAGCATTAACATAGACCTCTGTTGAGTCATTCAGATAGTCCTGCACCATCGACTCAAGGTCCTCCAAGGTACCTCCACTTTGCTTAGCTGTTTCTGTGACGTTTTGAGAACCAAACCCAAGCAGAGTTAGCCAATCCTCTTCAGCATCCAATGTTACTGTTGTGTCTGGTGCAGATGATCCGGTTGCCGGTGTCTTTAACGGCTGAGAGGTCACTTGTGCCACAGCCACAGGTGCAGAAGTGGATTGTTTTGACTGGGGATGGCCTTCTGATGCTGATGTACTGCCTTTTCCTTCAATGAGCTGCAGTTCTCTTTCAAACCTCTTGGCTGACAAGGCTAGCCAACGTTTGTACTTTGTAACATCTTCATCAGCAAAAGGAAAGAATGCTCGGCCTGCCAGCGCCTTTTTGTAGTGTGGATCCAGAATAGTAGCACAAATGTAATGCTGTTCTGAGTGGATCATTTTAAGACGTTCATCACCTTGTAGGTGCTCTAATAATTTCTCCGCCAAAACAAAAGGGTCTTGGTTTTTTTCATTTTTTTGAAACACAGAAGACACCGCCTTCAGTTGGTGCTCCAGCATGTACAACAATGGGATAGCTTTTCCCAAATTACAGTCCTCCTTGCTGACTGCACACGTGAAGAACTCAAAAGGACGAAGCATGTCTGTCAGGCTTTTAACTAGCTCCCATTGCGCCGCATCCATCCTCAGGTCCTTGTGAGCTGTACCCTGTTTTAAGAAATAGTGATCGAGTACCGTATACTGCTCATACAGACGCTCAAGCATGTAGAAGGTTGAGTTCCAACGTGTTGCCAACTCCTGGATGAATGCTTTCACTGGCATTCGACGTTCATGTAGCAGGCTCCTCAGATGCTTCTGGGCCTTAAAAGAATGGCTGAAATGGTTGCACATTTTTCGGCAGGTGTCCACTACCTCGCACGCTGGACTGTCTTTATCACTCAAGAATTTTTTAACAACCAGGTTTGTACAGTGCGCCAAACACAGCACTCTGAAATAGTGACCCAGCTCCATGGCCTTAACTACATTGGCGCCATTATCCGTGGAAACATAACCAATCTCAGACCCCCCTAACCCGCGAACGCCCCCACACACCTGTGTCACCTTCCTTCCCGCCGGGACTACAGCCCCCCGAACGCTTCCCCATGACAACAACAAACATAGGAGCTGCAACCATGTCCAACGGAACTCTGCCTTCCTCTCTCTTGCAGGAGCCAATCAGAGACCTTTGTTCACAGGAAGTACAACCCTCTAACCCCGGAAGTCCCACCCCTGTGGCAGCGTCAGAACAGGGAAAAGTCGAGACTTGGCAGAAGACCGACGTTGGAGTATCGTGGCAGGACACTCGAACTGGAGCTGGAGAAGGAGACGAGGCGACCGAAGAAGACGTGTGGACGGAAGATTGGTGGAGACCCGAGGAGGTGGCTGAAGAGCGGCCGTGACTCAGCGGAGAGTCACGGTGGACCGTGTGAGTACCGTAATTCCACCTAAGAGCTCGCTAGGTGCTCATTGTAGATACTGTGTAAATATCTTCTCTCATAGGCACAAACGTACACTTAGTCTCACTGTATATTAGTTGTATAGCACTTCACTGTGTGGAAACCCTTCCCCTCACGACCTCACTCGACTCGCTCTCGCCCCTACCTCCCTTCTGCATACCGCCCCCCCCCTTCCTCACGGTCTTTCCTTTCTCTCCCTCACAACCCGGGTGACGGTGGAAGTATTATATAGAGTTCCCGGTCAGACTAACAGGTCTTTTCTGTCTCTTATTGCCCTCCGAGGTTCCTCCCCGACGCCGGACCCACCAGACGACCCTGAGGAAAGGAACTGGACCCAAGCCCTGAAGCAGACCTCGGACCCCTTATCCGGACTTTGTTCTTTTGTCCCCGCATCTTGCGTTGTACCTTGTATCTGAATAAACAACATCGCCCAAAATATCCGGCCTCCTTGCCTGCTTTTCCAGCCTGCAGTACGCCCACCATCACCAGGACCTTTGTGTTAAACTCATCCAAAATGTTTTGTGCTGTGTGACGTTTCTCCAAGCCAAACATGGCTAGTGTTGCATGTTTCCGAGCAGCTTTAAAAACTTGGTCCGGGTCAACACCTGCGTTTAGCTTTGCTTTAACCCCTGAAGAAGAGACCCAGTGTGCAGTGATGCACATGTAATCAGCACCTGCGCCACTGGTCCGCATGTCTGTTGTCAGATGTATAGTGTGAACAGCACTCTTCTGCAAAGCTGCCCCAATCACCTCCAGCACATCTTCATGTAGTGCTGGAACCGCAACTCTTGCAAAATAGAACCGGCTAGGAACCTTCCATTTAGGGCAGAGCGCTGCCACTAATTCTAGAAAACCAACCCCTTCTACAAAAGAAAAAGGGAGAAGGTCCAGAGCTAGCATTTTAGCCAGCTTAGTGTTATACAGACGCGTCAGTGGGTGATTGCGTTCATATGGCGCTTCTGTAAACAACATGTTTCTAATGTGTGTGGCTCACTGGTTAGAGGCGGCAGACCTGAGAGCAGAGGACGGCCCGGGACCAGGGTTCGATTCCCGGCGCGGCAGGTTTCTGGACCAGGGTCAGCGGACTCGATAATTCTCTCGCCTCGGTGCCCACTCTGATCAGCGATCACACTCGGCAACTCTGGGCATTAGCTTGCCTCATCTTCACTAACGGCCCCACCAGACCGCCGGGGATGCCTGGTCTCACCCTGGAGATACCCATTAAGGGACCATCTCTCAGGGAAGCCAGGAAGGGTTTGGCAGCGGTCGAAGCGCCTTGGGACCCTACGGGTAAGTAGTGCCCTATATAAATGCCAATACATTTACATTTACATACAATGTTGCCCTGGACCAAGCATTTACGGGATGATGATGATTTCTTCGACCCAGTTACGCTCGCTGATGAACTTTTTCGCATTGGTGTCTCACTCTCTCCCACACTCTTAGTTTGGCTCACATGGGGTGTGCTGCTGACAGGGGTACTGGGTGTAAGTGAAGTATTTGACACGTCTTCTTCCTCCTCGTCATCATCAGATGAAACATCAACGTTTTCTTGACGTGCAATTCGGGCTTCCTTGATCGCCTGTAGGTGCGCTAACCATTGGACAGTGTGCTGTCTCTTAAGATGACCTCTCTGGCCTCCGGTACCATAGTTGGTACCAAGCTTACCACGACTAACTGCAAGCTTACAAATTCTACAAATGGCGAAGTTTTCCCTTTTAAGGCAAACACTAAAGAAGTCCCAAGCTGGGGACTTGAATTGTCTGTGGGGGCCGGAGGAGGCGGCAATACTGGTGGTGGGGGTCATGCTGCTAATGCCAGATGAAGTGGAGGATGTGGATTGCCGAACTTTAGTACATTGTGCACTTTCACCACCACTAATTGAGGTCGAGGTGGATGGAGGTCCCTTCTGGCGAGGAAGAAATATGGAAGCGGTACGTGTTGGTGTACTAGTTAACTCCAATGATTGTTGTGTTTCCATTGCCTCCTCGTCGACATCATCATCACGCTCAGCAGCTTCTCGGGCTAGGGTCAAAATGTGTGTTTGCTGCATGCCCGCTGGGGCTGCAGTGACCTTTATGATGACTGGGTCATCGTCGTGAGAGCCTTCATCAGCAGCAGTATCCGCCACTTCTTGTTGACCCTCATCACACTCCATAACTATGAGTTTGTCAGATCATGGTTTGCCTCACTCTCAGACGGCCGTGGTGGTTCCCAATTTTCATCCATATCATCAGAAGGAGGTGGGCTTGAAGAAGATGTAGACACCGCCCTTGATCTTTTCCTTGCTAGGGATGTGGAAGACAATGAATGATCATCAGGAGGAGTGGCTTCCTCAAATGATACCTCGGCTTGATTGTCGATTTCCTGATGTGCCCCTACTTCGGGAGGAACAACTATTGTGGGCACTTGTGACCCTCCATGCACCTCTGCTTGCGCATCTCCTTGCGCTGCCTCTCCTTCCGCATGTACTTGGGCTTGTACTTGCACATGTGGTTGTTGTTGCAGCTGTGGTTGTTCAACACTCGTCAGATGAGTTACAACAACCTGTGTTGATTGAGGGACATTGCTGCTACTTTCTTGCGATGAGCCAACATCACTGGTCGATGGTGATTGAAGAAGTACACTGACTGCCTCTGCAGCACTCAAGGGCTTGGACTTAAGTTGGCGTGGTGGTGGCACTGAGCCCAATGGAGCGGGGGTGCTGCTCCCAGCTTGGTCCCCAGCAGATCCCGCTGCTGCTGCAGGCGTACTTTTTTTTTTACTCCCCAAAAATGTGGTGGGCGGCACACCAGTCTCCTTGGTAACTTGCTTCTTCTGCTCCTTACTGGCAACTTTCTTGCTAGAGGAGCTACGGGGAACTTTTTTTGAGGCCATCTTCTTCAGAGCAGGTCAGAACAGCAGGCCGCAGTTGCACGAGTTGCAGAGTTGTCTGTGGCCAGACGTGACGTCGCGTGATGTTATGCTGCACACACACACCGCTGCAGGACTTCTTCCTGCCACTGGTGGTTCTCTTGAGTCTTGTGCACCTAAAAGCAATGGAAGACAGAGGAACATCAGTTCAGTTATACACCCCAAAAAAATCGAAAAAGACAGAAAAATCAGCAGAATCCCATGCCCTCCATGATGTTTAAATTCAAGACACCCCACAGAAAGACTAGGCACGTGCACCACTCACTAGCCGTGGTGAAAAGGCTACAACAACAGCCCAAAAAAACAAAAATCACAGAAAAATCAGCACAATCCCAAGCCCTCCATGATGTTTAAATTCAAGACACCCCACAGAAAGACTAGGCCTATGCACCACTCACTACCCCTGGGCATAGACTTAAAAGCTAGGCAAAATGGTTGCAGACCTAAGGGCACTGCCTGCATTCAAAATGGCCCCCTCCCTCCCAGCACATGGCCAGGGCCTGTAGCAGCACTCAAAATGGCCCCCACCCACATGGCCGTCCCCATGAACACCCCAAAAAATCGAAAAACACAGAAAAATCAGCACAATCCCATGCCATCCAGGCCCTCCATGATGTTTAAATTCCAGACACCCCACAGAAAGACTAGGCACATGCACCACTCACTAGCCCTGGTGAAAAGGCCACAACAACAGCCCAAAAAAACGAAAATCAGAGAAAAATCAGCACAATCCCAAGCCCTCCATGTTGTTTAAATTCAAGACACCCCACAGAAAGGCTAGGCCTATGCACCACTCACTACCCCTGGGCATAGACTTGAAAGCTAGGCAAAATGGTTGCAGACTTAAGAACACTGCCTGCATTCAAAATGGCCCCTTCCCTCCCAGCACATGGCCAGGGCCTGTAGCAGCACTCAAAATGGCCCCCACCCACATGGCCTGTCCCCATGAACACCCCAGAAAATTGAAAAACACAGAAAAATCTGCACAATCCCATGCAGAAAAATCTGCACAATCCCATGCCATCCAGGCCCTCCATGATGTTTAAATTCAAGACACCCCACAGAAAGATTAGGCACATGCACCACTCACTAGCCCTGGTGAAAAGGCCACAACAACAGTCCAAAAAAAACGAAAATCACAGAAAAATCAGCACAATCCCAAGCCATCCAGGCCCTCCATGATGTTTTATTAAAGAGACCCCACAGAAAGACTCAGTCCACCCACCACTGAGTATCCCTGGGCAAAAGGCCCCAACAACAGCCCAAAAATCGAAAATTACAAAATTGTAGTTGCAGCAACTGTAATGCCCCAAACAAACTTACTTGTGAAATTTCTAATCCAAAAGTGATCCAAAGAAAGTCAAAAAGGCCTCAAATCCAAATATCCAGCAGCATCCACAAAAAGTAATCCTTCCAGCTCCAGATCCAAATGAAAAGTGACCAGGAGATGGACAAAGCACTGGGAGGAGCCTGCTGGACTGGACAGGAACAGGAAGTTGGAGACTGTGGGGCACTTCCTTCCTCCCACCCCCCCCCCACCCCAAAATGGACTCCTTGCAAAAAAAGTGCAGGCAAATGTCAACCTGAGGAATTATTCAGATAAAAATCATCATTTTCAGAAGGTTTATGCTGCTTGCTGGTGGATTTCTTGTGCAGAATTGCAAATTTTGTATTTTCGCGAGTGCGAGATTGTTGCTGCTCGCCGCATGTACGAGTTTGCAATTGCGAACTCCCGCGATACGTGATCACGGCGTACTCGCGTTGACAAACTCTCGCTGTGCAAGGTGGTGAGCGCGATGACGTAATCGCGGTCGCCAAACTCCCGCGGGATCTCGCAGCAAGATCCAAAATGGCGCAGCACTCGCAAAATATCGAGAAAAACAACTCGGCAAACGCTGAATGACGGTAAGTGAATGCCGCGCGCCGCAAAATTGTATCACCAAGAAAAAAAAATCCGCTGCGTGCGAATTTGCGGATTTTTGGTAAATTCCCGAGCGTTCGCGGATTGCGAATTTACCGAAAATCCGCGAGCGGAACGGATTTTCCGCCCATGCTTAATCCTAGTTAACCTGAAGATACAACAACAAAGAAAACTCTCAAAGAAAAAACGACAGAACTTTTTCATGAACTTGAAAAAATATATCTGGTTTCACCATGGACTAAAATTTGGATTGGTTTAGGTGCATTTTTTCTCCTGCTCTGGTTATTATTGCTTTTAAGCCTGGGACAAATGATAGATGGAAAATACAGTACAATGGACACAGCAAGTCAGAAAATCAACTTGGTCCTAAAACCGCACAAAGCATCGCATGTTGAAAAAAGAGAACTGTCATCACTAAACATCACAGCCATCCCTATACCAGGTGGTATAGCATGGGATAGAACTGATTATGATATCTATGGCCCGTTAGAGATGCTGAAGATTCCACATCAGTTTAAGGTTTCTTTGAATGACTTTGTAACACCCAGCACATTCTCTGATGATTGGGACTTTGAGACAATTAATAATATGATGTCAGATTTAGAAATGTCTGCGAAATATACTGAGCATGACTATTTAGAAGGGTCTTCAGACTATGAACAAATGTATTGTTTTAATCATTATGGTCATCACTATTTGCACAAATCTGGAAGCCCTAGAACATTTTTTATGTATAATCAATGGGAGCATTGTCCAACACCACCAAAAGGCAGCTCTAAATCATTTTATGAAAAGTTTCCTTACTTCTCAGGGTTTAATGTTACAGATTAAGCATGGGCTGAACATTTGCTCCGCTCGCGGAATTTGCGGATTTTCCGCGATTTCGCGATCCGCGAATCTCGCAAAATCGTGGTAAAATCCACGAATCAGCGGGGACAAATTAAGCCAAGCACTTACAGGGTTACAGCAGCAGGTGCAAAAGTTGAAGCTAATTTTTTGTAACCTTTTACAAAAGGGTTACAAAGAAATTATCTTCAACTTGGGCACCTGCTGCTGTAAGCCTGTAAGTGCTTCCTGGCACCTCGTTGCCTACTTGCAACTATTCTCTGACCCTGCTCTGACCCTTGAAGCAGGGTCAGAGAATAGTTAAATGTAGGGAATGAGGCACCTGTGACGAAAATTAAACCTCAACAGGAAGCATTGACAGATATAATAACAAGCATTTGCAATGCAATAGGTCTTGCATTAGGAAAGTTTGAGCTATTGGTCTTGTAAATGACAATTTTTTTTATTCATGTGTTGGTTTTGAAAATAGCTAAATTAATAGCTTGGTCATTTACAATGCCAAAAGTTATAACTTTCGCAAATGTGACACCTATAGCATTTGTAATGCAATATGTGTTGTATTTACGTGACTTAGATGTATTGATATTACAAATTCCAATGGTTTTTAATTTTTTTAAATAATTATTAAAAGTGATTTTAATTTATAATGGC
Source organism: Lissotriton vulgaris (assembly GCF_964263255.1). Lineage (NCBI taxonomy): Eukaryota > Metazoa > Chordata > Amphibia > Caudata > Salamandridae > Lissotriton > Lissotriton vulgaris. The sequence goes on along the minus strand of NC_141693.1, from coordinate 1,633,539,447 downwards.
AATTTATAATGGCAATAGCTTAAACTTTTGTAAATAACTCTTGTGAAGATTATGTTCAGTGTATTTTATTGTGACAAAAATCCAAGAACAGAAGTGAAATATTAACATCTTTTTGTGACATTTTTTAATAAAGCTTGAAACATTGAGAGAACATATTTGAACCAGTTGTTGTTGAATGGTTGCGCAGATTGATGCTGGGGTTGCGTTGAGTGGTGCTGTGGTGATGCTGAGTGGTGCTGTGGTGGTGCTGAGTGATACTGGGATGATGCTGAGTGGTGCTGTGGTGGTGCTGAGTGATAATGTGGTGGTGCTGAGTGATGCTGTAATGGTGCTGAGTGATGCTGGGGTAGCGCTGAGTGATGCTGGAGTGGTGCTGAGTGATGATGTGGTGGTGCTGAGTGATGATGTGGTGGTGCTGAGTGATGCTGTGGTGGTGCTGAGTGGTGCTGTGGTGGTGCTGAGTGGTGCTGTGGTGGTGCTGAGTGATGCTGTGGTGGTGCTGAGTGGTGCTGTGGTGGTGCTGAGTGATGCTATGGTGGTGCTGAGTGATGCTGTGGTGGTGCTGAGTGGTGCTGTGGTGGTGCTGAGTGATGCTGAGTGGTGCTGTGGTGGTGCTGAGTGGTGCTGTGGTGGTGCTGAGTGATGCTGAGTGGTGCTGTGGTGGTGCTGAGTGATGCTGTGGTGGTGCTGAGTGGTGCTGATGTGGTGCTGAGTGATAATGTGGAGGTGCTGAGTGATAATGTGGTGATGCTGAGTGATGCTGGGGTAGTGCTAAGTGATGATGTGGTGATGCAGAGGGCAGAAAGGCACAAAAAGCAGTCTAACAAAGGGCAGAAGGGCAGAAAAACAAAGGAAACACGAGTCTAACGGAGGGCAGAAGGGCACAAAAAACATTCTAACAGAGGACAGAAGGGCAGAAAAACACGGGAAAAACAAGACTAACAGTGAGCAGAAGGGCACAAAAAACGAGTCTAACAGGGGGCAGAAAGGCACAAAAACGAGTCTAACAGAGGGCCGAAGGGCACAAAAACGAGTCTAACAGAGGGCAGAAGGGCAGAAAAACAAGGGAATAACAGAGGGCAGAAGGGCACAAAAAACGAATCTAACAGAGGCCAGAAGAGCAGAAGAACAAGGGAAAAACGAGTCTAACAGAGAGCAGAAGGGCAGCAAAACAAGGGAAAAACGAGTCTAACAGAGAGCAGAAGGCCAGAAAAACAAGAGAAACGAGTCTAACAAAGGGCAGAAGGGCACAAAAAACGAGTCTAACAGGGGGCAGAATGAATCCCACCCTGTGTGTTTTTCCACGAAGATGCCACCGTTTTCTACAATACCTCTACTCAACTGGAGTACTTTCTACTGTCTAATCAGTAAGTGCTCCCTCGTTGGCTAAATGTATAGGGGCAGATTTACAATAACTGGCGCATCCCCATGGATGCGCCAGTTATTGTGCGCCGTAGCTCTGCCACCCATGGTCTGCTGCATTTACAATGTGGCGCACTATGTGGCAAAAACGGCACAGATGCGTCACCCATCTGTGCCATAAAAGCAGCACATTGCTGGAGCTGCGTCGCAAGCGCGACGCAGCTCCAGCAATGCTCTGGGGGGCCCTATCTCCCCAATGGTGCGTCAAGCCTTGAGCCTGCTTAAAGCAGGTGCAGGGTTTTGACGCAGCATTGGCCTAAAAGTGACTGAATGAAATCTTGTAGATTTCACTCAGCCACTTTTAGGAGGCGTTCCTGCACAGGAACGCCCTCCCCTGCGCCGGACCGCCTCTTGATGGTGCAGGGCTTTACAACGTGACGCATTTCTCAGCATTGCTGGACGCAGCTCCAGCAATGCTCTGGGGGGCCCTATCTCCCCAATGCTGCGTCAAGCCTTGCGCCCGCTTCAAGCAGGCGCAGGGTTTTGACGCAGCATTGGCCTAAAAGTGACTCAGTGAAATCTTGTAGATTTCACTCAGCCACTTTTAGGAGGCGTTGCTGCACAGGAACGCCCTCCCATGCGCCGGAGCGCCTCCTGATGGCGCAGGGCTTTACAACATGAGGCATCTCTCAGATGCGTCACGTTGTTAATACCCAGCACCATGGCGCATCTTTTGTGCTGCTGCTGCGTCACAAAAGTGACGCAACTGCGGTGCAAAAGAGGCGCAAACGGCTTGTAAATCTGCCCCATAGTTCTTTTACTACACTGTAGCTGCGTAAAGGGCCAGAAGATGTGTCTCCAGTGACCATGTGTGCCTGTGCCTGTGTTACAGGCACACATGGTCACTGGAGACACGTCTTCTGGCCCTTTACGCAGCTGCAGTGTAGTGAAAGCACTATTTATTTATTTATTTATTTTCTAAACTTATAAAGCGCAAACAAATACCACGAATGGTGTCTCGGCGCTGAGCAGACAGAGAGGCATCTCCTGTGCATTATTGAATGAATAGCCAGGTCTTCACTTGCTTTCTAAAAATCATCAGTGAAGAGCTACTTTTTATATGGTGGGGCAAGGTATTCCAGAGCTTCGAGGCGGCCACCAAGAAGCGTCTGTCTCCCCATGTAACTGTTCTCACCCGTTGAATGAATAGGGATGTGGATGAGGCAGATCTTAACGCTCTCTTAGGGACATACACCTGCAATGATTCCCTAAAAAAGTCAGGTCCTTGGCTATTCAGTGCTTTGTATATAATACATAAAGCCTTGAATTTGGTTCTCTTTTTTACTGGGAGCCAGTGTAGTTGGTAAACGATGGAGGAGATGGGTGCGAACTTGGGAGTTTTGGTCAAAATTCGTGCAGAATGCTGTAGCTTTTTAAAGACCTGCTCCTGAGCATTCCGCAGAAGCCCATTACAGTAGTCCACCTTGGATAACACCAAGGAGGACATAAGGGTTTTCCCTGCCGACAGGGGAAGGTAAGGTAGTAACTTTTTCACTTTTCGTAGCGTGAAAAAGGAAGAGGAGACTACTGCATTGGCATGATTGGTGAAACTTAGTTTGTTGTCAAACAACACTCCTAGGTTTCTAACCTTTGAAACTGGGGTGGGTGGATTACCCATTTCAGGTGGCCACCAGATCGGGGACCAAGATGGTTTTAGGTCTCCAAACACCATTACCTCGGTCTTATCGGTGTTTAGTTTTAGACAATTACTGTCCATCCAGTGACTGATGGCTCTCATGCCCGTCTGAAAGTTGGCTGCCACTTCGATCCCATTTTTATGCACTGCTAACACCAACTGAGTGTCGTCGGCGTACGAAGTCACTCCCATTCCATGGGTTTTAATGACCCTCACCAAGTCCGACACATAGATGTTAAAAAGTGTCGGACTTAGCGAGGATCCCTGGGGGACTCCGCAAGGCAGCACAAACGTGGGTGAATAGAAGTTCCCCATCTTTACCGACTGTTCTCTGTTGGACAGGAAAGAAGCCAGGAGCTCCGCAGCTTTGCATTTACCCAATGAGGGAGCACTTACTGGATTAGCCAGTAGAAAGTACTCCAGGGCAAATCACAAAACAATCTGCGATTTCGCGGGAAAATTTGCGAATTCGCTGATTTTTTTTGCGATTTCACTGGGAAATCCATGAACACGCGGAACGCGAATTTGCAAATTTCGCCCATGCTTATTACAGATCCAGGAAAGTTTTATTTCACAAATGTAAATAAGACAGGATTGAAAACAATGTTGACCAATACCAAATAAATTGATTCTGCAAACTTTTATGCTAAGTTGTCCACATTGGGTTACGACTTCTGGAAAGACAACATCGAGACAAAAACTGTCTGGGCACAAAAGAATGGCAGGTGCAAGGTTTGGAAGCTTTATTCGGAGCCTGCATTATACCTGAACAAATAATGTTTTTAAATGACACTGTGCAACAAACATCTTGTCTTGGCATAGCAAAAATAAAAGATCTAAACAAACCGTCTATACCAAAGCCCATACCTGAAAATAACAAAACCACAGAAGGGGAGATAGACGTACAACATGTTTTCAAATTGAATAGAACTAGTCCTAATTCGAAAAATGGTTAATCTGGCCCACAGACACCAATAACTGTCAAGATAGATTCCTGAACAGAACTCAGGGTTTAATTGTTAACAGGCCAGATCCAAGATACTCCCAGAGACAACATCCAGGGATAGTAACAACATATAGTGTAGGGAAACTATGCCTTGAATGGCTGAAAACTTCTACACTTCCAGAAATTAAACAACACTTGACTTTACTTATAGAAAACAATGATTTGCGAGATTTCTTATTGGGACCTCGCAAACCACAGCAAAAACATTTCACATATACTGGTATATATGCTGCATACAACGAAGCTTGGAAATTAACACAATTAGAAACTGCAGAAAGAATACGAGAAATTGATCGCATTAACTTGGAGAAAGCTCTCTCTGTAGTGGACAATGGGTTAACTACTCTGTCCTCCAAAATATATTCATTGGACAGCATTGTATCCTCTGCAATTGACATAATGGAACAAGACTTGCTAATGTTACAACATGGCCAGTCTCAATTACGTTCTATAATGCAGCAAGGCTGGACATTGCAAAATCTGCGTTCAGGCTACGTGCCATGGAGGCTTATCAACACAACGTCATTGTTTATTGGGTTTAACCTTACAGATAAACAAATCTCTTTGGCACAAAGAGGAGCAGACTATACGGTGCTGAGCATTGAAAAACTGGAACGATTACCATTGACAGTTTCTGAGAAACCTGTAATAGAATGGATAATTCATGGCACCATCATGATTCCAGTGACGATTTTCCAATTTCAGTATTGTCTACAGCATATACCAGAAGGCCTGTATGAAAGGTTGGGTAAAGAATACATTAAGTTAACATGGACTTTACCATATACACACAAATGTTGGAATAAGGGGAAAGAAGTATTTCTTAGTGGGACAAATTGTAAAAATTCACTAAGTGGTACACTTCTGTGCCAGGGTATTAATTTACACGGAGCCTGCGATGGTTCTGCGAATAACCTTTCATGCCACCTGCACGGTACTCCCTCCACACTGAGAGAACCCGTTTTCAGGCAGCTATCCAATGGCAGTTACGTTATGTTGAATGACCACAGCTGCTCTGGAATGGTGCTACGAAAAGTTTATCTGGTTAGTGTGTCGTCCATGGTCACTTGTTGTATTCAAGTATTGTACCCAACTCGCAAGTCAGACAGTAAGACGGCAATATGGCCTTCACTGAATATCTCTTCTATACGAATTGATACTTTAAGCAGACTAAAGTCTATTCTTTTTCAAAAATCTGTGCCACTGACATCATCAAAAGAAACGTATGATCTGCAAGTTGCAAGGACATCTGCAGAGATACATGCATTATTATCAACAAACTGCACTGTACATTTCGCAGAAATGTTAAGTCAAATCTTAAACATGTCTGATACCAGTGGCATCTCACATGTATTTAAGATGATTTTTTCGGGACTGTTAGCACCATTTGAAGCGGTCCTCGGCATTTATCCAAACTTCATGCACTCTGTGTTCGGCGGCCTGCCTCTCATCTTGGGACTCGTAGCAGGAATACTATTTTTATTTCATCTGCTCCGATATGGCAAGTCCAGTAACTGGTGATACCCAGAACCTCATGGAACAAACGGTCCGTGCCCAGAGGTATTGTGAGAGAATAGCACAGATTCTTGGCTTGGCTCGTTTAAGAGATCTGAATATGACATGGTTTCTCTCGTTCAGACCAATCTGGCAAGATTGCATCTTACCTCTTCAATGATGCCTACTTTGCAGAGAGGAATGCGTGTTAGACATTTGTCTTACACTTCCATCAGTCCTGCCATCGGATGTCGACGCCTTGCTAGGTTCGGTAACGACTCATGCATTGTGTTGTCCCCAAAGGCTACAAATCCTGATGACGGCATTCATTGAGATCTCACCAGTAAGTCTAACGGAGGGTGAGGTACGAGAAACACCAGGCACACAGGTACCATCTGATATGACCACTGCTAACGCGGCAACAAGCGCTGATGACAATGCTTCTCATCTATGCACATTTGGTCTGCTAGATCAAGTGGTTCCACTTTCACCTACTGGGGTAGACGATTTCTTTACCAGCCTAGACAACCTGATGTTTTCTCCTGACACCGAGAATAACTTTTGAATCATGCACACAGTGTTCTCTGAACTCTGAAATTCGTCCTTCATTTAAAAAAAAAAGACTTCTATCATATGGAACTCTATTATTCACAACAAATTGAAAATGTTCTCTCTTTCCAAAACATTGAACTTTTTGGCACAGACTAATCTGTTTAAAGTAGAACTATTCCTAGAAAACAAGAAATTCAAGTCATTTTTTGAAGACTGACTAAAAGAACTATTTGGCCTCGTCCCTATTAATAGAAAGATTGCTATGACATGTTATGTTATGAAATGATCTCAAATTTTCTTCTGTATTTAAGAGACGTTTTCATAAAGGTAATGTCATGATTGTTTTCAAATTGCATAAATTAGACTAAAGACTGTGGGGCAGATTTATGAGGCCCTTGCGCCACGTTTACGCCGCTGTTGCGTCACGCAAGGCGGCGTAAACGTGGCGCATCCCTACGAACGATTTACAACGTGACGCATCTAGGCAGATGCGTCACGTTGTAAAGCCCTGCGCCGCTTGTGGGCTTTCCGGCGCAGGGTGGGCGTTCCGGGGCAGGTGCGCCTCGCAAAAGTGGCTGAGTGAAATCTATGAGATTTCACTCAGTCACTTTTAAGCCAATGCTGCGTCAAAAGCCTGCGCCTGCTTGAAGCAGGCGTAGGTCTTGACGCAGCATTGTTAAAATGGGGCACCCCTGAGCCTTGCTGGAGCTGCGTCGCGCTTGCGACGCAACTCCAGCAATGCGACACATTTCCGGCACAGATGCGTCACGCATCTGTGCCGTTTTTGCACCATGGTGCGCCGCATTATAAATGCGGCGCACCATGGCTGGCGGAGCTGTGGCGCACTGTGGCGCATGTTAACTGGCGCATCCCTGGGGATGCGCCAGTTAACATAAATCTGCCCCTGTATGCTTAGAAATTCTTCCCTTAAGTATATTGTGTACTGTAGAAATGCTAAAAATATTTTTTCTGCATACCCAGTTCAAATGCATTTTATGTATTGTGGTGGAATTGTAAACACTAGCTTTAGATATGTTCAGTGCTTGCTAGGTTAGCTTTATTGAACTTAAAATTGTGGAGTGGGTGTTGTGAAAGAATCTCGGACCCTAGTATAAATTTCCCGATTCATGCCCTTATATAGGTATACTTTATCATTTCCTTATATAGGCATAGAAATCATTACCATAATTTGGCTAAATCATACAGCCCAAATACGACATGGATACTTCCACTAAGCTCCAAGAATTAACAATGTTTTCTTGGAAAAACCTGCCTTCAGCAGCCCTGGACTTCCCCCTGCTTAAATATTAAGGGGCAGATTTATGAGGCCCTTGCGCCACGTTTACGCCGCTGTTGCGTCACGCAAGGCGGCGTAAACGTGGCGCATCCCTACGAACGATTTACAACGTGACACATCTAGGCAGATGCGTCACGTTGTAAAGCCCTGCGCCGCTTGTGGGCGTTCTGGCGCAGGGTGGGCGTTCCGGGGCAGGTGCGCCTCGCAAAAGTGGCTGAGTGAAATCTATGAGATTTCACTCAGTCACTTTTAAGCCAATGCTGCGTCAAAAGCCTGCGCCTGCTTGAAGCAGGCGTAGGTCTTGACGCAGCATTGTTAAAATGGGGCACCCCCGAGCCTTGCTGGAGCTGCGTCGCGCTTGCGACGCAACTCCAGCAATGCGCCACATTTCCGGCACAGATGCGTCACGCATCTGTGCCGTTTTTGCACCATGGTGCGCCGCATTATAAATGCGGCGCACCATGGCTGGCGGAGCTGTGGCGCACTGTGGCGCATGTTAACTGGCGCATCCCTGGGGATGCGCCAGTTAACATAAATCTGCCCGTAAGTTCTCTCAGAACTCCTGGCGTTTTCCAAGAAATGAGCCTTTGAGTGACGTTATTAAGTCCAAACATGCGTCAGACTCGGCACATTCAAAGTATAAATATGCCTTGATTTGCCTAAACAAACACACAGTGGTTTGGAGCAGATCGACTATCTACTTGCCCGACGCCCTGCAGCAGCAAGTGCTGAAGGAAACCGACCCTCCAGCAGACGCACTGCGAGACTCTGTCATTTCTCTTGCCGAGAAATCCAGCTCCAGTGCTTCCAGGCTACCCTTGCGGGTATCAGGGAAATCGAGTCCCGAGAACGAGATACAAGACCTCCTTCATTCTGGAACCAAAGGTACGGAGCTGATTAGACCTCTTAGAAAATTACTGGAATCAGATTCCTGGCAGAGAACTCCTAAAACTTAAGCTACTCCTCTTATACTTCCTCCCTCGTACTAGACATAGGTTAGGTACACCGGGGTAGGCGTATTTAGAAGCACCAGTTGAGTACTTTTAGTCATCCTTTTCTCACTGTAGGTTTTTTATGTATTTTATACATTTTTTGCACTTTATGGCTTAGAAACCATATCATGCTTTTAGAGTACTACTTTATAATACTGTTCGTATTATATGCATTGTACTTCATAGTAAGCTTTACCATTGTAGCAGTTCATTTTCAATGCTTGAGAAAGAAGACTGTTCAATAAATACCTTTTTATTGAAAATGCCCGTCTCTCTATTCCTCTTGCACCTCTGGTGAAACTAAGCATACACAATTGACTGATTGAAATAGTTATCTATTGTTTCCGCAACTCTAGAGATTTCATTTCTTATTCTTGGGAAACAAAGTTGTCATGTTGCATGCAGTTGTCAGAAACTAATCCCTTCTTGTTTATTCGAGAAACTTTCTAGTGACCTCTGAGCTAGCTGGCACTCACAATTAAGTCTAATATAACTGGTAGAGACCTAGTAGACCTCAGTCCTATGTCTAAGCTACAGGATATATTATTCCAATGCGCAGAGCCTATTGGGAATATATAGTAACTACACTACAACCCAGGCTACAGTAGCAGTCCTGTGGTGTCATTTTGGAAGGCTTACCAGGTGTGGCATAATACATACTGCAGCCTCTGGTAGGCCTCTGGGGTACATTTGCCCTTAGTGCCTAAGGTATCATATAATAGGGACTCATAAGGGTACCCCAGTAACCAAACTGGAGTGTACCTAAAGTACCTGGAATCAATGTAGAGAGGAAGCAGCTAGCTGGGGTACCGGATAGCAGGGCTCCAGCCAGACTTAAGTCGAAATACAGTGAAACCTAAGCAAAAAGTGGGGGTTACCATAAGAGCAGATCCTACTCTCCTACAGGAGCCAAATCCCCTCTCTATTGATACTCACATAATTGTAACCTTCCCACTCCTTCACCTGGAAATACAATTCTCAGAGTATCAGGATAATTAGTATTTTGTTTTCTGGGAGTTTGTTTTTGCAAAACAAAACAATTTGCTAAGCGGGCACATGAAACACAGTGGCCATTCAGAAGACTTTCGGGAGGATATGTACAAGGAAGTGGCAGAGCATGTCGTTAGTCTCCTTGGTTTAACTACACACTCCGCTTCTTCTGAATCGCAAGGCTGCACCATATTCACAAGAATGTGGTGCAGCTTTCCGTTTCCCTCTGCGATGGCACTAAGTTTAGCAACTTAGCACCAACTCAGACACCATTGCACCAGAGTGCTCGGGTGTCTGCCTGCAGGGGAGGATTGTTTATGTTTAGGAAGGTGTCCCTTCCTGCACATAAACAATCCTAAAATGCCATTCTGTCACTTTCATGTGTGCTGCTTCATGCACCACACATGAAACTGACAAAATTGATTTTTTTTTATAAAGGTTTGTTTATGTACAGGAAGGGGCGCCTTCCTGTACATAAACAAACCATGGTATTTTGCTTTTTCATTGTGTGCTGCACTGGGCAGCACACATGGGAAAGGCAAAAAACGAGGAGAAATAATACATTTCTCCTCGTTTCACCAACTTAAGACCAGGGTTTTCCTGGTCTTAATTTTGGTGCTGCCTCCTAGGTGCACCACCCTTGTAGATAGGGGGCAGTGTCAAATACAATGGGTGTTGAGGTGGAACGCCAACCACAACAATCACTGCCTTATTTACAAGGGAGCGTTAAGCCAAGCCTTAAGGCTGCCTTGTACATAAGGCGCAGCCCCTATTGCCACCACAACATCAGTAAAAGTGATGTTTTGGTGGAGATAGGGGCTTGTACATATGCCCCTCAGTGTCTATAAAAGACTTTCCAAGGTTGTGGCTCCTTAGAAGGTCCAGAGATCTCCACCACCTGAGCGGAGACCTCCAAATAATTCAGTCAGTAGTCTACTAAATTGCACTATGGTGCGTGCTTGGTGCAGGGCAGCTAGAACTTGGGAAGGGAACAGCAGCAAAATATCTTATATCTTAACATATGTTGCTGTCCTGCTCCCCCCTCTCATTCAATGCAGTGCGCTGCATTATGGAGATATTATTAAATCCGTCCTAAGAATCGCAGTTGCAACAATGTCAATTCTAACACAAGTTAATCCTCAACAGCAAATGTCCTCTGGATAGTACCACGATGAACGCTTTGCATCCATTTCCTCGGGTTTAATATGAATGTGGCACTCAGCAATGATTTATTATAATTTTTTTGAAATTTTTATTTATGGTATTTATACACGTACATACAGTGCACAGGGATAACTTAGTATGGGTAACCATCCTATGCGGTACTGGGTAAGTGGTACATACTAAGGGCTTCATTTATGAGAAATGACGCCTCGCTGTGTGAAAGCAGCGATGCGTCACTTCTCACTGCGCACTCCTTGCGACATGATTGATGTGTCAATTTTTTAATATGATGCATCATGTCGCAAGGAGTTACAGATAAGTCAGTATTTCTGTCGTATCTACTGGCGCAAAAGTGACGCATTGCTGGAGTGTGTCACAAAAGTGACGCAACTCCAGCAATGTGTACTTTCACATGGGCAAGTCCCATGTTGTTAGTGCCTGCGTCAGTCTTACGCCTGCCATGAAACAGGCGCAAGATTTTGACGCATTAGCGGCCAAGAAATTGCGCAGTGAAATCTTATAAATTTCACTGCGTCACTTCCATGACACTTTCTTGCATCAAAATGCCCCCCTTGCATACATTGGGCCTCATTTATGAAAACTGACGCATCGCTGCGTGAAAACAGCGATGCGTCACTTTTCACTGCGCACTCCTTACGACATTCCTGATGCGTCATATTTAATGTATGACGCATCATGTCGCAAGCAGTTACAGATACGTCAGTATTTCTGACGTATCTGTAAGCGCAAAAGTGACGCATTGCTGGAGTGTGTCACAAAAGTGACGCAACTCCAGCAATGCGTCCTTTCACATGGGGAAAGCCCCATGTGAAAGGGCTTGCATCAGTCTTACGCCTGCTGTGAGGCAGGCGCAAGATTTATACGCAACAGCATCCTAAAAGTGGCGCAGTGAAATCCCATAGATTTCACTGCGTCACTATTAGGAGGCTTTTTTGCGGGGGAACGCCCCCTCTGCATACATTATACCTGACGCAGGTATAATGTGGCGCAGGGGTTTCAAAAGTGACGCATCTACCTAGATGCGTCACTTTTTAAATATGGCGCAACGAGGCGCATTTTTTACACCACTGGTGCGTCACAAAAAGTGACGCACCGGCGGCGCAAAACTGACGCAAGGCCTTCATAAATAAGGCCCATTATACCTGGCGCAGGTATAATGTGGCGCAGGGGTTTACAAAGTGACGCATCTACCCAGATGCATCACTTTGTAAATATGGAGCAACAAGGTGCATTTTTTACGCCACTGGTGCATCACAAAAAATGACGCGGCGTAAAAGTGACGCACAGCCTCAAAAATGAGGCTCTAAGTATTTTTGGATGGCCCCCTTTTGCTGGTTATACAGTAGAGGTAGGTTGGGAGTAGCGTAGGAGAAGAAAAAAGTGTGAATAAGTAAAGAGAAAGAGAGATTACAGGGTTGATCTGACAGCATCAGCGAGCGTAGTGGCAGTGGCATACATTTTATTGGTTGATAGTTCATTCAATTGTTCAGGTTTTAAGGTGGGTGAAAAGAGTTTACAAAGCTTTCTCCTATTGCATGTCTTCTGAGATTTGATTTTTCTTAATTTATTCCAGCATTAAATGATTCATCCTGTTATTTATTTTATACACATTTTTTACTTTCAAACCAACGTTTTATTTGTCTATCCGTGCGGATTTCCATTTTTGGATCATACGATCAGTATGTGGTGATCGTGTTTTTCCTATTTGAAAAATTATTTGGAACTGTCCATTCATTTTAGTACTCTGACCAGTAGATGGCGCTCGAACTATATAAATAATATCCCGACAGCAAATGTGTCTTGCTGCCAAAATACACTCTACAGTGAAATTATGAGATGGCTAAATTATTTAATCCATGCACTTATTCATTGAAAAACGGTAGACTTATCACTTCATCAAGAATTTCTGTTCAGAGAATCATTTTTCATTATGTCCAGCTCAAAAATAGCTTGTTTTTCATTGTGTCCAGCTCAAAAATAGCTTGGTTGTTAACATAAAAATAATTATGTTACCCATAATGGTAGGTGAGTGGTGATTCAATACATTTTATACATTACAAGGGATTACATACGTTGATATATCTTACGTGAATTTCATATGGGGGACATGGCTGAAGTGACAGGGCGGTGACCAACCGTCAATAAATTTCACGGACGTCCTTAATTTGGGTCTCAAGTCCGTTGTACGTAAGGATACGTTTTATGGACGCCTTTTGTCGTAATTTTGGGAATTCCAGGGAACAGCACAGTTACCCTGCATGCAGCCTCAGCTCCCTGATGGGCCTGCCTCGCACTCCTTTGTTTTAAAGAGCAGCCCCACCCGCCCATTGTCATTCTGTCTGTGGCTGATTGCCACATACAGAATGACAATGGGCCGGTCTGGGCTGTTGTAGCATGTGGTGGCCTCCTCCTGCCGCAGTCTAGGGCAGGACATTCTGTCAGATAGAAATGTGTAACAAGCATTTACAATGCAATGGTTTTGCCTTTGTTAAAGTTAGAGCTATTGGCATTGCTCTTGACATTATTTTTATTTATGTTTTTTTTAACATAAAATGGCATTGTCATTTACAATGCCACTAGCTTTATCTCTCACAAATGACACACACAAACACACACAGAGTGCCCCCACACACACACCCACACAGAGCCCAACACACACACAGACACACAGAGCCCCCCACACACACAGCCACACAAAGCCCCCCAAACACACAGCCACACAGAGCCTTCCACAGACACCCACACAGCACAAGCAGGCAACAGGGGCACACGGAGGGACAAGCAGGCAACAGGGGCACACGGAAGCACAAGCAGGCAACAGGGGCACACGGAAGCACAAGCAGGCGACAGGGGCACACGGAGGCACAAGCAGGCGACAGGGGCACACGGAGGCACAAGCAGGCGACAGGGGCACACGGAGGCACAAGCAGGCGACAGGGGCACACGGAGGCAAAAGCAGGCGACAGGGGCACACGGAGGCACAAGCAGGCGACAGGGGCACAAAAACTGAGGCACAAGCAGGCGACAGGGGCACACGGAGGCACAAGCAGGTGACAGGGGCACACGGAGGCACAAGCAGGCAACAGGGGCACACGGAGGCACAAGCAGGCAACAGGGGCACACGGAGGCACAAGCAGGCAACAGGGGCACACGGAGGCACAAGCAGGCAACAGGGTCATGAAAACAAGCACAAGCAGGCAAAAGGGTCACAAGCATGAATTGTAATTTAGACGGGGCTGAAGTGGAGAACGGTCAGTAGGGAAGTAGTGCGGCTGGTGCAGTGGTACCAGGCCTAAAGGTGAGAGGGGCTGTCTGCACCCCAGTTTGGACAGTTTCCACTACCTAACAGGGATTGGTGGGAGGGGGGCGTACTTCTTGCTCGTTGGTCCCGGTGAGGACAGCAGGTTTTTGTACATTTGAGTGGCCATGCTAGACATATTACAAGTATAGATGCCTGCAGCCTCGGCGTCAGTGGGGTCAATACATGTGTGAATCAGTACACAACACGCCTGACACTAAGTGTCATACACCCACCTCAGACGGGGCTCAGTCAATGCAGGAGCACACGGTGACCTGCGGGAGGAGCCACAGTGACTACAAGGGCTAGGCCTCTCTGGCAGCCGGCGCCTGAGCTGGAGGAGTCCGGACCGTGTACACTGAACTGTCTGGCAGGGGAAATAGTGCAAAAAACGTCCCGTATTTCTGTGGCTACATTGTAACCAGATGGCGCTATGGATAGAATAAAGTACATCTTCTCCTCAGGTCACAACACGGAGAGTGGGAGGATGGAGGTAGATTGCAAGGAAGAAGGAACAAAATAAACAATGCAAATCACCCAGATACTAAGGAGAGAAGCAAGGAAAAGACGGACAAGTTTCAGATGGTAGTGCATGTACAGAATCTCATGGTCGCAAGACTCGAAAACTGACAATATCCCATCACAGACCAGTGCAGTCGCAAGAGATGGACACAGTTTTAAACTTACCAGTATGGCAGAGTTCGCATGGCTGTAAGAAACTGCACTGGCCAACAGCAAACTGCAAAGAACAAATCGCAAATATGTTTATAAAATGTAGAAGACTGACACTCAAGTGTAAATTTGGCAGTTACTACACCAACCTTCCAATTGAGAATACCATAGCCAGACTTAACAGGAGGAATAAGCCCCTGAAATTGTGGAAGCCTAGGCAAACGACAAACGCCTGACACTAAGTGTCATACACCCACCTCAGACGGGGCTCGGTCAATGCATGGTGACCTGCCGGAGGAGCCACAGTGACTACAAGGGCTAGGCATCTCTGACACCCGCCGCCGCCTGAGCTGGAGGAGTCCGGACCGTGTACACTGAACTGTCTGGCAGGGGAAATAGTGCAAAAAACGTCCCATATTTCTGTGGCACATTGTAACCAGACGGCTCTATGGATAGAATAAACTACATCTTCTCCTCAGGTCACAACACGGAGAGCGGGAGGATGGAGGTAGCTTGCAAGGAAGAAGGAACAAAATAAACAATGCAAATCACCCAGATACTAAGGAGAGAAGCAAGGAAAAGACGGACAAGTCTCAGATGGTAGTGCATGTACAGAATCTCAGAATGGCCCCCGAGCCCTCTCAGGGCTCTAAACAATAACTGGGCGTCGGAGCCCTTCGGGGGCTCTACCACAAGAATACTGGTAACGTTGGAGTCCTTCACGAACTCGAGAACAAGGTGGCCCCCTGAGCCTCGCAAGGCTCTCAGTACCGAACTGCCCCCAGAGCCCTCTCAGGCTCTAAACAACAATGGGTGCGAGATCGCACTACGGGGGGAGGGGCGGACACCGACAATGTGTCCCGACGCCCCTCTCCCCTTGCAGGCACTCACCGGGTCCGGCGGCTGCTGGAGGAGAGCTCCCGCTCCTCGGGACTCTCCGGGGCCGCGGAGGGACGTTCGCTTTCCCCGGGGCTCCTCCTGTGCTCGGGAGCCTCGGGACGGTCGGTGCAGGCTGCTTCCTCCTTCCGGCTCTCTCCTCCTCCTCCTGCGATGACGCAGAAGGGGGCTCGGCCGGCTGGGCCAATCCCAGCGCGGCCCGGGCTTGAAGGCGGGCGCTGCTTCCTCCTCTCACTCGGGGCCATGGCGGTGAATACACGGAGCAATGCCGGGTGGGCACCGGCCTTAAATCTAAATATTAAGCGAGGTGGGCACTCGCTCGGGGTACCACAACAGCGGCAAGGTCCCTGGCAGGGTGGGCACCTGCCAGCGGACAAAATACTCGAAAATCAGAAAGCGCTACCGACCAAATAAGTAGGCAGGTGCCGGCAATGCCGGACCAGATTCAGGGGCGTTCCCGGCTTTTGGCTGACGTAGCGTTACGTAGCCAAAAGCCAAAAATTCTCGGGAACGCCCCCGAATCTGGTCCGGCATTGACGGACAGGCCCGTCTACCAATGGCTAGCGAATATCTCCAAAAGCTAACACCTGCCCCTGAGCAGTTCTTAGCCATGTTATCCAATGGTAGGTGGATAACATGACTAAGAGCATTAGCTCGGTAATGCATGAATATCGCTGACTTTTCAGCGATATTCATGCATTTCGGCCGATTTTGATCGCTTAGGAGATATACCTTGATAATAGCAAGGTTCCTAAGCGATAAAAATCGCCGCAGCTCGGCGATAAAAAAATCGCCGCTAAACCAACATAGCGATAATTCTCGCTAGTTGTTGGTAATATGCCCCCCAGTTCTTTCAAAGAAGGCGGTGAAACAAGTTAAAAAGAAGGGGCTAGAGTTTTTTCAGTCTCATCATTTTAGAACTGGTGCATTTTCAGCATTATATGCAATAAAGCCATGGTTGCTGCTTTAATATTTTATGCAACCAACAACAATTGACAAAGCCAATAGTTCTGGCTTGTTGTAGGTGTAATGTTACTTGTTGTGTTATATATCTGTATACAATGACAGTAGAGGCAAAATACCAGTCAGGTGGTACACTATGCTAAGCACAGATTTTAGCTTAGGTGTTTTAAGCCACACCCTTGATTACATCGAACCCCACCAGGTTTTTCATCCCACTTAAAGCCCTGAAAACACCATGTTACAGTCACCTCAGGACGGGTGAGAGGGTAGAAAGGAGTGTGATGGATTAGTCAATTTTACTTGACCAAAAAGGTTTGCTTTTTTTGGACTAGTTAGTGGCGAGACAGAATGGTAAGACTGAGGGAAGTAGGCTTGGGCAAACACTTAGTTACACTGGCATATTGGGCATGATTTTGGTAATTTTGCATAGTAGAATCTACATAAATTTACCAAGATTATGTCATTACACCACGTCACCTAACAATATTTCCATTCAAGGAAAAATTTTAACGCAAGATGTAGGATAACTGCACTTCACAAACACGAGAAGCATCTTCCCAACAATTATTTTAGGTAGATATTTTACTACAGCGGACCATTCAGCTAATTGTTAAGCAACAAACTTCAAATCCCAACGTGAGGGCAGTTCCTTTAATGCAGGTGGTCAACAAACATTTCAGGTAAAATCCTTACCAGAGCGGGACGTTCTGGTAATTTTTGAGCAGCAGTCTGCAAATCTGAAGGCAAGCCACACTGTTTTGAACAGAAGTGATCCAGTGTATTGAGCCTACCCTCTTACCACTCTTTTCTTATATCTCTTCACTGAAAGGTGAAGAGAGTTAGCATTTCATGAATCAATATCAATTAACAGTGTAACTAATTTGGCTACACAATAAGGACCTAGAATCAATCACTATCATTACGAAGGTTTACTAAAAGTTAACAATCAAGTTAAGGCACACAAATCTTAGCACCATGCTATAAAAGTACAGAATAACAACAGGCAAACCCAAACTCCAAAAGAAATTGAGGTAGACTAATATCAGACAGACAAGAGGTTCAGTCACAGCAATACAGAGAGTAACAAGATTTTGATGCTCAGAGAAGAGTCTCAAGTTCTCTCATCTATACATTAGTAAATCTAAATCTCATAAATCAAGTCCAAGCTAAGAGGATGGTTCTAAGAATCCTAAAGAATCTAAAACATCAGAGGATTTCCATCAAGGAAATTAGAACAAGTCAAGGAAAATGTAAGTAGGACCGTGTCAGCATTTCGGAAGCTCTGTCAAGCGTCTTCTTGGGTAAGAGAATAATTGTTAGCCTAAGACACACTTAGCAAGAATCAAATGGAAGCCTAGAGGTCGGAACTTCTCAAAGTACAAGGGAAAGTGTGATAACCTAAGACAGTGTGAACAACTGTTATTTCCATCAGGATCCTGAAAGCAACACCCCTCTGTATGCATCACCAGGATCCATTGTCCTCTCCCTTCTCACGTTGTGAACTGCAGCATTGGTAAAAAAAATCTCTCAATAGACATGGGAGTGACATCGTCTTCTCACACTTAGGCTATGTTGTAACATTGCTGAAAAGGCTGTGGTATTGGCAGTACTTCTATGTTTCTTTGGTTCTGCCTGTACTCTGTGTCATACTGATGTTATCTCTTTCCCTAAGCCTTTTGGAATGTTATGTATGTCAATGAAATGTAGTTATGTCATAAGCCTTGGATTTAGCCTGAGGTGGATTTAGGCAGGTGATGCAGCTGTTGTCCCTGTTGGATAAGATCTTCTTTCCTAAATAATAAACCTGAATGTTTCACCCCTATTCTGCCTAGTCGGATATCATTATTTAACAATTTCACAAAGTCCTTTCAGTTAAAGCTCTGGCTACCTATTTTATTTCGTCACAGTTTTCTTTCCAGGCTCGCGCTTCTATCACTAGTATAGTAATGTTTTTATTCTCAAACTAACAATGGATGTGCATACCAGCAAGAAATGTCATGTTAGCAACAAATGGAAAGCAGCATTTTATGCAGCATAGCAAGCAGGCCTACTAAAGACAACTTAAAATATTACCTCAGTGGTGTACATTTAATATGCGTGTGCACGTTTAAACACAAATGTAGATAAACCTTCTATACATTAGATTCACATTACATGTAGCATACGGTAAATTAATTGTATGCAATATATGAAATGTTAGTGTACACATTACATACCCCTAGATTTTATCTAATGTAAATGAGATTTCATAACATGAAGAGTGTTTTATTTATACTCAAACATCTAAACAGTAAGAGCCCCATTAGGATGTTGGGCGGATTGCCACCGCCCGCATGGCGGTGGCGATCCACCCAACATCCGCCTCCACCTGCTATATTACTATGGTGGAGGGACCACGGCAGACGGAAAGACAGTCCGCCGCTTTTTCACCCAGGAAAAGAGTTTAACATGGTGGCGGTGTCTGTTAGACACCGTCAACCATATTATGATGGGGGCGGACACATGCCTTTCCGTGGAGGCATGCGGGAATCACTGGCGGGGGCCTGTTGCGGGCCCCCAGGGATTCTGGGAGGTGGGGGGTGCACATGGGGGTGGTCAATATACAAAGTGGCAGGCACTGCGCCTGTCATGTTGTACATTGAACTGCTTAACGTGCATTTTTAGCATTGCGGCGGGATGAACCCGCCACTTTGGCAGGCCCATCCTAATGGCCCAAACGGGACCCCCGCCCTTATCACAGGCGGTCCCTTTTTTGTGTCGGGATGGCGGGCCGCCAAGTCCGCCTGCCATCCTAATGTGCTCCTAAATGTCATTTATTGTATTAAGGCACATATCATGTAAGTTGAATTAATTTATATTGTGAGTACATGTCTACCATGTAAGGATGATTTATTCATCAAACCGTCAAAGAATATTTCAATTAGTATGGTGAAGGTACTCAATAGGAGTAAGTTCATTGATCATACAGTGAATACACATTAGAAATAAAGTCAAGTGCAAAGCTTACACTAATCATTAAACCACACAAGAAACATGTGATAAGTGCACATTCATGCTATGCATTTACCATAAAATTGTGGCACATTTGTGACGTATAAAGGATGGGTAAAATTGTGCTGCACCACAATCAACCAGAAAATCAACTCAAAATTACAATTTTGATTTTAAATTTTTACCCAAACAGAACTCTTGGGTAATATTTTGAGTGTGAGATGTTTTTTTTAAAGTAGGAATTCAATGCCATAGAAACTGCAAGGCTACTGTACATACAGTAGGGACTTCATTTCACTGACCCGAAGGCTTCTTCCTATACTTTGTTCAGTCCTTGATGATTTTGGATTTGGATTTAGTAGCGAAGGCATCACTCTCTTTTTGTCTGCAATATCTGCTACATTCTTACCCTTGAACAGGATGCCAGCAAACTAGTACTTGGGGTCACTCTAGTAGACTTGGGTTTTGTTCAAGTGATCAATCAGGGCTCAAACAGCAGGGCAGGTCTCTGAGGTTTCAAGGTAGGCTCCAGGCAGCTGTCCTTCCAGGTGCAGCAACGCAGTTTTGTGGGGTACACAGCAAGCCACAGCAGTAGGCAGTCTTCTGAGAGTCCTTCCACAGGTCCAGAAAGTAAACTGAAGAGTGGGCCTGAGGGTCACATTTTATACTTGGTGCCTTATTTAAAGTAGGAGACATTTCTGGAGGATTCACCGTGAAGTGCTTGGAATTTCGTGATTCCTGAGCCAAGG
Source organism: Lissotriton vulgaris (assembly GCF_964263255.1). Taxonomy (NCBI): domain Eukaryota; kingdom Metazoa; phylum Chordata; class Amphibia; order Caudata; family Salamandridae; genus Lissotriton; species Lissotriton vulgaris. Next base: position 1,633,519,303 of record NC_141693.1, on the reverse strand, counting down.
TTTCATGCTGGCTGCAGGGACAATGCAGTGCTGATAAGCCCTTTATATGAAGGCAGAGCACAGCCTATTCAGTGGCACACGGGGTGTGCCAAACTCTGCTCATCTATCCTGCCAGTAGATGGTCCATTCGGGCGCACCTAATCCCTCTATTGTGTGACTGTCTGAAAGAATATACAAAGTCCAACTGCCAACTGTATACAGTCATGTGACCTAGGACAGGATGCAGGCACCATATAGCAAAGGGCAGGAAAATGCAGACGTTCCAAAAGTGGCATTTTTTAAAGTTGTAATTTAAAATCCAACTGTATAATTAAAGAGGATTTGCAATTACAATTTTATGGATACCAAACATGAAATGCTTGTCTTTTCCAAATCAAAAGTTAGCACTTATTAAACCCAATGTTACCCTATAGGACAGGTAGGCCTAACTGTAGTGAAGAAGAAATTTAGGAGTTTTTCCATACCAGGACATGAAAAACGTGAACATACATGTCCAGCCTTTTGATAATAATATACCCTACCCTATAAGGTACCAATTGCCTACCTTAGTGATGACAAACTCCCCTCTTATTGCAGGTATAAGGCTTGGGAGGGAGGTTGTATTGCCAAGTCAAATTGGCAGTTTAAAATGGCATCCGGCTGTAATGGCAGGTCTGGGACATGTTTTAAGGGGTTGCTTACATGAGTGGCACAAAAAGTACTGCAGGCTCACTAGTAGCATTTATTTTACAGAGCCTGGATGTGTAGTAAATCATCCTACAAGGAACTTAAAAGCAAATTAAGTGTGCCAATTCCTCATTTGGCGCACATCTTCGGAAAGCGCCTCACTTGATCCTGAGAATGGGCTGCCTTGAGGGGACGTTTGCTTTAGAGTCGGGCCCGTGAGGTAGTGCGGGGACTCGGCGTCCTCCGTAAATGCGAATTCCTTATTATTCTGTCTTTTAATTATTATCGCCACAGCTCTCCTCGTCTCACTTTCAGATGAGCTTGGAGATGCTGTGAAAGGCAGAGCGGGTTTTTGTCGCTCTGGTCGGTGCTTAGAATTCACGTCCATGAGAGGCCGTGGGCGCCTGGGCAGAAACAAATAACACAATTGCAGAGCACTGGGGGGTGGACAGTGGGGCTTGCGCCGGTTCTAGAAGGCACAAGGGCTGGGGCCACTGGACACGGGGGTGGATGTCACTGGACCTAGGTCGCACTGGAGCTGCATGGCATGGAGTACAGTGGCACTAGAAAAGAGCCAGCTCGAGGCCTGCATGGCGCAGCTTTGGGTGTTCAGCACTATGGGTGATTCTGACCCTGCAGATTCTAGGTCAAAGGTGACTGGGGGGCCAAGGCCGCTCTACTTCAAAGTGGTACCTGTAGAAGAAGGTTCATGCCACGATTGCGCTGGGAGGTTGAGGCAATAATTGTGACTTATTAAACGTGTCTGCTGATGCACAATTCAGTAGTTTCTAGAGTTGCTGTATTATTCCATGGTGGTTTTAGATCACATGGACTGGGTTATTCCTCTTTGTATTAGATCACAGAGGCCCAAGGGCTCCAGAGGGTGGACACATGATCGCAGACTACTTCTAGCTCACAGGCTGTGCAGTGACGCTTCCATTGTGGAGTAGATCATAAAAGTAGACTTGTTTTGGCACTGTTTTGCATACAAGGGCTTAGATGGATTATTTCATATTGGTTTGAGGTCACAGGTCGGGGATTGAGGATTCCACTGGTATCTTACATTCTTAGGACTGGATCATTAGAATTGGATAGAAGAGCTATTCTAGAATGGTTCTAGATAAAGCGAACGTGGTTGGTTGAATAGTTTTCCAACCATTTTGGAAAATATTCTCTTATAGGTCTAGATCGGTCGATCCTTGAGCTTTACAAAACCACTATCACGTTTTAGCACTAATGATCACTTTTCACTGGCAGGCTAATTTTAGAGGCCTGGATTCCCAGTGAATGTCATCGGAAACATCACTTCTTGATTTTGCCCCATCCCGCAGGAATAATTAATGCTTCTGTAATGCTGGGCGGGACCCCAGGTCAGCAGCAATCATGATTTCACTCAGAATCACGACGTCCTGGCAGTGTGTATATAAGTGCAGGGTGCAGTGACTGGACCAGAGCAGAATGTTTCCCAATTCCCATATTAAATATGATCGTATGAATAGTACACTCATAATAATGCCTTTCAGCGCTGCCTCTTGGCGCATGCAGGGTTAGGGGCAGATGGCAAACGCAGGTAGAGCTTTTTTGGGAAATCCAGCTGACAATAGAGGCCTGTCCACTGATTAACTCGGGTTCACTGTCTACTGGTTTGGTAGGACAATTGTGGAAATGAAAGTGGCTCAGCCCCCACCCTCCTGGCTGTTAAAATGTACTGCTATTGTGAAATTTGGAGTTCTATCCACCAAGGGGTGAAGTTTTGATTCTCTTTACTTAATGTGGTGTCTGTAAACTTCTTTTAGGTACTATTGTATTGCTTTGTATTGCATTGTTTACACATCGCTTACTACTCCTCTGTGTGGCACTGAAGTGGTTGCCTACTTGGACAGCAAGCTAGACAGTGTAGAGCAGGGGTACTCATAGTACGGCCCGCGGGCCGCCCGCGGCCCGGCAAGCCTTCCTTGGCGGCCCGCGGACCTTACAGACATGTACCAGTTTAATAAAAAAAAAATCTCGAGTGTCAGTAAATACCACCGGCTGCAGCAGCCGGGACTCGGAGAGGCTCTGCTCTCTGGGGGCCGAGAGATTCCAGCCATAGAGTGGAGCTGCAGGGGCCTCGGAAGAGGTGAAACTGAACAAAGCCTCATTAAAAAGTTAATGGCCCTTAAAGACCTGTGAAATGCTCCGGCGCGGCTGTGCGCGCGCTAGGCAAGCTGTCTCATCCCGGGCTGACAAGGGGGTGGGGGCGATTTTAAACTCAATGAATGTTGCACGCCTGTATGTGACACATATATTTCCTTCAGGGCTTTGACCTGGCACGCAGGTTTCTGGTGGCCACATACAAAAGCTTGCTTGCCCCTGGCTGAAGGCAGGGCTGTCCTCTTTAATTTTATCCAAAAATAATTTGCTAAAAACTTTCAATATTTTCGGCGGTGAGAATATGTTCTGCTATGTCACATGCCTCTTCCAGTGTCTTCTTTGTAGTGTCCATTCATACGTCCGGAATGGCAGGCTTACGCAAAGATACCGCCTACTAAAAGCAGTGCGCAAGCAGGAGCATGCAAGATTTCAGACTTTTAAAGGAGGACCGCGTTCCATTGGGAGCTTTTCTAAAGATGCAGTGACTGCTCTGTAGATGAGGAACAAACGGTCTAGAATGCAAAGAAGTCTTGTTCAATATGTTAGCGGATTCTCACTCAAGTCAAGTTTCGAAACAAACCCGATTTATTACTTCTGCCTTTAGCCCGTGTGATCTTTCAGATGCTGTGTCTGCAGTCAATACCATTCGGTTGCTTGGCAGAAACTCCGGATCAGGCGGCATGTTATGACGCTCTGTATAGCGGTGCAGGTTCAAAAGTGGCAAGGGAGACTTGCACAGGTATGATCCAAGCAACAAACACGGAAGGAGCAACCTCGGCAGGTAAAGCAGTAGTACTGTGCCACATCGAAGCAATGAAATGACTTCAATTCAGACCGCAGGGACGTCAATTTATTGTGCTTCCCTCTTCGGAAGGAAGGACTTTATGTTTGCTGTTTAGTCATGATTCTTGCTATTTGCTTTTTCACTTCCTCATCCCGGTGCTGTAACAAGGATACCAAGAAGCTTTGCCTTGAATCTCCGAACAACAAAGAGAAGTGCGAGTCTTCGTGGTATTGACGGTGAGCAGCTCCACTGTCCATATTTTCATTCAGATTTACCACAAAGGTGAGCCCCCGTAGGAGGATGTCATCATTTGTGCATGTGTGGAAGAAGGATGCCAACGAGGAAGGTACTTGAGTACTCAGAAGATCTGTTGTGAGCGATGGGTTTGCAGACAAATTCACAAGCACCTTCAAAACATGAATCTGCGTCTTTTTATTTCCATGAGACCACAGACGAAGAAAGCAAGGTAAGGATTTTACGATCATGTCTTGGTACTCGTTTGTAACAGACATGTTAGTTAACAGCCTAAGTGCAGCTAACTGCAGGTCAGAGTTCAGTGGAGCAACTTCAACAGTTGCACAAATAGGTTCAATATAAATCTTTACCTGTTCCTGATTGCTCAAGTTCATACTCAAGTTGTTAAGCGCATTTAAAGCCTGTGCCTGGACTTCAGGAACAGGATCTGAAAGCATGTTTCCAATTACTGGAAGAGCCCCTAAATTACGAATAAGATCTTGATTAACTGAAAATGCAGCACTGTTACTAAGAGTAATCAAGGCTTGTTTTCGAACTGACGATTCTTCTGTGGCTTCAAGCAGTTCAATAACTCTTTGTAGACGTTGAGCATCCAAATTGCTTGATGGATTTATTAGAACATCTGTAGGGTTCTCCCTCACTTTGGCCACCAAAGTCATTCCGGACACCCTGCGCAGGAGACCGCCTGTTGCCTCAGGGGCCCAAGTCAGGTTCTTGGAATCCGCCTCATCTCTGTCCTGTGTCGCCCCCGCACCGTCCCCTGTGTAAGACCCCGGTTTAGACGGCTCACTGCGTAAAAGGCGTTTGTACAGCCAGTAGCATACGCTGGAGCCGACCACCAACCCAAGCAGGGATCCAAGAAGAGTCCTACCGTGAGGGCCCATGACGGGCGAAGCTGCATCCTTCACAACCTACTTTTAACAGTGTGCAAAGGGGAGGACGAGGGAGGGAGAGACTGGGGAGGGAGAGAGAGGGAGTGTCAGGGGAGGGAGAGAGAGGGAGAGACGGGAGGGAGAGAGAGGGAGAGAGAGGGAGTGTCAGGGGAGGGAGAGAGAGGGAGTGTCAGGGGAGGGCGATGGAGGGAGAGAGAGGGAGAGTCAGGGGAGGGAGAGAGAGGGAGTGTCAGGGGAGGGAGAGAGAGGGAGAGTCAGGGGAGGGAGAGAGAGGGAGAGTCAGGGGAAGGCGATGGAGGGAGAGAGAGGGAGAGTCAGGGGAGGGAGAGAGAGGGAGTGTCAGGGGAGGGAGAGAGAGGGAGAGTCAGGGGAGGGACAGAGAGGGAGAGTCAGGGGAAGGTGATGGAGGGAGAGAGAGGGAGAGTCAGGGGAGGGAGAGAGAGGGAGTGTCAGGGGAGGGAGAGAGAGGGAGTGTCAGGGGAGGGAGAGAGAGGGAGTGTCAGGGGAGGGAGAGAGAGGGAGAGTCAGGGAAGGGCGATGGAGGGAGAGAGTGGGAGAGTCAGGAGAGGGAGAGAGAGGGAGTGTCAGGGGAGGGAGAGAGAGGGAGTGTCAGGGGAGGGCGATGGAGGGAGAGAGAGGGAGTGTCAGGGGAGGGAGAGAGAGGGAGAGTCAGGGAAGGGCGATGGAGGGAGAGAGTGGGAGAGTCGGGGTGGGTCATGGAAGGGGAGAGAGGGAGTGTCAGGGGAGGGAGAGGCAGAGGGAGGGAGAGGGAGAGCGAGGCGTGAGGGAGAGTGAGGGAGAGCCAAGGTGAGGGAGGGAGAGCCAGGGCGAGGGAGGGAGAGAGAGGGAGAGCCAGGGCAGGGTGAGGGAGGGATGGAGAGTGAGGGGAGGGCAAGAGAGGGAGAGAGTCAGGGGAGGGAAAAGGAGACAGGGAAAGAGAGGGAGGGAGAGAGTCAAGGGAGGGAGAGAGTCAGGGGAGTGAGAGAGATGGCGAGTCAGGGGAGGGAGAGTCAGGGAAGGGAAAGAGAGGGAGAGTAGGGGGAGGGAGGCAGAAGTAGGGATGGAGACAGAGGTAGGGAGATAGAGGGAGGGAGCGAGGGAGAGAGGGAGGGAGACAGAAAGAGAGAGGGAGGGAGACCGCGAGAGTCAGGGAGACAGAGAGAGAGGGAGGGAGACAGAGAGAGGGAGGGAGACAGAGAGAGGGAGGGAGACCGAGAGAGGGAGGGAGACAGAGAGCAGGAGGGAGACAAAGCAGGAGGGAGGGGGAGGGAGGGAGGGAGGGAAGGAGACAGAGGGAGGGAGTCAGAGGGAGGAAGACAGAGCAGGAGGGAGACAGAGGGAGGGAGGGAGAGGGAGGGATGCAGAGAGAGGGAGGGATGCAGAGAGAGGGAGGGAGACAGGGGGAGGGAGGGAGACAGAGAGAGGGAGGGAGACAGAGAGAGGGAGGGAGACAGAGAGAGGGAGGGAGGGAGAGGGAGAGAGGGAGGGAGACAGAGAGGGAGGGAGACTGAGAGGGAGGGAGACAGAGAGGGAGGGAGACAGGAAGGGAGGCAGGGAGGGAGACAGGGAGGGAGGGAGACAGTGAGGAAGGGAGACAGGGAGACATGGAGGGAGGGAGACATGGAGGGAGGGAGACAGGGAGGGAGGGAGACAGGGAGGGAGACAGAGAGGGAAGGAGGGAGACAGAGAGGGAAGGAGGGAGACATAGAGACAGAGAGACATACAGGGAGGGAGACAGAGAGGGAGGGAGACAGAGAGGGAGGGAGACAGAGAGGGAGGGAGACAGGGAGGGAGGGAGACAGGGAGGGAGGGAGACAGAGGGAGGGAGGGATGGAGATGGAGAGAGGGAGAGAAAGTGGGAGGGAGGGTGACGGAAAGAGGGGGGAGACGAAGAGAGGGAGAGAAAGGGAGGGAGAGGGAGGGAGGGAGGGAAACAGAGTGAGGGAGGGAGACAGAGAGGGAGGGAGGGAGAGAGACAGAGAGAGGGAGGGAGGGAGACAGAGAGGGAGACAGAGGGAGGGAGGGAGGGAGACAGAGGGAGGGAGGGAGATAGACAGAGGGAGGGAGGAAGACAGAGGGAGGGAGGAAGACAGAGAGAGGGAGGGAGACAGAGAGAGGGAGGGAGACAGGGAGGGAGACAGAGGGAGGGAGGGAGACAGAGGGAGGGAGACAGAGAGAGGGAGAGAGGGGGGAGGGAGAGAAAGATAGGGAGGGAGGGAGAGGAAGAGAGAGAGATATGTGTGTATGCTGGATCTGGTGGGTCAGTGGACGAAGACGTCCACTGCAGGGGCCTGTGTTCAACCTCATGGTCAGAGTTTTTTTTTGGCTCTAGCCCCGCCCCCTCTCTCACTGACCCCGCCCCCTCCGGTGCGGCCCTCGGCCACAAACCACACTGTAATTTTGGCCCCTGAGAGAAAGTTTGTGAGTACCCATGGTGTAGAGTGTGTGGTCCGAAGGTGTTGTCTTTGTTTTTTGATCCTATCTCTGAAGTGTCTTCATGTTGTGCTTGACGACCACGAGGCGGGTTATTGTGTCAAGGAACACAGCATTTAGCAGTGTGGTGGATGAAGAGGTCTGAAAGGCAGCCATGCCGTTTACGTTTTTTAGTAAGCTGACAGCTTTAAACAGCCCTGCAGGCCCCCGTATGGTGTTTCTTAACACCACGGTCCACTTAGCTTGTTACTACACTGGAATGTACATTCTGAGATATTTTGTTTCAGTTTATGGTCCTCAGAAGGTGCAGGGCCGACCCAAATCGTATTGACCGGGAGAGCGCTCTGGCGGAAAGAACATTTAGTGTTTGTTGTGGGGTGGGGGGTCGTTGTAGTGTGATGCAGGAGATGTGAGGGAGCTGGGAGGAGGGCAAGGGGTTGATGGGGTGCTAACAATTACTCTGAGGTACATTAAGTGCTGATTATAAATTCTTTAAAACTGGATCCGATTGTGAGCACGTGAGGTGGACGAGCTGCTGCTTGCATAACATTTAGTCCGTCCGCTCCCTGCTGCGCACCTCGGAATATTGGCGTCCCGGGCCAAGCTCACCCATGCCCCAGACCAGCGCTGCATAGGTGGAGGGAGAAATGGTGGAGAGATCTGTTGGGATGGGCTTCGCTACTATCATCCCATGTTTGAATGCCATTGTGCGATGACCAGAGATATGGTGTTAGTGTGTTCTGTTGCCTGGTGTGTATTTCTTTGGAAACAAGAAAGAGAGACGGTGCTTAAGCCAATAAGGCTTTGGTGTGTTGGTTGCAAATGTGGCATGTGATGGAGTGTATTGTTTTATTTGTGAGAGCTACCGCTGTACTGCTTGCAGTGTATGGAAGAAGAGTGATATAAACGCATGCGTGCTTGTGTCTACCATCCTTAAGAGATGTTGTTCCAGGTCCGCACTATGTGTCATGCATATTAAAATACTTGCCCAAAAGCAATGTTCTATCTTACTTTTTCTTGCAATAAATCACATGTAAGTTGAAAGTATAGTCTAAGCCAGTGGTCTTCAAACTTTTTAATGCTGCACCCTGTGAAAAAATAAAATGAATGGGGCGCCCTCAGAATTTTTCACAATTATTCTATTACGTTAGCAATATTCAAATATGTCTTGACTTATTTAAACACAAGAAACATTTAAACACTGCAGTAAAATTATGTCACTGTTTTGAAAATGCAAACAAATACATGACTGGCAAACATACTATTCTGGTCCGGCTACTACTACAGGTTACTAACATGTAGACGTATTCACATTGTGAATATTAGAATTGGAGGAGGGGGGTTTCAAGAATATTTGGAGTCCCTTCCCTTTTGACACATGTTCCCAGCTTGGATATTCATGACAAAAGATGTTAGTGATAGTCATTGACAGAGTGGTTACTGACGCTCCTTACCTCCCCATCCCCGTTTCTTAAAACAAAGCACTGCTATCACTATCATTCTTCTTTTGGCCAGAGCTTGGCACTCCCCTGGGATCACTTGATCCACCCCTCCCCCCCCCTATGGGGCCGCCCCCCAGTTTGAAGACCCCTGGTCTAAGCCAATGAGACAAAATGTGTGCAGAGTCTTTTGAGGCTGTCAAAGGTATTTTGACAAAATGTTCATTTATTTTACCTCTTTCACCACATTAGTTCCTGTCCGACACATGGTCCTATGTTGTAGAGGATAACTTGAGCCAGACCTTGTTTTCTTTTTTTTAGAAAAAAACACTTAGCCTGCACAAACTTCGCGTTTGAGTCCAACCTTGCAACGCTAGAGATGAAACCACAAGTCTCTCAGTGGCGGCTGGTGACATTTGAAAGTGGTGGGCCGTAAATACTGTGGCGAGCGAGTTCAGCAAGCGAGGCCGAACCACCTATGGGGGCTTTGGGGCGTTTGGGGGGTTCAGGGGGTTCTCCCATGAGAACATTTTGAAAAAAGAGTGGGCAAATGGTGCATTCTGAAGCACATTTGAGAAAGAGGTGGCTTGGCGCATAAATCTCTGGGAGTAGCCAGACAAGTCTCTTTGCACTTGCACAGATACATCTCTCTCCCTGCATTCACATAGGCACAGTCACCCTGCACTCATAGACCCATTACTCGCCCGGTCCCTGACACATCACTAAGCCAGCATTCACCCATCCACATCACTCACTCTGGACTCACACAGGTACACTGCTCAACCTGCACTCACACAGACATCACTCACCCTGGACTCACGCAGACACACTGCTCACCATGCACTCACACAGACATCACTCACCCTGGACTCACACAGGCACACTGCTCAGCCTACACTCACACAGACATCACTCACCCCGGACTCACACAGGCACACTGCTCAGCCTCTTGCAATACTCGCGGTCGTGCCGTGGGGGTCATGGCAACATTGTATATTTTATTAAAAGGGATATGGCTATTTTTTTTTTACCAGTAGGTTACCAACAAAACGACGATATTATGGGCAATCTCCGGAGAGGGGCCAAAAAATGAATGGGCATATCATCTAAACTGACGTGTCTCACGTGTCTGAGCTGTTTTGAGGCACAATAGTACTCAGTGTGACAAACTGACACTTTCAAAATCTTCATTCAAAGTACCCTTTGTCTGCCTCATCTCACCTGCCACAAATCCAGATTCTAAACTTTTTAAGTAATTCTGTGCTGCGTTCCGGGCTTTGTTACAGCGCCTTGGGCACCCGCGGGGCACTTGGCTGTGAGCTAGAAAACAAAGGTTAAGGAGGGTCAAGGGGACTATCTTTATAGACCTACCAAACTCAATACCCCTAATCAAACTACAATCAACAAAAAGAGTCGGAAGGTCTGTTAAACGACGTAGCTGAGTCTATGAAGTCCTAATGAAGTGATCCTTTTGGATTGCACTGAACCAGGCCGAATGGTCACAAGACACAGATATGTGTGAGATATCCTATCAGCCCACCCATTTGGCAGAGCCTCGTCATGTAGGACACCTACCCAGGGTGGTGAGTCCAAGCCCAGTGAATTGGCCAGACATCACGCACTACTGGTTCAACATGTAAAAGTGTCCGTGCCACTGAATGGTGCTGAAAAAGTGCAGTGCAAAACAGGGAACAAAATAAGAGTGATCTAAAATGACGGTCGAGGCAAAGAAAAATATGTTTAATGAAGATATTCACCAAGACGTCAGATTAAAAAGAAGTGTATAACAGTGTGAAAAAATCACTGTGATGCTTTGCTGTGTTGTGAATTAGGCCAACATGTTTCTGCCGAAGGTGGAACTACACCGGCATTCTTCAGGGCCAACTAAAACCAGATGTTGCTACTGCAAAGGTACACTCAGACAATTAATGAACAAGTGAAACAAAAACAGGACAGACCAACTAATATGTTTAAAGATCTGTCCACAACTGTTGGTGTGGTCATGTAGACCATCCTACCATATCCTCCAGATCAGAAGATGATAGAGGAAGTACTCCTGAAAATGGGAACAAAAAAAGACAAAAAAAGGTTGTCCATTTTACAATCATAATAGATTATTCACGAAATCAGAACCAACATATAAACTTAGCTAGGCAAGCCCCTACTAGGACAGCCTCATATTATACAGGTATCATATTAAAGTAACCCATCAGTCATTGCTAAACATAAATTTCAAAAAAGTATGAAAGGACTTACCCAGCAGTATGTGGGAGTCAAGCCTCACCTCACCCGGCAACGGCTCGGATATTGAGGCCCCGCTCTGTGCACAGGAAAAATATACTATGTCATCCTGAGTGGACTCAGAGGTCTGTAGTCAATGTCAGGTAGTGCTGCTGTGCATATGAAAAAACTGGATGTGTACCTGTCCTTACCGAACACAGTCCCATGGAGGACAAGGAGTGGACTGACTAATAGACAAAGCCTGTGACTAGTGGCTGACTAGCGCACTCACCCTAGAATAAGCACCCCAAGAAATCTAGTGCCTATACTATGGTCAACAGTTAGTTGTATACTCCTAACCTCAAGTAGCCAAGAAACACATGTATACAATAAGGCTCAGCGAGTATTGAGGAGAAGTGGGTCAAACTAGAAAACGACCCCTGACCTGTAATCTTCTGTGTGAGTACAATAGGTGGAATGAACCTAGTACTATCTCCCTACTTTGTAATTAAAGAAAGAGTGGCAAGAGCTCAGTTGTTAAGGCTATGGCTAAAAATAGCGTCTGCCTATAAGGAAATAAACTGCAAATGAGCTGTACATGAAAAGGGGGTCACAGCAAACTCCCAGAACTAGGCAGTGTGCATCAAATATGGCTACTCACCTCTCCGTCGGTACCCCTAGGCAGACACCTAAGCCGAACGGGAGGCGACGCGGAGAGGTGAGATACATGTCTTTATACCCCCTGTGATAGGGTAATCGGGAGCAGCTGTGTACCTATCACCGCCGCCCATATAGCGCGGACGTGTCCTTTGCGCATGCGCGGCTAAGTGGCGCTACACACCGCTGTGTATACAGAATCGGGCATGCGCGATGCGGTACCTCTAACCAGTACAGACGAGCACTAGTAGAGGAGCGGCGCATGCGCTGAGGAAACCCGGGCTGCTGTATAGAACGCCTCGGGATCCTTGATAATGCGCGCATGCTCAGTTGTGCGAAACCGCTTCTGGTTGTCCAGGGAAACCGGTAAACAAGCAGAGGGCGTAGTGCTCCTTCACTAGGGTAAACCAGCCAGTCGCACCTAGAAATCGAGGGGTTGACAGTCGGCGGCCACATGAATGGCATGATAAATTACAACTCACAACGAGCGTGGCCATGTATGTTATGGTCCCTTACAAGAAACAAACTATCCAAAAGAGACTATCCAAAAGAGAGAGTGAATCTCAGGAAAATACGCCTATACTGCCAATGGTGTAGATGACTCCAGCCCATAGTTGGTCAATGCACTCTATATATATAGAGACACTAGGTGCGGAGTGTATGAGATCACAGGATCAACAACCAGCTATACCGGGAGGGATCCTAGGCACAGTAGAAGTGATCACAGTGAAGCATAAGGGTTCTGCCCTATACCAATGATCCTTAACTAGGCCCTCGGATGAAATTACCAGGGATATAGGGGAAGCCATAATCAGAATCTAGCCTGATGCTGTCATGTTGGAGGTGGGGTTATCAAATTACCAACTGGCGCTATGCTATATCTGATTAATGTAGTGGGTCTGCAAACTAGGTGGTGTGAATGGTAACAACTGATGGAAATTGACAGACTGGAAGTGAGATTTGATCAATAACCAGCGTATGCTGCACTATATCAAGTTGCAAAAGATTCACAGTTGGTTAGATAGACACCCAGGGTATATTATCATTCAGACCTGAGATGTCAGTCTTAAGTTTGAAAATCCAACGTTGTTCCTTGATGAAAAGAAACCTGGAGATGTCCGTGATATGTGGTGGGATAAATGGTTGTTCCAACACAACCCACCTAAGGTCTTCAGCTTTATGCTTTTTAATCAAGAAGTGGTTTGTTAGACGGGTGGACTGTTTGTTACACCGTATTGTACTCTTATGCTCACTGATACGGGACTTCACTTTCCTAGTGGTGTGTCCAATATAAGCCAGACCACAAGGGCATGTGATTTTGTAAATCACTCTCTCCGAATTACAGTTGGTATGATTCAACAACTTCCATGGTCTAGCAGTTCCAATGTCAACGGAGAGCGTCTTGCTGGTCTGGGGGCAAGACGCACAATTACCACATGGGTGGTGCCCTTGAACCGGAGTGGTATTCCAAATGGTATCAAGGGTGGTGGTAATGTCCTTCCTTTGTGTCCGTGGTCTTGTGTGGACCAGTGCATCCCTGATACTCGATCCTCGTTTGAAGGCAAACAGGGGTCTGGGTATTGCACCGGCAACCGTATTCAAGATCTTCCAATGCTTTTTTAGTCTTGAAACACAAAGGAAGGACATTACCACCACCCTTGATACCATTTGGAATACCACTCCGGTTCAAGGGCACCACCCATGTGGTAATTGTGCGTCTTGCCCCCAGACCAGCAAGACGCTCTCCGTTGACATTGGAACTGCTAGACCATGGAAGTTGTTGAATCATACCAACTGTAATTCGGAGAGAGTGATTTACAAAATCACATGCCCTTGTGGTCTGGCTTATATTGGACACACCACTAGGAAAGTGAAGTCCCGTATCAGTGAGCATAAGAGTACAATACGGTGTAACAAACAGTCCACCCGTCTAACAAACCACTTCTTGATTAAAAAGCATAAAGCTGAAGACCTTAGGTGGGTTGTGTTGGAACAACCATTTATCCCACCACATATCACGGACATCTCCAGGTTTCTTTTCATCAAGGAACAACGTTGGATTTTCAAACTTAAGACTGACATCTCAGGTCTGAATGATAATATACCCTGGGTGTCTATCTAACCAACTGTGAATCTTTTGCAACTTGATATAGTGCAGCATACGCTGGTTATTGATCAAATCTCACTTCCAGTCTGTCAATTTCCATCAGTTGTTACCATTCACACCACCTAGTTTGCAGACCCACTACATTAATCAGATATAGCATAGCGCCAGTTGGTAATTTGATAACCCCACCTCCAACATGACAGCATCAGGCTAGATTCTGATTATGGCTTCCCCTATATCCCTGGTAATTTCATCCGAGGGCCTAGTTAAGGATCATTGGTATAGGGCAGAACCCTTATGCTTCACTGTGATCACTTCTACTGTGCCTAGGATCCCTCCCGGTATAGCTGGTTGTTGATCCTGTGATCTCATACACTCCGCACCTAGTGTCTCTATATATATAGAGTGCATTGACCAACTATGGGCTGGAGTCATCTACACCATTGGCAGTATAGGCGTATTTTCCTGAGATTCACTCTCTCTTTTGGATAGTCTCTTTTGGATAGTTTGTTTCTTGTAAGGGACCATAACATACATGGCCACGCTCGTTGTGAGTTGTAATTTATCATGCCATTCATGTGGCCGCCGACTGTCAACCCCTCGATTTCTAGGTGCGACTGGCTGGTTTACCCTAGTGAAGGAGCACTACGCCCTCTGCTTGTTTACCGGTTTCCCTGGACAACCAGAAGCGGTTTCGCACAACTGAGCATGCGCGCATTATCAAGGATCCCGAGGCGTTCTATACAGCAGCCCGGGTTTCCTCAGCGCATGCGCCGCTCCTCTACTAGTGCTCGTCTGTACTGGTTAGAGGTACCGCATCGCGCATGCCCGATTCTGTATACACAGCGGTGTGTAGCGCCACTTAGCCGCGCATGCGCAAAGGACACGTCCGCGCTATATGGGCGGCGGTGATAGGTACACAGCTGCTCCCGATTACCCTATCACAGGGGGTATAAAGACATGTATCTCACCTCTCCGCGTCGCCTCCCCTTCGGCTTAGGTGTCTGCCTAGGGGTACCGACGGAGAGGTGAGTAGCCATATTTGATGCACACTGCCTAGTTCTGGGAGTTTGCTGTGACCCCCTTTTCATGTACAGCTCATTTGCAGTTTATTTCCTTATAGGCAGACGCTATTTTTAGCCATAGCCTTAACAACTGAGCTCTTGCCACTCTTTCTTTAATTACAAAGTAGGGAGATAGTACTAGGTTCATTCCACCTATTGTACTCACACAGAAGATTACAGGTCAGGGGTCGTTTTCTAGTTTGACCCACTTCTCCTCAATACTCGCTGAGCCTTATTGTATACATGTGTTTCTTGGCTACTTGAGGTTAGGAGTATACAACTAACTGTTGACCATAGTATAGGCACTAGATTTCTTGGGGTGCTTATTCTAGGGTGAGTGCGCTAGTCAGCCACTAGTCACAGGCTTTGTCTATTAGTCAGTCCACTCCTTGTCCTCCATGGGACTGTGTTCGGTAAGGACAGGTACACATCCAGTTTTTTCATATGCACAGCAGCACTACCTGACATTGACTACAGACCTCTGAGTCCACTCAGGATGACATAGTATATTTTTCCTGTGCACAGAGCGGGGCCTCAATATCCGAGCCGTTGCCGGGTGAGGTGAGGCTTGACTCCCACATACTGCTGGGTAAGTCCTTTCATACTTTTTTGAAATTTATGTTTAGCAATGACTGATGGGTTACTTTAATATGATACCTGTATAATATGAGGCTGTCCTAGTAGGGGCTTGCCTAGCTAAGTTTATATGTTGGTTCTGATTTCGTGAATAATCTATTATGATTGTAAAATGGACAACCTTTTTTTGTCTTTTTTTGTTCCCATTTTCAGGAGTACTTCCTCTATCATCTTCTGATCTGGAGGATATGGTAGGATGGTCTACATGACCACACCAACAGTTGTGGACAGATCTTTAAACATATTAGTTGGTCTGTCCTGTTTTTGTTTCACTTGTTCATTAATTGTCTGAGTGTACCTTTGCAGTAGCAACATCTGGTTTTAGTTGGCCCTGAAGAATGCCGGTGTAGTTCCACCTTCGGCAGAAACATGTTGGCCTAATTCACAACACAGCAAAGCATCACAGTGATTTTTTCACACTGTTATACACTTCTTTTTAATCTGACGTCTTGGTGAATATCTTCGCTAAACATATTTTTCTTTGCCTCGACCGTCATTTTAGATCACTCTTATTTTGTTCCCTGTTTTGCACTGCACTTTTTCAGCACCATTCAGTGGCACGGACACTTTTACATGTTGAACCAGTAGTGCGTGATGTCTGGCCAATTCACTGGGCTTGGACTCACCACCCTGGGTAGGTGTCCTACATGACGAGGCTCCGCCAAATGGGTGGGCTGATAGGATATCTCACACATATCTGTGTCTTGTGACCATTCGGCCTGGTTCAGTGCAATCCAAAAGGATCACTTCATTAGGACTTCATAGACTCAGCTACGTCGTTTAACAGACCTTCCGACTCTTTTTGTTGATTGCACTTGGCTGTGACTCACCTCAGCATGAACTGCTGCAGGCTCGAGTGCGCGCATTCAATTTATATCTGACGCACATGCGCTGAATCCTATGCGTCGCGACACAGAGCCCCCTTCACAGCTAATGGAAAGTCAAAATTGCACGTAACCCACATGGAGGAGGAGCGGAAGTTAGTAACATGATCTATGCAAACTGTACACGAGCCTATGTAGCCCGGGCAGGTAGAAAGACATCAAAACAATAGAAGCTAACTGTAACATTACGTTGAACACGAAATCATACAAGAAAACTCATCCAGCCATACCTGAATAGAGCCCTAGGAAAGACAGTACTCAAGCAGATCCTTAGCAAGACTCATTGTACTCGAGTCCCAATTAAAGAAGGCAATAGAAGATAAAAGTCACTAGCCAGGGTCGGCCTGTGCAGACTATGCCACATAAAAAAGAAACCTTGGAGCATCTATTTTTGTTGTTGTAGATTTATGTAGCGCAAACTCGACCGGAAGGTATTGGAGCGCTTTACATGAGAACTGGGTACGTTAAACAAGGACACAATCATTTCTTGGTAGGCACGGAGAGATTCAATGATTTGCCCAGAATCACAGGAAACAGAGCCGACGCCGAGGGTCGAACCCGGTTCCCCAGCTTCAAAGTCGGCAGTTCTGGGCGTAATGCCACAACCTCCCCCCAATAATGCATCTGCCCGGTTCTTTCAAATGCGCAGCGCACTTTAATACATTTCTATCTAGTGGGATGCGCACATGCTCTGAAGCAAAAGAACTTCACTTCTCCGCGGAAGCCCCAGATTTGGGAAATACATTGCTGACCCGTAGTCGGGAAGCAGGGACTAACATGTGGGCTGTTTTGGCTGGCACTTCATCCAAACACCCCCTTTCAGATCCTGGGGTTTCATGTGATATCCAATTGCGTTCTGACCCTGGGATCTGTAGTCACTCACGGGATGCCGCATTAAATCAACTGGGCTGACACATTATGTTGCACGTGTAAGTGAACACGGTACACTTTCCTCAAAAGTCTCCATCCCATCTGTGCCAGGCCCCAATTGTGCTGCAGCGGGTAAAGGGTGCTCTTTCAGAAGGCAAATACTCGTCCAGCAGATGGTTCACCGGTCTAACTGGGTGCCCTCCCCCACCCCTCAGGCATCGCCCAGTGGATTAGCGAAGCCCAGAGACTCGCTACCAATCCACAGTTTCCCGTCTGCTTGGGTGAGCCAGCTCGCAGGGTGCAGGCCCAGCTGCGCGCTCACACTGACTCCCCTAATCACCAAAGGCTGCCCATAGCACCAGGTAGGGGCACGGAGACTGCACACGCACGCGAGAGAGATCAGCTGCCAAGGTACGATACAGCTTTTGCAAACAAAATGGGTCATGTCGCGCAGGGCTGGGGTTAACAAATAAAACATTTTAATTTTTAAAACTTACCACGTCCGCGACCGCGCCTTCTGTGCTCCGGGGTCCAGGTCCCATGATTGCTGATGGCGCCTTGCCGCCTACAGGAACTTCCGCCGACCGCCGATCCCTCACAGCCAATCCTGGCACCTTTAGGGCACAGCTACTCTCTGCCCGCCCAGCCCATTAGAAATCGGAGGCTAGAGCCTTTGCCCCAGCCACAGCAGGCACTAGTGCGCATGCGTGGGCACAGAGAAAAATTCGCCCTCCGTCCCCACTCATGCGCACTTGTGCCCCACTTGTGTCCCATGTCTCACGACAATGTGAATGCCTGTCAGTTAGCATGACGTCGGGCCGCCCACCCCCTTCAGACTCTGAAGGGGGTGGGCGGCCCGACGTCATGCTAACTGACAGGCATTGTCAGTTTGGTTCTTCTATATAGGCAGGGCATCTCCGACCGAACTTAAGTTTTCAGTTTACTTAAGTGCACAAAAACCGAGGGAGGGAGCTGCGGGCACGGTCGGACGGCTGGCGGGGCAACGCCCCAGCGCCCTTAATGGACGCACCGCCATACAATATAATGTCGGAAAAACTATCTGGTGGCTTGACGGTGTGGCACAAGATGTGGGTCTGCTTATTGGCTCCGAGCGTATTAAGTAATGCAAACATTGCAGTTATGTTTAGTTACCTAGAGGTGTCCCTAGCGCGAGTCGTGAAGGGAAATGAAGGGGTGAGACATTGTGGGTTATTAGAAGCCCCACCTTTGACACCTACTCCCAGCAGGCCATTACTGATGGCCGACTACATTTTTCTTTCAATAAGGGAACAGCAGTGGTTTTAGGATGATGTTTGTTTGTTTTGCCCGGACCATGAGCCCCCACCATCACATCACACCCCTCCAGTGTGGCCCCACTTAGGTTTGAAACCCGCTGTCTTACTGCATCCAGTAATGGAAATGCTACATCATTCTTCCACAGCCTAATGAAAATGAGGCGATTCCTTTGTTTCCTAATGTAATGCATCGAGGTGACATATTTGGAAATGAGTGATAATAGTGAGATGAATCTATACCACTTAAGGTCAATTGAGCATTAAAGTGTACCTTTGAATTAATTTCAATTCCAGAGGCTACAATTATGCATTAAACTTTTATTTGCCACTCCTACACCATCTTCAAAGAACTTGCAAACAATAAAAACACAATCTAGAACCAGAACTCCACAGTCTATAAAAAGTCCCCTCATAAAGCACTCTTCCTCTTTTAAATGCTGCTCCAGGGAAAGATAAGTACCATGAGTGGAGTGTGTTTTGAGTTGAATAATATTGATTTGTATGTATGTTGGTCTTCACATTTTCAGAAGCAATGTATGTATTAAGTTATTAGTAAAAAACGATGATAGGATATTTGATCTAGGGGTTGCGGTTTCTAATAACACAGCATTTATGTTTTCGGAGAGAATACATTATTTAGTATAACAAGTTTTAAAGGTGGCACAAGTGCCTAGCACTGTTGAGTTATGTAGAGCTTTCACTTTCTGAATGATCAGCTTTATGTTAGCAGATATTTTAATTTAAATCCATAGCCGTGATCGTTTGTGTGGCCAGGTTGTTTCGGAAACGCCACTAGGACAAGGGCTGCTTGTGCAGCATTCAATCAGGAGGCGCAAGCCGATGACGCAAGCGGCTCTCGAGCCAGCAACAACTTTTTCAGCATGGGCCGAGTGCACTTGTATAACATCAGTAAAATAGAGCAAGCATTGCCATGGCCAATAGGTCTCGCCTTTGGGACCTTATAAGTGTTTAGTTATCCAGCACAATATCCTTTGGGCAACAACATCAACTGTTGCATGGCTAAACGCTTATAAGGTCCCATAGGCGAGATCTATTGGCTATGCCAATGCTTGTTTGGACAGTGAAGGCCTGGTGTTAAATATACTTTTCTTACGTTTGTTGTGTGTTTCTTGTAAATTTTGCACTGATTGGTTTATCATGCTACTGTAAAGTTGTTCTACTTTTTGGGCTCTAGACTAGGCCTTGATGTGTTTTGATGTATTTTTCACAATTTCACGTCCCCCACTGCTTGTATACTATGTCCTTGTATTAAATGCAAAATGTAGGTCATTTTTTTCGTCATGTACCTATTGATGGCTTGGGTCGGAGTGGCTCCTACAGTCTAGGTCCATGTAGTCAGATATATTCCATTGTTCTCAGCTATGTTCTTCCCCATGTGCTTGCCCAGAATATTTTGTGAGTTTGTGCATGCGTGACATGGTTGATATTGTGTTTCCCTGGAATTAATAATATTTTGTGAACGGTAATTGATGTTGCCTTGTGCTGTTTGTGTTCGGGGCATTTTAAAGAGAATTACATTTTCATTTTTGATATTTTTGATTCAATGGTAGTGGCTAAACGGCATTTCCATTTAGGCCCAGGCACAGTGTTGCTAAACAAAATTGGGTCAGATTTACTATTTTTCATCCAACACAGCCAAACAACTCTGTACTGCATTGTGTGAAAGAGAGTGAGAGACAGAGCAGAAATGAGGCATATCTGCAAAGATATGAATCATTCAAACAACATGCTTGCTTACTTTCTTAGATACGATGCAGTTCTGCTCTCCTCCTGCTCTGGCGCAATGTGTGCTGCCTTGTACCAAAGCTGGCATCTATGGCGCCATGGTGCAAGGGTTTG
Organism: Lissotriton vulgaris; assembly: GCF_964263255.1. NCBI lineage: Eukaryota > Metazoa > Chordata > Amphibia > Caudata > Salamandridae > Lissotriton > Lissotriton vulgaris. The sequence continues at coordinate 1,633,499,107 of NC_141693.1, read as the reverse complement.
TGTTACAAGCAGGATTGTTTTTGTGAAGGAAGGGGTTCCTTTCTTCACAAAAACAATCTTTAAAGGTATATTCCTCTTTCTATGTGTTCTGCAGAACAACGGAACACATAGAAAAAGGAAGTAACCAAAGGAAAGCTATTTCTCCTCGTTACGCCTGGGGCTGGGAGTCACACCATTTTGATGCGATCCAAAGCTTACTGACCTTAATTTATCTGGGATGTGAGGTACTGGGTTTTTCAGAACCGGTACTAATCCGGTAACCCAGCGGTGTCAGGGCAACACCCAAAGACCCCGGATTCCCCTGTCTTGGCAAACAGAGACACGGGACACTTCTTGATGACGTCAAAGACCAAAGTTTATTGGTTGCAACCAGGGACAGAGATCTGCGAAGTACACACGGGTAGTTTGTCAGAGACTGCACACTTAGATAAACGGAGCTCGGTCTTTTATGCCAAAAATCATGCCTCAGGCAGCATTACAATTTACATTTGGTGCATACAAACTGACCAATAGCAACGTAGCATTTCAAAAAGTAGCAAATGACGACAGTCAAAGACAGTCCCATTTTCCGTTGTCCAGTCCACCAAAAACGATCACACACATGCTTGGTTTCCTGTTCGATCAGGCCGGACAAACCCATCATAAATCCGTCAACCCAGATCGATGATCAAGTCGTAAAGGAAAGGCAGATAAAGATGGAAAGGAGATAGAGGAGTGGGAACCATGTACCATAAACTCGGACACGTCCTGCCCTTTGATCTTTATCAGACCAGCTGCTGAACAGGGAACTGGCTCAGCGGGATTCGCCCCAGGCGAGGAGTCAGTTTGGCCAGGTCAACCAGAAGTCAGCTAAGGCGTACGTGTCTCAAGAACTTTCTCGGCTGCAGTCATCGGGCCTATGTTAGGGCAACCACACAAAATGGCTGCCACATACAAAATGGAACCCGGAGGTTCAGACTAAATCCTTGAATACAGAGTGTTCTCCTATATCGGTTCATACGAAAACACTCAGACACGTTACACTCGCCATATGCGGTCTGTTGAGACCAAAATCGTCCATTTCCGACGATCTTTATAAATCGGGTTCAGAACTATCGAACCCAATTCGGGACCACGGAACCACAGATGTGTCGAAATCCATGGGTGAATGCAAGGGAACACCTATACTCCACCCTTCTAATGCCTTTTTGCCGCAAGATCATGCAAGAGAGTGCTATGCGCTGTCTTGCTTTGGATTTATTAAACCATTTAGAGCCATGCAAGGTGGCATTGTGTGGCTTAGTAAATCTCACCAAAGGACTTGTTTTGCCTTGCGACAACTTGCCTCGCACCAAGACACAAGCTCCTATTAAATATGTCCCATAATATGTATCTGTGCAATCCTATGTGTAGCAAGTGTGTGTGTTTTTCATAGGCGTTCATTTGTTCTTTGTTTTGAGTGACTCCATCTTTGCAGGCCATCAGGTGGTGGCCAATATTAAGTTTGTCATAGTGATTTTATATTTGGTATCTGTGCCTCCTCCTTTGCTAGCCATAGGGAGACCACAATTTTGAGGAGCCATTGAGTGTGCGTGTCTGGTGGCCATAGTATGTTTGTTTTCCATGCCTCTTTTTTCAGTGGCCACGTGGTGGATGAGCTACCACCACCATTGTTTGCAGCTACTGTGTGTTTCATTCCTTTTACTCTACATTTAGAAAATAATATGCCAGGAACATTGAGAGAGGAGGCCCATGTCATATTTGTTCATTTTTCCCAGACATGTTTATTCGTGCCTGTGGCTGATTGTAGTACAGTGTTCTTGTTTTTATTAATTTATTTAAAGGGGCTTCTGTTCTTAATAATAATAATAATAATAATAATAATAATAATAATAATAATAATAATAATAAAGGGGTTTGTAAAGCGCATGGCGACGCCATCCCGGCGTGTCCCCGCGCTGTGGAGAAAGAGGCAGACGTGGTCGCAGGGCCTGAACTAGAGGGTGTACACGTAGGTCTTTAATAGTTTTCTAAATTTAGTTTCAGTATCCGCTAGCCTGATGTTCACTGGAAGAGAGTTCCATTTGTTGGCTGCTAACACTCTAAAGGAGCGGCCTCCCATTCTGGCTTTTTGGGCACAGGGGATTTTAAGTAGGCCAGTTCCCCTAGAGCGGAGTGTTCTGTTAGGCTCGTAGGTGATGGCTAGGTCCATCAGATAAGGAGGGACTTTGTGCGAAGTGATCCTATAGCACATTAAGAGTGCTTTGAATAAGATCCTTTTTTTTATTGGTAGCCAGTGTAGAGCAGCCAGAGTAGGTTTGGAGGCTGCTCTTTTGGGTAGTCTAAGGACTAGTCGTGCTGCCGTATTTTGGAGAACCTGCAGTCTACTGATGTTCTTTTCCGTGGTTCCTAGGAGTAGCACATTGCCATAGTCTATACGGGAAGTCACTAAGGCTTGGGTCATGGTTCGTCTGGCCTCTAATGGTAGAAGGTCCAGCGTGCGATTGAGGGTCTTCAGAACCCCAAAGCATTTCCCTACTACTCTATGAATATGGCCATCAAAAGAGAGTTTGGGATCAACCCATATACCCAAATTCTTTGCTTCCTTACAGGGAGTAGGTAAAGGACCAAGACAGGGTGGCCACCATTCTCTTGTCCAGCTTGCATCATTTCCTCCTATCACTAATACCTCCGTTTTAGAGCCATTTAGCTTCAAGCAGTGTTGGTTCATCCAGCCTCCAAGATCCTGCATACAGGCTTTAAAGTTGGCAGCTGCTGTGGTGAGAGCTTGGGATAGGGAGATAAGCAGTTGGGTATCGTCGGCGTAGGAAACTAATTGAACACCGTACGATTGAACCACGTCTGCCAAAGGAGCCATGTACAAGTTGAACAGGGTGGGGCTCAGGGCAGAGCCCTGAGGCACCCCCTGTTCTAAGGCTATGCTGTCTGAGAGGTAGGTTCCCCTCTGAACCTGAAAGCAGCGGTCTGTAAGGAACGCTTTCAGCCATCCCAGTGCCGCCTTGGTGACTCCGGCTTTGTTTGGACACTCTAGCAAGACGGAGTGTGCTACAGTGTCAAACACGGCACTGAGGTCCAGCATAATAAGTGCCATAGTATGACCCGCATCTGCTCCTGCCCGTAGGGTTTCAGTCGCTCTCAGGAGGGCTGTCTCCGTGGAGTATCCCGACCGAAAGCCAGATTGAGAGCTGTGAAGGAGATTGTTGGTATCCAGATGGGCCATGAGCTGTTTAAACTCTGTGCACATTTTTAGGAATTAAGGGTTTTTAGGATACAACAGTTTTTATCTCTTAATTTATACCTTCATATTTTTTTAATGTTTTTAATCAGATGTCATTTAATTATGTAATAGTCTGTGTTAATTATTGATGAATTTGTTAGTGTAGAATCCTTTTCATGCTGGTAGACTATCAGCAAAATAAAGTTATTTATGATGATGAGACAAGAGGCACATGGTACCTTTGTTCATTTTTTTATTCCTGACATGTTTATTTGTGCTTCTGGTTGATTGTCGTACATTGTTGTAGTTTGTATTAATTTATTCCACTTTTTGCCTGCCTACTCTTGCATCCCAAATGGGCAATGGAGGGGCACCGTTGATTATTTAACTTGACTTGTTCGATTTTTCATTGCCTCCCAGACAGTCCCCTTGTGCCCTGGAGGAACACCTGTAATTATTTCATTCACTTTTGTACCAGCAAATATTTAATTCATTCTATTTATTTTTTGCCTCCATAAAGTCCCCATGGGCCCTAGAGATGCATCATCAATTATTGTATTAATGTATTCGTTTTAATGCTTCCTCCTCTTGCCTCTCATTGAGTCCCCATGGTCCTGGAGGAGCATCAGCAATACTGTTATCTGATTTCTGCCTACACCCCCACCACCACCACCACCCATAGAGTCCTTATAAATCCTGCAGGGGCACCAAGTTATCTTTTTCTGTGTAATGTCTAGTAAATACAGTTCATACATGGTTACATGATAAAGACTTGTATCACATATCACATTGGCCAGTTTGCCCAAGACTCACTAATTTCCTATTTAATTTCTACAGGCTCACAAGATGTCACATCACACACAAAACTGAGAAGGAGACAACTCTGGCTATTAGCTGTCAGCAATACCTAAATTGTCTGCTTAATTCTGCTAAATGTACTGCTAACCCATAAATGAAGATGACCTGTTAGAAAGTGGCCAGTGAGAAGAAGACATGTATTGCCACCACTGGCATCAATCCCTCATGTTCTTTCAGGAAACGTCACATGCCTACTGCTCTCTCCTCTGGTCAGGAAGAGGCTGGGATGTGAATCCCCCCAACATCAATGGCATCACTACCAAAACCTAACTTCATATCTTTCCGCACTGATGTGAATGTAGTGATGAGAGCAGAGAATCAGAAATGTAACTGTCTCAACAGCAAACCGTATTGTTGCTGAATAGTGAACAACTGAGTCACAGCCAGCAAAAAATATTCTGGAAGTAGGAGCAGAGCAGGAAGTTGAGCTTGCTGCTGGTGCTAACCAATGTGTTGTTGAGGGAAAAGAAAAAATAAACCCTCATCTTCTTCATGCCCCGCTTCTGATGATCTGGAAATGGATTGAACTCCGTCCGAGTCTGAGAGACAGGAGTAGAGAAGAGTTACTGAAAACCTCGGAAGTGAGGAACGTGATGATGATGAACCAGTAGCTGTTAGTGTGGAGAGTGGGACAGAAGAAGTGCACATCACATCTATGGAACCAGCTCGTAGACATGTAGACACCCCCTGCTTCCATCTTTGCATGACAACCCTATAAAACTGTAGCAACTACTACCCATAACGCAGTCACAGCCCATCCTGGAGAAACTCCAATACAACCACCTAGAACCACCTCAACAAGTTCTTCAGCTTTTGGCATCCTAAGAAAACTTTCCTCCCAAGTTTGTGACTTCTTCACACTCACGCCAAATGTGGAGCACATCTCAGAATGCTCAATTTGAGAAAAAAAGTGTGTTGTGGGAAGCCTGATAAACATTAGTGTACAAGGGGGACAAATGCCCCATCCGAAAAATCAGCAACCATTTATGTTGGCAGAGCACCTAGCTGCCGGTGGAAAGAGAGAGACGTTCAACTCCTAGAAGGAGATGGTGATACAAAGGAAAGGATGATTTCAGCCAAAGCAGCCCTTTGCATGTCTCAATCGTCACCCGCAGCAACCTCACAATATTTAGAACTGAAACTTTGAAGCATCCAAGCAGCCTGCCATCTCCCTTTACGCCACTACTATAGGTGCATCACATAAAAGACAGTTGCAACAATCAATCGCAACTGTGCCTGTGCTGCAAGCTCAAATGCTGCAAATAGTTGATGACGCTATGTAGGAGAGCACTTTTCAATCCATTCACCTCACGACGAACATGTAGACCAATTGCACACTGAATCTCCTGCTAAAGAGTGAAGAAATGGCTAATTACTTGTTGGCAGCATGCATAATCACATACATCTGCCAATATTTTAGACAAATGTAATGCTAAAGTGTACAAATGGCTTAAACCCGGAGGTCTCGGCACAGGATACATTGCCACTGACAATGGCAGTAGTATTGTCAAACTTCATGGCTCCGTGAGTATACTACAGAATCCTGTATTCAGCGTGGTGTTTGGACAAAATATCGAGTTTTTAATAATGTAACAACAGAATACCATCACAAAATATTGTGATGCAGGTAATATCGACTGGAATATCTCAGGAAATAATATTGTCTTTTAGGTATGTTTTTAATATCATTGTTAAATATATAGTTGTAAAATTATCCTTAGTAATATTGTTTTTATCAACATTTTAAATGTATTTTTTATACTTTTTATGTGTTTGAATGTGAAATATTTTTTAATGTATAACATTTTCATGTATTACTTAATGTGAGTGTTTTTTTTATTTTACAAAATTGTTAAGGTAATATAATTATTAACAGGATTTTAGGTTTGTGGGGAGGGAAGGGTGTGCAGAGTATTAACAAAATCCTTTTTTATTTAGTTTATAATTTTAAAATAAAGTTACATGTTAAGAGTTTGTTATACTTTACAAATGTAAAAATATTTTTTGTAATAGATTCATGAATTATATTTTTTCAATGTTATACAATTTCATTTTTTTATTTTGTATTGTCTTTATACCTTTTACGAAACTAGTTGCAATATTATGTATATTTTTAATATGATTTGTATATGCTGTTTTAATATTTAATTTTTAACAGGTTTTCACAAAAATATTATTTTTATTACTTGTTGATTTTTAAATCATATTTATAAATAATTGTTATATTTAAATGTGTTACTGTACTAAAAGGGTTGGACTTGTCCCTTTTTGCTGGATCATCCCTGAACTTTTTGCCTTCCTCCTGTATTTGGTCTGAACTGTTTTTATTGGTTTTATGACTCTGGGCACTTTACCAATGCTGACCAGTGCTAAAGTGCATATGCTCTCCCTATTGTAAATTGATATATTAATCAGTGGTTCCATGTTTGGCTATTTAGTTTGCTTGTCAGACCCTAGTCTAGTGCACTGAGTGTGCCCAGGGTATGTAAATCCAAATGCTGCTGGTGGGCTTGCAGCACTGGTTGTGCCACCCACAGTAGCAGCCTTGTAAAATGTGTCTAAGGTCTGCCATTGCAGAGCCTGCATGCAGTCTGGTACTGTTGTGCTAACTGGGCAATTGCACCCACTTCCCAGTCCCTAAACCTTCCCTTTCCTTCATATCAGTCACACCTATGGTAGACCCAAGGGCAGGGTGCATTGTAAGTATAAGGTGGGACAAGCCCTGTTGTGTGTGGCATGTCCAAATAGTGAATTACAGCCATTTTCGTTTTTCACTATTGCAAGGCTACCTGGTCTCCATAGGCCAGAATGGGCTGTTAGAATTATTACATTTTATAATCCTAAATGACTCAGAGAACATGGTAGAAAGTTGAGTTTAGTATGCCTGAACTCAGAATGATAAAATACATCTTTTAGTGAAGTTGGTTTTAACATTCTGTGTTTGCAAATACCACTTTTAGAAAGTAGGTATTTGCTTGTCTAACCTTTCAAGCCTGTCTCTGCTAGGTTGTGTATTCCTTTGTCAGGTTTTGTGAGTGACAGGGCTGGGTGATTCCAAGAGAATCCGCCCAGTGGTGAATAGAGAGATCTGCATCTAGATGGGAGGGAACAGTTGCACCTGAACCTTGAATATGGCTGTGCCTGCCCTCCACAATGCTGGCTCCTCCTCCTGGGGAGTGGCTGGTGTCTCTACCCTGCACACTGAAAGAAGAGAAGGAGTCCTGTCAACAAAGTGCTCCAGGACTGTACTTGCCTTCCACAATGCTGGCTCCAACTCCTCTGTGGCGTCTGATATCTCTGCCCTGCACTGTGAAAGGAAAGTAGAAGTCTGGTAAACAGAGTGCTTCAGAACTGGTTGGACTGGGCAAAGGCCCCTCTACCCTCAGAGAACAAAGGACTTTGGGGTATAAATGATGGGACCCTGATCCCATGAAAGTAGATCACTTTGGGACTACAAGAAGAAACCTTTACTGAGGAGAGGAACCTGAAGAAAGTGAGTCAAGACAATTGCCAAGCTGAAGTGCTGCTTGGGGGATTGGACTGCAGTGGTTGCCTCACTGCCAAAGGAAGGAGAAAGGAACTTTGTGTACTTTGCTTTCGACATGTGAAGGATCTCCAAGGGCTTGGAAAAGAGCTTGCTACCTGCTGAAGTCTCAGGGACAGATCACTGAAATAATATCGAGGGACAGAATATCGACTTGCAAAAATATCGTTGACAAAATATCAAAGGACAGAATATCGAGTTTGTATCTACAAACAGGTAAGTACAAAAATATCGAGTACAAAATATCGTTTACAAAAATATAGTTTATAAAAATATCGACTTAATTAAAAACAGTGTTAAATTAAATTATTATTAACATTTAATTACTAAAATATACTTAAAAATACTTAAATTGTCTTATAATAATTAAATAATTAATGAAATTAATAAAAAAAATTACAATCATATTTGTTAAAACATATATATATATATAGTAACATAATATAATTAAATAATATCCAATATTATTACCGTACGATAGCAGAAGTGTAAAAAATACTATTCCCACTCCAAAGAGTGCAAGCGTAGGGAAAGCGTTGGATAGCATAGGGGTTAAAATTACTATTCCCACTCCAGTGGGTGCAACAGTAGGGAAAGCGTTGGATAGCGTAGGGGTAAAAATTACTATTCCCACTCCAGTGGGTGCAACAGTAGGGAAAGCGTTGGATAGCGTAGGGGTAAAAATTACTATTCCCACTCCAGTGGGTGCAACAGTAGGGAAAGCGTTGGATAGCGTAGGGGTAAAAATTACTATTCCCACTCCAGTGGGTGCAACAGTAGGGAAAGCGTTTGCGTTGGATAGCGTAAGGGTAAAAATTAGTATTCCCACTCCAGTGGGTGCAACAGTAGGGAAAGCTTTGGATAGCGTAAGGGTTAAAATTACTATTCCCACTCCAGAAAATACAACATTAGGGAAAATAAATACTTCATATATTATTTACAAATTTATAAATGAATATCTATTAATAATTAATTAAAAATAATACAAAATTCTATATAATATAATATTTAATATATTAAAATTACTAAATAACAATAATTATTTCAACTGATCACCTATTAACACTAATTAATTAAAAGATTACAATTAATTATTTAATAATTCAAAATTATTTAACAATTATTTCAAATTTAAATGAATTTAATTATTTAATTAATTATTAATAAATTACTTCCCACCCGATTCCCCTATAAACCCACAACCCGCCACAGAAAATAAATTATTAAAACTAACATAATTAACAATTAATCAATTACATTTAATTAATTGGCAAATAAATTTTTTATAATTACCCATTAATACTTAATTAATATTTGATTCTAAATAAATACCAATAAATAATTTTACATATTTATTTAATTATAATTTAATTACTTCCCACCCAATTCCCCTATAAACTCACAACCCGCTACAGAAAATCAGTTAGTAAAATTTACAGAATTACCAATGAATCAATTAATTGAAATTAATTACCAATTAAAATGTTATTAATTACCAAATATTAATTAATTTACAATTAATTAAAATTTACTATCAATAAATAAATGTACATATTTAATTAATTATAATTAAATTACTTCCCACCCTATTCCCCTATAAACCCACAACCCGCTACAGAATTAAATTACGCAATAATTATAAAAACAAAATTCATTAATAAAAATTAATTATAACATAAATACACACTTTTCACACATATTATAACATAAATATACACTATAAAAAATTAGACATTATTAAGAAACCTATATTTTGAACTATCTATATTATATACTTCGATATTTTAACTTTCTATATTTTTAACAGTCGATATTACATCACTTACCTTAAAAACGATATTTTGGTTATCTATATTCTGTCCTGGAGTTGTCGCACTGCACCGCATCGAGAGAAGAATCTCGCAACGAGGTAAAATCGTGTCGCTGGGACTGCCGTCGCACTTCTGAACAAGGGTATCGCCGCTGGAACTGTCACATTGCACCGCATCGAGGAAAGCGCCTCGCATCCCACGAGAAGCGCGCCGCCATCTGAGCTGCTGCCGTCTCATTTCTGAAAAAGGATGTCGCTGCTGCAGTTGTCGCATTGTGCAGAAGCTTCACGCAATCGTGGGAGAAGAGTGTCGCAGCTGTTGCCGTCGCACTTCTGAACGAGGGCGTCGCCGCTGCAGTCTACGCATCGAACCGAGAACTTCTCGCATCCCCGGAGAAGCTTACCGCATCTGGAAGATCTTCACGTCTTTATTTCTTTGCACCTGAACTTTGCCGCATTTCCCTTGCTACGACATTGCTTAGCGTGGAAGCTCAACGCATCGTAAGGTACATTGACGCAAAGTGTCGTATCTTAAGAACTGAACTAAACTAAGCTAAATCTACCATCTTAAAGTAACAGTATTTTGTATTTTTGTAGTTTATGGTCTTGTGGTAAATCTATATAAAGTATACTTATCTTTGATATAAAATCTTGTGTGGTGTCCATCTGTAGTGTTGTCACTGGGTTACTGTATGTGGTCACAAATGCTTTACAGACTGCCTCTGAGCTAAGCCTGTCTACTCGTGCCAACCTACCAAGGGGGTGAGCAGGGGTTATTTTAGGAGTGTACCCCCTTACCCTGACCAGAGGCAAGAGTCCCTATTTGTCACAAGTACATACCTGTGCCAACTAGAGACCCCCAAATCTAACAAAAAGTATATTTAAATAGAGTGCATGTTTATTTGAAAATGTTTAATCAATATTCTTTTATAAATAATATGTGTTTCTTAGAGAACATCATTGTTTTATTGAATGTTTAAACATGTATAGCATTGAAGCTGGTACTTTGTTTTATTGGTGTTTGGAAGATATGTGGATTGTGTTTTAGCTTTAAAATGTATTTATTTATTGATCTATTTAGAGTTTTATATAGTATGAACAAGACCCTTTTGGGTTACAGAGCGCTTTACAACAATAGTAGAGGATTGGATGGTACAAAAGGGTAGGCAGTATATAAAAACAAAGTTTAAGTCATGAGAAAAATATTTACATGAGCTGAAGGGAGAAGAGACGTAAGAACACAGTCCCTCCTAAATACTGCCATGAGAAAAGTCTGATAGGTTTCAGAGTGGTGTGTAGATAGCTTGAAAACGCATAGAAGCAGCAGGCAGGAAAGAGTCACTCATGAGGAGTGGCAGGCATGTGCTCAGTGTGAAAGGAATTTGTTGGATAGTGGATTTTTACTTCCTCCTGAAGATGGATGTAGATGCGTTGTATCTGATTTGGAAGGGATGGAGTTCCACATTTTTAGGGGAATTCCGGAGAAGGATTCATTGCAGGTTTTCTTCTTGTTAAATTTTTGTGGTTTAAGTATTAGGGAGCTTGTGCTACTGGAAGACATGTTTCCACCCAATAGGGTCAAGTAAGAGGAGAAATGTGGTACAAGGCTTGATGGGTCACACGAGGAACTTTGAGAAGGATCCTAGTCTCATAGGGTAGCCGTTTCAGTGATGAGGTCAGGGGTGATATAATCTCTTTTTTTGATCGGGTGATGAGCCTTGCTCTGCATTCAGGGTGCAAGTCTTAGGACTTTCATAATCTAATCTAGATCAGAATCTAATTTTGATAACACAAGCGCTTGAACTGCTGTTTTTAGGTCTGCCACAGGGAGGAAAGGTTTTAGTTTCCTTAAAGAATGCAGTTAATGGTTGGTACCGCTGGTGGTGGCACTGATGTGCTTTTGCATGGAGACGGCATTGTCCAAGATTGTACCTAGAGATTGAGCAGAGTTGATGATGTGTAGGGTCAGTTCAATGCAGTGAGATGTGGGAGCCAGTCATTGATACTAAGGGCGATGGTGGGCGGTGAGATCAAGAAGAATTCTGTTTTTAGGGCATTGAGATTGAGGTGGTTATGTGTCAACCAGTGCATCTTTGTCGAGGTGTAATTGAGTATGTTGATGCCATCAAGGGAGGCGATTTTCATTTAGAGTGGAGTGTCATTCACATACATGCGGTAGGAGATGTGGGAGCGTTTGATGATTATAGTGAGGAGCTCCATGCATAGGTGAAACAATGACTAGAACCTTGGGGTACGCCAAGCAACACTGGCAACTGATTGGAAAGTGTGTGGTTGATTAGGATGCGTTGAGATCTGTTGTGGAGGAAGGATGAGAACCATTTTAGAACTGTACCAGAGAGACCCATCTTATTTTCTAGTAGGTTCAAAAGGGTATCATGATGGACAGTGTCGAAAGAAACTGATACGTCAAATGGGGTTAGTAGGCAAGATTTGTTCCAATTAAAGGAGTGTAGGGCATCATCAACACAGTGGACCAGGGCTGTTTCAGTGCTGTGGCCTGATCAGAATCCAGATTGACATTGGTCTAGGAGTAATAATTGCTCAATGTGATTGTGAAGCTGTAAGTGCATAAATTTTTCTACGAATTTGGCTAAAGTTGGGATGTTGAAGATAGGACAGTAGTTGTTGGGGTTAGACTCGTTGTAGTTCAATTTTTTAAGGATAGGAGTATCCTACCCACTTTTGAGGCGATGGGGTATAGAGCATTGGGTGAGTGAGGCATTGATTATCATCATCCATAAGGGGTGTAGGAGGTGAATGGATTTGTTGAGGAGTTTGGAGGGGATGGGATCATTGACATGGTTGGAGTATTTCTGACAGGTCAATAGTGTTAGGATGTCATTTTCATCAAAGGTTTTAAAAGAAAACCAGGAACTGTTATTTTTAGGAGTGACAGGCAGATTAATCATGCATACTTCTAGATCGAGTATGTGCCCCAATTAATCAGAGCCCCCATTATACATTCACGAAGGACTCTATAGATCCAGGGTCCTATCATTGTAAAAAAAACACCCCTATCGTGTGCAACCAGCATCACCATGTGTAATTGGGGTAAACAGTATAGGTATGTGTGTATATAACAGTATAGGCATGTGTTCATTTGACTTCACTCCTACTATCTCGTCCACTCATGCACGTGTACTCTGCATTCAAAGTGGCACCATAGAATTATACAAACTTTAGTGCACATAAGGAAAGCAGTTCATTGTGTTTCAATGTGCAAAAATATGTGGCCTGTGCGCCTGTTCCGCTTTCCATTCCTTGCTATAACGCATGTAAAGGCTGCTGAGATCCGTAGGATCTCGACGATGTACAGCAGCCTTGTTGGTTGTGTCTCATTACCTAAGGCCACGCCCAACATAGAAGGCGCTTTGCCTTGAGGATTTCATTGCATTCAGCAGTGTTCTAAGTGCATTCCACCGAATAGCTTTCTTGACTAATCCTGGCACTTACCTGCATTCCTGGGAACAGCAGATCATCTCCTGCAGCCTTCTGAACCTGCCCTCCATTTGTACACCTGCAACCTCCTGAGCCTTCGCACCATTGTACACCTGCAACACTGTAGTGTAGTTCCTAGTTTCCCGCTAGGCCCTGCGCATTGGAATAACATAAACAGTAGTATCGACGTGGAACTGCGGATATTCCAGGCCTCCACTGACTATGCTAAACTTAATTGGGTTGTGTTACCAACTAGCTCAGAGGTCACTGGAAACTTTCTTCTCTGCATAGGAAGTGATCAGCTTCCTTGGCACAGACAAGAAGGGATTCAGCTTTCCAACAACCGTGCAACATGACAACTTTGCTCCTCAGATCAAGAGTCGATCTCTAGGGTCGTGTGAAACAATAGACATAGGTTTCACTCAGTCAGTCTAGTGCAGTTTACTTTCACAGTATGTAGAGAATAGAGAGACGGGCGTGTATCAATAAAGGGTTAACATTTATTGAACAGTCTTTCTTCTCGTACAAGAGAAATGTATTGCCACAATTGCAATAACTGTTATTATAAAAAGTACGTACAGTAAGATAAGTATTGCGAAATAGAACTGTAAAAGCATTGATATGGTTTCTTAGCCATATAATGGTTTAAAAGTAATAAAACATATATACAGTCATATATACATTAGGCTAACATACTCAACTGGTGCTTCTAACTAAGCCTACCCCAGTGTGCCTGACCTAAGCCTAACACGTGAGAAGGGGAGTAAGTAAGTAGCTTAAGTTAAGTTGGTTTTGCCAAGGTTTGTTTCAAGAATTCTCGTTTAAGGGTTTAGTCAACACCATACCTCTGAATAGAATGATGGAGGATTGGTATCTCCTTCAGGGGTCTCTCTCGATATCCCAGTCACCCGCGAGGGTAAACTGGAAGCGCCGGGACTGGATTTCTCTACACGAGAAAGGCAGCGGCTTCTCTCAGCGCGTCGAGGAAGGAGGGGTGACAGCGTCCGCGGGCAGCTGGGCTGGATGTCTTCGCAGAGGACGGCTGCACGGCTCCTCAAGCGTACTGCACCATAGGTCGCGCTGTAGCGGCGATAATGGTAATCAGTAGCTTCACCACCACAGGATAGCAGGCTGCAGCGACAGAGTGCTAGTTTTTACCAACACGGGGTCATGCAGGCAGCTGGCATCAGCAACATGTTCGCTCCTTGCTTAAGGCAATGTTGGTAATATTTATACCTGACAGGTGCCGGGTTTGATGCAAGTTTGCTGGACATAAGACGTCAATTAAAGATGTCACTAGGAAGTGACAGTTATCAGTTGCTCATTAGAGTTCCATTACTAATCAAAACATAGCAAGCGGGGATTTCCAGGTTTGCTAAGTTTTTATCTTGTTGAAGAACTCGGAGTGTTATCTAGGAATATCAGATAGTGACCGCTGCTCTGTCATTGCACTAATTGGTCGCAAAGGAAGTAGCAGAGAGTCATGCTGGAATGTGGCTCTGTTCGTGTGAGGCCAGAGATGACTTTACAGAAAATCGCACTTGAACGGTTATGCCAATATAGGGAATAAATGGATGTATAGCCGAATAGGGGCATAAGGTCACAGTATCGATCAGGACCCTAGATAAGCACGCAACACCCACTCCACGTATACATGTCCATCAAAAATTACTAAAACTAAGCAATAAGATGCATGTGTAACATTGCCCACCCCAAAATACATAAATGCATTCGAAATAGGCGTACTTGTAATACATGGAATTTAGGTACTGTACGTTTTTTAAAGCATAGTAAACATTCAAAAGGTATTGCATATGAAATCAATGAATGATTATGCAAAAAGTATTACACATGAAGTATCTCTGACAGAAGAAATGCGAGATAAATCATCACATAAAAATGCATTGTAATAACATGTGTGCTAGAGGCTGGTGTTATGTTGTTATGTCTCTAGATGTGTTTAGAAATAGAAGTGTGAAGCTTCTGTTCTCTAAGAATAGTTTTTACGTTAAGCAAAGAATTGTTCGTGCCAAAAAAGGTCAATTTTTAGAAAAATAGTCCAATTCAAAGAAAATAGATTTTCCAAAGCTCCTGGCAGTTTTTGTTGATCAAAACTGAAGGCCGAATTCAGAGTTCATGGGAACGCTGTGTGTCGGAAAGCTTCTCAAAAGTTATTGTTTCTCTATGGGTGAGAACATCGTATCAGACAGGCTCGCAAAGAATTGGTCTACAAAATCAGGTGATAGTTCAACCAAATTAGATAGCGCTGTAACTTGGCAGGTGTGAGAATGATTGCTGTCATCGAAGGCAGGACCAGCAATGCTCACAGAACGTTGTACCTGGATGATGTTGCTTTTGTCACTCGCTCCACTGTTACCACTTGGCTGTAGTACAGGAGTCTCCACGAATGCCGTCATCAGGATTGGTAGCCGCTGGGGACAACACAATGCGTGAGCCGTTATTGGACTTAGCAAAGTATCGACGTCCATTGGTACTGCTGATGGAAGTGAAAGACAGATGTCCAACACGCATTCCTCGCCGCAAAGCATACACCGTAGCACAGGTAAAATGCAATTTTGCCATATCGGTCTGAATGAAAGGAACCAGGTCATGTTTAGATCTCTCAGCCTGGCCAATCCGAGGACGTTAGTTATCCTGTCCCTGTAGCGCATTGCTAGGATTGTCTCTTCCATTCCCATGGGAGCTATGTCTGAGCCGAGGCTTGCCATAACGTAGCAGGATGGTCAAAAATAGAATCCCTGCGATGAGTCCCAAAAATAGTGGAATGCCGCCAAAGATGGAGTGCACAAAATTAGGAAAGATTCCCAAAATTGCCTGGAAGGGTGTTAGCAGTCCCGTAAAGACTGTCTTAAATATGCCTGGGATGCTTGTTGCACTAGACATGTTAAGGAGTTGGCTAAACATTTCTACGAAATGCACGGGGCAATTTGTTGATAAAAGGTCATGAACTTCAGTAGCCGTCCTTGCCACTAGAAGATCATACGTCTCTTTAGATGACGTTATAGGCACTGTTGTCTGTAAAAGCACAGATTTCATTTTGCTTAATGTATCAATTCGTATAGAATAGAGATTCAGACGAGGCCAGAGGGGAGTCACTATGTCTGGAGGCCCGCTCGGGAACAATGCTTGCATGCAACATTTGACCATGGACGTTACTTGTACTAGATAACTTTTCCCTGGCGCGAGGCCGCAGCACCTGTGATCCGTTCTAAGAATGTAACTCCCGTTTGCGAGTTGCATAAAGAAGGGCTCTATCTGAGTTGCAGGTGTGACTAGCTGGTGGCACGAGAGGTTGTTTGAATTTCCATCACATGCTCCGTGTAAATTAATACCCTGACACAAAAGTATACCGCTTAGTGAGTGTTTACAGTTGTCACCACTAAGAAATACATTTTTGTCGCTGTCACTATAGCAAGAATGAGTGTATGGTAATTTCCATTCGGATTTAACATATCCCTTACCCAATTGTTCATATTGGCCAGCAGGTATGTACTCAAGGCACTTTTTAAATCGGAAAGTTGTTATCGGAATTGTGATAATTCCGTGTATTATCCATTCAATGACAGGGCTCTCTGACATTGTCAATGGTAATCTCTCGAGTTTCTCGATGCTCAAGATTGTATAGTCTGCTCCTTTCTGTGCCAAACTGATCTGTTTATCAGTAAGGTTAAAAATGGAAAATAATGACGTTGTGTTGATTAAACGCCAAGGCACATAGCCTGAACGAAGATTTTGCAGCGTCCAGCCTAATTCTATAATAGAACGTAATTGAGACTGGCCATGTTGTAACATTAGCAAATCTCTGTCTATCACATCAAAGGCAGAGGATACAATATTGTCCAAAGAATATATTCTGGAAGACAGAGTCATTAACCCATTGTCTACTACAGAAAGTGATTTCTCCAAATTAATACGATCAATTTCTCGTATTTTTTCAGCAGTTTCAATTTGCTTTACTTTCCAAGCCTCGTTGTAAGCAGCATAGATACTGGTCGCTATGAAACGCTTTTGACGCTGTTTGCGTGGTCCAAGAATGAAATCGCGCAAATCAGCACCATCTTTTAATAAAGACAAGTGTTGCTTAATTTCAGCCAGTGTGTATGTAGTTAGCCATTCTAGGCAGAGTTTCCCTACACTGTATGTTGTTATAATCCCTGGATGTTGTCTCTGGGAGTATCTTGAGTCTAATCTGGTCATTTTTAACCCCTGTGTTTTATTCAGGAACCTATCTTGACAGCTATTTGTGTCTGCAGGCCAGATTAACCACTTTTTCCAATCAGGATGTGTTCTGTTGAAATGTAAAATGTGTGACACGTCTAACTCATTATCTGCAGTTGCATTCTCAGCTATTGGCTTTGGTATAGACGGTGTTTTCATTTCTTTGTTCTTGGCTAGGCCAAGACAAGATGTTTGGTGTACAGTGTCATTTAAAAATAACATTTGTTCTGGTATCATGCAGGTTCTAAACAGTGCTTCTATGCCTTGCACCTGCCAATCTTTTGTACCCCAAATCGTTTTCGTTTCAATATTTTTCAATATTCGTTTTCGTTTCAATATTTTTCGTTTTCAATATTTTTCCAATAATCAAAACCAAATGTCATCATTTTGTCATAAAATGCTTCTGAATATATCAATTTAGAATTTGTCAGCATTGTTTTCATTCCTGTTTTATCTAACAGTTTGTAATAAAACGTTTCTGCATCACTGGTGTTAAACCCTGAAAAATATTTGAATTTCTCAAAAAATGCTTTAGAACTGCTTTTAGGTGGTGTAGAACAATGTTCCCATTGATTATACATAAAAACATTTCTAGGCTGTGCAGATTTATGCAAGTAATGATCCCCATAGTGGGTATAACAGAATAACTGCTCATAACTAGATGAACCTTGTAAATAATCATGATCTGTGAATCTAGCTGACATTACTAAATCAGACATCATGTCATTAATACTGTTAAAGTCCCAATCATCAGAGAATGTACTTGGTGTCACAAAGTCACTTAAGGAAACCTTTAGTTGAGGAGGATACTTCAGGATTTCGACCGGACCATAGATCTCATAGTCTGTTTTCTCCCATACTACCCCACCAGGTATTGGAATTGCTGTGACATTTACTGTTGACAGTTCTCTTTTCTTCACGTGGGATGATCTGTGTGGTTTCAGGACTAGGTTGATGTTCTGACTTGCTGTGTCCATTGTAATATATTTTCCTTCAATGAATTTTCCCAAACACAGTACCATGATGAGCCAAAGCAGGAGGAAAAATACACCTAGACCAAACCAGAACTCTAGCCAAGGGGAAACAAGGTAGATTTCCTTCAGTTGATGAAAGAGTTCCGTTGCTTTTTCTTTAAAAGATTTTTTTGTTTCTGGCATCACTTCGGGGTCATTTAAATCTTCAGAGAAGTTGTCGAAGTTGATGAAATAACCAGAGGCAGTTCTGTCAATTGATGGGATTGTTCTTTCAATCTGTCTCTCGGTAGCACTTTCTGATGCCACATCATTGTAGACTGGTGTTATTTCATGACGAACTGTTTCAATCTGTGTTTCAAGAGGCACGAGTTCCATGGCTGTATTGCATAGTCCTCCATTGTGCACTGCAGGCTGATCGAATGTGATTAGTCTTTCAGTTTGAACCTCTTGGATTGTTGCAAGTTTGGGTATTCTGTTGTTTCTTGGGAGTCCACTGGGCCTACTGTTGATTATAGGCCACATGCTTGTGGTTTTACCAGATCGATAGACACGACTCTGTTCTCCTTTTTACCAGCAAGGGGCGGTAGCACAACTGATCTTGTTCCGGTGACTGCTAAGACAGGTACTGCTTTTCTGTAAGAAGGCCCAAATTCCTTCTTAACCGCGATCTTTTCTCTGACTAGATCCCCAATCTTTGGAATCCAGACAGGCCTTGCTGGGGCTGTTGCGGGTGGTGCCTCGTCAGTGGTATTTGGCTGTTGCTTTAACTTTATGTTGCTTAATGATTTTCTTGTTTCATTCAGTTCCTGTAAAACAGCCAAACGGTCTTTTACTTCAAACTGCTTTGTTTCTGCTTGTACCACTGACATCTGACTATCGAGGTCCTGAACGTTCATTCTAATTCCGAACAATAGTTCGTATGGGCTGAAACCTTTTAGAGAATTTCTTGGCATGTTGTTAAGACTAGTCTGGACACTTATTAAATGTTTGACCCACCCAGCGCCTGAACCTAATACCTTCGCTGTTATAGATTGCTTTATGTCCCGGTTTTTCTTTCTATCACACTTGTGCGACGGACAAGAATACCGCAACCCAATTCCCATGCTGGCCATGACCTCCTTATAGGCTCGAGAGCTGAAAGCAGGACCCTGGTCAGAATGGAACGTGGTAATTGCGTATGTACCCATATGGACTCGCAAATCTTGTATAACCGTTCTAGCGTCAGCCGAGCGCTGGAGGCCTCATTATTTAAGTGCTTTTCGTCTTAAGGGTGTACACTGGGACGCGCTTCTCTTCTTTGATTGCGCAGATAGACCGCCTTATGCTGTCTAGAAGGGATCCTGAAACTACACTGGCCTGTTCATTACTGCGATCTCTATTGCAGTCTTCACAATTTTGAGCAAAACATTGAATATCTATACTCATTCCTGGCCACCAGTACTCTGATTGCAATTCTTTCAGAGAGGCTTTGATTGTTTGGTGTCTCAGACCCAACCCCATGTGTGCTTCCAGTAGGAGGAAGCTCCTCCTGCTCCTGTTTGGAATTACTCTATCCCCCACTCCAGGGATTCGAGCAAAAGGAACGGAGTTTGCATCGACTATGTATGCATAATTGAGTGGATAGTTTACGGGTAGTGCTGCACAGTCGCCTTTTACGGTCGTTTTTACTGCCAGCATTGTTTCCCCGTCTATGTACTTATCTGTACGCTTTTTTGTGGCTACGGAAGCCGGGTTAGTTGCTTCCGCGGTGGCTGTATTAGCCAATGAATTCCCTGCAACGTGAACGCCATCACGTTGAAGACTCTGTGCGTGAATCACGTGAGTCTTTTGTAGTTCTTTGTGTAAAAGAGCTACCTCGTTCCAGAGCAATTTATGCTTTATTGTGGCACCTGTGTCATCTTTGTAGTCGTTTTCGATCCAACTCTGCAGTTTATTGTTGTAAGAGTTGACGCAAAAATGAGAATCGCACACGATAAGTGTGGGGAATTCGCGTTCTGCATTTTCGAGCGCCATCTTTAAAGATCTGATTTCAGTTCTCTGAACCGAACAGTTTCTTACAGATTCAGTTTTTGTTACTTTCGGTCTGAATTTACCGCACAGCCAACGACCTTTAATGATCGCACATGCTGCATCGTAGGATTTTCTCTCTACGTTGAAATGCTGTACAAAGCTATCTGTATAGATTATACATGCGTATTGTGGGAGAGGCAGGATTTCGATTGGCAGAGGATATTCTTCTTCATATTCCAAATCATTCAGTTCTTTGTATTGCGGGGCGAAATAGTATTTCACGTCTTCCGCTCCTAGAGAATCTATGTACTGTATCCATTTCGGATCCAGTGACACTGTAGGCAGGTTTACTGGGCTGAATAGCGCCTCGAAGGCGGATTCCGCTGTAAGGATATTAATCCGTTTGCCGTGTGCTAGTTCTCTTTCATTTGCTAATGCGATTTGCACTGCGTTCACAGTTCTTTCTGTGTGACTGAATGTTTTTTCTGCTTGTGTGTACAAGTGAGATTTAATTGAAATTGGTACCTTTTCTCCCTCATTAGAGGTTAGGTACGTGAATCCACATCTTCCTGGGATGACTCGGATTACAAGATCGATCGTGTTGTCACGTGTATCTAATTTTGTTTTTGCTAACATGTCTGTTTGCAGTGATCTCAAAATTTCTGTGTGTTTTTGAGTCCAATTGATTTGTTTTAAATCAGGTTTTATTAGTTCGTAGAGAGGTTTAACCCTCTCTGCGTAATTTAGGATGTAAGTTCTTCCGAAATTCAGAAAACCTAGTATTGATTGTAAATTCTTCAGCGTTTTTGGAGCTTGGAGTACAGCGCACTTCTCTAAGAAGTTGTCCGCTAGGCTTTTCCCTTCACTTGATATTTCGTACCCTAAAAACAGTACTGTCAGATGGGCAATTCGGGACTTTTTAAAGTTGAATTTGTAACCCTCTGCTGCGAACCCAAGTATGATGGTGTTCACTCTTTTCAAGTGAGTATCCAAGTCGTCGTCTGTGAGATAAATATCATCTACGTAAGACAATGCTTCATCATCATAGATTTGTAGTAACTCTGTTACCCTAGCTGAGAATAGTCCTGGGCTGTTCTTGAACCCCTGTGGGAGTCGACAGAATTTTTTCTGTGACCCAAATGCGGAGAAAGCGGTCAAGTATCTGCTTTCTGGTGCAATGTTTTGACAAAAGAAACCATTAGAAATGTCTAATGTCGTTTTGTATTTTTTCCTAACTATATTATTCATTAGGGCTGCACTATGCGAGTTTTGTACTGCAAAAGTTTTGCAACATGTATTAAGGTGTCTGTAGTCCAAAACTAGACGATATGAATTGTCTGGCTTGGAGACAGGAAACAAAGGATTGTTCATTTGAGAGGTGCATGTTTCAATCACCCCCTGGTACTCAAGTTGATCTAGGATCTCCCTGACTTGTTTTTTAGCTTCTTGCTTTATGTGTATTTTTTGTGAATCGGTATGTGATTCGAGAAGGCAGGCATAATCACTTCTTCGCCACGAGGGCACTCCCTGACAAACTCCGGGGGCCAATCTTTTTCAGCTAACAGAATATCATAGCCTTTTGAGAGCTTATCCCAAAATAGACCCTTAATTTTCCTAGTCTTATCACCCTCTATACGCAATGTTATTTCGTATATTTTATGGGGCTCGCTAAGCCTGGCATCGGCAGTTTCAACCTGAATGAATTCATTCGTGTCCACTGTCTCCAGATGACTCATCAAGATCTTGCGCGCTATACTGATTTCTGCTGCGCTGTCCAACATTGTCAATGCCCACTCCCCGTTTTTCAACTGTGTCCTCAGTATTCTCGGCATGGTTGATTACTCTAATACTGGCTACCTTCTTTTTCTGAAATTGAGATTTCTTATTTTGAGCAGGTTCCTTGTCTTTGGACTTGGTGTGCTCTCCTGGGTCTGACCGTCCTCTTCTTTCCGAATTCTGTGGAAAAGATCGAGAGGGACGTGTATCAATACTTTGATATCTATCAGGTTTTTTTATATTATCCCTATTTCTAAGGTTATATCTTTTCTCAGAGGGCTCCCTCTGGGGAGACTGGCGTTCTCGAGTCGGAGTTCTTTCCCTCCGTCGAGGAGACCTTCCTCTGGACTGGAAAACTTTTTCCTTGGGAGTGGATTGTTTATTTCCATCCCAGCTCTTTTTAGGAGTGTTTGAATTATTTTTAATAAATAATTTTTCAGGATTTTCGAGCAGTTGGGGCTTAACTGGTTTTCCACCCAAGCTGTCTCTACCTAATTCTTCATAGCATTTTTCTATGATTTTTGCAAGCTCAACAGGATCTTTTATATCTGTTTCCCTCAACTTCTGGCGGATCGCCACAGATGCTGCTTCTCCCTTTACGTTGGCTAATAATATAGCCGTGACCTGCTTGAAATCTTTCAGTAGTTTCATACCTAGATTTAAAGCGGGCTCTGGACCGAATTCATTTTGAATCTGTTTTAGCACGTCTGGTATTACCGCCATAGACGGAACACCGTGTGTTTTTGTGTAAATGGAAGCAAAGACTGTACCCCAAGTGTCACAGTCCTCCACGTGTGGTGCGATTCCCATAGGAAGGCAGATGGTCAAGATTCTGTGTTTCTCAATAGGGGTAGTATCAGGAAATACTGCCTCTATTTGAGTTATTTTCTGGGCTAACCAGAAAGGAATTTGTTCCCGTTTTACGGGTGTTTTACCAAGACATGACTGTATGTTCTGTGGTGTAATTTTATTTTTGTTCCCCTGATGAGGGGTCAGCTGTGGTGTATTAACAGCTGGCTGGACTGTTGCAGTCCGTATTACATATTGGACTAATTGCCTATGTATTTTTATTAATGTGTTTAGCTGTGCTAACAGCTCTTCTCTAGACATTCTTGTAATGTCAGGATGTGGTGTGTAGCTGGCTAGAACCGGCCACGTGGCTCCTGGTCTACCTAGTGGACCGAGCCTAGTTATGTGATCATTGTGTTTTAGGGCGCCATTAAACCAGAGCAGGTGCTCTTGAAATTTAAGTGGAATTTCAACCTCCTCGAAAGGGGCGTACTCATCCGGAGGTTCCTCTATTTTGTAATAGTGAAACTCTTGTGTTATAGCGTTTACCGCTGGAAAGTTTATCCATGAATAGAATACCTCTGTCTGCCGATACTCGTGAGCCTCTATCACGAAAATTACTGTACCACCTTGAGGTGGCAGTCCGTTTTCTATAAGTTTTAAAGTTATGGATCTTCTTAACTGGACCGGGATGATAATAGCACCCGGGTCTGTGTATTCGGGACCTTGCTGAGTCGCATCTGCTGCGGCCCCAGAGGTTCCGTTTTCTGGCATTGTAAAAATGCGAGGTTTGCAGAGTAGGTCTCCAAGGAGACAAAGATTAGATGCACAATATTTTGGAACACTGTATCCTTCAACGTTGAATAAACCAGAGCTTTACATAGGAATCTCTTCCTACTAAGGTCGGGCGGATTTTAACCTTTCACCCACTCCAGACGTCTATTGGAGTATTTACGGGAGAAAGGGGTGTGAAATATGCACGACTGAGTTACTCTACAAGTCTTACGTTAGTTTATCGCCTTACCAAACGTTAGGGCGCCATGTAGTGTAGTTCCTAGTTTCCCGCTAGGCCCTGCGCATTGGAATAACATAAACAGTAGTATCGACGTGGAACTGCGGATATTCCAGGCCTCCACTGACTATGCTAAACTTAATTGGGTTGTGTTACCAACTAGCTCAGAGGTCACTGGAAACTTTCTTCTCTGCATAGGAAGTGATCCGCTTCCTTGGCACAGACAAGAAGGGATTCAGCTTTCCAACAACCGTGCAACATGACAACTTTGCTCCTCAGATCAAGAGTCGATCTCTAGGGTCGTGTGAAACAATAGACATAGATTTCACTCAGTCAGTCTAGTGCAGTTTACTTTCACAGTATGTAGAGAATAGAGAGACGGGCGTGTATCAATAAAGGGTTAACATTTATTGAACAGTCTTTCTTCTCGTACAAGAGAAATGTATTGCCACAATTGCAATAACTGTTATTATAAAAAGTACGTACAGTAAGATAAGTATTGCGAAATAGAACTGTAAAAGCATTGATATGGTTTCTTAGCCATATAATGGTTTAAAAGTAATAAAACATATATACAGTCATATATACATTAGGCTAACATACTCAACTGGTGCTTCTAACTAAGCCTACCCCAGTGTGCCTGATCTAAGCCTAACACGTGAGAAGGGGAGTAAGTAAGTAGCTTAAGTTAAGTTGGTTTTGCCAAGGTTTGTTTCAAGAATTCTCGTTTAAGGGTTTAGTCAACACCATACCTCTGAATAGAATGATGGAGGATTGGTATCTCCTTCAGGGGTCTCTCTCGATATCCCAGTCACCCGCGAGGGTAAACTGGAAGCGCCGGGACTGGATTTCTCTACACGAGAAAGGCAGCGGCTTCTCTCAGCGCGTCGAGGAAGGAGGGGTGACAGCGTCCGCGGGCAGCTGGGCTGGATGTCTTCGCAGAGGACGGCTGCACGGCTCCTCAAGCGTACTGCACCATAGGTCGCGCTGTAGCGGCGATAATGGTAATCAGTAGCTTCACCACCACAGGATAGCAGGCTGCAGCGACAGAGTGCTAGTTTTTACCAACACGGGGTCATGCAGGCAGCTGGCATCAGCAACATGTTCGCTCCTTGCTTAAGGCAACGTTGGTAATATTTATACCTGACAGGTGCCGGGTTTGACGCAAGTTTGCTGGACATAAGACGTCAATTAAAGATGTCACTAGGAAGTGACAGTTATCAGTTGCTCATTAGAGTTCCATTACTAATCAAAACATAGCAAGCGGGGATTTCCAGGTTTGCTAAGTTTTTATCTTGTTGAAGAACTCGGAGTGTTATCTAGGAATATCAGATAGTGACCGCTGCTCTGTCATTGCACTAATTGGTCGCAAAGGAAGTAGCAGAGAGTCATGCTGGAATGTGGCTCTGTTCGTGTGAGGCCAGAGATGACTTTACAGAAAATCGCACTTGAACGGTTATGCCAATATAGGGAATAAATGGATTTATAGCCGAATAGGGGCATAAGGTCACAGTATCGATCAGGACCCTAGATAAGCACGCAACAACACCTGTAACAAAAGAGAGAACAGTGAGTACAAAACAGCAAGTCACGCTGCTACAGACATCTAAGGTACCCAATGCAAGTGAGCTTCTATTTCTCTTGGCATCTACTTTGTTGGAACTGTTTCTTTTGGAATTTAAAGTGTTTCTCTTGCCATATAAATTGTTGGAATGTTTAGTGATAAGCCACATTTATCAGGACACCTCTCATTGTTATAGGCCCTGTGTGTAAACCTTGTGAAGCTTAACAGAGTACACAGAGTACGAAATCTAGTCAAGAAAAAAAGACTGAAGACTAACCTGGTGTGTGATACTTACCCGTCTAACAGCGTCTAAGTGCAAGTGAAGGCGAATTCTGTGCTTGTAAATAACGCCATGAATCCATGTGTGAGGAATGGTCCCTAACTGGGTGGAATAGAGCATAATTGTCACATGTGCTTACCTTGAAGAGTAATTATCCCTTGGGCACTCGCAATCACTCATCCTGCAAGCATATGAAGAACCACAGGCAACTCACTACATTACGCAATGACTGGCCGACAACAGGACGTCCAGACTTAAGCAGTTGATAGGACGAAATGGCTAATTGACCTCTGGAAGGATACCACAGGGTGAGGAGACTGGTCACTACACTAAGTATTCGAGAGAACTTATAGTCCTTTTCCCTTTTTGGTTTAAGGTCGACAATTGCATGAGGGCACCAACGACGTCTACTCAACAGGCCCTCTGCCTTTGCCCCTCCAATATTCCTTGTGGCATATTGCAAAGCATAAACAGTAAGGCAGGGTACTAATAGGTTGGTTCATAATGTCGCTGTGAACCAAATAGAACAGGCTTTCAGGTAAGCATGCAATGTTCTAATCTAGAAAATGGGGAGGAGTGTATTGGGGATCGCAAGGTAGAACTTTTGGAGCGTTCTAGATATCAGTGGTAATTAACATAGTTTTCTCAGCAAAGAAGGAGGCAACTGTTTCACAGTTAGGTGTTTGTTGTTGTTTTCTGAAGATATGAGATCCTCACTTTTGCAGTTTATCTGGTTTTTAACAACTTCAAAACCTTTTTTATGGTTAAATTGGTTTTTGAAGAAGAATGCTGCTTTGGTGTTCAGTCAATCAATGAGGTGGCTTGTAAAGCGCAACTAAGCACCCGTAAGCGTCTCAGGGGGCTGGGGGGAGGGGCTCTGGTTCATCGAAGGCACTGTGGTTCATTCGAGCAGCCAGGTATTGAGATCCTTCCTGAATTGAGGCAGTGACGGTGATTGCCTGAGGTGGAGAGACAGCGTGTTCCAGGTCTTTGGTGCGAAGTAGGAGAAGGATCTTCGCTTTTGGTCTTGCAGATATGTGGGATGGTAGCCAGAGCCAGTTGGGCGGAGCGGATAGATCAGGTGGGTGCGTGGAATGCAAGGTGTTGGTTGAGGTACACATGTCCTGCATCATGTACGGCTTTGTAGGCATGTGTGAGAAGCTTGAAGGGGATTCTTTTGTTGACTGGGAGCCAGTGGAGGTCTCTCAGGTGGCTGGTGATGTGGCTGCAGTGGGAGATGTTGAGGATGAGTCTAGCGGAGGTGTTCTGAATTTTCTGCAGTTTCTTGAGGAGGTTCTGGGTGATGCTGATGTAGAGTACATTGTCGTAGTCAATACTGCTGCTGATGAGTGTGTGGCTGACCGTATTTCTGGACTTGGTGGGGATCCAATTGCAGATCTTTTGCAGAAGGCATAACGCGTGGAAGAAGGATGATGAGACAGTGTTGATCTGGCGGTTCATGGTGAGTAAGGAGTTTAGGATGATGCTCAGGTTTTGTGTGTGGTCAGTGGGGGGTTCCAAGTTGTGCAGGCCACCAAGAGTTGCCCCAGGTGGAGGTTTGGAACTCATGATGAGGGCTTGTGGCAGCTGTTCTTCATCCAAGTGGTGAAAGCCTACATCCCATCATGGAAGTTGTTCTTGGCGAATGTGGGTTCATTGGTGAGGGAGAGAATCAGCTCTGTGTCGCCTGCATCGCATTTTGCAAGTTCATTTTATTAATTACATTGTTTATTTAGCCTCAATTATCCATACTCCAGTTTTTAGCACCACCCACCCTGCCCCTCCCCCGCCCGCCTCTCCGTCCCACCGAAACTCCCTCCACGGGCCATGGCTGCCAGGAGGATGAGGGCTTCAGTTTTGCCTCGGTCGAGTAAGGTGCAGATGTCATCAGTGGTGGTGAAGAAGGCTGTCTTGGTGCTGTGGTTGCTTCAGAAGCTTTGGTTTGCTTCGGTGAACTCAGAAAGTTGGGCGTTGATGGCCTTCTGGATGATCTTGGCTGGGAAGGGTACAAGAGAGATGGTTCTGAAGTTCCTGAGGTCCATAGGGTCAGCAGAGGGTTTCTTCAGCACGGTGTTCCAGAAAGGTAGCAGAGTTGATGGAGCAATTGATGGTGTGGCAGAGTTCAGGGGTGATAGTGGTGCCAACTCAGTTGAAGATGTGGTGTGGGCAGGGGTAAGAGGGTGTGCCGGATGTATTCTCTTCATGATCTTGAGGGTGGCGCCAGCAGTGAGTGGAGTCCAGCTGAGTAGGGTCTGTTGGGGACCAGTGTCATAGGGTATGGTGTCTGCGGGTAGGACGTCTTGGGGATCAAGGTTATGGAAGTTGTCATATATCTCCTTAATAATAAGGTGGAAGTAGGTGCCAAGGTTGTTGCTGAGAACTTTGGAGAGTGGGATGTCTGTTTTCTCTGTGATGGGTCTGGCGAATTCTTTGTCCACAGAGAAAAATCCTTTACTATTGAGCACGTTGGCGTTGATCCTTTCTTGTTGGGCTGCTTTCTTTGTTGTTCTGATGAGGTGGTGATGTGCGGGACAGCGGCCTGTAAGGCTGTGTTTTTCCAGGGTCTTCCTACTCCTCCATATCTTCTCAAGCCATCTACAAGTGTGTCTGGACTCATGAAGGGTGTGGGAGAACTAGCTGTTTTTATTGGAGTGTTGCTTGCTTGGAGGTTTCTTCAGGTGAGCCAGAGTGTCGGCCCAGTTGGAGATCCATCGTTGGAGGTTCCATGCTGAGGTATTAGCATCCGTAGATGGTAGAGGTGGTGAGCTGTTCTTCTGTGACCTTGTTTGAACTTCTTCAAGGGTAGCAGTGGGCGTATCAGTGTATCATAGGTTTGGTGAAGGAGAAATGGATGCAGCAATTATTGGTCGAAATGAGCTCAGTGGTGTGGCTGAAGGTGATGTGGAACGTGTGTCCTGCTGAGTGGTTTGGGGCGGTGACCAGTTGTTTGAGTCAGATGGTAATAAGGTTACCCAGCAGGGATGAAGTGTTTTTGTCGTTGGAAATGTCCAGATGAAAGTTGAGGTTACCAAGGAGGATGTAGTCCTTGGAGGCGATAGCATGGGGTGCGATAAAGTTGATGATGGAATGCCTGAAGGGTGGGCGAGGTCTGGGGGTTCTGCAGATGAAGGTGCTATGGAGGGTGGTGTTCAGGTTAATCTGGACCTTGAAGTAGAGGTGCTCCATGGTGGTCGAGTGGTCATCCGTGTGGGTGGTGAAGCGGACGGCGCTTTTGTGTGCAATAGCAATGCCTCTCCATGGTTTGTTGATGCAGTCCTTGTAAATGATCTTGTAGCAGTCCCTGATGGCAGTGCAGAGGTCTGTGGCAGAGGCCAAGTTCATCCGGGTTTCCATAAGGAAGGCAAATTTATTTATTTATTTATTTATTTTGAGAATTTGTAAAGCTCGGCTGTCACCATTGCAGGCATCCTGGCGCTGAAAGATCAGAGGAGACGGAAGTAAAAAACACAGGGAGTGAGAGCTTACAGGCGGACTAACAGGGGAATAGCCAAGTTTTAATCCTTCTTCTAAACGGGAGGAGTTCAGTGAGGTGCCTAATCTCGACAGGGAGAGTGTTCCATAGTCTGGCAGCTGCCACCTCGAAGGATCTACCTCCGGCTCTGACTTTCCTGAATCTGGGTACGACTACCAGTTTGGCATCAGAGGATCGAAGCTGTCTTGTAGGAGTGTACCAGGCAAATTTAGATTGTAAGGGGGCTGGGCCAGTACCGTGGAGAGCCCTAAAGACTATACAGAGGGCCTTAAATTGTATCCTCTGTCTAATAGGTAGCCAGTGCAGTTTTGCCAGGGCGGACGGTCCATGAGATCTTCTCGGAAGCCCCAGAGCAAGCTTAGCAGCAGCTGATTGGACCCTCTGGAGTCTGTCCAGCAGGAACTCATGGGACCCAAGAGCTCCAGCATCATAAAATGGATGCTGCAGCCACAGACATGAGTCTGTCCTCCTGCTACTGGACGAAACTCCAGCAGGGGAGGCCTGGACTATAGGTTTCCTGTCACCTCCCCCGACAGGCTTTAGTGTATTGGGGCTGGGTGGGTGCATTCAGTGAATGCTTTTCAGACAGTGCTGGGGGCACACTTGGTGTCCCTGTGCATATCCCAGTTCAAACCAGTTGCAGGGGCGCTCAGCTGCTGCTCTGGCACGAAACTGGACAAAGGGAAAGGGGTTTAACCACCCCCCCCCCTGGATCCACCCACAGGTGGGTCCCTAAAGTAAATCCAATCCCTAAACTTAGTCGAAGTATAGGAACCCAGTGCTTAGGACTTTAGATTACCCTGGACGAAACTCTGCAACATATATCCTGGAACTTCGACATTCTATTTCGACTAGAAGATGGAAGAATCTCCCTTGGGGTCAAGGAGTGACTCCCCTGTTCAAACGGCACCAAAGAAGCATCTTGTTGGTCGGCATTTCCAAGGCTCCCGATGGATTTGCGACACAGGACAGGGACTTCCAGATATCTCTGAGGCCGACACGAGATCCTAGCAAAGCTGAGACCCGCAGCCATCACGAGAGATGTAGGACCGGAACTCCTGGACACCATGCACATTTGCAAGTGCATCGACTTCCCGAGCTTTCCCAAAGTTCTGCATTGGGCAACTGGTAGTCCAAGCCACGAGAACCATTTGCACTGAAGATTGTAGGCCTACACTCCACGAGTGTTCCATGGGCCCGCTTCTAGCATTTCCGCCATCCCTGGTCTGTCGACTGGTGGGTCCCCACAAAGGTAACTCTACTTTTCCTTTGGCTTTCCTGGTTGCTCCAGATGTGACCTGACTCCCCTCCAAAGGGTGAGTCCCTCAGACCTCGCTGGTCTGCACCAAAGCCAATCTCTGCCTTCTGCGTGGGTTGCTGTTACCAAGGCTTGTTGGGTGCCATCCGGAATCCGACACAAGCACTCAACATCTTTCGTGGGTTAGCTCGAATCCAGCTCCTGTTCATTGTTGATGCTTCCTGTTCCTCGTGACTGAAGAGTCAAGCTTCACCTTCTTCACCTGAAATCACTCGCCATTGAAAACAATGACGAAACCCAACATCAAAAGACACCTATGCACCCGGCTTCCCTGGGTGAGGTAACTGGAGTACTCTGGTGCTCCTGTGGGTATTGACTCTAGAACTGCCTAGTTCTAAAGGGGTTTGCTCCAAGTCCTCTTCTAAGTGTCCTTTCTTTGTAATTTTCCAACCACGACTTTCCCCATAGAAGTTAATGGTGATTCGTTGCTGTGTTTAGACACTGCACGCGTCCCCCGTGGGTCCCCTGTGTCACTACCTGTGGTGGTTCCTGGTGGCCACAGCGGTTCTACAGGCTCTAGGCCTTGTATCTATGTCAGTCGTGGTTCTTATACCACTTTCTTAGTATATGGTTTGTGAGGCCCCTAGGGCTAAAAGTATACTGTGCTAATTTACTGTCTGCTAAATAAGTTTAACTGATGTACTTTTGCCTGTAGCCTCATAAAGAGACTAGAGGGATGTGTTCAGAATAAATACATACATTTTATATATATACCTGGTGTGGTTCTCCTTTCATTTGGTCATTCACGAGATTTTAGACTGGTAAAACAAGCTGCTTTACATTCCTTCAAGACTTAGCCTGAAGGCTGCTCTCCACAGCAACCACTAGGATAGCTTTCTATATAGGTTGTCTTTAAACCTACCATCAATAAGGGTCTTTGGACTGGTGCAAGGTGCCCACTAGTATAGTGGACAGCATATTCACACAGCTTTCTAACAGCAGTTATCTGCTTCTCAATAACATACACTCCTACGGAATGTGAGCTGGCACACCGCATGTCCTTACTGTTTCAAACACAGTAACTTCCTGTAGCAAAGTCTTTTCCCACCCACACAAACTATCTCCCAAACTTCAACTTGGCCTTTAATTCCTAGTTTGAAAACAGATTCCAAGAAACAAACCAAACTAAAAGCGCTTTTGTTCAGAACGTAAGTCTCCCTCACTTCTGCAAAAGACATTTATTGACTGCAGATACCACGAACTAAAAGTAAAATACACTCCCTTTTAAATACGAACAGCCAATTACACTTTGTGAAGGGCTACACAATTTATAACACATGTCAAACTCAAGGTCTGGCACACTTTTTTGACACAGTCTCCTATAGCTTTCTAACACGCTTACAAAGTGTTCTTCTTTTAATACCAGACTACATTCATGCGATCATCTCTGGAATAACAGGAACAGTGTCCATAATTATCGCTCTTTTTGCGGCCATCCTACTACTAATTCTACTTCTAGAAATGGCTACGCTCTCTGTGGTAACAACTATATCCAACAGAATGCACCTCTACGCCAAAATACATCAATACTGTAAAGAAACAGAAAAACTTTTTGGCTACCGGCCTCTATCTATTATCGGAGCTAGCTACAATGTAACATTTTTCTACACTTATGCAATATGCGTACAACCATTGTTTGATTGCAAAACGTTCCCATTTGACTGGCGAATGGATGTATGCCTTAGCAACATCCCAACAATCGCTCCCGATATCCAGCAGGTAATGCATTATCTTGAAAACCATGAACGTGATTGTTCTGGGAGTGAAGCAATGGCGAATGCAATGCCAAAAGGAATCACAGCGGAATAGTTTTCCTGTGCAGCCACGAACGATCTCCTGCAACATGTGACCTTTCACAACATCGCAGACTGCCCGCCAATTCAAATTGGCGTTGCAACATTCGAGGAACTTTACTGTCCCTTCAAGGATATGAATTGGATCACTTCGCTTTTCTCAGACGATGGCAACAATAGCCTCTTGGAACATTACGCATCTCAAGCCGCGGAAGAATTTCTGGACTGGAATCTCCAAGACTTGCAAGAAACTCACGTTATTCTTGAATGGATTTTTTCTATCTTTTTTTTACTTTTTACTTTACTTTTTTAATAATACACTTTAATCCTACTACTTTCATATTATAACTTTCTAAGTAGACTCAGACATTTGAACTTTATCTTCATTATTGCCCCTTACGTCTCCACTTTAACCAGGGATCGGTGATGTATGGCCTATGCAAATACGCTATTTACTTTCTAAATTAGCCTAAACCCGACACCCATTTGGAAACCACGTCTATTTTTTGTGCACACGCTTCTCTGCCTCCCTGTTATTCACAAAACCCTTTCACACAAATTTACTCAAAGTCAACCTCTGCTCATACCCTCACAATAAAAATGAAAAAAGACGACTTTGTTGAGGAATTGGTTGGCACAGTGCGGTAATCGTAAACTACCTTTATTTTCATTATACAATTTATTCATTCATGTCTAATAGCTATTGTGTTGGTCACTTAGAACTGTAACATATAATGTGCAATTCACTGATGCAGGAGCTTCGATTTGACTACAGCAGAAGCGGGTTGAGTTTGTCTCAGCTCGATGCCTTAGCTCTCTACACAAGAATGTTTTTTTGAAAAAGCTGAAGACAATAATGTATGGTTTGACTACAAAGGTACCGAATGTGCTTCTCAGAAGCGCAATGTTTGTATTCATCCTCAAAGTCCCAATGTGAGTAGAAATAGTTCCAATTCTGACACGCACCACATTGAATCTATTGTACAACAGATTGCTAACTATTCTACTGTTGTTAATTTTCTGTTACAAAAAAGAACTGCCAAGGTACTTAAAAAGTTTGATGATTACATTTTGCAATTTCTTTTTTCTTTTCTTAAAGGATACATGTGCTAATCGTATCCTACCGTTATTTTCCTTATAGAATGTAGAGTCATTCAAGTGTAATAGCTATTGCTTATGTCACATACAACTGTAACATGTAATATGCAATACACTGATGCAGGAGATTACGTTTGAATACAGCAGAGGTGGTTCAACTTTGCATCCGCTGGATGCCCTAGCTCTTGCACCAGTGGGTCCAATGATGGCACTTAAATAAAGATACTTTCTATATAATTTTCAAACTCCATCCCTTTATTACACACAGCCACTTTCTTAGACCACCTCATTTCACCATTTTTCTTTTGTGACATTGCAACATTTTGCATTATATTCTTCACAAATATTTCTTTATTCCTGCTTCCTAAAACACTTCATTCAAGTCTGCAGACTGGTAGGGGTCAGTAGTTCGCTTCCCACTCCCTGTATAGTATAAATGCACACTAACACTACTTACACAGGTATGCTACAGAGGCCAGTATCCTACAGAACCCACAGCACATCACTTTACAGCCTTAAACTCACGACGTACACTCACAGTTTTATCCCCGAAACTTCACACCGGTACCAGTGAGTAGTTTGCTTCCCACTCCCGCTATACTCTAAACACATACTAACACCACCTGCACATATATGCTAACAGCCAATATGCTACACCGCCCAGAGCACATCAGTTTACAGCACTCAGCTCACAGTTTAGGTGCACGATTTCATCCCCGAGTTTAGCTGTACCTCACCTCTGCACCATCTCACTCTAGACAAAAAAGCATTTTTACACCGGTAAGGGTAAATACTTTGGTTCTGCCAGTGTGCTACAGACCACTTAGCTCACAGTTTAGGCATACGCTTTCATCCCCAGGTGTACCGGCACCTCACCTCACCACAATCTCACAGTGGGCAAAACAGCACTTTCACACCGGTAGGAGTAAATACTTCACTTCTGCCAGTATGCTACAGTGCCCACAGCACATCAGTTTACAGTACTCAGCTCACAGATTAAGCACACACTTTCATCCCCGAATTTACCGATACCTCCCCTCAACACCATCTCACTCTAGGCAAAACAGCACTTTCGCGCCGGTATGGGTAAATATTTTGCTTCTGCCAGGATGCTACAGAGCGCTCAGCTCACAGTTTAGGCATACGCTTCAATCGCAGAGTTCACCGGCCCCTCACCTCCGCATCATCTCGCAGTAGGCAAAACAGCACTTTTGCACTGGTAGGGGTAAATACTTCGCTTCGGCCAGTATGCTATAGCGTCCAGAGCACATCAGTTTACAGCACTCAGCTCAAGGTGTACACGCACGCTTTCATCCCGGAGTGTACCGGCACCTCACCTCAGCACCATCTCACAGTGGGCAAAACAGCACTTTCACACCGGTAGGGGTAAATACTTTGCTTCACACTCCCTCTACAGCACACCCTAACCACCCTACAGACCTCACAGCACTCCTACCCTCCTCTTTCCCACTTTTTTCTGCCCTTTTTCCCCTTACTCGCATTAACAGAATCACAAAATGGCAGCCAACACTTCCTAGTTGCAACCGCTCGCAGCCAATCAGCAGCAAGCTCGTGCTCGTAACGCCTCAGCCAATCAGATGGCAGAATTCCCAACAATTGATATCTGTAAATTTTGATATTTCTCAAAAACTACTGAACAGATTTACACCAAATAAACAAACGTGTGCTATCCAGACCAAGACTCTTCTCCCTACCAAATTTAGGGTAATTCCGTTCTCCCGTTCGACCTGTATCCTTTTCTAAAGTTTCCTATGGAAAATACCCGTTTTGGAACCCTCTTTTTTCTCAGCCCCTCCCCCCTTGACGAATCACCCCCAAACTTTCAACATAGGAGCTGATATCAGCAAAGTATTAGTTTTGACAATTTTCGAAGATTCGTCAATCAGCGTCAAAGTTATTGGGAATAGAATGTTGCGATTTTCCTATGGAAACTAGGTCCTAACTTTAACTACCTACTGGCGACCGCCAGTAGGTAATATATATATTCTCTATTCTCTATATGTTCTCTTGTTCACGAGTGAACAAGAGAACCTGTGTTCTCGAAACGCGTTGAGTGAGCATTTGCTGAAATAAATCAGCTTAAAGCAATTGGGTACTGTGGACTGTTGTTTTTGGATGGCAATTACGGAATTTGGATATATATATATATATTTATCCTCCAAGCACACTCTCTGAACCTCCACACTGGCGAACAGAGAGAAACGGACCCAGATAATTGTGGCAGCCAGGTGTTTTATTTCCTTCTCACTCCGTGACGGGTTTCGAGCACCTTGTGCCCTTGTTCACACATCTATATATATATTGCGGCATGAGTGTTTTAGGGTTTAGGCTAGGTAAAGGTTTTTGGGTGGCAAAAGCATTTTTGGGTTTAGGGTGGGTATGAATTTTTGCGTGGCAATGGTTTTTCTTGGTTTAGGGTGGGTGCAGGTTTTAGGGTTTGAGGTGGGTATGGGTTTTTGGGTGGCAGGGGTAATTTTAGGGTTTAGGGTAGGTGTGGGTTTTTGGGTGGCAAGGGTATATTTAGGGTTTGTGGGTTAATAAGGGATGATATAGTGGGAAGGGAGTGCAGCGTCGTCTCCTTCTTGCGTAAATATATATATACAAACTTCTTCCCAATTGCTTTTATGAAGAGAGTATGCACACAAAAAAATTGAGAAATAAATCCTTTTACCCTTTTAATTAGACAGGCACTAGTCTCTCAATGTAGTACATTATTCCTTTAACAGACCACTCCCACAAGTGACATGAATTGCTGCAGCAGGAGCTGAGAGCAACTACTTATCAAAACAAGGGTCATATCATAAACACATTCTGTGGCTGCACAGCAGTACAGAAAGAGCTTTGTGCTTGTTGTTCATGAAGTTGTGCTGGTAAGAGTCCATAACGGATTAACGGTTGAATGGGAAGGTCCTGAGGCGGAAGCCGGGACCCTGCGCTAGTGTGTGGGAAGAGATTTGAGTGATTCTGCCTATTTTAATCTGCACTTGCACTTTACCTCGTCTGTAGCCTGAGTTTGCAAAAATTTTTATCCTGTGTTTCGCGCACTCAGCGCCTACATTTATTTACTGGGAATCCCTTTGGTACCTCATTGTCCGCCTCGAAGCGCCATCGCACCCACTGCAGACTGCAGGTACTGCTTGGGTCGTCGACTTCGGGCGCCATTTTGAGTGAGGCACGGAGCGGGCGAGCAGTCTAGTGGTCGGCCCTTACCGCCCCCCAGACTTAAAAACTTGCTGAATTGTCCACATTCAACGATTACCGGTTGAATGGTAAGGTCCTGAGGCGGAAGCCGGGACCCTGCGCTAGTGTGTGGGAAGAGATTTGAGTGATTCTCCCTATTTTAATCTGCACTTGCACTTTACCTCGTCTTTCGCCTGAGTTTGCTAAAATTTTAATCCTGTGTTTCGCGCACTCAGCGCCTGCATTTATTTACTGGGAACCCCTTTGGTACCTCATTGTCTGCCTCGAAGCGCCATCGCACCCACTGCAGACTGCAGGTACTACTTGGGTCGTCGACTTCGGGCGCCATTTTGAGTGAGGCACGGAGCGGGAGAGCGGTCTAGTGTTCGGCCCCTCCCGCCCCTCAGACTTCAATGGCCCCATGGCATCATAAGCGCAGCGGACGAGCGCAGCGGGCGCGCCGGCGGCCCGCCAAATGCGAGCCCGTCTGCGCCTGTCCGCGCCAGTTCCGTGCCTAGTGCAGGTCACGCTGTCGGTTGCCATTCCACTTATAAGCAACCCTGGTCCAGATCCCAGCTGATGGCCTTGAATAAGGGAGCCTGCATCCCCCAGGTACAGTGTAATCTGATTTTGCTTAACTGTCCCCATTTTAATTGTAAGCAATGTTCTTTCTCTCTTTCAATCAAAAAATCACTTCCTCACTCTTCCACAAATAACCCTCCTACTCCACAACGATCCTTTACGGCCGGCTTATTGAATTGCCGCTCTCTACCTCGTCACTCAAGTGACATTTGGCTCCTGCTCTCTTCCACGCCGTGTGATATACTCTTTCTCACAGAGACGTGGATTAAGGCCTCTTCTAGTCCAGATATTGCCCTTGCCACACCCCCGGGCTACCGCCTATCGGGCATCAGCCGCGAGGGAGGAAAGTCTGGAGGCGGAATTGCTGTTATTCTACTGAATCAATTTTCTATTACCTCTAGGAAAACCCCTAATTTAGGACCCATAGAGACACTTGACTTCTCTATTTCAGAAGCCTCCACTGCCATATTTTCAGGTGCCCTAGTATATAGTCCTCCAAATACCCCTTAGTCGGCAATCACCTTGCTATTGGCGGCCATTGCAGACCTATCTCTTAAACACTCTCATTTCACTGTATTAGGCGATTTTAATCACCACTTTGACGTCCTTGACTGTACACATGCCAAAAATCTTCTAGATTCCATGCAAGGCTTGAACCTAACTCAATGGGTAAAGGGCCCTACGCACTCTGCAGGCCATACCCTTGATCTAATTTTCTCCGACTGGTCTGATCTTCGTGTCCTTTCCCTGTTGCCCCTCACGTGGTCTGACCACTATTTGATCCCGTTTGAAGTAGCTACGCCCAAACTGTCCAAAACGGCATCTACTATTAGAACAAAGGGCAGAAAGTGGCATAAAGTCACCTGTACGGCCCTGGAGCAAATATTTAGGAGCAGACCCTATCCTCCCGAGGCTGATCTTAATGCAGTAGTATCTACTTTTAATAAAGATCTCTCTGCTGCCATTGAGCAAATTTCCCCCATGCAGACTTTTTCATCTCTAAGATCCAAACCCTCAGCCCCATGGTTCTCCCCGATTTTACGGGAAAACAGAAGTAAATGTAAAAAATTGGAGCGTATATGGTGCAGATCCTATGACCCGGAGGCTAAAGCCTCTTACAGATCAGCTCTTAAAGAGTTCCACAAACTCAAACGCATTGCCATGAAACAGCACTTTGCGGACAAAATTGAAAAAGCTGAAAATTCCACCAAGGCCCTTTTTAATATTGTCAATGAGTTTTCTAACCCCTCTGCTTTGGCATGCCCTATCACCCCTTGCCACTTGCTTAGCGAAGGCTTGTCTGATTTCTTTCATGAATAAATTGCGGATATCACGGCATCTATCCAACAGACTCCTACTGCTGATACTTCAGTGCATGATACCATTTGTGCTGAAGTATTCACTTCATTTAATCTCTTGTCTGAAGAACATGCTATGTCTTTGTTCCTAAAATGTAAATCCGGTTCTCCACTTGATCCAGCCCCTGCGCAGATTTTTAATGAAATAGCCTCGCTTATGATTAAACCCCTGCTGGAAATCTGGAACGTCTGCCTGCAATTAGGCATCTTTCCCTCCCTGTGGAAACATGTACTGTTGCTACCGATTCTGAAAAAAAGGGGCGCAGACCCATTATGTTTTAGCAACTATCGGCCCATTTCTCTTCTCCCCAAACCAGCAAAAGTGTTAGAGAAGGCGGTCCAAGAGCAATTTTCTGAATACCTTGAAACAAACCATCTACTTCATGACACTCAGTCAAGATTCAGGCCGAATGTTAGCACTGAATCAGCCTTACTTAAAGCAACTGAGTCAATTCGCGAATGTGTGGATAGTGGAGAGGAGGCCATGCTGGTCCTCCTCGACCTATCCGCAGCATTCGACACCATCTCTCACGACATTTTACTAAATCTCCTTCGGGAGGTGGGCATCGGAGGGATCCCTCTGGCCTGGGTGAAATAATTTTTGACGGGTAGATTCCAACAGGTCGCTCTTGGCTCCTTTGTTTCCTCGGAGAAACCATTGAGATGGGGGGTGCCGCAGGGATCTGCCCTAAGCCTCCTCCTATTCAATGTATAGCTGAGGCCGTTGGCTAAGGTTGCTGAGTCTTGGGGCGCCAGAGTGATCTTTTATGCTGATGACACTCAGCTTGTGTTCCCATTTAAAGATCACTCTGAAAGCTCTCTGGATAAGTTTCACCACTGCCTGGTTAACATCGCCTCCTGGATGTCCATCAACAGTTTAAAGCTGAATACCGATAAGACGGAGGTCTTATTTTTTAATCAGAAAACTCCTATTCCCCCTAACTTCTGGTGGCCAGCAGAACTTAATCCTCCCCCTGCACCAGTTCAAGCTGCCCGTAGTCTAGGTTTTCTTTTGGACACAGCCCTTTCCTGTAAAACCCAAATCAATAAAGTCTCATCATCCTGCTTCGGAAAACTCAGAATGATAAAAAAAATCATTCCTTTTCTGCCTCTTGAGTCACGCAGAACAGTAGTCCATGCCCTAATAACATCCCATCTGGACTAGGCAAACAGCTTGTACGTTGGGGCTCCAGCGTACCTTATTAAGCATTTCCAAAGAGTGCAGAACGCAGCGGCCAGGCTGATTTGCAATATTCCTTACCGGCATTCGATTTCACCCTATTTGGCCAAATTGCACTGGTTACCAGTAAAATTCCGCATTCAGTTTAAGGCTCTGGTTCTCGCCTTTAAAGCTCTCAACGGCCGAGGCCCCGCATACTTAAGGCACAGACTCATGCTGACCCATGCGACACGAGATCTGAGATCTAACCATCTTCATCTTATGTTCTGCCCGCGATTCCGCCTGGCACGTATGGGTGGCAGAGCCTTTGCCGTGGCCACCTCCAGAATGTGGAATCTACTACCGGTAGAGCTCAGATTTTTTATATCAGAGCCTCTGTTTCGTCGGAAACTGAAGACCTGGCTCTTTTCCCAGATCTAGCCTTATTGACCCTTTCAGTTCATCCTTCTGACCTTCCTATCCGCTCGTTTTTAGCGCCGGGACACCCCTGTTGGGGGTAGCTGTGCGCTCTATAAATGGCTAATAATAATAATAATAAGCCAAATGGAAAACATCATGAATTAGTATAAAGACAGCACCTCTTGGAACTACATAAATGCAAGCACTGGTCTGTTTTTCCAAACCATCTCTGCAGCTAATTTTTTAACTAGTAATGTTACTGAGTTAGTACATGCTCTTTAAACAGTGCGATTTCTTGAAGCAGAGCTCCGTAGCACACGTATATGTACTTGCAAAACGGCTTTAAAATATGGAACAGATCTTTGCATATTTTTGCATAGGTGACGACTACTTAGGTGGCCACTGTGTAAATAGTGAATTTCTCCATTATTTATCCAGTTCATCCTGGTCCTGGTCAGTCTGATCTTCATTCCCATGCACTACTTGCCCTGGTTCTGTATCCTAGTTCTAGTTTCACAGGCTTCTGGCCCTGGACCATGTCGAACTCCTCACTGTAATTCTGGTCCCTCTGCCCTCAGCTCTCCAGATCCTGTTCCCTTACTGTAGCTAGTGTCCCTGGTTTGCCTGTTTCTTATCCTTCTGCTCCTTGTTCCTCTGGTCCGTGTAGTCTTGGTCTTAGTTCTGGTACTCCTTTGCTAGTCTTCAGGGGCTAGTCCTACTGGCTTTGGTTTCACTAGCCTTTCTAGTCTTCCAACACCCCTGCTCCATCCTAATACTGCTACGCCTGGCTTCCTGGTTTGCCTGTTCCACCTTTTTATCATCCATCTGGCCCTAGTCTCATCTGTTATGGTTCTCCTAGTAGCAGTTCTCCAGGGTCTGATCTTCCTTATCCCTATGGCACTGGTTCTCTTAGTTCTAATGCTGTGAGCCATTCTGATTCATGTTCACCCTAATTTATGGTGTCCCCGGGACTGACCTTGATGGACCTTCTCATACCGATCCCACTTAGTCTGGACTTCCTGGTCCTGCTACTCTACAGTCACCTGGTCCTTTTGGGTCGTGGTCTTCCTGGCCCTGGTCCATTTGCAACTGGCCTCTTGCTCCTCCTTGATTTTATCCCTGTGGTCTTGATTCTCCTGTCTCTGGCTCTTCTTTCTAGAGTTCTCCTGGTTAACATCGCCTCCTGGATGTCCATCAACAGTTTAAAGCTGAATACCGATAAGACGGAGGTCTTATTTTTTAATCAGAAAACTCCTATTCCCCCTAACTTCTGGTGGCCAGCAGAACTTAATCCTCCCCCTGCACCAGTTCAAGCTGCCCGTAGTCTAGGTTTTCTTTTGGACACAGCCCTTTCCTGTAAAACACAAATCAATAAAGTCTCATCATCCTGCTTCGGAAAACTCCGAATGATAAAAAAATCATTCCTTTTCTGCCTCTTGAGTCACGCAGAACAGTAGTGCATGCCCTAATAACATCCCATCTGGACTAGGCAAACAGCTTGTACGTTGGGGCTCCAGCGTACCTTATTAAGCATTTGCAAAGAGTGCAGAACGCAGCGGCCAGGCTGATTTGCAATATTCCTTACCGGCATTCGATTTCACCCTATTTGGCCAAATTGCACTGGTTACCAGTAAAATTCCGCATTCAGTTTAAGGCTCTGGTTCTCGCCTTTAGAGCTCTCAACGGCCGAAGCCCCGCATACTTAAGGCACAGTCTCAGGCTGACCCATGCAACACGAGATCTGAGATCTCACCATCTTCATCTTATGTTCTGCCCGCGATTCCGCCTGGCACGTATGGGTGGCAGAGCCTTTGCTGTGGCCACCTCCAGAATGTGGAATCTACTACCGGCAGAGCTCAGATTTTTTACATCAGAGCCTCTGTTTCGTCGGAAACTGAAGACCTGGCTCTTTTCCTAGATCTAGCCTTATTGACCCTTTCAGTTCATCCTTCTGACCTTCCTATCCGCAGTTCTAGTAGCAGTTCTCCAGGGTCTGATCTTCCTTATCCCTATGGCACTGGTTCTCTTAGTTCTAATGCTGTGAGCCATTCTGATTCATGTTCACCCTAATTTATGGTGTCCCCGGGACTGACCTTGATGGACCTTCTCATCCCGATCCCACTTAGTCTGGACTTCCTGGTCCTCCTACTCTAGAGTCACCTGGTCCTTTTGGGTCGTGGTCTTCCTGGCCCTGGTCCATTTGCAACTGGCCTCTTGCTCCTCCTTGATTTTATCCCTGTGGTCTTGATCCTCCTGTCTCTCGCTCTTCTTTCTAGAGTTCTCCTGATACTGGTTTTCTTTAGTTTGTCAACCTGGATCTGCTACTCCTGTCCCTGGTCGTCTGCTTTCCTCTGATCCGGTTTGGTGCACTCAGGCCCTTCTAGCCCTTCTTGTCATGCTGGTCCAGGCCCTTCAGTTCCTTCAGCCCCTTGTCTGCTGGGCTTTCATCCCTCTGTTCTAAATCCAACTAATTCTTCTCTCCCTGGCTGTAATACCCCCAATACCCCTGCGCATGTTTTCCTGGTCCTGTTAGTCCTCTCCCTTTTGTTCCTGGTCCCCTCTAGTCTTGGTAACCCATTCTTCATGGATTAGGCCTCCTTGATTCTTCTTGTCCTGTTCTTTGTGGCTCTGGTTGTCCTAGGTATCCTGGTGGACCACTTCCTGGTCCTTATCCTGCTATTGGTCATCACCCCCTCCTACCAGTTGTATTCTTTTCTTCCCTATGTCCCCCTTCAGAAGACTTTATTCAGGTATAGGCTCCAATCTTGTCACTCAGATGTTTAAATTTTTAGGGGCTAGATTTCTTTTGCTGAGACAACACTGTCAAGGATATAAATGAAGACCCAGTAGAGATAGGACCCCGCTCACTTAAAACACTGATGAGCATTCTACGACCGAAACTACCATTCCTGCGATACATTGGCAGGTGACACGATGGTTAGTGCAGTGAAAAGGACCACTCAGGACATGCAACTAATAAGCATCTATGCCTTTAATCTACTGTGCTGCATGAGTAGTACGAACAAGTCAATTTAGCTGGCAGCTGAGTGAATAGACACACCTTCCATGAATTACCCAGATGCACTACTTAACTGTTCCACCAGTGCTTATGAGCCAGTGGTTTACTTTGCTCGGCACCAGCACTTAATTGCCGGCATGGCACTTAATCGTCAGAACCTTCACTTATGACAGCTGCCACCTGGTGGCGCTGTATGTGTAACATATCGATGAGTAGAGAAACAGTTGTTTATTAATCCAATATACATTACAAACAACTAATACCTGTCACTCAAACAATACTTAAAGCTTTGGTGGTCTTTAACAGTCTGAAGTGGCACACTTCACTATGATGATTAGTAGTTGTACAAAAAGTGGTAATGTGTGGTGGAAACTGGGGCGGCCTCCTGAACAGGTCTCCAGCACTTACCTTTTTTTTTACAAACTAAGCACTGTGTTCCACAGAAGGCCCAGTACTTTGTTTCACTGAATGGGTGTCTCATTACCTTTCCGTGGGGACTCTCAATGATTCTGTGTTGGGTTCTCTCATGGAGCGACCCATGGACATCCTGCTTCAGCATGCAAGAGGCGTAGTTATGCCTTGTGTGTGGGCTGGCTTCCTCTGTGCTCGATCGTCAAACCGCATCCACAAATTGAGGAAACCCCATTGTGGCCGGCAGAAGTCTACATAAATAAAACAACCTGCTAACGGGTCTGTGGCCAAAGCCATCGCAGCTGAAGAATCACGCGGAGCAGCAGCAGGTATGTACTGCTTTATTTAGCTTAGGGACACGAGATGGGATGCTTGTGAGAAACGGGCCAGGGGGTAAAGTGCTACTGGTAAGAATTTGAATGTGGATTTTGAGAGTTATAAGACAGAAGTATACATCTCTATAATTGGACAGAAGGTTTGCGACGCAACTTGTGTTATGAAAATATTGCCGTATTATCATTAGTTATCAAACTTGGTATGATAGCTCAGGGAACTAATTACTCCACTGCAGAAACTTGTTTTCGACCCCAGTATCTGAGGTTCACGTTCCAGCGCGACCTCCAGCCTCTCATCTTTCCAAGGTGGATATGAGTATGCTGTAATTCAGCAACAAGATGCCTTTCTTTCATTTTGAATACAGGCTTTACTTATACACATATTATTATTTCCAGGAACACCAGAAAACTGAATGTCCTCTCGGTACTTTTGATAAAATGAATTGTTATCCTCCAACTCCATGCTAATTGTATTGTGCAGACTGAAAGGCTGAATTGTCTCTACTCTCGCTCGATGAGTGGTCGGCAGGTTGCACACAGATATCTTCAACAAGTTAAGTTGGTAAATATGTAAATACATGTTTAGATCCTATGATCAGTCATACCCTTTTTCCAACTCCTAAAGTAAGTTTTACTTTCTAAGTGTTGGAATACGTTAGCAAAACGCAATAAATAACACTAATAATGTTGTAAATTCAAAAAGAGAATGTAAATTGTAAAATGTAAATGTAAATTGATACTTGTATAGCGCACTACTCACCCGCAAGGGTCTCAAGGCGCTTGTACGAATACCGCTGTGGAACCCATCCTGGCTTTCCCTGTGAGGCGTCCACTCCTGGGCACCCCCAAGGTGGAGGCCAGGCATCCTTAGCGTTGTGGGGGCCATTGTGTATTGTATTGTATTGTATTGTGGCATACTTGTATAGCGCGACCTGTCACCACCAAGGGCATCCTGGCGCTTTGACCCATAATCCAGCGAAAACAGTAGCTCAGCCTATCCTGGGAAAAAGATGAGTTTTCAGAGCCTTTCTAAAAGCTAAGAGATCTTCAAGGCTTCTCAAGGATATAGGCAGAGAGTTCCAGAGTTTGGCTGCCGC
Source organism: Lissotriton vulgaris (assembly GCF_964263255.1). Lineage (NCBI taxonomy): Eukaryota > Metazoa > Chordata > Amphibia > Caudata > Salamandridae > Lissotriton > Lissotriton vulgaris. Next base: position 1,633,454,291 of record NC_141693.1, on the reverse strand, counting down.
TACTCTGAACGAGCGGCCACCCATCCTCACTCTCTGGAATCGCGGAACTACCAGTAGCCTGGACGACGAGGAGCGTAGAGCTCTAGATGGACGATACCAGGCAAACATTCGCCGCAAAGGGATGGGGCCCAGGCCATGGATAGCCCTGAACACAATACACTCTGCTTTGTAGCGCACCTGCAGATGGACAGGCAGCCAATCAAGTTCTCGCAGTGCTGCCGTAGAAGAGCTATGGTAGGGGCGAGAAAGGGCGAGTTTGGCAGCAATATTTTGCACCCTTTGCAACTTGCCCAGAAGTGTTACCGGGGCCTCCAGAAGTAGTGCGTTACAATAGTCAAGTCGACTTAGGATGGTACAACGCACTACTTCTGGTCTGGCTTGCTCAGGGAGGAGAGGAAGGACCTTGCACAGCATACGAATCAGCATCATACATGTAGAGGTGGTCTTGTTTACATGTAGATCCAACTGCAGGTTAGGCCCAAAAGTACCGCCTAAATTGCGCGCTGATTGTGCCGCAGACACCGTCTCTGAGAAGGACGGAGGCCAGAAGTCGACTGGGAGATCTCGAGGAACTCGATCGGTGGAACAGTGTAAGACCTCTGTCTTTGTACCGTTGAACTGTAACGAGTTCAGACGGAGCCATTCCGCTGTTGCCTGCATGCACCGGTGAAAAGTCTCCAGTGTGACTGCATCCTGTCCCTCCAGAGAGAAGACCAGCTGGGTATCATCCGCATAATTAAATGCGGAGATACCAAAGGATTTAATGAGCTGGACTAGGGGGCGGAGGTAGATATTAAAGAGTATAGGGCTGATGGCTGAGCCCGAGGGGACTCCTTGTCCCACTCTCCGCTTCTCTGAACTGAAGGGGGGTAGCGAAACCCGTTGCTGACGGCAGTCCAAGTAGGAGATTAACCAATCCCTGGCCTTGTCTTTGACCCCGCATTCTTCCAGCCTAGAGATCAGGGTGGGATGGCTGACCGTGTCGAACGCGGCCGACATGTCGAGCAGCACCAAGAATGCTGCCCGACCACTGTCGACTCGCGCCCGCAGATTGTCTAGCACGGTCACCAGCGCGGATTCCATCCCATGCGCTGGGCGAAAGCCGAATTGCGTCTCATCCAACCAGGTGTTCCCTTCTAAGAAGCCGGACAGAGCGCGGGTAACCAATTTTTCCATAATTTTAACCGGAAAAGTGAGCAGGGAAATTGGCCGGTAATTAGAAAGGCAAGCAGGGTCGAGCGTAGGTTTTTTTTAAAAGCAGAGATACCACTGCCTTCTTCCAGCAACTTGGAACAATGGCTGTCTCAAATGACTGGCAGCAGATGGCATGCAGGGGCTGGAAGAGGTCCTCTTGAAACACCTTCCATAGTTTTGGAGGGAGAGGATCCAAAGGCGAACCAGATGAAATCGTCAGGGCTAAGTCGCCGAACTCCTTCAGGGATGGAAGGGGGAAACTACTCAGCTGGGGTCGACTGGCCTCGCTCGCCGGAGCTCCCAAGCTGAGAGCCGGCTCCAGAGAAGGAGAAAAAGGACTACTCTGCTGGGGTCGACTGGCTGCACTCGCCGGAGCTCCCAAGCAGAGAGCCTGATCCAAAATGGGAGAGGGGGGGCCACTCAGCTGGGGTCGACTGGCCTCTCTCGCCAGAGCTCCCAAGCTAAGAGCTGGCTCCACAGAAGGGGGAAGAGGACTACTCTGCTGAGGTCGACTGGCTACAATCGCCGGAGCTCCCAAGCTGTGGAGATTAAGCAAGCTATTGCCCAGAGTTGCAGAGTGGGACTCCATGATTGGAATAGGCACCGAGGCGAGAATTATCAGGTCCGAAGAATTTTGAGCCCAAGACCCGCCGAGGCGGGGAATTGAACCCTGGTCCCGGACCAGACCTCTGCATCAGGGTCTGCCACTCTAACCATTGAGCCACACTTCTCCACCATTGAGCCACACTTCTCCACCATTGAGCCACACTTCTCCACCAATATATATGTTAGGACGATAATGTCCCATGGATGGTATACAGTCGTGTTTGCCTGCCTTGAGTGTTGACTGCGAGTATCTGAGGTCCTAGTGTTCAATCTGAGCCACAGCCTCTTGTGAATCTAGTGGTGCAAAGAACTAGCACTGACCTTGACATGAATATGGCCCTGGATTGTAGCCATATAGCCAAAGACGGTGTTCCTTTTCCCGGCCTCTAAAACCACCTAGAGGTATCTACCCTGGTACCGTTCAGGCAGGGGCGGCTCCTACGCTTAGGCGGAAGAGCATCGCCACACAGAAAAAATTAAATGATAATACCTTCCTGTTATCGTTTTATTTTTCAGAGGCTCTGAAGGTGCAGTGCGAGGCTGCCCAGAGAGCAGGGGGAGGAGTGGTGAGCACTCTCTAAGCGCACATGACGGTTTGGCCAACTGTCTTGGGCCGGCTAAACAGTCATGCACGCTTAGCATGTTCTACACCAGGCTATTATGCACAGCCTGGGTGGAGAACATGCACAGGCTCCCACTGCCTGTCTAAGCGCAACCAATCCCAATGCTGTTGTCATGGGGACAGCAGAATCGTGATTGGCTAGGGCAGTGTGCTTCCTGCTTCCTGCTAGACCGAAGAGGACAGACTAGAACCGGCAGCCGGCAGCGCAGGTAAGTGAAGTATCAAAAGTAGGTGACTTTGACACGTTTTTGAATGATCTGTGCTGTGTCTAGGCGGCAACTAAATTGATACACTTGCTTTCATAGATCAGTGAATTTAAAAGTATTGTATCCTATGGGGACCCTGACTTACTGTGTCTAGGGTAACAGCACATCATACAAATGCTGTGTAGTTCTATCAATCCCAGATACATATCAAATGGATACAAGAAACACTCTTTACCATGCGACTGGAACCATGCAATACTATTATCATGCATCCATTACCACAAATATGCCATTACCATGTATGCCATTACAATGTTTATGTTTATGTTTTGGCAATTTCTATAGTGCGCAATTACCCGGGGGTGTCTCGGCGCTTAAAGATTCAGAAGATAGACAAGTGGAGTACACATTAGTGTGTAAACAGCCAGGTTTTTAGTTGCTTCCTGAAGCTGAGGAGGGTGGGACAGGTTTTGATGATGAGGGGGAGAGAGTTCCACAGTCTAGCTGTGGAGATCACAAAGCACCTGTCGCCCCAGTTGGTTTTTTTTGTTTGTCGAACATTAAGAAGGTGTGCTGAGGCTGAGCGAAGTGTCCTAGATGGTACAAGTGGACGGAAAGCATATTTAAGGAACTGCGGGCCAGACTTGTTAATAGCCTTGTAGGCGATACAAAGTGCCTTGAAGCTGGCGGATGAAAGGGGTGATGGAGCTGAATTTGGGGATACCTAATAAAATTCTAGCTGAGGAGTTCTGTACCAATTGGAGCTTGTTTAGAACCTTTTCCTTTGCGTTGAGGAAGAGGGCATTACAATAATAGGTTCTAGAGAAGATGACGGTGGTGATCAGAGTTTTACCTGCTGAGGTGGGGAGGTAAGGGAGAAGTTTCTTAATTTTTTTAATATAAAAAAGGAGGTGGATACTACTGCATTGACATGCTGATTGAAGAGCAGTCTGTCGTCAAACACGACCCCGAGATTTCGGACTTTGGTAACGGGTTGAGGTGGAGGACCCATCTCGCTAGGCCACCAATGGGGGGACCAGCTAGGCTCGAGCTTCCCAAAGGTCATGACATCCGTCTTTCCAGAGTTCAATTTTAAACAATTAGAGGTCATCCAGGAGCTGATGGCAAGCATTCCCTCTCAAAAATTAGCTGCAACTGTGTCTCCATCATGATGAACTGATAGGACCAGCTGGGTGTCATCAGCGTAAGTTGTGAGACTGATGCCATGTGACTTAATCACCCTCGCTAAGTCCGAAACGTAAATGTTGAACAAGGTCGGACTTAGCGAGGAGCCCTGCGGCACTCCACACGGAAGGGAGAAGATGGGAGAGAAAAAAGGGCCTAATTTGACGGATTGGGTGCGATTGGCTAAGAAGGAGGCAAGAAGATCTTTAGCCTTGTGTTGGATTCCCATTGCTGAGACACGGTCGATCAAGGTGACATGATCGACCGTGTCAAAGGCCACGGACAAATCAAGCAGTATCAAAACTGCCGCCCCGCCTTTGTCTAAGGTCATCCAGATTTCGTCAGCCGCTTTTATGAGGGCCGTCTCAGTTCCATGTCCTTGCCTGAAGCCGAACTGTGTGTCATCAAGCAGATGATTGGTGTCAATGAATTTGGATAGCTGTCTGTTCATTAGATTTTCAAAAATCTTAGAAGGAAAAGGGAGACAGGTAATAGGTCTATAGCTGGAGGATGATGTGGGTTCCAGAGTGGGTTTTTTCAAAAGCGGCTTAATGATGGCCTTTTTCCAAACGGAAGGGTAGGAGCCTGTGAGGAACATGGTGTTACAAATGTTGGCTATGGCAGGGGTAATGAATTCCGGGATGAGGTTGAGAATGGAAGGAGGACAAGGATCCAAAGGTGAGCCTGATCTGATCGTGGAAATTAAATGAGAGATCTGTTCGTAAGGAACCTGATTAAAATTAGGAAAAGTAGGGGAATTGATGGTTGAAACATGCACAGAAGTGTTCTAAGTGTGGGGGGGGGGGTTCGTGAATGAACAAAGGCAGAAAAAATAGAGGTAACTTTGTCCGAGAAGAATTCTGCCAGGTAATTGCAAAGGGCTTGGGAAGAGTCAGGGCGTGGGTTAGAGGGATTGCAAAGATGGTTGACCACCTGAAATAGTTTTTTAGCCGAATTGTGTGCCGAGTTGATTTGGGTAATGTAGTAGTTGCTTTTTTCAGAGAAGATGAGAGTTTTGTATTTGGCCAAGACGCATTTATAGATTTGTTTATCGAGAGGGTTATAATGCTTGCGCCAATGTCTTTCAAGGTTTCTGCAGTATTGTCTTTGAAGACGAAGAGATTTGGAGAACCAAGGGGCAGAAGGAAACCTCAGGTTATGGAGAGTAGTCTTAGGGGGTGCCAAAGCGCTACAAGCAGTGTCCAAGTGAGGTAGTTGCTAGATGCTAGTACCGGATCCGACTCCACCACATTGAGGGAGTTTGTCAGCATGGAAGTAAAAAGGGGGATGTCGATATTTTTCCAATCTCTGGTTAACGAGGGGGACATGGGTTTGGCTTGTGAGGGAGGGGACCATCTAGGTTTTATGGTGAAGAGGAATGCAGAGTGATCTGTCCAGGTGAGAGGGATTGGGGTGGATACCATGATGTCAGGGTTGTTGGTAAATATTCCGTCAAGGGTGTTTCCTGTCTTATGCGTGGGTGAGGTGACAAGTTGGCAAAGTCCAGCTGCTAGCAAATCACTGATGAGGAAGCTAGTGTCATTATCAGTGAGGGATTCCAAATGAAAATTGAAATCCCCTAGTATGGTATAGTGAGGAGCTGCAGCTGCGGTCTCAATGAGATTATTGAGACTCAAGAGGAAATTGATTTGAGGGCCTGGGGGGCGGTAGAGCAAGATACCTGTAAAAGACTGGTTGTAGGAGAGACAAATAGAAAAGGAGAATGCTTCGCAACCTCTGTAGTTAAGGACTACAGTTTTTAAGTGATAGCGGTCCCTATAAATAATGGCAATGCCGCCTCCCTTTTTGACGGTTCTGTCTTGTCTACTTACGCAAAAGCCGTCTGGTAAGGAAGTTCTAAAATCTGGGCCAGATGAGTTATCGCCCCAAGCCTCTGTGACAAAGAGGAAATCTAAATTGTGAGCGGAGATGAACTCCAAAATATCTAATTTGTGTTTCGGAAGGGAGCGCGCATTAATGAGCGCAGCCAAAAACGGGTTGGGAGGAACTAGCGGAGAGGGGTTTCTTCTGCATGAAGGACATTTGAAAGGGCCTACAATAGGATCACATTTAAGAGCATATGGAGTGCAGTGAGGTAGGTCTGGGGGTGGCTTAAGTGCTAAAAGCTGAGGTGAGGTAAAGTTGATCCTTGGGAGGTCTTTTAATGATTGAGACTGACCAGGGGGTATGGCCCTAGGCCCGGTCCCGGTGCGGATGGGCGCAGACGGGCTTGCCTTCGGCACGCCACCGGCGCGCCCGCCCACTGCTCGGACGGGAACTGGTGTTCATTATATGTTGGTGGAGGAGGGTGGGAGTCATCCCAGACCTGGTGCGCTAACCTACTTTCACCCCCAATATGGCAGCAAGCCCTGTCTCCAATCACGTCAGCTCCTAATCGTCTGCGCGTGGAGCAGGGTTCTGGATGCGGCGAGGGAAAAGGGTGAGTGGCGATTTTAAAATCAAAGCAAGTTTTTACAAGGCGCAACACAAAAGATCAAATGGCTTTAAAAAATAGCTGCCTAGTCCCCCGGCTTCCGCCTCAGAGGAGAGTTGTCAATCACTGAATCTGGGCGTGCGTAGTACCACGCGAATTAAATAACAGGGAGGGCGGGAGTCTTCCCAGACCTGGTGCGCTAACCTACTTTCACCCCCAATATGGCGGCAAGCCCTGTCTCCAATCGCGACAGCTTTTCTGTGTTCCTAATAACGTTGGCCCCTTTTGATGAATCTCCACTAAACTTTCCAAAAAGGTGCTACTCTTAGACTAAATTGTGCATAGAAAGTTTCAGGGTGATCTGTCAAGCAGAGGTAGAGAAAAAAGGGGGGACCTTAGATGTAAAATTCTATGCATTCTTCATAGACTTCTTTAAGAAGGGCTACAGCAAAAACTGCTGAATGGAATTACAACACATTTGACAGTTTTTGGTCCGCAGATTGAGCTTTTTGTAATTTGGTGTAAACCCGTTCAGTAGTTTTTTAGTAACTAATTGTTGTAAATATTTGTATATATGGACGTTTGGGTCCGTGAGAGGCTCGAGAGACTTTTGCGAGAAAGTGAATTTAAAATGGAGCGTTCTCATTGGCCCCAGGAGAAATTTTTCCTCTTGGGTCAGATCGAGCGTTCTCATTGGCTGCCAACAACATCAGAAAAATGCTGCTGGCATCCATTACAGAACTCTGGGACTTAGACCCCCTCCCCCGACGGTTAAATAAAAGAAATTATAAGGGTGCTGGGTAGGGATACAAGGCCCCCCTAGGCCTCATGGAGGGGATTCTGAAGGACTCACCATGGCGCAAAAATAATTCTGCAAATTTAGCCGCAATCCCATGGGATTCCTGCAGGATTGGAATAAAAATGAATAATAAAATGGCGGGTGTACCATATTGTTCAATTATAGGTCCCCCTCCCATGGTTGAACTCATTAAAAAAGGGAAGGTGAGGTATACAGCACCCCTTCTCCCCAAGACTTCAGAGGGACTGGGGAGCCTATCACCGGGTCTGAAATTACATCAAAAGGGGAGCAGGGTGGTGCAGCCCCGCTCCATGAGCCTCTAAAGGCCCTGGGTACCCCATCCTCCAGGGCCAGCTGAAATGATGTGTCCCAGAGAGCCCACTCTCAGGATACAATTTTCCTGCCCACATCTGCGTAGGCAGGGAAATCTGTGTTTGCTTCCACTTGGTGGGAAAGTGTTTTAATCTAATGGCATGCAGGAGCAAATACAAAGTCTGCTTCCAGCAGGCAGTACCTTTGAAAATGCTCCCGCCGGCTAGGAGTAGACTTTTCATCTGTTGGGACACAAATTAAGAGATTGTCCCCACCTGGAGGAAACAGCAGAAACAGCGGCTCCCTGCAGGAGTGAGCAATGTGGGCTCTCACAGCATGCGTGGAGCCGGCTGGGACTGTGGAGGCCCTGAGGCTTTCCCTGTGTCTTCAGAGTGTATGGTGAGTGCCCTGGGTAGGCAAAAAAAAGTTCAGGGACAGGGTCAATGCAGCTCTCCATTCCTTTAGGATAGGTAGTGGCCCTAAGGGAATGGGGTCTCCATGGCCTTTTAAAGGCTGAGGGAGGGGAGGAGCATGGCCCCCCTCCTCTTTAGAAAAAAATGGCCCTAGGGGTGGTGTCTCCAAGGCCTAACAAGGCTCAGGGAGGGAGACACGAGGCTTCCCTTACCTGTAATTAAAAAAAAACCCAAGGGAAGAGGTCCCTAGGGCCTAAATAGACTTGTGGTTGGGATCCGTGTGACTTCCCCCTCGATTTTTAATATTTTTCTGCCCCGGGAGTTGGCTACCAGGGCCTATAATGACCTGATGAGGGGGACTCCCACCCCTTTAAATGATTATATATATATATATAATTCCTTCCCCAGACCCCACAAGATGCTATGATATCTTCAGTGATGTTATGTTATGTTATGTTATCATAGGTTTTATTAAGTGCTCAGCTACTCTAGTAGAGTGTCCCGGCGCTGACAGATCAGACACAGCATAACTCGTCCATCGAGGGGCATATTAGAGGCCGAACAGCCACATTTTAAGATCTTTCCTGAAAAATGCCAGATTCTCGCTCTTTCTCAGAGCAAGCGGCAGATCATTCCAGGCATGTGACACTAGATGTTGAAAAGAGCGGCCCCCGATCCGTGCACGCCTGATTGCAGGGATCCTCGCAAGTGACAGGGCAGCCGAGCGTAAGGCTCTGGTTGGATGATGGAAGACTACTCTCTTCCTCAGATAGAGAGCCCCAATGCCATGCAGAGCTTTAACCCCTTCGCTGCTGATGACGAGCTAAGCTCGTCATCAGCCACGGGTGACGTGTGCTGATGACGAGCTGAGCTCGTCATGTAACGCGGCTTTTAAAAAAAAGCCGCACAGCGCAAAAATCGCCGCAGCAGCGATGCGGTTAAACGCCATGGTGAGGGCCTTGAACTTAATACGTTTCCTGATTGGAAGCCAGTGAAGGGACTCCAAAAGGCTAGTGGCATGAGAACGGCGACCAAGGCCAAAAATGGCCCGAGCCGCCGCGTTCTGCACCACCTGCAGCCGTGACAAAAATAGTCAGGCAGGCCAAGGCAGAGTACGTTCACGCAGTCCAACCTCGATCCAATCAGGGCTTGCACTGTTGTTTTTCTATGGGCGATTGAGAGAAGGGGGAGGAATTTCCTCAGCATTTTAAGTATTCCAAAACACTGCCCCACTAGGCCGAGAATCTGAGATTTCAGTGAAAGGCAATTGTCCATCTTGATTCCCAGGTTCTTAGCTACCTTGGAGTCAGTAGCAGGAGGAAACATTCCCGCAGGCCACCAGGTCTTCCAACCGGGATCAGGGGGGCAACCGAAGAAGAGGAGCTCGGACTTGTCGGAGTTGCATTTCAACTGGTTAAGTTGAAACCAAGTGAATATTGCGCCCAAGCAGTTCTTAATGCTCTCGCCATCAAAGTCCATGTTCTTGCCGCAGGTGAAGAGAAGCTGGGTATTGTCAGCGTACGATATAATCTGGGCGCCAAAAGACTCTGCCAGTGCTGCGAGGGGGGGCAAATAGATATTAAAAAGTGTGGGGCTCAAAATTGACCCCTGAGGAACTCCCACCTCTAAAGGCGGCACTGTAGCAGAGTACGGAGGAGCCCAGACTGTCTGATGTCGGTTAAAAAGAATCAACTCAAACCATCTGAACACCGTTCCCCGAATCCCGATCTCCCAGAGTCTCGCCAGGTGCCGGTCATGAGGAACGGTGTCAAACGCCGCCGAAAGATCTAATAATACCAAAACTGCTTTCCCTCCACTGTCTAGGACTTCCTTGATGGCTGCAGACACCTCCAACAATGCCGACTCTGTACTCATGTTAGCCCTGAAACCGGACTGGGTGTTATGCAGAATCTCATTAGATTCCACAAAGTCGGCCAAGATTGAATGCACATGCTTTTCAGTCACCTTGGCCAGGGCCGGTAACAGCGAAATAGGCCTATAATTGGCATGGTTACTGGGGTCCAAGGACGGCTTCTTTAAGAGAGGTAGAACCATCGCCTGTTTCCATGCTTGCGGTACGGATCCGGTTGCCAAAGACCTATTTAGGATTAGATTGACAGTCGGGTTGATTACATAAGCAATTTTAGCTAAGAACTTAGCGGGGCAGGGATCACGCGGGGAGCCAGATCTAAGTTTAGACAGGATCTCCAGAGAGGATTGCAGCTCAATCGGGGGAAAAGTCATCAAGGTGGGCTGTCCCACGATCACCTTAGGAGAGCCCGATGCTAGGTCAAGCGGACCTCCTCCCGCCACCGCAGGGAAAGTGTCCTGAATGCTAATGATCTTATTAGAGAAGAAGCTAGCCAGTTGGACCACCCAAGGCTGCGAAAAGGAGCATTTAGGTGTGATAGCGGCCGGGGAGGTGAATTCCTTCACTACCAGGAAAACTTCTTTACTGGTGTTACTAGCCTACTCAATCCTTCTGGCAAAGTATGCTTTTTTCTCTAAATAAATTTCCCTGTGGTAGGCCTTGATCCTGCTCTTATACGCTTCCTTCAAAGGCTCCAGGTAGCTAACTCTCCATGCTCTCTCTGCTTTCTTACAAAGCCTGCGGCTGGAGTTAAGAGCTGAAGTAAACCATGGAGCGGAAGCGCGGGCCGAAGCCTTGAAGGAACCCTCGAGCGGCGCCAGTTCCTCCAGACAGCGCGTAAGCCAACTCTGAAAGATATTAATATCAGTCTCCACATCACCTGACAGACTAGATGGGTGATTCCTCAAATATAGGTCAATCATGTCTGGGGACACTTTATGAAAGGCAAAAGATAGCTGGGATAGATGCTCTTTATCCCTAATAGTGGCGCTAGATTTATGCAAAATACCAAAGGACACCAACAAATGATCGGTCCAGAGCACTGGTAGAGGGGGGGGAGACTCTAATAGGGGCCATAGAAAAAATTTGATCCAACGTATGTCCCTTGTTATGTCTAGGTAACATCAAGTAAGGAAGTAAGCCCAGTGGCTCAGTGGAATCTAGGAGCTTGATCGTATCTACCGCTTCCACTTCATCAAAGTGGATATTGAAGTCACCAAGGAGTATACAGTGTTTAAACTGTATGCACAGTGACAACATCACAGAGGAGAGTCCCTCATGGAAGGATCCGATAGGACCTGGAGGTCTGTAGACCAACAGTCCAGCGCAAGATTGGGCTGGTTATAGAGACAAGCAGAAACCTAGCACTTCAGCTCCTTGAATATCATCAGTTGGTATAATGTTACATTTGATGCGCCTATCTATCACTAGAGCAATGACCCTCCTCTGCCCAAACCTCGATCTTTCCTCACCATATAGTAGTTAGGGGGCAAAGCATTAGCTATATCAGGCTCCGATGCCTCGCCAAGCCATGTTTCTGTCAAGAACAAACATGCAGGTTTAGAGTCAGCCAAATAATTGAATAAGTCCAGAGCATGTTTGCTCACTGACCGAGTGTTTAAGAGGGCACAGCTAAAAATAGGAACAGAATGGTCCTCCCTTGACAAGGGAGAAGCAGCGAGCCCCTTCTCCCAGATATTTCCAGTCTGCAAGGTATCGCAAAGTGACCAACCACAGCTGGGGCAGGCAGAGATGTCCTCAGAGAGAAAGTCATGAGGAATACATTCCCTACTGCCGGCATGTCTCAGGCTCAAAAGTTGCACTGAAGAATACCAGAGAAGGGATTTATGTGAGTGTGTCAGGAAATCGCTGGACCGCCCGCTCCCGGCCGCCTCCGGGACGCTGACGGGCGCAGACGGGCTGTCCTTAGGCGCTCCTTTGGTTCGGTATGAGCGCGCCCGCTGACCGTGTCCGCTGCGCGGAGGTGTGCACATCTCAATTTATGCGCTTCAGCGCGAGGGCCTCCCTCCTTCCCCACAGCTACAGCGCTAACCTGCCTCCACCCCAAGATGGCCGCTAAGAGTTGCCGGCCACCTCAAAGCCCCAAACCCACTCAGCACGTACTCTGCTGAGAGGGAGCGCTACAGAAGACGTAATTGGCACAGTGTATTTTAAATTCGGGCGCAAATAAAACAAAGTGCGTAATTTAAAATTCGGCGATTTTAGTACATCAAAATCACAGTACAGGTGCAATTAAAACAGCGAGAGAGCTAACTCCCAGCTTCCGCCTCAGGAGTGAAATGCAGTGTGGAAGATCTTACCAGAGCCCTACAGCTTGGCTCAATTTATGCGCTTCAGCGCGAGGGCCTCCCTCCTTCCCCACAGCTACAGCGCTAACCTGCCTCCACCCCAAGATGGCTGCTAAGAGTTGCCGGCCACCTCAAAGCCCCAAAACCACTCAGCACGTACTCTGCTGAGAGGGAGCGCTACAGAACACGTAATTGGCACAGTGTATTTTAAATTCGGGTGCAAATAAAACAAAATGCGTAATTTAAAATTCCGCGATTTTAGTACATCAAAATTACAGTACAGGTGCAATTAAAACAGCGAGAGAGCTAATTCACGGCTTCCGCCTCAGGAGTGGAATGCAGTGTGGAAGATATTACCAGAGCCCTACAGCTTGGCTCAATTTATGCGCTTAGGCGCGAGGGCCTCCCTCCTTCCCCACAGCTACAGCGCTAACCTGCCTCCACCCCAAGATGGCTGCTAAGAGTTGCCGGCCACCTCAAAGCCCCAAAACCACTCAGCACGTACTCTGCTGAGAGGGAGCGCTACAGAACACGTAATTGGCACAGTGTATTTTAAATTCGGGTGCAAATAAAACAAAATGCGTAATTTAAAATTCCGCGATTTTAGTACATCAAAATTACAGTACAGGTGCAATTAAAACAGCGAGAGAGCTAATTCACGGCTTCCGCCTCAGGAGTGGAATGCAGTGTGGAAGATATTACCAGAGCCCTACAGCTTGGCTCAATTTATGCGCTTAGGCGCGAGGGCCTCCCTCCTTCCCCACAGCTACAGCGCTAACCTGCCTTCATCCCAAGATGGCCGCTAAGAGTTGCCGGCCACCTCATAGCCCCAAAACCACTCAGCACGTACTCTGCTGAGAGGGAGCGCTACAGAACACGTAATTGGCACAATGTATTTTAAATTCGGGCGCAAATAAAACAAAATGCTGTGATGTTGTGTTGAAAGAGCTGGATGACTTTCGGTGCAAAGACACACGCGAATGGACGAAACGCACACTGACTAAAGGACAATCGCTGGCCCTAAAAAGACTATAGGAGGATTCGAATATAATCTTTAAACCCTCCGATAAAGGCGGCAATGTCGTGTTGTTAACCAGGGAGCAATATGTGGGTGAAGCGATGAAGCAACTTACCAACAGAAACCATTATGAACGTACAACTCAGAAAAAGTATCAAGAAAGTGTCAAGGAATATGGCAAACTGATCCTCAAATGGCATATTAAAAAGATGTTGGACACTGACGAGTTTATATTTTTAAGATCTAATCATCCTAATATTCCAACATTTTATCAACTACCTAAAATCTATAAGGATGCCAAGGCACCATCTAGACGACCCATAGTATCGTCCATGGGCAGTCTTACAGAAAATCTATCAATCTTTATTGACCATTTTCTATTTGAAGCGGTGGCTACTCTAAAATCCTACATCAGGGATACTAAGGATTTTATCATGAAGTTGGAGAAATTGAAATGGAATGACTCATACATCCTAATTGTGATGGACATCACAAGTTTATACACTTGCATTGAACACACTCAGGGTTTAAAGGCAGTTGAATATTACATGAAAAAAAGACCATTGAAATTTGCGGGGCATAGTACTATGCTCCTTGAAATGACAGAGTTCTGTCTACTGAATAACATCTTCCTATTTGAGGGCAACATGTATAGACAGGTCTCAGGGACCGCGATGGGCACCTGCTTCGCCCCCAGCTACGCAAATTTATTCGTGGGGTGGTGGGAGGAGCAGGTGGCCTGGTCCGACGGTAATCAAGTATGGTCCAACCACATAGTTCCCTGGCACAGGTATATAGATGACCTTTTCATGGTCTGGGAAGGTTCATCTGAAAGTGCCAGGGACTATATTAAACACCTGAACAACAACAATTTAAATCTTAACTTCACGGCCGAGGTAAGCCCAGTGGCAGTGAGCTACCTCGACCTGAAAATTGAGATCAAGGGAAATGTCATAACTACTTCATTATACAGAAAACCCACCGCTGGTAACAGCACACTACATGCTGGCAGTAGACATCCAGTTTCCCTAAAGAAAAGTATCCCTTATGGGGAGCTGCTGCGTCTTAAACGCAACTGTTCCCAAAATCAAGATTTTGTGAGATGTGCTGCATAAAGCATTGAGAGATTCAAATCGAGGGGGTACGATAGTGCCATTCTAACTGAGACTCTAAATAAAGTGTCTAAAATCCCCCGTCACCTACTACTAACTAATGCCACATATGCAGCAAAACAAAGCAAGGACGAAGGAAAGTTCTGTTTAATCACATCGTTTTCCGAGGACGCAAGTTTTTTTAAAAACATTCTTAAGAAAAACTGGCATGTCTTGAAAACTGATCCTATTATAGGACGAGACATTCCCCCAGGCCCGTTAGTCACATTTAAAAAGGCTAGATCTATCAAAGATCTATTGGTTCATAGCCATCTTGACATCCCTAAAAAGAAAGATCAAACTCTGAAAGACATGAGAGGATTCTTCCCGTGCGGGAAGTGCAAAGCTTGTGCTTTTAGTAAGAGGGTGTTGAGCTATGAGGTGCCAGGACTGCAAGAGCGCAAAAAAATATCCAAATGTATTACTTGTTAGACTCCATATGTCGTCTATTGCTTGACTTGTCCGTGCAATCTGAAATATATCGGGAGCACGGTAAATGGTGTCAAGCTCAGAATTCTGGAACATATGCGGGCCATAGCTAATAAGGATATGAAATCTCCGGTAGCTAGACACTATGCGATAAAACACAATAGTGACCGAGGCGCCTTGCAATACTTTGGCATTGATCATGTGCCTGATCACGAGAGAGGGGGCGACAGAGTGACCAAACTGAGACGACGGGAGTCGAGATTTATAATCGACCTCCAGACAAAGACCCCCAAAGGCCTTAATAGTGGTGAGGAGCTTGCTGTGCATCTAGGAAAATGAACCTTGCGATTTTGATGATTTTCTTTTCTCCTGGAATAGACTGTTTAATAATTTCACACCCTCTAGCTGCCTACTATTTTTAGAACCAGGGAAGTGCCACTAGATGGCGAAATTAGGAGGTACAGCTAGCGGCTCATGTTGGAGCCGCACATGCCGATCCACGGCAAGATTCACTGTTACACAGGTTGTGCAATGACTAATCAAATGTCGAATTATGATTATTCTTCTTATTATTAACTGAATGTGACTCATTGACTGTAAGCAACTATGTATTTAAAATATATGCATCTTTTTAATTGTAAATACATTGGATTTTGCACTGTGTAAAATGGCTCTCACCGTTATGTGTAGGTGAGCAGTCCTACCTCACTATCCCTGATTCATTTACGTGCTGGGTCCCTTTAAAAATAAGTTTCTGTGTTTCACGGCTGTGAACACATTGAGAAAGGGTTTTCCCAAAAAGCGTCTGTGTCAAATTGTAAAATAAATCGAGTCTTGTGAAAAAAACTGCCACACGAGTGCCGCTTCCTTCCTTCCCGGCCGGGATAGGGGGGACTTTGGAGCCACGATATATATTTATATGATATAGTGATGTCATCAGTGATGTCACTAACCATGTCATGAATGATGTAATATGTGACATCATCAGCAGTGGATTGCGGGTGCGCGATATATAGTTAGTGCAACTAACTATATATGAAATTTCAATGGTTTTGTGTGAGTAAAATAAGGTTTTGAAAAGGCTAATCCCTAACTATATATGGTCTATAACCAATGGTTTTTTCAGTGAATTTTCAAGGTTTTGTAAATGCAAATTCCTAACTATATATGGCCTATAACCTATGGTTTTTTCAGTGAATTTCATTGGTTTTTTAATAGCAAATATCAAAAGCTGTAAAATGTCAAGTACGTGATAGGTAAAAACTTTTTCGTGTTTATGCACGCTGATGTGCTTTGAACGCTGCCCCCCTCCCCTCTTTTCTCTTAGTAGTACTCTCTCTTTGCAGATAGTGAAGAGTAGTTAACGCAGGCCTTTACCCCCGTTGTAATCCGTCGTGCCTGCTTGTCTCTCCATTTGATTGATTGTTATCCAAGCATTTACTGTTTTACAATTGATTCTCTTTGGTTCATTCTCTATTTACAAACAAGCACAAAGTCGCAATACTCTGTTTAGTCTTTGCAGATAGTGAAAAATCGTGAAAAATCGTATAAAAAAATAAAACTAATCGATCAAAATCAGTAGGCCACTAATTGGATCTCTTTTTGACCTCGCTAAAATAGAAACATTAGGAACAACCCTTCATGAGAAATACGAAAATAGTGAGATGAACTGAGCTCCACACCATGAGGGCTGCAAGACAGCTCGGCTCCGTCACCCACCCCGCCCAAAATAACGACAGACCCTATGCAAATATTAAAAATATAGACAACACACCAGCAAAGTAACAGGGTAAAACATTTTATTAAATAACTATTTACATTACGTTGGTTTATGAGATGATGTCAGTAGTGGATCGATGTGTGAATAGGTCGGAAGCAGCACAAGGCGCCAAGATCCGGATGGCAAGTCCTGGATGTTGGGTGCCATAGTTCAGAGTTCTGAGTTTGAGCCTTTTTCAATGCCTGTTTTTTGTTGTTTCCCCTCCATCAAAAACAAAAAAAATATATAAAACTGTGCAAAAATACAAAAAAATCAAAAAATGTTTAGAAAAGCAGTGCTTGTAAGACTGTCTGAAGCTTATTTCCACCTACTGCAGCTTCACTATTCTCAAAGTAAGTGAGGGTCGTTTGTGGACCTGACTGCATTTGAAAACAATGTTATATGGTACCTCCCTAAACCGCTTGACGGAGGCCCCCGAGGGGCGGTGTGATGGCACGGACTCGGAGAAGACGCTTGGCTCCGACCCCCTCCCCAAGTCTTATAGCACTGGTGTAGCCTGAGATCGCCCCCGACATAGGCGGCCGGCTCCCGGGGTCCGGCGGAACTTTTTGCCTTTTGATGACTCTTCTATTCTGGACTTTGTCCCACAATCCGTTTGACCTGAAGACACGCTGTAGTGGGGCGCCCCTTTACCGTTTTAGTTGCCATTCCACCCGCTTTTGCTACACTGTGCCTCTTCCGCCATTCAGCTGTTTACCGCCCGCTCTTGCGACTACAGCGTCTTGCTCACCATGTAGTTGAGTTGCTCCCGCTCTTGCGGTGCAGCGATAGGCGACTGCCACAGGACTCTCAAAATGGCGGCCGACTCTTCGGTTTTGGGCCTGGTCCACTAAAATGGCCCTGGGACACCTTGGAACTCGGACGCTTCCCTGATAGGGCTTGGGTCCCATTCTCGAAAGCGTCCCCTCAGCCGTGAAGATTCTACAAAAGTCTTGGGGGCCCCCGACTCCCGCAGGCTTCTGGTGGGGAGCGGCTGCCATGTCTGCTCGTGGAATGGCCACGACGGAGCTACGAGATGGTAGTGCTCTCATGCTGACGCCAGCTTAAGTCTGAAACATCCAGAAACACTGTAGACTACCAATTCGATCAGTTCCGGTAGTGCCCCAACATGACCCGGTAGAGAAGAACTTGCCCTCCCCTCTTTGACTGATGGTTCTTGTTGCCTGTCCCCTCTGTTGTCATTTAACAGAACTTTTTGGACTGCTGAAAGGGGTTGTGTTCCGAACGCTGGTTGGTGGAGACATTTTGACTATATTCTTGACCTACGTTGTCGCGTAATGCGTTATATGACACGCCGCGTTTGCGCACCCGGAAGTGATCCGGGGCGCGGCGCGCAGCGCGTAACGTAAGCATAACAGGTCATGTGACTTGTTAATAAAACTTTTCATTGGTTCATTTTACTTTTGTTATTTTAATGATGAAAAGCTTGGTCATATGACCTAAAAATTACGCTTTTTATTGGTTTCGAACATTATTTTTTTTTAAACATATATGTTATAATATTCCAGGCTAATGTACTTTCCCGGAATATTTACAACTGTCCTGCAAGTAAAATATATTCCTTTTTCGAGAAAAAGGGCGTTTCTTCGTTCCATGACGGAGCCGTTGAGTAAAAGAGACTCGGCCTGCTGTCTTAGTCGCCGATACGCCTGATTATCAGATTCTTATCGATCACTTTATGTTGCAGGAGTGGAAAACACAACTGCCCTTGACCATTTATCTTTACTGCGTTCCTACATATTATTCCTTTTATCCGTCATGTAATTGGACTGCTTTATTTCACTTGCCTTTTACTGATTCGAAAACAGTGACTAAAAGTAAAAACTTTACCAATGTAAATACTACTACCATGTTTTGTTTTAAAAACCTTTATTGTGAAAATGTCAGTATACAAATACGGGCCTATAACCACGTGGGCCGGCCACGGAGCAAACTGAAATCGTATATGATGAGGAGACATTTACATTATAGAGGAACGTAACGAGCGAGCCATTAGGTTGCAAGAACTAAGATGTCTAACAGTTGCGGAATCGGTGGACGTACATTTTGTAATTAAAATACGACAGGGCCACTTACAAAAAAGTTATCTAGATATACATTTGCGTGCAAGTACCATGGGTGACGTTAATTCGAACTTTCAATAGTACAGTAATCAATAACACATCAGAACTTAATATCAATAGGGATGTCGAAATATTCAATCAATTCTCGTCCCAGCCCGCCATGAGCATCAAAACTGCATTCATATCTCGTGATATCAAGGTTGTTCAACCAGTACACAACAAGGAGTTACGAGTCCCATTTATACCGGCGCCATTTTGGGCGAGGCCGGGCAGGTCCAAGATATAGTCAAAATGTCTCCACCAACCATCGGCCAGACCAGAACCCCTTTCGGCCCTTTATGCTACAAGATGGTGTCTTCCATTCAGAAAATATTGTTGGCAGCATTTTGAAAGGAAAGATAAACAGCCGTTCTCCTAGTGAGTCTCACATTGTTACATTTAGGAAGAATGTTGAAGAGTAATATGTGGAAAATCTGAAGCCATTTTTCTACAAACTCTCAATCAGCCTTGGATGGAAAAAAAAATCCTGAAGAATGTACAAACTGAAAACCAATTTTTGTCTGTATAGCATCAACAGCAACGCTTGAGTCAGCTTTGTGTCAAGCCGCCATTTTCATTCAATCAATAGCGTCCCCCTGCACACATTCAGGGACCTGGTCGTGTCTTCAGGTGAAACGGATTGTCGGACAAGAAGCAGAAAGGAAAAGGAAAAAAGTTCCGCCGGACCTCGGGAGCCGGCCGCCTATGTCATGGGCGATCTTTGGCCACACCAGGGCAATAGTGAAGCTGCAGCAGGTGCAAATAAGCTTCAGACAGTCTTACAAGCACTGCTTTTCTAAACATTTTTTGATTTTTTTGTATTTTTGCACAGTTTTATATATTTTTTTTGTTTTTGATGGAGGGGAAACAACAAAAAACAGGCATTGAAAAAGGCTCAACAGTGCAGGGCGCCTTGTGCTGGTTCCGACCTATTCACACATCGGTCCACTACTGACATCACCTCATAAGCCAACGGGGCACCCCACGCCGACTTTCGGCACAGCATTGTAGGATGGCCACACCAGTGCGGCAACTTGCTGGACACCACCTCGGTGCCATCCGGATCTCGGCGCGTTCGAGTCACTGTACCGCAAGAGTGACCGGAACTCAGCTGGACACGCCGTCTTTCGGCGCAGCATTGTAGGATAGCCACACCAGTGCAGCAACTTGCTGGACACTAACTCGGTGCCATCCGGATCTCGGCGCGTTGTGCTGCCTTCGGCCTATTCGCACACCGGTCCGCTACTGACGCCGCCTCGCGTGCCAACGGATTTTCTACGCTTTTTGTAGCCCTATGCCGCATAACAGGTCATGTGACTTGTTTATAAAACTTTTCATTGGTTCATTTTACTTTTGGTTTCCTAAAGATGGAAGGCTTGGTCATATGACCTAAAAATAACACTTTTCATTGGTTTAGAACATTTTTTTTTCCCAAACGATGAAAGCCCCACCTTGTTTCTGGATGATTCAGACTGAAGCTGGCGTCAGCATGAGAGCACCACCATCTCGTGGCTCCGTCGTGGTCATTCCGCGAGCAATCATGGCAGCCGCTCCCCACCGGAAGCCTGCAGGAGTCGAGGGCCCCCAAGACTTTTGTAGAATCTTCACGGCTGAGGGGACGCTTTCGAGAATGGAGCCCAAGCCCTAGCAGGCAAGCGTCCGAGTTCCAAGGTGTCCCAGGGCCATTTTAGTGGACCAGGCCCAAAACCGAAGAGCCGGCCGCCATTTTAAGAGTCCTGTGGCAGCCGCCTATCGCTGCACTGCAAGAGTGGGATCAACTCAACTACATGGTGAGCGAGACGCTGTAGCCGCAAGAGCGGGCGCAACTCAGCTGGATGGCCGCCACCTGGGGAGGCCCGTTCACGCCGCCTCCCCCACGCCCCCCCCCCCCCCCCCGGGCCGCCCCACGCCAATTTTCGGAGCAGCATTGTAGGATACCAAAACCAGTGCGGCAGTTTACTGGACATCACCTGGGTGCCATCCACATCTCAGCGCGTTCTGCTGCCTTGGGACTATTCGCACAACAGACCGCTACTGACGAGGCCTCCCCCCGCACCACCCGGGACGCCCCACGCTGTTTTTCTGAGCTGCATTGTAGGATCCCAAAAACCATTGCGGCACCCAGGTGACATCACCTGGGTGCCGTCCAGAACTCAGCACGTTGTGCTGCCTTGGGACTATTCGCACAAAAGACAGCTTCTGACCATTGTTGCTTTTTTTTGTCAAAAATGTTTAAATGTTTGTTACAGTTTTTGTTCCGTTCGTTATATTTAAAAGTTAATACAGTTTTATAATCCTACTTTGTTGGAGTGCTATATATTTTTAAAAAATCGGGTGAATGGGGCCTTGAATCGGGTTATTGTCATGTGTGGGCTTTGCAAGTGTACTGCTACAGGATCGGACATTTCAAACTCAAATGCACGTTCTTTTTCTTACCTTTCCGAAGCATGGAGCGCAATAGCAGGCAGAGAAAGGGTGATGCAAGTGTTGAACACTGCCTGGCCTGGCAAGTTGCTGGCAGTGCCCCCCCCCCTGCCCGCTCCTGAAAGAGGACACACACACACCGCCGCCCCGAGTACTTCACAGATCTTTAAAAGACCATGCACTTGTTCATGAGGCTTAAATGGTTTATCACCCCTTCTAGAACCCCTGCATCGACCCTCTGACGTTTCCTGGAAGAATTACCACGTAACACAATACCAAGCCCTGTCACCTGAAACCCCCGAGGAATCGTGGGGCATATTATCCAGGGGGTTTATCTCCGCTTTTTTGGCTTTAAAAGCCAAGAAAGCGGAGATAAAATTATCTCCCTATTACCAAGCTGTCGCTAACACCAGTTAGTGACAGCTAAAAGGAGATAGCGACCATCTTGGGCCCCGCTTTGCATGTCAGTGATATTTATCACTAATGACATGCAAAGTGGGCGTGCCAAGATGTTAGCGACTGGAAACAGTCCCTAACATCGCTATCTCCTATTACCAACTTTTGGAGATATTCGCGCTAAGCGCGAATATCTCAAAAAGCTAACACCTGCCCTGAGCAGTTCTTAGCCATGTTATCCAATGGGAGGTGGATAACATGGCTAAGAACATTTGCTCGATAATGCATGAATATCGCTGACTTTTTAGCGATATTCATGCATTGCGGCCGTTTTTTATCGCATTTGCGATAAACCTTGCTATGTGCGGCGATAATTTTTGTCTCTAAACAAGTTAGAGACAAAAATTATCGCTAGTTGTTGGTAATATGCCCCCGGGTTTTTGCTTGCAGAAATCGGGAGGCGGGAGACTAGCACTGAAATCAGTAGTCTCACGCCTGAATCGGGAGGGTTGGCATGTCTGGATTCTCTACAGCTGGGGCCATAAACTACATCCGCAGGGCTAGGTGATAGCTTGGGACCGGCCTGGCATCTAAAATGGCTGCCGTGCACGACAAAATTGTGGCATTGGAAAAAAGGCAAGATGGCGCAGACAATGTTTATCAATAAGGATTCATTTATAACAAAATATTTTATCGCACTGACAAATTGGCGGTCAACACTTCCTGATTTCCATCGAATCGAACGTTAACAGACGTCACGCAGCAAAAAAAAAAAAAAAAGCTCACGCACAGCCGCTGGAAGACATGTATCAACATATATGAGCCTCCTCAGCCACCCTCAGAAAACATAAGGGATTAGGATACGTCTCCCGCACCCCCTTATACCTAGTAATTTAATTAAAACGAAGCACAAAATGGCGAATTCCCGTTTCGCTACCAGTTTGCGGCCCAGTTCGCGGCCCGTGAAGCGCTTCTACCGTGAAAAATAATTTTTTTTTTATTTTCCCCACGGGACCCTTTAATAACCCCAACAACATTCCTAGGGGGTCAAGAGGGGTATACCTTGCCCCCTTTCATTAAATTCCCCCTTCGTTTTTCACCTCTTCTTCTCTCTCGATCCTACCGAGAGATAAGATGGCGGCCGCTCCGGACTGTTTAGAATGTTGACAGACACCGGGGAGCCAATCAGCTTCGCATCGCAAAGTTCCGTTTCGCGAAAAGTAAGCGGACCGGAGCGCAGCCCGGAGCGCTGTTACAGATATATATCTTGTTTTGAACGTTAATTTCTCAAAATCCACTGGAGCACATATATTGAGACCTAGCAAAGGCACATCGGGCTAACAGTCCCTACAATTTTGCCAAGTTTCGTGCAAATCCATTCAGCCGTTCGAGCTAAAAGTGAGGCCAAAGGCCCTATGGAAATTAACATGGGAAAAACGCGTTTTGGAACCCCCCTTTTTTTCTCGGCCCCCCCTTGACGAAACCCCCCCCATATTTTTAGGGGCTGCTCAGAAACAAAATGTGCCATTTTCCTGAAAATTTCAGCCGATTCCGTCCACAAACGCCAAAGTTATTAGACATAGAATTTTCAAAAGTCCCATAGACAAAAAATCCTAACTATATATACCTACTGGCGAGACGCCAGTAGGTAATATATATATATAAATATATACCACAACAATGGCGAATTGAGCCTGCGCCGCTTTTGACTGGCGGGCCTCAACGGGGTTTCGCCTTACCCCTATAAATCTGCCTAAAACGTTGTCATATCCTTGTATACCCCTATAAATCCACCTAAAACAGTCGTGAATGTAAAGACATTAATAAGCCAGAAATGCTTGGAGGAATGCATATACTTTTGATTAATTAACACAGCTTATGATAAGAAGTGATTATGTATCAGCAATAATCAGATGTGAGAGAGTGTGTTTTCACTGTTGATTTATGTCACATGACGAATGTTTTTTCACTTGTATATAACTTTATTGTTTGAACACTGGAACTCACTCGTGATCAAGCGGCTGCGGCTGCGAAACGCGTTGGGTGTGAGCGCAAATAAAACTTCACCGTGAAATGCATATGGGCCTCAACTTGTTGTCTTTTGACAAGGATATGACAACGTTTTAGGCGGATATATTAATATATATATATATATAGATATATATTTACTTATTTATTTATTTATTGCTGGGGGAATGGGGCACCCAGAGCAATAATAGGCTTTGGGAGGGGGCCTGCGTGGCTTCCCGCCCCTCTAAAAAAACACAGGGGATGAAGTCATAAATCATGTCATACAACATGTTATGAGCGATGTAATATGTGAGGTCATAAGCAGTGCATGGATACGGGCAAGTTATAGTTAGCTCTGCTACACTATAACTGGTGAATTTCTGTCGAGAAGAAAGGGGTGGGGCCCCAAAACATGTTTTCTCCATTTTCATTTCTATAGGAAACTTTTGACTCGGCTACAGTCCGAACGGCTGAAAGGAACTACATCAAAGTTGGCAAATCGGTAGCTCTTGGGGGGGTCGTGGCTTTGCAAGCCAGCATGGCAGACGAGAGCTGAGAGTGCTCCGTCCAGCCCAATATAAATCCTTAAGCATCCTGCCTCTCCGATCTTATCCTGTGCCCTAAAGCTGCCCTGCTGACATAAGGAACTGGTGGCCCTTACCTGAGACGTCTTCGACTTCGTGGAGGTGGCCTGGGGAGGCTGTGAGGTGGTGGAGAGACGGCAGGGCCTGTTGAAGATGCTGCTCCCTATGAAGCCGGGGCGTCGCCTTGGTCCCCTGCCGACCAGGAGCAACGCCGCTGCCGCAGCGGAGCTGTCACGCTGTGTGGCTAAGGCGGCTGGAGCTCCAGTGAGTGCTCCCGGACTGGGTGTGTCCCCCTGGGGGTAGGATGTCCCTCCTTGCTGCAGACTCCGGCAGGGATTGCTGTGTGGCTTGATGGTTGTGTTGGGCCACGGTGGTGGCGGCGGAGGCCTGGCCACTTCTGGACTGCGCCGGAGGCTCGTGGTCCGGACAGACATTAGGTACGGGGGTGTTGCTTATCCCTCAGATGCCCTCCTTGTTCTGGAGGCTGGCTGAGGTGTATATTTATTTATTTATTTGCGGGTTTATAATGCGCTAGGATCACCTCCCAAAGGAGTATCTCCGCGCCTTTGGCAACCTTCCAGCACATAACAGTAGGTATATAAAATTTACACTAGTTTTGGAATAAAAAAGTTTTTAACTGTTTTCTGAACGGGAGATACTCCCTGCAAAGTCTCAAGGAGTGTGGGAGGCTGTTCCACAGCGTTGGGCCAGCAATTGAGAGGACTCTACCACCCTGTCTAGCCTTTTTTGCTCTCGGAACCTGTAACAGAGCTTGTTCACTAGATCTCAAGGATCTCAAAGGTTTATAGGGGAAAAATCTGTTAGACAAATACACAGGGCCTTTCTTCTGGAGACACTTGTATATAATGCAACAAGTCTTGTACTTCACCCTTTGCTTAATGGTAAGCCAATGCAGGGTGTTCAAGAGGGGTTTGGAGGGGGTGCGAGAGGGCTGATTTAGGACAAGACGGGCCACGGTATTCTGGACTACCTGCAATCTGGCAGTTACTCCCTCATTTGCTGATAGAAGCAACCCATTGCAATAGTCCAAGCGACTCAACACTAAGGCCTGCACTAACGTCCTCCTGGTTGAGTCAGGGAGCAAGGGAAAAACTTTCCTCAGCATTCCGATGACATGGAAGCAGGACCCCACCACTTGGTTGCCATGTTGCTTCAGGGACTGCTCCTGGTCCAGACACACACTGAGATTTTTAACCACCTGCTTGGGCTCTGGGACTGGGCCAAGATCTTGCGGCCACCAGTCGGGGGACCACAGGAGTTTGGCCTCACTGAACAGCATCACCTCAGTTTTTGCAACATTGCATTACAGGAAGTTAGATGCCATCCAGTGGGCCACTGCCTTCATCCCCTAGGAGAAGGAGTTCCTGACCTCATCTGTGAAGTATTTAAAAGGAATGAGGAGTTGGGTGTCATCCGTATATGCTTCTTAGGCAGTTAGCTTGTGACTTCTGTTGTGTGTTGTTGTGGGAAAGGTTGTTAGGATCAACCACCTCAGTTGTCTTTGAGGCCATTATCTTTCCGTAGATCGCATCTATCTTCTTCATGAAGAATTGTGAGATCCCGTCACATAGATCTTGAGATGCAACCTCTACAGTCTCGCATGCCGCAGGCTTAGTGAAAGTTTGTAAGATTTTAAATAAAACTTTAGAGTCTTTCCCTGCCTCTGTGAGTTGCATTGCGATGTGGCTTTTACGAGCTGTCCTTATGGCCTTATGATATGACCTAAGTGAGGTTATATGATGTTGCTTGTCCTCCGGCCTCCGAGACTGTCTCCATACTTTTTCCAGCTTTCTGGTTTTTTGTTTCATCAGTCTCAGATCCTCGGAATACCAGATTTCTTGCTTGACTGCCTGACGGGGTTTATATATTTTCAGCGGGATAGTGTAATTAATCGCTTCGCTAACTGCATTTTCAAACCGCTTAAGTTCAGTTGATATTATTCCTGTATAATCATTAATCAGGGGAGCTTGATAGGCTTCTCGAAAAGTGTCCACCGTTAATTTGTGCCAGGGTCTTCTTTTAGTGGCCAAGGAGGTCTGTATGCGTGGCTTATCCATAGCATCAGTATAGAACTTTAAAATAAAATGATCAGTCCATTCTACCTGGGTAGGGGATATACACGTGGTTAGAGGTGAGTTGGAGAACACCAGGTCCAAAGTATGGCCTGCCTCATGTGTAGGTCCCTGGTTAATCTTTTTAAGACCTAAATAGTCCATGTCCATTAAGAGGGTTCTAGCCTCCATGCATTTCTCTGAGTCCCTATGCATATTGAAGTCCCCTACTAGTAGGAAGTTCTGATTTTCTTCTATAAATGGTGCTAAAGCCTTCATAAGGGAGATGGAGAAATTTCCACTCGAACCTGGGGGTCGATACAATACCACACACCTTCTATTTTCCCTAGATGCAGAGGTAAGTTTAAAGATCAGTAATTCCATCCGTGGGATACTAATTACCTCCAAGATTGTGATGTTTAGCTCCTCCTTATATACAATGGCTACTCCCCCCCCCTAATTTATTAGGGCGGTCCATTCTGGTTATCTTATATCCCATCGGGATGCCAAGTGTGATGGCTGGAACTGAGTGAGGCTTGAGCCAGGTCTCTGTTAAGGAACATAGGTCAGGCTTCTCTGTGGATATCAGGTCCCATACCTGTATGGCGTGCTTCACCAACGAGCGCCCGTTACAGAGCAGATTTTTGCTCCCCGAAGGGGGAGTGTCCTCTGTGGTCTTAGCTGGGGCAGTGTTATGTGTTTTACATCGCCTTGCGGCTAGATCCCGCTGATGGCTATTGGCCACTACCTCAAGGCCGAACTGTGTACGGCAAGTGTAACATGTAAAAGGTCCTTCTAGGTCGAATTGTAAGGTGACATCGCATACATTTGATGAGTGGTTCCTTAACCCTAATAATACCTGTGAGGTGTAGGTTAGACGCCTAGTACAAGGATTCCTCGTGTTGGTAGGGGATATTGCCATAGTCTCCTCACACTGGCCCCGTCCTGTCACGGACGGGCGCAGACGGGCTGGTCTTTGGCTTGTCTTAGGCGCAGGTGTAGGCGCCACCCTGCGCGCCAACGCTGCGCGATGGGGCCGACGAGGGGCTAAATAGCCTTGCAAATGCGGAGGTCTAGAGCACTAACCGCTCGACTCTCCGTGTGGCCCGTCTCTGCCCCGCCCTCCACACACCGCGATTGGCTGCTGTGCCGGTTCAGGGGTCAGGAGGCAGAGAAACCAGTCCCACTCTGGTAGCCTAGATGTATGCAAGTAAGTGAATATTTATAAACAGCGTGCCTCTAAATATCTGTCCAGGAGCACATTTTATACTTTAAAAATCAGTATTCAGGAATTGTGACAAAGTGCAAAATAATTAAAACGAACTCGAGCTCCCTCGAGAAATGTCTAAATTAGCCCAGCGTGGCTGCTCTGTGTGCGAGGTCGGCGCTAAGCGGGGTGAGAGTAGCTGCCACCAACTCCTTACTCCCATACACACATCCGTGCCCTCTGGGAGTGGGTGCACGCTGTCTGCCGGTGCTCGCTCCGCTGGCAGGATGGTCCTTCACTTCTCCTCCCTTTCCCCCTGCACACACATGGGGGGGATTCGGTGGTCACATCGGGCCGCGGGGCTGTGTGTGCAGTGGAGGTGCCTTGAGGCCCACAGGCGAGGGGTGAAGCAGCCCGCTGGCATCTCTGCTGGGCAGGGAGGGGCCTATGTGCCCTTCTCTCTCTCTCCCCCTGATCCCCGGGGAGTGTGCATCGGCGATTGCGCTTTGTGGAGAATATTCTGATTCCTGGTGCTCCTTGGTGGTCCCTTGGTGGCTGGGCAGTGGCTGTGGCCTTGTAGGAAGGTGGCTACCTGACTATGGTTAACCCAGATTTTTTGCCTGTGTTTAGCTGGTTTTCGACTTAGTTGGCCTGGTTCCCTGCTAATCAGGGCCCCAGGCTATCTGCTCTCTCTGTAAAATGGATTCCATGTACCCTAGGTGCATAACTAAATTGGCTTGGGTCACCTTATCAGCCCCTGTACAGAGCACTATAGGTGCCCAGGGCATAGGTGAATCCAAGGCCTACCAGGGGCTGCAGCATATCTTTTGCCACCCCTGGCTGGCTATCCAAAATTTACACAACTGGTTGATCACTCAGCTGGGGCAAGTGGGTGTAATCACCCCTTGCTTAGATATAGTATACCTATATCTAAACCTCTATCTGGACACATGTAAACCTGTGAGTCACTCCTATGGAAGGCCTTATCAATCCTGGAGGCAGAGTGCGTGGTTTAATGTGAGATGTAGTGCTGGCATGAGCTGAGCCTGTCTGCAGCTGTCTGGAACAACTCCCTAAGCTGATCCGGGATAATGCCATACCATATACTATTAAGTGCCTTATAATCCTCGCGGTTATATAGCAACTTTGGTTTGGCTTTATCAAAACATGTCGTGTAAGGTGTCATACGAATTGGAATACTACCCCCTCACCATTTCTGGTGACGGGGGTAGCATTCCACCCTTCTAGAGGGAGAAGACATGTTACTTTGCTGAAACGCGGTTGATTTTAAAAGAGCCTCAGATCCACAAAATGGATGCCTCTGCCACAGACACGGGTCTGGCCTCCTGCTGCTGACCGAAACTCAGCAGATGGTGGCCTGGACAAAGGGTTTCCTGTCGCAGGGCGGTGTTACACCACCCCAGACAGGAGATAGTGGATTGTAGCAGGGAGGTTTCAAAGAAACCAGACACTGCCTGGGGAGCACAAGGCTGCCACTTGCATAATCCGGCCAAACTGGTTCTGGGGCACACCAGCCCCAGTCCCAGGGCGGCCTGTATCAAAGGAAAGGGGTGTATCCAACCCCTTCCTGGGTCCCACCCATAGGAGGGGGCTTAGCAGGTAATCCAGCCCACCAGATTCGAATAAGAGTGGGAGCAGTGCCAATGCAACTCAGATTATCCTGACGAAACATAAGAAACGAAACTCTGGACCCTTCGACATCCTACTCAACGTAGAAGACTGAAGAATCTCCCTTGTGGTCAAGGAGTGACCACCCTGTGCAAACAGGCACCATCCAGCACCTCGACCCTTGCTTTGTTGCAGTTCCCGCCGGAACTCGAGCGACAGAGATCAACGAGATCAAGCTTGCCTGCCTTCCTCTAGCCCGATCCACAGTACCTGCAGAGCTGAGACCCGTGGAGGTGACCGGAAGCGTGGGGCACGCCATCTTGAAAAGGCCACGAGACACTGACCGTACAGCCCACGAGTGACCCTCGAAGCTGTACACCGTGGTCTGAGAAGCCCCAGCCCTGAGCTACTCTTGCACCGAAGCTCACCCCTCCACACTCGACGAGTGCTGTGTGGGGCCCTTCTGCTTGTGTTGGCTCGACGCTTTGGCCCTGTCACTTGCCAGCTGGCTTGTGGCCCCTGTGCCGACGAAAACCTTAAACCGTCTTGCTTTTCTGGTTGCTCCAGATTTGCACCAGCTCCTGTGAAAAGGAGCCCCCGCTCTGACCCTCCTGGTCTGAGTGAGAAGCAATCTCCCAGTTCCGCGTGGATTGCTTTTGCCCAGAGTTGTTTGCTCCAATCTTGAAGCCGACGGCCTGCGTGGGACAGATCGTGACCTGCTCCTGGACGTCGCAGATGCCCCAGAGCCCACGTGACAGAGGAGAGAAGCTCCTCGACAACCATCTGATTGCGCCCGACATTGCCTGGTTCCGTCCTGGTTCCACCCTGGTCGCTGCTGAGTGACCCAGACTCTGTCCCCTCTGCTTTCAGATACTTCTCGCCTTCGATCCACCCTTGGATCACACAGACACTTCTGCTTCCCATCGCCTGCAGCATCTTCAGCTCCAAGCACCAAGAGCCTGCGTGTCAAAACCCGACGCCACTTCGACCCTATGCACCCGCTTCCTGTGGGTGAGGTAACATTGCAACGCCGGTGTGCCCACATTGGTACACACCTCTAGGGTCTGTGTCTTAAGTTTTGTTCCTCTAGGTTCAGCGGAAGTATCTTTAAACTCACTTTGTGTAACTTTTACGCACCATTGACATTGCATTGGTGCAATCCGCACTTTACATGCTGCACCCGAATCCCGCGGGCTTTTCCCGACTTCAGCATTGCTAGTCCAGACTGCTCTCAGCGATTCTCTAGGCCCTAGGCCTAACCACTGTTCGATTGGTATCTCTTATACCACTTTTTTAATATATGGTTTGAGTGGCCACCCGCCCTCATCCATAATTGTGCAACTTTGTATGTTATACTGTGCTTTTGATTTAACGCTTGTGCCCCTTTGCTCATAAAGAGTACTGGGGAGTAATTTAGAAATAAACACATATATTTTTATAATATATAC
The DNA here is from genome assembly GCF_964263255.1 of Lissotriton vulgaris. Taxonomy (NCBI): domain Eukaryota; kingdom Metazoa; phylum Chordata; class Amphibia; order Caudata; family Salamandridae; genus Lissotriton; species Lissotriton vulgaris. The sequence goes on along the minus strand of NC_141693.1, from coordinate 1,633,424,091 downwards.
TTGTGTGGTGTCCTTTCATCTGGTATTACAGGATTGTATGTGGTAAAACAGCTCGCTTAACCCGACCTCTTAAGTTAAGCCTTTAAGACTGCTTAGTCCATGCTACCCCTAGGATAGCTTGTCTACAAGGTTGACTTACAACCAGACACCATAAGGGATTGTTTGGACTGATACAAGGTGGTTCCAGAATTGGAAACACCACATATCAAGCCAACTTCTCACATTGGTGCGCAGCTGTGCGGATTTGAGCTTGCTGTTGTTTTACCATTGCAATCTTTTTATCAAATTGAAAGATCACATCAAGTACCTTAGGTACATATAAATCAAAAGCTTAGCATATTAAGTTCTACTGAACTTAGTAGTTGTAGATTAAAGGGATTAGCACACCCTGACTACAACTCACTAGCAAGGTACAGTAGGAAAACACTTAGTGTAGGTAACTGCACCACTTACACCTCACTAGCAGCCATGTCTGACACAGGAGGAGCTTCAGGCTCTGCCCCTGTGATAGTTGACCCTACCAAGGCAACTTCCAGATATGACAACCGTAGCCACAAAGACTTGTGTGCCTTGTGCACTGCAAGAGGGCTAAAGAAGGGCAGAGGCCCTACCATTCCTTCCCTGATAGCCATCCTGGAAAAGGATGACTTAGATAAGGCGAGTCAGGCTCCCTTAGATTTAGGAGATGGAGTGAACCCCCTTGAGCATGAGATAACTCCAGAAGAGGAAGAAGGAGAGGAGGAAGAGGAGGAAGAAGGCTCAGAGGTAGATGAGCCTGCTCATAGTCAGAGGGGTAACCAGGTCCCAGTGGGGAGGCTTAGCCAAGCCAACTTGGACCTACTAGGGAATGGAGAGGGCCAGCACCTCCCCAGATCCCATAACCTAATTCTCCCAGGCAACAGAAGGGTGAGATCTCCATCAGGGGACTCTCATGTTTCTAGTGTCTCAAGAGAATCTCAAAGGGGAATGACTTCCCCCCAGATGAAAGAGCATAGGGCCAGGATGAGGGCTGTCCAACTCCAGATAGAGAGGGAAGAGATAGCCTTGGCTCAAGCTAAACTTGCTTTAGCAAGAGAAAGAAAATTGTGTGGATTAGATTCCACTGGTGGCAGCAATATTCCTAAAGAGAAACCCAGGTCCTATGATACTAGAAACCTGACAAAGATTGTGCCCCCCTACAAGGAAGGGGATGACATCCACAAATGGATGACTGCTCTGGGGAGAGCCTGCATGGTACAGCAGGTTCCTGAGGAACAGTGGGCAGCAATCTTATGGTACTCCTTTTCAGAGAAAGGGAGAGATAGGCTCCTCACTGTCAGACATGAGGATGCCAACAATTACAAAGTCCTGAAGAGTGTTCTAATAGATGGGTTTGGCTTAACCACTGAACAATACAGGTTGAAGTTCAGAGACACCCAGAAGACACAGACACAGGACTGGACTGATTTTGTTGATTGTGCAACTAAGGCTCTGGAGGGTTGGCTAAATGGCAGCAAAGTACATGACTTCACAGGATTGTATAATTCGATTATGAGGGAGCAGATCCTAAGTAATTGTCAGAACCAGCTCTTACACCAGCACTTGGTGGACTCAGATGTGACGTCTCCCCAAGAATTGGGAAAGAGGGCAGATAAATGGGTCAGAACCAGGATTAGGCCTAAGAATCAGGACAGTAACCAGAAGAAGGAGTCTACCAAGCCTCAAGATAAGGGTGGGGATAAAAGTAAAGAAAAGACTTCCCCAGGGCCCCAAAACTCCAATAATGGGGGTGGGTCCCAAGACACTTCATCAACTCAGAAGAAACCTTATTGTCATACCTGTAAACAGGTTGGGCATTACAAAACAGACAGCTGTTGTCCCAAGAATGGCAATAAAGAGAATATACCTCCAAAGCCAGCTCCAACACCTCCTGTTACTGTCAGCAGTAATCCCCCAGGAAGTGGGAGCACACCCAGGAATCTGGGTGGGTTTACTTTTGGAGCCCAGGTGGACCCTGGCCTATCCAGGTCCCCATCCCCAAATGATCTTGTTTATGAGACTGGCATGGGGTTTGCCAAATTCTCTGATTGCCCAAATACCTTGAGCAAATATAGACAAGAACCCATCATCAATGGTTTGAAAGTTGAAGCCTTTAGAGACACAGGGGCTAGCATCACCATGGTGGCTGACTGTATAGTCCCCTCTAAGCGACTTTTACCAGGTGCCACATACCAGGTAACAAACATTGATGGAATCCAAACAAATCATCCCATGGCAGTAGTAAGTCTCAGCTGGGGAGGTGTCACTGGCCCAAAGAGAGTGGCAGTGTCATCAAACTTGCCTGTAGACTGTCTACTGGGTAATGATTTAGAAATCTCAGCCTGGGCTGAGGTTGAACAGGAAATCCATTCTAGAATGGTAAACTCCAATGGAAAGGTTAGTGGGGCTGTAATAGCTACAGCCCCAACCCAAGATGTCCTTTCTGAAAAGGTTGGTAGGGCTGAGCAACTCTCTGCCCTGTCTACAGAATAGCAAAGCTGTTATGATAACAGCAGAAACCAAAACTGAGTCTCAAACTGATATGTGTGTTGTGAAGCCTGAAATGATGGATCACTCCACCCAAACTGAGGGCATGGAGAAGGAAGAGAAATCTTCCCCTCACCAGACATTAGGACAGGATCAGCCTCCTCAGGGAACTGATCTTACCCCTGATGAAGGAACTGCCCCAGAGGTTGTTAGGCCTGGCCTGACAGAGCCTCTAATGGCAGTGGGCCCTTCTCAGGTGGGATCCAGTCTGGAGCAGGTAACCTGCCCCTCTCTACCTTGCCTTAGCCAGCCCAGGGCTGCAGAGGACAAGAAGGACAGTGAGACCCCCCAGGGCCCCTGTCAAATAAAGCACCCCCATCAACAGATTAGGGGCACCAAAACTAGTAGCCCTAGTAAGATGAGAACTTTAAAAACTCCTGAGGGAGCCCCCTTAAAAGTAGTTAGGGACCTCCCACAGATGGATTCTGTTGGGCACAGCCAAACCTGGGACCCAAAGGGCCTAAACCTGAACTGTACCTCCAGCAAGCCAAACAGAGGGACCCAGCCTTCAGCTTTAGGTAGCCAGAGGTTGACCCTGAGAGCACAGTGCAACTCAGTTGAAGAGAGAAAGGCACACATGGTGGAAGATAATTGGAGGAAGCTGAGCCCTAAATTAGTGGAGCCTCACTTCAATACTCCATATCCAAACCAGCCTTTAACTTTGCATAAACACACCCAAGGTAGTGATTCCCTATGGTGGAGACCCTCTAATACCCCTAGGGTGAGGGACTGCTTAGTGGACCATGAGACAGGGGTACCCATGCTAGTGCAGGTACTTCCTTATATGGCCACTCAGGCAATATAGGATTACCTGGCCAAGGATAGCCTTATCTCCTTTCGTTTGGGGGGGGGGGGGGGTTGTGTAGGAAGGTGGCACATGACTATGGTTACCCCAGATTTTTTGCCTGTGTTTAGCTGGTTTTCGACTTAGTTGGCCTGGTTCCCTGCTAATCAGGGCCCCAGGCTATCTGCTCTCTCTGTAAAATGGATTCCATGTACCCTAGGTGCATAAATAAATTGGCTTGGGTCACCTTATCAGCCCCTGTACAGAGCACTATAGGTGCCCAGGGCATAGGTGCATCCAAGGCCTACCAGGGGCTGCAGCATATATTTTGCCACCCCTGGCTGGCTATCCAAAATTGACACAACTGGTTGATCACTCAGCTGGGGCAAGTGGGTGTAATCACCCCTTGCTTAGATATAGTATACCTATATCTAAACCTCTATCTGGACACATATAAACCTGTGAGTCACTCCTATGGAAGGCCTTATCAATCCTGGAGGCAGAGTGCGTGGTTTAATGTGAGATGGAGCTCTGGCATGAGCTGAGCCTGTCTGCAGCTGTCGGGAACAACTCCCTAAGCTGATCCGGGATAATGCCATACCATATACTATTAAGTGCCTTATAATCCTCACGGTTATATAGCAGCTTTGGTTTGGCTTTATCAAAACATGTCGTGTAAGGTGTCATACGAATTGGAATACTACCCCCTCACCAGTTCTGGTGACAGGGGCAGCATTCCACCCTTCTAGAGGGAGAAGACATGTTACTTTGCTGAAACGCGGTTGATTTTAAAAGAGCTTCAGATCCACAGAATGGATGCCTCTGCCACAGACACGGGTCTGGCCTCCTGCTGCTGACCGAAACTCAGCAGATGGTGGCCTGGACAAAGGGTTTCCTGTTGCAGGGCGGTGTTACACCACCCCAGACAGGAGATAGTGGATTGTAGAGCAGGGAGGTTTCAAAGAAACCAGACACTGCCTGGGGAGCACAAGGCTGCCCCTTGTATAATCCGGCCAAACCGGTTCTGGGGCACACCAGCCCCAGTCCCAGCACGGCCTGGATCAAAGGAAAGGGGTGTATCCACCCCCTTCCTGGGTCCCACCCATAGGAGGGGACCTAGCAGGTAATCCAGCCCACCAGATTCGAATAAGAGTGGGAGCAGTGTCAATGCAACTCAGATTATCCTGACGAAACATAAGAAACGAAACTCTGGACCCTTCGACATCCTACTCAACGTAGAAGACTGAAGAATCTCCCTTGTGGTCAGGGAGTGACCACCCTGTGCAAACAGGCACCATCCAGCACCTCGACCCTTGCTTTGTTGCAGTTACCGCCGGAACTCGAGTGACAGAGATCGACGAGATTAAGCTTGCCTGCCTTCCTCCAGCCCAATCAACAGTCCCTGCAGAGCTGAGACCCATGGAGGCGACTGGAAGCGTGGGGCACGCCATCTTAAAAAGGCCGCGAGACGCTGACCGTGCAGCCCACGAGTGACCCTCGAAGCTGCACACTGGGGTATGAGAAGCCCCAACCCTGAGCTACTCTTGCACCGAAGCTCACCCCTCCACACTCGATGAGTGCTGCGTGGGGCCCTTCTGCTTGTGTGTGCTTGACGTGTTGGCCCGGTCACTTGCCAGCTGGCTTGTGGCCCCTGTGCCGATGAAAACCTTAAACCGACTTGCTTTTCTGGTTGCTACAGATTTGCACCATCTCCTGTGAAAAGGAGCCCCCGCTCTGACCCTCCTGGTCTGAGTGAGAAGCAATCTCCCAGTTCCGCGTGGATTGCTTTTGCCATGAGTTGTTTACTCTAATCTTGAATCCGACAGTGCTGACGGCGAGAGCCTGCGTGGGACAGATCGTGACCTGCTCCTGGACGTCGCAGATGCACCAGAGCCCACGTGACAGCGGAGAGAAGCTCCTCGACAACCATCTGATTGCGCCCGACATTGCCTGGTTCCGTCTTGGTTCCACCCTGGTCACTGCTGAGTGATCCAGACTCTGTCCCCTCTGCTTTCAGATACTTCTCGACTTCGATCCACCCTTGGATCACACCGGACACTTCTGCTTCCCATCGCCTGCAGCATCTTCAGCTCCAAGCACCAAGAGCCTGCGTGTCAAAACCTGATGCCACTTCGACCCTATGCACCAGCTTCCTGTGGGTGAGGTAACATTGCAACGCCGGTGTGCCCACATTGGTACACACCTCTAGGGTCTGTGTCTTAAGTTTTGTTCCTCTAGGTTCAGCGGAAGTATCTTTAAACTCACTTTGTGTAACTTTTACGCACCATTGACATTGCATTGGTGCAAGCCGCACTTTACGTGCTGCACCCGAATCCCGCTGACTTCAGCATTGCTAGTCCCTAGGCCTAACCACTGTTCGATTGGTATCTCTTATACCACTTTTTTAATATATGGTTTGAGTGGCCACCCGCCTCATCCATAATTGTGCAACTTTCTATGTTATACTGTGCTTTTGATTTAACGCTTGTGCCTCTTTGCTCATAAAGAGTACTGGGGAGTAATTTAGAAATAAACACATATATTTTTATAATATATACTTGTGTGGTGTCCTTTCATTTGGTATTACAGGATTGTATGTGGTAAAACATCTCGCTTAACACGACCTCTTAAGTTAAGCCTTTAAGGCTGCTTAGTCCATGCTACCCCTAGGATAGCTTGTCTACAAGGTTGACTTACAACCAGACACCATAAGGGATTGTTTGGACTGATACAAGGTGGTTCCAGAATTGGAAACACCACATATCAGGCCAACTTCTCACAGGCCTGTATCTGACTGGGATTCCTACGTGGAGGCCATTGGGTGTCCTTCTTCTCCCCACTCCCCCCTGTGATTACCCACTTCCATTCGGCGGCTAGGTCGGGTCGTGGGAGTCTTGCGCGGGGGATTCCTTTGCCCCCCTCTCTCCCTCTGTCCCATATCCGGACCATCAGACGCCGACCCGGTCAGTGGCAAAAGAACCAGAGCAGGTCATGAGCAGGTCATGAAGAGAGACAAGGGAGTTGGAGTTGGAGGCTCATCCAAACAGGGCCCGGTCGACAAGTTCACTGGCCCTGGGGTCACTGAGGGGTCCTTTGGGGACAACAGGGGACTATGCCAGATAATGCAGCGCTCATGGCCCCCATCACTCAGTCCAGGGACATGTTGGACGTTAAAATTGGGGCGGTCGGCTCCGACGTTATGCTCTTGCGGCAGGATCTGCGAAACTCTGAATCATGCATCACTGAGGCTGAGACCCGCATATCAGGGGTGGAGGACGATGTTACTACGCTGGAGAAATGGGGGGCCGCCATGGAGACCACTTAGTGGGGCCTTGCGCTGCGGGTAGAGGACGCTGAAGGGAGGGCCAGTCGCAATAATCTCTGCTTTGTTGGATTACCTTAGGATATCCAACAAAGTGGATCGCCTTGGTCGGCAGGGACTGGAATGATGTGATTGATATGGCCAAAGATCATTGGAGGGAAGGGGTGGTCCACTGGGTAGTCGCACCACGAAGCTGTATTCTTTAGTGACGGGGCTTGACTAGGTAGATACATTCAGAAAAGGGGGTGGTGATGAACAGAGTGTCTGAATTAAGCAGACCACTCTTACCCAGTCCAAAGATCAGGGCTTGTTCCATCACCGTTTTTTAGCTCACTGCACCATCCCAGCTCAGAAACTTGGCTATATGCAAATTAGTCTGATCCTGGCCCAGTGCATCATGGGAACAGGGCAGACCAAACTACCAAGCCAATTCTTATACTGGGAAGGAAACAAGCTTCCGGGGACCGGTTTCTGACATTTCAGCCGTCTTCGGCCCGGCTTGCTTGAATCCTGATGGTGCAATGAGCAAGGGACTCACATCTGAGTATACCCTTCCACGCTTATGGTGGACAAAAACGATTCAGAAAAGGGGGTGGTGATGAACAGAGTGTCTGAATTAAGCAGACCACTCTTACCCAGTCCAAAGATCAGGGCTTGTTCCATCACCGTTTTTTAGCTCACTGCACCATCCCAGCTCAGAACTTGGCTATACGCAAATTAGTCTGACCCTGGCCCAGTGCATCATGGGAACAGGGCAGACCAAACTACCAAGCCAATTCTTATACTGGGAAGGAAACAAGCTTCCGGGGACCGGTTTCTGGCATTACAGCCGTCTTCGGCCCGGCTTGCTTGAATCCTGATGGTGCAATGAGCAAGGGACTCACATCTGAGTATACCCTTCCACGCTTATGGTGGACAAAAACGATTCAGAAAAGGGGGTGGTGATGAACAGAGTGTCTGAATTAAGCAGACCACTCTTACCCAGTCCAAAGATCAGGGCTTGATCCATCACCGTTTTTTAGCTCACTGCACCATCCCAGCTCAGAACTTGGCTATATGCAAATTAGTCTGACCCTGGCCCAGTGCATCATGGGAACAGGGCAGACCAAACTACCAAGCCAATTCTTATACTGGGAAGGAAACAAGCTTCCGGGGACCGGTTTCTGGCATTTCAGCCGTCTTCGGCCCGGCTTGCTTGAATCCTGATGGTGCAATGAGCAAGGGACTCACATCTGAGTATACCTATCCATGCTCCACCCCCTTTTCTGAATCATAGGTAGATACATGGTGTCATTTGCACAGAGATCGCCGGGAGTTTACTTATCTCTCGGGGGTCCACCACTTCTATTCCAGAATTGATTATCTCTTTGTTCCTCGAGTAGCAGTGAGCAGAGTGGTGGCGGCAGTGGAGATTGGGCGCCAGGGTCGAGAGGCCGGAGGCGGCCAGGTCCGACGGCAATTGCTGATGGCTCAACAAAATTATGCCACGCTACTGCTGGACGAGGCCCGCCAAGCCTGGTTGGCGACACGTAGCAGGGTATGTCAGTGGGGGAATAAATCCAGCAAGATGCTCCACCGGCTCTGAAAGGGTGTGTTTCATTCCCAGACTGATCCCGGCATATTGGGCTCGGCAGTCGAGCCGCTCACGGATCCACTGGCCTTAGAGGAGAGCTTTGCTACATATTATGCAGACTGAATGCAGAGAATGCAGAGAATGTTTGCCAACTGCCAGCTGCCACAATAGATCGTTTCCTAGCTAACCACCTACCCAAGGCTCTACCAGATGAGGTGAGGGAGGATCTGGAACTTCCGCTGACGGATGAGGAGTTGGGTGCCATGCTGGGAGATCTTAATTCCAGGAAGGCTCCAGGGCCCAATGGGTTTCCTAGTGAATTTTTCAAATTATACTTTTTGCAGATGGGGCCTCACTATCGCTCGGTGGTGGATGAGGCACAAGAACGAGTCTCTCTTCCCCCAGATTGGAGGCATGCAGAGGTGGTTGTCTTACACAAATTAGGCAGGCCCCCGTATCAACACGCATCATATCGTCCCATTTCTCTCTTGAACGTAGAGTCCAAAATTCTGGCAAAAGCTCTGGCGAATCGCCTATTGCCTCATATCACTACTCTGGTCCATCCCAACCAGGGTGGTTTCATGCCTCAGGGTGCAACCATGCATAACATCAGACGGGCGCATGAAGGGGTGGCAGCCATCGAGCGACTGGGGGAACCGGCGGCGCTCCTATTTGCGTACATGGATAGGGCATTTGACTCCCTTAGCTGGGTTCACCTATTTGTCTTATTACATAGGTTAAACTTCAGACCGAGATTTGTATCCTATTTGTCCCTTCTATACATGGACCTCACAGCGTCAGTGCAGAAAGCCGGTATTGCCTCCTCCACATTTTCTATCGGATTGGGGCACGAGACAGGGCTGCCCCCTGTCTCCATATTTATTTGCCCTCGCAATGGAACCTCTGGCTGCATGGGTGTCAATAGATGTGCAAGTGCTGGGCTTTGAATGGGTACAAGGACTGTCGGACAGGATTGCATTATATGTGATGACGTGACACAAATTTGGACAGATCGGGCCGTGGCTCCTGCACATTATACAAATCTTTGGGGAGACCTCTGGGCTGTATATGAACCCCCATGAATCTACGTTGTGGATTCTTGGAGATCAGGCGAGAAGAGGCACCTGGGTATCGTCGGTCCAGTTGGCGACGGGGAGGACTATATCGGACTTACCCGTAGTTTCCTGGGAGCGCAATCTGGTTCCGGTGTGGGAGCGAGTGTGTGATGATCTTAAGACCTGGTCCCGCATGTCCATTCCATATATGGCAGATCGGTTATATTTAAGATGGTTGCGTTCCCCCGTCTTCTATATCAGTTGCAGAACCACCCCTATCCGATTTCCCCTCAATGTTTCCGGCATATCACTGTGGCTCTTGGGCAGTTCTTGTGGGAAGGGGGCAAGGTGCGTGTGGCTCTGTGGACGTGTTTTTTATCTATCTATTGCGGAGGGCTAGCGTCGCCGGACATTCATTCATACTATTAGGCATCACACCTGCTCATATTGAACGAATGTTGGTATGGTAGTAGGGAGGATCCGGCATACACAGTCGAGCGGTGGCTTATGGGAGATCACTCGCTGCATAAGATATTGTACTCGGCACCGCTGCAGGGCTCACTGCCATCAGCACCAAAGGTCGTGTTTCATGTCTGGAGGCAGGCGCTGCAGAGGATGGGATGGTGGAAAACATTGACGTGGGAAACTCCCCTCTGGGATAATGGGCGCTTGCCGCAACTGGCAGCCTTGCAGGGATTCCGGGGTTGGGATAATATAGTTATCTCGGTCTTGGGAGATGTCATGAGGGGTCTGGTTCTGAAATCCTTCCAGGACCTCCAAAAAGAATTTCAAATGCCGAAGTCCCAAATCTTTAAGTACCTTCAATTTCGGCATGCTGTGTCCCTCAGCCTGGAGGGCTTGGAGTCCATGGCTGAGTTTAGCCCCCTTGAGGGAAAATTTTTATGGGAGACCTCCACGATCGCAGAATCTCCAAGATCTATCAATCCCTAGTTATTCATTGCTCCTCCATGCTACAGAAACTCCGAGGGGAATGGGAGGGGAATGTGGGTCCCTTGGATGAAGAGGACTGGGCTGAGGCTGGCTGCTCCACGAGGGGCCATAGCAGTGCATTTGCGCTTAGTCCAGTTTAAATATCTGCATAGGGCCTACTATACACAAGTACGTTTGTGGAGGACAGGGTTGATTGCCTCTCCTGTGTGCTTCAGATGTTATGGGAAGGAGGGTATGCTAGTACACACAGTTTTGCGGTACCTCTCCCTAGATCATTTCTGGAGGGGGGTTCACACCTGTTTACAGAGGTTCTGGGTTGGGACATCCCCCGTTTGCCGAAACTTGCCCTGTTACATGTCATGGAGGGGATAGGTGGCAACATATACAAACAACACTTATTGCTGTTGGGTTTTACATTGGCAAAAAGGGACATAGCGAGGGCGTGGAAGGCACCGGGGCCCCCTTCAATGGCTGCATGGAAGAATGGTTTGGACTTTTGCATAGGCCTGGAGATACCCATCTTCACTGCCAGGGGATGCCCCCGCAAACACTTTAAAATATTGAAAAGATGGGCAGACTATCAGGGATTGCTGTTAGAGCCGGTTCCAATGGCACGGGACCCTCATCTATAAAGATTCTGTTTCCCTTGGGGGGATCCAGGGAGTGCGGAGTAATTTGGAACTCCGGAGGGTAGTCCTACCGTATTATTAAAATGCCTCTGTGTGGTGTGAGTGTGCGATCGGGGAGGGTGGTTTGGGGTGGGAGGGAGTTAGATTTTATTTGTATTGCTCTTCATTCTTTCTTTTGTGTTTCAATATGACAATGTCAAATTCAGTATAACATACTCTGATTGTGCAGAAGCCTCTGGGGTTCAGGGCCCTGTTGTATATGTGCCATTTGACAAATAAAATCTGTTAAACAAAAAGGGTAGCTCTTGTTTCAGAAAGCTTTCTTTTTGTTAAGTGGTGTTCACACTGATCCTGCAGACCCACCCCTGCCCCAGGGACTGCTACCTCCCTGGGGAAAATTGTATAGTGAACGATAATTTTTATCTGGGGGCTCTTCAACCAGAGAATTAATTGGGGAATTATTTTAGGCACTCTGACACCCTTGACACGCTTCTTTACTATTTCCCTACCTCTGTTTGTGGCGATTTGATCACGCGTCTGGCAGCGGTGGGCGCCATCTTGGGGAAAGCGGGGTCAGCGCTCTAGTCGCGCAGGACTCCCGCCCTCCCAGCATACTTAAGGTAGGCTCCCGGTGGCCGCTTTGCCTTAGAAGCTCTCCCCGGTGATTGCGACTGGGGCTGCGAGCTAATCGCGTGCATACCAGTGACTTAAAACTGAGACGATATTTTAACTGTGTTTAATAGCGTTTTTTCACCAGGCTGTAACAAAAATTGTATAGTGAACGATAATTTTTATCTGGGGGCTCTTCAACCAGAGAATTAATTGGGGAATTATTTTAGGCACTCTGACACCCTTGACACGCTTCTTTACTATTTCCCTACATCTGTTTGTGGCGATTTGATCACGCGTCTGGCAGCGGTGGGCGCCATCTTGGGAGTAGCGGCGTCAGCGCTCTAGTCGCGCAGGACTCCCACCCTCCTCACTTAGCTATAAAATGTGCGTTCTCTCCAGACGGCGCAGCGGGCTGGCGCAGCGGGCGCGCCGGGCACGCGCCGAAGCCGCGCCTAAGCCAAGCCCGTCTGCGCCCGTCCGAGCCTGGACCGAGCCCAGGGCCACCCCCCTTACATCCTCACCCTCAACAAGGTTAGTTTATACTGCTAGTGAACTTCGTAATTTAAACAATACTTTACAGAATGTTCATGTCCCTCCGACATGCTTATTAGCTGACCCCATTGGAGGGCCATTTTTATGTACTATGTGCACCAATAAGAGTTTGGTCACCCCAAACCAAAACCCCCATAAACCCCAGTCCCCCCAGAAACTCATACATGCTGCACTTGTTAACGCCCGCTCGCTTCCTTGTCACAAAATTGATATATTGGAGTTGCTCAACACCTATGCTATCGATCTCCTATTCCTGACCGAAACCTGGGGAGACAGTGCATCAGGGCCGGATTTCAAGGCTGCGATGCCAGAAGATTACTGTGTCCATAGGCAGGACCGTATCTCTGCCCACAAAGGCGGGGGGATTGCAATAATATACCGCAACTGTCTCCGCGTTAAAGCCATTGATCTAAAACATAGGAGTTGTGAGGCGCTTGCCTTTACGATTACTCTTACCACTAATCAAACATTCACAGGCACTCTTTTGTATCGACCTCCAGGCTCACGCTCGAACTTTCTCTCACAACTCCATCAGCTGAGCGAGTTATCTGCAGACCATAAATACTTTACTCTCCTGGGAGATTTTAACTTTCATCTTGAATCACTGTTAGATAAAGATACCGATCAGCTTATTAATGATCTTCTTGCTGTAGGAATGGAACAACTGATTACAGCTCCAACCCACGAAGCAGGCCACACGCTTGATGGCATATTTACCAACAACCCCCATATCATCAAGAATAAAATACTTCCCTTAACGTGGTCTGACCACTTTGCCATTTTATTCGATATTCAAATCAATACCACAGTTCCTAACATTATATCTTCTAACCCTCATCTACTTTCGAGAGATTGGAAAAATCTAGACTACAATCAACTTGCACAGAATCTTACTGATGCCTTTATGAGTATAGATAACGTAACTGACCCTAATATTGCTGCTACTACATATACCGCTATTCTAGAAGATGCTTTCCTCACCTTAGCTCCACCTAGAACACTCAAACGCAACAGGAAGACTCCTTCGGCACCATGGTTCACCGAAAATCTTAGACTCCAACGACAACATTGTCGTAACTTGGAACGACACTGGCGCAAAAACTATAATCCAGCAGACAAGACAACTTACAAAGCTGCACTTCTTAGCTATAAGCACAGCATAGCATTAGAGAAAAACATCTATTACACTACTCAAATAGACCAAGCTCGATGCAGCATGAAGAAATTGTTTGAAGTTGTAAACCATCTTGCCGAACCACCCAACCCCCCTACTGAAACATCTCAAAATCTTTGTAATGTACTGGCCGATTTCTTTTCCGAAAAGGTCACATCAATTTTTAAAGACTTTAACCCACATGTGAAAATTTCCGATTCATCTGACTCTCAGATACATGATAATCAGACAGCGTTAACTGAATTTACCAGGACAAATCCACAAGACATCCACAAACTAATTCAGTCAATTAAATCTGGCTCTCCTCTGGATCCTTGTCATCCATCCATACTTAACAATATTCCAAATATCATTACTATACCATTGACACACATCTGCAACATTATGTTTTCTACAGGCTCCTACCCTACCATCTGGAAAAACACCATCATCAGGCCGCTTCTCAAAAAACCTTCCCTGGACCCCTCATTATCCTCCAGCTATCGTCCCATTGCTTCACTGCCGTTTCCAGCAAAGATCTTGGAATCGGTCATGAATAAACAACTGTCCGACTACATTCAAACTAATGACTTGTTAGACGACACTCAGTTCGGCTTCCGACAAGGTCACGGGACAGAGACTGCGCTAATCAAGGCGGCAGACGAAATAAGGGCCACAATGGATAAAGGTGGACAGGCTGTCCTGATTTTATTGGACCTGTCGGCGGCTTTCGACACGGTCGATCATGCAACTTTGATCGGCCGTGTCGAGGCCATTGGTATTAAACATAGAGCCAGGGATCTTATCTCATCCTTCCTGGCCGATCGTAAGCAAGCTGTTAAGATGGGTACTTTTACTTCATCCACCTTCAGCCTTCCTTGTGGAGTCCCGCAGGGTTCCTCGCTAAGTCTGACCCTTTTTAACATCTATGTTCCGGACTTAGCGAGGGTAATAAAAGAGTACAACATCAATTTGACAACATACGCCGACGATACCCAGTTGGTATTATCCATACACAAAAACGGACCTACTGTTGCAGCAAACTTTAAGAATGGTATGAGGGCTATTAGCAGTTGGATGGCTTCCAACTGCCTAAAACTCAATTCATCTAAGACGGAGGTCATGCTCTTTGGAAACATTCAACCTTTGTGGTCCCCCTTATGGTGGCCTGAGGAACTGGGAACTCCACCTCAACCTGTCAGTAAAGTCAAAAATTTGGGAGTGATATTCGATGACAAGCTCCTTTTCCATCATCACGTGAATGCGGTTGTTTCATCATCCTTTAACATCTTAAGAAAAATAAAGAAACTCTTACAGTATCTCCCCATAGCTACGGGAAAAACACTAATATCCACACTGGTGTTTTCACGCACTGACTACTGCAATGCCCTCTTCCTCAATGCCCAAAAAAAGGTTATTTCCAAACTGCAACTGATACAAAACGCCTCCGCTAGAGTTTTATTGGGTATTCCCAAACATAGCTCTGTTTCTGGATATCTGGACCAATTGCACTGGCTCCCAGTCAGAAGTCGCACAAAGTTCAAGACCCTCTGCATTGTCTATAAGGCAATAAACAATATGGGACCCAAATTCCTGAGAAGTTCTTTTAAGCCTTTGGCAACCCCCAGAACGCTGCGTTCCAATACGGCTCATATGCTTCAGGTTCCTAGAACAAGGAAAGTAAACTGGGGAGACAGATGTTTTGCCATAGCAGCAGCAAAACTATGGAACTCCCTTCCCCTTAATATAAAAAGTAGTCCATCCTTGATTGTCTTCAGAAAACAGATAAAGACGTGGCTGTTTTCTCAACGGCACGATTCATAGATCTTCTCAACCAATGCCTTAAAGTTCTAATTACTGGTCTTCAGCCTTTAGCCTCTAGCGCCGAGACACCCACGGGTAATTGTAGCGCTTTAAAAATTGCAAAAATGAATAAATAAATAAATAAATAAATGCGGGGGAGGCTCCAAGGCCACCACCCCAGCCTTGTGGACCGCCAATTTCAAGGGAAACATATATTCTTTTAAAAAATGTGGGGGAGGCCCTTTAAAATAGGAATGCAGTGGGGGCCTTCCTGGCCCCCCACAGCCCCAGGGACCGAGACCCCCAAGACACAAAAACACAACAAGTAAGGGGGTCCATAAGCCATAGCAATTCAGCTCTGCTTTCAACAAGCGATAGGAAAAATGCTCTCAGTTGTTGAAAGCAGAGCAGTGTCTGTTTTCCCTGCTTGCTGCTTTGGGACCCAGGGAGCTGCATGTCAGCAGCTCCCTGGATCCCAGAGCAATGCCACACAGGAGGCCGGGAGCTGACAAGGAACGTGGGGGCCTTGAAGCTCCTCCTGCGTTACCCAATGAAGAGGCAAGGACCCTCTTCCCTTTTTATTAAAAAAAAAGATGCAAAGGCCTGGCCCCAGGAGATGGGCTCCCTGAGGATGTAATTGGCCCAGGGAGGGAGGCTGGGCAGCCCCCTCCCCTTATTTTATAAAAAAGATGGCCCTGAGGATGGGGTCCCCGGGGCGAAAATTGGCCGCAGAAGAGGGTCCACGAGGTCCCCCTCCAAACTCCAAAAATGTAATAAATAAAGGATAGGCCCTGGGGGGATGGGGTCACCGGGTCGGAATTGGCCCAGGAGGGGGGTTGCGGTCATCAGTAATGTAATTTGAGATGTCATCAGTGATGTCATAAGTGATCTCACTGACCATGTCATGAGTGATGTAATATGTGAGGTCATAAGTAGTGCATTGCTGGGGCGCAAGTTATAGTTAGCTCAGCTAATAGCTAATAATCCTTCAAACAAATCCTTCCAGGAAAATGAAGGAGGCAGACCACGAGAAACCAGGCAGGAAGGTAATTTATTTTCCCCTTGCTCTGCTGCGACGCGTTTCGAGCATATATATATATATAAGTTTCACTTACTTTATTTATACTTACCTTTCATTGTAAAGGCATGTAGGGTACAGGTATATGCATCGTAAAAGATTGCTTTGTGAAGGCAATGCATGGTAAAGGCATTGCGTGAAAATGGATGTGTGGTAAATGCATGAGTGGTTCCGTCATACAACCAAGGGGTACACTATCACGGATTTTGCTGTGACTTTGTAGTGCTCACAAGATGTGAAGGTGTATTGTGATTTTATTTCACCTATATCATGGGATAACAGAAATGATTTTGCTACAGAATGCTATCCCTTTCAAATAATATAGGAGGAACTAAACAACTTCTCTCTGACTAGACGTGGACACATTACTTTTCTGTTTGGACACATTCAAAACCCCTATGCAGGCCCCCATTAAGTAGGATAGGGGTTTCAAAAGGTTCAAAATTGCCACCGACCCTCCAGGGCAAAAAAGGGCATGAAATATGCTGACCACAACACAGACTTATAGACTATTAAAGTCCTACAGGTCCACCATTTCACTTGATCTTGTTTTGGATAATTCTCTTTATTAGAGTAATTACTCAGATTATCCATAGACAATTCTGTTACCAGCAAAATCCCCCAATCTGCCAGTTTTGCTAAAGTGCCCCATCAAGGGGTCAATTGGGTGTTAAACCACCCATCCAACATTGGAGCACGCTCCGATGATGATGCATGCCACCTTAGTGGGTCAGTGTCTGTGCATCCTGGAAAGGATCCCCCCGGTGCCTAAAGCAATAACCAATGTGCAGAATAACTCAGTGTTGATTTTGCTCCCCCACGGTGTGGCACTTGGCACAGATTTTCAGACCCCTGGTAGGACTGACTCTGGGACATCAGAGGCAAATGACTCCGGCCTCCACAGCTGAGGCCCAGTTTCCTTGAATACTCTGTGACCCCCCAAATGGGATCTGTCCATATATAGTATTTGGGAACC
The DNA here is from genome assembly GCF_964263255.1 of Lissotriton vulgaris. Taxonomy (NCBI): domain Eukaryota; kingdom Metazoa; phylum Chordata; class Amphibia; order Caudata; family Salamandridae; genus Lissotriton; species Lissotriton vulgaris. The sequence continues at coordinate 1,633,407,038 of NC_141693.1, read as the reverse complement.
AAACCAACCATTCTAAATCCTTGACATCAATGGCACCTCTTGTGGATTTCCAACACCATGTACTTTATAGCAGACACATTTCCATCTGCTTACAGCATGTGGAAAATGTTGCAGACCTGATGGTGGCTTTACCAGGTGCAGAAATAAACCCAGTAAAATCAGTCCTGGTACTCCCCTCCTTGGTTATTTCTGGTGCAGGAACACTGGTCCACTCGGCAATGACTGGAACAGTATCGTTCCCAGAGATACTGCTCCGGCCATCTCCTAATGAGAAGCTAAGGCCCGGATTTATCAAGGGCTTGCATTGGCCCTGCATCACGCAAAGCTATGCGATGCAACGCAGGCCCCTACGTCAGATTGTTTAAGCCATGCAGAGCCATCTTGCATGGCTGTGCATGGCTTAGTAAATCAGGAGTAACGCAAAGCTGCGCAAGTTGCTGCCTTCCATTACTTTGTGTTTAGGAGGTGTTGCATGGGTGGAACATGGGCATTTCCATTCATCTAACTATATATTTTGGCACAATCCCAGCTTTACTAAGACTAGTAAACCTGAAAATGTCTAAAAATGCTCCAGAAGTGAAGTAACAAGGATAAATATGTCTATTTCTCCTTGTTATTTCCTCTTTCTACATGTGCTGTCATTTGTAGCGCAGATAGAAAGAGGAAATGCCTCTGAGGATTGTTTTTGTGCAGGATGGTGCCCTTTCCTGGACAAAAACAATCCTGTCTGTAACCAAGACACTATGGTGCAAAGTTGCCTGTATTGGTGCTTGGCAACCACAAGTGCGCCAGCGCAGACGCAGAGTAGTAATACGTCATATGTTACTTAATATGATGTATTCCTGCCCTCTCCATTTTATCTAGCTCAGCAAACTGTCTTGTTGTGTTGTGCCACATGTTGATGAATTGGGGCCCAGGTGTCTTAGAGTTTGGATGATGGGATACTTCATCACAAATTTGGTGCATGTAACGTCCACCGCGGCACCTTTGTGGTGGAATAATGGACCAAAAGAGGCAGGATTAGTCAATGGCATCTCAGAATTTTGTTTTTGTATGTCATTCTCCACAGGCTGCAATGAAAAGTCCACAAGAAATGGACTCTATTCTATGTGAGCCCATTTCTTACATATATTCTAAATTCCTAGACAGCGTTCTTTTTGGAACTATCACGTGTTATATATTTTTCCTCTACACAGCAGTTGTTCTAAAGGTCTTAAATCCAGACTGCCTTTAGCCAAGGACTCAAACCTTGATTACTTGTCATACTTGAATCCACTCGTGGATTAAACACTTTTTTCAGTTTTGGTTGACAGTAGTGCCAATCAAAATGTATTGGTAAAATGTTGCTTGTTCAGATATGGAGCAGTGTCCTTGTTCTTGACTGAATGTACTGTGTAGTGCTCGCAGTGTTTTTGTTTCCTCTGGATTTGTGCTAAATTTATTCTCTCGATTTCCTGGTGAGTGAAACACGCTGATTCTCAGAGCCCTCCTTGTTTCTCATTCTTCTCATGCCAGCAAATTGGTGGTTGTTTGGCCCTTTTAATCTTGGGAAGGCTTTTGAGTCACATAAGTCTTAGCGTGCTGATTAGATTTGCAAGAAAGAATTGAGAATAATAATGGTAAGCACATATGCAACATCATTGTTAACGCCTCTAGTATGATTTCTAAAATCGAATAAAATACAGGTTGCTCATCAATTGTATTTTGTATGTCCACCTTGTAATGGGGACTACGGGATTTGTAATCCCCATTTCCATGAGCTAACACTACTACTAGCTATCAGATCAATGTATGCCATGGGCACAGATGAGTCGCGTTGTGGCGGAATGTTTAATACCTTACTATGGTTATCTGTCTGCAGTTGTCTCCTGGTGGTAACTCACTTGGTCATTCAGTCATGATGCAACTAAACCGTGGTGAGATCAGTCTGCACATACCAAATATCTGAGACCAAAAATAGTTGTTTCTGCCTCTGGGTTGATAATATTCTCTGCTTACCTGACACACTGAAAGGCGCCTAATGCTGATTCCTGACAGGTGCCTACATTCCACTGCCTTTTTCACTCGGTTCACACCATTTTAACATCACAAACATGCATACATGAATGCATACTTTTTTATGGAAATGGACATGACAAAAATATGCATAAATAACCTGCTAAGATAACTGGTGAGAATCAGGTTACAAATATTTTGAGCATCAATACGAAGAAGGTGGAAATGGAATGGTGGGGCTTTCTGACTGGTTTATCATACATGAATTCTTTACACATACACTTACATACATACATACATACATACATACATACATACATACATACATACATACATACATACTGAGGACAGGATAAAAAGAAAGTACAAAATTCAGGTCTTAAACCATTCCATTTCCGTCTTCTAAGAATATTTTAAACCTGATTTCCACTAGTAAGAAAAGTTGTGCATTCAGAATGAAAACGAACAATCTTCAGTGTAGTGGGTTGCGTGTTTGTATTAATGTAATAAAATGTACTTCATCACAAACCTTTCTAGCACTTAAGTGAAATGATAACCAAGTTAATTTTCATTGTTTATATATTAAATGTAATCTTTACATTACAAAAAGCAGCAAAGGGGCATACACCATAATGGCAGTCTTGCAGGTAAAATATCACCTGCCCTTATCTCAACAGAGCCGACTACAACGTGAGAAATGGAATTCTGTAAACATGTCAAAGATATATAAAAAAATCATTTCAGTCCAGCCAACGAAGACATCCAAGCAAACCCCAGACTGTCGGAGCGATTCACTGCTGGTTATTATGAGCATGAAACTGACCAACAGAGGCTGATAGTGCCGTACGAAAGGAATACACTTTTCTGAAGGCCTATGTCTCTGAAAGAGCTGCTGGGCTGGGTCAGACTTAATTAAACATCCGGGGTAGCTGTCAAGTCTCCTCATGAAGTTTCTCGACTAGGGTGTTTCCCATTTATCATGACCTCACGTCAGTGTTTCCTGATGAACCGAAACAATAACTGTAAACCTTCACCTTCCATTTCCCGACGTATCCTGAAAGTGTTTTTTTTTTCTTTCCATTATTTAGATAACCAATTGTAGCATCCTGAATATTGAAAGTAAAAACAAAACTGGCCCATTGCCAGTGTGATTTGGAAATCAATATTAACTTTCTTGGATGCCCAGTCAGCACGCCAAAACAGAGGAAGGCCAAGAAAAGAAAGACCCTGATGAACGCCAAGGAAGATTCAAAGCGCTACACTTTCATAAGGCACACTAGTAAACTTAAATTCTCATAAGTATACTACTTTGCTTCGTGTTGAGTTTCAGGCTGCGTCATTGTGAAGATTCATCCGGCCTATGTCGAAAATATTTCTGTGGTCTCTTCTAGACTACACATAAAAGCCTCTGCCTACCACTAAGAAAATAGAAACATAAATGAAACTCAAACCGAGGTTGCCATGAAGAAACAAAACGGTTACATGGCTGTTCCACAGACTATTGTAGACTTGAGCTGTAGAACTCTGGGGTCAGCTTGAAACCTCTTCTTTTTCAGGCTTGCAGTGGCCTATGAAAGAACCCATTACTTTCATAAGAAAATCGCAAGATCCCCACATTTCCAGCAACTCAGAAACCACTAATTCATAAACACATGCTGAGTAGCAATCTTCTGGGGGCTGCAAGGATGGTGAAAGAGCTCCTACATCAGAAACCAGAGTGGCCAACTATCTATCATCACAGGGCAGTTTGCGGGACTGGAATAACATTTGGCATGTGTTGATGCTATTTCAGGTGATCTGATGAGATAGGGATACAATAAGCTTTGAGACTCAAAATGGATCTCGAGGTCAGTTAATTAAAAACCATGAAGGTTTATTTAAAATACTAAAGTGCAATGCAGAAGCCAATTTGTTTTATTTATCTCAAAATGCATAATAAATCAGTCATAGGGAATAAGCAGCATGAGCAAAATTTGGGAAATAGTTTGAGTCCAGAATATGCAACAAATCAATAAGAAATCAGGAAGCATCCCTAAAGTAGCAGAGAAAGGACACAGAAAAGGCACAACATCTTGGCCTTTTTTTGACAAATTCATAATGGAAACCAAAGGAAATTGCCAAATGTGTCACATGTTGATAAATCACGACACAGAATTAATACAAAGTCATATAATGCCACTATCCTGGCACCGCTACCCCAAATGAATATTAATTGCATCCACCCTGACTTAATGTAATTGGAAACAACAGTACAAATCTGGCTCATAAACAATAGTTGCTTATTAATGAATAGGTCTACAGTAAGCAGGAAGAGCCTTAAAAGATGTGAAAGGATTCCTCCAGAGTTTTTCGAGAACAGCATGTCATCACAAAGAGTCAGTGCACATTTTGCTACGTGCAGTATCAATGAGAATTGAAAACATGATAACAACACGGCGACTCAAAAAAACAAATATGGAGTTGAGGCTTAATTGAAGCCTGGTTTAGCCTATGCCAGGCAAACATAATTCCTTAATGCAGCATTTTGGCTGAAATTAAAAGCGTGCATATTAATAAGCAAACATGATTTTAACAGAAAATAGCTTTCCACATGTGGAGACACTTTGCACTTGCGGCGGCTTTAGAATAGGTTTGTTTGATGGGTAAGGGAGACTATAATTTGTGAGACACATTTTTGGGATTTAATTCTAAACTCCCTCCTCTAAATCAGGCTATCTTAAAACATATACCTCAGTGTATATACACAATGTATTCTAAATTTGAGCAGTACCCAAATTATACAAACAATACCGCCTCATCCTCTTCTCTGCCGTTCTTACGCAATGAGTGAAAGGTCCAGTGAACAGAAGTGTCACCAAGCACAAAAACAAAACATGTACTTGTTTCTCATTTCTTCCCACAATGGCTGTCTTCCTTTGCTGTTACTCCTAATTAACATAAAAAGGCAGTCTGCCCATTTCACATCCTGATTTTACCTTTATGTGCACAAGGTTGGACTACCAAACAGGGAAGTGGCGCATAGCCATGAGGATTCCTGTTTGGTTCTTATTTAGATTCTGCTTTACTGGATCACTTAAAGATCAAAGTGAGCTGTAGTCAGGCCCAAGATATAAGTAATAGTATTTGCTTAGGGAGGCATTTATTATAAAATTACTGGGTCTCTAATGGTAAGTATGGGCGAAATGTGTGAATTTGCGTTCTGCGAATTTGCGCAAAATCGAATTCGCAATCCGCAAAATCCGCGAGTTTGTGCAAATTTGATGATTTTTGGTTTTTTGCATGTTCGCGGGGTGTTTTGCATGTTCACAGGGTTTTTTGCGTGTTCGCGGGCAGCTTGCATGACGAAGTTACCCATGTGGTCGTGTATGGGCACAGCACCCTCTGGTTCACCACTGCCACCCTCTAGTTCAGCACTGCCACTCTCTGGTTCACCCCTGCTACCCTCTGGTTCAGCACTGTCACCCTCTGGTTCACCCCTGCCACCCTCTGGTTCAGCATTGTCACCCTCTGGTTCACCACTGCCGCCCTCTGGTTCACTACTGCCACCCTCTGGTTCATCACAGCACCTCTGGTTCACCACTGCCACCCTCTGGTTAATGACTGTCACCCTCTGGCTCAGCACTGCCACCCTCTGGTTCACCACTGCCACTCTCTGGTTCACCACTGCCACCCTCTGGTTCACCCATGCCACCCTCTGATTCACCACTGCCACCATCTGGTTCATCACTGCCACCCTCTGGTTCAACCCTGCCACCCTCTGGTTCACCCTTTCCACCCTCTGGTTCAGCACTGCCACCCTCTGGTTCAGCACTGTCACCCTCTGGTTCACCCCTGCCACCCTCTAGTTCATCACTGTCGCCCTCTGGTTCATCACTGCCACCCTCTGATTCACCACTGCCACCCTCTACCGAGACCTTTTGTGACTCAGCAGCAGCACAAAAGATGCGCCATGGTGCTGGGTATTAACAATGTGGCGATTCTGAGAGATGCGTCATGTGTAAGCCCTGCGCCATCAGGAGGCGTTCCGGCGCACGGGAGGGCGTTCCTGCTCAGGAACGCCTCCTAAAAGTGGATGAGTAAAATCTACAAGATTTCACTCAGTCACTTTTAGGCCAATGCTGCGTCAAAACCCTGCGCCTGCTTAAAGCAGGTGCAAGGCTTGATGCAGCATCGGGGAGATAGGGCCCCCCAGAGCATTGCTGGAGCTGCGTCGCAAGCGCGACGCAGCTCCAGCAATGCGCTGCTTTTACGGCACAGATGCGTGACGCATCTGTGCTGTTTTTGCCACATGGTGCGCCGCATTGTAAATGCGGCGCACCATGGGTGGCGGAGCTGCGGCACACAATAACTGGCACATCCCTGGGGATGCACCAGTTATTGTAAATCTGCCCCTATACATTTAGCCAACAAGGGAGCACTTACTGATTAGACAGTAGAAAGTACTCCAGTTGAGTAGAGGTATTGCACAAAAAGGTGGCATCTTCGTGGACAAACATGCAGAGCGGGATTCATTCTGCCCCCTGTTAGACTCGTTTTTTGTGCCCTTCTGCCCTCTGTTAGACTCGTTTTTCCCTTGTTTTTGTGCCCTTCTGCCCCCTGTTAGACTCGTTTTTTGTGCCCTTCTGCTCTCTGTTAGACTCGTTTTCCCTTGTTTTTCTGCCCTTCTGTCCTCTGTTAGACTGTTTTTTGTGCCCTTCTGCCCTCTGTTAGACTCGTTTTTCCCTTGTTTTTCTGCCCTTCTGCCCTTTGTTAGACTGCTTTTTGTGCCTTTCTGCCCTCTGCATCACCACATCATCACTCAGCGCTACCCCAGCATCACTCAGCACCACCACATTATCACTCAGCACCACCACATTATCACTCAGCACCACCACAGCACCAATCTGCACCACCACAGCATCACTCAGCACCAACACAGCATCACTCAGCACCACCACAGCACCACTCAGTGCCACCACAGCATCACTCAGCACCACCACAGCATCACTCAGCACTGCCACATTATCACTCAGCACCACCACAGCACCACTCAGCACCACCACAGCATCACTCAGCACCACCACAGCACCACTCAGCACCACCACAGCACGAGTCAGCACCACCCCAGCACCACTCAGCGCCACCACAGCATCACTCAGCGTCACCACAGCATCACTCAGCGCCACCACAGCACCACTCGGCACCACCACAGCATCACTCAGCACCACAACAGCACCAATCAGCACCACCACAGCATCACTCAGCACCACCACAGCATCACTCAGCACCACCACATTATCACTCAGCACCACCACAGCACCACTCAGCACCACCACAGCATCACTCATCACCGCCACAGCATCACTCAGCACCACCACAGCACCACTCAGCACCACCCCAGCATCACTATCACCATCCCAGTATCACTCAGCACCACCACAGCACCACTCAGCATCACCACAGCACCACTCAGCACCACCACAGCACCACTCAGCGCCACCCCAGCATCAATCTGCACAACCATTCAACAACAACTGGTTCAAATATGTTCTCTCAATGTTTCAAGCTTCATTACAAATGTCACAAAAAGATGTTAATATTTCACTTCTGTTCTTGGGTTTTCGTCACAATAAAATACACTGAACATAATCTTCACAAAAGTTATTTACAAAAGATTAAGCTATTTTATCATGGAGTAACAGTGACTTTGACCCCTTATCCAATCAACACTTTATTCTCGAGTGAGTCATTAGCCTCCATAAGCCCTACAGGTAATCTGGGAACATTAATCATGTGTAGCTTTTTGGCAGTATTCCTGAGATGTCTTTTCTGGGCTGGGGGAAATGTTCCCTTCTTTGCATTCTTGTTTCTATTTCCCATTGGCCTTTGGGGTATCTTCATCTTATAGGCTCGGATGGGAGATATCGGGGTATATTGCTGCCTTTCTCTGCATGGCTCCCTCTTTCTGGGGGGGCAATCTTTAGAGGTCTGTGTGATTGATTTATGGGGCACATAAGATCTCTACCTTCTTGGGTGACCTCTTGTTGAATGACCTACATCATTATCCCCTCACTATTTGAAGTGCGCTTCTTCACTGGACCTGTACTCCCATGCATACTTATTCTTGCCCCCTTTTCCCTCTACCCTCATTATTACATCATTTACAGACTTCGCCTCTGACATTCCTTTGCAAAATACCCAGGCTCTTGGTCTTATTCAATAATTGAGCAACCTGCAATCTTAAAATTTGTATTCCTCCCTCCCCTTATCTGCAAGACGAAATCTCAAAGATCTTTAAGACATGCTTTCCAGTGTTTCTTTGCTGGATGAGGTTAAGGAGTCGTGGGAAGTTAGAATAAATTACCCAAAAAATAGCAAAATGCTTTTTCAAGGGAATTGTCAACGGCTTGAGATAACATGAGCAATAAGTGATGAGAGTTTCAGTGGTGCCTTTCAACAAGAAAGCTCACATCCTGATTCTTGATCAATACCTGGGAAATAACAACTGAGAAGCGCAGCACAGCCTAGAGAATGAAGCAAAACGAAACCACAACCACTTGCACACTACGTGTCCCTTACTCACTCCGGGCATAGACCCGCTGGGGGACTGTAATAAACTGCGACAGAATCAGGCTTATGCAGAATCCCAACAACAAAAATGATCTATGGGCCTTGAGAAAACTTTGTAGCACCTCTTCATGGTCCAGATGAGCAAGGAGACAAAGTCCAGCCCTTGCGAGATGCCTAGAAAGCGGTAAGGCCAGCAGCAGGGAAGGGGTGCTGCACAACCAGCAAGGATTTAAAGACCTCTTGTGCACCATATACAGTCAGCATGCCCCTCTACTTAAATTAATCCTTCACAGCAAGCAAATCAGAGAACATCAGGAAGAGGTACGGGCATATGCTGAGTTATTATGGATGGTGTTATCACAAATAACAACCGGTGCCCAGTCGCAGATCGAAGAGAGGGGGCAGGCCCGCCCTGGGCCCAGGCTTTGCCTGGGCACATCCCGCTCCATGGGAAGTGGTGGGTGCTTATGAAGCACTTGGGTGGAAGAACAACAATGCCTCTTCTTTTCCTGGGCAATGCAAACTGGGACAGCGAGTCCCACCGTGAACAGTCTCACAAAGTGTCCAGCGCTGCTGCAATATTCAGTCTTTAAGTAATAATTCTCAGAAGCTGGAAGAGCAACAGGAACAGGCAGTAGAACTGACAGACATGATGAAAATAATGGAACAGCAGGGGTGCTTCCTTTCAGAATTATCCCATTAGTCCTGAAGTGTGGCGGAAGTAGCAGTAGGTTCCTCTACTGCAACCCGATGACAGATCTGGATGAGGTCCTGCAAGGCTGATGCAAAACAGAAAGGCCTCCTAACAAAGAAAGATTTAGGGCACAAAGTTGTTTGGAAGCCAGGTAGAAGACATGGTTAAAAGATCGGCTAAAGATAGGAAACGTGTGGTGCCCATTAGACAGCCTCTTGGAGGAAGATAATTTGGGAACTGCAGAGCTGTTTCTGTCTCATGCTAGAAATGTGAATCAGCTCTGGCTTTCATGGAAGGGGTTGTGCTGGGGCACCCAGTCTGAAGAGATGGCCTGGTCTCAGCAATCAGGACTTTCAGGTGAAGTTCAAATCCCACCCAAAGCATGACTATGCCAATACATCAGACGAGTATCCTGTGGGCACAGACAGTTTTTTTCTGGTGAGATCTAGAAAATAAATCTGAGATTCTTAGTTATTGCAGATTGAAAAAGAACGATGCCAGATAAGGATCCACTTCACACCACCAAGAGAATTCTGTTGCACTTCTCTACCTGAAAATCCACAGAAAACTTTGACTTTACATGAAAGAGTCCACAAATTGCTTCAGAAAAATGTAGTGGTATTAGTTCTTTCAGTCAGCGGGGAAAGTGTATATTTAATTCTGCTCCTGATAAAAACAGACTGTAACTTCTGTCTTGTGCTAGACTTTAAAGAAAAGTAAATGATATAATTTCCATTTGAAATACAAAATGTTAATTCAGTCAATTCTTCCATTGATAAGGAGGGGAGACATTTAGGCATCTTTGGGCAAGCTTAATGCATACCTCCATGTGTCAATACATCTAGCATCTCAGAATAACATTTTTTTGCATACAAGAAGAATATTGTCACTATAAGGCCTTTTGGCTTGTCATCTTCACCTAGATTGTTTACTAAAGAGTGAGCAGAGCTGGAAGGAATTAATAATTCTAAAGGAATTGAGTTTCAGTAGTTGAATAATTGGCTTATTTGTTCTTTTCTCCCTAAGGCACAACAGCATGTGAAGGAAGTGTATGATCTGCTACAGAATCATGGATTTGTGTTAAATAATGCAAGCTCCAGCCTAACAGCAATGCTAGATCTTCACTCTGGGGCTCGTTTCAACACAGACTTAAGACTGGTGTTTCTTCCCATTGCGAGAAGGTAGAAATTGGTCTTGGAATTGTCAGTCACAAAGTTATGACAGATAGAGACTGGTTAAGGAAACAAAAGTTGGTGTCAGTGACCAATCTTCCTTGAGCCAGATTACACATGTACATTTTGATAAATCATTTGCTCTCCTACTGGAACCTAGAGTCACAACTTTACAGACAGGAGGTTCCAGTAACTTTACATGTTCCCCAAGTGCTCCAATAGTGGTTTAGAAAAGAAAATCTTTCACGGGGGTCCCTCTTACAGGTGGTGCCAGCCAGTATAGTGTCCACAGATGCCAGAAGCATCAGCTTGGGTGTCACTCACCAAGAAGCTTCAATCCAGGGTAAGCAGTCAGTTTAAAAAGCAAAGGCATAATTCAATTGGGGGAGCTGAAGACAGTTGAAGTCTCTCACCAGCCCGGGTTCTCTGATTCAGAAACAGCATGTTCAGATCAGGACTGACAATGGTGATGGGTTCAACCCTTCAATATTCTAGCTCATGAAATTGGAATTTGGGCCAAGGTCACTCTCCATTTCATGAGAGCAGTTTACTTACTAGGCAGAGATAATTGGAAAGCAGATTACCTGAGCAGAGTGTTTCCTTCCACACATTCAGACCCTTGACTAGAAAGACTTTCCAACAGTTGTTGAAGATATGTAGGTTACTGTAGATGGACCTTTTTGCATCAAGGAAGAATGCTCTCCTTCCCTCTTACTTCACAATTACTCCATGCCAAGAGGCTTGGAGAGTGGATGCAATGCCATTCAAGTGCCCAAAATCACTGTTCTGTGGTTTCTCCCAATATGTATTATTATGAAAAGGTTGTAGAATATCAGGGAGGATCAGGCCATACATCTTTTGGTGGTTCCTTAGAGGGAACATCACCCATAGTTTCCACTTTTGATACAACTAGCAATTCTCCCACATGTGAGAATTCCATTGGTTCCATATCCCCTAGGATGTCCTCAGCTTCCACAGCTGGTGTTGTCTTAGCTCTAGTTAGTGACACAGGTGTGGAACGGTTAAATCATATGACTAGGAGTTGTTCTGCAGAAATCGCCAATTTGGTTCAGCAATCTAAGCTCAACTCCACATTGGCTATATTTCGATAAATGGTGTAGAGATAGACAATTGTCTGTAGTGTCAATGCAACCTCTATAAATGTTGGAATTTTTGAAGGATGGTTTAATTGCAGGATTAGCCACATCAACTGTAAGAGCATTTGGATATCCCCCTGTTCCAAGACACAGAGCCCTAGTCTATAGATTCTTTCAGAATGTTCTTTTTGTAAAGGTCAAAAAACATTCTCTGGACTGTGTGACTTTCCTCTCCCTGATGGCGTGGTTGTGTGTGAGCTTCGGGAGGCTCCCGGGACTGGCGTTGATATCGTCGGATCTTTGCTGTCTATATTTTGACGGGCTTGGATTGTTGTACTTTTCTATGGCCGTGCCCCAACCAGACTTGCTCATACTATCTGGACCCTCGAGACTGTGCTCTAACTTGCTTAACGAGAAGACTTCTGGTGAGGCCACTGCCAGACAGGGTCAGGGATGATGTGTTAATGGTCTATTGGTAATATTAGGGACGGACGGTGCAGCGGTTATGATCGATCGGTATTTCCTCGTGCTTATGCCCGGGGTTTGTTATTCTCCAGTACAGTATTACTTCCATCCTGAGATTTCTGCTGTGTAGGGTGCAGGGCGGGGCCGGACGGCGTGATGAGGGCCCTCCTCCGCTTACTTTCTTGTTTTCTTTCTTTGTCTTTATACATTTCGGGTCTCTATTAGGGCGACAGGCACGCTGCTGGGGGGTAGGCCATGGCCTTCTGCGGGTGTGCAGGGTGGGGGTTGTGGGGTGGGGTTTTGATCGATCTTTGTTTCTATGGCCCTTTAGTCTTTTTTTCCTTTTCAGTGTCGTCGTCACTCAAGCTCTTTGTGAACTGTTTGGTACTGAGGGGCGGGGGTTAGACTTGCTACCTGATGGGGCTGTCCCTACCTTTCTCCTGCTTCGTATATTTTGCCCCCCGATGACTCCTTCATATCGCTATTGTTTGCAGATATCCTGTTTTGTATATTAATGTGGGACTGAGTACGATTGTGCGACACTTCTTTGTTTCACATTTGAAAAATGAACCTCTCAAATCCAGATTTTCAACTGTTGTGTGTGATTACAAGCTCTGCATCGTTATTTTCCTATCCCGGTTCTCGAAATGCTGTAATCACATATAGTGCTTGCTTTAATCCTGCTATGTCTAGCGGCCGGCCGGGAAGGTTGTAGGCCCATACCTGTACCTGCATATACTACAAATAAAGGTTAAAAAAAAAACATTCTCCTGCTCCATCTTGAGATATATGTTTGGTTTTACACGCATTACAGCAAGGTGTCTTTGAACACAAGAAAGGGTAGATTTGAAGAGTTTGACCTACAATGTTGTTTTTGCAGTGGCTATTTCTTTGTCTATAAGAACCGGAGAATTGGGACATTGTTAAGTATGTGCCTGTCCTGAAATTCTCCCCTGATAAGGTGGTTCTGCATTTAAATCCTCTGTTTATGCCAAAGGTCTCCTTCAGTTTTCAGTTAGTTTTCGTAGTGATAGAGATATGAGTCTGACTGCATTTTAGTCACACCCATCTACTCCAGAAGTACACCTCTTACATAAAGTGGAAGTTCAATGGATAGTTGGGTTCAAGTTGTCTCAAATACAGCCTTTTAGAAAGTCTGTTTGTCACTTATGGAGCAGCAGGTAATGAATTAAAGCCATTCGGTTGTACTGTTAGAAGATCATTGAAACAAACAATCATTTCAATTTACAGCGGGGCAGGCCATTGTCAGAAAAAGTACAGCGAAAGACAACCAATAGGATTGGTGGCTTCTAGATTTTCTTTTAAGGAGTTGTCAATTTTAGACATTTGTAACATGGGCTACATTTAACACATTTATGAAACAGTACAAACTGCAGCTGCTTTTGATTCTACAGTGTTAGGTTGTCTCATTAATGAATGATCTGTTGTTGATTTAATGATCATTATCTTGTTATATATTCATTATTAAATGTATAATACGCAGCAAGAAGGGTTATTTGTGATCTATGAAGCAGTTCTTTCATTTGAAACAGCTCATTACCTAAGGACTGTGGCGAGGCAGACATACTAGAGGACAATGGCCCAGCTACTTGCTGGCAATTTTTTTTACTCCATGTCCACATCTTCCTCTCCATAATTGGAGTTTCCCATTCCTCTCGCCCCATTAGTTTTGGCTCCACTCAAATAGCCTTCTAGCATGGGAAGTCAAATCAGTGTACTTCCTTTTTATATTAATTTGGGGTAATAGCAGAGGAAGATGCATAAATTGAGGAGCAAAGGGAAACGGGGACATATTTAGTTTTTATGCTTCATGACTATAGGAGCTTCAACTCATTATATAAGGACTGTGGAAAAGAACACGTAGACTGGGTAATAAAGATTACTGGTAAGTAACCGGGCAATTTCCCTGCAAAGGGGAACACCTAAACATTGCCATCAGAATCACTACCACTTTATTTGTAGTTCTGTGGAGTAGATGGAAATGTAAAACCAGGAGACACAGTTTTCGTCGTAAGTGAAGTTGATGTACTGTGTTGCGTGAAAGAGAGAGAGCAGAACTGGGCTATATATTTTCAAAGAAATCGCACATTTCTGCTGTCTCTTCCTGCACTGGCGCATTTTGGGGTGCCTAGCACCAGCCCTAGGGCCATAGTGCAAGGGTGCTTCTGTTATGGTCAGGATAATGTTTGTGCAGGAAAGGGGGCCTTCTTATCCTTTGAGGATATTTCCTCTTTGTGTGTGTGCTGAACAATGCAGCACACATATAAAGAGGAAATAACGAGAAAAATAAAGATATTCCTCCTCGTAATGCCAGCCTTAGGCAGCCACACCATTTTGGCACAATTCCATCTCTACATCTCTTTGGAAATATGGGTGTGCATCAAAATCAATGAGTGGATGTTTGGGAAGGCAGCTTTGCATTACGTTACTTTTTAGGTCTCACCTACGCAGCGCGCATCTGCTGCATAGGCAAAAAGACCTTTTGCAATCGATTCCATTTTTCAGTCAAAAACGTGCACGCATTGCATTGCTTTAAATGCAACGCGTGCACTATTGGCGATTCCCTTGCTGGAGCGAGCTTTAAAATATGGTTCCTGCTCGCTCCAGCAAGGGAAACAGCCGCAGGCCCCCACCTCTTTCCCCCCCCCTGCTGCCTCTTTCAGCGTGAGGCGCGTGCTGGTTCTTTTTTGGATTCATTTCACAGGGAAGCAACTAAATGAAAGAAGGAAAGAGATGTTGTGAACCGTTTCTTTAAGTCACGGTTTTCAGTAAGTGAAAGAGCGAGGGGCATGCTGGTCATTATCTTAACACCCTGGTTACTCGCTCGTGGCTTCTATTTCATTCATTGCACTAGGTTGTTTCTATCACAGTATTTTGATTTGTTCTTCTCTATCATTATTTAGAAATTTTGTTTGTTTACCTAGTCGTTAAAGAGGGAAGGTGTGTGGTGAGTGAGTCACAGTATGGTGGAATGTAATACTATGATGGCTTGTGTAGAGCAGAGCCATGTGGAATGGATGTAATATAGAATGTAGGATGTGTGTGAGGTTAGAGTGGGGAGAGTTCATGCTGAACAGTTGAAGTAAGGGACAGGAGAAAGATGGAGGTAGTGTTCGGCTGAGCTGTTCTGACATCTATTTCTGCTGCTCCTTCTTACTTATTAAGAAATCAAAAATATTTACAAGTGCTCTGAACTGACTTCTGAATCATCTTTAAATGGAACACAACGTATACCTGTTAGGTGGGTATCAACACGCGCACAACAGCACTACCATCCACAACATACCACACCGCATTGTATGACATCAAAAGAACCCTATTGTTAGATATGGCGGTCTCTAGTTGGCAATGGTATTCACCTTTGTCCAAATAGGGATCCTACCTTCTAAGTCAGGATAAGGGGATTACACTCCCTAATAACCCCTGCTCACCCCCTTGGTAGCTTGGCACGAGCAGACTGTCTTAACTCAGAGGCAGTGTGTTAAGCATTTGTGAATATACACAGTAATACAGTGAAACACTATAGATGGACACAACACAGGTTTTATAAAAATAAGTATTCGTTATATAGATTTAACACAAGACCACAAACAACAAAAATCTACAATACCATACTTAAAGATGACTTAAAGATGATTAAAGTTGCTTAGTTCAAGTTGATGATAAATGCAACAAAGTTCTCAACAAAGTACCTGGATGCGTAACGCAAAGTAAACAAAAGGCTCGCAAAAGGGGAGATGCGTTGGTTCCGTGATCTGGGGGAGATGATGTGATCCTTACCGGTGCGGAGGTGAAGCGTAGATGCTCAGCCTGCGGGCCCATTGCGATGCGAGAAGATAGCACCCTTGATGCGGCAATACGATGACAATGCGTAGAAGCCCTTCCAGCCTTGCAACGACTCTGTACTTTGGAGCCCCAACAGGCCCTGCGACACGCTTCTCCAGTGATGCGATGGCGACTCTCTCGATGGCGTCACGCTTCTCCGGTGATGTGACAGCAGGCAGCTTCTATGCACACACGCTTCCAGGGAGATGCGGCAAAGGCTCGCTTCTCCAGCGATGCGACGATCTCGACTGCGGCGGAGACACGCTTCCTCTCGGTGCGTCGCGCTCCCAGCTCCCAGCGACATGCAAATGTCTGAGTTGAGAACTCCCAGCAAGGAAATTCAGAGGGGAGCTGGAGGTGAAGTCTTTTGCCCCTGAGACTTCAGCAGTAGGCAAGCACAGTTCAAGCCCTTGGAGAATATTCTGTAAATGATGAAAGTCCTTAAAAAGTTCCTTCTCCTTTCCTTGGAAATGAAGCAACCACTGCAGGCCAACACAGCAAACAGCACACTGGCAGAGGGGCAGTCAAACTCCTGCAGCTTCCTTGGTTCTTCTCCTTGGCAAAGGTTTCTTGTTCCAGAAGTGATCTGATTTCTTGGGATCAGGGTCCAAATATTTTTACCCCAAAATCCTTTGTTCTCTGTAGGCAGAGAGACCTCTGCCTAGTCCAAACCAGTTCCTAAGCACTTTGTTCACATGACTCTCTTTTTCCTTTCACTGTGCAGGGCAGAGACATCAGCGGCCCCACAGGAGGTGGAGCCGCACAGGGGAGGGAAGATACAGCTCTGGAGCACTTTGTTGACATGATTCCTTCTCTCCTTTCACAGTGTACGGCAGAGACATCAGACAAGCCACAGGAGGTGGAGCTAGCATTGTAGAGGGAAGGCCCAGTCCTATTCAGGTCCCAGGTGCAACTCCTCCCTCCAATCTAGATGCATATCTCTCTATTCACCACCAGGCTGCCTATGCCTGTTTCCTGGAATCCCCCAGCCCTGTCACTCACAAACCCAGACAAGGAATACACAACCTAGCATAGGCAGGCCTGGACAGTTAGGCAAGAAAATACATACTTTCTAAAAGTGGTATTTTCAAACACAGAATATTAAAACCAACTTTACTAAAAGATGTATTTTATTATTCTGAGTTCAGTTATACTAAATTTGAATTTCTGCCATGTTCCCTGAGTCAGTTAGGATTATAAGAATGTAATAATCTAACTGCCCGTTCTAGCCTATGGAGAACAGGTAGCATTCAATAGTGAAAAACGATAATGGCTGTAATACACTATTAGGACATGCTACACACATCAGAACATGTCCTACCTTATACTTACAATGCACCCTGCCCTTGAGCCTACCATCGGGGTGTCTAATATGAAGCAAAGGGAAGGTTTAGGGACTGGAAAGTGGGTGCACTTGGCCAAGTCGACATGGCAGTGCTGGACTGCACACAGACCTTGCAATGGCAGGCCTGAGACACACTTCACAAGCTGCTTCT
Organism: Lissotriton vulgaris; assembly: GCF_964263255.1. Classification (NCBI taxonomy): domain Eukaryota; kingdom Metazoa; phylum Chordata; class Amphibia; order Caudata; family Salamandridae; genus Lissotriton; species Lissotriton vulgaris. The sequence continues at coordinate 1,633,389,724 of NC_141693.1, read as the reverse complement.
GTGGGTGGCACAACCAGTGCTGCAAGCCCACTAGCAGCATTTGATTTACAAGGGAAACAACCTTTACAATGCAACTTGTACAACACACTACCATTACAACAAAACTTTTACAACGCAACATCCATTACAACGCATGCATTTACAACGCAACCATTACAACGCATGACACTACAACGCACACCACTACAACGCATGTCATTACAACGCATACCATTACAACACATAGCATTACAACACATAGTACCCTTACACTATCCAACACTTACCCTACTGTTGCACCCCCTGGAGTTAGAATAGTAATTTTTACCCCTACACTATCCAACACTTACCCTACTGTTGCACCCCCTGGAGTTAGAATAGTAATTTTTACCCCTACACTATCCAATACTTACCTTACATGCAATGTAATGTTATGCGTTGTAATGGTATGCTTTATAAATGTAGTATGCGTTGTAGTGGAATGCGTTGTAAAGGTAGTTTCAAAGTATTCGTTGTAATGGTATGCGTTGTAATGGATGTTGCGGTGTAAAAAATGCATTGTAAAGGTAGGCGTTGTAAAAGTATGCGTTGTAACGTCATACATCCGATTTACAAGCCCTAGGCACACATGGTGCACTGTACTAGGGTCTGACAAGTAAATCAAATACCCAATCATGGAATAACCAATTAGTACATCAATTTAACATAGGGAGCACTTGCACTGTGGCACTGATTGGCAGTGGCACAGTGCCCAAAGCATAAAACCAGCAAAACATATCAAAACAGAGGAGGCATATCATCAAAATGGAAGGGAGACTCACACCAATGATGCCAGGTCTAACACCTATGGTAACAAAATGAAGACATAATAAACACCTAACCCATCCCCGGTCTACAATTAACTGCCTCACCTACATGGGGGCCCCTCCTTTCTGGGGACCCCTTTAAGCAAACAGCTTATGACTATTCATGAGATAAAGGAGTATCGGGGGCACTTCACCTCATTCTGCAAGATGGCACCATTATTGTGTTATGCCACAGAACTAGCTATTTAGGAATCTGACTACACTGATGTACTGTTATCTACCTAAAATTAATGAACATTTCCCAGGGAGTGGATGCCCGTAACAACCTGGTAAATATGCCGACAATATGGTACATGTCTTCAGATTCACCCACCAAATCTCATAACTTATTAAAAATCACATACTTCTCCTCCTGACATCACACATCCACCAAACCGAATGAGCCTCCAGTCGCCACTGAAAAGGATTGTAAAGTCATACCTGACTACCAAAACGTATTGTGATACCCATCCAAATGGTAATAAACAACAACAACAGACTGGGATAGAGCAGATGAACTGCACAGTCCTTTTCTGCAGTAATGGCCTATGTTGCTTTCCTTTTGCTTTTGTCAAAGTACTATAATTTCGGTCACCAGGGGGCTGGGGGGGGGGGCAAGTTTAATGTTAAAGGGGCATCAGGTGTGTCTGGTTGAAAGTGGGTAGTGGTACTTATTGGGACTGCCTTCTAAATCAGGACGTATCTCTGTTTTGCCTGTGGCATACCAGAAATTCCAGAATCCAAGCAGGTCCTGCATGGAACACCCTTTGCTCTCTCAGTAGGAACCCGTCCTGGTTCTTGCACAAGTGTTTATGTTTCAACCCAACGGTATTTATGTAGGGTTGGCATGGTGGCAGAAGGTTTTTGAGGAGCAGTTTTAGTATAACCCCTAAAAATGAGCACAGTATTAAAAGCTTCACCATAAATCCTCTTGTAGAGTTTATATTGAACTATAAACATGCATGTCCCACATGTATGAGATGTTGCATGAAGCATCAAGAAGAGCACTTTTCTGCTGCTTTAGCCAAACTGCAAATTCAAATGCTCTAAAGGTTCCACAAACCTCTCTGCATATAGTATCCAAACACCTCTTCTCTCTGTGGCGGTTATCCTGCCTGACCTGTAAGAGTTGGGAATCTATCACATGCGAATCAGAGACTTGTGACAGTTTCTGGGGGAGAGTTATGGATTTCCTGTGTCAAAATTAACGGCTAGAGTTAAGATGCTAGTAAACTGTTTTCTGAAGTTAAACACCATTAGCAAAACCGGTATTGACACAAGGCTTGTTGCAATGAAGAAACAAATAAAAAACGATTAGGTTTTGTATACTATCCATCTGTAAGATTAAGAATTTAATAGTGAAGTTCCATTATATATTGTATTGCAAGTACTTCATGAGAGTTTAAATGATATACAAAATAAGCAATAGTATAAGTTGGGAGAGAAACACTTCTCTAGGCATAGACCATATCCATTTCAGGTATATTTTAAAGAGTTGCCAAATATAGGCCTAGCATACAGCACGTTGTCAAGCTAAATCTAAAAGGGTCAGGTATTCACAATACGGCAGAGGGAATTAGTCATTCTTTTGCAATGACAAAGTTAATAAGGAAGCAATACTGCAAAGGAGTGATGCTAACATCTATAAAACAAGAGGGAGGCATGTATATAAAATAGAAGGCGTGCATACATACTTACAGCCATTTCAATGCACACAGTCTTGGCTCAATAACAAAATCTTCTGCTTAAAAAGAATGCTTGTCTTGCCCATTTAAGTGTTCTGCTTTGTTTCACTATTTATTTCCCATCATGGTACTCTCAAAGTAGCAGTTTGACAGTGCTCTGCCGTTTGTGAAAGAATCTGGAATATTCTGCTGTTTTGAAAGATGGGGTGGATTTTCTTCTGAAGAATCTTAAGGAGCCTTTAGTTGGTTGTTACCTCATGTAGGAAATATGTAACTGACACAACTGTGTCAAGTGGCTTAATCCTGTCAGGATCTTTAAGAATTTGTCTTTTAGTATTGGTACACTGTGAACAGGTTATGAATCATAGCCTGTGTGGGCAGAATTAACATGCATTTACCAATCCAGTGAGTCTCAGCTCTGTAAAGTAGGGCCATCGGTTTTCATATTTTTTCTTTTCCATTTGCACGAGAACACATATGTCAAAATACATGCACATGTCTGGCTGACAGTGTTGGAAAAGGATTTTCTTTCATGACAATTCCAAGATAGCTGCTGATGCGCACACGTTTGTCTTGAAGCATGCGTGATACTGAATGGCAGCCGTTCTTATTTACTGTTCTAACATGGTATATGGCCATATTACAACAGTAAATACATTGAAAGTGAACACGATAAGTGAGCACAGGTGTAAACAAGCATTGGCATAGCCAATAGATCTCGCCTTTGGGACCTTATAAGTGTTTAGTTATCCAGCACAATATCCTTAGTGCAACAACATCAACTGTTGCATGGCCAAACACTTATAAGGTCCCAAAGGCGAGACCTATTGGCTATGCCAATGCTTGCTCTTATAAAGGCATGAAGTCTTGGGAGTACTACTTCAACAAACCGTTTGATCCTGGAAAAACCATACTCTCCCTGTACCTGTGTTTACTGATCAGGCAATGTGCAGGCACTTTTAAACATGTCTAATGGAAGAGAAAAACACCCAGGGCATACTCCCAGGCCAGGTCATACATTCAGGGCAGTTTATCGGCATATGACTGGATCTGCATCTCAATAGCTGAAAGTTTTCTTGAAACTGGATAGTGCAGGAACCCTCTTGTGCTGCAGTACCTCTTACTTCCCAGTCATCAGAAAAAAGCTCTTTTAAAGTTCATCAAGGGTTGAATGAGTGAGAGGGGTGAAACTGGGGGAGAAACCAAAAGGAGCTGTGATAGGAGGACAATCCTGCAAAGTGCGGAACCACAAAGATTTTGGGCCATATGTATCAAGCAAATTAGCATTCGCAAAGGCCGAAATTCGGCCTTTGCGAATGCTAATTTGCTAAATGGAATGTATAAAACATTTTCGCAGCAAAATAAGGAATCGCAAAATTTGCCATTCCTTATGTTGCGATTGCACTTAAGGAATCACAAATTTGCCGATTCCTTGAATGCAATGTATCAAATAAAAATTAATGCAGAAATGCCCATAAGGAATAGCAAATTCTAGTTGGTGGTAAGTTGCGAATTCTTTTGAAAAAGCAATTTATTTAAAATCCAAAGGTGGCATATGACACTCATACATGACCTTAGGGCATGTATGTGCGCCATATGCCCACACATGTCATTTTCAGGGGTGCAGCAGGGTGTTCTTGTGACACCCCTGCACCCTTGAAAATATTCCAAAATTGCGATTAGCAAATTGCTAATCGCAAATCTCCCCTTCATTCCTATGGGCCTCCTTAGGAATGTTAAGGAATCGCTAAAAAGAAACGATTTCCTACATACATACCATTTTGCGATTTCTAAATAGCGATTCCTTAAAAATCACTATTTAGAAATCGCAAATTGGCATGATGATACATATGGCCCATATGCTTTCAGCTCTTGTTATTAGTCTCCAGGAAGATATCACCAAAGCGGGGAATACTATTTGCATAGAGCAAAATTCCAGAGGAATTCCAACATTCGGTCCTCACAATTGGGACAAATAGCAGGAATAAGTGTTTCTGCACTAATTCCCACATGTTATGTTCCAGGCCTTTTCTCCCACGCACAAAAATACAACAGTGTGTTTTAAATGCATAGTGCAAGTGGAAACCTGCATCACTTACATATTCTTGCCTGTGCTGAAATTTCACTTTAGCTACATTTTCAGACATATGTTTCAGACCATGGCAAATATGTTCTTAACAAAGAAAAATCCTGAAAAGCTGTAAGTTATACAAACCTAAAACTATTTTTGTGCTTAAACTTTGAGCATTTGACCTTGTATGGACGGTAGTCCACAACCTGTCCATCTTTTCTACCTCTCCCATTCATTCATCTGTCTTAGGGGTTCCCTGTGTTTTTCCCCTTTATTGGTACAGTTGGTTTGACACCTAAACCTGCAATTGTTTTGCTCCTTGTATTTACCCTTAGCCCTCTTTAAAATAAAGGATTGATTGTTTTTTATTATTAGATTTTAATTTCCAAAGACGTCAATAGACATATGTCAAAACAAAAAACGTATTACATTTCTATACAAATATGACACTTTTTAAAAAATCAACACATTTTTGAGCATGTGGTTGTAGGTGAGTGGGTCGGTACTGTCTGGAATTTTCGGCAACAAACAGGGTCAGGACCCAATTTGGTGGTTGGCACTTATCCCTCAAGTGGTTACACCCAAGAACCACTATTTTAAACAGCTTAGTAGGAGTAAGGATGGGGATAATGGTGGCCAAGAATTCGATTATAATATTCTGTGGTAATATAATCCAAAATACATTCTTCAATTTGTATATTTATTTACTTGGAGTAGATCCAATGAACCAAAAAGAAAGCCGCCGACACGTGTTTCACCCGTGGAGCCAGATAGGCTAAAGGCTTTTTCAAGGCATAAGGTCTTGTTAAAGTCATGTGACAATAATTTTATCCTGCAGTCCTTGAGATCGTCACATGACGTCAATTTTCAAATGACTTTAACAAGACCCTATACCTTGAAAATGCCCTTGGCCTATCTGGCCCCACGGGCGAAACATGAGTCAGCTTCTTTCATTTTGGTTTATCTGGGTTATTTGGATCTACTCTAAATAAATAAATATACAAATCAAAGAATGTATTTTGAATTATATTACCACAGATTCAAGATTCTTTATTTCCTGCATAGCTACTTAAAACCATTGCAAACTTGTTACATAAAATACAGAAATAAATTAACAAATTCATCTGTGTGTGTATCTAACAAAAACAGAATTTAAAAATCCCCTTGTTGGGAACGTATTTGCCAATATAAAGTCTGAGTTAGTTATAGGCATTGTGTGTCTTGCTACTATGAATTATGAATACGTGTTATTTCTAGTGCAGTCATGGGATTCTTTGCAGGTCATCATGATTGTTTTATTCCAGTTATCTTCGATTATTGTGAGGGTTACCCCATTACTCTGGCAGTATATTCTTGTTGTGGTCTGGTTAGGACCATATGCTTTCTAGCATTGTGCAGCCAGGGCCTTGTTCCGTTTCCACTGGCTTGGGCATTTTTTGTTCAGCCAGCATAAGAAATTTGACCAATCTACAATTTAATTGTGTATTTCCTGGAATAAAGCATGCTAACACTGCTTGTCTACTGGTCCTAATTCCTTTATTAAACACGTACCAATGAATAAGACTGGTCCAGGCTTTCTTGCAGTGCTAGGAGGAGTCTTCCCCCTTGTTGGGGCAGCATTGTAATAGACTTTGCATGGAAGGATTCCCATCCTGTGCCTCAAGAAGTTTGTTTTTATGGACTTCGAGTAGCCCTGGTTGAAGTACAATTGTGGAGCCAGTGTTTTATAGGAGTAAAGGGTCATCCAGGCATGCGATTTGTTTGAAAAGGTTGCTTTATCTTCCACCAGAGAAATTTGTTTTAAGGATTTCCAAACCAGTTTCTTGAAATTGGAATAGCCGATTTGTGCATTTCAGAGTTCTGTGAGTTGGGTGGATTATAGGGCTAGTTGTAAGTAGCTTCTGGCTTGGGACTGCTCCCTGTGCTGAATGTCCTGCCACAGCAGATAATTTAATGTATTTGAAGTGGCACTTCTGATCCTGTGCAAACAGATAATATACACGCCATGCCTAGCTAGATCTTGACATAGAAGGCCAAACTCCAGCCTTATTTGAGCCGGTGATGTGTAGGATGGAAGGCTGAACAAGATTCTGTAGGCCTTGACCTGTGAGCTTTCCAACACTTTTGCATCTCTTCCCCGCATTGCCTCACTGCCATAGGTGATTGAGGGGAGTAATTTGGCTCGGAGTACTTTTAAAGCGGAGTAAGGGTAAGCCTCATTAGTTTTCTTGCAAGATTTTTCATTGTTAATGCAATCAGCAAACCTTTCCTTCTGACTTCCCCTTTTTGATGTCTAAACGTCCCGTCCTTGTCAAATGTCACTATTCTTGAACTGGGACAAGTTTTGTACCACCAAGGAACCAGCTTTTCTTTTTGTTGTTTATTGACATTGTCCGTGTCTTGCTCAGGTTTATTTTTAGGTTGTTTTCTGAGGAGTAGTTCTGCATTGCCGTCAGTAGACGCTGGAGTCCAACGTGCGTGTGACTGAGCAAGACTATGTCATCGGCATACATGAGATTTGAAAGTGTTTGCCCTCCAGTCCTTGGTGAGTGGGAATTGCAGGTGTTGAGCACCTTTGGAAGGTGAGCCATAAACAGATTAAACAGGGTCGGCGAAAGAACGCAGCCCTGTTTCAGACCCTTTGTTGTGGGAACCTTTGCGGAGATGTGTGAGCCGCCACCTAATTTCACCTGCACCCAGGTATCCGTGTGCATAGGTTTTAGCATGTTTAAAAACGGCTGAGGTATTGCCCCATTGAGACAGTTTTCTCCATAATCTGGCCCTATCAACGTTATCAAAGGCAGCACTGAAGTCAATATAGCATAAATGTAAAGGTGTTTTTTAGGATTTGGCTGCATCGATTATTAGTGAGATTGTGAGGATGTTTGTGAATGTACTTGCCATTTTGCGGAAGCCGGTCTGATTCAGTGGTATTATAGAGTTCATCTCCGCCCAGTTTGTTAGCTCCTCTAATACAGTGCCCGTGAGGTATTTTGCTTCATTATCTATTAGAGCTATTAGGCGATAGTTTTTGGCCTCAGCTTTATCACCTTTTTTGTGGATTGACACTATGGTTGAGCCTTTCCATGATTCCAGTATTCTATTTAACCACCAGACTTCCAAAAATAGGATACAGAATGTCCGCCCAGTCCTCGCGCTTTGCTGTGAATAGGGCTGGTGGAATTCCGTTCGGACCAGGGGCCCCTGGTCCGAACTTCCCTTTGGCTATCAGCTTCTTGATTGAAAAAGGCTGGGAGCAGTTGTCTGAACTCAGACAGCTGACTTGTGTTTCGCCCGTGGGGCCAGATAGGCCAAGGGCATTTTCAAGGCATAGGGTCTTGTTAAAGTCATTTGAAAATTGACGTCATGTGACGGTTCGCAGGGACTGCAGGAGAAAATAATTGTCACATGACTTTAACAAGACCTTATGCCTTGAAAAAGCCCTTAGCCTATCTGGCTCCACGGGCGAAACACGTGTCGGCTGCTTTCTTTTTGGTTCATCTGGGTTCATTGGATCTACTCCAAATAAATAAATATACAAATTGAAGAATGTATTTTGGATTATATTACCACAGGATATTATAATCGAATTCTTAGGCACAATTATCCCCGTCCTTACTGAATAACAGCAGCTCCATGTTTAGGGCATTCACATTGTTCCCACGCTAGAATTTTAATGTGATGTAGCATAATTATGCAATACGGTGTAATTTCAGGAATTTCTCATAACAAGCATACTGTGAAATTCTTGAAATTGTGTCAGGAAAACAGAGGTTATGCTGTTTGACTGACATTTTGTCTAGGCCTAGTAACACTAGTGGAGACTAAAATTGACAGTTTTAGTAAACAGAAGAGAATAAGCTAAAGACGCTTGGGGCTAAGTGTCCTTTATGATGTGTTATAGGTCTGTCAGCACATCCAGAGGAACAGGATACAGGAAAAAGAACAGGATTTTAAAACGGGGTTGCCCTGTTTTAAAGTCATACTAAAAAAGAACAGCATAATGTGCTTCATGTGTGACATATTTAAAGTGTACCTCTCTTTGGATCTACATAGAGAGGTAGAGAAAGACCAGGAGCTGAAGTGGGAGGGATCTATTGAGGAAAGACGTTCCCAGGCTTTTTTAAATTTTACAAAAAACAAACAGTTCCCGTATTTTTTTTTTTAAACAAAACTTTCTAAACAGTTATTGCCAACCTTGCTGTGCCTCTCTCTCTGACTGAAAGGGAAGCAGCCTCACCTGTATGATTTGTCAATGAGTGACAGAAAAGAAGAAAGAAACCTTATCTCCATGGTGTATGCTACCTGAAAGAAATGTAAATGTGTGCAAGTGGTTAATCAGCACACCTATAGCTTATATATGTTTTAATTGATGAAGTGACCTGAAGCTTGAAAAAATGACAAAGATGTATTATTCTTGATATGTAGTATAAGCATGTTAGCAGCTGAGTTATGGATTGCTTAATTCTAATAGAAACGTGTGAAAAAAAGTTTGTTCTAGCACTAGGAACTGGTTCATAAACTATATAATTTGAAAAGTAGTGTTTTACCTTATGCAGTAAATCTTTTTGCATATTTTCCGACAGCCTACCTTAAATAATAAGACATGTTCTCAGTGCTTTTTGTTGTCTCCGGTTAAACACACAGATAACAGGAGTGCTCGCATTGCACATCTGATCTTTCATAACGCGAAGGTGCGTTTCCAAATTAGTTTAATTTCCATAATTTTTTCATTTACAGTGTGTTTAGTATTTTTTATGTGCAGTTATCTAAAGCTCGCAGACCAATAAAGTAATTACAGAATATTTTGTTTATATTTTAGTCACAGAATATTTTGTTTGAAAAAGAAATGCAAAATTTTGTAACAAAAGTGGAGAAAGACTTACGATGTTGGTGATAAACAGGAGTAAAGAAAGGCGATTAACACCTATTATGACGCCATTAGGAAATCCCAGGCAAGCCTCTTCATCAAGGAAATCGAGAATACTGCAAACTCGGCGAAAGAAGTGTTTTTGATTGTGAGGTCTTTTTCTAACCCGGCAACAAAGAACTCAGTGGCGGCTCCATCAGAATCCTGATATAATGGCCTAGACACCTTTTCTATGAAAGTCAACCACATTTAAGCTTCCTTCCCAACCTCAGCATGGGCTGTACCACTATACGAGATGGTCACTTAATCTGAAGGCGTGAGGACCTCTCCTTTCTACTTTTTTTTTTTTACCTATTGAGGATGAGAATCTAATGGGCCTGTTCAGGAAGTAAAACTGCGTTCTCACTTAGGCCTGGCCCCATCTCATTTCGCAAGTAGTAACCATTATCCCTTTATTAAAGGTGATTTTGAGCCAATCTCTTTCGAGTGGAGTTGTACTTAAGACTTGGAAGCATGCTGTAATTATGTCTCTTAAAAAAAGCCATCCCTGGACCCTTTACATTTGGAGAATTACAACCCGATCGCACTCCTTCCCTTTCTAGGAAAGTTTATTTATTTATAAAGTTTTATATAGCACAAACATGATCCCGAGGGATATCAGAGCCCTCAACAGTTGTGGGGGGGAAGGAAGGTAACAGTTGCAGTAGATGTGTAAATAGGAATACAGACAAAATCGCATATCAAAATAGAACTCACAGGACAAGAACGATTACACGTGCACGGGATCAGCAGAATATTAAGAACATAACTGGTACATATCGAGGTGGAATAGCAATCGGCGCAAGGGCTTAAAGGTATAAGTCCAATGCATTAGAGCAGACAACCCAACAACATATTAAGGTAAGAACTTTTTCATAAGGAATCTTTTTACTTCCAATTTGAAGGCATCCTTGGAGGAGATTCTACGTATTTCCGGTGGGAGGGAGTTTCAGATCTTCGGAGCTGAGCCAGAGAAGGCTCAATGGCATGTTCTCTTTTTGAGAAAGATCTGAGGTTTCAGGAGGAGAGAGTTAGCACTCCTAAAGGATCTAGCCTCTCCAGATAGTTCCAGTTTTTGCGATAGATAACTGGGGGGTTTGAAATTGAGGGCATTGTGAGATAGGCAAGCAATCTTTAGCTGTATTGTTGCTTCATAGGGCAGCCAATTTAGGGATTTTAAGACTGGAGAAATGTGCGTATTTCTCTTGATAACCGTGACCAGTCTGGCCGCCGCATTCAATGAGGCCCTTAGTGGGACCAGGGTATATTTGGGGTGACCCCAGAGTGTAGCACTGCCATAGTCAAGTCTTGGTAAAACAAGCACTTGGTTGAAGTCAGTTTGTGAGAGGAAAGTTTTGAGCTTCCTGAGTACCTTCAACAGGTGGTTAGCTCCCTTGCATACTTTGCTAATATGAGTCTTCATGTTCAAGTGCTTGTCCAGAGTAATTGCGAGGGATTTCGTTGAGTCCATATTGAGGGGGAGCAGTTGAAGGCAGTGACGTGATTCATCCAGAGGTCTAGCTTAGGGGTGTGATTTGGAGGAGAGATGAAAATGAATTCGGTTTTGGAGGTGTTGAGCAGGAGGTGGTTCACAGTTAACCAGTTTTGAGTAGTCAGTAGAGTAGTGTTGAGTGAGGAGATGTTATCCAGGGAGGAGATTGTAAGATAGAGTTGAGTGTCATCCGCATACATATGGAAGAGAATGTCAATGGAATTTTGTGCATTAGCTAGTGGTTCTAAGAACAAGTGGAAGATTTTGGGAGATAGGGTGGACCCTTGGGGGACACCCATGGATACTGGAGATGGTTGCAAGAGAGAGTGATTCGCCTTCACTCTTTGGGATCTGTGATGGAGGAAAGACGAGAACCATTGCAACACTGGATCAGACAGGCCAATCCTGTGCTCTAGGATGAATAGGAGGGTGTCATGATTAATAGTGTCAACTGCAGAGGAAAGGTGAAGGAAGATAAGGAGGCATGATTTATTTTGATCAAGCATTTTTAAAATGTATTCCTTAACGTGAGTGAGAGCCGATTGGGTGCTATGCCCACTACGAAAGCCAGATTGATGTTGGTCCGGGAGATAGAAATTCTCAATGTGGGCACAGAGTTGCGATTGGACGTATTTTTCTAGGAGTTTGGCTAGGGTGGGGGTGTTAGAGAGAGGGCAGAAGTTGTTGAGGTTAGTGCTGTCTGCTGTAGTTTTTTTAAATATGGGTGTTACCTGGGCTGCTTTTAGGCACTCCAGGATCGTGCCTTGTGAAAGAGACGCGTTGACAATCTTTGTCCAGATGGGAGAGACGACATCCTTGATTTCTTTGAAGATGGAAGGTGGCAGCGGGTCGCTGAAGAGATTAGAAGGGTTGATCCTCTGAAGAACCTTTTTAATGTCTCTTTCACTGTGGGGGAAAAGGTGTCCCAGGAGGCATTATTCTTGATGTCCAGGCTCAATGGTTCGATCTTGTCCATTAGGGCCGGGCGGGGAGTAGACCGATTTGATAGCAGTAGGGTTCGCTTGGTATCCAATTCAATATTGATGAGTCTTGAATTCTCCTGAAAGAAAGCAGCCAGATCTTCACATGAGAGGGGCTGGTTTCAGAATTACGACGGTTTGGTGTTTCAACCGATTGTTGTTTAACCAGTTCAAAAAGTTTATTGGGGCGGTTTGCTGCTTGATTAAGTTGGGATCTGAAACAGTCTGCCTTAGCTTTCTTGATTTGCTTGTTATAGGAGGTACTAACTGATCTAAGGATTTTTAGCAGGTCCGTGGATGGTTTAGATCTCCAGGATCGTTCGATAGCCCTAGGGTTGCGACGTTCTGAGTTTAAGTTGCAGTTGAACCATGGCTTGGATTTTTTCGTTGAGACATTTTTTTGTTGAAGTGAAGCAATGGAATCGATTATGCTAGAGATAGTAGAGTTGTAGAAGTTGGTGAGTACATGAACCTCAGATATGTCGACTTGGGAAGAGAGGGCAACTATACAGTGGGATGCTAGATCGGCTGTGTTGATATCTCTGAGGTCCCTTTTCCAGTTCTTCGATTTCGTTGTTTGACCCTTCCTTAGAGACACATCTATGAAGACGATGCTGTGGTGGTTGGACTAATCACAAGGGGTGATGGGATCCACTGTGATGATGTGTCCTTTGGTGATAATGAGGTCCCGAGTTTCACCTTTACTATGGGTAGGCCGGTCACAATGTTGAATCAGCACGTGATCACTCAAGAAAGATTTGAGGCAACTTACAGCTTGGTATTTAGGGTTAGACCAATGGAGGCTGAAGTAATCGAGGTAGATGTGGGACAGAACGGAATCAACATTGGCAGAGATGATTTCCATTAATTGTTCGATGAAGGGGAGTTTGTCCCCAGGGGGGGTGATAGAATGTGTGTAATTTGCACACCAGATGATTATTACTGGAGATGCTGAGACAAAGGTATTCGCAAGATGATTGCGTTGAAGACTCCGCCAGGGAGACTGCGAGAGTGCTCCGATGTATACAGCCTAAGCCACCTCCCAGCTTCAAAGATCTGTCTAGACAAATTATGTTGTGAGTAGGGGGCACTAGGAGGTCTAGGATAGGAGTAGAAGAGGAAATGAGCCAAGTTTCAGTGAGGATGATGATGTCTATCTCATTGTGTTGGATGAGGTCAAAGATATCAGAGGCATGTTTGCTAGCTGACCTGCAGTTGAGTAGTACGCATTTAAATTGTACCGGAGAAAGGGGGGAGGAGTCTGTATGATGTTCACTCTCATGAGGTTGTCGTTATTGATTACTCTAAGGTTGTGGGGGGGGTTCTCTGTTCGGGTTTGCGGGAATTGCTTGGATTTGCCCCGTAGGGATCTTGTTGGTGTCTAGGATAAGCGAGTAAGAGTTGAGTAAGTCATCGATATCATTGGGCGTGAGAGAGGCCAATGATCTTCTCGGGTGGGAGGGTGCTTTAGGTATGGGTATGGTTTTAGGGATATAGAGGGGAGAGATTTGGTCAGTTGGAAAGTTGTTGGAGAAGCATATCAATACTCAATTATCTGAGTTTTTAGAAAATAACCATTTGCTCCACCTCTCCCATAATGGTTTCCGTCCTGGCCATAGCACTGTATCAGCACTTATGGCAGTACCTGAGAACCTTAACTGCACTCTGGGCAGCATGCAACCCTAATCTTACTAGACCTCAGTGCTGCTTTCGACCAGTCTCCTATACTCTCTTGTTAGAGAGACCCCATACTCTTGGGGTGGAAAACCAGGGTTTGAAATGGCTATCGTCCTTTCCCGAGGATCGAAGCTTGAAAGTATGGGATAAGCCTTTTAATTCAGATCCATTATCCCTCCAATATGGAGTTCCCCAGGGCACATTGTTAAGCTTCACACTGTTCAACATTTATGTCCACCCCCTTGCAAATATTGCTCAGTCCTTTGGACTCTCATTGGTGTGTTATGCATATAACACCCAACTGATCATTTTGCTAGCCCCTGACCATCATTCGAAAGTGTCAATCCTCATATCATGCCTCTTTTAAGAACTTAGGGATTTGGATGGATGGCAAGTTGTCTTCCGAATTTCAGTTCAGGAAACTAAAGGCAGGCTGCTTTAGTACCTTGAGAACCATCAGAAAGTTAATGGGAATTTTGCCAGTCACTTCCCAAAGGACCATTTACGCTTTCATAACCTCAAGTCTTGACTACAGTAATGTACTTTACTTGGGTACTTCCCAATCCATGCTCAGAAAACTACAAATTGTCCAAAACGTGGCAGCCCATTTGCTGTTGAGGGTGCCTAAGCATCAATCTGCCTCCAAATCATTGGCCAAACTTCATAGGCTCCTAAACATAAAAGGGTACCATTCAAAGCTTTGTGTGTTACACGTCATTCTTCTGCTAACACAGGCCGAACTCCTTAATGCCATCATGTCCAGCCTTAGTCACCAATAACACCTGTACGATCTCCTAATGCCCTGCTACCAATGATCCCAAAAATTAACAAAAGCAGAAATAGGTCTCGTTGTTTATTTATCTGGCAGCAAAACCATGGACCACCCACCCCCTAAAACTTCGTAGTTTCCCAGACAAATTCAGATTTAGACAGTCTCTCAAGACCTGGCTGTTTGACAGAGATTTAGCTGGCACGTCTAAATCTGGTCTATCTTTTTGCCTTTGGCATCAGGAAGCCCTGAGGGGCAACCACGTGCTTTATGAATGCTAATGAACTGAAATAGAAATGTAGCCTCATTTCTGCTTGTACTCAAGGTCAAAGTTCCATTACTTTGTTATGTTTTGTTACCAAAGCTTGATATAGCACAACAAATCAGCCCAGAAGGGGTATCTCAGCATTGAAGCACAGGCCCAGAGGAAAAAGGAAGAAAAGAAATGCGATCAATGGAGCTATGTTTTAAGTAGCTTTTTGAAACAGACAAAATCGGAACAAACGCAAATGTGAAGCAGGAGTCTGTTCCAATGAAAAGGACCTAGATATGAAAAGGATAGGCCACCATATCTGCCTGATTGAATGCGGCGTGGGCAGAGCAAGAATTGATCCTTTGATCTCAGATTTCTTGTAAGCCGATAAATTTAAAGTATGTTTTGAGGATCTGCCGGCCTTTTACCTAAAATAGATCTGTGTACCAGGCACAGTCACTTAAAATTAGCTCACTTATTAATAGGAAGCCAGTGCGGTAATCTGAAAATAGGTTTTGAGGAAGTGTGAGGTGGGAGTTTGAGAACAAGTTGAGCTGTGGTGTTCTGAACCGAGATTCATTAGCTCCTACCATTTGGGCATTTCCATAGTCTAAGCTGCTAACCACAAGATCTTGCGTGAGAGACTTTCTTGTGTGGAGAGGCAACCATTGGAATACTCTTTTCAGCATGATGTGATAGACCCTTAAATCGTGCCAAAAACATGAAACATGATAACAAGCTGTGCAGACTCCAATTCCCAGCTTGCTGCCTGCAGCCTCTAATCCCGCCCTTTCACAACACGTCAAAGGTTGAGGTGAGGTCCTTGAAGTTCACTGACACCACCCCAACCTTGACAAGTTATTAAAACATGGGATGGCGTGGTGTAAAGAGTGGGAGGAGGCAGAAATAAGATTTAAACTTATTTATTCTTAATGATACAAATAAGACCCACTGGTGCTAGAGTCCAGGCATCTCTTCAGTTCAGCTCCAACCGATTCACTGAAGTAGAATCTGGATCACCAGAATACAATAACAGAATTCCATATTACATAGCTAAGAGTCTAACAAGGGAGAAGAACTACAAAACTAAATAAAGTAAACTACAATGGAAGTGGAAGACATACACCACATGTTCCTTTCTAAACAAAATGAAACAAACAAAATAAAGAAAACAAAATCAATCTAACACATAATCACAGAATTTCTTAGGCAATTTTACACTTCTTCTAGATAAAATAGAAGCATCCAGAACAGAGGAATTCAAAGAAATGTCATTTCCTAGATCAGTGCCCACCGAATCAGAGAGAGGTAAGCAAGCAGTGTCAGGAACAGGAATAGGAGAATTCTCAAGATTGTCACTGGAAAGGACAGATGCAGGATCTGGAGGTTTCTCAGCATTGTCGGTGGAATGAACAGATCCAGGAACAGAACAAGCATTGTTATTGTCATTGGAAAGGGCAATATCATCAAACAAGGCACCATCTCCCATTTTAGAAAAGAAACGCTCTTGACCAGGGTTAAGAATTATCACAGAACTCTTGCTCCACCAACCCTTATCCTTAAGCAAAACAGTGGAATTGGTGACATCCTCAACTTGAAAAGGTTCAGAGAACTTAGACGAACCCTTGGGGGTGAAAGATGGTTTAATAATTCTAACCCAATCACCAATAGAAACATTTTTGCCTTTAGAATGATGAGACAAATCATGATAGGCCTTACCAGACACACGAGCAGAATAAATATTGTTCCTAGCCTTAATGATAGAATCCTCCAAACTGATTTTATTAGGTTTGGCACTACCAATTAAAGGGATGAACATGCATCTAGGTTCTCTGCCTCTCATTAAAAAGTAAGGGGATATGCCAGTGCAAGAATTGGGAGTCAAATGGTAACTCCAAATTTTCTCCTTAAGAAACTGCAAAACATCAAGATTGCTTTCTAAAGCGGCCTGAACGCCTTCCTTAAAAAATCTGTTAGCCCTCTCCGCCTGACCATTTGAGCGGGGACTGTAAAGGGGAGCTCTGATGGCAGTAACCCCAAATTTATTCAAAAAAACTTGCATCTTACTGGAAACAAATTGGACACCATTGTCCGACATCAAAGAAACAGGTGCTCCCTCAACCCTAAAAATGTTGTCCAAAAAACATACAACTTCATCAGTGGTGGGGTGTTCTACAAAAGAAAAATAAATCCATTTGGAGAAATCATCAATTAGTACAATGAGAAATCTCATCTCTCTACCCAGACACTCAAAAGGTCCCGAAAAATCAATGGAAAGCCTTTGCCAAGGGCCTGTGGGACCATTACCTAAGGACAACGGTTCAGAAGCAACCTTCCAGTGCTTATCAGAATTGATACAAACGGAACAGTTATCAATGAATCTTTCCACTGAAGCATCTAAACCAGGCCACCAGTAATGGCACTTTAACAGCCTCTTGGTAGCAGACACACCAGGATGCCCAGAATGCGCTAACTGAATAATTCTATCCCTGAGGCCAGCAGGAGGGATGAACAAATCTTGTCTTAGCAAAAAATCGTTTTGAATAGACAATTCCTCGGAGACCTGAGCAAAGCTTCTCAGAGGTAACTCTAAATTCTTAACAGAAGGCCACCCATTAGCAACATAAGATTTAACCTTCTGTAAAACACTATCATTAGAAAAATGATGTCTCCAATCCTTCTCCTCAACACCAAAACAACAGAATTCTAAAGCGTCAACAGAAGCTACGACACATTCGTGCAGATCAAGAAGTTCATCACCAGAGTCATCAGCAGGAGGTAATCTGGACAAGCAATCTGCGGTAACATTTTTCCCACCAGAGATGTGCTGACTGGTGAAGTTAAACTCTTGTAACCTCGCAATTAATCTAACTAACCTTGAGGAAGCATTACCACTTCTCACGCCATCCATCATGTAGACAAGCGGCTTGTGATCAGTTACCAAAGTAAAAGGCCTCCCCCACAAAAAATTCTTAAACTTTTCAACAGCCCACACACAGGCAAGGGCCTCTTTCTCAATGGTGCTGTAGTGAGCTTCTGCACCCCTAATACCCCTGGAGATGAAAGAAATGACACGTTCTTTGCCCTCAACAATCTGAGTGAACACCGCACCCAAACCAACAGTGCTGGCATCAACAGTCACAAAAGAATCACCTTCAGGGTCAAAAGTGTTTAAACCGGGTGCCTTAGCAATGAGATTAACAACCTTCACAAAAGCAGAATCATGAATATCTGTCCACAAAAATTTAGCACCTTTCTTAAGTAATAATCTAAGTGGCTCTACAACCAAGGCATACCCCTTCACAAACTTGGCATAATACTCGCTCAAACCAAGAAATGAGCGCAAGGTATCCTTGTCTTTGGGTTTACTGCAATTTTCTAAACTGGAAATTATGGGGCCGATTAGGATGGAGGATTTTCCGCCTCCTCCGGGCCGGCGGAAGCCACCTCCGGCCCGGAGGAGGCGGAAAATCCTCTGCGGACTCACCAAAGACCCACCGCCACATTATGATGGCTGGTGGGTCTTGGTTTCTGTCCGCTGCTTTTCCGCCGCGGTCGGATTACAACTGCGGCGGAAAAGCTCTCATTTGGCTGGCAGTGTCTATCAGACACCGCCGGCCAAATTAGGATGCATTTGAAAACATGCTTTTCCGCGGCGGTTTTTCCGCCGTGGAAAAGCATGTGTACTTTTGCTTTTGGGGGCTCGTTGCGGGCCCCCAGGGTGTTGGTGGGTGGGGGGTGCACATGGGGGGTACCTATGGTACCCCCCAGCATTTACATGCACAATGCGGCAGGCACCGCGCGGTGCCTGCCGCTTTGTGCATGTAAATGTTACACATGCACTTTTAACATTGCGGCGGGTGCTGCTTGAAGCAGCACCCGCCGCAATGTTAAATATCCAGGATGTGACCGCCAGGGTGGCGGTCACATCCTAATCGCACATGAGGGAACGCCGCAGCCCATGCGGACGTTCCCTCATACTCTGGGGTCGCGGACGGACTCAAGTCCGTCCGCGATCCTAATCGACCCCTATGTCTTTTTTTGGAAAGATGCCTTCAGGAGTTATTTTGTGGCCTAAATAATTAATTTCACTGACCAGAAACTTACATTTATCTTTACTCACTGTCATTCCCTTGTTGTTTAAGGTGCTTAAAACCTTTTCCAAGATAACATTATGATCAGAAATGGTCTTAGCAAAAATTAGTATATCATCCTGAAATGATTGTACACCTTTGAGACCATGAAACAGATTCTCAATCAATTTTTGAAAAACACTGGCCGCTGACGCTAAGCCAAAAGGCATTCTAAGAAATCTATATAGGCCAAAAGGGGTGATAAAGGCTGTCAAGTCCTTTGACTCCTCTACTAAGGTCACCTGATGATAGGCGGATTTAAGATCAATAATGGAAAAAAACTTTGCCCCATTAACCGCCGCCAACATTTCCTGTATCCTAGGTAAGGGATAGGTCTCAATAACAATGTTTTTATTTAAAGGGCGAAGGTCAACACATAGCCTAATATCATTATTTTTTTTAAGAGCGATAACTATAGCAGAAACCCACTCAGAACTGTCCGTAGATTCTATGATACCCTGAGAACACAGGTCGTCTAAATGTGCTTTAAGTTTATCTCTCACTCCCAGAGGTACCATGCGGACTTTATGTTGGACAGGTAAAGCATCCTTCTTGAGTTTGATTTTATGAGAAAATCCTTTTACCTGTCCAACAACATCCTCAAAAACTTTTTCATGCTTATGAAGAATGGAAGACAGGGAATCATCCTCTAAAATAATACTACTGACAGGCATATCTCTTAATTGGATTGGGTGATCAGAACCTGGGCATAAGTTAATGTCAAGCTTGCCAAGGTCAAACCAACCCACAATATTCTTTCCGTCAATAGCCACGTAAATTTTAGTAAAGATTTGGCGAGTCTCAAATTTTAGAAAATCCTGAAAGAAACCCAACATTTTAATTTTAAAATTACCAAACGCCTTGGGATTTATGTCGGAAATGTTAAGCTTGACACCACTCCAATTTTCCTTGAAAAATACGTCAGATAAAATGGTTACTGGCGAACCAGAATCAGCCATGGCTTCAAACTCAACCTTTCCAACAGAAACAATACCCAAAGGAGCTTTGAAAGGGAGAATAACACTGTTAATATAATTCTCAAAAGTATCATCATAAATGGTGATAATCATATTGTGCATATCATTTTCAACATCAGAAACATAACTGACTGTAGTATTTACATTTCTCTTAACAGTTTTACAGAATGCAGAAAAATGACCATTTTTGCCACATTTGGTACATTTCTTTTTTAGAGCAGGGCAATCAGAGAAGTTCGCTAAATGTGATTTAGAACCACACCTAAAACAGCTTAAACCAGACTCCCTGTTAGTCTTGACAAGATTTTTGCTTCGAGTTTGAACTGAGCAAATGGAAGAGACACTTGCATTTTTAACAGATTCCGCTTCAATGATTTTAGAAGATTCTATAGATCTTTCAATGCCTTTGGCTAGATCAATCACCTCTCCTAGCGTAGGGTTGCGGCACGCCAAAAGTCTTTCTTGAACCTTCTTTGAGAAGCAATTAAAAACAAATTGGTCTCTGATAGAGAAATCAACAAGTGCTCCAAATTGACAATTGGCAGCTAATACCCTCAAGGCCGCCACGTAATCTTCTACTGACTCATCGGACAATTGTTTTCTTTTGTGAAAAGCATGTCTCTCGATTAAAACATTAGGTTCATCTTCGAACTGCTTTTCAAGTCTGGCAACAGCTTCTAAAAATACATTCCAAACATCTTCTTCACCTCCCGGTGCTGTGATAGGTTCGAGATTTTTAAAAATCTCAATTGCAGCTGTACCTAAATAACTAAAAAGAATAGCTTTTTTCCTTTCTGGTGAGAATTTAGAACCATCAATTGCAACAATATAGTTTTCGAAGGACTCAAACCATTTTTTCCAAGATAACTTAGGTTTTCCAGGAATTTGCAGGAAAATAGAAGGTTGGTTGCAAATTTGAGAAGAAGCCATGTCAAACAAGAAAAGGAAGAAGAAAATATAAGAGGAACTTGTTTTGGTAGAAGTGTGCAAATCACTGAAATTAGCAGAAACTTGCACTAGTAGAGTAAGTGTGCAAATCACTGAATAGATGATTTGCACGTAGAATAAATGTGCAAACACTGGAGGAGAATAAAACTGAAAAGTGTGCAAATCACTGAAATTAACTGAAACTTGCACTCGTAGAATAAGTGTGCAAATCACTGAATAGGTAACTTGCACTTAAAATAACAGTGTGCAAATCACTGAAAAGGTAACTTGCACTTAAAATAACAGTGTGCAAATCACTGAAAAGGTAACTTGTATTTAAAATAACAGTGTGCAAATCACTGAAAGGTAACTTGCACTTAAAATAACAGTGTGCAAATCACTGATGCAAAATAAAAGAAAAGCGCAATGCTTAAAATAAATAATGTCTGAATGAATAACAGTAACTTAGAATAAATGCATGTGTTTAAAAAAAGGTAAGTTAGAAAGTGAGCGAATCACTGTGTTCGCTGAAGAATTAGCTTGAAATCCGCTTTAAATTCGTGATGAATGAAGGGCGAATCAAGGTTCATTGAGAAAGGGAAACAAGTACGCGCTTAAAATACAAGCGTGTGGACAGTTTCCATGACAACTTTGAAATGTGTTGTTAAAATGGCCGCCCGTTGCGTGCAAAGCGATGCGTTTCAATGAGCTCACACGTTCCAATACGTGAAGACGTGACTGCATGCAGCGTCACAGAGCTCAGAACTCAAAGAGACGTAGAAGAGTCTTGAGCGCATGAAGCCAGCTCGAGCGGCAACTAACGGCAAAAGAAAAAGTAAGGGCCGTTTTAAATCCTCAAAGTTAATTAATTCGTAACAGTACCTTAAAACGTAATAAAATTACGAAAGTTTCACACCGGATGCCTGGATCTTCAATAGGAGGACAGTGGTAGCCGGCACAACCACGCAGAGGTCCGAATCAAAGGGCTTCTGGAAAGTAGAAGTCTTCTTTTCTTTAGGATGGCTACACAGTGGGTCAGTAATTAATTAATTAACCTCGTCGCCATTGTAAAGAGCGGGAGGAGGCAGAAATAAGATTTAAACTTATTTATTCTTAATGATACAAATAAGACCCACTGGTGCTAGAGTCCAGGCATCTCTTCAGTTCAGCTCCAACCGCTTCACTGAAGTAGAATCTGGATCACCAGAATACAATAACAGAATTCCATATTACATAGCTAAGAGTCTAACAAGGGAGAAGAACTACAAAACTAAATAAAGTAAACTACAATGGAAGTGGAAGACATACACCACACGTGGTTCTTGCTCCTCAAGGAACTGCTGATCTTGGTGCTAATGGTTTCAGCCTGAAGCACACAGGGGATAACTCTGCACCCAAGTCATCAGTGGATAGAGCTTAGCCTAGGAAAAGAAAATTCTGAGCGGATTACTTCAGAGGGCTGTAAGCGCATCAGCCCGACATATGGTGATTGATGGACGTCTGCCGATCCGATAAAGTATAGATTAGGAGGAGAATGCAACTGAAGTGAGTGGTTTCAAAGCACTGGTCTGAGTGTATCTTAATTTTTTTCATAATGTGAACAATTACTGAGGAAAATACAATTTTGGGAGAATAAATAAAGGGGGCAGATCCCCAGTGTCCATATAAGAGAACTGCCCCTGCTGCCATCTAAACAAGTCTCTGGAATACCTTACCACCTGGTCTCACTAAATACCAGCCAGCACCATCAACACCGGTGTAGAGTAAATACTGTCCTTCCTAGCACCTCCCATGAGGACCTCAAACTGGCTGGATAGAAACCTGGAAACTTTGGAGATGCAGTAGTGCTAATTGGCAACAAGCTGATCAGTATCCAAGGACTGAAAAATATGAAATGGAGAACCCCTTCTGCTTTTTTAACACTGATAGGTAGATGGATCTATGTGGAACTACTTTGATGATCCCAGAATGTGCAGATGAGAGCTGCCCCTTTTCTCTGTCTCAGGATCAAACCTGAGGCCCTGTTAAAGCTCTGCGGACCTGCTGTAATTGCCAATGCCCTTGCCTATGCAGTAGCACCTATCCTGTCCATGGAGTCAAGTAATATAGAGCGCATATGAGCCTCTTCTCCTTTGCATCAGAAACCAAAGAAGGGCTGCATCAAGAACCAACTACGGTGAAGTGCAGTTGAGCTTAGTGATGGCTCTGCCTGAAGAACACACACCCTCCCTGCAACACCGTCTATTGTTTAGTGCCCCTTTACCCTATCCTTTTTGGGCAAAGGTTCACGACCAAGATGGTATGCTAGAAGTATTAAGAGATCCTCGGAGGGATGTGATTCGTCCCATTGTGCACAGTATGCCTGTGGGCTCACACCCTCAGTGTGCCAGTGGGTCTGAGAAACATCTGAACCCATTAATCACCAAGGTTGACTGCCCACGTTGACAGTGCTGACTTGCAATCACTGGATGCCCAGTTCATGAGATATCCCCATTTTAAGGACCAATAAACAATAACCGAAACCAGCAGATAAGCAGATCTACTCAGTGTATTTTCAACCCCGAAGTCTTAGACAATTTGTTTTCGAGTGCTGAGTTACTGTTTTGTGTGTGCGACTATTGTTTCTGCCAGTTATTGGTGTTTGCAACAAATACTACTGTGAACCTTTGACTTTAGTAAGTTATGACTGTGGTAGTTTGTATTTCAGGAAAAGCCAGGCATACCAGCTGCTTTTTAAAGGGTGCATGCTGCAATTACACAGATGCATGTTGACAACCATGGCTGCTAAGTGCTAACTTTATATTCCTTTGGATGCTGCACATTAAGTGGGATTATACTAAAATGTGTTTGACTAACAAATCTCATAGCGTCTCTGTACTGGTAACTTTATTGACTATGATTGCATTAATCACAGGCAATACTAAACTGCAATGTAGGGGTATGCATTTTCTATTGGACAAACTGCTCAGACTACCAATAAACATATTTGATAGGCACTTGTTTGCCATCACTGACCGATCAATGTCCACTGGGTGTGATGGCTCAGTCTTATACATGTTAACCTTTGAGTACGATAATATGGAATGTTTCCACTAAGGCTTTGAAAACCACTAAAGTCCAAAAAACATTTTTTGATGTCATCTCATTCTGTATACTATAACAATATTTTCCTTTTTCTTTATATATTGGGACGGATGCCCGGTGACTGCACAATAACTAATATAATCTTTCCAGCCTATTTTTATAACTCAAGGCAATCTTCTTCTGTGTGAGTTCCTTGTGAACATTTCATATGGACTTTGAGATGGCAGAAGTAAGGGTTACGCTGGCATGGGCTATGAAGACTATGGGCCCGATTCACAAAAGTAATCTGAGACAAAATCCTAACTTTACAACTTCTGGTATTCACAATTGGCATTTAGGAGAAGTAAAGTTAGGATTTAGTCTCAGTTAAACTTAAGTTTTACTTAAGTTAAACTTCAGACCAAAACTTAAGTTTAACTTAGACAAAACCCTAACTTTACTACTCCTAAATGCCCTTTGTGAATACCAAAATTCGTAAAGTTAGGATTTTGTCTCAGTTAAACTTAAGTTTTGGTCTTAAATTTAACTTAAGTAAAACTTATATTTAACTGAGACAAAATCCTAACATTACTTCTCCTAAATGCTCTTTGTGAATACCAAAAGTCGTAAAGTTGGGATTTTATCTCAGATTAGTACTTGTGAATCGGGCACTATATAATCAGTGGGCAGTAGAGAGACCTACCATAAATGCCTAGTCCTGAGGTGTTCCTTGTCAGCAGATGATGGCTAAAACAAAAATATATCATTTGTGATTCTCACATACATTCCTATCTTGCAATACTATTGGTTGCAAGCAGAATAGCAATGTCACAGGTGAGATTGGTGGTTTTGCGTTTGAAAAGGGATGCTGGGGACACAGTATGTGCCAGAAAGGCGACTTCTCCAGGCCCCTTGATTCTTTAGGTAACCTGGTCAAGCATTCAGAGCCTAATCCAAAGAAGGTGATTCTGGGGGCAGTACAATAAAAATAATACCGGCACAATAAAGATGGAAAGTCCAGCTATGTCTGTCATTTTGTATAAATATCACTTTAGTCATGCCTCAGATATATGAAAGTCCAGGTTCCAGCCTCTGGCCATGGGGGTTCCGCAGGGGTCCTCACTGAGTCCCACGTTGTTCAACCTCTACGTGAGACCGCTGGCTGATGTCGCTAGGCAGTGGGGCCTAACTTTGGTCTCATATGCCGACGACACACAGCTGGCGGTTACTCTCAGTGGGGATGCGGAACAGGATGCCCCCAGGTTTCAGTCTGGACTGAAGGCGGTGGCCAGCTGGTTGACAGGTAACTGTCTCCAGCTTAATGCCACAAAAACAGAGGTTATGGTTGTCGGGAAGGGAGTGGAGCTCTGGGGCGATCAGTGGTGGCCTTCGGAGCTGGGCCCCACTCCGACCCCGGTGTCGGAGGTGAAGAACCTAGGGGTCTGGTTAGACGCTGGTCTCACATTCATAGGGCACACCAAAAAAATTGCAGCCTTTTGCTTTGGACTCTTAAGAGGTTTAAGGCCAGTGCTTAAGTTCTTCGATGCCCCTACCCGACAGCTTGTGGTCCAGGCAACCATCATCTCCTGTCTGGACTACGCTAGCTCTCTGCTGGCTGGGGCTAATCAGGCTGAGTTAACCCGTCTGCAGCGGGTGCAAAACGCCGCGGCGAGAGCCATTGTTGGCCTACCTAGGTTTTGCCCGGTGTCTCATGTCCTTCGCTCCCTGCACTGGCTCCCGGTCAGGAAGCGTATTCTTTTCAAGGTCTTGTGTCTGACCTTTAAAATCCTAAGAGGCATAGGCCCTGAGATCTTGGCCAACTCCATTTCCTTCTATGTCCCTACCCGCAACCTTCGATCTCAAGGTCAGGCCCTTGCTGTGGTTCCCAGATTTAGGCTCAGCAGGATGGGGGGTCGTTCCTTTAGGGTGAAAGCTGCGTTAATCTGGAACACCCTCCCAGTCGAAATTCGGCTGCTTGAGGACCTGTTGTCTTTCCGTAGAGCCATAAAGACCTTTTTGTTTTAGCCTTCCTGTTTTAGCTTGTTTTAGCCTTTCTTCTGTGGCATTATCTCCTTGTTGTGTTATGTTGCTCCGTGTCTCTGCGCCGGGATGCTCCTTCGCTGGAGTCGCTGTGCGCATAATAAATTGTTATAACATAACATAACATAACATATGTGTGGTAAAATAGTAGCCAAACAATATAAATTATATAAAATCGAATAAAGCAATAAAATAACGCAAGGAAATGCATTTTCAACACTGAGTACCCAAGTTGCACACTATACATACATTTCACAAATACTATCTGATTGTGAACACTATGCTGTGAGGACACAAAGGGAACTCGGAGGATCACAAGGCGCATGAAGTGGTTGTGGTTGCTAATTGATCACGACCACCAGATAACATCTTACAGGAACACATAATGGAAAACGATCAACCAAAATAGAGAAAAAAGACGACTCTGTCACAGAACAAGTGTTTCTGAGTACACATTCAAAAGTTATGGAGCTGAAAATGTGTTTGCCTCCCAGCTCGTGTGCAGGGTTTGCTGGTACTCAGAAACATTGATATCTTGTGACTTGGAGGTTCCAGCAATTGTTTATCGACCAGTCCACATACAGAGAAATTAGAGCTAGCCATCGGGGAAATCAAGCCTGGCCACTGGGGACATCGATAGGGGGCCTGAAAGGATATCACGTGCTAGACCTATGTATGAAAGGGTGCTATTCAAGGGAAACTCTTACCGTACACAGGCAACTAAGGGGAAGGTTTACTAAGATTTTGCGCCGTGATTGCGTCACAAAAGTGACTCAAAATGGCGCAAAATCTTTTTTCCTAATTAACTTTCCAGCACTAAACTTGTTTAGCGCTGGGAATAATGCTTTGCATTACATTCTGCCATGGGGGCGTACCAAGGGTGGAGCAAGGGCATTTCCAGGCAAGCACCCAAGGTTTCTCACACTAAACCCAATTTACTGAAAACAGTAGATTGGGTGTAGCGTGAGAAAACTGCGCCCTTTTCAACTAGGCACTAGGAAGGAGAAATGCTTTAATTTCTCCTTCCTTTTCGAAGTTTGCATGTGTGCTGCACTGTGCAGCATGTAT
The DNA here is from genome assembly GCF_964263255.1 of Lissotriton vulgaris. Lineage (NCBI taxonomy): Eukaryota > Metazoa > Chordata > Amphibia > Caudata > Salamandridae > Lissotriton > Lissotriton vulgaris. Next base: position 1,633,362,856 of record NC_141693.1, on the reverse strand, counting down.
GCAGAGTGGAAAAAGATTTGCAACATGCCTAGCATAGCATTTTGTACAGGAAGGGTACCCTTCCAGTACAAAATCTATGCTACACTCATGCACACACCCTAGTTCTACGGCGCTAAGATGTGTGCATGGCGCACAGCAGCTGAAATCAGCGCCGGTGCAAGGGAAAGGGTGGGAGAGAGCCATGTCTTTAAAAATATGCCGCTCTCCTGCTCCCTCCCTCCCTCTCTCCTGCGTAATGCAGCACAGACTCACGTGGGCCTGCCCTACGCTGCGTGGAGATTTTATAAATCTCCCCCTTAGGCTTATGATAGGTCTGTGACACACCACTTTGGGTTTCAGTAGATGGTACCTAATGGGAGTAAATGAGGGTCCAACAAAGATGGACAAAGGAATAGCCAAAGATTGGCTTGGGTAAGGTTTGTGTTCACCAGACAGATTTGCTTAACATGAAGAAAGTTCGTTTTCAGCCAGTCATCCTTGGGTTTCTGGTGGTGGGTAGGGCAGGCTGTTTGACACTATGTGTCCACAGCTCGGGACATCTTGAGTTGTAGAGAAGCTCCAAGGTCAATGGGAAAAGTAAGGTAGACCAGCAAACCATCAGCAGGACCACAGGTTAGGTTTTATTCATGAGGGGTGCCTCCTCACACTGATAACGGTCACCACCAGTGTGGGCTACAACCCTGTAACACAGGAGAGCTGTTATGGGGGTTTTCCCTGTGGCCCTTTCCTTATGCTGTCTGGGTGTGGTGGGGTTCACCCAGATGGGTGAAGATGGAGGTAGGAGAATGATCCACCCCCCTTTAGTACAGAAATGCAAGGATTATCAAAAACACCTAACGATGGACAAAATACTTAATTCACACCCTTGTCTGAATAAAAAAAAGAAGAATATTTCGACCATTATTGTTGCTCAACATGTTTTAGCCTCTAGATTGCCCTCCTTAGAGGTGCTGAGAGATTTGTTCAAGACCTGTATAAGTCAATCCCTGTGTATGTGAACCTACCGTAGGCTATATGCTTTAAAGAAAAGAGAGGTCCACTATTTGACCCTGTGAACCTTCTAGGCTATCAGTTGCCACATGATATCCAAACCCTCAAGGTCCTATCATTGGCCTATGCTTGTGGAACTGAGTAAAGGATAACTTATGAAAGGCTCCCTCCAGTTGTACAATCGCTTTTCCTGGCTTCTAGCCAAAAGGACCATTTGGATATTATGTGGAAACTTTTTGATAGAAATATAGTGGTGTATTTTAGAATGAACAAAGTAAACACAAGGAGAAGATGGATGGAGTACTGAAACTTTTCAGACACTCACCCTCAGTCACTATTAGATCTGGGCTGAATCCATCATCGTTCTTTAGCTCACGGTGCCACCCCAGTTCCGACCCAACCATATGCAAATCAGTCTTGACCCTATGCCTCATGGGAACAGTCCACCCCACACTGCCAATCCAGGTCTTCCCTTGACTGGAAACAAGCATCCTGGGACATGTCTGAGCATACCCTGCCAACTTGGGGCGAAAAGCAAACACAAGGAGATGATGGATGGAGCGCTGATACTTTTCAAGACACCCGCCCCTAGTCACTATTAGATCTGGGTTGAATCCATCATCATTCTTTAGCTCACTTCATCACCCCATTGTTTAGGATGCCTTCACTGGGTTTGGCATCAGTACCAAGAGCCAGCTAAAGAGTAATTGTTAAAAAACTACAAGACCTTAGGGGAGTAGGAGTCAAAGCCCTTGTTAGTGGATGAAACCAGCCTACGCTATCTTCAATCAAATGTATTCAATTTGTGTTTTTTGGTTAACATACATATAGGCTTCATGTGCCTGTGCAGACAAGCGCATCACCCCTATGGCGCAAAGGCCTGGGCCTTCTCAAGCCAGGTAAAGTTGTACTGTTCCCAGACTCGGTACAGCGCTCCACTGGCTAGGTTTGTGCAATATAAATACCACAAACAACTAACAGCATATAATATATGTTGGACTTGGCCCTTTTTGGCTAAATTTCCATAAACTTTTTGCCTTCCCCTAGACCTTTTTTCTGACATGGTGTTGCCAACTTAGATAATTTGGGCACTTTGCCACTGCTGATCAGTGTCAAAGTGCAAGTGCTCCTTGTGTAAAGTGTTATAGTAATTGGTTGTCCATAATTGGTATATTTGTCTTACTAGTAAAGTCCCTAGTAAAGTGCACTATGTCTGCCAGGGCTAGCAATGCAAATGCTACTAGTGGGCCTGCAGCATTAAGTGTGCCACCCACACCAGTAGCCTTAAAGAGAGAACTCAGGCCTGCCACTGCAGTGCCTGCGTGCAGTTTGTTAAATTGCCATGTTGTCCTGACAAGTGCACCCACTTGCCAGGCCTTACCCTTCCCTTTTTATGCACATCAGACACGCCTATGGTAGGTCCAGGGTACCCCCCTGGGCAGGGTGCAGTGTATGTGAAAGGTATGACATGTACTGAGGTGTGTACCATGTCCTGACAGAGAAATACTGCCAAATTCATATTTCACTGTTGAAAGGCCATCGTGCCCGTAGGACTGAATAGGGAGAATGTGTAATGTTTCCAGCCTATCTTCCCTTAGGATTAAGTTGGAGAGGTGAAGTTTAGTATGCCTGAACTCACAATTTAATAACACATCTTTTTGTGGAGGTGGTTTTTGCATTGTGTGTTTAGAAACCACACTTTTTCAAGTACCTGGTTTTTTTGTGCTCTAACATTTCTGTGTGTCTCTGCCTCGTTGTGGATTGACTGTCTGGATTTTAAAGTGATAGGATCTGGGGAATGTCTTGACCCACGGGAGGAGGTGAGACAGCACCAGTCTGACCTGGAGTGTAGGGGGAGGAGTAGCCTGGGCTGCCACCATAAAACAATGGCTGAGTGATTGAGGATCCAGACCCCCACTAATCAAAGGAAGAAGGTGTCACTGGCAGGGAGACAACCAGAGTTCCACTGCCCAAATCAACCAAGTCGCACCGGAGGCCCAGGTCGCAAGGAGAGGAGAGCGTGATCGCATCCCCGGGTAACGCTCAGCGAGCATGCATTTGTCGCCGCCTGGGGCAGAGGGCGGGATTGTGGAGAAACACTCTCGGCCTTTCCCATTCTCGCAGCGCGAGCCTCTGCTCAAGCTCATATCGCGGCCCGTACTTGCAGAGGAGTGGCAGTACCCGGCCGGAGTGTGGCACTACACGTTGTGTTACACCATACCCGTGTTGGGGGCATATTTTGGCAGTAGCTGACCGTGAGTCAGCAGGAGTGGCCTGGAGACCATCCCGGGCACTGTGATTGGTGCCGGAGTACAATTATTTTTGCTAACGAACTACCTGATTGTTGCACTACGAATTGCATTATTTTGGCATTACGAACTGCCTGATTGTTGCATAACGAACTACATTAGGTTTACATTGTGAAGTGCCTGATTCTTGCATTACGAACTGCATAGCATTACATTAGGACTGCATTGGATCATCTAGAATTGCTCATTAGTACTGCAAGAACCTACATGGGCTGGCTGGCCTAATTAGGCCAGGTGAAATATTACAAATAAGCATAAGTTGGATTTTTATTGTGTGGTCTCATCGTATATTTTTTTATATAAACATATACTTGTTTTTTTATGAAATTCATGTGGAGTCCATTTATGGTGTCATTATTGGGTTACTGAGAGCGGGGTTGCAAATACTTTACACATTTGCCTTGGAGGTAAGCCTTGCTGCTCCTGCCAATCTACCAAGAGAAGAAGGTGTCCTTCCTTTCACTGACTTAGAAGCAAGGGTCCCTATTTGGCCTAAGATACCTACTTCAGCCAACTAGAGACCCCAGTTCTAACAATATATTACAAACTGAAGAATAAAAATGAGCTGTTCTTTATGTGGTCTGATATCAGTCTTGTCCGGTCCTGGCAGTGAAACTAACTTAGGACTACTAAAAGTGTGAAACATGTCAGCATTGGTACATGAAGTGCATATTTATATATGGTTTTAACATCAAATGAGGGTCCTACCCAGATGGGAAGCTTCGAGCAGCCATCCACCATCTTGAACTGAACATTTTATACTAAAAAAACAGTACTTAATTTGAGCTGGTGGTTGTAGGCGAGGCCCAGCGGCACTCATTTTTGGGGACCGGCACTCTTGTTTCTCTTATTGACTTTAACCCAGAGCAAGAGAGAGAAAAATATAAAAATGAGAAGAAGGACAACGTAAAAGACAGAAAGACAGGGACAAAGAGAGAATGTAGGGTTGAAAAAGAAGATGCAAAAATTAGGCGTACGGGCAGGGAGTGTATGGTGGTGAATGAAAGAGGCATGAAGTGGAAACAAGACTATGCAGCCTTGCTATTCACACCGCCACAATTCGATGGCGCCAGTCACTTGCTTCTGAACAAAATGTTGGCCCCTGGCACTTATTATTTTACAAATCAAACACTGACTAAAGCGATGTTTATGATTAATGGTCGCTAAAGTTGATCTCAGGCAGTCTTCATTTGACAATCGTTTCAAACTTCACCATCCTTATTAATATGTTTTGGATCATTAACAGTCAATACATACATACTACACTACATTTATTTTACACAGAAATGCCAGTAGACACGGCTCCTGTGTATTGCAACTGCACAACAAAAACAATATGCTGCCACCAGTCAAGGGCTGAACAAGGGAGAAGAAGAGGGCAAACCCCTCAGAACTAGCTAGTAAGGAGACAAACTAAAGTTCTTCCTAACTTATGGTACAGCAAGAGTGGCACACTGAGCTTGCAGACCTAGGACTCCAGGCTCGGCTCGGTGAGTACCTTGGGTATAGAGGTCCCCCAAACTGAACCAAAAAGTAAAAACTTCAAACTTCTGGAACAAAGTAGAAAATGGCAAAGGCTGCCTAGTTGCACTGATATTCAGGAACGTTGGCCCTGTTGCTGTTCTTTAGGCTTCTCCTTTACACCAGGTTGCTTTAGTGCCCGTGTGTATCTACCTGTCCAGGTCTTCCTATTGAATGGCTTGGAGAGGGGTTAACATTTGAGGCCAAATCACTCCTTCAGTCAGTGGTCTTTGGCATTGACTGCGCTATTTGTTATTTGAGTAGCCATTATAGTACATGCTAACCATGTCTGGACTACAGCTAGTAATTGACTGAAGGTGAGGACCACTCTACACACACCAACATTTAGAGCTGCACCAGGTATCTATGGAACGAAACGTGCTCTAGTGCCTAAGCTTCTAACTTTGGAAATGGTGGACATGTGTTCTAATCCTGGTACCGACATATGGTAAAATTCAACCGAACAGGATTTACAGGTTTTAGATCACAGACAGATGACGGGCTATAAGCATGTCAAACAAAAGTGCCATGCCCTCTACCCATGGGGGGAGATGTTGTCTAGGTCCTAAGCTTCTAACTTTCCTGGCTCTTGTAAGTCAATAAAAAATGTGTATTTTTGGACAATTAATATGACCCTGTGCTTAAAAACGGTGAATATGTGAAATGTAATTTTCAATTCAAATCCCCACTCAATGACTACAATCTTGCATGTCCTGTTAATTAATGTGCAACATTTAGGTGCTCCTAAGCCTTGTTTTTACTCTAGAAATACCGATTTATAGCTATAAAGACGGAGCACCTTTATCAAGGGTGTTACCTGGCAGTACTGATGTCATTAAGGGGGGATGGTCTGGTCCTTAGGAATATGTGGAGATGTCCTGGCAGGTCGCAGCCTCTAAAAGGAGCATGTGGCTGGGGCTTGATTGGTAAGGGACTGACAGCCTAACCCCAGCACCCTTGGGCTTTCATAGACACTTCGAGCTCTCAAGATGAACGGTGACAGGTGTGGCATGTTCAGTCACTCCTGTATACCACTTTGAATTTCTTTCAGTGCGAGCCCTCTTGCTGCGATACAGAACGTATTACAATGCATAATTCTCTGTATAGACCACTGCACCACAGCCCGTGAGCTCAGCAGGGAGAGCGGGAGAGGGTTGTTCCTTTTTAGGTCGAGCCTATAGCGGCAGCACGCATGCACTGCTCGCTCTGCAAGGCATGCATGAATGGAGTGAAATCTCCGCCCGCTTACCAGTCCATCTTTTCCATAGGCTTGTGTCTTTGTCCTTTGTAAATACTGCCTCCGATTTATTTATAGGCTGTTAGTCCCTCCTTATGACGGCCATGTCATCATTTGTATCCTTCCATGGCTACTGGCCCCTTTACTTTGAGTGTTGTATAGTATGTGTTATTTAGATTGTGAGCACTATTTTCTTCCCTTGCCTACCCGCCTCCCCACCCACCCACACTCCCATTTTTCATGCCTTCTCGCCCTCCTGCCCCCGCCCGCAATGCAAAATTCTAGCGTAAATGCGAGTCCTATTGCATTGCAAATGCTTGTTTCCAAAGCTTTGTGTTTATGAACACTTATGCCTGGGCTGCAGCCTCTGTGGCGGTCCTGTGTACTTCAAGGCACTTGCGCCTGTTTGGCAGTGTCTGTCGTGGTACGTTTCAGGCGTCAGTGTCAGCGGTGCTGCAGTGTAGATGTCAGTGCCTGTGATGGTGCAGTGTATTTCAAGGATCGCTGTGGCTTACACGTGGGTCTGGGCGGCAGTGTCTTTGGTTGTGGACTGTATTTCAAGTCTCACACACGTGCTGGTTTCCTCTGACTGCAGTGATCTCAGCACCGGGACAAGCTCTTTTCTCATTTCCACGCTGTGGACGCTGTGGATGCTGTGGATGCTGTGGACGAGTCTGTCTCTCTCACCGCTGCAGTGAGGGGGCCACAGGCCAGTAATGCTGCTGCTGCCAAAGGCCTCTGGTTTCGACATGTGCATGTGTGCGGGTGGTGCTGCAAGTTCAGCGGCATGCACTGCTGTGCACGTCGTGTTCACTCCCTGCCTCTATAGAAAAGCAAGTTTGGGGTATAGCCGGGTGGGTGCTAGGGTGACCAACCGTCCGTAAATTTCACGGACAGTCCGTAATTTCGGCTGTCTGTCCGTTGTCTGTAAAGGTTTCTTTACAGACTCTCTTCCCCAGGCCCTGCGCACTGAATCTTGTTACCTTAAGTTCCGCAAAGAGATAAAAACCTGGTTATTTAACCAATAGCCGACCTCCCTATTTCTCAACCTCTTTTCTCCTTAATTTGGTTTAGCGCTGGGAAACCTCCGGGTAGCTGTGCGCTTTATAAACTTAAATATAATAATAATAATTTAACAGACGCCATTTGTCCGTAATTTTACCAGCTGTTGGGAGAGCATGCCAATCATGTGCCTTTCTAATGCCAACCGTATGCTGTGGAGACCAAACAAATCGATATAGGATTGGCGTTAAAGCCATTAGCCAATCCTAGAACTCGCTGGTACACTGCTGGAGTGCTGTTTTCATTGGCCCTGATTCAAGGCCAATGAAAACAGCTTTAGGGTACCCAGCCATGGCACTTTTGGACGTGCAGAGCACGTTTTGAGGATTTCCCCTTTTACATTTTCTGGGACCCTCATTTGACCCCTGACCTGTAAACTCAGTAAAATGCGTTATAAAGGGACTAGGCCTCAAGGCGCCATTGGCTGGATTGGATGCTGGGGAACTGTTAATGTCCGAATCCGAGCCTAAGGCATTTTTGGATGTTTCCTGCAGTTCTGGCTATTCTTCAGGAAATCCTCATCGCACGACGCATTAAACAGGTAAAATTACAGATAAAATATGGTCTCCGTGCGGTGTTGTAACACAAGAGCATTGGGCCCCAGCACAAGCAATGATAATGTCCCTCGCTGTCTGTTTGCACAGTAAAAGGCAACAGTAATTGGGGTGCAATGGACCCGGTGTTGATGCTCCTTCTCCACCGTTGATAGCTACTGCGCTGTATTATTGTCATCTTAATGACTTTCGGGGCCCTGTGCATGGCCTGTTTAGGAACATTTGTGAATTTTATTAACCATTTTCTGAAAACTTGAAGCTTACATAATGCACAAAAATGTTAAACTATGTTAAAGTTTTAGAAAATGAATCATGCAGAAACAGCTGATATATGTCTTCCCTTGGGGCCCAACAAGCCTTAAAACTACAAAGGAGATGGGGGTTGTTGAAATAAATAGACATAAATAATACAGAAATAGATCATCTTCCTAGGCGAGGGAGGGGGCCTTATAGCTAGGGGGTCCTTGGAAGTTGCCCTTGCCTTAAACCGTCTCTGCTCTGTATTTGTTTACAAAAGGGTAAACTTATTTTAAACAATGTGGCATAGCTTTCGTGTAACTGTGTATCACTAAAACAGGACAAAAATGTTATAGGGGGTTGCTGCAAAGGCTCTGGAAGAACTGCCGAACTCTAAACTATGTGCATTAGTGGCACCCAGGATGACAATCTTTGTTGGTGCCCCTTCCATGACCTTCTTTATGTATTCCCTGACTACCACCCACCATGGTGCCCCTCATCTCTCCTTAGCCCCTCTCTCACATGTATTTAATTTATAGCTCATATAGCTAGTCATGTATATACACTGTACAACAAATGGCCAACAGAAGGTCGAGCCGCACTTAGGCTCCAGGGCTTGGGATCACTTTTTATTACATTTCCATGCTTTAGCAGGTCTTCGGAAGCACTACTATAGCGGTTGTGTTGCTACTACCCCACCGCATACATAGAGAAGTCTGCTGTGCAACCGGCACCCATACCTTTGCCTCAGGACTCCTTATGGCTCTCCACCTCGACTTTCACTGGTCAAGAACGAGGTAAGCATCTGAGGCGGGCCTCAGCGTGTACTGAAGCCGGCCAGCAGCCTGTGCCTGGTTGCAACTTTAGGAGTCCCTCAGTCCATTGTGACCGATTAGGGGGTCGTGTTTATTGCCCGCAAGTTACTGAACTCAACCTGCCTGCTCAATTTCTGCGTTTATCGATATCCGGAGAAGAAGCTCGCCATTTTAGATTGAGGGTGAGGGGTATGTCCGTCCAATGGCCTATCCTAGAACTTGCCTTAGGAACTATAACAAGGGTGAAATTCTTGATGGGCCTCTCCTATATGCAACTCTGCAGATAAAGACTCAGCTCATAAGTAATATGAAAAGGTGGGTGAGTGAGTGAGTGAGGGGATGGGTGGACGGCTGGATGGATGAATGAATGAATGAAAGGGGGAATGAAAGGGTGTATGGATGGATAATGAGAGAAAGGATGGATGGATGAGTTAAAGGGTGGATGATGGTCGAGTGAATGGGTGGATGGATGAGTGAAAGATGGATGAGTGTTAGGGTCAATGGATGGATTCATGAGTGGATTAGTAGAAGGATGGGTGGATGGATGTAAGGAAGGGTGGCTACGTGAAAGGGTCAATGGAGAGAGAAAGAGAGGATGGATGGATGACTGAAAAGGTGAATGGGTGGAAGGATGAATAAGTGAAAGGATGGCTGGATGGGTGAAAGCGTAAAGGGCTGGATGGATGAGTGGATAGATGGGTGGAAGACTAGATGGATGAGAGTACGGATGGATAGGGTGAAAGGGTGGATGGATGAGTGAAAGTGTGGATGGAGGGATGTATGGAAGGAAGGATACATGATGGATAGGTTTGCAAATGGATGAATATGTTTGGATATAGATGGGATTACTTATATACTATAGTGCGACCTCCTCTGATGTGTCTGTAAAACGTACCTTCTGTCACGAAGTTTTGTCCTGAATCTTGACCTCCTGTTGTGAATTTTTGTCCTGAATTTTGACCCCTTGTCCTGAATTTTTACACTCACCGTCCTGAAAATGCACCCATGCCAGTTGGTCACCCTAGTGGGTGCAGTGTTCTGGTTCAGAAAGAAGTGCTCCTCAGCATTGGCCCAACGCAAAATGAACCCCCCTCTCTCTGCACAATGTGAAGAGGAGTCTCAAGTCTCCCATAACTTGCATATATTCATTGACTTTTGGCTTAAGGGGGCCCACAAGAAGGGTTGGGGTCCTGAAGACTCGGGGGCTTGCTGCCTGGGTTTGCGTTATGCCCCTGTACCTCAGGGGACTGCTGCGGGGCACCACTTTTCACTCGTGCCCAGGGGTAACCTTCAAACACAAGCTGCACTTTAACCCAGATTACCTTGCTGGATATTACAGGAGTGACCTCGCACTCTCTCTACCCTCTTCCCTTCAGTCACCAGTTGGGGTCCCGTGTGGCTGAGGAGGTGAAGGGCGGGCAGTGGGTGAGGGGCGAATGCGCTTCTGGGCCGAGGAAGCAGTGATGGAGGGATCTTATCTTCTGAGGTGTGTTTGGGATGGTCCGTAGTGTTCCTGTGTGCACCCATGACCCATCCATCCCTCTGCAGACGGGGCGCTTTAGCCTGCTTTAACTGTTTTTTTAAGGACTGCCCTGTGCGCAGGAGATGTCAGTCATGGCCATGACAAGCCCTTTGTGCTGGCTCTGTATAATATCTTTGACAGTGCGGAGAGAGCGTCATAAACTAGCGCTAAGAAGCAAAGAGTGCACTCTGGCATGATCTGTGAGCGCCTCCTCTTGCCTCCCTGATCCCGTACCAGTGAAGTCTGTGCTCCGCCAGACTGGGGCGTCCTTCATAGCAGTGCCCGGTGGAGTGCTGGGGGCAGAGGCGTAATGAAAGTTGAAGGCCCCCCCCTGCAAGGTACGCAGAGGGGACCCCGGATTTATTCAAGAGCTATCAGGCCTAAGTACTGTGTTCAGGGGGGCCCCTTCAGCTCCGGGGCCCACCGGCACCGTAGCGGCTGCGGGGCCAGTGTATTGGCCCTGGCTGTCGTGTTCTCTGCAGCGGGCGCCACACAGGACAATATACTCAGGACACAGGTTGGTTCTAGTACGCTTCCTTTATTTGATATTGCATGAGCTGGTTACATGTACATCCGTCCTGTTGCTCGTCCTGGTCAATCTGTCCTCTTCCTGTCCCCTGGCCGGATGTGGTGTCCGGTGACCTGGTCACCTCGTCATGACCCACAGGGTCCTAGTGTCCTACTGTCGGTCGCCCATCCCATCAGGTCACGACACCTCCCCCCTTGTTGCAAACAAATGTTCATGACACATTTATCATAATCACTGTCGCCCACCATTGACAGTCCTCATTCACAGTTACACTGAGAGAGAGAGAGAGAGAGAGAGAGAGAGAGAGAGAGAGAGAGAGAGAGAGAGAGAGAGAGAGAGAGAGAGAGAGAGATGTTCTGTCAGTCTCGTCTATCCTTCTCCCCAGTCTCTGCTTCCTACTTTTTCCTACGTAGTTTCTTGATCCCCTTGCACTCTTTCTTTGGTCGTCGTTTTCTGCCATCATCTTTGTTTCTGCTTTTCCGTTGTCCTCCAGCTGCTCTCAATTTGCCAGCTGCTCTTTTTCTTTGTTGTTGCTCTCTCTTTGCAGCCTTGTCTCTGTCCTTCCGTTGTCCTCTTTCCGTTCCCTTTTTTTCGGTCTCTCGTCGTCTTGACCGTTGCTCTCTGCCCTCTGTTTTGCTTCTTGTTCCTTTCTTTCTACCACCGCTTTTTGTTGTATTTGTTTCCTCAATGATTCTCGTTTGTTCTCTTCCTCTTTCCTTGTTCTCTGAGTCTTCTCTTTGCTTGCTCTCAGACTGTCTGTTCTCGTCGTTATATGTCATTGTTATAAGGCCCATCGTTTGGGCTGTGCTGTTGCTCATCAGGCATGGCCCTGGGACCTCGCCTTGTAGAACATGAATGTCCTCCTTCTTTATTGTGTTCTTGTATCTCAGTTCCTCTGTGAATTTTCCCAAATTAGTTATTTGTTTACTTGCCCCCCAGGTAAAAACCTTTGTCTGGGACGCTCGCAGTGCCGGTTTTACTTCCATTCTCTCATATTCCGATATACACATGACATTGCATGTTGCACCACTGTCCAGTATAAAGTCTGTTTCGTGTGCTCCTACTCTTATCTTTGCCTGGTCTGTCTTTCCTCTGGTGCTTCTGTCTTCTGGCTGTGTTGTCTCTCCTGCTTCTTCTTCCTCGCTCCGCTTGGTGCGCGCCTCCGACATGTGGTATAGTCTTTCCACTTTCACTTCTTCCTCTTCTTCATCTGACCCTCATGATGAACTTCTCCTTTCGTTGTCGACATACCTGACATGTCTTGTTGTCGATTCCTGTTGTCTTCCTGTTCTCCCCTTGTCGTCTCCTCTGAATTGTGTACCTTGGCACATGCTGGCGTAGTGATTTCTTCCACCACACTTTCTACACGTCTGGCCAAATGCTGGGCATGGACCTCTGTGTGGAAATTCCATTCCACACTTGTAGCATGTTTTTTCTGGTCGTCTCCTTTCTTTTTGTTCCCTCCAGTCATTCTTCCATCGGTCTGTGCGATATCTGTTTGTCGTGAAGTGTGCGTTTTCTATTTCAGAGCTCTTCCCTCTTTCCATTTCTTTGGCATGTTCCGTTGCTCTCGCCTCTGCTCTCGCTAGGGACAGGATGTTCTCCAATGAGGTCGGTTCCTTTAGTATTCTTGCTCTGAATCCGGTGTCGAGACAGCCTTCTATGATCCGTAGTCTGATCGCTTGCTCGTTATCGAATTTGTCAAACTCACAATGTGTTACCAACTTTCTCAGCCTTGTTGCGAAGTCATCTAGTGTTTCGCTGACTCGTTGACATGCAATGGTAAACGTATATCGTTCGAAATCAATGTTGCGCTGTGGGTCGAATTTGGCTGTTAGACATTTCTTTAGTTGGTCATATGTTTTTGTTTCCTCGGTAGGCAGTGTCACCAGTAGTTCTTCCACGTCATCCCCTGCTAAGTTCAACAGTAATCCTAGCTTCTTTCCGTCTGCTACATCTGTATCTTGTACATATCTTTCAAACCGTCTGATCCATTTCTCCCACCTTATCCCTGTTTGTGGCTCCGATAGGTTGAAAGGTAGTGGTCTCCTGTATTGCGCGCTGGGCTTTGGATCTGCCATTCTTTTTGTTCTTTCTTTGGTCGGCTCTTTTCTTTTGTTTCCTTTCTCTTCTTCTTCTTCTCTTCTTTATTTTATTTATTTATTTATTTATTTATTTCTACCTCTTCCTCTGTGGTTTCTGTGCTCTTCTTGACACTCTTTTGTTATTTCTTCTACTATCTCTTTACCGTCTTTATTTTCTCTTATGTGTCTTTGTTTGGTCTTTATATTTCTTTTTCTTGTTGTTTGTATTTCTTTGTTTGTCTTTTTCTTCTTCTTTACTTCTATTACTTTTGTTGCTCTTTTATCTCCTTACTGTCTCTTTCTTTCTCTTTACTTCTATTTCTTTGTTGCTCTTTATCTCTTTTGAATGTCTCTTTCTCTGTTAATTTAGTCTTTTCTTTTTCTCGCCTGGCCTTGTGATGGCCGCCCTGTTATTTCTGGTGCCTTTTCCTTTGTTGTCCCACACAAAATGGCTGCCGTCGCTCTCGCGAGATTTCGATCGAAAATCTCGCCTTTCCTGACTCTAAAATGGCCTCCTTGCTGATGCTGTGCCTTGATTGGTCTGGCCGCCTGGTTCAAAGATGGCCGCCGAGACTTCTGAGCTCTCGCGAGATCTCGCGCGTCAATTCAAACGAGCTTGCGCCTCAATTGCATGTGGTCGCGCTCTTACCGCGATCTGTTACACGCTTTCTTGTCCGTCGGGGTGAGCACCCGCGTCGCTTCCTCGCTTCTTCACTCTTCGTCCTGGCGCATCCAGGGTGGGCACCTGGTATTCTTCGATGCTGTCCAGCCCAGACACGCGATGTTCTCCGCGTTAGTTCGTTTCTGACCTTCGTCGCCAGTTGTCGTGTTCTCTGCAGCGGGCGCCACACAGCACAATATACTCAGGACACAGGTTGGTTCTAGTACGCTTCCTTTATTTGATATTGCATGAGCTGGTTACATGTACGTCCGTCCTGTTGCTCGTCCTGGTCAATCTGTCCTCTTCCTGTCCCCTGGCCCGATGTGGTGTCCGGTGACCTGGTCACCTCGTCATGACCCACAGGGTCCTAGTGTCCTACTGTCGGTCGCCCATCCCATCAGGTCACGACACTGGCCTTGAGGTATTGTATGGGTATTTATATAGTGCTTACTACCTCTGTCTAGACCCTAAAGGACTAGCTCGCTTCACACAGCCGGTCCCACACAATCCTCAAGTCGTCTCTTGTAAACCTCAGGTGTGAGCAGCCCCACTGGTCCAGTTTTTTGTCTACATCATGGAACGCACACTCCTGTATTTCAGAAAAGAAAGCTAAAATTACCAAAATGCACAGGGAAAGCAGAGCTGGGTCACTGGGTGAGCAGCTCATCCCGGTCTCTGATCCACAGAGTGACGCCCCCAGTGGGCTGGCACCGCTAACTGCCCTCTGAACTCCTGCCGTGAGGTGGCGTTCGCAGCCAGCCATGCTAATCCACAGCTTGTAGGCCAGTGGCCGGAGGTGCATCCCAACACAGAGCTAAATGATCATGTTAATGGGAGGGTTAGGGAGGAGGTTTACACATACATTACAATGTATCACATTCACGTGTCTAGATAGCATCCGGGTGATTATGTGGGCATCTATGTATCTGCGTCCCAGTTAAGCGTGCACTATTGCGCGTCTTATGTGTATACACCTCAGTGCTTAGGAAACCAAGTTGAGAGTGAAAACTGTTTTTATACTTACTGAGTGAAATCAGAGCAAATCTATTCAAAAGACTTAAAACGGTTTGAAATTAGGTGTTTCTTAAAGCGTCACGATCCTAATGACAGTTGTGTGCTATAGAAACGCATAACAACACAACACCAGGACCACTGGAATTATGCAGAATGGGATGACCAATTTATGTGGCAAGGTTTACTAAATTATGTTGCAAGAAAATACAAACTATGCAGCATAATTCTGCTGCATAGCTAAATCCATAGAAGGTCCCAAAGGCGAGACTGATTGCATTGCAAATGCTTGTTAATACTTTGTTTGGTTTACCTTTAATACGTGGCTTCTCGGAAACTGGAAATGAAGAGCAGCTGAGTCTGTGGTCTCCTGCGTTGGGTAGTGGAGACTTGCACACAACAGGAAAACAACTGATTGCAAAAGGAAAGCCACTGACTTCTTTACCGCAATCTACCTGTGCTTTAGTTTCAGAAGTGTGGTTTCACTTCCTTTCTATGGCAGGGTTTGTTTCATCTCCGAGGGGGCGGAGGCGTACCTATCAGTAGTTCAGCAGATGAATGGGAACCGGGGCCAAGGAGTGCCTGGGGTCCTCAGTGCCCCAGTAATGTCTGTATTGCAGTATGTAATCATAGAGACAGGAAGGCCCATGTTGCATCCTCGCGCTAGTACCACTTTCCAACCACTGGGAGGAGAGGTCATCCGTCCATAAGAGAGAGAAAATAAGCCGAAACACGTTCATGAAAACTTGCAGTTGCCATCATGGAAGCACAAGAGCCGCGTCTCTTACTGAAGGGAAGGTCGTCTCTCGCTGAACATATGCGAGAATCACACTGATGCCGGATAGTCTCTTACAGAGTGGGCACGGGAGTCTCCTGAAGGCACAAGAGGATTTATCCGATAAACGGAGACTCTCTCCGAGTAGCCGCTCTCTCGGGAGACCCGAAATTGTTTCTGTGAAGATAGAAGAGTCTCCTTCTGGAAACAGTTGATGCTTTTCTGAAGACACAGACTTCTCTCAGTAAAGCAGCTTTCACTAGACTCCCCTGGGAGCCTTTCCCTCCTGGCCTGGTATACATGACCATACATCAAAGTCTTGATTCTGTGGCATCTTTAAAATTCCTCTGAAGTACATATAGTAATTTAATTTTTTACAGTAAATTTCCCTTTTATTATAAATAGATCCAGATAGCCTTAACTCAGCTGTTACCGTCTTCCTATTGAAAAGTTCATTGATACCTTATCTGCCCTACCCATGTCTAATTTCCCACAATACATTGATGTATACCCCCAAAATAAAGAGACAACAAATGACGTGTTGTGTATATTCTAACTAAATATGGCGCTGTTTTTCTCACACTCTACGCAGCACAGAAACTTTGGTTGCTGCTCTGCACCAAAACATAGTAAATCTCCCCCTTGCCTCCAGCACTAGGCTTTCATTTACGACTATATTTCACTCTCTAACACACAGTATTGGTAAAATGTATGAATTAGCAAATTGGAATCGCATGATTACCCTATGTGGTATGCTTTCCAGGGGACTTTAGGTCCCATAACCAGCCGTGCCAGGAGGCGCTGAATCGCAGCATGCAGTGGGAGGAGCCCATTACCCCCACAGGTGCTACTTAGCGACACCCTCCTGCCTGTTGCACAGGCCGCTTTCCATTGTCCCATACCCAGCCATGCCGGGAGGCGCTGACTCACAGAAAACTGGGTGGGGAGAGCCCATTGCTTCAGAAGCTCTATTACGAGGGACCATCTCACCCGCTGTGCGGGCAATGCCTGGACAAAGCCCAGACCAAAGACAGGCCTGTCCAGTGTCCGTCACCACCAGGAAGAGGCAGGGTCACCCCAGTGTGAAACACTGCATTCTTAAATATATAGTTGTGTTCTGCCTGGAGAAAAAATAAGCATTGTTTAGTTTGGTTCCACTTTCTGACAAGGCTTACTGGGCATCGGCAGGGTGGTTCTGGTGGTACCTTGGCCCCCAGCATCCGGATATGGGGAAACACAAAATAACTGCTCCAGCTAAGCCCGTCTTCTCTTCTTGGTCCATGGGTGGATTTATCAAACGCGTGATGGGAGTCCTGATTAAGGAAATTGAGCAGGTGCTGTTGTGTAGTTTCTAGGAATCCCCAGGACCTGCCCATTTTGGATGATCTAAACTGAGGGCTTTGTTTCCCAACCGCTTCTGGACAACCCCACAGGATATGTCAGCCGTTAGACCTGTTAGTTCTACAGTGCCACTACCACCCGATGTATCTTACAGTGGTGTGGGTAGTTTAAAGCAACCACTGAACATGACAACCCTGATTCCTCAGGGATCGTGGAAAATAATACAGTACTTTTTGCGCAGGAACTCATGCTCACTTACTCTCAGAAAATACACAGGATGGCGATAAGGACATTTCAATAAGTATTTATTGCTCAAGCATCAGTCTTGTATAAAACATATTTGCTGCGACAATCCGGAGACAGAAGCATACAAAAGAGATTGCTAGTACCAATATAGTAAATAGTAGATACAATATTATCATAGTGCTAATAAGATGAACATAAGCAGTTCACATAAAAACAGTAGCACTTGCATAGTTCTTAAAATGCATGCTCTAAGTAATTTGCCTAAAGGTACCTAGCCTAGACCTGTATGTGTAGCATGTATATGTGTATGTAGCCAAGAAACCTCCAGGGAAGAATCAGTCCCCTCACCTGATGGTTGAGAATAAAGGACCCCGTCTGTGCTTCGAGGATGATAACCCACAAGGGATGTCAGACTGCTGCGTGTCGAAGATCCAGCATGCAGGACCCTGTGTCAGCTTGGAAGGAATTATCCTCTAATTGGCAGGGAGAAATAAGGGTCATATTTACTAGAGTGGTCACTCCAGGGTTTCTTCATAAATGTTTATCCAAACAAATGCGATCATGCACAGCTGGCTGTGGGCCAAGGATAAAAAAAGTAGTGACCCGTATACAGAATAATTATACCATGCCTGAGGACATGTTTATATACGTCAGGTACAGGATTATGATAGAATATCGAGAGCCTGGCATCGAAGAGACAGGAGCAAGCCATTAGGCAAAAGGTCACCTGTTCAGAACTGTTATTGTAGTGTGGATGGGACAAATGTATGTAAAAAGGGGTACACATGACAGGGCTAGCCTAAAGATCATGACACCCACTCCTCATCAAAAGGTCAACACGGTCAGCTAAATATTAATAAAGCTACAATATTAGATGCGTGCATGCTTGGAACTGATGCCTGTACCTCTGGAGCAGAGCCAATTTCCCTTCCAACTGGAGCTGAAGCATCCCTTGGAGGCTCTAGAAATGCTGTCATCAACATTGGAATTCGCTGTGGACAAGGGCTCCAGGAACACTGCTATGTCTGGCGGCGCAACCAATGGAAGCATCAGACATAGATTCAACACACATCCGTATTCGCAGAAGAGGAAGCAGAACATAAGAAGGACACAGTCTAGCCAGACCGGTCTAAAAGACAGGAACCAATGCTCACTCAGCTCTTGGTGCCGAGGCGTAGTCAGGCAGAACACCATAAGCTCATGACAATGTCGTTCCAGGAGTGTTTTCTCCATGTCTTGAGGGATTGAGACGTCCACTGCGAAGCAATAGGATTAAAATCAGGATACCCGCTACTAATAGCAGGACCAAAGGAAGCCCTCCAAAAACGTTTCCAAGTTCGGAGTGTATGAAAGCTGGAATTACTCTGAAGATGGTCTGAAAGGTGATTGAAAGACCTGATCCAAGACACTTAAATAAGTGTACAATCCCACTCGTATCAGAAATGTTAAAGATGCAAACCATTTCTCCAAAATGGATTGGGAAGTTTGTACCAACCAGGGACTGTATCTCTGCTGAAGACCTTGCAACCTGAAGATCAAAAGTGTTTTGGGCTGAAGATAAGGCCACATATTGTTGAAACAACATGGCTTTCAGTCTGTTCAGGGAATCAAACCATTTACTGGAAACATTCAATGAAGGTCACAGTGGTACCTCCCTAACTGTGCGAGCCGGGGTAAACAATACTTGCTTACAACAAACAACTGTGAGGTTTACTGTGACTAGATATGTGATGCCTGGCACCATCCCGCAACAGCCTTGATCATTCAGCATTAAATATCTCCCATTCGAAAGTAGCTCGAAAACTGGATGAATCACTGCAGCTGGGGAGCCTTTCAAGTAGCAAGATACGTTTGCTTTTTATGCCTTACGTGCTCCATGAAGCAACACCGCTTTGCACACTAAAGACCCACTTAAAGCCCTCTCACAGTCTGTACCACTTTAGAAAACTTCAGTGTCCTTATTTCGGCACCTATGTCTATACGGTAACTCCCAGGTTTCTTGTATGTACCCTTCACCCAACGCTTTATACTTGCGTGCTGGGATGTATCTAAGGCAGTATTGGAACTGGAATGTCATGATTGGCAGTGTGATATTGCCATGAATTATCCATTTTGTAGACAGTGGCTCTGCTACTGTAAAAGGTAACTTCTCTAATTTTTAATGAGTTGCAGGGTATACTTTGCACCTCTGGGTGCTATGGTCAATTATCTGTTGTTCAGGTTGTAAGCCGAAAACAGATTTGTGTCTTTTATGTTTCGCCATGAAACATGGTCAGAACGCAATAACTGAAGGGTCCCGCTTAGAAGCATAATAGCACGCAGCTGTGATTGCCCATGTTGTAAAATAGACAAATCTTGTTAGATTATGTCGATAGCTGAGGACACAATGTTGCCCAGTAATAAATACGAGACAAAAGTGTGGTCATGCTATTGTCTACCACAGCTAAGACCTTTTCTATGTTAATCCTATCTATTTCACAAAGTCTCTCAGCAGCTTTCTGTTGGGAGATTTTTCAAAGTTCATTGTAGATGGTGTACACAAAGCGTTTCCTACGTGGTTTCATGGGACCTAACAAGAAATCCCTAAGATCCATGTTGTCTCACAAAAGGGCCAAGTGTTGTTTCACCTGTGATAATGTCAAGGTCTTTAGCGAATCAAGGCACAACTTCCCGACACTAAAGGAAGTCACTAACCCTGGGTCGTCTATGTGTACATAGCGTGGGTCTGGCCTATGGATACTAAACCCTTCTGTTGTACCCCTGAATCATGAGTGACACCTATATGTGCCTAACCAACCAGCCCTTCCAATCGGGAGATGATGTATGTACTTGTACCATGTTTCCCTTCACTTGTAAGTGTATTATTTGCAATACACTTGAGCGGGGCGTGTGATGGGATGCTCAGTGTTTTTAAGTCTTTGATTTTTGTAAACCCATACCGGGTAGTCTGTTGCAGTGTTCTGGAAAATCATTTGTAATGGTATTTGGTAACCTCTAAATAATGCCTCTGTTCCCTGAACCTGCCACTCTTTTGTCCCCAGATCGATTTTGTGTCTATGGTATCTTTCCAGTAGTCGAGTCCCTGTATAGATAGTTGAGAGATAAAAGGTGCTGAGTATATCAGCTTAGTATTTGTCATCATAATTTTCTTTGCAGTTGTATTAGCCATTGCAAGTTTGTAATAGAATGATTCTGGGTCGGATTTGTTGTACCCCGAAAAGTATGCAAAATTCTGTGTGACTGTGACAGTACTACCCTTTGGTGGTGTTGAGAAATGTTCCAATTGATGGTACACATTAGCAGTGTGTGGTACACTTGCTCTATGCAATAATTGATGACCATAATGCTAGTAACAAAACATGGTATCGTAGTCAGTTGCATCTTCAAACAGTTCCCTGTAAGAAAATGCAGCAGATTGTTCGAAATTGAGAGCATAGTATTTACAATCTCAATGTCCCAATCATCAGAGAGTGTGCTGGGGGTAACAAAATCAGTCAAAGAGATTTTAAACAAATGCGAGCTTTTCAAAGGTTCAGTGGGGCCATATAGACCTCCTTTTTCTCAGACAATACCATCAGGTATTGGAATTGCTGTGATGTTCATCAGGGACAAGTCTCTTTGTTCACGATGTGATGACGTATGTGGTTTCAGGACCAAGTTCACAGATTGTACTGCAGAGCTTTCTGGGAGATAATGTCCATTCAGAAGCAGAAAAAAGACAAGTCATTGTGCCAATTCAAATTAACAGAGATATACTACCCCTATTGCAAACCAAATATGAACCAAGGTGGTACCAAGTAAGTCTTTTTGAGCAGAAGAAGAATTGGCAAATTTATTTTTCTTTGAAGTGGGTGGCATTTGATCAGGTTCACTGGGATCTGAAGAGAAATCATTGAAGTTGATGAAGTAGCCAGAAACAGTTCGATCTATCTTTGGTAGCTCCGTAGGTTTTGTAGAATTGGCAGACGTGTTGTTTGAAGGCACATTAATGTAGATATCATTGTTGGGCTGAATTGCAACATGCATCATTGTTTCTTCTTGATGTTTTTCAATTTCAACTGGTGTGATTTGTACTCCATTATTCGTTGCTCCATCATTCTGTGTTGCAGAGTCTTGAAAAGTTATTAGTCTTTCCACCTGAACTTCCTGTATATTAGCAAGAGGAGATCTGGATCTACTCATGTTTCCACGCGGCCTGCTGTTGAGAATTACACACATAGGGGCGATTACTGCCCGCCACCCTAGCAGTGCTGTGACCGACTGCCAGTGGTGCAGCAGTCCCGCACCTGCAATTAGGATGCCACCGCCACCGTGGTGGTGGCATCCTCCATTCCCAGCATTGTAGCGGGCGGTGCTCACAGCACCGCCCACCACAATGCTGGGAAAGCACTGTGTGCCTTGTCCTACACAAGGTGACAGGCACCTCAAGGTTTCTGCAACCATGTCCATGACAATACAGGGGGGTACCATAGGTACCCCTCATGTGCACCCCCCACCCCCCAATGCCCTGGGGGCCCGCAACCTGGTAAGCTTGTTCTAGGGCCCTTCTTTAATCTGCGTAGTATTTTGGTGCAGTCTGTGCTACCTCTAACTGATGCTTAGCTTCAATAAGCACTGCTCTAAGATGGGTGTGATGTTCCTGTATGGTGGGATGTTTGGAGACCACAGGCCAATAGAAAGGGAGCATGTTCGGATGGAAACCGTAAAGACAAAAGAAGGGGGAACACCCTAACGTAGAATGTTCCGCATTGTTGTAGGCGAACTCCGCCATCCAGATCAGTGGGTACCAGTCCATGGTGTTTTGGAGGGTAAACCACCGCAGGTATTGCTCTAGTGTTTGATTTAGCCCTCCAGAAGCGAGAAGTAAACTATGTCCCTCGGTCTATTATAAGCACGCTGGGTAGTCCGTGAGCGCTAACCACATGCTGGAGGAAGACCACAGCTAGTTCAGCGGAGGTAGGCAGCCATTTTAGTGGGATGAAATGCCCCATTTTTGTCAGGTGGTCGACTACCACTAGGATGGTGCTATATCCTTCACAGGGTGGCATTTCAACAATGAAGTCCATGGACACGGTGTGCCAAGGGAGTGGAGGAATGAGTATCTAGCGCAACAACCCGACAGGTTTGGAATAACTTGCTTTACCTTGTGCACAGATTACACTATTTTTAGGTACTCCTTTGTGTCTTTTCATAATGAGGGCCACCAGAAGGATCTCTTGATGCCGGCTATGGTCTTGTAGCGTGGAGTCGTGAGCCCAGGCCAATACTTGTGCACACTTTTCTAAAAAGTTGGCTGCCAAGCTCTTACCTTCAATTGATATCTCATATCCTAAAAACAGGACATTGAGATGGGCAATTTTTGATTTCTTGAAATAAAATTTGTAGCCCAAATAGGCGACTCATACAATTATGTTGTTCACCCTGCTCAAGTGTTCAAGTAATTCATCGTCCATCAGATAGATGTCATCAACATAGGACACAGCCTCCTCATCTCATGTTTGTAATATTTCTGGCACTCTTGCGGAGAATAGCCCTGGGCTGTTCCTACACCCCTGGGGTAAACGACAGAAGTGATGTTGAGTGCTGAGGGCAGGAAAGCTGTCAAATATCTGCTGTCTGGAGCTATATTTTGGCAGAAGAATCCATTTAAGATATCTAATGTCATTTTGTATTTCTTCTGCACAATGTTGCGGCACTATGTGCATTTTGAACTGTAAATGTGTGTGAGCATGTGTTTAAATGTCGGTAGTCTAAAACTAGACAATTTGTGTTGTCATGTTTCATTACAGGAAAAAAAGGATTATTCATTGGGGAGGTGAAAATCTCAGTTACACCCTGGTATTCAAGTTAGTCTAAGATTTCTTTGACCTCTCTTTTTGCATAATTCTTTATAGGGTACTGTCTCTGTGGCTTTGGAGTAGATTTTAATGGGATTTGGTTGTGGGTAGACTCCACATCCCACCCTACATTGTTGTGGTATAATGCCGGAGCTAAGGCTAGCGCCCACTATGAATGTTTTAAATATTTAGGAGAAAGTGGGCAAAATGACAGTTTCCCCTTTTGGGCAATCCATCACAAACTCAGCCGGACAATCTTTTTCTGCTAGCAGTTTGTCATATCCATATGTTAAGTTCTCCCAAAAGAGACCTTTAACTTTTCTTGAGCTGTCCCCCTCTATTTGTAGTTCAATTTCGTGAAATCAATGTGGGACACTAATTCTGATATCAGGTGTTTCCACCATGATGTGTTCATTCAATACTGCTGTCACCAGAAAACCCTTCAGGTTCCAGCGAGTTATTGTTACTTCTGCCGCGCTGTCCAGCATCGTCAGAGCTCATTCCCCGTTCAGAAGCTGGGTCCTCCGTAACCTAGGCATGTCTAATTTTCAAGCCGGCTACTTTCTTTCTTTTTTAATTGAGGTTTTGTTGTAGGTTGCTCTTACTGTTTGATAATGTAATCTTAAGTACAATGTACTTCCCTTTTTGTTTTTGGTCGATCTACTTGCTTTTGTTCTGATCGCCCGTCCCTCTCCGAATTTTTTGATGAACCCTGAAAGGAACGAAAGGAACGTATATCAGTGTCCTGATACCTGTTAGGTTCCCTAATGTTATCACGAATCCTAAAGTTATTCCTCTTTTCAGAGGACTCCTGCTGGGGAGACCCACCCCTTCATCGTGAATTGTTTTCTGAATTGTTATTTTTAGAATTTTTATTTTCCCATTTCTTTTTAGAAGAAGCGGGCTCTTGCTTCGAATTGTCCTTTTCAGGGCTTCCAGCCATTTATGGCTTCCCTGCTTTGATCCTCAGATTATCTCTACCTAATGTATTATAGGTTTCTTCAATAATGTTTGGTAATTCTCGCTTCTTATTTATAGGAGCTATTTCTCTTTCTCTCTGTGTATTGTCACTACTGCTGCCTACCCCAGTATGTTGCTCAGCATGATTGCAGAAACTACCCATCAGTTTCATCCCCTAGTCCAAGGCAGGTCCTGCCCCGTACTCATTCTGTATCTGTTCCAATACATCAGGAATAACGGCTATGGAAGGGGTACCATGTATTCTGATGTATACGGCAACAAAGATTGTTCCCCAAGTGGTACAATCCTCGATCAAGGGAACCATCCCCATTGGCAAGCAAATGGGTAGCATTCTTTGTTTTTCCTGCGGACCCGCTTGGGAAAACACTGCTTTAAGCTGTGCTATTTTTCTCTATCCAGAATGGAATTTGCTCCTTTTGGATGGTATTATTCCTATCACTGATTTCAGTGTCTGTGGGTTAATTGTAGGTGTGGTCTGATGTGGACCAGCTGGAGTGGAGTATATGTCGCTAATATTGGCCAGGTCACTCCTTCTAGGCTGAATGGACTGAGTCTTATAACAGATGTTGTGTGTCGGAGGCATCTTTAAATAAGTTGATGTGTTGCTGGTAAGTTAACAGGCATTCAATGTCTTCATATGGAATGTTTTCATCTGGGGTTCAACTACAATGTATGTGTGGAACAATTTAGTCTGTAGATCTGCAGGCGGGAATTGAACCCCAGAATAGAATACCTCTGATCCGAACACCTTGGGCCTCATTTATGAAAAGTGACGCATCGCTGCGTGAAAACAGCGATGCGTCACTTTTCACTGCGCCCTCCTTGCGACACCAATGATGCGTCATATTTACAGTATGACGCATCATGGCTCAAGGAGTTACAGATACGTCAGTATTTCTGACGTATCTGTATGGCGCAAAAATGACGCATTGCTGGAGTGTGTCACAAAAGTGACGCAACTCCAG
Source organism: Lissotriton vulgaris (assembly GCF_964263255.1). NCBI lineage: Eukaryota > Metazoa > Chordata > Amphibia > Caudata > Salamandridae > Lissotriton > Lissotriton vulgaris. Next base: position 1,633,338,179 of record NC_141693.1, on the reverse strand, counting down.
CAATGTGTCCTTTCACATGGGGCAAGCCCCATGTGATAGGGCCTGCATCAGTCTTACGCCTGCTATGAGGCAGGCGTAAGAAATTGACGCATTTGTGTCCTAGAAGTGGCACATTGAAATCTTGTAGATTTCACTGCATCACTTCTATGACCCTTTCTTGCTTCAGAACACCCCCCGCATACATTATACCTGGCGTAGGTATAATAGATGCGTCACTTTGTAAATATAGTGCAACAAGGCACATTTTTTACGCTGCTGGTGCGTCACAAAAAGTGACGCACCGGCGGCGTAAAAGTGACGCACAGCCTCATAAATGAGGCCCCTTGTGCGCCTCAATCACGAAGGTAACACAGCCACTTGTTGTGGGTATGCCGTGTTCCGACAGCTTTATAGTTACTGCATGTCTGCAATTCTCTGCTATGTTAAGAGCGTTTGCAAGTTCCTCTTCTCCTTACCTGAAGCACTGCTCGTGGACTCAGTCATTCTTAAATGGAGAAGAACCAGTCTCTTTTAGAAATATTAGGGTTTTCCACACAATGTGGGACCAATTTACCCTTACAAGCTTGTTAAACATTCCTCAAATACACAAAGTATATCTGCTCAGCTGAGGCGGGTTTCCCTTCCCACTTAAGACATCTCTGAAAAAGGTGTGAGTAGGGCTTTCTGAGAAAGCACGACTGAACTACTCAGATTTGCACTGTTACTAAAAGAACCAAACCAACGATGGTGGCGTTATGTCGTGTAGTTCCTAGGAATCCCCCGAACCTGCGCATTTTGGATGACCTAAACTGAGGGCTTGGTGTCCCAACTGCTTGTGGACAACCCCACAGGATGTCAGCCATTAGACCAGCTATCTCTACAGTGCCACTATCATCCCCTGTATCTTACAGTGGTGCAGGTAGTTTCTGGCAACCTCTGAACATGACAACCTTAATTTCTCAGGGATTGTGGAAAACAGGACAGTACATTTCGCTCTGGCACTCATGCTCACTTACTCTCAGAAAATACACAGGATGGCAATTAGGACATTTCCAAAAGTATTTATTGGTCCAGTGTTAGTCTTGTTTAAAACATATTTGCTGCAACAATCAGGAGACAGAAGCATACGAAAAAGATTGCTAGACCAATAAAACAAATAATACCTACATTTCTACAATAGTGCTAATAAGATGAATATAAGCAGTTCAGATAGTAGCACTTGCATATTTCCTAAAATACGCGCCCTAAGTAATTTTCCTAAATGTACCTAGACTAGATCTGTATGTGTAGCATGTATATGTGTATGTAGTCAGGAAACACCCAAGGAAGAACCAGTCCCCTCACCTGATGGTTGAGAATGAAGGACCCTGTCTCTACTTCAAGGGTGACACCCCACAAATGGATGTCAGAATGCTGTGTGTTGAGGATTCAGCATGCAGGGCGCGAGTCAGCTTGGAAGGAATTCTCCTCTAATTTGCATGGGGGAATAAGGGTCTTATATACTAGAGTGGTCACTCAAGGGTTGCTTCTAGAATCGATATGTTTTGAATACAGTCACACCTGTTTTGAAAACAATCATGATTGTTTTTCCAAACAAACGCGATCATGCACAGCTGGCTCTTGGCCTTGGATGAAAAAAGTGATGACCCTTATACCGAATAATCATACCGTGCCTGAGGACTTGTTTATATACGTCAGGTACAGGGATTATGATAGAATACCAAGAGCCTGGCGTCGAAGAGACAGGAGAAAGCTACTAGGTAAAAGGTCACCTGTTTAGAACCGTTATTGTCGTGTGGATAGGACAAATGAATGTAAAAAGGGGTATGCATGACAGGACCAGCCTAAAGGACATGATAGTGGAACATTGCCTCTCGGGCTCAATGGCGACAGGTGTGGGGACTAATCCTATGCCTACTAGGGAGTGAGGTATCGCCCAACTAGGTATAGGACCAAAGACTTGAGCCAACAATGGTTCCACCAGCTATTAGTGGTGACACCTCTCCTGACGAGCCAGGCCTGACCACAGATTTAGATTTCATCAACGGTCTTTTAAAGGATCTTAAAAGAAGAGGATCTGCTTTCACAGCTACACTGCCAACCATGCGCGAGCAAGGAGGGGAGGGGACTGCTATACATTGTTCATCAGGTCACCCTGACCTTGGCTTACAGGCCTTCAGGCTCTGTAATCTCTACTCTCAGGATAATCGGAAGCCCGCGCTACAATGTTTTCAGCAGCATTCCCAATCACAATTAGGTACATTTGAGGAAGTACCTGAGGCGAGGGTTGAGGGGGATCCAACCACCTCCAGGGGTTGCCCAGATATGAGTAGGCCTTTCAATTATAGGCAGGCTGTGCAAAACCCATTTCAGTATGAGCTATCAATATACATTACCTCACAAATAGGCCACTGAAAGAAGTCACATCTAGGGGGAATTGGCCCAGGTGAGGGGGTTAGAGGGCCATATTGTAACAAGGATGGGTGCCCTAATTGGTTCATGGTCCACCTACCCCCTGCACGTTGCCCTTATGTAGTCGTCATGGCAAATGTCCCTCCTCTAACGGGGGCTCAGAAGAGTCCCTTATTCAGCTAAAGAACAAAGTCCTGCACTGGCTCCAGTCTAGGTCATTATTCCCAATTTAAGCTGCAGACCAGATCCTGCCGACTCGGAGGGTAATCTGGATCAGGCAATCTAATAAATTGTTTGCTGGAGACAAGCGGAACTGCTATTTGAACATGATACAAGTCAACTGATCACGAATCTGAATACATTTGGACTGGTCCAAATGGTGGCGGGACCCACCCACTTGGCAGGCCATACTCTTGATCTTTTGTTTACTAACACTGCCAATGTCAGAGTTGAGCCCCCCTCTGCTCTGTTCTGCTCTGGTCCGATCATAACCTGCTAAAATTCTCAATATCAATAGGCACCACAAAAAACTATCTTAGTAGTGAACACACCAAGAGAAGGCCCTGGTCGAAAGTCACTCCAGTGACCTTTTTGGCTCATTTTAACCCCCCTTCTCTATCCTACACTGAGAATATCGATCATGCCTTTGAGGACACAATCACAGTGGCCTTGAACACCGTAGCACCTCTGTCAACAGTCAAGATTAAGCCTAGGGCATCACCCTGGTTCACGGAAGCATTGAAAACTGAAAAATTGTCTAGTAGGAATGCCGAGCGTAAATGGAGAAAAACCAAGACCAGTGAAGATCAACAAAAATATACACATATCCATCGAGGCTACTTAGATAACATCAGACACGCCAAAAAGTCGTATCTTATAAACAGGATTAACAAAGCTGCCAATTTCAACAAGGAGCTTTATAAAATAGTAAAAGAATGTACTACTCCTCTTCCCTGTCAGTCCGGTAACACATCTTCGCAAGAATGGCTAGACACGCTGTCAACTTCTTTTGATGAAAAGATTATAACAAGTCATAGTTCCTTTCCACACCATGATGCCAAAAATCCTGATAATAACCAAGACACTACCTTAACTCCACCTTTCCTCTTTTACTGGAGTTCACTGCATTTACCTCAGATGAAGTCTCAACCACTCTGGCAAAGATTAAATTGGGTTCTCCAGTGGACCTGGTTTCAACCCGCTTCTTTTCAACCATTGCCCCTTTGCTCATTGGTAGTCTTATGGACTTATTTAATATGTGATTAGCACAAGCAGCGGTCCCCATTTGATGGAAAGCAGCGTGGGTTAAGCCAATTCTAAAAAAAAACTTCTGCAGATCCTGAGGTACCCAGCAACTATTGCCCAATATTTCTGCTTCCATATTTTGGAAAGGTACTTGAGTCCTCGATCAGCAAGCAGCTTACCACCCATCTGGAGAGTCATGGACTATTGGACCCATCACAGTTGTGGTTCAGGGCTGCTCACAGCACTGAAACCTCGCTAGTGGAGGTTGTAGACAACATTAGACTGGCCTTGGACACCTGGCATTTAGCCTTCTCGTCCTGTCGGATCTGTCAGCCGCCTTTAACACCATCTCCGATAGCATTCTAGAACAGCGGCTCTGGTGGGTGGGTGTCAGGGGTGTGGCCTTGGACTGGTTCAGAAATTATCTAACTGATCGAACCACCACTGTACAAATGGGCACCCTGGCCTCTTGCAGTCGGTCTGTAAGCATAGGAGTCCCTCAAGGCTCAATCTTAAGTCTCATGCTTTTCAACCTGTATGTGACACCCTTGGCCAGGGGGATCAGGTCCTACAGTTTTGATGTGGTGTCATTTGCTGATGACACCCAGCTATTGATTACCCTGGGCCACGATCCCACTGACACAAGGATCCGTTTTAAAAACTGCATGACCCATATTGACAACTGGATGCATACTAATCACCTACAACTTAATGGAAGTAAGACAGAGGTCATTCTTTTTGGTAAGGCAGGCAAATACTGGTGTAGTGACTGGTGACCTCAGAATCTGGGTCCCTCTTCAACTCCCAAACCCGTGGCGCGGAACCTTAGTGTGATTGTTGACAATCAACTGTCAATGAAAAGCTATACAAATCACATTATCGGCAACTGTTATGCATTATGCGTAATCTACGCAAAACCTTTCATTGGATCCCCATCAAATCTAGAAAAGCATTTGATCCGGGACCTACCATAAGTCGCATTGACTATGGAAATGCCCTGTTGGCCTCCATAAACAAGGAGCTCTATTCCAAGCTGCAAGTATTGCAAAGTACCGCTGCCAGATTAGTATTAAACCTTCCATCAAGAGCCCCATCAGTGCCTAGTCTGATGGGGTTCTGCAAGGCATGCTGTATTGAGGTATGGCATCGAAGCTCCGCTCATCTCCCACCCATCTTTTCAATTGGCTCCTGTTACTGTCCTTTCGAAATCGTTGCTTTTCATGCTTTTCATTCCTGAATAGGCTTAGTAGACCCTCCTTGGTACAGCATTGTCTGCACTTGTAACCTCCCATAACAACTGGACTTTTTACTTGTGTTGTTACACAGTCTGCTTTATCAAGTCGGTGAGCACTATTTTCTTTAATGATCTTCCCTATTCCATCCACGACGTTTGAGCACGCCGCCACCTTTTATATTGTTATTAGTCATGTATTTTTTTATTCCTATTGCGGTCCACTTTATCTATAGTGACAACGCTTATTTATTTATATAATTTACAGAGCGGTCTGCTTTCACTTTAGCAGCTGTGCTTATTTATTTATTTAATTTACTGCACAGGCCTTTTTAACTTTAGTGGCCACACTTATTTATGTATTTAATATACAGCGCAGCCGCTTTCACTGAAGCGGCTATGCTACAAACGTTTTATTTATTTATTTTTACACTTTGTGTATAAGCAGACCATATGCCCTTTTACTTTAATGTTGGCCGCGCCCCTTTCTTTAGATGCTGCTCACTTTAATCTGATTAGGAGGAGCAACGTCTAAAGAAAAGGGCACGTCCACCATTAAAGTCATTAAAGTGGTTTTTCCCCTTGGTTTTTTTTTTTCAGGCATCTTTCACAGAACCCTAGTGGTTCCACCTCTCGCCCTTTTGTTTTTCCATTAGTATATAAGAAGGCCACCCATCTCACACTTACAAATAGATATCCCTTGAATGATTTGCTTGAAGTAGATTGACATACTATGCCACTAGTAGCTGCCGTGGACTCAGCCTCACCTATTCATCCCCCAGACTTTAGTAGGGCACCGATTAGGAGCTCCAGCTAGGCTCACACAAGCCTTTCTATATTCCAGCGAGGTTTCAACATATTATGTGTGATTGTTTTATGGAACATCACAGGTCTGAAGAATAAACTTAGCTCTCATGATTAGTTAGATATAACTCTCATTACACATATTATCTGTATCCAGAAAAGATGGAAAGTGACCCATCTCCATACTGAGGGCTTTTCTTCCTTGTTTGTCCCTGCTTTTCTGTCTACGGCAGGCTGAGCAAAGGGCAGTCTACAGATTCTGATCTCTAATTTACTACCCGTCACGACCAGAAGATCAGTCACGCCCTCTCCCTATTATCAATTAATGTGGTTGGCATTTTAGGGGTCTGATGTCAATACTGTTAATCCCTTCTGGATTCTTCTGCCAAACTCCTGGGTAGTGTTGTCCTTAGCAGACTTGAGGACAGGTCAACTGATATTTCCATTCTGTCTGAGTATGGGTTCAGGAAGGGCCGTGGAACGGGGGAGCACTGCTTAAATCTGAAAATCCTGAATGGAAAGTATACAAGAGCAAAATCAGGATCACTCTATTTGTGCTTTGCTGATCTCACTCGCGTGTTTGATTAGTGGAACATTCTATATTGTGGCATACTTTGTTATCTTACGGAGCCCCCTTGGAAATGGTTAGCCTCCTTGCACAGCTTTAAGAGAACCTCTCAACTCAAGTCCGATTTGGCCCTAATGGCGCATTAACGCCTTCGTTTGGAATTAAGCCAAGTGTACGACAGGTGTTTATATTGGCCACCGTTTCATTTTATTTATTTATAAATGGGGTTGATGCCATGCTATGGTCCCAGAAGGCTGATGCACCGATTGTTGCTGGCCGTCTGGTACCTTTGCTTCTTTATGCTGACCTTTTGGCAGGGACAGCGCTCAGGTTGCAGAGATTGATGGATACCTTTGCAGATTTTATGGACTCTAGGAAAATTAAAATAAATAAGGCCAAGATATGTTTAATGACCTGTGGGAAACCCCCCCAAAAATCTAAGATCATTCTCCCTCAAAGGTGTCCAGCTAGCTAATGTTAACTACCTCAGAGTTGTTTTTCTGGTAAGGGCTCTTGGATTGATCAAATTCATAACTCCCGGTTCAATATGAAAAGAGTTGGTGAGGGGGTGTTTAGATTTCCTTGCAGTCTTGTTAGTCGACCGATTAAAGAGATGGGAGCTGTTTATAAAGAAAATATGCTTTCTGTTGCAACCTATGTTGGAAGGTTGTGGGGTTGTTCATCCTGTAATTCCTTACAGGTAGAGAAAAACTTCTTTTTGAGGCTTATGTTATGTACACCTTTTATATGCTATGCAGTCCCCAGCCATTTGTTTTAATATTGCATCATTTATTTCTAAAGCTATTTGTATTCGGAAAAGTATGTCTTAATATTTCTGGATCTGTATTGCTAATCCTAATCGTGCTTGAAGTGTTCCTTTTATACCTGTCTCATGATGTGTTCTTTATTGCTTATACTATGTGCTTTTATGGCCAATGCTGATAGTGTCAAAATAAAGATATTTTGAACCTTGGCTACCCTATGCACATTATTCCTGATTTGCAGCAACCCATGCTATTCCATCGCTGGCACAAGACAGAGCTGTCTGGGGTTGCTTCATTCCTGACCCATTGCATTTCCTCGTGTTCTGGAACTGGGGCCCACACATAACTCTTCTCTTTCACTTCAGCTTAGAACATATTTATATTTACAAACGTAAAAATCCCTGAAATCACCATTAACCTTTCCCATTAGCTCAGAAAAAAAGATGTCACTCCTGCCACACATTTACTTTAGGTGTTAAATGCAGGAAGGTTTTGGATATCTTTCAAATCCAGAAAAGTATATAATGTAAACACAAGGGTCTAACACACATCCGACCAGAGCCTGGAAAACATGTTTTCTTAAGTTCACATTAAAAGCTGAACAATATCATGCCTGGGCCTGTTATCTGCGCCTTTCAGAGCTCTCCCTAGTGAGAGTACTAGGGCTGCGAGCCAGTTCGGACCGAACACTCATCTTTGCTGTTTTATCACGCTGTTGTGAAATCGTTTTTAAGGACTTTTTAACTCGTGTAATTATTTTGCTGTTGGGGGCTCTAATTTACTCAGTTAAAAGAGGAATTTTATGAGGCACACTGACACCCCTCCACACGCTACTGCTCTTGCTCCCTGCCTCACCCAGCCGTTTATTGAGCCGGCTGTAAGCGACGGTGGGCACCATCTTTGGTGTGGCAAGGGCTGCGCTATAGTCGCGCCGGCCTCCCACCCTCCTCACACCCTATATAACTGTCATCATGACCAGACAGCGCAGCGGGCTGGCGCAGCGGGTGCGCCGGTTGCGCGCCGAAGCCGCGCCTAAGCCAAGCCCGTCTGCGCTGTCCACGGCCGGACACGGCCCAGGGCCACGACCCCTGGCCCCTCTGTGTGTTATTCTTCCCTACAACTTAGACAGTTTAACCCTGGCTACTCTTGCCAACATTGTACCACCTTGCCTCTTTCTACTGCTGTGGGTATTACCCCTCTCCCCTGTCCGGGGTGCCAATACCAACTTCCACCTCCATGTCTGCCAGATTCGTTTGTTTCTGATGCCCCCACTAATATACGCTCTCAGGATATGAATATCACTCACTTTCATAGCTGTCGAGCAGCGCTTATTAATACGCGCTCCCTTCCATGTCATAGCTTATATATTAGTGAGTTTATCATTGCTCACGATCTTGACTTCCTTTTTGCCACTGAAACCTGGGGAGATGCCGGCTCTGGACCGGACTTTTGCCAGGCAACCCCTGATGGCTACAGTGTAGCAAGACATGACAGACACATAGGAAGAGGTGGAGGACTCGCTATTATTTACAAGAACGAGTACCGCACCACGCTTGATCCCATTCAATCCTCCAACTGTGAAGCTGCCACCTTTGCTATCAACATTAATTGTAAACAAACCCTTAAAGGTATCTTGTTATATCGACCTCCTTGACCTCGGAACTCCTTTCTTGCTTCTCTCTCTGAGCTAAATGACCATATTATATGCTCGACGGAGTACATGATACTGGGAGATTTTAACTTCCCTTTGGAGGAACAGGGCAATCACGATACTATCAACTTACTGCTGACTTCCTAACCCTAGGACTTCAACAATTGGTCAAGGGAATTACTCACCAGGCGGGACACACATTAGATGGTTTGTTCACTAACAACCCACTCATCTCTGTACTAGATATCCTGCCCCTCACGTGGACTGATCACAGGGCCATTATCTTTGGTATACATATTCGGCCGGTTAACCTTCCCCCCTCCAGGCCACCCACTAGGGTAGGAACCCGTGCTTGGAAGAATGCTGATATCCCTCAGATGGTAGATATCTTGACACTATCCTCCCCTACAAGAGGACCCAACCCTGTCCCCTCAGCCTCCGATTTCCAAGATTGGATCAGGAATGCTGCTGATCAGGTAGCCCCGGAGAAGTCTATACGACCTAACAGAAGATCCCCCTCGGCGGTGTGGTATACAGAAGAACTTAGGCTTCACCGACAACATTGTAGGAACCTAGAAAGGCGTTGGAGGAAATCCTACTGCCCCATAGCTAAGCAATCCTACAAAGATGCCTTGATAATATATAAAAAGGCTATCACTGCTCGAAAAATGACTTTTTTCTCGACCCAAATAGATAATGCCTGGAACTCTGCCAGAGAACTGTTCTCAGTGGTCACCTCCCTGTCCACTCCCTCTTCGGGTCCTGGAGCTGAACCTTCCCAGCCTTTCTGTAATGCTTTGTCCACCTTTTTCATCACTAAGGTGGCAGATATTTACGCATCTTTTGCTGGGGACGTAGGGACAAGATCTAGAGCCAGCAGTAAGGAAGAACCTGTCACTGACCATGACCCCTTCTCTTCGTTTACCCCCACCACACAAGACCAAATTAGTAGACTTATTTCCATCATCAAGTCTGGCTCCCCCTTGGACCCCTGTCCCCCCTTAGTGATGGCCAATTTAAGTGAGGTGATCTCTCGCCCACTTATGGAAATTTGCAACACCGCATTTCAAACTGGCCACTATCCTGCCCCGTGGAAGAAGGCAGTGATTAAACCTCTTTTGAAAAAACCCTCCCTGGATCCCACCGCTCTGGCCAGTTATAGACCCATTGCGTGTTTCCCCTTTCCTGCCAAAATATGCGAAGCACTGATGAATAAACAACTCTCAGAATTTGTCGATACTCACCAACTTCTAGACGAAACGCAGTCTGGTTTCAGGAAAGGGCATGGAACCGAGACTGCTTTAATAAAAGCTTCAGATGAGATCAGAGCCATTATGGACCAGGGAGGTGTGGCCATTCTGATTCTTCTGGATCTGTCCGCAGCATTTGACACGGTCGACCATGCTATTCTGGTCGACCGTGTCACAGCTCTGGGGATAAACGGCACAGCTAGAGATCTTATCTCATCCTTTCTGGCCGACCGTACCCAGACAGTCAAGTTGGGTAATTTCTACTCCCCCGTTTCTGCACTACCTTGTGGAGTTCCACAGGGCTCCTCGCTAAGTCCCACGTTATTTAACATCTACGTAGCGGACTTAGCGAGAGTAATAAAGGCCCACGGGGTACGATTGACATCTTATGCAGACGACACCCAACTGGTGCTGGCGATTCACAAGGACGGCCCAGTGGTGGCAGCCAATTTCCAAGGGGCCATGCTCGCTGTCAGTACTTGGATGTCCTCCAATTGTCTGAGGCTTAACTCGGACAAAACCGAGGTTATGACCTTTGGCAAACTCTCCCCAGAATGGTCCTCCATTTGGTGGCCCAACCAGCTGGGCTCTCCACCTGTCCCAGTTGAAAAGGCGAGAAACCTGGGAGTTATTTTCGACAGCAAGCTGACATTCAACCTCCATGTCAACAAGGTTGTGTCATCTGCCTTCTTTATTCTAAAGAAAATTAAGAAATTGCTGCCTTACCTCCCTATCTCAGCTGGGAAGACCCTAGTTACCACTCTAGTGTTTTCCAAAATTTATTACGGAAATGCCTTATTTCTTAACTCTCAGAAACTCGTTCTGTCTAAGCTGCAGTCTATACAGAACGTGGCTGCTAGAATTCTTTTAGACATTCCTCGCCGCCAGCCTACTACTCTCGCCATTCGCCAGCTTCATTGGCTTAGAGTAGAGAGCCGAATTAAATTCAAGGCCCTCTGCATCGCCTATAAGGCAGTGCATGGCGTCGGACCCAAGTTTCTGACTGATGCTTTTCAGTTGTACATCCCTAAAAGGCTGCTGAGATCTGCCAACACCTGCCTCCTATCGGTACCTCGCACAAGAACAGCAACTTGGGGAGACAGACGTTTTTGGTTGCTACGCCAAAGCTCTGGAACCCTCTGCCACTTACTATCAAAAATGCCCCCAATTTGATGAGCTTCCGTAGGCTCTTAAAGACATGGTTGTTTAACTAGTGAGTTCTGTTGTTTCGGTCCTGCTAGCCCCCACATGCGCCGAGACACCTTCGGGTATTTGTATGCGCAATAAAAATTCCATAAATAAATAAATAAATCTTTCTCTTGTTTTTAATGATAAGCAACTTACTCCTGGCATTTCCAGGTCAAAGGGATACTGTAGAAGTTCAACAGGAGCGTTCCCCTCTAAGATCCAGGAGGAGGGGCTGCCTGGAGACTGTACAAGGTAAACAGATCTCTGACAGCCCTGTTTTCCCTCTACTAGAAATGCTCCTTCTGCAGCTTCTGAGGCTAGGGGTCGCCAGGAAAGTGCAAGGGACAGTGAAGAACCTAGGTGTCTTTCTGGACTCCAGCCTATCCTATAGACAGCACATTGGAAGACTGGTGGGTAAATGTTACGGAGTCCTCAAAACCATACGCAAAGTACTTGACTATTTACCCATCGACACCAGGAAATCTTTAATACATGCACTAGTCACCCCCCACCTGGATTATGGAAACTCCTTGCTTATTAGTCTGAGTAAGAAAGGATTACAGCAGCTGCAACGAGCACAAAATGCGGCTGCCAGATTGGTCCTGAATTTGTCCAGAAGAGCCTCAGGGAAACAGGCTCTTAAGACCCTCCATTGGCTGCCCATACAGGAACGTATCCTGTTCAAATCACTGTGTATTACACATCGTGTAGCCCAGGGGAAAGGGCCAAGCTATCTTCAAAAGCTTCTAACGATCCATTGCCCAAGGCGCAATTTGAGATCATTAGGGAGCATGCTGTTTCAGGTTCCCCGCATTTTCAAATCACGGATGGGAGGTCGCTCGTTCAGATACCTAGCCTGTAAGAGTTGGAATGAGCTCCCCATCGAACTCCATATGGAACCGTCGGAAGCGAGATTCCGACTTAAACTGAAAACTTACCTATTCCCTCGAATTTAAGTCCTGCATTATGCCTCTTCTCCCTTTGTGGTACTAGGTACAGTAGGTCTTGCTCGCGAGATGGTCTGCTTCCATAGCGCAGGGACACACTGTTATAGTGTAACCATGCGCTCTACAACTGGTTTTATTATTATTATTATTATTATTATTAATATAAGCCATGGGCTGCAGCTGCTACACCCGCCGACCCCTAAATAACATCCATGCTCTCTAGGCTAGTATTCTGATGATCATGTATGCCTATTGGGACAACGATAATGCAATGCTGCCCTCAGAGCTGGTTCACACATTAAATAAAAGTGTAAAATAATAACTTAATGGATCCTCTATCAATAAATGCTCATTCTATATGTGTTTTTTCTGAATTAGCAAATTTTGTTTGAACGTCTGTGTATCTTCTGAGTGAATGCATTTTCTTTGAATGAATTAGGCTGTATTGAAAGGACATTAGCCTCTTCTATAATTGCTTATGTTTTCTCTGAATGACTGGTGCATATTTCCTGCACAATGGAATAAGACAGGCTTCCAGAATGAATGGGCCCAGCGTAGAAGAATTCTGGGGCAGATTTACAATCCCCTGTGGCACCAGTATGTCACTTTTTGTGACGTATTGGTGGCACATGTTACTGCTCCATATTTACAAGGACAGGAAAAGCCACCCTGCGTGGTTACCCCTTCCTGCACAAAAACAATCTCCCAATGACGCAGGCATCCTTGCACGCTGGTGCGACGGCACATGGCAGCAGTTTGTGCGCAAGCGCAGGGGATAACACAGGAATGTGACATATTATTGTAAATATGTTTCATTCCTGTGCTTTGGAAGAGCTGCAGCTTGGCGCAGCCAAAGAGCTTTCGTTGCCGCGCTGCGGCACTTCCTTGTATATCTGCCACTGGATTTCTAAATGCATGACAGCTGTGTCAAGAAGTCTGTATGTCTTTACTAATCTACATTTGCCTGAATGGAGGCAATGAGTCTTTGACTGACAGGACTTTTAAAAAAAAGAAAGTAGCTTTTTTAAAAAAATGTTTTTGTCGTATAAAAGGGTTTTCTCTGAATTAATTAAACACAAAAGGCTTGCCTATGTTTTTACATCTTCCATGAACGAATCTAAACTGATATCATTGGAGCCTTTCTAAAAGTATTCAGTGTCTTCCATGAATGATTTAGTCTTCACTCAGAAAGAAGAAATCTTCCCTGATTAACCCCTTTCTAATTAAAAGAGCCTTTTCTCGAAGAATGTCTGTCTTGAATGAGTTTTATCTGAACAAGCTTCAAATACCGCTGACATATGACTGCCTGCTCTGATCAAATACTTGAATACGTTGATGCTAATTCAATCTTCATTGAGCTCCTAATAATGTGGAGGATAAACAATGATGACATGACACTGTTGTGAAGCAGAGTTCCGCAGTATCTAGCCGAATGCTGCCAACGCAATCCATCCCCCACCACCTGCATAGCATTCCTATCTAGGTTAAAGCATGAAAAAGCAAAACCCTGCATTGAGAGGAACAAAATACCACTCTGCAACTGTATGCATATGAGTTAATTAAAAATGCATGAATCGCGCTCATTGGTTGCCTGTGTAATTCAAGCAAATATCTGAAAGATTGGTTTGTGTCAAATTGTGTGAGGTTTTAGGCACATCATTACCAAGCTGTGAAATTAAAAAGTAAATATGGCTTGATTCTAATTGTGTTCTCTTTTGTAGGACAAAATGGCTGAAGACAACCTAACCCTCCATTTTGATAACACAACCATTTGCCATAGAGGGAGTAATACTGCTGTCAACCTTCTCACAGCCATCTTGTTTTTTTTCACCTTCCTATTTGGAGTTGTTGTGAACAGTGTTTTTATCTGGGTGCTGGGCTTTAGGTTGAAAAGGACTGTGAACACAATCTGGTTTTTCCATCTCATTGCTGCCAACATCATCTTTGTTATGATTACTCCCTTCTTGGGAATTACTTCCCTCATGGACGCTCAGTGGACGTTTGGGGTGGCTCTATGCAAATTGATGAATGGATTAATTTCCCTGTGTATGTTCATCTCAGTCTTCTTGCTCACGTTCATCAGTGTTGACCGGTATCTGCTCATCTACCACCCATTGTGGTACAGATCCCATAGGACCATCCGCTGTGCCTCCATCATCACCACATCTGCATGGATCTTGTCTGTGATGCTCTGCTCACCCTACCTCGTTTTTAGACAAACACGTATCACTGATGAAAACAAGACCATCTGCTTCAACAATTATGCACTATCAGATGATTGGGACAATCCTGAGGTACAGAACCTTAGGAAAGTGGTGAACTGGTCAATGTTTATCGCGAGAGTGATACTAGGATACCTCCTCCCATTCTTTATAATTACCTTTTGCTACGTAAAGATCGCCATCAAGATTAAAAGTAAAAAGTTTGCTAAGTCACAAAAACCATTTAAGGTCATCCTCGCAGCCATTTTGTCTTTTTTCATCTGCTGGATGCCATACCACATATATGCCGGCATGAGTGTATGGGCCCCAGCACACATCTTACAGGTCATCCGAGGATTTGCGGTTTGTTTAATATGCATAAATAGTTGCTTCACACCTATACTTTACCTTTGCATTGGTGGAAATTTCAATCGAGTGTTCAAAAAGTCCATCTCAACCTTATTTGAGTCGGTTTTTAACGAAAACTTAAATTCATCTCTCCGGAATGAGGAATGAATCAGCTTATGATTTTCTACTATGAAATATCCTCTGTCCACGATTTGTTGACTATGACTGAAAGACTGTACCATAATGTAAAGGTTTGGTGGCCTATCTCATCTGAAATGAGTTGGATATCTCCATTCATCTACATGGGAGGGCGAATGTGTTCATCCTAAGAGACGTCACAAGCTGAACCTTACTACTGTGTCTCAGTACAGACTACAATTACTTTACAGGGAATATGCTGTGTACTTAGCCCATGAAAGATTCTAATCTCAATAGGAAAGTGGAGTCATTTATCAGTGCATGTGTACGTTGTTTTGTCAATGTATGATCTGTTTACATAATTGTGAGTTCATTTTCCATAACAAATCAAACCAGACAACCCTGCAAGACTGGAGGTCCCTGGCAGCCCAAGCTGCAATGCCAGCTTGGCTAGAAGCCTAGAGCTGATATTTTATATACCACAACATGTAATTGTTCCATAATCTACATTGTAGATAACAGCTACTGGTCTTCCATTTAAATAAACTAAAATGCAAAAACGTCCAGAGAAAATAAGTTGTTTTTTTGTCTAAATATAACTAAAAAGAAAAAGGAGAAACAACACCCCTAATCCGTGTGCCTGCACTTGGCGCTGGTGTAGAGTTGTTACAAGCTCCGGGCCATAACAATTCTATTTCGAATAAATGGAATGTCATAGTAAAAAACAGACCTAATGGTTTATCTTCACTATTAAAGAATGACATTGTATCTGTCATTGTCAATCTTTCTAGAAACATTTTGGTGTGAGTTAATTTCGACAACGTCTACAAATAATGCGGAAAAGACATATGTATTTGTAAAATGGAAAACAAAACATACAATTGGAGGAACATTAATAAACCTCTTAAACTTTTGGAACACAGCACAGATTAATCCCCTGATGTCCAAGCAGGCTTTTCCGCTGTCTGCTTTCATTAATCAGGGTAAACTGTGATAATTATATGCGTTCGTTTCTGACCAGTGATCTCCTTCTGGTCGGTTTTATGGGAAACACTGCAAGAGCAGGAGGAGACAGCCCAATAGAACAGCATTGCTAAAGCTTCACACAGGTACAGCAACAGCAGTGAAATGGGTCCACACACAAAATAAGCGCCGGAAAAGCCGGAAGGTCACGCTTGTTTTAAGTACATTTACTCTTTGTTGCAATGGCCATTAGATGTGTAATACACTTGGATGCAAGGAATGAAAACAAATATATACATACTGTGGAATTTGGGTTACTATATGGAGGGGGCGAGCCCTAGTTAAGCAATCAATCAATAACTTTATTTGGCAACATGCAATTAAAGTACAAAGTCAATACAATTAAAACAAAAAATGAATACATACAATCTGACATACATACATAATTAAAATACATATAACAAAGTGTACAAAACAGTAAAACATTCGGCGGGGACTTCTACTGTTCTAAATAATTAAGCCACAAATAACACTAAGCAATAGATCATTGTTAGAAATGGGGTTTCTGCTTGGCTAGGGTATGCACCTAAGCCAGGCAGAACCCACAGCAAGGGAGTTACACACAGAAGATAACCCCTGCTCACCCCCTTGGTATCTTGGCAGAGCTGTCAGGCCTATCCTAGAGGCAATATATAAAGCATTTGCTCAACACACTCACGTACCAGTGAAACACTTGGCACACCACAAAAGAAACTCCATATAAGGTTATTTAGAAATGTCCTTCGTATTATCCATAAGACCATTAGATCAGGGACATAACACAGGCCCACGCATCCCCCGCAGTGCGGGGGGCCCTCAAGCTCAAGGGGGCCCCCTCAGCACTGCACTTCGGCCTAAGAGCTCCTAATAGAGTCCAGAGGGGGGCCACTCCACGTACCTGGCAGGGGGGGGGGCCTCAATTATCGTTACCTCACTGTTGCATTCGATCACAATCACATATATTACTGTGCCACTAGGCACTTGTCATGACTTCACAGGGATTACATAAATCACTTAGCCAATTGGGCCACGGTCATAAACATTACAGTTAGGATAACAAGTAACTACTGGTAGGATCACCCTTAGCATAAAACATCATGCATAAACAACATCAGCAGTGCACTATAGCAGCCACTTGTACTGTGCACATATCATAAACACATCCTACCCACCTTAGGCATACTACCATCACTGCAGATCACCATTACTGTGCATATGAGGTGCAATCCAGACCATGGGTTACAACAACTAAGAGCGGCACCTGCGTACTGTGCCAACTGCCTATCCCTGCGTAGGCTCTTGGGCCACCTGCACACCTACCACAGGGAATGGGGTCATGTTGTGGAGGTTCCTTCCTTATTCAGGACTCAGGGTCCTACATCAAGGTCTTGCCCGTCCTAACACCAAGATCCAGGGTTCCTAAGTATGCGGAGGTATGGGGGGTACACACACTGTCCAATTTGGCAGGCAATGTACCTCGGCCATTCCACTTATACACAAGTGGTAGGCAGCCACCCACGAACCTACCAGGCGGCTGCCGATAAGCAAGGCAGACACGGGCCCCCACAACTCGCAGTGGGTCAACAGGCAGCTGCGACAAAGTAGCCCATCACACAACCGCTGCCTTCCTTCCTGCTGCTGTCCTGGCTTACTCAGGGAGGGCGGGCCCACAACGTCAATATCGGCCGCGCTAAATTTTAACTCTTCCCCTTCGGTGGCTCTCTTCTTTCTCTGGCTCCCTCAGCAGATTCCAACGCTGCGCTGCCTTGAGGGGAGCTGAACAGGGTTGCAGGGTATACAATGTGACTCCCTTTGTATTGAAATCTGGAGCCCGCATGGCTCCGGTCCCTTACAGGTGTAGTGGGCTCCGTCCCCTCCTGACATCGCCAGGAAATTCCAGGCCGGGATTCCTTGCGACTTATGCACTTCCTCGCAGCCCGGGGCCACGTAACAGACACCCAGCTACAGACCTGCAGAACCAAATGCAGGCAACAGAGGAGAGTGCAGCACTGCGCCCGCAGTATGGCAAAAAGCGCTCCTCTTGGCCAGCACTGAGTGAGCCCCCCACTTCGGCACCCTACCTTACAGTGCTCTCAAAGCACGCTCTGCCAACAATGAAAATATGAAGCGCTCCGCCTGCGCTTGACCAAGGAAACAGTTGGAGGGAACATGAAGCGCTATGGTTTCTCCAGCACAGGGTCAGAGAATAGGGCACATGTAGGCCAGCACACTGGGCCCTTTAGCAGAGGGCAGTTCCTTCAGCCACCCAGCAAGCAGTAGCTTAGTCCCAAACGGCAGTTCCTCCTCAGTCGCGGCCAGCATGCCTCGTGGGTAGAAGTGTGGGGGTCACGCGGAGAGTGGGTCACGCGGGGGGAATTGTGATTGGTCGGAATGCCGACCAGCCAGGCATCTATGGGGGGGACATTTTCTCCATGTAGGCTGCATGAAGCCTACATGGACAAAAGGCAGAGTGCACATGACTGGTTGGGTTGGCCCCAGGGGGGGCAGCAAAACAGTTGGCGCCAACAGCAGTGGGCAAGCCACTCTTCACCTGACCTAGAGCAGGACCATTAACCAAACACTTCTGCTTTCTCGAAATGCGAGAAGCAGAAACATAAAAGTGTATTTATAATACCATTTTATGCTTCTGCTTCTCGCACCGCGAGAAAGCAGTGGGGCGACGCTCCTCTGCCCACATGAAGTGGCCGCCCCTGCTCCTCCTGGTACACAGCAGTCCAAGCAGTGTCTTCTCTATCCTCTCATATGGGCACAACCCCTATTTGTTTTTTTTTAGGGAGTTTTATATAGCGCTAACTTGACCCAAAGCTATCGGGAATCAGAGCACTTTACATGAGCAACAGTTGCATTACATGAGGACGTTTTTTTGTTGTTGTTAGGTATGGGGAGATTAAGTGATTTGCCCAGAATCATAGGATGTTGGCGTCCGTGCCGAGACTCAAACCCGGTTCCCTAGATTTGCGGTAGACCGTCCTACCCATTAGGCTACATCCTTCCCCCTATACTTATAGTACCAAGGTCTTTGTTCTGGGGGGCACTTCAACCACTATTCAAGTGCACAACATCCCCATTCACATTTTCAGCCCCATTCACATTTTCAGCCCCAGTCCCAGACACACCACAGGGGGGTGGAGCCAGCATTGTGGAAGGCAGGCACAGCCCTATTCAGGTGCTGGTAAGACTTCTCCCACCTTTCCAAATGCAGACCAGGCCTGTTCAGGTGCAAGGGAAAACTCTCCCGCTACTCTAAATTCAGCCACGGTCTATTCAGCCTAGTGCTGAGTCACCCAGGAAAGGCAGGACACACCTCAACCCCCTCTTGACTGGCTGGATTGAATACACATCCCCTCTCCCCTGCCAGTCAGAAACAGACGGTCAATACACATAAAGGCAGGGCACAAAGACACATAAGCACACAGAAATGCCCACTTCTAAAAGTGGCATTTCTAAAATAGTAATAATAAATCTGCTTTCACCAATAAGCAGCATTTATCACTACTATTCCAAACATACCAAACATGGTCACACTACCCCTCTCAGAACAGAAATTACCACTGAAGCACATATCAGGGAATCCCCAATGCAACACTGTGAGTGGGCAGCCTCACAGCAGTGAGAAACCAAAATGTAAGATTCCCTGATTCTCCACATAGCCAACAGAAACTGTGAAACTGCAAAATGACTGTAGTCACACTTAAGGATTCTCAACGCAGCCCTACAAGTCCTGTACCCTAGGTTATGAGAAAATGGTTGGATGTACAAATTCCTAGGACCTTAATACGCCGGACAGAAAAATAAAAGGTGCTCTAATATTTCACCCATTAAGAGACAGAGAGCATATTGTTGAGAAAAATGCCTCAATTCAGCTCCCCACCTGCCTGTAAAAGAGAGGAAAGGTAGGGACCCATATCTAAACTGCAAATAGAGTTTCCTTGCAGGTGCCCGCTAAATGTCATCCAGGAAGTGCTCCAACTTGTAACTATCGTTCCACTGGAGGAAAACTGAAGTTAGAGTTCTTACTTGTGGCTGGGGGTGCAACAAATGTAGCTTACTTTGCTTATAAGTGATCTTTATTTGGGCCTTAGATATTTCACCGGACACAAGGGGGACATCCCACAATTGCCAGAGGCCAATGTTTGACAGGGTAACCCTAATATACTTGAGCCAAGGGTTATCAGTTGCACCCATACTGCATAAAATCTTCTGCAAACCTGCCTGAATGGAGACCAGCTCTAGAGTAAACCAGAACCTCTTCCAATATAATATGGGCTTTAGGCCAATCATGTCTGGTAAGTTTTATGCCCCATATCTAGCCTTAAGGGAAGCATTGGGGTACTGATAAGAAACCCTGTTAATTCTTGTAAAAAACTATTTTCAACAATGCTCAGGGGAGACACGTCACTGTGCCCCCAGAGTTCTGCTCCATAAAGAGCTGAGCCAAGTGCTTGATGGTTGAAAAAGTGCAATGCTGGATAAATAGGTTGGAAAGGGGAGCCATAAGACATTTTTATAATACCCCCTGAGGTTTGCTCATATGTGATGCCAATTGAAGTGCTCGTTGATGGTTATACCCAATTACTCGAACGTGCGAACACGCTCCAGGTGAGACCTTAAGTAGTAACCACAATTTCTGTCCGGTTTAATTTGCTAGGTTAAAATGGCAATTTAAGCTGCACACACAGGCTGCAATTGAAGACCTGAATGAGTAGCACAATCAGTGCTGCAGGTCCACTAGTAACATTTAATGTGCAAGCCCTGTGTACATGTAGTACCATTTCACTAGGAACTTATATACGTAAATTAAGTGCGCCAATTGGTTGTAAGCCAATTTAACCATGTTTTATGGAGTGAGAACACACACTTTAGCAGTCGTTAGCAGTGGTAAAATGCACAGAGTCCTAAAGCCAGCAAAAATGACATCGACAAAAAATGGAGGAGTAAGGCAAAAATAACTTTAGGGAAAGACCTCCCTAAGACTGGCAGGACTAAAACATACACATAAACAATAAACAAATTCACTTACACACACAGACAACACAAATGATAATAGTATGATTGTATGACTGATGGTTTCCTTGTGGAAAAGCTTATGCTCAATATAAGAGGCCTGGGTGTGTTATGATAACAGGCCAAATGTAAAGGCCATAGCCCTAATCGGTTTATTAGGAAAAGTTAAGTCAGATGCCCTACGTCTGATCTGTCTATTACGAAATGTGACAACAAAGGCAGCAGGAATAATTTATTTATTATGAATATTATGAATAGCATATATTAAGGCCAATAGGTCTATAAGCGCAGAGCATTAATGCACCATGTTAAAAGTATGTAGATAGGTTTTTTTTGCAGGGAATCTCACTGATACACCCTCTACAGGCATGTGTTTTGGTGTTGATGCTCCAGTTGACCAACCCTAGGGGGAGAATTCCGTGCTAGACCCACTTTGGAGGCAGCCGCGATGCATCCATTGGGGCGTAGGGGCGTAGCCCCACTAAGCCCTGGACGCACCGTGGCACTGCAGCTAAGCTAATAAACATAAACAGTAATTCTTCACAAATTAGCGCCACAGCGCATCACGGGAGTAACACACGGGGACAGGCGATCAGATGTCGATGGTAATTTGAGGTGCGGTCCGGAGTGCGTAGGGGGTGGGGGCAGGGCTGCTGGTCTGCTTCAGCTGCTTGAGTGACAGTCAGTCTGCAGCAGGCCAGCACTGTGCGCATGAGAATTACCGGGCTGTGACTTGCCCGCGCATGCGCCGATGCACGAAAAACACTTCAGGCATAGAGAAGGGGCCGGGGGTGCTGCTTTAGCCAGGCCGGGTTTACAAAGGCTGCCCAGGGCGAGTACACAGTGTGCCCCCCTAGCCAATCCTGGTGCTGCATGTAGCTCAGGATTGGCTGGTCCACCGCGCAACATCCATTATTGGATGCAGCGCGTGGGTGGGGGCAGAGTGGCAGACACTGCTCAGCACTGGGATATATCTGGCCAATCACTGTGTGACTTCAGCATGAAGCCAGCAGTGATTGGCCATTTATTCGGGACGCGCGCGCCGTGACGTTAAGTTACTGTCTGTTTCTGTTTCTAGTCTAACAGAACAGAACTTAGTCGTTGTCGCCACGTGCACTGCAGACAGAGAGCCAGTAGCAGACGCCCCCAGATGAGTCGACGGTCCACACGGTCACCAGTGTCCTGTCCAGTTCAATCATCTGATCATCTGAGTAGGTGAGTGCGTGCTGCGAAACACGCCATGTGCTAGCTACCCCATGCGGGTTTAAGTGCTACGCTAGAAACACGCCATTGGTAACTGTTGTGATGTCATGTGCTTGCTTGCGAGAAACACTGTACATCAATCAATCAATCAGTGACACTTATAAAGCGCGCTACATACCCGTAGGGTCTCAAGGCGCTGGGGGGGGAGGTGCCGCTACTGCTCGAACAGCCAGGTCTTCAGCTTCTTCCTGAAGGAGAGGTGGTCTTGGGTCAGGCGCAGGTCGGTCGGGAGGGAGTTCCAGGTCTTGGCGGCCAGGTAGGAGAAGGACCTTCCTCCTGTCGTCGCTCTTCGGATGCGAGGAACGGCGGCGAGGGCGTGGTTGGCTGATCGGAGGTGGTGTTTGGGAGCGTAGAAGTTGACTCGGCTGTTGAGGTAGCTCGGGCCTTGGTCGTGTAGGGCTTTGTGTGCGTGGGTGAGGAGGCGGAAGGTGATTCTTTTGTTGACGGGGAGCCAGTGAAGGTCTCTCAGATGTCCCGAGATGTGGCTGGTTCATGGGATATCGAGGATGAGTCTGGCTGAGGCGTTCTGGATCCACTGGAGTCTCTTCTGGAGCTTGGCGGTGGTGCCGGCGTAGAGGGCGTTGCCGTAGTCCAGTCGGCTGGTGACGAGGGCCTGGGTGACGGTCTTTCTGGTCTTGGTGGGGATCCACCAGAAGATCTTCCGTAGCATGCGTAGGATGTTGAAGCACGCCGAGGAGACGTTGTTGACTTGCCTGGTCATGGAGAGGGAGGAGTCCAGGATGACGCCCAGGTTTCGTGCATGGTCTGTCGGTTTGGGTGCGGTGCCCAGGGCGGGAGGCCACCAGGAGTCGTCCCAGGCGGAGGGTGAGGAGCCCAGGATGAGGACCTCCGTCTTGTCCGAGTTCAGTTTCAGGCGGCTGGTCGTCATCCACTCGGCTACCTCTTTCATCCCTTCGTGCAGGTTGGCTCTGGCGGCGGCGGGGTCGTTGGTCAGGGAGAGGATCAGCTGGGTGTCGTCAGCGTAGGAGATTATGCTGAGGTTGTGTTTGCGTACGATGGCCGCGAGGGGGCTCATGAAGACGTTGAAGAGGGTGGGGCTCAGAGATGATCCTTGGGGGACGCCGCAGATGACTTCGGAGGCCTCTGACTTGTAAGGTGGTAGGCGGACACTCTGTGTTCTTCCGTCGAGGAAGGAGGTGATCCATTCCAGCGCCTTGTCCTGGATGCCGATGTTGCTGAGGCGCCGTACTAGGGTGCGGTGGCAGACCGTGTCGAATGCCGCGGAGAGGTCTAGGAGGATGAGGGCCGCTGTTTCTCAATTGTTCATCAGGGCTCGGATGTCATCGGTGGCGGCGATGAGGGCGGTCTCGGTGCTGTGGTTGGCTCGGTAGCCGGACTGTGAGGGGTCGAGGGATCCGTTCGTCTCGAGGAAGGCGGCCATCTGCTTGTTGACGGTCTTCTCGATGACTTTGGCTGGAAACGGGAGGAGCGAGATGGGGCGGTAATTCTTGAGTTCGGTGGGGTCCGCTGTGGGTTTCTTGAGTAGAGCGCTGAGTTCGGCGTGCTTCCAGCTCTCGGGGAAGGTGGCTGTGTCGAAGGATGTGTTGATGATGTCTCGCAGGTGGGGTGCGATGACAGCGTCGGCCTTGTTGAAGACGTGGTGAGGGCAGGGGTCGGTCGGTGATCCGGAGTGGATGGAGTTCATCGTGCGGGTGGTGTCTTCGGTGCTGATCGGGGTCCAGGCGTGGAGGGTGGTGGTGGGGGGGGGTGGTTGTTCGGTCATGGTGTGCGTTGGTTGGTTGTTGAAGCTGTTGTGTATGTCCGCGATCTTGTTGTGGAAGTATGAAGCGAGGGAGTTGCAGAGGTCTTGCGATGGGATGATGTCGTTGTTTCCTGCGCTGGGGTTGGAAAGCTCTTTCACGATGTTGAAGAGTTCCTTGCAGTTGTGTGCGTTGTTGTCCAACCGGTCCTTGAAAGCTGTTTTCTTGGCGGCGCGGATCAGCTGGTGGTGTTTCCGGGTGGCAAGTTTGAAGGAGGTCCTGTTGTCCGGTGTCGGTTCCCTTCTCCAGACTTTCTCGAGGGCTCGGCAGTTCTTCTTGGAGCTCTTGAGTTCGTCGGTGAACCAAGGGGCCTTCTTGCTGCCGGGTCTGCTAGGCGGGGTCCTCAGTGGGGCGAGTTCGTCCGCGCAGTTGCTGATCCACTTCGTGAGGTTGTCGGCGGCCTGGCTGGGGTTCGCTGAGCTGGCAGGAGGGTGCTGGCTCAGGGAGGTGGCGTGCTCGTCTGCTGTGATCTTGTTCCAGCTTCTGCGGGCGGTCTGTTTCTGGTGGTGGTGGGTCGTCGTTCTCTTGAAGGTGAAGTGGACGCAGCTGTGGTCCGTCCATAGAAGCTCAGTGGCGTGGCTGAAGTTGATGTCTGTGCTGGAAGAGAAGACTGCGTCGAGTGTGTGTCCGGCGAGGTGGGTGGGGGTGGACACCAGTTGCTTGAGTCCCAGGTTGGCGAGGTTGGCGAGCAGGGTGCTGGTGTTGCGGTCTTTGTTGTTCTCCAGATGGAAGTTGAGGTCTCCCAGGAGGATGTAGTCAGCGGAGGGGAGGGCATGCGGGCTGACGAAGTCGGCGATGTCCTCGCTGAATTGCGTGCGTGGTCCCGGGGGTCGGTAGATCAGGGTGCCTCTGAGGGTGGTGTTCGGGTTGGTGTGGATCTGGAAATGCAGGTGTTCGGCGCTGGTCAGGGTGTTGTCGGTGCTGGTCGTGAGACGGATGGTGCTCCTGTGGACGATGGCGATGCCTCCTCCCATCTGGTTGGCGTTTCGGTCCCTCCGGACGATCTTGTAGCCCTCTGGGATAGCGATGGCGATGTCGGGAGCTGAAGAGGTGTTCATCCAGGTCTCCGTGAGGAAGGCAACGTCAGGGGATGTGGCGTCTAGGAGGTTCCAGAGTTCGATGGCGTGTCTGTGGACGGAGCGGGTGTTGAGCAGGATGCACTTGAGGTGGGTGCTGCTGGTGTTTGACTTGGCGGGTGTTGGTGCGAGGCAGGTCCGGGTGCAGGAGAACTTGCAGGCGTGGCAGCTGAAGGGACCGTGGGTGCGTCGTGGAGTGGCTTGGTGGCACTCTGGGAGTCGGCCGGTGCTGAGTTCGTTGAGGGTGGCGGCGGAGTACGTCAGGTGGGTCGGTCGGGGTCTTCGGGGGCCAGGGGTCCTGGCGCTGGTCGCGAACGGGCGCGGACGGGCGCAGACGGGCTTACCTTTGGCGCGCCTTCGGCGCACAATCGGCGCGCCCGCTGCGCGTGACCGCTGCGCGTTCGCACGGTCGCCATTTAAGGCGAAGTGCGCGGGTGGGCGGAGCAGCTGGGAGGCGGGAGCGGGGAGGGTTACAGAAGAGAAAAAGGGGCGGGGACAAGCGGCGGGGGCGGGAAGGGAGGGCGGGGGGCGGCTGAAAACGCTCTAACTTTAAAACAGTCCCGGTCGGAAGTGGAACATGCTCTGCCTCTGAGGTATTTCGACCGATTTATTATGAGTTGGGAATTGTGAGGAAATTAATTATAAGACTCCAAAGGGTGAGATCAGATTGACCGAAGCAGATGTCTGTCGCGGTTTCTCGAAATAATGCACTTGGTAATTTGTACTACATACCCTTTAGAATGTGGCTATTATGAAATACTTGTTGGAATTAATTTATAGTATGGTGATTGTAGGCTGCTCGTGTAATATATATTCTGGAAGTTATTTTGAAATGTATTCGCAAAGTAAAATAATGGGTTTTTTGATCAATGTAACATAGGACGCACTTACCACTTTGGAATTACAAGGATGGAACTTTAGAAATTATATTTGAGGAATTGAATATATGAAAACGCTTTAATGACCGTTTGTGTTATAGCTGCAAGGAAAACAAAATGAAAAATATTAATAATAAAACAATTATGAAGCCTACGTAGTGCAATTTGATGCCTCCAATAGAGCTGCTTGATCAGTGCTCCCACACGGAGGCCTGACTACACCCATTGTCCATAGCATTGTTTTTCTGCCACAAAAATGAAAAAAATGCAAGAAGAACTTCAGAAAGAACTCTAAGCGATCAAAGAGGCACTTGCAGAACGGAAACATTATCTAAAGTACGCACAGCGTTGTATCACAATTTTTACCGGTCACAAGAACCTTGCATTATTGCAGACAGCCCAGGCCTGCAGTCAGTGACAAACTTGTTGGATTGACTTCCTTTCTCACGCTCAGAAGGCCAAAGCTGATGCATGGCCCGTTGGCACCCTTATGCACATGGAGGAAAAAGAAGCTGAAATAGGAGGAATCCCATGCATTACACCTGAAAATGTCTCATCCTTTATACAGAACCCTGCTCAGTTCTTTGAAAGGTACTTTGACAAGCCTATCAGAATATCAATGGACCTGCTTTTCGGAACCATGATATTTAGCGTACAATGAGTGACTCTCATTCTTCTGCAAGCAGGCCCTGGGCCCTGCCAAAAGGGTAATCTACGTGACGTCCCAAACTGGCAGACGCGAGTCCCGAGGAGAGGCCGACGACGGTGTGTTGTCATGTAGGAATAGAGCTATGCCTACCAATGTGTGTGTGGAGTTTTATGCCATGTCAGTTGCGCCAAGGATTGAGTTTCCAGTTATGACCCGATGTGTACAGGAAACGTAAACCAGAACTGATTTATGTATGTGGGTCTCCCAGAAAATGTTGTTCAGTTCTAACTCATGTTGGAGTTTTCCTCGGATCGCTCAGATAGGCAATCACTATGATAGATGAAAGGCTAAGCTATAAGATGAAATGTCACCTCCTACCTTATTTGTAGTCACTTCCATAGTGTGTGCTTGCAGTAAACTGTGACTAGACCTGGGGTACACCATTATTCCTGGCCCAGAACTGATGTAGCTAGAGTGCCTATATGCTCTGCTTCCTGGATGTGGCTGGATGGTCCTGTCAGCTCTAGGGTGGTCCAGGCGCCCCTCCTCCTCCTAATGTCCCTGGGTGGCTTGTGCGCCCCTCTCTCCTGGTGCTCTGTTGTAGAAGTTGGTCCCTCCTCGAAGCCTCTGTGTGGTGACAGTAAGCAAATACAAGTAACACAAGTAATATAATATTTGGGTCCATGCAACGGAGCCCTCGATAATCCTGCAATGCAAAAGGATGATATATGACCAAGAATGCAGTAAATTGCACAGTAATGTATCTGGCAACTTTTGGTTGTGCGACCTCAGGTGAGGGGCTGCCTGTCATGTCCTGGGAGGATTGAAAACCCAGCTTGGATTTTGTGAACGCGGAGCCCCTGAACTCGAGCAGGAAACCTACTACTTGTAAGGGTCTTCAGGTCAGCATTTAACATGTAAGGAGTGGTGCCACTGTGCGGCACAAGTGACGCCTTCTAAGTTTACAGGTAGGTATTGAAGCCTTTGTGTTTAACTCATCAACTACTATGCTTATGTCTTTGTAGTTTGTAACTCACAGTTGCCTGCTTTCTATTATCTGGTTTTAGTTGCTTTGGGCTGTCCAGCTTGACTACATCTCTCTCGTGGGCGTTCCTTGTTTACTGGATCCTTCCGAGTCCGGCCTCTCTGTAAACAGGCCTTTAAATCTTATCTTGTACCTGATGCAGATCACAACATGTGCTGTGCATATGATATAAATAGGTCAGTGAATCACTGCTTTTGTCAGAGAGATCCTTTTGTTACTTGCAGTTATTGAATAAGCAGCTACCTATGTTATGCCATCTATTAATGTAATAACTGCACTTTCACAATTGCTTTATTAACCTTCCTGCTTTCTCAAATTTTCTTGAAAATGCACGATTTTTCTTCTCTTTTTTCAAAAATTTCTCGGGGGGGGGGGTAACCCCCCCCCCCTAAACCCCCCTTATGGGGTTCGGGCTCGCTCGCTGCACTCGCTCGCTATGGTGCAGTATACAAATCAGTTTGCACCTCACCACTTTCAAATGTCACCAGCCGCCACTGTTTGGAGGGCCTGACAGGGTTAGTACCAATCCTCCAGTATGACAGTTAACAGCATATGGTAATGCAAGAACCCCCTTCAGCTTTGGTTGTGGTGCCCAGTAAGTGACAACATTT
The DNA here is from genome assembly GCF_964263255.1 of Lissotriton vulgaris. Lineage (NCBI taxonomy): Eukaryota > Metazoa > Chordata > Amphibia > Caudata > Salamandridae > Lissotriton > Lissotriton vulgaris. Next base: position 1,633,310,123 of record NC_141693.1, on the reverse strand, counting down.
TGCCTGATCACATTACATATCCATCTGAAAATCAGAACACTCCAGAGTCAGGACTGGAGATTTCTTCCTTTATATGTCCTGTTTTATTGTTTTCTTCTCCTTTTTTGAAAGTATACTGCCTTTCCCCTGACAATGGTACTACTGGGCCACTCGCTGGTCACTCATTTCATCTGCAGTGCAAGGCAACCCACTTGGTCACTGCTTCTAACTCCAGCGGCCATCTTGGAATTATATTGTCCACAGTGGTTCATTGGTTTACCATTCAAAGATGACAAACATGTTGTTTCCAAATGTGGATGTCATGTCCCAACTTTAAAAAAACAATGCACTACATTAAATACCATTGCAAGTCCACGCTGCTGTGATACATTTTACGGTTTATTGCATGCATATGCCCAACATGTTTAGGCAGAGGCATGTTTCCTAGTTTCTACTTTTTTTCTTTTCATTTATTTTGCAAGTTCTTGTTGAATCTGTATGTATTTTATTGTTGATGGGTAAGTGGGTGAATACAGAATGAGACTGAATGGATGAAAGGATGCATGAGGTCAAGGATGAGTGAGAAAATAGATGTATGATAAGTTCTGAATGCAAGAAAGAGAGTGCCCCTTCACAGACCCTACCCCTGTGATCAGGGCCGTTTCTAGGTGTTTTGCCACCCTAGGCAACAATTAAGAAATGTCGCCCCCCTCCCTTTTACTACCATCACTCACTCCCCCTGTCATCAAGGCTAGAAGAATTAATTGACAGGTGAGACTCGTGGGTGCCAAAGAACATCACTCCGGTTCTATGCATGTTGATAAGCAGGTGACGCAGCCCAGATATAGTGTACCCAATTCACGTACAATAACTGGAATGCACTTTATTTTATTGATTGGGCAATCATTGAACTACAAATACAGGGGCCTATGACGTGGGTGCGTGATCGTGCAGGGCACAGATGTGTGTTTGTTTTTAGGTGAATTTATTGTGACTTTTAAGCTGGGGACCAGGTTGGAGTCTGGGGGGAGTCTCAATCATCCTGTGATTCTGGGCAAATCTCCCCGTGTCTACAAAAGAACAAAAATGAATGTGTCCGACTGTGATTCTGTAATGCCACTGGTGCTCCTGTTAAGTGCACTGGTACCTTCCGGTCGAGTTTGCGGTATATAAACTACTAAAAAAAAATACAAACACTTGATGCGGAATTTCTCGGAGGATGTGCAGCAAGCAGCATAACTAGAATGCCAGGCAGTCATCTCCAGCTGTTATCAAGTGGTGCTCTCTGCATCGCATGTTCTAACCCTGAAAACAACCTGAGTTTGCTGTATGCACTTTAGAAAGCGCCTCGCATTAACAGGAAGACATCAGTGCCCTGCGGGAACGCACGCCTTCATGACACTAACCCAGGTCGTTCTCTGCATATAATAAAAGAGAAAACTTCTTTTTAAAAAGGCACACAAACGACCGTGCAGCATTTTGGTGCCTGTGTTATGTTTTTCAGAAGCGCTTTCTCTACCGAGCACAAGCTACACACGTGGTTGGTTACAAATGAACCAGCCTTGTGAATGTTGGGTAGGGTCAGCACAAAATCAGGTTTTTTGCCGCCCTCTGCCTTTTGCCGCCCTAGGCGGCTGCCTAGTCCTGCCTAATGGTAGAAACGGCCCTGCCTGTGATTAAAACACAAAAAACGACCTGTGTCCAAGGCTGCCGCTACCATGGTTCATCACCCTGACGCTTCTGCTCTGCAAAGCCTGCCATCCTTTCTCCCTCTTCCTGGGAGAAAACCTATGACAAGAGTGGCTGTGGTATGAAGAGGCTGTGGTATGAAGAGCACCTTAACAGTAAGCACCAGGGTTGAAACAGAGAAAGCCAGCAGCTGTTAGGTACCAGCAGAAAGAGAAAGGTGACCTCCCGCACCTTGAAGCACCAACATACCCAGCGAAGCCAGTGTTGTCGAGCGTCCACACACCTCCAACAGGTGAGGTGCTCGAGATCGACGATCACTGCACTGCACCAAGGAAACAGCTCCACGGAGCACATGACACAATTGCTGAGGTGTGTGTGCTGACCCTGGGACTGCGACTAGGAGTGGTGCGGCAGCTAAGAAGATGTTTGGCATAAGGGAGAGCCAGCAAAGCTTCCTGCAGTTGATTCCCCACAGGTGGGATATTTTAAGGAGCCCAGCAGAAGCGGCTCCCACCTGCAATAAATTCCAAGGCTGACCAGAAAACGCATCATGGGAGATATGAGCGCTGCGCTCCCCCTGGTGGCCAACTCCCACTACAGTGGAAGGAAAGGAAACTGCTCTGTCTCCCATAACAAACCTGCAGCTCCTAGGACAAGGCCGCCTGAAGCCTTGTTGCAGTGCCGCCACCGGTCACCTCCAACAGCGAAAGGCAAAGCAAGCGCAGAGCAAGAACACAGCAGCACCACCAGAAGATAGAGTGTGCCAAGCAAGAGCCTGCAGTCACACTGTCTGCACAGGCACAGGACACATCAATGACCGCTAGAGGTTGTGTGTGCCCCATTTAACAAAGCCCAGAAGAGTGCAGCTCCATCACCCCTTACAGAGTTGGAGACCTGGCATGCCGACTGTCGAAGGGTTACTGGGGCTGAGGAAGCACAATGGCACAAGCGTGAGGAGTGCCACGCTCCCCTGGTGGCCATTTGCAGTCACCACCAGTCAGGAAACACTGTTTGCTGCTCGCTGCAACTTCCATCATCTGCAGTCAAAAGGAAAGCAAGTTAGGCCACCACAGCTGGGGGAATCATTGTGCAAGCACTTCCGCCTGCAAAACCAACCAGCTTAAACAGACAAACGTAAACTGGAGCTGCAAAACTGGGCAGAGAAAGAGCTGACAGGACTACCAGTGCTTTGCCCTGGACACTGATGCTGCTCCCACTGGAGGGAAGCAGGACTGCACCAGCCAATCACCTCTCCCCAGGCACTCTAAATGAGAGGGGCAGATGGGCAACTAATAGTTGTTGATGGCATGAAGCATAAAAGGCTAGCAGCCCCCACTTGCTACATATGAGACAGATTGCGAACGCTAACTCACTAGGGTGCTAACTTGTACAATATCACAGAAAGGCCCTAAACACCTGCACCAAGCCAGGAAAGAAGAAGAAGAACATTAAGGCATTATGGTTTCCACCCAGCTGCCCAAAAGCGCACCTGCTCTAACCACTCACTGGGGGTTCACCACTGGCAAGGGCTACAGTGCCCAGACACTGGATATTCTCCACTGGTCCCTGTCAGAACCTACCCCAGTAGCCAAGGAAAAAAGAAAAGAGAAGACCTGCCCACAACCTTTAAGCAGGGGTGCAGGAATTGACCATAGCAGAGACACTGTCAAGGGAAAAAGACAGTAACATTTATGTGATACCAACCTAGCGCAGACATCAAAACAGTGGCAAAAGTCTGCAATGCCACCCAGCAAAGAATTAACATCATCAGCTGTTCTCAGAAACCCCCTAGATACGGGTTAACGCCCCAGAAGGAGAGGCCCTCCATTAAATTGCAACCAGATCACTGCCAGATTGCTTGGCTGTGTTAGGTTTGAAATTCCCATTCCTTTAATGCACTTTATTCATGTTATATCAGGTTAGCAGTGTGTGGCTAAATAGACGCCATTTGTATTCACGGTATGCAACTCACTGAGTTATCCCCGTAATGTGCAGGCTTCGGTTAGCGAGTGTGACTTCCTTTTGTATTTCGTAATCCCTATTAGGTTGCTTAGACTGTGCCTGAAGTAGACCTCATTACTCGTATTGCTGGCCTCAGCAAAGCACTGTATTTCGTTATCTTCTCTTCTGTTCAAGGCTGTTTCTCGACTTACTAATGAATAGGCCTTTCTGCCATCGCATACCTATCCGAGTGTCTAGTACTGCTCCCCCGTTAGAAGACGCTGAAACTCAGCACAGTAACCTTGAGTTGCCGATAGTATGTACCCATCTGGAAGGTGGAACTCATTCCTATGTGCTCTCTTTGTTCACGTTTGGCCCAGGCCGGTAACTACTATATGACCGACTCTTCATTCCTTGGGAAGGCGTAGCAAGTGGTTGTAAGTAACCTGGGTGGCCCCTAAGGGCCAATTTCTTCAGTTGGCGCCCAAACAGGGACCCCGCAAGGTGACCCCACTCACCCGAAAATAGGTTGCCGGGTCAGGGTTGCGTCCGGTTGGTCCGGCGGATCGGGGTACCCCACACGATTGAGCTTGGTTCTCGCAGCTGCCCTGCCCGTCTGATCGGGCGACTCCTCGTCTAGTGGTCACCGGCTGAGGTCCTGAGAAGGTGAAACCTTGAAGCTGACCATTTGGTCTGAAGATTCGGCAGTGGAGAATAATTTGACTCAACCTGAGTGCACCAGGTGAGTAAATTGATTATTGGAATAATGCTGCCATTCTTGAACAACACAAGCCTGCGGGCTGTGTCTTAATACCTTGCTTGAATGGCACAAGCCGATGGGCTGTGTATTGGTATGGTCTTTTGGGCTGACTTAGTATGAACTTGGTGGGTTTGCGAACCCTTTTTGAAAGATAAAGAGTGTTTCTAAACAATCTGCCAGGCCAACTGGTAATTTGGTCTTCTCTCGAAAAAATCTGGGGCTAGAGCCTGTCTTCTTGAACTTGGTGCAGTCTCCGGACTGCAGTGGGCGGTTTTCGGACGATTTTTGTTTGGTTCTTGAACAATTAATCTCTTGTTTATTTTTTTTTCTTTTATTATTTTCATTGATATTATACTTGTCCGTCAGGGACAGCACATGTGTCTTATACTAAGATGCCTTGTTTGAGTAAGTTAGGGTGTTTTGGATGTTGATGTTGTTCCACTGATGCTCGATTGTAAGAGAGCCAGCCTGCGCCTCTGGGGGATTTCCTAAATTTATGCATATACGTCAAGCATGATATTGGCCCTATTATGTTTAGCACATTGTGGAATAAATATACGAGGGACAATGCTGAGCTACAATGGCCACTTACTGGCTCGTTTGATGAACAAAAATTTAATTTCTTGCAGGACAAATTGTTCACTAAAAAGAGTAGGCAGTCGGTGTTTGATTCTCTAAGAGTATGGCAGAAACAAGTAAAGCAACGGCGTATGAGAGCAGAGAAACAGGCCCGGAAGAGACAGACACAAACTATAACACAGAAAGCAGTGGCCTATGAAAGGGAAAAGACAGAGAAGGGCATAGAATGTGCCGATAGGAAGTTCTGATTACAGACTGATAAATGTTATGTTAGTAGAGAGGAAGGTGATGATTTTGTTGAAGAGCGATTGGATTCGTGCCCCCCACCTCCTTATGCCCCTAAATGGATATACCGACAGTTCCGATGTCCCAGTCTTTGGCCCCTAATGCCGCCCTCTCTAGTGTTTCTGTTTCTAGCGCTACTGCCTCAGCCCCAGCCCCAATTGCTTCTTCTCTACTCACTCCAGTCACAGGGGCGGGTGCTGTTATCTCTCCTGTCCTGTCTATTGGTTCCGTTTTGACTGCTATGTGCCCTTTCACACCTACAACACTGTCTCCCTAATTGATGCTACCTGTCTCTGTCTCTGCTCTTTTCCACTTGGGCGTGACACCTCAAACACTGTCAAATATTGAAACGCCTGTGCATGAGGTGCATGAAACTACGAGATCCAGCGGGGACAGCTAGGTGCCGAGAGGGTGCAGAGCGTTGCGGGCGGTGTGCCATTGTCGCTCCCACCCCCCCTCTGAATCTATGGGGCGTGGTTCATACTGAATACAAACTTTTGGGCTCCTCGCAACTGAGGCAAATCCCCAGCCTTTGGTTTGTATTTTCACGCACTTTTTTACACATAGTGCCACTGTTTTTAACTTTCACACCTACAGCAGGGTAGGCCTTAGCGCGCCTATACCTGTTGAGGTAACACCCACTCCACTGGTCCTGACGAAAGCCCTGTAAACTCACACACTTAAAGGGCAGAAACATGTTGACCTTCCCCTAACAGGGAAACACCTGTATTTCTTGTGGATAGTTTCCCTGCACATAGCATCAATTTTAATATGTCAAGTTGACCAGCTAATAAATGATTTTTTGGGACAACCTCTGACATTTTTAACTACACCTTCTTTTTCACATTCACTCTCACAACAACCCGCTCCGCAGTCTCCTGGCGTCGTAGCACACTCGGGAGGTACTCGATCTCCCGAGTGGACCCGATGATGAAGCATGTCACCACTAGGGTGAGTGAGGGTTTCTTGAAGAAATAATTTGTTTTTTCTAGAAAGTTAGCCCAGTGTATTGACCAACTACAGCTGGCCTCATACTAATACGTGCTATCTTGATCACACCCACGTCTCACTGACGGACACTCTTCCTTTGTTTGTATATCTATTGATTGGGGACTAAGAGTGCCTCTGAACCCTGTCTCTCCCTTTGTTGATCGCCATGAAACTAATTGGGCAGCAGCGTGAGACCGCATGGAGAAAGTGTAGGTGCGTTGGGCTGTGGGTGATGAGGAAAAGCAAATGGTGGTGAACCAAGCAGGTCAGTGGGCTCGGAACGCGATCTATAGTGTGGAAGATGTGGGAGTGTGATGAAAGATTATGAGCCATTCATACAGCAGCATGCTCTAAAGCACATGTCGGCCAGGTTAATAGGACTGTGGGGACAGTGTTTTCAGGGTGTCGCACCGCAGATCATCCATGACATACGAGACAGGTTATATGCTACAGTTATGGCTCCCAATTAGCTTTTTAGCAATGTAACAACATTAGTGGGTTATCGAGGCAGACTGCTCCAAAAGGTTCCGACGATAGGGACATAACATCCCATGAGGGCGGTCCATACTGAAATACCAGAACTGAGTGACTCCACAGACAATGTAATTAGACCACGGGTCGACGCTCGGTTTCAGTTACAGTGGACCTATACTCCTTGGAAGAGGAGTGAGGTCCTATCCCTAAAGAGCCAGCTGCCGTACCCTCGAAAAAACCCAACTGCATATTATATAGAATTGACGGAGGCGCCCTCCTCCACACTGATGACGTTAGCCGATATTTAATTGTTCTTTGGTCTCCTGATACCGGTCGGTATATGTAGGCAGGTTCATACGCAGGATCATGCATTGGAGTTGGGTGGCACATGGGATGAGATCAAGGCATAGGATAAGGAGCGTAAGCCAGGCGACAAGCAGAAAGCCGAGCTCCTAGTTTTGCTGGGGTGTATTATCCCCTATATGCATACCCTTATTCCGCCAAGGCGAGATGATTGGGATAAGTTGACTGGGTGTCGTCAGAAGAAGGATGAAAGTACGTCTGATTTCTTTACTAGATTTGAAGGGGTGTTTTTAGGCTTTAGTGGTCAGGACCTGTCACAGGAGGGTGGTGTTCATTTGTTTGTTAACAGATTTGTCACTAACTTGCTTCCCGAAATCGCAACGAGGTTGCAGGCTTCGGAAAGTACTTGAAAGAATAATTTCTTGTATTCTGTTTTAAATTTGCACTTTGGTTTTTAAACTCTGTCATGTATGTATTTGTGTAGCTTTTATGATTCACTTTGTGACTTCGAATAAAGCTTATTTTGATTTGCTTTGATACTTGGACGACCTCATCCCCATCAGTGATTTTGAATATGTCACAGTACTACGAGCATAGAGCGCATGAGGACAAAGAAAAGGTATAGGAAAAGTAAAAGGATTTGAAGATGAGGGTAATAATGCAGCAAATGCAAGGGAAAGAGGCAGAGGTTCGGGTTCGGCCCAGCGGTTACCACTGTCTAATAGGGGTGGTGCTTTGAGTGTGCCTTTTGGGCTTAACCAATGTGCATCCTGTAAGCAGGAAGGACATTGGCGGAATGAGTGCCCAGAGTTGTTGCAGAAAGGAGAGGCCAGAGAGGTCGAGGTTTTAGAGGACGCGGAAGAGGAGGAGGAGGCTGAGGGGAGATGCAGTCAGAGATTACATCACACAATCGACAGAGCAGGAACTATTTTGATGACCGCCGAGGCAGGCAGTACTATCACGATGACTATGACATGGATGGGGTGACAAGGTTGTCCCAAAGCTAGGACAGCCAGGGAAAGTATGAGGGACCAGTTCCGGTGCCTGTAGATCAGCGCAGACCCTATTTTACGGCGGATTTGCAGGGTACGACCACAACATTTTTAGTTGATACAGGCACTATGAATAGTTCTGTTTCCTATTCACTGGTCCGGGGGCAACTCTATATGGCCAAAATAATGTGTCAGTAGGCTTTTCATGCATGCCGGTTCTTAGCCCCATTTCCAAACCTCTTGCTTTGGACTATTGGCCCCTTCACGGTTGATTCACCATTTTTATTAACATCAAATTGGGAGAATTTGTTGGGATTGGATTTGTTAAAAAGATTACATGTGACAATATTTTGTTCTCCTGATGGTGTATACATGACCATTGGACCACAGGTGGCCCTTGAAAAAAATGCCTTGCAAAGGATGCCCCCCTCCTCGCCGAGCTTAAAGATGTGCCATGTACACTGTGGGCTAAAGGAGACACGGATTTGGAGTTGCTCCAGATCCCTCCGGTCTCCATCCAAATAGCGGATAACGCCAAATTGCCATGCATTCCCCAGTACAAGATCTTGTAGGCAGGCAGGAGAAAAGGTTTTGTTACAAATAATACATGATTTGATTAAGTCTGGTGTGGTCGACGAGACAGTAAATGTAAATGTAAATGTAAATGTAAATGTATAGGCATTTATATAGCGCACTACTTACCTGTAGGGTCCCAAGGCGCTTCGACCACTGCGAAACCCTTCCTGGCTTCCCTGAGAGATGGTCCCTTAATGGGTATCTCCAGGGTGAGACCAGGCATCCCCGGCGGTCTGGTGGGGCCGTTAGTGAAGATGAGGCAAGCTAATGCCCAGAGTTGCCGAGTGTAATCGCTGATCAGAGAGGGCACCGAGGCGAGAGAATTATCGAGTCCGCTGACCGTGGTCCAGAAACCTGCCGCGCCGGGAATCGAACCCTGGTCCCGAGCCGTCCTCTGCTCTCGGGTCTGCCGCCTCTAACCAGTGAGCCACACTACTTCACTCACAGTGTCAAATATGTGTAATAGCCCTATTCTTCTTATTCTTAAAAATACACCCTTGGATTCCTCTGATGCCCACTCTGTTGTTTACCCCTTTGTAATTGACCTTAGAGAGATAAACAAAATAGTGATTCTCCAGTACCCTGTGGTCCCAGACATTTCCACCATCTTGACAATGATTCCTCCGTCAGCAAAATTCTTTTACGATTTAATGAATGCTTTCTTCAGCATACCAATTCAGACAGATAGCAGATATCTGTTTGGATTTGCAATAGCTGGTTGGAGCTTTAGATTCTGCTGTGCTCCACAAGGCTATACAGAAAGTCCTTGTATCTATAGCCAAGCTTTGAAAGCTCAATTGCATTCTTTGGAGCTTCCCCCTGGTAATGTGCTGTTGCAGTACATTGACGACCTCCTTGTGGCCTCAGATACTGAGGATGGTTGCAACGAGGCCACAGTTAAATTAATATTACATTTGGCACACCATGGACACAAAGTGTCACTTTCGAAATTTCAATATTGTTGACAGGAGGTCACCTATTCAGGTCACCTACTGTCGAAGGAGGTTCGCAGACTAACACCTGCATGCATAGCTGCTATTACTAATATGCCTGTTCCTAAAACCCAACGCGAGGTACACGCGTTCATTGGTATAACTTCATATTGTCGGCACTGGATCCCTAGCTATTCCCTACTAACGAAACCCCTTCTTTATCTGACCACCAAAGAAGTGCATGAACCCTTGCCTTGGACATCTGCATGCTAGCAAGCTTTTGAGCAATTAAAGGTTGCGCTTTGCTCTGCTCCTATGCTTGGTACTCCTGATTACCAAAATCCTTTTGTGCTCTACGTACATGAGGCGGATGGTTTCGCACTCTCTGTTCTAACACAGGGTTTCGGTGGTAAGCAGAGACCCTGCGCTTATTTCTCTGCAATGCTTGATAACGTCACCAGAACTCTCCCGAGCTGCCTGAGAGCTGCCGAAGCGGTGGCAGTTTCTATCAAACAATCAGCAGGGCTCGTCCTTGATACTGATCTCACAGTAATGGTCCCTCATGCTGTGGATACGCTATTGAATAAGACAAAGACGCAGCACCTTAATAGTGCGCGTCAAACAGGATATGAATTAACCCTGTTTGCACCAAAATATATGGAAGGTTCCCCTGGTAATTATACACAGGTAGGGGTAAAGTGCTATAAAGAAGAAAGGACCTGTGCTTTATAGTAAGTTAAAAATAAAGTCAGTTATACTGACTGAGCTAGACTATGCTAGAGAAAACCAGTTTTTAATGGTCAATGGTCACAATATTCTATAGTAGTGACTAGGAAATCCAGCACCTCCCAACAGTATAACTCACACAATGTGAAAATTAATGAAATATAGTGTAACATGTAAACACACAGGATAAAATATGAAAGGTATAAACACAATTTATTAAAAAGCCTCCCTATATGGGTTACAGTCTAAATAAAATACAATAAAACATACAGCAAGATCAGTTGAGTTATTAAAAAAAGGCCAAAAGGGGTGAAACTTCCTCTAATCAGAGCTCCTTACCTTTTTTAGATCACCGACCCCAGAGAGGCAATCAGACCAGAGGGAGAGGCAGAGGGAGATCGAACTTTTACCCTCAACCTCCACAGCAAAAGAGGCCCTATATGAAAACCAGGAGCCAATCCAAATGGGATTAAATAATAAAAAAGCTGCTATTATCAACCTGTCAAATATTGTCTTAACCAAAGATGAAAAATCAGTCTTAGAGAAAGGTTTAGGATACGCCATCAACACTAGATTAGACAAATTCAATCTTGAAAGAGATCTTCAGGGTTTTTTTAGGAAAATCAGATTGCAGGACTTCTTTGAAAATAAAGAGCCGAAAGAACGAGTAGAAAACAAATCAGGACTCAAACCGAAATCTAGCTGGACCCCTTCAATAGGCATGGTCCACAAACATGTAGATCTCTTTGAACAAGCAGTGGAGAGTAATATATGTGACTTACTAAAACAACCGATAGTAAATAGTTACAATCTCAGCAAAGCAGAAAATCTGGCACTTAAAAACCTAGAAAATAATAAAAACCTCATTGTAAAACCTGGTGACAAAGGTGGAAGTATTGTCTTGATGAACACCGAGGATTATAATAGTAGAATGATGCTCCTACTGGACAATCCAGAACACTATTGTAAATCAAACAGAAATGAATGGAATGCATTAATTCTAAAAGTAAACTCCCTATTAGACCTTGCTAAAGAAGATGAAATAATATGCGAGGAAGAATTTAGATTTCTAAAAAATAAGTCCCCTATTACTCCAGCACTATATGGACTCCCAAAAGTCCACAAAAACCTGGTGGACCCACCTATGCGGCCCATTGTGTCCAGTATCAACTCTATCACAGAGCCACTAAGCAAATATGTGGACAAATTCCTACAACCCTTAGTAACAGCCCAACTAGCTTATATCAAAGATACAACCAGCATGATCGAGAAAATTGAAGGCCTAGTATATGACATACATAATCAATGGCTAGTGACATTAGACATTGAGGCCCTCTACACCAACATCCCACAGGATGATACAATCAAAATGTTAGAGGGCCTTTTTAATCAAGAAACTGGAGATCTAAGTAGCCATGCAACTTTCATCATAGAATGTGTAACAATAATCTTGAAAAACAACATATTTCTGTTCTGTTACTGTGCTCCCAGTCTGGCCTGCTTGTATGTAGCCGCCTTTGAAGATAAACACATCTTTAACCCTGTAGCTCCATACTATGAGAACGTCACATGTTGGTCAAGGTTTATCGATGACATTTTCTTTATTTGGACTGGAAGCATCAAAGACCTTACCAATTTTATTACTTGGCTCAATTTAGGCGATGTGAATTTACATTTCACCTCGAAATATGATAAACGGAGTGTCGAATTTTTGGATATCAACATCAAAGAAAACAACGGCACCTTAGCAGTAGAACTATATACAAAACCCTCTGACCGTAACACCCTATTACACTACAACAGTAATCATCCTAAAAGTCAAAAGGATAACATCCCTTTTGGCCAGTACTTAAGAATAAAACGTAATTGCACGGACGTCAGAGACTTCAACAAACATGCTGACATTCTATCTAACAAGTTAAGGGAAAGAGGATACCCTAAACATCTAATCAGAAAAGCATATAAACGCGCCAAATACTACGACAGAGACTCTCTATTTGGAAAAGAACCAAAACAAATTGACACTGAAGAGAACAGACTAATATTCGTAACTAACTTTAGTAACGTTAGTAACAAAGTAAAAAATATAATTAACAGAAATTGGTCTCTCTTAAAAAACAAAAATGGAGAGAACCTCCCAAAACCAATGTTCAGTTTCCGGAGAAATAGAACAGTGAGGAACTGTCTAGTCCACACCTTTAGAGATGAAAAAACAGAAAATCAGCAAACGATAGATAGGAGACCTCTACCTGTAGGCAATTTTTGTTGTAATATGTGTACGAATTGCTCGACACTAATGAAAGGAGACACGATTGAGCATAATGGCATCAGACATAAAGTAAAAAGTTTCATAAATTGTAAAACCAAAAATTTGGTATACATGATACTTTGCCCATGTAATAAGGCTTACATTGGAGAAACATCAAGAGAGATCAGAACCAGAGTAACAGAGCATAAATCTGCCATTCGCACAAAAAAGAGGACATCCCCCCTTGTGGAACATTGGCTGTCTCAAAATCATCTCATTGAAGACCTGAAATGGTGTGGCATTGAGGTAATGCACCAAACCTTGAGAGGATGTGATCTACAGACTAAGAGAAAAGTGAGGGAACAGTTTTTTATGTCCCTTTTCAACACGTTCAGAACAGGATTAAACAATAGAGAGGAATGGGAGAGACTGGTCATATAGACGCCCCGAGGTCATAAGAGATCCATTCATCTGTAAGCATACATAGAAATTGTCCAACTAGGATACATTTTGCAGGGCATTTGAAGGGAAAAGTGAACCATTCATCTGTAATTGTACCTAGAAAATGTCCATCTAGGATCTAGTTTGCAGAACACTCGATAAGTAAGTCCTATAAAAGCTTAGGAAATGGGGTTCTATATGCGTTGATAACCACAAAAAATAAACACTGTGTCCTGCATTACGTTTCAGTGAACAGGACTTGAATAAGTAAGTGTAATTAGAAATGTTGTCTATATGAACTTCCTTTTAGACAAACTAGAACCAACCATGTACAATGTAGACACAGAAAATGTAATTTTATCAATTTGTAATTTCTCCTACTACTTGACTATGTGTGTGATGTTAATTATTCACTAATATAAATGTGATTTGGCAACTAATTGAAAATGTTTTTTATACATCAATTTGTAATTTCTCCTACCACTTGACTATGTTTGTGATGTTAACTATTCACTAATACAAATGCGATTTGGCAATTAATTGAAAATGTTTTGTATATATAGTACAACCAAGAAATACATTGATGGTCTTAGTAAATAAGTACATACTATTTTTGCCCAATGCAAGATGGCCGCCATGGTTATCCATATCTAGTGGCATTATATCAATAGTGTCCTTATCAGGTCTGCATTAACTATGGACAGGGAGAACACTCCAGGCACAAGATGTATGCAACCAATTTAGAATTAAATTCTTAACTGATAATGCTACTTAAACCATTTACCGAAAATCGGAGGAAATGTAAAACTCGTCAATCGGTCCCCAATCTAAAATGGCCGCGGTTGTTCTGATAACGTAAATAAAAGGATATTTCGAACAAATACAAAGTTGGGAGAGAATAATACCCATAAATGAATGCAGGCATAATACTACACATCTAAAATACGCGCACAAAGTAAAACAAGAATTGTAGAAATTTGGATCACCGGAAAGTACATTTCGACATTAAGAACCCGTCGATATAAAGCCCTTTTATGCAGAATCATAAGGCTATCATCTGCTCAAAATACATAAACCATGATAAAACTAATAAATCAGTTTATTTGCACAAAATACATTATAGAACAGGCAAAGTTTGTATAAACTCCGTTTTTCACCGGGAGTACTTCCGGGTCAAATCAGGCAGTGACAGTACTTAAGCAGCCCCCGTGTTCATGCCATCATTTCTATGGAAGACGCAGAACACGGAGGAGCAGGGAGGCCGACTCAAAACTCTCAGGTAAGAGAACCAGGGTGGGTTATAATCTTTAGCAAACTGGTAGGAAGCCCCCCTAGTTTCTTTTTAAAAACGAGATGTATGGAAACTGCATATGGAGCCTAACGCTGCAGTTTTACTAATACTAGTATAATTGAAAAAAAAAAAAAAAAAAAAAAAACCCTATCCTACTTTACTAAAAACAGAAAAGAGAGAATCAATGTCTTCTTGCTACGTATTGCAGAAGGTAGCTGCGGTGGGAAGTATACCATGTGTGGAGTATGTGCATCAGTGCAAAACAAAACTCCCCCCGCTTTTGACTAAAAACAACCACTGCTATCTCGCCACACTATGTAGAAGGCAGAGGCATATATTCATCCTGCCTTAAATAAACGGCCTTAGCAAAGTCTATGTATACATTAGACTTTTCTGCATCATGCTCGAAAATACACGTATAATATGTAATATAATTCAAGAATGCCCAATTTATTTAAATAGAAGGTTCCTCAAGCATATTCGCTTTTTCCAAACAGGTGATGACCCTTTGCCTTCGAATATTTACACATCGTTTGGAATAAAAGACCAAACTAGGGTGGTAAGTAAACAAGACCCTTTTTGTTCAGAGAAAACTATTAAATAACTTTAAGGTTTCAAAATATCGATATGACATAGAATATGTCCTCCTATATACAGGTTTCCCAAAATTAAAAAGGGACCCAAGCCCGTACCACTCAGACTACAATTGTAATACCAGTCCGGTGGCTCCTCCGTGGTTCCTTTTACTGTACACCTGGAACTGAAAAACAGGTACCTACCATAGAATATCGAACGAATAAATTGACCAAAAACAGACTGATCCTCACAGTTGATCTAATAATTTGTAAATTTTCCTCACTAAAGGTCACAGTACAAATTTGCAGATTTTAATGATGTATGACAACCTGATGATACATATATATCCGGTAAACTAAGAGGCCTTCTCAATGAGCAAAAGAGATACGCCCATTATGATCAGGTACCCGTTCTCAATATTATTGATACTAATTTTTCATTTAAAAGACTCATATCACATTATCAAGTGACATTAAGTACTAGAACTCGCTAGAATAGATTCAGTAGGAAAGCAATAACAGGCTCCTACACAAGCACGTTTCCCCTCCTTTTTCCATTAGATAACAGGTAAAATGCGAGACAATGTTTGTTAATTGTTTGTTAATTGATTGTAGCTAGAAAGGTAAACACTGTATCTATGAATGACTATGATATGAAGAAGTACATTTCTAAAAAATGTTTTTTAAAAAATTCTTTTAGATAAATTACGAATCGTCAAAGTGTCCTGAAGAAGGTGTAAAAAGTTTAGATGAACACCGAAACGCAGCGTCGACCTTTGTTACTTTGACCCTTTGTACTTTGACCCCCTTTTGGCCTTTTTTTAATAACTCAACTGATCTTGCTGTATGTTTTATTGTATTTTATTTAGACTGTAACCCATATAGGGAGGCTTTTTAATAAATTGTGTTTATACCTTTCATATTTTATCCTGTGTGTTTACATGTTACACTATATTTCATTAATTTTCACATTGTGTGAGTTATACTGTTGGGAGGTGCTGGATTTCCTAGTCACTACTATAGAATATTGTGACCATTGACCATTAAAAACTGGTTTTCTCTAGCATAGTCTAGCTCAGTCAGTATAACTGACTTTATTTTTAACTTACTATAAAGCACAGGTCCTTTCTTCTTTTTAACCCTGTTTGCTCCACACATTACCATCAAACGATGTGCCACTCTGAACCCAGCTACGTTACTATCCCTCCTTTTGGAAGAAAAGGGCAATGATGTCCATGATTGTTCATATTTCAGACTGAGGAAGAAACAAAAGGACGGGTAGACCTGACTGATGTTCCCTTATCTGACCCCCAAAGGGAACTATATATATATATATATATATTTTTTTAATTATGAAAGGTATCACTGACAAACACAGCAGTTCGCCTACAACCCTCAGGCACATCACACAGTTACTTAGCCCACATACCGGGGGCCGGGCCGCATTGCTCTTAAGAGTTGCAGTTCTGATCCATGTGCAAAGCGTGTCTGCTGCGTTTCAGTAAACTTAAATAAGTCTCAAAAATACATTTTTATATCAAGCAAAGAGGTATCAGCTCAGCCATTCAGTGTCAGTACTCAAACAGTAGCATACTAGCACAACAATGAAGCTGTCCCAGTACCCTCCTGCCAACTGCATTTCCTTCTACTGATTTCCGCCCTCTGTTCCGGCCCCATCTTTAACGCAAAGCTCAGCACTTTCCCCTGCTTACAATGTGCATCCAGATCCAGAAAATAGCAACGTCCTCTATAACGCTGTGTCATGGATTCCTACGTCCACCCCTGTAATCTCTGCCACTGTGCCCCCCCCCACCGCTTTTCAGGTATGTGGTGGGGGGGCACAGTGGGGGGCAGACAGTCTTTGGTCTGCTCATCGGCGGGAGTAGTTCGCTGAAGTTTTCTGACTGTGTGCAACACTAAAGGACATTGTGTGACCATTGCGGAATTGTAGGCAAAGGTCCCCTTAGCCAACACATTGCCACTCTACGTTTTGCCATCAGCAGGCCCAAAACAACCAACCTACGAGCTGTATTCGGCAATTTTTTAGAGTAGCCCAGCAACGCCTCCGCCGGGTCAGGGGGGATGTCCAACTCTGCAATAGTGCTTATCTCCTGAAATATGTTTTCCCGGAATTGAAAAACACCTGGGCGACCCCACGCTAAATGTATAAAATCCACAGTCGGAGAACAACATCTGTCACAGGTGGCGTCCTCTCTCAATCCATACCTGTGCAGTCTCTCTGGCATATAGTACACTCTATTAATGTATTTGAAATGTATCAGTCTGTGTTTCCCGAATAGTGATATACGTCTCATGCTAGTGCAACAGTACGACCACATGTCATCGTCAATTGTTATGTCCAAGTCGTGTTGCCATGCCAACCTGGCTTTGGTATACTGATTAGCTCTCTGGGACATTGCCAATTTATATATATTGGAGACCCGTTTGCAGGGGGATTTAGTTTTAATGAGATACAATAGTTCTCGCACCTCAGGGGGCTCGTCCATATAGCCCCCCAGTTGTTGGCGCAGCGCTCTGTGCACTCTGTGGAACTGGAAGCGTTGCAGTAAAGTGGGTGCTTCCATAGCGTCCGTGGCTTCTTCCCACGGTTTAGTGACGCCATCTGAAGACAAATATCCCACTTTGTGAATGCCCAACGCCTAGAACGCTTGTACTACCCCTTTATCACTGCAGGGGGTCAACCAGACCGCCTAAGCTGTAGGCATTTCTGGAGAATATAACAGCGCCCGCTTGCTGATGTAATAAGCAGTGCCATGCATGCCGCGTCGAGAACAGGTAATCCAGAATCCCAGTTCTGCGATCCACCGGTTCGAAAATGACAGCTGGGAGGCCCAAAGGGAACTATATGTCGATGGTTCTTGTTTCAAACTATCAGATGGCACCACCAGGGCAGCCTATGCAATTACAATGTCTACACTGCAGTTGAAACATCCCGTATCCCATACCAATCGGCTCAAGCTGCAGAGTTGGTTGCCCTCCTTAGGGCTTGTGAGTTGAGTGAGGGACTGGCTGTTAATGTCTACACCGACAGCCAGTACGCCTTTGGGGTGGCCCATATTTTGGACGCCTATGGGTGGGGAGAGTGTTCTTGACTTTGCATGGACTTCGAATACAGAACGGCCCATTGATACATAGATTGCTGTCTGCATTGACACTTCCCAATAAGTTAGCAATAATAAAATGTAGCACGCATAAAGCCATCATAGATGACTTTGGGAGGGGAAATGCGATCACAGACCAGACAGCTCACTCAAAGATGAAAAAGTTGTTTGTGGCAGGTCCCGCTAGGTGGGTCCCAGACAATGGCATGTTCGAGGACACATTGGAAAATGTCAGGGAAATTCAGGGTGATGCGACCCTAGATGAGTTGGCAACATGGGAAGAGAGTACAGGGCATTTGGACGAGGATGGGTGCTGGACTGACTTGTCTGGGAAACAGAGATGGTTGTTGTCCAATTCTTATGTGCTCCCTGTTGTTACATTGGCCCACGGCCCAGCACACATTAGAGCAAAAGGAATATGTAAACTACTGGGCCCAGTATGGCACAACGATAATATCTCTAAGGTAGCCACACACCTAGTGAAGCATTGTATCATTTGTTTGAAGCATAATCCTTGGAAAGGTAATCTAACACCCACAGGTAATTTTGCACCTCCTTCATTCTCTTTCGAGGTTCTCCAGATGGATTTCATTGAAATAGAACAAGTTAACAATTGGAAGTATGTGCTAGTAGTGGTTTGTGCATTCAGTAAATGGATTGAGTCTTACCCTACTAAAGAGAATACAGCTACAGTGACAACGAAGATACTCCTAAAAGAGTTCTTCCCGCGCTATGGATTTCCACGTGTGATTTAGAATGACAACGGAAGACATTTCAATTCAAAAGTCATTGAATTTGTGTGCAAAGGCTTGCATATTGATCTGAAGTTTCATTCAGCACACCACCCCCAGTCAGCAGGCCTGGTTGAGAAGTACAATAGTACTCTCAAACTGAAGTTAGCAAAGATTCAAGAAAGCACAGGATTGCGATGGCCAGATGCATTGCCCTTGGCTTTATTATCTACCAGAGCAAAAAGCGCATTCTAGAAAAGGGTTGTCCCCATATGAGGTGGTCTTTGGACACCCAGACAACGTCTGGGAGGTCCTAAGACCCAGACGCTTCTCCAAGATAGAGTACCCCCTGCTTGTAGACTATCTGTACGAGTTAACTAAGGATCTCCATTTTATCTACCAACAGAATCATGCCACGCTGCAACCGGTGCCAGAGGGGCCCGGGCATAAGAAACAGCCCAGGGATTTCGTTCTTGTAAAGAATTTTCAACGGAAGAAGTGCCTGGAGCCGAAGTGGAAGGGGTCCCTGCGTGTCCTGCTCGCTACCTGCACGGCTGTCAAGCTTGAAGGCCAAAAGCATTAGGTGCATGCCAACCACGTCAAACAGATCCCCCTCCCACTTCTGTATGACCCATGGGCCTTCGAAGGCATTGCTGACCAGGAAGAAGAGCAGGTGCCTTGCTTCGTTCCCTTCTCTGATGCCTGATTGAGGTTGGCGCAGATGGACAAAGAAAGTGGCACAGCCTTGTTGGAGGCGGTCCCGCCTGAGATAAGGGCTGCCCCAGATAACCTCATTTCCAATCCACCAGAATCTGAGTCTCAATGCCCATCTGACCCTAAGTTTCAACCCCTTTTTGTTGATGAGACAGTGCCTGGAGTCACCAGGTACAACCTACAGCCCCGAAAGAAGGACAGTGCACCAGCAGATCAGTCTAGGAGTCAGGGAAGGACTTGAGCTTAAGGCGTAGGTGCCGGGCCTAAGGTACCTGTATTAGATTAGAGAGAGCTACACTGGTACACTGCCCTGGATACTGGACAGGATTGTTGAGGGTACTTGCCCAGTAGGAAGGGGGCCCTATCCTGCAAGAAGAAGATTTGTTCTTTCAGCATGGGCTGCGATCGCGCAGCTTCCCTGTGGGAGTGCTTCATAGCACCGTCCTCGATGAACAATAGGAGCCTAAAGGCGAGGCTCTAAACGGATGCTGGGTGACTTGTGTCCCTCTGGTTGGTTGTAGTTTTTGTGGCTCCAAATTCCTAAGGTTTCTTTCTATGTACCCATTTGGCTGTGCTGTCATGAAGGAGGAACAGCCCTCTGGTGGCCCCTCCATTACAGCAGAATAGTCCTGTATGGTCTAGTTTGTCTACTGGGAGTAGGGTAGTAGTGGTAGTGGTCCTTCTTAGTGTAACGATTACACTGTTCGCGTGGTGTGGTATTTAGAAGAACAGCATCCTGTGCACACTTTGATAGGGAATACCCCAGTTCCACCTAAGCATCTATTTGTTACACTGGGCCCGCATAGAGAGAGACATAGACAGACTTATATCGAAAAAAAAAAGAAATTGCAGATGCTTAATCAGGTACATAGTACCACTAATGCCACAAATTGTTGAGTGTGTGGATTACTTTCCTCTGTTATGCACAAGAATGATTTGCTGGTGTCATTGCCCCTGTCATACCCGGATAGCTGTGAGGCGTGGTTCCAATTGCTTTCTATAGTATACATGCACTATCATGCTGACGCTATGAAAATGGTACAGTCTGATTACGAAGCAGTGTTGGAGTATATAGTGGTACAACAGAGATATACACCTGGGGCAGATGGCAAGGAGGGTACCCTACATTCAGAAGCTTGCATGAGCATTTTCGAAGCTAATGAGAATGTCACTTGGTTATAAAATGATATGCTAGATTTCCAAGGATTTAATGTTACTGAATACTTCAAATGTTTCCGGGAACGAAATATCACTGAAGACAAAGCCATGCCGTCCCTGGGATCAATGCAACAGCTAGTTTCTGTGTTGAAGGCTCAGGAAACATTCCTGTAGGACAGGGAAGTTGTAACTACACAATCACATACCAATTGACACTACTAGTAGCCCACCTTTGTTTACACCTCTGAATGTATACTTCATCTGCGGGAACAGGCTTATACATGACTTCCCAGGGGATGGTCTGGCCGGTGTTATGTCTCTTTCCTCTTACCTCCTGTTCCCATTGCATCGTCTAATTATCACAAGGATCATAGACTAAAACATAGAGATCTTGCGGGTGGTGCGTAGTAGGCCAAAGCATGTTCCAGCTGTTTTTCTGGCCTGGGTGTTAAGGGTTAGGTTATGATCCAACCAAATCCCCAAGCTTTTGATGTCAGTTTTGGGGATTGGGGGGGCCCATACTCGGGGGCCATAGAGACTCCGGACGAAAATGGGACTGATTACCCATTACCATTATCTCTGTTTTATCCCCATTGAGTTTTAAATGGGAGGCATTCATCCAACTGACTATGTCCCCCAGGCAGGAGTGCAGATCAATGGTGGAGTTATCTGGCTGGCTGAGGGAAACAACCAGCTGAGTGTCGTCCACGTAGGTCAGAAGTTTAATACCATACGGGACGACAATTTTTTCTAGGGGCGACACATACACGTTGAAGAGCGTTGGGCTCAGTGACGAGCCCTGAGGCACTCCGCAACGTATAGGGGTCTCCCTGGAGATGAAATCAGCCTCCGCCACCTGGAAAGAGCGGTTGTGGAGATAGGATTTAAGCCAAGAAAGGGCAGATCCTGAAATACCAAGATTTTCAAGCCGCTGCGCCAAGATGCTGTGGTTGACGGTGTCGAATGCCGCGCTAAGATCCAGGAGGATCACTGCCACTAATCCTCCTGCATCAATGATCTTCCTAGCCTCTTCGACGACCGCCACCATCACTGTTTCTGTGCCCTGGCCCGGGCGGAAACCGGTCTGTGATGTTTTGAGCAGATCATTGGATTCCAAATAATTTGATAGCTGCGAATTGATGTATTTTTCACCCATCTTGCTGATGCCATGGAGGAGGGAGATCGGCCTGAAGTTAGCCAGATTGCCAGGGTCAAGGTTGGGTTTTTTGATTAGGGCTTTCACCACCGCCTTCTTCCAGCTAATGGGAACCGTTTCATTTTCAATGGAGGCGTTTATTAAGTTCACCTTTGGTGCTAGGATAGTTGGGGCGACCTGTTTTAGATGTCTGACTGGTGCTGGGTCATGCGGAGATCCGCTTTTGAGGGATTGAAGAATGGGCCCTAGAGTTTCCTCACTGATTGAGGAAAACCTGATTAATTCTATATACCTGTTCTGGCGCTGCAGTGAATAAGAGGGAGAGGGGTCCACAGGGAGAAGAGGGGGGAGGTGTTGAAGAATGTTTTGTATTTTCAGATTGAATAATGTGGTTAGCTCGTTACAATGATCGTCCGAGAGATTGTGCGTAACTGAAGGTACTGGAGTCTTTAAAAGTTTTTTCGCAATTAGAAACGTTTCTCTGGACGAACATGCTGCCTTGCTAATTTTTTCATTGAAAAAGGATATTTGAGCGTTTTTTAGAGCCTTTTTATAATTGAGGATAGTCCGCCTGTACTCATTTTTGCTATTAAGATCGAAGTCTTTCCTCCATACTCTTTCCGCTCTCTTACAGATTTTTTTTAAGAGGCATACCTCATGGGTGAACCATGGGGATGTGGCTTTTTTCCTCGGTTTCCGATGAGGTTTTTTGGGGAGGACTGTATCTAAAGAATTAGTGAAGGATGAAAATTCAACGTCAGCCAGATAAGGGTTCGAACTGGGATGTGGTCTGGTGTCCTCAAGAGCTTGTTTCCATTTGTCATAATCTAGTTTCGCCCAAGGACGGGATGGTCTACCAGATGCTTGGGAGGGAGGAGAAGTGGACTGAATACGCCAGCTAAAGGGAATGAGCAGATGGTCAGACCATGGCACAGGGATTGGAGTTTCCACCACAAGGTCAGGAAAGTTGCAAAAGATGGGATCAAGCAAATGTCCACGATTGTGTGTGGGGAGGATGTTCTGTAAGTGCAGTTGATGGGCTGCCAGGTCTAGAATCAATTCTGTAGCTAGTTTGTCTTTACTATTTTCCATATGGACATTGAGGTCCCCTAAGATAAGGAGATTAGGCCGTGTACTGGCCATGGCCAAGGAGCATTCCAGAAGAGAGTTATGGATTTGCCCCATGGCTCCTGGTGGGCGGTAGATAAGGACTCCTGAAAGGGAGATGCAAGGGGACATTTGAATAGTAAAATGAGTATTTTCACAGTCCGCCAGGGGGCTGTCAAGGAATCTACACAGGAACGATTCTTTAAAAATGACGGCAATTCCTCCTCCCCTGCCCTTGGGACGGTTCAGATGTTGAATAAGGAATCCGTGGGGAAGAGCCTGTACTATGTCGGCGCCTGAATCGGGCGCAAGCCATGTTTCTGTAAGAAAATTTTTTTCTAGATGGTGTTCCTCGATAAGTAGGTGTATTTCAAGGGCATGTTTGGGCAGAGACTTGCAATTGATCAGGGCCATATTAATAATCGTCTGGGTAGGGTCCTTGTTAATAGAGGGAGTGCATTTGAAAGAACAGTGGGGGCAATGGGTGAAACAAGAATCTCCTCTCAATACCTGGGAACATGGCGGTGGAACAGGCCGATTAAGGTGGAGTAAGGCATCCCTTGAGTATAGTGTCATCAGCTCAGCCCCCGTGCCTGGCTCCTGGCGCGGACGGGCGCAGCCGGGCTTGCCTTAGGCGCGCCTTCGGAGCGCCATCGTCCCGCCCGCTGCGCTCGTCCGCTGCGCGTCCTAGGAATGCACATGTTTTATAGGAGTGAACTGCTAGCGGGGGGCTTGGCCTCACGGTAGTGGGCGTGTCCCAGTATGCTCGGCAATGGTGGCAATCTTTCCACGGAGCCCGTGGCAGCGCTAGAATCCGCTGTTTAAGGGAGCTCGAGTGAGTCAAGTTTCCAAGTGAAATGCTCAGGGGAGAACGTGCCAAATAAAAACACAGTCAATTTACAATTTTTAAAAAGAGTGTGGCGAGTGGTCTCCCGGCTTCCGCCTCAGGAGATGGTGTAGACTTAGAATTGTAAAGACCCTACCGGATAGCCTCAATAAAATATTTAGCCACTCTTATACTTGACACTATTGGCGTGAGTCGCACTTCCACTATTTGCTGTTGCCTCATCTGTTAGATGCTTTGGGCACTTTGCCACTGCTGTTTGGTGCCAATGTGCAAGTGCTCCCTATTGTAAATTGTTGTTATGGATTAGATATTCCATACTTGGTTATTTGATTTACTTATCAGTCCCACGTATAGTGCACCATATGAGCCCAGGGCCTGTAAAATAATGCTGCTGGTGGGCTTGCAGCACTGGTTGTGCCACCCACAGAAACAGCTTGTAAAATGTGACTCAGGCCTGCCTTTGCAGAGCCTGTGTGCAGTCTGGGACTGTTGTGTCGACTTGGCAAGTGCACACACTTGCCAGTGCCTAAACCTTCCCTTTTCTGCATGTTAGTCACCCCACCCCTAAGGTAGGCCCATGGTACCCCTGTGGACAGGGTACATTGTATGTGAAAGGTAGGACATGCCCTGATGTGTGTGATATGTCCTGATAGGGAAATACTGCCAATTTTGTTTTTCACTACTACAAGGCTATCTGTTCCCATAGGTCAGAATGGGCAGTTTGATTATAACATCTTATAAACGTAACTGACCCGGGGAACAAGATGGGAAAATAAAGTTTAGTATGCCTGAACTCAGAATGTTAAAGTGCATCTTTTAGTGTGGGTTAAAATACCACTTTTAGAAAGTAGGTATTTTCTTGCCTAACTATCCAGTGTGCCTCTGCTAGGTTTGTGTATTGCATGTCTCGCTTGTGAGTGACAGGAGCTGGGAGGGGGCTGCGGCTCCAGCAGTCTGATTAGTCAGGGCTGGGCTGAATGGGACCTGGGTAGACTTTAGAGTAGGGGGAAGAGATTTTTTTTCACCTATCTGGGCCTGGTCTACTTTCAACAATGCTGTCTCCACCTCCTGCCAGAAAGCTGCACCAGAGAGCAAATAACTGGTTTTGGCTGGGTACAGACACTCTCTGCCTTCAGAAACAAAGGATTTGTGTGTATAAAAAGGGGGACCCAGACCTCATTACTTTAGATCACTTCTGGGAAATCAAGAGGAACCTTTGCCAAGGAGAAGAAACCGGAGAAGCTGAAGGAAGATTTCTGCCCCTGTGCTGTCTGCTGTTTGGAGGTTGGCCTGCAGTGGTTACTTGTTGCCAAGGAAAGGAAAAAGGACTTTGCTGTTTGCTTTATTATCTTGAGGAAGAACTCCAAGGGCTTGAAATTGAGCTTGCCTTCTGTTTGAAGTCTCAGTGACACAAATAATTCACCACCAGCTCCCCTGAATTTCCTTGCTGGGAATTCTAACCTGTAGACAGGTGCCTGCTGCTGTTTAGGACCACTAGAGACTGTTTGTCGCTGGGAGCTGGAAGTGCGACGCAATGACGAAGAAGCGTGTCGCATCCACACCGAGACCCAGCGCATAGCCGAGCCACTGGGAAGAAGCGTGCCGCATCTTCTCCGAGTCCTGACGCATCTCCTAGAACATCGTCGCAGCACCTGCCGTGCAGCTGCAAAAGTTTGCACATCGGACCGGATCGTCGCATCGCATCAAGCCGCCATTTTGACGCATCGCACCGGATCATCGCGTCGCATCAAGGCGCCATCTTGTTGCATCATTACCGGAATGCAGTAAGAAACTGACGCATCAACTCCCCACACTGTAAGGAAGCGATGTATCTCCTCCCCTGCGCTGCAGTAACAAACAGAGGCATCTACTCCCCTGAGAGTAAGGAACGGGGCATCACCTTCCCTGCGACCCTTTTGTTTGTTTTGCGTGACACACCTAAGGTACTTTGTTGGAAAAGTGTTGCATTCACAACTTGCATTGAACTGAACTATTTCTACCATTGAAGAGACTATTTTTGTACTGTATGGTGGATTTTTGTCGCTTGGTCTTGTTTAGATAAAGGTTACCTATTTTACTTAACTGGTGTGGTGTCCATTTGTAGTGTTTTCACTGTGTTACTGTATGTGTTTACAAATGTTTTACACACTGCCTCAGAGATAAGCCTGTCTGCTCGTGCCAAACTACCATGGGGGTGAAAAAGGGTTATTTTGGGAGTATACCCCACTTATCCTGACTTAAAGCAAGGGTCCCTATTTGGACAAAGGTGCAAACCATTTCCAACTCGAGACACCCATTTCTAACGGCCACCCATGCTAAAAGGACGGTCTATTAGGTTTGAAATTCCAATTCCTGCAATGCACTTGTTTCATGCTATATTAGGTTATCAGTGTGTGGCTAAACAGACACCATTTGTATTCACGTTATGGAACCCACTGAGTTATCCCCGTAATGTGCAGGCTTCGGTTAGCGAGTGTGACTCCATTTTGTAGTTCGTAATCCCTATTAGGTTACTTTGACTGTGCCTGAACTAGGCCTCATTACTCGTATTGCTTGCCTCAGCAGAACACTGTATTTCGTTATTATCTTCTCTTCTGTTTAAGGCTAGTTCTCGACTTACTAATGAATGGGCCATTCTGCCTCTCATACCTATCAGAGTGTGTAGTGCTGCTCCCACGTTAGGAGACGCTGAGGCTCAGCATGGTAACCTTGACTTGCCGATAGTATGTACCCATCTGGCAGGTGGTATCTCATCCCTCTGTGCCCTCTTTGTTCATGTTCAGCCCAGGCCGGTAACGGTACACTGTGGGCGTGGTTAGAGGCTGTTGGGAAGATTCATTACGTGTTGTTGACTGTTGGGGAATCAGTCCCTCAGCAGACATCTTAGGGTGCAGGTCAGAATGGACTCCTCTGCAGAGTATTGCTAATAAATGTATGTTTATATTGTCTACAGTCTGACCGACTCTTCATTACTTGGGAAGGCATAGCAGGTGGTTGTAAGTAACCCGGGTGGCCCCTAAGGGCCACTTTCTTCAGCTGCATGCTAATGATGCTGTGCCATCGAGGCACCACGACCCAGGAGCACCCCACTGGCCCTGTCCCAAAACTGTCTGAAGACCATTGCTTCTGAGTTGAGGGGATTGGAGGAACTGAGCAGCAGAAGGGATGAGTGCACCCTGATTTAAAAGGTAGAGAGTGTGTAATCCATGGGGGCTCACAAATATACTTGTCAGGATTAATATCCGTTCTTTCAATTCATCATATAAAGGACAAAACTATTCCAGGTTGCAGTGTAACATCTTTATTGTTTTTTTTAGTGGAACATGGACAGCCGACACGTGTTTGGTCTTCGGGTTAGTTTGCGGGTTAAATCCCAGCCTGGGATTTAACCCGCAAACTAACCCGAAGACCAAGGACAGGGAGCAGGGACCGAACTGCGCCATCAGCTCTGAAAAACTCACAGAAGAACTTTTTGCTTCTTGAATATTGAACCCATTGTACCTTGGATATCTCCAAAATTGGAAACAGTAACAATATATACTATATATGTGAAAATAGCCTTGAGAAAGCCCCGGCGCAATTCGCCAAGAGGGGGCGAAACACGTGTCGGCTGTCCATGTTCCACTAAAAAAACAATAAAGATGTTACACTGCAACCTGGAATAGTTTTGTCCTTTATATGATGAATTGAAAGAACGGATATTAATCCTGACAAGTATATTTGTGAGCCCCCATGGATTACACACTCTCTACCTTTTAAACTTGCATTCCTATATGAAGCCCAAGAGGTCCAGAGCTTCGAGTGTGTCTCCATTCACCTATAAAAGCAGCTTATTAAAGCGCTGTCTAGGCCTTGGAATCCTTGGACCTTTCCTACCTTGCCTACACCCTGACACTGGCCTCCACGTAACAGAGAAGGAGGCAGCATCACAAGGGGACACTCAGAACATGAGGTGTAGTCTACAAATGGCTACCTAGTATAGAGAATGATTTTAAATATTCCCAAGCCACCATCGCGACTACCTGTACCTGCCCAGGGAACAGGATCCCAGGAAGTGGGAAGCGAAAAGAAAGCGAGGCCTGACCAGAAAGTGGACAGAAGTACACAATGCTACAACTGAGGTCCAGACACTGGGACCACATTTTCCAGTTCCTTCAAGGCACACCGTGCCACTACCCCACTAACCCTGCCTGATGACGGTGACACCTCATGGCGCAATTCCTGCCCCACCTAGGGAAAGGAGGCAGAAACAAACGCTCTACTGCCCACAGAAGATGGCCCCAGAAAAGCGAAAACCATGGATTTGGAGCTCCAAGAAGGTCTCTGAAGAAGGAATGTGCAACACGGGCCGGATCCCATACCACACTCATGAAGAAGAGGAGAATGGGATCAGCAACTGCGCTGATATTCACCAGACCGGAGACCAACACCTGAGCCGGCGGCCGGATTACAGAGACAGTCGCCCACTGAGTGCCCTGGTTGCCGGCTGTGAAGAAGCTGCATTTGGCTGCACACAAAAGGAGTAGAGACTCAAGCGACTAGAAGCTGCATCCACATAGTCCCAGAGATGGTGCATGTCATATCACCCAGAAGAAGAAACTAGCAACTATTAGTCTTGCCAGCATAAGTGCAAAGAAGGTTCGTGCTGAACAACCAAGGAGAAAGAGGAAAAGGAAGTCTGACCTGCTGGTTCACACTGGGAAACCTAATGGCCGACCAAGCCCAGAAGGAGGGAAGATCAAGAGTGACCTGGCCTGCATGCTCAAGAGTACTCAAGCCCGTGACAAAGTCTCTCTACTTACCAGAGCAAGCCACTGAGATGAAGGGAGGATGAGCTGGTGACAGCACAGTGGCAGAACCGAGAGTAAGCTGCAAGCATGCACACACTGCCTCATGCTTCCCAGCGTAACTATCCAGAAACAGTCACTGATGGCTTAGCAACCCAGAGTATTCATGCAAAAGGATGCAGATGTCTCCAAAGAAAATGCAAGCACCTGGCCAACTTCACTCCAAGGTGTTAACAAACCAATAAGCCTGTGATCATAAAGGCAAGTTGTCACCACCTGTCGTACAGCTTCACATGCCTGGCAGACTCCACCATGCCAGCCTTTGTCTAGTGCGTCATTACTACCACCCACGGAGCATCGCACACCATCAATATACCACCAAGCAAGAAGAGCCAATGACACTCAGTGGTACACATGTAGTCCTGTGGCAACTCATCCAAGGGGCCACCGAAGCGTCAGAGAAAGACTTGACACTGCCCCACCAACAGATTCCAGGTGGCAGAAGGGCATGGCAGCAGAGACCTCAACAGGTTACAGAATGTCTTCAATGATCCAAGAAAATTCCCAAAGTATGCTTTGTGATGGATGCCTTGCGGGGATGCTTCTGACACACTATGTTTTTAAATCCTTGGTGCCAGCCAGAAGTCTGCCTGAGAATTAGCTGGGTGGCCCAACTCCAGACTATGGACATGATTCCATCTGGTATGCCGCCAGAAGGTCCTGATGTCTCTGAACCAGAGTTCCTGTCCTGAACCACTCAGGTTAAATTATGAATGTGAACAGAGATGTCTTGTTGCTGCCAGCTTCGTCAGTCCATGCGTCCACTGCTTTCCTGCTTTTTGACTCTAGAGACTGATGAACTATGTGGTGTCCAGTTTATGTTTTATTTCAACAGGTTGTACTTGTTTTTGTTTGGAATTTAGGAGGAATGTAGTGTCCTGCTGAACCCTCAATGATGCAGCCCCTCCCCTGAGGTTGCCTTAACACCCAACCCACACCCTTCCATCACAGGCGTCACCAGTCAGGTGACCCTGCCAATAAAAGGGGATGGGAGCATGAGACCTTGAACAGTTATACTCAAAGCGCTAAGAAAGGGTGAGATATGCAAAAAAGAATGCGAATATCTAACAGTGGAGAACCCAAGGTTAGCAAGTATCTATGGTATCCCCAAGATACACAAAAACACGCAGGACCCACCCATGAGACCAATTGTCACGACCATAGGCTCTATAACAGAACCTCTGGCCAAATACATAGATACCATCCTCTGCCCACATGTAGCCAACATCCCAGGATATGTTCAAGATACCAGGCAGATCATCAATCTTGTAGAAAATGTACGGTATTGTAATACGGCACACATCCTAGTCACAATGGATATTGTGGCACTATATAGTAACATACCGATTTTAGGAGCATTACATGCCACACATTGGTTCATACAAAAATATAACATCCAATGCCCAAGTGTATTTGTCCTAGAATGCCTCGAATTAGTCCTAAATGACAATGTCTTTGAATTTAACGGCAAATATATAAGCAACAACAAGGAGTCAGTATGGGTGCTTCCTGTGCTCCCACACTTACCAACATTCATATGGCCTATTTTGAGTCCCAATTTATCTTTAATGAGGTGGCACCCTTTTTTGAGTCAGTGACAAATTGGGCAAGATACATAGATGACGTGTTTTTTATTTGGGTGGGTAATGAAGACATGCTACAACAGTTCCTACTATGGATAGATTCATGTGACAACAACATCAGGTTCACACATCACACAGACAGAGAACAAGTAAACTACTTAGATGTGGTGATAAAACATCAAGAAGGGTCACTAATTGTAGATTTATTCGTCAAACCAACTGCTAAAAACACACTCCTCCACTACGATAGTTTCCATCCTGCCACCCAAAAAAACAGCGTACCATTCGGAGAATTTCTAAGGCTGAGGCGTAACTGTACAAACATACAAGATTATGACGCCAAAGCCGAAATAATGAAAGAGAAATTCCTGACCAGAGGATATCCGAAAAAATAATAAGAGACTCATTTAAACCGGCCCGTTTTTATGATAGACAAAGCTTGCTACAACCAAAAACAAACAAGAATATTTTTCAATTGGTATTTGTCACGAAACATTCAAGTATAAATGAACGAATAAGACAAACGGTATGTGCCAACTGGCACGTACTAAATGTCAACGTTCCCAAGCCAGACCAGTTACCCAAACCCATCTTTGCGTACAAAAGAAATAAAACATTAAAAGACCATATAGTAAGATCAAGAATGGCAGCAAAATGTTGTACCACCCAAAGATCCATAACAAATATGAAACCTGTGGTCGGAAACTACAAATGTTCTAATTGCAAATCATGTGCGTCAGCAATAGAGGGAGAAAGTTTAACTTTCAATAAACAACTAATTAAACCATCAGACCTCAACAATTGCAGGACTGCAAATGTCATTCATTTGATAATTTGTCCCTGTAATAAAGGTTATGTAGGACAAACAGGCAGAACCCTCAATGTCAGACTAACCGAACACAGATCGGCAATAAGAACAAAAAAATTAACAGCACCCATGGTATGTCATTATGTTGAACACAATCACACACCAGAGAATATGTTGTGGTATATTCTTGAAAGGATACATCCAAGAGTAGGCTTAGAACCAGACAAGATACGTAAAATGAGAGAAGTCTACTGGATCTTTCTATTGGGTACAGCAACTGATGGGTTAAACGCAGAAATACCTTGGGAACAAGCAATCCTTTAATCTTACACTATGGAAAAAACAGGCCAAAAGAATAGGTGTTCTTAGCGGGAAACTGAAGGAGGGAAAAAGTCAAGTCAAATACAAATATAATGCATAAGATATGTTTTATCTGACTATTGCCTGCAGATGGTAGCATACCCGTTATTTTCACAAAAAAACCCCAATGAGATCCAATGACAATTATCACTCAATTACATTGAGACTGATATATATCTAGAACAATCCGTAATCACCTTGGAGTAATGTTACTTATGCCATTTTATATTGTATTATTCAAGTCTAGAAGGCCCCCCTCCCTAAAGTCTATAATGCATAGGTAATCAAAAACGAGCCCTCACACACCACTATAATATGGCGGATTCATTTAACCCCTATTCCCTAGATTACAGGCTATCTTACTAAGATTGCGCAAGATCACAAGAGCCCGGCTCCACAAACACATAACAGCCACCAAAATAAAGAGGTTTAAATACCAGAACTAGAAAACGTACTCAATATAGTGTAACATAATTGAACATATCCGGCAATAACCGGCAAGGTTAAACTATATAGATTTACCCTCTGGGACTCCATCATAGAACCCAAAGCGGAACCCTTATCCGTATATACCATCTTAAGATGGCGGATCCGCTCACTCAAAAACATAGGACCTCCAGCCGCCCTATCGAAAATCACACGAGACTTCGCAAGTCTCATTCAATCGAAACGGAATTGGCGCCAAACCGCGATAATATAAACAGAAAGCTTAGATACACGCTGTAAACATCTACCGCATCGATAGGAAGGACCCGAGTCATTGCGCATCTCGAAAAACCGAAGGTATGTGCTACGGCCAGATTAAAAGGGAAGGACATTATTTAACAATAAGGCTCCAGATTAATTAGATGAAACAGCTTATATGCTATTTCATTTACCATTACAGACAGAAGTATCGAAAGAGGCAGAACACAAGCCGGCTTTTAGTGCAATTAACAGAAGGGGAGATACCTTCCACTATACAAGAAAAATCACACTGGGAGCAGCGTCATAGATACAGGTATACCACTTCTCGACCAATATCTTAGTATAGAAGAAAAAAATAGAATATTACATCAGCCAAAGTATCACATATGTATATATATTTTTTACAGAAGTACTATCCAGTAAACATCTCAAAAAAGAAGCGCTTTTAACGTAATTGGACTCGAACTATAACTGCATATACAGTTACCTACCCCGCTAATAATCAGGTACCCACCTCCGATTTAATTCTCTTGAAAAGAGTGCACATGTACCATTTAACACACCCAGATACACTGAGCGTATCTTTTACTTACAGGAAACATTTTGGCTTAATACTACGTGTAAGGCCAAGCTACAGGTCAGTCTAAACGCCATCCAACCTAAATAGCTCAGGTATGAAAAGGGTCAGACCTTAAAATATAAACAGTATGGTATGATTACAGGATCGTACTTGGATGTAATCATTTAGACCTAGGAGTAAGTAGGCAAAACTAATATTAGCTAATAGTAACTGCGCAGAATTACCATCTTTTTAGACCCATTTTTTCCTGACCCCAGTCCCCCATTAAGTAACCTATGATAAATGAACTACAATCTGCAAGCAACTCAGATCACTGATGTTTTAAATGTCTAAAGTGTAAAGATATACTGAATGTAACCTGTGCAAAAAACAAATGAAATGTTTTTAATTGTGTATATAAATGTACAGCTTTTTGTAAATAAACATAGATAAGTACGGATACAGTAACACCGTACCGTGTAGAGCCGACTAATGGTAGTAGGGAGAACCAGGAAATATAAGAGACGTATAAAGATACGATTAAGTAAAAAAGAAGTAAATGTCTAGATGTTGAAAATATTTAACTGCTGCAACAAGGGTAAAATACTAAAATATTGTCTCTTTATCATCATAGCACCATTGATTCATAAAAAGAAATCATGCAGAATTCCTGAAGAAGGCGAAGCGCCGAAACGCGTTGAAAGGAATAATTTCTGCGTATTATTGACTGTTTTAAAAAAAAAAAAATCTATTGTACAGTGACCATAATATTTTATATGTAAAAATATGTGTCTAAAAAAAACAACAAAAAAAGTGTCTGTATATGTATAAACAATAGAAATGATATGAGAACAAGATAAAAACAAAAAGATGAGATATAAATAAACAGTTTTGAACAAAAGATGATTTAATAGAATTTTTTGATCCAAATCAGCATCTAGATAACTCATAAAATATTGAAGCTAATAACCTGATTGATTCCTTCTAAAAAAAGACTCCACCATGCCAGCCTTTGTCTAGTGCGTCATTACTACCACCCACGGAGCATCGCACACCATCAATATACCACCAAGCAAGAAGAGCCAATGACACTCAGTGGTACACATGCAGTCCTGTGGCAACTCATCCAAGGGGCCACCGAAGCGTGAGAGAAAGACTTGACACTGCCCCACCAACAGATTCCAGGTGGCAGAAGGGCATGGCAGCAGAGACCTCAACAGGTTACAGAATGTCTTCAATGATCCAAGAAAATTCCCAAAGTATGCTTTGTGATGGATGCCTTGCGGGGATGCTTCTGACACACTATGTTTTTAAATCCTTGGTGCCAGCCAGAAGTCTGCCTGAGAATTAGCTGGGTGGACCAACTCCAGACTATGGACATGATTCCATCTGGTATGCCGCCAGAAGGTCCTGATGTCTCTGAACCAGAGTTCCTGTCCTGAACCACTCAGGTTAAATTATGAATGTGAACAGAGATGTCTTGTTGCTGCCAGCTTCGTCAGTCCATGCGTCCACTGCTGTCCTGCTTTTTGACTCTAGAGACTGATGAACTATGCGGTGTCCAGTTTATGTTTTATTTCAACAGGTTGTACTTGTTTTTGTTTGGAATTTAGGAGGAATGTAGTGTCCTGCTGAACCCTCAATGATGCAGCCCCTCCCCTGAGGTTGCCTTAACACCCAACCCACACCCTTCCATCACAGGCGTCACCAGTCAGGTGACCCTGCCAATAAAAGGGGATGGGAGCATGAGACCTTGAACAGTTATACTCACTAATTCCCTTGTGTCTGTTTCAGTCATTTTTGTAGCATGTGGACCAATGGCCTGTGACACTACAGTGATCATAGCTCAGTTAGAATGCCATCACACTGAAGGAATATGCGCAGATTGTGGCCACATTCCTATGGAACATAACCTCCCCTCACAACCCCCCAGTTAAATGTACATGGCACACAGGTGCTGAAAGTTCCCCTTGTAGTGTTCTCTAAAACTGCCAGTGGTACATACCAACCATTAACCATTAAGTGACTCCTCCTGCTGGGGAGGAGGGAGCAGACACCCCCTCTTTGAAAATAGGGAAGAGGGCATGCTTTGTGACATGCTCCTAGATATGGCTGCCCTACACTCAGACCCGCTTCTAGCAGGTGGGCAGCGTGGTCAGGCTCACTCAAACATGAGCCGGGCCTACCCAAGAAGGAGCTTTGGCCCTCGCAGTGATGGCATGAAGGCCAAGAGAAAATGGCCAATTTAATTTAAAATTTTCCTCCGAACATTATTTTTCTTCCTGTTCTAGGAGTTGCATGATTAGGTCTGGGCTCTTTCTCACAGGCAACCACAATCATGCATCTCCTTTTTGAACGGTGTGCTGTGTCGCTGCCCACACAAGAACAATAGGGGCATGGCGAAGGGGACAAATCCTATCTTTGGCACCACTTAACCTTTGTGTACCGTCCTGTTGACCCCGGAAGCTGCTTATCAGATCGGGCTGTGATGCAGAGTTATATTTTCAAAATCTGCGATGGCCCAGCAAGACACATACTTCATGTATGCTTAATTGAAATCGTTTTTATCATTATCATGGCTGTCTCTGGCTCGGGTACAAGACAACAATAAAAATGTCAAGATAACTCTGGTGATTAATGATCCTGCTGAAGAACAATCGTTTGCCTGTTGGTAGTTTTGAAATGCAGATAAACTGTATTTTATGTGGATAGCTCAGTTCATTGCTGCCTTTGTAACAGAGATCCTTTTGTTACTTGCACTTCAGAAGTTACAATCCTAACATAGGACAGACAAACCTGAATGGTATAGCTAGAAAATTCCCAGTCTTTCATTATTCTAATGTTGCTAAAAAGAGTTTGTTTGGGCAAATATACATTTTTATCAGTAAAGCCAACCCCCAAACACTGGGGTATGCTTTAATTCCTGAGTTTGGGCTTCTCCATATAAATCCTCTTAAAATATACTGTCCACCAGTATGGATGACGTGATTCCTACACCTTGTAATCATTATTGGCTTATGTAAATTCCTATGTCTATGCAAAGTGCACTGTTACTCCAAAGAGTGTCCTGGCTGAAAGGTAGCAGCATGGGAGAGGAGCTTAGGGCCAGAAAATCAGACATGTTTTCATTTTTTTCCAAAACAGGTGAGTGGATTCAATGCTTCTCAAATGAAGAGGCATTTTGTTCCAATGGAAGGCCCCCAAGAAGGGGAGAGACTAACCTCCTGACCTGGTCTTTTTAAAATGGGGGAAATTGGCCAACAACAGATCAGCAGAGCGGAACTGTCTACGAGGAGAGTAGAAGGAAATCCTACTTTTAAGGTAACTTGGTCTCTCCCCATGGAGTGCTTTCTGTGTGACAAGCAGAGTTTAAAAAAAGTTATTTTCATTACAGGGAGCTAGTGCAGGCTCCTCAGTAGGTGTGACACACGCGAGTTTCGAGGGAGCTCAAAAATGGTCCGGGCTGCTGCATTCTGGACAAGTTGAAGCCTGTCCAGCAAGAAGCCAGGCATACCAAGATAGAGTCCGTTCCCATAATCCAGCCTTGATATAATCAGAGCTTGGATCACCTGTTGTCTGGCAGCTTTGGATAGAAAGAACAGGAATTTCTGTAGAAGATGCAACTAAGCAAAACAGGCGACAACTACTGCATTAACCTGAGCGTGAAATAGCAGCTGGTTGTTCAATTTAAACCCCAGACTTTTCACCACCAGGCAGTTCGCTGAGGGGGCCGGAGCGTCCGCTGGCCAGAAGACCTGAAGAGGGGTCTCGGCCGCTTTACCAAAGAAGAGTAATTCTGTTTTAGCAGCATTATATTCCAGCTGGTTAGAGGCCAGCTAACCGAAAACAGCTGCAAGGCAGGAACTGATTATCAAACCCGGGCATGGCTCGTTAGCCTTCCATGTAAACAACAACTATGTGCCCTCTGCATAGAACACAATTTTGGTCCCCCATTATTCAGCCATGTCATCTAAAAGAGTGAGGTAGATGTTAAACAGAGTCAGGCTCAAAGGCGAACCCTATGGGACCACCACCTTCAATGAGCGTAAAGAAGCTGAAAAAAGGTTGCACCAGACCTCATGCCCCCTCCCCTCTAGAAAAGATGCCATCCATTTCCAAGCCAATCCACTGATGCCAATCGCGTGAAGCTGGGTCAGGAGTATCTGATGTGACACCGTATCCAAGGCGGCCGACAGATCTAACAATATCAGCAGAGCCTTCTCGCCTGACTCCTGATTCAGCTGGATAGAGTCCACCACTTCTAACAGAGCTGTTTCCATACTGTGGTTAGGGCGAAAACCCAACTGGCTGGGGTGGAGCAGGCCATTCTTTTCCAGAAATAATGAAAGCTGCTGGTTCACATGTTTTTCCAGTAGCTTCAAAAAGGCTGGAAGCAGGGAGATCAGCCTGTAGTTAGGCAGATCAGAAGGGTTGGCCTGTAGACTGTTTTACATATTTGTATGATTTTGTGTCTCTGTATAATGTGCACATAATGTAAAGTACAGTGACACCCTACACTATGAGTAAAGCTATACAAAAAATGAAATGCATATGATAGAGGGGCGATGGGGAGATAAAGGGCACTGTTGGTGGGTGGTAGTGATGGTATCTGCGGAGAAAGAGTTCATTAGTAGGGTGCCAAAAATACTTTTGCACTAGCACTAAAGCTGGCCCTGTCATGTCCTTTTTGTTTTTGTTAATTTAATTAGCAGTCGGGTCATTAGGGCAACTGTAGAATATATTTTAAAGTGTGTGCTAATTATATTTACTGCTTTATTCAATGTTTTAAGTTTGAAGGTTATTTTACTACAGTTTTTTTACCGGGTAAAATGATAGTGGAGCCCAATGGTTGCAGAAATGAGGCTGGGGCCCAAGGTCAGCTGTGAGATAAGGTGCACGGGAGAGGGATGGTAGAAATGTAGATAATCAGGCTTGGAAGGAAGTGCGCTGCAGAGTCCGGGGTCAGGTGGAGGTAGTAATGAAGAGAGATTATCTATGAAGGATGGCAATGAGGGAGTAGTGTTACTTACCCAATGCTCCCTTCTCAGACACCTCCTCTTCCCTTCAAACAGACATTAAATTGCAAAAAACACTTTTTGAGAGTGTTAACATTTAGAAAGAGATTTGGACAAAAGTACGCTTTACTGGCCTTGTAACACTAATGAGAGATAAAGACCTGGCTAAACATAAGGGCCCAGCTCTAGGGGTGAGTCGGACAAAAATTAGCAGGAAGAGCAGAGGCAGTTGAGCCAAATGTTTGCCTTGGTTCAAAGACCCTGGCTACAAGCCGAGCTCTGAAAAAATGTGCATATTAAATTGTACAACATACCCTCTGTAAAACTCTCTTCAACATAAAAAAAAAATGCATTTCTTTAATGTTGAAGAGATTTTACAGCGGGGTACCAGCCCTGATTTGCAGCCCTGCTATTTCTGCATTAATAAGCACTAAAGTCCTTTACATTACGTTTCCATGGTGACTTGTAGTACCTCTGCTTTGCCCTTATGAAACCTGCCTCAGGGCCTACTGTTTTTGAACTTTTACATACTCACATCACATATTGTTCAAACTCACTTGCAGTTCACTCTGTGCACATCAATTCAAATTCTAGCCTCCAGTGCTGTTTCTATTTACATTTTTCCAGTTTCTCTAATGTATCGCCACCCCATCTGCTGGAACAATGCCATGACCCATCCGGGCAATAAATAATACCTGCAGGACTTGGAGAGCACTTTGGTTGTGACCTCAAGGCCCACGGCTACTCTTGCCTTGTAACGCATTTATTCAAAGTGATATATTTTTTTTAATCAACTGAAACATTTATGCCTCATCGCCTCTCAAAGCTTTTAGTGAACTGAAAGGCAAGTCTGTTGTCATGCGTGCCCTACTTGTGGCTACGATTCTTAGTGCAGATGAATCACTATTATAGTAGACTAAATCAAACAGAAAAAGTTTTTTGCGCAGTAAACATCTAGAACACATGTATTTGAAGGTGCCATCTTATGTGACGATGACTAAAGGAGGCTCCGGGAAATAAACATTTGGCTATGATCACACAATTTGGTCAAGCATGGAAGCCAGGATTGATCCCCAGTTTCTAGTTTTACATTGTGCAATTCAGCCACTAGACTAGATGGATGTCTCATTCTCCTGTTTTGCATTACAGATTAATGCTTTATCTTTCATACTTGAGATATTACGCTACAGCCTGGGCAGCAGGCAGAAGCCAAATGAAAGCTAGGTTTGTTTTGAGAGTCCAAGATGACCTTGAGCTGAAAAAGGCATCTGGCTCAAGCCTTCAGTAGCTTTCCACACCTATCCAGCTCTACTAGAAGGTGGCCCTGGGACTTCGGAAGCAGGCCTCTATTTTTTCCAGACCCTCAGAGTTCCCCACACCCCTGTGTGGAGAAATACTCAAAGAGGCAAATCACCAGTCAACCCCTTCTACCACATACAGGAGTACAGTTTTTTCTTTTCATACGTCCTTCATTTTACTTTTCCTGCCTGCTTTCTACCTCTGCCTCTCTCTCACATGTCCAGTAGTGTAGCCAGTGTATTGTTTGCCTTAGTGCAAGAAGGAAATGAGTCCCCCAGCTGCTACTTGAATTTAAAATACAGCAATAAATAGGGTTCAGTGAGCACCTCAGTCCATGGTGCCACTGTACTTGCTGCACCAATGGCAGCCACCCTCTGCACCCTTTTCTCCCGCTCTCTAATTTCCCCTTCAGGTCCTCTTTTACTTTGATTGATTTCACATCACTGTCCTCTGGTTTGGTTTTCCCTTACTTTGTGTTTTTAAGAAATTATGTCTGCAGAGCTACAGACAGAACAGGCTCATAATTATGGGTCAACAACACCCCTACTTAAGCTGGAAAAGCAGTGTTGGGGGAGGGGTCATGATGCCACTGACTGAAAGCATTGTATAATTGAATTACATTGTGCTTTGTACAAAAGTTATAATGGCAACCTGTATCTGATGAATGGATTAAGATACCCCTCTTTCGCATATATATATGTATATATATATATATATCCACAACACTCGATCCCAATCCTCGGACCGTTTCACAAAATAGAGCACTCAAGCTGTATAGCGCAGTTCACATGCCATATTTATTCATAGCATTTGCAGTTTTTCAAAAAGGAGGGTTTAACAAATGCGTTTCGGCGTCTCCGCCTTCGTCAGTGTAAGTTGAGGAATCTGCCTATAATTTTCCTTAAATTTGCCTCGTTGCGCTCCGCTCCTTCCCTGAAAGTTTGGGGGGGATTCGTCAAGCGGGGGCCGAGATAAAAGGGGGGTCCCAAAACGTGTTTTCCCCATGTTAATTTCCATAGTGCGGTTGGACTCACTTTTAGCCCGAACGGCTGAATGGATTTCCACAAAACTTGGCAAAATTGTAGGGACTGGTAGCCCGATGTGCCTTTGCTATGTCTCAAGATATGTGCTCCAATGGATTTTGAGTAATTTAGGTTCAAATAAATATATATACCTGGGCGGAGCCTAACCACACATCTGATCTGATTGGCTGTCAGCACTTCATCCAAGAAGTGTTGGCAGCCATCCTGGGACCAATATACATGATAGCACCTCATTAAAAAGCATTGTAGTTAATAGAGGGTTTTAGGACTTTAGTTACATTATAAATCATTTGTTGATGGTACCATACTCATTTTAGGAATTGTGGTGTGTTCTAAGGTGATTTTACCATGTGAAAAAGCCTTCTGCTGTGATATCATGAATCATGTTTGAAAGAAAACTAATATCTCATGATTTTCCCACAGTGGTTTGGAAGGGGATCTATAAGCTAAACTGAAAGCATATTTTCTGAAAATTCACATTATCTTTCTCAGTCATGTGAGAATGAAGTCTGACATTCTCAGTAAAACATGTACATCCAACAAGGACAGAGACTGTCAGTTGATTCCTTTGTGTTCTACTGCAGCCTCCTAGAGTGTTCTAAAGAACAACTAGAGCGCTAACAGTCCTACTTATTACAAAGGTATAGCACACCTGAAGCCATCGTGATGGGAATAAAGTGGTAACTCTTAAAACATTTAATTTAAAAAGGAACAAAATGAGGGGGTATATTATGCCATAGAAAGTATTATTAGTGCTGCAGAAAGAAAATTAGGGCACATTTTGAGTGACTTCTCAAATCCTCTTCTATTTCATTAAAAAATTCTGTCATGCAGTCTCCCAAGATGGCCACCAGAGACAAAAGAGCCCAAATGTAGCCCAAATATCACCCAGATGTAGCCCAAGTATAGCCCAATGACAGAACGTCCCAGTGTTCTAAAGAACAACTAGAGCGTTAACAGTCCTACTTATTACAAAGGTATGGCACACCTGAAGCCATCTTGATTGGAATAAAGTGGTAACTCTTAAAATATTTAATTTAAAAAGGAACAAAATGAGGGGGTATATTTTGCCATAGAAAGTATGATTATTGCTGCAGAAAGAAAATTAAGGCACATTTTGAGTGACTTCTCAAATCCTCTTCAATTTCATTAAAACATTCTGACATGCAGACTGAAACATTCACTTTGAATACCAGCAGCAGACTTCCCTGGTGAGCAGTAGCTTTACTACAGTGATCTAATGAGCAACTAGAGTGCTAAAATTCAGAATTTATGGCAAATGTGTGACACATCTGAATGCCTTCTTGATGGAACCAAAGTAAACAAGCAATGAAAATGCAATAGATCTCGCCCTTGTTTAAGTTAAAGCCACTCTGTTTGTAATGAGGTGGCTTTTTAGCTTTGCTTTTATTAGTGTTTTTTAAACTTTCATGTAAATAACATGCATCTGTATGCATATATGTATATGTATGCATGCATTTATATTTGTATTTATATAGATATACAGATTATATATGTTTATATATGTATGTATGTATATATATATACATACACATACATATATGTAAATGCATATGCATATATATGCATATATATATATATATATATGTGTATATGTATGCGTGTAGAGAGAGGTATAGAGGTAGAGGTGTAGAGGTAGAGAAGTAGAGGTAGAGAGGTAGCGGTAGAGAGGTAGAGACTAGTAGAGAGAGAAGTAGAGAGAGGTAGAGAGGTAGAGAGTAGAGAGTGAGTAATAGAGAGTAGAGAGTGAGTAGTAGAGAGTAGTAGAGAGCAGTAGAGAGAGTAGCAGAGAGTGAGTAGTAGAGAGTAGTAAAGTGAATAGTAGAGTGAGTAGTAGAGAGTGAGTAGCAGAGAGTGAGTAGTAGAGAGTAAGTAGTAGAGTGAGTAGTATAGAGCAGTAGAGAGTGAGTAGTAGAGAGTACTAAAGAGTGAGTAGTAGAGAGTAGTAGAAAGTGAGTAGTAGAGAGTAGTAGAGAGTGAGTAGTAGCAGAGAGAGAGAATAGTAGAGAGTAGTAGAGAGTGAGTAGTAGAGTGAGTAGTAGAGACTAGTAGAGAGAGAGTAGCAGAGAGTGAGTAGTAGAGAGTAGTAGAGAGTGAGTAGTAGAGTGAGTAGTAGAGAGTGAGTAGTAGAGAGAGAGTAGTAGA
This sequence comes from Lissotriton vulgaris, assembly GCF_964263255.1. Lineage (NCBI taxonomy): Eukaryota > Metazoa > Chordata > Amphibia > Caudata > Salamandridae > Lissotriton > Lissotriton vulgaris. The sequence continues at coordinate 1,633,268,140 of NC_141693.1, read as the reverse complement.
GAGTGAGTAGTAGAGAGTAGTAGAGAGTGAGAAGTAGAGAGTGAGTAGTAGAGAGTAGTAGAGAGTGAGTAGTAAAGAGTGAGTAGTAGAGAGAGAGTAGTAGAGAGTGAGTAGTAGAGAGTAGTAGATAGTGAGTAGTAGGGAGTGAGTAGTAGAGTGAGAGTAGTAGAGAGTAGTAGAGTAGTAGAGAATGAGTAGTAGAGAGTGAGTATTTGAGAGTAGTGGAGTAGGAGAGAGTAAGTAGTAGAGAGTAGTGGAGAATATTCCAAAGTTTGGCACAGCACCACTTGCACAATAAGTCCAATCAAATCATATCACTTAGAGTCCTTATTGAAGCGCTGAATCTTGGTGTATATTCAAATGCTTTTATTTTCCTTAAGTTTATGTACCACAGCCAGCAGAAACGTTTCGTTCTGTACAACATAACTTCTTCAGGGCGTTCTTATTTCCTTCAAGTTATGTCGGTATCCTTCCAAATGTTAGACGAGACGTAAGTACATTCTTATTCAAAGTGACTAGGTATCAATTTTACCCACACAATTCGGGCAGACTTGAGTAATTTATAGCATCCTCAAAGTCAGTCTTTCAAAAATTCCACAGTATAGGACTTGATAATCCAAATCCGAATGTTTCTCAAGAAAAGTCATTTTCAATCGTTCGGAATATCGGCGTTTGGGCAGATATGACCCAGGCACCCCCAGTATGCAAGGGGAATTAGTCCCCCCTCTGCAAACGCGCCAGTGGCCTGCGTTGCAGAGAGGTGTAAAAAAGGGTGTGGCCTCATTACACCTCTCTGCAATGCAGCCCCCTGGCGCATACTGGAGGCTCCTGGTGGGCTAGTTGGCCCCCAGGGGCCCCCAGTATGCAAGGGGAATTAGTTCCCCCTCTTCAAACATGCACGGGGGTGCATTGCAGAGAGGTGTAAAAAGGGTGTGGTTAATCAGTTTAATACGTTGCTCTCCATAGCAAATTGTCCTTCCACAAAATTTGCAAACAATTTTGAAATCTCCAAACTGGGTTTGGATGTTTGGGACCATCTCACTTGTCTCTGGACCCGATGGAGTGGGTTGCTTACTTTGGGAGGTGCTGGGTGAAGATTGGGGAGGGTTTCTGGTCAGTTCTCTGACCTCTGCCGCAGCATAGTTGTTTGGGTGCCGGCGTTGCATGTGGCGAATCATGGTGTTGTTGCCAAAAGAATACTTTTTGGCAGGGTTCCCCCTGGAAAGTACAGTGCCACAGATCAGACAAGTAACCTTTGGCGCATTAACTTTCTTGAGGCCCCTTGGGATTTTAAAAAACTCCCAGACAATGTGCTCCTTTGGCTTATAGGTGGTAGTATCTTCAGGCAGGTACCGCCTCGCCTCCTCCTCCTCCTCCTCCTCCTCCTCCTCTTCTTCTTCTCCACCACTGTGGTGTTGTGGTGGTCCTTGTGGTGGTAGTGGTGGTGGTTGAGATGCTCCTGCTGCTGCTGCTACTGTAGCAATTTCTCAGTACAAATAGGTACAAATAGGTCTGCAAACAGGTCTTCCTCAGTCAAAGTAAAAAGTGAGAATGAGGAAAAAAGGTGGGGGCTTTCATCTTTTGGAAAACAAAACTGTCCTGAACCAATGAAAAGCGTTATTTTAGGTCGCATGACACTGGCTTTATCATTTGGAAACCAAAACTGTCCTGAACCAATGAAAAGTGTTATTTTCAGGTCACATGACCCGACGCGCTTACGCTATGCGCCCTGGGGTGCGCCCGGGGCGCTTACGTAGCGCGATCGTATGCGCTCGAGTGCTTCCGGGTGCGCTTACGCCGTGCGTATCACGCGGACGCGGCTACGCGATACGTCACAATGATGTTTTCGTTCGTGGCAATAACGCTAATTGGACGCTCACCGGTACGCGCACCGGGGCGCGCCGCATGACTGCGCTTACCGGTGCGCTCACCGGTACGCGCACCGAGAGCGCTCCAGGGCAAAAAAGAAAAAAACATGAACAATATACATTAAAAAAATAGTATTACATAAATATACAATACACGATTCATCATAAAAAATATTACATTTCATAGCTATAGAAATTTGCTATTAAAAAACCTTTGAAATTCACTGAAAAAACCATAGTTTTCACATCAGTTATAGTTAGGAATTAGCATTTAAAAAACCTTTGAAATTCACTGAAAAAACCATAGGTTTCACACCAGTTATAGTTAGGAATTAGCATTTAAAAAACCTATGAAATTGACTGAAAAAAACATAGGTTTCACACCAGTTATAGTTAGGAGTTAGCATTTAAAAAATCTTTGAAATTCACTGAAAAAACCATAGGTTTCACACCAGTTATAGTTAGGAATTAGCATTTAAAAAACCTATTCAATTCACTGAAAAAAACATAGGTTTGACACCAGTTATAGTTAGCTGGAAATGTTACTGACATAAAACCATTGAAATTCCCACGTTATAGTTAGTTGGACTCACTATAACTTGCGCGCCTGCAATGCACTGCTGATGACATCACATATTACATCACTCATGACATGGTCAGTGACATCACTCATGACATCACTGATGACACCATCCTTGTGACAGAGTGACAGACCTCCTTTCAGTGTAATGTAACCCTTGAAACACATATTCAAAAATAGAAACTAACATTTTCAAAAAAATGGAGATACCCATACCAGTTACAAAAACCAATTCAGTAATTCCACCATCTATATACACATCCACTCATTCAGTAACAGTTCTATATAGTCACTCATACATATACTCACTCATCATATGTAGTGATACACCTATACATCCTGTTTCATACTGACAGTCATCCAAAAGTTACTCACACACATACTCACACATGCAAATAAACTATTGAACATCCATTTATTGCACTATACACACACTACCACCTTACTTCTAAGGAAACTTACACATACTTACTCTCTTAAACAATCACTTATAGAAACACATACTTATTTAAACAGGAACTCTTACAATCTCTCACTCTCACATATACTCACTTATATACATCAATACTCACATATACTAGATTAAAACATATGTCGTTACTGATAAACACACTAGTGAGACAGTCATTCACTCACTAACACACACATATACACACTCATCCACCCATACAGTCCTGCACATATGCTGTCTTCAAAACACATACAAACAGTGAGTCAGTCATTGATGCATCTATGTGCTAAGTAATACCCCCACCAAACCGTAAAGACACTCATACTGATACTAAAAAAACATCTAATAACCCATATCACACACATGTAGCTACTCACCAACCCATGCAGCCACTTATACACAAAGTGAAACACTGATACATATATTTAAATGTTTAAACATTACTTGCTAATATATGTATTCACTAAGATACACTTAATAAGCCAGTTAACCAATCAATTTTTTTTTAAACAAAACATCCTTTTAGACACTTATTTAAACATTTATTCTTACATCGACCTTTACATATACATATATAAAACATATTTATTTTTCAGAAAGACACACATTCACTGGATGGTGTCATGAGTGATGTCATGAGTGATGTCACTGACCATGTCATGAGTGATGTAATATGTGACGTCATAAGCAGTGCATTGCAGGCGCGCAGGTTATAGTGAGTCCAACTAACTATAACGTGGGAATTTCAATGGTTTTATGTCAGTAAAATTTCCAGCTAACTATAACTGGTGTGAAACCTATGGTTTTTTCAGTGAATTTAATAGGTTTTTTAAATGCTAATTCCTAACTATAACTGGTGTGAAACCTATGGTTTTTTCAGTGAATATATATTTATATATATATATATATATATATATATCGATCACCAACACAATTATACTCGCACTCCACCAGGATTAATTATATAGCAGGTTTATTTCAACAGCATGCCTTTACAGCATGCTAGTCTTAACCAACGCGTTTCAATCTTTCGATCTTGCACACGGTTACAAAAGTTTTGTAACCGTGAGCAAGATCGAAAGATTGAAACGCGTTGGTTAATGACAGCATGCTGTAAAGGCATGCTGTTGAAATAAACCTGCTATATAATTAATCATGGTGGAGTGAGAGTATAATTGTGTTGGTGATCGATTATTCACAGGGAAAGCCCGTCCCTGAAACTCGCACCGGCTGTGAGAAGCAGTGCCCTCGGTAACGGGAACACGTTGGTGAAAATATATATATATATATATATATATATATATATATATATATATTCCATACAAGTTGCCCTGTGCAATTAGAGGAGCACACGAGGGCAACTTGTATGGAATATATATATATATATATATATATATATATATATATATATATATATATATATATATATATATATATATATATATATATATATATATATATATATATATATATATATATATATATATATATAATGCTGGCTGCCTTTAACTCCTTGGACCTTCTCATGTATTGGCATGCTCATCTGTTGCTGCTAGAAGGGCTGAAAGCCATCGATCTACCTCCCTATATGCCAATGAATGTCTATGCAATACTTTTCCTAGGCAGGTCTATTCTGGCTGCCTGTAATGGGTGCAGTACATTGGATCGCTTATCACCGCTCCTGGTTGGACTCATAATTATTTCCATGGCTAGCTATTTACCATTCAGGCCTGTTGGATGTTCTTCTGTCAATGGGGGAGGTTATATAGAGCAATACCATGACTGCCGTTCTCGAGCATGTGGTGGATTGCTCATCTGTTGCAGTTCAGTGGATCCTAAGGTAGCCTGCTCACTCGCTCACAAAAAAATATTTATGTAATTTGCACATATTCCATCTCGTTCTCCTCTCCTTGCTATTAAACATCTACTTGCAGTGACCTAATAAAACATAACAGCATCACTTTTGTTGTATATGAATTTAGGACACTAGTGTAATTTTCCCGACTCATGCCCATATATAGGTATAAATCACCCTATCCTTATATAGGCATAGAAATCATAACCATATTTAGACAGCCTATGCAGTCCAAATACGGCATGGCTAGGCTGGACTACGGAAACTCCCTGTATATAGGTCTACCCCAGCGGTTGCTGGATAAGCTACAGGGGGTTATGAATGATGCAGCCAGGTTGATCTATAAGAAACCCAGGACTGCCCACTCTTCCCCCCTGATGCAGGAGCTACATTGGCTCCCGATTCGGCAGAGGGTTGTATTTAAAGGATTGTGTATTGTACATAAGGCGCTGTATGGTAAAGCACCAAGATATTTGAAATCCCGCCTATTCCCATATATACCGGGCAGGACTTTGCGCTCGTTGGACGCTACCTTCTTGTCCCAATCCCATTTCAAATTGGCCACGGTGGGGGGGCATGCTTTTTCCAACACACTCCCAGCTCTGTGGAACAAACTGGCCCCAGAACTTAGGAAGGAATGCAATCTGCTATCCTTTAGAAAAAAGTTAAAAACTGTATTGTTCAAGCAAGCATGGAGCAGCCTCTAGGCGCACTGCTGGGATCAAGTAAATGCCATACCCCACTACGTAATCTGGACAAACAGCGCTTAGAGACCCCGGTGGTTATAACGCGCTATATAAGTTAAATAAATAAATAAATAAATACTTCCACTAGTTCCTAAAATCCACAACGATTTCTTGGAAAAACCCACCTTCAGCAGTCAGGGACTTCCCCTTGCTTGAATATTGATTTAACCAAGAACTCATGGAGTTTTCAAAGAACTGAGTCTTTGATGACGTTATTATGTCTAACCTTACGTCAAACTCGGCACCTTCAAGGTATTAAATATGCCCACACTTGCTCAGGCAAACACACGGTGGTTTGGAGCAGTTCGACTATCTACCTACACAACACAGCTGGCCGAAGCATGTGCCGAAGGAAGCCAACCCTCCAGCAGACGCACTGAGAGAGACGCTGTCTTTTCTCTTGCTGAGAAATCCAGCTCCAGTGTTTCCAAGCTACCCTTGCGGGTTGTTGGGAAATCGAGTCCTGAGAGAGAGATACCAAACCTCCTTCATTCTAAACCAAGGTACGGAGCTGATTAGACCCTTAGAGAATTCTCGTATAGGCTCTTGGCAAAAGAATACTAAAACTAAGCTACACCTCACTTACTTCTTCCCTTGTACTAGACCTAGGTTATGTACACCGGAGTAGGCATATTTTAGAAGCACCACTTGAGTACTTTTAGTCTTTATTTAATAATGCATGCATTCCATGTATTTTATGGCTTAGAAACCATATCATGAGTTTAGAGTATTATTTTATAATACTCTTCGTAATGTATGCATTGTACTTTGCAACCAGTAATACGATTGTAGCAGTTCATTTCCTCTGCATGAGAAAGAAGACTGTTCAATAAATACTTTTTATTGAAAACGCCCGTCTCTCTATTTTTCTGCACCTCTGGTAAAACAAAGCATGCACAATTGACTGAGTGAAATATCTATCTATTGTTTCCGTGACTCTAGAGATACATTTCTTATTCTTGGGAAACAAAGTTGTCATGTTTATGCGGTTGTCAGAAACTAATCCCTTCTTGTTCATTCGAGAAAGGTTCTAGTGACCTCTGAGCTGGCTGACACTCACAATTAAGTCTAATATATTCGATAGAGACCTAGTAGATCTCAGTCCTACGTCAATCTATAGTATATATTATTCCAATGCGCAGAGCCTATTGGGAATATAGGAACTACACTATATGGCGCCCAACGTTTGGTAAGGCGATAATTTAATGCTAGATACTAGAGTAACTCAGTTGTGCTTTTCACACACACCCCTTGTGTCCCGTAAAGATAGATGTCTGGAGTGGGAGTAAAATACTCCAATAGATGTCTGGAGTGGGTAAAAGGATATAATATCCGCCATAACTGAGTAGGACGAAAATCCTATGTATTAGTTTTTTGGTTTGTTCAACGTTGAAGGATACAGTGTTCCAAAAATATTGAAGTGAAGTAGTGTGGCTCACTGGTTAGAGGCGGCAGACCCGAGAGCAGAGGACGGCCCGGGACCAGGGTTCGATTCCCGGCGCGGCAGGTTTCTGGACCAGGGTCAGCGGACTCAATAATTCTCTCGCCTCGGTGCCCACTCTGATCAGCGATCACACTCGGCAACTCTGGGCATTAGCTTGCCTCATCTTCACTAATGGCCCCACCAGACCACCGAGGATGCCTGGTCTCACCCTGGAGATACCCATTAAGGGACCATCTCTCAGGGAAGCCAGGAAGGGTTTCGCAGCGGTCGAAGCGCTTTGGGACCCTACGGGTAAGTAGTGCGCTATATAAATGCCAATACATTTATATTTACATACATTTACATTTACATTTACATTGTGCACCTTATCTTTGTTTCCTTGAAGCTTGCTCTGCAAACTTTCGGTCAACAAAATGTCAGAGAGTGACGACGAAAGGGAGAGAGCTGCAGCAGCAGCTCAGGCAGTTTTAGACGACACAAGTCTCCAACAAAATGACCCGGATGCTATACTCATCCCGGTAAATATAAGGAAAACAATCACTATAAAGCTTATAAATAATGGAGTATCATCGAGAGGTGATAAAGCAATATTTGTTATAGAGGCACATGAATATCGGCAGATAGAGGTATTCTATTTATGGATTCTGTTTCCTGCAGCAAATCCAGTAACACACGAGTTCCACTACTACAATGTAGAGGAACCTCCAGTGGAATACGTTCCTTTCGAGGACGTTGAAATTCCACTAACTTCCCAAGAGCATCATCTCTGGTTTAAAGGTGCCATACAACATCAAAATCACATTACCATCCTCGGTCCACTAGGTAGACCAGGAGCAACATGGCCGGTATTAGCTAGCTAGACACCACATCCTGCCATTGAACAAATGACATGTCTAGAACTATTAGCTCAGCTAAAACAATTAATTAAAATACAGAGACAGTTGGTTCGATATGTCGTGCTGACTTTAACAGTCCAACCTGCTATAAGGATTCCACAGCACACCCCTCATCAGGAGAACACAAAAATGATACCACAGACTGTTCAATCAGTCATTGGTAAATTGCCCGCAAAAAGGGAACAAATTCCGTTCTGGTTAGCTCAAAATATTACTCAAATAGAGGCAGTATTTCCCGATAGTACACCTCATGAGAAACACAGGATTCTAACAATCTGTTTACCAATGGGGATTGCACCACACGTAGAGGACTGCGACACTTGGGGTACAGTCTTTGCTTCAATCTACACAAAAACACATGGTGTTCCGTCTATGGCGGTAATACCAGACGTCCTAAGACAGATTCAAAATTAATACGGACCAGAACCGGCCTTAAATCTTGGTATGAAGTTACTAAAAGATTTCAAACAGGTCTCGGCTATACTATTAGCTAACATCAAATGTGAAGCAGCATCCGTGGCAATCCGCAAAAAACTAAAAGAAACTGATAATCCTATGAAGGACTAGGAAGAGATCGTTTGGGGGGAACCAGTAAAACCCGAACTAACAGAAAATCCTGAACAGGTTTTTATTAAAAAAATATCACTACTCGTAAAAAGAAGTGGGAAAATAGTAAACAGACGCATTGTAAAGAGAAGCGCTGCCGTCCAGAGGTAGGTCTCCTCAAAAGGAGCCCTCTGAAAAGAGGTATAACCTCAGAAATAGGGATAATTTGAGAAAACCTGATAGATATCAAGATATTGATACACGTTCCTCCCGTACTTTTCAGACTTCCTCACAGAAATCCAAAAGAAGAGGACGATCAGAACAAAAAGAAGAACGCGTGAAGTCCAAAGACGAACAGCACGTTCCGAAAAATAAGAAGACCCTATTCATCAAAAAGAAGGTAGCAAGTCTAAAGATCAGACATGCAGAGGATCTTGAGGACACAACTCAAGAACAGGGAGTGGGCCCAGACAATGCTAGACAGCGCAGCAGAAGTCACCATAGCTCCCAAGATCTTGAAGGATCATCTGGAGACAGTGGACTTGAATGAATGCATTCAAGTTGAAACTGCCGACACCAGGGTTAGTGCACCCCATAGGTTATTTGAAGTAACACTCCGGATGGAGGGGGACATAACTAGGAAAATAAAAGCACTCTTTTGGGAGAAGCTATCTAAGTGTTATGACATTCTTCAAGCTGAACAAGACAGGCCACCTGAATTTGTCAGGGAATGCCCACATGGCGAAGAGATAATTATGACAGCCTTCTCTAATCACATTCCAATTCACAAAAAATACACCTATGCCATAAAATGGGTGGGAGCCCAGGCTCCAGCTTTATACAAAAATCACGTAGGATGGGATGAGGACTCTCCTCACCTTAAAATCCAGTTAAAAAATCAACCTACTGCACAGAGGCAGTATCCAGTTAAGCAAGACACTAAAAAACAGGTCAGGGAGATCTTAGATCAACTTGAATACCAAGAGTTGATAGAAACATGCACCTCATCCATGAACAATATCGTCTAGTTTTGTAATATAGACATTTAAACACTTGTTGCAAAACTTTTGCAGTACAAAATGCACACAGTGCAGCACTGATGAATAACATTGTGCGGAAAAAATATAAAACCCCATTAGATATATCTAACGGTTTCTTCTGTCAAAATATTGCACCAGAAAGCAGGTACTTGACCGCTTTCTCAATAATGGGGACACAGAGACAATTTTGCCGTCTCCCCCAGGGATTCAAGAATAGTCCAGGTTTATTTTCAGCCAGAGTAACAGAGTTACTACAAACGTATGATGATGAGGCATTATCTTATGTCGACGACATCTATCTTACAGATGATGATTGGGCATACACTTGAAAAGAGTGAACATCATAATACTTGGGTTTGCTTCTGAAGGGTATAAATTCAATTTCAAGAAATCACGAATTGCCCACCTCAACGTCCTATCCTTAGGTTACGAGTTATCAAGTGAAGGCAAAAGCCTGGCTGCCAACTTTCTAGAGAAATGTGCGCTGCTCCAACCTCCAAAAACGCGGAAAAACTTACAGTCCATTCTAGGTTTTCGATTTTTGGAAGAACTCATGTTCTAAATTATGCAGAAAAGGTTAAACCTCTCTACGAACTAATAAAACCTGATTTCAAATCAACTGATTGGACTCAAAAACACACCGAAATTTTGTGTTCAGTGCAAGCAGACATGTTAGCAAAAACACAATTACAGCCACGCGACAACGTACGCAACCTTGTGATTCGGATCATCCCAGGGAGATGCGGATTCACATACCTAACCTTTAATGAAGGTGAAAAGGTACCAATAGCTTACAAATCACACTTGTACACACAGGCTGAAATGAAATTCACTTCAACAGAAAAGATTCTGACAGCGGTGCAAACTGCAGTAACAAAAGAGCGAGCTCTCGCGCAGGGTAAACGCATAATGATCGTTACACCTGTACCTGCCTTAGAGGCAGTAACAAAAGCGAACATTCCAAATGCTAAGGCTTTACATTCGAGATGGATACAATGGGTTAATTCTCTTGCTGCAACAGACGTTGAATGCGTTTTTGACCCCTACTTAAAGACACAAGAATTTCTACAATACGAACACGAATGTCCTCTGCCAACCGAGATTCTGCCTCTAGAACATTATGGTTGTATAATTTATACAGACGAATCAGCACAGCCCGCAATTGGGGTAAACAAGCTTATAGTGCTGCATGGGCGATTGTTAAAGGTCACTGACGCGAAGGTAAATTTAGACCAATGGTCACTAAAACTCAATTACTCGGAGACTGCACAGCTCAGCGAGCAGAACTACAGGTGAACTACAGGCTTTCAAGATGGCGCTTGAAAATTCTGATCGCGAATTCCCCACACTCATAGTGTGCGATTCGGATTACTGCGTCCAGTCTTACAATGAATATCTGCAGAACTGGGTTCAAAACAATTTCAAAGACGCAAGAGGTGGCACAATCAAGCATAAAATGCTTTGGGAACAGGTAGTTCTATTACAGAAAGAACTACAAAAGACTCACATGATCCATGCACTGAGTCATCAGCGTGGAGGCGTTCACGTTGCATGGAATTCATTGGCTGATGGAGCCGCGAAGGCAGCTGTGCTAACGGCTTCCGTAGCTGCAATCACGCGTTCGAAAACAAAAATAGACAGCGACATAATGCAAGCTGTCACTGCCTCAGTAAAAGACAGTGGTAGAACACTCCCAAAAGGCTTTCCAGTAAAGTACTCATATAAAACTGATACAAATATTCTTCGTTTTGCTCGAATCCCTGGAGTGGGGGATAGGGCAATCCCAAACATGGAACATAGGTTAGGACTAATCTTAGCAGCACATGAAGGACTTGCCTCTGCACACGCAGGAATTTCTACCACAGTATCATTATTAAAACAGAGATATTGGTGTCGGCGCATGAGGAAACAAACTAGAAACTATGTTCTACAATGTGAAATCTGCCAAAAAATGAAAGTTTCTACAGTGAAACGACCTGCGCAGACGCCCCTTCTAATTTCAGATAAACCATTAGCGTGTATTTACCTGGACGACTGTGGTCCCTTACAAAGGGATGGCAACTATAAATATATCATGGTCACAGTGGATCCCTGCACAAGATTCATTTGGATGTGGCCTCAGCGCTCGGCTGACACCCGAACTGTAAAAGATTTGCGAGTCTTTATTGGCACATACGCAATCGGCACGCTTCATTCTGACCAGGGTCCTGCTTTGACCACTCATGCACATTATTGAAACACTCCCCAAGTAGGCCACACTGCGATACACCACTCTTATAACCAGTTTTCAAACACAATAATTTTTGAAACCATGGGCAGATAAAATGCAGCATATTGTATTATGACCAGAAAAGACTCCAGACAAATGGATTATTTTTTAGAAAGAAATCCAGAAGAGATGCTAATGAATAAACATACCTTAGACAGTTTCAGTCCCAATGAACCATACTGAGATGTACGCAGCTCAACAAGTGTCCAGAATACAAACAAAGAATGACTTGGATTCAGGGAGAGAGTTTAAATGGGTCCCGTGCATCACATATTCAATTCATTGGCTAAGCATCACTGCACCCCCATTTGGGGATTTATAATTAAAGATTCTTATTTTAATTGCAATATGTGACTCATGGCAGGTTTGCCATGAAGGAGCAGGGTCTGTTCTGCATATCCAGATACGTTCATGATACTAGAGCTATCCATGGCTGAAATTGTATACTACTTGTTGAGAAATTTTTTAGGTTCCAATCACAAAACTTCAAGAATTACTATTATTATTATTTTTCTTACTTTTTAATCATAGTCAGTAACTTTTTAATTTTTAAGGTAGTTGACCTGTTATTTTTAAACCTTTCGCTGCTAGGCCTCCACTGCCCCCCCCCTCCCCCTGTGCTAAGAATTTATTGGCTTTTTGGGGTAGTTCATATTTAGGCCCCTGTAAAGTTTTGTCCACATAACATATCCATGTCACATTTGTGTCTTTTTCTTCCAACAACATGGGTTTTTTAGATGTACCCAGGGTTTGTGGATTACCCTGGAGGGGACACAGGAATTGGCTAAAGTACAGCTGGATTTCTTTTTTTTGGGGGGGGAATGGGGAACAAGTGCTGCAGTAAAGAGCATCTGTTTTCTCCGTGCAAATGGTATCAACAAAGAGTTTTTGCTGCTAAAATCATCATCTTCCCAGCCTTCATGGACAGTCAGACTTTTGTCAGAAAACTAACATTTACTACACAGTTTTGGCATTGTACTGGAACATAGCCTATTTTTGCTACTTTTTGTGCTTTCAGCCTCCTTCCAGTTAGTGGTAGAAATGGGTGTGAAAGCAATAATGGATCCTGGAAATCTAAACATTTCTGAAAAGTAGACAAAGTTCTGAATTCATCAAGGAGTCATTTGTGTAGATCCTTTAAGGTTTTTTTTATAGACACTAACAGTTGAAGATAAGAAATATTGAAAATGAGTTCGAAAAAAAGCCAGTTGTGCCAACTTTTTCACCTGTCACAACTTCTTAATATGACAGATTTTTTAAAGCAATATACTGTTACATCCCCTTCTGGTTGTGGGGATATATAGGACTTGTAGGTTAACCAAGAACCCAGAGCAAATAACTGAGCCGTGTCTTGCAATGGTTTTTCATTGTGGACTGGGTATATGGCAATTCATTAGGTAAAATCAAAAGAGTGAAAAATAGGTATCAAGGACACCTATGTATTTCCCAATTGGGAACAAAATATAGAGTTTAGAAGCAGTAGTTATTTGCACATCTCCAAAATTGTGGGCAGCCATATTAGCATGTGAATAATAGGAGATTTTTCAAAGTGACTCCTTTTTACACATTGTCTTACATTTGGAAGGCAGAAATGCATATTATATCAATAGGTAATAACAGTTGATGTACAATTCTGTGTTCCCCTAAGTCTCTCAATAAACTGTACCTCACTTGTGTAGGTAGGCCAAGTGCCTGCAACACGAAACGGCCCAAAACGCAACATGGACATATCACATTTTTCTAGTGAAAACTGATCCTTTTTCACAATGTGCCTAGCTGTGGATTTTGGACCCCAGCTCAGCTGGCACCTTGGAAAACCTAGCAAACATGTACATTTTTTAAATCTAGACATCCAGGGAAATCCAGGATGGAGTGACTTGTGTGGCTCTCACCAGATTCTGTTACCCAGAATCCCTTGCCAACCTCAAACTTTGTCCAAAAAAACAAATTTTCCTCACATTTCAGTGATGGAAAATTCTGGAATCTGTGTGGATCCACAAACTTTCACCCACCTGCATTCCCCAAAGTCTCCCAATAAAAATGATACTTCACTTGTGTGGGTAGGCCTACTGCCCGTGACAGGGAACAGCCCAAAACGCAACGTTGACACACCACATTTTTACATTGAAAACTGACCCTTTTTTTGCAAAGTGCCTAGCTGTGGATTTTGAACCCTAGTGATGGGATATAAATACGATAAATACATGTTATTTGCCTAATATATACAATATAACCCTATAACCGCACGTTAGCCTTGCATTATTCACATTGTAATATTAAAGCTAGGAACAATTCACTTTAGTGTAGCCTAAACCTATTGGTGTGACCGGAGCCATTTTGTTTCGTTTCTCCATGTCAAGCACAGTTTTCCTGAAACCACGTGATTGGGCTTTCTGCACAAAACCACGATGGCAGACTTAGCTGTCTGCTCCGATTGCTTGTTTGCAGCTCAGGGAAACCCAAGGTCACACCTGCCCTTCTTGTGGGTAGTGCACATTCTAGCAGGTCCTGTACTCCCCGAGCTACAGATAGAAAGGGAGGCACCTTACTGACCTGCCCCTGGAATAGCTTAGGCCTAGCTGCTAGCAATCAATTGTGCCTTATATGGGTCTTCCTGCTGGCTCACTGACAAGTTGTATCTTTCCTAGTAAGGTGACATCGTGCTGTGTGTGAAACGTATATATGGTTTGCTCTGTTTGTATGTAGTCAGTCTCCTCTGCGCACCTTCGAGGGTCGTGTAGACTGAGGCTCCCCTGTCAGGGCTTGTATCTGCAGAATAAACGATTGAACCTTCTCCATTGTTGACTGACTTATTATTCACAAATAAGGTATATGGGCTATTGGTGAGTATAGTGCAGTAGTATAATATTTTGGTTCCTTCAGTTGGCGACTCCGCCGGGACTCCGAGATAGGGTCGTCCCCTCCTGTAAGCAGGAGTAGATGGGACAGGGAGGAGTCCTGGCTGAGTGGGTGGACGGAAAAAGAGTTCTGATTTGAAACACCAGTTTGAAAACAAGAAATTCCACTCTCGAGCCCAGCAACCCTCCCAGCTGCTGAAGACCCTGCGCCGGAGTCCTACGGGCTTAACCAGAGAAAAAACAGACTGTGCCGGTCTGTCTAGGAGTCGGCAGTGGAGAACTCGCAATCGACCTGAGTGCACCAGGTGATTGAATTTTGATTGTATTGGATGAGAAACACTTGGAAGAAGTGTCTTCTTGGTAGCAGTTAACTGCTTTTTGAAGGTGGCCGGGGAAGCCGGACCACGAGGGGATCTGAGAGTCTGACATTGCGGCGAAGTGGCTGCACGGGTAGATACCTCATGGGCTGGTTTGGTGAAAACTTGAGACAACACCTGGTGCCTTAGCGGTGTACTGAGTTACTCACTCAGTCGAATCCTCTTCGGGAAAGCCCTGGGAGAAAATGGGTAAGCTAGGGTTCTGGAGCTACGCGCCCAGATGCCCGGCCCAACCAGAACAGGACCATGGGATGGCCTGTAAGAGGGTTCGTGGTTCGCCTACGAGGTGATCTCAGAACAGTCTAACGACTGTTCCTTTTGTTGCTGAATTTTGTTGGTCCGGAATTCTTTTGAATCAATTCCCCAAACAGGAGTCGACGGGCTCTGTTCGTTTTGAAGATATGTCATTTGCATAGAACAAGTAACCAGTACTGAAACGTTAATGCCTTGCGACACTGTACTTCACTTTATTGCAAGAAAATAAGAGAACATGAGAGTGTGAGTGGTGAAGAGGACGCGTCCATATGTGAATGATTTCTGGAGTATATGAATAAAAGTTGCATGAATATTATCAAAAAATGTCTTGTCTTAGTGAAATATGTTTCGGGTGCTGCTGTCGGGGAAATAAACGGCTGGAAGAAAGACAGCCTGCCCTCCTGAAAGCAGCCCCAGTTTTGATATGTATGTGAAACATGGTCTTACACCGATTTTGTTCAATACGATTTGGAACAAATACACGAAGGATAATTCTGATTTGCAATGGCCTCTAACGGGGTCATTTGACGAGAAAAAGATTAATTATATCCAAAGTAAACTGTTTATGAAGAAAAATCATCAGTCAATGTTTGACTCCTTGAACCTGTGGTTGAAGGAAGCAAAACGACGACGGATAAGAGAAGAGAAATTGGGAAAGCTTAAATCAGGACAGACAGTCACCCAGAAAGCTATAGCTTATGACAAAGGAAAGGTGGAAGAGAATATCGCACAAATGGATAGGCAGTTCCGTTTAGAAACGGACAAAAGTTATATGACTCGACCTGAGACCGGAGATGAAATGGAGGAGTTATTAGAAGCTCGACCGTCTCCTCCTTACGCCCCACAGGGATTGTACCCAGCTGTGCCTTTGCTACGAGCGGGCCAGATCGGAGCAGCAGCGGCCGCGGGAGCACCGGTAACGGCTGCCACAGCCCCTGCTGATGGATCAGTACGAGGTGCATTACTTTCTCCTCCCACTCTCCGACCAACTACCTCACCTTTGATATCCCTACAGCCGGACGCGGCTGTCCCTTCCCTTTTGCACCCGGTATTTCTCTCCCCTCCGACCCAGACCGCCATAGATCCCCGATACATGGCGTATCTAGATACCACGCCCAAACGCCTTAGACCGGACTTGAGTGATCAGCGAGTCTATGCTAGGTCGTTATTAGGTGCGAAAGAAAGGAAAGCCATAGTGATTCAGGCATCCCAGTGGATGCGGAACGCCATTTACACCTTGGAGGATATTTGGAGTACTATGAAGGATTTCGAGCCGGTTGTGCAGCAACTGGCGTTGGAAAATATGGCAATCCGATTGATTTCACTATGGGAGCAGTGTTTCGAGGAAGGAATACCTCCTCAGGTACTGCGTGACATAAGAGATCGAGCTTTTAAATTTCAATTGCAAGCTGATGAAGTATATCAGAATGTAGCATTTCTGGTGCAGTATCGCGAACGGATGCACCGAAAATGCGCTGATTGGGAGGCGCAGCACCCTATGAGATAGGTTCATCCCCTCTTCTATCCTGAACTACCTGAAATAAGGGATGGCGGTGGCGTAGTAACTAGGGCTCGAGTGGACGCTAGGCTTCAGGAACAATGGGTTTACCCCTTGGAAACGAAGCGAGGTCCTCACTCTAAAAGCTTAGCTCCCTGACCCCCGTAAAAATCCCACTGCTTACTATAAGGAATTGACTGAGGCCGCCAATTCCGCTATCATGACAATACCCGATATTGAGCTGTTCTCTGGCCTTTTGATCCCGGTAGACATTTGGAGACAAATACATGACACGGACCATGCCCCCGAGTTGGGAGGGATATGGGACCAACAAAAAACCGGGGATAAGGAATGAAAGCCAGGAGAAAAACCTAGAGATGAGGTACTAGCCGTGCCAGCTAACATTATTACTTACATGCAGACTCTCCTCCCTCCTAGAAAAGTTGATTGGGACAAATTAACCGCCTGTAGACAGAAGAAGGATTAAAGTGTGTCAGACTTCTTTACTAGGTTTGAGAAAGTCTTTATAGACTTTAGTGGGCAAGACCTATCCACGGAAGGTGGGGTACATTTGTTTGTGAATCGACTTGTTACAAATTTACTTCTTGAAGTCATGTCCCGTCTCCAGTCAGCCGAGAGCACATGGACTACGGCTGCCCCGTCAGTGATTCTCAGTATTGCCCAATAATATGAACACGAGAGAATGAAAGTAAAGAAAAATCAGAAAAGAAGACTGTGGATTTGAAGACTAGGGTTCTGTTGTAGCAAGTTAGCAGAGGACAGAGGGGTGCGATGGCAGGAATTGGTAGAGAAGGTCCCCCGAACATCTGTAAAAATCAATGTTCCTTTTGCAAGCAGGAAGGGCATTGGAAGGCAGATTGCCCTCTGTTGCAGGCAAAGACTGGTCCTAATAGAGGACGAGGAAGGGGTCGAGGGAATATAGATCGAAATAGCATGAGACGAGAGGAGATGCAACATGAGGATTCCCGGAAAAATTACTTTGACAATCCCCATATCAGACAGTACTACAATGAAAATTATAGGGACGACGGGTACGACGGACAGGATTATGCATGAGACAGCCAAGGACAGAGCGGGAGGCACTTTACAGTACCAGTTGACCAGGAGGGACCTTATGTACAAGGGAAACTGTTGGGAACATCGGGAAAATTTCTAGTGGATACTGGGGCAATGAATAGCTCAGTTGCCTATGCACTGGTCCCAGGGGCTGCTCTGTCTGGCCAAAATAACGTATCAGTGGGATTCTCTGGAATACCGGTGGTAAGCCCCGTTTCTAAACCTTTGCCTTTCACGATAGGTCCCATTTCTATACATGCACCTTTTCTTCTAACTTCAAATTGTGGAGAAAACCTTTTGGGTCTGGATATTTGGAAAAAGTTACATGCACAAATGTATTGTTCCCCCGATGGTGTCTATTTGACAATGCAGAAACCACCCCCAAATGCAGCCCAATACTTTGCTAAAAATTAAAGCCTTCCCCCTGAATTCTCTATGATTCCTCAGACACTGTGGGCTACAGGAGACACTGATGTTGGTCTGTTAAGAATAGCCCCTGTGCCAATAACCCTGAAACCTAATGTCCAGCTGCCTCGCATTCCACAGTATAAAATATCACCAGAAGGTGAACAGGCCATGTTGCACATTATCGTGACCTCATTTAGAGGGGGGTGGTTGAAGAGACAGCTGCGAATGTTTGTAACAGTCCGATTTTACCTATTTTGAAGAAAACTCCAATTGATGGTGCCCCGGATTATAAAAACACATATCGTTTTGTAATTGACCTTAGAGAAGTCAATAAAATTGTAGTTCCACAATATCCGGTGGTACCTGATATAACTGCTATTTTGACAATGATTTCCCCTACAGCTCAGTATTTTTCAGTAATCGATTTAAAGAATGTTTTTTTTAGCATTCCGATTCATCCTGATAGCAGACATATCTTTGGATTCTCATTGGCTGGCCGAAGCTTTAGATTTACACGCGCCCCTCAAGGCTATACAGAGAGTCCTAGCATTTATAGCCAAGCCTTGAAAGCAGTCCTTGATGAATTAATTTTGCCTGCAGGGAATACTATCATCCAGTATGTGGATGATATTTTGGTGGCCTCTGACACACAGGAAGGCTGCAAGGAGGCCACAGTTAAAATATTGAAACATTTGGCTGACAAAGGTAATAAAGTATCTCTTTCTAAATTCCAATATTGTCGACAAGAAGTGACCTACCTAGGCCACTTACTGTCGAAAGCGGGGAGACGATTAACTCCAGAACGAATATCTGTAATAACTAACATGTCTGTACCTCATACTCAACGTGATGTTCGTGCTTTTCTTGGCAAAACCTCTTACTGTCGCCAGTGGATTCCTAACTATTCACTTCTCTCTAAACCCTTGTTGCATTTCACAAACAAAGATGTGCATGAACCCTTACCCTGGACGGATGAATGTCAAGAAGCCTTTGATTCTTTAAAGTCTGCTCTTTGTTCTGCACCTGTCTTGGGTACTCCAGATTATCGAAAGCCTTTTTCACTTTAAGTGCACGAGGTAGACGGTTGTTCACTTTCAGTGTTAACACAGGGTTTTGGTGGGAAGCAAAGACCCTGTGCATTCTTTTCATCTGTCTTGGATAATGTTGCGCGAGCCCTCCCAAGTTGCCTGAGGGCCACGGCTGCAGTAGCAGTGGCCATCTGGCAATCAGAGGGAATAGTTTTGAATACAGACGTCACAGTCATGGTACCGCATGCTGTGGATATCCTTTTGAACAGAACTAGGAAGCAGCATCTGACAAGTGCTAGATTAACAGGGTACGAGCTGACCTTGTTTGCACCTCATATCACGATTAAAAGATGTGCCACTCTGAACCCAGCCACATTACTACCTCTCCCTTCAAATGATGAAAAGGACGATGTCCATGATTGTATATTTAGGACAGAAGAAGAAACGAAGGGACGTGTAGATCTTACTGACATCCCTTTATCTGAACCTCAAGGGGAATTGTATGTGGATGACTCTTGTTTTAAGTTACCAGATGGCATTGCGACAGCTGCTTAAGCTATCACGACATTGAAAATGGTGGTGGAGACCGCAAGGATCTCTCATCACTCAGCCCAGGCAGCTGAACTAATACCCTTGTTAAGAGCATGCAAATTGAGTTAAGGATTGAGAGTGTTATATTTTTACGGACAGCCAGTACGCCTTTGGCGTTGCCTATAGTTTTAGGAGGCTGTGGCAGGAGAGGGGTTTCTTTACTAAGCATGGCCAGAAAATCCAACAGTGTCCCTTAATTGATCGACTGTTATTTGCCTGACACTACCAGAAAAAGTGGCTATCATCAAGTGTAGCGCCCATAAAAAAGTTGTTGATTCCACTGGAAAGGGAAATGCTTTTGCTGATTCAGTAGCGAAAGAAACAGCTCAGACTAGAATGAAACCCATGTTCCCTAGCACATCGGCCTGATGGGTAGCAATAACATCCCTGTTTGATAATACCATTGAAAATGTGAGAGAACTACAAAAGGAAGCCACAATAGATGAGGTACAGAAATGGGAGCAGGAAGTAGGAAAACTGGATAAGAATGATTGTTGGATAGATCGATCTGAAAAACAGCGATGGTTACTGCCCAATGCACTAGTATATGCTGTAGTAACAATGGCCCATGGTCCAGCCCACATAGGTGTGAAAGGTATTTGTGCTGTATTAGACCCAGTATGGAACAATCCAAACATTTCCAAAACTGCAGCCCATATAGTAAAATATTGTCCGGTGTGTCTACGCCACAATCCTGGAGGCAGAGAATCTGTTTTGAGTGGGAATTTTGCCCCACTATCCTTACCTTTTGAAGTTATACAAATTGATTACATCCAGATGGAAAGAGTAAATAACTTGAAATACGTGTTAGTGGTGGTATGTGCTTTTAGCAAATGGGTTGAAGCCTACCCTACTAAAGAAGCCACTGCAGTTGCAACTGCTAAAGCCCTGGTTAAGGAATACCTGCCACGGTATTGCTTGCCCCGTGTCATCTGGTCCGACAACGGGCCTCATTTTAATGCTCAGCTAGTACAGAGCGTTTGTAAAGGATTGCAGTTAAGACAGAAGTTCCATGCCGCCAGACATACTCAGTCAGCTGGACTAGTCGAGAAATATAATGGAACATTGAAATTAGAAATGGCTAAGATCTGTGAGAGTACCTGACTAAATTGGCCGGATGCCCTCCCATTGGCATTACTATCTCTAAGAACAACCCCTCACACTAGAACTGGATTGTCCCCGTACGAAGTCATATTTGGAAGACCCGCCAATGTGTGGGGAGTTCCTAGACCCCGATCCTTTAGAGATATTGATTATCCTCTGATGACAGATTACCTGTACGCTTTGACTAGATTTACGTTCTATTCATCAACAGGTATCGGACACATTGCAGCCACTACCAGAGGGTCCTGGACATGATTGGAACCTGGCCAGTGGGTACTGGTGAAGAACTACCAGCGGAAATCGAGTTTGGAGCCCAAGTGGTCTGAACCCTATCAGATCCTCTTGGCTACGTGGACAGCGGTGAAAGTGCATGGACGGAAGCACTGGATTCATGTCAGCCATCTGAAACGTCTGCCGCTTCCTTTGCCGTTTCATCTACAAAACCAAAAAGGGATTCCAAGCCAGGAAGGAGAGCAGATTCAAAGCTTTGTGCCTTTTTCAGATGCCCAAGAAGTAGGGCATCCGAGTGAGAAGTTGCCCACTGTTGAAAGTGAGACAGCCCAATCAGCGGAGGCTGTCATTTCTAAGGCACCACAAGCTTTGCATGCACCAGATGCCCGTACAGCAGAATTGTTTTCTGACCAGGAGCAACCTGGCCGTTGTAAATACGACCTGCGGCCCCGAAAACAGCGCGGTACCCCAGTTTCCAATGGTAGGAGCTAGACAGAGACTTGAGTTGAGGAACATCGGATAGATTTACTGGGGTACTGAGCGAGACACTGGACTGAACCCGTTGAGAGCTTGGAACTTCGTGTTAAATAGTTCTGTTCAGAAAGAAAGACTGAGTTGAGGGCTGTGGCCGTATTATTGGAAACACAACAGTTTGCTCTTTTGATGAACGATAGGAGTCTGCCTGTGAGACTCTGACGGACACAGGGAGAAGATACCTCAGTGGAAAGAAGAACACTCTGCTGGTGTGCGTGCTTCTTGGATACAAAGATTAGTTTTTGGACTTTTAGAAGAGGACCCAAGTTAGAATTTGGACTTTTAGAGAGTATGTTTCCTTTTGCCCGATTTGTCATGGAGGATGAGCAACCAATCGCCACTCGACGATATGTTGACAATACGCAATCATTTTCTGGATGGACCACCAGAGTAAAGGTGGCATTTGTTGCTTTTATTGTTGTGATTACAGTAATTTTAATGTGTGTATTTGTGTACTTAGAATTTCAGCACCCTGTACAGAAATTGTTAGGAACTACCCCTGCCCCAGAAGAACATCTCTTTTATTCTTTACCTCCACATAAGGCTAGACACGACAAACTTATGCTAAGAATGTGTTTATTGAAATGTTACATCAGACTCATAGCACCCCCAACAAGACGAATTGTTGGGTCTGTGGGTTACTTCCGTCAGTAATGCACCAGCATGAATTATTCATTTCCCTGCCCTTGTCCCACTTAGCTAGCTGTGAAGCCTGGTTTCAAATATTGTCATTGATGTATTCCCACTATATAGCTGAACCTAAGATATATACTGAAAAAGACTGTGAGGCCATTCTGAAGTATATAGAACGACACCAAGGATTTGATGCTGGAGGAAATGGGGGAGAGGGATCCTTGGACCCAAGTGCTTGTATGAATGTATACACTGAAAATGAAAATGCTATTTGGTTATAAGATCAAATGCAGGATTTTGAACACTTCAATTCTACCATGTATTTTCAGCATTTTAAAGAACGAAATGTTACTAACGATAAAGCTTTGCCAATTCCCATCATAAATAGCACTGCTCCCTTCTGCATACAGGGACAAGGTCATATTAAGGTCGGACACAGTAGATGAAACTATACTTACATCTTGCACACATTCAGTACTCCTCCTTTGATTACTCCCCCTAATGTATATTTTGTAATCAGAGAAAACACATATACTTGGCTTCCCCGGGGATGGGCAGGACGGTGTTACCTTTCATTTCTCTACCCCCCAGTTTATATTGCCCCATCTGATTACCATAAGACACATCAACTAGCTAGACGAGACGTGGAATCCAATAGAAGCATTAGGAGTTTTGATACTGATAGTACTGACCAGACAGATACTTCCTTACAACAGTTTGAAGACATTTCCAAAGATCTCACTCCTTTTTGGGGACCGATTTTCAATAGTCGTAGCATACGACGCCTGCGAGAATAGTGGAGAACGTGGTTCAGACCACGGCTGGGATTCTGACCAATATCACGGTCGAGCTTCAGGCTACGAGGCTTGTTTCGCTACAGAACCGAATGGTTCTTGACGTCATCTTAGCAGATAGGGGTGGAGCCTGTTGTGTGATCGGCAGCTCCTGCTGTGTTTTTATTCCTGATTCAGCCCCTACCATACACCTTGCAATTCAGAAACTACACCGGTTAGCTAGTGAAGCACATGTCGATAATGGTACTTAGTCCCTTAGTGGATGGTTCTGGGGTCTTTTATCTACTTGGGGTTGAAAGATATTCATGATCCTTGCTGGAGCCTTTGGAGTCATATTTACTTCCTGCCTGTGTCTCCATTGTGGCCCGGCTTGTTGTTCTTTCTGTGCAGCTAGAATAAGGTCCGCTATGAAGATGTCTCGACAGGCTAAACTGGACCAGCAAATGATTCAGAAAGAGGTCTCAGATCTTATGCAGACTGATGAGGGAGTATTTGTAGAATAGATTTAGTTATATTGGCTATAGTAGGCCAAAAAGGCCGTCTGATGGGATATAAATACGATAAATACATGTTATTGGCCTAATATATACAATATAACCCTATAACCGAACGTTAGCCTTGCATTATTCACATTATATTATTAAAGCTAGGAACAATTCACTTTAGTGTAGCCTAAACCTATTGGTGTGACCGGAGCCATTTTGTTTCGTTTCTCCATGTCAAGCACAGTTTCCCTGAAACCATGTGATTGGGCTTTCTGCACGAAACCACGATGGCAAACTTAGCTGTCTGCTCCGATTGCTAGTTCGCAGCTCAGGGAAACCCAAGGTCACACCTGCCCTTCTTGTGGGATGCGCACATTCTAGCAGAGTCCGGTCCTGTACTCCCCGAGCTACAGATAGAAAGGGAGGCACCTTACTGACCTGCCCCTGGAATAGCTTAGGCCTAGCTGCTAACAATCAATTTTGCCTTATATGGGTCTTCCTGCTGGCTCACTGACAAGTTGTATCTTTCCTAGTAAGGTGACATTGTGCTGTGTGTGAAGCGTATATATGCTTTGCTCTGTTTGTATGTAGTCAGTCTCCTCTGCGCACCTCCGAGGGTCGTGTAGACTGAGGCTCCCCTGTCAGGGCTTGTATCTGCAGAATAAACGATTGAACCTTCTCCATTGTCGACTGACTTATTATTCACAAATAAGGTATATGGGCTATTGGTGAGTATAGTCCAGTAGTATAATATTTTGGTTCCTTCACTAGCTCTGCCGGCACCAAGGGAACCTAGCAGACCTATATATTTTTAAAAACTAGACACCCAGAGGAATCCAGGTTGGGGTGACTTGTGTGGCTCTCACCAGGTTCTATTACCCAGAATCCCTTGCAAACCTCAAACTTTGTAAACAAACCACATTTTCCTCACATTTCTGTGATGAAAAGTTCTGGAATCTGCATGGATCCACAAAATTCCAACCACCCCGCATTTTCTAAAGTCTCCTGATAAAAACTGTACCTTACTTGTGTGGGTAAGCCTAGTGCCGGTGACAGGAAAAGGGCCAAAACGCAACGTGGACACACCCCATTTTGAAAACTGACCATTATTTTGCAAAGTGCCTAGCGGTGGATTTTGAACCCTACGTCTGTAGGCACCTAGGGAAGCCTAGCAAACCTATACATTATTGAAAACTAAACACCCAGGGGAATCCAGGATGGGATGACTTGTGTGGCTCCAAGCAGGTTCTGTTACACAGAATCCCTTGCAATCCTCAAACTTTGTTTAAGAACAAAAAAACACATTTTCCTCACAATTCTGATAACTACCCGGTTTTGCAAAGGGGGTTACCTGGGTTTTTGGCACTGGGCTCAGCAGCCATCCAGGGAAAACTACCAGAACCAGACTTTTTTTAAACTAGACACCCGGGGGAGTCCAGGGAGTTATGGCTTGAGTGGACCCCCCAACGTTTTCCTACCCAGAATCCCCAGCAAACCTCAAATTTATGGGAAAAATATCACATGTTTCTCAAATTTCTGTGCAGGAAAGTTGTGGGATCACAGGGCTGAAACAAATTTCCTACCACCCATTGTTCCCCCAGCTTTACCGATAAAAGTGGTAACTCACTTGTGTGGGTGGGTTAAGTACCCGTGACAGGCAAGATCCCAAAATGTATTCTGGAGACATCAAAATGACCTATCACAAAACGACCTGGTTTTGCAAAAGGACTCACCTGGGTTTTTGGACCCGGGCTCGGCGCTATCTAGGGTAACCTATCAAACCCACACATTTTCAAAAACCAGACAACCGGAGGTATCCAGGGAGGTATGGCTTACGTGGACCCCCAAAGATTTCCTACCCAGAATCCCCTTCAAATCTCAATTTTAGCTGATAAAAATCACATTTCCCACACATTTTTGTGTGGGATCATGACACCAGCATAGTGTTTCTCTCAGACTCCTGCATAAAATGATACCTCACTTGTGTGGGTGAGCCAAGAGCCTGTGACTGGGAAGGGCCAAAAACATAGGGATTAAGGGTATGGCACAGCAAACTTTAAGCGCTACATTTTTTCAAAATACGTTTTTAGGTGATTCTGCATTGAACACCAAAGTTAGGTATCATTTTTATCGAACAGATTGTTGCTCGACCAACCCTGGGAGTGGGAGGTGTGCTAGTAAAAAGCACTGCTTCTGCTTCTGTTACTGGAGTCCGATATTGCAGCACTGCTGAAAAAACGGCTTCCAATGACAAAACCGTCCACCATGGCCAGAAAACTGCCCCACCCCTCCGGCCCACTGGGGAAACACCTAGTGCCCGCTACAGCCAGTCCGGCTCTGCAGCCAAGCAACATACATGCACACAGGCAGCCAAGCACAAGTCCACGTACACCTCCAGCCAAGCACCACTGCACGCACACCACCAGGCAAGCACCAATCTACACACACTGTCGTCAAGCATGCATCCACCCACACCATTAGCCAAGTGCAGGTCCACACACACTGCCAGCAAAATGCCAGCCAAAGGTCAAAACACGCAGACCATCAGTCTACAAACACACAAACTCTAGTGGTTTTCTGCCCCGCTTAGGTGCAGATGAGACTAAATATATCACTGAAACAGCCAAAATATGTGCCTAAAAAAAAGAGGAAGCGACCCTTGCCTATGGGGCATCTCACTCGCATGCCCATAAACATATACTTGGTGCCTATTGGGATTTCTGCTATTGTCCCAATCTGCTTTCCAGGGTGGGGGGGTAGAAAGACTTTTTTTGGGAGTGGGGGCATTAGCATGCTCATTCTCGGCAACCCCTGCCCCTACATGTAAAAAAAAAAATCCCTGGTGCCTAGTGGGATTTATGTCCCTCCTGGGGGGTAGATTAGAGACTATTGCCCCATCTGCCTTTTGGGGGAGGCAGAAAGACTGTGGCAAATGTTTATGGGGGGGGGCAATGGAATGCCCATTCTGGGCAGCACCCTCCCGTACGTATCATAAAAAAAATAATCCCTGGTGCCTGGGGGGGGGGGGGCAGATAATGCACATCTGCCTCCCGGGGGGCCGAAAGACTGTGGAATTTTTTTGGGGGGAGGGGCATTGGCATGCCAATTTTGGGCAGCCCCTCTTCTATATACATGAAAAAAATCCCTGGTGCCTAGTGTGCTTTCTGCATACCCCGGGAAGCAGATCGGCCCATCTGACTCCCAGGGGGGGCAGAAAGTCTGTGGAATTTTACAGGAGGGTGGGAGCATTGGCATGCCCATCTTGGGCTTCCCCACCCCTAAATACAATTAAAAAAAATCCCTGGCATCTAGTGGGCTTTCTGTCCCCCGGGGGCGGGGGGCAGAAGGACTGTAGAATGTTGTGGGGGGTGCAGGGGAATTGGTATGCCCATCTCGGGCAGGCCCCACCAATAAATGCAATAGAAAAAAATCCTGGCATCTAGTGGGTTTTCTGCCCCGCCCCCCTCCCCCAGGGGGGCAGATCAGGAGCTATTGCCCCCATCTGCCTCCCAGGGGGCAGAAAGAGTGTGGAATTTTGTGGGATGGCATTGGCATGCCCATCTTGGGCAGTCTCCACCCAAAAATATAATTTTAACAATCCCTGGCATCGATTGGGCTTTCTGACCCTGGTGGGGGGCAGATTAAGGCCTATTGACCCCTGGGGGGACAGAAGACTGAACAGCCCCAAGAAAAATTGGGGTGAGCAAAGGCCCTTGCCCAAGGGGCTGCTCCCCCTACCTGGTGCCCAGTGGGTGGATCCCTGCTTGGGGATCGCTCGACCATGGATGGAGTACTCCGTTAGTCCAGATGCTTGTGTTTGTTTCCCATGTTGTGTGATCCCTAATGGGAAAAATTATAAGGATACAGTTTTTACTGTAACTGGTTTCTGTCACTGGAAAAGTGTGCCTGCATCTGGCACAGGTTTTGCTAAACATGTGGCCAGTCAAACACACACATATGCTGTACTAGCTCTAGCAGAGGCATCTAAGAGAGGGGAAAAGGGGGATACAATTGCCTTTTTATTAGATACTAAAGTATTAGAAAATAATCAATGTTACTTAAAAAGCATTGGAGAAGTCATTCAGTGACTTGTTGTTAATGAGCTTATGCTGCATGGTAACACAGAATTCAACAAGTGGTTTATTTTTAAAGCTTTTCCAATACACTCTGCAAAAAGATTTTAAAAAGCTAGCTGGATATATACAGATACTTTAACTGGCACGGTTCTCTCACAAGTCAACAAGCAGTACAAAAGTTGTAATTCAAAATATTTTTGTATTAAAAGCAAATGCACCCATGATAAATGTAACATTGAAAATCTGTCCCTCTATTTGTGCATTTTATGAGCAAAGCCAAGTCTGAGGAGCATTTAATTGGTCTTTTACAGATTGAACAATTAGATGCTGAATATATAGCTGATTCGACTTTAAGCCACATGGTTGCCTGTGATTTCAAGCCAGAAGACATTTTAAGTCAGTGCTCTGATGGAGCATCAGCGATGAGTGCATGCAATGGGGGTGTTCAGGCTGCTATACAGAGAAGATTAGAAAAATATATTCCTTACATAAACTGTTACAATCATCAGCTTCATCTTGTTGTCATACATGCCATCCAAAGTGAACCGAGGGCAGAGCAATTCTTTGATCTTTGGAATATACTGTACAATTTCTTTCATCATCATTATGTTAGTCAACGATATAATGGACCAACTCTCAAGTGTCTTCTTGAGATTCGATGGACCAGACATTATGAGGTTACAAAATATGTGGTTGAAACACTGACATAATTTCTGATCTTATATAGGACATATATCATAAAATGTGAGAAGGTGCACCAGTAAGAAGTCCAGTTGCAGTATAAACTGGACTTTTTACTGGTGCACCTTCTTACATTTTGTAATCTTGTATCTGCTGCACAGTGGCACCAAACAGTGGCAGGTGCTGGAAGATTTGTGCACAGGACATTATATGTGTTTGGACTAAAGACTGAGGTGCAATTTATATAGTCTGCCACTGTTATTTCTGTGTTTGACATATATCATGATGACAATGCTACATCTGAGATGAAGGCAGAAGCTTGTAGTTTACTACCTCATATCCTAAGGGAAGATGTTAATGTTACTTTGAAATTTTTACAAGATCAACTTTTAGCTTTAAAACCAGCTAATGCTGTGTTTCAGACACAGCAAACACATTTTTATGTTGCAGTGCAAGCTGTACAGTCTACAATTAGTGCCCTCAAAGCAATGCGTGCAGATCCAATTCTTTCTACCAAGTACTGCTCTTCTGATGATTTGTTAGACGAAACCACACAAGTTAATCATGGACCAAAAAGGAGGAGGACTCTCAACTGCCGATTTTCAGATTCAGTGGTATTTTCAGCAGATGGACAACTGCAGATGACTCTTCTCAGTAGGAAGTTCTCAGGCAGCCCATCTTGAATATTCTGGACAGAGCAATAGCAGAAATGGAGACCAGGTTCTCCAAGAAGAACATTGAACTTATCAAAGCCATTTCTATCTTGGCTTCGTCATTACCTCATTTTCTTGATGTGAACATGTGTGCACCCTTTCTAGACCTAAATAATGTAATCAAAGCTACTCTTTCAGCAGAACTAACAGTTGCAAAACCTTTGTTACAAAATAAAGTCACCGATAGTGCAGAAGTTGCCACCATTTGTGACCTGGTGCATGATTATGCTGAAGCTTTCCCAGCGCTTCATGAAATGTATGTATCTGTATCATATCTCTCCCCTCCTGCGGAGCCTACATTGGCTGCCTGTCCAAAGGAGTATAGAGTTTAAGGCGCTCACCATCGCCTATAGAGCGTCCAGGGTCAGGGGCCCTGCATACCTGAAGACTCTGGAAATACCACCAGGCTAGGGCCTTGAGATCCAATCTTCTGCAACTTCTTAGGCTCCCCTGTTTTTCTAAAGCCAGGATTGGTGATAGAGCGTTCTCAGTGAGAACAGTGTCTTTGTGGAACTCCATGCCTGACCATCTTCGTAAGGCAGAGACTGAACAAGTTTTTCAGAAAGCATTGAAACCCTGGCTGTTCGCCCATTCATAGTCCACTTCTCTCTTTCCTCACTGTCTGCAGGAACCGCTTCAGTGCCTGGACACCTCCATTATTGGTAGCCGTGCGTTTACAAATGATCTATTGATTGATTGATTTGATTGCGCTGGTTATAGGGGTTTCAGCTGCTGCCTGTGATACCTTTTCAACCCTATTCCATGTCCTCACACCTTTCCAACGCACAATGAATCATGATCAGAAATAGAATTTGACTATTTTACCACATGAGGAGGAGCTCATGACAAATCTATGTATGGATGAGTTTGTAAGGGAGTTTTCAAAGAACAACAGAAGATTTCCTCTATTACTGTAGATGCTAGTTTTGCAATTGTCAGGCCTGAAAACTGCTGGCAGTTTTCAAAAATAAACCTTTCTCTTTTTTCAAATGTGTTACTGTTTTTAAGAATTTGTATCTATGAAAGTACATAACAAAAGAATGAAAATAAAATAAAATGTATAAAGTTCAATTTGTGCAGAGAAATAAGTGTTGGACAAATTGCAACGAGTAAATAGCCAGCCATTCTAGTGCAATGATGTCAAGACTTTTGTGCGGTAATAGGAACCTCCTTAATCTTGAACTATTATAATATGCTTGGCATTCAGGTACTTGTGTTGAAGCCTGGCCTGCTAGAATTTTAGAATTTGAGCTTTTGCACTTGGATCCAGACATTGCTGTCACTTTCAAATAACTCTCCACAAGCTATGTATACACACAGAATCGGTCCATTGTATCATGGTGGCTGTTTGCAAGTAGATATGATGTGATCTAGGGCTTTTAGGCTACCTACAAAGCGACGAATTGGGTCCTCAGTGGGCAACCTTAATGCACCCTTTGCCCACCCAAATAAAAATTTCTGGAGCCGGGCATGCCTAGACTGTAGGCTTTTAAATTGGTTAACTGAAGCTGATGAGACTCTCTAACCACACTTTGCATGAGAAACCCCTCCAATTAATGTGAAATTGTATGTACTGCCAGACACAAGAGTAAACTACCTTTGGGAGCAGAGTTTTGCCCATTGCCTAGCTTTTTTCTTGGAGGGTACTGTCCTGAGACATACCATTGCTCAAAATGTTGTAGGAGGTAACTCTGTAGGTGTGAATTAGAAGAGATGGGAGAAATTAGAGGTGTGTACATCGGTTAGGCATGGCTGGTGCTGCAGCTTTTTGTCCTCAAAGTAAATGTAATTAATTTTGCCTCCATGTATATTGGGCATAAAGCCTAGATTATTTAACATCTTCACAAAGTTCTGACAATGCACTCTTCTAATCATTTGCTCCATGTGCAGGTAACACTAAAGAGTGACATACATGGCTCCGATATGCACCTGTCTGCTGCTATGGTTAGCAAATGTCTCCAAGTCATCAGAGACACCATGCTCCAGTTCTGGGCCTCCTTTTTGCAATTCACTGTTTTCAGATGTGTTAATCTAAATTGATTTAGTTGATATACCACAGGAATACAGCTGCTATTCCATTTGCAAAGCATTTTAATGACCACTTTTCAGACCTGCAATAAACAGGGATATCCCAGAGACATTCACAGGATTTGACCTGTACTGGTAAAACAGTAAAAGAGAGTAAAGGTTAAGTTGGGAATTGCAATGAGTTATTCACATGTTGCGGGAACAGTGCAACCTTCAGTTTACAGACAGAATCTTTATATGGAGAGTCTGTTGGAGAGATGTTGTGTAACTTCAGGTCAGGCTGCAATTCGAGTAAGAGAGCTTGGAGATTCATTACACCTGCTAGAGATGTGGGTGGGTGGGTGTGTGTGTTACCTAGAATTCCTTTGGGGCCTATTAAAAAAGGACCCAGTATTGCGAGAACTGATCCCCGCATCTCCACGAATCACATACCGAAAAGGGAGAACGCTGAAGAATAGACTGAGTCCCACTGTACCACGGAGCAGCATGAACCCAAACTGGTTAAACCAAAAGAGTGATGGATTCTTTAAATGTGGCTTTTGCTCCATGTGCAGGTGGGCTAAACACAAAACCAAGTGCTTTGATGGTCCTAATGGGGATAATTTTGGAATCAGAGTGAACATTAACTGCACCACAAAATATGTGGTGTACATTATTGAGTGCCAGTGTGGCAAAAAATATGTGGGCAGCACGATAAGAGCTCTAAAAGACAGAATGGCCGAACATATAAGAGCGATACAAAAACAAGATCCCAAATACCCGGTCGCTCTCCACGTAGTAAAATGTCAACCAAATGTGGAGGATTTCAAAGTTTGCTTTTATGGTATAGAGACTGTCCCCCTTCATATAAGGGGTGGCAATCGCGAACTCACCTTGAGGCGAAAGGAAGCGACATGGATCATGCGCATGCGTTGCATTGAGCTAGGCCTTAATTACGACCCAGAACTACAATTCTTCTTAGGTGACTAAACTAACCCTGAGTTGTCTAGGATAGAACTTTGGTAACTGGAATCAAAATAGTGCCTACATCAACTGTATTTCAAGCAAATGGTGCCAAGTATATATGTACAATATGTAGTAATTTCTTGCTTGCTCACTGAATCTTTTTATATGTTGTATTTGCTCATGGACGTCTAATTTTGTTTAAATACTTTTGTCACTTACTCGGTGATCACATAAACATAGAATTTCACCACACATAAGAATAGGCACGAACAAATGGGAATAACCCAGAAGTTTTTAGGTTTCTGACAACTACTTATCATTTACGAGACCGGTTTGGAAGACTAGGGACTTTTGTTTTGCTTTGGGGGATGACCTTTAACGCAGGTGAGTTGAGCCCCACGGATTTCATGTTCAACAGCCAGGGTACTTTCCCTATACCCTGTATGCACAGTATCTTAATACACGGCCTTAATAGACATGGGCTACAGACAGGCCCATCTCTGCCGGTCTGGCTTTTCTTTCTTTTTCTTTTTCCCAGACTAAATGCTCGTGTCTTTGCGTATCATTTATTCGGATACCTCCTCACCCTCGTCTAGCGCCTATTATGGATTAACTGAAACTCCGAATCATTTTTATCTAAATGGGAGTAATCCTTGTTCTACTTGTCATCAACCTCCAGTACCCGGGATCAGTTCCACCAGAAATGGCCACGAGGTTACTATATTTTATACCTCTCCATGCGGCCTTGTGCTTTTTGATAAATTTTGGGAGTAATTTTTCAGCCTTCCGCACTTAATAAAGCAAAATAATTCCGAATAGTTGCTCTTACTCTGTAACTATAATAAGCACCCAGGAATTTTCACTTGTTAGTTTGTACGAATCTTTATGGGACCCCGAAGTATTTCTCTAATTTTGCCGTTTTTTCTGTTTCTAAATTTTCACTAGAGTCTCACAACTATCGTGAATATAAAAGGCATTTCCCTTTCCGGTCACGTGTCCGTACCTTGGAACACGGCGACCGGGAAATAACGGAGGGGGAATTTCAACCTTTAGGTAAGCTAACTCCCTTTGTTTCCCCTTTGTAGTGTACCCGGCAAAGGTCTCTTAAACCTAGCGATGCGTGAGGCCTATCACCATAAATATGTTAGATATTTGTGCGTTTTAAAGTCAACGTGGGCGAGATTGGCAAGCCCGTGATTGAGTCTATTTTTTGTTTGTTTATCTTGCGGCAACAGGCACAGTTGGTTTGAGTTTTGGATACAGCGCACACGCCGTTTCCATTACTCTTTCTCCTCCCGGTAAAGACTTACTAACAAGAGTAAGAAGGTACGATTTTGTTTTGTTTTGTGTGGATGTGTTTTCATTTGGATTACTATGGGTTTCTTTAAAGTCCATACTCATGGGAAATCGTCCCTATTGACATGGGTTCTACGCTTTTCTTCTTTGTTGTAGATTCTCTTACGCCTTGATTGCGACTTGCAAAGCTCCTAACTACACGAACCCGGCTGGGTCGTGTCCTATCACTATCATTATTTGATACCTTTCCGCAACGAGGGTGAGTTCATATTTAGGTGCATTTTGGATTTCGTAGGTTATTTTGCCTACGTCTGAGCAATAAGTGATTCTAATTCCATTTCCTCACGCCCTCGATCGAGGGGGATATGGGATTTAGATACGTACTAAATCCACCCTTCCTGTTTTTGTCTTTCTATGTTTTCTCTTACCCAAAACATACAGGCATAAGACCTCACTGTGCCACTAACCGGATGTTATGCAAGTTATCTGTTGTGATCGATAGACAATAGACCTACAAACGATTGAAAGTTAGACACTCTTCCTAGAACAAGGTATTTACTTTAAAACCTTGGCGACACTGCAACACTCGAGGGTTGTAAGGTGGTACAAACTGCTGCACAGGAATGGCACTGATCCATTAGCATTAAGCCAAAGATACTTGGCATTTTCGAGTATGCATGATAATGAGGTACCACCCTTCGTAAGCCTTTTCCTTCTTCTCATGAGCACTCTTTATAAGCACTATGGAATCACAAAACGTATTGGACAATTGATTTTTGTCCATTCAGTCACCTTTTTCTTAACCGGTTAGTCTTGGCTCGTTTTTCTTGCATGGATGGGGATTTTTCTTTTTCCTCTTTCATGCTATAGAAGCTATTAATCGTGAGTGGCATGCCCTTCTCACCATATTAAAGGCAGCACAATGTCACACCTTTGATGTATATAATTAGTTTATTTAAATACAACGTTCCATGTATACACTTTGTTTTTACATTCAGCCCTGAAGATTCGCAGTGTGTGTGTTCCCTGCGATGAAACACGTGTCGGCTGATATTTGGAACAAATAAACAGAAGTGCGACTTCAAGAAAAGACTTTCCTAATTGTCTCACAGTCGACGGAATGTTCTGTGATTTTCTCAAAGAGTTTCTTAACCTGCTTAAAGAATGATGCATACATTATTTGTCTTATAGTAAAATTTACACTGCTGTTATATAGCTATCTTTAACTTGTTGTAGTGCAGAGGCAACAGAGTTTGTTTTTGTCCAGTAGACTGCCTTGTTAGTCCGCGCTGAGCGGTTCAGAGGTATTTTCCGCTCGTCTCATTGCCCAACCGATTACTATCATTTGTTACTGCTCATGCGGATTGCAGGATAGTGCGCCAAGTAATTTTGGAACATTCTAAAAAACTTCATAGTCGTATTTCTGTTTACGGATATCCAGAGAGGGCAGCCCCCCGCCATTTAACTACACCCAATCTCTTAGTATAAAACCCTACATTTCCATTCTTTAAATCCAAATGGATAGAGCTAAAGAAGCTGCGGATCTCTTTGAGAACTTAGCGAAAGGCATGCCTACTCACACAGCTACTGCCAGTTCCGGTCCACCTCGTAAAGAGGGTCTAAAGGACAAATTTCAGAGACTTGAAAAATTTAAAAAAACAGGAAAATTCCCGATGGTGGGATGCCACCACTCTAAAGCAATACATGCGCTTAAAACAGATACCTAGAGGACTGCGGTCCCAGATTTTTCTCACGTACGATGATCTGGACGTAGATTTAATGAAAAAGTGGGAGGATTCTCTTCATAACAACTCCTTTGTTCTCATGGACATTTTGATAGAAAGTGCTGACCGCAAATCTACGAAGCTACAAGGAGAGATCTCTATTTTAGAACAGGAGATCAAAGATCTAAACTTGCCCGAACCTACCGTGAAAAATTATACCATCTTAGATGAGGTCCTGCTGAAACACCAATCAGATATCAAAACCCGAAAAGCCAGGCAACTAAAAAGAGATGAGGGGGACTATAGGAATGGGAGGGTTTTTACTTATGCCCGTAAGTATGATTCCATGATTCCCTCCATTAACACCAATAGAACTGGGGAATCAGCATCTGCATCTAGTTCCATCTCATCTAGCAACACATCCCTGAACACAGCGGGTGTCAGTGAGCCTGAGACAGAAACGGGGGATCTTACAGTTACCACCAGTTCTGCTTTTTTAGTGGAAATGGCCCGCATCCGCAAGGGCAACATGGTGCAACCCCTAAGAGGTCCACCAAATCAAAAACCCACAGGGGCAGCAGGGGCGGCCAACGAGGACTACTGCAGAAAATTAAGATCAGGGGCAGTAAGGAAATAAGTGTTGAGAACAAAGAAGTACAAGTAATTAACCTTTCTTCTTTCCCCCTTACCCAAGACATGACCACTCTACATGCCAGAGGCCTAAACTGTAATCCTTATGCCACTGGAGATGTCTGCCAGAGTAAAATTGGCCTGTTTAGGTTTATCCGAAACCTGAAACTTAAAAAACACTTTGCAGGCAAAAAACAACTAAAAAATATCCTAAGAACATTCCTAATGTACTAGATAATGATGCACACCAAATAAAAGATTTGCAATCCGTACATTTGCTGTTGTCTTTGACTGAACGAGAAGAAAGCCCATACGATATGGAGAGATTACTTGAAGAACTTAATATTGAAACCGATTATGGTGTGGCTAGTGGTTTGAAATCCAAGTCTACCTGGACTCCTACACTTCCAGGTGGTAACAGTATTAACAATTTCCACAGGCATGTCTTAGAAGACCTGAACAAAGTGAATACCAAGAAATTAAATGATTCCTTTAGATTTAGAGATAACCTGACCAAGGGGGAACGTAAAGCTCTTTCAATACTTACCAGTAATCCCACCATGATCATTCGGGAAGCTGACAAGGGAGGGAACATTGTTATCATGAATGTAAGCGAATACAACAACGAAATATTAACCCAACTAGCAGACAACTCCTGTTATGAACTGATTGCACAAAATCCAATGGGTCCGTTAACACTTAACATTAATGAAAAACTGCACAACTGGAAGGAAACAGGTCTCTTAAATGAGGAAGAGTATATGTACTTGAGAGTATACAAACCTACATATACATGGCTATACACTCTCCCGAAGATACACAAAGACCTCCCTTTTCCACCGGGGAGACCCATAGTGTCTGGAATGGGTGGTCCTACAGAAGAACTGGCTGAATATGTAGATCTTTTCTTGGGCCCACAAGTAAGGAACTTACCCTCCTATATCCAAGACTCAAAGCATATTCTGAGCCTTCTGGGAGACATTGAAGGGCAACAAGATACTACTTTAGTCACTATGGATGTGGTCTCACTTTACACTAGTATCAATCCCACATTGGGCATGGAAGCAATAAGCCGGGTATTGTCTAATCGGCCAGCATCTCTCTGGGCTCACACCCAGATGTTAATCTCAATGATGAACTTGATTCTAAACAACAACTTCTTTATCTGTGACCGGCAGTGGTACCAACAAAAACGAGGAGTTGCCATGGGATCCAAATTTTCGCCTTCATTTGCGAACTTATTCATGGGTGCCTTTGAGGCAGATCACATTTGGGGCGACAAGGGAAGCCAATATACCGATTCCATCCTATTTTGGGGTCGCTATATAGATGACTGTATTTTATTGTGCAAGAAATGAAGCCAGTATCTGGGTTCAGGGACCTGTCTTGTGTGTGGGCTATCTACCAGCAGTGTGTGGGTATAGCCGTTCAGAAAGAAAAGAATTTTTCTTTCTTGTTTTCCCCTCACTCACCGGAGTTTCCTCACGGTGACATGCTTCATCATCGGGGTCATCCCAGTTCTCTACGAAAAGGGGCGTGCTGCGACTCTCGAGCTACGAAGGAGCACCGTTATGTGAAGGACTATGTGTGGTGAGAGTAAGTGGAGTGGATGTGTGTGTGAGTGTTAAAAATACCGTGCTAGTGGGCCTCAATGTTTTATTCTGCTCCTAGACCGGTATGTTAAAAGTGGGGTTTGTACTGTAGACCAACCTGTGATGTGGGTTGGTTCAGTATCTGGTCAACATGTTTCACGCTACCCCTAGCGTTTCGTCAGGACCATACAGGGACCAGCCCTGTATAATGCCACTCCTAAAAAAACCTAGATGTAGGATTCAAAGAATAATTTAGTGCAAAGAAATATTTACAGTGAATGACGCTGTTCCAACTTGGTACACGCGTTGGTTTCGTTCAGTGGTGAACCTGAAAAAGATATGAACAAAAAATGTTAACAACTACCTCGCCCCTTTCTCAGCCGAGATCGGGGTCTTCTAGTCCTTCAAAACGTGCAATTGTCCATGCACGTTCACTCATGCACGTGGTTGATATGGTGTGAGTCTTGCCATACTGGTACGTGCATGCTTTTAAAGTCTGTTGCCTGCCGTCGATTGACACTGGAAGTGAAACTACCGTGAAAAATCGTGACAGACACACACAAGTGACTATACAGATAACAGTGAATACACAGATCAGACACACAAAAAGAAAATCTTGCCAATAATTACATTTGTTAGTGCAAAATGGCACATCATGGTCTCATAGGGGGGCGGTATCGCCTCGGTGGAAACAATGCTAAAAAATTATTAAGGTTGTAAAAGATAGAGTTAGTATTCTAAAGTTTCTACTCTTCAGGGTACATTTCTCATGTTCCCAAAGAAAAAGTTTTTGTTTTTAGGCCTGGACGGATGGAACTTACTTCCTAATCAGCAATGCCGCATAGTATTACCTAGCTGCTTCCCCTTGGACCGCATCTTGAGAAATGGTCCGTGGGTCCGGGTTTTATAGGTATTGACTTCCGGTTTTAAGAGACTAGACTGTTATAGCGGCCATCTTTGAAGGATGTAAATAGGCTTTGTTTGGGTCTTTTTACTATTCCTATTCTGCAGTAGGCCTTGTCATTCTGAGTTCAAAAAAGTACATTGTTTACATGGGGATTTTGACGATTGCATCTAAGGTTTCAGAAAGAGTTCTGGTTTGGAGTGAATGGTTTTTGTAATGTCATCTATTCAAGACACCCCATGGTATGTCATCGTTCAGACCCCTGGTATCCGTCTGAAGTTTGAAAACCCACCGCTGTTCACGTTCATGGAGGGCTTTCTCAAGGTTTTCCCTGTTTTTTACACATTCCAAGACAACCCATTTCAAGTCGTTTGGGGTGTGATTTCTCTCGATGAAATGGTTGGTCATGCGTGTTGTTGACTTTTTGCAGCGTATATTGCTTCTGTGCTCCACAATCCGGGTGCTTACTTTTCTTGTTGTCATGCCAACATAGTGTAGGTTACACGTGCATGTGATCAGATACACCACCCCACTCGTGTTGCAGTTGGAGAATTCTCTGAGTTGCCATGTGGTGTTGTTGTTAAAGGTGATTTTTTTGGTTACTGAGGTTAGGTGACATACGCTACAGTTGTTACACAGGTAGTGGCCATTTGGTAACGGTTGTAGTCTGTTTGTGCTGACTGTTGGTTTTGGTCGTGTATGTACCAGGTAGTCCTTCAGATTTCTTCCTCTTCTGTGACTGAACATCGGTTTGGGGATGTTTAGTTCTCCACTATTCAGTATCGTCCAGTGTTTTTTTATGATCTTGCTTACTTGATCAGACACTTTGTCGAAGGTTGTGATGCAGATAGGTCTGTCACCGTTTGAAGTTTGTGCCACTTTCGGTTCCAGGAGAGCCTCTCTGTTGTTGTTGCTTGCTCTTTTGCAAGCTTTTTGTACCATTTTTTTCGGATAGTTCCTTTGTTGTAGTTTAGTGCTCAATTCCTCCGCTTGTGATAGGTAATCTGATTTATAGGAGCAATTTCTTCTTAGTCGGAGGAATTGTCCGAAGGGAAGGTTTTGTTTCAGGTGTCTTGGGTGGAAGCTGTTATAAGTGAGGAGGCAATTTCTAGAGGTTGGTTTGTGGTGTGTTGTGGTTACCAAAAGTCCGTCTCTTGCCCAAATATTCAGATCCAGAAATACCAGATGGCTCCTGCTCATGGTGTTTGTGAATCTTAAGAATGGATCTTGCTCATTTAGCCAATCGCAAAATCTCAATGCCTCTTCCTCATTGCCGTTCCATATCAACAAAATGTCGTCGATATAACGTTTCCAAAGTTTAATGTGGTCCATGTGAGGGTTGGTGGCAGTTAGGATCTTCTTTTTCTCTAGCTGATGGACATATAGTCCCGCTATGCTCGGCGCAAATGTGCTGCCTATGCTAGTCCCATGTTGTTGGCGATATAAGGTTTCCTCAAACCGGAAGAAATTTTCTGTGAGAGCTAGCCTGCAGCATTCCAATACCACATGTCTGGGTGCGTGATACTTCCACTCCTCTTCAAACAGTACTTCCTCCAAGATTTCCAATGTTTCCTTGTGCGGTAAGCTCGTGTAAAGACTCTCCACATCTAGACTTATCAAAACGCTAGATGTGGGGTCAAAAGATGTTTCCTTCAAAAGGCATAGTACATCCTTAGTATCTTTCAGATAAGTGTCCGTTTTTTGAACAATGGGGCGGAGAAAGGCGTCCGCATATCTTGATACTGGTTCCAGGACAGACCCTATACCAGAGACTATTGGCCTTCCTGGGGGGTCATCCATGCGTTTATGGATCTTTGGGATCGTGTAGAAGTATGGGATGACCGGTTTTGTGTTGACTAGGAATTCGGATTCTTTCTTATCCATCCAGTCATTCACCAAACTTTCCTCAATCAGGTGTGCTATGCTGATCCTTATTCTCTCCGTGGGATCTTCTTTAATGATGATATAATTCCTTGTGTCGGCCAGAAGTCGTAGACATTCCTGTCTGTATTTTTCGGTATCTTGTAGGACTATTGCTCCTCCCTTGTCCGCCGGTTTGATGGTTATGGCGGTGTTATTCGATAATTCTCGGATCGCTTCGAACTCCGAGTTGCTTGTGTTCTTAAAGACTCTTATGGTGTTCGGATCCAGATCCCTTACATCCTTCATTATGGCTTTTTCGAAGGCCAGTAATTCGACTGGTAGGTTTTGAGGTGGTGGAACAAAAGTTGACTTTTTCTTTAGTCCAGTGTCCGAGTTTGAGGTTTGTGCTTGGTCATTATTTTTGAAAAGGACCTGTAGTTTTAATTTTCTCAGAAACTCTTTTAGCTCTGCACACAGTCTGAATTTGTCCGTTGTTGGTGTAGGTATGAAGCCTAGTCCTTTATTTAGAACTTGTTTTTGGATTTCGGTCAATGCTATAGTTGATAGATTTACTACTAGATCTGGGGGTTGCTCGTTGATGGTTCTGGTGGCCCCTTGCTCCGTGTGTGGCGTTTCGATACTTCCACGGGCTCGGCCCATTGCACCTGTTGGCCGGTTTTGTTTTTCGCTCTCTGAGTCGTTTGGCCTCTTCCTAAAAAAGGGCGAGATTGGTTGCTTTGGTTGCTGTTCCAATTCTGGAATGGTTGTTGGGGGTACATCGGTGGAAACTGTTGTGGTCCATAGAAGAATGGCGGTGGGGGGCCGAATGGTGGCTGGTAGGTAGGCCACATTTGTGGTTGGTTTCCTCGGTATCTTCCTGCATTTCCTCTACCTCTCCTTTGTTTCCTATTTGGAGGGTAATTATAAAGTTTCGGAGAGTTCGCATTATCAGAGCCGCTGTCAGATCCATCGCTATCTGTATTGTAACCAGGGTTTCTATTGCTTGGTTTATAATCGTCTGGTATGTATGGATAGACTGTTTCATGTGAGAAATTTTTCTTGTCTTTATCCAGTTTTGTGTATTTGGAATCTTTTAGACTGATCTCGAATTCAGTCATCGTTTTATTCAACTCATCCAATCTTTTTTTAAGCTCGGCCGGTGCTATGTACGTCTTTAGATGGACCTCTAATGTCTGTATTTCTTCCTTCAGTGTTTCGGATAGGCGAGCCGCTGTTTTGATGATCAGGACTAGCCAGTCCCTGGTGCAGTGCCATGATATTAATGACCAGTCTTTTTTGAATTGCTTGTCGTTTTGGAAGATGAAGGGTTCATTACGGACTATTAAGCCTCTTGGTGCAGTGCTGATTTTGAGGTATTCTGCCATCATTACGCCATGTATAAGGGTCTTGATTTGTAGTCTCTTGAGTTCTGTTAGTTCATCCCAATCTTGGTTGGAATCCCCACTTTGTTTATTAGGCGCCCCGGTGTGTGGTAAGATGGAGGCCATTACTCTCTCGATCTCCTCCTCCGAGAACGAGAGGCCGGTGATCTCTGCCATTTTTGTAAAAACAGGGTAGTTTTTTCTCTATAGTGTGCCCAGGAAAGGTGTACTTCACTGTTCTGTGGGACCAGGTATCGGGAACCTGTCCAGGAGTAGGTTATATTCCCGCAGCCTAAGGCTGCTTAAATCGCACCAAAGTAGAGGGAGAAGGAGGTAACTACAGACCAGGTCGTCCTCCTAAGAATAATTGCAAGAAATGAAGCCAGTATCTGGGTTCAGGGACCTGTCTTGTGTGTGGGCTATCTACCAGCAGTGTGTGGGTATAGCCGTTCAGAAAGAAAAGAATTTTTCTTTCTTGTTTTCCCCTCACTCACCGGAGTTTCCTCACGGTGACATGCTTCATCATCGGGGTCATCCCAGTTCTCTACGAAAAGGGGCGTGCTGCGACTCTCGAGCTACGAAGGAGCACCGTTATGTGAAGGACTATGTGTGGTGAGAGTAAGTGGAGTGGATGTGTGTGTGAGTGTTAAAAATACCGTGCTAGTGGGCCTCAATGTTTTATTCTGCTCCTAGACCGGTATGTTAAAAGTGGGGTTTGTACTGTAGACCAACCTGTGATGTGGGTTGGTTCAGTATCTGGTCAACATGTTTCACGCTACCCCTAGCGTTTCGTCAGGACCATACAGGGACCAGCCCTGTATAATGCCACTCCTAAAAAAACCTAGATGTAGGATTCAAAGAATAATTTAGTGCAAAGAAATATTTACAGTGAATGACGCTGTTCCAACTTGGTACACGCGTTGGTTTCGTTCAGTGGTGAACCTGAAAAAGATATGAACAAAAAATGTTAACAACTACCTCGCCCCTTTCTCAGCCGAGATCGGGGTCTTCTAGTCCTTCAAAACGTGCAATTGTCCATGCACGTTCACTCATGCACGTGGTTGATATGGTGTGAGTCTTGCCATACTGGTACGTGCATGCTTTTAAAGTCTGTTGCCTGCCGTCGATTGACACTGGAAGTGAAACTACCGTGAAAAATCGTGACAGACACACACAAGTGACTATACAGATAACAGTGAATACACAGATCAGACACACAAAAAGAAAATCTTGCCAATAATTACATTTGTTGGTGCAAAATGGCACATCATGGTCTCATAGGGGGGCGGTATCGCCTCGGTGGAAACAATGCTAAAAAATTATTAAGGTTGTAAAAGATAGAGTTAGTATTCTAAAGTTTCTACTCTTCAGGGTACATTTCTCATGTTCCCAAAGAAAAAGTTTTTGTTTTTAGGCCTGGACGGATGGAACTATACTATATTTTATACCTCTCCATGCGGCCTTGTGCTTTTTGATAAATTTTGGGAGTAATTTTCAGCCTTCCGCACTTAATAAAGCAAAATAATTCCGAATAGTTGCTCTTACTCTGTAACTATAATAAGCACCCAGGAATTTTCACTTGTTAGTTTGTATGAATCTTTATGGGACCCCGAAGTATTTCTCTAATTTTGCCGTTTTTTCTATTTCTAAATTTTCACTAGAGTCTCACACGCTCTAGTCTTTTCACAACTATCGTGAATATAAAAGGCATTTCCGTTTCCGGTCACGTGTCCGTACCTTGGAACACGGCGACCGGGAAATAACGGAGGGGGAATTTCAACCTTTAGGTAAGCTAACTCCCTTTGTTTCCCCTTTGTAGTGTACCCGGCAAAGGTCTCTTAAACCTAGCGATGCGTGAGGCCTATCACCATAAATATGTTAGATATTTGTACGTTTTAAAGTCAACGTGGGCGAGATTGGCAAGCCCGTGATTGAGTCTATTTTTTGTTTGTTTATCTTGCGACAACAGGCACAGTTGGTTTGAGTTTTGGATACAGCGCACACGCCGTTTCCATTACTCTTTCTCCTCCCGGTAAAGACTTACTAACAAGAGTAAGAAGGTACGATTTTGTTTTGTTTTGTATGGATGTGTTTTCATTTGGATTACTATGGGTTTCTTTAAAGTCCATACTCATGGGAAATTGTCCCTATTGACACGGGTTCTACACTTTTCTTCTTTGTTGTAGATTCTCTTACGCCTTGATTGCGACTTGCAAAGCTCCTAACTACACGAACCCGGCTGGGTCGTGTCCTATCATTATCATTATTTGATACCTTTCAGCAACGAGGGTGAGTTCATATTTAGGTGCATTTTGGATTTCGTAGGTTATTTTGCCTACGTCTGAGCAATAAGTGATTCTAATTCCATTTCCTCATGCCCTCGATCGAGGGGGATATGGGATTTAGATACGTACTAAATCCACCCTTCCTGTTTTTGTCTTTCCACGTTTTCTCTTACCCAAAACATACAGGCATAAGACCTCACAGTGCCACTAACCGGATGTTATGCAAGTTATCTGTTGTGATCGATAGACAATAGACCTACGAACGATTGAAAGTTAGACACTCTTCCTAGAACAAGGTATTTACTTTAAAACCTTGGCGACACTGCAACACTCCAGGGTTGTAAGGTGGTACAAACTGCTGCACAGGAATGGCACTGATCCATTAGCATTAAGCCAAAGATACTTGGCATTTTCGAGTATGCATGATAATGAGGTACCACCCTTCACTACCTATAAGCCTTTTCCTTCTTCTCATGAGCACTCTTTATAAGCACTATGGAATCACAAAACGTATTGGACAATTGATTCTTGTCCATTCAGTCACCTTTTTCTTAACCGGTTAGTCTTGGTTCGTTTTTCTAGCATGGATGGGGATTTTTCCTTTTCCTCTTTCATGCTATAGAAACTATTAATCGTGAGTGGCATGCCCTTCTCACCATATTAAAGGCAGCACAATGTCACACCTTTGATGTATATAATTAGTTTATTTAAATACAACGTTCCATGTATACACTTTGTTTTTACATTCAGCCCTGAAGATTCGCAGTGTGTGTGTTCCCTGCGATGAAACACGTGTCGGCTGATATTTGGAACAAATAAACAGAAGTGCGACTTCAAGAAAAGACTTGTCGCACAGTCGACGGAACGATCTGTGATTTTCTCAAAGAGTTTCTTAACCTGCTTAAAGAATGATGCATACATTATTTGTCTTATAGTAAAATTTACACTGCTGTTATATAGCTATCTTTAACTTGTTGTAGTGCAGAGGCAACAGAGTTTGTTTTTGTCCAGTAGACTACCTTGTTAGTCCACGCTGAGCGGTTCAGAGGTATTTTCCGCTCGCCTCATTGCCCAACTGATTACTATCATTTGTTACTACTCATGCGGATTACAGGATAGTGCGCTCCGTAATTTTGGAACATTCTAAAAAACCTCATAGTCGTATTTCAGAATTCCTGGAAGTTCCATGCTCCAATCACTGTGAGACAGCTCAGAGTGCTAATGTGATTACTGTAAATGACACTTTATTCTGTAGCTAAGCGGTTCC
Source organism: Lissotriton vulgaris (assembly GCF_964263255.1). Lineage (NCBI taxonomy): Eukaryota > Metazoa > Chordata > Amphibia > Caudata > Salamandridae > Lissotriton > Lissotriton vulgaris. The sequence goes on along the minus strand of NC_141693.1, from coordinate 1,633,223,186 downwards.
AATCCATATAAGAAGATTGCTATGAAGATACACAGGGGTCAATGCAGGTAGGACCTGCACTGCCCATAAACCTCTCACTACAAAGCAGGGTGACACAGCCCGAGATAGCAGCAGGGCAGGGTGCTGTTTGAAAAGTAGGTAGTGCACGACCTGCGAAACAAACCCAATGAAGTACAAAGCAGGATGACACTGCCAAGGACAGCAGCAGAGAATTGGTGCCTGGACTCTCTGCGAACCAATCACAATGAAGTGCGAAGCAGGATGACACTGCACAGGACAGCAGCATGGTACTTTGCTCTATGTAAGCACTGCACTGCACACAAACCAATTGAAGTGGCAATAGCCGCAGTTAAGTAGAAAAATTTTCCTGCCGCAATACTGAAACTTTTCAAGGAGAGACGTTATGCTGGTACAAAGGTACTCATAGAAAATCCAATACAGCACGGATAGGATCTGGTTTACCAGCTAGAGCGGCAGACTTTGAAGCTGGGAAACCAGGTTCCAGTCTGGCAGGAGGCTCAAACATACTCTAATTCTGGGCAAATCACTTAATCTCCCCATGCTTAGAAATGAATGTGTCCTTCTGTAAGGCAACTGGTGCTCATGGAAAGTGGTCTGATACCTTTGGGTCGAGTTCGCGCCATATATAAAACTGCAAACAAAAAAAAAGCACAAGGAAATCTCTGTTGGTACATATAGGAGTGTGACACGGGTCTCTGCAGCTGATGCTCAACCGACCCAGCATTCAAACAGACCAATACCCACAATCTTTGGGGAGAGAGCAGCTTTCGCTGCAGGACTAAAGGCCTTTCAAATGGGACCTTTCATGTGTGCCCCCAAGAGTAATTATTTGGGGTATTTGTCATTTAGAGCCATGGGACTCTCCGTGTCAGTGAAAGCCCACTACCACAAGCAGACAGAAAGGCCCCAGTGTGCAGGTTTATCCTGACCCTCAAGTCTTTTGCCCCGGATGCTGGGATTTAGTGGGTTGCAGATTTAGAGCGTTTTACGTGGGTAGGGGGCACTGAACGGAGCTGGAAGAGATGCCCAGCCAAGGCCTCGCCCCATCAGGAACTTGAAGCTCCAGCTGTGGAGACCATGCTGGGACATCGGAAATTCCAAACTAGCTGTATTCCTATGCTAATGGTGGGTGCCTTAGGGCGTGGGGGCTAATACCTGGAGTACCCAACTAGGTGCAAGCCCACACTTGCTGCTGCACCCACACAAAGGTGACCCTTGCCCCGGCACTACCCAAACGATACAGGCTTATCTGCCTCATTTTTGCCACTGACTCTTCATAAAGCCAGGGGCGGCTCTAGGGTCATGGTGGCCTTGGGCAGGGAGCGTAGGTAGGGGGCCCGGAAGAGGTGGTCCGGGTGGTGCAGAGCGTGGAGGCCAGTAAAGGGGGGGGGGGGGGGGGTCAGGGTGTTTAGAAGTGAAACTGAGCCGGAGGCTGCCAAATCCCTGCCAGGGGCCGCCACACAAATATGTATCCATCCTCAGGATAAATATATTAAGGATATATATTGGTGTGGTGGCCCCTGGGGTTTGGTGGCCCTGTGCAGGTGCACAGCTTGCACATGCCTAAGGCCGGCCCTGATAAAGCCAAGCTAAATATCCAGCTATATTGAACAGTTTGTGACCGAAATTAAGCACGGTAATTGTTATATCCGTAGGCCAAACACACTGCATATTTCACAGGCTGCACGCTGATTTTCTGTGTGTGGTTTGATACAGTGTCACATTGCAACAATTTGCAGTACCTACAGTGCATGGGCAAATGAGGTATATAAAGTGTAGGTTTGGCAGCTGTGTAGATTAGGCAGCTATGCAGTTCTTGTTGCCGCTACTGCCGCCTAGCATTGCATAACGTCACAGGCGACTAAGGTCGGAACCCTTAGCATAAGCAAACAACACGTGATTATTCGTGCTTCTCTGAATATTTCGAATTTACACATACAGTGAATCAAGTAGGCTTGTGTCAGGGGAGGTGCAATATTACAAGAAGGGGTATGTTAGAAGTGTCTCCGAATACACACTGGTGGTGCAGATGCTCGTGAGGGGGGATGAAATCAGAAAACATCATTAAAGCAGATGACCATGAGTGAGCAATTGTGACAGAGGGTGCTGTTGAGGGAGAAGCGGGGGGCGTTTCAAAGCAATAAGGAAGGGCAACAGGGCTGGGGGAACAACACGGAGGAGTGGAAGCAAGGGGAGTGAAGCTCAGGGGCAGTGGAACACGAGGGAAACCACAGGAAAACTCACACTCTTTCAGAGCTCTCAAATAAGACAAGCATTGGCATAGCCAATAGGTCTCGCCTTTGGGACATTATAAGTGTTTAGCCATGCAACAGTTGATGTTGCACCAAGGATAGTGTGCTGCATAATTAAATACTTATAATGTCCCAAAGGCGTCTCGAGACCTATTGGCTATGCCAATGCTTGTTTCATTTAGCAGTGAAAATATTATGCTAGCCGAACGAAAAGGGGGGTTGGGGGGGGGGGGGGTAGCCGAGCACCGCAAGGTCTGCCCCCGGGCAGATTTGGGAGCGGGAGGGGGGCGAGCAGGGAGCAGCTATTTTGCTGCTTTGGGCTGCCTGGAAAATAGCCCAAAGGCAGCCCAATTTTAAATAGTAGCCCAATGGTTATGTATAGGGGTGTCGCGCTTGCCCAGCCACCATTTTAGGTTCTAGTGACCTGGTGGCTGGGAGTGCTGGAGACAGGGTTTTTGTTTGTCAGGCCTTTGGCAAGTTTTGTGGTGGATTTTGTGTAGCTATTTGCGGTAGTATATCGTTATGGCCAACAAGGATTTCAGGGTTCTTGAACCCATCCGCCTGCTTAGCGAAGCAGGGCGGATGGGCTTGCTTATGGGCCCCGAGGGTGGAGCGCGCCCTGTGAGGCGTGTGTCCGCTGGGGTGGCCGCGGCCATTTTGGCGAATTCACCGCCTAAGAAGGCGGCGCGAGTTCAGGTAAGGGCGCAGGGCCGCGCTGATGCTGGGGGGTTGTGTGAAGTGGGGGCAAGACTGACAGGTGACCGCCCCGGTACTTCGGGAGCATCGGGCGTGGAGGCGGGGCAGGACGCAGAGCACCGAAGCATTCAGCTCGGGCCTCCAAGCGATCGGCTGGAGACCCGGGTATGGGGAGCCAAGCGTGTGGCGGGGGCGGAGAGAAGGGTGTCCACCCGCAGGGGGAGAAGGTTGTGTCTGGCTGCCCCGGTAGCACGGGGGCAGCAGGGTTGGCGCCGGTGGGGCCTCGGGGGGCGGGGTGTAGGCAAGCTGCAAGAGGGGGAGGGAGAAGGGGGAGGCTAAAGGGAGGTGCAAAGGCAGGGGGCGCAGGGAGAGCCCATCTCCCCCCAGGAAGGGTAAAGGACAGGATGGGGTCAGAGGGCGACAAGGGGCCAGGGGGGATCTCCCAGGGGCGCAGGGAATGACTCCTGTGGGGCACAGGTGGATGGGGGGGCTTAGGTGTCTATGGGAGACTTGGGGGGGCGCATGGGAGGAGTCTGGGGGAGAGGGGTCCGGGGGTTGTGGGGGTGGACAGGAGGCGAGAGGGGGAAGTCTCCTTTGTTGTTGGCTAGATGTGTTCGACACCTGGGAGGAGGGGGTGAGTGAGAAGCAGGGGGTGGTGGGGGGAGTGGGGCACTGCGGCGGGGAGGTGTCGGGCCCGTTGTGGCGGGTGGATAGTTCGGGGATTTGCGGGGAGGGGATGGGAGAGGTTTCATCGGATGAAGGGGGGGCCTGGGTAGGGGGATTGGTTTGGAGTGATGAGGAGGAGGGCAGGGTTGAGGTGAGGGGTCGGGTAGAGGTTGGTGGTTCAGGAGTGGTAGGTCGGCTGGGGTGGGGGGGTGTTGTGGAGGTGGTGGTGAGGCTCAGTTTGAGGGACCCAGCACACCGGACCTACATTTTATTTTTTAGGAGGACGCTCGCCGCAGGGTTCCTGACTTGGCAGGGCTGTGGATGGCCCTCGCGTTAAGGTGAAGGGAGGGATGAGCCTCCCGCGGCATGCCCGGCACCAGAGGGGGATCCCGTCGTGGCTGGCACAAGAAGGCCTGTAACGGGCTCGCTGATACCTCCACCCACAGGGCATCTACGACTTGGTGGACACCGACGGAAAAGAAGCACGCTTCAAATGTTTTTATTGGCGTGGGAGGGGCAAGGGATGTGTTTGGTGTTTCTGGCAGGGTACAGTCGGTGCCGCCGGCCAGGCGGGGTTATGTACATGGCGGAGTGCAAGTAATTGAAGATGATGACAGTTTAGAGGAAGGAGAGTTGAGGGATAAAGAGGGCGGCGGGGAGTCCTCTAATGGTGTTGGGGTTTTGCAGGTATCACGGGGCCCACGGGAAAGGGTGGCCCAGACATCTTATCGGGAGAGGACGGCGTCCCTGGATCGGATGGTCGATGAGCAGCGCGCGGCGTCCTTGGCAGCAGGTAATCGAGCGGCGCACATGGTGTCTGTTGGGGTGGGGGATGGGGGATCGCCTGAGGGGTGGAAATATGTGGTGGACAAAGGAGTGGGCCCGGATGACAGGGTGGTGGGGCCCAGTGGGAGGTTGTCGGAGGATGTCGGCAAGAAGGCGGGGGTGCCTGGAAGCGCTGGCGGCACGGTTGCTGGTGGGGCAGCGAGCGGGAATGGCATGGCGGGTGCGGGGACAGCTGCGGAAGGGGCGGCGAAGCCTGATACTAAGGAGCTGAAGATTAAGTGGCTGCCGTACATGGGGGTCACTAAACCACTGGGCGCGCAACTGATGATGTCGACTAAGGAGCGCATATGGAAGAGGGAGTATGTTGAGTTACTCAAGCTTTTACATCGGGAAGTATGGGTGAAGGAAGTGTCCAAAGAGGAGGAATATGGACTCCAGAAGAGGCCGAAAGTGCCTCTCACGATCGAAAATTGGACGGCGACCTTTTTAATTTACGCCAGCGTGTATTGTGAGAAATTCCCAGAGCAGTCGGTGTCCCTGTTTAATTACATGAACGTCATAAGGAATGCCCAGATCAAAGGGGGCGGGTATGCGAGGGCTCAGTATGACAAGGAGTTCAGGGCCCGGATGGCGTGGGACCCGGAGGCAAAAGTGGGGTGAGTTGGATTCCGATTTATGGCAGCACACGAGGGGGCTGGCTGGGTCGGGGAAAACTATCTTTAAGGCAAGTGGGCTGACCATTATTTACCAGCCCTTTCAGGGCTGCACCACCCGTGGAGGGGTAGGGGCGGGATCTAAAACTCAGTCGGGGTCAGTGGGGTCCTGTTAGGACTACAATAAAAGGGCGTGTGCTAGGGAACATTGCCGGTTTAAGCATGAGTGTTCCGGTTACAGTAAGTTCGGCCACCCCCTGGTGCGATGTTGGGGAGCGTCAGGGCAGCAACACGGGACGAAACACGGGCAGGCTGGGGGAGTGCGATCGGGGAGTGCTCAGCAATCTGGAGGTGGTAGAGGAGGTAAGTGGTCTGGGCCAAAGGGCTCATACTCCAGTTAGGGTGGATCGTTTGGTAGCGGCCCTGCAGGGTTACCCGGACAGGGGGCCATGGAGCGGTTACGGACCAGGTTTTTGGAAGGCTTTTGGTTAGGCTATGAGGGGCCACGGCTGAGGAGATGGGCTGATATTTTGAGGTCAGCCAGGCAGCACCAGGAGGTGGTGCAAGAGAAATTGGACAAGGAAGTCAGTGAGGGCTGCATGGTGGGGCCTTTTGAAGACTAGCCGTTGGAGGAGTTGATTGTGTCCCCCATTGGGGTGGTGCCCAAAAAGGAGGCGGGGCAGTTTCGCCTCATTCAACACTTGTCGTGGCCTGAAGGTGGTTCGGTCAACGACTACATTGATGAGCGGGAGTCTTCGGTATCGTACTCGTCAGTTGACGCTGCCATGGCCCTGGTGGTAGCTGCGGGCGCAACTGCGAAAATGGCAAAGTGCGGCATTAAATCGGCTTTCCGGCTGCTTCCGGATCACCCAGATTATTGGGGCCTACTGGGGATCCAGTTTAACGGCCGCTGGTATGTGGACAAGGCATTGCCGATGGGCTGCTCGATGTCATGTGCACTTTTCGAGTGCTTCAGTACGTTCCTGCAGTGTTTTTTTACGGAACGTGCGGGTCACCAAGGAGTTACTCACTACCTGGATGATTTTTTCTTGTTTGGGGCCCCAGACTCCACAAACTGCTAGGTGGCGCTGGACAGGTTTCAGGAGCTCATGGGGTACCTGGGCGTGCCATTTGCACCGGAGAAGACAGTGGGGCCAGGCACAGCACTGTCATTTTTGGGCATTGAACTGAACTCGGGGACCATGGAGGCCCGTTTACCAGTGGAGAAGAAGCAGCAGATGTTGGGACTGCGGAAGTCATGTTGGCAAGGCAAAAAGTCATGGTTTTGGAGATTCAGGTGCTGTTGAGGCACCTTAATTTTGCTTGCAGAGTGGTGCGGGTAGGGCGGACGTTCTGTAGAAGGTTGGGCAGGGCCTTGGCGGGGAGGAGGCCTCCGCATCACCATGTGAAGCTGTCCGCGGTCATTCACGAAGATTTGCGGATGTGGCAGTTTTTTCTGCAACATTTCAACGGAGTCCCTATGCAGAGGGGGGAGGACCTGGTCAGGGATGTCCAGATATTTTTGGACGCAGCAGGGAGCGAAGGTTTTCGGCTGTACTTGCAAGGGCGGTGGTGTGCGGAGAAATGGCCCCCGCAGTGGGTGGGGTGGGAGGAGCATTGCGTTCTTGGAACTCTTCCCTCTGTTAGTGGCGGTCTCACTGTGGGGGGAGGTGTTGGCCCACAGGCGTGTGACTTTTAATGTGGACAACATGGCAGTGGTGCAGGAGGTGAATCGACAGTCCGCCAGGGATGAGCAGGAGCTGCAGTTGTTGATGGCGTTTGTGTTGGGTTGCCTGCGCCATGAAATTGCTTTTCACGCGGGGCACGTTCCTGGGATCAATAATGACATAGCGGATGATTTGTCTCGTTCTCAATGGGGGAGATTCCGTGGGTTAGCCAAGGACGCGGATCGGGACCCAATAGGCATGCCTCCACAGCTGTGGTACGTAGGCAACACAGGATGTTGCATCTGGTTTTAGGGTCCTTGACAGAGACGTATGTGTCTCCCTGGGGGGAGTTTGTGGCGTCCGGGGCATGTTGGCGGGCTCCGGGGCAGGAGAGACAAGAAGATGTGGTACAGTTTATACTCTTGTTGATCGCCAAGGGCCTCACGCGGGTCACTATAGCGTGCAAGCTAGCTGGGATTGCCTTTATGGGCAAACTCTTGTGGGGTTATGCACCGTCAGTAGGCGAGCTCCGGTCACGGATGTTGGAGGGTTGGGCCCGGGAGTATGAGAGGTCAGGTCGGGTTCGGCTCCCTTTATCGTGGGCCATGTTGGGGAGAGTCATGGGGGCCTTGTCGTTGGTAATCAGAGATAGGGGAGAGGTTTGCTTGTTCGCTACCCTGATGGCGTGGATGTTCGCCGGAGCGTTTCGGGTGTCTGAGTTGCTGGGGTCGAGGGCAGGTACTTGGGTAAGGTGGTAGGAAGTTATTTTTGGGGGGAGGAGGTACGTCTGTGGCTGCGAAAGTCCAAGACAGACCAGAAGAGTGTTGGTAGATGGGTGTCGTTGGGGAAGGAAGCCGTGGGGGTGGTGTGCCCTGTACGATGGGGATTGAAATGATGGTCAGCTAGATCGGCGGAGGGGTTGGTCTTTCGCCACGGGGACGGGAGAGAGGCGACGGGATCGCATCCGTTGGCAGTGTTACGGAGGACGTTGGATCTGCTGGCAGTGGATAAAGCCAGGCGGAAGATTAATGTAGAGATGGTTTGCTTCTGCAGGCACTTGGGGCTTTCGCGGGTCTGGCACTGGGACATTCGGTACGATACTCCAGAATTGTTCAGGGGTGACGGGGTTCACCTTTCATGCCTGGGCAAGGACCTTTATCTACTAGAATTAAGGGAGGTTTTGTCCAGGCTGTTGGGTGTGCGTCAGGAGTAAAGGGCCGAGGGGGAAGACATCAGGGTGCCTGTTCTTGGGGGGAGGGGGGGCAGGAAAAGGTGGAGGAGGTGTAAGCACCTACCCATTCGCCATTTCCTGGGTGGCGGAGTTGTTTTTGAAGTTGGCCAAGTTTGGCTAGAGTTTGGCAGTTTATCGTTAAGTTTGGGGAGTGGGTGAACAGGAGCGGGGAAAGGCTAAGCGGTTTGGAAATTTACATTAGAGTGATAAGATTGTGCATTATTTAATGTATTGCAAGTTATGTATTGTATGTTGCAGGGTGGGGTTTTTTATCATGTGGGGATCGTAGGGGTGGGGGAAGAAATGTCAAGGGGTGAGGTCATTCGATGTTTAGAGAGGTTTTAGTTTTGTAAGGCAAATTGCCAGTTTTAATGTGTGATGTGCACCTATTTCAATAAAGCGGCCGTTTACACACACAAATGTTTGTCGGTGTTGCTTGCCCCCTTCCCTCCCTCCCAAGTAAAGTTGTTTTTAAATCAAGTGAAACCTTCCCTTAGGATCACCTCATACAACAGTAACCAAGAAAAAAGTGACTTGGTCGTATTGGTTTGGTGCATTGCATCCCTTAACATATGACCCTGTACACACTAGCAACGAACAGAGCTGCTGTCGATCTGACGGGCACACATCCCAGATTCAGCGTGCACGAAGCATTCGCAATATTTTTAGTCTAGATGTCTTACACAATTGGTGCCCTGAGATGCATTTTCTTTTCATGTCCCGGCACAATCAATGTTAAATTTTTGCTCACGTCACTCAGGAGTGCAACCTCTAATGCTAAACACTGACCAATGATGTAACGTGGCAAAAACAGCAGTCTATTCAGTGTGGCACGGACCCCAGGGCGAATAAGCAAATGCAGCCCCCCTCCCTCAATATGGCTACAGTTATATTAAATACACAAATAATCAGGGTTCCATGGGCCCCGGTGCCATTGCACCTGCTGCACCAATGGAAGAAACACCCCTGGGCAAAAAAACACAAACAAGGAATCAATGACTACCGACTTGGCGGAACCACTGCAAAGAATAAATTAAAAATACTTTCCTCAGAACAGGCTCAAGAGCTTTAAATGCTTAGTATTCCTTTTCCTGATTGCCTGCGGTGGCTCTCTTTCCATATTATGTCTGTACGACTTGCAGCAGCACGGAATCTAGGATGAGTTAAAGTTAGACGGTTCTAAAAGAAATCGGGGTTGCTACCAGTGAACAAGCTCACAACGGGCAATTGGGCAACTGGGCAATAATAAAAAAAGGACAAACGTGATAGATGCCACCTAGATAAGATGAAAAGAGTTTCTGGTGAACCTCTATCAAGCACAGGCCCAGCTGTATTGAGATGCTTTTTACTTTTTTCTGGAACCTTTTTAAAGCTTTTAATTTCACACAGACACAATTTATCATGGTCACATTTTTTGTTGAAAATGGCACTGAAATGTGTATGTACTTTTTGTAGAGCATGTAATGTTTTTAAAATTGCCACGGTGGATCATGTTCTTGGCTGCTTAAAGCTTAGACTAGAAATCTAGATATGGAGCATTTTACTGTCCTAGTGAATGATTTACGTATGTCTTAAAGACACAAATGTGTGTTATAAAGGAATCCGATCAACTTCGTAGACAGAACATGAACGACATAGAGAGCTTCTTGGGCGTGGAAAGGTCTGTAGTCGTCACAACATATGCCTAAAGTTTGCAGATCTGGAATACGCTGTTATACTATACATGGGTTAACAAAGCACATTTGAATCGGTGTAGAATATTTATGTCACACAGCCAAGCACTAAAATCAATACACTGAGGGGAACATCCATCTCCCACACAGAGCCAGGCGGATTTAATTTGAATGAATAATTTACGAAGTTAAAAAACACTAAAGCAATGCCGACGTCAGCTACACGGGCCGTGAAGAAGTTTACACTGTCAAGGGAAGATTTATACAATTAAAGTGACTAGCTCTCAGTTTCATGCTCTAATCTGCCAAGCCAGCCCACTCGGGTCACATTTACGACCCTATAGCTGCTGATTCAAATCTAGACCTGCCGATTTTATACTTCCTTGTTCAAGGTGCTAGTTTCGTCCTTGGTTGAGACTCTGATTTTAGTTAGACTTCCATGTGGCTTTCGCTTCCTGCAATGACAAGGCAGCTAGTGGCAGGTCAAGGAACTGTAGCTGAGCAGCACACTGCCCCCTAGAGGCGACTGCATCACAACTCCAGAAGAACAAAGGAGAGAACGGGTAAATAAATATTTCCACACACAAAAAGTAACAGAATGTTATTATATACAACTAAAACAATGTCACCTCCTCTGGTCGAGCGATGCACAGAGGTGACTTGGTCGACTTGAGAGCACATTGTGTAACGCCTTCTTAAAACTGACAGCGATTGCGTCGCGCACAACAAGGAACCCCGAGGCGTCAGCTGTGCAATTGACTTGTATTTAAGAGGTTCCTTCTCTACCTGCAGGCTCCGCTGGCCAGTTGTAGGTTGAATGCCTGGCCGCGCCTCCGAACACAAACGTAGTGATGCATGGCAAAGTAGTGTGCACACGAGACTCTACAGACTGACAACATGCGCTGCCTCATTTAACTGTGGCACACCATTGAGCACTGCCTATCACTGCCACACTAACCAGGTAATGACAAGCGCTGAAACACTAGCGCGGCCCCGCGGTCGCGGAAGTTAACAAGTACTAGTGCATGCAGAGCGTTTGCCTTGCGGGAACGAGAAGCAAGGCGTGATAATTGCAAACAGATGACGCAGCTGCTCGCTCCCGCAAGTCAAATGCTCGCCATGAATAAGTACTCATTGGAAACAGTGCAAAACATGCACAGGTTTTCAAAAAGTACAGTACCATGGCTAAAGGTCCCTCTAAGCAGAGCTTACGCGCTGCATAGGCAAGACCTAAAAAACTAGGGGCAAGCAGCAAAGTGTTGGGGGGAGCAGTCACAGAGCAAGCAACCTGGTTGGGTTATGAAAGAGGGGGGAGCGGGTAAAAGCAGTCACAAGGCACTGTACCTGTATTAATTTCCCTCATTCCTCCAGTATCCAATACTAAACTTTAAATACCACTTACTCATTTGGACTTGCTTCTTTTTGTCCACTAATACTGTCCTTTACAGTACTCGCACCCTGTTATGGTCAATGGAACTTAATTTGATAGGACAGCTATCACCCGCATTTTCTTTTTTTAAGCAGAGAGCAAAGTTTGTGTTTTTTTTTCTTCTAACTAGCATCTGCTTCGGCTCTGCCCACTCTTTAAGTTCCACACTCTTTAGGGAGTGTGTGTACCTAATTAGGTTGTTCGATTTGAGTTCCAGAGCTTGGTGAAAACATAAAATGTTGGCTGTGGGAAAATGTGGGGTGCAGTTAGTATTTCGGCAGTTGTCTTGGGGCTGTTGTGTAGAATACAAAGAGAATAATATGCCTGCATATCAAATAAACAGGGTGGGAGAGGGGAAAAAGTGCCATGAAAAAAAGAAAAGTGTGTGGCCGCAATACTTAAAGATGAAGCGCAGCAGCTGTTACACTGATTATAATTAAAATAGAACACATGGGCGCATGCTGAGAAAAAGAAAGGAGAGTGGCCTCCCAAAGCAGCCGCAATGGTTAAAGATGAAGCAGGCAGCCGCAAAGCCTGAAACTGGTCCCAGGATGCTGGTTTCCGGTCCAGGAAGGACCTGGCCTGGCAGTTCGGTCTGGACTGTTCCAAATAGGCAAAGGGTCAAGACTGATTTGCATCTGGTTGGGTCCAAACTGGGGTGGCGTAGTGGGCAAAAGAATGATGGATGTAACCCAGATCTTTTGACTGGGGCAGAATGTTTGTGTTGTCAGCATTCCGTTCATCATTTGGTTGCAGTAACACTTTTCGCCCTAAGTGGGATGGGTATACCCAGACGTGGGTCCCTTGCTCACCGTGCCGCTGGATTCAAGCTGGCCTGGCTGAAGTATAGTGACATACCCTGAAATCGATCCCAGGATGCTTGTTTCCGGTCCAGGGAGGACCTGGCCTGGCAGTTCGGTCTGGACTGTTACTATGAGGCAGAGGGTCCAGACTGGTTTGCTTATAGCTGGGTCCAAACTGGGGTGGCATAGTGGGCAAAAGAATGATGGATTTAACCCAGATTTTTTGACTGGGGAGAATGTTTGCGTTGACAGCATTACGTCCTTCATTTATTTGCTGTAACACTTTTAGCCGTAAAGCAGGCAGCACACTGATGAAGGGAAACACACAAACATGCATGAAGAGTTCTTTTACAATAAAAAAAGTACTTCACCCAGTTACTAAAATGAGTCAAGTGGAAGCCTTCAAGAAATGTGGGCCTGCTCCATGTGAGAGAACATCCAATGAAAAGGCGGGACTAATGGGAAGATTGGCCACTTAAAAGCAAAGAATTTGAAAGGACACAAACAAATAAATGAGTCGCAGGGCGCGAGCTGTAAGCCCACACCAGAGATATACCGTGTCTTGAGGAGACAGCGCAAGCCCTGTCTAGGCTCGACCTAAAAACTGCTGGTATGACTCACATGCATACCTTTCAGATTACCAATGAAATCTCAGCAAAGTAAGCCTTGTAGTACATCTTGTGTCGACCTGGATGAGCACCGGACAGCGCAGGTTTCAAATCCTGATGGGCCAAATCAGCCTTTCATCCTTTCAGCAAAATGGATTCCATTGAATGTAGCTTTAATGACATCTGTTTCTCAAATTGAAATCTAGGACCTGACAGCATTATCTATTTCACCTTTTATGAACAGATCATGACGATTTTTATTGTCTCTATTACCTTGATACAGTAAACAATATATAAATACAGCTGCTGCAATGTATTTTTGTTGTGCTGTCTCGCCTTACTCAAAGAACAGAACTGTTTAGTAGAAAGAACATGATTAGCATTCATATTATTGTCCTATTATTTTAAAAATTATTAGACATGGTAGGAACCTCCAGCTAGTTAATACCAAACATCAGCTAAGCCAACAAGTCCGACTTTAATCTGCTAACATGTAATTACTATTTGCATGCATTGACATATTAAGCCAGACCTATTGGCTTTGCCAATACTAGTTTAAATAAACTTCTAGAATCACTTTTATAGAAGACAGTCACTGTGATTTGGTGGGTATGAATCTCAAATTTCCACTTTAAAAAAACAGTGGACCACAGGGTGAATGTGTGATGAGATTAAGGTTCAGGAAGGACTGTTCCTAAGAGAGTTGTGTCAGTACTGATATGCATTAGGCGAGTCTCTGGGGCTGATAACTTAAGTTCTGGCCGTCTGATTTTGAGTTACGCAGATAACAAGTTTTACGTCGATGGAATAAAATTTACTCTGTCAGTGTAAAACTTCTGTTGATGGCCCGGCAGAGTAAGTGTCATTGGATAAAAGCTATCTGACCATCCGCCCTATTTAGAATGGAGATTCAGATGGCTTTTTTCTTTTTACTGTCTCTTCAATGCCAACTTTTCCAGGTAGTGAAGAACAGCATGAAAAAAATTACCCAACACCCTGGAAGAAAACTGGTGTTGAGGACCATTCATTTTTTGGGGAAGTTTTAAGTGTTTGTTTTTGAAAACGAAAAACTTTGGAAAAGTTTGACAGCCAGCCACCATGTTTGACAGAGCCCATCATTAAACTTTTTCTACATTGACAGAAGCCTCCATAACAGCAGTTCATGCAAATGTATAAAGAAGTCTGCAGAACTGAAGGACATATATAAATTTGGCAAGTGAAAAACCGCAGTAAAGTCATCCTGCAACCTGTCTGAGTTTACTGCATCTCCTAAACCCTAAATTAGGGCCTCCATCTAAAGTGGCACCATGGGCGAAAAACAACAGTTTGGAAAGCTACCCCATGGAATTTCCAGTGGTTAGACTATTTGCAAGCATTTGTACCCTCGCCTTGTGGGTGTCTGATTGCCAGTATACCTAGATATTGCTTAACAAGCCTACTACTGCCAATGTTTGTGAATTCTATAATGTAGTGAATTTGCATCCATTCAATGAGTACCTCTATTGGTGCAGATTTGGCACTTTTTTGGTAAATCACTCAACAAGGTGAATATTTAGAAAGGAGTGGTACATGTTCTCAATACACTCCTGAGCTTCCTGGAGCCGTGCCCACGCCATTTCTTCAACCTCGGAAGCCAAGAAATCAGCATGGAACTCACCTACATCCTCTTTTTCTCCATCACCACAGCAACTTTCCCCAAAAGTTGGAAACATGCAGAGGTAAGACCACTCCTGAAGAATTCTCTCCGCTCACCCCAGCAAACTCAAAAAATACGGCCCCATCTCACTGCTTTCATACCCTGCCAAGAGAAAGCCATCAACCACCAGCTCAACAGACACCTAGAATAAAACCTGATCAATGCCTCCCAATCTGGCTTGCGCACAAACCACATCACTGAAACAGCCCTAATCACCACTACTGACGTCATCAGATCTCTCCCTGACCATGATCCTCCTAGACCTTCTAGCCACATTCAACACTGTATCCCGTCACACTCTCATCAACAGACTCAACCACATCGACATCCAAGGAAAAGCCCTCAAAAGGATCTCATCCTCCCTCCCAGGACAAACTCAGACAATATGTCTGCCTCTCTTCTCCTCAAAACCCAGTACCATCACCTGCGATGTCCCCAAGGATCGTCTTTCACCCCCACCCTGTTCAACATCTACATAACACCCTTTGCAAACATATTCAGATCCCAAGGGCTCAACATTGTATTCTACACAGATGACACACAACTCATCCTCTCTCCCCGACAACTACTCCACCACCAGAACAAACTTCTGCAACGCCATGGCCAGCATCGCTGACTTGATCAGGGCCAACTGCCTGAAGCTCAACATGGAAAAGACGGTAGTGCTGATCTATGGGAAGAAAGAAGCTGGTTGCCTTACAACCTCTGAACCACCCCCCCCCCCCAACAACCCGCCCACCCACAGACCATGCCCGCAACCTCAGCATAATCCCCAAAACCAAACTCACCATGAAGCTCCAAATCAACAAAGTCACATCCTCGTGCTTCCACACCCTTTGCATGAAAATATTCAAATGCATCCCAGTCAACACCAGGAAAAACGTCACCCAAGCCCTCGCACTGACCGTCTCGACTACAGGAACTCTCTACATACTAGAATCTCCACCCAACTCCTCAAGAGACACTAGACCATACAGAACGTAGCAGCTAGACTCATCCTCAACCTCCCCAAATGAACCCACATCACTCCCCACCTAAGGAGCCTCCTTGGCTCCCAGTCCAGAAGAAATACCAGTTCAAGCTACTAATGTACGCCTAGCAAGCTCCACACGACTTGGAGCCATCTTACACCAGCCAACGCATGAACTTCCAGCAACCTGCTAGACACCTGTGCGCCACCTCCTGGGCCCTCGCGCACAACCCCCGCATCCGCTGAAGCATAGGCTGTGCCTTCTACCTCGCTGCGAAAGCCTGAACAACCTGCCCTTCCACCTACAAGCACCTCCCTCCGTGGAAGAAAAGAACTCAAGAATTGGCTTTTTGAATGAAACACCCCATACCCCAGCGTCCAATACCCTCAGGAGTCAGGAGCAGCCCTTTATAAGACTGATTGATTGAGTGCGAGCGTCTTTGTCTGGCCTTTCCTTACTGCCCCACACCTCCCATCCAACCATGTCTTTTCCTCACCCTTCCATCAGTTTCACATCTTACATGAGGAATTTGAAAAAGTACAGTGACAGTGAATGCCAATGCATATGAATTCATGTGACACATATGCAGAGTAAGTCACATTACCCTCAATATTTGTTTTTATTTATTGCAGTTTTATATAGTGCAAATCTGTCCCAAGGGAATTAGTGCACTTTACAAGAGCACCACATTACATTACACATATTTTTGCACAAAGGGAAATTAAGAGATGTGGCCAGATTCAGAGGGTTGAAGAGAGAGTAGCACTCAAAGAAGGTTTTCCATTTCCAAAGCCCCCATTCCTTTATTCCCGATCATCTCTTGACAGTTATCACCATTCTGCCTCCAGTATAAGACTTTGACAATGTAAAAAACAAATATTAAAAATAACGCCCCCTGAAGTAAAGCTGTAAAATAAATACCTCCAAGCATGCCTAAAAGTAAAACTTACAGCCATTGCATTTACACTTTAAAACATATAGCAGAGGACGGCCCGGGACCAGGGTTCGATTCCCGGCGCGGCAGGTTTCTGGACCAGGGTCAGCGGACTCGATAATTCTCTCGCCTCGGTGCCCACTCTGATCAGCGATCACACTCGGCAACTCTGGGCATTAGCTTGCCTCATCTTCACTAACGGCCCCACCAGACCGCCGGGGATGCCTGGTCTCACCCTGGAGATACCCATTAAGGGACCATCTCTCAGGGAAGCCAGGAAGGGTTTCGCTGCGGTCGAAGCGCCTTGGGACCCTACGGGTAAGTAGTGCGCTATATAAATGCCTATACATTTACATTTACATTAGTCAGAGTAGCGTCAGAGGTCCCGTTACGAAAAGAGGCTGGAATCTTACTGACATCCGCTGCACGCAGCGACAAGACGTTTTAAGGGATTGAATTGTTTCCAGCACACCCTGAGGTGCACTCCCGCATCCTGAACTACTGCGTGGTGCAGCTTGTCACTGACAAGTAGACGGGGTCACTGGATTGCTGTCTCGTGGTTCAGCAGGCGCACACACATTCTGAGGTTGTAACGTTCAAAGGGGACCGGAGGAAGATGAACTTTCATTTGGTGCAAAAACTCCTAATTTGACACTTCGCACCTTTCCAGAATTCAAAGCCTTTAACTATGAGGAGTGATGCACAAGTTACTATTTGTGTAACGATATATCTGTAAGAGACATTAGTTAGTGATAGATTCCTTACCTTAGAATATCCCCAGGCGTCAGACTGGATCCGGAAATTTTTGCGTAGCAATACCCCTGCGCGCTGGTAGGCGTCGTCTGCGGCTCCGCGTCCGTCGTCGGCGTCGTGAGCGCCGGGATGACGTCATCGGAGTATATAGACGGCGCCCATGCGCGCTGACGTCAGTTCTGATAACACAGCTTTTCCGCGCCAGATACGCAGAGCCATGATAGAACTAACACTGGTGCCATGAAACTAGGGCCCTGAAAGGGGATGACCTTAACCCTAAATATCGGTTCGCAGAACGGGGAGGATGGGAGGGCGGTAAGGAATCTATCACTAACTAATGTCTCTTACAGATATATCGTTACACAAGTAGTAACTTGTGCATCTGAAAGAGACACGTTAGTGATAGATTCCTTACCTTAGAATAGATACCCCAGCAATACCAACCCCGGTGGTGGGTCTGCGAACCAATATCACACCAGAAAGTCCTGGAGGACGGAACGGCCAAAGAAGCCATCCCTCCGGACTTGACTGTCCAGGCAGTAGTGTCTTGCGAACGTGTGCAGCGAGGCCCACGTGGCTGCCTGACAGATGTCCTGCAGGGGGACACCGCGGCCCAGGGCAGTTGTCGTTGCCGTGGCCCGAGTGGAATGAGCCCGCAATCCAGCCGGGGGCTCCTTCCTCGCCATGGAGTAACATGCTTGGATGCACAAGATGATCCACCTGGAGATGGTCCTCTTGTGTACAGCCTTTCCCTTCTTCGCGCCCACGTAACCAACGAAGAGTTGGTCATCCACCCGGAATTGGCGAGTGCGGTCTAGGTAGTAGGAGAGCGCACTTTTTGGATCCAGACGGTGGAGCCTCTCCTCCTCTTTCGAGGGGTGCGGAGGCGGAAAGAAGGTGGGCAAGGTGATGGACTGCCCGATGTGGAAGGCCGTGACAACCTTGGGCAGAAAGGAAGGACGTGTACGTAACACCACCTTATCAGGATGAACAGACAGGAAAGGTGGAGAAGAAGAAAGAGCCTGGAGCTCACTCACCCTCCTGGCAGAGGTGATGGCAACCAGGAAGGCCGTCTTTAGAGTAAGGAGACGAAGAGGGCAGTTATGAAGTGGCTCAAAGGGAGCACACATCAGATAGGTGAGAACCAGATTCAAGTCCCACTGGGGCATCACGAAGGGGACAGGAGGGAACATGTGTGTGATGCCCTTCAGAAATCTACTCACAATAGGGGACTTGAACAAAGAAGGTTGATCTGGTAGCCTCAAGAAGGCTGATAGAGCAGAAAGGTACCCTTTAAGAGTGCCCAGAGCAGAGCCCTGCTGGGCAAGGGAAAGAAGAAAGAGCAGCACTTCCGAAAGGGGTGCAGAGAGAGGATCCACAGCCTTTGCTGTGCACCATGCCACAAATTTGTTCCACCGGCAGGCGTATACCGACTTTGTGGAGGGACGCCTGGCTGCCAGAATGATATCACAGACTTCGGGAGGCAAGTCAAATGGCCTCAACTGTCGCCGCTCAATCTCCAAGCTTGTAGGTGGAGACTGGACAGGTTCGGGTGCAGGACCGTCCCCTGCTGCTGCGACAGAAGGTCCTCCCGAAGAGGCAGACGAATCGGGGGATCGACTGACATGCTGAGTAGCTCGGGATACCAGTACCTTCGTGCCCAGTCCGGAGCCACAAGGACGACCTGGGCCCGGTCGCGCCTGATCTTCTTCAGCACTCTGGGCAGAAGTGGTATAGGCGGAAAGGCGTACAACAGACCGCAGCTCCACTCGCGACGAAAAGCGTCTCCGAGCGAGTGCCGCCTTGGAAACTCCAACGCGCAGAACTGCTGACATTGCGCGTTCTCTTCTGTGGCGAATAGATCTAACCAAGGCTCTCCCCACTGTCGAAAGAGACCTTGCGCCACATCCGAGTTCAGACGCCATTCGTGATCCATCATGCACCGGCGGCTGAGTTCGTCCGCCCTGGCATTCAGAGAGCCTGCCAGGTGTTGAACCACCAGGGTCACGCCCTGATGTTCCAGCCACTGCCAGAGGCGCAGAGCCTCCTGGCAAAGGGTCCACGACCCTACACCGCCCTGTTTGTTGCAGTACCACATGGCGGTGGTGTTGTCGGTGAACACTTGCACTACGCTCCCTCGGACAGAGGGGAGGAATGCCTTCAGTGCTAGACAAATCGCCCGCAGCTCCAGAAGGTTGATATAGAGCCGGGACTCCGCCGGAGACCAGAGGCCTCTGATCTCCGCCTCTCCCATGTGGCCTCCCCAGCCTTGGAGGGACGCGTCCGTCACAACTACGTGCTCCGGCTGGGGTAGGGAGAGGGGCCTGCCACTGACCCAGTCGCGGTCCGTGAGCCACCACTGCAGTTGCTTCGCAGTGCCCTCCGAGATCAGGACATGATCGGACCGGTTGCCCTGATGCTGGGCCCACTGAAACTTCAGGTCCCACTGCAGAGCCCGCATCCGCCACCTGGCGTGACGCACCAGAAGGATGCAGGAGGCCATCAGTCCCAGAAGCCGCAGCGTCAACCTGACCGAGACCCGGGATAACGGCCGGAAGACAGGAATCAGAGCCTGAATATCCCGGACCCGCTGCTCGGGTGGGTAAACCCGAAACTGCGCCGAGTCGAGAACCGCTCCGATGAAGAGGAGCTTCTGAGAGGGACACAGGTGTGACTTCGGCACATTGATGGAGAACCCCAGCAAGTGCAGGAGGTCGGCCGTAGTCTGGAGGTGGCTGACGACTGTCTGGGGCGAGCCCGCCTTCAACAACCAGTCGTCGAGGTAGGGGAAGACTGACACCCCTTGCCTGCGCAGATGGGCTGCGACCACCGCCATCACCTTCGTGAACACCCGTGGGGCGCTGGTAAGGCCGAAGGGGAGCACGGTAAACTGAAAGTGCTCGTGGCCTACCGTGAACCGCAGGTAACGCCGGTGGGCCGGCAGGACGGGGATGTGGAAATAGGCGTCCTGCAAGTCCAACGCTACCATCCAGTCTCCTGGGTCCAGGGCAGCCAGGACCTGAGCCAAAGTGAGCATCTTGAACTTCTCCGTACGGAGGAAGCCGTTGACGTTCCGCAGATCCAAGATAGGGCGTAGGCCCCCTTTGCCCTTCTTGGGTACCAGAAAGTAGTGGGAGTAACAGCCACGTCCTACTTCTGGCCCAGGAACGCGCTCGATGGCCCTCTTGGCCAAGAGGGCCGAAACTTCCTCTTGCAGAAGTCGCAAGTGATCCCCCGACACACGGTGGCATTGAGGTGGCATGGATGGAGGGGAAGACTCGAAGGGGAGGGAGAAACCCCTTCGGACAATTTGCAGCACCCACCTGTCCGAAGTGACTGTATGCCAGTGGGAGAGGTGATGGCGAACCCTGCCTCCCACAGGCGTCACATGGGCCTGAAAACTCGGACTAGGAAGGTTTTGAGGCAGGGGCTGCTGAGGGAGGTGTGGACTGGGCTCGCCGCTGTCCCCGACCACCGCCACGGCGGTTCCCACGTCCGCCACCGCGTTGCTGTACATTCTGCGGCGCGTGGCTGACGGTACGTGGTGGGGCGCCCCTTCCGTGGCCACGAAAGGAGCGAAAGGCACCCGATTGCTGGCGTGGGGCCGTAAGGCCCAAGGACTTGGCCGTGGCCCTGGAGTCCTTGAAACGCTCCAGCGCATGGTCTGCCTTGTCGCCGAAGAGGCGACGGCCATCAAACGGCATGTCCAGGAGGGTGGCCTGGACATCGGCCGAGAAGTTGGCGGACCTCAACCAGGCGTGGCGTCGAACCGCCACCGTCGTTGCCATCGCCCTGCCCAGTGAGTCCGTGGTATCCAGCCCACACCGGATAGAAAAACGTGCTGCATCTCGGCCGTCCGCAAGGGTTTGGCTGAGTTTAGCCCTGACCTCCTCAGGGCATTGTGGCAGCACCTCCGCAACCGTGTCCCACAGAGTGTGGGTGTAGCGGCCCAAGAGACAGTTGGTGTTTACTGACCGTAGCCCCAGGCTCACAGACGAGAAGACCTTCTTCCCGAACTGCTCATATCTCTTGGATTCCCTGTCGGGCGGGGCCGACGGGAATGCGGTCTGGGAGTTGGAGGCCTGGATGACCAGACTCTCGGGGGTGGGGTGGGTGGACAAAAAGCAAGGGTCGCCCGGTGCCGGGCGGTAGCGTCTGGCCACGTTCCTGTCCACAGGGGGGCCTGTGGCGGGCTTGGACCAAGTGCCCAGAAGAACGTCACACAAGGCCTCGTTGAACGGCAGGAGGGGCTCCGCGGAGCCGGACTGCTGTTTGAGGACCTCAGTGAGGAGATTAGTCCTCACGGCCGCGACGGGGAGCTGAAGGTTTAAGGCCTTAGCTGCCTTCGTCAACACTACACTGTAAGCAGAACCCGCCTCCGAAGCCACAGTCGGGGGCGAGGTAAATCCAGTGTCTGGCGAGGTGTCAATACCACTGGCCTCCCCAAGCTCATATGTCCAGTCCTGATGTGACTGGCAATCACGTGCCAGAGGGTCCTCGGACCCCTCCCATTGCTCCTCGTCACCCGGCTCCTGAAGACCAGGATTAACAGCCAGGGCCTCCTCGTGGAGATAGAACTCTCCGAAGGCCGACGGAATCGGCGCCCAGCGGCGCCCCTCCGACTCCTGAGCAGGACCGTAGGAAGCATTGGGGTCGGCAACCACATCGGTCGCCGGGGACGACACCTGAAGGGACGGCGCCGGCGAGGTCGTAAGGTCGACCGGCGGGGTCCCGGATCCGGGGCCGGATCCAGCGAGGTCGCGCGGCGCCGGGACCGAAGTCGCCAGCGGCGCCGGGCCCGAAGCACCCGACGTCGTCGGGGCCGAAGCGCCCGACCCGGAAGGACCTCCAGACGGAGCCGATCGGCCCGAAGGCGCCACGGGAACCGACTGAGGAGGGAGGGCCCTCATGGCCATGAGGTACCTCTCGACCTCCTCCTGCGACGCGCCGTGCCCAGGGACCCGAAGGTGTGGGGCAGGCGGCGACGCTTGCGACTCCCGCGGAGCCGCGTGGGCGGTGTCGCCCGAGTCCCCGGTCGCATCGTGCGAGCGACGGGGCGGGTCGGAGGATCGATGGTGTCGCTCCGACCTCTCATGCCTCTTACCTGAGGACTTGGAACCAGACGATCGGTGTCCACTCCCGGAACGTCGATGACTCCGACCTCGCGACCTGTCCCTCGACCTCCCGTGGGACCGGGACCGGGACCTGGAGCGGCGCGGGGCCGACTGCCTCAGCTCGAGACGCTTGCGGGACCGCTCCCGCCTAGCCTTCGACGTCAGGGCCAGGCAGTCGGAGCAGGTTCGATCGTCGTGGTCGAGGCCTAAGCACTTCAGGCACCGGCGATGGGGGTCCGTGACCGACATGAGTCGGCCGCACTTCGAGCAAGGCTTGAACCCGGGCATCCCTGGCACCGATAGTCGAGGATCGACTAAGTAGAGGATCAAAAAGATCGAAAAAGTTTTCAGTCAAAAAG
Organism: Lissotriton vulgaris; assembly: GCF_964263255.1. NCBI lineage: Eukaryota > Metazoa > Chordata > Amphibia > Caudata > Salamandridae > Lissotriton > Lissotriton vulgaris. Next base: position 1,633,200,874 of record NC_141693.1, on the reverse strand, counting down.
TGACTGGGGGTAGAGCTTCTTCCGGATCTGCGCTAGCTGGCGCGGAAAAAAGAAGAACTGACGTCAGCGCGCATGGGCGCCGTCTATATACTCCGATGACGTCATCCCGGCGCTCACGACGCCGACGACGGACGCGGAGCCGCAGACGACGCCTACCAGCGCGCAGGGGTATTGCTACGCAAAAATTTCCGGATCCAGTCTGACGCCTGGGGATATTCTAAGGTAAGGAATCTATCACTAACGTGTCTCTTTCAGATTTATTCAGCAACTGCCCGCCAACACTTACCCAGCCGTACAGCACTCTGGGAGCTGTAGTTGTGAGAGAGCTGCAATCGAGTTACATTCATGTGACCTGTGGTCAGCGGACTTCCGCCAATGGCAGTGCTTCTGGATATTCAAAGGTGAGGGTGGAGTCACTCTTTGCTAAGGCAGCAGCATCTGAAGAAGGTCAATGAGCTGAAATGCATCATGCGTAAGCTGCATTTGAATAAAGATCTTCCAAAGCTACCCCCTGTTAGCTTCTCCCTGTTCTTCACGGAGCGGGATTCCCTTGGATGTATATATATATATATATATATATATATATATATATATATATATATATATATATATATTCTATGAATTAATTTCTATGAAATGGTAAATACCATATTTCCATTAAACAGTTCAGGTGAAATGGTTTCTCAGTAGTAGCCTTCCATTAAATTATTCTTCTATGAAATCACATACAACTGTTTGCTAACCGTTGCAAAACACCTACACAGCTTGTCTTTTCAAGTTAAAAATTGCATTGATTTGCACATGTCAGCGATTTTTTAGCGATCTGATTCGCTAATAAGTGTCAGTTTTCTGTCTCGATTGAACCCCGATTTGCAGCCTGAGCAGTACTTAGCACAGGGCCGGAACATGCACAAATAAATGATGCCTCTTTTCTTGCGTCCCTCCCAGGCACAGAGTTGCTCCTTGCACTTGCTCAGTGGTTTGGGGTATCACTTTTCAGAAAACATTAGCATGATCCTTCACATTTTGGAAATTACTTCTTTTTAAAAAAGCCAGCAAAATGCTACATGTGTAAACCCAACTCCAAACAATAAAAATAACTTTGCTACTCAGTTTATAACCCTTCTTTTGTGCAATAAAGCCATGTATTTTATCTACGTTATTTCATGTCAATGTCCTGTTTATGGTCACCGTCAGTTCGCAACCAAAAGAAGTGAGAATAGAAACAACCTTCCCTTAAATCAGAGACCTCGAACTTTTTTGCTCTGAGCTCCCCTACCCAAAATGTTTTGAAGTCAGGCCAACCTCCAAAATATTTATCAACAGCATCTCCCCTGCAGCTTTCTGTGGAAGTGAGGAAGCTGTCTATGTCTATCTGTAATTGACAAAAATAACGCCCCGGATTGCGGCCCCTTCTCTGGGCCATCTCTAGACGCTAAACATGGATTGTTGCTCCTTCCTGCTTTCTCCACCTCCAGGGTCGTTAATTTAACACTCCAGAGGTCTGGAGGATTAGGACTCAACATATTTCCCTTATGGCCACCTCCCTTCCACCCCCTCAACTCATCTGAAAGGACATCCGCATGCACGCAGAGGTCAAAGTTGGCTGGGTGTATGAGGACACAGGCCCCCATGTTTTTAAATTTCCAAAAACAGATTCAAAATTGTTGTTATAAAGAACAATGCCTAGATTGTTAATGGGGATTCGGAGGTATTTCTGTGTTAGAGTGAAAGGGTGCGAGTCTAGAGGGCTTTTATTTATGGAGTCACTTAAAGCATCAAGATGAAATGATTATTAGAGTGGTAATGTAAGAGTGATGTGTTTTGAAAGGTGTCCTTTTTATGGACTTATAAAAATGTGCACACTACCTGCAGTCTCCTTCGATATTACTAATATGTATTTTTTATAAACACTTTCTTTAGCACAGACACTAAATCATTGTGTGTAATACAATTGTAAAATAATGACTTACAGATTCACAGTGCTTTCTGACACATACTGGGACCTCATAGCACTATATGCACACATCACTATTCAGCACTGCGCCAACCAGGACTCAATTCTGTGACTCTCTAGTCTCACAAACCGATATCTGCGCCATTCACATTAACGAAAAGACATAATATAAAAGAGTGCATTTTTCACAAATTAGTTAAATTTGCATTTGTTTCTCATTTAAGTTGTGTGCATCACTTTATATACAGTTACTGTGAAGGTCTGAAAACAAGAGAATACTGAGAGAATATTTAGTTGTTTTAGCCATGCCTTTGACCCCTCTACCATAGGGCTCAAGATCATGGTTGTCATACTTTTCTTTTGCGCTGCAACTGCTTCATGTGAAGCCTGTGAATACGACTCGTGTTTAAAGACCCGTCGTAAATGCATGAGTTTCCAACAGGCCAGCAAATTCACCTGGGGCACCCAAAGAATAGCAAATATAATTTTTTGCAAATAGGCTCAGTAATTGCTCTTTTTCCCGAGCACAAAATCACCAAATGCAGAACATCTAGATGGAGCACGTGCCACAAATAGGCACTTTCTGGTTGTAGGCCTTGGACAATAATGGTGTGCGGTTAAGGTTGGCAGCCCAGGAAAGCAGGTGAGAGCATAGGTGCAGGTGATACGCAAATGATAAATAAATGCTGAAACTTTTTTCACTCATCATGTTATTCATAAAAGGGGACATCTGGGTACATTTAGTGATCATTTAAATGGAAAGTGTGGTGCCTGAAAATGACAGTGAGCTATCACACTATTTTTTAGTATATATTAGCGACTGTGCACTCCCAACTACATACTACTCTTACCACTCATGCTAAATAGATTTATTACACTCGTTCTTTGTGTGATACTTGGATTTTTTATTGTCCTTACATCTTTAGTGATGTAACACTAATGCAGCATCCCAACTGGGAAAGTTGTTCCCGCACCACGTCGTGAGCCTCAGATTCTTCATACTAGGAGCCCAGGCATACATTCCATATGGCTGAGATACCCGCCACCCCCTCTCAACACAATCCCCAAAGGAGGGAAACCGGAAACAGTTCTTGAAGTTTTTGGAAGTGGGAGGGAGTGACCCTCCCGGCCGTATTTATTAAAACAAAAAATTATAAACATTTTAAACATTAATGTACAATTTCATACCACATTGCGATGTTTGGCTAACCTTAACAGATTCTCTAATACAGAGGTTCTCCTAGCCGAACTAACATCCTACAAAACATTTACTTGAAATATTGAAATTGTACATCCTAACGTTTAAGGGCCAACGGCAAGGTCGTAACCGGTGTCAAGATCCCTAACCAGACATACCCCCCCCACTTGGAGGGGCGACAGCACTGAGGCGTACTCAAGTGCAACTACTACCAATTTCCCTTGACTTGACGGGGGCACTTATCAACTCGACGCCAGTTAAAGGTCGTTCAAAGACTCGTGTGAGGTATCTAGAAGGTATCGTAGACCTCCCCCCAACCCCACACAACTTACCGCATCTGCCGTCGCAGATGTCACTGGCCCCGGGAAATTTCCCAGGAGGGGGCTGTAACCCCTCCTACACAGGAAGGGGCCTTGACCGCCTTTCCTCTTCTTTCGGCGACCCATCCTTAGAAGGGACCGCCTCCCCGTTGAGGGGCCAAAGGCCACCTCCCCCGAGCGCTCCCATCCGTGTTGGGTGACGCCCACTCATAGGGATCTTCCAATTAGTGCTCACCGATCATGACCTTACCGCCCGACCAAAATAAATACGACAATGCTAACTAAATGACTAAACTAAAATCACAGTAGCAACTATACTTTCATTAAAAGCATGCCACCAATGAACACTAAAGCAGAATTTCTTTATTTGCAAAACGTACCACAAATCGACATTCTTTATTACATACTCAAAATCATCACGATAATACCACAACCTGTAAACGAAAATCAGAGTTTTCCATTAACTTTGTTCAAAACCACTTGCTGTCATCAGGGGCTGGTGGGTGGGTCAAAATTGGCTCTTCGTTCCGTCTCGAGCTCACGTGCAGCGAGGAGGTGCAGCTTCAGAGCACAGGAACAAGAGGATGTCTTCTGGTCTTGCTTCTCCTTTTATCCGTCTTCAGGGCGGGCGTAAACCCGCCCCTGCCTGCCCCGAGGGCGTGGCCAGCCGCGTCAGTGTCTAGGCCAGCCCACTCTAGGGCGGGAAAAAGCGCGCCCCGGCTACGCCGCTTCGGGCATACCAGCCGAGACGCGCCTCCCGCCCAAAATGGCTTCCCGGGGGGATCGAGGCACTCTGCCATACGTTCGGGGGGACCGAGTGGTCGCCCCTTTCCATATGGCTGAGATACCCGCCACCCCCTCTCAACACAATCCCCAAAGGAGGGAAACCGGAAACAGTTCTTGAAGTTTTTGGAAGTGGGAGGGAGTGACCCTCCCGGCCGTATTTATTAAAACAAAAAATTATAAACATTTTAAACATTAATGTACAATTTCATACCACATTGCGATGTTTGGCTAACCTTAACAGATTCTCTAATACAGAGGTTCTCCTAGCCGAACTAACATCCTACAAAACATTTACTTGAAATATTGAAATTGTACATCCTAACGTTTAAGGGCCAACGGCAAGGTCGTAACCGGTGTCAAGATCCCTAACCAGACATACCCCCCCCACTTGGAGGGGCGACAGCACTGAGGCGTACTCAAGTGCAACTACTACCAATTTCCCTTGACTTGACGGGGGCACTTATCAACTCGACGCCAGTTAAAGGTCGTTCGAAGACTCGTGTGAGGTATCTAGAAGGTATCGTAGACCTCCCCCCAACCCCACACAACTTACCGCATCTGCCGTCGCAGATGTCACTGGCCCCGGGAAATTCCCCAGGAGGGGGCTGTAACCCCTCCTACACAGGAAGGGGCCTTGACCGCCTTTCCTCTTCTTTCGGCGACCCATCCTTAGAAGGGACCGCCTCCCCGTTGAGGGGCCAAAGGCCACCTCCCCCGAGCGCTCCCATCCGTGTTGGGTGACGCCCACTCATAGGGATCTTCCAATTAGTGCTCACCGATCATGACCTTACCGCCACAGGCCGGATAGTTGACCGGCTATCCGGACCCCCCACACAACTCCTACCTAAAGGTCATGTTTCAACGATTTCAACCATGCTAAGAAGTCTCCTAAGAGTAACTCATTCCCCACCCAAGACAAATGCACACCATCCCCCGAATACATACTGTCATCATTAATACAGCTATGAGAAATAGAATGCAATGCCCTGGAACGGAACAACCTACTCACTTTATTGTTAAGCTTTCTAACAGAATGGTTCAAAGCAGGAATAGAGATAGCCCCCCGCCACACCTTTCGTGGAATCAAATGGGACCATGCAATCGTGCACCCCGGAACTCTCCTCGCCAACCAACTTACGGTGGAAAGTATTGCCTCCAGGAGTAGTCGTCTACCGATGGTGACCAAATCATTACCCCCAACATGCACTATAACTATAGACGGCGGTGACCTTGTCCGCCCTAACAAACCCTCGAAAAATGCTTGAAACTGGTCAATACAGAGACCGCCCCTTCCGTAGAAGGACATCCTGTACCCGTATTCCCCAGCTACGTGAATCATGTCACCTGCTTTGAATACGTCTGCGGCACGCCTCACGTATGAGTGGCCCACGACCCACACCTCCTTTTTCACAGCCGGTGATGTCTGACCGCTGGCCCGGTGTAGGGTCGACTGCATAGTCCGCTCCGCCTCGTAGGCTTGCGTAACTGAAAACCAAACAAAAACAAGAAGCGTGAGTACATTATTACAGCTTCACAACATGTGCAACCACACGTATCTTTTGTAACAATTGGAGGACCAACGCCCCACTCGTTTCACTTGCTCAACATTAAGACCCCTGGCTGTAGCTTCCGTAGCAGCCCCTATCCGAAAGGAGTGGGTCCCAAACTCGCCCGGGTTCAAGCCCGCAGCGGCAATTGACATCGCAAGCACCCGCTGAAACTGAAATTTCGTCAGTGGGGTGGCGTCAGCGTGTCTTAACAAAGTACCCCCCATGATGCCACCCTTCGTGCTAGGTAATCCTCTAAACACTTTACCGGACACATGGAGGACCCAGGAATCCTGCGTATGATGACGCAGTCACCCATCCCATCTTGATCAGTCTTGGATTTTACAAAGGAGACAGTCATTGTTTCTCCCCTGATCTGAACGTGTTCCTGGCACAAACCCCCTGCCACATCCAGTTTGTTCCTTGCAACTAGTTCGCTTACGCGCATTGCTCCGTGAAATGCTAGCGTAAAAGCGGCTCGGAACAGCACCGCCTCAAACTGAGATGAACATGTGGCCGGGAGTGTGGCCAACAACTGGGACAATCTATCCAAACCTATCGGGCGCCTTTCATCTACTCTGCGACCCTCAAGGCGTTGCCACCCACGCAGCGCTTTCTGTACAACGAAAGACGCTGTTGGGTCCTGGATAGCGTGTGCTCTGGCAACAAAGGAAATGGCAGCACGATGCCTCTGGGCCGTAGCCACCGACTTCCCAGCCCTACGTAAGGACATCAGGAAATTCACTACCCCTTCCTCGTGACCCCAAAGTCGCTCTCTATCACTCCCCAAAAAGGCTAAATAGGCCCGAAACGCCCCTTCGTATGCCTTCCTCGTCCTTGGTGCTAGACTCTCTCCCACGAGGTGACGAAGTTCGGGGCACCGAGAGACCAGAGAGCTTCGGGAAAGGGTGCCGGCTCTGGGTCCGCTGAGGGGAGGAAACCCGAAAAAGCCTGCATTTGAAAACGAGACAGTGCGTCAGCCGCCTGATTCATCACCCCCGGCACATGCTTTGCTCTGAATAGCACGTTCAATTGCATACATAGTAAAACAATTTCCTTAAGCAGTCTTAAAATCAGTTTACAACGTGCTGCCTGACTATTGATGCACTCGACCACGGTCATATTGTCAGACCAAAATATGACAGAGTGATCCTTGAACCCATCGGGCCATGTCCTCAAGGCCACCAAGATGGGAAACAGTTCCAGGAAAGCAATATTACTCGTCAGACCATTCTCATGCCACCATGTCGGCCATCTTTGTGCCGACCATTTCGTGCCGAAGATGGCGCCAAAACCTATGCTTCCTGCTGAATCTGTCTATAGCCCCAGCTCTTCAGAAGACACGGCTGGTTCATTCCAGACGATTCTACCATTGAATTCCACCAGAAATGCTAACCAAATACGCATGTCCTGGCGGATCTCGGCCGATAGTCTCGTGCGATGATGGCACTCTTTAAGGCCGACCATCGCTTGGGCAATTGAACGGGAAAAGGGGTGGGCCATTGGTATTACCCTCAGGGCAAAATTCAACTGTCCCACCAACTGCTGTAATTGTTGCAGCGTAACTTTTGATGCATTTATACACATTTGCAGCGCAGCCCTGAACTTCAACACTTTCTCAGCTGGCAAACGGAAACACCCTTCAATGGAGTCCAACTCGATCCCCAGAAACTCGAGGCAAGTCGTAGGACCCACTGTTTTACCCGGCGCCAATGGCACACCAAACTGTTTCATTAACACACAAAATTCGGCCAAGGCCCGGCCACATTCGAGATCCCCGGCCGCCCCAAGAAACAGAAAATCATCAAGGTAGTGCATTACATCTTGGAAACCTGTTTTCTTTGTGAAGACCCATTGTAGAAAACTACTGAATTTCTCGAAATAAGCACAGGATATAGAGCACCCCATTGGCATACACCTATCCATGTAATAACAACCCTGAAACCTGAATCCCAGGAGACGCTGGTCGTCTGGGTGTACCGGGAGCAATCGGAACGCTGACTCGATATCTGACTTCGCCATCAGCGCCCCGGGCCCCAGGCGATTCAAAATGGCTACGGCCTCATCGAAGGATGCGTACCGCACCGAACACACTTCTGGATTGATTGCATCATTTACGGAAAGACCTCGCGGAGCTGATAAATTGTGAATCAGTCGGAACTCACCGGGGTCTTTCTTGGGGACTACCCCTAAGGGAGAACAAACAAAATTCTGGACCGGGGGTACACTAAACGGGCCGGCGACCCGACCTCGAGTCACCTCTTTTCGGATCTTATCCTGTACCACGGTCGTATGCTGCAGAACGGAAAGTTGATTTTTACACTTTTCCACACCCTGAAAGTCCCCTACCGGGATGCGGAAACCATACGAAAACCCGTTCCGCAGCACCCCAGCAGAAGTACGATCCGGGTATTCACTGAGCCAGGGAATCATCGCCAGGGTATCAATCGGGGTAGGTAAAGGCGCCCCTCGGACTATATTAGACCTGTTTGGCACCTCCTCTCCCCCCATTATCACCCGTTCTGGCTCTGCACGAGGACTCAGGATGGGACGACCCACAACCACTACATTCATGCTTGAATTAACACGATCCCTGGGGTCTAGTACATTTTCCCCTGTTGAAATTAAAGCAGAAACCCTTTTTCCCGGTACTGCCGGCAGGTTTCGAGTACTCGTCGGTACCCGTACCTGATCGAAAGGGCGTCCCCGCATATTGCCGGGAGGATTCGCCAACATTACTCCCCACCAACGGCATTTTTAACATCCCTGACTCCTTCATTTTATCCCAAGTCAAGGCATCATAACAATCCCAGGTTAAACTTTTATTATGCTCCTTTTTCTTTCTGAACAGATTATCGTAACAGAACCAATGATTACCCTGGTGCGATGTCGAGTACCCCATGATTCGTGATTGATAGATTGGGAACTCGGAAAGCAACTCAGGTCTACGTTCCCCCAAGATCGATGTAAAGATTCCCCAAGCATTGCCCCAATTGCCGATATTCTCATTCACTTTAAAGGCGGCCATTTTTGCGCGCCAAACACTCGGATGCATGAGATCCTTCTGACTCTTTACATGCTCTACCTCATAATGATCAACAAGCAGTGAGAAAATGTTCACATACTCCCCCGCCCAAATCTTTTCCTTAATTGTCAAAGGAACATGTTGCCCCAACCTTTCTCTCCGCGAGGGTGTTGACTCATCCCTCGCGATCGGCAATGGCCGCTTACCTGCACCTGACGCTGCCTCTGTGGTCGCAATCGTCCCTGGTGTCTTGTCCCCTACTGCAGCCGGCACGGGCACCTTGGCTGCTTCCCGTTTCTCACGCAATTGCTTCATCAGCGCCTGCGCATCGACAGCCGTGGCGCCCTCGTTACCTTTACCCAACCACGCTGCCAATTGTGCTGCCAATTCGGGCGGCATATCATCCTCGGACACGGGGGTGACCACAACGGGAATTGGATTCCCCTCCTCCGGCACGGGAGTTGGAGCCTCGAGCGGGGCACTGGGACCCGGGATGTCTTCACCCGCTGCCCCCCTCCTGGGCCTCTTGTTTTTCCCTCCCGGGGCTGCTCCCGCCAAAGGACGTTTTGGACCCCCTTCCTCATTCTTGTCCACCCGCTTCTTTAGCTCGGACATCTCCTTCATGAGAACACGAAGCATCTGGTCAGTAGTCATGCGCTTTCCCACCTTCTTCGGCATTCTCCAACAAAGTAACTGTAAAACAAACAAGAACGATTAAAACGCTCAAAATTGGCTCTTCGTTCCGTCTCGAGCTCACGTGCAGCGAGGAGGTGCAGCTTCAGAGCACAGGAACAAGAGGATGTCTTCTGGTCTTGCTTCTCCTTTTATCCGTCTTCAGGGCGGGCGTAAACCCGCCCCTGCCTGCCCCGAGGGCGTGGCCAGCCGCGTCAGTGTCTAGGCCAGCCCACTCTAGGGCGGGAAAAAGCGCGCCCCGGCTACGCCGCTTCGGGCATACCAGCCGAGACGCGCCTCCCGCCCAAAATGGCTTCCCGGGGGGATCGAGGCACTCTGCCATACGTTCGGGGGGACCGAGTGGTCGCCCCTTTCCATTAACAAGTCTCTGTTCATCCAAGAAAATAGGAAGCTGCTAATCGTCGGAGTCTTTCGCATATCAAAGGCTTAATCACATTCAGTTCAGGAAATCATTCGAAACCATTATGGTTGGTGGGGAAGGAAATATCACCTCTTTCTAATCACAGAAGCCAACATTTAGCATTCAGTGGTTTACAATCTTAAAAAACTGGTTGCAATTTACCTTTTTTAAAAGGCACTTTTTCTCGATTGACTACGAAGTCAAACATGTAATATTGTATTTTACTTATGAGAGAATAATTACAGATAAAAACAAAATGTTTGTTTGGATTGCTATTTACAGGATGTACATTTTACTTTCGTACCACTCCTGAGTCCCATAGTAGACATAGCACAGCAAGCAACAGACACACGGAGAAAGACGAACTTACCATACCTTAATATTACATACAAGTAAATCATTCGAGGAACCAAACATTTTTTGTTTATTGCACTTGACAGTCAATATACAACAGCTGCTTCGGGCCCCAACTTAAATGGTGTACATTGTAATCTGACTGCTATGCATTTCCCCAGCAGGCTCCTAAACCCACTGAGCTGTCCTATCTGGTAGCTTATAGGGCTTCAGACAGTATAACAGGCATTATCTCATGAACACAGAGTATGAGATTAGCACACTAAGGCCGCTGCACTCGTTCGGGCCTGATAGAACAAAGCATCGGTTCATTGGAAACTCAATTAATTTGACCGGTTTTCCCACCGCCACCTAATCCCTAATCGATAACAGGAGAGACTCGGGCTTCCAATTAGTGCTCGACCTTTATTTGCTTCTGGAGACCTGATCGGATACGATGATTGGCCCATGTGTGAGGATTTGTCCAGGGAGTAATGTACACCTTTGTGGTGCAGCCTCACCCTAATTCTTCAGGATGCCTTCGTTAAGATCGGGGTTCTTGACCAGGCTTGGGTCCCCCCTAGGCCCGCCAGGAGAGCTGCAGTGGTGGTGGAGGCAGCTTCTGCTTTAATGTGCTCACCCCCCATTTGGAGAATGAGGACGCTGGGTGAGGTTGCGGAAGTGGCAGGAAGTGAGGGAATGATCCGCTATTGCTGCCCTGAAGATGTCACAGGACTGTTTGGGAGCTGTTTAGGTAAGGTGTAGAGGGGCCTCCCTGCTGAAGATGCTAGTGATTGCTTACAAAACATTGTTGGGTGACTTTGGAGATGGAGGAATTGGGGATAGGGAGGTGCCTGGCACAAATGGTTGGGTGGAGGATATAGGGGTTTGGAGGACACTGAGTTGGAACATGACAAGAAGGTGGAAGAACGTGAGATAAAGAAAAGGATGACGCAGAATAAAGCACTAAGATGGTGAATGGGAGGAACAGTAGGTTGCAAGGGGTAAATGCAGTGAAAAAGATTGACTTCTTGCAGACTAACTGGACATCCGTGTCAGAACAAAGAGATGGGAGCGCAGAAGAAAGAATGAGTGCCATTGCTGGATGGACGGCTTAAGAGCAGGCCTCGATTCGACAGCCAGGAAAGGCAGACAACAAACAGGACAAAATGGGGATGCACTGACTCAATTGGGGTAAGAGATGATTGGAAGGGAATAGGGTGCTTTGCTTGCGTAAGGGTATGTGGATGACAAGGGGGGACTGAGTGAAGGAAAGAGAGGAAAAACGAAGGTGTGAGTGAGTCACAAGAAGGTAATGGCAGAGACTGAGAAGAATAAAAAAAGAGATTAAAGTGATTAAACACAAAAAGTTGATGTACAAGGGCATAACTAAGCATTTGGAAGGTGCACCTTAAGGCGGCAACAAACTAGAGAATTTAGAAAGGGGAGTATATCACTGTGTTCAAATTATGGCACAGGGAGTTCAGAGCAAATGAGGGGTACACAGAAGAAAAGTATGAGCTATCAGGTGCCCAAAAGTGCAGGTGACAATTGAAAATTGGATGGCGGCATTCCTAACATATCCCAGTGTATATTGTGAAAAATAACAGTATAGGTACATTGTCCTATTAAAAATATATGAATATATAGGGCGTGGTCAGGCGGTCAGACGTGGCGGACGCGCCTTAAAGTAGCTCCCGTAGCCCACCGAAAATCCTGCATAAATCCTGTCACTTATGTAGTTATCGTCCGATCAGCATTCTAGTGTTTCAGCATGTTGTAACATACACTGAACACCCACTGACCACAAGCGTCACCAGTCAGGTGACGCTGACAATAAAAGGGGCCGAGCGCACGTGCTCTGGGCCAGTTATCCACCCATACCAACTGTGTCTGTGTATTCCCTTATTCGAGTATGTGGACGTAGTGCCCGCTAACTCTACATTGGCGACGAGGGGGCTGTGCCCGTGTGTGCAGCATCCCAGAAGCTGTGGGAAAAGGGGGAGAGAGCTGCCCGTGTTAAGAGCACCCCCATAAGCCAGTGGGGAATGCGCCTAAAAGCCAGCGGGGCGTGTGTAAGGCCCCAGGGTGAAGGTAAGGTGACCAGGAGCCCACCCCGCAGGCACCTCGTGTGCCTGCAAGTAAATCTGCCCCTGTGCAGAGGCACCCAATAACCCACCGGGGAGTGTGAAGTGCCCCGGGGAGAAGTGCAAACCGATCGGAGCCCATCCGCATCAGCCGCGACGACCCTCCAGGCAGGCGGCGAGCCTAGTGAGGAAAGAGGCCGTGGCGACTGCCTGGAGTGTGGGGCGAAGGTGAGAGCAGCGAAGTCGTGGCATGACAAGTGCCATCGACTTGCTGCGGTCCTGTCCAGAAATCAGAGCGGGAGCCCACACCGCATCCAAAGACCCTGATAAACCGTGAAGTGAGCCCAGAGTGCAGCGTGAATGAAGCCGGTGATCTGAGCAGCCCCGGGAATAGCGCCAGAACCTCCCCAACCCCGCGCAACATGAGGAATGTGAGGCGCGGGGTGGAGGAGAGAGGAGACAGCGCCGGGTCCGCGGCGTTAATGCAGTAGAGCAGCCGGGACTGATGGTGCCCCGCCTGAGTAGAGATTGAGTAGGCCGGCCGGCAGGCACGTGAGAGCAAGGCCCGCAGCGTGTGTAGGGCTGCTGAGGGCTGATAAACCAATGCCGAGTGAATGTAGGCCCAGGTGGCCCACAATGACATGGGCTACCAGACATAAATAAAGCGGAGCCAACCCGCGGCAACACGAGTCCCCCAAATGGCCCGGAAAGCGAGAGGGTCTGCAGCCAGGGGCCGTGTGCAAGGAGAGACTGCGTGCGGCCAGCGCCACTGAAGCGTTGAGCTGCGTAGGCGGGAGAGAGTAAAGGTCTCCCTCCCCAAGCACTAAACGTGCAGTGTGACCCCCCCTGCGTGGCCCGCGCCAATGACTAAAGCAGAGCCCACCTGCAGATGCAGCAAAATGAGCCCCCACACAGCATGCAGCAAGTGTGAAGCTCCTGGGGCCCATCGAAGCGCTGCAGGGAATGAAAGGAGCAGCAGCACAATCTAGTGGCCAAGCAGCAGTAGTATACCCACAAAATAAAAGACAGCTTGACAGAAAGGGGGCACGTTTAGGGAGTGCAATAGATGACATTGGGCTATGGAGTTTGGAGGCAACGGTGTGCCAGGAGCGAAGTAGTGCAGCACAGGGAGAGGTGCTGCAGCCCAAAGTGATGGGGAGGAAAGCGCAAAAGACTTCAGTAAGGGGACAGGACAGCACCCCACAAACGTGAGCAAGGTGCAACTGAAACTACCTCATCATTACAACTACCAAGTGCAGGACGAGAACAAAATGTAAGGCACACTGGAAGGCAGCAAAAGAGACAAGAGATCACTCTGGATATCAGAAGTAAACTAAACCACCGCACCAAGCAGGCACGCAGCAGCACAGGAACAGCTGCTGCTACAGTTCAAGAGTTAAGGACTGAAGACACTGCGCAGTAAGTGCATTCAACGGAAGGGCGCAGTCAGAAGCGCGCCAAAGCAATGCGACCGCAGAGTAGATGGAGAAATGTTTGCGCAGACCACCCAAAGCACGAAGACCCGCACGGAAGAAGCCGACCAGCCAGATGGTTGCAAGGAGGAAGAAGCCGCCCGGTCAGATGGTCGCAAGGAGAAGAAGCTGACTAGCCAGTTGGTCGCAAAGAGGAAGAAGCCGACGTGTCAGGTGGTTGCAAGGTGGAAGAAGCCGACCTACCAGTTTGGTCGCAAGGAGGAAGAAGCCGACCTACCAGTTTGGTCGCAAGGAGGAGGAAGCCGTCCTACCAGTTTGGTCGCAAGGAGGAAGAAGCCGACCCACCAGATGGTCGCAAGGAGGAAGAGGCCGACCTGCCAGATGGTCACAAGGATGGCGCTGACCTACAAGAGGTCAGAGAGAGAGAAGAGATTTGACAAGATGTCCAACAAGGACGGAGAAGGCATGCGTGAAAAGAACTACCGAGGAGATGTCCTTGAAGAGGACCAAAGGGAGGTCCGTGAAGAGGACCAGGAAGAGACAGAAGAGAAGTCTAACAACATCAACTAAAAATCAGAAGTAATCAAGCGAGAGAAGGTCGCAATGACAGGTCCAGTCACAGAGCGAAGTGAAAACAGTGTCCTAGTGCTTGGACAAGACCAGGGGGAACATGTGGAACGCATGCTACACGGAGAAGCCTGGTTAGAGCAAACAGACATGAGAGAAGACCAGACTGCGTTGCGAAAGAAAGGAAGCGAAGAGAGAACTTGAGTGGCAAGATGCCATGGCGAAAGATTAAAAGGAGAGGAGAAGAATAAAGAGGTGAGTGTGACAGATCAACACTCATACCAGAAGGGGAACACCTGAAGAAGAAAGTGCAAAGGTGCAAGAACATCGGAACATGGTGCCTGGAAAACATCAGTATCACTGGAAGTACACATCTACTTGCGAATCCCAAAATCACCCAGTGATGACTGAGGCGAGCAAGCCGGTCCATTGGTAACAACTACCTCTGGGATGGAACGGACACAGGACCTTGGAAATCCAAGGGGCAGGGCCTCTGGGACACTGGTAGCAGTGGGTCCCAACACAAGAGATGGACTGTTGAAGCTCGCTCTGGAAATCCTGGGAGAACAAAGGTAGCATGCAAATGAACAAGTGCCAACAACACCCTTTTCGGTTGGAGTTTCGGACACAGAGAGAGGACCCGTAGCGATTCCTCCATCGCGGTTGGAGCGACAAGGCAGAAGTCCACCGGTCCAATGGAAGCCTGGCAGCAAAGGGCCTCCGGGTCGTCCGGTGAGAGGGGACACCCACGAGAGAGGGGCATCCATGAGAGGGACGCCCTGCAACTGCTTATCCCGTTGGAGACAGTGAATCACCAGATGGAGAAAGTACTTCACCCGGGACTGTACAGTGGAAATAACACATAACTGATCCACCATCATTCCATCTGCACTTTCACTGGATGTGGTACAGGAAGAGAGAGATTGTAGATCCCACTTTCAGGTTGCAAGCCCGAGTAAGACTGCATCCACAAGGCACCATGAAATTGTGCCAAGGAGAACTAGTGGTCCTGGTTGCAAGGATACCCTCGTAGGCGGTTGGCCAGCAGTAGAGAAGACTACGTGGAAGTCATTATTATTATGTTGCGTTTCCAAATTGTTTTGACCTTTATTAAAGTTTGGGAGGGGTGTAGTGATCGTCCGATCAGCATTTTAGTGTTTCAGCATGTTGTAACATACACTGAACACCCCCTCCCCACAGGCATCACCAGTCAGGTGACCCTGACAATAAAGGGGGCCGAGCGCACGTGCTCTGGGCCAGTTATCCACCCATACCAACTGTGTCTGTGCATTCCCTTATTCGAGTATGTGAGCCTAGCGCCCACTAACTCTACAACTTAGATATTGCTGCAGCTACACCGACCCTCTGCAAAACTTGGTGAGACCTCGGAGTACCCGTGACGCCTCCATTGAGCTCTGGGTCCCGCCTCTAGGCTGCCATAGCTGCGGAAGGAATGGGGCCAGAGTGTCGGTCTGGGCGTGCTTGGACTCCAGCGAGACGGGCCCGCTGTCTGTGGACTGCGTGCAGCCTATTGATTTGGTCGCCTGTGGGTGGTCCCCCCCGGGGGCTGCGCTCCGGGCACGGCCTGGAATAACTGTCTCGCGATGCCAAGATCCGGACCTGGCAGTCAGAGGCCTACGAGGAGTATGACGAAGATGTGTGCCTGGTAGCTGGGGCCTGGCTGGCGAATTATGGCAGAGCTGCATTGCCATGACCTACTCTGTCAGGCGGGGCTGTGGCCTTTGGATTGCCCCGAAAGATCCTGAAGCTTTGTGCCCCTGCCAATGTGCTAGCTGACTCAGCGGTCGGATTGGACCGCGGTGGCCCCGGCCCCGCGCCCCCTTCCTGGGGTCTGATCATAAGGGCGGCAGTGGAGCAGGTCCCGGAGGCCTGATTGGTGACAGGCATACTTATCAGCTTGGGGTTCTGTGGCTGGTGTTGCAGCGCTGCACCCCTCGCCTCCTGTATGGTCTTGCTGGATGCAAGGCTGTGAGGGGGATTACAGACAGTTGGCGCCCAGACTTCGACTCTCGGGCCACGACGTGATTGCGGCCTGGCTGGGTCTTGAAGATACAGCTTGACCGGGCCGTGTTGCCATTTCTCCGGCCGCTCGCTCTGGCCAGGATTGCCCAATGGCCCTGGTGATGCCTTGGTGCCGCAGACACGTGCCTAGTGGGGGCTGGGTGCCCCGGGGCTCGGCGGTCACAACAGACTCAGATATCTACGGGCCTGATCCTTGTCTGGCCTTGGGGCGAGATTGTGGCCCGTCCTGCGGCATGTGACACCAGCTTGAGAAGGAGTGCTTGTGAACCCAGATGAGCCTGACTCGGACCCAGGAATTACAACATACTGAGGACATCTCAGTGAGTGTATTTTCCCCCTGGTTGTTCCATCTCGCTGCTGCTCTCTGGCCAGGGGTCTGGTGCACCTCCCCTGCTCTTGTGTTGCCCTTTGTGGTGCTCCACATGCATAGAGCAGGCCGCCCTATTGGCCTTGTGTCACTACTGCCTAGCCCCCCACTGAGATCCTCTGCCTAATCCTGAGGGCTGCCGGAACATACAACAACTGGTGGCACCTGCCCCGGCTGCTGACGGGTCCCTGGGGGTTGAGACACCCATTAGGGGGTGTGGGGGGGGTCATCACCTGTGGAGGCGGCATGGCTAGACCCTGGTGCAGCTTGTGGGTGTGGTATCCTCCCCCAGTGGCTGCACCTGGGTGCTCGGTGGCAGGTTCTGGAGGTGCCGGCCGCATGTCGGTGACTTACTGGCCTTAGGCATGCTATAGACATTTGTCCTGT
Organism: Lissotriton vulgaris; assembly: GCF_964263255.1. Taxonomy (NCBI): domain Eukaryota; kingdom Metazoa; phylum Chordata; class Amphibia; order Caudata; family Salamandridae; genus Lissotriton; species Lissotriton vulgaris. The sequence goes on along the minus strand of NC_141693.1, from coordinate 1,633,183,731 downwards.
GGAGCTTCCCCTCTGAACAGAGCACAATGGCTAAAGATAAACCCTCAGGCCACATCTAAACAATCCAAAATGGACAAGTACACTGGTGCTGGGGCCCAATCAAATGCCCCCGAAAACGCAGCGACTGCTATTCCTGATAATGCTGTGCTGCTGGCGGCTATCACACAGTCCAGAGATGCTCTAGAAGCAAAAATCGGTGCGGTCAGATTGGACATCATGCTCCTTCGGCAGGATCTTCGCAACGCGGTGCAGGGAATTACCGAAACTGAATCGCTGATCTCTACGACGGAAGATGCAGTGATCACCTTTCAAAAGAAGATGTCCAGCTTAGAGTCGCTGACGCGCGGCCTAGCGGCAAGAGTGGAAGACGAGCTGGGCCGTGCTCCAAGGAATAACCTCCGCTTAGCTTAAGGCTGGATTTTCTAACTAAATGGCTCATGGAGTGGCTCCTAGCCGATTCCTTGTCAACATGCTTCATAATCGAGCGCGCACATCATGCTCTACAGCAGAAACCGCCTCCCTGGGCATGTCCCCGTCCAATTCTTGCCCGATTCCTTAACTATAAGGACCCAGATGTGATTATCCAACACGCAAGCTTGAAACAGGTTTTCACTTACGCCTCCCAACCTATCATGATCTTCCCGGACTACACTAATGAGGTCCAACGGTGCCAACAATCATTTGCTGAAGCAAAAGTCTGTCTCTGAGGCCTGAAAAGTCTATTTTCCCTACTATTTCCAGCCCGCCTGCATGTTTCCTACAAATCATGGACCTTTTTCTTCGAATAACCAGAAGAGGTGATCAGCTGGAGGGATGAATCGGTTAAATTGAAGCCCCATGCTCCCTCTGGAATAAACTCAGGTACTTCATCTGGAGGTTCCGGCCGGGACCCACCCAGGATCAGCGGGAAACAACAACCCTGGTCACGCTCTAAGAGAAGGTCCCAAAATCGCAGCAACTCTCGCAGACGTGTAATGGAGGGTCAACAAAGTTGTACACCTTCCTAACCTATGCTGGCAGAACCATTTGGTAAGATATACTAACCGTGATGGCTGATTAAACTTGGGATACATTGACTTGTACGTTTCAGTGGGTTTGAAGACACTTTAATGTAAACAAAATGTTCATTGGGGATCCATTGACTGGGAGCGGATCCTACCCCCCGTTGGGGGCAGGATGCCCATCATGCAGTGACAGATGCTTCAACATTCTTGAGGTATTGGAGGGTGGGGGGATTCATGGGAAGTTTATGTTGTTCTTTAGTGTCACAATCTTCTATTCTTCTATATAGAGTACAATCGTGTCACATCACTCACATGCCGGTCTACTTGCACGTCAGATACCCACCATGACAGAAACCCAGGCGTGGCGGTTGAATATTGTTAGCTGGAATGTCCGTGGCCTGTTCGACATGATTAAAAGAAGAGCCATACTCGGCCAGGCCAGGCGCTATAACACATATCCTAATGACACAGGAAACTCACTTGCTGGCCAACAAGACACTATGTCTCACGCACTTTGGCTTTGTCCAGACATTCCACTCGGGATTCACTACGGGTTCTCGGGGAGTGGCAATATTAATCCATCGCAGGTTGGCATTTGTACAGGATAGGACTTGGTCAGACCTCTAGGGCAGATATATAGTTGTGACGGGCAGATTACATGGTGAGCGCCTTACTTTAGTTTGTGTATATGCCCCCCACCCTTTTCACGGAACTTGGTGAAGCGATTGACTTCCCTTTGAGCGGAGATTCCAGAGCGGCAGACGATAGCTGGCGGTGACAGGAATGATATAATGTGTCCTTTGACAGTTAGATGGTGTAGTATGGGACTGCGGGCTGACACATGTGAGTCGAGACTCCCAACACTGACCCAGGGAGTGGGATGGATCGATACCTGGTGGAAATCTGAAACGGGAACAAATACACATACACATACTTTTTGAGCACTCATGATTCGTTTTCAAGCCTTGATTATATATTCATATCTCCTCCCCACATCCACAAAATTGAGACTGTCGAGATTTTGCCCAGGGGCTTGTCAGATCATTCTCCAGTTACACTACTACTGCACAACGCCCCAGGCACTCCCCACCCTGTTGGCGCCTCTTGTCATGGCTCCTACAGGACAATCACTATCACCAGTAGATGTATACCACCATTACTGAATATTTTTCCCACAATGTTGGTACAGTTGACTCCCCTGGGACCCTCTGGGAAGCCATTAAGGCAATATTAAGGGGGTGAACATTGCCTTTCGCCCTGCACGACGTAGGTTATGCCAGGGAAAACTAATCCGCACGAAGAAGTTGGGATGCAGATGGTGGTGCAGTTAGCAATCAGCTCTCCATGACACAACAACGGTACACTTGTGACCTGTTGGACGAAGCCAGAGAGTATTGGCTTGCTACGCTTAACCAGATTTCTCAGTGGGGAGACAATTCCAGTGCCCGTCTATATCAGCAGACTTTCTGACCCGTGATTCTTCTCGTAATTCTTGATCCTGTGGGCGAGGTACTTACAGACCCTACACAAATTGCTACCAGTTTTTTTGATTACTTCGTAGATTTATACACCCCGCTGGAGATTCTACCTGAGGCCACCATTGACTGGTTTCTGGATGATCTGCCCCCGAGGTCCCTGCCGGATTTTGTGTGGGATGACCTGGATGCCCCGGTCACAACAGAGGAGATTCAGAGTGCTCTCACAGACAGAAGCTAGGATAGAGCACCGGGCTAGAACAGATTTCCTTGCGAGTTCTAGCTAAAATCATTGTGAAAGGCATTATCCTGCACATAGCAACCTTAGTTCATCCAGATCAAGCAGGCTTTATGCCCGGACGTGCCACAGACACCCGACATAATATCCTTCATGCACACAAAGCTATTGCCTTTGGGGATTGGCTGAACGAGCCGGCTGCGCTCCTTCTCGCTGATATCAACAAGGCCTTTCATTCCCTTAGCTGGACTTACCTCTTTGTACTGCTGAGCCACCTTAACATTGGCCCTTGACGTATTAAATACATCCGCCTCCTAGACACAGACATTATCGCCCCGGTGCAGTTTGCCGATTCGATCTCATGGCTGTTTAACATCGAAAGGGGCCCCAGGCAGGGATGACCTCTATCTCTCTATCCCCTTGCAGTCGCCATGGAGCCACTCGCAGTGTGGGTAAGAATTGATGCCCAGGTAAAAGGCTTCGAGTGGTTACAGGAAGTCTCCGATTGTGTAGCGTTATACGCTGACGACGTATCATTTTTTATTACGTGCCCGAATAGATCCGCCCCACGCTTACTTCGGATAATGCAAATTTTCTGTGAAAACTCCAGTCTCTATGACCTCCAGCAAATTGTTTCTGTGGTCTATGCGGGGGGTGACCAGCTTGGGACTTGGACGCACAAGGTTACGGTAGTGCCGGAATGTTTTAAGTATCTTGGTATCTTGGGGTCTGCCTGTCGGTGTCTCAACCCGCCTCCAGGGAATAAGAATCTGGCCCCTTTGTTGATCCAAATTAAAGAACAGGTGCGCTCCAGGTCACATTTGCCTTTATTATTATTTTAAAGATCAGCCATCTTTAAGATGGTCTTGCTACCCCACCTTCTTTATCAACTTCAAAATAATCCCTACCCAATATTACATACATGGCTCCATCTATTACACGTGGTCCTTAATCACTTAATTTGGGGTGGTGGCTCAGTTCATGTCGTACTACGAACGTGCTTCCAGTCCACATACTTTGGGGGCTCGCGACTCCGGACGTCCAGGCTGCGACCCATCTCCTCGTTTTAAATGATGCGTGGTACGGGGATAGACGGGGCCCTGCCTATGCTGTTGAGCACTGGTTAATTGACACCAAATTATTACACACAAATCTATACTCTGGCGCAACACTCAAATCGCTACCGCCATCAACCAGGATGATCTTTGTGATATGGCGACAAGCACAGCGTAGGATGGGGTGGTGTGGCAAACTCACACAAGAGACTCCTCTCTGGTGCAATGGCCTCCTACCACAATTGTCTGATTGCAGGGAATCGATGCTCAGATCCTGAAATCATTCCAAGAGCTACAATTCGAATTCCACCTGCCCCGGTCGCAATTCTACAGATGTCTGCAATTTTGTCACGCACTCTTCCCTTATTTAACACAAGACAATATTTCGGACTCCGCTTGACGTGGAGGGAGCAGAGGCGGGACTAGGCTCGAGTCACGGGGCAGAGGTCGGGGGGCGGGAACTACCTGCAGAGACACTATTTAGGAGTGGATCTCTGAGGCACTCGCTGGATTCATGTTGGTAAGGGTGCGAGGCGGCGGGTTTTGACTGACGATTATCTGCTTATTTACACCCTGATTTTGCACTGAAACCTTGACGGAGGCATTAGTACTTTTAAACTGCCATCATTTTAATTTGCATTTTTAAAACACAAAATGCTGCTCATGTTTATTGTAATCTGTCACTAATGTTTTTAAAGTGTCGGACCTCACCTCTTTAACGCCCACTGTCCAGTCCGCCGGCTCCCCGTTCCACCACGGGTTCTCCCGCTTGACGTGGAGGGAGCAGAGGCGGGACTAGATTCGAGTCACGGGGCAGAGGTCGGGGGCAGGAACTACCTGCAGAGACACTATTTAAACAGGTATGGGGCTGTCGCGCGCCAAAGGCAAGCCCGTCTGCGCCCGTCCACGCCCAGACGGGACCAAGGGCCACCCCCCTGCCCAAAACCCCACAGCTCCCACTTATTCGAGAGATACGCTGCTAGCCCTTAAGACGAGACGCGATGACAAATGTAGAACAGTGAACCCAGATTCTCCCACGAGCTGTTCTCAACACAGTAACTTCTCCTTCTCTCACGCCGCACTCGCAATCACTGGGATATCAGCGGATAGTAAACTCTCTAGCCGAAACAAACTTGATAAGCAAAATAGTCAATTCTCCTTTTTGAGTACCAATTGTAAATCACTCCCAAAACACCAAGAGGAGATTTTTAATCTTTTAATTGATCAGAAGCCAGATGAGCTATTCCTCACAGAAACTTGGTTATCAGACAGCTCTGGCCCTGACATAGCCCGAGCCCTCCCCCCTAACTATTCTATAGTTAGGAAAGATCGGGAGAACCAAGGAGGAGTAGGCATCTCTGTAATTTTTAAAAATATCTATCAATGCAAGTGGACTGAAGCGCAATTAGGTAATTGCGAAGCAGGACTTTTTAAGCTTACACTAACTCCACAAATAACACTTACAGGACTCCTGATTTATCCCCCCCCCCTGGGGCGGCAGGAGAATGGACGGCTGCCCTAACTGATCTTTTAGCACCTCTCTTACTGGAGGCTTCCATATTCACCATCTTAGGCGACCTAAACCTACATTTAGAAGATCGGGATTGCCCAATGATAGTCAACTTTCTTTCAGATCTAGAGGCTTTAAACATCCACCTGTGGAACTCTGCTCCCTCCCATCAGGCCGGCCACCTACTGGACCCCATATTCGCAAATTTCGATCGCATTAAATGGGAATCAACACTACCCATTGTGTGGTCGGACCACTTTCTTAGTAAATTTACTATATGGGCTCCTCCTCACAAAAATATTAAAAAATCAGAAGTGTGGCTTAGAAAATGGAAAAAGCTTCAGATAAAAGATCTAGATGAACAACTAACTAGATCCAACCCGGGCTTTGAAATAGATAAAATTACAACCGTAACCCTCCAGATCCCTGGTTCTCAAATAAACTAAAAGAGGAAAAGAGCCGATGTAAGAAGTTAGAAAGACAATGGAGAAAAAATTATAATCATGATAATAAACAAAAGTATAAGCTAGCGCTCAATACTTATCACCTATCATGTAAAATCGCCAGGGGAAACTTTACCAAGAATACGATTTTAGAACCGCAGAATAATTCAGGGACTCTTTAAGGTACTTAGAAATTTAGCTGGAGCAGCAACTCTACCTGAACCCCCTGTATTATCATCTACCCAATGCAATAACATTGCTAATTTCTTTTACGAAAAAATAGCTATAATATACACCAATTTTACACCCAATAACGATGATATCAATATCAACTCCCCTACTCCTCTCAAAAAAGATCAATCCGAGCTCCCGAGGAACCAAGAAATTAGAACATGGCAACCAATAGACGCTCTGACCTTTAGAGCTACCTTGACTAGCATAAAATCAGGTTCACCCCTAGATCCTCTACCTGCACATGTTCTTAAACAATTAGACAGTCCTACCCTGGAGGTACTTAGAGCATTATTAAATGCCTCCCTAGAGGAAGCTATACTACCAAATGACTGGAAACACGCAATGGTAGTCCCTTTGCTAAAAAAGGCCAATAGCGACCCTGAAATGTTCTCTAATTTTCGTCTGGTATCTTTACTACCGATTATGTCAAAAAATTTAGAAAAACACGTCAACAAGCAGTTATCAGACTTTATCAATAACAATAATTTAGTTTAGTTTAGTTTAAAGGGGTTTATAAAGCGCCTGGTGACGCCTCCCGGCGTGTCCCCGCGCTGTGGAGAGAGCATTTATGAGGAGAGAGAGGGGTACCATTATGAAGTATATAAAAACGTTTTCAGCATCTTTCTAAAAGAGGCCTCATTGGTCTCTAGCCTAGTGTCCGTGGGCAGGAGATTCCAGTGCTTGGCCGCTAGTGAGCGGAAGGACCTGCCTCCCATTCTGGCTTTCTTGGGGCGAGAAGTTCTGAGCAAGCCCATTCCTTTAGATCTGAGGGATCTATTAGGTTCATACAGGGATGCTAGATCCGACATATAAGCCGGCGCTCTTTGGTGGATTATCCTATGACACCATAGTAGGGCTCTGAAAACAATCCTCTTGCTAATAGGTAGCCAGTGGAGGGATGCCAGAGAGGGTCTCGAGGGGGCTCTACGGGGAAGCCTTAGCACTAGGCGTGCTGCAGAATTTTGTAGAACCTGTAGTTTCTTGATGTTTTTAGCAGATGTTCCCAGGAGCAGCACATTCCCGTAATCCATACGGGAAGTAATTAGTGCCTGCGTCATGGTGCGTCTGGAGTTCAGAGGCAGCAAATCAAGGGTGCGATTGAGCGTTTTCATTACTCCAAAACATTTGCCTACCGTTTTCCTGAAGTGGCTATCAAAAGACAATTTATTGTCTACCCAGACACCTAGATTTTTTGCTTCCCGGTTGGGAGGGGGCAAAGGACCGAAGCAGTTGGGCCACCATTCTTTTGTCCATTTTGCCTCATTGCCTCCAATTATGAGAACCTCCGTTTTAGTGCCATTTAGTTTTAGACAGTGCTCTGTCATCCAGGTGGCAAGCTTACTCATGCAAGCATTGAAGTTGTCTGCTTCCAGAGAAGGGGCCTGAGACAGTGATATTAGAAGTTGCGTGTCGTCGGCGTAAGAGACAAGCTCTACGCCGAACGATTGCACCACTTCTGCCAGGGGAGCCATGTATAAATTGAACAGGGTTGGACTCAGGGCAGAGCCCTGAGGCACCCCCTGTTCAAGCATCACGCTGTCTGAGAGAAAAGTCCCTCTTTGGACTTGAAAGCTTCTGTTGATCAGAAAGGCTTTCAGCCATCCCAGTGCCTTATGGATGACTCCCGCTCTGTTTAGACACTGTAGCAGAATGGAATGCGCTACAGTGTCAAACGCGGCACTGAGGTCTAGCATGATGAGGGCCATGGTTTTACCCTCATCCGCTCCTTCCCGTAGGGTTTCAGTAGCCCTCAGGAGAGCAGTCTCTGTGGAAAATTTAGACCTAAACCCCGATTGAGATTTATGAAAAGCATTATGTGCTTCTAGATGTTCCATAAGTTGGGTATTAGCAATTTTCTCAGCTAGCTTTGCAAGGTAGGGTAGCAAAGATATTGGACGAAGGTTTTCCAAAATGTCTTGACTTATGTTCGGCTGTTTTTTGATCGGTAACACTACTGCCTGTTTCCATTCCACAGGTAAACACGCTGTGGAGAAGGAGACTTGGAGCAGATGTCTGAAATGAGGCTCTAGTGCAGGGAAAGCTTCCGCTAGAATTTTAGGAGGCGCAGGGTCTCGAGGAGATCCTGATTTGATGTTCTTGCACATTTTAGCCAAAGCTTCAAAGGGAGGAACTTCGAAAGAGCCTAGGCACTCTGTAGTGTTTAAGAGATTGTCATTTTCAATAAATTCAGTCGCCGATTTTATATTATTGGAAAAGCTGGCATATATTTTAGTGATCTTTCCTGAGAAATACTGGGCAATTTTGTTACAGGTTTCCACAGAATCATTTTGGGAGGAAGGAGTTGCGTCCATTATGGAGATTTCTTTGTATATTTGATACAGTTCCTTAGAGGAGTTTATAGGAGGAATAATCTGCTTCACTACTCACAATCAGGCTTTAGAAAAGGTCATTCTACGGAGTCCACCCTACTTGGGGTTACTGAGGTAATTCGACAAGAACTGGACAAGGGAGGCATGGCGGCACTCATCCTTCTGGATTTGAGTGCCGCATTCGACACCATATGCCATACCACCCTCATCAAGTGCCTAGAAGACATTGGTATTAGAGGGAAAGCATTAAAATGGTTGGAGCAATTTCTCCTGCACCGCACTTAATAGGTCTTCTCCAAAGGTAACCGGTCTGAAGTACATACGTCCCCCTATGGAGTACCCCAGGGCTCTATATTGAGCCCCCTCCTTTTCAATGTGTATGTCACACCCCTAGCTAAAATAGCAGAAGAGATGGATCTTACCATCTATTCATATGCTGACGACACACAACTTGTGTTCTCCCTCACATCTTCAGAAAAATCGGACATCTCTCCCCTTCGATCAGGACTACTTAAAATGGCCAATTGGCTCCACTCTAAAAAACAAAAACTGAATGGGGAAAAAACGGAGCTGTTAATTTTTGGCAATCAAAAGAATCTCTGGGGTCCAACGCACTGGCCCGCGGAAATGGGCGCCACCCCTACCGCAGTTCAATCCGCACGTAATCTAGGGATTATAATTGATGACAAACTGTCCATGCAGACACATACAGCCAAAACGGCCTCCACATGTTTTCTCATCCTTAAATGGCTGAGAAAAATATTGTGGCAATTGCCAGAGGGGGTCCAGAGGACTGTTATACAGGCATTGATTACGTCTAGATTAGATTACGGTAATGTACTATTTTTAGGAGCTACGAATAGAACTCTGAACCAACTACAAGTAGTACAAAATTCTGCGGCCAGAATGCTCCTCAATCTCCCAGGACGTACGAGGATGACAGACCATCTTAGAAATCTACACTGGCTGAGAGTGTCCAGCAGAGCAAAATTCAAGGCACTGTGCTATATGCACAGAATTAGCTTAGGACCAGCCCCGGAGTACCTATGTAAAATGGTCCAGAAATACCTACCTGCGCGTAACCTGCGCTCAATGAATCAAGCAAAATTAATTGTGCCCAAGATAAAAAGGGCTCGACTAGGAGGTCGCTCTTTCTCCTTTTTGGCGCCGACACTATGGAATTCACTACCCCTCCAATTACGGCTACAACCATGTTATTTACACTTTCGCAAGGGAGTGAAATCATGGCTGTTCAATCAATAACTGTCCCCTGTCTCCTTTCAGTAACATTGATCCAGGGCGCCGGGAAACCCTCAGGGTAGCTGTCGCGCCATATATAAATGCAATAAATAATAATAAATAATAATCCCATTAAGGCACCCTTCTTGCAGGACCTGTGCTGTTTTTGGATAACATATAATGTGGTTTTGGTGGCAGACTGACTCTGTACACCCCCGCCGAGTATGTTAGCCTATTTTTGCATTAGCTAGCTCACAGTGCCACTAGAATCTGCTTTTATCAGAGAGATTAGTTTTTGGCAACATCAGAACATAACAAATCCTGATTCCTCAAACTCGTGGAAACAATATACTACTTTTCACCCTGTCACTCATGCGTCCTCATTTTCTCTCGGAGAGATACACAGAAGAAACAGTTGAGCGTGTTTACAAAAATAATTTATTGTACCTTTGTTCTTCTAGTATAAAATATATGTGCTGCTACAACTGTTACACAGTAGCAGAGATTATAAGCTCAGCAGTACAGTGAATAAAAAGGAATAGTACAGTTCTACCATTTTGAAATAGTCATGAACAGATACATGAATATAAAGTGCATTTATAAAAGATAGTGCATACTCCTACGATGCCTGTCTAGATGTACCTAAGTGTACCTAGCATGTGAGTAGGTGCGAAAGAGCCTAGGAGCCTAAGAGCCAAGAACCACGCTAGGATTTAGTCGAACCCCATTACCTGAAATTGTGAGAGTGTGGGACTTCGTCCTGGACTCAAATTGGACACCCCGCAAGGGATAGTCAGACCACTGTAGGCTGGAGCGATTGCATGTTGGAACCGCAGTGTCTCTGGTCAGAGTAAAGTCTTGGTCCCTCCTCCTTACTGATAGTAAGAGGTTCTATATTTATACAGTCCATGTGCGTGTGTTAGCTATTGTTTAGGATGAGGATGAAGTTGGGGATTAAAACTTATACGTGGATAGGATAGGTAAAGTATACCCCGGGTATCGTTCTCATAAATTATTCATGTGCGCCAAGGATGACGTCTTAGCAATATCGATTGGGAAGAACCCTCCCTCAGCATGGAAGCAGGTGAAAGGTTTAGTCCATAAAAGGAGTCAGTCCTTATAAGGTGTTCAGTCCCTATAAGACAGTGTGTCCTTATTAGGAGTTATGACCTTATAAGGCTCGTTCATATGAAATGAAGGGGAGATGATGTAGGGAAGGTGATCAATGTTCCCTGGACCTGTATTAGGGGCCCGATATGAAATAGAACACCCACTCCACCTAATAATCAACAAAAATATTACACAATTTGAGATACACATTTTATAACCGTGTCAGTGCATAAGATTATCAATGAGTCGTTTAAAATGTTTCTAAAAATGTTAAAAATCATTTAAAAACAGTTTAAAAACAAGGAGAGGTATTGCGGATGTGTTTTCTTTCAACGTATTGTGGTGGTTTAGCGACTTCCGATATCCTCTCCTACTACCAGGCCTACCATCTCCTGGTTCTAAATGAGTGGTGGTACGGGGATAGGGGCGATCCAGCGTATACACCCTGGAACGACACCTGATGAGTTGTTATATGGAGTGTTGTACAGTTCAGTGGAGGACAGTGTCATAGTAAAGTGTCATACAGTGGAGTGGCATCTCCTGCAGTACAGTGGCATAGAGTGCAGTGGAGTGGTGTAGCGTTGAGTAAAGTGTCATAAATTGGAGTGGGGTCTCGTAGAGTACATTGGAGTGCTGTGTTGTAAAGTTTTGTAGAGTGGAGTAGAGTTGTATAGTGATGTGTACCGCAATAGAGTGGAGTACACTTGTCCAGCAGGCTGTATGGGCAGAGTGTAGTAGAGATTCGTAGAGCGGCATAGTGTAGTACAGTTTTGTAAAGGAGAGTGGCATAGAGTGGAGGGTCAAACAGTGGCATAGAGTGCATTAAAGTATCACATAGGAAAATCAGAGTGGAATACCAGAGGATTAACTGGAGTGAAGTGTCAGAGTGGAGTGTTATGTAGTAGAGTAGAGCGGCATGGAGTGGCCTGGAGTAGTATAGAGTGTAGTAGGGTAAGAGTGGTTTGGTGTATTGTAGAGTCTTGGAAAGTGTCACAGAGTGGAGTACAGTGGAGTGCCACTGCGTACAGTGTTACAGATTGGAGTGACATGGAGTAGAGTGCGGTACAGTGTGAGAGTTGATTTAAGTGGCATAAAGTGAAGTAGTGTGTTAGCGTATTGTGCAATAAAATGGGTTACAGTGAGGTGGGTAGAATGTCGCACAGTTCAATACACTAAACCAGAGTGCTGTAGAGTGAGATTGACAGGAGTACATTGTTGTACAGTTAAGAGCTAAAGAGGTGAGTATAGTGTGGTAGAGTGAAAAGACATAAATTGCTATTTGGTGGAGCACAGTGTTGAGTGGAGTGGTGTTCAATGGAGATGGGTGGAGTGGAGTGGTGTGCAATGGAGATGGGTGGAGTGGAGTACACTGGAATAGCGCAGAGAGGAATGGCGGGGAGGGAGGAAGGTGGTTGCTTACAGTGGAATAGAGTGGAACACCGCAGAGTGGAGTACTGTAGAATATAGTGGGGTAGACTGTAGTGGCATGCAGTAGGGTAGCATAAAGTGTAGTGGTATAGAGTGGAATAACGTGGAGTGTAGTGGCATACGGGGAGCAACAGTGTGAAGAGGCATGTAGTGGAACAGCATATAGTGAAGTGTCGTACAGTGGAACAGCGTAGAGTGTAGTACTGTAGAGTGGAGTGGGGTAGAGTCTGATGGGATACAGTGGAGTAGAGTGGCGTACAGTGTAGTGAGGTCGGGTGCAGTGGCATTCAGAAGAATAGAGTGGAGTGGTGTAAAGTGTAATTGCGTACAGTGGAGGGGCATACAGCGGAGTTACATAGATGGTATCGATTTTACCACCTATGGAAACCATATCTTCCTTTGAACCCTGACATGCTGGCTGAACCAACATATTTAAGTTTATTTTATTTTCCAAACAACCAGAGACTCTTTTCATGGTCACCCTATAGCATAAACAATATGATACTGTGATTCTCCTTACCTCCTCCCAATTTTACTGGTACCATGGTACTTCCTAGGTCAGGAGTGATGTAATATCTGAGGTCATAAACAGTACACTGCAGAATCGCAACTTATAGTTAGGTCAGGTATCTAGAACTGGTAAATTTCACTGGTTTTTGTACATATGAAATCTGAGCCTAACTAGAACGTCCCTGTAACCTTTGGTTTTTTTCAGTGAATTTCTAAGGTTGTTTTAATCCTCAAGTAAGATGCCCACCGTAATGCCAGTTCACTTGCTCCTTGCCATCCATTGTACAAGTCCATGACCCTGCTCCCTCATTAAAGCTGTGAGGTCGTTGCTCTACCACGGCCCTTCCCACATGCCCTAAACAGTTAGCTTGCTGTCCCATTCCTCTCACTACCCTCGGATGTCGGAGTCCATGCACCAGCCCCCTACCTCCTGCCCTGCATGGTCCGATGAGATGCCAATGCCCTCCATTTAGCTTGACATCCCTACCCGCTCCAACTGCCCTCAGTTCACTAATTCTATGCTCCATTATTGCCCTGCAGCTTTGCCTCTGTGCTTAGCTTGCTGCACCTACTCTCCTTTCCACTGCCCTCTGAAGTCTGTGCACATGCCCTTGCTCCCTCCTTTTTGCCCACCATATTCCATGGACCTGCCACCCTCCTATCTACTCTGGGTATTCTGTTGAGCTGCCACTGACCCTCTCACCTGCCTAGCATGGTCAGATGGCTGCTGTCGGTCCCTGCTAACTGCCATCCTGCTTGCCCTGTGTGGTGTATTGTGCTGCTGCAAGCCCTGATGCCTGCCCTGTAAGGTCAGTTTGGTGCCGCTGCCCATCTCCCTCATCTGAGACAATGTCCCTTCCTTCATACCTCCTGCTGTGATCCAATGTACCTTACGTGCCAACACTTTAAACTTGGTAAGAGGGAGATTTTTTTTTTAAACCAGGAAAATAGATTTTCCCCAGACTTACATTGAAAAGGAGGAGATTTGGGGGAGGAGACAGGTGAAATAAAGCCATTTTGGGCTTAATAACATCAGGAGTCTCCTGCCTGAATCTTGTCTGTTGGCATGTATGGTTGTACTGCCACGGTCTCTGCCTTCTGCCCTCAATGGTGTTTTTATAATGCCACAGCCTCTTACCTGTACTGCATGGTTGATTTGTTGCCCCTGCCTCCATGGCCCGTTGTGCTGCCACTGGCCCTTCTGCTTGCACAGCCTGGTCAGCTTGTTGCCTGTGCATCCTCCTCATGAGAGGGTCTTATTCCCATAAAAATTATGGTTAATGTTCTAAACAACTAGAATGTGGACATCTTTTCTGAGTTCTCAAATAGTGATAAAGGACTTTTAAATAATATGCTATCTTTGTTTTTTTAGTCAGTGGATCACTTGGTAATCTATTACAATAAAGGGACAGGATGTGGCATTATGGCCAGAGCTGCAGACTTTGCAACTTGGGAACGAGGTTCGGGTTTCGGCATCAGTTCGACTTCCTGTGATTCTGGGTAAATCATTTAATCTCCCCATGCCTAAAACCAAGATGGATGTGTCCTTTTGTAATTAACTAACGCTCATATGAAGTACTCCTATACTTTCTGGTCAAGTATGTGCTATATAAAACTGCATAAAAGACAAGAGTGGTTTGCACACTTCTGCCATTGGGCTATTCTTTGGTGACATTTGGGTGATATCTGTGCTATATTTGGGCTCTTTTCTCTCTGGAGGGCATCTTGGGAGACTCATTAGTTATGAAGCTCCCTAATGTTCTCATTTACTACAGTATCCTCAGTAGAAAATGCTTTCAGTTTTCTACTTTGACTCCATCAAAATGGCGTTTACATGCGCACACTTTAGGCATAAATTCAAAATGTTGGCACTCTAGTAGCTCATTAGAACACTGTAGTAAAGCTGCTGATCACCACAGAATTAACTGGCAGACTGCTACTGGGGTTCAAGGGCATGTTTCAGTCTGCATCTTAGAATGTTTTAATGAAATAGAAGAGGAAGGTATTTGAGAACTCACTTAAAATGTATTTAAAGTTTTCTTTCGAAGGCGCTAACCCTAATTTCTAGGACAAACCGAACCCCCTCATTTTGTTCCTTTCTAAATTAAATGTTTTTACGTTTAACCAGTTTGATTCAATACATGTCGTCAGGTGTGCCATACTTTTGCTATAAGTAAGACTAAGTGCTCTAGTTGTTCTTTAGAACGCTCAGGGAGGCTGCAGTAGAACACAAGAGAAATCAACTAACTGGCTGCTCCTGTTGGAAGTACATGATTTAGAATGCTAGACTTCATTTTCATATGACTGAGAGTGTGTGAATTTACAAAACATACGCATTTTAGCTTTGGGACCACCTTCCATAACCTCATAGGAAAATCATGACAAAACCGTTTTCTCCCAAATAGGATTCATGCCAACCCAGCAGAAATCTTTCCCACATGGTTAAGTCTCCATAGAACACCATAATTCCTAAATTTAGTAAGTACCATCAACAAATGATTTATATTGTTACTAAAATCTGTGATCACCCTTTATGTTCCGTTTTTGTGACCCTCAAAACCTGCCATGCACTACCAGGCATTCAATGGTGTGCTATCATGTATATTGGTCTCAAGACAGCTGCCAGCACTTCCTGGCTGAAGTGTTGGTAGCCAATGAGATCTGAGCTTACACCAAATAACAAAAGCGTGGTCTCTGGAACAAAATTGGGGTAATTCTATCCAGAAGTTCAGGCTGCAAGCGTGTCTAAAGCCTCTATGGGAATTAACACAGGAAACACACTTTTTTTAACCTCCTTTTTCTCAGCCCCAGCTTGATGACCCCAAAACTTTCAATGCATAACTAGAATCACAGAGGCACTTGTTTGGGAAAGTTTAGTGAGGATTCCTGAAATGGTGCAAAAGAGATAGGTGAGCCAAACGCTTTTCGGATGGAAACATGATCCCAACTTATAACTATATATATTCACTCTAAAGACCAAAGGTTACAGGGACGTTATAGTTAGGCTCACATTTCACTTGTACAAAACCAGTGAATTTCAGCAATTATAGTTAACTATAACTTACGTCCTGCACTGCTTATAAGAGTTTATCATTTTTAAACATATATAATAACCTACTACAAAACTGATACTGCTTCTAACACTATGTGACTGAATGTATCCTTGTGTGTATGAGTGGGTGAGGGGCTGCATTGGTGAGTGAGTGGGTGTATCACTGGCTGTATGAGTGAGTGGGTGTGTGTCTGAAAGGCTATATGAGTGAATGACTGGGTGTGCAAGTGTGTGTAGGGGTGATAGCCTGTTTGAGTGGGTGGTTGGTTAAGTGAGTTGGTGTGTGTGTGTGTGTGTGTGTGGCTGTATTGGTGAATGAGTGCATGAATGGCTGTATGGGTGAGTGAGTGGATGTGAGTGCTTGTGTAAATCGGTATGTAAGTGGTTGTGTAGGATTGCCTGTGTGGGAGAGTGAGCGGCTGTGTTGAGAGGTTGTATGGGTAAGTGGGTGTATAGGTAAATACATGAGTGTGTAAGTAGCTGTATGGGTGAATGTGTGGTTACCGGACAGGCTGTATGGGTGAGTGACTGGTTGCATGAGCAGCTGTAAGGGTGAGTGAATGGCTGTGTGAGTGGCTGAGTGAGTGCCTCTAAGGAGGAGTGAGTGGGTGTGTGAATACTGGTATGCATGTGAATGGGTTTGTGGTTCTGTAGATGATGAAATCAGTCATTTGAGAGGTCATCAGTGATTTCACGGACCATGTCATGAGTGATGTAGTAGGTGTGGTCATAATCTGTGTAGTGTGAGTGTGCAAGTTATAGTTAGCTTAGGTAACCATAACTACTGAATTTCACTGGTTTTGTATGAATGAAATGTGATCCTAACTGTAATGTACCTGTAACTTTTGTTTCTTTCAGTGAATTTGTAAGGTTTTTTTAAATTATATTTCCTAACTATATAACTAGAAGTCATGTTTGCAGACTGGTGGAGAGAGGGGCGGGGCCTCAGACCAGCGCTCAGTAATCACACTGTGCGGGACTTACTGGAGGTGAGAGGAGGGGTTCTTGGCCCCAATGACCCTCAGCATCCAAGAGAACTGAATCTCCCAACCAGCAGTTTGTCAAGAGGGACGTTTGTAGAGTGATGGAGAAAGGGGGCATAAAATCTGACGACCTCTCAGCAATCTTACTGTTTGGATCTTACTGGAGGTAACAGGAGGGCGTGTTGAGCCCCAAGGTCCCTCAACATCTAAGGGGACTTTATGGCCCGACTAGTAGTGCACCATGAGGCGTTTTGCAGAGTAGTGGTGAAAGGGGGCAGAGCCTCTGCGACTCTCCGGCGGTTTGAAGAAAAAAAAAGAAGAAAATAATGTATCCTATGGAAAGGGGGATTTGTTGCCCCCATGGCCCGGGAACCCTTTTCCCTGGGCCCAGACTTTTCATTTTCTTTTTTAATATAGGGTAGGGGGCCACATGGACCCCCTTCCTGGGCCAATTTTGGCCCAGGGGATTCTATCACCTTGGGCCCAGCATTTCCGTTGGGGACCTTGAATGCCCCTGCAGTGCCTGGCGGCACTGCATTGACACACATGTAGGTCCCTGTGTGTGAAAGCAAAGGTTCAGTTTCCAGCAAGTAAGAGCATTGCTCTGCTCTCGCTTGCTGGAAGCGGAGCATTTGCTATGGCTTGGCCAGACCCTTTCTCTTTTTAAAGTTATGCCCCGGGAAGATGTTGGTCCCCTGGGGGTCTGCAAGGCCCCCAATTCTCCATATGTAGTGCCGGGCAGGTAGCGGTCCCTGGGGCTGGACAACGTGCCCCCCGTATTTATTTGTATTAAGCCCTGGGGTGGAGGCGGTCCTTGGCATGTGGAGGGGCGTGGGGCCCCCGCATAGTTTATCAATAGCCTGGGGGAGGTGGTGGACCCTAGGGTTTTATAAACCCTCGGAGGCAGTCCTCATTAACCCCCCCTCCTTTATTATTTACATGCCTCCAATCTCTGGCCCACTTTCTGTCCCCAAAGACCTAACTTTTTAATCTTAAATATCTAAAAAACTACCGAACGGATAAACACAAAATAAAAAAAAGCACAATTTCAGGCCTAACATCTTACCGGGCTGTAGTCGTGTTCAAAATCCTTATGGGAAATTGCATAGGGAAAACGCATTTTAGAACCCCCTTTTGTTACAGGCCTGCTTGATCGATCACCCCAAAACTTTTAACATAGCAGCTAAACCGACTAAAGAATGTGTTTTGAAAATGTAGGTTAGATTTATCAAATGGCATCAAAGTTATTGGCCAAACAAAAAAACAACTATAACTAATACATACATACAGACAGGCACAGTAGTTATAATTAGGACCACGTTTCCATAGGAAATCTATTTTTTTGGTTTTCTAATAACTTTGGAGCAGTTTGATGAACTAACACAAAACAATTACAATAAAAAGTCTCATCCATCTCTGCTCCTTCCTGGAATGTTTTGGGTTTATCCATCAATCTGGGGGCAATAAAAAGGGAGGCCCAAGACACAATTACGTTAAAAAGAAAAGGAGGACCCCAAGAACCCTCAAACCACCATAGACGGTAAACCACTACCGACAGGAACCCACCCATGTGCGGGTTGTGTCAACTGTACAAATATCATAAAAGGTGGTACTATTACAGTGAATGACAAAACAATCAACATCAGGAGCTTCATCAACTGCAGAACCACGAATGCAATCTATCTTATTCAATGCCCCTGCAACAAACCATATGTAGGAGAAACCTCTAGGGAACTCAGGCTGAGACTTAACGAACATCGCTCAGCCATCAGGACCAATAAGATTGGAACACCCCTTACTGAACACTGGAGAGAAGCTGGTCATAAAATTGAGGACCTAAAATGGTGTGGTCTAGAAAAAGTAATTGAAAACATCAGAGGAGGGAATCAGAATAATAAAAGGAAAAGAAGGGAACAATTCTTCATGTCAACCTTGAATAGTGTTAGGTGTGGCCTAAACTCCAAGGAAGACTGGGAAAGAATTATCCAAGGATAAGAGAGTGAAATAAGCAACTAGACACAGTACACAAGATCTGAACAAAACTTGTGTATTCGTGAATTTGCATCCCACCACAGGAGGTAGACTAACACTGCATGGATCGCTCAATGGAGGAACTCTAGGTTAATTGAGGGAACAGTAATACTTTTAGGTCAAGTGAGGGAATAGTAATACTTTTAGGGAGGATGTAGTAATACCATCCAATAGAAGCCCAGTAGTAAATGGGGTGGAGTAATTTCACTACTCCATGTTAATAATCTAGTACCATACTGTGATGGGAGCGATTAACAACACCACAAAAGAAGATTCATTAATATCAGGAAATAAATGCGCATCCGCAATGTACTTTTAATTGAACTGCGGGTCCACGATAACATTTAGAATTATCTCAATGAATAGCGATCATGAAAACTAAAAAGAGATGTTTTTAAACAAGCGGGGGTATATCCGGACTTAAATAATGCACCCAGAAAACTATAAAAATACCTCACGTAACCCCACGTAATTGCTTTGTATCATATAAATAGACGGCAAGCAGGAAGCCTGTAAAGTAATGTTGAAACAGGCGGGAGGCATATCCTTCTAGTCCCCCCACGCCGTGAGCCCGTCGGAGAATACAAACGGGAAACTGTAAAACATCGTCCATAACCAAACCGCGCATTGACGCGCCTAAGGAAACGAGAGACGCGTTGCCAGGCAGCCAGCACGCCTAAGCGAATTGGAAACGCGTTCGGTTGCCAGGCAGCCTGCCTATCCAACCGAAGGAGCGATCAAAGCTTGGGAAGGCAAATCGAATGCTTGTTCCGCATTCGGCAGAAAGCGTTCGGTTACCACGGTAACCTCTCTCTGATAGGAGGATGAACAACCAACCCACATTGTAGTAAGAACAATCCAATCAACGCGTAGGGACTATATTAACATCGCGGTGATAACTAGCTTTCCATTCTCTTCCCCTGACGGATCGGACAAGACCGGATAAGGGACGCTGTGGACAGACTACCAGTATTGAGGAGCAAGGAGGCCTTTTTTTATGTAAAAGGTAAGACGCCTAGGAAAAAGAGAGAGGGCATAGCTCAAACCACAAAAAGTTTAGTAAGAGCTTAAAAAGGGCATAGTAGTAACAATTAAAAACCGAGTTTAATTTATAAGTCTAATAGTACTGGTGACAATGAAGCCAAAGGCTGCAGTAACTAACAAAAACTCCTTGCGAAGTAGAAAAATAGAGTAAAACATCTTTTCCATCACTTTTTGCAGCACAAGTTCTGACATCCATATTGAGGTGCCTGAGAACCAGAATACAAGAGAAAACTGCAACTAGTAGCAACTTTCAACCTTGAGTGGTGAGTGAAAATTTAGGTACTACAATTAAATTAGAGCCCTGTTTATGGACTGAAATTTTTTTTTAAAAAATTTCTTTTAACTAAATAACTTAAATATTTCCCAGGGTCATTGAAGAAACCCATCAAGGTGAATTAGGTGGCTCCTCCTGGTAGTCGACGACCAAGCGTGTAAAAACTAAATATAAGGTACATAGTAATATTTATAAACTATACCTGGAGGTATGAATTGAACACAGACCTTTTGTATAGTCTATTTTGATATCCATTGTGAAATTCAGAGAGATATAAAATCATCATGTGCCACCCTGACATTAAATTTATTCTATCCAGAGGTAATATACCTAACAGAAACCGCGAACAAGCCCAGAAATAAGATGGCAACAAGGTTTTGAACAGAAAGTACTGTCCAGTGGGGGAAGTTACTCCACTTGTTTTAAGGTATGCAATAGATCTACAATTATCCAGAATGTATTAATAGCATTGCTCCTTGTGGGCCACATAAGCATTGGACTGAAGAGTCCATGGGAGAGGTAAACACTACTAGTTTTGTACGAAGTGTATGAATAGAAAAAGTATGATCATTAGATTTCTCTAACTAATGTTTTATAGAATAACAAGCATGAGGGGCCCAAACCTAAATGTGTGGAAATACCAACAATGCCACGTAATAGGAAAATCTTGGCTCTAGAATAATGCCTGCCTTCACTAGAGATGCCTAAAAATGAAGTTTGAGATAATTAACTTTTGTGACTACTCATAACTATGTATACATGATGGTCTGCACCAAAGCAATGTAGAGTAACTCTGTTTTTTAAAAAAAATTTCTTTTTAAATTCATTTAGAATCTGTCCTGAAGAAGGTAGAAATAGAAGAAACCGAAACGCCGCGTCGACCTGTGATTCTTTGTTTTTATTGTTTTATGCAAATGTGTTAACATTGTTTTTTTGATGAACTGTATACTTTGTGATGATGAATTTTTTTTAACTTGTATGTATAATAAATGTGTAACAGAGCAACTCCTGGTGTGGTAAACTTTTTTAACATTCACTTAAAATATTGACTTATATAAGTTTTTATGAGAACTAGGCCTTCCAGTTCATTGTGTACATTACTAGTAAACTGTCATTTCCAATGTGGATTATATGATGTTGATTGTACGGCGAGAGAACAGCCCCCTTTTTTGATTAGTTGGCATCTTTAGGGATACAATTGATTAGGATTACGAATGTACATAGCCTGTTTTTGAACATACACAGATAGAAATCAGGCCCGAATTATTGTAACTTTACCTCTCCTGCCAGATTATTGGCATGCTTTATAAAGTTGTTTCCTGATAAACGGTACCCTCACCCTAGATTCCAACTACTAGGTGTGATAAACAGTCCTAGACTGTCTTTCCGTGGGGACGCCCAGGTCCTTTACTTCCAAGACACAATTAGCCATGCAAATTCCATAGGAATTTTTACACATTGCAACAGCCAAAATGATTGACAACAAATTTGGCAGACCGCTAGATCTTTAGCCAAAAAGTTTGCTTTTTGTGATTTGGTGTAATCGGTTTAGTAGTTTTTGTGAATTTAAGGTTAAAAATGTATAGATATCTGGATAGCTAGGTAAATGAGAGATTCAGAGATTCCTGCTGGAAATAATGGAGCGATCTTTTTTTACTGTCCGCTATCTCTCGGGAGGCTCCCATGGGAGGACTCGCTCGGACTGGTTGGCAGCAACACAAACAGAAATGTTGTGGCTGCCATTACAGAAGAAAGGAACTCTATTCCAGTGTCCTGAAAATTAAAAGTAATCGAGGTATAGGGTGCAGGGTAGTAATACCCTGATTCTCTATCCCTTGTAGGGAAAGTTGGGGCGGGGTGAGGGCTAGGTGGTACAATTGCTTTATGTTTTTAAAAAGGTAGAAATTCACTAAAAAAAGTTTAAAGTGACATTAAAGTTAGGTGAAAATGTCAGCTAATATAACATTTTAAATCCCCCCTCCCAAAAACCCCCCCACTGAAATTCAACATAACTGAATAAACTATAACTCGAGCCCTCGCCATGGGCTGCTTATGATCTCACATTATTTATGAAATGTTCTAAGAAATCATTGATAAGATCACTGACTTTTGAAATTACATTATTGTTGACAACACTGAATATATACAAAATAACCAGTTATACATGGTATTTTACGTTGTAACTGGACAGTACTTACCAGCAAGAACAAATGGTTAATCCAATTCTCAGTTTAATTTTTATTTAGCAAAGTTCTCAAAAACAGCAACAAATATGCAAACTAGTAAACAAACCAAAACTGCACATATAGGAAACATGAGAACAATGAAACATAAGATCAATTAAAAAATAAATAAACAATGTGAAATAATTCAGATGAAAAACTCATTTAAAGTCACACAAAATGAACTCAGTTTTAGAATTATGGTTGTCACCTTTTTTTTGCAGGCCTCCATAGAAAAACACTGGCCAGGCAGATGTAAACCGGTCGACGTGTCAACCCAGTTTAGAAAAGATACTTTTGATGGTCCAATTTACCAAACTGCAATGATTTTCAGCTAACAAGAAACATTTAAGAGAATTTTTTTCCGGTTTGCAGATCGTAGATCCTTTGCTTAAATTTCTCGGAAAATATACTTTCCCATTCAACCACCATCTTTGTTAAATCTGAATACTGCCTCAACCATAGCTCAAGTATTAGGCAATTTATACTCGGGTATCACTCGACTGAACAGCTGCCTTTAAAACAAGCATTAGCAAAAATCAATAGCTATGGCCTTGGCAAGCTGGTGTGATAATTATGTTTTCTTATTGTGAGCCTACTGATGCCAAATAACAGAACACATGCTCCCATCTGGACTAAGCTGCAACACAATTTGTAGATTAAAGAAAATCCTAACCACTCGATATACGTGTGGGTCCAGGTAGGCATAATTAGAACAAGTATAGAAACCTTTTTGTATTTTTAATGCATGTAACGTGATTCTCACTAGTGAAAAGAAAAGGTGCTTCTGGCTTTGAGTTACTGTAATACAAAGATATAGTTTAAACACACAAGAATGACTAAAGTCTCTGACACTGAAGTACACTTCTTTTAAGGCAGATCTGCATGTGAGCAGACAGAATGCCTTCAACTCACAGTGTAAAAGATAGATGAAGTGGGCTAATCCATATTCCTATGCTCTATACTGTAGGCAGAAACGAAATGCCAATGACAATTGAACAAACCAATGGAGCAAAGCCATTATGTATATATGCAAAAATATTTTGTTATTGTTTTTTCATTACACAAGAGTAGTGAAATATTGAAGGCTGTCTGTAAGTCATATATAAAAAAAAATATGGTCTTCTGCCACATTTGGAATATAGAGCAGACCTCCCCTGGCACTGTACAAGACTGGCCCGAGTAACAAACGGGGTATTTGGTAAGAAAGCCTATTACTTTTATTTGAAAAATAAATTACGTAAGGCAACAAACTTGCACACTTTAAAACTTCTAACATGCATTCCATCACCACCCCCCCAAAAAAAAGATAATTAAAAAAATATATCATTCAGACACGGCGCGTCTTACTTTTGCTAGCTACAGGTGCCTTACCTCGTATGTTTGCTGACAAGCATCCGAATGAAGTGTGCATATAATGAATGACATGTTATATTTCACAGATCTTAAGAATATACAGTATACTTGAGGGAAAAGTAGAAATCTAAATTCTGTGAATTACTAACAGACACAGTATACAATTTTGGAGAAAATATATAGAGGCCATTAGCAGTTCTAGACCCATCACATTTTATTTAGTCTGCAGAAAGGAGTCACTTGGACAACACTTCAGATTACATTAACTTTGCATCACACATCACAGTAAAGTGGTTGTGTTTGGAATCTTTAGCTTCACTCACTGACACTACAGCTTCAAGGCACAGGGACTGTGTAGGACACCTCATATATTACGAAGACTATACATTTTCCAATTGGAAAGTCTTAAAGAATGACACAACAAACAAATCATAGCCCCTTTCGTAAAGCCATGAATGCCAGGTGGCCAAGGTTACTTGAAAGGCAACTCCTTGATAAATTACACATTAAGTTAGGCGAAGATAGCAAAAAGATTGGTACCAAACCAAAACCAATGACGTTGAACGCAGTGCTCAATCAAGAAATATGTTAAATACACTTGTGACAAAAAAGGCAAGTTGGTAGATAATGTGAATAGGCGTAATCATAAATTGCAAAACCACAAACAAACTGCCAAAAATGTAAGGAGAAAACAAAAAAGGCCTATACTAACACACTACTCTGTCCACAGTTAATAAATAAACCATTTGACTCAAAGGGGAATCTTAAAGAGTAACTGAGAACAGGTCTGAATTCCAGTCTTTAGTTAGTCGCGCCCATTATGAAATTACAGAAATATGAGAGAAGGCTCTTGGGTTGGAGTTAGTTGTATTTATTTATAATTTAACTCTTCCAGGAAGTAAACTTGATAGTCATGTGCTGACAGTAGTACTACTAACATCACACCATACAAGCGAAGCATTTCATTTCCCTTCCACTGTTAATAAATAAGAAATTAAACAGCAGTATTCTGAACACTTTCCACAGAGCTAGTCGAGGCAGCACTTCTTAGCCTCTGATAGATCTTGAGCCCAACGGACAGTATTTCATCACAGTACTGAAAGAATATGTTATCATGGGATGCAGCAACAATACCTGGTATGACAAGACTTAATGTTGAGAAAGCAGGGTATCGTATACATTTTAAGAACCTGTATCTTACATTTAGGGGTCAAACACCAGCTTTGCACAGAAAAATACTTTTTATAAGGACATCTAAACTAATAGGCAGGACGCAACTCAAAGGTATTGGTATCTAAGTCCTGCAGTTGACACAGATCTCAGTAAAATGAAAGCTTTAGAGGAAAGAACGCAGAATATTAATGGTATTCAATATGGTTGTATGAAGCCTATTTCCTAATTGGAATTTGACAATTACTAGGCCATTCGAAAAGAATTAGCTAGATATCAATGTTTGAAAAGGTGACAGTCACAGGAGCTTTGACCTATCGTTTTTTAATACAGGTCATTGTCTACAATATTGAATACAATTTCAACTTTGGTTCTTAAAGGAATGGCAATAAAAAATTAGATCCAGAGCTCATTCGGCATGCAAGTTATAATATGCAATGGCAAGGCCCCAAACTACTTCGAGTTGAAGCTTTGTACAGGTGACAATTATGCGTGTATCTATATTTTGCTGGCCCGAGACTACATAACTAGATGCCACAGTACCCAAAGTAGAATGGACCAATAATGGAATCCCTATTATGGAGGACAAATTGCTCATAAATTCAACAGCTTTACCTATTTCTTTTTTAGCTATTTTCAATGCTCTGTACATCTACTTGCAGTTGGTATTGGGTGCTCACATGGTCACAGTTTTTATTACCATATTTGACATATATTA
This sequence comes from Lissotriton vulgaris, assembly GCF_964263255.1. NCBI lineage: Eukaryota > Metazoa > Chordata > Amphibia > Caudata > Salamandridae > Lissotriton > Lissotriton vulgaris. Next base: position 1,633,158,305 of record NC_141693.1, on the reverse strand, counting down.
CTATTCCCATGTTCTAAAGATCTTCTAGGCGTAACAGAGTTTCCAACAATATTACATGTAGATGGGCAACATATTAGCTGCAAGCTCAACCCATCATCAACAAAAACAAACAATTCTACGTAAGAATTGTATATAAATTCATTTTGTATCTGCCTTCTGGAGCAAACTAAGTAAAGCACATCTCTAGCCTTTAAGGCTACATTTTCTTTACCAATCAGGTACCATCGTAAATCAATATTCGTTGAAGATCAAAAATCCTCTTTTGCTACATTTCACTGTTCTATAGAAACGATGTGTTTTGCCCACCATGTTTAACCAATTCATTTTTAATTTACATTTTAATCCTGTTAACTTTGTAGCCACGTTTAAGGAGCAAAGCAAATGTTACTCTCAAAAACCCCAACCTGAATGCATGCCTTCATTTAGCTGTTAAAAACGTTAATTTTAACATTGTTTTTGCAAATAGGAGTTGTCGCAGCAGAGCGGATTTACTGTTTGCATCGTTTGCAGAGGTTTAGGTAGAAACTCGAAATAACCTCAACTAGATTCTTCAGACTACTGTGAAGTGTCTTTAATAAACCCTCTGGCATGTTTATAAGCATTTGTACGCTCACTTGTTATAGTATTTTTTTACATTATACTACCATCAGTATTTACTTTGAAGGCAATAAATCTTTTTATTTTAGTAGTGGTTGCATATTGTATAGTGGTTTACAAAGACTAGAAAAGAGAGAGGATATCTGAAATCACAAGCTGTGAATCCATTAAGCACACAAGGACAGGAGTCCAAATTGTAGGAGACATCAATGAGTGATTTTGGTATTAGGTGGAACTGGAGCAGTGACAATAAATCTCCCTGAAAATGTTCTGTAATTAGAATAGTTTATACATTCAATAGAAACATTCAATTCTCTTGCATATTAAATAGTGAAATACCGCTGTTAAGCATCATTTTCATTAATGTTATGCAATAAGGGCACTTTTTCTGGAACCCTAGGCATGTGATAATGCAGGTGTTGTAAAGAACAGAGTCTTGCGTTCTTTCATGAGGTTGGTTTCTTGTTATAAGTTTAAGTATTTTGTAAAGAAGCATTTCAATATCTCCTGCTTACACCTCAGCTTTCATTTAGAGATTTGTTGCTTCATTCATGAATTTAGCACACAATCTAAGCTGTGGATCCTCACGATAAGTGGCATATAAATATTACCACCTATTGCATGTGTGGTGTTTCGATTCTTTTTTCATCCACATAATTCTGATAATTCATGTTGAATGCACCAAGTAGTCAATGTACATGCACGACAATGTCATGTTCTATTGCTGCAGGTCTTAGCTGTGTTGGTATGAGACCACAAAAGAATGTTCTTAAATGCACATTACTTGAAACAAAGATATTATGCATATTATTTTCATACCTTCATTAAATGTATTTTTATTTTTGTATCACCTTTTTCCCTCCCAGTCTTTGTACCTGGTCATGGACCTAATCAACAGCAGAAAAGAACTTTGGATCTGGTCACACAGTTAGGTTTTTTTTTCTCATTTGAGGCAATGTTCATTTGTAAATAAAAAAATCCAGTTTTACATTTTTTCGTAGTGAATTATTGCCTAGTCCCTATGGAAGTGCTTGGAATGGTATTGGTAGGCTGCTTCTTTTTTTTGCCATGCGTTGTATAGAGCTTATATTTTACAAACATAATATATGTTTTCTTGAGTCTTTGTGCAATTATTTTCTTGATTCATTCAACAGGTTCGGAAAATTGGTCTATATTTACATATTTCGGAATGCTTCTAGCAGTGCATCTTTCTTATAATTCTATAGCAAATTCAATTCTGTATCTTCAAGGGGTTGAAACTCTGGTATCTTTTCAATCTGTTGATTGTGTTTTTGTTGATGTTTGATCATACGAGAAGGGTGACTAAATCTCTTACCACATTCAATACATGTATATGATTTTGCTCCTGTGTGAATTCGTTGATGTGCAACAAGATTCGCTGACCAGCTGAAACTCTTTCCACAATGTTCACATGTATATGGCTCCTCGCCTGTATGAGTTCTCTGATGATTACGTAGATGAGAATTCTGACTAAAGCTTTTCTCACAAAAACTGCATTTGTAAGGTTTCTCCCCAGTGTGTGTTCTCAAATGATTAGTAAGATTTGCATGGTTGCTGAAACTCTTTACACATAAAGTACATGCATATGGCCTCTCTCCTGTGTGGGTCCTGAGATGGGTAACAAGGTGTATATTCTGACTGAAACCTCTGCCACATTGACTGCATTTATATGGCTTTTCTCCGGTATGGATTCTCTGATGAGTAATGAGGTTTGTGATATTACTGAACCTTTTCCCACAATCAGAACATATAAAAGGTCTTTCTCCTGTGTGAGTTCTGCGATGGTTAATTAGATGTGTGCTTTTACTAAAGCTTTTCCCACACTGATTACAAGTATAAGGTCTCTCTCCAGTATGGGTTCTTCGATGATTTACCAAAGTTGCATCATGACTAAAGCTTTTCCCACAATCAGTACATGTGTATATTCTTTCTCCTGTATGACCTCTTCTTTGCTTGGTGGGATTCGTCGATTTTTTTATACCTTTTTTACCTTCAGTGCATGTTTTAGGTCCCTCTTCAACTGGACTTCTCTGGTTTGGTTTTGGAAGGTGAAGTGTATTTATGAGGGGCTCCTGCTCTGAAATTTGGAGAACCACCTCTTTTCTGATCTCTGATGTTCCCAGAGAAGATTTTATTTCATCTGCACATTCCTGATAATTCATCTCCATCCACTCAACCCTGGTTTCTGGCTCTACTGGAAAGAAAAAAAATATAGATTTTATTCTATTGTTAATAAAATACAGTTATTGTAATACAAAATATAATACTAGCCTTAACAGTTTGATGACAACTCAACACTACGAATTTATACTGAAAATTATTGCAGTTATGAACACGACAGCTGTGAAAACATACTTATCAAAATGCTATCCGTCACTACCTGCCGGCACTCCACCCGCGGCGGCCGCCGGAGCCGGTTCGTGAGGTACTGCCCTCTACCCACATGCCCTGTGGGGCCTTGCCCCCTTTTCCATCTCAATGGGGTCTGCCCCCAGGGACCTTCCGCTCTTTCTGCTTCACCTCAGAATTTCTATTTCTGTGCAACGCTGTGGGTTTGTTGCATATAGTGGTTCATATAATGTATGTAACAGATGTGATTCTCTTTGCGATTGCGGACCTCCCGCCTGTACATACTGTAACTACAAGTGCAAATTCTTACTTCATAAAGGTTTTAATAAATTATGAATATATATATATATATATATATATATATATATATATATATATATATATATACACACACACACACTTATCAGAATCACAAATACTATTGTCATCCTTCCTGAAGTATAACAGGGATTGGATCTACCACGCAACTGAATACTCATAATAAACCACATAAAAAAGCCTGCCAATTTCAATAAATAGCGCGATAAAGCTCAGGCACAGTGGGGTAAAATCAGTTCAGTAGAAGAGATGTAAACAGTACAACAGGAGCAATAAGGAGTCTCCTTTATCGGTTCAGCCCTGCCTTCAAACTACATCATGCATTCAAGGAACTCTGATGCTCACACTCCACATCTACATTCTATGTACTGTAATTTGCCTGGGGAAGCTCTAGGATACCACACATCTCCCTTTTTTTAAACAAGAGGATATTATCAACATTGTAATAACACTAACAGATCACACCCTGTACATAAATTACACTCTATATATTATGTTACATAAAATAGTGGTGGTTTTTAAAATACGATTAACAGTCATTTTACTGTAGGGAATGGTTCTTATTCCACAAAGTCATCAAGATGCTTTGTCCTAATGAGATCTCATTTCGGGGTGACACTCAGTAGTCATTACTTCTGCTTTAGTTCTTTATCCTCAACCAGTTTCCTCTTCCACCATCACAGTGTCTCTGCTTACTTTACAGACCCTTTCACCTGAAGTATTTGCTGGGTTTCTCAACACCACCTTTACCTTCAAGGTTTTAGGGCAGTGATTTGCAAACTTTTTGGACCCGCAGCTACCTCAACCAATTGGCCGCGGCTCCCTCGACCAATTGGCCGCGGCTCCCTCGACCAATTGGCCACGGCTCCCTCGACCAATTGGCCACGGCTCCCTCGACCAATTGGCCACGGCTCCCTCGACCAATTGGCCACGGCTCCCCATTGCTTTTTTGGTGGTGAAGAAAGTCGAATTTGCGCTGTATAAAACTGCAAAAAAAATAAAAACTGGTATATGGCTAGATGAGTCTCTGCTGTGAAACCATATTCTCGATCGAGAGGTATCTTTAAATCAGGATATGACTGTGCACTTGACAACTCTCCTGATTAAGGAAAAACTGCATTGTTTAATTTGTCACTACCTGGAACCTTTTAGGTCGGGTGTAACCTACAACTTTTGGTTTTTAATTTTTTTAAAATACATATTTGGAGGGGCTTTTTTTCAGCCCTTTTCAACTATTATTAGCCTACTGTGGTGTCAATCACATTTTGCTTCTGCCCACCACAACACATGGAATGGCGCACATCGTAGGCCCACTTCAACCATTCATTTACCGGACTGCGAGTAATAGTGCTTTGCTCTTGCACAGTACGAACTGTAATGCTCATTCATCAGCCTTCTAGTAGAGACCTTATGTAACGATGGCTAATGCAGCAACAGTTCACAGCGAAGGGAAAGATAGTACATTAAGATGCCAGCTGCAATCCAGGCATCTTGTTGTTTCTGTACACCACCAGATACTGAAAGAGGTCACATATAACTCCCTACTGCATACATTCTGGAATCAAAATGATATCACTATTTGCTATAGGGGTAAACCTGAGAAACTATGGTAATTAAAAGGCCAGACTGACTGTCCTGAACACAGGACTGAATTTAGAAAAAAACATGTTAACACCAGCATGTTTCACTACTGCAAAAGAGAGTCCTGATTTAAAATATCATCAGTATTCTGACAAAGCTGAGAAAGTGCAACAGTGAAAACAAAAGTAAGTCGCCTTAAGTGCAAAGGGCAGTGGTACCATTCTTCTAAAAAAACTGCGCTTTTAGTGTGGATGATGTGGCTTACAAAAGGGGAAACAAGATCAGTAGAATTTGTCCTTCAGCAATCACAATGATGCAACTAGTGCCGCTGTTCCCAATTCTGGAGGTATGTGCTCATACTGGTATCTAGTGGTAGTTATAGGAACTGCAGTTCATTGAAATGATCTGCAAAGCTTCACTGTTGAACAATGTTGTGTCCTGTATTGATAGTTTGTAGTGACCATGGCGCCCCCTGCTGAATTTGGTGGCGCACAAGGGTGCCTCTGCGCAGTTTGGGAACTACTGTTTAGGGAAATTAGAGAACTATTTGACTCCAGCTGGTGCTTTTACAACTATTAAACCTTCCACAGCCACTGTCACTGCCTTAAGTGAGTTAAATCCTGCTTTTCGCAGCCGGTTTCAAGACTTCTGCGAGAAAGTCAATCTATGCTCCAAACATCTTGCGCACCGCCCTTTGTTCTAATCCATCGACCCCGGTGATAGATAAGCATTAGGCTTCTACCACTAGAAAATTTCAAATGGACTCCTACTCAGATGCCAAGTGTTCAGATTGCATGTGTGACACTTCTATGGTTTCAGTGAGCATATGCAGGTAATTGCAATATCAAACATGGACACTTCGAATGACACTTTCCTGTGAGTAAATCAAAGCAATAATTAATGAGTGGCAAATCATTTTCTGTTACTGTATCTAGATATATCACACAGCAATGAACATATTCCTAAAGCTAGCCATGCCTACTGTCTTTGAAAATGCTGGTTAGGAGTATAGGATCAATGATTAGTAACAAAAAGATTTTGTTGTGAATAATTAGAATTTAATAGGTTTCAATTCTGAGAATATTAGTCGGTGAATTGAAAATTGCTAGGCACATAGAAGTGATAGTGGTCTTCGGAGCGTCTCAGTCACTCCAATTCTTTCATACCACTTTCCTCTGCATTTTCTCACTCTGATAGCTAGTTACACCTGCATGTCCCATATCATTTCCTTCCTCTTCATTGCAGCCTTTTTATTTTGTCGCTCAGCATTACGTCATAGCCTTTGCCTTGCTCTCATACATACACACTCTCTCCTCAATTGTTAAAACAGCAGTATTTCAAAAGCTGTATACCTTCTACACACTGCTCAACATGAAATGGCAATTACAATTGTCACGTGCGACAACTGGTCTGAGCTCTGCAGAAAAGCTACCAACTGAAAGAGCATGTAGTAGAAACAATGTTATGACCGAGAGACAGAGAAACATATTGATTTCAGCCACCTCCAGAGCTACTGATTTTATGTACACCCAGCTACAACCTGAATTTACCCAGATGCAAAGATGTGTTCCCAACGTGCACTGAGCAAGAGTCAGATTTCCATGAAAAAAAATCTAATCTTGTCAGTCCTACTGACATTCTTGACAATCTAGAGATTCACAGCAGGTCTGGGTGGGATAGCAGATAAGCTGTAAGCGGGGCCAAAAAGTCCTTGGGACGGGAAGTCTCTGGTAATTCCTCCTCCTATATCATCAACTGATTCCTACAATAGATAACGTCATGGAGCAATTTCTTCACTGTATTGCCTCCCAGCTCCTTCCTCCCTGACACTTCGCCATATATGGCGACCGTGCAGACGCGCAGCGTTCACGCGCAGCGGGCGCGCTGATTGTGCGCCAAAGGCAAGCCCGTCTACGCCCGTCCGCGCCTGGACCGCGCCCAGTGTCAGGACCCCTGGCCCTCGCAGACCCCAGCCCACCCGACGTATGACGCCGCCACCCTAAACGCACTCAACACCGGCCGACTCCCGGGATGCTACCGAGCCACCCCGAGATGCACCCACGGACCCTTCAGCTGCCGCTCCTACGAGTTCACATGCATCCGGACCTGCACGACACCCGCACCCACCAAGACCAAGACGAGCAACAACAGCAGCCACCTGAAGTGCATCCTGCTCAACACCCGCTCCGTCCACAGACACGCCGTCGAGCTCTGGAACCTGATCGACACCACTTCACCAGACGCCGCCTTCCTCACGGAAACCTGGATGAACGCCTCTTCAGCGCCCAACATCGCCATCGCCATCCCAGACGGCTACAAGATAATCCGAAGGGACCGCATCAACCAGACCGGAGGAGGCATCGCCATCATCCACAGCAACACCATCCGCATCACGACCAACACCGACAACACCCTGACAACCGCCGAACACCTTCACTTCCAGGTCCACATCAACCCCAAGACCACCCTCAGAGGCACCCTCATCTACAGACCCCCGGGACAACGCACACAATTCAGCGAAGACATCGCCGACTTCATCATCCTCCTCGGGGACCTCAACTTCCACCTGGAGAACAACAACGACCGCAACACCACCACCCTGCTGGACAACCTCGCTAACCTTGGACTCAAGCAGCTGGTGACCACCCCCACCCATTACGCCGGACACACACTCGACCCAGTCTTCTCATCCAGCAAGGACATCGCCTTCAGCCACGCCACCGGACTCCACTGGACGGACCACAGCTGCGTCCACTTCAGCTTCAGAAGGACCACGATCCACCACCACCAACAACAGGTTGCACGCAGAAGCTGGAACAAGATCACAGCCGACCAGCTTGCGACTTCCCTGAGCAAGAACCCACCCACCAGCGCAACGAACCCCAGCCAAGCGGCCACCAACCTCACGAAGTGGATCAGCGACTGCGCTGACGACCTCGCCCCCCCCGAGGACCCCGCCCAGCAGACCCGGCAGCAAGAAAGCCCCATGGTTCACCGAAGAACTCAAGAGCTCCAAGAAGAACTGCCGAGCCCTCGAGAGAACCTGCCGCAGAGACCCAACACCGGACAACATGACTGCCCTCAAGCTCGCCACCCGAAAACACCACCAACTCATCCACGCAACCAATAAAACTGCATTCAAGGAACGACTCGACAACAACGCACACAACAGCAAGGAACTCTTCAACATCGTTAAAGAGCTCTCCAACCCCAACTCCGGAAACAACGACATCACCCCTTCGCAAGACCTCTGCAACTCCCTCGCCTCCTACTTCCACAACAAGATCGCAGACATACACAACAGCTTCAGCACTCAACCGACGCACGCCACGACCGAACCATCGCCCCCCACCGCCACCCTCCACGCCTGGACCCAGATCAGCACCGAAGACACCGTCCGCACGATGAACTCCATCCAGTCCGGATCTCCGACCGACCACTGCCCTCACCACGTCTTCAACAAGGCCAATGCTGTCATCGCACCCCACCTGCGGGACTTCATCAACACCTCCTTCGACACAGCTACCTTCCCGGAGAGCTGGAAGCACGCCGAACTCAGCGCTCTACTAAAGAAACCATCAGCCGACCCCACCGACCTCAAAAACTACCGCCCCATCTCGCTGCTCCCGTTCCCTGCAAAAGTCATCGAGAAGACCGTCAACAAGCAGCTGGCCGCCTTCCTCGAGACGAACAGATCCCTCGACTTCTCGCAGTCTACCTTCCGGGCCAACCACAGCACCGAGACCGCCCTGATCGCAGCCACTGATGACATCCGAGCCCTGCTTGACAACGGAGAAACAGCAGCCCTCATCCTCCTAGACCTCTCTGCGGCCTTCGACACTGTCTGCCACCGCACACTAGTGAAGCGACTCAGCAACATCGGAATCCAGGAGAAGGCACTGGAGTGGATCATCTTCTTCCTCGCCGGAAGGACAAAGAGTTCGCCTCCCCCCGTTCAGATCTGAAGACACCGAAGTCATATGCGGCGTTCCTCAAGGCTCCTCGCTCAGTCCAACCCTCTTCAACGTCTACATGAGCCCCCTCGCAGACATCGCACGCCAGCCTCAACATCATCTCCTACGCCGACGACACCCAGCTGATCCTCTCCCTCACCAATGACCCCGCCACCGCCCGAGCCAACCTCCACGAAGGGATGAAAGAGGTAGCCGAATGGATGCAGAACAGTCGCCTGAAACTGAACTCGGACAAGACGGAAGTCCTCATCCTGGGATCCTCACCCTCCGCCTGGGACGACTCCTGGTGGCCCGCCGCCCTAGGCAGCGCACCCAAACCAACAGACCACGCACTCAACCTAGGCTTCATCCTGGACTCCTCCCTCTCCATGACCAGACAAGTCAACGCCGTCTCCTCGTCGTGTTTCAACATCCTGCACATGCTACGTAAGATCTTCCGGTGGATCCCCACCGAGACCAGGAAGACGGTCACCCAGGCCCTCGTCACCAGCCGTCTGGACTACGGCAACTCCCTCTACGCAGGAACCACCACCAAACTCCAGAAGAGACTTCAGCGGATCCAGAACGCCTCTGCACGACTCATCCTGGACATCCCCCGTTGCAGCCACATCTCCGAACACCTGAGAGACCTGCACTGGCTCCCGGTCAACAAGAGAATCACCTTCCGTCTCCTCACCCATGCTCACAAAGCCCTACACAACCAAGGACCAGGATGCCTCAACAGCCGCCTCAACTTCTACGCTCCCAAACGCCAGCTTCGATCGACCGGCCACGCCCTCGCCGCCCTAGCCGCCGTCCCGCGAATCCGAAGAACCACCACAGGGGGACGGTCCTTCTCCTACCTCGCCGCCAAGACATGGAACTCCCTCCCGAACCACCTCTGCCTGACCCAGGACCACCTCGCCTTCAGGAAGCAGCTCAAGACCTGGCTGTTCGAGCAGTAGCGGATCCCCCTCCCCTAGCGCCTTGAGACCCTCCGGGTGAGTAGTGTGCTATATAAATGCTTTGATTGATTGATTGATTAGGAATCGTCTTAGCGCCCCAACACTGTGCAACAGCCAGTTTTGCAAATAGAGTAGAAACTGCGACAATTCGCCTATTGCAGGGTTTAAGGAGTTTAACATACTCCAGTAAGCCTATTTCATGAGTGCAGTGCACAGGTTCCAACACAAAATCAGTAAGTATTTTCACCACAGCAGTCCAGAAATCAAATACCCCCGCACACAACCATGCCACATGTAAGAAGTCTGCATCCGCCATTCCACACTCCTGACAGCATTACCTGCAATGCCCGTAGAGTAGTGGGCCCTCAGGGTACACCAGATACGCCACGCGAATAGCCTGTCGAACTTGGACGTTTGTAAAGCCAAACATAAAGCCATGATCTGTGCCATTCTGCGCCTCCTGCAACGTTTTAAATTGACCATTCTTATAGAGGTCACACAGCCGAGAGATACCCATTTTAGCCAACTCCCGTAGGGCCGGCGTCTCTCGTGCCGCAGAGATTTCAGGATGTGACGCTAGGGGCAGCAAAGGAGCTTATAAATAGTCTGTGTCATAAGCATTCGCCATGCCCATGCCGTGCACAGTTCAGGGTTTATTTCAGTCCGTGGGCCACCAGATCCCCCTGACAGAGTCACCGCCTGCAGTGGCATTAGAGGGACAGCATCCGATTCGATAGCCACATGAGGCTGAAAGCGCTGGGTGAAATGCCAATAGTGCGCGAATTGTGCCTGCGCGCACAAGTAGTATAATCAACGGTCAGGAGCCTCAAAGCCACCCCGATCAAAGGGCTGAACCAGAAGGTCCCATCTGCATCGGGGTTTCTTACCGCCTCATACATACTTCAATCAATATAACAAGGGGATGTGCCTAAACTGATATAGTTGTCAAAACAGTGAATAGCTCAAACGGAAGAAAAACTAATTTCGACCGGAAATGTGCTACTTAATAGCTATTTATTCATTTTTAATGAAAAAAATGCAATACATGAATTATAAACAAATTACATACATTAGATAAAGGTGAATTGGACACAATAAAAAATACATACACATTTACACTAGTCAGACATATCACAGTCATTCAATTCACATGCATACTCTCATACAAGACTCGACACAACCTGGGGTAGCGGATGTGCCAGTGTAAGAAAGTAAAACAAAACAGGACTGCTCTGTAAATCAAACGAATGTTACAAAAATATTTTCTCAAAAGGAAAAAGTACAATCCGATAATTTAGTAAAAATGACAATTGTCAACAAACATTTCATCAACAATGTGTACAATAAAACTCGAGTGTAGTATCACTCAACACTTGGGTTTATATAAGAGCAACTCATTTAGACAGGGGCCTACGCGTTTCGAATCCCTACAGATCACAAATGGGATTCTCCTCAGGGCCAGAAAGTTTCTGAAAAACAGAAGACAGAGTCTACGTGTCAGCTTATTCCGAACATTCAAGAAAACTAATGAGTGAAGACCACCATGATTCCAAACAGCTTACCCTCCTGATATGTAGGACGAAAATGGTGTTGTGTGACAGAATCCTATCAATAAAAGCAGTGGGTCCACGGCGGAGCCATATATTTTGTAAAAAACGGGGACCTGCAAGAGAATTGGTAAGTTGAAGCCTTCGCTCTACCAAGAACAACATTTTTTGTTAGGCGCTCGTTTGGACAAAAGGTAAGAAGCAAGCCTTACCAGGGACTTCTGTATAACGATCTTTTACTGGGAAGGGTGGTGCCAAAAAGAATCAACAGGCACCTTTTTACACGTACTGAAATCATGAAAAAAATGCTTCAGTTAACATAGGAAAACCCAGGAGAGGGAAACCTCTTATGTAAAACAGTAAAACATCAATATGTATTACCGTAGAGACTTGTCAGTGGTCTTTTTAATATGCGCGGTCGATCAGTCCGAGAATGCCGGTTGCTTGGTCGAATCCCCGGTATCAGGGTAGTCGGTGTACATCGTTTTTAGAAAAGAGTTCCTGAAATACCAATTAGACATCACTTAGCCATAGTGTTAACACAATGAGGGAAAAAGGACTGGAGCTGGTTAACGGTGTACCTAGTTAGCGTGGTCCGGTGCACTGATCCGGTTGACATGCGCAGAAGCGAGGATTTTCGGAATCTGACAGATCATGAACTACTTGGTGAACTGCTGGTGTCAGAGGGGCATAAAAGACACACATTACAGACATACTTCAGCATTGACGATTGCAGAGTTCTGAAGATTACGACGTTCAATTTTATAGGAATGCTTACAAAGAAATAAAGCAGTTTGGGAAGAAAGGCCATTTTTACAACCGCTATCCTGTCGGCCCGACTCTGTACTTCAGCGTCTTCTGAGAGAATGCTCTACATATTTTCATATTTTACAGTCCTTTATCTGGTGTTCAGGATATAGGCAAAATATGCACTTTTTATGAGGATCTTCAGAATATAGTCTCTGTTTTCCACAGGCTCCACAAGGTCTGAAGAGAGACTTTTTGGTGGTAGACATCATCAAACTTGAGTTTCTGAGAAGAAAACTGAACAGAGCTCAGGGAGACTCCCTTCACACGACGTGCGGTAGATACCAAATTTTACACCACAGACGATCAAATGGTAATAGCCACACTGAAAGAGAAATTGTTGGAGTTTGAGGAGGAGGATCAGCGGAGGGCGAGGTTTTTAGGAAAACAGTTGCAGTCCAGAAGATATGGAGAGGATGGGCCGACCTGGCAGAACTTTGGCGTCGATGCTGTGAACCCCACTTTCGACAGCCTACCACAATGAAATTAAGGGTGAGAACTCAGCCGCGATTAAAGGCCCGAATGAAATTCTAAATGAGTTCACACAATTCTACTCTACGCTATATACACCTCAACTCACGGCAAAGATCACGGGGGCCTTGGACCCTTTTTAGATTCACTGGAGCTGCTATGGCTGAGCAATGGCCACAGGGAGTTTCTAGATGTTCCTTTTGAGGTAAATGAGGACACCTAGGTGATTTAGAGTTTGCCGCCTGAGAAGGCCCCGGGCTCTGACTGCTTACCACGGACTTCTATAAAACTTATGCTGAAGTACTCGCACCTCATTTGGAAGCAATGTATGAGGAGGCCCAGACCACCAGGTGTCTGCCACCGTCGTTGTAAGAGGCCATTATCATTACTCTGCTGAAGCCAGGGAAGCCCCAAACTGAACTGGACTGCTACAGAGCCCTATCACTTATAAATGATGATGATACAATTTTGGCTAAATTAGTCGCCAATCGTCTGCAGCCTTTGCTTTCACTGATAGCCGCCCTGACCATTCAGGCTTCATCCTTGGGTACTCCACGTCCCACAATCTTAGGATCTTCTTTACGGTGGTTCATCATTTACATCCCGACTCCCATGTAATAGCAGTTTTCTTGACACAACCAAAGAGTTTGATACGCTTGAGTGGTCCTACTTGTTTGGGGTCCTGCAGAGGATGGGGTTCAGTCCTCTGTTTCTCAGACTGTTGAGATTGTTATACAGTAGTACCTCTGCAAAGAAAAGAGTGAATGGCTTGCTGTCGGATCCATTCGTTAACACACGCGGAATGTGGCAGGGGTGCCTGCTGTCCCCTCTGCTCTTTGCGATTGCAATGGAACCATTGGTGGCACGCATAAGGCAGCATCATACAGCTCGGGGGATAGGCTTTAGCACCAGAGCCCCCCTCATCTCATTATATGCAGATGACGTGACGTTCTATATAAAGGACCTAGTGACGAATATGGCACGATCGTTCGGGAATTCATCAAATTCAGCGGCCTGTCGGGAGTCTATACAAATTGGGCTAAATCTACTACATTCCCCGCGACGGACGCTACCACCTCTTTTCAAACTGAATTCCAGCTTGCATGGGCTGATGGGCCGGTAAAATATCTAGGTGTGTGGTTAAGTAGAGACATGCAGGACATTTGGTACATGAACCACGGACGAAAGGAATCGTGGCTGGAAGAAAAGGTTTTGGTGTGGGCTGTCTCGGTCTCAGGCCAGGAGAATCGCAATAGCAAAGATGGTAGTCTTGCCGAAGCTGTTGCACTTATTTGTGAATATTCCGATCCCCTTGACTCAAGCATTCTTTAAATTTCTATGATCTCTCCTCATTTCCATTGTCTAAGCGGAGCATCAGGCAATGATCTCGTGGGAACTTTTGACCCTTCCCTTACCCCAGGGTGGTTTGGGAGCCCCAGATTTACAGCTGTATGCACTAAGCGCCCAAGATCAATTTCTCCATTGCTGGATTCACCGAACATCGTTCCAACCGCACACTTCTGTAGAGCTGGATGTGGCAACGCCGATCCCCCTACAAGTAGCGATATATCAGGCCTACAAAAAACCCCAGGGCGGCATAGACACTGTGGAAACTAGGAGGTGGATGTGGGACAAACTACAGCAGGGCTCGAAAAATCAAAAAAATGCTACTAGTCCTGCAGGACTACTACCTTAAAAAATGTCCTCGACCTAACTGCAACCTACTTGACCTCAGTCTGTGAAAGCGGAGCAAAAGTGACAAGGTAACAAGATTTAAAGGCATCTTAATTGCTCATTAACTTTGTGAGCAATAAAAATGACTTTAAATCTTGTTATCTTGTCACATTTGCTCCGTTTTCACAGCCAGAGGACAAAAGTTGGTTTGTTTTCCTACTCGCCAGAAAGGGCGAATAGGACCTAAAACCAGCTCGACCTTGTTAAATTTAGCTCGACTATGCGAGCGGTCGAGTGGAATATTGGAAAGGGGCGACCACTCGGTCCCCCCGAACGTATGGTGGAGTACCACGATCCCCCCGGGAAGCCATCTTGGGCGGGAGGCGAGTCTCGGCTGGTATGCCCGAAGTGGCGTAGCCGGGGCGCGCCTTTTTCCCGCCCTAGAGTGGGCTGGCCTAGACACTGACGCGGCCGGCCACGCCCTCGGGGCAGGCCGGGGCGGGTTTACGCCCGCCCTGAAGACGGATAAAAGGAGCAACAAGCCAAGGAAGCATCCTCTTGTTCCTGTGCTCTGAAGCTGCACCACCTCGCTGCACGTGAGCTCGAGACGGAACGAAGAGCCAATTTTGAGCGTTATAATCTTCTTGTTTGTTTTGCAGATACTCTGTCGGAGAATGCCTAAGAAGGCGGGAAAACGAATGACTACCGAGCAGATGCTGCGAGTTCTCATGAAAGAGGTAACCGACCTAAAGAAGCGAATGGCGGAGAAAGACGAGGAAGGGGGGCCGAAACGTCCTCTGGCGGGAACAGCTCCAGGGGGAAAAGGCAAGAGGCCCAGGAGGGGAACAGCTGGGGGAGACGTCCCAGTTCCCTGTACTCCGCTCGAAGCACCCACTCCGGTCCCGGAGGAAGGAAATCCGATTCCCGTAGTGGTCACCCCCGTGTCCGGGGAGGATATGCCGCCCGAGCTGGCAGCACAATTAGCAGCGTGGTTGGGTAAAGGTAGCAAGGGCGCCACGGCTGATGACGCACAGGTGTTGATGAAGCAGCTGCGGGAAACAAGGGAAGCGACGAAGGCGCCATCACCGGCTGTGGCAGTTGAGAAACCATCTGGGTCAGGTCCAGTCGCAGATACAGCTTCCGGTTCAGGTAAGCGGCCATTGCCAATTGCGAGGGATGAGTCTGCACCCTCTCGAAGGGAAAGGTTGGGTCAACATGTCCCTCTGGCTATCAAGGAGAAGATATGGGCAGGGGAGTATATAAACATTTTCTCGTTGCTTACCGATCATTATGAGATGGAGCATGTTAAGAGTCAAAAGGAGCTCATGCATCCGAGTGTTTGGCGCGCAAAGATGGCCGCCTTTAAGGTAAATGAAAACATTGGTAATTGGGGCAAAGCATGGGGGTTTTTTACATCCATCTTAGGTGAACGTAGGCCCGAATTGCTGCCCGAATTGCCGATTTATCAGTCACGGATCATGGGGTATTCAGTGTCTCATGAGGGCAACCATTGGTTTTGTTACGACAATGTTTTCAGAAAAGCAAAAGAGCACGATAAAAACTTAACTTGGGATTGTTATGATTCTGTGTCCTGGTCCAAAATGGAGGATTCTGGTATGTTGAAGGTGCCATTGGTAGGGAGTTACGTGGGTGAATCCTCCCGCCAATATGCGGGGACGCCCTTTCGATCAGGTACGAGTAACGACAATCACCCGAGGCCGACCGGCAACGCAGGTAAAAGGGGGGTTTGTTGGAACTTTAACAGGGGGAAATGTACTAGGCCCCAGGGGTCATGCAAATTTAGGCACGAATGTGGGGGGTGCGGGCAATCATCCCATCCTGAGTCCATGTGCAGAGCCAAAACGGGTGATAACGGGGGTAGAGGAGGCGCCAAACAGGTCTGACATAGTCCGAGGGGCGCCTTTACCTACTCCGATTGATACCATGGCAATGATTCCCTGGCTCAGTGAATACCCGGATCACGCTTCCGCTGGGGTGTTACGGGACGGATTTTCGTATGGTTTCCGCATCCCAGTGAGGGAGTTCCAGGGTATAGCAAAATGTAAAAACCAGATATCGGTCTTACAGCATACGACCGTGGTACAGGAAAAGATCGGGAAAGAGGTGGCTCGAGGTCGAGTCGCCGGCCCATTTAATGTGCCACCAGTTGCTAACTTTGTTTGTTCCCCTTTAGGGGTGGTCCCCAAGAAGGACCCGGGTGAGTTTCGGCTGATACATAACTTATCAGCCCCACGTGGTCTTTCCGTAAACGAGGCAATAGACCCGGAAGTGTGTTCGGTGCGGTACGCATCCTTCGATGAGGCCGTAGCCATATTGAATCGCCTGGGGCCCGGAGCGCTGATGGCAAAATGTGATATCGAGTCAGCGTTCCGGTTGCTCCCGGTACATCCAGACGATCAGCGTCTCCTGGGTTTCATGTTTCAGGGTCACTACTACATGGATAGGTGCATGCCGATGGGGTGCTCTATATCGTGTGCCTATTTCGAAAAGTTCAGTTGCTTCCTGCAATGGGTCTTCACAAGGAAGACGGGGTTTAAACATGTTATGCATTATCTCGATGACTTTTTGTTTCTGGGGGCAGCCGGGGATCCAGAATGTGGACAGGCTTTGACTGCATTTTGTGTCTTGATGAATCAGTTTGGCGTGCCATTGGCACCAGGTAAGACTGTGGGTCCCTCGACTTGCCTTGAGTTTCTGGGGATCGAGCTCGATTCCAAAGAAGGTTGTTTTCGTTTACCAGATGACAAAGTGTTAAGATTCAGGGCATCCTTGCAGATGTGTAAAAGTGAGTCTAAGGTGAAGCTACATCAATTACAGCAATTGGTGGGACAGTTGAATTTTGCCCTGAGAGTTATACCGATGGCCCGCCCCTTTTCTCGCTCGATCGCTCAAGCCATGGTCGGCCTGAGGGAGGGTCATCATCGCACAAGGCTCTCGGCAGAGGTTCGCCAGGACATGCGCATTTGGTTGGCATTTCTGGCGGATTTCAATGGTCGAATTGTCTGGAACAAACCGGCCGTGTCCTCTGAGGAGCTAGGGCTGTGGACAGATTCGGCAGGGAGCATTGGTTTTGGTGCCATATTCGGCACACAGTGGTCGGCACAAAAATGGCCGTCATGGTGGCATGATAGTGGTCTGACGAGCAACATTGCTTTCCTAGAACTTTTTCCCATACTGGTGGCCCTGAGAACTTGGCCTGAGGGATTCAGAGATCACTCGGTGGTATTCTGGTCTGATAACATGACCGTTGTTGAGTATCAATAGCCAGGCAGCACGATGCAAATGGATTCTGAGATTGCTCAAGGAAATTGTGTTATTGTGTATGCAATTGAATGTACTATTTAGGGCACGACATGTCCCGGGGGTGATGAACCAAGCGGCTGATGCGCTTTCTCGTTTTCATATGCAGGCCTTCTGGGGTTTTCTGCCCACAGCGGACCCGGTGGCAGCACCCTTTCCCGAAGCTCTCTGGTCTCTCGGTGCCCAGAACTACAGGACCTCGTGGGAGAGAGTTTAGCACCCAGGACGAGGAAGGCATATGAAGGGGCGTTCCGTTCCTATTGGGCCTTTTTGGGGGCGGCTAGAGGGGAGCTTTGGGGTCAGGAGGAGTTGGTAGTGAAATTCCTGCTGTCGTTACGTCACGCAGGCAAATCAGTGGCTACGGCCCAGAGGCATCGGGCCGCCATTTCCTTTGTGGCTAGGGCTTATGGGATCCAGGACCCGACAGCGTCTTTCGTTGTACAAAAAGCACTACGTGGGTGGCAACGCCTTGAGGGTCGCAGAGTAGATGAAAGGCGCCCGATAGGTTTGGATAGGTTGGCCCTGTTATTATCTAAACTCCCTGCAACATGTTCATCCCAGTATGAAACGGTGTTATTTCGAGCCGCTTTTACGCTGGCATTCCATGGGGCTATGCGAGTAAGCGAACTAGTGGCGAGGAACAAGCAGGATGTGATGGGGGGACTGTGCCGAGAGCACGTTCAGATCAGAGGGGAGACGATGACTCTCTCGTTCGTCAGGTCCAAGACCGATCAGGGTGCAAGGGGTGATTGCATAATAATACAAAGGATACCTGGGTCCTCCATGTGCCCGGTGAGTTGTGTAGAGGAATATTTGGCACACAGAGTGGCATCATGGGGGGGGACCTTGTTGAGACACGCTGACACCACCCCACTGACGAGGTTTCAGTTTCAGCGGGTGCTTGCGATGTCGATTACTGCTGCGGGCTTGAACCCGGGCGAGTTTGGGACCCATTCCTTTCGGATAGGGGCTGCTACAGAGGCTACAGCCAGGGGTCTGAATGTCGAACAAGTTAAACGTGTGGGGCGTTGGTCCTCCAATTGTTATAAGAGGTATGTGCGGTTGCACATGTTGTGAAGCTGTAATGATGTACTCACGCTTCTTGTTTTTGTTTGGTTTCAGTTGCGCAAGCCTACGAGGCGGGGCGGACTATGCAGTCGACCCAACACCGGGCCAGCGGTCAGACATCACCGGCTGTGAAAGAGGAGGTGTGGGTCGTGGGCCACTCATACGTGAGGCGTGCCGCGGACGTATTCAAAGCAGGTGATATGATTCACGTGGCTGGGGAATACGGGTACAGAGTGTCCTTCTACGGAAGGGGCGGACTCTGTATTGACCAGTTTCAATCATTTTTCGAGGGTTTGCTAGGGCGGACGAGGTCACCGCCGTCTATAGTTCTAGTGCATGTTGGGGGTAATGATTTGGTCACCATCGGTAGACGACTACTCCTGGAGGCAATACTTTCCACCGTAAGTTGGTTGGCGAGGAGAGTTCCGGGGTGCACGATTGCATGGTCCCATTTGATTCCACGAAAGGTGTGGCGGGGGGCTATCTCTATTCCTGCTTTGAACCATTCTGTTAGAAAGCTTAACAATAAAGTGAGTAGGTTGTTCCGTTCCAGGGCATTGCATTCTATTTCTCATAGCTGTATTAATGATGACAGTATGTATTCGGGGGATGGTGTGCATTTGTCTTGGGTGGGGAATGAGTTACTCTTAGGAGACTTCTTAGCATGGTTGAAATCGTTGAAACATGACCTTTAGGTAGGAGTTGTGTGGGGGGTCCGGATAGCCGGTCAACTATCCGGCCTGTGGCGGTAAGGTCATGATCGGTGAGCACTAATTGGAAGATCCCTATGAGTGGGCGTCACCCAACACGGATGGGAGCGCTCGGGGGAGGTGGCCTTTGGCCCCTCAACGGGGAGGCGGTCCCTTCTAAGGATGGGTCGTAGTCATAGTACATCTTGGGGGCAATGATTTGGTCACCACTGGTAGACGACTTCTTCTTGAGGCGATGCTTTCCACTGTAAGTTGGTTGGCGAGGAGAGTTCCAGGGTGCACGATTGCATGGTCCCATATGATCCCACGAAAAGTATGGCGGGGGGCTATTTCTGTTTCTGCTCTGAATCATTCAGTAAGAAAAATCAATAACAAAGTGAGTAGATTGTTCCGTTCCAATACACTGCATTCGATTTCGCATGGTTGTATTACTGGTGACAGTATGTATTTGGGGGATGGGGTTCACTTGTCCCGGGTGGGGAACGAGTTACTCATAGGAGACTTGATGGCTTGGCTAAAGACTTTAAGACATGACCTTTAGGTAGGAGTTTTTGTGGGGGGTCCGGATAGCCGGTCAACTATCCGGCCTGTGGCGGTAAGGTCATGATCGGTGAGCACTAATTGGAAGATCCCTATGAGTGGGCGTCACCCATTACGGATGGGAGCGCTCGAGGGAGGTGGCCATTGGCCCCTCAACGGGGTAGGCGGTCCCTTCTAAGGATGGGCCGCCGAAAGGAAAGGAAAGGCGGTCAAGGCCCCTTCCTGGGTAGGAGGGGCTACAGCCCCCTCCTGGAGAATTTCCCGGGGCCAGGTCATCTGCGACGGCAGATGTGGTAAGTTGTGTGGGGTTTGGGGGGGGGTCTACGCTACCTTCTAGATACCTCACACGAGTCCTCGGACGACCTTTAAGTGGCGTCGAGTTTATTGGGGCCCCCGTCAAGTCAAGGGAAATTGGTAGTTGCCCTCGAGGTACTCCTCTGTGCGGTCGCCCCTCACAAGTGAGGGGGATATTTCTGGGTTAGGGATCTTGACACCGGTTACGACCTTGCCGTTGGCCCTTAAACGTTAGGATGTACAATTTCAAAATTTCAAGTTAAATGTTTTGTAGGATGTTAGTTCGGCTAGGAGAACCTTTGTATTAGAGAATATGTTAAGGTTAGCCAAAACATCGCAATGTGGTAATGAAATTGTACATAATATGAAACTGTTATTTTAATGTTTTAATTTTGTTTCATATTTTAATAAATACGGCCGGGAGGGTCACTCCCTCCCGTCTTCCAAAAAGTTCAGAACTGTTTCCGGTTTCCCATCCTTGGGGATTGTGTTGAGAGGGGGTGGCGGGTATCTCGGCCATATTGAGCCCTGTATGGGAAGAAGAAACTTGAAAATTGTACATGCCCCCTCCATCCCTCTGGCATATAACCCCATAATACCCACAATGGGAGAAGCCGCAAGCAGAACACGTGTTTGGTAACATTTGCAGATTTGTACCAGGAGGTATCATTTATGCACCCCCCTCCCCCTTTGCTTCTACGGTAGAGTAGACTAACATTCTCAGAGTTATTCTTATATTATAATCTTAGGGCTACATGTAGGTCACTACTAAATACATTCCCTAGCCCAACACCTACACGGCTAGCTCTAGAAAATATACTAAAGTCAGACTATCCGCGCAGATTACTTAAATGTATCTATAATAACATGCAAAACACAGCCACAATACTGCAGCCTAAGGCATTTCAGGCGTGGAATGAGGAATTACATACCCCACTGACAGAAGACCAGGGTCGTAGGCTCAAGTGGGCAAAGGTCGTCCTTGCATCCCTTTTGGAGGATCTTTGTGCAAAAATTGATGGGCCCCTGGCCACTTGCCTCAATGATATCTCGCCCGCAGCTGAGGTAGTCAGTGCCTTTGAGGTAATCTGTACACAGATCTCTAAGGACCTGACTAACACCAACACCCGCAGATGTAGTAATCATGTAAGATGGTTTGATGGTAGTTGCTCTAGGGCCCATAGGGCCTTGTTTCAAGCGCTGAAAAGTAGTCCCAGGGATAAGGCGGCAATTGCCGAGTTGAGAGGGGCCTATAAAGAAGCTATCGCCAGGCGGAAAAAGGAAATAAAAATGGAAGCCGGGGATAATCTCCTCTCAATGGCCATCCTCCGAGATAGTGGGAAGTTCTGGGCAACAATCAATCACCCATTCTTTTCGGGTATAGATGGTTCAGATTTGGATTGTGTCATCCCCGACGAACAGTGGTTTCACCGTTTTAGCAATATGTATGGTTCTGCTAGCTCATGTCCCTCAAATAGTACTCTTGCCGAGTCGCAGTCTCTACCTCGCATAATTTTTGACACTGTGGATGTGGAGAGCGCTATAAATGAATCCTCTAAAAACAAGGCTCCGGGCCCCGATGGGGTGCCAGCGGTTTTATATGGCTCTTCTCCAAAATTGTGGGCAAGGATTCTAAGAAACGTTTTTAATGCCGCCAGCGGCAACAGGTTTCCTGCCTCATGGGCTACAGCAGTCAATATACCAATTTTTTTAAAGGGCCAGCACGGAGATCCCTCCTGTAATAGACCCATTTCCCTGTTAGACTCTGCAGTGAAGATCTTGGGCAGGGTGCTACTCCACAAACTCAGGGATGTCTTGGTTAGTTGTGGTGTCTTGTCTAACCTGCAATATGGGTTGAGAGAAGAGGGGCACCCTTGATCAGCGTCTAAATCTCCAGCTTCTAATTAGGAAATACACGGTGGCGGAGGACGGGCTCTTTTTAGGGCTTTTCTGGACCTGTCCTCAGCCTTCGATTTGGTTAATCGGGCTAAGCTATGGCGTATTTTGCTGGTAATGGGCATCGACACTCCTTAAGTAAGTTTTTTAGCAGCCCTATATCAGGACCTTTCTGACTCAGTGAGGGTCACTCAGGAAGGGAGATGCACGAAGCACTTTAGGTTTGAGAGGGGGGTGAGGCAAGGGTGCATCCTGGCCCCCCTCCTCTTTACCATCTATATTAATGGCCTGGAAAAGTCCCTGGGGAACTTGAGGGTGATGCGCCGCGTGTAGAGGAATCTGTTATACCGGTCCTCCTATACGCGGACGATGCTGTCCAGTTGGCCCGCACTGGTGTGGGGCTTCAGAGATTGCTGGACGCGTTTGGTGTTCTCATGGATACCTTAGATCTTAAGGTGAATATCAAGAAATCGCATTATATGGTAGTGGGGAAACACTGTAAAAAATTTAAATCCAAGTCTTTCTTCTGTAATGGTGACGAGGTCTCGAGAGTAAATGTCTTTTGTTATCTAGGGGTCCTCTTCAACAAGAAAGGTACTTGGGGCCCCCTAATGCCTATTATAACATATTCGGCTGCCGCACTCCACCATGTACATACATCTTTGCTCGGTGATTCTGTGTGCTGGAAGGGCCCTTTTCCTGTAAGAACTGTCATTTTCAGAGCATGGAGGCTCCGCCTCGGATGGAGGTACCTGCTGTGCCTGTCCTCCCGGTTCCTACTGATATAGGTTCCCGCAATAAATGTTTACTGTGTAATGTCAGATCACTGCCTAAACATCACATTCAGATCTGGGATCTCATCTCAGAGGCACAACCTGACTTATGTTTCTTCACCGAAACTTGGCTAAAGCCTCACACTGCACCTACCATTACATTGGGAATACCGGAGGGATATAAAATTATCTGCCAGGATAGACCCATAAAAAAGGGAGGTGGCTCAGCCATTGTGCACAAGGATAGCATCATGGTCTCCATTCTCGAGCAATATTGCTCTGCAAAGATTGAGATGTTGGTTTTTAAAATCTATACCTCGCCTAAATGCTTTGTGAAAGATCAGAGCACCAATCGCCCTCCCGGACCCATGAACAATTTTTCCAATATGTTATTGGAATTATTGGCCCCCCATGTTAATGGAGATAAAGACTTTTTACTATTGGGTAATTTTAATATACATGCAGAGTTAAAGGAGGAAAAAGAAACCCAGGATTTTTTAAATGCCCTTTTTTCATTGGGATTCCTGCTCCGTAATATAGGACCTACCCATAGGGCCGGACATACTCTGGACCTCATCTTGTCCAGGTTTCCCGGAATTGAGTGCTCTGCCCCTATCGTAAATGTATGGACTGACCATTTTACGTTAGAATTCTCTATTCCTGAGATAGGACCTATTCCTAGAAGATCCACTCAGATTCCTATTAAACGGAGACAATGGCACAAGATAACTAACGAATCTCTGAGGGATGCCTTCCCTATTCAAGATCATGTCACAACGAACGATATCAATGTGGCGCTAGAAAATTATGAAAAGGCAGTAACCATTGCCATTGAGCATATAGCTCCAATGAAAACCTTTAAGACCCGCCCGACGAAAAATCAGGAGGTGTGGTTCTCAGAGGATTTAAGGTCCATGAAACGGAGGACTAGGAAACTAGAGAAAATCTGGCGTACATCCCATTTGGAGTCAGATAAAGGGAAGTATCAGACGGCGCTAAATTCATATCATAAAGCTATCCGAACTGCCCGCAAACAACATATCTCCTCACAATTAGAGGCGGTAGGAAATGCGCCAAGGACACTCTACCAGATACTGAACTCCTTTTTGAAACCGGCAGCATGTGAGAGTGTTGACACTTCATCTCAACAACTTTGTGACGATACTGCCAGCTTCCTCACGAATAAGATCGATACCATCTATGAAAAGATTCATGCCTCCATAGCATCCATTGGACATGTTATCTTTCCCACTGTGGTCCCAGCGAGTAAAAAGGTCCTCGTCCCCACCTTCACCAATTTTCCTAACATCACTGTGGATGAAGTGGAGGGACTCATTACAACTATAAAAAGTGGGAGTCCCATGGATCAGCTTCCACCGAGAGTGATCTCAGTGAGGAGCATATTGGCACCAGAAATCCAAAGTTTGGTCAACCTCTCTTTGGACACAGGCTGTGTCCCTTTAGAGTGGAAGAGAGCCCAAGTGCGACCCATCCGCAAGAATACCGCCACTGCGTGGGCTGACATGACCAATTTGAGACCCATTTCCCTCTTACCATTCTTGGGAAAGCTCATAGAAAAGTATGTCAACAAGCACTTGTCCAATCACCTGGAACACACTGGTGCACTTGATCCATCTCAGTCGGGCTTTAGACCAAAATACAGCACGGAAACAGCATTGCTGTCAATTACCGATGATCTACGCATGCTCCAGGACAAAGGAACATCAGCTGTCCTGGTGCTGCTAGATCTATCGGCAGCTTTTGATACCACCTCTCATGAAATTTTGGTTGAGCGCCTGACTGAGACCGGACTAGGGGGCACGGCACTGGCTTGGCTAAAGAGCTTTCTTCTGGATCGAACCCAATGTGTCACCATGGGAGACTTTCGATCCAAGGAGACCAGGATTACTAAGGGGGTGCCACAGGGCTCTTGTTTGAGCCCTACATTATTCAACATCTATGTGGCCCCCCCTGGCGAACATCCTGAGAGCCTTTGGCTTTTGCCCAGTGTCATATGCTGACGATACTCAGCTGCTCTTTCCCTTTGACCATCTAACTCCAGAGGTATTACACTCTTTCTCTGAGGGGATGAGAGCAGTTTCCCAATGGATGTCTTTGAACAAGTTGCAGTGCAACGTCTCAAAGACAGAGGTTATGCTCTTTGGTGAGGCTAAAATCTGCTGGGCTCCTGACTGGTGGCCTCTAGACCTAGGCCCAGTCCCTGAGCCTAAGCAGATAGTTAAGAACTTAGGGGTCCGTCTGGAACAAGAACTCAGCCTGAAGCAGCATGTTACCAACATTGTGGGGTCCTGCTTTCGAACTATAGGGCTACTACGCCGAGTTTTTCCACTGCTTCCAGACACTATTAGAAAGACCCTGGTCCAGGCGCTGGTTATCAGTCGTCTCGACTATTGTAATGGCCTCTTGTTGTCAGCTAATGAGGAGGATCTGGACAGGTTGCAGGTTGTGCAGAACACTGCAGCTAGGCTGGTGGTAAATGCTCCTCCCAGAACACCATCAAAACCTCTTCTTGCCAGGCTTCATTGGCTCTCCATCCGGCAGAGAGTCACCTTTAAGATCTGTTGTACGGTACATAAAGGTCTTCATGGTTTGGGTCCCTCTTATCTCGCAGACAAGTTTGTGCCGTATGCCCCTTCCCGTGCTCTACGGTCCAGTGATCAATTGCTTCTTGTGGTTCCTAGGATCAAGCGGGCAAGGCAAGGGGGTAAGGCTCTGTCGGTAAGGGGACCGAAGATTTGGAATGGCCTCCCCCTCCAGCTTAGGCAGCTGGAAAATCATCTGGCCTTCAGGAAAAAGTTGAAGACGTTTCTGTTTCAGGTCTAGCTTTACAAGTCTCAGAATTGGATTACAGTTATATAACTTGTTCCCTGGTAGGTTTGGCAGTCATAAAGCGCGGAGATACTCCCCTGGGAGTCTATTCAAGCGCTCTATAAACACGCAAAATAAATAAATAAATAATCAAGCTCAAAAGCAACTTGGTTGCGAGGTCCACCTCAGCGCTGATGAGCTTGGCAAAAAGACTGGGGGCACGACCGATGGAGGCCCTGCTGAGAGTTTACAACTCGAAATGTTTGGCTATTGCTACATATGGTGCTTCACTGTGGGGTTATGTCGCCCAGGACAAGATCCAAGTAGTAGAAAACAGGTTTCTGAGACATTTGCTTTCAGTTCCCCAATCCACTCCCACTTTTTCTATTCACTCGGAGGTTGGCCTGGGTTATGTCACGGATAAACTGAAGATGGCCCCACTGTTGTGCTGGGTGAAAACCTGGTTAAACCAGGAAATTACACTCAACCATTCGATCCTTAATGACATCATAGCTATGGATAACGTCAAAAGAATACCCTGGCTTGAGTATGTTAGAGCGACGTTCTCTCGTCTAGGGCGTCCCGAGCTCTTTACATTTCCAACTTACACTACGAAGGAGGATGTATTATGGATTAAGCACCATTATATAGACAGGGCAAAACTGGATTAAGAGGAGAGGGAACTTACAAAACCTAGGGTTAGAGCGCATTTTATGCTTCTCTCTTCCCCCTCGCTGGAACCGTGCAATTGCGATAATTTCTCTCACCAAGACACACCGCATTTTATTATGTTTTGCGGGTTTTATTCTGATAGTCGAAAAAAATATCTGCTTCCAATTCTGAAAGAAGCCGGCTTTTCACAAGTTAGACCTGCTTTGTTTTATCTACAGATGTTAAGCAGTACCCAACATTAGGTTTAGTGTGGCTAGTTTTCTGGTGGCAGCTGTAAATGTAAATGTATTTGAGCTTATATAGCGCACAGCTACCCGCAGTGGGTTTCCCGGCGCTAGCTTAGGGAACCCGTCCTGGTATTCCCCTGTGAGATAACCCCGGCAGGGTATCCACAAGGTGAAAGCCAGGCATCCCGCCGCGAGGGGCCGTTGTGGAGATTAAGCAAGCTATTGCCCAGAGTCGCAGAGTGTGAACCCGTGAGTCGAGAGGGCACCGGAGTGAGAATTATCGAGTCCGTGGAATTTTTAGCCCAAGACCCACCGAGGCGGGGAATTGAACCCTGGTACAGGGCCGATCTCAGCTTTCAGGTCTGCGGCCTCTAAGCCCTGAGCCACACTTCTCCACAGCTGTGCGACGTAGATCAAAGAATCTCCCTAGTTCCTGTAATCCAGACTGATTTTTTAACGAGTGTTTTTATGAATTGTGTTTTTAAAAACCGTTGGTGTATATTACGATTGCTTGTTGCTTGATTTTATATTTTATTGTATGAAATTTGTGCCTTTTATGATTTTAATTAATCGAATAAAGTATTTTTGACTGACTGACTGACAGAAGACCAATGGACATACTGCTGTGCCCAACTGACTGCATTGTCACCTAACTGCAAACTCCGTTTAATAAATTTCAAATTTTTGCATAGATTTTTCAGGACCCACCTTCAATTACACCAAATGGGGATTAAGGAGGACAATAGATGCTGGAGGTATGGGTTTGCCCAGGATACATTTTTGCACATGATTCAGAAAAGGGGGTGGTGATGAACAGAGTATCTGAATTAAGCAGACCACTCTTACCCAGTCCAAAGATCAGGGCTTGATCCTTCACCGTTTTTTAGCTCACTGCACCATCCCAGCTCAGAACCTGGCTACATGCAAATTAGTCTGACCGTGGCCCAGTGCATCATGGGAACAGGGCAGACCAAACTACCAAGCCAATTCTTATACTGCGAAGGAAACCAGCTTCCGGGGACCGGTTTCTGGCATTTCAGCCGTCTTCGGCCCGGCTTGCTTGAATCCTGATGGTGCAATGAGCAAGGGACTCACATCTGAGTATACCCTTCCACGCTTATGGTGGACAAAAACGATTCAGAAAAGGGGGTGGTGATGAACAGAGTGTCTGAATTAAGCAGACCACTCTTACCCAGTCCAAAGATCAGGGCTTGATCCATCACCATTTTTTAGCTCACTGCACCATCCCAGCTCAGAACCTGGCTACATGCAAATTAGTCTGACCCTGGCCCAGTGCATCATGGGAACAGGGCAAACCAAACTACCAAGCCAATTCTTATACTGGGAAGGAAACAAGCTTCCGGGGACCGGTTTCTGGCATTTCAGCCGTCTTCGGCCCGGCTTGCTTGAATCCTGATGGTGCAATGAGCAAGGGACTCACATCTGAGTATACCCTTTCACGCTTATGGTGGACAAAAACGATTCGGAAAAGGGGGTGATGATGAACAGAGTGTCTAAATTAAGCAGACCACTCTTACCCAGTACAAAGATCAGGGCTTGATCCATCACCGTTTTTTAGCTCACTGCACCATCCCAGCTCAGAACCTGGCTACATGCAAATTAGTCTGACCCTGGCCCAGTGCATCATGGGAACAGGGCAGACCAAACTACCAAGCCAATTCTTATACTGGGAAGGAAACAAGCTTCCGGGGACCGGTTTCTGGCATTTCAGCCGTCTTCGGCCCGGCTTGCTTGAATCCTGATGGTGCAATGAGCAAGGGACTCACATCTGAGTATACCCTTCCACGCTTATGGTGGACAAAAACGATTCAGAAAAGGGGGTGGTGTTGAACAGAGTGTCTGAATTAAGCAGACCACTCTTACCCAGTCCAAAGATCAGGGCTTGATCCATCACCGTTTTTTAGCTCACTGCACCATCCCAGCTCAGAACCTGGCTACATGCAAATTAGTTTGACCCTGGCCCAGTGCATCATGGGAACAGGGCAGACCAAACTACCAAGCCAATTCTTATACTGGGAAGGAAACAAGCTTCCGGGGACCGGTTTCTGGCATTTCAGCCGTCTTCGGCCCGGCTTGCTTGAATCCTGATGGTGCAATGAGCAAGGGACTCACATCTGAGTATACCCTTCCACGCTTATGGTGGACAAAAAAGATTCAGAAAAGGGGGTGGTGATGAACAGAGTGTCTGAATTAAGCAGGCCACTCTTACCCAGTCCAAAGATCAGGGCTTGATCCATCACCGTTTTTTAGCTCACTGCACCATCCCAGCTCAGAACCTGGCTACATGCAAATTAGTCTGACCCTGGCCCAGTGCATCATGGGAACAGGGCAGACCAAACTACCAAGCTAATTCTTATACTGGGAAGGAAACAAGCTTCCGGGGACCGGTTTCTGGCATTTCAGCCGTCTTCGGCCTGGCTTGCTTGAATCCTGATGGTGCAATGAGCAAGGGACATTTTTGCACATGGCTTGGGATTGTCCGCAGTGGTCCTTGTATTGGACAGCCATATTCACAATAATCCATGATAAACAAACCCCCTAATTGTTTTTTTCGGGTATGTTAAAGATACGCTAATTGCAATTGCCCCTTCCCTTGTGGAACCTATCACTGAGGTAATCAATGCCTCGTTGGGTGCCGGGGTGGTGCCACCCAATTGGAAGGGTGCAATAGTAAAAGCTCTCCTAAAAAAACCTAGCCTTGACCCCCTTTGACATGGCGAACTACAGGCCCATCTCGTTACTTCCGGGACTCAGTAAAATCACGGAAAAATTGGTTAACTTCCAGCTATCCAATTTCCTTGAGTCCAACGGTGTACTGAGAATTTCCCAAACAGGCTTTCGCCCGGGTCAAGGCACTGACACCTCCTTGCTGGCAGTCGCGGAAGAGGCACGTTGCATTTTGGACTCAGGAGGATCAGTGGCAGTGATCCTCCTGGACCTTAGTGCAGCGTTTGACACTGTTAACCATCGAGTGTTACTTCAACAGCTGTCAGATGCCGGAGTGAGGGGGATGGCGCTGAAATGGCTTAGGTCATTTCTCAGCGACCGGACCTTTCAGGTCTGGGAAGGGGGGCGCACGATCGGCATCCACCCACCTCCATTGTGGAGTGCCTCAGGGCTCTTCTTTGAGCCCACATTATTCAATGTGTACATGGCCCCCTTGGAGCACTAAAGCTGAACGGTTCAAAGACCGAGATAATCCTTCAGGACCCAGGCTACTAAACTGGCTGGTGTCTGTTTCGGCCTTCTCCGATCGGTGTGCAAAGTGCTGCCTCTGCTTCCATTTCTATCTCGGAAGCTTCTGATCCAGGGCCTGATTATATCAAGATTAGATTTCAGTAATGCAATCTATCTGGGTGCCCCCAAGATCACTCTGAACAAATTACAGCAACTTCAGAATGCGGCGTCACAAATGCTTTATAACATCCCTATGTCACGATCGGCCAAACCCGCATTGAGGGTGCTGCATTGGCTGCCAGTGCGAGAAAGGGTGAAATTCAAATCTCTGTGCCTTGCACATAAAATCTTGCAAGGTAAAGGCCCTCCCTCCCTTCAAAAGCTGGTGACCCCGTATAAGGCAAGTAGAACACTACGCTCAGACCAACAACACCTACTTAAGATCCCTAGGGTCAAAAAGGCCCGTTCAGGAGGGAGGAGATTCTCCGTAAAGGTTGCAACCCTCTGGTACTCACTCCCCCTAAGTTTGCGCTCTGAGCCATGCCTTTTGCGTTTTCGTAAACAACTGAAAACTTTTCTCTTTTGTTAAGCCGCTATGCCTTTCACTCACTTAAATTGTTACTCTGTTTGGTTAAGCGCTGGGATGCTCTAGGGTAACCGTGCGCTATACAAAACTGTTTTAATAATAATAATAATTAGAGAACTACACACTATGCTCTTACTTTTTGCCAAACGCCGAATAGCCATGCACTGGGGACGAAGAGGGGAGCCAGCTTTGAAAGACTGGGTTCGAGATGTCACATTTGGCCACACGCAATTAACCACCTATTGGGAGCTGATGGAATATATGACGTAATCCTGCATGTTATCTTCCCGCATACCTTTGCATTTAACATCCCGCAAATACCATTACTCCGCATTCTTTTATAACAATTCAATCACAACTAAAATATGATTTAGAAATGTAAAAGTACAAATAGAACGAATAAAATGATGACAAATACTTTAGCAACAAAATTATTTTTCATTCAATATCTTATTAACTTGTTCTTATTTTTTTTAATCTGCTTCTATTTTGATCAAAAATCGACCATATCCAAAAATTTAAATATTTCCATCAAATGCATCTTTTCAATAAATTCATTTTTAAAAATTAAAACAAACTTACCTATTCCATTTTAATTCTGCATCCCTTTCCTACGAACACACGCTGCATATTAAACCAATTTTTTTTAACGTTTTACCGCTTTCGTCAAATGTAGTTCTTTTGGACTAATTTTACCGGGTGTGATCATGGTCTGCTATACATCTTCTAAGCTGCGGTCTACAAAAGGTATTGTGTGCTTGCTATAAGGTGTTTCCTGGTCGCCATAGGGGCAAGAGGAAATGCCCGGGCTGCGGCTGGTGGCCAGGCAATGCTCCACGGACACTCTTCAATCGGGAGACGGAAACTGTGAAGCATCTCTGTATGCTGCTAAACACCAGGTCCGTGCGCAGTCACGCTCAGGAGCTTTTTGACCTCCTGTCTTGGAAAAACCGGTGTGCCTGTTGCTAACAGAGACCTGGTTAGGAGTCTCCTCCAATCCCGATATCGCTATGGCGATCCCTCCAGAATACAATATTTATAGGCAAGATAGACTGGAAGGGAGGGGTGGAGGGGTAGCACTCGTAGTGAAGAAATCTGTTTGCTCAATTATTCCTACGGAGGCTATCAATGGGTCTGAATCCCTTGCCTTCTCTCTATCATTGGCGCCGCATCAGTCGGTGAAAGGGCTGCTAGTGTACAGGCCCCCTGGTCCCGCGGGTTCTTTTTTCGATGAGCTTCAGTCTATCATGTCAACGCTGTTCCTGAGAGCTGACCACTGTATCTTGGCTGGAGATCTCCATTTTCATATGGATGAGGATTCGGACCCAGATGTGATCAAATTGTCCGATATTACGGCCCCCTTGGGCCTGACCCCCTATCTGTTTGAACCAACGCACGATAAAGGCCATACTTTGGATCAGGTCTTCTCTACGTCCCCCATAGAGGTGACGGCACTCTTGCCGGTCCTTTGGACAGATCATCGGTTGGTCAATTTTTGCATACTGGAAAATAAGAAACCTCTGAGCAGTGCCCTTAGACAGCAAGGATTAGCGTCGAGGGCATACCATCAGGTGAACGCAGAAATGCTGGCGCAGGCATTGTGCGAACATCCATGCCCTCTCAGAGGGGTTTTAGATAGGGACCTGGAGTCTCTGCAGGCCTGGCTTGTGGACAGGCTGAACGATTTGGCTCCTTCGAGGGCTCCTCGTTCACTATCTAAACGGGTCTCTGCTCCTTGGTTCACGGAAGCGCTGCTTGCTTCCCGCAGGCAGTGCAAGGTGGCTGAAAGGGCCTGGCGGGCTCAGTACGATTCTGCAGCCAGACTCGATTATAGAACCATGGTTAAGGCATATCATCGGGATATCCTCCTTGAGAAGAATAGTTACTTTGCTAGGAGGATTGAGGCTGCCTCTAATTCCTGTAAAGAGATCTTCACGATTGTTAGGGAATTTACTTCCCCACGGTCGACTGCGACCCAGACCGCCCTTACCGAGACTTGAGCTTCGGATCTCGCCAGCTTCTTTACTACTAAGATTAAGCTGATTCAGGACTCTTTTCCACTGAGGCCGGTTGTAGTCTCCCCTTGTTCTTAGGACGGACCAGTTCCATCGGTCCCTCTAGGGTCAGTCCTGGCAGACTTTCCGCCTATTTCAGCTCCTTCGTCATTGACACTCATGGCCAATCTTAAATTGGGTTAAATCGGGTTTGCCGCTTGACCCATGTCCGGCCAAATTTCTGGCGAAGATGGCGGCAGTGGTAAATCTGTTGGTGAATCCCCTCCTAAATCTCTCTTTGAGCCAGGGGGTGGTCCCATTGGCCTGGAAACACCCCTAAAACTTATAGTATTTTGAGTGAATTTTAAAGTTTTTTTAAATGCTAATTCCGAACTATACAAGGCCTGAAACCTATGGTTGTTTCAGTGAATTTCAAAGGTTTTTCAAATGCTAATTCCGAACTATACAAGGCCTGAAACCTATGGTTTTTTCAGTGAATTTTAAAGGTTTTTTAATGCTAATTCCTAACTATATAAGACCTGAAAGCCCACCAGGAATCTCCAGTATGCGCCAGGGGACTGCATTGTCGAGAGGTGTAATGAAGCCACGCCCCTTTTTACACCTCTCTGCAACGCAGCCCCCGGGCATGTTTGCAGAGGGGGAACTAATTCCCCTTGCATACTGGGGGTACCTGGGGGCCAACTAGCCCACTGTGAACCTGCAGTATGCGCCAGGGGGCTGCATTGCAGAGAGGTGTAATGAGGCCACACCCTTTTTTAAATCTCTCTGCAAAGCAGCCCCCATGCATGTTTGAAGAGGGGGAACTAATTCCCCTTGCATACTGGTGGCCCCTGGGGGCCAACTAGCTCACCTGGAACCTCCAGTATGCGCCAGGGGGCTGCATTGCACAGAGGTGTAATGAGGCTATGCCCCTTGTTACACCTCTCTGCAACCCAGCCCCCTGGCGCGTTTGCAGAGGGGGAACTAATTCCCCTTGCATACTGGGGTTTCCCTTGGGGCCAACTAGCCCACCAGGATCCTCAAGTATGCGCCAGGGGGCTGCATTGCAGAGAGGTGTAATGAGGCCACACCCTTTTTTACACCTCTCTGCAACGCAGCCCCTGTGCATGTTTGAAGAGGAAATAAGAACGCTCTGAAGAAGTTCTGTTGTACAGAACGAAACGCGTCGGCTGGCTGTGGTACATAAACTTAAGGAAAATAAAAGCATTTGAATGTACACCAAGATTCAGCGCTTCAATAAGGACTCTAAATGATTTGATTTGATTGGACTTGTGTAAGTGGTGCTGTGCCAAACCTTGGAATATTCTCCACTACTCTCTACTACACTCTCTACTACTCCACTACTCTTTAATACTCACTCTCTACTACTCATTCTCTACTACGCTCTCACTCTACTACTCACTCTCTACTACTCCACTATTCTCACTCTCTACTACTCACTCTCTACTACTCACTCACTACCAACTCTACTAATTACTCTCTACTACTCACTCTACTATTCACTCTACTACTCTCTACTACTCACTCTCTCTACTGATCCATACTCTCTACTACTCACTCTCTACTCTCTATTACTCACTCTCTACTCTCTACCATCTCTCTACTAGTCTCTACCTCTACCTCTTTCTCTACACGCATACACATATATATGCAGATGCATGTATATATATGTATGTATATATATACACAGATACATAAACATATATAATCTGCATATCTATATAAATGCATGCATACATATACATAGATTCATTCATATGCATGTTATTTACATGAAAGTTTGAAAAACACTAATAAAGGCAAAGCTAAAAAGCCACCTCATTACAAACAGAATGGCTTTAACTTGAACGAGGGCGAGATCTATTGCATTTTCAATGCTTGTTTACTTTGGTTCCATCAAGAAGGCATTCAGATGTGTCACACATTTGCCATAAATTCTGAATGTTAGCACTCTAGTTGCTCATTAGATCACTGTAGTAAAGCTACTGCTCACCAGGGAAGTCTGCTGCTTGTATTCAAAATGCATGTTTCGGTCTGCATGTCAGAATTTTTTTTAATAAAATAGAAGAGGATTTGAGAAGCCACTCAAAATGTGCCCTAATTTTTCTTTCTGAAGCACTAATCATAATTTCTACGGCAAAATGAACCCCCTCATTTTGTTCCTTTTTAAATTAAATGTTTTCAGACTTACCACTTCATTCCAATCAAGATGACTTCTGGTGTGCCATACTTTTGTCATAAGTAAGACTGTTAGCGCTCTAGTTGTTCTTTAGAACACTCTGGGACATTCTGTTATTGGGCTATACTTGGGCTACATCTGGGTGATATTTGGGCTACATTTGGGCTCTTGTCTCTGGTGGCCATCTTGGGAGATTGCATGTCAGATTTTTCTAATGAAATAGAAGAGGATTTGAGAAGTCACTCAAAATGTGCCCTAAATTTTCTTACTGCAGCACTCATCATACTTTCTATGGCAAAATATACCTCCTCCTGTTTAACTTAAATGTTTTAAGAGTTACCACTTTATTCCATCAAGATGTCTTCAGGTGCGCCATACATTTTTAATACGTAGGACTGTTAGCGCTCTAGTTGTTCTTTAGAACACTCTAGGAGGCTGCAGTAGAACACAAAGGAATCAACTGGAGGAATCTCTGTCCTTGTTGGATGTACATGTTTTACTGAGAATGTCAGACTTCATTCTCACATGCCTGAGAAAGATAATGTGAATTTACAGAAAATATGCTTTCAGTTTAGCTTATAGATCCCCTTCCAAACCACTGTGGGAAAAGCATGAGATAATAGTTTTCTTTCAAACATGATTCATGATATCCAAGCAGAAGGCTTTTTCACATGGTAAAATCACCTTAGAACACACCACAATTCCTAAAATGAGTATGGTACCATCAAAACAAATGGTTTATAATGTAACTAAAGTCCTAAAACCTTCTATTACCTGCAATGCTTTTTAATGAGGTGCTATTATGTATATTGATCCCAAGATGGCTGTCAACACTTCTTGGATGAAGTGCTGACAGCCAATCAGATCTCACGATGAGATGTGTGGTTAGGCTCCGCCCAGATATATAAAAGAAATTCCTTTTAATTTTCTCAGGAACTACTGGAGGGATTTACACCATTTAAGCAAAAGCGTGATCTGCGAATAAGACTACCATTTTGCCAAATTTCTAGTAATTCCGTTCAGCCGTTCGGGCTGTAGCCGTGTCTAATCGTCCTATGGAAAATAACATGGTGAAATCATGTTTTGGGACCCCCCCTTTTTTCTCAGGCCCCACTTGACGAATCCCCCCCAAAACTTTCAGGGAAGGAGCGGAGCGGGCCATCTTCTTGGAGAAATTTGCGAAGATTCATCAATCAACGCCAAAGTTATTCCCAATAGAATGTTGCGGATTTCCTATGGGAACTAGGTCCTAACTATATATACCTACTGACGACCGCCAGTAGGATGTATGTATATATATATATATATATATATATATATATATATATATATACACACATAATGGTTAGTTGGACATTTCACTCGTACAAAACCATAGAAATTCCCCTGTTATAGTTAGTTCAGCTAAATATAACTTGCGCCCCCGCAATGCACTGCTGATATCACATATTACATAATTCATGACATGGTCAGTGACATCACTTCTGCTGACATCTCAAATGACATCACGGATGACATCATCCAGTGAATGTGTTTTTCTTTAAACTTTAAAGACAAATATATATATATATATATATATATATTACCTACTGGCGGTCGCCAGTAGGTATATATAGTTAGGATTTTTTTCCTATGGGACTTTTGAAAATTCTATGTCTAATAACTTTGGCGTTTGTGGACGTAATCGGCTGA
Source organism: Lissotriton vulgaris (assembly GCF_964263255.1). NCBI lineage: Eukaryota > Metazoa > Chordata > Amphibia > Caudata > Salamandridae > Lissotriton > Lissotriton vulgaris. The sequence continues at coordinate 1,633,122,022 of NC_141693.1, read as the reverse complement.
AATTATCAGGAAAATGGCACATTGTGTTTCTGAGCAGCCCTTGAAAATTTGGGGGGGTTTCGTCAAGGGGGGGCCGAGAAAAAAGGGGGGTCCCAAAACGCGTTTTTCCCATGTTAATTTCCATAGGGCGTTTGGCCTCACTTTTAGCTGGAACGGCTGAATGGATTTGCACGAAACTTGGCAAAATTGTAGGGACTGTTAGCCCGATGTGCCTTTGCTGGGTCTCAATATATGTGCTCCAGTGGATTTTGTGAAATTAACGTTTTAAAAAATGTATATATCTGTGACAGCGTCCTGGATAGCGCACCAGTTCGCGTACTTTTCGCGTAACGGAGCTTTGCGAAGCGAAGCTGATTGGCTCTCCGGTGTCTGTCAACATTCTAAACAGTCCGTAGCGGCCGCCATTTTGTCTCTCGGTAGGATCGAGAGACAAGAGGAGGAGAAAAACGAAGGGGGAATTTAATGAAAGGGGGCAAGGTAGACCCCTCTTGACCCCCTAGGAATGATGTTGGGGTTATTAAAGGGTCCCGTGGGGAAAATAAAAAAAAATTGATTTTTCACGGTAGAAGCGCTTCCCGGATCGCGAACCGGGCCGCAAACTGGTAGCGAAACGGGAATTCGCCATTTTGTGTTTGGATTTAATTAAATTACTAGGTATAAGGGGGTACGGGAGACGTATCCTGATCCCTTATGTTTTCTGAGGGTGGCTGAGGAGGCTCATATATGTTGATACATGTCTTCCAGCGGCTGTGCGTGAGCGTTTTATTTTTTTTGCTGCGTGACGTCTGTTAACGTTCGATTTGATGGAAATCAGGAAGTGTTGACCGCCAATTTGTCACTGCGATAAAATATTTTGTTATAAATGAATCCTTATTGATAAACATTGTCTGCGCCATCTTGCCTTTTTTCCAATGCCACAATTTTGTCGTGCACGGCAGCCATTTTAGATGCCTTGACCAGACCCACTCTCTGCACGCCGTCGATTCTCAGCACGGCTCCCCACCCTCGCAAGCATCTCCCCCACGCACTGGTCACCCCCGCTCTCCCTCTCATGCATGGGCCATAAACCTACCCCCATCTGCGCTGCTCTTCCCTGAGAATCACACCCCGTGCCCGCCCGACACCTCCCTTTCACCCTATTCACTACCGCACCCTTTGACACTCCTCGTCCTCTGTGTACGATTGTCCAGGCCGGTCCCAGGCTATCACCTAGCCCTGCGGATGTAGTTTATGGCCCCAGCTGTAGAGAATCCAGACATGCCAACCCTCCCGATTCAGGCGTGAGACTACCGATTTCAGTGCTAGTCTCCCGCCTCCCGATTCCTGCAAGCAAAAACCTGATTCCTCTGGGGTTTCAGCTGACAGGGCTTGGTATTGTGTTACGTGCTAATTCTTCCAGGAAACGTCAGAGGGCCGATGCAGGGGCTCTAGAAGGGGTGATAAACCATTTAAGCCTCATTAACAAGCGCATGGTCTTTTAAAGATGTGTGAAGTACTCGGGGCGGCGGTGTGTGTGCCCTGTTTCAGGAGTGGGCGGGGGTGGCACTGCCAGCAACTTGCCAGGCCAGGCAGTGTTCAACACTTGCATCACCCTTTCTCTGCCTGCTATTGCGCTCCATGCTTCGGAAAGGTAAGAAAAAGAACGTGCATTTGAGTTTGAAATGTCCGATCCTGCAGCAGCACACTTCCAAAGCCCACACATGACAATAACCCGATTCAAGGCCTCATTCTCCCGATTTTTTTAAAAAAAATCTCCCACTTTGCTCTTCTGAAATGTTGGCATGTTTGAGAATCATCCCTCTTCAAAGGAGTTACAGTAGATGAAGGCCCCCACCCCATGAGATCCGTCACACCATCCGGGTTCCTACTATCTGATAACCATCCTGTATTGTGCTTGGGGAGGGGATTCTCACTGTGAGGGTGTGTGGGACCGAGCCTGAAGCGGAAGATTCCAGGGATGCCTCTTTGTACATCAAAGTTTTTAGAATTATGTGTCACATTAAAAATATACTCCAACAAGTAGTAGGACTATAACACTTTAATAACTTATAAATATATAGAACGCAACAAAAACAGTAAATACATTTAAACATTTTTTTGAAAAAAGAAGCAACAATGGTCAGTAGCTGTGTTTTGTGGTTTTGTGCGAATAGTCCCAAGGCAGCACAACATGCTGAGTTCTGGACGGCACCCAGGTGATGTTACCTGGGTGCCGCACTGGTTTTTGGTATCCTACAATGCAGCTCCGAAAAACGGCGTGGGGCGTCCCGGGGGTGCGCGGGGAGGCCTCGTCAGTAGCGGTCTGTTGTGCGAATAGTCCCAAGGCAGCAGAACGCGCTGAGATGTGGATGGCACCCAGGTGATGTCCAGTAAGTTGCCGCACTGGTTTTGGTATCCTACAATGCTGCTCCGAAAAACGGCGTGGGGCGCCCCAGGGGGGGGGGGGCCAGGGGGGGAGGAGGGGGAGGCGGCGTGAACGGGCCTCCCCAGGTGGCGGCTCGTGTGCTGTAGTGGGGCGCCCCTTTACCGTTTCAGTTGCCATTCCGCCCGCTTTTGGTACACTGTGCCAAAATCCGCCATTCAGCTGAGTTGCGCCTACTCTTGCGGTTCAGTGATAGGCGGCTGCCACAGGACTCTCAAAATGGCGGTAGGCTCTTTCCTTTTTGGGCCTGGTCCACTAAAATGGCCCTGGGACAACTTGGAACTCGGACGCTTGTCTGCTAGGTCTTGGACCCCATTCTCGAAAGCGTCCCCTCAGCCGTGAAGATTCTACAAAAGTCTTGGGGGCCCTCGACTCCTGCAGGCTTCCGGTGGGGAGCGGCTGCCATGATTGCTCGCGGAATGACCACGACGGAGCCACGAGATGGTGGTGCTTTCATGCTGACGCCAGCTTCAGTCTGAAACATCCAGAAACAAGGTGGGGCTTTCATCGTTTGGGAAAAAAAAATGTTCTAAACCAATGAAAAGTGTTATTTTTAGGTCATATGACCAAGCCTTCCATCATTAGGAAACCAGTCAGTGGGGGCTGTTTGAGGATCTGACTGCATTGGTGATGCTGTGCGTCGCCCCCAAGATGGAGGCTCCTCGGCTGCAGTGGGGCGCCCCTTGGTGTTTCACTCGCTATCCAGTTGAGTTGCGTCCGCACTTGCAGCTACAGTAGGCCGAAGGCAGCACAACGCGCCGAGATCTGGATGGTACCGAGGTGGTGTTTAGCAAGTTGCTGCTCTGGTGTGGCCATCCTACAATGCTGCGCCGAAAGTCGGCGTGGGGTGCCCCGTTGGCCTGTGAGGTGGTGTCAGTAGCGGACTGATGTATGAATAGGTCGGAACCAGCACAAGGCGCCAAGATCCGGGTGGCAAGTCCTGGATGTTGAGTGCCATAGTTGAGAGTTCTGAGCAGTGCTTGTAACACTGTCTGAAGCATATTTGCACCTGCTGCAGCTTCACTATCGCCCTGGTGTGGCCAAAGATCGCCCATGACATAGGCGGCCGGCTCCCGGTGTCTGGCGGAACTTTTTTCCTTTTCCTTTCTGTATCTTGTCCCACAATCTGTTTGACCTGAAGACACGACCAGGTCCCTGAATGTGTGCAGGGGGACGTTATTGATTGAATCAAAATGGCGGCTTCACACAAAGCTGAGTCAAGCGTTGCTGTTGATGCTATACAGACAAAAATTGGTTTTCAGTTTGTACATTCTTCAGGATTTTTTTTTCCATCCAAGGCTGGTTGAGAGTTTGTAGAACAATGGCTTCAGATTTTCAACATACTACTCTTCAACATTCTTCTTAAATGTAACAATGTGAGACTCACTAGGAGAACGGCTGTTTATCTTTCCTTTCAAAATGCTGCCAACAATATTTTCTGAATGGAAGACACCATCTTGTAGCATAAAGGGCCGAAAGGGGTTCTGGTCTGGCCGATGGTTGGTGGGGACATTTTGACTATATCCTGGACCTGCCCGGCCTCGCCCAAAATGGCGCCGGTATAAATGGGACTCGTAACTCCTTGTTGTGTACTGGTTGAACAACCTTGATATCACGAGATATGAATGCAGTTTTGATGCACATGGCGGGCGGGGACGAGAATTGATTGAATATTTCGACATCCCTATTGATATTAAGTTCTGATGTGTTATTGATTACTGTACTATTGAAAGTTCGAATTAACGTCACCCATGGTACTTGCCCGCAAATGTATATCTAGATAATTTTATTGAAAGTGGCCCTGTCGTATTTTAATTACAAAATGTACGTCCACCGATTCCGCAACTGTTAGACACCTTAGTTCTTGCAACCTAATGGCCCGCTCGTTACGTTCCTCTACAATGTAAATGTCTCCTCATCATATACGATTTCAGTTTGCTCCGTGGCCGGCCCACGTGGTTATAGGCCGTATTTGTATACTGACATTTTCACAATAAAGGTTTTTAAAACAAAACATGGTAGTAGTATTTACATTGGTAAAGTTTTTAATTTTAGTCACTGTTTTCGAATCAGTAAAAGGCAAGTGAAATAAAGCAGTCCAATTACATGACGGATAAAAGGTATAATACGCAGGAACGCAGTAAAGATAAATGGTCAAGGGCAGTTGTGTTTTCCACTCCTGCAACATAAAGTGATCGATAATAATCTGATAATCAGGCGTATCCGCGACTAAGACAGCAGGCCGAGCATCTTTTGCTCAACGGCTCTGTCATGGGACGAAGAAACGCCCTTTTTCTCGAAAAAGGAATATATTTTACTTGCAGGACAGTTGTAAATTTTCCGGGAAAGTACATTAGCCTGGAACATTATAACATATATGTTTAAGAAAAATAATGTTCGAAACCAATAAAAAGCGTAATTTTTAGGTCATATGACCAAGCCTTTCATCATTAAAATAACAAAAGTAAAATGAACCAATGAAAAGTTTTATTAACAAGCCACATGACCTGTTATGCTTACGTTACGCGCTGCGCGCCGCGCCCCGGATCGCTTCCGGGAAGCTGCGCTTTGCGCACCGGAGCACTTCCGGGTGCGCTAACGCGGCGTGTCATATAACGCATTACACAACAACGTAGGTCCAGAATATAGTCAAAATGTCTCCACCAACCAGCGTTCGGAAAACAACCCCTTTCAGCAGTCTAAAAAGTTCTGTTAAATGACAACAGAAGGGACAGGCAACAAGAACCATCAGTCAAAGAGGGGAGGGCAAGTTCTTCTCTACCGGGTCATGTTGGGGCGCTACCGGAACTGATCGAATTGGTAGTCTACAGTGTTTCTGGATGTTTCAGACTGAAGCTGGCGTCAGCATGAGAGCACCACCATCTCGTAGCTCAGTCGTGGCCATTCCACGAGCAATCATGGCAGCCGCTCCCCACAAGAAGCCTGCGGGAGTCGGGGGCCCCCAAGACTTTTGTAGAATCTTCAAAGCTGAGGGGACGCTTTCGAGAATGGGACCCAAGCCCTATCAGGCAAGCGTCCGAATTCCAAGGTGTCCCAGGGCCATTTTAGTGGACCACGCCCAAATCTGAAGAGCCGTCCGCCATTTTGAGTGTCTGTTTACACTGAGTGTATCTAAGGTTATATCAGAGTCTAAAGAGGGTCATCAGTGATGTGATCAGTAATATCAAATGAGATGTCATCAGTGATGTCATTTAAGATGTCATCATTGATGTCATCAGTGATGTCATTTGAGATGTCATCAGTGATGTCATTTGAGATGTCACCAGTGATGTCACCAGTGATGTCACTGACCATGTCATGAATGATGTAATATGTGACATCATCAGCAGTGGATTGCGGGTGCACGATATATAGTTAGCGCAACTAACTATATATGCGAATTTCAATGGTTTTATGCGAGTAAAATAAGGTTTTGTAAATGCTAATCCCCAACTATATATGGTCTATAACCTATGGTTTTTTCAGTGAAAATATATATATATATATATATATATATATATATATATATATATATATATATATATATATATTGAATATGACTGGGTGTATAAGTGTCTGAATGAAGGATTTAGTAGATGTGTGACCGACTGTATAAGTGATTGATTAAATGTGTCTTACTGAATGGATGGATTGCTGTCTCAATGTCTGTATGCCGTGGCAGCGACCACGGCATCAGACTCCCTTCAATCAGGGAGGCATATTTCCATATGCAAGGCCGGTGACACATGGTGCCACTAACCCTGTGCAACACAAGGCGCGACACTTGGTGCCAGTAACCCTGTTCAACACAACCCGATCCCAAAGGTGAAACTGTGTCCCGAGTCCTGAATGACAGTGACCCAATTTTCATGGCAGCAACCACAGCACCAGACTCCTTTCAATTAGTGAGGCGTATTTATATATGGAAGTCATTGATGTGGAAAGTATTACAGACAGAAATATCAGACAACGGCTACATTTTCTACAAAATGATGATTTGGCTTTCCACGTCCAGTAATTTCCAAAGGAAGACTGAGCAGTTTTATGTCAGCAGTGAGGCATACCATCACTCGAAAATCACCCAAAAAAACGTACAATTTAAAAAGAACAGAAGAATCAAAGTACATTAATGATTACAATCCGGTAATTATGAAGATGTGGAATGCAAATATGGACATACAATATGTTGCAGATAACTCAATTGCTGTTGCTTTCTATGTCACGTCATATATTACCAACTCTGAGAAGACAGAACTGAAAGAAATGTGAGGAAATTTTGCAAGAGAGGACACTTATCAAAAAATTGTACAGCTTCAGCTTGAAGATGCTTTCACATCGAGAAATTGGATCCTACGAATGTTCGTATAGATTGACATCTGCAAGTTTATATTCCAAGTTAAGAGGGATCATCTGGATAAGTCTTGGTCTTCCTGCAGCACGAAATCAACTTTTGAAATCTCTACAAGAAATTGAATACTTGGCACTGAATGAACTGGAAAGTACAGATATTCTGAAAACAAATATGTTGGATAAGAACTATCCAAATAGAAGTCAATACCTGGAAAACATACATGAAATACTGCAACATCATAGTTTTTTTTAAAAGAATCACGGAAAATATAAATGAAGGAAAATACGCTGTAATTGGATCTGAAGGATGTTTGGCAAAGCATGACAAAGGAATTCTGATTAATCACAGCAAATTAAGTTGTGATACTCCAGATAAGAGTTGTTCTATTTAGCTTTTCTGCAACTCTCCAAACCTTGGCGGACTGAAATGGAATTACTTGTCATTGTGACTGCTACGAGGATTCTTTCAATGCATGTAAAGATGGCATTAAAGGTAAACTTTTTCCAAATGATCTCCAAATGATGAACAAAGAGATTAATCAAGAAAGAACTATTGCAGCTGAAATTGCTAGAGATAGTTCTCAAGATAGTCAAAGGTCACATGACACACAATCTTATCTTGCTTTTATCTAACAGGCTGTGAATCACAAATCCAAGTTCGACCCCCCCCCCCTCACTCTCTCTCTCTTTGGCTGGCTACCTCTCTCTCACTCTCTCACTCTCTTCCTCTCACTCTATCTCTCTCTTCCTCTCTCACGGTCTCTATTCCTCGCTCACTTTCTCTTCCTCGCGCACTTTCTCTTCCTCGCTCACTTTCTCTCTTAATCGCTCACTCTGTCTCCTCTCTCTCTCTCTCTCTCTCTCTCTCTCTCTCTCTCTCTCTCTCTCTCTCTCTCTTCCTCTCTCTCTCTCACTCTTTCCCTCTCTTCCTCTTTCTCAATGCTCATATAGTGTGACTTATAAACAGTTCGCATCACAGAGGGACAGCTGCGGCCCATGGGCTCGACTCGCAGAGGGAGAACTACGGGCTGTTCGCTCCAAAAGGAACAGCAGCGTGGTAGCTCGCAGAGGAAGAGGCACAGCAGCGTAGTAGCTCGCAGAGGTAGAGGCACAGCAACGTAGTACCTCGCAAAGGTAGAGAGCTGCGAGCCAACGCACTGGCTTCTAAAGGCATACCGGCGAAGTGGTGAAGTTGGGCAGAGGGAGCATGAAGGGGGTATCTCGCAGAGAGAGACCTGCGGTATATTTCCAGTCTTGACTTCATAGTTACAACTGCAGTCCCGAGAAGTCCCAACGGAACATCTGCGAGCCCACCACTAGTTTGCATAGGCAGACTTGCGGGCCCAATAAGGTTGCTGGGGGTATGCTGGTGATATGGGAACAGGGTGCATTACCTACTGATGTGGGGAGAAGCAGCGTGAAAGGGGTATTTCTCACAAACAGGGCTTCGGTATGTTTTCAGAGTTGCCTCGGACAGATGCGAGCTAACTGACTCAATAACAAAATGGCTTTTCAATGCTCATATAGTGTGACTTATCAACAGTTCGCACCCAGTCTCGCAAAGGGACACCTGCGCCCCACAGCAACGTATTAGTTTGCAAACGTAAAGAGGTGGGAACCGACGAACGGGCTTCTAAAGCCATAGCCGCGACCTAGTGATAAGAGGAGAGGCAGCGTGAAAGGCATATCTCACACAGATGCCAGTGTTGCCTCGCAGAGGTAAAACTGCATACCCGACGGCTTCTACACAGAGACCAGCGAGCGAACAAAGTCAGGGGTGGGGAATTCCTATCTCCCGACACCCGAGACATCTAGATTTCTTAGGAGGGCAAGAGGTTTTAATTTGTATTTTGTCTAAAGGACAAGTAGACAGTTTTATGGTAATCCGATACACAGCTGTTCAACCCTGTAGGTCACAGCCAGTTAATAAGATGCTCTGAGCAGTTTATTGGCAGTGAAAGGGTGAATGCAAAAGCTGGGGCCTGCACTTTAATTTCCCCAGAACAGAACAACAAAATGATAAAGCAGAGCTCTAAGTTGGAAATAGCTCGTGCTCGTGTAGCTTCCAGGCCCCATGTAAGAGGCTGCCTTATCTGCCTCTTGGCCCCTTGCTCTGACTTGAACTGTATGACCCCTGCCTTGTATTCTCTGCTCCACTCCTGGGCCTCATCTTTAACTCAATTTGCTTTCCCTTCTCATGCACCCCCTCCTTTGCACTTTGCCTTTCCTGTACACCTTATGTTACACCCGGTGCCTGAACCTGCTCACCCCACCGCACCCCCCTTAGCCGCCCTCTGACATCTCTGACCCGCTCCCCTTGGCCTCTCATATCTTACACATCGAGGGCTTACATTAAAGCTCATTAGTTTCCCCATGGGCTTTCATGCAGGCCTAAGGCCACCCCCAATTCTGTCCTTGCACTAGGCCTCTCATGTCACTTTGTGCCTGCACCAGGGGCATTGTGAACACACTGCTGTAGAAACTACAGCAGCTGTGAACTTTTTGATGGGCCTCTTCAGTCTGCTGGTCCGCAGACAAAGGCCCATAATGGACTTGAAAGGGTGGGTGGGTGGGTGAGTGAGTGAGTAAAAGGGTGGATGAATAGATGCATGTATGAATGAGTGAAGGGGTGGATATACAGATGCATGAATGAATACGTGCAAGAGTGGATGATAGATGCATAAATTAATGAGTGAAAGGGTGAATGGATAGATGCATGTATGAATAACTGAAAGGGTGGATGTATAAATGCATGGATGAATACGTGCAAAAGTGGATGATAGATGCATACATTAATGAGTGAATGGGTTAATGGATAGATGCATGGCTGAATGAGTGAAAGGGTGGATATACAGATGCATGGATGAATACGTGCAAGAGTGGATGATAGATGCATACATTAATGGGTGAATGGATAGATGCATGGATGAATGAGTGAAAGGCTGGATGGATAGGTGCATGGATGAATGAGTGGATGGATAGGTGCATGTATGAATACGTGAAAGGGTAGATGTATAGATGCATGGATGAATACGTGCAAGAGTGGATGATAGATGCATACATTAATGAGTGAAAGGGTAAATCGATGGATGCATGGATGAATGAGTGAAAGGCTGGATGGATAGATGGATGAATGAGTGGAGTGAAAGGGTGAATGGATAGATGGATGAATGAGTGGATGGATGTAAGGATGGATGTGTGAGAATGGGAGGAAAAGAGCAAGGGTGAATGAAGGGATGGGTGAGTGGATGGATAGGTTGAAAGTGGATTGATGAGTGAAAGGATGGATGACTTACTGAAAGGGTGGATTAATGGGTGAGAGAGTAGATGAATAGATAGCTGACTGGGTGAGGGATGGATGGATGGGTGGGTGGCTGGGTGGGTGGAAGGGTTGACGGATAGCTTGGTGGGTGGAGAGTTGAGTGTAAAGGTGGATGGGGGGATTAGTGAAAGGGTGGATGGATATATGAGCGAAACGGAAGATGGATGGGTGAAAGGGTGGATGGATGAGCGAACGCATAAATGGATGAAGTGAAAGGGTAGGTGGATAGATGAGTGAAAAGGAGGATGGATGGGGTGGATGGAGGGATGAGTGAAAGGATGGATGAATAGGAGTGAAAAGGAGGATGTGTGGGGTGAAAGCATGGATGGATGAGCAAAAGGATGGATGAGTGAAAGGAAGGCGGGATGGATCAGTTGGATCGATAGGTTTGGAGATGGCAGGATAGGCTTTAGCAGCTACAGTAGAGGTGGTGGAGCTCTTGATGGGCCTCTTCTGTCTGCAGCTCGGCAGACAAAGACTTGTAATTAATTTGAAAGGATGAATGGATGTGTGGGTGAAAGGATGAGTGAGTAGAAGGTTGGCTGGCTAGATGGATGGATGAATGAGTCACCGGGATGGTGGATGGACAAAGGATGTTATAATGAAGGAAAGGGTGAATGAGTGGATGAGTTACATGGTGTAAGGATTAGAGAGCGAAAGGATGGATGAATGTAAAGGATAAATGGATGGATTGATGGATGGGTCGAAGGGTGGGTGGAAGGATGAGTGAAAGGGAGGGTGGATATATGAAGTGAATGGGAGGGTATATAGATGGAGTGAAAGGGAGGGTGTATGGATGAGCGAAAGGATGGATGGATGGTTGAAATGGATAGGTTTGGAGATGAATGGGTAGGTTTGGATATGGATGAGTGGATCGAGAGACAGATGAACAGATGGATGAACAGATTAGTGAAAGGTAATGGATAAAAGAATGAATGGGTGCCAATGTAAAGGTGAAATGCTAGATATCAGTGGGTGAAAGGATGAATGGATAGATGCTTAGATGGAAGAGGCAAGAGAGCTATTGTGGAGAGGATTCCTATTACTTTTTTTCGCTTGCTTGGTGTCATAAGAACTTTGAATCAACGTGGGGGGTATTTAAATGTTCTGGTTACTCACTTGGCCTACATTGTGCTCCTTTATCTACCTTGGGATTATCAGGTAGGTGTGGTGCTGTTTGCCAGTGAGTTCTTACTAGACAGCTAGTATTTGGTCTCATAAACGCCACATTGCCATAGAAATTCCCGGCACTGAACAAAACTACTTTGTAAAAGAGCAGAATGCGGTCACACACAATGAAGCCAGCTCACAGATAGGAAGAGATAGCATTTCAATAAAAACAAAAGGTCTTGGTTAACTCAAATTTCATTAGGGGCTCAAATGTTAAAGTCACAAAAGTGCACCCATGATATATGTCCTTGTATTAAAGGAGATTTACGTTTTTCATGAATTCACATGAATTTCCTTAAGTAGGCCAGAAAACCGTAGTCCTAGGAAATATTTGTGAATTGCATCTTAGCATGAGCAAATATGAATATGCCCCAGCGGAAATCTGTTGAGTGTTTACAAGTTCACTTTTTCTCCAGCCACATTTTTCCCAGCCCTGGAAGAAACGTTACTTCTGCCGTTGTCGGGGGTAAATTTCCAACCTTTCTCAGTATGGGAAAAGATTAGAGAATAGCTGGTGAAAACATCAAAAATTCAAATCCTTCTATAGTATTAGCCTGACATAACCAGAGAGGCGTTTATCAGAGCTCTTCTACAAAGAGATTGAAGCCATTATTTGACGGACACTACATGGCACCAAAGGGACAAGTGGATTTTGTTACAGGACAAGTAGATTTATGAAGCTACTTGTCCCATGGACAAGTACATATTTCAATAAATTCCACACCCCTGAAAGTAAATAACAAAATGGCTGCCAACACTTCCTGGTTTCAACAGTTCACAGCCAATGAGCCGCACGCTCGTGCTTGTAACCCCTCAGCCATTCATATGTCATAATTCTCAAATATCGATATCTTGAAAATGTTAGATTTCTTAAAAACTACAGATTTACACCATTTAAACAAAAGTATGCTTTCTGGACCATCACCTTTCTCCCTGCCAAATATGCAGTAATTTCATTCAGCACTTTCACCTGTACTCTTCTGTAAAGTTTCGTGTCGAAACTGCATAGAGAAAACACATTTTGGGACCCCCTTTTTCACATCCCCTCCTACACCATTCACCCCCAAACTTTCAATATAGGATAATAAAAAAAAGAAAACTTTTTGGATAATTTCATACAGATTCTTCAAATGACGCCAAAGTTCTAACCACATACAGGCCCCCAGAATGGGGGGCCGGCAGCCTCCGCTGTTATTTTTTAAGAAATGCCTTGCCTAGCCAACCCAAAAGCCTCATTAAATTAAAAAGCGCAACCCCAGCGTGAATTCTGCCGATTTATTTATTCTTTAAATACTTTTTGGGGCGCTGGGTGTCCTTCTAGGACCCCCTCAGCAGGCCTAGGGGTTCGGTGTTTCTACCCTGCCCCCTTCGCTTGTTTGCTTGCCTGTATTTATTTTTAAATGTGGATAAAAAACGGAAATTGGGTTGCTTTTTGAGTAATTCTAAATACTGTCTGCCATGACTGCCAGGCCAATAGATGTCTGGATTGATAGATAAGGATGTTAAAAAACAGAAAGCAATATTAGTAAAGAGGCTTTAAAAGTAGTAGATATGCACAAGGTTGATACTGAAATTTTCATATTTTCAAATAAAGTGCACCGATTTACATGCTGCGGGTGTTCCCCAGCCCTGAAACCTGCAGAGTGCATATTTATAGGTTAAATAAATGGGAAAATATACTAATTTAAACTTAAATTTGGCACTAACCCCCCATCAATACGGATAAATACATATAAAATCAGCATAAAATAAGTATGGGTAAATACAGACGGAAATGGCACAAAACAATACCAAAAAACCGGGAGCCCAAATTATAATAGTAATCACAAGGAGATTACTGCAATGTAATGTATTGCGTTATAACAACTAACATTAATGAAGAACATGTGCCATTCCTTCGAAAAAGCCTCTAAAAATGCCAACTTCCTATTTTTCTAAAACAAAATGTTGGGGTATGTAGCTTGCAATGCTGCAGTTTGTGATGCACTGCTTTGATGAGTAGGATAAGTTTGTAAGGCAGATGCCCCATCTCTACATATTCTGTGCATCTTTACTGAAGTTTCAGGGGGGAAATAACTGTCAGTGACTGTGCAGAATTCGGCAATTTGGCGAAATGGGGACAGACCTTAAATTCAACATGCAACATAATTTCCACTCAGTCCTGATGAAAGTTCACACCATTTTTGAGTCCGTGATTTAAATATAGTTTCTAAGAATGGCAATCAAACTCTTACGTTCTGAAATCAATTGTTCATCCCCCTGTTCTTGCTTCACGACTATTGTAGACGGTTGCTCTTCTTCTACAGTAGCCATCACCTCATCTGCAAACTGGATAGCGACAATATAAAATGTAACTGGTGTCTGAAAGAAAAGCAAAAATATCGAATCAGTCCCAAATGCTTAATACAATCTCAACTCTGACTGCTGCAGAAAAGAAAGTCAGCGCAAATGAAACATTCTTTGGTCCCATGACGAATATAGAGATATGTGTAGGTTAATGTGTTAATTCACTTTCCTAACCTTATGAAGTGTAGAGTAAGCACTAAAAAAAAATCAAGAACCGTGTTATTACATCTGGTCAGCATAAAAGCATAAAAAGGTCACAAAATTGATTTTCAACATTTCTGCCACAGAACCATAAAGACATCAAACTGATATGAATTTGCTTACATGAACTGAAATCAATGGCAGGTGAAATGGAAACATAATAATCAATGATCCACATTCTTCAGAGATTTGCCATTACATCTTAGTAGCAGTGTACCTGCGCTACTCTACTAGCGGACTAACCTATTCAATATACATCGGCAGGACGTCTCAGATGGCAATATTGTAAAGGACTACTCTCCCCACTCAAGACCAGTGTGACCTACATGAGGCAGGGGGGTCGCTGAGGGTCTCTTTGGATAGATGGGACTTCTTTTTAGTTGATCACGGTTCTTCATTATTCAGTACTTAGGAAAATCATTTAGTCATTTTATCTATTACAGTAATTCTAACGAAAAAATATTCGTAACAAGCATTTGCAATGCAATAGGTCTCGCATTTACGAGAGTTTAAGCTATTGGCATTGTAAATGACAATCAATGCCTTTTATTTATGTTTTAAAAACTAAAACAAAAATTTAAGGCATTGTCATATACAATGTCAATAACGCAAACTCGCGTATATGCGAGACCTTTTGCATTGCAAATGCTTGTTCCCCGTAGGCATCAGCCAGTTTTATGTCAAAGGAGAAGGTGTGGCGTAACGGCCAGAGCTGCCAACTTTGGAGCTGGGGAACATCGTTCGAGCCGCGGCGTCTGCTCAACATCCTGTGATTCTGGACAAGTCACTTAATCTCCCCGCGCCTACCAAAAATTAATGTGTCCTTGTGTAATGTAACTGGTGCTTATGTTAGGTGTTCCAATGCATTTGGGTTGCAAAACAAAAAAAAAAAAAAAAAGGAACAGACTTTCAGCTCTAAGAAGAATTCCTCTTGGGCAGAAGGGTATGAATATCATACCATTCAGAAGCATATAGTGTCAACATGTGCCAAACAAATTAGATGTTATGATACATTTTAGAGAGTCGGCCAAGCAACTGAACGTCTTTCATTGATTGTTTTGTGTACTGGTTTTGCAAAAGACATACAGGGCTCTTTTTATTTGGAACAGTTTCTCTGCAGAAACACACAAACCTTCTTTTTCATTTATGAAGTGCAGCAGCTGATAGAGGACCCACAAGCTTATTGTGCCGCTGTGCGTGGTATTAAAAGTAATTGCTCTGCTTAAGGAGCATACCTGACTCAGAAACTCGCTGAAACTCTGAATTAGTATATGAGCTGCAGGTAGCACAGTTCGCAAGCAATCAGAGCTGTGCAAGTGTCTGAATGTAATCACACTGTCTACAGCACTTGTCACGTCATGAGATAATTGACAAAGTTTCCAAGACAAGGTCTGATTTTGATCATAACAGGCGCACAGCTCCCTTCTGCCTCTGAGTGCTGTGGTCATGATGACATGGCCTTGCATTGAACGCTTTACCTTGTTCGCCTTTTTAACGCATGGTACAAGTCCCTGCCTATCCTTACTCTGAGTGTTTCTTGCACGCTTTAGTGGCCGTGACGTCTTTAAAAGAGTTCTGCTGTCGAAACTCAGAACTTAGTCGGCTGGACTAGGGCACTCGCAGTTAGCAAAGTCTTTATTCCTTTATAAATCGAACAAGAGGGACCCCAGTGAGCACTAGTTCAAAGACCTGCCGGTTGTGAGAGGCACCGGCGAAGTGAGGGATGGCGAGTTAAGGAGCAGTGAGAGCAGCATTCCGTGCACAATGCAGCACTGACAGCTGAATATTACACTTTAGCTCAAAGTCTAGATCTTCTCTTCCTGGAACTGGGCTACGTTCCCCGGGCATGTGTAAAGCAGGAGCTATCCCCAGTGAGCCCCCCTCGCATGGCACTGCTTCACTGCTGCTGCCGAAGAGCTCAGGCTGGTAAAAATAAATAAACGAGAAGGAGAGAGACTGCGAGAGCCGATTCCGACGCGCGCCTTCGGATTGGGCCGCACGACGTCACGTGAGCTGTCTACGGTAGAAGCTCACACGCGCAACCCGATCCGAAGGCGCGCGTCGGAATCCGACGCCACCATAGGGAATGCTGGGCGCGCTGCCAACTCTTGTCTCCCCTAGTTGTTTTTCGGCTGAGACGCCGAGTACAGTTCTCGCTGCGAGAACGCGGTTAGCGCGTTCGTCGTAGCGAGACCTAAAAAGGGAGTGCTCTGGATAAAACGAGAGTGATCAAGTCGCTGGGTGGCAGAACTTTAAAGCACTATGGGAGAAATAGTGACAGACCCCCAAGCGATAGTAGACACGCTGGCACTTCATTATACCGATGTCTATACACCTACAAACACAATACACTTGGAGGACGCAGAGGCGTTCTTCCGAGACAGAAAACTCCCCAAGCTTACAGAGGAAGAAACATTGCTGCTGGAATCAGAATTCACCACTGACGAACTAATGATAGAGATAGGGAATGTACAATCTGGAAAAGCCCTAGGGCCGAACGGCATCCCTATAGAATTATATAAAAGAAATGCAAATGCAATTACTCCACACCTATTAAACCTGTACAACGCAAGCCTAGAATTGGGAGAACTCCCTAAAGATTAGAGGACGGCAACAGTGCTGGCTATACACAAAACGGGAAAGCTCTCCCGGGAAAGCACCTCTTACTGGCCGATCTCCCTAATCAACGTGGAAGCAAAGATATTGGCCAAAGCCCCGACAAACAGAATGACACCCTACCTAACTAAGGTAATACATCCGGATCAGTCTGGGTTGATGCTGGGCAGGAATACAGCCCTGAACATGCGACAACTGCACAACGTACTGATGCCATACTATTATCTCTAGACGCCACTATGGCCTTTGATACAGTTGAGTGGCCTTTCCAACTTGCGGTTCTCGAGCGACTCGGATTTGAACCAAGTTTTGCTCCTGGGTAAGATTTTTATACATGAACCCTCTCACGCATGTAGCAGCGAACGGCCCTATAGCCAAGGAGTTCCCTCTGGGGCGCGGGACCAGACAGGGATGTCCATTGTCGCGGCTCCTTTACGCACACCTGCTGAAACCATTAGCCGCATGGATCAGACAAGATCCGGTTACCCGTGGGCTCTGCTGGACCGAGGGCTAGGAGAACCGCATATCCTTATATGCAGATGATATACTCTTGTATATGGCCTCCCCAACCGTTCAATGCATAGAACTTTGAATATTTGTAACTCTTATGGGAAGCACTCCGGTTACATGATTAAATTGAGCAAATTAACGTTGTATGTCCTGGCAGGCACACCACCAAAGCTACCTAGAGGATGTGCAGTGAAAATAGTGGAGGACAGTTTTAAATATGTGGGGATTCATATCACTTCAGACCCAGAGGCCTTTATGGCCCTAAATCTTTTAGAGCCCCGAAAGAGATTACGCAGGGATACGTTACCATTGACACTGCTAGGGAGGGTAGTGCTCCTCAAAATTATGGCGCTCCATCGATTCCTTTATGCTCTGCATAACGCCCCATTCTTAGTCCCCCTCCCCCCGTCCTATTTCCGCTCAATTGAAACAGAAGTGACTAAACTCCTTTGGAATGGGAAACCAGCCCGGAGAGCGATGACCAAATTAGTTAGGACCTGGTATGATGGTGGCATTGTGCTCCCCTATATACAAAAGTACTAATCGGCGCCCCAACTGGCCGGAATAAATAAATGGTTCATGTCCAACATACTGACCGGGCCTATTGCCTGGATAGATTTGTCCCGAGGCCGGAGGGGCTCAACCGAGCACTATATAACACTAACCACAAGATGGCTCTATTAGGACCGACGAAGCGTACAATTCAGCTTTGGCATATGGTCCAAAAAAAGCTGGGTTGGAATAATAAGATCGCGTAGGCAAAACCCCTTTGGGACACAGGTAAACTAGGCAAATTGCGCAATAGCAAAGTATTCAGACAATGGGACATCATAGGAATATCAAGGGTAGGGGATCTGTGGGACAAAAGAAAAATAATCGCATTGGCTCAACTCCGAGAACAATACGAGGTGGCACCTACGGAAAGATTTCGCTGTCTTCAGATTAAGAACGCCCTAGAGGCTGTCATCCCACCTGACACTGCCCTCCCCAAAGCTTCCCAGTTAGAAAACAGACTCCTAACAGACCACATGGACAAAAAAGCCACGTCCTTAACATACCGCAAAATTATAAACAACCACCCTGACCCTACACAGTCTCTCCGGAAGAAGTGGCAGAAAGGTGGGAGAGCTAGAGGAGACTGACTGGCAAGAGGCATTAGCATCTGCGAAGGAGCTAGCAATCTCCTCGAAACTCCACCTAGTGCAACTTAAAGTGCTCCATAGGATATACTACACTGGGATAACAACTTTACAAAATAGGAAAGACAGACAGTCAACTTTGCCTCCGACAAGGTGGGGCAGTAGGTACATTTTATCGCATAATGTGGGAATGCCCAGCAATAGTGACATATTGGGAGAAGGTCATGTCCACAATAACACAAATCAGTGAGGCCCCTGTACCACCAGTACCTAAACGATGTCTATTAAACATATGGGAAGCAACAGATCTTAACACCACAGCGCAAACCTGGGTGACACTGGGAATGATGATAGCTAAGAGGAACATAGCCAGACTATGGGGGGCACAAAACATTCCCCCAATACGAGACTGGAGTAAGGACATGGATATGGCCATGGTGGCCGAAAGAGTAGTGTATATAAATAGACAATGCCCCCAAAAATGGGAACAATTATGGGGAAAGTGGAATGCCTTTAGAGGGAGGTTATGCACCACACCTGCAACTGAGTCATCGCAGGAGGACAGTTAAAGCACCGCACATTGCCGAATTGATTCGGATTCCAAGTTTTCATCAAAGTATACTTATTAATGTACTGAAATAATGAAAGACAAATGTATAATAAGTACCAGCTCTCTTGATTATGGATTGTAATACTATATGTTATGCACAAAAAAAAAGTTTTAAAAAAGGGAGTGCTTAGAAAGTCTCCAAAAATGTTTAATCTAAATGTACATTACCTCAATACAGCGTCAGTCCAAATTCGTATTCCAATCATGCAACTACTTCTTTCAGGTCCAGCCAATGCACATAAACTGATTGAGAAGTCAAGTATAATTCCAAATTTGCTTGATGTAGTGATCATTCAAACAGATTCTTCTCATAGATTTCAATATAATGCAAGAGCCAAGGCATGATATTTCAAAGCAAACTTATTCTTTATTCTTTACCAAATCCAACAGCAGCCCGGCCAACACATTTCGTCCCCAACAGGGACTTCATCGGGGATTCACAAAATTATTGTTATTCTCTTTTAGTGACGCTTTTCTAGTTGGAGATAGAACATAAAAATTAGGGCAGAGTGAATGTATCCACAGTAGGACCTGCTACAATAAGCAGAAGGACGCCAGCTCGAACACGCTTGGGTCTTATCAGCACTATTTGGAATGCTTAAATAAAGTGAATCCAGCCCTTTCTGATATTATTACACCATGCTAATTTGTTTTTCTGAAGTACTTGAATAAACATTCGGTTAGTTATGCTCATCCAGCACAATGGATTCTGCCAACCAGTTTCTTAAGAATTCTACATTTTTCAGAAATCCAGGTACGGATTTTGGTCCTTTTCTGTTGTCAACTCTTCTTTCTGAAACACTTTATATGAAGAACTCCAAAAGCATCCGCCCTTCTGCCTTTAAAAGAAAAGTTCTTCAGTCACAGATTTTAGCTCTCTTCGGAAACGTTGGCTACATTTTTCAAATGGGGGAAACTTCATTTTAAAGACTCAAATACTTCATAAAACAGACCGCTCGAAAACTGAATATATGGGCATGTTGAATTTTAAAAAGGGTATGTCAGCCTTTCATTTAAGCTAGTACAGGTCTCTCAGTGGGTCTGTGAGCGTGAGTGTCAGAGTGGTTCTGTGAATGGGTGCGTGAGTCCAACTGTAGGAGTAACTGGGTGAATAAGTTTGGGAGTGGGTGTGAGTGAATGTCTGAGTAGGGGTGTGAGTGGGGGTGAGTCTCTGAGACTGGGGTGCATAACTGACAGGATCTGTGACAGTGTGTGTGAGTGAGTGTCAGAGTGTCTGAGTGAATCGATCAGTGGGTGTACAAGTCTCTCAGTGGATCTCGGAGTACATATCTGCGTGTGTGAGTGGGTCTGTACATGGATGAGTGACTCTCCAAGTGAGTCTTGTGAGTGGGTACATGACTTGCCAGGTGTGTCTGTGAGTGGGTGTAGGAGTCGCTAAGTAGGTATGAGAATCTGTGCAGTCTATAAGTGGGTCTTTAGGGAGATGTGTGAGCCCGAATGGGTCTGTACATGGGTGTGTCACTCTCAGAGTCTTTTAAGTGGGTGCAGGAGTACCTGAATGGGTATGTGAGTTGGCACATGAGCATGTATGTGACTTGATGTATAAGTGTGTGAGTAGCTATATGAATGGGTGTATAAGTGTCTGAGTAAGTTTGTGAGTGCGTAAATGAGTATGTGGTAGTGACCGGCGAGTGTGTACAAATATTTAGATTTAAAAAAATATATATTTTCAACAATATTCGCAATGTCCCTGTGATGGTATGTGGCAGGCCGCACAGGTGGTCGTGGCAAATAACTAGCGCAATCAAAAAATTTACAATTTTGGACACACAACTTGTGTCACTAACACTATCCATTTCTCAAACATGGGGTGGAGTATCTCCACCCTGATCCCTTATCTTAGCTTTTAGAGAAATTTTCAACCCCGGGAACCTGCTTGTAATCGATAAAATGGCACAGAAACCATCTTTTTATGTTGCGCACAGCCAATCACAGCATTTCTGCTGGTGCACTTTCACGATATGCCACTAGCACGTCCCGATTTACCTGCGATCACTGTGAAACCGCCGCAACTTTCTGTTCGGGTTGCATCCAGCCAATCAGAGCATCCCAGCTGGCGCGCAATTCACCCTTTCACCCCGATCATTGCGCGAAATAGCAGCCAGAGAGATCACTATATTGCTCGGATTTGATTTCACAAAAAACACTAAACGGATTTGCACCAAATAACAAAATGCACAATTTCCGCAACAATATCTAGGTTAGACAACACGCTCCTATGGGAATTAACATAACAAACGCACCCTTATTTAGTGCCCCTATTTCTCTGTCTCCCCTGCATGGATCACCCCCAAGCATTCCATGACACACAGAACCTACAGGGCTCCACAAATCCAAATTTTCTGCAGGTCGAGTCAGTTTCAAGGCCTACTTGACCGGCCTGGCGAGTGCCTCTGAGGTAGGTGCAGTAGCAAGTGGCAGCATTGCGGTGCAGGGTGCGGTGCGCGATGAAAGGCTTAGGGGGCAGCATAGCATGTATCATGCACGCGGGTGCGGTGCGCTGTGAAAGGCGTAGGGGGCATCATGCACGCATTGCCTATTGTTTGGGTGCCAGGGCCGTCAATCTTGTAGCGCGCAAAAGCGCTACCAATGACGGCCCTGGCCTGCCCCTGTGCTATGCTGCTTAAAGTGCAGCAGTGACGTAGCACGCCACCACGCGCTCGCCTCGGTGGAGTCAGGACTCGGAGACATGCAGGGCGATTTTGGCAGAGGTGAGTCCGTTTTCACATTAAATTTCATTTTGGCCCGCCGACCGCAAAACTTATCTAATCCTCAGTAGACTAGTGTATTTGTGATTTCATTGTCACTTTGATGAGCACAGCACATGCACATGATTGAGGCTTTCAACCCCTGTGTCATACGTTAGTCTACGGTTCCACATAACTTACTGCCACCACACCCTTGGTCACCAAGATCGCAGAGCTTGGTTACAGTAACCTAGGTTAGCAGCTCTCCTAAACATTCGGGTTGATGTGAAATAGATCTTCCTCCTCTGGCTTGATGTTGAAATGACCTTATCTGAACGCATGTTCTTGTTCTGAAGCTCAAACAAAGCTGGCTCGACCAGCTCCCTGAATAAACTTAGCCTGCACCACCTTGGGCACATACTACTTGCCAGACCTGCCTGGACTCGTAGACCCGTTCTTTCCACTTTGGAAATGCGCTGTATCAGGAAACAATTAAGTATGGTTCTGCACTTCAGTGTGGTGGGTGTGATTTGTTAAAGTTTTGTTAATCGGCAAAGGTTGTACCTACTTTAAATCATGAACGCGTGCATGCCATTAGGAGCTTCAGGTCCGACTTTGCAAGCTGCTTGTTCGTTGTAACCACGTGCACTGGGATAAAGTGTTTCAGAGGTTTGAGCTAGTGCTACATGAGAATGCTTGTGACTCTGCTTTTTTCAGATTCAGAAGTTATTGGTCTTTACTTGTAACTGTGTTGTACCTCCTGGTGCATGACGAGCTGTTTCCAACCCGTCTAATAGCTAAAGTAGGGTGAAATCATCAGCCTAACTGGTTTAATAACCAAAGGTTAATACTAGTTTATGCTTAACAGTGATTGCTTTAGAAACGCGTTTGAGGTGTACTGGAGCGAATGGCTGTGCTGCACATTCATTGGGCAAAGCAGGCTACACATTGAAATTGGACTACACATAGCTGGGTGACTCATGGAAAAGAATATGGAAGGCTGGCACTGGGTACTTTTTGCAGACTGCTTTTTTAAAAATAGTTTTATTGCATAGTATTATATACAAATGCAGAAAAAAGGTTTAAAAAAAACCCCCAACAATTTTATACGTTAACGACTGCAGTTTCCATAAATAAGGACAACATTACATGACTGTAATTGTGGGCAGAGCACAGTGTAAGAACCCACTGCAAAGGGTAACACAACAGACTTCGATTGTTTTTGCAATAGTGGGACTGTCTATACACCCCGTCCAAATACCAGTGGGAGAGAACTGCATGTACGTCAGTCTCAAGCAAATGTTATAAAACCAATGTCCTGCGGCCCCTTGGGACACTCAACGGGATGAGCCACCCGATAATACCAGTCCCAGTGGGCATAATTAGAGCTCGTTAATCAACCCTGTAGTGATACTCTACCTTCAGTACAGTCTGTGGGTTAAACCCCTGTGTGCGGTGCTTTCTAAGGAGACAACAGTGATATTATTGATACATATGCACCTTTCAGGAAGCACCGGTGTGAGAGTGTGCTATCAAACCTGACCGAACATCGGAGTGTTTTATTAATTCATTCATAAGGAGTTTTGCACAGCGCTGTATTACATTTACCCTGCAAGTGGCTTTCATATCCCCACAACAGATGTATTTACTGTTATGTTTAGCACGTATTTGCGCATACGTTCACCGTGCATTCTTTTCAGTCCGTGAGTGATTTATTAATGTAATTAGCAGCCTGTGCCTGCAAGTAGACTGCTCACCTCGGGCTCGGTGCGATAGTGGGCATTCAACCTAATGGCGGATGGAGATCTAAAATGTAGTAATGAAAATGGACACTCCAGGCACCATTAATAATACCGAGGGAAACTTTTTTTTATTGTTTTGAAATGAGTGTATATCATTTTAAATTTCTTGTACTGGCAATTACTATTTACTCATTTGCGAGTAGTTTGGCATTTATAGGATATAGGATTTCTGTGGAGGTAAATGGGTGAAATTTGCCGTTTATTTGGGTGGCCAACGTTTTCCTAGGTTGTTGGCGCTGCAAATGTTTTGAAAAAAGTCCATTATGCGATCAATTGTGGGTCGAGTGCATTGCTGTTAGGTCGAGTAGAAAAGTCTACTCACTCGACCTGCAGGTCAAGTGAGATTTTTTAGATTTGTAGAGCCCTGACCTAGTTTGACACTGTTTTTTTAAGAAAATGTCATTCAGATTGGTCAAACTACACCAAAGTTATAGGCAAGTCAAAAATGCTTTCCCTATGGAAACAAGGCACCACCACCACCACCACCCACACACACACACTTGAGGTGAGCAGATCTAGAGTGTTGCTGGTGTTGAGAGTGCTCTATACAGGAGCTGCTTTCCACCTAAACTTGAGAACTACCCAGAGTTCTCAGATTCTTTTTTGCATAATAAATAAATATATACATATATGTACATGAACACACCATCCCACTCCTGACAGGAAGAAGGCACATACTCGAGGATGTGCGATTTAACTTTCTTTATTGTCAAAGGTCTCACTCGACCCCGAGATTGGAGAGACGCGTTTCGGCTTCATTGAAGCCTTCATCAATCTAATTAGTGCCATACATCTGTGAATTTATATAGTGCCAACACCTCAAAGGCACGAGTAAACATAACGGAAATACTTATATGTTTAAAGCGGTGCAGTAGTATAGACACTCCACAATAGCTAAACACATTCCTAACATCAAAGAATGTGACTGGTGGAGTTCCAAGATTACGTAACAAATATGTTTCAACAAAATGCATAGTGCAATTAATTTTACAACATAATGAAGCTTAAGGCAACACCATTCTATAATACGTATCTAAACATGTGCACATAATATAACACCAGCCTTTAGACGGAACATCACCTTAAAATGAAGAGAATGGCACTAATCACTCTAAAAAATGAAGCCCTAAATATAGAATGCAGATAATATACGATTGCATAACATCGTGCTGTATTTCATCTCAAGTGCTATTAAATCAAAGACCTTGTCAAGCCCGTCATATTGCTTTAAATGAAACATAAAACTCCCGGTATTGAGCTTGTGTAATTAGCTGTGGAAAAGGTGTTGTAGTGTGCCCAAATGCGATCATTACAAAGTATTTAATTCAGCACGAGCGGCAGGGAGGTATAGCCAAATGACATTCACACTGCGGAGAAACTTAACACAAGTGTGTGCACTTTCAGAAAGAGTGCCCGCCTCCCGGTGACCACTCATACAATGTTTAGAGGAGAGAGCACACGCACTGCAGCCTTTATTAGCAGTGGTAAAGTACACAGATTCCTAAAGCCAACAAAAAGAAGGTCATAAAAATAGGAGCTAGAAGGCAAAAAGTTGGAATAACCCAGCAGATTGGGACAGGTTCAGCAGATGTTTGAGTGTCATGATATTTTAGCATCAGTAGTAAGGCCTGATGGCCGACTATGTCAGACAGAGCATACAAATCCTAAAACAATACGAATACAAATTTAATTGTCAGCTCTAGCCTTCAGGTATGCCCAGATAGTGATCATGGAGAATGAGTTGCCTCATCCAGGGTGGAAGCCGGCTCAGCTCAGAGTCCTAAATGAAAGGGAGGTTAATGAGTGTCAATACTCCTGGTAGTGTTTATTGATACACATCTTGTAAATCCAAATTAAGATTTGACTATTATGAAATGAGACTAAAGTGACAACGTAGAGCTTTATAAAAAAAAAATCTGTTTGTGTGTGTATATGTATGTATGTGTATGTATGTGTATCTGCTTGTGTGTGTGTGCATATGTACGTGTGTATATCCGCTTAACCGCGGCGCAAATTGAGTGTAGGTGGAGTACAAGGCTGAGCCCTAGTTTTCACTACCTCGGTTTCCACACAAGTCTGCAGAACATGATTGGTGCACTGGCCTCCTTAGCACAGCACCTAACTACTGCACATCAGCTATCCCATGCACTACATAGCAGAGTGCGGTAGGTGCAGCGAAAGGCCGGAGCACTACTTTCCACTACCTCTGTTTCGATACTAGCCTACAGAGCACTATTAGCACCCTGGTCCCATTAGAACAGCAGCTAAAACCTTCACAGCAGCTAAAACCTGCACAACAGCTAAAACCTGCACAGCAGCTCACCATTGCACAGCAGAGCGAGAGAGGTGGAATGCAAGACCGAGCACTAGTTTTCACCACAAGTTTTTCCACACTAGTCCACCGACTCTTTAGCACAGCAGCAAAACCCTGCACAAAAGCTAGACCCTGCGCAGCAGCTAACCCTTTCACACTAGAGAGAGGCAAGTGTAACGCAAGACCTGAGCCCTAGTTTTCACTACCTCCGTTTCCCAAAAAGTCTGCAGAGCATGACTGGCTCCCTGGTTCTTTTAAAACAGCAGCTAACCTCTGCATAGCAGGGTGAGGCAGGTGCAGCACAAGGCTAGGTCACTAGTTTCCACACAAACACCCCATCTATTTCCACACAAGTGTGCAGTGCACTGCCATCTTCCTCTCCCTATCTGACAACATTTAGCCCTGACAGCAGCACACCGATTCTAGACTCGCATCACTTGCGCATCACTAGTTCAGTAAGCCTCTGGGGCAGCAGGCTACAAGGCTGATTAGTGCTTTATGATGGTTGGCACATAATTCCACATAAACAAGACTCCAATATTTCCATGGATATGCTCCTGCCCTTATGACAGTGCACATGTCAGATGGGCTGGGGACACTGCAGCCGGTGTATGAATAGTTATTAGAATCCCAGGGGGCCTGGTGATAAGATGGTCTGTAGTTAATAGTGACAATTTTAGCAAAGCACTGCTTTCTTAGACCCTTTGGATAAGAGTTAACCCAACAATACGCAAGAAGACTTTCATTGAGAACCCCCCTCGATCCTTCCACACAAGCGGCGACTCAAACCGCTCCTCACAGCTGTATAAATGATACATGATAGGAAAATTAACCCTGGCAGCTGAGCCCGGCACGCTGCTAGCCAGTCAGCAGCCTGCTGGCTACTCAAACAGGTAGGACTTAGTGACTCAAACTACAGCTAAATGCGTTCATTGCAGCTCTGCTGTGACCTTCTGAAAACCATGCAGTGTATATTATTTCTACGACCTGGGTGCTCTCTCTAGTGGTCAATGTACAATACATCCAAAATATCGTAGGCGTAGAAAAGGTGTAGACACCGCTAAACTAAGATATGCAGTGGCAGGCAGAGTTTTTGTTGAAACGTAGAGTGGCAAAACTCTGCTGGCAGGGCAGAGTTTAGAGTTTGTTCCTGGGCACTTATTGTGCAACTATCTCCACATGCTGGCCCATGTGTTGTGTTCAGCGAGGGACCTCCTCGAAGCGGCTCTCGCCCTCTTCGTGGACCCACACACCGCAGAGGGTTAATGTGCATGCAACACAAACATGTACAATGCAGATCACAGAACTGAGTGCGAGTAAACTAGGAGCAGCGCAGTTAAAAAATCAAATGTTTGTCAGAAAGGAGAGATAGAGAGATGAGGTGCATTGTTGGTAATTGGTGATGAGGGAATTCATGGAGTAGGAGAAAAAGGGGGAGGGGCGCCACTGTTGCACAGTGTGCGACCAGTGCTTGGGCCAGCCTTGGCTGGGAGTGTTAGCCCCCGCTGAAGTTTGGCTCTAGTTGCTCCCCTGATCACAGCGTCAGTCATGGGCTGCATTTAACATAAATTCTTTCAAAAGCACATAGCCTTGGCTGCAGCACAGAGACCTTACTCTGCCGCACACAGAGGAAATCAATTAGAGGGAACATTTGTTGCATTAACAGCTACACTTTGTGCATACTTTCTAGACAGCCACCACACAGGAAGGGCTGGGTGTGACAGGGATCCACTCGCATTCTTCTGCATACCAATATTCTTCCTGGGCTGGGAGAGGTGGTTCACATTTAACATCTGTAAAGCTTGTGTCCTGCCAACTCAAAAAGGGCTGATTTACCCCCTACTGATTGTTTGGAGCCAGTGCTGGGCTGAAAGGAATTCTTGCACACTTCGAGAGTTCCTTTGAAGTCACCCCATTATCAAATACATTTTTGAGAATACGTACTGGGGCTCTGACCACATGCTTTCAGACAATGCATGAGACCTGTAACCAGATGCTGCTGGATCTATAATCTGCATATTGCTAGAAGACTGCTGTGCTGCCAGGAAGGACCACCATTTGACGGACTACTTCGCTTTTTTGGTCTGTTGCCTGCTGGTTGCTGGGCTGCAGGAGGAACTATCACTCTGCAATCTGCTTTATGTGCTGGCCTGCTGCCTGCTACTGAGCCATACTAATGCTTTTCAAGAGCTTGTTAGCTTGCCCCCTGTTTTGCAATACCAGGGCCATCAAGAATTGCCCCTAAGCACCTCTGCTGTGGGACTAGGTTGGCTGTGAGTCCGGCAGCAGGGTGCTAATCAAAGACTTCCTCACTTTATTGGGGGCAGAGCCGAGCCGGGCGGCCGTGTTCCATCTCGGCTCCCGGCTCCGGCGCTGCTCGGGAGCCTGGTTTGGCGGTTCCCCATTGGCCCGGGGGCTGCTTTCGGCACCCAGAGGAAGCGGAATGTGCAGGACACCTGCGGGGCTGCTCCGATCGCCCCTGGCGCCGCTGTAGCTGGATCCGGGAGGAGACGCGAGGTGAGGACGGCTGCGGGCAAAATGGCGGCCGGAGCGCCGGTGACTCAACTCTCGATGGGAGGTACGCTGACGGGCGAAATCTAAGGAACGCAGGGGCTGCCTCTATTTGAGGATAGTCTCCGGGGGCCTCTAGCGGCAAGACACCGGGGGTGGCCCGGCTAGAATCGACCTTCCCCCGCCTGCCTGACCCTAAAATGGCAGCCCGGTGTGACTCCCAGCTAACGATCGGCGCCTTTGCCTGACCAATCTGGCCCCAGCGCTTGCTGCCTCTCCCAGGGGCGACCCTGCAGACTCTCTCTGTGGCTCTTGCCCGCGGGGGTGAGCCCTCTTCAGGAATCCCTGGCGGTGACCCTCGCCTGCTTCGACCTCTGCGATCTGCCGGACGTTTGATCTGCGATCTGCCATTTACCACTGGCCTTGAATTGTGCACAATATACAATACTCGCTCAGGAATTACAGATGCCTGCCCTTATGATGGCCGCCCCCCGGGGCTGATCTCGGAAGGATGACCCATGACGCCTTATCTCGCCCTGATCCAAGGATGCCTACCCCTGACTCCGAGCACCCCAACGCGCCGAGGAATCTCTCTATCTCCCTACTCCACTGTCTTGCCATCATATGCCAACTGCCTGAGATCTACAACGAGCAAATCCCTACTAGCTTTACTCTGAACACTCGTAATGAACAGGGGCAGCTGAAATTCCAGGAGCCTAGTCCCAGCAGCTCGACGACTTCGGAGGGCTGGAAGAGGTCCCCCGCTACACGGCGGAGGAGGGCACTGGACATCGAAAGCTGTCTCATACTATGTGACCTATTGTTCCACTACACCTCCCCGCCCGAACTTTCTCACTCAACCTTTCAGTACTGTTACTAATTGCACATCACAGGGGCAGCTGAAATTCCAGGAGCCTAGTCCCGACAGCTCGACGACTTCGGAGGGTTGGAAGAGGTCCCCCGCTACACGGCGGAGGAGGGCACTGGACATCGAATGCTGTCTCATACTATGTGATCTATTGTTCCACCTGTCTGTCTATGCTCCCCCAGGTACTTCTCTTGTAAAGCGCTCTGATATCCGCAAGGATCTTGTCCGCGCTATATAAAACTTTCTAAATAAAATAAATAAATAAATCTGCTTGATGTGCTGGCCTGCTGCCTGCTACTGAGCCATACTAATGCTTTTCAAGAGCTTGTTAGCTTGCCCCCTGTTTTGCAATCCCAGGGCCATCAAGAATTGCCCCTAAGCACCTCTACTGTGGGACTAGGTTGGCTGTGAGTCCGGCAGCAGGGTGCTAATCAAAGACTTCCTCACTTTATTTCTGCCCCTGCGCTGTATCCACAAAGTGCTTTGTGCGCAAACAAAGCACTTTGCCAGGGGAAAGGGTGAGCGGGCAGTGTTGCATGCTTAACGCAAAATGCTTTGTCTGCTTACCATGTTTTTGCAGTGACCAGGGTTGTCATGGCAACAGCTAGCCCCACCCTCAACATTACTTGCGGGAGGCAGCCACACTCCCAGAAGGAATTTCCGTCCAACCAAAGATAGAACAGCACAGCCGTCACGGCTACTTCTCCATGCTGGGGAAAACTCGAGGACACAGGTCATGACCCCCCCACCGACCCTTCCCGTCTCCAGGAACAGAAATATTGGGGTCAGGGTAGACGTGTGGGACCCTCTAGTTGCACACCCGTCTGAATAGGGAGGACGCTTGGTTTAGCCCTGCGGTTCCCCAGAGTTGGAAACTCTTTCTGGTAGAAATGTTCTCCCCACCTCAGTGCATGGCCGTCCCGCACTACCTTCACAGGCGGCAGTTATGTGTCATAATCACAAGGGCACAACCCGGTGGCCATGGAGGGCTTGCCAACATTTAGGGGGGTATTATTTCCGCCACGTGGCAGGGTGGAAACGTGCCCATGCCCCACTCAAATCCGGATTCTTTGTGTGCCCCCTGAGAAATTACCACATGACCGCTAATAGGAGCGCAGGTGCTTCTGTACCACTTTTAGTTTCCTAATGCCATCAATATGCTTTTTACGGCGATATAGGGGACTATTTCTAGAGAAACAGCATTACTTCGGAAAGTACCTATGTGATATATGCAGGTAAAGTAATATTTAAGCAATGATTATTCCCAGCATTTAATGTGACATTACAATCCTGCATTAACTGCACTTCTAATGTGTTTCGTGTCATTTTGTTCCCAATGTGGTTACAATATCAAAAGCTTTTTTTTTTTTAATATAAACCTGTGTGGTGCCTCTATTGTGGCCTAGCTGTTTTGCTACTGTGTGAGTGTGTTGTACAAATGCTTTACACATTGCCTCTGAAGATAAGCCGGTCGGCTCTGCGACAAGCTACCAGAGGATGAGCACAGGTTATCGTTAGTGTGCAACTGACTTCCCTGACTAGAATGGTGGGTTCTGCCTGACTAAAATGCATACTCTAGCCAAGCACAAACCACATTTCTAACATTGATAATCACCAGTGAGGATAGGACTAGTGTTTGTGCGACATCATAGTAATTCATTGTTTCTTTTATATTTTTCTTTTTTTTTGCAGCTCCTCTCAGGGTCATCCCATAGGGCGGGTAGTCCCAATCTTATGCATTCGTTCTTTATAAACATGAACCAAGGGATTTTAACGGCACTATGATAGGTTAATATTTCTTTAAGTTCTAGCCTATATTTTAGCAGCTCTGGCGTTTTCCAGATCCTGCGCCAGAACCTCAGGGGCTTAAGTCAAACCTCAAGGGGAGGAGCGGGGTACTAGGTGGGAGGGCCAACAATTGTCTTAAAAATGTATTCTCTGTTTTGACAATTTCGGGTCTGTAAGAATATCCCCATAACTCGCCGCCGTACAGGACTGCACTCCTTGCTTGCATTTTCCTTGCTTGCATTTTATAAATCTCCAGAGGGGGACCAACGGGTTTTGAATGTTGACGAATTGGAGAGCTTGAGGATTCCCCCAGCGAGCTGAGCCAATTTCATTTGCGACTTGATTTGCTGGGGGCCCCATGAGAAATTCTCATTGATGGTAACCCCCCAGATATTCAAAAGTCGATACCCTTTCTAATGTAGTTGTGCCCAAGCTGGGATTTGGGCGAGTAGTTGCGGGTGGGTTGAAGATCATGAATTTTGTTTTACTGGCATTTATCTCCAAGCCCCGGCCTCTGCAAAATTCCTTAAAACCCTCTAGTATGCGCTGTATCCCCATGGGAGACTTAGACAACAGGAGGGTGTCGTCAGCGAACACGGTCGTCGGCACCCTACTGCCTGCCAACCTCGGGGTATCATTATGATGTACTTCATCTACATTATATTTATTAATTATTTATTTGCAGCCCTCTTCCTCCCGATTTCAACTTAAGCGTTGTTTGAAAGAAAGATTCAGTGACAAAAAACATCGTTGGTGTGTGCGTTTGCCAACCACAATTGCAGTAAGATAACAAGCGTGGTCCTGACAGTGAAAGAGGACAGCGCTGCAGCCGGAGCATGGGGATCTCTTGTCTTTATGGGGCCATGTGTTTCTAATTAGAAACACATGGCCCCATAAAGATAAGAAAGCGCTTTGCGACAGCAGCAAAGCAGATAACTCAGTCCGGATCAGAGGCCGAAGGGAGTCAACCAAAAACCCTCATTTCCAATGGCAGGCCAACGTTTAGTATAAACGGTGACGCCAGCCAATGGAAATGAGGGGATGGGCTTCGAGTCCCTTTCTGAAAACCCCTCAACCACAAAATCTCTCGCAGAGCGAGCAGCGCTTTGCGCAGCAACGCACACGAGACCTAAAAAGGTTTGTATTGAAGGTATGGAAGTAGCAAGAAAGATATAATCTAAAGAGCACTGTCAGCTTGATAGTGGATATCTTACCCTTTAATTAAAAGAGGAACATATTCTGCCAGCCTATTCTGCCAGCCTAATCTCCTCTTTACCATCACAAGACAAACAAAGTTAAGCCCAAAGAACGTATACTACTGCCGAAAAGCTGTATCAGACGTTCCATGCGAAGGAGACATCCCTGCCCAGTCCTGCTGTACACAAAGGCTCATGCTTGTGAACTATATTACTAATAGGAGCAGAATACCATGGTCATTCAGGTTACCTCAGCCCTGGAGCAAAAGTTCCCTTCAACGGCCTATAAGGCTCCTCCATCATTTCATACACCTTCTCTGTGCCAAGAAGTACAGCTACTGCACTCCGCTTATAACTGAAGTGGACCATCACACTGAACTCCAAAGATGCAAATGAGCACAACAGCCCTAGATGAGCACCTATTGGTTGTCATGTATTAAAAAAAATAGGTATGTGCTTACTTACGTTGAGTGAAATTACACTATCTACGATGGTATAGTGGGTATTCACTAAGGACATGGGCTTAGAGGATCCACAAAATACAGACTGTGTCAAGCTTCCTAAGGGTGTTTTAATGAGAATTATACCTGCAGCATAGTGTGTGTGTGTGGTGTCGGGTGTGTGTAGGGGGGCGGGTTGCACTTTACTTGAATCAACATAAGTTTTGTAAAAGTCAATGGAAATGCCCTCAGGGCTGTACCAGAGCCAATACTATAGCCCTCATCTCAAGAAGGGGATGGGGGATGGGAGATTCTTTTCAGAACTGTTTGGAACACGTCACTCGTAAGGTGAATTGAAACAAGAAAGTGGCCCTTCTGGCCCGACAGAGCCGGAGTATGACACTTGCTTTTGTAAATATTAGTGAAGAATAACATCCTCATTAACAATATACCATGAAGCTCAAATCATATGCATTATGCATAATTTTTAGAATTCAGTTTAGAGATTCTGTTAGCATGCGAGCAAATGAAAAATAACAGATTCCTTGATGATTCAAGGTGCGGGATAAATAAACCAACAAGGCACGTCGAACATCCAACAGATGCAAAAGACACTCCTCATCCGAGGAAGGATCCGGGCAAAGAACAGGAAGGACCACCTCAGTAGACCGATGAAAGAAGGAATTAACCTTCGGCACAAACGTAGGATGAGGGGGCAAGACCACACGATCCATCAAAACAACCAAAAACGGAGCAGACCGCAGGAAAGCCCCCCAATTCCCCAATACGCCTGGCAGAAGCAATAGCTACAAGAAAGAAGACCTTAAGCATCAAAAACTTCAAATCAACCGTCTCCAAAGGTTCGAAAGGAGCAGATTGCAATGAACGCAATCCCAAAGGAAGGTCCCAAGGAGGAGGACACAGGATAGGACGGGCCGCTGGAAATACAGAGACCTAAAAAGCTGCACCACCAAAGGAGCCACCGAAACCAAAGGAAATACATGAAATGCCCTAATGGCCGCCCATTGAGCCCGAATAGTAGAAATGGCTAAACCCAACTCTAAACAGTCATTCAGAAAATCAAGAATGCAAGCCGGGTCTAAAGAAGCCACAGAAAGAATGTGACGAAGACACCAAGAAGCAAAGTTGTCCCAATGCTTAGCATAGGATTTCAACGTAGAAGGCCTCTGGGACTGCTAAATAACACCAGCAACAGCCCTCGAACAACCATCACGGATCAGGGATTTCCTCTAAAGAGCCAGGCCCGCAGACTCAGGGACAGGAAGCGGAAGTAGAGGGCCCAACAGAGGGGAAGGCACGAATGGTAGCGCCCACCCCGGTGTCACAGCCAATTCCAACAATAGGGGATACCAAGGGCGACAACACCACCCGGGACAATCGGAAGGACAAAGGACCCCACCCTCTTGATTTTCTGCAAGACAGCTGGAATCAGGGGAATAGAGGGGAAGGCATACAAGAGGCCCCGCGGCCAACGGAATCACAGAGCATCCACCCTCCAAGCATCCCGGCAAGGCATAATTGTGCAAAAGCAGCGGACCGTGGCATTGGACTGGGACGCAAAGAGGTCCACAACTGGAGACCCAAATATCCGCCTCAATCTCCTGAACATCAAGTGCATCAGGGACAACGAACCCATGGAGGGTAACACACGGCTCAGACAGTCCGCCACAGTGTTCTCCCGACCAGGCAGATAAATCGCAGACAGGGACGCCAGGTGTAACTCTGCCCAAGAACAAATCTGACGACTGAGGCAACTGAGGGAAAGAACCCTGCAACCCCCCTGATGGTTGATATACGACATCACCACCTGATTGTCCGTCCGGACCTGCACATGGTGACCCAACAGAAGATCCGAGAATGCCAACAGACCCAAAAGAACCGCTTTCAGTTCCTTGTAGTTGAACGGACAGGACATCACAGATTGAGACCAAACCCCTTGTGTCGTCGAATCCCCCAGAGTAGCACCCCAGCCCAGCAGGCTGGCATCTGTAGTGATAATTCGAGATGGAAAAATCAGAAATGGGCGACCCTGAGACAGATGAACCACGTCCAACCACCAACCCAGGACCACTCGAACCTCGGATGACACAGGGATCAAAACATTCATATCGAGGGAACAGGGGTCCCAATGCAATAAAATGTGGGACACCACCGGATACATGTGAAGGCAAGCCCACGGTACCATTAACAAAGATGCTGACATTAGACCCTGCACCCTCAACCACAGGCTCACAGGATGAGAAGGCCCCAACAACAGGGATCAAACAGCAGAGATCAGAGACAGAATCCGAGCAGGGAGCAGGAACACCATCCCCAACTGAGTCTTGAAAAGTGCGCCAATGTAAGTCAATTCCTGTGCAGGAACCAGGGAGGACTTCGGGACATTCACCAGGAATCCGTGATTCTCCAGGACATGGCACACCCTCCGGACATGCAACTCCGCCTTAGAAAGAGAAGAAGCAGAAATCAAAATATCGTCTAGATAAGGAAAAACGCTAATGCCCTCCCCATGCAAATGGCCAACAAGAGGGGCCAGAACCTTAGTAAAAACCCTGGGCGAAGATCAGAGCCCAAAAGGCAATACCTGGAACGGATAGTGCCGACCCATGTCGCAGAAACGCAGAAACTTCTGAGAGTCGGTGTACAGGAACATGGAGATATGCATCCGTAAAGTCTATCGAGGCCAGAAAATCCCCTTGAGAAACAAGAGGAAGGATCACCTGGAGAGAAACCATCTTGAATTTTTGATGAAAAACATAAGTATTTACCCATTTCAAATCCATCACAGGTCTGAGATACCCTGTGCGTTTGGACACCAGGAACAGAATTGAATAAACTCCCAACCCCAATTGATCCCCTGGCACGGGAATCACCGCTCTCTTTCGCACTAGGGATTCAATGCCTTCCAAAAGCGCCACCTTCTTTAGGGGTCTCTGGGACAAGGAGTGGACCTGAAACAGCCTGGGGAGTCTGGGTAAATCCAAGACAAAAACCCTCGGAAACCACATGAAGGACCCACTGATCCGAAACAGTCTCGCTCCAAGAGTCCTGGAAAAAACTCAGCCGACCCCCCAACCGGACCAACTCCAGGAGCAACCCAGTCATGATTTTGAAGCTGGAGGAGGAGGAGGTAGAAGCGCCCGAGAACCGGGATTTGTCAAAGGAAGGAGCACCCCGGCCACTCCCCCTCCTACGTAAGGGCTGACTCGCAAGGCCCCTTCGTGAAGGACCAAAAGCCCTATGTGAACCAAAGGCACGGAAGCGACCAGCCCGTTCAGGAGCAAGCAGCTTACGGTCCTCCGCCGTTTTCTTAACCATGTCATCCAATGGGGAACCAAACAGCTTAACACCAGTAAAGGGGATCTTTATCAACAGACCCTTCTGTGTAGCATCAGCCTTCCAGGAGCGGAGCCACAACTGCCTCTTCGCAGCGACAGAAGACCCCGCCGCAGAAGCAGCCGCCCTCAAGGAATCATACGACACACTCAGAAAGCAGATGAACCTGTTGCTCCATCATAGCCAGTGTAGAAGACACATCTTCCCCCTGGTACAACAATTCTGATAACGACTGAAAGTCCTTAAGCAAAGATTGGATGGCGTAAGAATAATAGGCCGCCGCCCGAATGGAAAAATTAGCAGCAGCAAAAGTGCGTTTCACTGCATCATCCACCTTACAATCCACCTGTCAGCAGGAGAGGAATCCTCAGAAACAATGGTCCCATGAGACGACATACTAGCCATCAAGGAATCAACCTTAACTGAGGAAGGAAACTTCCCGGAAAAGTCTTGCAAAGTATAATGTGTATTCAAAAAACGTGGAAAAGAGCCCTTGTCCACATCCTTCCACTCCGTCTCCAAAACTTTCAAAACAGAAGAATGAAGGGGCAGAGATTCAGGCTCAGGACGCTGATATTGCGCAAATAAATCATCCTCTAAAGGCACAACAGAATCAGGAAAAAACAAATTCTTGCGAATGTGACCAAGCACCACCTTAAGGTCGGCACCCTGCACAAAACGTCGCTTGACGTCAACATCCTCCTCCGTCTCAGAGTCAAGAGCAGGAGCATCATCAGCCTTCGCCTTTTTAGCAGGAGGAACAGCCACCTTGTCCTGTAAAGCAGCAGCCACCGCCAAATCAATCATCCTTTGCAATTCATCCAAAGAAGGAAGTGTCATGCCAGAACCAGAAGCCACATCCAAGGAGCCAGGAGCAGCCCCAGCAGACTAACCACCCTCCTTGACCAGCAAAATCTAATGAACCCAGACAGGTTGTAAACCTCAAACATGACCGCGAGATAAAGGCTCCAAGTCGCCATGGCAACCAACAAACCCTCCCACTGCACGCCCCCAACACAAATACAAAAGCTGAGGAAGTCCGGCGCGCCTCCCTAATGAAGCCGCAAGACCCCAAATACAAAGAAACATGCAGCGGAGGACCAAACAAACAGGTAAGGCAAGGCGAAGAAGCTCAGCAACACCGCCTACCAATAGGGGAAGAAAAGCAAAATCCACTACCATGCTATGTCCGCTGTGCAGGACGCACGCTGAGAGAAAGGCAGCATGATTACAAAAAAAGACTGCTAAAGCAGGTCAAGACGCGTGCTTCCCCGCAACAGAGGTCGGCCCTCTAGCGAACCAATCCACCTGAAACCCCGAGTCCGCTAGAGCAGGACCCGAAGAAGAGGCAGATGAGGGGAAGAGAAACAAAAAAATAACCAAAACATAACCAACATTCCCCGACACCCAGCCCCACTCACCTGCAAAGCAGGCACACAGCACTCGAAGTAGTGCAGAAACAAAAAAACAGGGCGTTTTGCTATTTCTGTATCCCTTTATGGGATTGACTGTCACCACCGGAGGCAATATTGGGAGAGGGAGACTAGAATGTAAAAGTTGACTTGGAGTTTCCATGGGAGCCGGAGGCTCAATGGTGTTTACTGTGGCGAGGAAGACGGACGAGGAGATAATAGGTGAATACAAGAATGACTCAATGCATCAATAAACGGATTCTTCTGTAACAAAGTCACCTCCACATACAGCATATTCAACCCTCAACCAGACCTCGTCACAGTTACAACTCAATTCCCATTTCAGCAAAAAAAAAAAAAACATGACTTGGTGGATGCCATCACCCCAGTTGATATTGCTTCTTGCCACAAAGTCCATCCACTTAGAGGTCCCATCTGAGCCTTGCTCCCATTATGACTTCACCAAATGACTCTTTCTGATCAGCGCAGCACTAACACCTAATCTTCAACACATCCATCGACTCAGCCACATTTCTGAATGTCGAGAAACATGCCACTACCATGTCTCTGCTCAGGACCCCACCCATTGACCCAGCCATGCTTTCCAACTACAGACCCAGCTACCTCCTACCACACCTAACAAAGGTCTTAGAGAAACTAATCAACTGATGCTTGACCAAACAGAAGCCGCTTAAAGCTACGCAGTTAGGATTCAGACAAAATCACCATACAAAAACAGTCATCATTGCTGCCGCAGATGACATCTATGTGAACCTTGACATCACACCACACCTCTGGGAGCTCTATAGGCTCCAGATAAACAAAGGTGCTCAGTTCTGACTCCTTACACACACACAGATTCAAGGCACTACCCACCTTATCCCTCTACCTACATGAACAGTCATCGCTCCTTCCACCAACCATCTAGACACCTCCGCAGGACTCCTACATGCCACATGTCCACCAGATCAGGAGGACAGAGGTTCCAATACATCACTCTTAAATCATGGAACGATCCCCCAATCCACATCAGAGCCTCCTCTCTTGAATACTGCAAGAAACTAAAGGATTGGCTTTTCAATTAACCAACCTATCATAGGCATAGCTAGCCACACACCTGCTCAGCCCTAGGATACCCTCACTGTTGGTAATGCGCTTTACAAATGGAAATAACATGAGGAGTGCACTGTGGCAGTATAGAAACTTTGTGGTCGTTTGTTAAACTAAATAGTCGTCATAGAGGTTCTCTCTTCTTTGGCAAAAAAATGCCCGCCCTCCTCTAAGACCTAAAAGTATTATTGAGCGGGAGGCCTTCTTCCTTATGGTCATAACATGAGGAGTGACAGAGTGCATGTATTGGAGTGCCTACATTCATCTGGAACTGAAGAAGACATTTCAGTTACAAGCTAGACGAATTAGCGCTGCTAATGGTTACTTTTTAGGTTTCGGCTACCGTCGCACTGCATAAGCAGTGGGCGGAGCCGAAATCTTATGTGTGTAGTATGGGGGCCTGAACACGCCCCTCTTCTCCATTGGCTGGCCTCGTAAATGCTGGCCAGCCATTGGAGGAGAGGAGCGTCACTCAGTTCAGGGCCCGCCTTGACGCGATTCAGGGGCGTTTCTGGGTATTTTTTTAAGTCCCGCCCTCTCCTCTTCCCATTGGCTGGAATTTTACCTTCCGCCAATGGGAAGGGCACTGTGCTTTCGCTTGTTTTCTATAGTTACCTGCAAGCTGTAAACGAAATGCCTAGATTAGAATATAATTACATACTGTGCATTTTGTTATTTTAGCCACATCTCTGACCTCCCTTTCCGAGTCCTCCGCCGTCGTACTCACAATTGCAGTTACCATAACCTTTATATTCGACCACTGATCTCAACCCCCTGCTTGTTTACTTATGAGACTTGGAAAAGGAGCCATTCGCATCAGTTATTTACAAACGCTAGTACACCCCGTGATTAGCAGGCAAGTGTACCGAATGCCGAAAACGCTCTCTACAGCATTAACAAAAATATGTTATTTAAAACCAACATTTTGTGTAGCTTCCGGGATTATGCCACTAAGAAATGTCACGAATTATATGCGCGCGCTAGTTATTACGTGACGTTCTGCAGTTTAAAGCCTGTTCCTATTAGTTCATTCTATTTTGGAACTGATGTCTTTCGTTTATGTCTACACACAGCTGGCTCTTTCCAAACACTCACACGAGTGCACCGGGTGAATGGGGCGGACGACTTTGAAAAAGGGCTTTCAGTCTTCCGCAAGAGGCGGAGTTTGTCTCTTGTTGTGGAGGCGTGGTTTCGTTCCACGGGGAAGAGAGGATTTGCAATCCTGTCTTCTGTTGTTCGGCAGGCGTTCCTTGGTGGCCGTCTGAAGATTTCCTGCATCATGTCTCCCACCATCCATGGGATGCATCACGGCTGCGGCCGACATGGTAATGCCCGCGCCTGCTACTTTCTTTGCTCGAACGTGTGTATGTGTGAATCATCTTGGTTGTTCATTTCTCTCAATCTTACACTGCCCCTACCCCCACACGTGGACCGCAGCTGCTATTTGCAATCACTTTGGCCGAGAGGGTGACGTATTCTTTTCACCCGCCCCGGGGTCTAACTGCACCATCACGCCGCACAGCAGTTTATATCTTTTTTCAAAGGTAGAGTGATTCCGAGTCTATACTTTTGATTGTTGGACCTGGTGTTGTTTTGGGTTGTTTAGTTGTATTGCTTTATGGTTCCTTGCTGTTTATTTTATAGTGTTCAGTTACAAGCACCGCGTTTCATCACACAGCATGTGCACCTTTATTCACGCACGGTGCCGTCCGTCTCTTCCCAGCAGGCAGGCATGGCGCAAACAGAGAAGTTTCCCTAAAACGGCTTCCTTCTGCTTGGCGCCCTCAGCCTCTTCCACCTCTCCCCACTGCCACAAAACCCCAGCAAGGCGCCCACAGTCTCTTCTACCGCTTCCCACTGCGACGAATCCAAAGCAGGCAGGGTGAAAATAGAGCAGGCTGCCTCAGATAGCTCCCGCCCGCTGCCAGCAAACGCTTTCAATTTAAATTTATAAGCCTCGGAGCGGCAGTCTTTGTAGGTATTACAGACTATAAACAATTGGGGGTATATTATGTGACGTCGCACTATCTAATTCGGTTTAGGCTACTTCAGGCGCAATTACACAATTGTAATCATGATCATTTTACATTTGCAAATAAAGTGCCATAGACACCAGTATTTTTATACTGCGTCGGGCTTTCAATCACCACTGTTTTGAGCACTTTCCACAACTGATTAAGTTTTGTTGGCGGGAGCGGAGTAGAGCCGGGCAGTGGGAGCTTTCCTCGCATGCAGATTTCACCAAACAGACAAA
Source organism: Lissotriton vulgaris (assembly GCF_964263255.1). Classification (NCBI taxonomy): domain Eukaryota; kingdom Metazoa; phylum Chordata; class Amphibia; order Caudata; family Salamandridae; genus Lissotriton; species Lissotriton vulgaris. Next base: position 1,633,081,576 of record NC_141693.1, on the reverse strand, counting down.
AGCACTACGTACAAGAAATAACTCACCACCACCTTATACCGTGCAATGCAGCCGCCACCCCACGACCTTCTTCACTACACATAGACATACACGCACGGACTAGCATTATCTTTCTACTATAATACCCTCCCTCTTTATACTAAGCCATCCACCACCCAACTACTACGACCCTTGCCCTACTCCAGGCACTGCCCTCCTAATAACCAAAGCCTTTTTAAATGACCTTTCCCCGGGGAAATGTTTTATTAACAGTGTGTTAGCGTTTTATTCAGTGTACGTTGTCGAAGGGGCGCGGGGCTTGGCACAGCTTAGATGGTACTGGCAGGCCGGTGTCCATTGTAAATTAAACCAATTTCCAGGATCCTTTTTTCACGGTGCCTACTTTCTGATACGCGGAAATGTGTCTCCCGTGGAGTGGAGGTCAGAGCCCCTCGTGCCCCCAACAATCTTTGTTCCTCTCTCCGGGCACCTACGTGTGCCCGGGGATACTACACGTTAAGAGCTCCGGAAATGGAGGGGCGTGTTCGAGCCCATCGGCTTCTGGGGACGAGGCTTGTTTTGCATATCTCACCCACTACCCCCTTCTTCCACGGAACTGATGGGCAGCTGCTGTGTGCAAACCCAGAGAAAGTCCTGAAGGTACGACATCTTTATTATTCCCCCCAATCGCCCCCTCTGTTTGGCAAACTTTTCTTTTTGCTTGGGATAGTTTGGAATTCTTTTTTTTCGTGTCAACCTCAAACCCCCACCCCTGTCCTCATTTTAAAGACACTATTTCCTACGCTGGCTCCCCGCTTGTCAAAGTTGTAACATGGGTCATTTCACATGAAAACGCTGGCCAAGCTGTGCCGTTTTCTCAGGAGGAAGGAACCCGTGGTCATGGGAACTTGCACCCAATTTGTGTGACCACATTACTAGCATTATCCTGGCAATCTTTTTTTACAATGTATAGTTAAACCACTTTTTAAAATTTTTACACTGAATGCATTTGTCCATAATAGTTTTGAGCAGTAGCGGGCCCATATGCATTTCTTCAAGTGAATGGTGACTAATAAGTTGAGTGTAGATGGGGGGCCACGGTGCGCTGCTGTGTTTTCTGCTCCCATGGTGTAGCTCACCGAAGCCCTGAAGTGCCTGTCTCATTGTTTCCTCGCAGGGGACAGTTTTGCGGTGAATGCCTGCCTGGCTCGCAAGGGGATCGAAGACTGGATGGTGAAGCAGAAATGTTCAGGCAGTGGGGGCTCCTCAGGACCCCAGAACCAGGTCTGTCGTCATAAGGCTGGCTGCGTGTTCCACCACTCCAGGATACGTAGGGGCAAACACATGCCCCCCTTTCTCGCCTTTCAATCAATATTGCGTCTGAGTCTGCGCAGACCTTTAAAAGCCAGCGTGCGCTTACAGTGGGCTGCGGAAGCATCTTTGCCTAAAGTGGTCAGGCAAAAAAAGTATTTCTAAACTCCTGTGTAACCTATTTCATCCTAAGCAGCGCCTTTTATTGTAGAGCACCACCTGGTTATCAGCATATGCACTTAGGGACTTTGAGAGAGTTTTGGCACACTCTTTAAAACTTTTCTACAGTGACACGTATACCATGCATCATCGCCATCCTCACGGGCTAGTTCTGCCCCAGCGTAAGGCGCTGTGAAATTTGCTGTTACTGCACCTATTATCTCCTCAAATGGTTACAGTAATATGTGCTTTGTGTGGGGGGTGGGGGGGCTCTGTGTGGGGGGGCTCTGTGTGGGGGGCCTCTGTGTGGGTGTGGCTCTGTGTGGTTGTGGGGGTGGCTCTGTGTGGTTGTGGTGGGCTCTGTGTGGGTGACTGTGTGGGTGTGTGTGGGGGGCTCTGTGTGTGTGGGGGGGCTCTGTGTGGGGGTGCTCTGTGTGTGGGGGTGGCATTTGCAAGAGATTAAGCTTTTGCCATTGTAAATGACAATGCCATTTATTTATCTGTTTTCAAAACCAACACATAAATAAAAATGTTGTCATTTACAATGCCAATAGCTCTAACTTTTGCAAAGGCGAAACTGTTGCATTGTAAATGCTTGTTCTAATGTCGCAGCTACTTAACATATGTGCTTCAGACCAGTTACCCATCTATCTTGTCAACTTATGAAGTTAAGCCCAAATGAATACAAATAAAACTAGACTAAGAACATCCTAGAAAGTGGTCATCGTATTTCTCCTGTTGACAGACCTTGAAATGTTAAAGATATTTTGGTAATTTGTTGACTCATCTGTGACTATGTAAAATCTGGTTATACTAATACGTACATCGAGATATGTCAAGATCACATATATCCTGCTCTTGGACGTTGTCAGCCAAGCCTCGGCCCGGGTTTATGGACCTGGCTTTGCTGCCCAACCGTGCGCGGTAGGTTTCCAACTTGCTACTTCATTTTCCTTCGATTAGATCAAGGATTATTCCTAACAGTCTCTCAACACCCTCATATACCAACCGTTTCTCGCAGATAACCTAACCCACCTACCAACTTCTGGCGACAATGTGTCGATACAACCTTTACTCCTGCTACCGCAAAGAAACAGTAGCCTCGTATGCTGACTGAAGTGAATTCCTACCTGCTCCGCCATTTCCATAGTAGTTAATTGTGCTGCAATATTTCCAGGAAAGTTTTATTTTTCAGACTGAAATCTGTGTTCCGGTGATACACCCTTAACGAACACCTCTTGTCCCGTAATAACGCCAAGTACGGCCAGAGTCAAGGGGGGGGGGGGGCAACCGGGTAAGTGCATCCAATCATATTCGAGGAAACATATTGAAGTTATAGTGTGGGAAGCGTAATGACCTTGGGTTGGTTGTGGAAACGCTTATCTCTGGATTGGGTATAGGATTTCTCGGTGTTCATTGGCTGTACTGTATAATAGCCTGTAACATGGTAGATGATTGGGTTGGTAAAACGCTGCCCAATTGGTCATTGGCTACGGTGTTCGGGAAGTGCATGTGATGCGTCTCAGCACAGAATTTGCCCGCCGGTCTTCCGCGTCCAGGTCCGTCGGCAGGTTTCTGGTGTGGAGGAGGTAGTTTTGGCTGTTTCTGTAAACATGGGTTTCCACGGAGCACAGAGACGTCACCGTTAGACCTGCGAGAGATTTCATATCACAGCTTGTATTTGAACGCAATTTCAATATGTGTACTTGAGAGATAACATATTACGTGCTTACTTGCGGTGCTTCACTTGTAAACCAATAAGTGCCGAGGCCCTTTCGCCAGGAGCTCCCTGCAGCTTGCACTACACATTGCTCCTGCCAGTGCTGCCAATGACAGACAGTACCATCACAACTACTCCCCTCCCTGACAGCTCTCACAACATCCGCACACCACGTATAGCGTATCTCCCTCATCGGGCCATAAATCTCAGGCTGCTTGTTTCTGTCGCTCTCACATCCTAGCCCAACCGTTGCTGACCAGTCTGAAACAAGCATTGGAAATGCAATAGGGCTCGCATTAGGAAAGTTTGAGCTATTGGTCTTATAAATGATTTTTTTTATTTATGTGTCATTTTTTTAAAATAGCTAAATTAATAGCTTTGTCATTTACAATGCCAATAGTTATAACTTTCGCAAATGTGACACCTATAGCATTTGTAATGCAACATGTTTTGTATTTACGTCACTTAGATGTATTGATATTACAAATAACAATGGCTTTTAATTTTTTTAAATAATTAATACTTAAATAATTTATTTAATTTGTAATGGCAATAGCTTAAACTTTTGTAAATAACTTTTGTGAAGATTATGTTCAGTGTTTTTTATTGTGACGGAAATCCAAGAACAGAAGTGAAATATTAACATCTTTTTGTGATTTGTAATAAAGCGTGAAAGCTTGAAAACAGCTTGAAACATTAAAAGAACATATTTGAACCAGTGATGCTGAGGTAGTGCTGAGTGATGCTGTGGTTGCGCTGAGTGATGCTGTGGTTGCGCTGAGTGATGCTGTGGTTGCGCCGAGTGATGCTGTGGTTGCGCCGAGTGATGCTGTGGTTGCGCCGAGTGATGCTGTGGTTGCGCCGAGTGATGCTGTGGTTGCGCCGAGTGATGCTGTGGTTGCGCCGAGTGATGCTGTGGTGATGCTGAGTGATACTGGGGTGGTGCTGAGTGATACTGGGGTGGTGCTGAGTGATACTGGGGTGGTGCTGAGTGATGCTGGGGTGGTGCTGCTGAGTGTTGCTGTGGTGGTGCTGAGTGGTGCTGTGGTGATGCTGAGTGGTGCTGTGGTGGTGCTGAGTGATGCTGTGGTAGTGCTGAGTGATGCTGTGGTGGCGCTGTGGTGATGCTGAGTGATGCTGTGGTGGTGCTGAGTGATGCTGTGGTGGTGCTGAGTGATGCTGTGGTGCTGCTGAGTGATAATGTGGTGGTGCTGCTGAGTGATAATGTGGTGATGCTGGGGTAGCGCTAAGTGATGCTGGGGTAGCGCTGAGTGATGCTGGGGTAGTGCTGAGTGATGCTGGGATAGCGCTGAGTGATGCTGTGGTAGTGCTGAGTGATGCTGTGGGGGTGCTTAGTGGTGCTGAGTGATGTGGTGGTTCCCCTGAGTGATGTGGTGGTGTCCCTGAGTGATGTGGTGGTGCCCCTGAGTGATGTGGTGGTGCCCCTGAGTGATGTGGTGGTGTTCCTGAGTGATGTGGTGGTGTTCCCGAGTGATGTGGCGGTGTTCCCGAGTGATGTGGCGGTGTTCCCGAGTGATGTGGCGGTGTTCCCGAGTGATGTGGCGGTGTACCAGAGTGATGTGGCGGTGTACCAGAGTGATGTGGCGGTGTACCAGAGTGATGTGGTAGTGTACCAGAGTGATGTGGTGGTGTACCAGAGGTATGTGGTGGTGCCCCAGAGGTATGTGGTGGTGCCCCAGAGGTATGTGGTGGTGCCCCAGAGGTATGTGGTGGTGCCCCAGAGGTATGTGATGGTGCCCCAGAGTGATGTGGTGGTGCCCCAGAGTGATGTGGTGGTGTCCCAGAGTGATGTGGTGGTGGTGTCCCAGAGTGATGTGGTGGTGGTGTCCCTGAGTGATGTGGTGGTGGTGTCCCTGAGTGATGTGGTGGTGGTGTCCCTGAGTGATGTGGTGGAGTCCCTGAGTGATGTAGTGGTGTCCCAAAGTGATGTGGTGATGCTGTGGAAAACAACGTAAAAAAACAAAACACTAATAACCCGGAAAAAGTCGTAAATGTAACCAACTGATTTTGGCCACAGAAGTTCATGTGCCCACAATTCCAGATTTCACTCAATGGATCAGGCTGAAATCCTGAGCCAACTGAAACACCCACACAGTAAGCTGTAACACAAACACAAAAGACACACGGGCATTTGAAGTTCCACAACATGTTTTCAGGAGTCAGCAGCCAATTTAACCCCTTCCATGCGGGGCCGTTTCCGCCGCTGTGCGGTAAACAAAAGAACAGGGCGGGGCCGTGACGAACCCCAGCCGTCATCAGCACACGAGCGCCGCAGAGCGTGATGGCTGGGGTTCGTCACCAGCATGGAAGGGGTTAAAACACATTTATGCAAATCCGCAAAGAAAACTTCCAATCCCGCGTCTGAACTTCAGTAGCATGAACAGGAAGGAGAAGCCAGACAGGAGTGTTTAAGAATGAAAAGTCTGAAAGGAAGGGGCGGGGCCTGGAGGAAGTGAAAGGCATCATCACCCATCGGAAGAAAAAAAGATTTTGACATCAGTATGTAAGTTAGGGCTTCCTTTACATGGGGCTATCACAAAAGTGCCTGTCCACAGAGCAAGCAAACAGCCCTTCAGAGGAAGCCAAACTCCGCAAATAAAACGACAATTAAACTGCCAAACAGCCCCAATGTTTACAGCTAAAAGAGCGCACTCACTAAATAAAAGGAAAGGTCTGAGATGGATGGGAAGTGAAAGAAAGAAGAAAAATGGACACCTATGTGGGCACAAAAGTAATTTTAAATGTGGCACTAAATAGCAAATGGATGCCCTGCCATGTGTGCCTGTATGTTTGTGGGTTTGTGTGCAAGGGTGCCTGTGTGTCTGTTGTGTCTGTGCGCATGTATGGTTGTTGGTCCGTGTGCAAGGGTGCTTGTGTGTCCGTTGTGTCTGTGCGCAGGTATGTTTGTTGGTCCGTGTGCAAGGGAGCTTGTGTGTCTGTGCGCAAATATGAATAGAATGTATTCAAAAAGAAATAAAGGGTGTCTTTGTATAATTCAGTCACGAGCACTCCAGTGAATTGTTTAAACAATGCTACAAAGTGAAAAACGGAAAGCCTCAAAAAGTAAACACTACATATGTTTACATGCATGATGCTGCTTCTTTCGTAAAATAATAAAGGTCTAAGTCGATTAACACATTTTCGGGAATGCAGTTCATAAAATTACAGTTGCTAGCTACCCCCTTCTCTGCCTAGTTAAGTATTTTAACGTTTAATAAAATGCATTTTCGTTGTGGCATTTCTGAACCATAACTGCGCCCGTAGCACCACTCTTGAGTTATAAAGTTAAACAATGAGGAGTTTGGGACGAGAAACCGGGGCTACTGTCAAAATCATTTGCTGGGGGAGGAGAAATGCGAGTCACAGCCGTGAAAAGTGAAGTAAATAATTACAAGGGAGGAAGGGCAGCCTTTTGATGTGCCGGCCGGCCGTGCAGTGAATAATTAGGGGAGGAGAAATGCCGGCCTGAGGCGGAGCGCACGCTGGGGGGAGCTTGAGATGCCTGTGGAGGGAGGCTGGTGGCTTTGATGCATGCACGCGCTTTTTCACGGACACAGCATCAAATCGCCTCAATGGTTAAGCTCTTGGTAAGCCCCAATATGTCTCGACATCTGCAATGCGCAAGCGCATTGGCAGAGGTTGAGCCCTAAAAATAACTTGTAATATGTCTCACAGTTTTCTCTACCCAGCGATCAGCAGCCAGTCTGTGCCACCTCCTCCCGCCCAACACCACCTGCCAGTCACTGCTTGTTTGCCATCTTGTTGTCAGTTGTCCATTTTGCATGTCTCGCCCGCTGTCTGTGCATTACCAATGCTTGTTTCTTTTTTTGCATTTCTACTTGTTTTGTTAACTGTCCATGAGAGCATTTCGGCAGTCCGTCCCTCTCTGTTCCCTCCATCCTAACTTGTCTTGGACCCCACTGTCTGTTGCTGCTGCACCCCCGCATCTGTCGTGCTGTATATCCTTAAACCTTCACAAGATCAAATGACGAGAAAGGCCGTTTGAATACCAGGGCAACATCAATCAGTTATTTTGCTTCCACTGGATCATAGACGATCAAGTCGTCAGTGCTGTTTTATTATCAAGAAATAAATGGGAGTAATTTAAAAGAAACCAAGTACTCCTTTCCATTGAGGTTATGTTTGCGGTGCCCCATGCAAACAAAGGAAATCCTGGACGTAGATGCACCATCTGCTACATAACAAGTTAACCAGCACTGCTCACTGAGCATTCCAAGTACTTAACACATACTTGTAATTCCGCAATGACTGCTATATGGAGCACTCCTCTTGTGGTGGAATCCAGCACCTGTGCCAGGAAGACAGGGACGCGAAATAAAAGACGACCACTTCTGCATTAAGCTCATTTTCCAATTAAACAAATCTTGGCAAACGGGAAATACATCACAAACAAAATCCCAACTGGGCGAAACACTACGGGAAAGGAATTCTTTTTCGGGTAAAAAAAAACATCAACAGTGATATGTAATACAGTCCCGTTTGTGTGACTATTTCTGGTTGTATGTGTTGCTTTTTTAAAATATATTAGCGCAGAATTAGACCAATGCTATGTATGTTGTTGGTACATTTTACTGCTAAGGGTTTAGTAGTGGGTCAGTAACTGAGGTGCCACAAGCAATTCTCCTTTGTACTCCTTCCCTTAGTATTTTGTTCCTTATTTCAAGTCACTATGAAAATACTCTGTAATGTATTTCTTGTTTCTCACTGCGCAGCACCATACTGCTCATATTTATACTTCTTATGACTTATTGGATGTTTTGACGCTTATTTCCTACCCGAATAAACCGCTTGGAACAGAACCGAGCAAGGCTTTGGTATGGGACAAGGGTAAGCACCCTCTGCCCCCACCCCGGCGCAGTTCTTTCTAATGAGGGCATGGCTGGGATGGCTGCAGATAGTGTTTGCTTTTCCATGGGATGTCTGGACGGTTCTTTTAAACTCGTTTTATTTCTGTAGAGGCAGTCAAGGTAATTTACGAGGCGGACACGGGGTTGAAGTTAAAGTATTTATTAACGCTAGTAAGAGTGCCGGGAGCAAGCCACCAGCCAGGATCCCTCTGCTCTATCGTGACCTTACTTCCGCCCGCGCCCCTAGCGTCTCCCGTCACGACATGACGGAGACACTAGAACACAACACTACATATCTCCCCCTTTTACAACAATAACACAATTGCAAAACTACTAGGTATAAACAAAAAGGATCAGTCCGAAGGTGGTCAGGTCTTCATGTCGAACTCCTGACTTTTTTGGCAGTACAACTGTCCTGCCTGTGCGAGTCTGTCTCAACGTGGTGCCTGCCCTCGTGTCTCTACTGCCACATGCCAGGGGCGGCGTTGGCGGTCTCCTGTGGTTGGTCCCTAGCGACCAAGTCACTCTCACTTTGGTCTGCTTGATATGCCTGCTGCTCAGAGTCCTCTGAATTCTCCTGTGTCCCAGCAGTGTTTGCTTCTTCTATATTGGTGCCCTCCGTGCCACTGCTGGTTGTACCCATGTCTCTGTTGTTTTCCTCTTCTACCAGATTCCCGTAATTACTCTCTTCGGTCTTGCCCCACTTCATCACCTTGTTGCATCCGGACATTCTGTCTAGGGATCATATCTTATCAAAAATTCAGAGTTCCTTCTCCTGGATTCACTATTTATCAAATCTTTAATTAGTCATGGGGTCTTCCCTAGAGAAGCAAGGGGGTTTGTAGTGTTACAGTAGTTACCAAATTTACACTTCAATGAAAATGGTGCCCACAAGTATCAGCAAAAACATGAAACAATAGTGTTGTTGTATAAAAATATTGATCAATTATTTATTTAAAAAACATAATGCAAACAATTTATAATAAGTCACAACATGTACAAAATTACAAATTTATTCTAGGTTTTTACAAACGCAAAAAACATTCATCATTTTAAAACAATTATTATTAAAACATCATACTGTCAATTATACAATGGATTTTGTTAAAAATTACTGGGACATAGAACGATGTCCCAGTAATTTTTAACAAAAACCATTGTATAATTGACAGTATGATGTTTTAATAATAATTGTTTTAAAATGATGAATGTTTTTTGCGTTTGTAAAAACCTAGAATAAATTTGTAATTTTGTACATGTTGTGACTTATTATAAATTGTTTGCATTATGTTTTTTAAATAAATAATTGATCAATATTTTTATACAACAACACTATTGTTTCATGTTTTTGCTGATACTTGTGGGCACCATTTTCATTGAAGTGTAAATTTGGTAACTACTGTAACACTACAAACCCCCTTGCTTCTCTAGGGAAGACCCCATGACTAATTAAAGATTTGATAAATAGTGAATCCAGGAGAAGGAACTCTGAATTTTTGATATTGTTGACCCAATCCTTTTCCTGATAGAAAGGGTAGCTCCCAGACAACCTATTTTGTTTAGGGATCATATCTTTCCATCACTTAATAAGGCGGACCTGGCGTACGTTTCTTTGACCTGCAGAGGTGTGCTATACTTGCTGTCGCCTTTCTTCCTTAATTGCGCGTGCTTCACTCTGACCCATTCCCCTTTTTCCAGCACAGTTTGTTTGACATTGTGCCTCCTGTTGTAGTGGTCTGTATAGATCATCTGCGCCTTTTCCAGATTGCAGCACACCACTGCTGGAGACCACTGTTAGGCTTATGTCCTTTTCGTATGCCGTCTTCCATTCTTGTGCGCTTATGACTGCTTCTTGGTCGTCCATGAATGCTATGGTGTAGTCGTCTTCTTCCGTTGGCACCTGTGCGTTCTCCATTGCCGCCGCCCTTCTGAGAAAGTCGGCTACTTTATTCTTGTAGCGGGAAAGTATTGGACATCGTACACATAATCCAAAAGGCGCAGAGTCATTTTCGCTATGCGAGACGTGACCGTCGCGTGTCCACTTGATGTGAGTACCTTCACTAACGGCTTGTGATCCGTCCGGAGTAGGAATCTGGAGCCCCACAGGAATTGGCGGAATCTTTCCATTGCCCAAATTGCTGCTAGCATCTCCTTCTCTTCATTGGGAGCCAAGGACCGGGATGCAAAGCTCACAGTCGTCATTTCCTCTTCTGCGGACTGCTGCATCAGGACGGCTCCCAACCCTCTGTCACTCGCGTCCGTGGTGAGTATGGATAACACTTGTTGGTCAAATCCATGTAGGGGCACCGCCTTACATATATCTTCTTCGATTTGCTTGAATTCTTCCTACATTGACTCTGACCAAGTGAAGGCTGTTTTTTCTTTAAGTAGCTGACGTAAGTTGTGTGTTTTGGCGGCGAACTGCGGTACAAACTTGCTGTAGAACTCCGCCATGCCGATGAAAGATCTGACAATACTTATACAAAAAATTACCAGCTGCACATTTCTTTCATATCTCACATTTGAGAACTACAAACCAATCTCAATTCAAGTTTGTAAGGTATACTTTGTTCATACCTATTTTATTTCGTTATTTTTTTAAGAGTTTCTGTATTATTTCATCAAAGAAAAAACACTATACGTACATATTTACAATTCATACAAGACAACATATATACTCTAGAACATTTCAACAATATATAGAAATAGAATTCATCACATGGAAACAATTACATCAACAGACATCAATTATTGTGGGGTGCCCTAACTTGACACCAAGTTAATTTCCTATCCATAACAACTTAATGCAAGGAAACAAAGTAAGAGATACTCTAAGCGACAAATTATTCCAAAAAGACCACACTTTAATTAATTGGTCTAGAAAGACTACCAAGTCAATGGCTTTTAGATGTGCCGACGCGATTCGAACCCTCTCACGTCAATTTTCAGGTTCTCATCAGGGCTCTGTTTTGAACTTGTATAAATTGTAAATATGGATGTATAGATTGGTTTGTAGTTCTCAAATGTGAGATTTGAAAGAAATGTGCAGCTGGTAATTGTTTGTAAAAGTATTTAATGATGGTCTATCCAACTGCACGTCCCAGGACCTAACACCTTATATTCAAAGATGAAAGAACTGACGTCACCTTTGTTTCTGGGGGTAGGTACTTCCTGTATGGCCCTTGCGTTTGCTTGTTTAGGTGAGATGCCTTTGTCACTTATTTCATGCCCTAGGTACGTGACCAATGACACCCCGAACCTGCATTTGTCCCACTCTGCAGTGAGGCCGTTTTGTGTTAGTATGCGCAGTACAGTGGAGAGCTTTGCGTCTTGGTTCGCCTTGGTTCGACCCATGATCAGGATATCATCCTGGAAATATTGCACTCCATCAGTGTCTTTGAACAGTTTATGCTTCAACTTTTGGAAGACCGCAGCAGCAGAGGCTAGGTCGAAGGGCATCCGCCGGAACTTGTAGCATCCAAACAGCGTAATGAACAAAGTCAGTTTCTTGCACGTAGGGTGCAGTGCAATTTAATGATAGGCGGAGGTCAGGTCTATCGTGGAAAACCACTTGATGCCCTTCGTCCGGGCTAACATCTTATTGATCCGGAGTAATGGAAATGTATCCACTAAGATATTTTTGTTAAGCTCCCTCAAGTCAATGCTGAGGCGTACTTTGCCATTGGGTTTCCTGGCCACGACCACAGGCGCCAGACATTCTGCTCTCTCGATCGGCTCGATGATTCCATTGTCTTCTAAGCATTGTAACTCTTGCTGTATGGCTTCCCTGCTTTGAATCGGAATGTTGCATACTTTGTGGCTCACTGGTTTTGCTCCTTCCTTGAGGCATATCTTGTGAGTGAACATTGTCAACTTGCCGATGGTGCCTCCAAACACTTGTGGGACTTCTGCCTTCCATTTGTCTGCTATGTATACCAGCGCGGGGGCTGTCATCATTAATTGAGTTGAATGCCAAGTTCTCCCTGGTCCACCCATCCTAATACTGAGGGGCCTGTCTCCGCCATGTAGAGTTTTCCTTCGGCAGTGCGGCCCTTGAATTCAAACTGCAGGGGACGGTACACGACCATGGGTTCCCCTGTGGAGGTAACTGGGTGGATGTCAGAGGCTAGGAGATGTGTGCCTATGGTTCGCGCGAAGTCTCTGTCCCAGATGCTGCGTTGTATTATAGTGTATGGGGAGCCTGAGTCAGCCACCATTGCCATTGGATCCCCTTAATTGTGAGTTTGCACAAAGGTTTTTTCGTGCAGGAACAGTCAATGCCTAGGATCTGGTCATCTATGCAGAGTACACTTTGGTCATCATCTTCGCCACCCCTTCTTCCGTCTCTGAGTCTTGTGCCACATATTTCACCGAGGTTTTCTTGGGTTTGCGTCTGCAGACTTTCTCAAAGTGTCCCATGATGCCGCAGTACAGGCATTTGGCTCTGAAGGCAGGGCACCGTTTGTCGGTAGCTGCATGAGCTTGACTGCCATACCTGTAGCAGGAGTTCTTGTCCTCCGCTTGGGGCTTCCTGTTCGTCTGTGGCTTGGGTGTATACTTCTTGGGTTGTCTCGAGCTTCCTATGAACGACTGCTTGCGCTCCTGAGGGGTGGTTTCTGTTAACTTGCCTACAGTGGCTTTGCTGGCGTTTTCCTTCTTGGCGGCTTCCGCACACCTTTTGTCTTCCGCTTTTTTGACCATAGCCACTATTTCCATGAGGGGAGCGTCTCCGCTGACCCATAACTTCTCCTGTATGGACGTGTTCATAGTGTGCATGATGATCTGATCCCCGATGAATTCATCATGGAGGATTCCGAATTTGCATGTAATCGCTAGTCTCTTCAGCGCTGCCACATAGTCATCCACAGATTCTCCCGCGCTCTGTTTCCGTTGGAAGAAGTTGAATCGGTCGATAGCAATACATACCTCCGGCTTGTAATGGCTGTCTAAGCCCTCTATGGCGTGTTGGAACACGTCGTCGTCGTCTTGCGCCCTGGTTTTCTTTACCAAGTTCATGTACACTCTGATGCCCTCTGGACCCAAGTTGTGTAATAGGATCTTCTTTTTCCGTTTGCTCAGGAAAACTTCGCCCCCTTCGTCCTCTAGGGCTGACAAATAGTTCAGGAAGTACTCTTTCCAATCTTCCCATTTCATGGCCGGTTCCCCTGGTTTCGGTAGGAAGGGGAGAGGGTTCGTGAGGGAGAAGGTTTGTGAACACGTGGCAGCTCGCTGTCTGGGTGGGGCGTCATTCGTCCTGTGTGTAAGGATCTCTGGCGTGCTTCGGTCCTGTGGCTCAGCTGCGTCTTCTTGTGTCCTGAGGTCTTCCCCCCGTTATCTTGAGTCTGTTGCGCCAGGGTCAGGTACCCACCGGTGCCTCGGCGTGTCTTCCGCAGCTGGTCAGTGGATGCATTGTAGTTTCCGGGCTCTCTGGCTCTTTACGGTCCCGCAGGGCTTCCTGGCCTGAGCGTAGAGATGCGGGCGGCACCTCTTGACTGCTTTGTACCCCCTGGAGTAGGCCGGTCAGTGCTTGTCTTTTGCCTAGCAATGCAGTTCCCACTACTGTTGGGCTGCCTTCGCGCAGCCAGCACCCTATGGTGTGGGGTGGACTGGTACTGAAATCTGGTTGTAGGGTGGTCCTGGGCTCTCTTCACCTCCCTTTGCTGGATGCAGGATGTGCCCCCTTGTGGCAGTGTAGTGCTCCTCTTATGGTGTCATTCAGAGGCTGAGGGGTCAGCTGTGTCTTTTGGTGGGGCCCTGTTGCCTGTTTCCTGTGCCCACACAATGCTACAGGTGGGGGAGGGGCTCGACGAGCCCTGCAACAATGCTCCGCCTCACCTGTAGTGTGGACGGAGGCTCGCGCTCCCGCCACCAGTGCCTCAGTTGGGTGGGGGAGGGGCTCGCGCGCCAGCAGTGCTGCAGCTTCCGTGGACTTCGGAGCGTTGTTGACCTGCTGCGCTGCGGGATATTTGCCGCCTCAGTCTTCTCCTCGTCGCGATGCTCCGCCTCCGCGCGCTGGACCCCGTCGGCTCCCCTGCCGCGCTCTCACTGTATACACTGAAGCGCCGTGGTGGTTCGGCTGCCGCGTTGTGGATCCCACAGTCATGTTGCCTCCCCAGCCTCGTCGCCAAATTGTAGAGAGGCAGTCGGGGTAATTTACAAGGCGGACACGAGGTTGAAGTTAAAGTATTTATTAACGCTAGTAAGAGCGCTGGGAGCAAGCCACCAGCCAGGATCACTCAGCTCTATCGTGACCTCACTTCCGCCCGCGCCCCTAGCGTCTCCCGTCACAACATGACGGAGACACTAGAACACAACACTACAGTTTCCTTGCTTGTATCCTCAGGATGTTATCCTCTGGTGTGGAGCCTGTTTTTACAAACAGGGTGACATGGCGTGCTGTGTATGAGCACGGACTGTGAGAGTTTGTAGGGTCTGTTTCCGCTGGGATTTCGACGCGCAAAAAAACCCAAGAATCTCCAGCCCCAGGCCTGTCTTGACTTCAGTGAATTTCAATCAATCAATCAATCAAAGACATTTATAGAGCGCACTACTTACCCGTTTACCCGTAGGGTCTCAAGGCGCTGGGGGGGGGGGGGGGGGGGGGGCGTTACTGCTCGAACAGCCAGGTCTTCAACTTCTTTTTGAAGGAGAGGTGGTCTTGGGTCAGGCGCAGGTCGGGAGGGAGGGAGTTCCAGGTCTTGGAGGCCAGGTAGGAGAAGGACCTTCCTCCTGTTGTCGCTCTTCGGATGCGGGGGACGGCGGTGAGGGCGTGGTTGGCTGATCGGAGGTGGCGTTTGGGAGCGTAGAAGTTGATTCAGTTGTTGAGGTAGCTCGGGCCTTGGTCGTGTAGGGCTTTGTGTGCGTGGGTGAGGATGCGGAAGGTGATTCTTTTGTTGACGGGGAGCCAATGCAGGTCTCTCAGATGTCCGGAGATGTGGCTGGTTCGTGGGATGTCGAGGATGAGTCTGGCTGAGGCGTTCTGGATCCGCTGGAGTCTCTTCTGGAGCTTGGCGGTGGTACCGGCGTAGAGGGTGTTGCCGTAGTCCAGTCGACTGGTGACGAGGGCCTGCGTGACGGTGTTCCTGGTCTCGGTGGGGATCCACCAGAAGATCTTCTGTAGCATGCGCAGGATGTTGAAGCACGCCGAGGAGACGGTGTTGACTTGCCTGGTCATGGAGAGGAAGGAGTCCAGGATGAAGCCCAGGTTGCGTGCGTGGTCTGTCGGTTTGGGTGCGGTGCCCAGGGCGGGGGGCCACCAGGAGTCGTCCCAGGCGGAGGGCGAGGAGCCCAGGATGAGGACCTCCATCTTGTCTGAGTTCAGTTTCAGGCGGCTGGTCGTCATCCACTCGGCTACCTCTTTCATCCCTTCGTGCAGATTGGCTCTGGCGGCGGCGGGGTCGTTGGTCAGGGAGAGGATCAGCTGGGTGTCGTCGGCGTAGGAGATTATGTTGAGGTTGTGTTATACAATGGTTTTTGTTAAAAATTACTGGGACATAGAACGATGTCCCAGTAATTTTTAACAAAAACCATTGTATAATTGACAGTATGATGTTTTAATAATAATGGTTTTAAAATGATGAATGTTTTTTGCGTTTGTAAAAACCTAGAATAAATTTGTAATTTTGTACATGTTGTGACTTATTATAAATTGTTTGCATTATGTTTTTTAAATAAATAATTGATCAATATTTTTATACAACAACACTATTGTTTCATGTTTTTGCTGATACTTGTGGGCACCATGTTCATTGAAGTGTAAATTTGGTAACTACTGTAACACTACAAACCCCCTTGCTTCTCTAGGGAAGACCCCATGACTAATTAAAGATTTGATAAATAGTGAATCCAGGAGAAGGAACTCTGAATTTTTGATATTGTTGACCCAATCCTTTTCCTGATAGAAAGGGTAGCTCCCAGACAACCTATTTTGTTTAGGGATCATATCTTTCCATCACTTAATAAGGCGGACCTGGCGTACGTTTCTTTGATCTGCAGAGGTGTGCTATACTTGCTGTCGCCTTTCTTCCTTAATTGCGCGTGCTTCACTCTGACCCATTCCCCTTTTTCCAGCACAGTTTGTTTGACATTGTGCCTCCTGTTGTAGTGGTCTGTATAGATCATCTGCGCCTTTTCCAGATTGCAGCACACCACTGCTGGAGACCCCTGTTAGGCTTATGTCCTTTTCGTATGCCGTCTTCCATTCTTGTGCGCTTATGACTGCTTCTTGGTCGTCCATGAATGCTATGGTGTAGTCGTCTTCTTCCGTTGGCACCTGTGCGTTCTCCATTGCCGCCGCCCTTCTGAGAAAGTCGGCTACTTTATTCTTGTAGCGGGAAAGTATTGGACATCGTACACATAATCCAAAAGGCGCAGAGTCATTTTCGCTATGCAAGACGTGACCGTCGCGTGTCCACTTGATGTGAGTACCTTCACTAACGGCTTGTGATCCGTCCGGAGTAGGAATCTGGAGCCCCACAGGAATTGGCGGAATCTTTCCATTGCCCAAATTGCTGCTAGCATCTCCTTCTCTTCATTGGGAGCCAAGGACCGGGATGCAAAGCTCACAGTCATCATTTCCTCTTCTGCGGACTGCTGCATCAGGACGGCTCCCAACCCTCTGTCACTCGCGTCCGTGGTCAGTATGGATAACACTTGTTGGTCAAATCCATGTAGGGGCACCGCCTTACATATATCTTCTTCGATTTGCTTGAATTCTTCCTGCATTGACTCTGACCAAGTGAAGGCTGTTTTTTCTTTAAGTAGCTGACGTAAGTTGTGTGTTTTGGCGGCGAACTGCGGTACAAACTTGCTGTAGAACTCCGCCATGCCGATGAAAGATCTGACAATACTTATACAAAAAATTACCAGCTGCACATTTCTTTCATATCTCACATTTGAGAACTACAAACCAATCTCAATTCAAGTTTGTAAGGTATACTTTGTTCATACCTATTTTATTTCGTTATTTTTTTAAGAGTTTCTGTATTATTTCATCAAAGAAAAAACACTATACGTACATATTTACAATTCATACAAGACAACATATATACTCTAGAACATTTCAACAATATATAGAAATAGAATTCATCACATGGAAACAATTACATCAACAGACATCAATTATTGTGGGGTGCCCTAACTTGACACCAAGTTAATTTCCTATCCATAACAACTTAATGCAAGGAAACAAAGTAAGAGATACTCTAAGCGACAAATTATTCCAAAAAGACCACACTTTAATTAATTGGTCTAGAAAGACTACCAAGTCAATGGCTTTTAGATGTGCCGACGCGATTCGAACCCTCTCACGTCAATTTTCAGGTTCTCATCAGGGCTCTGTTTTGAACTTGTATAAATTGTAAATATGGATGTATAGATTGGTTTGTAGTTCTCAAATGTGAGATTTGAAAGAAATGTGCAGCTGGTAATTTTTTGTATAAGTATTTAATGATGGTCTATCCAACTGCACGTCCCAGGACCTAACACCTTATATTCAAACATGAAAGAACTGACGTCACCTTTGTTTCTGGGGGTAGGTACTTCCTGTATGGCCCTTGCGTTTGCTTGTTTAGGTGAGATGCCTTTGTCACTTATTTCATGCCCTAGGTACGTGACCAATGACACCCCGAACCTGCATTTGTCCCACTCTGCAGTGAGGCCGTTTTGTGTTAGTATGCGCAGTACAGTGGAGAGCTTTGCGTCTTGGTTCACCTTGGTTCGACCCATGATCAGGATATCATCCTGGAAATATTGCACTCCATCAGTGTCTTTGAACAGTTTATGCTTCAACTTTTGGAAGACCGCAGCAGCAGAGGCTAGGTCGAAGGGCATCCGCCGGAACTTGTAGCATCCAAACAGCGTAATGAACAAAGTCAGTTTCTTGCACGTAGGGTGCAGTACAATTTAATGATAGGCGGAGGTCAGGTCTATCGTGGAAAACCACTTGATGCCCTTCGTCCGGGCTAACATCTTATTGATCCGGAGTAATGGAAATGTATCCACTAAGATATTTTTGTTAAGCTCCCTCAAGTCAATGCTGAGGCGTACTTTGCTATTGGGTTTCCTGGCCACGACCACAGGCGCCAGACATTCTGCTCTCTCGATCGGCTCGATGATTCCATTGTCTTCTAAGCATTGTAACTCTTGCTGTATGGCTTCCCTGCTTTGAATCGGAATGTTGCATACTTTGTGGCTCACTGGTTTTGCTCCTTCCTTGAGGCATATCTTGTGAGTGAACATTGTCAACTTGCCGATGGTGCCTCCAAACACTTGTGGGACTTCTGCCTTCCATTTGTCTGCTATGTATACCAGCGCGGGGGCTGTCATCAGGAATTGAGTTGAATGCCAAGTTCTCCCTGGTCCACCCATCCTAATACTGAGGGGCCTGTCTCCGCCATGTAGAGTTTTCCTTCGGCAGTGCGGCCCTTGAATTCAAACTGCAGGGGACGGTACACGACCATGGGTTCCCCTGTGGAGGTAACTGGGTGGATGTCAGAGGCTAGGAGATGTGTGCCTATGGTTCGCGCGAAGTCTCTGTCCCAGATGCTGCGTTGTATTATAGTGTATGGGGAGCCTGAGTCAGCCACCATTGCCATTGGATCCCCTTAATTGTGAGTTTGCACAAAGGTTTTTTCGTGCAGGAACAGTCAATGCCTAGGATCTGGTCATCTATGCAGAGTACACTTTGGTCATCATCTTCGCCACCCCTTCTTCCGTCTCTGAGTCTTGTGCCACATATTTCACCGAGGTTTTCTTGGGTTTGCGTCTGCAGACTTTCTCAAAGTGTCCCATGATGCCGCAGTACAGGCATTTGGCTCTGAAGGCAGGGCACCGTTTGTCGGTAGCTGCATGAGCTTGACTGCCATACCTGTAGCAGGAGTTCTTGTCCTCCGCTTGGGGCTTCCTGTTCGTCTGTGGCTTGGGTGTATACTTCTTGGGTTGTCTCGAGCTTCCTATGAACGACTGCTTGCGCTCCTGAGGGGTGGTTTCTGTTAACTTGCCTACAGTGGCTTTGCTGGCGTTTTCCTTCTTGGCGGCTTCCGCACACCTTTTGTCTTCCGCTTTTTTGACCATAGCCACTATTTCCATGAGGGGAGCGTCTCCGCTGACCCATAACTTCTCCTGTATGGACGTGTTCATAGTGTGCATGATGATCTGATCCCCGATGAATTCATCATGGAGGATTCCGAATTTGCATGTAATCGCTAGTCTCTTCAGCGCTGCCACATAGTCATCCACAGATTCTCCCGCGCTCTGTTTCCGTTGGAAGAAGTTGAATCGGTCGATAGCAATACATACCTCCGGCTTGTAATGGCTGTCTAAGCCCTCTATGGCGTGTTGGAACACGTCGTCGTCGTCTTGCGCCCTGGTTTTCTTTACCAAGTTCATGTACACTCTGATGCCCTCTGGACCCAAGTTGTGTAATAGGATCTTCTTTTTCCGTTTGCTCAGGAAAACTTCGCCCCCTTCGTCCTCTAGGGCTGACAAATAGTTCAGAAAGTACTCTTTCCAATCTTCCCATTTCATGGCCGGTTCCCCTGGTTTCGGTAGGAAGGGGAGAGGGTTCGTGAGGGAGAAGGTTTGTGAACACATGGCAGCTCGCTGTCTGGGTGGGGCGTCATTCGTCCTGTGTGTAAGGATCTCTGGCGTGCTTCGGTCCTGTGGCTCAGCTGCGTCTTCTTGTGTCCTGAGGTCTTCCCCCCGTTATCTTGAGTCTGTTGCGCCAGGGTCAGGTACCCACCGGTGCCTCGGCGTGTCTTCCGCAGCTGGTCAGTGGATGCATTGTAGTTTCCGGGCTCTCTGGCTCTTTACGGTCCTGCAGGGATTCCTGGCCTGAGCGTAGAGATGCGGGCGGCACCTCTTGACTGCTTTGTACCCCCTGGAGTAGGCCGGTCAGTGCTTGTCTTTTGCCTAGCAATGCAGTTCCCACTACTGTTGGGCTGCCTTCGCGCAGCCAGCACCCTATGGTGTGGGGTGGACTGGTACTGAAATCTGGTTGTAGGGTGGTCCTGGGCTCTCTTCACCTCCCTTTGCTGGATGCAGGATGTGCCCCCTTGTGGCAGTGTAGTGCTCCTCTTATGGTGTCATTCAGAGGCTGAGGGGTCAGCTGTGTCTTTTGGTGGGGCCCTGTTGCCTGTTTCCTGTGCCCACACAATGCTACAGGTGGGGGAGGGGCTCGACGAGCCCTGCAACAATGCTCCGCCTCACCTGTAGTGTGGACGGAGGCTCGCGCTCCCGCCACCAGTGCCTCAGTTGGGTGGGGGAGGGGCTCGCGCGCCAGCAGTGCTGCAGCTTCCGTGGACTTCGGAGCGTTGTTGACCTGCTGCGCTGCGGGATATTTGCCGCCTCAGTCTTCTCCTCGTCGCGATGCTCCGCCTCCGCGCGCTGGACCCCGTCGGCTCCCCTGCCGCGCTCTCACTGCATACACTGAAGCGCCGTGGTGGTTCGGCTGCCGCGTTGTGGATCCCACAGTCATGTTGCCTCCCCAGCCTCGTCGCCAAATTGTAGAGAGGCAGTCGGGGTAATTTACAAGGCGGACACGAGGTTGAAGTTAAAGTATTTATTAACGCTAGTAAGAGCGCTGGGAGCAAGCCACCAGCCAGGATCACTCAGCTCTATCGTGACCTCACTTCCGCCCGCGCCCCTAGCGTCTCCCGTCACAACATGACGGAGACACTAGAACACAACACTACAGTTTCCTTGCTTGTATCCTCAGGATGTTATCCTCTGGTGTGGAGCCTGTTTTTACAAACAGGGTGACATGGCGTGCTGTGTATGAGCACGGACTGTGAGAGTTTGTAGGGTCTGTTTCCGCTGGGATTTCGACGCGCAAAAAGAAACAAGAATCTCCAGCCCCAGGCCTGTCTTGACTTCTGTGAATTTCAATCAATCAATCAATCAAAGACATTTATAGAGCGCACTACTTACCCGTTTACCCGTAGGGTCTCAAGGCGCTGGGGGAGGGGGGGGGGGGGGGGGGGGTGCCATTACTGCTCGAACAGCCAGGTCTTCAACTTCTTTTTGAAGGAGAGGTGGTCTTGGGTCAGGCGCAGGTCGGGAGGGAGGGAGTTCCAGGTCTTGGCGGCCAGGTAGGAGAAGGACCTTCCTCCTGTTGTCGCTCTTCGGATGCGGGGGACGGCGGCGAGGGCGTGGTTGGCTGATCGGAGGTGGCGTTTGGGAGCGTAGAAGTTGATTCAGTTGTTGAGGTAGCTCGGGCCTTGGTCGTGTAGGGCTTTGTGTGCGTGGGTGAGGATGCGGAAGGTGATTCTTTTGACGTAAATAATTAATTTACTCTCTTAATTTCTATGCAGGTAAGTACTTTAATCAATAATAACTCAGATCGGAAAGAAAAAAACAGAGTCCGTGGTGTTAGAGTTCTAAGGGTTTTATTCCTCAAAAAGGAATGGTCATGACCAGGATATCGGATTCTGACCACCACAGGGGTGTCAGAAGGGATAGAGCGCTGCTTTTTATTGACAATACATAGCTTATATACTTAATTCATATCATAAGCAACAGTGCAGGAGGCGTAACAGTTGAGAGAAGACAAGATAACAGTATACACGTGGTACTAGTACGTAATCAAGAGGCGTGAACTGGAGGTGTGTGCTAGAAAACGTCACTGATAGGTGACGCGGTGGGTGGCATCAAGCAGAAATGTGGCAATGTCAGCAGAAATCGGAAGCTTGGATGCGCGCGCAGCTGCATGACGTGTGATTGGAGGGGTGCAGGGGACTTGACATTTACACTGACGGAAAGAGACAGAAGTCTGGCATGTCAGATCAACTTGTACTTCTATCATATCTGATATCTGATGTTTAGGAACCATATTATCTGGGCGGAAAGGTCTCTAGGGCAGAAGCTATTCTATGCTAACTGTGGATGCGTGTATAAGCGCCTAAGTGTCTGCATGAGAAGCGTAGGGGGCACGGGGCCTTCCATGAAAGCATGGTAACAGGGCCTATGAATTACTTGCACTGAGACGGGTCGGCCCTTGGCTCTGCAGCTGGGGAGGATGTTTACTGAAGCTGGTAGGCAGGAATGCATTTTCGAGGAGCGGAACAGATAACTCGAAGGTTATAGTCAGTCTTGGCAGAAAGCAGGCTGAACTGAGCGCGAGGGGCCGCGCTGGAAGTAAGTCAGAGTTCACGGGTACAGAAGCAGCCTGGGCTGAGGCTATCATAGTCAGAAGCCAGAAAAAGAGGCTCGATGGCAGAAATTCAGGGCCTACTCCACAAGAGCAGGAAAAACATGTAAAGTACACTATAAAAGACGTTGGCATAGCATACTTAGGAACGGACTATTTAACCCGTTCAGGGTGGGTCTGAAAGAGGACAAGTTAACGTTGGACGCAAATGTATTTGCGTCTTCATAGCTGGCACAGGAGTCGGTGGGGTACGCGCTAGGGAACACAACTTGACCATAACATTTATATTTCCTCATTCCCTCCTTGTTCCCTACGGACCCTTCATGATATATCGATCCTCATGAATCGATCAGTTTGTTCTTGTAACATCATTTGTTCTTCTTTCTTTCTTTTACGTTTTGAGAAAAAACTGGAATGTTCAATACAAGAGGTGGCACATAGTCCACAAATCGCTGGCCCACACTGCAGGCACAGGCAGCAACTGAATACTAGGACTAGGCCAATGCCTAGGAAGGATAGGATCTTCCATCCCCAAGCGGTTAACGTTGTCCAGAACCAACCGGACCAAGTCCAGGTGCCTGGATCCTGATGTATCTGATTTGCAATTTTATGGAGACGTGTAATAGCTTGATATACAGATGGTGCGTTTTGTGGTATGAAAACACAGCAACTTGACCCGATGACCTTACAGGCTCCGCCTCTATCTGCCAAGATGACGTCAATAACAAGACGGTTCTGAAGGACAACAACCCGCATGGCGGACTGCTCTTCTGTTAAGTTACCTAAGGCGGAGGCAGTTTCATTCACTACTGCTTCAAGCGTTCTAGTTAATCTACGTATTAATTTACTATTCTGAACAGGTCCTAAAAAGAAAAAGAATCCTTTATTAAAATCGGTGTACTGTTCCCATGCCGTTTCTGTGTAGTCGACAAGTGGAATATCTCTTCTGGGTCTATTCTTTACTAGATTGGTATTCCTATGGTAATCAGGGGGAGCTAGGAAAACAGGTGGCAGAAGGAATGCAATGTAACAGGTACCATCCCAATCTGGAGGTAGACGTATGTAGGCGGTATGACCACAAACAAAGTAGGAATGACTGATAGCTTTAAAGGACGATTTACCATGATCGCTGAATTCGACCACAGTAGCGCATTTACTATGACCTAAGTGTACTGAACCTTTCTTCCTGATACATAATTCACCAGTAACTGGCAATACTGACATAGTAGGTATAACAGGTGCGGCTTCGGATTCAACAGTAAGAATCATAAGGCTAATTGTATAGTTACCTAATCCATACACTTCATTTTCTAGATCAGTTCCTATTCTAGTGGGGAGTCCCTCCTTATCAGGGTAACAGACGTCGAGCAGGACTAAGTTCAGGTTTCCCCAAACCCAGCCCCCATCGAAAACAGCAATATCAGGATCTAGGGAATTAATTATTTTAAACCATGCGCCGCAGGAGCCATTATGAGTGAACGGATACGGAAAGAGGGGCAGAGCTCCCTTGTAATTCTGGAAGGGAGGGAGTCGGCCACATATCCAGCAGTCTGTAGCATTGTTAGTTTGATGGGAATGATGTAGCATACTAATGAATGTATTGTTGCGCAGCGCAAGTCTGTAGGAGAGTTCATGAGGAGGCAACTTGCTAAAAGTGTGTTCAGCAGAGACATTGTAAACAGATTGTTCACGCTTGAAAATAGGGTAGTAGATAGGTAAAAGGATGCTAGCAACAATAATTAAAATACTCAGAATAAACATTATTAATAGTGCCACTATACAGTGACTACGGAGTAATTTACAGTATGTACGTTTCTTATATTCTCTCTCTCTATCTCGATCTAGGGGATACATGTCAGAAACTATTTAACCGATTCACCTAGGGGAGGACTTAAACAATTAAACTGTCTGCCTTGCTAGATCGGAGTTTCATGCGATACTCTTCTTGGGGAGATTTTTCTCGTTCAGATTCTGTAAAGTCTTTAGGCTCAACACAGTCTTTGGTGGGGGTGGACGAGTCTCGATCAGGTTTCAGTCCAAAGAATTTTTTCACATGACTCGTGTGAACCCACCCCTTTCTCCCTTCGATCTTCACGGCGGTCCTCGTGGTAAGAAGGACGGTCTTCGGTGTTTTCCAGCGGGGCTCCAACGGACTCTTTCTATCAAAATTGCGCACTAGGACGAGGTCCCCAGGACGGACGTCATGCGGCTTTACATCAGTGTTGTCAGGGAAGGCTGCGGCAACCTGTGAACGACATGATTGGAGTGCAGACATCAAGGAGGCAAGGTAGTCTGTCAACATATTACAATCAACATCAGTAATCTTTTTCGGAATGGGCGTCCCCCACATATTCGGTGGTCTGCCAAAGACCACCTCGTACGGGGATAGCCCTGATCTCGAATGGGCAACCATTCTCATGTAGAATAGTGCCACTGGCAGGGCGACTATCCAGTCGACCCCTTTCTCCTGACATATTTTGGCAAGGCGGATCTTTAGTGTCTGATTATGCCTCTCTACAAGGCCTGCGGCTTCGGGATGTCGGACACAATGGAATTTCCACTGGTATCCTAGTAATAAAGAAACTTCTTTCATTAATGCAGATGAGAATGGCTGACCGTTATCTGAGTACACGACACGAGGCAAGCCGTATCGTGGGAAGAATTCACGAACCTGCTGCTTGGCAGTGGTCGGAGCAGTGTAATCTGGGACTGGGTATGCTTCGGTCCAGCGGGACAGAGCACAGACAACTACGAGAACATATTTAAATCCTCGACAACGGTCCATCTGGATATAATCCATCTGGAGGACTTCAAAAGGGTGATCGGGAGGATGAAATCCACCTTGCTCTACAGTGACGCTTTTACCTGGATTGAACTGACAACAGATCATGCAAGTACGCACTTTCTGTTTCGCTGCTGCTCGTAAGTGTTTATTATTCCAAAGATTTTGTAAACTGTCTAACATCGCTTTCTCTCCTAGGTGTGCTGGACTATGTGCTGTATTAATCATGACTTGAACCATAGAGTCAGGGAGAAACCATGTAGATTTTCCCTTCGTCATCCAACCTTGATCTGTCTGGATCCCTCCTAGTTCAATCCATTTCTTTATTTCTTCTGGAGTAGCGTGTGTCTGAATATCAATAACATCTAGTGCGGGATCCCTGACTGTCATACAATGTGTCAGTCCGGTTGTCTTTGTCATGTCAGTTGTCTGAGTGTGAGTCAGTGCTGTATGTTTTGCTGTCTGGTCTGCCAGGTCGTTACCCTGGGAAACAGAATCTGTAACTTTAGTATGTGCTTTACACTTCATAACGGATATTCCTGAAGGCAGATGTATTGCTTCTAACAGTGCTTGAATGAGGGGACCATGTTGGATCTTGGCACCGTGAGAGGTCAGAAAACCTCGTTCTTGCCATAACATGCCGAAGTCGTGTACAACTCCGAACGCATAACGGGAATCAGTGTATATGTTGACATTTCTGTTCTTGGCTAGAATACAGGCTCGGGTCAGAGCGATGAGCTCTGCCGCTTGAGCAGACAGTGTATCAATACGATGTGTTTCTTTAACTTCAGTTTCAGTGGTCACTGCATACGCGGCCACTAACTCTCCTATACTTGTTCTCATACATGAACCATCCACATAAAGTGTCAGGTCTGGATTTGTCAATGGAACATCTGTTAAGTCTCGTCGGGGCTTTGTTACTGCATTAATGATCTCTATGCAATCATGCGGAGCTGGATCTGTCATAATGGTAGGTAACAGTGTTGCTGGGTTCAGGATACTGCAGCGTCTGATTTCTATGTGTGGCTGGAATAGTGTCAATTCGTAACCTGTCAGTCGTGCTATAGTCAAGTGTTGAGTCTGAGTTCTGTTTAAAAGAACCTCTACAGAGTGTGGAACTTGTACTGTTAACTGATGGCCTAAAACAATTGAATCGCTCTGTCTTATTGCTAACGCTGTTGCTGCTACTGACTTTAAGCACGCAGGGAGTGCCTGGGCTACTGAATCCAATGTACTTGAAAAATAAGCGCAAGGCTTATGTGAACCTGCTTGATCTTGAGTGAGGACAGACAATGCTGTACCATCACGTTCTGTAACAAAAAGTGTAAATGGTTTGCTGTAACTGGTGCTTGGCATAATGCTTTCTTTAATTCCTCAAAGGCTTGTGTATGTTCCTGAGTCCAAGGGAGGACAGTCGAAGTTGCTGCCTCCTGCGTCGTTAACTGGATGAGTGGTTTAGCTAGAAATGCATATTGAGGAATCCATTGTCTGCAGTACGAGGTGAGGCCTATGAAGGCCCGCACTTCCTTTTGTGTCTGGGGTCGTGGCATATGTACAATTAACTGAATGCGATCGGGAGTGAGCTGTCTCCCCACTTTGGACAGCAAGTGACCCAAGTACACAACTTGCTGAACACAGAATTGCAGCTTCGAAGGAGACACCTTGTGTCCCTTGTCTGCCAGGAAATGTAAAACTGTCAGTGATGCTTGTTCACATTCGGGCTCACTTCGTGCGGTGATCAGTAGATCATCGACGTATTGCAGTAAGGCTGTGTTAACTGGCATTTGAATACAATCTAGTTGTCTTTTCAGTGCTTGACTATAGATGCTGGGGCTTTCTGTGAATCCTTGAGGTGCGCGGGAAAATTTGAAACTTCGTCCATTTAAACTGAATCCGAAGAGATATTGGCTCTCCGGATCAATAGGTACACTGAAGAAAGCGTTCTTGAGATCAATCACAGTAAAGAACGTTGCTTCTGAATCAATAGCAGTCAATAGGGAAGAGATATCGGGGACCACAGGGTACTGTGGTACAATGCATTTGTTCAATTCTCGAAGATCAATCACCAGCCGATATACTGGCGGTGCATTGGGGTCAGTACGTTTAAGAATTGGGATGATGGGTGAATTACAGATATTGGAGTCGGTCTCTACGACCACTCCCTGGGCAATAAGCTCTTCAATGATTTTCAGTAAAGCCACTACAGCATGGGGTGGTAACTTGTATTGTCTGATTCTGGGTAGAACAACTCCTGTCTTGAGTGTAACACGGTATGGAGTGATATGCATACAACCTACGTCAGCTGGGCCTTTTGCCCATAGGTGATCTGGTACATTTTTCAATCTGACATCAAATTCTCGTAAAACATAATGACCCTTGAAATCCCGTAGAAAGAGTCTAACTCCCTCCGGGGAACAGCATATTATAGCTCCTAGAGCTTTCAAAGTTTTAATTCCTAACAGATTTTCTGGACATGAGTTCGTAAGTAACAAATCTGTAACTCGTGCTAATGGACCCACAGCCAAGGATACTGGTTCCGATACTTCATTTACAATAGGCTGTCCTGAAAAACCAAGGGAAACATTCTGTGAGCCTGAGAGGGGTGCCCCTGGGACTTCATTATGACTGATTGTGGTGCGGCTTGCCCCTGTGTCAATTAAAAACTTTCTGTCTTTTCCCAATACGTGACTGTGTACATAAGGACCTTCTTGATCTACAGGAATTTCAATAAGAGGCAAACCACCTTCCCTCTCTAGGCTGTTTCATGTATATCGGGGGTAATCTGGATATGCAGATTGGGCATACTGGTACATCTGTTGCGAAACTTGCTGAGTCGCGGCAATGGGCTGTGGTCCTGCTACTGTCTGTGCTGTATGAGATGGAGCATGCATAGGCTGTGTATTCTGCATTGGCTGTACATTTTGTGAGGTCTGTTGCTGGACCTGATCTTGTCTAGACGGATGCGGTCTTTCTTTAGTTTTACCTGTCGCTATGTTATGTTTCAGGACTGGGCATTCATGCACGTAATGACCTGGCTGTTTACAGTAATTGCATGTCCCTTTAACGGAAGCTGTAGTGTGACTTGTCTGGGTCCCACCTTTTCTCTGACCGTCGGCTGGGACCGTCTGAGCTACTAACATTTTCATCTTGGTGTCTTTCATACGTTTCTGTTCTTGATCCTGTTCTTCTCTAATTCTGTTCTGATGATATTGTAACATTTGTAACATCTGGGATGGCGTATTTGCCTGCCAAGTACTTTCAACCTTGTACACTCTATTTTTAACTAATGGTAGAGAATTCTCGACTAGTTTTGATACAAAAAGGTGTGGATATGATTCGCTACTTGGTTGTAGGCCACTATTTATAATGAAACATTTCTCGAATCTTGAATAGAAGTCACTAGTATCTTCATCATGTTTCTGTTTACAGGACGAGATTGCGTCCCAATCTTCCTTTCTAGTTGTCAATAATCTTGGCAGGACCTGTACTATTAATCCGGGTAATGCTTTAGTCTTGTCCCCAAGGCCTACTCCGGGGACCCGTTTGCTTTCCTCGTCTTCTATTTCTGCCCATGCAATCTTTGTGTCCCCCACCTCCCATTCTTTTTCCTTTAATTTCTCGTAAATGCCCGTGGGCAACAGCACCTTCAACATTTTCATGATATCATCGTACGTGTAATCCCCCATTAACAACATGTCTTTAAGCTCTCTGTGGAAACCTGCAGGGTCTTTATCATGACACGGAACTAGTTTCTTCATTTCTAACAGTTCTAACTTAGTCAGTGGCGTGTGTACATATACACGTTTCAAGGCATGGTCCGCACCCATAACTGGGTGTACTTCTCGTAAGGGGTTCTGGCTTTCAATGCCGCTTCCGCATTGCATGTGGTACATTTTCCTTTCTGGAGGCGGGGCCGGAACATATTCAGAACTTATGAAAGTGTTGTATTTCTGTCGTTGTTCTAGAATTATCTGTATTAACTTGGTACTGAAACCTCTCCATCTATCCATGAGTAGTGCTTCTAATGTTTCGTGTAAGGGACCTGGATCGGAATGTTGGTTTGTGTATTTCGTGAGGAGGTGCTGAATCATGTACACACCTGCTAATTTCTGTTCGTCTGGGGAAAGGTTCAGAAACGTCTGTGCTAAAGTGTCATCATTATATATGTCCGGATTTTCAGCCCATAATATGGCTGACCGGGCTAGTTCTTGTTCATCCATCGAATTGAGTACATGGTACCCCATTCTTTCTCGTAGTCTTTTATCAGTCTCCTGGAACTGATGTTCAGAAGAATTCGGATTTGTTAAAGCAGAGAAAAAAACTCTCTTGTTTTCCGGACGGATGCCCTTCCTAAGGTAAGTTCCCTTACCTACATACGCTATAGTATCTGTAGCTCGTTCTGGTTCTTCAGGTTCTTCTTCCTCCTCGGAGGAAGCTTTTTCTTTCTGGTGTGCTGTAATCACTGCTTTTCTGATTTTCTTGTACATACTGGCTATGCAAGCCCCCTTGTCATGTTTTCCGTCGGCTATATTTTGACCCCACTTGTTCAGTGCATCTAATTCACTTTGATCTGTTCCAGGCCTGTCTCGTTCTCTTATTAGGCAATTTATGAAAAATCGTAGTATTTGTGCTTGAATGTCAACTTTCTGTTTCTCCATGGCATCCTTGATGCTGTCAGGATCTTTCCCTGTCTGAACAAACTCATATATTCTATCTAGACGGTCCTTCATTCCTACATAGCATAGCAAGATATCAGTAGCAGATCTTAACCGTAGTGATGCCAGTATCATTAGATCGTTTTTACCGGGTACTGGATCATATCTGCAAACGGAAAGGTTTTCTTTAAATGCGTCAAGTCGGGGTGACCTGAACGTGAGAGGACTCTGCATATCCCTGAGATTGAATCTGTGTGTTAATGGCGGGGTCCGAAGACCCGCGGTCGCACCTCCTGAAGCGGATGCTTGGGCATTATCTCCCTGTGGAGTCTGTACCTGAACTTGAATTTGTCGTTTGGTAGGATCAGGTAGATGTGGTTTCGGTAGGTCAGTTTTCGGTATGGGAAGTGGCGGAGCTGGCGGAGCGGGGGAGGTCTGTCGCGGTACTAGCGGAACATGATCTGGGGGCGGGGTGCCACCCCCGTCCCTGTCATTAGGCAAGGCACGAACAGGCAGATTGGTGTAAGCCGGTGCTACATCCTCTAGATAAGAATTTAGGAATATGTCTTTAGTAACCTTATGCATTACTTTAATTGGAACTAATGGTGGCGGTAAGTTTTTCGGTATTTCTGATAGGGCCTCAGGTGTACCCTCGGCCGCGAGATACATACCATTTACGAGATTGTTTCGGGCACGGTCTATTTGTTCTGTTTTTACTCGAATTCCTTCAGTAACTAACCCGTTTTCTTGGGCCTTGTCTGATTCTTTAAGTCTGTCCTCTCTACGGAGTGCTTTCTCAGCACGCTTATGTGATTCCTTACGCCAAAATTCTATGGCGTCTTTCTGAGATTGTCTAGCTTTCTTTTTCCATAATACTTCTTCTACCTTCATGATGCACTCGGCATCCCATGTTCCAGTAGTGGGCCATCTGTGTCTTTCGTCTAGATGCTTGGTATAGTCGGCCCATAAGTCTAGATACAATATGGCATCTATGCCATGTTTATGATACATAAAGTTACCTGGAGTGTCCCTAGGGGGAATAGGAATTTCTTCCTCCAGTATCCCTTTCCTGGTTCCTATCTGCTTTAACTTGTTGAAAAACGGCATCTTGTTTACTTATTACTGAATACTCAATCCTTACTCCTTAATACTGGTTACAGCTAGTTTATACGAGAAACACAATAATGCACATTAAACGGTCACATTCATACCACGACATTAATCACATGAAAAGACATTTGAGACATAGATGACTACCCCCTATACTGGATGTACTGCTCAACAGTACAGATACACTGGTGTAATAGTGCAGAAATTCAGAATACTAGATATACTGCTAAACAGTACAGATACACTGCCTAAAAACAGTGCAGACCGGACTTGTGTACCCAAACCCGTCTAGATACGTCCCAGCAATGGTACTCACCGGGAAGCACGGAAACAGAAGGCCTCGGAAAACTCGACTGGACTCGACTCGATACTTCGGAAAACTTCGGAAGACTTCGGAAAACTGGTGGGCCTCTTGACACCTCGGACCTTGCTTCTTTCGGCTAGGCTCTGGTCGGGATCCTCCGCACTCCTCACCGCCTCGTCTGGGCACTGATCGCAGTCTTCGTCACCTCCGTGGGTCAGAGGGAGATGCAGGAAATCCTGCCGGTACGCGTTGGTTCCATCTAACTGATGGCAGGGGACAGAGCTTGCAATGCGCCAACCGGCGCGTGAGGTGGGGGAGGGGTCCCTGTTCGGGCGCCAAAATGACGTAAATAATTAATTTACTCTCTTAATTTCTATGCAGGTAAGTACTTTAATCAATAATAACTCAGATCGGAAAGAAAAAAACAGAGTCCGTGGTGTTAGAGTTCTAAGGGTTTTATTCCTCAAAAAGGAATGGTCATGACCAGGATATCGGATTCTGACCACCACAGGGGTGCCAGAAGGGATAGAGCGCTGCTTTTTATTGACAATACATAGCTTATATACTTAATTCATATCATAAGCAACAGTGCAGGAGGCGTAACAGTTGAGAGAAGACAAGATAACAGTATACACGTGGTACTAGTACGTAATCAAGAGGCGTGAACTGGAGGTGTGTGCTAGAAAACGTCACTGATAGGTGACGCGGGTGGGTGGCATCAAGCAGAAATGTGGCAATGTCAGCAGAAATCGGAAGCTTGGATGCGCGCGCAGCTGCATGACGTGTGATTGGAGGGGTGCAGGGGACTTGACATTTACACTGACGGAAAGAGACAGAAGTCTGGCATGTCAGATCAACTTGTACTTCTATCATATCTGATATCTGATGTTTAGGAACCATATTATCTGGGCGGAAAGGTCTCTAGGGCAGAAGCTATTCTATGCTAACTGTGGATGCGTGTATAAGCGCCTAAGTGTCTGCATGAGAAGCGTAGGGGGCACGGGGCCTTCCATGAAAGCATGGTAACAGGGCCTATGAATTACTTGCACTGAGACGGGTCGGCCCTTGGCTCTGCAGCTGGGGAGGATGTTTACTGAAGCTGGTAGGCAGGAATGCATTTTCGAGGAGCGGAACAGATAACTCGAAGGTTATAGTCAGTCTTGGCAGAAAGCAGGCTGAACTGAGCGCGAGGGGCCGCGCTGGAAGTAAGTCAGAGTTCACGGGTACAGAAGCAGCCTGGGCTGAGGCTATCATAGTCAGAAGCCAGAAAAAGAGGCTCGATGGCAGAAATTCAGGGCCTACTCCACAAGAGCAGGAAAAACATGTAAAGTACACTATAAAAGACGTTGGCATAGCATACTTAGGAACGGACTATTTAACCCGTTCAGG
Organism: Lissotriton vulgaris; assembly: GCF_964263255.1. Taxonomy (NCBI): domain Eukaryota; kingdom Metazoa; phylum Chordata; class Amphibia; order Caudata; family Salamandridae; genus Lissotriton; species Lissotriton vulgaris. The sequence continues at coordinate 1,633,049,132 of NC_141693.1, read as the reverse complement.
GTGGGTCTGAAAGAGGACAAGTTAACGTTGGACGCAAATGTATTTGCGTCTTCATAGCTGGCACAGGAGTCGGTGGGGTACGCGCTAGGGAACACAACTTGACCATAAAATTTATATTTCCTCATTTTTGTTGACGGGGAGCCAATGCAGGTCTCTCAGATGTCCGGAGATGTGGCTGGTTCGTGGGATGTCGAGGATGAGTCTGGCTGAGGCGTTCTGGATCCGCTGGAGTCTCTTCTGGAGCTTGGCGGTGGTACCGGCGTAGAGGGTGTTGCCGTAGTCCAGTCGACTGGTGACGAGGGCCTGCGTGACGGTCTTCCTGGTCTCGGTGGGGATCCACCAGAAGATCTTCCGTAGCATGCGCAGGATGTTGAAGCACGCCGAGGAGACGGTGTTGACTTGCCTGGTCATGGAGAGGAAGGAGTCCAGGATGAAGCCCAGGTTGCGTGCGTGGTCTGTCGGTTTGGGTGCGGTGCCCAGGGCGGGGGGCCACCAGGAGTCGTCCCAGGCGGAGGGCGAGGAGCCCAGGATGAGGACCTCCATCTTGTCTGAGTTCAGTTTCAGGCGGCTGGTCGTCATCCACTCGGCTACCTCTTTCATCCCTTCGTGCAGATTGGCTCTGGCGGCGGCGGGGTCGTTGGTCAGGGAGAGGATCAGCTGGGTGTCGTCGGCGTAGGAGATTATGTTGAGGTTGTGTTGGCGTGCGATGGCCGCGAGGGGGCTCATGTAGACGTTGAAGAGGGTGGGGCTCAGCGAGGATCCTTGAGGGACGCCGCAGATGACTTCGGTGGCCTCTGACTTGTACGGTGGTAGGCGGACTCTCTGTGTTCTTCCGTCGAGGAAGGAGATGATCCATTCCAGAGCCTTCTCCTGGATTCCGACGCTGCTGAGGCGCTGCACTAGGGTGCGGTGGCAGACAGTGTCGAATGCCGCGGAGAGGTCTAGAAGGATGAGGGCCGCTGTTTCACCGTTGTCCATCAGGGCTCGGATGTCATCGGTGGCGGCGATGAGGGTGGTCTCGGTGCTGTGGTTGGCTCGGAAGCCAGACTGTGAGGGGTCGAGGGATCCATTCGTCTCAAGGAAGGCGGCCAGCTGCTTGTTGACGGTCTTCTCGATGACTTTGGCTGGAAACGGGAGGAGCGAGATGGGGCGGTAATTCTTGAGTTCGGTGGGGTCCGCTGTGGGTTTCTTGAGTAGAGCGCTGAGTTCGGCGTGCTTCCAGCTCTCAGGGAAGGTGGCGGTGTCGAAGGATGTGTTGATGATGTCTCGCAGGTGGGGTGCGATGACGACGTCGGCCTTGTTGAAGACGTGGTGAGGGCAGGGGTCGGTCGGAGATCCGGAGTGGACGGAGTTCATCGTGCGGACGGTGTCTTCGGTGTTGATCGGAGTCCAGGCGCGGAGGGTGGTGGTGGGGGGTGGTGGTTCAGTCGTGGTGTGCGTTGGATGGTTGTTGAAGCTGTTGTGTATGTCCGCGATCTTGTTGTGGAAGTATGAGGCAAGGGAGTTGCAGAGGTCTTGCGATGGGGTGATGTTGTTGTTTCCTGCGCTGGGGTTGAATAGCTCTTTCACAATGTTGAAGAGTTCCTTGAAGTTGTGTGCGTTGTTGTCCAGCCGGTCCTTGAATGCAGTTTTCTTGGCGGCGCGGATCAGTTGGTGGTGCTTCCAGGTGGCAAGCTTGAAGGTGGTCATGTTGTCCGGTGTTGGTTCCCTTCTCCAGACTTTCTCGAGGGCTCGGCAGTTCTTCTTGGAGCTCTTGAGTTCGTCGGTGAACCATGGGGCTTTCTTGCTGCCGGGTCTGCTGGGCGGGGTCCTCAGCGGGGCGAGCGCGTCCGCGCAGTTGCTGATCCACTTTGTGAGGTTGTCGGCGGCCTGGCTGGGGTTCGCTGAGCTGGCAGGAGGGTGCTGTCTCAAGGAGGTGGCGAGCTGGTCGGCTGTGATCTTGTTCCAGCTTCTGCGGGCAGCCTGTTGCTGGTGGTGGTGGGTCGTCGTTCTTTTGAAGGTGAAGTGGACACAGCTGTGGTCCGTCCATTGAAGTTCTGTGGCGTGGCTGAAGGCGATGTCTGTGCTGGATGAGAAGACTGCGTCGAGTGTGTGTCCGGCGAGGTGGGTGGGGGTGGACACCAGCTGCTTGAGTCCAAGGTTGGCGAGGTTGTCGAGCAGGGTGCTGGTGTTGCGGTCGTTGTTGTTCTCCAGGTGGAAGTTGAGGTCCCCCAGGAGGATGTAGTCAGTGGAGGGGAGGGCATGCGGGCTGACGAAGTCGGCGATGTCCTCGCTGAATTGGGTGCGTGGTCCCGGAGGTCGGTAGATCAGGGTGCCTCTGAGGGTGGTCTTCGGGTCGGTGTGGATCTGGAAATGCAGGTGTTCGGCGGTGGTAAGGGAGTTGTCGGTGCTGGTCGTGATACGGATGGTGTTCCTGTGGATGATGGCGATGCCTCCTCCCATCTGGTTGGCGGTGCGATCCCTCCGGGTGATCTTGTAGCCCTCTGGGATGGCGATGGCGATGTCGGGTGCTGAAGAGGCGTTCATCCAGGTCTCCGTGAGGAAGGCAACATCTGGGGCTGTGGTGTCGAGGAGGTTCCAGAGTTCGATGGCGTGTCTGTGGACGGAGCGGGTGTTGAGCAGGATGCACTTGAGGTGGGTGCTGCCGGTGTTCGGCTTGGCGGGTGCTGGTGCGAGGCAGGTCCGAATGCAGGTGAACTTGCAGGCGTGGCAGCTGAAGGGTCCGTGGGTGCGTCGTGGTGTGGCTTGGTAGCATCCTGGGAGTCGACCGGTGTTGAGTGCGCTGAGGTTGGCGGCGGTGTACGTCAGGCGGGTCGGCCGGGGTCTTCGAGGGCCAGGGGTTCTGGCACTGGGCGCGGTCCAGGCGCGGACGGGCGTAGACGGGCTTACCTTTGGCGCGCCTTCGGCGCACAATCGGCGTGCCCGCTGCGCGTGACCGCTGCGCGTGACCGCTGCGCGTTCGCACGGTCGCCATATATGGCCAAGTGCGCGGGGGGGCGGAGCAGCTGGGAGGTGGGAGCGGGGAGGGTACAGAAGGCAAAAGGGGCGGGGTTTAGCGGCGGTGGCGGGAAGCGGGGAGGGAGGGCGAAGGGCAGCGCAAAACGGCAGAAGTACAGAAGACAATAATTAAACAGTTACAAAAATTCACAATTTACAAAATTAAACAATTCCAACAGATGATACAGCAAAGCAACAGGGGCAGGACAAGCGATCGCGGACCACGCCGCTGGAAGGAAGGGGGCGTGGTCACGCGGCGGCAGCGAGGCGAGGCAGTCAGGCAGAAGGGGGCACACGCAGCAGCTGGTGGCCGTGCGGCGCGGGGGTGTCCTAGAACTAGGTCACCATTATTATTATTACATAATTTGAGAGTCTTCACTCCGCCCCAGACCGATCTCCCTGATCCCACCCCCCCACACACACTTCCTTCCCCTCAATAGAAGCATTGTTTGAGGTAGGATAAAGCTGCAGTAGGTGGGTATTCGCTCTAAAACAGACTGTTGGGCTTCGAAAGCTAATAAGCATTAGCAATGCCACCAGGTCTGGCTTTAAATAAATGCTGTATAGTGATATGAAGCATTATAAGTAAAAGCAAGAGGATGGATATGTAGTTGCGTGGATCAATTAACTGCAGAGAAATATTGATGTATGTTAAAATCATGTTAGAAAAATATTGATGTATGTTAAAAGGTCAAGTGAAAGTTACACTGTCAAGCCAGACCTAAAAGCGATGAAGGGTAACTCTCAGCAATGAAATAGCCCAACAGGTTTATCCATCTGCTGCTGAGATCATTGTGCGGCCTGACCGTGTGAAATCGGAGCGGGGCAAACCAAACACTCACCCTTTTGATGTTGATAACATGCGCATCGCTGTGTTGTAGTTCAATAGCACCTACAAATCACTGCGCTGTGAAGCTGCAAGCCCATGACAGAAATAACTTTATAAAACAAGTCATTTTTAGTCGCCTTTAGCACTTCACATCAACTTATTGCAAAACACCACACTGGTTTTTGTATCCTCGCCAGCCTGCTGCAAACCCCCATGCAGGGCAGAACGTGGGTAGTGCGTTGTGGGGTACAGCTTCACCCCAGGTTGACCATGAAGGAGTGAGGTAAAGGCCAGGAGAGAGAGGGCTGCCTAATTTTGCTAGTGAGCCATCATTTTCAGGCCATGTACAAACTGCCTTGGCACCTGACTGGTGCTCGTGTGTTTTTTTCTCCTCTTCTTGGCAAAGACTTCTTTTCTCTGATTCACAAAATAGCTGTGAGGAGTTAGAGGTAAATATGGGGAAAGACGGAGGGGCCGTCTCTGGAAGCTTTCTGCTCACAGGTGCTGCTAACTCAAGGCAAACCATATGTTACAGAAATTATAAGTTTTAAACTAAAGTACTCGCAAAATCCATAAACAGAGTAAACAAAAACATCAAGCGTTCGTTTTCGGATCTAATTGGGCAGTAATATTGATCTCACACCTAAATCTGCTGTAAAGGTATTCTCACATCTATATCTGCAGACATAGTGATCTCACACCCATCTAAAGTAAGGGTAACCTCGCACCTATATCTGCAGTAAACCTAATCTCCCACCTATATTTGCAGTGATAATAATCTCACACCTATATCAAAAGTAATGGTAACATCACACCTATAGCTGCAGTGACAGTATCTCACACCTATATCAGCAATTATAATGATCTCACACCTCTATCTACAGTGATAATCATTTCACACCTATTTAAACTAATAAAGATCACACACCTATATCTGCAGTAATACTGATCTCACACCTATATATGCAGTGATATTAATCTCACACCTATCCAAAAGTAATGGTAACATCACACCTATAGCTGCAGTGACAGTAATCTCACACCTATTACTGCAATAATGGTAACCTAACACCTGCATCTGCAGTGATTGTAATCTCACACTTATCTAAACAAAAAATTATCACACCTATATCTGCAGCAATATTAATCTCCCACCTATATATGCTGTGATGATAATATAACACCTATATCTGCACTTATTGTAATATCCACTCTGAGTACTTATTAAAAAATTAGTAGGTATTGCCATTTTGAATGTATTAGATTAATGTGATAAAAAATGAAAACATTACTAAAAGCCACTACCATTCACAATACAAAATTCACACTAGGACAAATGCAATGCAATAGATTTCGCAATTACAACAAAGTGAACTGTTGCCATTTTGCATTACACCATTTAATTAATGCTTCACAAAGGGAAAAAAAAACAATAACATTTACATGCCAATAGCTCAAAATAATGTAATTGCGGAACCTATTACATTGTAATTGCTTGTTTTTCCTATGTCATGGCTCTGCTCTTTATCATAGACTCCACCCTAGGTAGCATGCTCGGATTGGCTGCTCCTTCGGCGCTCTTACCACCTATTTTCTTTTTAATATAATTTTTATTGGCAGTTTATATTAAATTCCAAATCAACATTATACAATTATTTTGTTACATATCTACGGGGGTAACCCCTCATTTCAGTAATTAGTACTCTGATACTGATCTCTTTTACAAACCAGGAGAAACACCCAGATTTATACAAATTCTATTATCTCTTTGTCAGGATAAATGAGTAGGATCTGTCATTCGAATCCTGTAATGACCAATATTAACCAAGTTTAGCACGTATAACGAACGTACATAACCAAATAATAGGATTCAAAGAAACAAAAAAGAAATTAAACGGAAAAAAGGATAATCAGTACGTATTACACTTTCATACATTGATATGTACCAGGCACTTCTGTTGAGTGACACAAGAGGCCCAATTGGGAGTCGGACCGTCCACCGTAGGCATATCTTCCATTCTGGTACACAACTATTATAATTACAAGCAAAGCTCAGGTATTGAGAATATGAAAGTGCATGGGAGTTATAACTATAGCCAAACATGATCTTATAACACCTAATGGAACAATGATGTACCCAATTCGTGCTCTATCTTATTTGTAAACAAAAACACTAAATGCAAACAACCATCTACCAGGGGAGTCCTTCATTAGAAGGTGAGCGAGTTAAATGCCGTCTGTTAAGGTATACATGTATCCAGGTGTGGAGCCAAGGCGAGAAAGGGCAATCCTACTGTGTCCCACCGTACCCATCTATCCTAGACATCTTAGTTTACATCTCAGGTATCCAAGCTCTCGCGAAGCGTCCCAAGTCCATAACTATAATCTAACACCCTGGCAGGTATATGCTTAAATTTAAGCTACTGAGTCAGCCAAGTCTTAATCCGGTGGCGGCATGTGACGGGCTTCCCAAACTTCAACTACATCCGCCCAAGGTGCTGCAAAAGGCTTTCGCCGCTTAGTGACCCAATCCTCTTTAAACAAGACCCGCTCTTCAGCTCTAGCCCAACAGGTGACATCATCCTCCCGTGCAGTCACCAATGGGACCTGTGCTGATTTCCATCTGAGGGCTATTCTCCTTTTATCCAGAAGCAAGGCCAAGTCCGCAAAGCGGTGCCACAATCGCTTGGCCTTAGGCTTCAGAAATATGCCCAACAAGCAAACCGCCGGTAAGCACCCCAAGCCGAGGGACAATACCTTATTAAGCAGTCCAACCACTTTCGTCAAGTAGTCCATTATCCTCGGACAAGTCCAGGTCATGTGCGCCCTGTGCCCGTCAACCTGCGAGCAACGGGGACATGCCGCTTCCCCCCTCCAAATGCTACATTCAGCCGGTGCGGCGTGAGATATGTCCTATGGAGCCAGTTAAATTGTAGATAGTTAAAGGCTGCATTTCTGGACATCTTCTTGGGTCTCCCCAGAGCAGGCTCCCAATCTTTATCCGATAGTGGAGAGGCAAGCATATCTTCCCACCTCTCTTTAAGTCGGCTCACCTGGTGACTCGACAGTTCTACAATCGCCTGATAGAGCCACTTTACCAAATGTCCAGATGAGCCCAGCGTCACCATTGCATGCAGTGCTGAGTGTGTGACCAGCTCAGTCGTCTCTCTTCCCCACAACTCAATCATGGTAAACCAGGAATTTTTCAGATTACTTTTGTTAATCAGTGTGATATGCCTAGATATCACACTGAAAATACAACAGCAGTGCCCACACCAACCAGAATCTCAAAGCAATTATTTAAAGGTCAAAACAAATAAATGTCAGTTTTGTCCGGGTACTTTTATTTATACCCCTTCAATTTCCACAATTCTTTTTATAAACTTTTATCTTCTTTATGAATGAAAAAAGAAACATATACACATTCAGAGCTATTTACACAAATATATACAACACATATACCAACTACAACACTTCACTTTAGTAGACAAAATAAATACAGTATATACATCCAATACAAACAATATATATTCGTACTAAACAGTCAATATTCAAAAACTTAATCATAGACAAAGTAAAAAAAGGGAGACAAAGTCACCAAATGGTGAACAGTTTTTTAGAGCTAGCCGCCGCTAGTTCGTCCAATCAATGATATTAATTGCTCCTTAAGATTGTGCCGACGCGTTTCGAATCCAAGTAAGGTACTTTCTGGATTTTCATCAGGGCTTTGTCACTTATCTGCAGTGAATAGGCCAATTGTCTCTTCTTGAGACTCGAATTATCTTTTTACTGGCTCTTTGATTAAATCAATGATGCCTTTATTTTAGAGGAGACGGGCTCTGATTGTACAAGATCTCAGCCCCCCCATCCCTATAATTCCTTCCTATTCGCTTCCCACCCTGCTCTGCTCGGCCCGCTGCTCCTCCGGGGGAAGGAGGAGTTCAACACGTTACACACCAGAGAAACAGAAACAAGGTGTGTGTTTCCTGTCTCTAAACCCGCCTTTCAGTTCTGCGAGCTCCGCCCCTTCCTTGTTTCTCACAGGCCACAGCTTGTCTCTTTACAGATTCTTGCTCAGGGACACCCGCACCCCTCATCTGTGCGAACAGGACCTGGGCAGTATATTTTGACAGCTTTTTCTTTCCGTAACTGGCTGCCTTTTGGAGAGAATGACGATTTCTTTTTGTAGGGTGATGAAATAGCACACGTAACTTTCACTAATTCCCTTTTCTGAGTCATTTTCAGATAAGATTATTCCCCCAACACAACATAGGCATGTCATGTTTTATCCTTCGCCCATTGTGATTTTCCCCGTATGACATTTTTTTTAATTCATTCGTTCTTTCAATTTACTTCATGTAACTCAGTGGCGCTGAATTTTTTTTCTCCATTTGTCGCAACATATTTTGTCTGTCTTCTCCGTCTTTGCTCATCTTATTTATTTTTCTCTTGATTTTTTTTCTTTTTCTTTCTCTCATTGATGTTCTTTTGTATATTAACCCGCTTTATTCATTTGTGTTTTTCTTCATTTCGTTTTCTTTCGAATATTCCTTTGTTCTTTCTTTTTCCCAAATTTTTTGTTCCATTTCGTTCTTTGTTAGTTTGTTTATAGATTTCTTTCTTTCCTATTTTATCTCCCTCTTTCTGTTATTGGGTCTCGCTGAAGCAATGCATAAGCATTTTTTCCGGCGAGATTATAGTAAGCTGATTTCAAAACTCATACAGTTCATGTGAGAGCCAAGCGCGTGCCCAGCAATTCGCTCCCCCTACCCCTCCCATAACGCAAGACAAGAACATCAAAGCCATTTGCCAGCAGCCACTTCACACGCTCGGCAGGTCATAAACAGGACCATCTGCTTGTGAATCGGAATGCTGGCATGGTTGTCCAGCCCCCCTCCCAGCACTGCCTTTAAGGCTTTCCCCACATGCAGAAGACTAGGAGAACACGTTTTCTTACGACAGACCAGACATTTACAAACTTTACATTCACTTAATGCACCTCTTTAAGGCAATTTACTAATTTAGACAAATACATGCAATTTATGCCAGACACAATCGTTGCCCCTCCATATTCATCTTCTAGTAATTGATGACACTTTTTGTATAGCTGATAATTATGAACTTTTGACAAAAAATCTCCAACTTGCCATCACTGGTTTTGCCTTATCTTGGTATTAGTTTTACCCTGCAGGCTATTCTTTCTTGTCATTCTGGTGCTTCTTTAGCTTTGTGTTCTCTTCACTATTCACTCACTCTCACACTCTCATCCTCACTCACCCTCACAACCCCTAAACCCTCACACACACCCTCACCCTCACACCCCCTCACCCTCAAACACCCCCTCACCCCCTCACACCCCCACACCCTCACACACACACCCTCACCCCCTCACACCCCCACCCCCTCACAGCCTCACACCCCCTCACCCAAACACACACCCTCACACCCCCTCACCCTCACACACCCCTCACCCTCACACACACCCTCACACCCCCTCACCTTCACACACACCCTCACCCACCCCTCACACACCTCCTCACCCCCTCACCCTGACACACATCCTCACACCCCCTCACCCTCACACTCACACCTCCTCACACACCCCTCACACTCACACCCTCACCCCACAACCCTCTCACCCTCACCCCTTCACACCCCCACACCCTGACACTCACAACCCTCTCACCCTCACACCCACCCTCACAACCCTCTCCCCCTCACTCACCCTCACCCCCTCACAACCCCACACCCTCACACCCCCCTCACCCTCACACACCCTCACTCACCCTTATCCCCTCACACCCCTCACCCTCACACCCACCCTCACCCTCACACACCGCCTTACCCTCACACACCGACTCACACCCCCATCACCCTCACCCTCACAACCCCTCACCTTCACACACACACACCCTCACCCTCACACACACACTCTCACCTTCACTCACCCCTCACCCTCACACACCCCCTCACCCTGACACACACCCTCACACCCCCTCACCCTCACACACACACACCCTCACACCTCCTCACCCTGACACTCACAACCCTCACACACTCACAACCCTCTCACACTCACCCTCACAACCCTCTCCCCCTCACTCACCCTCACCCCCTCACACTCACCCTCACAACCCTCTCCCCCTCACTCACCCTCACCCCCTCACAACCCCACACCCTCACACCCCCTCACCCTCACACCCCCCTCACACACCCTCACTCTCACTCACCCTCATCCCCTCACACCCCTCACCCTCACACCCACCCTCACCCTCACACACCCCCTCACCCTCACACACACCCTCACCCCCTCACACCTCCATCACCCTCACACACACCCTCACCCTCACACCCCTCACCTTCACACACACACACCCTCACCCTCACCCACACACACCCTCACCCTCACACACCCCTCATACACCACCTCACACCCTCACCCTCACACCCTCATCCCCCTTACCCTCACTCACCCTCACAACCCCTCCACCTCACACACACCCTCACCCTCACACCCCCTCACCCTCAAACACACCCTCACCCCTCATACCCCCACACCCTCACACACACACCCTCACCCCCTCACACCCCCACCCCCTCACCCCCCTCACCTTCACACACCCTCACCCTCATACACCCCCTCACCCCCCTCACTCTCACACACACCACCCTCACACCCCCTCACCCTCACACACCCCTCACCCTCACACCCCCCTCACCCTCACACCCCCTCATCCTCACATCTACCCTCACCCTCATACCCACTGTTGGACCGGCCTCGTGGCCCGACCCCTCCCGCATGGCGGGTCCCAGACTACTGCTACCCCTGTTCCCTGGACGAGAACAACACCTGCAGCCCTCCGGGGAGGCGGAGGTGGCCGCCGTGTTTTTTTTCATGCAGTGCCACCTCCCCTTGACCTTGGCAGCAGGCGGCAGGCCAGGGTCCGGTTACCTCCCAGAGGAGCGTCACCGCCGGTGGGCGAAGGTGCGCCGGGCAGTGTACCGTCGCTCGCAAATCCGGCGCACCCACCAGCAGCTGGCCCACCGGTGGGCAGACATTCTGGACAGGGGGCACGATCTGTTGGACCTGCTAGGTGTTGAAGTCGTGGGGCTTGGTGAGTAGCTAGTAATATTAATATTTTAATATATATTATAGTAGTATAAGTATTGTGTATAATTCTTGGACGAATAAGTAACACGGTTACTGGTGCGCTTAGTTACATCGCAGATGAATTCCGTCTCAAATTCTTCTGTTATTGTATGACACAGGTGCTGCTCGCCACTTCTCTTACTGATTTGTAACTTAGTGCTAGCTTGGGCTGCTGATTATTGATGTTAAGAGTTTTTAGAGAACTGAAGTTAGTTAATGCTATTGCTAGAGTCTAGTCCTTACATTGTCCTTTAGTGAAATAGTGGTGGATGGATAGTATTAGTTCATATTTTTTTAACAGTCTGCATGACGCCTCCTCTGTCACTGAATGCTTAGTTAGTTCTTATTTACCCCACCCCTCCATAGAACCGGTTTGAGTTTGTTTACTGAGTGGTAGGCTTAGCACAGCAATAGCATGGTCAGGTGAGTCAGTAGCAGTTCTGATGCAAGCTACCAACAATTACGTGTATGTACAAATGTATGCATGTGTCCTCCATCTCATCATCTATGCATGTTTGCGGGCAAAAATACAATTGAAATGCCGACTTACTGAACAATTGGCCAGTCTGGATTCTTGAATAGGTGGTGTAGGTCAGGTGGTACTGGCTTCCTTAGTATATTCTGCAATCATGTTTATGGCACACTTGATTAGTGTTCTATAAGTAGACGGTCTATGGATCTTGCAAGCCAGTAGTCATTTATACTTTGAAGTCAATTTTATTGGAATTGTTGTTCCCTAAAATGTTTGAGAGGATTTTTGAATGAGGTCTTTGTTTCACAGCACTTAATGTTTCTCTTTCTTTATTATTTCTTACATGATCAGCACCACCCAAGGGCAAGAAGACGGGGTCCGAGTTGGCGGGACAACCACAAGAGGAGTGCTCCTCTACCGTGGATCCTTCTGCTGGCCCCAGTAAGTCCTACAGTGCTTATATTATTAACAATTATATTTCCCTAACTTTTTAACGCACCTTATTTTTTCCAACCTATTAATCCTCCTTCCTAATTCAATGTTAGCAAAACCTTCTTTGGTCTTAAATTTGTTTTCCAAATTTTAGGTAACTATCCAATGCCATCCCTGACTTTCAGTTCCTTCAAACTGCCTCTGCCCCAAGACTCTCTGTGCTACTACTATTAGACTGTGTGTAGCTAAGCTTGCCCGGTTGGCCACTCTTTAGTTAAGGTATTCTTTTGAATAAAGCTGTGATAGAATAGCTGTAGGCACTGGGTCCACTCCTGTCTTTTGCGTTGTCCTCTGTAATCTCCAGTTTTTGTCAATTCCCACCAACAAAAATGCACAACCAGATGTTTGCCTACTAATTTTTGTTCAGTTAGTGTACTTCTACTACTGTTGTTGTTATTATTCTCTGCACATACACATACAGAACTATGCACAAGAAAATAGGATGTTGTTGATGTTGGTGATAGGGAGGTTGAACCTTACACCCTGGTCACAGAACTCAGTCAGAAGAACCCATAATCCAATGACCGTCTAGTCTACCTACCTAAGTGTCTCAGTCATAGTCATTTGTCCCACTCCCGACCCCCACACGAAGATAGTTAGATATACCCAATGATTTCATTACACAACCCAGGCCAGAACAGAAGAAGAAGACCCTTTCGCTCACTCACTCGTTTCAGTCCACAACACCCCAGACACAGAAAATATACCACAGAGTCTACGTGCAAGTTCAAAAACGTTATTTTTTTTAATAACATGCTTTGTATTGTTGTAACTTGTAAGTATTTCCATGAAAAACATCCCGCTCCACCATGCAAAATGAAGAAGAATAAATACTGTACATTTTGTACATCTCGTGCACAATAGAGAAATGTGTGAATTGTGGGAGTCCTCTCATCGTTGAACGTATACTGTAAGTGGTTACAGATGCATCTTTCGAAAGCTCTGCAAATCCCTTGTTTCGTAGAAGGCAATCTTCTCTTCTCATCTACCCATGAGAAAAATGTTGCACGTTAGACAGTGAATACAACTATGCCAGTTTTTAGCAGTCATGGCAAAAAGTGCAACATTATGGATAAGCAAAAGGGACTAACAATACTGGTTTGTCAATTGTATGCGACACTCATGTGGCCTCAATGGTGTCTTTCTTACTGTGCAACAAGCTGCGAGGTAACATGGGCAAAGCAGTAGACACGGATCTAAAAATGGTTATATGGCTCAGGCTAACTTTCCAAAGACTAGAGTAGGAGTAGATTAGATGACCCTAGGGACCATCTAATAAATGAAAACTAAACTCTGTCTAATGTGACTGCTGTACATTAGGACGCAATTTGGACTAGTTACACTGTCACAACGATTCATGTTGTACGTAACTGTTTTTTCAATCTTCCTTCCTGGTTAAAAAGTACAACTAGTAAAATAGAGGGAGGTGTGCATGCATCTAAAAAGGTGTACTTGCTTTTATAGGTGCACAATCAGTACCAACCACCAGTGCCGACGGGGCCAGCGGCGAAGAGATTGCCATCCAGGAGGGGACAGAGGCTGCGCCACCTGCAGGAGCATCAGTGGGGGAGGAAAGTTCAGGGGTGGGCGGTGGTAAGTTATATTCATTACTTATTTGCATTACTAGGTGGAAGGGGGACATTTTTTTCCTCACTGTGCTATGAGACTTATTAAGAAAGTATGAATTTGAAGTTGTACTGGACAATATACAATGGTTGAAGAAGACACCCTTTGTAGCATTACCAGTTTGAGTTGAGTAAACAAGGCCTCTTCCATCAGACTCCAACTCAGCGGTGAAACTTATGGAGAAGACTAAAAGTCAGATCAGATTACCTTGAGGGATGTGTTGAACAAAAAGGGAAAGAAGTGAACTAGGGTGGAAGGAGGAAGGGAGGACTAAGAGATGTAATAATAAGACTAACTACCATAGATGGATAATTTGGAAGGTTCATTCACATGGCTGATATGAATCGGATGCATGGGTTCTTAAAGGATGGGTAGAACTGTAAGGTCAAAGAAAATGCAGGCCTGGCTGGGCAAAAGAATATGGGTGCATGGATACAGTGGATAGCAAGAATCATGAGCTGAGTTTGTGTCAATGAAACCCAATGCAAGGAAGGAGTGGACGTATGGGTGGTTGCTGGTGAAAGTGAAACCAGCTAAGCCGATAATAAAGAATGATATGGGTGGATGCACCCTAATGTATTTGTATTCATCATAGGTGAAGACTGTCACTGGAAGCAGAGTCTTACTTTGAAAAAATAAAAGGAGATAAAAAAAAGACTTTTGTTCTTATGTGTACTCAAGGCCACCCAGTACTAGGGCAAGTATAATGCCGGAAAAAACTTCAACAAATGCTACAGGCAGGAGAAGCAGGAGGACAGATTAGATAGATACTAAAAGTTGACACCAATTGTATGTACTGCACTTGGTAGTGCTACTATGCCACAATGTACTGTTGAATTAATTATGAAGAGTTTGTTACAATTCTGTTTCTTTTTTATAGATACTCATACTCCTTCCTCAAAACCATTGCGGAAGGAGTTGGCAGCCAGGGCCCGGCAAAGGAAACTGCAGGCCATTGTGGAGGAGTACCGCAAGCTGGTGGCTGAGGCCGAGGAGCAGGAGGAGGAAGAGGCAGCGGCAGCAGCTGCTGCCTCTTCCAATGCGTCTGGCCCCAGCAAGGCTCCACCTGCAGGAGTACGGCACCGCGGCCAGGCAGCCGCTCACCGCCGGCATTTAACATCTGCCACCCCCACACACAATGGATGCAAATGTAGGTGCTGTGCATTTCGGCAAAAACTTCTCCTCCGGATGGCCAAGCTGGAGGACCAATTAGAGAAGCGGATAAAGATCATTGTGGACAAACACCTTAAAGCCCGCCAACTGTAATGGACCCGGACCCTGTTGATGATTTGCCCCTTTTTTAATACTTTTGTTGGTGGGTGGGAATTGGGTGTTGGGGTTATTTTTGTGGGACATTCTTTGGACTTGGACATTGGTTGGGGTTAGGGTGGGGATAGGGGTAGGATAGGAGGATATTTTTATACATGAATAAATGTTATTTATTTTCAACTTACACAGATATATGATGTTGTTTTTTGGTGGGGTTACTGTTGTACGTCACAAGGTTTACTCTAGATGCAGGGCAGCGGCCAGTGTTTGATTGAAATACTTTATTAACTGACCACATGTGTAACATGCAAACAGATAGATGCTGTGCCCCTCACTCAAAGTAACATTTGCCCTATTAGTACTACCAGCCCCTCCTCCATTATACCTCCCAGCAAACTTCTCTTCTTACCTGTGATTGATGATGATTACGTTTGGCACCGCAAGGGCTGCATGGTTTCCCAAGACAACGGAGAATATGCCGTGGTTGTGTGATAGTAGTAGAGTAGACTCCTAGACACTGGCACTAGCATTGGAAAACAAAAACAAAGAGACAGTCATTTGCCTGAGAAAGAATGTGAGAGAAGTAGAAAATTACAGTACATCATACGGACCAAAAATACAAACAATATTGCAACTGCTAAACGAACTCAAAGAAATCAATGGTGTCGGGGACTGAAAAAGTAGAAGAAGATAACTGTAGTTGCGTTGGAGTCATTAAAACACAATACAAATCGTAAACGTACATGCTCTAAAATTAAATTCAAACAATGCCAGCAATGATTTACATTTATTCGTTGGGTCACTTTGGGAAAATGTATTGCCTTGTACACTATTACATAAAGTGAGCTTGGGTGGGCAAGCAGAAGTAGATCCTCGCCCTGCCTCGTTGACATTTGATTTCATTAGTGTTGGTTTCACCACATCTGCCCCAGCAAGCGTGTGATCAATTGTTGGTGTATATTTAATGTAGTAACATCACACCTCAATATAAAACCACACAGCCCGGGGGAAGAGGGTTAGGGTTTGATGAATGGATGGGAACGGGGGTTTGGGGAAAGGTTTGACAAAGAAAAACAGTACGCATGGAGACAACGAAAGCAAAACAATGAAGACGATTGCTGATCCACAATTCCCCAATAAATGTAAAGTCAATTAAGAACAACGAAATGGATGCACGGTGAAGGTTTATTATTGTTAACTGGATGGTTAATAAGAAGTGGTAATTACTTAACTACTACTACACAATTCAAAGGAAGTACTTCTTATGATATGAATGATATGACTTTTGCCTAGGCTGTATGCCCTCTGAGAAACCGTAATACCTGTTGTACTATTGTCCATCTCCATCCAAAGTATGGCAAGATGGAAATGTATTTAGGGTGAGTCAGGAAGATGGAGCAGGACTCTGATGAGTGGAGTGCACAGTAAATGCTCAGATGTGCAACTCCAATAGGTAATTAAAAGAGAAAGGAAGATGGTGTTGGTTTTCAAGTTTGAGTCAGAAAGACAGATACACACAAATAACTAAGGAAGGGAGAAATAAAGGAAGGGAGAATGTGACAATTTCCAAGCCTAGTTGTCAGGGAAGAGGGGCTCGTCCTCAAACCCTGGTGGTTCTTCTGACAGAAGTAGGTCCTGTAACCCAATACTTATTTCTTCCGACTCACTCTCTTCCAGCTCTGATTCACGGACTTTGTAGTCTGGTGGTATCAAGTGCTGGTTCATTTTTATCATGGTTAACCTCTCCACGCTTTTGGGTGAGAGACTGGTCCTTCTCACAGTCACAATGGCACCAGCAGCACTGAACACATGCTCAGAAGAGACACTTGCAACAGGGCAAGCTAGATACTTTATCGCCAGCCTGCTGGGCAGTGGCCATTGGCTTCTTGTCCTATACCAATATACCAATGGGCTTTGCTCCATGAACACCTCTGTTGTGTCATCCAGATAGGCCTGGACCATCCGCTCAATGTTCATTGGTGCTCTGGTTTGCTCGTCCTCTTTTTGCTTTGCGACAGCAACGGACTTCCCCATCCCTTTATGTAGAAACCAAGCAGCAATTTTTTTGCTTGTGTCTGATGAATCAGATCCTGTTGGTGCGGTTGCTGTTATTGTTTGTGTTGGTGACTGCTGGGAAGCAAACACACTGCTCGCATGCTGTGAAGAAGAACTTGACTCTGTAGGATGCTCAGTAGTACTTGCACTGTCCTGGGCTGGCACTGGCAGGCCTCTAATTGAGAGCCGTTCGTTTTCTAAATCAGTGGCTTCCTTGGCTATTACAGTTTTGTACTTGGAAACATCCTCTTCTGAAAAAGGAATTACTGTTCACAAATAATTTGTACTGTGGATCCAAAATTGTGGCAGTAATAAAATCTTATTTTGAATCCTTGTATTCTCAAAAAAGCGGCTTGCTAAGGACTTCGCAAAATTACATGCTTCACGTTTTCCTTCCACACCTTCGTACGTTTCAGACATCTCCTTCAGCTCTTGCTCAAGCATGTACAACAATAGGATTGCTTGGCTCATAGTACAGTCCTCCCTGCTGACTGCATGTGTGAAGACCTCAAAGGGAAGTAGCATCTCAGTCAGGCATTTAATGAGGTCCCATTGCCACATCTCAACGGTCATGGCTTTAACAGCATTATCCCCTAATCTTCTTGTCATGACATAAGCATTAAGTGGTATGTACTGCTCAAACAGCCGTTCGAGCATGTACTACGTAGAGTTCCAACGTGTTAGTACCTCCTGGATGAGTGCTTTGACTGGCATGTTACACTCACGTTGAATGACCCGTAGCTGCTTCCGGGCTTTAAAAGAATGATTGAAATGCATGCAGATTCTTTTGCAAATGGTCAGTAAGTTGCTGACTTTGCTTTCACTTTTCAGAAAGTCTTGAACCGCAATGTTAATGCAGTGTGCCAAACACGGGACCCTGAAATAGCGGCCATCTTCCATGGCCTTAACTACATTACTGCCATTGTCGGTGGCAACAAAACCAATATTGAGGCCTCTTGGTTGCAGCCATTCAAAGACCTTGCTGTTGAACTCATCCAAAATGTTTGCAGCAGTATGCGATTGCTCCATAGCAAACATGGCTACAGTAGCATGTTTGCGAGTATCATTAAAAATCTCAGTAGTGTCAATGCCTGTAGATATCTTGTCTCTAACACCTGAAAAAGAGATCCAGTGTGCTTGGCTACTGCCCCACATGTCTGTTGTCAGGTGGATACTATGCACAGCACTCTGCCGCAAGGCTTTTCCGAGCAATTCCAGCACGTCGTGGTGTAGTGCTGGAACAGCAACTCTGGCAAAATAGTAGCGGCTGGGAACATTCCATTTTGGGCAGAGGGTTGTCACAAATTCCAGGAAACCCATCCCTTCAACAAAAGAAAAAGGGAGAAGGTCCAGGGCTAACATTTTAGCAAGCTTTGCATTGTAAAAACTATTGGGTGGTTG
Organism: Lissotriton vulgaris; assembly: GCF_964263255.1. Classification (NCBI taxonomy): domain Eukaryota; kingdom Metazoa; phylum Chordata; class Amphibia; order Caudata; family Salamandridae; genus Lissotriton; species Lissotriton vulgaris. The sequence continues at coordinate 1,633,030,841 of NC_141693.1, read as the reverse complement.
CGCTCGTACTTTCCCTCCTGCCTAAACATGCTAAGAATGGTACACTGCTTGGTATTTCTTTCAGATATGCCCGATGCAGTACTTCGTGTCGCAGACTTCGCACCCGTACTCCTTGGTGTCTCCGGGTTACTCTTACTCTGGTGCCACAGAGATGTTGCTGATCCCGAGAATCTGGGTTCTACCACTGCAGTGCTGGGGAGTAGGACAGGGGTACTTAGTGTACCACTACCAGATAGAATGTCTCCCTCTTCATCCTGTCCAGTTACCCGTGGACCTTCTACTGCTTCCCAACCAACATTAATGGTTCCTGCTTTTATGATACGTAGGTGGTCCTCCCACTGGATTGGGTTGTGTTTTTTCACATGGGTCATTTGGCCTCCTCCGGTACCATAGTTTGTGCCAAGCTTACCACGACTAACAAAGGAATGACAAATGGAGCATATAGCAATGTTGTCCTCATTTGCGCTAACTGTAAAGAAGTCCCACACTGGGGAGCTTAACTTTTGTCTCCTGCTAGAAGTGCCACTTCCAATGCCGGATGAACTGGAGGTTGTGTGGTGAACTTCACTATGTGGCTGCGCAGTAGTACCACTACCTCCTTCTGCTGAGGTGGAACTTGTGCTGGATGTAGGACGCTGCCGGCTTTGTGCAAATGTAAAAATGGAAGCTGGAGGTAGTTTTGGTGTGGCCTGTGTTGGTGGTATGCGTGCTACTACATCCCTAGTTGCAGCCATTCTTGATAGGGTTAAAATGTTGGTCTCCATGTCCTCAGGGCCAGGAGTAATGCTTGTGATGACTGGGTCTGACTCATCATCACCATCATTATCCGGCTCCTGAACATCGCACTCCATAAGTGGTAGGCTTCCTGGAACCTTCCTTTTCCCTAGCCTGGTCTTCTTGGGATGTCTCTCCCTCTCATGCTCAGATCGTTCTGGCTCCCAATTGAAGTCAAGATCATCAGAAGGGATGCTTGGCGAAGAACTCAATGGACTAACCCTCCTTTTCCTTGGTGGGGATTTGGAGACCAATAGATCTCCTGCATGAGGTGCTGCCTCTTCTTGCTCTGCATCAGGCTCAATTTCCTGAACTGCCCCGACTTCGGGAGGAACAACAACTACTATTGCCAGTGGTGGTTCTTGAACAACTATTGCAGGCGGTGATTGTGGTAGTTGTTTTTGTTGAACATCTACTATTGCGGACGGTGGTTGTGGAACAGCTACTATTACAGGTGGTGGTTGTGGTTGTTCTTTTCGTTGAGCATCTACTATTGCGGGCGGTGGTTGTTGAACATCTACTATTGCGGGCACTGGTTGTTGTTCACCACTTTTCTGCTGTGTTCCCTCTTGCGTGGAATGTGTACTACTTTGAGATTGAGATAAGTTCAGGTCAGGCTCAGTATCACTGCTTTCCACCATTAGGCTGGCTACCTCTTCCCCACTCATCTGCTTGGGCCTGGGGTGCTGGCTTGGGCCCACTGATGCGGAGGTGCTGGCCCCAGCTTGGACCCCGGTCACTGCTGCTGCAGGCGTACTTTTTTTTCTCCCAAAAAAGGTTTTCGGGTCTACACCAGACTTAAGTGTCACTTCCTTCTTCTGTTCTTCCTTCTTCTCAGCAACTTTCTTGGTCTTGGAGGACCTGGTACCTGCTTTCTTTGGGCCCATCTTCTTCAGATGTCAGCAGCAGCACTCAGTTGCACAAGTTGCTGAGAATGATGTCTGGTCAGGTTAGTCACTCACACCACACGTGACGTAGTACAGAAGGATGTCCGTCTGGCAGTAGAACAGGGGATGAATGATGAGACACCTCCTCTTCAGTCTTTTGTGCACCTTCAAGCAAAGAAGGCAGAACAACATCAGTCGAATATGGATTTTTTTTAGCTTTAATTACTACTAGAAGTATTAGTAGATCCAGTAAGAGTAAGAATAGCAAAGAATTAAAATGCAAATGTAGTGGAAGTGGAACTTGTTTATCCATAATTTGTGCATCATTTTGGATGGATGCAGCATCAGTGACCTGCAGCAGATAGCAATGGGGATGTGATTAGTAGTAAGCCAACAGGAACAATGGCAAGACACAGGCCAATTTGTCAAAAACAAAACAGCACACTACTACTACCACCACAGCTCCACATGGGCACTCATCACAGGTACATGGGTAAAGGCCAGAAAAAAATTTACTCAACCAGGCCTATATCCCTCCCTATATGGCCAGAAAAAGGAGGATGCCTACATCACAGCTTAATGCAAAAAAGAAAATCCCCATGGCTACAAGGTTTGAAAGTTACACAACAACACAAACAACAAAGGCATTTGGAGTTTTCCCCCAGTTAACTACACCCCAAACACCACATTTGAAAATTCAATGCATTGCCACCCATGCCCTAAATGATGTTAAATTCAACAGACAAAATGGAAACCGCTACATCAAGCATCCCCGCTGACTATCTCTGGGACTCTAGGCCTACTGGCAGAAAAAAATCACACAACTTTGTAGGCCTGCGAAAAAAACTAAACCAGGATGGAAGCTTGGCTTGACAAAATGGCCGCCACCAAGCCGCCCACATGGTCAGGTCACCGTCTAACAACAAGGTACATAGAGGACAGAAACAGTAAGTGGTCCATGCTCCAAAAACTAAAAGCAAATGACAACCTGAGGAGTTTCTTTTAGCAAAATGAGCAGCATCTACATTTTCGGGAACGTTTTAGGCAACTCAAGAGATATTGCTCGCGAGAATGCAAATTCGGCGTGTTCGGCGGCGCAAACTGAACAATAAGTTGTGATCGCGCGCCCGAGCACGCACATTGAGTGCGCGAAGACGACAAAAACTGTAGGGTCGCGTTGTAGCACTGTGCAAACTTACCAAAATTACGTGAGCTGAATTCTAGGGTTACCTAGTGCGCAGGAAAAAGCCATATTATTCAGCACACACCCAAAACCTGCAATTCAACACCAAAAACACATTTTTCTAATTAATCCAAAGCCATCCATGACCCACATGATGTTACACTTACAACTTAAACACCCCTATAACAGTTGAACAACTTTCATGCACCCATGATGAGGAGGACTCTAGTAGTACCCTTGGGCCTACCTACTGGCACAGTAGGTCACAAGCTTGGAGGCCTATGGCAAAAACACAGAGGCTGCTACTAGTACCAGGAATTAAAATGGCCGCCCCCACATGGCCTGGCCACCCCCAAAAACATAAAAAGAAAGAGAAGACAGACAATACATTCCTATGGCAAAAGGACAATGCTTGGCTTGACAAAATGGCCGCCACCAAGCCGCCCACATGGTCAGGCCACCGCCTAACAACAAGGTACATAGAGGACAGAAACAGTAAGTGGTCCATGCACCAAAAACTACAAGCAAATGACAACCTGAGGAGTTTCTTTTAGCAAAATGAACAGCATCTACATTTTTGGGAACGTTTTAGGCAACTCGAGAGATATTGCTCGCGAGAATGCAAATTCGTCGTGTTCGGCGGAGCGAACTGAACAAAACGTCGTGATCGCGCGCCCGAGCACGCACATTGAGCGCGCGAAGACGACAAAAAATGTAAGGTCGCGTTGTAGCACTGTGCAAACTTACCAAAACTACTCAAGCTGAATTCTAGGGTTACCTAGTGCGCAGGAAAAAGCCATATTATTCAACACACAACCAAAACTTGCAATTCCACACCAAAGACACATTTTGCTAATTAATCCAAAGCCATCCATGACCTACATGATATTACACTTACAACTTAAACACCCCTATAACAATTGAACAACTTTCATGCACCCATGATGAGGAGGACTCTAGTAGCTTGGAGGCCTATGGCAAAAACACAGAGGCTGCTACTAGTACCAGGAATTAAAATGGCCGCCCCCCACATGGAAAATGGCCGCCCCCACATGGCCTGGCCACCCCCAAAAACATGAAAAGAAAGAGAAGACAGACAAATGGACAATACATTCCTATGGCAAAAGGACAATGCTTGGCTTGACAAAATGGCCTCCAAGCCGCCCACATGGTCAGGCCACCCTCGAACAACAAGGTACATGAAGGACAGAAACAGTAAGTGGTCCATGCTCCAAAAACTACAAGCAAATGACAACCTGAGGAGTTCCTTTTAGCAAAATGAACAGCATCTACATTTTCGGGAACGTTTTAGGCAACTCGAGAGATATTGCTTGCGAGAATGCAAATTCAGCGTGTTCGGCGGTGCAAAGTGCACAAACGCCATGATCGCGCACCCTAGCACGCACATTGAGCGTGCGAAGAAGACAAAAACTGTAAGGTCGCGTTGTAGCACTGTGCAAACATACCAAAACAGTACAGGCCTCCCCCAATAATAATTTTTAAGAAAGATTGAGAAGCACAGAAAACTGAAGTTAAAAAAAAACAACAAAAAAAAAACATTTACAGTACACCAATTCTATGTCAGTCCACGGAGGCTCTGATTATGCTTCTCTTATCTTTACTGACAAAAACAGCAGTCAATAAAAACTTTAAACTGGCATGACCCCGGAAGGACAACCCCCTCCATCAGTCTGCACCAATCACTGTCCAGTCCCATACATAACAGTCCATGCAAAACCAGAACCTTCCTCTTTCTTTGCTGCTGCAGCAGCGAGTTAAGTGCCTTTACCTTATTTGCTTTGCGGATGGGGGTTTATGGTGTATGACTTTATAAAGGTGTTTGAGTGCGCCAGTGCACGACTGATTGTAGCGCTACTGCGCTATTTGTTTTTGCGCTTTTGCGATTGTTTTTCGGCGTCGGGTTTAGCTTCCCGGTCCGCCGTCCTGCGGTGCGCTGTGTGTTAGGGGGCGGTGGAGCAGGAGGAGGCAGACGCGGCTTCGCCGCGCGCAGGGAGCAGTCGAGTGTGTGCCCCCAATGCAACGCGCATGCGCGAGGAGCCGAGTTCCGTTTTTACATTACCGGCTCCTCGCGATCTGCACGTTAGTGACTGCATCAATCCCTGGCCTTAGTCTAACGCTGACCGGAGCGTGTCCGGAGTAAGAGCTTTGCTCAGGGGAGTTTTTGGTTGTTCCAAGGGTCTCCTTCCACCGTGTAGTGACCTGCCTCTGTGGTGTGTTGGCAACTGGGGTTGCAGAGTATGTGTAGAGGCACCCCTGGGTTACTCCCCCCCTGTTAATCTCCTCCTCACCTCCTTTCCCCTTGGATATGGCGTATTACGCCGAGGAGGGCGACCAGTGGGTCAAATTTAATGAATATGAGCAGTATGAGCCTGAGGAAGAACAACTGGAGGAGAACTTAGGTGAAGCCCTGGCTACCCACGACCAGAGCTCTGTCAGTAAAGCCCTGATTAAGGCGTTAAAGCCTTTTACTAAGTCCCATCATCCATTGGGCAAGAGGAAGTTTAAATCCTCACGAAAGGGAATACTTCAGATCAGTCCCACAAGTTCGCGCAGAAGGCCAAGTCAGTGATGAGGGACCATGGCTCTATGGCTTGTCAGACCTCGGGGCATTCCTCCTCGACGCCACCTGGTACTTCAGACTCAGAGGTGGATTCGATAGCTTCTAGAAAGAAGACTAAGTAAACTAAGCACACAGCATTCAAGGCAGATGATAATCAGATACCTAGGAACCTTCTGTTTGACCCCAATAATATAGTTCACCCTAGATCCACGAAGTGGGTGCCCTGTGCCGAGGTTGCGCATTATGTCACCAATAACTTGCGGCAAGGCTTTGAGAGTGGGGTACGAGCCACGTTGAGATCGGAATGCCCCAGACCTTCAGTGACAGGGAAAGTGGCGGATACTCTGGACCTTGACCCTACCATGACAGCGTTCATGAGGAAGTTTGCTAAGGATCCCAAAAAAGGACTGGATAGGGCATGGCGGGGGTGCCAGGACAAATTACTGGACGTCTCTGGACCCCTTACTAAGATTCTGGAGGCCGCAGTCAAGGCCAGAGAACAAGACGTGCCTATGGACACGTCTGATATCATGGAATGGGCCCAACGCGCCATGTGCTTTTTGGGGAACGCGAATGTGGCGCTGTCTACAGAGCGGAGACGCTCTTTTCTGATGCGTATTGATTCCCAATTAGCAGAGATGGCCACCAACGAACCTGGTTCTATGGCTAACGGCATGCTCTTCGGAGACAAGTTCGTTAAGGAAATGGGCAAATACGTCGCCACCTTTTCCGCACTTGACAAGGCGCAGACCACGATAAAGAGGGTGCTTCACACCGGTGTTTTTGACAGGGCCGGACGTCAGCGAGGTCGAGGGTCCGGCCGAGGTTTTAATCAGGCCTCACGTGGAGGTGAGCAGAGAGGCAGAGGTTACCAGCGCCCCAACTTCTACCCCTCCGGTAATCGAGGAGGTTGTGGCAGAGGACAGAAAGGAAATTACCGAGGACAGCAAAATAATTCAGGAGACAATTCCTATTCAGGTATGAATTCTTTGTGCAACAGAACACAAGGTGGGAGGCAGGTTGGCCTCATTTATTCACAGGTGGCGGGAGCTAACAACAGATCCCTGGGTGTTACAATCCGTCCAAGAGTTTTATGCCTCCCCCGCGCAGCGTCAAGCGCCCGCGCCACTGCATTTTTCCCTACAAGAACAGAGTTTCATAGACGCAGAGGTGCTGTCTTTGCTCAGAAAGGGAGCAATAGTTGAAACTTTGCCACACGTTCAAGGCTTTGCGAGCACCGTCTTCGTGGTTCCAAAGAAAGACCAGGGCTTTCGATTAGTTTTAAACCTCAGGGATTTCAACGCATGGGTGGTGTATCGACACTTCAAAATGGAAGGCATACACCTACTGCGAGACATTCTGTTAGAACAGGATTGGATGGTACGTCTGGACTTGAAGGACGCTTACCTGGCGGTGCCCATTTTTCCACCGCATCGACGGTTTCTTCAATTTCAGTGGCGCAACAAGTGGTTTGAGTTTGCCGCCATGCCCTTTGGCCTCTCGTCCTCTCCCTGGTGTTTCACCAAACTGATGAAACCAATAGTTCAGTACTTAAGGGAGAGGGGCGTAAGAATGATCATCTACCTAGACGACATCCTGATTTTGGGATGCTCTCCGGAGATTGTTTCGCTCCATTTGTCATGGACGGGTCACCTCCTTCAAGAACTGGGCTTCCTTTTGAACTTGCAGAAGTCCATTCTGACACCTTCACAGGTTATGGAATTCCTGGGGTTCCAGGTCGACTCTGTGAAGGCTCAATTGCTCTTACCGCTCAAGAAGAGGGTAGCAATCAAGAAGGAGTTGAGGAAAGCGCTTGTCTCTCCGACAATTTCCTTGAGGACCTTAGCTCGCCTGGTGGGGCTGTTGGCCTCGTCCATCCAGGCGATCTTTCCGGGCCCCTTGCAATACAGAACGATGCAACGATTGAAGGCTTTGCATCTTCGCAAGGGCGTGACTTACGCCCAACAGGTTTTGTTGTCGACGGACGCTCGCACTGAGATGAACTGGTGGTTGGAGCATTTGGAGGCCTGGAATGGCAGAGCCATTTTTGCTGCCACCCCAGAAGTAGTGATAGAGTCGAATGCGAGCCGGTGGGGCTGGGGAGCCCGTTGCGGCTCGGTGGAGACCGGGGGCCGTTGGTCCCGCATAGAATTGAAACTCCTCATCAATTGTCTGGAACTCCTGGCGGGTTCCTTTGCGGTGCGGACTCTATCCCCTCAAAAGATCTCTTGTTGCATTCTCCTACGCATGGACAATATGTCCGCGGTACGGTAAATAAATCGCCTCGGGTCACCAGATCTCGTCTCCTGGCGGAGATAGCCAAGGACTGTTGGCACTATTGCCTGGACCATCAAATATCGGTGACGGCAGAGTACATTCCGGGATCTGTCAACGTGACAGCGGATTGGAATTCTCGGTATTTGAGGGATGCCAGCGATTGGAGGTTGCATCCCAGGATTTTCAGGGCTTTGGACCACCTTTGGGGTCCGTGTTTGATAGATCTGTTTGCCTCACGACTCAACAGTTGCCCCATTTTTTCAGTTGGCGCTCGGATCCGTTGGCGATCAGCTCGGACACCTTTCTTCAGTCATGGACGATGGGCATTCTTTATGCTTTCCCCCCGTTCATCATGATCCCGAGGGTTCTAGCTCAGATTCGGAGGCAGAAGGCAGAGGTGATTTTGATCTCCCCATGTTGGAAAAGCCAAGTGTGGTTTCCGGTCGCGATGAGTCTTGCATGCGCACCTCCGGTGCGAATCTCATCGTTCCCAGACCTTCTGACAGACCCTGTGGGCCTTCAACATCCGCTGGTCCTTCTGGATCAGTTGTCTCTCATGGCGTGGAGACTTTCAGGAGACTTTGGCAAGTGCCGGGAGTTTCTCAGGACACTCTCTTTTTCTTGTCACAGGCATGGGCGCCTTCCACCCACAAGCGTTATGAGTCAGCTTGGAGACGTTGGGTTGGTTGGTGTAGCGAACGACGGGGAGATCCGGTGGGATCCGATATCTCTATGATTGCGAATTTCTTGGCAGATTTGGCTCAGTCAGGCTTGGCATACAGATCGGTGAACACTTTCCGATCAGCTATTTCGGCGGGACATCCGCACGTGGATGGTAAACCTGTCGGTGAACAGCCACTGGTGTGTAAGGTTGTCAGGGGGATCCGGCTGGTGAACCCTCCTCAGCCTAAGTATACGGAACTTTGGGACGTTTCTGTTATCTTGCGTTTTTTATCGGCTTGGCCGGCGAATGAGGGTCTGTCTAGGAAACAGCTCTCAGCGAAACTTACGATTGTGCTATGCTTGATTTCCTGCAGAAGAGATTTGTCAGGTAGAGTATTTACTCCCACTGGAGTTTCCTTTACTATTTCAAAACGTACTAAAACACATTCCAAAGGTATTTCCTATCCTGCTTTTCCTCACCACAGTAAATTGTGTGTAGTAAAGTGTTTGAAAGTCTATGAGGATTGTACTAGAGAGTTTAGGAGCGATTTTGGTCAATTATTGATTTCTCTACAGAGACCTTTCCGCCCAGTCGCAAATGCTACTCTGGCCAGGTGGGTTTCCTGGTTGTTGAGTCTGGCGGGTATTGATTCCTCCAAATTTGGAGCTCATTCTGTAAGAGGGGCTATGGCCTCAAAATCCTTTGGTGCGGGTTCTCGGCTTCAGGACATCATGACTGCGGCTGATTGGTCATCTGAAACTACTTTTAAAACGTTTTATCATAAACCTATTGTGGATGTGGCCTCGGTGGTGGTGGAGAAACTTTAAACTAGCATAATCAGAGCCTCCGTGGACTGACATAGAATGAAAAATTGTCTAGCATTCGGGACAAAGAATTTTCAATTCTATTAAGGACACGGAGGCGAGGATTATCCCACCCGAGTTGACAGTGATGTACTTTGTATGTCGATTTGAAGATGTGATGTATTTTACCCACCCGAATGATGTTATGGCTTGTTGTATTCCTTGATGTTGGAATAGCCATTACGATATATCTTTTAGTTTCAGGTGATCAGCACAAACAGACCTGAGTAAAGATCCTGTGGACTGAGCTGGGTCTCAGCTGAGGAGAAGTTTTCCCTTCGGACAAGAGGATGCGATAGTTGCCACGTTGGGCTCCAGTCTTGGTTGGACTGCGGAGGACATCGCAAAGAAAGAGGAAGGTTCCGGTTTTTCATGGACTGTTATGTATGGGACTGGACAGTGATTGGTGCAGACTGATGGAGGGGGTTGTCCTTCCGGGGTCATGCCAGTTTAAAGTTTTTATTGGCTGCTGTTTTTGTCAGTAAAGATAAGAGAAGCATAATCCTCGCCTCCGTGTCCTTAATAGAATTGAAAATTCTTTGTCGCGAATGCTAGAAAATTTTTCATTCTCAATACTTAAACTTACTTGTGAAAGAAAAGTTCAAATCCAAAATTCCTCAATAAATCCAATTAAATGCTATGATGCAGCAGACAAACGCAAAGAGTGATCCTTCCAGCTCCAATTCCAAATGAAAGTGAACACCACATGGATAAAGCACTGGGAGGAGCCTGGTGGACAGGAACAGGAAGTTGGAGACTCAGGGGCACTTCCTTTCTCTTGAAAAAAAGAGTAGAAACAAAAAGATGACTCCTTGCCCAAAAAAATACAGCCAAATCACAATCTGAGGGGTTAAATGAACATTTTTGAGAAAATGTTAACATGCTCAAGAGATTTTCTGTGCCAGATTGCAGTTTCTGCGTGTTCGGAAACGCGATCTTACCTACATAGCGCTGTAAGGAAGATCGCGCGTCCTAATGACGTGTTCGCGCGTCCGAATGACGTTATTGCGTTCTCACAGTCGAGTTGGATTGTGCGGCCGGATTCCAAACATCGTAGCGAACGCGACCGGGGGAGAAAAGCGAGAAAGCGAACGCAGAACCACGGTAAGTCATTACCGCGCACGCGAGAATGCTATTGAGCGAGCGAGGACTACGCTACGCTGTAGATTGCGAAGTAGGCGACAGCTTCGCGCTCTCCGCGAAGTGCGAAGTTGCCGAAACTTCGCAAACTCCGCGAACGGAGCGTAGTTCTCCGCCCAGGCTTAGTTCTGATCCTAATTTTCCCACAATTGACTGATGAGTTCTACATATTCTTACACATTTACGCATTATTCTAAATGTACAAACACAGAATAGTCCCGCGATCACACCCAATATGGCCGCCACACTTGCCATTCGATGGCTGCCATCTGCAAAAACACACAAAGTATAGCTTGTACAGCAGACCACGCGGCAATGCAAACCCGGAAGCTCCTTTTTAAACTCAAAGTACATATAATGTAAATAGGTCAGTAAATTACTGCTTCTGTAAGAGAGCTCTTTTTGTAACTTGTTGTTTATAAGACAGAATCCTAATATACAACATTGAGCTATTAACTGTCATCAAAGAGCTGCATGCAAACTGCAAGGTATATGTTAGAACTATATTTTTTTTGCCCAGTCTTTCATCATCCTAATTTTGCAAAAAGTGTTCATTTGGGTAGAATACAATTCTTATTATTAAAGAGAACCCCTAACAATGATGTTACGTCTTAAATTCTGAACTTGTGCTTTTCAAGAATAAGGACTCTTAAACTTTATTGCCTACGAGTATCAATGACATGTCACTCCTACACCTTCTAGTCCTGTCTGAAGTGACATTTCCTATACGCTGATTTACATACATATGTGTATGTGATGTAAAGTGCTCTGACACCTTACACTGGTATGAGCAGTGCTATAAAGCTAAATTAATCTGAGAGACAGTAGTTATAGAGACTTGAGGGGCACTGTTAAAGGGTGCTTGTGAGGGAATCTGTTGCAGAGGTCGCCATGGGGTGGGTCACCATCAGACATTGCCGCTCTATAAACCCCTGATTGATTGATAGGCAGTGCTGCAGCTGTGTCTCTTTTCCCAATGGTAATTCCTCATTCCGCTGGACAGTACTGTCTGCAGCTGCTTCTTTGGTCCCTTTGGCAACTCCTCATTCTAAGTCCTCTAGGCAGAGCTGCAGCTGTGTCTCTGTTCCCAGTGGATATTCCCCATTCTTAGTACTATAGAAATTGCTACAGCTGCATCTCTGTTCATACATACACTACAGTCCAAACCCAAACACATAGTTAAAATTCATTGTCATTTTCAACGCAAATAGCTAGAACTCTCAAATATGTGAGACCTATTGCTTTGGAAATGATTCTTGTACTCACCCTCAAATCGCCAGGGAAGCCAAAAAGCTTTATCTGGGAGCGATTTTTTTTTTACATTTGTTTTACAGTTACAGCAAATTTGCATTTTAGGTTCCCGATCTTACAAGCGCTGGAAGAAAAGCGCATGAGCAGCTTTCTGCAGCCATCTGGCACTTCCGGTTTCATGGCAACTGTCACCGCCCTCTTGTTTCTGTTCTTGGCGGTATTGTATAGGCTCTGTGCTGTTTGCGTGTCCGGAGCTAGGAGAAAGGAGCTGTATGTCTACGGACTGCTGTTATTCCCCATGTTCGCTCTACTCCTGTCTGTATCCGCTTCATTTGACAACTATTTGGAAAACCGAGGCAAACGAGCTGTGCATCTTCACAGGTAGGCTAAAATGACTGACCCATTCTAACTGTATTTTAGGTCTGCTCGATAATAGGATGGAATCGCGAAGAATTAGATTGGGTGCGAGATCAGCGAAATGTATTATGTTTATGCAGCATCTCGTTTATTATAAATTTACATCAGTCAGACTTTACGAGTTAATGTAGTTGATTCAAGGAGGAAGATAGATCAAATTGTTAAAATACAGTCCAAATAACCCAGAGTTCTCAAACGATGATGATGATGATGATGAGATTATGGGTTAATCCGTTATAAATTGATATGGGTATGTCTATGCATCGCGCGGAGTTCTACTATCTAAAACTGCTGATATAACAGTTGTGCGTGGATTGCCTCAGCTCGCCTAACTGAGCAAGTAACACACATACGTATTCAGTCTTTTAACTTCAACTGAAATTGCTCCCATTATTATTCGGTGTAGGAATTAACTAAGCAGCAGCATATGCAAACCGCAATACTTCATTCCAAAAATTGCCTCGGCAGGAATTGTTGTCCGAAAAGCAACTGGACCCTCAGTTTATTCCTTCTTTGTTTTGTCCACAGCATAAATTGTTACTCCTAGGACGATGATTCATATATTTTGTCAAGTCTTCAACCCACCAGAAATTCTGCTGTTAAACCACCTAATTGCTTCTCTAAGTCCTCCGTCTGCATTTTAAGATGTCGATCTCTCAGTCAGACTTTTTCAAACTCTTAGCACCAAGCAGGTGCCCAGTGTTTATTTTCGTATGTAGCATGCTCTGTGTAACTGCATTTCGTCTGACGATTCTCTTCCCAAACTTGAATACTTCGTTTTATTTAACTTTTAATTGTATATGAAGAGCACATTATGATATTTTAAGTATTCAGTAGTATTTTTGTGTGTGAAAACTAGTACATTAAGACTACTAAAATATAATGGATAATCTTTTAAGACTAACAGAATACTAATCTAATACTCATGCTTTAATCTTGTAGTCTTCCATTGCAACCCAGAAACACAAACCTTTAATTGCTAATTTGATTACTACTAGACTGTGAGAAATACTAAAAGACTACTAAAGAAATAGTTATATTTTGTGTCCGTATTGTTCGCTTTGAATGCAAATATATGGAATTATAGATGGGTGACAGTGAGTAATGCTGATGTTTTAAACCAAGCGTTTCTGAGTGACACCAAATAGACAACAAGAGCAAACTTTGAGTTGTCTATGATATCACTCGGAACCCAGACGTGAAAAACATTTGTTCTTATGTTCACCCATGTGCTTATTGGCGCTAAATTGGCTAGCATGCATTCCTAGGTCACTAATTTAATGTGACAGAACTGATAAGTAAACAATTGCAAATTTAGGTGCTTCCCAAATATATAATAGTAATTATTTTTAAGTAAAGCAAGGGAAGCTGCAGACAATAGATATCCACCACCCAAATGTCTCTGTGGAAACAAACTGAATATGAGAGAAAATGCATAGGCAATAGTACAGACAGTAATACGCGTCGTGGCATGGGAAGATGACGCCTAACGAAATCTCGGAAAAACTCTAAATATATTTTTGCCACACGTATAATGAAATGTAGTGGAAAATAATTTGCAAAATGACAAAAATATTATTCTAAAAGACCTCCCTTCTATTATGTACAACAGTGATAGCTGTATTTGTGTAATCGTTCTCTGGTTTATTTTGCTCTCTTTCTCTGTTCGTTGCTTGTACTGTAATTGGGGTGTGTGCATTAGCTGTCCAGTACTCCATCTTTCTGTTGTAACCTGGCACTGCTTTTTGATACTAGAATGCCTTCTTTGTGCATGGTTGCAGGGATGCAGTGGGAACTGTTTACGCACACTGTTGCAGAATTGATTACATTAATATCAAAAAGAGAGTAAGGGTATTTTTAATGGGTGCATACTCCTTGAACCCCTAAGTTAATATAACAAGAACAATGATAGGAGTAGTCCACAAGACCTAAAATATTAAAGGAGATCAGAGATGAATACATGACAGAAAATACAAAAAAGAAAGAAATCATTTCTTTTTTAACCCTTTCAATGCTCATGACGAGCTCAGCTCGTCATGATGCACAGTTGAGCTGTGCTGATGACGAGCTGAGCTAGTCATGAAACAACCAAAATAATCAAAAGTCAGCACAGGAGGGGAAAACGCCTAGCAGCCAAGGTGTTAAGAAACCCCTCACTCACAGACCTGGTCGGTGACCTGCTTCATCATCGGGGCCCACCCAAGTGACCGAATTGCACCCGGGTGTGCTGCGACGCCTGCAACTGCAGCAGAGCTGGTTGTTGTTTTTGGGAATGGTGAGGCATTGAAAGTGGAATTAATTAGTGCAGTGGGTTAAAATGGTGCACACCAGATACTCCTACAAAACTATTTATTCTAGAGTCGGTGTAACCAAATTAAAAACAAGTGTGATACTGCTCATGGTACTATTGGCCATATAGTATCTAGAAGTGATTAAGAAATATGGTCGACATGTTTCAACCTGTTGTGATTTTCGGTTTTCTTCAGGACCAGGGTGGAGAGGTCGAGAGGTCTGCACACTCTAAGGTGCACCCTTCTCAGACCTTCCAATGTAACCCCCGTGTACACCGCGCTGGAAGAATAAGTTGATGGCGGACTGACGCCATTCCGACAAAACGCTCGGAGATCAGCCACCCGCGATGTCCATGAGGCACATATAGCACTTCATTAAAGTTCTTACACAGAATGCTGTAGATAAAAACGACAACCGACAACAGGTTGAAACATGTCGACCAAAGGCTGGTGAAGTCCACTGGTCCTAGGAATTCGGTCAGGGGGCAAGCTCACTTCCAAGCCCTTGGAGATCTTTGCACAAGGTGAAAGAAAAGTCCACAACGTTCTTCCTCCTCTCTTTGGCAGTCCGGCAACCACTGCAGGCCAATCCCCCAAGCAGCACTTCTGCTTGGGAATAGTCTCTCCTCAATTTCTTCAGGTTCCTTCTCCTCAGCAGAGGTTTTGTCTTGTAAGTCCAGAAGTGATCTAATTTCATGGGATCAGGGTCCCAATACTTATACCCCCAAATCCTTTGTTCTCTGAGGGGAGAGGGGCCTGTGCCCAGTTCGAGCCAGTTCTGAAGCACTCTGTTTACCAGACTTCTCATTTCCTTACACAGCGCAGGGCAGGCACATCAGACGCCCCACAGGAGGTGGAGCCAGCATCGTGGAAGGCAAGTACAGTCCTGGAGCACTTTGTTGACAGTCTTCCTTCTCTTCTTTCAGTGTGCAGGGCAGAGACATCGGACACCCCACAGGAGGTGGAGCCAGCATTGTGGGAAGGCCCAGCCCTATTCAGGTCCCAGGTGCAACTCCTCACTCCCATCAAGATGCAGATCTCCCTATTCACCACCGGGCTGCCGCAGCCTGTCTCTTGGAATCCCCCAGCCCTGTCACTCACAGAAACCAGACGAAGGGATACATAATCTCGCAGAGGCAGGCTTAAATGGTTCAGCAAGCAAATACCTACTTTCTAAAAGTGGTAGTTGCAAACACAGAATATTAAAATAAACTCGACTAAAATATGTATTTTATTATTCTGAGTCCAGGCATACTAAACTTGAATTTCTACCATGCTCTCTGGGTCTGCAAGGATTATAAACATGTAACAATCCAGCAGCCTATTCTGGCCTATGGAGAACAAATAGCCTTACAATAGTAAAAAACGAAAATGGCTGTAATTCACTATTAGGACATGCCACACACATCAGGGCTTGTCCTACCTTGTACTTACAATGCACCCTGCCCATGGGCCTACCATAGGGGTGACTAATATGAAGTCAAGGAAGGTTTAGGGACTGGCAAGTGGGTGCACTTGCCCAGTCAGCATGACAGTACCAGATTGCACGCAGGCTCTGCAATGGCAGACCGTAGACACGTTTTACAAGGCTGCTTCTGTGGGTGGCACAACCAGTGCTGCAAGCCCACTAGCAGCATTTGGATTTACACGCCCTGGGCACACTCAGAACATTGTACTAGGGTCTGACAAGTAAAATATCCAATCATGGAACCACTAATCAATACATCAATTTACAGTAGGGAGCACTCTCACTGGACATCAGTGGCACAGTGCTCAAAGCATCTAACACCATAAAAAAACATGAGGCAACAGCAAAAATGAAAGGGAGACCCACGCCAATGGTGCCAGGTCTAATAATTTGTATTTTAAAGTTGAGCTACTCCATATAGTTTATTCAGATTCTGTGGAGGTGGTGCAGCTCAAAGTGTCATTAAAAATGATTTTGTTTCCTCTTCATGTGTTGATGGTTTTGTCTGGCTATCAGTCCAGGATTTCCATTGTGGACATGCAGCTCATGACAAGAGAAGCACACTCTGTCCATGCTGTGTGTCTGTATGGTCTAATACTATATTCACCTGTCTCTCTGTCCTGGAACACATTCAGGACAGAAGCGGCCTGGTCAGTGGCAGATATATGATCCTCTCCTGCCTTAGCTGGTAATCTTTGACTAAATGGTGCTCCCACTGCAGGTGGCACCTGTCTCCTACCCATTACTTTCCTCTTGGAACCCTGCATCCTAAACAAAGTGTCAGTACCCTCTGAGATCTGCGGTTGGGCAAACTGGATGCTCTTATTTACTGTTTACGCTTCCATCTGTTTAACTTGCCTGCCAAAGATAAAATCTGTAGTTAAGCTGGGGACATACACTTATCTTACTCTGGGCAACTATGCCCCCGATCTCTACGGAGACCAGGGCTGTAGGGCAATCACTGTCTCCCCCATGCAAATTCCTCACCCAATAAATCCTACCCGGCAGATACTATTCTGTGGAGACCAGCCGTTTGACCTCCAGGATTTTACTGTCGCAGATATCCCACAGAGCAGTGATGGACCACGTTCAAGTCTTACAAGCCCATAAGCCACATTTAAAACCTTAAAGCAATATTGAGGGTTCAGTTAAGGAAAAGGCTGTTACGGAAGGTAAGAAGTAACAGAGGATGAAGGAGGCTGGTTTAGTATATGGTGCACACTTATTTAAGTGAAGCACCCTGCACTAATCCAAACAACACTTATGGTCATTGTAATGGTCTTAGACAACCATGGAAAGCTCTCTAAGTGGTAGCTGTGGCGAGCAGCCTTCAGGCTTACTCCAGAAGGAGTGTTAAGCGGCTTGTTTTACCAGAACTAATCATATATTGCAGGCTAAATGAAAAAGAACCACACCGTGTAGTTATAAAGATACACACTCATGAACACATTGGTGTATCTCCCACCCGGAGATATCAACACAATACACACAATATTTCAAATGGAAACAGGTAAGTAAGCACAAAAACACATTGGTCTCCGGGGGAGACCAAACCATATACTAAAGAAGTGGAATGCGAACTGTGACCGAAGTCGAGACTTGGACCAGAAGACTCAGAAGAGCCAAGGAACCACCCAAGGTAAGTTCCCAGTAATCCCACGGAGGATGTGTGCAAAGTGGAAACACAGCTGCGAACTCATTACAAGTCAATGGGAACGTTGCAGTTGCAGTTTTTAAGAAGAAGGAACCTTCCCAGTGGACCCTGAAGAAATCTTGTGGAAGATGGAAGGTTGGAGAGTTACCCCACTCATGAATACCCCAGGAATCAGGATACCTACTCCAGGGAAGCCGGGTGCATAGGGTCAAAGTGACGTCAGAAAGCGCCGTCGACCACAATGGAATACTTCAGTAAAGATGCCACTGGCGAAGAAGGTGAAGGAGTCCAGTGGAATGCATTCTTGAAGAGAGGTTCCTGCAAGCAGAGGGGACAGAGTCTATGCCACTCGGAAGTTACAAGGTGGCACGGAAGACCAATGACCACTGATGATGGAAGATGCAGGAGTGAGAGACTTTCTCTGCAGCTGTGAGGACCAGGCGACGCTGTGGAAGACCAGGAGCCGCTGTGGAATACCAGGAGCCGTTCACAAGCTGTTGCACGTCGAGAGTCAAGAAGGTGTCTGGCGGGAGCTCCAACAAGCCTTGGCAGCAGCAAGAGATCTGGAAAACAAAAAAGGTGCAGTGTTGGAACCAGCAAGGTCCGAGGGACTCGCCAAGTGCAGGAGAGTCAGAGCAGGCCACGAGCAAGCAGGGGAGCTGACTGAAACCAAAGAAGACCCTCAAGAGGACCACCAGACCGGAGGCAGAGGAGTCGCAAGAGGACCTCGAGCCGCTCACCAAAGATGCAGGCCCACAGTGCAGAGGATACGTTGAGAACGAATATCTTGGCAGGAAGAGATGCTGGTGGCTACAGTTTCTTGTAGCCAATGATCTCTTGAGGACAGAGGCAACACGCCTTAGCAAGTTGACGCGGTGCACAGGGGTTCTGTTCCAGTGGTTCCGACGAGTTATACTGGCCTCAAACATGCTGAGAAGACAGTGCAGGCCTTGAGAGAGTTGCAGAACCACTACCTGTGTTGCTGAGTCTTTCGTAGTCCGTAGGACATCAGGAGCAGCATACCGGTCAGTTTGGTTGCTGTGCTTGCAGATGCAGGGGAGTGGCTCCTTCGGGTGTCTTTGATGCCCACATTCCTGAAAAAAATCCTGGATGAAGCACAGACGATGCAGAAGACTGATAGGATCACGAGACCAGGAGCAGCAGGAGTCTTCCTTAATGCAGTCTTGGTCCCAAGCAAAGTCCAACGAAGTCCAAGGTGCCAAGACGGTTGAAGTTGAAGTGGTTACGGATTTGAATCTTGTCCCACGATGAATCTGAAGTTCTACCCAAGGGTAAGCCCTTAAGTACCCTAGGGAGAGAGTTGGGACCATTCAAGGATCCCTCCTAGAGGAGTGGCCATGTCCTTTGTCCAGTTTTGCGCCAGAGTGGGAGCCAATGACTCCCTCAACTGGCTCAAAGTGGAGTATGCAAGGAGGTCACCAAATGTGCCCTTCAAACATTCTGGTGGCGCTGGCAAGCGCCCCCACCCCAGCTGAATACACTTCCTGTCTCGGAGGTGGTCACCTCTCCCCGTGACAGGAAACCTATTGTTCTACCTTCCTCTGCTCGAGGTCAGCTTAGCAGCAGGAGGGCAGTGTCTTATCTGTGGTGGCGGTACAAAAGGGGGTGGTGATGGACGGAGCATTTGAATCAATCAAACACTCGCACCCAGTCAAAAGATCTGGGTTTAATCCATCACCGTTCTTTAGCCCACTCTGCCACCCCAGTTCAGACATGGCTATATGCAAATCAGTCTGACCCTGTGCCTCATGGGAACAGTCCAGTCTGAACTGCCAAGCCATGTCTTCCCTGGACCGGAAACAAGCTTCCGAGGACCGGTTTCTGGCATTCCAGGAGTCTTCATCCCGGCTTGCTTGAATCCAGTGGCAAAGTGAGCAAGGGACTCAAGTCTGAGCATACCCTATCACACTTATGGCGGCCAAAAGCGGTACAAAAGGGGGTGGTGATGGACGGAGCATCTGAATCAATCAAACACTCACACCCAGTCAAAAGATCTGGGTTTAATCTATCACCGTTCTTTAGCCCACTCTGCCACCCCAGTTCAGACATGGCTATATGCGAATCAGTCTGACCCTGTGCCTCATGGGAATAGTCCAACCCGAACTGCCAAGCCATGTCTTCCCTGGACCGGAAACAAGCTTCCGAGGACCGGTTTCTGGCATTCCAGCCGTCTTCAGCCCGGCTTGCTTGAATCCAGTGGCAAAGTGAGCAAGGGACTCACGTCTGAGTATACCCTGCCACACTTATCCGTGGTGGCAGCAGCACTAGCTTGCTGTTAGACCCTAAAAGGCTGGTACAGTGAATAAAGGGGCGTTACCCTAGGGGAGCCCTCAAGGACATGGGATCCTACATCTAACACTGGAATGATACCAAACATGACCGAAGTCAGGCAGTCAGTATATAGTTCGACATCTCGTATTTGACTTGGTGTCCACTAGATGTATCGGAGGGTTGACCGCACTTGCAAAGTCTGTAGAATCGATCCGGGGTTTGTAGAGACACCCTGCTCATGCAGGGGCACCCTCACAGTTGCAAGCAAGCACCCTGCCCACAGGACTGAATAGCTTGCCATAGGGGTGACTTATAGATTTTAAGTACATTGACCTCGGATATAAGGACACTTAATATCTGTTGTAAGTGGTGCTAGCACCAACTTACACAGGCTGAGTGGTCTGTCATGAGTAGGGTGACCAACTGGCATAGGTGCAGATTCAGGAAGTTGAGTGTAAAAATTCAGGACAAAGGGTCAAAATTCAGGACAAAAATTCAGGACAAAAGGTCAAAATTCAGGACAAATCTTCGGGACAAAAGGTAAGTTTTACAGATACGTCAGAGGTGGTCGCGCAATAGTATATATGTAAGGAAATAGACAACCATCTAAGTACAAGTCAAAAGAGGTTTACATTAGGATGAGACAATCGTGCACTTCACGGTTTTTCAGTATGGCTGCAGCTTGCTGCCTTAGACCATTCAAAATTTGCATCTCGCTCCAGCAGGTACATTAATCACCAGACAATGGTGAACCACACCCGAATATAAGTGAAGCCGCTTTTATTGTTTGAAAACTACCGGATATATAAGGAACTTTGCAGTGCCACCCCCCTTTTCCAGCCTCCCAGGGAAACACCCGATGCCCGGTCCGGCCTGTCCTGCCTTGCTATCACCCTTCAATGGTGCCCCTCATCTTCACTTAGACCGTCTCTCATGTGTATTTAATTTCTCTTATAGTGTTACTCATCCCAATTATGTAGGGCAGGGTGTCGGATTGCGTTACATCACACACATTATATAGAGACAAGCACCAGAGGTTTCCCCACAGCCCAGTGAGAGCCTGTAATGTTCAAGTCCTCAGCACTGAAGACCTAGTGTAGAAGACATCTCATCAAAGAGGTTAAGTGCTGTGATTATGGCATCATATTTTCCCTAGAAACATTTGCTGCCAGTAGATGTCTTATGTTTCTTATGTACTACATTTGTTGTAAGTCTATTACTGTGTACATTCTGCAGTATGTGTGTTGGAGTTCAAATTTCCATAGTACAATACTAGACAGCAGGAATTGTCTGGTTTGACCACTGGAAAAAGAGGGGAATTGTTGAGTACTGGGTGATATTACTCCCATATATTGCAATTCTTCCAGGATTGATTTTATATTACGCTTTACTGTTGGCTTTAATGAATGTTGAGCCCATTCTCTTGCATATTTTTCACAACTATCCTAAGATACTACAGGAGAGACTACTTCAAGTGTTAATTACTCCCGGAGTGGTGTCTCCTTTACAAAGGGTGGATGCCAATCGTCCTCAGCCAGAATGATGTCATTGAACTTCATAAATGAGTTCAGAAAACACCCTATATGGTGTGCAATATGTTGCCTTCTACTTGTATTTTTTACATTCAAATGCTGGTCTAGCATTTTACTGTTAACACATGTAAGCCTGTCATAGATTAATTTACACTCTTGTCTTTACTTTTCCTTTGCTGAAATTTTGTACATTTTACCATTCACATGAGATTGGGATGGACAGTATCTATGTCTCTTTATATATCAAGCCAGTTAATTTCTTACTAATGATGGACACTCTTTCTATGCTCAGATGCTTTTCTATCTGCCTACCTTAAGCACAGATCACTGAAAAAATATTTCCCTGATTCTGAGACATTCTCTCAAATATGTGACGTATATTATATTTTTGGGCTAAGGGAATATTGTCTCCCATCTTTAGCAGCATTCATATCTACATTCCTTAAATTTTAGAGTCGTCTAGGCATTTCTGTCAAACAATTGCCATAACAAAATGAAATTCTGGAGTCCAACTATCACATTCTGATCCACTTCAGAATCCATGTTGGCTTTCACAAATTACTGTCTCAGGACCTTGGGACCATCTGGGCAATTTATGAAGCACAATCTCCAGAATCTAGTAGTGAAGTGCCAGAGACTTTCTTTATGTTGCAGCTTTTGCCTGGAGTTCTAGCTCAAGATACCTCCATCCAGCAGAATTGATGTGAAAAGAAGAATGATACTTTATCCAAGGAGCGTTATACCGGAAGTCTTGTCTACCAACATTGCCATCGATACCAGCCATTAAATTAATATTTAAACAGAACAGCATGTGTCATATTTCTTTCTTGGACTTAAATATTCATCACGTTTATTTTTTAGTTAATTTTTATGAATGGGCAGTTTAGGATTCCTTGCAAATTCTAGTGTTACTGTGATTTAATCTTAACTATTCATCCTGTTTTGTTTTCAAGTGACTTTATGAATGAGCTGCTTAGGACCCTTATGCAAGTTGTTATTGTGTTTTAAAAAGAGCAATGAACAGTTGGTCCTGTTTCAATTTGTTTATGGAGGTCCCCAAAGGGATTTTATATACTTGTAGCCCTTGTATATTATGGAAATGACCTAGTTTCATTTACAAACATAAAAAGAATAAGTAGAAATTAATACATAGAAAATGCTGTAATGATTGTGTATGTTGCCTTCCTCAACATTATACGATTGCTTGTAACTAATGTCACTTATTTTTCAGGTGGTTCTACATCATCTTCAAAGGCAAAATATTTAGTGTACTTCAGTGAATATCTCATTAATTTTAAAGGTGATGAATGATCAAGTCGTGGATTTGTGATCAACGTTAAAAACCAGAAGACAAAGCAAAGTCTGTACACCTGGTCTGAGAGAATGGAGCAGCCACTAGCACAAGTTGAGGTCCAGATTCCGAGAAATCAGCAAAATTCTAAAAAGCAGAACATAGAAACTTACCAGACTCTGATTCAAGACCACGTGCCTTTTAAGATAGAGCCTGGAATGGATGCTGAAGCCTTTCTAGTAGCATTTGAGGGTGCTGCAGAAGAGTCTTTGTGGCCTAAAGATGAGTGGGTCATGCATCTCGCTCCCTTTCTTTCCAAAGAGGCCAAGACCATTTGCCAGGCATTGCCATACAACACTATACATGATTATGATCGGTTGAAGGACGCTATCCTAAGTCATGTAGGCATCGGGGAAGAAAGTTACAGGGAAAAGTTCCGCAAACTTGCTTTCAGAACAGGAGCAAGACCACGTATGGTTGCCCATCAATTACATGACTGGGGGAAAAAGTGGCTGAAGCCAGAGATCCGAAGCCCCGCTGAAATCGTGGAACTTATTGTGGTTGAGCAGTTCATCCAGATCCTGCCAGCTGGTGCTAGTGAATGGTTAAGTCATCAGCAAGTATGGTCTCTTGACAGTGCCGTTGAGTTAATTGAGATTTACTTAGCTGGGGAAGATTTTACACCTACTGATGGAGATCGCAACACAGATGTCCAGCAACTGGCGTTTGAAGAAGTAGCTCCTGTAGCTGAAGGTACAGTAAAACATTTTGTTATACAAACAGGTACATATATCATGGGTCTATATAGCATGGATGGACAACAAATAAAAATACTCCCTGTAAAACTGTAATGGATTTTTGTTGGTACTATTGATATGCCGTAAAAATGTGTTTTGCTGGACCAGCCTTCCAAATTTTGGTAGCTTAGGGTATTTGAGTGCATAAAATTGATTTTGATTTTAAGTGACATATTTTATTATTTATGCTGTCTTCAATTCTGGCCTCCAAAAAGGCACCATAAAATAAGAGCAATCATCTTTATGGTGCCCTTTGTGGTATTATGCTCAATGAGTCTGGTATTATCATATGTATATAGGGTTTCTTGGGGCTTGTGATCTGCATAGACAATGAACAAATATCTAATAATTTTAGAAAACCTTAGGTTACTTATAGGCTAAGGTACACCTCCCATTTTATCATAGGTTACCACCAACAAGTCTGGAAGAAAGCCTTGGAAAACAGGTTATTTCCTGAATCTGCACTGCCTAGTGAATCCATACTGAGGTAGCAGAACATCAATCGAGTGATTGACTTCTGTGGAAACTTCGCTAAACATGTGAATTCTGTTTCCACAGGATTACACATTTTGAAATTCAAAATAAGCTTTTTCTCTTAAAGCTTATTGGGCAGGTCAATCAAACTATGAATTGCCTGATATTGAAAAATGTCCTGCATAGTTATAGGTGGCCGAATCAATGCTACATTTTCAGGATATCCATATAAGAAACAATGTGCATATATTGAATTTTATTGGAACTACACAATGTTTTTCCTGAAAATCTGGCATGGTGTGGCCTCTTCTGGGCGTACATTGAACAGATCCCGAAGACCGACAAATCAAGCTTTAGCCGTTGCTCTGGATTTTTATGAGCAATAACGTAAACAGAGTAAATGTGTCACTGAAAATTATCTTTGATGTGTCACAATTTTGCTATCGACATCAGCTCTGAAATATGGGGTAAAATACAGCAAATCATAAATATTATGCTTTTGAACACCTTAATCAAATTCTATGTGATTTTAGAATTCCAACATAATTATTGTCTCCTTACAGGAGGCATCACTAAAGTTGGTTCTAATCGGTTTTGTCCAAAAAAACAACTTACCAGTTGCTGATATTAATTTAAGCATTCTATATATCACTTTTTTTGTACACTTTAGTTTGTCACCCTTGGTGGGATGGTTATGCCCAGACATGGGTCCAATGCACACTGTGCACTGGAACCAAGTTATAACTAGCTCATGAGCTCTAACTAGGGTGAAACCGGTCTTGGGTTGCTTGTGTTCCAGTTCAGGGAGGACTTGGCCTGGCAGTTCGGGCTGGACTGTTCCCATTGGAGCAGGGTCACGACTGATGTGCATATGGCTGGGTCCAAACTGAGATGGCATAATGTGTGCAAAATAACAATGGACTGGTATGCGGCCCAAGTAATTACCAGTGACTGAGATTATGCAAGTATTCCATCCATCACTTTTTGGTATACTTTACTATGTCAACCAAAGAGGGATGTGTGTGCCCAGATGCTGGTCCCGTGCACACTGTGTCACCGGAAATAAGCTATGCCTGGCTGACGAGCCCTAACTAGGGTGAAAGCGGTTCTGGGGTGCTTGTGTTCCGGTTCAGGGAGATCCTAGCCTGGCAGTTCAACCAGGACTGTTCCCATTGGAGAAGGGTCAAGACTGATTTGCAAAGGGCTGAGTCCAAACTGAGATGTCAAAGTGTACAAAATTCAACTTAATTAGCTAGCCCACAACCGTTAATTTGGTAAGTGAACTTTAACATTTTCTGTGTAGATTTCTCTTATAAGAATTCTATTTGTTGGGTGCTCCCTGGGGTGACGTTTCCGTCCACTAAAGTAACGTCTTTAAACTTATTTGCAAAACAGTGCTTCCAAGAATCTTAGTTGAATGCCCCTTAGGGCAACTCTGCTTATATCCAGAAGGATTTAACAAATTAAATGATTTAACAAATTGAAGCCTTTATTCTTTCTGGTTAATTCATGAATGTATTCATTTATTGTGTTTCATTATTTTTCATTGCATTCTATATGTTTTCTTCATAGTGCATAATCTTTTCAGAATATGCCTCTTAGATGCACTCCAATGCATTTCAAGCATTATATGCTATTCATCAGGGAGTACAATCTAGAAATTCAATCATAATGCATTATAATACCTGGTTGCATTGCATACTGTAATTTGCATAGGTGTCGTGTTACATATCATTCAATTTGTGAGTGCTACTAAATGTGCTATAAGGTGAATATAATATAGTGTTCAATGGTGAATGAGTGCTGGTTATGTTCGTCTAAGTATAGACGGGGTCAAGAAAATGAATTACTCACAGTCGGAACTTGCAAAGTGTGGTTTGCGGGTTGCTGTGAACAAAATAGATAAAAAAATGTAGATAACATGTACATGACCCAAAGCTTCATGCGTATCAGGGACAATAAATTTGTGTTACCAACGCGTGTTAGTAGTCATAGAAAATTTCAATGCTATGAGCATGTTTTAAAAATGCTTAAGAATGCTTTAGAATCGCGCTCTACGTTGAGCCCTTGAGATAAGGATTAGAAACTTACTTCTAGTTCCTCGAAGCGTGTCTGAAGTAGAACGGCGAACAAGCGCAGCGGGGTGTTTGAGATGTTTTTTGTCTGCAATCTGTATGTAAACAGTGCCGCTGTGTATACGTGATGACGCGTTTGAAAGTAATAGAAAGCGTAAACGGACTAGCCGCGAGTACGGGACGGAGGACATGTTGCAATGTCTCATAAGTAATACTTATTACGAGGGTAATATGTGAGAGTAATATGAGGATAACAATAAGTTGAAATACCTTCTTGAGGATCATCGTACTTGCAGCAGCAGCGGGGGCTACGCTTTTGAGGAGAACCACGCTCCTTTCCATAATAAAACGCTTGTACCTGGGGACATTTTGCCAGCAGCAGGGCGAACCACATAGCCCAGAAGGCACCGGGGCACTGTGACACCCTCCCGCAACGCCCTGCCCAGGTGCATATAATCAGCACCGTAACAACGCATTGCAGGACGAGCCGGCCGAAGCCCGGGCCAAGGGCGGGCCCGTTTAAGCTCGTTCAACACCAGTTAAGGACGGGACGGGCCACCCCTCTAACATCAGCCTCAGCGAAAAAAAAAGGTCAGTGTTATTCGGTGTTGTCTGGCTGTGCTACTGTATGCTGTAGAGGAGTACAAGTGACAGGTTCCTCATAGCAAAAATGTCTACTGTACTAACTGAAGGTTCAAATGGTAGGAGGCTCATTGGAGGATCAATAATGGGCACCCTGGACAATTTCCTCGTCAGGGTATCATCAGCATTGGCCAAGGTTATTGAACTTACAGAGAAGAGACTATCTTTGGAAACCCCACTTGACAAGATATCTTCATTGGGAAGTCTGGCGAGGGCTAGATCACCAGTCCATTACCAGGCTGATTCCCAGGACACGCTGCCCCCTTCGGGGGTGGAGGAGAGAAGCCCCCTATCACAGACTGTTGTCACCCTCGAAACAAGCCTGAACTCCCCCAATGGGATGAACCCACATAATGTTGTAAGGAGAGTTCCCTCTCCTAATGTTAAAACCCGCTCAGCCTCTCGCGCAAAAACAGGTCCTGCTCAGCGGGAGACGGGAGTGACAGCTAAAAGAAAACGTACTGGGCTCAAATATACGCAGGGGGGAGAAAAGCCAAAATTGGTAAAATGGCTGTGCCTAATGAAGATCTTGCTGCTAGGCCTCCCCTAGTCCTGCACAGCCTTTAGTAATTTCTACAGAGGGGCATAGTAGGCTCAATACTACTGTGGGGGGAAGACGTACAACCTGACTTGGGCCCATCGTTCTGGAAGAGACTGGAAAGCACCTTTAAGAAGTTATGTAATCCAATATCCGCCTGGCTGGACTCAATCGAGAATCAATTGGTGTGCCTTGAACTCTCACTCGCATCAGTTCAGAAGCAGGTGGGCACCTGGAAAAGTGATATAACTTGTAGGCAGAAAAAACTACAGGACAAATTTCTGCTGGCTCTCATGGTGGTTGAGTACGAAACGGGTGTACTGGGTCTATTCAAAAAGCCCCCACGTTGTCTACTGACATGTCTCTGACTCCTAATTTGCCAAGGGCTGAAAATATAGCTCCAAGGGATAGGACACATCAAGTAGATGCTAGTAGACCTGCAGCTAGACTTCAAAAATTGACTGTGACGTCCCAAGTACCCAGTGTAGCTACCCTACCCATTACCGATCTCCCCCCTACGTAGTAGTTTTGGTGGGGGTTCCCCCATTGGCGAAGGGGCAAAGGGAGACGTATACAGACCTTAAAAATAAGTGCACCTTCTGGCTTAATGAGTATCGAGCATTGTCAACTAATATACGAGCAGAAATTTTGTTTGCCAGGAGAGTGAATTGGATAGGTAGGAGCACTAAATCTATGGTGGGGGACTGCGTTATAATTAATTTTAGAGACCGGAGGTGTGTTGAATTTATTTGTAATTGGCCCCAAAATGATTTCTCGCCCGGAATTCATACATCGCCCCTGTCCTACTTCTATGGACCCCCGCATTTCACACCAAGAGAAACTTTCCCACTGGGAGAACCAATGAATTCATGTCCTCTGGGGAACATCAGGTTGTTTAATAGATTTGATGCTCTGTCAGGACTGGGGGATTGTGACTGACGGTATGTGTCCCAAAGCCCAGTCCAGAATAGTACAGCCTCACGAAATGGGGTGGATATAGAAAGGCGGGCAGGGCTAGCTACTACCCAGCCATTTTCAGTAGACCACTGGAGGGTAGGACAGAAGGGGATTGAGGGTCCCACGGATCTGTTATTATCCACTGAAGAATGTCACCAGATGGGGGAGTACCTACGAGGGGAATAGTGGTTACTCCACCAATCACCCGTACTACTATACCATCTGCCCAAAGTTCGTTTTTACAACCCGCCCGGTACAACATGGGTCTTTTAAAGTACCTGGGGGCCCAAATAGCTTGGTTACCCGTGGCAATTTGGTATGTAGGACATCCAATCAAAATGCAACCTTAAAAATCTTATCCTGGAATGTAGTGGGTCTCACTGCCAATCTAGAAATCCTCGATTGGTGCGCCTTTGTCGACCTTCATGTGATATGCCTATTTGAGGAAACTTGGGCCCCTAATCCCACACATAGACTGGGCTATGTCACCTACATGGAGCCAGCCCTAAAGGGACCCAGAGGCAGACCATCGGGGGGACTGTGCATATGGGTAGGTGCCCACCTTGGGTTTACTTTGAAAAGAATAGACACCAATAGCCCTGATGTAACATGTATTTTACTGTCCCACATTAAAACACCTAAACTGGCACTCATCAATATTTATTCGAGGCCAGCCCTACCGGGAGGCACCTCCCAGGCTCTAGATTCTTTGTCCATTCTACTTCACTCTCTCCCAGGAGATGTCGCACTGATGATTGGTGGTGACTTCAATTGTCACTTTGAACCACTCATTGGTGTATCCCAGATTTCAGCGGAAGAGGATGAGGCATGGCTAGTCCCGTACCCGAATATTTACCCAGTAAAGCATTGGTCAGCCCTGGTACTTCAGATAATTTCCCTTACTTATTCTTTTTCCATAAGAGCGTGTAATGGGCGTTTCCAGGGGGACAGCCCAGGGCATCCAACTTATAGTGGAATGAGGCGTACTTCTGTAATTGATTACTTCATGGCTAGCATGTCCTTATGGCCGAAGATCCTCAACTTCTACATTTCTAGTCGCACGGAAAGCGTCCATAACCCCCTCTCAATTGAGATGAATTTCAACTTGACCACTGAGGGTAGCGAATCCCACGAAAAATAGTGACCTTAGAATAATCCAAAGAGGGAGGAGAATTCGCTGGGCAAATATGAAGATGTCCAACAAAGATATGGGCAAACTGTATCTGAGTTTAATTCCTCTGTTAGAAAGGGCAAAATACAATTACGGCTCTCCCATTTGAAAATAGTGTGCAAAGGCTCCTTTCAGGATTACACGAGGAACTTTTCGCACGATTGGCAAATTCCTTCTATAAATCAGCCCCCATCAAACCTAAGATACAGGGTATTAAACACCCTTGGTGCAACAGGGTTGTAGGGAATCGAAGCGGGCTCTGAAACAAGGTACGCCGATTGCAGTAACTGAAGCCAGGCGCACGTACAAGCAAATGATTTTAAACGCAAAAACAGAGTGGGAAGTAGAACGATGGCTCGCCATCAGATCTGCACTTGAGGCTAAAGATATCAGGACCTTCTGGAACCTCGTTCATATCGGGAAACCAGAAGGTAGGACCTCGATTGATCCAAATCTTTCCGAAGAATCTTGGTCTCTGCATTTTAAAGAGCTTTACTCTACTCCCCCTATAGTAAGAAGTTCAGCCCCCCCAATCCTTTTGGCCCCGGATCCTATGTGGTCCACACCGCTATTCACTCTGGATGAGGTACTTATTGCTGTGCAGAGCCTGTAATCTAACAAAGCCCCCGGGCTAGATAGGATTCCGGGTGACCTTTTTAAAGAGGAACCGGTAGTCTGGGCCCCTTATCTATTATTACTATATAACACAATTTTGCAGGGCCTACTTCTCCCTGGTACTTGGTTGGGGACAGAGATAATGCCCATTTACAAGAAGGGTTCTCTGCTTGAACCCTCAAATTATAGGCCGATCAGCCTTATCGATGTAAGCCAGAAAGTTTATGCAAGGTTACTCTTACAACGTTTACTGGACTGGGTTAATGACAATAATATTTTGACCCCCCTTCAGGCAGGTTTCAGGGCCAAAACGTCCACAACTGACCAATTATTTTGTCTCCAGGTTCTTCACTGGAAGCACGTTGTTCTGGACTGGGGAAGTCTATATTTAACGTTCGTGGACCTAAAGTCAGCATTTGACATGGTGGACCGGAACCAGCTTTGGTCCATTTTATTATCTATGGAGGTTCCACCATATCTATGCTACCAATTTAAACTCCTCCACAATGGCACTTTTGCCAGAGTACGTTATGGAAAGTATGGCCAATTAACGGGATCTTTCCCGGTGGAGAAGGGGGTTAGGCAGGGTTGTGTGCTTGCCCCAACCCTCTTTTCCCTCTTTCTCAACGGGCTCATAGAAGACCTACTAACCATCAAAGACATTGACTCCCCGAAACTGGCCCTCCAGAGATTTCCCGCATTAATGTTTGCGGATGACACCCTGTTTCTATCAAAATCGCCCATGGGCATGCAGAGGGTCTTGAACCAGTTCATTAACTTTTGTAAAAAAAGAAATCTGGTAGTTAACATAGATAAGACCAAATACATGGTATTTAATGCCAATACCACCAACTGTCCCCATCCTATGATGGGATGTAGACCACTAGAAAGGGTCCCAACTTTTGACTATTTAGGTCTAACTAAATGACAGAATGGGGTGGGGCGCACAAATGGCCAATCCCAAATTAAGATTAACTCAGACCGCTGGGGGGGATTTTAAAAGTCCCCAAAAAATGTGCCTACAAAATAGTTAGTGCCCCACTCGAAATTTTCAAAGTTCGAGCTAGGTCATCATCCCTTTATGGGGCGGAACTTTGGGGGCACATTCCATCACCCGAGTTAACCACTACAGAAAACAATTTTATCAGGCACATTTTAACTTTGCCTAGAAATACCCCACTTGTTCCACTCAGGTTGGATTTGAACATTAGTCCTATCGCTGACGCCATCGCCTCACGCCCACTCCTTTATTGGAGGAGGCTGTGGAGCACTCTGAGCTTGAATGCTACAAGGAGGAATTAAAGGTGGTCTTGGCCTCCTTAGGAGTAGGCAGGATTCCATGGTTATCCTTCGTAAGGCAGTCCTTTACTTTGATCGGACATGAAAACCTATGGTCAAACCCCGAGGCATCCTGCTCAGCTATTTCTAAGAAAACACTGTCCAACATCATAAAGGACTTTATTCTCAGGAAGACATTCTGCTCAGCTATACCAACGAGTTTGACTGATGCCTTCCTGGATTATAAATCATTTTATAGCTTTGAACAGGAGATTGACGTAATTCAACCCACCCTAGCGAAGAAGCTGTACCTACAGTTCAGATATGGAACACTGCCCCTTAATTCTCTGACCGACAGGTGGACGGGGGGTCCTGTACATTTATGCCCAGGCTGCAGGACAGAAGATGAAACGATTCTTCACGTCACTCTCTTCTGCCCGGCCTTCGACACTATACGGATAAAGTGGATAATACAGCTGTGTAACAATTTGGGCATTAGGAATTATCTAGGCTTCTTCAGGATTTTGAAGTCCGGTATAAATCCAGTGATAGTGTCCGTTGTAACTAAGTTCTTGTTTTCAATGTGGATTACTTGAAGGAAATTGCTCAGTTAAGGATGGCACATATGCATTTTATCGTAGAGACTCAGGGAATTAAATGGATCAGCAAATGTTATTTTACATTTTCTTAAACATTTGAAGATTATTTAAAGTTTTATAGTTTTAGTATATTGTCTCCTCCCCTCTGATGTATTAAGATGATCTATTTTAGAGCATATAATATTAATGAATTGTTTAAAAACTGTACATGTATTTGTATGTGCATTTATGGTTAAAACTAACCGAAATAAAGTTTTTGAACGAACGAATAAGTATTTGAATGATGATAAGGATAGAAATAACGCTTGATACTGATAAAAATACCAGCGGATGTTAAATGAAATGGAGTGTTGGGTTACTGTTTACCCATGATATCATAATGTGTTAACAAGACCATGTGTGTAGATCACAAAAAATGCATGTGTGTATTACCAAATAATACATGTGTGTATTAGCAAATAATACAGTTCCTCAGAGCAAAATGAGGGGAAACCTGCTACTCAAAGGTAGCAGGCATACTCAATCCGTTCACTCAGACCATGTGGTCTGTAAGATTGTAATTTCATGATCCAGTAGTTTTCTCTCCTCAGTAAATGTTTGTTATTATCTCTGCCTTCTTTTCTGTCGACTGTTTCCAAAATCATAAATCTCAGTTGAGATAGGTTATGCTTCTGTTCCCAAAAATGTGTTGCAACTGTTGATTTCATGTTTTTTGTTCTTATGTTCGATTTGTGTTCATTATTCCTTAGATGTAGTTTCCTCTCAGTTTTCCCTAAATATACCTTGCCACAGGGGCATTTTAATAGGTAGACAACGTTGGTTGTTTCACAAGTTGCGGTTACATGGAGCTTAATTCTGTAACCTTCCATAGGGTGATGGATGATGGTTCTGCTTATAATGTTATTGCAATTTTGGCAGTTTAGGCACAGTTTGGTACCACTGTGTAGTTGGTTTTGTGGATCTTTCTGTTTAAGTATTTCTCCTATATTTTTATTCCTTGTGAAGGCAAAATTTGGAGGTTGTAAGAATACAAGGTTGAAGTCTGGTTCCATCGTTAGAATTGGCCAATGTTTGATAATCTTTTTGAAAGCTTTGCTAAATGTAGAAAATCTTGATACCACCACTGTTCTGGTCTTACCTTGGGGTTTAGCGCTCTTTTACGTGTAGTTAATTGACATTTGATTTTGGCCTTTTCTGTTATCGCTGGAGGGCACCCTCGATCTGTGAATCTTTGTGCCATCTCGTTGATCCTCTGGTTTAACTTTTCTGTAGTGGATACTATTCTCCTTAATCTCATCATTTGTGAACTTGGTAAATGTGTTTTCAGTGATTGCTGATGATAACTTGAGTAATGTAAGATGTTATTTCTGTCAGTTTTCTTCCGATAAATGTCTGTTTCCAGATCCTTTTCTGTTTTAAGGATTAGTACGTCTAAAAATGTGATTTAAGTGTCCGATATTTCACTTGTGAATTGTAAATGCTCATTGAAAGTGTTCCATGTTTCTGTAACAGTCTTGACTTCTTCTTTAGTGCCCTTCCATTGCATAACTATATCGTCAATATATCGGTGATATAGTATGATTTGTTGTTTCCATTCTGGGTTTGACAGAATATTTTCCTCCTTAAATCTTTCTAGTACCATGTTGGCATACAAGGGCACCATACAATTGCCCATGGATGTACGGCTGAGTTGGAGGTACCATTCCTCCTTCCATTGGAAATAACTTAGATAGAGCATGAAGTGTAATAGCTCCATTAAAAATATTTGCATGGGTGTTTCCGAATTCGTGTTAAGTACTGCCATGCTTGTTTTATTCACCTTCACCGGTACCAATCTCTGCTCTCTTACAGAGTCACTTGTTCCCCTAGGTGATGTACCCTTGATTATCCACTCCGTTACAATTCCTCCATAGAAGTGCTCAGACGTACTCCCTCCACCGAGGTTTGGAATTACTCTGTTTGCCCCTTTCGTTTTTATCGTACCCACCACGCCACCACAGCAGTCATACTGCTGCTTCACGAGCGCCATCTCTTGAACTCTAGGATCTTCTCCAAATTTGAATTGAGGCATAGACAGTTACCAGTAAACATGCCTCGTCTCAGCTCACGGACTCTACAATTAGATCACTGCCGCTCCACCCGTGCCATCCTTTAATTATTCGGGCACCTTGCGCAATGCACTTTCCATAGCCGTTTCTAATTGCACCGTTAACCCGATCCCACAATTATTTTACGAGCACTCACACCATACTCGTGCCCTTCAGCAACCAATTGGCTTCACAGCACGGTCAATAATGCGGTCTGTGATGCGGTTATTTATTCGATTCACTGCGGCCACCATTCTTATGCTCCTTGTCTGAGACGCTTAATACCGGCTCACTATTCTTCTTTTTTTCGCGTCCTCTCTTGGACCCCACCAGTACCTACCGAGTCACCTCATCGCGCAATCTCACTAATAGCGTTAACTGGTGTCTACACTAGACTTGACTGCCTGCTATGCACTCTCGCATGGCCCTGACTTGATAAGTGCATGGTCTTCGCTGAGCAACCATTGCAGTCTTTACTAGCTGTACTTTCTCTTCAGCTCCACACATATCTCTGCCTTCTCTATCCCCTTTTTCCTAACAGGTAGTAATACAATTCAGGCATGTGAATTGCAACAAGTCCTGATGATGATCCCACTGCGCTGTATGGAATCGAAACTCCGTCGACCACCTGTATAGTTTCACACAGTCGACCATTGTGTCCTATCAGTGTGCTAACTATCGTGGATAGCTTGTCTATATATATTTCCATTTGACCTTGAGCTCCCGTCAAACAGTTGCCTGAAAATACTTTTTGTTTGTATTTAACCCACTTATTTCTTTTGTGTGATTTCTGTGTAAACCGGATACAGGATTGTGCCACACTGATTTGTCTGTTTTTTCGTATAAATTGGATGCAGGATTGTGTCCCACAGTATTGTTTGTCCGCTACATTACGATTACTCTGTGAATTTTCTGATTGATTAAATGTGTCCGGCTGGACATTAATGAATATAGTGCTCATTGAAGACTATACTTTATCTGTATGTTCCTATAGTTCCGTTTAAGGACCACTGTTGCTTTAGAAATTACTACCCAAGGTCCTTAACTACCTATTTGGTTCCCTTGTACCCCCGTTAATTTAAATCAGCGCAATCACTAGATTGCAAGGGAATCAATTTCTATCACCCTCTGTCCCATAGTGGGTTCTAGCACCCCTTACACCCTTTGCCTTCTTCTACTTTCCTCTCATACAGTTAGTCTCAACAACTATGCCAGACCTTGCACCCCTGTACTCTGACGAATACATTAAGAACATTTGTGAAGGTCCTTCCCTTTTTTCTGATTCACCTGAAACCTCTAGCAACACAAACTCCACACTTCCAGAACAATTAGAAAAACCAAGAAAGAAAAAAGTCTGCCTGCAGCTTATGACCCTGATGCTCAGGGAATACCTTAAGCGGTACAAAAGGGGGTGGTAATGGACGGAGCATCTGAATCAATCAAACACTCACACCCAGTCAAAAGATCTGGGTTTAATCCATCACCGTTCTTTAGCCCACTCTGCCACCCCAGTTCAGACATGGCCATATGCAAATCAGTCTGACCCTGTGCCTCATGGGAACAGTCCAGCCCGAACTGCCAAGCCATGTCTTCCCTGGACCGGAAACAAGCTTCCGAGGACCGGTTTCTGGCATTCCAGCCGTCTTCAGCCTGGCTTGCTTGAATCCAGTGGCAAAGTGAGCAAGGGACTCACGTCTGAGCATACCCTGCCACACTTATGGCGGCCAAAAGCGGTACAAAAGGGGGTGGTGATGGACGGAGCATCTGAATCAATCAAACACTCACACCCAGTCAAAAGATCTGGGTTTAATCCATCACCGTTCTTTAGCCCACTCTGCCACCCCAGTTCAGACATGGCCATATGCAAATCAGTCTGACCCTGTGCCTCATGGGAACAGTCCAGCCCGAACTGCCAAGCCATGTCTTCCCTGGACCGGAAACAAGCTTCCGAGGACCGGTTTCTGGCATTCCAGCCGTCTTCAGCCCGGCTTGCTTATAGTATTGTCGTCTTTTAAACTTCGTAATGCAACATCGGCCTGTGGCGGATTTGGTTCTACCAAATCCGCCACGGGCCGCTGTTGCATTACGAAGTTTGGAGCACTTGTGTTAGCAGCTTACCAAGGTCTGCACACACGTTCTTCACTTCTCATAAAAGACGACAATACTATCATACAATTGAAATACTATCTTTTTGGCTACCAATGCGATTCATCTCAAAGCCCGTGACGTATGTCTTCATCTATGTCCTGATATAGGAATTTGATACTGGATACATTTGAAATATTACCTTCCTGACTACTGATGAGATTCACCTTAAAGCCCGTAACGTTGTCCGCATCTTTGTCCTGATATAGGAACCTTGATATTGGAAACTCTTGCTACTGTATTGCTACTGTATTGCGTCGCATCAGGATCTACCAACATCTTTGCCCTGACGAAGCTCCCATGGTTGGGGAGCGAAACGCGTTGGCTGTCCTAAACATGAAAAAATAAAGGAAAATATAATTTTTGATACAACGTGGTCCTGTCTTGCTTCATACTTGGTGCTGCCTCCACTCTTTTCCCAATGTCCAGCGAGTTGGTGAAAGTGTTTGTGGCTGTTTAGGAATTCTGGTCCTGTGTTGTATAGGGCTTTGTATGTGTGTGTGAAAAGTTTAAATTGGCTGCGCTTGTGAATGGGGAGCCAGTGAAGCTTCCTGAGGTGCTGTGTGGTGTGATGTGGGGTCAGCTTCGGAGGTCTAGTATGAGTCTTGGGATTCTGGATGGCCTAGAGTCTGTGTTGTTTGGAAATTCCAGCATAGAGAGTGCTACCGTAGTCCAGCCTGCTCGTCATGAGTGCTTGTGTAAGGGTCTGCCTGGTGTTCTCAGGCCACCATTTGAAGATCTGTCACAACATCCATAGGATGTGGAAGCAGGAGGTTCACACTGCAGTGACTTGAGCCATTATGTTGAGCTTGTCATCTAGGATGATTCCTAGATTTCTTCCGTGGTCTGTGGGTGTTGGTCCAGCTCCGACTGTCACCAGTTGAAGTTACATGGGTAGGTCTTGTTGCCAAAGACCAGTACTTCTGTCTTGTCTGAGTTGAGCTTCAGGCAGGTGGTTCGCATCCAATGGTCATGCAGTTGGGAAAGTTGGTTCTTGTGGTGGATGTCTTGTCCGCCAGGGAGAGGGGGAGTTGGGTGTCATCGGTGTAGGCGATGACAGTGATGTCTTGTGATCTGATGATGCTGGAGAGTGTTGTCATGTATATGTTGGAAAAGTTTGGGTTTTTAACATATCCCTGTGGGACTGTGGTTCCCTGGGGGGCAGATTGGTGGGCAACAACCTCACAAAACACAGAAGGCCCCGGACTTTGGAAATTACCTATATCGAGTGAAATGGAATCCTGATTTGACAACATGGCCCTGAACAATTCCTAAGCAGAATTCTGGAACTGTTCTAAAGAGCACTGTGACACCCACAATTATGTCTACACTTGTGGGGGATTCAGGTCTTCACCATCATTGTGAAAAATAAGAATGGATGACTATTTTATAGCATTACCAACGGAGCACTGCACAGTCACTCCACCTTTTATGAAACTGTGGCACCTTACTCCTATTTATATTGCTCTTTTGATGTTACCTTTTTCATGTATGTTTACTTAATTGTATTTGTGAATATCCCTTGTGGTACACATCCTGAGTCTCGGCAAAGCTCAGCAACTTTGAAATGCCAGCTCCTCTGAGCTTCAAGTAGAAATCATTTCTTAGACACAAAGGGGATTACCCGTTTTCCCAGGTTTTTTCTGCCAAAATATCAAATAAAATAAAAATAATATGGGGCATGAATGTTGTTGCAGTAAAATTGTGATGCCAATTTTATTACTGCAGGTCAGAATACCATTTTAAGGTTGTTTTTAAAAAAGGTATCCGCAATAATGTAGTTAATATTGTCATTTTATGCTATGTTTTTGTTAACATTTTTTGTTATTTATTTGTAAGTAATTTGCATTTTCATAGGGTGGGGAGAAATTTGTACATAATGGTTTAAAAAGTACATGTAGTTTGGGATGTAATTTTAACTTTTTATATTTTAGTGTTTTATTAATGTAATATGAACATTTCTATAGATTGTTATTTTTTGTATATTTTTCATATTTATGAAATGTTTTACGAGTTGGTTGTATGGTTTATTCGATGGTGAGTATTAATTTCTTTGAAAAATGTTTATTTTATATTAGAATAATTTTTATATTTGTAAGATATTTTAAAAATATTTGAGTTGTATGTATTCATTTAGTCCTTTTCGTTGAAATATTGTAATTGGGTAATTATCCATGTTTTATCATTTTAAAGTTATGCTTATAGTTCTCTTTAGATGTAATTTTAATAAACGTATTTAAATTATATTTTGAATTTAGTCAAATTATAGTTATTAAAATAGTATTATGTATTTTTTACATTTAAATTGTTTTGTAAACTTTTTTTGTATTTTAGTTGTACAGTTTAAAATAACTAGTCAAGGGAATATTTTAATCATATATTTTGTATGAGTTTTTGTAAGTTGGTAATGAATTAATTAATGTAACTTTATTAATACATAGAAATTAAAGTATAATATGGTATAATTGACATTTCCTTCAACAATTTATTTTTTGTGATTCATTTTTATTCTTTAGTGTTTTCAGTGTACTTTATATATTGTATTTTTTTGTTAACATTTTCAAAATGTTTTTATACAATTTTATTTCTACAAATGAATTGGTTTGGAAAATTGTAGTTATATTTTATTAAGTTTAGGTATTTTACAGATATGACTTAGATAGGCATGGAAAAAGTGAGTCAAAGTCCAACACTTTCCAAAATTTGGTTTAAATTTCAGTGGAAATAGTAAATCTACCCCTTCAAATTCTAGCTATTTCCCCAGTTCCGTTTAGATTTTAGTGAGAACAGTAAATCTACCCCCTCAAAGTCCATCGCATTCCCCAATGTTACTTTTACTGGAGTGAGACTTGTAATCTAAAGTTCTGCAGTTTCTCCAATGTGGCTTAGAACGGGATTGGAATAGTACATTTACACCTTTTATTGCCCTTTAGGCTAGGCATGGTAACTATATTCTATAAATACCCTTTCCATAATATTTATTAAAAGTCCAACTTCACCATTTCATTGGACTTTAAAAAAATATTACAAAAGTTCAAAGAATGAAATGAGGGTGTTTCCTTGCCAGAGGTAACATTATAAAATATAATATTGTATTCCAGTGCTTTCCTGTGGAACAGCCAGGCTTGCTACAGTAATATAGTTTTTTGAATCTTTTTCACTGTAAAGACATGTGCAATATTTAATTTCTACATGTCCTTACATGTTCTAAATACCATGCACCCTGCCTCATGGATGGCAAGGCTTACTTAGGGGTGACTTGTTAATATTTAAAAGACTGGTTGAGGTCTAGCAAAAGGGATAATTTTGATAGGTCGAATTTGCAGTTTAAACTGCTCAGCCAGGCTACACATGGTAGGCTTGCAGTAATGTTTGCACTATCACTGTAGTGGATGGCACAATGGGTGCTGCAGTCCATTAGTGGTATCTAACTTATTAGGGACATTTCACTTACAAGCCTTGGGTACTCTGTTCCATATACTAGGGCATTATAGGTAAGTTAAATATGCCAAATAGGGTTATACCAATGTCATATTTTGAACGGGGGCGCACAAGCACTTCACTCCTGGTTAGGAGTAAAGTACACAGAGTTCTGCAACTAACAAAAACAATCAAGGCAAAGGTTTGGGGCTATACCATGCAAAAGCTAGTAATTTCCTGCAATATTGATTTGTATTATATTTGACTAATTGTTAATTATTTTTATATGCTCAGCATATTTTTTTACTGCATTTTGTATTATGCATTCTGCTTTGAGGGTTGATTATCATTAATTTATTAGTTATTAATTGTCAATCCAGTATTTTTTGCTAGTCAATCTTAGTGTTTATTTATGTATGTTCATTTTTGATGCACGATTTAATGTTAAAGCTATTAAAACAATATTAATACATAAAAAATGTTTTGTTGTATAAAGGTTTCTGTAGGGTTGTTTTTGGTGTGGTGTTTGTATTGGTTAGTTTAGAGTAAGAGTTTTACTATGGAGTCTAGGTATTGTAGGCCTTGATTGTTGGCAAAGAGCTGGACTGTGCTTCATATTAATTTAGGTTTTAATTGTGTGACTGATGGTTCCATCCTTAGTTATTGGTATCTTTGTTCCTATTTTAAAGTGCCTACAAAATGGTATAGTGTAGGGTGGCTTTGCCTTAGAGTTCCTTGGGAGGAATTGTGCCACCCTTTTTCTGTGTTTTTTTGTTTTTGCCTCTTGTGCCAGAGTACTGTTGTAAACATTTTAGCACAGTGTATGATAGTTGGGTTGGCGTCTTTGTCCAGAATTGTGTAGTTTGCCAACCAGAGTAATTTAAAAGTAGTCCACTAGGGGAGTGAATTTGTGTTCCTTTCTTTGATAATATGGTGATTATATCAATAGCTTGTTATGTTTTGCTGTTTCAATAACAGAGACGTATGCTAGGGTAACTGCCTATTTAAATTTTATGAGTAAATTTAGCATTGGAGTATTCATGTCAGAAATCCTTTCAGATGGCCATAGGGCACTCAGGAGCTACTGGGCCCAACCGCATGGGCTGAGGCCATTTACTCCTGATGTCCCAGGGCCCGAACTACTATGGATTCCGAGCAGTTGGTCCAATTACCCCTTCAGCACTTGACACTCAGTGGTAGTGGGGCGAGCAGTCGAAGGCTTCTCGTGGTGGGGGTAGATATAGGTGGTGGGTAAACACAGCCTCAACACTCAAAGTATGTTCAATAGCAGCAATACATTATTTTCTCCAGCCAAATACTGTTTTTTTATGATAAAAGTAGTATTTAAATGCAAACGCAATGGGAAATACAGCATACACAAACAATACGCAAAGGGTTCTAGTGTTTAATAGGCAAGGCCCTGAGTCCCGCTTCCCTCTCATTAGCGCTAGTGTTTATTGCTCATTCACTCCAGGCGACATTCAAGTAAGGCCCCACTAGCAGTCTGAGTGAGTTTCAGGAGTCCCACTCCGACTCCTTTAGAAAAGTCAAAAGTGTTAAAGCGTTTAAGCGCTATCTTGTGGTCCTTTGATCAGTCTTTGCTGCACCAGCCCGGATTGCAATACCGGAGTCTATAAGAGCATCTCATTCACAGGTGTGGAGGCTGCAGTGGCTGACTTTAGTGAGTAACACTTTAGGCTCCACAGGGACAGCGTGTGGGTGTCCTCTGGCTTCCTCCGTATCAATGCTAAGTTTCTTTTGATCCTTCCCACAGGTGGGGGGAGGTTCAATGACTCCTGGTTCCGATCCTCCCTCAGGACTCAAACCCATATGGGTCATCATTGCACCCTCTTCGCTCGGCGAATGCACCAACTTACACAACACCGGATAATGGGAATGGCAACAGCCCAATCGGTGTGATTAAATTCATGGCGTCCCTCGTGGCTTACGGTGACACCAACATGCACACCGCACAAGGCAGCTTCCCTTTCAGCACAGCAGCAAGTTCCTCCCCTCATACCTCACTACAGTAATCCCCTCGTCTGGTTCCCTCACTGGACTTCGCACCCAGCTATTTTCTCTTCCTCACAGGGCACAGTCTCTTGGCAAGCAAGCAGCTCCTGATGCTCCAGGCTCCATAGGCTGGTGGTCTTGGATTTTTCAGGATTTTCCAGCTGGGAGACTGCACAGCCTTAAGCCACAGTCCTGGTCACAGGCAAAAGTCTTGTAGAGCTTCCCCTCCTTGCTCAGCTGACTGGCTGCTCGAAGGTTGACCGCTTTGGGGGCACCTTAGCTTAATTTCCTAGTCCATTTCCAGACACCAAATGTCATTTTTAAAGTGCCTTTTCCTCTTTCCTGCCCTTTCTCCCTGGATTTCAGCCACAACGAGATATCTATCAAAAGTTTGCCCCAGGGCCGCAGCCCTACCCTTTATGATTCTTTTACCATCCCCATTTTCTTCCTGGGATGTGGCCAGGCCTCTCTCTGAATCGAAGAGCACCCTTTGAATTGTATTGATGAGCCTGGATGTTCTTCCTCAAGTGTGCTTGTCTCACCTAGCTCACAGGAATGCAGCAATCCACAAATCTGTCTGGGGGATCCGTCTACCTCCATGTGCTCCTCCAGTCAGCCCTGGGTTCCCAGAAATGGTACCGAGAATCTTCCATGTATCGTGTACTATTCACAGGCACACATAGACAACATACACGCTCTGCGTTAGATACTAACGTGATGTAGGCTAAAGGTGAGTTAAGAACACAGCAGCAGAACTCTTTAGGCCTTCTCCTATGACCAGCCGCGGTCGGCAGTTGGAGTTCCTGTAGGGCGGTGACATGGGGAGGGGCAGGGTGGGGGGTAGTAACGTATGGATTACGGAGTTTAACCAGTAAGTACACATATAAATAAATAAAAGGAATTTTGTTGCGTGCACTGCATCACCAAATGCAATGTAGTGCGCGCAACGAAATTCGTTTTATTTATTTATGTTTACTTACCTGTTAAACTCCGTAATCCATATATTACTACCCCACACCCTGTCCCTCCCCCTCCCCACGTCACTGCCCTGCAGGAACTCCTACTGCCGACTGCGGCTGCCTATGACACAGGTAAGAAGCATTGAAAAAGCCAATAGGTGTCGACTATAGGCGAGCTATTAGCTTTGGCAGTCGGTGGGGGCGGTAAAAGGAAGGACGAGGGTTGGTGGTATACGGATGGTAAATAAAAGTGCTATGAAGCGGTCAGCTGAACATGCTATATCGCTTTTTTCCCTTCGGTCTGTTGTGAGTGGGGAGAAGAAACAGGGACAGGGCTGGTGGGGAAAAAGATACAGTGACTTGAGATGAAATAGAGATTAGGTGGGTAGAGAAGAAGAAACGGGGGTGTGGAGGGAAAAGAAACAGTTACTTTATATGAATCCGGGACCGGGTGGGGGTAGAAGCAACATGGACAGGGATAGGGAGTCCTAAAAAGACAAAACCTGGACGAGGCCAGGTCACAAGTACTTGGGCATTGCTCCATCGGTGGGTTAAGCAGACCAAAATAAATGAATGCTTGTAAGTGCTGACCATACAGAAGCAGGCAGATGAGAGTGACAAAGAAGCCAACCAGTGCAATGCACTGGCCAGACTGTAAGCCCACTTCATGTAAACAAAATGTCTTGCATGCACTGTCTAAGTGAGACCCAAAAAGAGCCTATTTATTTCTACTGATCACTGCACGGTATGCAGCCACCACCGCGTACCTGCTGCTTAACTTCTGGCAATGGTAGTAGCCTTTCACAGTTATAAGGGTAGCGCTTTGGGCACCCCTCTGGGTCCAAAAGTACCTTAATTAGTGAGACAGGCCTATGTCATGTCACACACACATGTTCTGTGTTCATCCATGACTAAAATCTGCACCAGGGATCCAAACATCGTTGCAGCTTGGGCACTCAGGGCAGTGGTAGACATTTGTCACAATTTGAGGGACTTTTCAATCCGAACAGACACCCTTCCCATATCAGACTACCCCTGAACCAACACCTAACCTGGATAGGCTGGGTGGGCAGATTGGTAAAAGCTCCAGGAAAATCCATCAGCATTTCTGTGGCTCAATTTGGCTTTGTGCTCCACTACAAAATCTAACCCCTGAAAAGAAATAGATCATCTCAACAACTTGGAATCTCTCCCTTCATAGCCATCAACAACTTCAATGGTTTATGTTGTTTGTACCACAAACGTAGTTCCAAACAAGTTATGGTGAACTTACGTAAGGCCCACAGTGTGGCAAAGAACTCCTACCCCACAGCCGTATTTTCTCTGAATGGGTAGTAACCACCTACTAATAAAGGCTACCTGACGCAGTCTGTCATCTAGTTAAGCTAACACCGCTCTAACTCCCCTGTCCGAGGCATCCATCTGTACAATGAACGGCTGACTGTAGTCATGTGCTTTCACTATAGGTGCAATGCATAGTGCTTTCTTCACGTCCTTGAATGCTTTCCAACACTCCCCAGTCCATATCACTTTCCTTGGATGCTTCTTAGAGGTCGAACCAGTCAATGGGGAAACTATACTTCCATAGTTTGCCACAAAGTTCCTGAAACACCTGGCAAGTCTTAAAAAAGGCTCTCATCTCAGTCTGGGTAGTAAGCACCTTTCATTCCATCAAAGACTGAATCTCAGCATCCAACATGCGAATCTTCCAATCCCCCACCTAATGTCCAAGGAAGACTACAGAAGACTACATCACCTGAGAAATTGATGGTCAGTTTTGCTTCCTTTATCCTAGCCAAAACCTGTTCTAGGTGTTTCAGGTTGTCTTGCCTTGAATTACTGAACACCGCAATGCCATCCAGGTAGGCCACACAGAACTTCTCCAGCCTTGCGGGAACTTGGTTGACTATGTGCCAAAAAGTGGAAGGAGCATTCTTCAACCCGAAGAGGATCAACTTGAACTGATATAGCCCCCCCGGCATAGAAAATGCTGTCTTCTCCTTGGCATCTGGTGCTATCACAACCAGTGCTAACGCTGACTGGTTGGATCCAAGATGTTCAAGTACTT
The DNA here is from genome assembly GCF_964263255.1 of Lissotriton vulgaris. Lineage (NCBI taxonomy): Eukaryota > Metazoa > Chordata > Amphibia > Caudata > Salamandridae > Lissotriton > Lissotriton vulgaris. The sequence goes on along the minus strand of NC_141693.1, from coordinate 1,632,986,438 downwards.
TGCAGAATGTAACTGATCCACATGCTCATCCGCTCTTGGAAAAGTATAGGTTCCCTTAGTTGGGGCTCGGTAGCTCATGCAGAACCACAAGTCAGTAGACCCTTGCTTTGGTACTAACACCACAGGACAATACCATGGAATACGAGATTGCTCAACATTTTGAAACTTCCGCCTAAATGTATCCCTGAACCCTGTCAGGCATTCTGAAGATCCTTTGTCTATATCATGCAAAAAGACAGATGTCAATCCTGGAGCCAGCTAGAAGAGGCTAGCAAACCCTCTGAACACCCTTCTGCACTCTCTCTGCTGCACAGGAGTCAACTCGTGGCTCTGGGGTTAGCTGAAACCCTTCCACAGTGCCACCCCTCATGTCTCTGTGCAGCAACTCAGGAAGAGGCCCACTGTCTTCCTCTACTTCCTCTTTCATGACCATCCCATGACATTCACTGTGTATTCTCTCCAGAGGTAAGGTTTCAGCCTGGTCACATGACGTACTCTCTTGGGTTCCCTTGTGGCACCTGTGTCTACCAAGTAGTGAACCAAGTAGTGAACCTCATAATCCTTCTGAACTACCTTTTATGTCCCACACCATTTGTCCTACAAAGCCATGGGACAAATAAGCTTTAGCACCAACACCTCCTGACCTTCCTGATACCCCGGCAGCGTAGCTTTCTGGATCTTACCACATCTTCATCAGTGCTTGGCCAACCAGTAGGTTTTGCTTTGCCTGAATTCATGTATTGCTCCATCAACTTCCTCAGGCAAATCACATAATGCACCGCATCCTTCTGTGGAGGCTCTGAGGTTTCTTCTCAACCTTCTCTAAGGTGAGTAGATCCCGCACCTGATGTCAATACAGAATAACAGATGAACTGAACCCAACCCCATTCCGCAGATTCACTCGGTAGTCAAACAAGAGACACAGCAGGAGAAGATCCTACTTCCTCCGGCGGTTTTCTGGCAGAGTTCCAATCATACTCTTCAGTGTCTTGTCAGACTGCTACACCAAACCGTTGGTTTGTGGGTGGTAAATCGTGAAGAAGTGGTATGTCAAGCCAGCTTGCTCCCATATCTCGCTCATGTAAGATTAGATGAAGTTGGTTCCTTGGTCAGGAATTACCGTCCATAGAAAAGATCCCCGGGAGAGCATCTACTGCCACCTGGGAAGTCCTGCTCCTCAGCAGTACAGTTTCTGGGTAACTGGTGGTATACTCCATCACAATCAACATGTACTTGTTGTCTGACTGTGAGGGTGCGTCGAAAGGACCAACTATGTTGATTCCTACCCTCTCAAATGGAACACCTACAACTGGTAGAGACACCAACTGTGCTTTTATCCTCTCTCCTGTCTTACCACTCATCTGGCACGTGGGACCAGTTCTATAGAACCACTCTGTGACTCTGCGCATCTCTGGCCAGTAGAACAGAGGTCTAACCTATTCTGGGTTTTGCTAAGGCCCAAGTGCCCTGCCAATGGCTCTTTTTGGTCCAGTGGTAATAGGAACTTCCTGTGTACTAGTGGAACCACAAGTGTCCTGCTAGCTCCTGGCTTAGGATTCACCAACACACTATAAAGTAGGCCATCTTTCCAGGCAATATAGTGCTTCCAAACTATTTGTTTGATGACGTGTTCCCAGGCTGCCTTCAGAAGTCCATCAAGTGTGGGGCACGCTTCCCGTGTCTTGCGAAAATCTTCCAGAGTAGGCCCTACAGCAGGTATCAAACCCAGGACCCGGTCAGCTTCTGGAGCCTCATCCTACTTTCCCTTTGTAACAAAAGCTCCTTTGCCTTTGGAACAGAAACAATGACCTCCAGGTCCACTGCATTTCTGGAGCCTATTCTTTCCTGCAAAGTACTTTGTCCTGGTCCCTTCAAGTCAGGCATGATCCCAATCTCACTATGAGACTGATGTGCAGCCTGTGCTCTGGTTAACACAGCTGACGTCGTATAAGCCATAAAGGCACCAAGCCTGGGGCAATCAAATCTTTGTCCAAGAGACATTCAGCACCTTGTTTTTCCCTTACCCTGACATGAACCATGGCTGCATTGTCATTACACTCAATATCAGCCCTGGAAAGCAGATACTCTATGCCCTCTTCACTAGCTATCAAAACGGAATCCTTGGTACCAGGGAGCATTCCTCAGGATAAAGGTAATTCCTCTGAACCATGGTGCAGAAGGCTCTAGTATCCCTCAGGGCAGACATTTCCCCCTCTTTGATGTTAACTACCTGCAAAAACTTTGTTGTGTTAGGATGAGTCTGCTTCATAGCATCTGGGTCCATTTGAGGCCCTATCTCAGGTATCCATAGCTGCTAGGTTGAGCACAACTGGGCCCTCTCAGGTTCTTTCACCCACATGCTTGCTAACGTGAGTGTTGCTGAGTTTAGATTTTTTGCCCGACAATCATTCTTGCAGTGTCCCACCTGGTGGCTCATGATTGTTCTTCCCGACACCCTGTCACCATTCCCATTTTGTGTGAGCCCTCCTCAGGTCCATGTGAATTACCCTGGCCCTTAACCTTTTGGAACAAGTCTGTGGAGAGTTCCTCTCCCCCTTTGGCTTTACAATCCTGCTGTTGCAGTCCCTTCTGAACCCTGTTAGCTAGCTATTTGTCAGCCAATCCCTGCAAGCTTCTCAGGATCCCTCTTGGTCAGATCTGACAGGGATTGCCTAAGTTGGGTAGGTCAATTTTGCACAAGTTGCTCCATCTCCATCAGCTGGATAAAGGACTGAAAGTCCCTGGTCTTCATCTCACTCCCCACATATTCCATTCACTCTATACTCAATGATTCCAGGTCTCAAGCGGAATACAATCCACTCTTTTGCAGTCCCAGAACCTCTGAAGGTACTGAGATGGCTTTAGCCCAAACCTTCTCATCAGTGCCTTCTTTATTCGTTCCTAGTCCATCTGGTCTGATACAGGCAACATTCCAACCTCTTCCAGTGGCTTGCTTTTCAATAAGGCAGCTGCCTTAGACACCTTATTCGAGGTCTGCGCCTTACAAGTGACCTCAAGGCTCACAAACCATTCCAAGATGTCCTGATCTTCCACATACACATGCACAAGTTCTCTTGGAACCTTGGTCATAACCTGTCCTGAAATGCATGTAGAGTAATTTATCCCTTTGTTGTAATGCGGAAGCTAACAATACTTTGTTGCGGAAAATCAATAAAAATGATTTAGAAAAAAAATAGAGTAATTTATCCCAGATAGTGTTGTCTCTGCTGGCACCCTAAGTGTCTCCCAACGGCAATCCATTCGCTCTCTAGCTGTATTTCCCTTTACTTCTGCCACTGTCTCCTTTTCTCCTCCTTTGCTCTTTGTTTCTATGCTCTCTCGCAATTTCTCTTCCCGGGCCCATTCTGTGTTTTTCCTACCTCTTTTCCTTTTGTTCCTGGTGAGCTAGTCTTAGCTGCTTCCCCTCAAACTCTCTGGCTTTCTCCTCTTACACAGCATTAGCCTTCTGGAAAACCAACTGCAAGTTCAGTGTCTCTGCTAGACTCAACCCACCCACGGATTTTACTCCAGGAAGTGGTGGTGACCGTGAAATCCATAGAAACTCAGTGTGAGTGTCTTGAGGAAACTGGAAAATGTATTAGGGGACACACTTTGTGTGTCTCTGAGATATATCTGTCATAAAGGGACCCTAGAGCCGAAGCCATAGAGCTCTCATCCTGGGTTCCTCCCCCGTTTCCCTCCCCAGAGTCAACTATAGCCTTTTCCCTTTCGCCCAGTGTCTCAAACTGGTCTCTAATGGGAATCCTCAATCCTCTGTCTGTACATACATCCTTAATCTGGTTTATGTACATGGTGCTGACGTCTGTTCCCAACCTTGTGTTTACCTTTGTCTATGTATGCTGACATTGTGGATAAAAAGTGGACTTATTGTACTACTGGCATGAATTGGAAATAACCAGTGTCAATCAATGAATCAATCAGTTAATCAATTCTTAATTGTATAGTGCGGCTAATCACCTGGGAGGTTATCAAGGCGCTGAGAGTGGTGCTGGAGGGGGGCTATTAGACCTGGCATCTATGGCATGTTTCCCTTGTCTTTTTGCTTTCTGACCTCCTGGGTTTGACTCTGTTTTTGCTGGTTTAGTGTCTTTGCGCACTTTATTACTGCTGTTCAGTGTTAAAGTGCAAGTGCTCCTATTGTAAATTATATTATGGATTAGTGTTTCCATTATTGGCATATTTGATTTACTGGTAAGTCCCTAGTAAAGTGCACTGAGAGTGCCTGGACCAGTAAATCAAATGCTGCGAGTGTGCTTGCAGCACTGATTGTGTCACCCACACAAGCAGCCTTTCAAATGGTTCTCAGACCTGCCACTGAAGTGTCTGCACCCAGTTTTTACTGCCATGTCGACTTGGCAAGTACACCCACTTGGCAAGCCCTATCCTTCACTTTCCAAGTTACTCCTATGGGCAGGGTGCAGTGTATGTGAAAGGAGGGACATGTTGTGGTCTGTGTAACATGTCCTGATAGTGAACTACAGTGTAATTCGTTTTTCACTGTTGAAAGGCCATCTGTCACCTAGGATAGAATGGGGAATACTCTGTAACATTTTACGAGTATATTTGCCCATTAGGACGAGATGGAACAATGGAGTTTAGTATGGCTGTACTCAGAATGTAAAAATACATCTTTTGGTAAACATGATTTTATGTTCTGAGTTTGAAAATATCACTTTTAGACAAGTAGGTATTTTCTTGCTTAGCCATCCTGTGTGACTTTGCTGGGTTGTGGATTGACTGTCTGGCTTTGGAGTGACAGGGTCTGGGGATGGCATTCTCTTCAGAAAACGTCTGGGGGGTCGAGGTGTGTCCTGCCTTTCATGGATGAGTTGGGCTGGGCTGAATAGACCTCGGCAGCATTTAGAGTAGTGGGAGGAGATTTCTTTGCACCTGAATGGGCCTGGTCTGCCTTAGACAACGCTGTCTCCACCTCCTGCCAAGAAGCTGGGCCATAGAGGACCATACGGGTTTGAACTGAGTACAGACATTCCCTGCTCAAGAGAACAAAGAGAAATGCAGTATAAATATTGGGGCGGTTGTAGAACTAGGCCACAGATCTACTTTACACAACTCATTGACTTATCATGGTGGGATTTATTACTGAGATATTGATCAGCAGATTGTTCCTCCCATAGTGGGTACACTCACTTTGCAAAAGAAACGTGTACTGCCCTGAGCTGCATGACTAAATACAGCAGATTATCACCTCCCTCTTGGCCTAGTTTGTAAACCTGCCAACTTGTTAGAGAGAAAAACCTATCAGCTAAATTCCAAATTAAACTGGCGGTAAAGAAGAAAATAATATTGCTTCTGAATTCAGCACTTGAGGTGAAGATTAATCCAAGTACTTGTTCAATAATAATGTTCTCCTAGTGACACATAGGGGCCCATTAGGATGTAGGGCGGTGGCGATCCGCCCTACATCCTAGCCCGCCTGCCACCCATTTCCCCTCGCCATATTAGTATGGCGGAGGGTAACGCGGCGAACGGGAAGACCGGTTTAATATGGTGGCCGTGTCTGGTATACATATCAGGATGCCGGCTGGAGCAGCCTTTCCACAAAGGCATGCGGTTTTCATGGTTGAGGGCCCATTGCGGACCCCCAGGAAGTTTGAGGGTGGCACATGGGGGGTACCTGTGGTACCCCCTGCATGTGCATGCACAGCATGGCAGGCAACACGCAGTGCCTGCAACGTTGTGCATGCATATGCACTACTTGCATTTTTGGCATTGCGGCGGCGGTTCTCTCTGCCCTCACCAGGAATCACTGCCTCAAATCAAGCACTGTGCACATTGCTTTGCCTTGGTACGTTACTCTAATGGCCATGATTCAGGCATTAACCCAGTGTGATGAATTAGCATCTAATTAAATATGCATGAACAAGATACATACACATTAGTTTGTGAAAAGTATGTTTTAATGTTATTTTGTTTGATTTTCTTTTTGTTTAGGGCCTATTGTTGTGAAACCAGAAACTGTACAACTGGATGAAGAAAATATAGAGCCAAAGGTTATAAATCTCATGGACTCAAGGGAGAATAAAAGGACTGAAGTTCATGCTGCTCCATTTGTCACTGTGAAAACTGAGGATCCACCAAGGGTTGCAATAGGTGGAAATTCACCAGTCAAAGCTGAGGGTGAAGATGGTATGGACAGTTCTACCAATACGTCTTTGACTGTGAAGTCTGAGATTATTCCTGTAAGTGAAGAAGCCAACGAACCATCTATCATCATTTTTGAGGACTCAGATGAGGAAGACAGGATGGACAGGGGAAAGCTCCATCCGATGCCAGATTGTGCCAAAGCGAGAGAAATACCTGGACAAAGTTTGGCAAGTAAGTAAAGTTTCTCGACATTAGAAGATGGATTTGTTTGTATGCTAGGATGAGATATGAATCTTTTTCTGCTGAGTGTGGTCCAACGCTTTAGTTGAGTGTGGTTTAAAGTCTGCATCCCATCTTAGCTGGTACAAAACACTACCTATTTCTGTAGAGCAACTAGCAGTAATAGTGAGGTAAACCCAACTATGCTATGATGAAGTTATCTGTGCCAAAATAATCAGCAAAACCTTAATCCTTTAAGCAGTGTATGGTTCTAAATAATCTCCAAGATAGCATCTTCTCTGGCTCTCAAAAGTATTCCAAAGGTTTCCCTCAATAAGAAGCCACAAGGAAACCCAAACCTACCCAATAATTATTGACCGAAACAAATCTTTTGTGGCTTGGCAAAACAATAGGAAATGGCAATTTTAGAACAGCTTAGCATCATAATGGAAAATATTAAACTCTACAATCTTTCAATCAGCATTCCCCTATGGGTGCAGCTCAAATATTGCCACCTCTAGAGTACGAGTTAAAATACACTGCAAACTGGGTAAAGGTGAAGCCTATCTCCCCATCCTTCTGGACCTTTGATGACCATTAGTACAGTTGAACTGATTGACCTTATTTGATCACGGAGGGATTCTCCTAATTCTGGAATCTCATATGAACTACAAGGGCAGGGTTCTGAGCTGATGCACCTTATTTCTCATCAACTGTAAACAACATGGTAAAATGATGAACTGCTCCTCACACCCTATTTTTGTTCTCGTTGGCATTCCAATGGGTTCCATCCAAGCTCCCATACAGTTTGTTAGAAATGGGTGTCTCTAGTTGGCAATGGCTGTGCCAATGTCCAAATAGGAACCCTTCTTCCTAAGTCTGGGCAAGTGGGCTACCCCCTTTGCTAACCCCTGCTCAACCCTGTGGTAATGTAGCACGAGCAGTTAGACCTATCTCAGAGGCAGTGTGTGAAGCATTTATGACCATGCACAATAAGGCATTAACAACACCACAAAAGGACACAACTCAAGTAGGTATAGAAAAATAGTATCTTTGTCTAAAGTTTAACTCAAGACTCTCAAAGCGTTTTAACAAGCTACCATGCACGTAAGTCAGTAGGGACGTAAAACTGCAACAACATGTTCACCAGAACGTGGCACTGACTGAGTTCAGGGCCAGGGCCTACGCGACCCGTTGCGAACTAGCTACCTGCCGTTGGAAGCGGACTCAGCACGTAGCTTCTCGAAGAAGCGGAGGCGGTGACAGGCAGACTCCCAGCGACCACAAGTCTTGGCTGCAGTAGTCCGCAGCGTGCACCCACAATGATTCGGGCACTCAGGGACAGACGGGCTCTCAGCGGCAGCAGCACGCGGCTGCAGCGGCCCGGGCTGGTGATGGCAATGATGTTTGTCGTGCAGCTCCCTGGTGGGCTCACAGCGGCAGCAGCTCTCTCTTAGCTGTGGCGGCCCACGAGACGATAGCGACGCTCTGCAACAATGGTGAACAAGATGCGGCCACTCAGTAGCAACAGCTCTCTCTTAGCTGCACCAAAGGGGATGATGGATGGAGCGCTTGAGCAAATCAAACACCCCCAGTCAACTGATCTGGGTTTAATCCATCATCATTCTTTAGCTCACTCCACCACCCCAGTTCAGTCATGGCCATATGCAAATCAGTCTGACCATGTGCCTCATGGGAACAGTCCAGCCTGAAGTTACAAGCCATGTCTTCCCTGGAGCGGAAACAAGCATCCTGGGACCGGCCTGCAGGACAATTCACGATGATGCAATGTTGGTACAGGTGCGGGCAATCAGCGGCAGAAGCTCTCTTTTGGCTGCGGCGGCCCACAGGACAAATCACGATGATGCAAAGCTGGCAAAGGTGCGGGCACTCAGCGACAGCAGCTCTCTCTTAGCTGCGGCGGCCCACAGGACAAATCACAATGGTGCAAAGTTGGCAAAGGTGCGGGCACTCAGCAACAGCAGCTCTCTCCTAGCTGCAGCAGACCACAGGACAAATCACGATGATGCAACGTTGGCAAAGGTGCAGGCACTCAGCGGCAGCAGCTCTCTCTTAGCTGCGGCAGCCAACAGGACAAATCACGATGGTGCAAAGTTGGCAAAGGTGCGGGCACTCAACGGCAGCAGCTCTTTCTTAACTGCGGCGGCCCACAGGACAGATCACGATGAGGCACAGTTGACAAACGTGCGGGCACTCACCGGCAGCAGCTCTCCCTTAGCTGCGTGCAGCCCACAGGACAAAGGATGGTCTCGACCAGGCTGGCACAATGGTGGGCACTCAGCAGCTACAGCTCTCTCTTAGCTGCAGCTGCCCACACAGATTCAGCTAAGGTTCCGAAGGTTCAAATCCAGGCGGGCTCTCAGCGGCTACAGCTCTCTTAGCTTCAGCGGCCCACACAGATTCAGTGACTGTTCCGGTTCAATTGAAGGCGGGCTCTCAGCGGCGGCAACTCTCTCTTAGCTGCAGTGGCCCACACAGATTCAGCGAAGGTTCTGAGTGTTCAAATTAAGGCGGGCTCTCAGCTGCTGCAGCTCTCTCTTAGCTGCAGTGGCCCGCACGCAGAGTTAACAAGGATTACCAGTCCGCGCTCCTCACAGTAGACTCGACGGATGCCTCTCCTGCAAGTAGAATTCCTCACACAGGGATTTCGACGGCTGATGGGGTGAAGTCTAATGTCCCTGAGATTTCAGCGGGAGGCGCTCTCGGTTCAGACTCTCAGGTAGTTTCTTCGGAAAGCTTGGTGAAAGTTTCAAAGTCCTTTCCTCTGTTCACTCGGACAGAGTTTCGTCTTGTCATCCAGAAGGAACAGACTTGAACAAAGTTTCAGTGCAGCGTTTCATACCTAAAAAATCTTTGTTTTCTAAAGTCACAAATCACTCAATCCAACCAGAACCAGCTTGGTGGTGTCGGGGAGCACTTGGTTAACAAGACTACATCCTGCCCTCTCAGAATGATGGGGTCTGCTATCAAACGCCCACTGGGAGGTGAAGCCATCATTCACCTTGCCAGGCACGGTCCTGCTCAGATCAAAGAGTCACCCCTCCCCATGCGCTGAATGCTGATCTCTCTCCCCAGCCAGGTCTGACCCAGCTAGCCCTGCTGCTTCAAAAGCAGACGGCAAATACACATACTAGCAAGCCTACAGGAAAGCTTAGACAAGTAAGTACTGCATTTCCAGGAGAGGCATTTTCGAACCTGATATATATATAAAGGGTCCTTACTAAAAGGTGTAGCTCAATGTCCTGAGCTTAAACATATCAAATTTGAATTTCCTATCAAGTTCCTGGGGTCAGATAGGATTAGGGAAGGTAATCCTCAACCTGCCATTTGTGGCCTATGAGAACGGATAATTTAACAATAGTAAACAGTTACATGGAGGGTAACTCGCTATTAGAACATGCTACACAGACCTAGGCATTATGGTTATCCCAATTCATACAGTCATCTTTACACGGGGAGCTTTCGCCCTGTGGCACTGATTAGCAGTGGCACAGCACCCAGAGCATCTAAATCCAGCCAACATAAAAGATAGAAAGTGAACAGAGGAGGGGAGACCCACGCCAATGATGCCAGGTCTAACACAATTCAACTCATATTTAGATCTCCTGAGAATCTTCATGGAGACGTTTGGTGTCTTGATTCACCAGTATGCAGCCAACCCCCAAATTTACTTGAAAATCTCCTTCATCAAAGAAGTTTTTAAATTGAAAATGTGTAAAAAAAAATCTCCTGAATTAGGTGTTTCACACACATCCTCTATAACTTCGACCAAGGAGAACTCAACAATAGTGGCTTCACTTCAGACTTCCCTGCTGAACTAACATTTCTGAGCTTCTGTATTGATCAATATCTTTCCACGAAAAGACAATAACGATAATACACTATAAAGCACAAAAACTGCCCTTCTATCTATAGAGAATCAAACCCGTTCCTAAAGTTCATGTATGGCGAATCACAGTTCTCAATAGCACAGAAGAAACGATAGTAAGAGAGGATTGCGAAGGAAAGGCAAATATGCTTAAAAACAAGAAATGGTGGAGTACCGTGTATAGCTTTCATGGATTCTGTTGAATCACAATAATGAGTGAGTACTAAAAACTATGAGTGAGTACTAACCTAACCTTGATTAGAAGAATTCAGATATTCTCTCCATAACAAATAGTTTTATCACTATTGTATCACTTTCTGAATTCTGTACTCTTGCAAAACCTTTTCTAAGCTATATACATGTACACTTTCTGATTTTAAATGGTAATAACATCTTGATTGCTGTATTTTATGACTCTGTTTTATGGTTGCTTTGTGTAAATTCTTAATCTCAAACCTGTAGGCCTGAGCTGGTGATGGTGACAAGCGAAAAGCCTGATTAGAACACTGTAAACGTTATATTGGATGCCATAGGTCCCGTATGCTTATTATGAAACATTGTTACAGAGGAGGTTGGTCAAGGTTATTAATTGTGAAAAGCACATATGTTAAAGCCAGTAAGACTTTAACAGTTGGGTGTTACTACATTGCCTTACAGGCTGTATACAAGTATTATCTGACATGTATATTCCCGTAGTAGGCAAGGGTTTTGGCACTGACCCCCTACTCTACCAAACTCTGGGAGTTTTTGTTGCAAAGATTCTTGTTAGGCCCTGTTGAGTGGGATTGTATATTGTTTGCAAGCTGTATTTTCCTTCACATTTGTAGTTTAATAGCTGTGTGCACTTGAATAGGCCAGTGTTAGGTAAAGTTTCAAGTTTTCAAGTTCATTTATATCATGACTCCATTAATTAAAACCTTACTTGAAGATTTTAAGAATACATTGTTAAATAAATAACACCGAATGCAATTAGAAAAGGCTCCTGTAAAACACTTATGCAGTCCTAGAGGCGTTCATTGAAAAAGTACAAGTGCTAACTAACAACATTAATAAAGTGATGTATGGATTTTTACAACCACATTAATTAGACAGGTCACTGATGGTTTCTACATCACCGTGACCATTCTAAAGTGCTACATAAATGCAGTGGGTACCATACGACTTCTATCACATCTCTTCCCCATACATGGCAGATTGAAGTCCCTGTTTCCCAACGAGATAACACAAATATAATTAATTAAACAAGCATTGGTAAATCCATTAGGTCTGGTGATGACAATCAGCTTTTTGGCTTTTTCAATGCTTGTTTTGTTGTGTTATTTGTTTTGCAAAACCTTATTGTGGGGGGGGGGGAGGGGGGAGCTGCAGGGCCCTTATCAATCTAAAAAGAGACAATGGCTAAAAGCAAAATAATGTTTTCAGTCTCAAAAAGCACGACTTGCTATAGTGAATCTCTGGCACTTACAAGAAATACTTTGTATGCTGATGTCCTCTTTGTGAAACAGCAGAAAAATACCGTCACTCACAGTGAAGTTAGCCAGGGATTGAAGTGGGCTGACCCACTGCCGCACACTGTATGCTGCAGTGGGCGGAAGTAAAATGGGAATTGCATAAAAACTGACCAATGGATGAAGAGGGTTTGCTAAAAGTTTCTAAAAGTATATTATACTTATTATTTTAACACAGAATTATAGGTCTTAACTAACCCCAGACACAAAAACACTATTTCCAAGAAAACGACCTGGAGCTGCCACATAAAATCAATATTGAAGCATTTTCACTGCATTGCAAATCCAGGCTCTCCTTCTATTCTTTGGAATAAATATTTAACAGTATTCCAAGATTTATAGCTCCTGTCATCCTCCAACTCCTCTCGCTGTCACCCCTCACCCAACCAGGCCCCCATTACATCTCTGTCTACCCCTCCTCCGTGCCAGTCAAACTCCTAAGGTCCCCTACCACCTCCAATGCACTACCTCTCCATCTGGTATTGCAGATGCAATGCACAACCTTGGTCCTTTTGTCCAAGCTATTTTTTCTGTGTAGTCCATGTCAGGATTCCTCCCTTACTTTATATTTCCTTTCTCTCTCTCTCTCATAACTTGCTCCTCTTCCTCTTGTTTTCAGTTCCACCTCTCATCTTTCTCCCTCTTTCCATTTTTTATTGTAACAGGGGGTGCACTTGCCATCAAGCATTTTCACTTTGTCCTTTTTTCCCCATCGTGCCCTGAAATCACACAAAACTATTTTTTTAAAGTCAATGTTTATTATTTCTTTTTTGATTCATATTTATTTAAAGAATAAAACATTTGTAGTTTTGGAAAAACTGGTACACAACAAATAATGCAGTAATTAAGAGTTTCAACCGAATTTTCCGATCTTTGTCCACTCATTCACATCATTCTTTGAAAAAATGATACAAATAGATTATATAAAAACTGGAAAATACTATTTAAATTATTCAATTACTTAAAAATGGCAATAATTTTACTTTGAGAAATAAAAAAATTTTGTTTAATAATATTTTTACAGAATTGCAAAGCTGAAATTCTGTTTGAACATCACCTCAGTGCGAGATAGGAAACCCTCACTTCAAATGTTAAAATGTTGTTTATAAAAAAAACAGTACATATTTAAGGGAATGGAGGTGGCTGCGGCTAACTGAACCCTTTTTATTCACCAACCACCTCCCTACTTCCACCTTCCAACCCCTCCACCCAATCCCCTATAAAAATATAACTCTTTCTCATACAGTACAAAGGGCTCAGGCCTCTTCTTTTGCTGTTGACTTGCTCAAGGAATACCTCGGCCCCTCCAAACACCTTTAGAACCTATCCCAATCTCTGGGTACTTGGCACCAGCTATAAACACTGGCACTACACTGGGCATGAAAGGGTCAGGCCCAGAGCTTCTCGGAGTATGTGGAACCCCTGGAGCAACATTTTGGCCAAGTTTCCCTCTTATCCATGTGGGGGGCACACCAGTCTAGTGCCTATTTGTCCCCATCCAACTAGCTGTGGGGAGAGGTAGAGGATGCAGTGCTAGGGCACAGTTCGCACATTCAATGCCCTGTTGTCAACATCTAACACGCTGTGACCAGAGGAGAGGATACACTGTTGTGGCACGGTTGGCACACGCAATTCCCACTTTCCTTGGTTGAGAAGTTTATTAAGTGCAGGGGATCAATGTATAGCTTAAGAGCCACATGAGACGTGTTATTGCAGAAGGCAGGGATGTGGGCAGAGAAATTAGGCTAGCAACCCTGTATATCTGGGTGACATGTAAGGCCTCAAATTCCTGTTCGTTACAGCAAGTCAGTGCCAGGGCGTCATTTCAAGGCCCTTCTCCATGTGGAGCAATTTTAGACAGACATTCAACTTCCTGAAGAGAGTGGACGAGGCTGCATCTTTTAGTGATAGAGAGCTCCCTACAAAAAGAGGTCATAGACTGGTGGGGCAGTGTGGGGGTGATGGAAAACATCTATTCACCTAAAGGAGGGTAGTGCGTCGGCCACTCTCCCTGCAGACATGCACAAGAGTTCAAGGCCAGCAGGTGTGAACCTGGTGATCTAGTGCTTCAGAGCAGGCAGGGAGATGGCAGACTGAGGCCCCAGGGGTCTTTGCCTGCTGCCAACGCCCATGTATCTGTTGCCCAATACACCCTATCAATGAAAAGTGAAGACACAGCAAGCCATATATTTAGCTGCGCATTTCATGTATGATTCCGTCACTCTGAGTGCTATATAAACCACACAACCATATTTCCTCCATAAAGGCTTGCCCCTTCAGTATGGTACATGCATCAAATCCGGGTGGTCAAGGAGACCGGTAGCATCTGATGTTATTGCACCAAAGTGGAAGTGATATGTAGTCCCTTTCGTTTACAAATACAGCCAGGCTGTTGTTACAGTCCAACGCGATGCTCGCCACAGTGTTCCTTTGTTCGGTGGTCAGAGAGAGGGTGTGGCGTTAAGGCCGGAACTGCTGACTTTAGAAATGGGGAACCAGGTTCAAGGTTTGGCACCACTCAACATGCTGCGGTTGTGGGCAAATCAGTCAATCTCCCCAGGCCTAAAACCAAACAATGCAAAGTGTAAAAAAAAACGTAAATGAATACAAATGCTGACTCACAGCTCGGCATCCGAAGTAGAGCAGTGCTGGGCATGTTAGGGATGGTGGTCCATATAGTCCTGAGTCGGCCAAAACCGAAGTGCCAATGAAAGGCAAATTGAGCTCCACATCCCGGCATGCTTTGCAGCTATGTCAGTACGCAATGATCAGGTGGACATGTTAGATAAAGGGAAACCCTCAAGAGCCATTAGAAAGGAACTACAAGCTCTCTTTCTGTGCAAGGGCACTACTTCTGCTGAGTCGAATGATGTACTCCTGACTCCTGTTAGACGGGACCTGGAGGGTCGGCCGAGGACAGGGGGAGAGGCTTCCGGGGAGAGCCGTCTCCTAGCGATCGTACAGACAAGTAACTTCCCCCCCACAGATGGACACCACACAAAGATAAGGTTTAACGCTCTTTATAAGCAGTACTGAAGAAAAGTAGGACGGTACAAGGATATCAGGACACAAGGGTCCTCTCGATTCTAGTCTCTAGAAGGGAAAGGGGGTAGCGGGACAGTCTTGTTACCAATCTGGTAGTTGAGATAGAATTATGGGTAGCTCACAATCCTCGAGCTCGGCGTTCTAGAAGCGGCAGCGCCAGCAGGTCCTGAGAAGGTCGAAGGTAGCAACGGGCCGCGGCAGCGCCAGCAGGTCCCGACGAAGATGGTGGTTGCAAGGGGCCGCGTCAGCACCAGCAGGTCCCGACGAGAACGTAGGTTGCAAAGGGCCGCGGCAGCGCCAGCAGGTCCCGACGAGGATGAAGGTTGCAGAAAGCTGCGGCAGCGCCAGCAGGCAGGACGACAGTTCACAAGGCAGGGCTGCGGCAGCGCCAGCAGTCCGTCAAGGATGAGTTCCTCACAGTGTCTCTCGACTCCAGGATACAACTGCCTTCCTGCTCTGGAGCTGCCCCAGTTATAGGTCTGGCGCCCTTTGATGTCCGGATTCTCGTACTTGGAGGTCGGGAGGTCCGGGATGAGGGAGTCCAGACACCCAGCAGGGGGGTGGAGCCAGCGCCCGGGGAGGCTGGGGGCGATCAGCACCTGGCGGGGGAGAGCCATCGACACTCCTCTCTCCCATTGACCTGCCAAGTGGTCCGTTCACCTCCTGGGTGGATGGTGGTGCCGGGATGTCGGGGCCTGGCCAGGCCCAGGGTTGGGGTCGAGCTGAGGCCATGCGGCCTCGTGGTGCAGTGTCCAAGATGGCGGCTGGGCCCGGGCAATGGTACTGACGGTGGCCCGGGCCAGTGATACAGAGATGTTCGGGGCAGGCGTCCCGGAGGAGACGGGTTGCGGGTTGCTTCTGTGGGTAGCACCTGGAGAGCCGGTGTCCGGGCTCCGTCATGCGGGGAGGGAGCGAGCCCTGCCTGGGGCCTGTCCAACAACTCCCAATATGTAGGTGGAGCCAAAGCTCTTCTCCTGTTATGATTATCAGATTATTGTCTGGCGACAGCTGTGCTGTCACGCCAGACCATAAATAGAGTTAAAGCAATATAGTAAAAATATCCAACTATTACAATCCATGCACAAATTGCATTGCTATCAGTAAACTTGTCTGAAAAGCTGATGCCATCCAAGCATTCATCTGGAAAGTGCAAACAATTACTGACACATTAGTAAAGCGGTAAGTGAATTTTTAGAGCATCATGAGTTAGGGATAGGGAGGTTTATAGCAGCTTCTGATAACTATGGCCCTCATTTCGATAGCGATCAGTCAGACCGCAGTATCACGGTGGTCAGGAGACTGCCCTACAAGCATGCAGCCGTCCAACCACTGCATTTGGATAGGACCGCTGTGCTGGTGGCCGGAAAGTGCTCCTTTCCAAGGCGGCTTGAGCTGCTACCCAGGAAAATTGCAATTGAGAGAAGAAAGAGGAAGACCCGGTCACTCGTTTTTTTGTTCTGCTCACTTTTTATTTAGGGCAGAATCATACACTAAGGTATTTAATCCTTATGTGCAACCATTATATTTTAGAAATTTAGGAAAAGAAATTGCAATAATTTTTACAAATTCTGTGACAGTCCGAAGAATTACTTAATGTCCTGCACAAGAACACATGTATTTACAAGAACTCAAATTACACATTACTTAAAAAGACAAAAAAGAATTACACATTCATATAATTCTACACAAAAAAACATTTAAACATAAATTGCTCATTGAGGTTGAGAGTACCCTGTCCACATATTTTATGTCAGGCCACTAGAATAATTGTTTTTCTCTTTCTTTTGGCCTGATTGCGCAAGAGGCAGCTAATACAATAAGCATTCAATTTATTTATGAAAAAACACAAGAGCCTTATGCGCAGTGAAAGAACATTCGGATTTAAGACGAATGAAGGGTCATAAGCCTGTAAGCCGACGCGTTTCTGAGCCTGTCTATATACTTGTTCAGGCTCGTCTTCAGGGCTTCGGGGCTGGGTACCTTTTTACTTTTCAGTATCACTTATAAGTGTTCATCTGATCGATTTCTTTTAGGGGGACTCCTTGGGTTGTGTTTTGCAGCCAAAGCGTTTTCTAGCAGGTTGTGGATCTCCTTTTTTAAAAAGGGTGGTTGACGCTGGCGTTTTAAACGTTCAATGGGCGCGGAGCGCCTGGCTTCTCTAATTTGGGACGCCACCTCTTATTCATTGGCAGTAGTCGGCGTTGCACGGTGTTTCCGGGGGCGCCAGACGCCGAGCCTTTGTTACAGAAGGCGTTGCTCGATCTCGGATTTTTTTGCAATGGGTGCCGGTAGCGCTGTGGGTTAGTCGCTAGTCGCTAGACGCTGCTGTTTGCTTCAGAGTTCCTCGGATGAGTGAAAGGCAGGCACAACCTGCTAGAAAACGCTTTGGCTGCAAAACACAACCCAAGGAGTCCCCCTAAAAGAAATCGATCAGATGAACACTTATAAGTGATACTGAAAAGTAAAAAGGTACCCAGCCCGAAGCCCTGAAGACGAGCCTGAACAAGTATATAGACAGGCTCAGAAACGCGTCGGCTTACAGGCTTATGACCCTTCATTCGTCTTAAATCCGAATGTTCTTTCACTGCGCATAAGGCTCTTGTGTTTTTTCATAAATAAATTGAATGCTTATTGTATTAGCTGCCTCTTGCGCAATCAGGCCAAAAGAAAGAGAAAAACAATGATTCTAGTGGCCTGACATAAAATATGTGGACAGGGTACTCTCAACCTCAATGAGCAATTTATGTTTAAATGTTTTTTTGTGTAGAATTATATGAATGTGTAATTCTTTTTTGTCTTTTTAAGTAATGTGTAATTTGAGTTCTTGTAAATACATGTGTTCTTGTGCAGGACAGTAAGTAATTCTTCGGACTGTCACAGAATTTGTAAAAATTATTGCAATTTCTTTTCCTAAATTTCTAAAATATAATGGTTGCACATAAGGATTAAACACCTTAGTGTATGATTCTGCCCTAAATAAAAAGTGAGCAGAACAAAAAAACGAGTGACCGGGTCTTCCTCTTTCTTCTCTCAATTGTAACTTGTCCTACCCGGCCACATCATTGGACAAAACCCCCCTAGTAACAGAGACCCAGGAAAATTGCTGCAGCACAACTTCCATGCACTGTGTGCCTTGCTCCATATCATGCTTGGTGCATGGAGGTGTGTGGGGGCACCTAACCGTGGCCCACGAGGGACAATTGTCCTATTGGGGCCCAGTATCCCTTTCCAACAGTCTTTCCATGGCGATGTTCCTGCCGTGAAAAGACTGTCAGAAAGGCATATCAAAATCCCGACGGCAGTGCCTGACTCTGCACATCTGTCATGGTCATAGACCGCTCCAACGCCACCCCGTCGGGATATTAGATCCTGTTGGAGGCGGTGGTCTTGCCTCCAACTGCTGTGGGCCAACCGCCACTCATTGTAATGCGGCGGTTGACACAAAGGGCTATTGGCGGTCGGACCTAAGTGCGGCAGCACCCACGCTACTTCTTTCTTTAAAAAAATAAAATTGAAGGGATCCTATGCACATTTTATATTGCGGTCAACAAACTCCTATATATCAACTGATGCATTCCCGAAACCGTCTTTTGAAAACCTAGCAGCAATTAGTAAGGTTCTAAATAGATTTTTAGAGCAAAAAATTAAGGCAATTCATAGCTGCTTCTAACACATCTCTTCTGGAATACTAAGGTACCACAGAAGAGCCAGCAAGTATCCCCTCTTACGAGTTCCCAGTCCCTTTAGAAATTGTAGCTTCAGTTTGCAAGAGATGCCTCCTTTAACTTCCTTTCTGCAATGCCCATAAATGTCACAAATCGCACGTTGAGAGGTAGATCCGTAACCTGAATGGCATTCCATTATCCCTTGTCTACAAGTACAAGCCCCCAACTGACTAAAAAGAGTTTTTTAAAGGACACGCCTCTTTTAGGAACTCTGGGCGAATACAAACTATACGAATGATAAATTCCTATTTTTGTTCAGGACAATTTGTTTAAGAAACAAATACATGACAGGATCCCTATCACTTAACATTTGCTAAAATTTCCCACCCATACTACAATCTCCCTTGGTGTGAATGATTATGAGTGGATGTGGTATAACAGTTTTTGCGTGGGTGTGAAAGTTTGCCGTTTTCGAATTTCAGAGCCTGATAAGCTGGACAAAATATTGGCCGCCAATAAATGCAAGAGAGAGACTCTGGAGACGAAAATTAATGCTGTCATGGTAGATTTAGGAATTCTGCTCCACGATCAGATAATTTGGCCGGGAAAAGACAGCAACATGGTGTAGGTTTAGCAGACTTACAGCCACGCATAGCCCATGTAGACACCACAGTAACGAGTCTGTCACAGCAACTATGTGCTATGGAGCAGAGACTGGATAGTGCAGAAGAGCATAATTGCAGAAACAATGTTCAGATTGTGTGCATGCCTGAACGAACGGAGGACCAAGACATATCATATTTGGAGTCTTGTTTGGCAGGGAAGGTGACCTCCGAAAGTTTACTAAGTCCTTCGCCCTGGATAGAGCACACCGGGTTACTGCACTTCCAGTGGTGGCCCATCTACTGCGCTATAGAGATAGGGACATCATAATGAAACAGGTAAGACTCGCTAGCCCTCTCATGTTGGACATTCACACAGTGTCTATATATCCAGATTACCCTCTGGCCGTGCAATAACAAAGACTGTCCTTTGTTGTTGTTGGTTGTTTTTAATGGTAATGTTAACTGGTATTTGTATGCCGCATAATCACCGGCAGGTTTCTTAGCAAGGCCAGGGAATCCAACACGCCTTGCTGTTCCTGGCCAAGCTGAAGATTATGCTCAACAAAATGAATTTTTTTGCTGATGGTGCAGCGGCGTGGAATTTGCTGGAGGCTTACAAGGCTGAGGTGGGTGGGGAGCCTTCTCAACCAATACCTTCACCTAAAGACAACAGACATTGCGGTGACGGTTCCAAACTCCCTACAAGAGAACAAAGGGAAGGAAGGAGAGAGGCAATTCTGGATGCGGTTTTGGCAATGGATGGCAGCGTACTGGAGCTGCTAGAAACGCCAGTGGCTATTCCTTGAGGGTGGGCTGAACTGAACGATCTTAGAGGAACTGCTCAAGGGACGCGGAGTTTCTCACAGGTGAAGAAATGACAGGTTATCTTTGCCTCCCTACCACACACTTCCTCTTATATGGAAGGTTATTAGGCAGGTGCAGGAACAATGGGGGTCCGGGCAGACTGAGCCCGCAACACATGAAGCACTACAATAATTGATACACTGGGGGTAGGGTAGGGTGCTATCATGGCTTTATAAAAAGCTTCTCCATACGTTTATCCTACCACTACATGCACTCAGAGCTCGTTGAGGAACACCTATCCAGAAACCGCTCGCTGACTCCCAGTGGGAGAGGGAGCTGGAGGACACACATAAGGACTCCCACAATGCAAGTCTCAAATATATACAATTCAACTACTTACATTTAACCTACTTGACACCCAAGAGATTAATCCAAATATCTTTCAACACTGTCTGTTGTTGGCCTAGATGTGGACAAGCAGCAGGTGATTTAATGCACATGGTATGGGAATGTGGGGCAAAAGCAGATTTCTGGAGGTCGATCCTGGAACATGTGAGTGGGGAACTGGGGCAGGAGATAGCACTATTACCCGAAGTTTGTTTGCTAGGAACTACTCACTCGGAACAGCAGGTGGGTTTCATGTGTCTGATGCTTGCATTTACCCTGGCCAAACGATTCCTTAACATTTTCTTTTTTTATAACTTTGTTTATTGAAAGTTTTGCAATGGTGCACACTCCGCATCATATTATACAAATTGTAGAATAAAATAATATCCGTATTTCGAGCATGTGAACAAAGTAAACGGAAAGCAAAACAGAAGAGAAAAAAACCCTTAACAAAACAGACAGGAAGCATCATATATAACTTACAGTGTCTAAATAAGCACAGCAAATAGTTGGCTAGCTCACAAGCAAAGAGCAGTACAGCAACACTACCTGCAGGTTATTGACAGTGGGTCAACCGTTGGAGGTCAGCCCGTGTCACAATTCAGAAACCACCCGAGACAGCCAAGCCTAGGTGAGCATGTGACTAGTTATGTTTCAGATGATTGTGAATTGTGGGAAGCAGCATAAGCAGGAAGAACAGCATTATCTTCCTGGAGTGTTTGTAACCAATCTAGAAAGGGGCCCCAAATGTCCATCGGCCTTGTGCTGTGGGCATCAATTCCCAGTAGGTAGACAATTGTGTGTGACTAAAGGTGACGTCTTGGATCCAGGCCCCGGTCGTGGGCACTTTCCTATCACCCCAATGAATGGACACTCTTCGCTTGGCTAGCAAGAGAAGCAATGCGTGCAATTTGCAAATCTCGGCCTTAATGTCCGTAAAATATTCCAGTAACCCTATAAGTGACTGAGGTTCGTACGGTACCCCTAGTATATCATGAATTTTACTGAAGATGTCAGCCCAAAAGGCAGCTAAAGGTGGGCAAAGCCAGGACATGTGTAGGAAAGTGGCAGGAGCCAGCCTGCACCTCCAGCATTTCTCATCGGGCCTCAACCCCATGCGATGTAGTTGAGAGGGGGTTCTGTAGAACCTATGTAAGTACTTAAAGTGAATTAGTCTCAGTCTATAGTTAGGTGAGAGCAACTGTAGTTGGCCACAACAAAAGGCCCATGTTTCATCAGTCACCCGCCCCTCGAGGTCTGCATTCCAACTGTGCTGGGCCTTGGGTGTAGTCAATGGTGCTGCATTTTGCATGGAGCAGTATAGTCTAGTTATTAACCTATGGAGTTCTGGACTTTTTGGTTCCGTCCAGAGGTGTCAGGGTACAACACCCAAAGACCCCGGAGTTCCACCTGCCTTGGTGCACAAATGAACAGAAACACGGGCTTCTCGATGGTGGCGTCAAAGACCAAAGGTTTATTACTGCAGGGACACAGAAGTCACAGAATCTACACACGGGCAGAGACTAGGAGCCTGTTCGATTTGTACAAAGTGGGTTGCTCCTTATATACGAAATTTTTAGCTGGGGGCGAATTCTTTACATGTAATACATTCCCAAAACCTTTGTGTCTAAAACAATAAATATTTGGCGTTACACAGGAACCGTCGATAATATCTGAGGCCAAACATTGCGAAAAGAGGGGTTCCCACTAGTTTGTCACAATTCCCTGTCAATATTGCATTCAGGACCCGGACCGCCTCATCGTAAAGTTCGTTACCTCCCCCTAATAAAGATTCAGAAAGAAAGAAACAGAGCCAGGTGTGGAAGATAGAAAAGCGGGATAAGGGATGTTTGTGGGTTGTAAATGGGCAAGGCTACCGGCTTCGGCCGCCTAATCATGATCAGGTACAATGGACACGAAGACCAGTTTGGCAAGACTGGCCTCGGGCAGAGAAGGCAGCCTTTGTCGAGTCATGCAGCTACAGCGTGATCTGGTTTAAGGTGCACGTGTCATAAAAGGGTGAATCTCCGGCTAAGGCTACGTGTCCTTAATCAAAGTGGAGTGAATGAAGTGATTAAAGGCTATTGCATATGTGAGGGCAAGGAAACACAAAATGGCGGCCATGATCTAAGATGGATGCCGTGGGTATATCAGAAATATGTCAATGGAAGGAGTGCTCTTGCTCGTAGCGTAGCGAAAACACTAGGATATACTAAATGGATCATTTGCGGTTCACTGATACCAATATTATGTATTTCCGACGAACTTGAAAACACGGGTTCAAGTCGTCACGGAACCGTCACGGAACCTCAGACCCTCCTTTTGCCCTTACATAGGCAATTACTCAGTCTATGTCAGAATCTAATTCTATGCTCATCAGGTCAGTGACATGCTGTTGTATCATCATCCTTTCTCGTGTCTTTTCTCCAAACGCAGGTGGTTTTCTGAGACAAGTTGCAGCACAAAGACTACACAGAGCAGGACCACACTGGATAATCAGACAACATGAGAATAGGAATACTAGGATGATACCAATGACCATTAGAACCTTCCATCCCCACGCTGATATCAGAGTCCAAAACCACTCCATGAAGGACCAGTTTCCTTTGTCTACATGTATGGAGTCTGAAATCTTGTGCAACTTAGAGATCGCCTCATAGACTGTTGGAGCATTATTAGGAATAAAGACACAGCAGCTCGATTGGATCATTCTGCATACCCCACCTCGATCTGCAAGTATAACGTCTAGAACCATACGGTTCTGCAACGTCATGAGCCTATCCGCCTGAAGCTCAGCTGTCAGATTGCTAAGGGCACCAGCAGTTTCGGTAATAGTAGATTCAACTACCCGTGTTAGCTGACGTATGTTTCTACTATTGGCCATAGGTCCCCAGAACGGAAGGAAGCCTTTGAAGAAGTCTCCAGCTTCCTGACCAGCGGTATCTTCCTTGCTGAAGACACCTCTTGCTACTCTTGTTCTGTGGTAATCAGGTGAAGCAGTGTATGTCGGAGGCAATAGTCGAGCAATATAACATGATCCTGAGAAGTCGGCAGGCAACCATGTATAAGCTCTGTCTCGACAAATGAAGTAGGTACCCCTAGCAGTAAGAAAGGCAGGGGAAAAGTTAGCCGGAAACACATAAGTCTCTACGCACTCACTCCTCCCTAGCTGAGCTCTCGGATTTCTCCCATTACCTTGCAAACAGACCTGACCTCGGTGAGGTACGACCCAGATTGGAGTTGAGCTTTTACGCTTGCTTTCTCCTAAACTAAGGCGATACTCTGAAGTATTCCAACTTAAATATACTCGCAATTCGTCTCTAGGGTAGGATGGAGTATTATTGACGTCCTTGACCATGTCAATAATTCCCTGGACTAAGGCTTTGTTAGCAGAGTTATATTTAGTGGAACGCGGTGGACGTGGAGGATAGGTTTCAAGGGCATAAGCAAAGATGGTTTGGAAGGCCTGAAATGATCCATTATAGCTGTAAGGCAAAACCAGATAGGGAATACCTTTATCCATAGTGTGGGGTATCAAGCCACACACCCAGCAGTCTGTAGTGTTAACTACCAGTTGGTGTTGGTGCAAGAGCTGTACAAAAGTGTTGTTGATGAACTCTGAGCGTCTGGCTTGCTCATGTTCAGGAAAAGAGTGAAATGAGTGTATAGAAGAAACAGTAGAAATAGCAGGATCAAGGGGAGGTACTGTAGTAACTGGCACAAAAATCAAATTTATGCTAAAGACGATTCCACCCACCAATGTTGCTAAAACAATCAAAAATGTAATGGCACATTGCATCAGAAAACATTTGCTGTGAAGAATTCTATTAAGTCTGTTTCTGCGAACGTAAATCACATTTTCTCGTTGCAGCGCAGGAAGCTCCATCTTCTACAATCCGCTCGCGACCACTGATGATGTGTACGTAGATGAAAATGCCTCTATCAGCCCTGGGAGTTCCCAGAACCAACAGAAAGATCGACCTTGTGTCAGATCCCTGCAAATTCAAACTAGGCACACAGCCACGACCCTACGGCTACCCAGACGGCAAGGCAATTTAAAAACAATAAACAATAGCAAACTTCCTGGCTGAAGGCAAAAGTTCAATATATCAAAAATCACAATATGCAGTTGCCTGCTTTATTTGTCCTTTTTATGGCTTCTAAGGTTGTATCTCTGCTTCGCTGGTACTGTCTGATCGGAAAATAGTGTATCACTAGCAGCTGTTGCAGAGTTTAAGTTCGCAGATAACAAAGTTTCTTCTGATGCTGGAGACAAATGTTCAGTGTTCAAAGGAGTTTTTTCAGGAGGAGAGTCAGGTTTTGAAGTGTCAGTAATCAAATCGGCATCGCTGAAAGGGATAAATTTCGGGGTGATTTCAGATTCGGAGGCACCAATTCCCTTCTTCACCCAGTCGTCGTAAGGGAGCGGCAACGGAACACGCTTTACGTGAGAAGCGTGAATCCAGTGTTTTCGGCCAGCGACACGTACGGCTGTCCTCGTTGCCAGCAGGACCTGGAAGGGGCCGATGTAGCGAGGCTGAAGATTCTTTGTCCTCGCGAAGTTTCTGACCACCACGTGATCACCGGGTTTCAGTTGATGCCCTGGACTCTCCGGAGGTTTTGGCAAAGCATCGAAGACCTGTTGATGAATAAGACTCAATTTAGCAGTCAAGTCGTAAAGGTAGTCTATCAACATAGGATATTCAATGGAGCAAAATTGTTTAGGCCTCGGCACACCCCAGATATTTGCCGGGCGGCCAAACACAATCTCGTATGGAGAAAGCCCTATTCTAGAATGCACTGTTGCTCTCGTTGATAACAAGGCCAAAGGAAGTGCGTCTGGCCAAGCTAAACCTGTGGATGCTTGTATTTTGGCTATCTTAAGCTTGAGGGTGCCATTATAACCCTCGACTAAACCAGCAGACTGGGGATGGTTTGCACTATGGAACTTCTGTTTCAATCCTAGGCCGGCACACACACTCTGCATAACTTTCCCTATAAACTCACTTCCGTTATCTGACCGTACAATCCGTGGCATTCCATACCTAGGGAAAAATTCCTTGAGAAGAATTTTGGCAGTAGATAGAGCAGTGTTGTCCTTTAGTGGGTATGCTTCTATCCACCTGGAAAAAGCACAAACTACCACCAGGACGTACTTTAGATTGTTGCAGCGTTCCATGTGAATGAAGTCTAACTGAATCACTTCAAAGGGGCAGGAAGGAGGAGCGAAATGACCAGCTGGAGTTGGAGTTCCCTTGCCAGGATTATGCATCAAGCACACCATACAATTTTTCACCACTCTCTCTGCACACTTACTGATTCCCTCATTCTTCCAGACCGGAGCCAACATCTTACATATCCCTTTAGAACTTATATGCGCTACTCCATGCGCCAACGTCACTACTGCAAGCACGTACGCATCGGGCAACATCCAACGCTGCTGTTCTGTCAAATCAATCCAACATCCATTCGAGTCCAACTTGCCCGTACTTTCTCTCCATACACGTTTCTCTTCCTCAGTCGCTTCTTTCTGAATCTCTTTCACACTTTCCATAGTGTCCTCACACATTCCAGACTCAGCAATCCATCTTGCAGACGTAGCAACATACATTCTACTCATCATGTCTCTAGCTGTCTGTTTAGCAGTTTCATCAGCAAAGGCATTCCCACGACCAACATCATCCGTGATTGCTTTATGAGCACTGCACTTCACAATCGCAACTTCAGTCGGTAAGGTTAGAGATTCCAACAAGTCGTTAACTAGCTGACCATGTTGGATCTTAGTCCCATGGGACGTAATGAAACCCCTTTCTCTCCACAACCGGCCAAAACTATGGGCCACGCCAAATGCGTACTGACTATCTGTAAACACATTCACTCTCTTTCCCTCAGCTAAAACACACGCTCTCGTGAGAGCTATTAATTCTGCAGCTTGGGCAGAATTCTGACTTACTCTTGCAGTCTCCACAATTGTCTTCAAAGTCGTTACTGCGTAAGCAGCAGTCACATCACCATTCTCCAATTTAAAACATGACCCGTCCACATACAGCGTACCATCCGGATCTGATAGGGGAGTATCTTTCAAATCGATACGTCCTTTTGTCTCTTCCTCCGTTTTGAAATAGCAGTCATGTGGCTCAGAATCACTCGACTCTTGATCAGTCGGCAACAATGTTGCTGGATTCAATACATTGCATCTTTTGATCTGAATATGACTCGCTAGTAATGTCAGCTCGTAACCAGATAATCTCGCACTAGTCAGGTGTTGAGTCTTTGTTCGGTTCATGAGTGTATCCACTGCATGAGGAACCATGACCACTAGCATATTGTTCATCACCAAACCAGCAGATTGTCGAATGGAAGCTGCAGCTGCCGCTGTAGCTCTCAAACAACTAGGCAACGCTCTAGCTACCGGATCTAATGTTGATGAAAAATACGCACAAGGGCGTTGTTTATCACCAAATTTCTGTGTCAGAACACTCAACGCACAACCTTCTCTTTCGTGAACGTAGAGCGTGAATGGCTTGCTGTAATCAGGTGTACCCAATACAGGAGCTGAACACAATGCTTTTCGTAATTCAGTAAAACTCTTTTGACATTCATCAGACCATGGCACCGGACTCGGAACATTTTTCCCAGTCAAAGCTACCAATGGTTTCGCTAAAAGAGAAAAATTTGGAATCCACTGCCTACAATAAGAGGTAATACCTAGGAAGGCACGTACTTCTCTCTGTGTGCGTGGAACACTCATCTGCGTAATGGCTTTTATTCTTTCTGGGGTCAACTTCCTTCCCTCCTTTGATAAGAGGTGACCTAGGTAGGTCACTTCTTGGCAGCAGTATTGCATTTTGGAAGGAGACACCTTATGATTCAAATTAGACAAATGATGCAATAGGGAAATTGTAGCTGCTTTGCAAGTTTCCTTGTCATCGGCAGCCACTAAAAGATCGTCTACGTACTGTACAAGGGCAGAACCTGGAGGAAGGACAAAAGAATCTAACTGGCTTTTTAATGCTTGACTGTAAATGGATGGACTTTCACAATAGCCTTGTGAAGCGCGTTTAAATCTGAAACTGCGACCTCCTAAACAGAAGCCGAAAATATCCCTACTTTCTTCGGCTATCGGAATGCTGAAAAAGGCATTCTTTAGGTCAATAACTGAGAACCATGTAGCTGTGGCAGGAATCAATGTTAACAAGGCAGTAATGTCTGGTACTACAGGAAACTGCAGGATTACAATCTTATTAACTTCTCTAAGGTCTATGACAAACCTATAAACTGGAGGTTTTGTAGGATCAGTTCGTTTCAGAATCGGTAATACAGGACTATTACAGACATTTCCTCTAGTTTCCTCACCCACACCCTTCTTAATCAAATCTTGCACAATCAATAAAAGTGCACGCTCACCTTCACTCGAGATTTTGTATTGAGGAATTCTTGGAAATTGTACATTCGTTTTCAAAGTTACTACATACGGTGGAATTTCTAGGAGACCTACATCGTTGGGACCAGTCGCCCAAAGAGAATCAGGGAGTGAACGTAGCTCCGGCGGGAGTGCGTCCATTGACAAATACATCGGAGAGGTGATATTTTTACCCAACGTAAGCTGTACTCCTTCCGGAGAACAGTACAATGTCGCATATAGTCTTTTTAACAAATCTAAACCAAGCAGGTTTTCATTACAACCTGTTGTCAAAATCAGGGGTGCTTTCAATTGGCACGGTCCAACAGAAATAGACAAAGGACCAGATATCGGGTTGTACACAGGGGCGCCTGAAAAACCTACGGAAACATTTGTTGAGCCAGACAAAGGTGCGCCAGGGAGTTTCGCATGAATGATAGAACTTTTTGCGGCACCAGTATCCAACAGAAACGGTTCGACTACACCTGATGTTGCTACTGCGACATAAGGCCCACTCTGATCCACTGGAACTGATACTACTCCCTCTCTCTGTCCATGGCTGTCCTAGTACCCATTTTGCTGAAAACCCTCATCTACTTCACAATAGTCTTCAGCAAGATATTGTTGAGATCTATTTTGCTGAGCAGATTGTCCATTTCGCTGATCAAAGTGATTGGAGGGACGATCATTCGTTTGTGGAGGCATAGCACCTCGTCCTCGTCCTCTAGAATTCTGCACAAAACCACCACGACCTCTCTGAGCTGCTGCTGCATTATTTTGCGCTAAGATCGGACATTCATTTTTATAGTGACCCTCTTTCTTGCAGTACGCGCACTGATTCCACTGATATTGAGGCCTTGATGTACTATAATCTGTCCTTTGGTATGAGTTTTGCTGCGTATTAGTCTGATTCGCGCGAGGCGGATACGCCTGCTGCAAAAGAACTTTAGTTTTTAGATCTTTCGTTTTCTTCTCTGATTTCTCCTTTTCCTCTTTATCCCTATTTTCGTAGTACTGTGCAGTCGCAAGTATTTGCGCTGTCGTAGATACAGCCCACGCACTTTCTGAGTCTTTCAATTTATTGCATAATTCAGGTAACAAATTATGCACAAATTTATCGACAAACAATCTTTGTCCTCCTTCTGTACTCATGTCCTGACCACTATGATCCACAAAAGTCTCTTCGAACCTCGTGAAGAAGTCCGAGACACTTTCGTCTTTCTTCTGCCTACATGCTGACAACTTGTCCCAATTAACACGTAATGCTGGCATCAGAGTCTTCATTAGATCTATTATTCTACCTGGCAGATTAGCAATCAGAGGTTCGGGTTTTGCACCACCTATTTGTTGACCATCTGCTGCAGTGATAGCTGCCCAATCACCACCTAAAGCAGCCTGATGATCCTCTCTACGAATTTTAGCCCACACTGGTTGCGGAACTACGTTACCGAACAACATATCAATGTCGGCTAAGTTCATTATACAAGCCTCAACTGTCTGTGTTAATTCCTTGTAATATCCAGCCGGATTCTTACGTGGATCTGGCAAGGCCTGTTTCACTGCTAACACTTCTGCTCGCTTCCATGGAATGTGTATCCACACTCGTTGGAACTGTGCTGGAGCAGCTACAATACCAGTATTATGATCAGCTTGCACAGCTTCGCGCCAAATTGGAGGAACCTCCCTCATAGGATATTGGCGACTTAGCTTCACTTTACCTTTTTCTAAATCTCTCGGTGAACGAAGAGATGGATCATTCCTAAAACTTAAAATGAGTTCCATCGCTTCCTTTATATTCTCACCCACTATCATTCCAGCAGCAAACTCCTTTTGAACCCTAATTAAATCTTCCAAATCTGATTCGACATCGTCTTCTTCTATCTCTTCACGTAACAACGAGCACATCTCATCAAAGACGTATCGTTGTGTTGGTTCCCCCCACTGCATAAATGTGTCTAACACATCTCTCGTACTATATCTTCTACTCTTCGAAATCCATCTGAGAGCCGTGGAATCTAAAACTCCCCGTTCCTCAGTACTTGGAAGCTGACTCCGTCTCTGAACAGAGTCAGTAGTAGGAGTCTTAATTAAAGTTTTATATATAGGAGACAGCATATTAGTAACGGAATCAGTGATTCTTCGACGAACAGAAAGTGGAGTTAGCACACTCGCAGACATAGAGAATGCAGTAGATGTAGGAATAGATGACGAAACAGTAGGAGTATCGAGGAAAATAGTTTCTGGAGCAGTAGGTACAGGAGCAGGTATGGAAGCTGGCAGTGCAGGAAGAGAAGGAGCTGTAGGAACATTCACATTCATCACAGGAAGTACAGGAACTTGATTCTGAGGAACAGGAGCAGGAGCACCAGGTTGTCCAGCAACCGGCAATTGAACATTCGGGACAGGCGGAGCCGTAGCACCTTGTGCATACGGTGGAGGTGACCGTAACAGATAAGATAGCAGAGGATCGTTTTCGGAGTCCTCCAGTATCTTAGCCATTTTCGATGGCAAGGCAGGATAGCACTTGTCAATCGCTAGGTTATGCTCTCTAATGGCTACATCTATGGCCTTCTCACACTCGTTAGCCTGCAACTGTTTAGTCGCTTGCTCTAGAGTTAACTCTTCTTGTTCTTTCTGCTCTTTCTTTAACCTTTTCATTTCTCTCTGTTTGGATTCTTTTCGCCAGTAACGGAAAGAATCAAACATTGCCGGCCGGGCTTTCTTCTTGAACAATTTCGCTTCTAGGTTGTCGAGAATCTCTGGTTCAAAACTACCATGCAGTGGCCAACTAAGGACACCATCCTTCTTACAATAACGGACCCATATCTCATTATAAGATATAGGACCCACGCCATACTTGCAATATAAATCATATAGGGGAGTCCCAATCGGAGGAACCAGACAAGAGTCCTCCAATCGTGAGTCACTGTTGCAACTAAAACAAGACAACATTTTCCGACTTACCATTTTCAGTCAGGAACACAAAACAAACAAACACGGAACAAATATGTGCACTCGAACCAAGAACTTAGGCCTACCAAAACGAACTGATGTATCGATACCCAAACTAAACCAAATAGATTATCGTAACTAGAACAACCAGTGATAATCTGACAAAACCAAACCAAACCAAGAACCGATCAAGGATTTTAACAATCCTCACAAAGTAACCAGCTAGCTATCACTAAATACTTAACTGAGTCACTGAAGACGTCACCAAGGAGAAACCCGTCACGTTTCGCCGTACTAAGGACTGCACCTCTTCGGGTCCAAGACAGGGCGACGGTCAAGGCAACGGCCCACTGCAGCCGTCCTGAACGGGAAACCCTCGTGGAAGAGAACTTCGGGCCACTTTTGCGATATGCCGGGATCGATGAAGTGGGGCGCCTCCCTCAGGAATCTTCACACGAAGCTTCTCGAACTCTTCAGGCTTTTGGACCGGTACCGAATGACGTCGCCCTACGTTGGGCGCCAATTGGAGTTCTGGACTTTTTGGTTCCGTCCAGAGGTGTCAGGGTACAACACCCAAAGACCCCGGAGTTCCACCTGCCTTGGTGCACAAATGAACAGAAACACGGGCTTCTCGATGGTGGCGTCAAAGACCAAAGGTTTATTACTGCAGGGACACAGAAGTCACAGAATCTACACACAGGCAGAGACTAGGAGCCTGTTCGATTTGTACAAAGTGGGTTGCTCCTTATATACGAAATTTTTAGCTGGGGGCGAATTCTTTACATGTAATACATTCCCAAAACCTTTGTGTCTAAAACAATAAATATTTGGCGTTACACAGGAACCGTCGATAATATCTGAGGCCAAACATTGCGAAAAGAGGGGTTCCCACTAGTTTGTCACAATTCCCTGTCAATATTGCATTCAGGACCCGGACCGCCTCATCGTAAAGTTCGTTACCTCCCCCTAATAAAGATTCAGAAAGAAAGAAACAGAGCCAGGTGTGGAAGATAGAAAAGCGGGATAAGGGATGTTTGTGGGTTGTAAATGGGCAAGGCTACCGGCTTCGGCCGCCTAATCATGATCAGGTACAATGGACACGAAGACCAGTTTGGCAAGACTGGCCTCGGGCAGAGAAGGCAGCCTTTGTCGAGTCATGCAGCTACAGCGTGATCTGGTTTAAGGTGCACGTGTCATAAAAGGGTGAATCTCCGGCTAAGGCTACGTGTCCTTAATCAAAGTGGAGTGAATGAAGTGATTAAAGGCTATTGCATATGTGAGGGCAAGGAAACACAAAATGGCGGCCATGATCTAAGATGGATGCCGTGGGTATATCAGAAATATGTCAATGGAAGGAGTGCTCTTGCTCGTAGCGTAGCGAAAACACTAGGATATACTAAATGGATCATTTGCGGTTCACTGATACCAATATTATGTATTTCCGACGAACTTGAAAACACGGGTTCAAGTCGTCACGGAACCGTCACGGAACCTCACCTAGGGGGGGACAGCAGTAACTAACATCTGCTTTAGTGCTGGCAACTGAGAAGGGGGGCCAGGAAAAGTAGAGTGTAGTTGTCTGCATGTCGCTCTAATCTTAAAATATAGGAATAGCCCAGGGAAATACCTCGAATCCCGAAGCGTGGGCGCCAGAGGGGGCGCAAAAGGTGTCCTCCGGATGGAGATCTGCAAAAGTTTCCAGACCCATCTTCTTAGCCAGGTTCCCATTCCCTCTATCAGTCAAAGCTGGGATCTGTGGGTTACGTGGTAAAGGGATAGAAGGAGCATATAAAATTTCCAGGTGGGCTCTGGTGCGCAGTCTGTCCCAAGCCCATCTAAGGGTCTCAACTGTATCTATCCCGTCTCTCGGCTTATGGTATTTCTGATATACGGCCACTTAGAGCGGAGTTGGAGCTGCTATATCTGTCTCGACAGCAACATGGGGTTGGAACGGGTGGGATGAATCCAATAATGCTAAAATTGAGCTTGTGCGCAATACGCATATAAAGAAATGTCCGGGGCTCCCAGCCCTCTCTGAGCAAGAGGAAGTGTGAGCAATTCCCATGCTACACAAGTTTTCCGCTCCACCCAGACCAGCGAGCTCATGAGCGATCGGAGAGTTTTCAAGAAAGCTTGGGTAAGAGGAATCGGAATGTTAACAAATAAGTATAAGAATTTAGGCAGTACGACCATTTTAGCAACAGTGATCCTGCCAGTGAGGGAGATCGGCAGCTTGGCCCAGATCTTGATCTTCCCTTCTAGCCAAGAAATAGCACAACCATAGTTTAGATTTCATATCCGGCTAAGCCAAATGCCCAAACATTTTACCGGACTTTCTGCCCACTTCAGTTGGTGATCTAGGTCGAAAGGTTTAGTGGCCTGAGTAAGTGGAAATAGGGTAGATTTGGACCAGTTTATAAAATTACCTGACAGACCGCCAAACCTTGTGAGTTCCCTGAGTAGTGGACCCAAGTTCACCTCTGATCAGTGATATATAACGTCATATCAGCATACAACAAAATTGGGAGCCCTAAGGTGCTAAATCCCAACCCTCTTGCCGCGTGGTGTTGGCGGATCCTCGCTGCTTTAGGTTCCATCGCTATGGCCAACAAGAGTGGTTAGAGGGGGCAGCTTAGTCTGGTTCCCCGGGATATAAAAGAGGGTTCCGAGGTCATGCCATTCATGGGCAATCACGCTGAGGTAGCTGTGTACAACAGTTTAAATTGTGCAATAAACTTCGGGCTAAAGCCAGGCCTCCCCAGTATGGCAAACAAATATGGCCATTCCAGTGCATCGAAAGCTTTGGTGGCATCAAGAAATGCGACGAGTCCCTTTGCTTCTGGATTCAGATAGTGTAGAACTGTGAAGAAGGTACGAAGATTGTGAGTTGTAGATCTTCCAGGGATAAAACCAGACTGGTCTGGCCTCGCTATCAGAGGAAGTAGAGGATGCAGCCTGTTGGCCAGCAATTTGGCAAAGATTTTTGCATCTATATTTATTAAAGAAAGTGGGCGATATCCACTTCCTGGTTGGCTTCCCAGGTATTAAGAGCATATGAACAATCGCCTCTCGCATTGAAGGGGGAAGTACGCTAGTAATTTGAGCCTCTTAAAAAACTGCCAATAGGCGGGGCGCCAGCAAGTAGGCATACACCTTGTAAAATGCAGTAGTTAGCCCATCCAAGCCTGGTGTCTTGCCTGCTGGCAGACTGCTAATAACCTGCAGGATATCATTGATGACGAGTAGGCATGTAAAGCTTGGAATAAAAAGTAGAGAATCTATTCAAGGCTTCTTGAGGACCTCCAATGAGATCTGAATCTTTGCCCATGATTTTGGATATGTAGGTGGCAGTGTGTGGTGTTATGAGCTAGTGTTTTCCCTGGCCTGTCTCCCTCCCTGTATCTACTAGCTTGTGTATGCTTGCCCAAAAACTGCACTTCCCGCTGTGCTTCTTCCTCAAATTCAGTGATTATCTCCCTGATGGAAGACAGATATTTAGGATCCGTAGAGTTCCAACTCTTTAATGCGGGCTTCTAAGGAAACCAACATGTTTCTGATAGCTTTGAGCACCCCAACATAATGGGAAATACACTTGCTCAATATGACCACCTTGAACGCTTCCCAAAGTGAAGCATATGTAGAGACAGAGCCAGTGTTGGTGTTGAAATACTCCTCTATATCTCTCCTCTTTGAAAGCAGAGTCTAGAAGAGCGTTCGGAGCCAGGCACCAATTAAAACATTTTTAGAGGTGTGTTGGGAATCGTCAGTTGTAACATACAGGGGGCGTGATCAGAGAGTGTCTGAGATGTATGAGGTCCAAGCGGCAATGTGCGATACGAGCCAATAATGTAATCGGGACCAAGCTGCATGATATGTTGATATGCATGTGCCCTCCATTACCCATGAATGTCTCTGCCTCCAAATGTTTATCAACCTCCCGTCCCCCAGTGTCTCGTTTAGAGCGTCACAAGAATTAGGATGCATAATGCGGAAGGTGCCCAAGGAATCGTTTAATACCGCATTGAAATCGCCCCCCCCCCCCCATATTATTGTGTCACAACCCACCAGTTGGATTTTGGCCCATACGTTCCAAAAGAGGTCAGGACAGTCAGTGTTCGGACCATAGACTGCAAGGATCATCACCTTCACTCCTCCCAGCATGCCAAAAATTATTACAGATCTGCCCTCTGGGTCTAAGTGGGTTTTGATCCTTTTCCAATCAAGACCCTGTCGAATCAAGATGGCCACCCCCCTAGCATGATTGGAATAAATAGAAGAGAAAGTGTGTGCCTAGTGCCTGTGGTGCAATCTAGGATAAGATGTGCAATTTAAGCGAGTCTCCTGAATCAAACATATATCTATATGGTGCCTGCTTGGATATAAATTTACAAGCCTTGACTTCCTACAGTCGTTCAACCCGCGAACGCTACAGGTTAAAAATCTAAAGTTAGTCATGCCACAAGTTGGGTATATACATGGCGATTGGGGAGTGGCTTGAGTATATACAAGAATCCAGTAAGAACTCCGTGTGGTCCCGTTAGGGACATGATCCTCCCCTGCAGCCCCCACCTAAGGTTGACTATTACATGGCAGATGTCATCAGTGCATAAATAAATGTGTTGTTCTCCTGTCTAACTTCCCAACTACGGTATCCCCTTTCCAACTCCCACCCATACCAACCCCCTTTTAGGTTGTGCAGAACTATCTCCCTTAAAAAACAAACTCAACAACATACTCCAGGTCAAGACCTTGTATCGGCATTTAGAAGCTCTCCCCAGAGGCGTGGGATCACGGCATACAGCCCTACCCAGAGGTGGGGTGGCCGAGAACGATGCAGAGTCCCAGCTAGAAATAAGGAACATCAGGCTTCAGTTCCCATGGAATACATAAGAAAGTGAAGCGAGGACTTTGGCATATATCTAGCAACATTATGTCCCTTGGTCAATGTAAATTCAACAGCATTCGACTTTGGAGTGCATAGTGGTCCACAGCTACCGCCGGCAATCAGTCATTGTCACTTATGTTGTTATCAGGGATCGAGTTATCTTTTGGATTTAGCAGTTCGTCTTCTCCCGCTCACATGCTTGGCAAACTTCATTGCTAACTTTGCATCGGTTCTAAAGTGGACATTGCTGTTGTGCGTGACTTTCAGTTTGGCAGGGTACAATAAAGCGTACGGCACCTCCGCAGATAGGAGCAGGCGTTTGACTGGCTCAAATTCACTCCGCACCGCCTGAACTGCAGGCATGAAATCTGGGACGAATGAAATTGTGTTACCTTTATGCTGAATAGACCCACGTTTCCTGGCCAGGCGCAGAACAACATCTCGGTCCCGATAATTCAACAGCCGGGCTAAGATCGGACGAGGAGTGAATCCCACCGGCGGCCTAGACCCCAATTTGCAATGCACCCGATCGACAATGAAAGCTGCCGATCGGTCAGGCCCAAACAAATCTCGCAGAAGTTCCTCCACATACGTCTCCATTTTGGAAATGGCTGTTGTTTCGGGAATACACATTATGCAAATGTTGTTACGCCTTGATCTGGCCTCCAAATCATCATTTTTAGCTCTTATCAGGGTTAAGTCTTTGTCCATTAGTAATAGCTGTTCTTTGGCCTCTACCTGGAAGTCATGTACAGTTCCTTTCCATTAACTGGAAAGTGAACAGGGTCCCGGTGACTGTGCAATGGAGTAGCTACATAGTACAAAGGGTGCGGAGTGAACAGGTGGCGTTGAAACTGGGAGACAGGAGGGGATGTAGGAAATATCCAGTAGATGGAGGCATTTGAGCATCTGGGCCCAACAACTCAACCTGCCTTTGCCCCCGAGGGGCGGCATTGACAGTATGAGACCCCTTAGACCGTGACCCACGAATTGAGAATATGATGCAATTTCACACTACGGTTGTGTTGGGGGATTATTTATTGTTAGCAGTTTAATTGGTTTTGTCATCATGCATAATATAATCTGTATCAACTGTCAATCATACAATGCACTGAGCTATGTTGTGCTCATAACATTGATGAAAAGTGCAATAATCTATGTGACAGTTGATACTCTGTATTAGGCATTGCACTAGTAGATGCAATGACGTCTTATGGACTGGATTGGGAATAGTAAATGTCACCACCTTAGTGCCCAACACCTTCCCCAATATAGTTCGACAGGTGTGGAAATAGTAAATGTCACCCCTTTAGTGTCTTGCATCGTTCCCAGTATGGCCAAACTGAAGTGGGATTAGTAAATGTCACCCCTTTCATGTCCAACACCCTATCCAAATTGGTTTAGATTGGTGTGGGAATAGTAAATGTCACATTTCTCGTGTCCAGCCCTCCTGGAAAGAAACCGTCGCCCTCTCGAATGAAGGAGGGCAACAGTTTCTTTCGAGGAGGGCTGTTTTTCGTGCGATTTATACCACGAGTCTGGCTCTTCAACTTAGAACTTCATCTTTAAAATACAAATCCCTGTATTACTAGATGAACACAGAAGCGGGCACAGATCTTCCCATCTTGAAATATATTCAAGCCGGCGACCAACTTCACGTTCACCCTTTTCCTCCAAGGGGCTTTCTCTGTGAATAACACTAGTCCTGATGATGGTCTTATAGATGCCAACAAGCAAGACCGAAACGTCGACCAAAACATCATCTCCACATCAATTCAGCACTGGAAGAAACCTTTATACATCTATGAATTTGGTTTTCTTCGTCTATTAATGGAGTTGATGATATGTTGTGAATTGAACGGTTAAATTACATGTACAGCTATTCATGACTTTCACTTTAAGATTGCTTCTTTTTTAACCCCATGATTCAGATCTATTGATTTGTTCAAAATACAAGACTTTTCAGATATAAATAGTTTGCTGTGTGCTTATTCTCTTCTTCTCTCTTGTTGATCCTCATTGAATGTTATTTTTGAACTACTTTAACATGTACCAGTTATCCTAGAGATACAAATAGGTTTAATTGCTTAAAAACCTTTGATTGACATGTGTTGAATTATAGGTACTTAGTCCATGAACAAAATCCCTCCTAGTCATTTCTTACCTTAATCACCCTTTGCCCAAGCCTACAAGGGTTTATTGGGTTTCCCCAAATCTATAGATGTACATCAGAAAGCAACCTTTTTTCTAAATGGTGTAAATCCGTTCAGTAGTTGCTGAGAAATTTAAAAAATAAAAGTTTCGATATCTGGGTGGAGCCTAACTTCCGAGCACGAGCTTCACTGTGATTGGCTGCCAACACTCCAAACCAGGAGGTGTTGGCAGCCATCTTGTGACTTGATAGAAGCGAGTCACCAGAAAACAGAGAAACAAAGATATAAAAGAAGAGAAGGGGGCAGGGTAGAAACACCCTGACACCCTAGGCCTGCTCAGGGGGTCCCAGAAGGACCCCAGGGCCCAAAAAAAGATTTATTTGAAAAAGTTTGGCGCAATACGTGCTGGGGTCACGAATTTCACCGCAAAAGTTTAAAAACAATGAAGCGCATGTTCCCGCATTTTATTTTAATGAGGCCCCCAGGTGGGCTAGGTCCCTGGGGCGTTTCTTAAAAAATAAGAGCAGGGGCCTAGCTCCGGGGCTTCACTCATGTTGGGAGGGGCGTCCATTTGGCCCCCTCCTGGAGCCAGTGTTAGCCCTGGCGACCGCCACCCCCCAGGGCTGGCTCCTGCAGTGTCCCGGGGTGCCCAACCCCTGGACACTGCTGTTTGCTATGACAGGGCAGGAGCATAATTGCTTTGGATTTTGGAAGCGAGAGCTGGGAAACCTGCTCTCGCTTCCAAAATCTAAAGCTAATTGCTTTCCCACCCAGGGAGGTGCATGTCAGCAGCTCCCCGTGTGGAAAAGCAATGCCGGCTCACGCAGGACGCGGGGAGCCGGTGGGACCGTGGGGGCATTGGAGCTCCGCCCACGGTCCCCAACCGTTAGGCCAGGCCCCAGTTGATGGGGTCCTCGGGCCGGTATTGGCCACGGGAAGGGGGCCGATGCGGCACTCTTCTCTTTTGTTTTTTTAAATTTAAATAATGAACATGTCGGCATGCTTCAGGGAATGGGGTCCCCAAGGCAAATGTAAATTAGTAAAAGTGGACGTTTAAAAAAAAAAAAGTAAAAATGGAGTCTCGGCCCCTTGTGTGAAAGTGATGTGTGCAAGGCCCTCAGCGCGGCACTTGAGTACTTCTTAAGTCTTTCAAACAACGGTGGGTATATTCTCAAAGACACATCGCCAAGTTAACGGCACTTTATCGCAACCAAAATGGTGATAAATTTAACGAACCATTCACAAGCTGGAGCAAACAGCCCATATCACAGTTAACCAGCGATAGCAGCCTCAAAAAGCATCGTCACAGATGACACGGGCAGATATTGCTAATAAGATGTAGAGTAGGCGTTCCCGTGCCAAAAGCGAACACATCACTTCGCAAGTTTCACAACTACCAGCAGGATCGTCGAAGAGAGTACAAAACAGGTGATAAGGTGCCTTAGCTGCAGGAAGTTTACACATGCTCTGAGGTGGTGTAAAGTTGAACTACAACCTGCAACATGAAAGGGGGCCCAGCTCAGAGCCACACCTGAACAACAACAGATGCAATGGAGCCAACGACCATGCAGCTCGGACACCCAACACTGCTCCGACACCCCCCTGCCACCAGCCCCTTGTTCGCCGTCCCTCCCTCACCACCCCCCACAAACAAATGTGACAGCAACCTTAGGAAATCTGGAACGTAACAAATTAGCTGATGTCGCACAATTATAATTAAGAAGATGCATGTGAGGTTGGACAAATAAGAATCACAGTCCTGTATGTACTTACATATAAAACATTTTATTTAAACAAAACAACAACAAATAAAACTGTACAGCCATGGTGTGTCATCCGTGGACCATTTGTGAATCACAGCCTGCAAGACAAAAAGCAAAATAAGATTGTGCATCATGCGTTCCTCAAAGGCGAGAGAGAGAAGGAGTGGGAGAGAGAGAGGAAGAGAGAGAAATAGTGAGATACAAGGACGAGAAAGAGAAACAGTGTGATAGAGAGGAAGAGAGAAAGAGAGAGAGAAAGAGGAAGAGATAGAGAAAGAGAGGAAGAGTGTGAGAGAGAGAAAGGACGAGATAGAGAGTGAGAGAGGGAGAAAGAGTGTGACTGACAGAAAGGAAGAGATGGAGAGGGTGAGTGAGTGTTGACACTGAAGAAAATCCTCACAGCTCACCTTCCCGCCACCAGTGTGTCTCCAACCACGTGCCGGGACATAGTGCATCCCTCAAGTTTAGTCATCCGAAACATAGTATAGAATCAGTAATGCAGAGTACATACAACTGCACACACCTAATTCTCTGTTTCACCCCTGCGTACCTAGCCTGCTGCAGCACCCTATCGACTTCCGCTGCCCAGAGGTGTCTGCCTGCCTCTGCGCACCCAGACTGCTGAACCCCATCCACTCCCACTGCCCAGAGGTGTCTGCCCGCTGTTGTGCACCCAGGCTGCTCCACCCCATCCACTCCCACTGCCCGGAGGTGACTGCCCATCCCTTTGCCCCCAGACCGCTGCACCCCATCCACTCCCACTGCCTAAAGGTGTCTGCCCGCTCTTGTGCACCCAGGCTGAGAGGAAGAGAGAGAGAAAGAAAGAACGAGTGAGAAAGAGAGGAAGACCGAGAAAGAGTCAGAGAGAGAGGAAGAAAGAGAGAGAAAGAGCAAGATACAAGGAAGAGAGAAAGAGTGAGACGAGAGGAAGAGAGAGAGAGAAAGAATGAGAGAGAGAGGAAGAGACAGAGAAAGAGTGTGAGGAAGAGAAAGGCAGAACGAGACAGTGAGAGAGAGAGAAAGAGTAGGAGTGACAGAAAGGAAGAGATGGAGAGGGTGAGAGAGTGTTGGCACTAGAGAAAATCCTCACTGCTTACCTTTCTTCCACTGGTGTGTCTCCAACCACGTGCCGGGATATAGTGCAGCCCTCAAGCTTAGTCATCTTAAACATAGTATGGAATTAGTAATGGCAGAGTACATAACACTGCGCTCACCTAAATCGCTGTTCATCAAGGCAGCTGCACCCCATCCACTTCCACTGTCCAGAGGTGTCTGCCCGCCGCTCCGCACCCAGGCTGCTGCATCCCATCCACTTCCACTGCCTAGAGGTGTCTGCCCGCTGCTGTGCACCCAGGCTGCTGCACCCCATCCACTCCCACTGCCTGGAGGTGACTGACCGCCGCTGCGCAAACAAGCCTCTCTGCTCACCTTCCGCCACCGGCATGTGTCGAAGAGGGTCTATTTATTTATTTAAACTTATAATGTGCACAGCTACCCGCAGTGGGTTTCCCGGCGCCAAGGGACAGACTAAAGGAGAAGAACTAACAGACTGAATTTACTGGTAAGTAGCCTCTAATCACTGCTGAAAAAGCCAAGTTTTAAGTCCCTTATGAAAACGAAAAAGATTGATTTCCGTCTTCAAGGTCACAGGTAGAGCATTCCAGAATTTAGGACCCAGGTGGGAAAAAGAGCGGCCTCCCTTTTTTGCTAGCCTAAATGTGGGAACGGAAAAGTCACCATTCCCTGAAGATCGCAGATTGCGACTCGGCTTGTAGGCCTGAACTAGGCCCTGAAGTTATTTGGGGGCTGAGCCTTGTTTGATCTTAAAAACGTGACAAAGGGCTTTCAATTTAATTCGGCTTGGAATTTTGAGCCAGTGAAGGTCACGAAGTGCAAGAGAGGCGGATGTTCTCCTAGGGACATTGCGAAGGAGCCGGGCAGCCATATTCTGGACTACTTGAATTTTCTTTATCCTTGTCAGATCGGCTCCAAGATAGAGAACATTGCCATAATCCAGGCGTGAAACAACCAATGCCTGGACTACGGTGTGGGAAAGAGGGCAACATCCAGAAGATTTTTTAAAGCCATCTCAAAGTGGCAAAACAAATAGAGGCCACCTTCACTGCCTGCTATCTCATTGTGAGTTTATCATCAATGAGAAACCCGAGATTGCGTACTACAGTAGCGGGCTGAGGGGTAGGTCCCATAATGTTGGGCCAATGGTGGGGGCCCCATAGATGCTTTCCCTTGCCCAGGATCACAACCTCAGTCTTGTCACCATTTAATTTCAGGAAATTGCTCTTCATCCACTCGGAGACTCGAGTCACACCTACTTTCAAAGCTGAAATTTCATTGCACTCCTTGTTAAAAAGGGAAAAAATAATTTGAGTGTCGTCCGCATAGGAATATAAAGTGAGACCGGCTTCCTCCACAATAGTGGCCAGGGGTCTTACATAAATATTGAATAGTAAAGGACTAAGTATACACCCCTGGGGGACGCCGTGCGCCGACGGACAAACTATAGAGGAGGCAGAGGCAGAGAAGACCTGAAAAGTACGGCCACTTAGAAAAGAGGCTATCTAGGCTTGAGCAGAGCCCTCCACTCCCAGGGACCGAAGAGTCGCGAGGAGAATGGAATGAGACACCGTGTCGAACGCAGCGCTCAGATCAAGAAGAATGAGAGCAGATGTTTCTCCGTGATTTGTGGTTTCGGTGGAATGATATGCTCTAAAGCCTGACTGAGATGAGTGTAAAAATCCCGAGCTCTCAACAAGGTGGTTAATTGCGTATTAATATGTCTTTCCAGTATCTTTGAAAGAACAGGAAGCAATGAAATAGGCCTGAAGTTAGATAAGTTGGCAACATCTGCTCCAGCCTTTTTCAATAAGGGACATCTGCTCCAGCCTTTTTCAATAAGTGGATAATCATAGCATGCTTCCACTCCTGTGGAACATGTGACTCAGCTAGAGAGGAATTAAGAAGTTGCATTAACACACAACGTGGACCAAGGTCAAGTTCTTTTAAAATTATGACCGGTACCGGGTCGCGTGGGG
Source organism: Lissotriton vulgaris (assembly GCF_964263255.1). Taxonomy (NCBI): domain Eukaryota; kingdom Metazoa; phylum Chordata; class Amphibia; order Caudata; family Salamandridae; genus Lissotriton; species Lissotriton vulgaris. Next base: position 1,632,943,982 of record NC_141693.1, on the reverse strand, counting down.
AGCCAGATTTAATGCTATTCAAGCAGGAGGAGAAGGAGACATCGTCAAAATGTGACCAGTCTGTTAGTTTGGCCGTCAGAGAAGGCAGATTATCTAGGGTCAATACTGGCCCTGGCAATAACGCATCATCAGGATTAGAGGGACTCAATAAGTTCCACTTTTGCTATGAAAAATTCTGCAACTGAATTGCATTTGGCCTCATCTAAGGCAGGAGGAGCAGGTACCAAATCTGCTCCTGTTAGTTTTTGCACCGCAGAAAAATGAGTGCGGGGGCCGTTTTGGGCGTTCGTGACAGTGTTGGCAACATATACAGCTCTGGCCATTTTGCATTGATTATGATAGTCTCTGAGGGCTTCATTGTAAGCCACTTTACGGGAAGCGTAGTAAGAATGTCTCCATTTCCTTTCAAAGGTCTTACAGTTGGATCTTATACGCTTTAAATCGTCAAAGAACCAGGGTGCAGGAGGACGATGAAATGAGGAGTTCTTAAGTGTCAAGGGGAGGAATTTGTCAACAGCAGTGCTCAACCATTTGGATACTGCGATGTTCAACAAAGATACAGACGTATCAACGTTCGGTAGGGTATCCGTCAGATGCAAGTTAAAATTAGATATGTCGAGTTTACTCCACCGAGGTATGTACTCATCCTTACTGCTATTACCACTAGTCATGATTTTAGTCCGGGACAGAGAAAAATATACAGGATAGTGGTCCGATCATTTCAAGGGACGGGCAGAGGGTGAACATTCATACAGGAGGTTAGAGAGGACAGGGTCCAATAAATGCCCTGCAGAATGTGTTGGCCCTGAATTACATAACAAGATGTTAAGAGCTTCCAGCTCAGATAAAAACAGTTTACTAACATTGCATTGAGCGTCATCAAAATGAAGGTTCAAATCGCCAAGGATGGTGAAATTGGCAGCCTTCAAAGATAGTGGAGCAATGGTTTCTGCAAAGGACGTCGTCCTTGGCATGAGAATTCCCAGGAGGGCGATAAATCAGGAGACCTGACAGAGTGAACTGGGGGCTAATTGCTAACTTGAAATGTCCAGCTTCACATCCGGGCAAAGGAAAGGCATCAAATGTGCAGGTATAATTGGATTTAAAAATTATCGCAATACCGCCTCCTTTACCAATATCTCTATCCTTCCTAATCATTACATAGTCATCGGGAATAGCCATGGCTATATCCGGCACCGAGCTCACATGAAGCCAGGTTTCCGTAATAAACGTGGCATTGTGTCTTTCATCGACTAGAAAGTCATGAATGGTATTCTTATGTTTAGGAAGTGACCTACAATTTATACTCCAGAACTGAAGTCTGGGGCCGGTAGGAGAAGATTTAAAGCCCCTTGTTCTGCCCCTGGGTTTACCCCGTTTATGTGATTGTTTCATTAGGTTACACATAGACATCCTACCCATAAAGAAGCCACAATGGGTGCATTTGAAATTATGAATCGGCAAAGTGCAGATTGTGCAGTGTGCAGAGGAAGGTGTCTAAGCCGCTTTAACTCCTCCCCAGTATAAGTGATGGCAATACCGTGGTGAGCAGAAGCAACTGAAACCAGAACAGAATCGGTAGCCCCTAGGCCCGTCCTGGCGTGGAAGGGCGTAGACGGGCTTACCTCTGGCGCACCTCCGGCGACCATGGGCGCGCACGCTGCGCGCATTCGCTGCGCGCCTGCATTCAGAGGTGCTTAAATAGGGTGTGGTAAGTACCCCAGCAACACTAGCACGCTACCTAAGATGGCGTCTTGGGAGCTTCTCAAGGCCCTGGTCCCACACCCAAGATGGCGGTCGGGGCGGACACAGCGCGAGGCTCACCGAAGTGGTGAGTAGTGTCTACCACGTGCCGAAGCAACCTCCTCAGCCTTTGCGTACACACGGTCAAGTCGAGCTCACAATTCAAAGTGGGTGTTGATTGCTTGGATGGCCAAGCATCATCACAAGATGCAGACGCGCTCAGGTCTGGTGGCACTAACTCAGTGGACCTAAAGTCATCTCCTTGTGGTGGGAGGTCCGTGTGGGGGGAGGGGAGCCTTAAATCTGTGAATCACAGCCTGCTAGACAATAAGCAAGATAAGATTGTGCGTCATGCGTACATCAAAGGAGAGAGAGAGAGAGAGAGAGAGAGAAAGAGTGAGAGGAAGACAGAGAGAAAGAGTGAGCGAGTGAGAGGAAGACAGAGAACGAGAGAGAGAGGAAGACAGAGAGAAACAGTGGCTGTTCCTGATGTATGCCAGTCCTGCGTGAGGCAGTGAACAATGACTCCGGAGCTCTGGGTGTGGTTCCGTCCTGGGCTGTATGAGGAATCAACTGATGTGGGTGTTCCTGTTGTAGTGCTGCCGCCACCCGGGCAGCAAGCGCCAATGTTTTACCCCGTGACCCAAGACCCAAAACATGGCCAACATGGAAGGTAGGGAGAATCACTGACCCTACATTCATGCCTACTTCCACACATGAAAGATAGTACACATGACACATCTGTGTGAATATGAATGTTTATTGCACATTCAGTGGAGTGTTGCAGCCGTAGCAATACAGGGCCATGCAAAGCCCAAATTTCAGTTTTTGGCACATGGATCGTGCTTGGGGGTTAGGCTCCACCAACAAATGTACTTATCCAATCACTCCGCCAATTCCGAAGCACTTATAAATTCACTATACACTCTCCTTGCAGTACTCTAATGATCCAATCTCTACCTACGTACTTATACAATGACCAAGACAAAGTTACATAACCAAAGTTTTCCCCACTGACAGAGGTAACATGGTTGCAAGCGGAATGTAATGTGGTAGGGCCCAGGGCCAGCATCATGCATACATAATGAACACACAGACACAGTTAGATAAATAGTGGAACTGGGTACGGCCACGTGCGCTCGGCTAATGCTGGCAACAAGTACAACAGTAATCATCGGATCACACACAGAGATTCAATCATAAACTATCCATGACTTGTGCTACACTGAGTAAAGGGCACTAGATGTGAAATAATACACAAAAGATTCTATTGTAAAGGGTTCATGACTTGTGGTACACTGAGGTAGGGCAGCAGATGTGAAATCATACACAAAAGATTCTATCATAAAGGGCCCATGAGTTGTGGTGCACTGAGATAGGGGCATTAGAAGCATTCCACTTGTGCACAGCTAGCGATAATGCGTGGTCCGGGAGGGTCGCACTGGTAGCAATGTCTGTTGCGTACTGGACTGCGTCATCTGCAATGGCAACTCTATCTGAATTGTAAACCCTGCAGTCGGAAGGCAGTAGTCATCACATACATCAAGGAATACTTTTTGTCACTTCCTCTTGACAAAATCTGAGGACATAGAGTACAATTCTGTTTGTAAGTAATACATCTAGACTGAATTCAAATTGTTAGCTCTGCTGACCGCAGTGTAGGTAACAAAAGATGAAATATGTATGGAATACATTGTCGAAATGTGTAGGTTTCGTTGACGTTATAGTTAGTTGCCTTCTGGACTCTGAAATTAATAAATCAAGACTGAATTTGAAATGTGAGCCCTGCTGACCACAGTTTAGGCCGGAGGCAGCGGTCAGTAAAGGCCCACAGCCACGTGGCGTTCATTTGAGCTGCACAGATTGGGAGCATTTGATTTTCTTAACCGATTATAGTCTCTTACACAATTTGCATCTGTACTAATCTTGAATTATGAGCCCTGCTGACTGCAGTGTAGACCGGAGGCAGTGGCCAGGAATGGCCCACAGCCATGTGGCGTTGAGTTGAGCTGTATAGAGTTAGTGGTAGGTGTGGTGCTCAGCGTGTGCGCAGCCTGCAATGATGCATGGTGTAGCCGTGCCGCACTGGGAGCGATGTCTCTTACCTACTGGACTGCGTCATCTGCAATCGCGACTCCATCTAAATTGTGAGCCCTGCTGTCCGCAGTGTAGATCGAAGGCAGTAGTCAGCAAAGACATTGAGGAATGCTTTTTGTGACTTCCTCTTGAGAAAATGCAACGACATAGAATACAGTTCACTCTGCAATAAATAAAAAAAACTGAATTCAAATTGTGAGCTCTGCTGTCCGCAGTGTAGACTGCCATTCAGTGTTCCTTTGGACTTGCAAGATGAATTTGGTCATTGTACTAAAGCTATAATTGATATCCAAAAAGTTCTTTAAGCAAGGATACTAAAAGGTATTCTGTAGGTTGTAGGGATTTTGTTGTTAGTTGCCTACTGGACTCTGTAATTAATGAATCAAGACTACATTTTTATTGTGAGCTCTGCTGACTGCAGTGTAGGCTGGAGGCAGTGGTCAGCAAGGGCCCACAGCCACGTGGCGTTGAGTTGAGCTGCACAGTTAGTTGCATTAGAAGCATTCAGCATGTAAGGAGCCTGCGATGATGCGTGGTCCGGGCTGGCAGTACTGGTAGCAATGTCTTTTGTCTAATGAATTCTGCCTTAATAAGGTTACGTGGCGATGACTTATGGTGCACTGAGTTAGTGGTATCTGAAGCCCTCAGCGCGTGCGCACCCTGCGATGATGCGTTATCCGGGCGGGCCACACTGGTAGCAATGTCTTTTGTGTAATGAATTCTGCCTTAATAAGGGTATGTGGCGATGACTTTTGGTGCACTGAGTTAGTGGCACCTGAAGCACTCATCGCAGGCGGGCAACTAGAGACAAATTTTGGGGAGGGGGCTGAAAAATATTTCGGGGGGGGGAGCTAATTCTTCCAACCACAGACAGAGTGGCTGTAAGAACGGGTGAATACACAACAAAAGTCTCATTTACAATTAATGGTCTTTTAAAGACCTGTTAAGTACTCTGGTGCGGCTGCAATTAGATGCTCCCCAGCCCGCGAAGACGTGTCAGCCCGGGCTGGCCCGGGCTGACACACAGGACGGGGGGGCTGAAGCCCCGTGACCCCAATGGGTGTTGCACGCCTGACTCAGCGTGTGCGCACCCTGCGATGATGCGTGGTCCAGGCTGGCCCCACTGGTAGAAATGTCTTTTGTCTAATGAATTCTGCCTTAATAAGGCCATGTGGCGTTGACTTGTGGTGCACTGAGTTAATGGTACCTCTGGCGCTGCCTGCAATGATGCGTTGTCCGGGCGGGCCGCACTGGGAGCAATGTACCTTGCCTACTGGACTGTGTCATCTGCAATCACCACTCCATCTAAATTGTAAGCCCTGCTGTCCGGAGTGAAGATCGAAGGCAGTAGTCTGTACAGACATAAGTCTGCGATGCTGTGCCGCTGTGTTCGCTGGGGGCCTGTATCGAGGAGGCCCGTGGTCATGGCGGCAGCCACGTGGCAGGGTGAGGGCGGACGCTCTGGCAGACTCGTTGGCCTTCACACAAGTGAACCACGCCCAGAACCCCAGCATATTTATTGACACTTCTACGCTGGAGTGCCATACGTTGGACCAGCCCACTGAGGTTCCGCTTACAGGGGACGATATCACAGGTACATGACCGAGATCTTCCCCATTTCCTAAGGTAACATGGTTGCGTCCACTGTCCACAACACTACAAGTACCAGCAGTATATGTACACATGGAGAGGTTTGTGCTCTGCACCGCTTCACTTTGTATTGTGTGCAATATTATTGGTGGGTGATTTGCGTCCTTCACACATGTATGGTTGCCACATCTGGCAACATTCAGCTGTTGTGTGGCTGAGGCGCCATGCTGTTTTTGGAAAGTCCGCTGTCTTGTCGTGCGCTGCCTCGGTGGTAGTAGAGGGGGGGGGTGGTTCAGGGGGGAGGTCTTGAGGGTGGAGGCAGTGGGTTTTGTGGCCTTCTTGGGGGTCGGATGTGCATGATCAGTAGCTCTATGACATGTGTTGTTCTTTAGATGTGATTCAGAGCTGGGCTCCTTTTTACACTGTAGGTAGTCGTCCTACTTTATACTAGTAAAATGCAGATATTACATTCCTAATGCTAACGCAGCTTATCGCCTGTTTTTGGATCTCACCGCTGATTTGGCTGCTTGTTGAAAATATCGGGAAGTGGTGTTTTCATGTTTTTTTGCACAGGAACGCCTACTCTGCATATTGTTAGCATTATTTGTTGCTCTCATTTGTGGCAATTTAATTTTTTGCTGAAGCTATTGCTGGAAAACTGGCGATATCGACTGTTTTTACCAGGTTGAGAATGGGATGATAATTTAAAATCACTGAAAAAACTATAGGTTTTATTAACATTATAATTAGAAATTAGCATTTAAAAAACCTTTGAAATTCACTGAAAAAACCATAGGTTTCAGGGATGTTATAGTTAGAAATTGGCATTTGAAAAACTTGTGAAATTCACTGAAAAACCATAGGTTTCAGGGATGTTATAGTAATTTGGACATTTCACTCGTACGAAACCAGAGAAATTCGAACGTTATACTTAATAGAGCTAACTATAATTCGTGCCCCGCAATGCACTGCTGATGACGTCACATATTACATCACCCATGACATGGTCAGTGACATCACTGATGACAACACTGACGACATCTCAAATGACCTCACAGATGACCTCATCCACGTGATAATCTGATGCACCTCCTCACAACCTTTGATACACCCACTCTAAAATACTTACTACCATTTTCAAAACCATAGACAAATCAATAGCAGTTACTATATACCCACTGACTAATTCCTAGCTATACACACACATTCATTCATTCATTCATTCATACAGTTACTCATACATGCAGTCACTCATCAATACAGCACTATTATATGTACACATACACCTATACACTCATACACTGTCAATGATCCATAGAGTTCTTGACACACCTAGCTAGACATGTAAAGTATCAATACACTGCCATTTACTGACCTACACAGTTGTACATTCACTATCTAATCTATTCATACAGATACTAACATATACTTACTCTCTTATACAATCACTTACACAAGCATACACACATTTACACTGCCACTCTCACAATTACGCACTCTCACATATAGTCATTTATATACTCCAACACTCAAATATATTGCCTTTCACATATGTAGTTACTCACACATATACCGGTGACACCTACATTCACTCACTAACACACTGATACACACACTTACCTATATGCACTATTGAACCTGTACACCCAGTAAATTATCCACTCACACATGGAGGCAGAAAGTCACACACCACCCACACACACAAACACTGAGGCAGCCATACAGATACTCATGCAACTGATAAGTAACCCATATAGACAGTCCTGTACTTAATCATCAACCCATGCAGCAGTTTACACAACTGAGAGACGGATACAGACATTCACACAGTTTAGTCACTAACCCATGCATTCAGTAAGACACATTTAATCACCAACTTATACAGTCCGTCACACATCTATTAAATCCTATACCCACATACATATACACCATCTCATTCTTCAATACACCTTGGCATTAACATATATAAAATATATTTAAACACACATTCACTGGATGATGTCATCAGTGATGTCATTTGAGATATCATCAGTGATGTAATCGACCATGTCATGAGTGATGTAATATGTGACGTCATTAGCAGTGCATTGCGGGGGCGCGAGTTATAGTTCTACTAACTATAACGTTCAAATTTCTTTGGTTTTGTACAAGTGAAATGTCCAACTAACTATAACGTCCCTGAAACCTATGTGTTTTTTCAGTGAATCTATATATTCAGATGGCTGGTGTTGGAGAAGTTGAATATATTCAATTTTGCACTACAACGTGGTCTGTTACTGTAATCGGTGACAAAGGGATGCAACTGGAGTGTTCCTGATATATATATATATATATATATATATATATATATATATATATATATATATATATGTATGTATATATTGCAGCAGGGATTCTGCTCCTAAACAGAACTGTGCATAGAGACTTCGAACCTCAGTGAATTAGGGTGTACCAAAACTGACCTTAGTAGCCAAAATCCCCTACCAGACTAGCAATCAGTGTCTCATTGGTTCTTCCATAACCCCAATGATTAGACAACCCAGAACATGGAACTTAGATTACATCAGGCAATGTGGAACACATAAACACTATTTTGTGTTACTCTCATACCATTCCAAAACATGGAGTAAAAGGAGACACATGCAAGTTTGAAATATTTATTTCTAATGCCGTCTTTTCATGCGCAGTATCTTTGCTAATACAAGCAGACATATTATAAGCAACAAGATTATCAGCATAGTTACTATTCCATAAAATACAAAGGGAGAAAGCATGCTAAATGAAACAGGTTTAGAATATACCTATATTTCACCCTCCCTTGCTAGTAGGTTATTTTATATCTACAGAAAGTCTCTTGGGATTACAAGGGCGGCCCCATACCTCTGGTCCTAGCAGAAATGGATCTCATCAGTTTGTGCATCAGCTCTCTGCATGCGAATGTTCTCCAAGTGTGTGTGATCATGCCTACGGAGAGCATTATTAAATGCGCCAAAATCAGAGGTGGCCACAGCTGCATATATGTTATGCCTAGAACGTGCGCTCAGTCCGAACAACAACCACTGTGTTGAAATAACCTTGAAGGCCTCGGCACTCATTGTTCAGACAAAGCTTACCAAGCAAGGCTGCTAATATAGAAACACATATTATTCTCGTGTGAAGCAAAACACTCTGCTAACTCTAAACATCTATAATAATGTGTGCCGTGTGCAAAAAGGCGACAGAAAGGAAAAATGGCGTTTAAAGTTCTATTAAGCTCATGTCAACTTAACACAGTGTAAAGGCAAGGCTCATCCCCATGACAATATATGATATATGATATATATATATATGAAATATATATATATATATATATATATATATATATATATATATATATATATATATATATATATATATATATATATATATATATATATATATATATATATATACATATAAGCTATACCTCTCTGACGAGCTCTAATTTAGCTAAACACTGTGTCAGGGGTTGCTTTTACATATTTCAGGTTGGCTTGAGTTGGTATTTTACCAATTCAAAGCTGTAATATTGTGCCTGGATTGATACATGGCTTTTGTCATTTTACAGCTTGGCAAGGACAGCACTGTGCAAATCCTATGCTTAAAGACTTTGCTGTAGAAATGGCAAAAGACTATCCTTTTCTATCTCGGCGTGGATGGTAATGTGCTAATCCTATGCTTAAAGACTTTGATAGAAAAATAGACATTTGAGGTGAGCAGATCTAGAGTGTCGCTGGTGTTGAGAGTGCTCGAACAGGAACTGCTTTCCACCTAAACTTGAGAACTACCCAGAGTTCTCTCCTTTTTTGCATAATGTATGCGTCACTCTATGCCTGAAAGGGTTTTGTTTTGACGTATACTGGGTGCTCCCTTATGTCTGGGCAAAGCTATACCTCTCTGAAGAGCTCTAATTAGAGCGAAACACTGTGTCAGGGGTTGCTTTTACTCATTTCAGGTTTGCTTGAGTTGGTATTTTACCAGTTCAAAGCTGTAATATTGTGCCTAGAGTGATACATGGCTTTTGTCATTTTAAAGCTTGGCAAGGACAGCACTGTGCTAGTCCTATGCTTAAAGACTTTGCTGTAGAAATGGCAAAAGACTTTGTCCTTTTCTATCTCGGCGTGGACGGAACCGTGCTAATCCTATGCTTAAAGACTTTGATAGAAAAACAGACATTTGAGGTGAGCAGATCTAGAGTGTCGCTGTTGTTGAGAGTGTTCTAACAGGAGCTGCTTTCCACCTAAACTTGAGAACTACCCAGAGTTCTCTCCTTCTTTTTTGCATAATTTATGCGTCACTCTATGCCTGAAAGGGTTTTGTTTTGATATATATATATATATATATATATATATATATATATATATATATATATATATATATATATATATATATATATATATATATATATATATATGTTTTGATATATATGTATATATATATTCACTGGAAAAAACATGGTTTTCAGGCCTTATATAGTTAAGAATTGGCATTTAAAAAACCTTTGAAATTCACTCAAAACACTATAAGTTTTAGGGGTGTAATAGTTAGCTGGACATTTCACTCATACAAAACCATTGAAATTGCTCCTATATATTTAGTTGTACTAACTATATTTTGCGCACCCGCAATCCCCTGCTGATTATGTCACATATTACATCATTCATGACATGGTCAATGACATCACGGATGACATCTCATTGTTACAGCAATACAAGTATCTAAAAAACCACTCAGTGATTCATAGATGTATACACACATCTAATCACTTACCTCTAGATTCCCTCTTACATGCAGTTAATGAACAATAGAACACTATCAAAAATACTTATACACCTATATCGACATTACACACCAGCACACACTTGTTTTGCTGTAACAATGGATTCATTTAAGATGTCATCTGTGATGTCATCAGTGATGTCACTGACCATGTCATGAATGATGTAATATGTGACATCATCAGCAGTGGATTGCGGCGCGCGAGTTATAGTGAGTCCAACTAACTTTAACGTGGGAATTTCAATGGTTTTGTATTATTAAAATGTCCAGCTAACTATAACTGGTGTTAAACCTATGGTTTTTTCAGTGAATTTCAAAGGTTTTTTAAATGCTAATTCCTAACTATAACAAATGTGAAACCTATGTTTTTTTTAGTGAATTTCAATGGTTTTTTAAATGCTAATTCCTAACTATAACGATTGTGAAGCCTCTGGTTTTTTCACTGAATTTCAAAGGTTTTTTAAAAGCTAATTCCTTTCTATATCGAGTTTGTAACCTACGATTTTTTTTTTATTTGCTGTTTTATGTAAGTATTAATTATTATTAATTTATTTTTGAAATAATATTTTTCCAATGTATTTTTTTTTTAATCATTTTTTCCTGGGGCGCTCAGGGTGCGTGCACCGGTAAGCTCTCCCGAGAGCGCACCGAGAGCGCAATATCTGCGTTCGTTAAAAGAAATATGTATGAAAAGTAAATAATAAAGCAAGACATTTAGTACCATACCTATAAAAACGAAATTTTTAATTTACGAAATGAAAATGAATTTACATTTCCGTAAAGCTATCAAAACGTCACTCAGGCGCGCCGCCTAAGCGCCCCCGGAAGCGCCTACGTTCGTGCCGCGTAAGCGCCCCCGGAAGCACTCCAGTGCGCGCAGCGTATGTGCGTCAAGTCATGTGACCTTAAAATAACTCTTTTCATTGGTTGCTAACAGTTTTTTTTTTACAAAGAATGAAATCCCCACCTATTTCCTTCACTTCTTCTTTCACTTTTGTGACTGAAAGACCTGTTTTTTGCTCTTGGATCTTTCTTGGATTACCATCGCTGCCAGAGAATCCAGCAGTGATGATGACAAGAGACATTTATTGATGAAGAGGTTCATATGGAAGTTTTTTTCCATTCCACATGATCAAAAAAAAGTAAATGCTCCAAAGGTGGAGTGCCGGATTTGTCATACCGTCCTCTCACGGGGTGACCCCACCAAAAAATATTCATTTGGGAACTCCACTATGATTCGCCACGTCGAGAGGAGGCACTCCCAGAACTTTGCCCGGGAGAGCGTCAGAGCTCTGGCACAAGAGGCTCCCAGGGATGGTGCCTCTACTTCAACCGGAGGATCAACAACATCGGTGAGGGGGCGACCAGAAGAGCTGATCCCCAACATTCAGCCTGCATTTAATGAAGCAGTAATTAAGTGCAAAAAATGTGATCAGCTACTTTGTTATGGGGAACAAAGTGTAATGCTCATGGTTCGAGCAATAGACAACCACCGCTGCCAACCCCAGTCCTAATTTTGATTATTTTTTTTTGCTCCTGTTGAGCAGTTTCCAATTCCCTGTTTTTGTTTCTGTTGAAAAAAAAGGAAAAAAGAAGAAAAAAAAGTTATTTTCAGAACTACCTCCAATTCTCATCAAAGAGCTGTATTCTTAAAAAAATGAAAAAGAGTAACTGAAGTGGAGTGCAGTGAGAGAAGAGAGAAAAATGAGTGAGAAAGCAAAGAAAGGGACGAGAGGGGAAGGGAAGTAAAGAAGGGGGACTGAAAGAAGGTGAGTGTGGGGAACGAGAGTGAGGAGAAGGAGAGTGAACATGGGGAATGTGTCAATAGAGTGTGAGACAAGGTGAGTAAGGCAGTGAAGAAACAGAGAAAGTGAAAAAAAAGTTAGAGTAGAAGACTGAAGGCCTCATGTATGAGGCCATGCATCACTTTTACGCCGCCTGTGTGTCACTTTTTGTGACGTACCAGTGATGTAAAAAATGCTCCTGCGCCAGGTGTAATGTATGCAAAGGGTGCGTATTGACGCAAGAAAGGGTCGTAGAAGTGACGCAGTGAAATCTATGAGTTTTCACTGCGTCACTTTTAGGACACCGTTGCGTCAAAATCTTGCGCCTGCCTCACAGCAGGAGTAAGACTGACGCAGGCCCTATCACATGGGGCTGGCCCTATGTGAAAGGATGCATTGCTGGAGTTGCATCACTTTTGTGACACACTCCAGCAATGCATTACTTTTGCGCTTACAGATACGTCAGAAATACTGACGTATCTGTAACTCCTTGCGACATAATGCGTCATACATTAAATATGACTCATGAGTAGAAGACTGAAGGCCTTATTTATGAGGCCATCCATCACTTTTACGCCACCGGTGCGTCACTTTTTGTGACGCACTAGTGGTGTAAAAAATGTACCTTATTGCGTCACTTTGTAAATATGACTCATCTAGGTAAATGCGTCACTTTGTAAACCCCTGCGCCACATTATACCTGCGCCAGGTGTAATGTATGCAAAGGGGGCGTATTGACGCAAGAAAGGGTCGTAGAAGTGACGCATTGAAATCTATGAGATTTCACTGCGTCACTTTTAGGACACCTTTGCGTCAAAATCTTGCGACTGCCTCACAGAAGGCGTAAGACTGACGCAAGCCCTTTCACATGGGGCTCCATGTGAAAGGATGCATTGCTTGAGTTGCGTCACTTGTGTGACACACTCCAGCAAAGCATCACTTTTGCGCTTACAGATACGTCAGAAATACTGACGTATCTGTAACTCCTTGCGACAAAATGCGTCATACATTAAATATGACGCATGAGTAGAAGACTGAAGGCCTCATTTATGAAGCCAAGCGTCACTTTTACGCCACTGGTGCGTCACTTTTTGTGACGCACCAGTGGTGTAAAAAATGCACCTTCTTGAGTCATATTTACAAAGTGACGCATCTAGGTAGATGCGTCACTTTGTAAACGCCTGCGCCATATTTAACTGCGCCAGGTGTAATGTATGCAAAGGGGGCGTATTGACGCAAGAAAGGGTCGTAGAAGTGACGCAGTGAAATCTATGAGATTTCACTGCGTCACTTTTAGGACACCTTTGCGTCAAAATCTTGCGCCTGCCTCACAGCAGGCGTAAGACTAATGCAGGCCCTTTCACATGGGGCTGGCCCCATGTGAAAGGATGCATTGCTGGAGTTGCGTCACTTTTGTGACACACTCAAGCAATGCATCACTTTTGCGCTTACAGATACGTCAGAAATACTGATGTATCTGTAACTCCTTGCCACATAATGCGTCATACATTAAATATAACGCATGAGTAGAAGACTGAAGGCCTCATTTATGAAGCCATGCGTCACTTTTACGCCACTGGTGCGTCACTTTTTGTGACGCACCAGTGGTGTAAAAAATGCACCTTGTTGAGTCATATTTACAAAGTGACGCATCTAGGTAGATGCGCATCTAGGTAGATGCGTCACTTTGTAAACCCCTGTGCCACATTATACCTGCGCCAGGTGTAATGTATGCAAAGGGGGCGTAATGACAAAAGAAAGGGTCGTAGAAGTGACGCAGTGAAATCTGAGATTTCACTGCGTCACTTTTCTTGCACCTGCCTCACAGCAGGCATAAAACTGACGCAGGCCCTTTCGCATGGGACTAGCCCCATTTGAAAGGATACATTGCTGGAGTTGCATCATTTTTTTGACACACTCCAGCAATGCATCACTTTCCTCTAAACACTCTACTAATATTTTTTTTCTCTTTTTTTTCACACTGTTTTTCCCATGGTGCGCTCATGGTGCGCGAACCGGAGAGCGTACCCGGGAACGCACCCAGCGCTTACCCCGCGAATTTATTTTTAAAAAAAAAACGTGTTTTGCCCTTCAGGGTCCTTCTAGGCCCCCCTCAGAAAACCTAGGGGGTCAGGGGGTGTCTACTCTGCCCCCTTTTAATTATTTCCCCCTTTCTTTTTCACCTCTTGTGTCTCAATTCTACCGAGACACAAGATGGCAGACTCTCCGGACTGTTTAGAATGTTGACAGACACCCGACAGCCAATCAGCTTTCCGCTTGCGCACTCCCATAGCGCGCAGGGTGCGCTCCCCGGTACGCGCACCGGTGAGCGCCCGCAGCGCGCCTATAGATATATATGTGTTTTTGAAGTTAATTTTCTAAAAACCCACTGGAGCAATTTTCACCAAACATAGCAAAGGCACATCTGCGTACCAGTCCCTACAATGTTGCAAAGTTTGTCGTAATTCCTTTCAGCGGTTCGGGCTGTAGACTTGTCAGACCGTCCTATGGAAATTAACATGGAGAAAACACGTTTTGGGACCCCCTTTTTTTTCTCAGCCCCCACTTCTCGAATCCCCCCGAAACTTTCAGGGAAGGAGCGCAGCGGAGCTGGCCAAAATTTTGGAAAATTACTCACAAATTCCTCAACCGGCGCCAGAGTTATTCCCAATAGAATGTTGCGGATTTCCTATGGCGACCGCCAGTAGGTAATATATATATATATATATATATATATATATATATATATATATATATATATATATATATATATATATATATATATATATATATATATATATATATATATATATATATATATATATATATAAAAGAAAATACACTTTTTTTAGTCCTAACTATAACTACCAACCACCAGTAGGATATATATACATTATACATTTATATATACATCCTACTGGCGGTTGGTAGTTATAGTTAGGACCTTGTTTCTATTCAAAAAGCGTTTTTTCTTTTGTCCGCTACCAACCGCCAGTAGGATAGATTTGTTAATATATATATCTATCTATATATATATATTCACTTTAAAAAACATAGGTTTCAGGGCTTATATAGTTAGGAATTACCATTTAAAAAAACATTGAAATTGCTCCTATATAGTTAGTTGACCTAACTATATTTCGCGCACCCGCAACCCACTGCTGATGATGTCACATATTACATCATTCATGACATGGTCAGTGACATCACTGATGACATCACTGATGACCTCTCAAATGACATCACTGATGACATCTCAAATGACATCATCCAGTGACTGTGTGTTTCTGTAAAGTTTAAATATTTTTTACATATTGAAGAATGAGTGGATGGATAAGTGTCTGGATGAAGGATTTAGTCGGTGCGTGACTGACTGTATGAGTGAGTGATTAAATGTGTCTTACTAAATGCATGGGTTAGTGACTAAACTGTGAATGTGTCTATCAGTATGTCTGTTGTTGTGTAAGCTGCTGCATGTGTTGATCAGTAGCTATATGAGTGGCAATATGGGTTATTGATTGGTTTCCCAAGTATTTGAATGGGAGACTGAGTGTGTGTGTGGGTGGCTGGGAGGTGTGTGACTCTGTGCATATATGTGTGAGCAGTTGATTCACTAGGTGTATTAGTTCAAGTGCATGTGGAAACAGCTATATGGGTGGTTGACTGTTGGTGAGTGAATGGATATCTCAGTGCTACATGTCCAAGTAAGTACATCTGTAAAACACAGTGCATGTGAGAGTTGGCATATATAAATGACTATACATGAGAGCCAGTGAATGTGCGAGTGGCTGTATGGATCATTGTGTACTTGTATCAGTGATTGTATAAGGGAGTAAGTATGTGTTAGTATATGTTTGAATAAGTAAGGTATTGTGTGTATAACTGCATAGTTGAGGAAATGGAAGTGTGATTGATTCTTTGCATGACTGACTAGGTGTGTGAGTAACTCCATGGATGAGTGGCAGTGTGTGAGTGTCTGTATAGGTGTATGAGTGCATATGATAGTGTTGTATTGATGAGTGACTGTATGTATGAGTGATTCTATGGGTGAATGAGTGAATGTGTGTGTAGACCTAGGAATCAGTGAGTGCGTATGTAGTAACTGGTATTGGTGTGTCAATGGTTTCAAGAATTGTAGTCTGTATTTAACACTGGGTGTATCAAAGGTTATATTAGAGTGTGAGGAGGTGCATCGTATTATCACATGAATGATATCATCAGTGATGTGATCAGTGATGTCAAATGAGATGTCATCAGTGATGTCATTTGAGATGTTATCAGTGATGTCATCAGTGATGTCACTGACCATGTCATGAATGATGCAATATGTGACATCATCAGCAGTGGATTGCGGGTGCGCGAAATATAGTTAGTAAAACTAACTATATAGGAGCAATTTCAATGTTTTTTTAAATGCTAATTCCTAACTATATAAGGCCTGAAACCTATGTTTTTTTAAGTGAATTTGCAAGGTTTTTAAAATGCTAATTCCTAACTATATAAGGCCTGAAACCTATGGTTTTTTAAGTGAATTTGCAAGGTTTTTTAAATGCTAATTCCCAACTATAATACTATGCAAGGCCTGAAACCTAAGGTTTTTTAAGTGAATTTGCAAGGTTTTTTAAATGCTAATTCCTAACTATACAAGGCCTGAAACCTATGGTTTTTTTCAGTGAATTTGCAGGGTTTTTTAAATGCTAATTCCTAACTATATCAGGCGTGAAACCTATATTTCTTTTCAATAAATTTCAAAGGTTTTGTAAATGCTACTTCTATTAGCGGATAACGTTTATATATGTTGTTATCCTTCTGTGACCACCTGAGCAGCCATCTTGTTTCTCAAGAGAAGTGAGGCACAAGAGAGCACAAAACAAGAGTGGAAAACGCGAAAAGGGGGCAGGGTAGAGACCCCCTGACCCCCTAGCCCTTCTCAGGGGGTCCCAGAAAGACCACCAAGTGCAAAAAAAAATTTTTTTTTAAATCGCGGGGTACGCTCACGGGACGCGTACCGTACGCGTACGGTGTGCGTACCCCTCACATTTTTTTTTTGCCCTTGGGGGGTCCTATATGAAACATATTGATATTTCAGAAAGACACACATTCACTGGATGGTCCAAGTCCGTACGGCCTTAATCAATCGGAGGAGTTATACATTCATCTCTGATAAACTACATTATGGACAAATGAATCTTATAAGGAGAATCAGGATTCAAGAGTAATTGGAAAATAAAAACCGCAAAATTGAAAATAAAAAATAATTGAAGACATTAGTAAGAGAATGATAAATATCCTTCCGACTTAGGACAAAGGAAGGGAATGAAAATGGAGCTAACACATCCCAATGGAGGGATGAAATGAGACTCAAAGAAATGGGGAAATTAAATTGAACCCCTAATAAATGACTAGCTGAAAATAAGGCGCCATTATTTTCCAATGAACACGAATTATAATTGTCCCAGAGACTGGTTTTATATAAAAAACAAAAAACTATAACTACCACAATGCTTAGCAACTGAGCTGAGGAAATGATGAAATAATCATGTGATTGCTTTAAATGTTGTGAAAAAAGGCAGGAAGTTGATCGTGAAAAAGATGCTTGCAGCATCGAAACGCGTTGATCGAATGCTTTCATTTGCTTAAATAGTTTAAAATAAACGAAATTGTGGAAACTCAAAGGGAGTGCGCCCGTTATCCTTTTTAATTAAAGGCGAAGTGTGATGAGATATATAATATTATATCCTACTGGTGGTTGGTAGTTATAGTTAGGACCTTGTTTCTATTCAAAAAGTGTTTTTTCTTTTGTCAATATCTTTGGTGCCGTTTGACGAATTTTCGCGGAATTTTCCGAACTAATCGTTCCCTCAGGTCAGCTCCTGTTTTGAAAGTTTCGGGTAATTCATCAAGTAGGTGCCGTGAAAAAAGGGGGTCTCAAAACTCATTTTCCCCATGTTAATTTCCATAGGAACTTTAGACAAAGCTGCAGCCTGAACGGAGTTACACTAAATTTGGCAAAAATGTAGGTCTTGGTCTAGAAAGCGTGCTTTTTTTTATTATTAAATGGTGTAAATCCGTTCAGTGTTTGCTGAGAAATAAAAAAAATAACACTTTATATAACACTTTATATATTTGAGCACCGAGGAGGATTCAGGAACCCTCCTGAACACGAGCTTCATTCTGATTGGCTGCCAACACTCCAACCCAGAAAGTGTTTGCAGCCATCTTGTGACTAGGTAATCTAGTCACTAGAAAACTGCAAAAAAAAAAGATAAAAAACAAGAGAAGGGGGGCACGGTAGAAACACCCAGACCCCCTAGGCCTGCTCACCAGGCCGAAAAAAAGCATTAAAAAAAAATTATATTCGGCCAAATTCACGCTGGGTACTCAAATCAGTCTGAAAGGTTTTTAAAAAAAGAAAGCGCAGGCTTCTGCTCTTCGTTTTCTATAAGTCCCGGGGGCAATGTCCAGTTATGTAGCAAGTGCCCAAGTGGGCCACCACAGCTCCGGGGACCGCCACCTCCCCAGTGCTTAGTTAAGCATATGCGATGGGCATTTGGCCCCCCGCAGCCCCGCGGACCGCCACCTCCCTCCTGCTTCCCCCCACCCAGCCTGGGGACTCCTGCCCCGGTGACCACCATCTCCCCGGGGTACTCTTCATTAAAATGCAGGGGTCAGTTGTGGACCCCGGGACCAACAAGTCCCCGAGGCATAAAGCAGTTGGGAAGGTGGGGCCACACTGCCCTCCCTCCGTCCCTCCTGGAGCCCTCAATGGCCCTGGTGACCGACAACCTCCAGGGCCGGCTCCTCCAATATCCCGGGGTGCCCACCCCCGGGACATTGCCGTTTACTATGGCAGGGAAGGAACAAAGCTCCCGCCCTGCCATAGCAAATACTGCTTTGCTTCTTGGAATCGAGAGCAGGAAACCTGCTCTCACTTCCAAGAAGCAAAGCAGAATTGCTTTTGGACAAGGGGAGATGCATTTTAGCTACTTCCCTTGCCCAAAAGCAATGCCAGCTCCCGCAGGAGGTGGGGAGCTGGCAGGGACCTTGGGAGATTTTGGGGCTCCCCCCACGATCCCCAACTAGGGGCTGGCCCAGGGGATAAGGTCCCCGAGGCCAGAAGTGGCCCGCAAGGGGAGCCACTCGGCCCCCACCCTTTTGATTTTTTTTTTAAAATAAGGCCAGGTCCCGAGGGATGGGGTCCCTGGGGCCATATTTGGCCTCAGAAGGGGACCACGTGCCCCCCCCCTAAAAAAACTGGACGTCCAATCCCTGGGAGATGGGGTCCCTGGGGCCAGAAGTGGCCTAGCGGAGGGGGGCCACGCGCCCCCCTCCCAACGGGGAATTTTTAAAATGAGGCCCGGGGCTATAATTGGCCTCAGAAGGGGGCCCACCCTCCCGGTAAAAAAAGAAATATATATATATATATATATATATATATATATATATATATAAAAATAAGGCCTGGCCCTGAGGATCAATAGTGGCCCCAGGAAGCGGGGGACCACGCGACCCCTTCCTGTTGTTTTTTTTTTATTATCAAAAAAATGCTCAGGCCCTGAGGGATAGCGTCCTCAGGCCCCAAAAAATATTAAAGAAGGGGGGCCACAAAGGCTCCCTTCTGAAAATATTTTTTTAAAAGTTAAGCCAGCATCTCGCCGGAGGCCCTCCCCCCTACGTGCACCACTGTGTAAACGCGCCTCCTGGCGCTTTCTGAATTGGGGGGATTAAGTCCCCTTCAGCCCTAAGGGTCTTTAGGGGCCAATTAGACCACCAGGTACCTTCAGTAATTCCCACATAGTGGGATTACTGAGAGGTGGTCCGAGGCAATGCCCCTTTTTACACCACTCTGCAAGCGCGCCTCTTGGCGCACTGCTGGTGGGGCCATGAGGTCCTCTTATGTCCTCAGGACACAATTGGACTTCATCCCCTGAGCAGCAGTGCGCTAGACGGCGTGTTTGCAGAGTGGTGTAAAAAGGGGGCATGGCCTCTGACCACTGTCAGCAATTCCGCTGTGTGGGGCTTACTGGAGGTACCTGGTGGGCTAGTTGGCCCCTAAGGAGCCCCAGCAGCGAAGTGGTCTTTAATCCCCATCCAAGAGTGCACCAGGGAGCACCTTTGCAGAGTGGTGGGGAAAGGGGGTGTGGCCTGCTATTAGAACTTAGCAATGCTGCTGTGTGGGACTTACTGGAGGTAATAGAAGGGATGGTTGGACCCCAAGGATGTCCTGGGGGGGGGCCACCGTCCCCTCCAGTTACCTCCAGTAAGTCCCACACTGTACTGGTTGGTGGATGAAGTCCACTTTACTCCTCCGGGTACTTCCTGTAAGTCCTACGCAGCGCAATTCCTGAGCGCTGGTTGGAGGCCCAGCCCCCTTTCTCCACCACTCTACAAATGTGACTACCATTTAAAGAAGTATTTATAATTTAATGTAATCGTAATTTGTAATTTAATAGGTCCTGCATATATTTCAAAGCTGTACACGGAAAGGGGCCCAAGTACCTCTGCCGTAGGATTGTCCAATATGTTCCTGCTAGAACTCTGACTCATCCTCAATGTATTTGGCCAGGGTCCCTAGAATTTTCGCACTCTGGCAGGGGCATCCTCATTAAGGCTCCTTGGGGCGCAGACCTGGAATGCGCTCCCTCTTCACTGAGAGCGGTGACTCACTTGGTCACGTTTAGGAAACGACTCAAAACCTTTCTTTTCAACTATTAATTACAAGAAATGTGCCCGCTCTCTTTTGGTCTTCCCTTCTGTTCCTCCCTTTTCACTTGTGCAGTTAATTGGGGGGCTATACCTGGAGCCTCGTTTTGAGTAGCTGCGTGCTATATAAGTGCCTCTATATTTATATTCATTTGCAAGCGTTAGGGCTATTGGCGTTCTAATTTAAATGTTTTTTACTAATGTTTTTTGGAGTAGAGGGGTTGTACGTTGTGTGTAGTGGAATTATGTGGTATGTTGTGCTGTGAAAATATGTGGCTAGAAATTATGTGGTATATAGTGTATAGGAATTATGTAGAGTGGGATTATGTGGTATGGAGAGCAATTATGCGATATAGTAGTCTGTGTTGTGGAGTGGTAACCTCATGTTTAGTCTTCCTTGTTTCCATAGAAGCTAAACTATAAACTCAATTAGACAAAAAGAAGAAGGAATCACTGAGAATGCACTTCTGGACCTAGTCAGGGGCATGAGCAGGGCCACTGGAATTATGCGACTGTTTGGCTGCACCAGCTTTTGCACAATTATACATTTTCCGCATTAGCTACATAATCCATCATCAGCTGCCTAATCTGCAGATTCGAACAAAAAAAAGGCTTGTTTCTGGCTCAAACGTTACCAAAAATGCAGCTACAAGTGGTACAGCATGGTGGAAGCTCCTTTATAACCTAGAATGGTCATCTGTTACTTATTGCTAAATGTGGGTGTTAAATTTGTACTAATGGTGTGCCACTCTCACTTCTTTCTGCGCCTCTCTTGCCTCTTTCTGCATTTCTGCTTCTTCTTTCTGCACCTTTCTTCCTTTTTTGCACTACTCATGGCCCTTTCTGCATATCTCTTCTACTTTGTGCACCTCTTTTGCCTCTTTCTGCTCCTCTGTTGCCTCTTTCTGCAGCGCACTTGCTTCTTTGTGCACCCCTCTTGCCTTTTTCTGTAGCTCTCTTCCCGAACCCCTCCTGCCTCTTTCTGCACCTCTGTTCCTTCTTTTGCACTTCTTTTGTTTCTTTCTGCTGCGCTTGCTTCTTTCTCTACCCCTCTTGCCTCTTTCTCCACACCTCTTCCCTCTTTCTGCATCTGTTGTTTCTTTCTGCACTTATCTTGCGTCTTTCTATAGCGCTCTTGCTTCTTTTTGCACCCCATATGCATCTTTCTGCACCTCTGTTCCTTCTTTCTGCATTTCTTGTCTTACTTTTTGTACCTCTCTTGATTCTTTCGGCACCCCACTTGCCTTTTTCTCCTCCCTCTTCCCGCTTTTTGCACATCTGTTGCTTCTTTCTGCACCTCTCTTGTCTCTTTCTCCACCCCTCTTCCCTCTTTCTGCATCTCTGTTGCTTCTTTCTGCACCTCTGTTGCTTCGTTGTGCACCCCTCTTGCATATTTCTGCTCCTCTGTTGCATCTTTCTGCACAACTCTTGCTTTTTTCTGCACCTCTCTTTTTTCTGCACCACTCATGCTTCTTTCTGCACCCTTCTTCCGTCTTTCTGCACGCATCTTGCCGCACCCCTGTTCCTTCTTTCCGCTCTTCTTTTGTTTCTTTCTGCACTTCTCTTGCTTCTTTCTACACCCTTCTCGCCTCTTTCTCCATCCCTGTTCCCCCTTTTTGCATCTCTTTTGCTTCTTTCTGCACTTCTCTTGCATCTTTTTCCACCCCTCATCCCTCTTTCTGCACTTCTCTTACTTTTTTCTGCACTTCTTTACCTTCTTTTTGCACCCCTCGTGCCTCTTTCACACCCCTCTTCCTGCACCACTCTTGCTTCTTTCTGCACCCCTGTTCCTTCTTTCTGCACTTCCTTTGTTTCTTTCTGCACCACTCTTGTTTATTTCTGTATCTCTCTTGCCTCTTTCTGTACCCCACTTCCCCCTTTCTGCATGTCTTTTGCTTTTAATGCTTTTCTCTTGCTTCTTTCTGTCCCCCTCGTGCCTCTTTCTGCACCCCTCATATTTTTTTTTTTTTTTTTTTTAACCTCATTTGTCAAATCCGTATATAATTGTAGATAAAGAAGTATTCGGGCTCTCTCAGTTCCATAAATGTGGATACTCAATCACTCCAATAAAGGAGGGGTTGAATCACATCACGGGTTCACAACTCTTTACTGCCCATCCTTTTCCTCCATTTATACAGGTACTTACAGATTTACCCCAACAGGAATGTCTATCAATCTCGGTCACTCCCGTGTAATCTCAAACAAGCTGTATTTCTGATTAGTAATCTTTGGACTTAATGTAAACCATAATAGAAGATAAAAAAGAGAGAGCAAAAAAAAACAAGAGAGGAAATAAATAAATAAATAAATAAAATAGAATAGGTTACCTTAAACCAATTATCCCACAAACTCCAAAATGTTGTTCTTTTCGAGTTCTGGGATGCCCTATCCATTTTAGCTATTCTTTGTACTAAGCTTACCCACTCACATTCAAGAGGAGGAATAGGTAAAATCCATTTGATACACAACTCTCTAAGTAAAAATAAGCGCTTTATATGGTTTAGACAAATACTGTTACATTCCTCAACTAGAATTACCCCAAAAATAACTAATGCCAGGCTTACCTTAATTTCTTGGCCCACAATTCCCGAAAGCGGTGTACCCACTTTTTGCCGGAAGTTTTGGGTGGAAGGACACCGCCAGAACATATGTGCTTCATCTGCGTTTATTTCTCTGCATTTTGGACAATTCCTCACTGCTTGAGAAACAATTTTTGCCAGCCTTCGAGGTAAAAAATGAATGGTAAAAAGGTGATTTTTTTTCTTAGAGTTGCAGCCTTCAAACAAGACCATGGAAAGGATACCCCTCATCCCTCTTTCTTCCCTCTTTCTGCACCTCTCTTCGTTCTGTCTGCACTTCTTTTGTTTCTTTCCGTACCACTCACTTCTTTCTGCACCACTCTTTCCTCTTTCTGCACCCCTCTTGCCTCTTTCTGCACATCTGTTCCTTCTTTCTGCACTTATCTTGCATCTTTCTGTACCTCTCTTGCTTTTTCTGCACTACTTGTGCCTCTTTCTGCATCTTCTCTTTCTGCACCTGTGTTCCTTCTTTCTGCACTTCTTTTGTTACTCTCTGCACCTCTCTTGCTTCTTTCTGCACCCCTCTTGCCTCTTTCCCCATCCCTCTGTCTGCACCTCTGCTGCTTCTTTCGGCACCTCTCTTGCTTCTTTCTGCACTCCTTGTGCCTTTTTCTGTACCCCTCTTCCCTCTTTTTGCAACCTTCTTGCCTCTTTCTTAATCTTTCTGCACCCCTGTTCCTTCTTTCCGCTCTTTATTTCTTTATTTCTGCAACTCTCTTGCTTCTTTCTGCACCCCTTTTCCTTCTTTCTTGCTCTTTTGTTTCTTTCTGCACCTCTATTGCTTCTTTCTGCACCCCTCTCACCACTTTCTCCACCCCTGTTCCCCCTTTTTGCATCCCTGTTGCTTTGTCTGCACTTCTCTTTCTTCTGCACCTCTGCTGCTTCTTTCGGCACCTCTCTTGCTTCTTTCTGCACTCTTTGTACCTTTTTCTGTACCCCTCTTCTCTCTTTTTGCACCCTTCTTGCCTCTTTCTGCATCTTTCTGCACCCTGTTCCTTCTTTCTGCTCTTCATTTCTTTATTTCTGCAGCTCTATTGTTTCTTTCTGCACCCCTTTCCCTTCTTTCCGCTCCTTTGTTTCTTTCTGCACCTCTATTGCTTCTTTCTGCAGCCCTCTCACCACTTTCTCCACCCCTGTTCCCCCTTTTTGCATCCCTGTTGCTTTGTCTGCACTTCTCTTCCCTCCTTTTCTACCCCTCATCCCTCTTTCTGCACCTCTGTTGCTTCTTTTTGCTCTTCTCTTGCTTCTTTCTGCACCTCTGTCCTTTCTTTCTGCACCCCTTGTGCCTCTTTCACACCCCTCTTCCCTCTTTCTGTACCCATCTTGCCTCTTTCTGCACCGCTGATGCCTTTCTGCACCTCTGTTCCTTCTATCTGCACTTCTTTTGTTTCTTTGTGTACATCTCTTGCTTCTTTTTGCACCCCTCTTCCCTCTTTCTGCACCCCTCTTCCCTCTTTCTGCACCCCTCTTGCCTCTTTCAGCACCTCTGTCTCTTCTTTCTGTACTCTTACTACTTTCTGCACCTCTCTTCTTTCTGCACTACTTGTGCGTCTTTCTGCACCCCTCATCCCTCTTTCTGCATCCCTATTGCCTCTTTCTGTGCCTCTGTTCCTTCTTTCTGCACTTCTTTTGTTTCTTTCTGCACTTCTCTTGCTTCTTTCTGCACCACTCTTGCCACTTTCTCAAACCCATGTTCCCACTTTATGCATCTCTATTGCTTCCTTCTGCACTTCTCTTGCCACTTCTCCATCCCTCTTCCCTCTTTCTGCACCTCTGTTGCTTCTTGGTGCTCTTCTCTTGCTTCTTTCTGCACCTCTGTCCCTTCTTTTTACTCCCCATGTGCCTCTTTCACACCCTACTTCCCTGTTTCTGCACCTCTGTTGCTTCTTTCCGTTCTTTTTTTGCTTTCTGCACCTCTGTCCCTTCTTTGTTCAACCCTTTTGCCTCTTTCTGCACCCCTCGTGCCTCTTTCTGAACTCCTCTTGCCTCTTTCTGCACCCCTGTTCCTTCTTTCTGCACCCCTCTTGCCTCTTTCACACCCCTCTTCCCACACCGCTGTTCCTTCTTTCTGCACTTCTTTTGTTTCTCTCTGCACCTCATCCCTCTTTCTGCAGTCCTCCTGCCTCTTTCTACACCTCTTTGGCTTCTTTGTGCACTTATTTTGTTTCTTTCCGCTCCCCACTTGTCTCTTTCTGCACCTCTGTTCCTTCTTTCTGCAGCTCTCATGCTTCTTTCTGTACCCCCTTGCCTATTTCCCCACCCCTCTTCCCTCTTTCAGTACCCGGTTGCCCATTTCTGCACCTCTGTTCCTTCTAGCTGCACTTATTTTATTTCTTTCTGCACATATTTTGCTTCTTTCTGCACCCCTCATGCCTTTTTCTGCACCCCTCTTCCCTCTTTTGCACCCCTCTTGCCTCTTTCTATACCTCTCTTGCTTCTTTCTGCATACATCTTGTCACTTTCTCCATCCCTCTTTCTTTACCTCTGTTGTTTCTTTCTGTACATCTCCTGCTTCTTTCTGCACCCCTTGTGCCTCTTTTGGTACCCCTCTTCCTTCTTTTTGCACCCTTCTTGCCTCTTTCTGCACCTCTGTTGAATCTTTCTGCACTACTCTTGCTTCTCTTTTCTGCACCTCTTTGCTTCTTTCTGCACCACTTGTGCTTCTTTCTGTACCCTTCCCTTTTTCTGCACCTCTCTTTCCTCTTTCTGCATCTCTGTTCCTTCTTCCTGCTCTTCTTTTATTTTTTCTGCACATCTCTTGCTTCTTTCTGCACCCCTCTTGCCACTTTCTCTACCCATGGTCCCACTTTTTGCATCTCTATTGCTTCTTTCTGCACTTCTCTTGCCTCTTTCTCCATCCCTCATCCCTCTTCCTGCACCTCTGTTACTTCTTTCTGCACTATTCTCGCTTCTTTCTGCACCTCTGTTCCTTCTTTCGGCACTATTGTTTCTTTCTGCAACTCTCTTGCTTCTTTCTGCATGCCTCTTGTTCTTTCTGCAACCCTCATACCTCTTTAACACCCTTATTCCCTCTTTATCCAGGGCATCCTGCCACACGGCGGACCCAGGGATGGACCCGGGGCTGGGGCGGCATCCTGGCCCGTCCAGCTGCCGGCTGAGGGCCGCTGGCCGAGAGGGTTCCCAGAGTACCTTGTCCCTAGTAATCCGGAGGAAGGCTACCCCTCTTTCTGGAAACAAGTGCGCAACGCGAGGCTCACGGGACCCTAGGTGCGAACGTACCCGACCTCCTGGAGCCCTGGCTGGGATCCGGGAGGCAAATGGCACCTCATCGGGACTTCCAGGGATGCCCGGCCATCTGGTCGCCCCATAAGAAAGTATTGCGGGCGACCAGATGGCCGAGGAGAGAGGGGCGAACAGATGGCTGGGATCGAAAGGGCTCTCCATCTGCCCATCCCGAGCCCTTCGTGATAGGGCTCCCGCCTGCCCACGCTCCGGGGCTGCAGGGCTCCGGGGCTGCAGGGCTGTGAGCCCCGGAGCTGCCTTCCCCCCTCTCAGCATGGCCAGACCTCACGGAGGACTGCCTGAGAAAACTCCGAGAAAAACGACCATCGACAAGGGGCTGAGAGGCAGGAGCGTCCCCGGGCCCCTGGGGGGGGGGCCGGGACTGCCTTCCCCCTCTCAGCATGGCTAGTGACCCTCCACAGGTCATTTCAAGATATGCAGCCCTCAGCTTCCAGGAGATGAGACAATTGTGTACCTCCAGGAAACTGAAACCGTGTTCTAACCCTACCCTTTCTTTTCTGATAGGTCTCTTAGAGACATATGATGCTACAAGGGCTTCTAATCCAGGCCCCTCTGATCCTACAGATGGAAGCATGCCCCCATAGAATGTGACCCTGAGTCTAACCTCCCTGAAACAGAAGATGTAGAAGGTGAAGCAGATGGGGACTCATCTGATGGAGAGGTAGACAATGGTCAGGTTATAGTCAGCAGACTTACCAGGACCAACTTAAGCCTACGTGAGAATGGAACTGGGGGAGCCCCAGGCCCATCCACAAGCAGGCCTAACCTTGGGAATAGACGAGTTAGGTCCCACTCCAGAGGCTCTAACAAATCTATTCACACCCATGTCTCTCAGGCATCTTCTCCGAGAGGGATGACTTCCCCTCAGAGAAGAGAACATGAAGCAAAAGTGAAGGAAGTCAATCTGAGGATCCAAAGGGAAGAACTTGCCCTTGCCAAAGAGAAACTTGCCTTTGCCAGAGAGCAGAAATTGAGTGGGTTAGAACCCACTGGTGGCAGAATTATCCCTAGAGATAAAGACAGGAGTTTTGATAATAGACACCTGAGTAAAATAGTGCACTCCTTTAAAGTAGGTGATGACATCCACAAATGGATGACTGCTCTGGAGAGGGCCTGCAAAGTACATCAGGTACCCAAGAGTCAGTGGGCAGCTATTTTGTGGCTCTCCTTTGAAGGTAAAGGAAGAGACAAGCTCCTCACTGTTAGAGATGAGGATGCTAATGATTACCAAGTCCTGAAAAGTGCCTTGATTGATGGGTTTGGCCTAACAACTGAACAGTACAGGTTGATGTTCAGAGACACCCAGAAAACTCAAGCTCAGGATTGGACTGACTTTGTTGATTGTGCCACTAAGGCTTTGGAAGGCTGGTTACTGGGAAGTAAAGTTACTGATTACACAGGATTGTATAATCTAATTATGAGAGAGCAAATCTTAAAGAATTGTCAGAACCAGTTGTTGCATCAGCACTTGATTGACTCAGATCTGACCTCTCCCCAAGAATTGGGAAAGAAGGCAGACAGATGGGTCAGGACAAGGGTCAAGCAGCAGAACCAGAACCAGGGTGGTGGCCAGAAGAAAGCAGACCAGAAGGGTAATGAGAATAAGCAAAATGACCAGAAGTCTTCAACAGGGCCCCAACAATCTAAGGAGGGTGGGTCCCAGAATTGCCAAAAGAAGAAGGCTGATGTTCCAAGAAAACCATGGTGCCAATACTGTAAAAGTAAGACTCACTGGTTTAGTGAGTGCACCAAGAAAGGCACAGCTCCTACCACTACTTCCCCTAAGGCACCTGCCCCCCCTAGTACAGTTAGTAGTGGTAGTGCACCCCCAGGCAATAGTTGGGTTAACCCTGGGAACTGAGGTGGGTTCTGACGTAGTCAGAATACCTACTCAGGCTGTTCTTGTCTATACTGGGGACATGCATTTGACCCCTAGTGTATGTCCCAGCACTCTGGGCAAATACAGACAAACGCCTTTAATCAATGGAAAAATGGCTCAGGCCTACAGGGACACTTGTGCCAGTGTCACCCTGGTGACACCTAACTTTGTGGACCCTGATCAGGTAATACTAGGTTCAGACTACCTAATGACCAATGCTAGCAATGTCACTACCAATCACAGTATGGCAGTTGTTAACTTCTCCTGGGGAGGGGTAACTGGCCTCAAAAGGGTTGTAGTTAGTTCAGACCTCCCAGTGGACTGTCTGTGGGGCAATGATTTGGAATCCTCCTTATGATCAGAAGTGGATTATAGGACTCGTGGAGATGTTAGGTTTGTCAGCACATGTCCTTGCTGTGACCAGGTCACAGGCCAAGAAATGCCCAGCTGAACAAGTGTTGGATCCTGCAACAATGGACCAGACACTTCCCAAGAGAAAGAGTAGTAGGGTTAAGGCAGTGCCTTCCCCCCTACCTCAAGGTGAGGATCAGCCCTCTCAGGAGGCTGACCCAAAGACCCCAGAAGGAACTGTCCTAGAAGAGCTTGAACCTGAACAGGTTGAGTTTCTTGGGACAGGGGTGACCTTCCAGGGCAGACTTGAGGCAGGCACAGTTAGACTGTTCCTCTCTTGAACCCCTCAGACAGCAGGCTGCTGCCGAGGCTGCAGGGAATGCTACTGGTACCCACAAGGTGTACTGGGATGATGGACTCCTATACTCTGAGGCAAGAGACCCCAAGCCTGGTGCTACGAGGAGGCTGGTTATCCCCGTATCTCTGAGAGGTTTCCTTCTTACCTTAGCCCATGAAATTCCCCTTGCAGGTCACGTAGGCCAGAATAAGACTTGGGGCAGGCTTGTCCCTCACTTTCACTGGCCTCATATGTCTGAAGACACAAAAGAGTTTTGTCGCTCATGTGTCACCTGTCAGGCCAGTGGCAAATCAGGTGGCACAACAAAGGCCCCCCTTATACCACTACCTGTGGTTGGGGTACCCTTTGAAAGAGTGGGGATTGACATTGTTGGACCAATGGACCCCCCAACAGCATCTGGGCACAGATTTATACTGGTGGTAGTGGATCATGCCACCAGGTATCCAGAAGCTATTCCCCCTAGGACCACTACAGCTCCTGTTGTGGCCAGGGCCCTACTGGCAGTTTTCTCCAGAGTGGGGTTTCCTAAGGAGGTTGTCTCTGACAGAGGTGCAAACTTCATGTCAGGATACTTGACTGCAATGTGGAAAGAGTGTGGTGTAAAATTACAAATGTACCACACCCTACCATCCACAGTGCAATGGGCTTGTGGAGAGATTCAACAAGACCCTAAAAGGGATGAGAAAAGGGTTACCTGAAAAGCTTCGGCGAAGATGGGACATCCTTTTACCCTGCCTTTTGTTTGCTTACAGAGAGGTCCCACAGAAGGGGGTTGGCTACAGCCCTTTTGAGCTTCTGTTTGGGCACCCTGTAAGAGGACCCCTATGTCTTGTGAAGGAAGGATAGGAGTTACCTCTCAAAAAGCCAAAACTTGACTTAGTGGACTATGTACTTGGTCTCCACTCCAGGATGCAGAGTACATGGAGAAGGCATCTAAAAACCTTGAGGCCAGCCAAGAACTTCAAAAAGCTTAGCATGGCCAAAAGGCTGTCCTTACTTTTTACAAGCCAGGACAGAAGGTGTGGGTATTGGAGCCAGTAGCCCCAGCAGCTCTCCAAGACAAATGGTCTGGACCCCATACTATCATTGAACAAAGGGTTGAGGTCACCTACCTGGTATACCTTGGAACTCCCAGGAGCCCTCACAGAGTACTTCATGTGAACAGGCTCAAGGCATTTGTTGACAGGGAGGACATGGGCTTGCTCATGGCCACAGATGAGAGACAGGAGGAAGAGAGTGACCCTCTCCCAGACCTGCTCACTCAGAACCCTGATGATGGATCAGTAGATGGTGTGGTCTTTTCTGACAGCCTCTCTGAACATCAGCAAAAGGAATGCAAACAGGTTCTTCAAACCTTTAGACAAATGTTCTCTCTGACCCCCAGCCAGACAAACTGGTGCACCCATGAGGTGGACACTGGTGACAGTCTGCCTATAAAGAGTAAAATCTACAGGCAACTGACCACGTCAGGGACTGCATAAAGAAAGAAGTACAAAAGATGTTGGAATTGGGAGTCATTGAACCCTCAGAGAGCCCTTGGGCTAGTCCTGTAGTTCTAGTGCTAACACCTCACACCCAGGATGGTAAGGGAGAGATGAGGTTTTTTGTAGACTACAGGGGTCTCAATGCTGTCACGAAGACAGATGCCCATCCAATACCAAGAGCAGATGAACTCATAGATAAATTGGCTTCTGCCAAATTCTTGAGTACATTTGACCTAACAGCTGGTTATTGGCAGATCAGATTAGCCAAAACAGCATTTTCTACCCCAGGAGGTCATTACCAATTTGTGGTGATGCCCTTTGGTTTGAAAAATGCACCTGCCACTTTTCAAAGGTTGGTGAACCAAGTTCTCACTGGGTTGGATGACTTTTGCGCAGCATATCTAGATGATATTGCTGTCTTTAGCGCCACCTGGGAGGATCACCTGTTCCACCTGAGGAAAGTTTTGGAGGCCCTGCAAAAGGCAGGCCTCACTATCAAGGCTACTAAGTGCCAGCTAGTCAGGTTGTGTACCTGGGCCACCTTGTAGGTAGAGGCCAGGTTCAACCATTGGAGAGCAAGATACAGGCCATAAAAGACTGGGCTCCTCCAACCACCCAGACACAGGTCAGAGCTTTCTTGGGCCTGTCTGGTTACTACAGGAAATTTTTCAGAAATTATGGGACAATTATGACCCCTCTTAATGACCTAACAAGTAAGAAAATGCCAAAGAAAGTTCAGTGGACAGTTAGCTGTCAAAAGGCATTTGATGACCTAAAGCAGGCCATGTGCACTGCACCTATTCTCAAGAGTCCAGACTACTCCAAACCTTTCATTGTCCAAACAGATGCTTCTGAGTTGGGTGTGGGAGCTGTTCTATCTCAACTGAATATTGATTGTCATGACCAGCCCATTGCTTTTATAATTAGAAGGCTGACCCCTAGAGAGAAACGTTGGTCAGCTATTGAGAGTGGTGTGTGCCCTGCTGTGGTTTGTGCCCTGAAGAAGTTGAGGCCATACTTATTTGGAACTCACTTCAAGATTCAGACAGACCATAAGCCCCTCTTGTGGCTAAATCAAATGAAGGGTGAAAACCCCAAACTTCTTAGGTGGTCCATTTCCCTACAGGGGATGGACTTTACAGTGGAGCACAGACCAGGGACCGGCAATGCAGATGGTCTCTCCAGGTATTTCCACTTAGAACAGGAAGACTCCCCTGGCCAAGGTTAGTTTAATGTCCCTCAGTTTGGGGGTAGGAGAGTAGGGTCTGCAATCCTATGGTCACCCCAGATTTTTGCTTTTTGCTTCACTGGTTTACGACTTTCCCTGGCTGTGGGCCTGCTAATCAGACCCACAGCCTAGCTGTTCTATCTCTAAATTGACATCCATGTACTTTAGGTGCATTTACCAATTGGTATTGGGTCACTATTGTAAGTCTTTGTACAGTGTACCATAGGTACCCAGGGCATTAGTGAACCCAAGGCCTACCAGGGGCTGCAGCATGTATTATGCCACCCCTGGCTGGCCATCCAAATCTGACACAACTGGCTGATCAATCAGCTGGGGCAAGGTGGTGTAATCACCCTTTGCTTTAGATATAGTATACCTATATCTAAACCTAAAATGGACACATATACTCCTATAAGTCACTCCTATGGCAGGCCTTCACAATCCTGGAGGCAGAGTGCTTGGAATTATGTGAGATAGTGCTCTGGCATGAGCTGAGCCTGTCTGCAGCTTTCGGAACCAAGTCCTTTAGCTGTTTCCATGATAACGCTATACCATATACTCTTAAGTGCATTATAATCCTCACGGTTATTGCTAACTTTGGCATAGCATTATCAAAACATGTCGAGTAAGGTGTCATACGAATTGGAATACTACCCCCTCGCCAGTTCTGGCGACGGGGGTAGCATTCCACCCTTTTAGAGGGACATGACATGCATGTAACTGTGAACCCCGGTTAAAGTTAACTCGAGCCCCAGCATCACAAAATGGATGCTGCCACCACAGACACAAGTCTGACCTCCTGCTGCTGGGAGTCCTTCCAGCAAGGGAGGCTTGGACAAAGGGTTTCCTGCCTTGGCAGGTGCTAGCACCACCCCAGACAGGATTTTGTGTATTGGGTAGGACAACCCTGAAAGGAATGAGACATGCCTGGGGCACACAAGGTGCCCTGTGCATACACCGGCTCAAACCTGTTGCTGGGGCACTCCAGCCCCAGCTCTGGCGTGAAACCGGACAAAGGATAGGGGGTGTAACCACCCCCCTTCCTGGTCTGACCCATAGGAGGTACCTAGTGATAGTATAGCCCCCTTTAGGAGAATAAAGGTAGGAGCAGGTCCCAATCCAAATTAGATTAATCCTGACTTGAAACTTTACAAGAAGAAACTCTGGACTTCGACGTTCTGCTCCTCAGAAGACTGAAGAAATCTCCCTTGTGGCCAAGGAGTGACCACCCTGCACAAGCAGGCACCATCAAGCGTTCCAGCGGTTCACTTTGTCGTCTTCCCTGCTGGATCCAGACTTCAGAGCCCGACGAGACCCGGACTTCAAGACCTCTCCGACCTCTACCTACATCTGCAGCACAGCTGAGATCCGTGGGTGCGACGAGACACGTGCGATCAGCCCTCCAGCATCCACGAGATCTGCGTGGGGCCCTTTTGCTTGATTGCTGCTCGACGCGTCTGGTCACTTGCCGGCTGGCTAGTGACCTCCTAGACGATGATCCTTGAAAACTTCACTGCTGGTCTGGTTGCTCCAGACTGTCCCTTGCTTCCCTGCAAAGGAGAAGCACCCCGGACCCTCCTGGTCCGCACCAGACGCCTTTTCCATCCACCGCGTGAATTGCCTTTGCCAAGGCCTGTTGACGCTGAATCCGGAACCAACACCGCCGACAGCGAGAGCCTGCGTGGGACAGCGAGAGCCTGCGTGGGACAGCTCGTGCATCCATCCTGGTCGTCGAAGACACCTCCTGGTCCACGTGGCTGCAGAGTCAAGCGTCCACCTGATCACGACAACAGGATCTGGTTCCTTCTTGGCTCCACTCCAGTCACTGGCTAGTGACTTTGAACATTGTCCCCTCTGCTTTCAGGTCTTCATCTTCCTAGATCCACCCTTGGATCCCTCCGGACAGCTTCTCCTGGTCGCCTGCAGCATCTTTCTTCAAGGCTCCATAGACTTCAACGCGGAAACCCGACACACTTTGACACCTATGCACCCGCAGCCCGTGGGTGAAGTAACAAGAGCATTTTGGTGCTCAAGGGTAGATCAACTTTCCTAGTGTCCAGATTTCCAGTCGTTTTAGTCCTAACTAGTCAGAACTGTCCGTACTTACCTTTTTCGTAAATTGTACTGTCCATTGACTTTGTTACGCATCTTGCGTGTGAGTTCACACTCTGCACACGCGTCCCATGGGCCTCCTATTACTTACCTAAGGTTAGGATAGTGTAGTCCCAGCGATCCTACAGCCTCTGGACAGCTACATTCCTTCTATCGACTTTCTCAACCCACTTACTTAGTATATGGTTTGACGTGGCCCTAGGGCACCATTGTAATTCATGCAACTTAAACGTATTTTTCCTAAGAGACTTGTCATGTGCTTAGCCCTCTGATCTCATAAAGAGTTCAGAGGTGTTTGTTATTAATAAATATATTGTTTATTTTCATAACAACCTGTGTGGTGTCCTTTCACTTGGTATTCAGGGGGTTATATGTGGTAAAACAGCTGGCTTCACATGCCAAAAGAGTTTAGCCTAAGACTGCTTTGTCCATGCTACCATTATGATAGCTGGTCTATAAGGTTGACTTACAACCAATCACCATAAGGGTTGTTTGGACTGATACAAGGTGATCACTAGAACTAGTGAGCATCATATATCAGGCCAACTTCGCACATTGGTGTGCAGCGGTTGGGATTTGAGCTTGCTGTTGTTTTTGACAAATATAATCTTGAGATATAATTTGAAAGATCACATAAGGTGCCATAGGTACATAAAACAAGCTTAGAAATACTCTGAGTTCTACTGAACCAGCTGTTGTAGTAGAAAGGGAGTAGCACACCCTGACTACAACTCTTAGCAAGGGATCAGTAGGAAAACACATAGTGTAGGTAAGTGCACCACTTACACCTCACTAGAAAGCATGTCTACCACAGGAGGGAACACAATGGCTCCCCTTGTGGCTAGTGACCCTCCACAGGTCATTTCAAGATATGCAGCCCTCAGCTTCCAGGAGATAAGACAATTGTGTACCTCCAGGAGACTGAAGCAGGGTTCCAACCTTACCCTTCCTTTTCTGATAGGTCTCTTAGAGACATATGATGCTAGAAAGGCTTCTAACCTCTGATCCTACAGATGGAAGCATGCCCCCCTTAGAAGGTGACCCTGAGTCTAACCTCCCTGAAGCACAAGATGTAGATGGTAGGGAAGATGGGAACTCATCTGAGGAGGAGGTAGACCATGGCCAACCTTTTTTTTTCTTCCTCAAATGTCCTAACTTTGTTAGGGCATTGCCATGTCCCTCTTTTGAATGCACCTTGTTGGTGTTTTTGCGGGGCTGCGTTGCAGATAGGTGTTCAGAGACCACGCCCCTTTTTACAACACTCTCCAACGCAGCTCTGTGGCACTTACTGGAGATATCTAGTGGGCTAGTTTGACCCTAGGGACCCTTAGGATTCAAGGGGACTTAATCTGTCAAATTAGAATGGCCATAGGGCGCGTTTACACAGTGGTGAAGGGAGGCGACGTGGCCTGAGGTTACGTGTGCAAACATGCCTTGTGGTGCGTTTTAAGTTGTAGAAATAATTCCCATTCAATCCTGAGGGACCCTTGGGGCCAACTAGCCCACAAGGTGCTTCCAGGAAGCGACGCTGCGTTGTAGAGAGGTGGTGCAACGCAGCAGCTCTTTGGCGCTTACTGGAGGTACCTGGTGGGCTAGTCGGCCCCAAGGGACCCTCAGGATGGACGAGGAATTAATTCCCCAACTTAAACCACGCCACAGGGTGTGTTTGCACATGTGAACTCAGGCCCTGCTTCCTCCCTTCACCAATGTGTAAATGCTCCCCGTGGCCATTTTTAAGTTGGGGGAGAAACTCCCCTTGATTCCTGAGGGTCCCTGGGGTGAAATTAGCCCACCAGCTACCTCCACTAAGCGCCACAGAGCTGCTGCGTTGCAGAGAGGTGTAAAAAGGGACGTGGCCTTAGAACACCTCTCAGCAACGCATCCCCCTGGCGCATACTGGAGGTTCCTGGTGGGCTAGTTGGCCCCCAGGGACCCCCAGTATTCAAGGGGAATTTGTTCCCCATCTGCAAAAGCGCCGGGGCCCGTTTGCAGAGTGATGAAAGGAGGGGGCGTGGTGATGCCGATCCCCCCCCAAGGCCTGCCCCCTATTTTTTTTTTAATTTAGAAAAATGTGGCCCCCATCTCCCGGGGCATGGCCTTTTTCTTTTCTTTTTTTCCCTTTTTTTATACTTTTTGGGAGGAAGGCTGCCTTGCCCCCCTCCCGGGCCACTTATGGCCCCGCGGACCCCATTCCCCGAGGCTGGCCCTCTCCGTTGGGGACTGTGGGGGGGGTTCCCAATCACCCCACGGTGTCGCCGGCTCCCCGCGTCCTTCGGGAGGCGACATTGCTTTTCCACATGGGGAGCTGCAAAAAAATCAGCTCCCCGTGTGGAAAAGAAATTTGGTTTGAATTTTGAAAGAGAGAGCAGATTTCCCTGCTCTCTCTTTCAAAATTCAAATCAAGTTTGCTATGGCAGGGTGGGTGCCGCGTGGGTCCCGCCCTGCCATAGCAAACTACAGGCACACCGGGACACTGCAGGAGCCGGATCTGGGAGTGGCGGTCCCCAGGGCCATCAATGGCTCCTGGAGGGGGGCCTCACGGCCCCCCTCCTCCCTTGTTCAAAGCCCCCGGGGTGGTGGTCCCCGGGGCTGTGGGGGGGTCGTGAGCCCCCGCCATTCTTTTCTGAAAGCCCCGGGGGTGGCAGTCCCCAGGGCTGGGGGCACCTGAGAGCCCCCTGCAACTAATTTAAAGAAGCCCCTCGGGTGGAGGTCCCCGGGGCTGGGCGGGTCTGAGAGCCCCCACCTAATGTAAAGAAGCCCCGGGGGCGGTCCCTGGGGCTGGGGGGGGGGGACTGAGAGCCCCCCCACCTAATTCAAAGAAGCTCCGGGGGTGGCGGGTACCGAGGCACGGGGCCCCTCTGGGCGGTCACCAGTAGGTAGTTATAGTTAGGACCTATTTTCCATAGGAAATCCGCAAGATTCAAAATTAGTGGGGCGCACGGGTCCGCTCCTATCCTGAAAGTAAGTCTCGGGGTGATTCGTCAAGCAGGGGCTGAGAAAAAAGGGGGGTCCCAAAACGTGTTTTCCCCATGCAAATTCCTATAGGAACCTTTAATCGCAGCTACAGCCCGAACTGCTGAACGGAATTATACCACATTTGGCCGAAAGGTAGACCTTGGTTCAGAGTCGTGCCTTTTTGTTAAATGGTGTAAATCTGTTCAGTAGTTTTTTAGATATTAAAGGAAAAAAATACATATTTATCTGGGCGGAGCCTAACCACACATCTGATTGTGAGATCTGATTGGCTGTAAGCACTTCATCCAAGAAGTGTTGGCAGCCATCTTGGGACCAATATACATGATGGCACCTCATTAATAATCATTTCAATAATAGATAAGACTTTAGTTACAATATAAATCATTTGTTGATGGTACCATACTAATTTTAGGAATTGTGGTGTGTTCCAAGGTGATTTTACCATGTGAAAAAGCCTTCTGCTGGGATATCATGAATCATGTTTGAGAGAAAACTATTTTCTCATGCATTTCCCACAGAGGTTTGGAAGGTGATCTATAAGCTAAACTGAGAGCATATTTTCAGTAAATTCACATTATCTTTCTCAGTCATGGGAGAATGAAGTCTGACATGCTCAGTAAAACATGAACATCCAACAAGGGCAGAGCCTGCCAGTTGATTCCTTTGTGTTCTACTGCAGCTTCCCAGAGTATTCTAACGAACAACTAGAGCGCTAACAGTCCTACTTATGACAAACGTATGGCACATCTGAAGCCATCTTGATTGGAATCAAGTGGTAACTCTTAAAACATTTAATTTAAAAAGGAACAAAATGAGGGTTTTTTTGCCATAGGAAGTATGATTAGTGCTACAGAAAGAAAAACCAGGGCACATTTTGAGTGACTTCTCAAAAATCCTCTTCTATTTCATCAAATAATTCTGACATGCTGACTGAAACATGCACTTTCAATACCAGCAGCAGACTTCCCTGGTGAGCAGTAGCTTTACTCCAGTGATCTAATAAGCAACTAGAGTGCTAACATTCAGAATTTATGGCAAATGTGTGACACGTCTGAATGCCTTCTTGGTGGAACCAAAGTAAACAAGCATTGAAAATGCAATAGGTCTCTCCCTCGTTTAAGTTAAAGCAATTCT
This sequence comes from Lissotriton vulgaris, assembly GCF_964263255.1. NCBI lineage: Eukaryota > Metazoa > Chordata > Amphibia > Caudata > Salamandridae > Lissotriton > Lissotriton vulgaris. The sequence goes on along the minus strand of NC_141693.1, from coordinate 1,632,905,903 downwards.
GTTTGTAAATAGTTGGCTTTTTAGCTTTGCTTTTATTAGTGTTTTTCAAACTTACATGTACATAACATGCATATGTATACATATATGTATATGTATGCATGCATTTCTATTTGTATTTATATAGATATGCAGATTATATATGTTTATATATGTGTGTATATATATATATACACACACACACATATATATATATATATATATATATATATATATATATATATGTGTGTGTGCTTGTAGAGAGAGGTGTGGAGGTAGAGAGGTAGCGAGTAGTAGAGCGAGAGGTAGAGAGAGGTACTGAGTAGATGATGAGTACTAGAGAGTAGAGAGTACTAGAGAGAGTAGCAGAGAGTGAGTAGTAGAGAGTAGTAGAGTGAGTAGTAGAGGGTAGTAAAGAGGGTAGTAGAGAGTGAGCAATAGAGAGTAGTAAAGAGTAGTAGAGTGAATACTAGAGTGAGTAGTAGAGAGTGAGTAGTAGAGAGAGTAGCAGAGAGAGAGTGGTAGAGAGTAGTAGAGAGTGAGTAGTTGAGTGAGTAGTAGAGAGTGAGTTGGAGAGAGAGTAGTAGAGTGAGTTGCAGTGAGAGGGTAGTAGAGAATGGGTGGTAGAGAGTGGGTAGTAGAGAGTGGGTAGTAGAGAGTGGGTAGTAGATAATGAGTAGTAGAGAGAGAGGAGTAGTAGAAAGTGAATAGTAGAAAGTGAGTAGTAGAAAGTGAGTAGTAGAGAGTAGTAGAGAGAGTAGTAGAGTTTTAGAGAGTAGTGGAGAGAGAGTAGTAGAGAGTGAGTAGTAGAGAGTGAGTAGTGGAGAGTGAGTAGTAGAGAGTGAGTAGTAGAGAGTGAGTAGTAGAGAGTGAGTAGTAGAGAGTGAGTAGTAGAGAGAGTAGTAGAGTGAGTAGTAGAGTGAGTAGTAGAGTGAGTAGTAGAGTGAGTAGTAGAGAGAGAGTAGTGGAGAGAGAGTAGTGTAGAGAGAGTAGTGTAGAGTGAGTAGTAGAGAGTGAATAGTAGAGAGTGAGTAGTAGAGAGAGTAGTAGAGATTGAGTAGTAGAGATTGAGTAGTAGAGATTGAGTAGTAGAGATTGAGTAGTAGAGAGTGAGTAGTAGAGAGTGAGTAGTAGAGAGTGAGTAGTAGAGTGAGTAGTAGAGTGAGTAGTAGAGAGTAGTAGTAGTGAGTAGTAGTAGTGAGTAGTAGAGAGTGAGTAGTAGAGAGTAGTAGCAAGTGAGTAGTAGAGAGTGAGTAATTTAATTTAAAAGGAACACAATGAGGGGGTTCATTGTGCCATAGAAATTATGATTAGTGCTGAAAAAAAATATTGGGGCACATTTTGAATGACTTCTCAAATCCTCTTCTATGTCTTTTTTTTTCTTAATCACCATCAGTTATTAGTTCATCGTTACACAAAAGAAAAAAATGAAGAAAAACAAATAATTCCATACACATCTCTTTGATAATATATAACTGGCGAAAGGTACAAAATACATTTTAAACATTAATGGGGGAAAAAAAAGATCAAAAAGCCAACAGTCCACTTAAAATTATAATATTCCCTATTCCCACCCTTCAAAATAGAAAAGATAGCATATATACTGCAAAAGCTGGAACGGCTACTAAATTCAAGACCAATAGTTATAGCTGGGATCCCTCCAATCTAATCTTCCAATCTATTACTGGGGCCCAGATAGGTTTCCCTAGCTTCCTCGCGTTCCACCCTTTTTTCTCGTATAGGCCCTTTTCCAAACTATATATAGCTAAAAGTCGTGACACCCATTGTTGAAAAGTAGGAGGGTTAGAATCCTTCCATGCGGATGCCACACAGAACCTAGCAACAGCCATGGCAAGAAATATAAACTCACGGTGAGTTACTTGGGCTCCGTCCCTGGCCACCCCTAAAACCACTACTTCATTGGTTAAACTTATTTCGATCCCCAGAGTCTGTCCCATAAAAAGCTCTATCGCCCTTTCAAAGGGTCCAACATAGGACACGAGGCGAACATATGTATTGTGTCAGCTTTTGTACTGTGACAGCGCGGGCAGCAAGTTCCACTAGTCCCGCCCCATTGAGCTATTCTTGCTGGAGTGAAATATAGTTAAAAAATAGTTTTAAAATGTTGGGCTTGAAGATTGGCCACCTTTAGAACCTTACACCCCCAGCTGAAGCGAGGCTTTATACTCAGTCCCTTCAATGTTCAACTTCCCCCGCCACTTTTCAGAAAACTTTTCCAGATCTTCATCCTGAGATCGGTTAAATTCGCCATAGATCTGTGTAATTGAGCACTCCTCTGAATCTTGCAACCGTTCCATAACAGCATCTCTCCCAAATGCTCTAAACCCTCCACTTTTCCTTACCAAAGCCAACATGATCTGCAGGAATTAAAAAAATTCTCTTCGCTCCAAATCGAACAAACGTTTGTGCTCTTTCAAAGGTAATTATACCATCGGGATCCGTAATATCCCCAATTGTTTTTACTCCCAATTCATCCCATCGCCTCATTACTCCGTCATGGAAAACCTCAGGTAAGGATGGATTCCTGAATAAAGATGTGTAATATTTCATTCTACCCAATTCCAGCTTCTTCCGGATAGTAGTCCAGACAGTAATTGCAGATCTCAGAGTCTTAAATGTAACTTCTTTGTAATAACTTGCCTCATTGAACCTTAGAAGCCAGTTATGGGTCTCACCGTTTATGAGCAACTCATACATCTGGTATAGCATCACTGCCCTTCCACCGATCGGTAATCTTGCCACCCAGAAGCCCACAAATATATTGCAAAACGGCAGCCCAATAGTATGCCCTTAGGTCTGATACCACCCAACCCCCTCTGTCCCTAGGGAGGGGCATGAATTTGAGTGCCCTTCTCATCTTCCCTTGAGCCCAAATGAACTGTTTTACAACACTCTCCATTTCTTTAAACCAATTATTACGGACTTCAAGGATATCGTCCTAAACAAATATAAAACCTTTAGGAGGAATAGCATTTTAATAACGTTGCAACACCCCACAATCGTCAAATGTAAATTATTCATCCTGTCAAGATCTCTCTTTGATTTTTGAATTACGGGAGCTAGATTCTTTTCAACAATTTTAGTTAAGTCTGACATAATAATAACCTCTAAATACAAGGCTGATTCAGTCACTCTTGGATCTACCAAATCAATATTATCGTTAACCACAATTTGTGTCTTCCCGCGATTAAGCCTATAGCCAGAGACTGTCCCAAAGCATTCTGCCTCATGTTCTATTTCATCCAGAGCTAAAGAAGGGTTTGCAGACGTAATTGGCAAATCATTTGCATAGCCTAAGATCTTCGTCTCTAAGCCATTAAGTCGTATTGGAAGAATGACTCTGTTCAACTCAATTCTCCTAATAAAGGGATCGATGTAAAAGGCAAAGAGAAGAGGAGAACAGGGGCACCCCTGCCCAGTTGCTCGCATAATATCTATTGATTCGCTCTGTTCTCCCATTGCCCGAAGTCGAATCTTCGGGTTCCTAGACAGGGCCTGTATTGCCTTTAGTCACCCGTTGCCAATATTTACAGTCTCCAGTACAGACCAGAGAAAGCCCCACGGACCCTATTGAACGCTTTCTCTGCGTCAAGCAGTATAAGCGCCATAGGGTCCCGTGTAGCTGAGGTGCCATCAAACAAAGTACAGACTCTCCTAATATGTTCTGCCGTACCCCTCCCTGTGATGAACCGATGTTGTCTGGGCGAGATCACCTTCCCTATGATGGAGCTAAGACGATTAGCTAGGATTTTGGAATACATTTTTGTATCACTGTTCATAAGGCTGTTTGGCCTATACGAGCCTGGATCTTTAGGGGGCTTTCCTTTCTTTAAAAAAATTATCATAGTGGCTTCTCCCCATGACTGTGGGGGAGTTTGTCCACTCTGAACTTGACACATTACATGCCACAAATCTTCCCTGAAAAGCGGAAAACATTTCTTATAGAATTCTAATGGAATTAAGTCCGGCCCAACTGCCTTGCCGGCAGGCAGATCTTTAATTGCCCACTGGATCTCGTCATCCAAAAAACTAACCTCCATGGCTGTAGAATCATCTAGAGAAAATATCCCAACTGGAGCCAGCTCTAGGTAGTCCTCTATCTCTTTAACATTCCTAACAATATCCTCGCTATTCAGGTTTTGATAATACCCTTGAAATAGATTGCATATATCTTTTGTGGTGCTAGCAGCCACCCCGGCTTCTGATATAACCTCTGAGATATCCCCCCTAGTTGCTATCTGTCTGGTCCTTACCGCTAGAATACGACCCAATTGTTCGCTAAACTCATGATGGGTTTGCTTCCAGGCCAAAAATGTACCTGCTGCTTTGGCGGCCATAATAGCCTCAGCCGCAGCTTTTGCTAATGTACGTTTCTGCGCAATCTCATCTATATTAAGCCAATTGCTTGGACCAATTCTTCCTCCAAATCCTTAACTGATCTTTGTGTAGCCTCCATTTCCACTTTTTCCAGCTTATTCCGTCTCATGGAGTAGCTCATGGTTTCTCCCCTAATACCAGCCTTCAAGGCATCTCATACTACTCCAAACTGAGCGCTCCCCCTATTAACCTCAAGAAAATCTTTAAGCCATTTCATATGTACAACGTATTTTACATCCTGCAGTAAAGCTCTTTTAAATGACCCGCTCATTACCTGTGATATACCAACCAAATTTTGAACCTCTAGCACCAGGGGGTTATGATCAGAGACCACTCGTGGAAGCTTTTTAATTTTGCAGGTGGAAAGAAGAGATGGAGAAATCAAAAAATAATCTAACCATGCTATTGCCCTATGTGGTTTAGAGTAATATGTACTTCCCACCCCAGGGGATTTTGTTGCTCCCAAATGAGCCCATTATCATCCATCATTTGAACTAAAGCCCTATGGCTTTTCTTTTTCCGGCCTACAAATTTAGTCGGATCCCCCTCCACAGCCCATTTAGGCCATTGATATTAAAGTACCCACACATGATGATAGGAAGAGGCCACTTAGCTAGTTGCATGTTTACATGATTAAGCATTTCCGGGTCATCAACCGTCGGGCCATAAATTGTGCAGAGCGTAAAATTAAATCCTTGTACTTTGGACTCCACTATAACCCACAGGCCGTAAGTATCCGATAGGCATTTTATCGCTAGTATCGTATTTTCTTGAGCGAGTATCGCCACTCCCTGGGTCCTAGTCCCTTGTGAGGTACATGCTATTAATCGAAACATGCTATTAATCGAAACCCCAGCTGATCCGGGAGAAACTTACGAGACCCCTCAATGTGCGTCTTCTGTAAGCAAACAATATCCACCCGCCTTGATTTAAGATATTCTTTAACCATCCTTCGCTTTGCCGCATCATTTAACCCACATACATTAATGGTTGCTATCCGCATCCTATGGTCACCAGTGATCTAATGATCAACTAGAGTGCTAACATTCAGAATTCATTGCAAATGTGTGACACATCTGAGTGCCTTCTTGATGGAACCAAAGTAAACAAGCATTGACAATGCAATAGGTCTCACACTCGTTTAAGTTAAAGCAATTCTGTTTGTATTTAGGTGGCTTTTTAGCTTTGCTTATATTAGTGTTTTTTAAACTTTCATGTACATAACATGCATATGTATGCATATATGTATATGTATGCATGCAAATATATTTGTATGTATTATAGATATGCATTTTATATATATGTTTATATATGTATGTATGTATAAATGCATATGCATATATATGCATAGTTATTTGCATATGTGTGTGTGTAGAGCGAGGTAGAGAGAGGTAGAAAGGTAGAGGTGTAGAGGAAGAGAGTTAGAGAGTGGTGGAGAGTGAGTTATAGAGTAGAGTGTGAGTAGTAGAGAGTAGTAGAGAGAGTAGCAGACAGAGTAGTAGAGTGAGTAGTAGGGAGTTGTTGAGAGTGAGTAGTTGAGAGTAGTGGAGAGAGACTAGTATAGAGTAAGTAGTAGAGAGTAGTAGAAAGTGAGTAGGAGAGAGTACGTAGGAGAGAGTGAGTAGCAGATAGAAAGTAGTAGAGAGTGAGTAGTACAGTAGTAGAGAGAGTAGTAGAGAGTGAGTAGTAGAGAGTGAGTAGTAGGGAGTGAGTAGTAGGGAGTGAGTAGTAGAGAGTGAGTAGTAGAGAGTGAGTAGTAGAGAGTGAGTAGTAGAGAGTGAGTAGTAGAGCGTGAATAGTAGAGAGAGACAGAGTAGTAGAGAGTGAGTGGTAGAGTGAGTAGTAGAGAGAGAGTAGTAGAGTGAGTAGTAGAGAGAGAGTAGTAGAGAGTGAGTGGTAGAGAGTAGTAGAGTGAGTAGTAGAGTGAGTAGTAGAGTGAGTAGTAGAGAGTGAGTAGTAGAGAGTAGTAGCGATTGAGTAGTAGAGAGAGAGTAGTAGAGAGAGAGTAGTAGAGAGTGAGTAGTAGAGAGAGTAGTTAAGAGTAGTCAGTCAGTGTCAGTCAGTGTCAGTCAGTCAGTGTCAGTCAATCAGTGTCAGTCAATCAGTGTCAGTCAATCAGTGTCAGTGTCAGTCAGTGTCAATCAGTCAGTGTCAGCTAGAGCAGCTCTGCTGACCTGGTTTTCTGGCTCTAAAGCAGCTCTACTGACCTAGTTCTCTGGCTATAAAGCAGCAGCTCTGCTGATCTGATTCTCTGGCTCTACAACCGCTCTGCTGACCTGGTTCTATGGCTCTAAAGCAGTTCTGCTGACATGGTAGTAGAGAGTAGTCGGTCAGAGTCAGTGTCAGTCAGTAAGTGCCAGTGCCAGTCAGTGTCAGTGCGTGTCAGTCAGTCAGTTTCAGTCAATCAGTGTCGCTCAGTGTCAGTGTCAGGCAGTCAGTGTCAGTCAATCAGTGTCAGTCAGTGTCAATCAGTGTCAGTGTGAGTCAATCAGTGTCAGTCAGTCAGTGTCAACTAGAGCAGCTCTGCTGACCTGGTTCTCTGGCTCTAAAGCAGCTCTGCTGACCTGGTTCTCTCACTCTAAAGCAGGTCTGCTGACCTCGCTTCTCTGGCTCTACAGCAGGTCTGCTGACCTGGTTCTCAGGCTTTAGAGCAGCTCTGCTGACCTAGTTCTTAGGATACAGAGAATCTCTTCTGATCTGGTTCTCTGGCTCTAGAACAGCTCTGCTGACCTGGTTCTCTGTCTCTAAAGCAGCTCTACTAACCCGGTTCTATGGCTCTAAAACAGTTCTGCTGACATGGTTCTCTGGCTCTAGAGCACCTTGGCTGACCTGGTTCTATCCCTCTAAAGCCGCTCTACTGACCTGGTTTGTCTGGCTCTACAGCAGCTCTGCTGACCTGGTTCTCTGGCTCTAGAGCAGCTCTGCTGACTTGGATCTTATGCTCTAGAGCAGCTCTGCTGACCTGGTTTTCTGGCTCTAAAGCAGCTCTTCTGACCTGTACCTATGGCTCTAAAGCAGCTCTGCTGACTTGGTTCTCTGGCTCTCGAGCAGGTCTGTTGACCTGGTTCTCTGGATCTAAAGCAGCTCTTCTGACCTGGTTCTCTGGCTCTAAAGCAGCTCTGCTGACCTGGTTCTCTCCCTCTAAAGCAGCTCTGCTGACAAGGTTCTCTGGCGCTAGAGCAGCGACACTGGCCTAGTTCTTAGGCTCTAGAGCAGCTCTGCTGACCTGGTTCTCTGGCTCTACAACAGCTCTACTGACATGGTTCTCTGGCTCTAAAGCAGCTCTGCTGACCCGGTTCTATGGCTCTAAAGCAGTTCTGCTGACATGGTTTTTTGGCTCTAGAGCAGCTCTGCTGACCTGGTCCACTGGCTCTGAAGCAGCTCTGCTGACCTGGTTCTCTCCCTCTAAAGCAGCTCTGCTGGCCTAGTTCTCTCGCTCTAAAGCAGCTCTGCTGACCTGGTTCTCTGGCTCTAGAGCATCTCTGCTGACCTGGTTCTACGGCTCTAAAGCAGCTCTGCTGACCTGGTTCTCTGGCTCTAAAGCAGCTCTGCTGAACTGGTTTCTCTGGCTCTACAGCAGCTCTGTCAACCTGGTTCTTGGCCTCTAGAGCTGCTCCGCTGACCTGGGTCTCTGGCTCTAGAGCAGCTCTGCTGACCTGAGTCTCTGGTTCTAGAGCAGCTCTGCTGACCTGCTTCTTAGGCTCTAGTGGTGAGAGAAATGGGCAACCCAAACTACCCTTGAGGGTTCGGGCAAAGTAAGAGGGATGAAGAGGGATGGGTAATTGTGCCTTCAAGGGATTTATTCAAATGAATGATTAGTTTATTTTAAGATAACATTTGGGAGCAAGAAGGAAGATATGCTTGCTAATTGATTTCTTTCAGCTCGTCAATTGTTTTAGACAATTTCTTGTAAATGGGTACAACTCCGTTCAAGAGCAAACAATCATATGGAGTAAATCTCAAAAAGGTGTATAGAACAGACAAATACGGGTGTATATAGGAAAGTATTACATTTTATATTAGAATTTTTCAGGGTACTTGTATACAATACATGCAATGAAACAAGAAGGTAATTAATATGCACTTGAAAACCTTCACTGTAACAATTGCGACACTTTTTCTTAAAATAAACCACAAATCAACATCAAAGAAAAAAGTGTATAAGTCGATGTTTCGGTCTCATATAAAGAAATTCTTACACATTCTATCATGAAATCAGAAGGTACCTCATGTGGTCTGGGTATGATACACATCCACCAGGATATGAATGGCTACCGCAAATCTGTATGATTATTCGTATCTGCCTTAGATATGTGCATTTACTTTACGAATTAAGTGAAATGAAGATATCCCACGATTTGCAAATGCTTTATAATGCATATTGTATATTCATGTATGTTCGTTTTTTCCAATGGAATAATTGCATAATGGTGTTACACTTACACGGGTGTTATGAAAAGATTGTCTTTTATATGTATATATCAGAACAAACTGTAATTTTCTTTTGTTCTACATTATAATAGGGGTCTACAACCTCAATACTATACAGTCCTGAAGATGGTCTCACTAATGCAAAACTAGAGATCGAAACGTCGACTTATACACTTTTTGATTTGTGGTTAATAAATCCCTTGAAGGCACATTTACCCATCCCTCTTAGGCTCTAGAGCAGCTCTGCTGACCTGCTTCTCTGGCTCTACAATAGCTCTGCTGACCTTGTTTCTCTGGCTCGAAAGCAGCTCTGCTGACTTGGTTCTCTGCGATCACGATGCACCCACCCGACTTCGCAAAAATATATTTAAAAATAATATACGTTTATTATAAGTACAAATGTATTATTTTTATGAATACCTTAGATCATCTCTTGCCCTAATATGTATGTTAAAAACACATATATATCATTTTGGAACATACTTTTTTTTGCGGGAGTCACCCACCCTGCGCGCCCCATCACGTATATGACGTCACGCGGAACCCGCCACCGTGCAAGCGTCTCGTACTGTAATGCACATGTGTCGTGAATGCGCAGGAGCAGGAATCGTGGACTGGTCGCATACCAATCAAGCATATCACGTAATATGAAATGTATATGATGAAACTGAAAAACACGCAGCCGTCGCACACCGTAGACTGATCCTTCACGACTTTTCTAAAATGGCGGCTAGAAACCACTCACCCACCGTGATGTATATGCTTTGAGTGTGCGACTCCCCAAAAAAATTGGAAAAATTATTTTTTTTTTAAAAGAAAATCATATAAATATATTAAAATAAAAAATATAAACAAAGAAAATGAAACCATGTTTGAATTTAATTTTCTTTTTTTTGCAATTTTCAGAAAAATATATGGTATTTAATGAATACAATATGTATAAATACACAGTTTAAAAACTGTAGAAAATCAGTAAAAAAAATAGGTATAACTACTATCACACTCAAAAATTAGCATTTAAAAAACCTTTGAAATTCACTGTGATTCAGTGATGTCATTAGTGATGTCATTTGAGATGTCAGCAGTGATGTCATCAGTGATGTCACTGACCATGTCATAAATGATGCAATATGTGACATCATCAGCAGTGCATTGCGGGCACGCGAGTTATAGTTAGTAGAACCAACTATAACGGAGGAATTTCTATGGTTTTATATGAGTGAAATGGCCAGCTAACTATAACACCCCTGAAACCTATGTTTTTTTTGTGAATTTCTAAAGTTTTTTAAATGCTAATTTCTAACTATAATGTCTCTGAAACCTATGGTTTTTCAGTGAAAAAAAAATATATAGATGTGATTGTATCTCTCTTCTCTGTAAGTTTGGATTCGAATCTTTATGTATGCGTGGAACGCAATAATATGGAACCAGACAAAATTGTTTAATGTTTATGGCAGATTCATATCTGCTATTCGTTATCTTCCGTTTCAACGCGCACTATACATTACGTGAGCAGTCAGATGGTCATTTTGGATAAAGATGTTTTTGTTTCAAAGATGAACTATGATGTTCATCAACCTTGATACTTGGTGTGTTAATCCAGACCTTGCAATGAATGAGTTAATCATTTTGGTTTTCATGAGAATGGGTTTTGGAAGCCCTTCTATTGTGGAGTTTTTAGGTTAGGTTCCTTCAGAGATTCTTTACGGTTGCAAAGAATGTGGGTTATATGGCGTCCGTTTTGTCATTGACCCTTCTAATCAAAAGGTTTCTCTACTATTTGGGTATTGAATACTATTGTCTGACTGCTGTCAGATGTCTTCTGACCGTTTTCTTTGTTTCCTCTTTCCCACAAGGCTTTGTGTTTTTTCTGGGCCTGCTGGATTTTTTCTTATTTTCTTTGTCTGTGGTCATTGCCACTGTTTATGTAAGGAGACATGCTTTATTTCATCTAATTCCTACGTATGTCTGGTCTACGGCTAATTACAACCAGCCAGTTATTTTTAGGAACTTTTGTAGGATTAGTTTGGAGACCATCCTCTGAGTAGGTATTGCTATGGTATTTAATTCATAAGTTAAGGAATCTGCTGCTAGATGTCTCTATCAGATGAACAAGTTACTTACCTTCGGTAAGGTATTATGTGGTAGAGACACCATCTAGCTACAGATTCCTTAATGCCCTGCCCATCCTCCCCACTTTGCGAATGATCTGTAGTGTAAGTTTTTTTTTTTTTAAATGATTGATTTGAGTTTTATATAGCGATGGCTAGACCCGGAGGTATCAGAGTGCTTTACATGAGGATCAGAATTACAGGCAAACATGTTACATTTGTTCAAGCGCAATCAAAACATAAGAAACAAGGAAAAATCTGAGTTACAGAAATTCGATGAGGGGGGATTGGAAGGACAGGGAGAAACTGTGCCCAAAGTCCGGCTGGATAGGTGACAGTCAGGGGATTGAACCAAAGCCGATCTCCTCCATAGCTGAACAGAGCAGCTCCACTGGGCGTCGGACATAATGCTCGGACTCCGCTGCCAGGATAGTGATCAGGTGTACTCAGAGAGTGTCAGATTAGCGCGGGGCAGTGAGAAAACATGGTCCGAATGAAATCCAGACGCCATCTTGAGGTCAGGCACAGTCCTGGTAGGGTTGTGTAAGAAAAAGTTCAGCTCAGGGAAAAAAGTCACCACTGGCAGCCACGTAAGAGTCAGGCGCCAATTAGCCTCAGTTTCGAGTAAATTAGTGGCCCCAGGGACCCCTCTCCACTCCATACGTGTGCCAGATACTACAGTACTTTACCTGGAAGGATGGGCCAGTCTCCCTTTGCTCTTAAAAGGTCACAAGATCTCCCAGGCTTCCACAGGCGATAGGGAGTAGCATCATCCCTATAAGCCCACTTGGACGCATCTCCGCTCACAGAAGGCCAACGTGGTAGGAGCCGCCATTTTGCCTCGCGCAGGAGGGGGGGGGGTCCGCTCACCTCTGCCTTCGCCAACAAGTGACTCTGTGTTCCTGAAAAACTAGTCCGGCATGTCCGCTGCGGTTACTTTCCACCATCTGTGGTCGGGCCACACAAGCGGATGGAGGCTCCCGAAGGCCTGGATCTCATTGGGCGCCGATCTAATGTTCTCGGCTGCGCCTTCTGTATAACTGTTCGCTTCAGCTGCTGGCACCCACCGGGAAAGCGAATAGGGGAGCCCCCGATGTCGCGCCCCCCGCTCTGTTATGTCCAAACGCGAGTCACCTCCACCCCAGGCGCCATATTGAGGCGCGATCGCCTAGCAAGAATTTAGCCGATATCACAGCAATGCAAAAGCCAGGTGCAACGGCGGCCACAACGGCAGACGCTCTCAAACTTCCGATGTCTGGAGTTGTCTCTTTCTGCTGGTTTTGTGGAGTTGAAGCACTGCGCTAGGTTGTTGAGTGCGGGGCTTCTATGGAGCTTAAGCTCCCTTTTACCCCTTTTTAGTACTGGTTTGATATACCAGTGTTCTCTGTTTCACGTAATTGTGTGATTCAACAGACCATTGGATCTTTTTACTTTATGTTGACTTCGTATTGTCATACCTTTGATTATGATTGCTTCGTCATTACTTTTGGTCCTTCTTATGGGCCTTGCCTTGGTATGGTCATACCATTTAGTTCCATTTTCTTTTTATGTTTAAAGATATATTGATCTATTTTGGCACACTGTTCACAAAGCCAGTTTCTATAGTGGCTCTGCATTCTGGTGTGAAAGGTTTCACAGAATAAACTGACGTCCACGCACTGGAGGGGACTAATATGGAACTACTGACGTCACAACTGGAGCCGACCTCCTCATGGAGCAATACAGCACCATCCCCGGGCGTGCAGAGGTACTGCTGAAAAATTTCCTGATCCAGTCTGATTCCTTGGCAGAATTAAAAAGTTAAAGAATCTGCTGTGAGACTGTGTCTCTACTAGATAATACGTTATAGAAGGTAAGTAACTTGTTTGATAGGAATACTGTCCTTTCACCTATGCTGAGGAGAACACACTTTAAGGCAACATAGCAAAGTAAAATGTACGTTTTTGTGGCTTATGCGAAATGCATGGTCCTAGAATTGAGTATGAGCATTCCAACTGTTTGTTCTTCTTATGTGAGTTCTCCATGGTGTGACCAGTCTTCATGTATGCTTCATACGGAGAGAACCAAACAGGCTTACACATGTTAGTATTAAAGTCGCTGGAGCAATTGTGTTAGGTCTAGGCAGATTTACTTGTTCTACAAGTGGGTGAGATGCTTTGTGAATATGATCAGTTTTGGCATTCTCTGACTAGTACTGATGTGCCTTTCCTGCAATCTAATGGCTCTCTTATCTTGGCAAAAGTATTTTCTATGGTAATTGCAGTGCTTGATCATGCTGGAATTGGGGCATCATTGCTAAATACAATTCAGATCTGCAATCTGACTTTATGAAACTTCTACACAAAGGAGAGTGACTGCTATTCCAACATTTTGCACTGTAACCACTCCTCTTAGTGTTGCAGCCATTTTCTGGGACAGTATGATACCCCATTCTTTTTATCCTTTGCAGCATTGAAATTCTTAGTATGCCAGTGTCAAATTTCTCATACATTTACTATTATTTTTGTCCAAGGGTGCAGGTATTGTTGTCCCCTATATTGCATTCTATGTTTGCAGAGATTTGCCCAGTTGTGATTGGTCAGATATTAGACCATACACAACAGTCTATAACACTTGGTGATTGTAACTTATGGAAATGTCATAGTACTAGCTGACTGTATTTTATTGAAAGATTTTTCTTTGATTTCAGTAATGTGCTATTTACTTTGCTTTTTTCATTAGGTCTTTCTCAGCCTTTATACTATATACATAAACCTGGGAATGTGTAGAGCTTTACTGCTGCCCCTCTTGGGGGAACTCAAATCAGCAATATGTTACCTAGTCTCTAATTTGATCAGTCTAGCATATTTTGGGACCCAATATCCCAGTTACTTTGCCACACGCAACCCTCTTCATTTGGTCCAATCACAATTTAGACAATTACAGAAAATAGTGACTCACTTAACGCAGTTCTGGAGTATAAATCCTCATGCTGAAGGATATGAGCCCGGTGATTTTTTTTACCCCTTTCAAATTTATTTAATGTATTTTTTTGGCAAGTTAATTCCATTGTCCAAGGGTGTGACAATTAATTGGGCCATACTGCTGACAAAACCTATAGACGAGGCATTTAGATATGGCATGGGTCTAGTATTATTCCTTTATATTACCACCAATTACTTCATACAAGCACACATGTGACTAATCGCCTTCTGTATTTAAATCTGTTTTTCACCACTTTATTTTAGGGTTAGTTCTACATAGCGCCAATATCACCCGAAACTACAGGAGCGCTTTATATTGCCACCAGTTACTGCACATTATATTGTCTTTTGCAAAAAACATGTCATAAGTCTTACGGATTTTCTTTTGGCTTATATTGCATAACTTCTCACCAAGCTGAAAGTAAAAAAAGAAAGTATTAGTATTCACATAGGTAAAGCCTATTGCATTTGCCAATGCTTGTTACCTAATCAATCCCTTATTTTCGAGATTGACTTGTGATGTTCTTCTGCACATCTTGCAGTATTTCCAAACCATCTTCATGAGAGTGTGAAACAGATTCATGTTAAAATCTCTAGTTACCAATATTGGGGCACTGACATTTTTCAGCCAGTGATTAATACTTTCAGCTTCGAGGTGATCATGTGTTTCTGTGAGGGGCGGGGATTAATATAAATGTTCACTATATTTAGAGGTTCCTGATGATCTTGTGATCAGTTTAAATTATTGCTAAAACCCATGGCTCTTCAACATCGGTTTGATTGGATTTTTTAGCTAGGTCTGATGAAATATAGATCAGCAGTCCAGGTTTTGTCCTACCTCTCGTCTTTTTGTGCCAAGGTAATACATTCTATATAGCCATTTAGCAAGATCGGGCCTAACCTGATGTTTCTTGCATAATAATGATGTTAAATTGTTGCTAATATGTTATTAGGGCCTGGGCGTTTATTAAGTTGCTTAGGCTCCCCACGTTCCAGGAGCATGCATTCAGACCTGCTGCATGTTATCCTGACAGTAGCTCAGTTGTAGGTCAATTTCCTGATATAATTGAGAATGCAGATAGCAGCCACTTCCAGTTGGACTAATGATCTATTAAACGGTTTTTGACCTGTTGGACCCCTTGGCTCCAGCTAAAATAGTGGCACATGGATTGGATAGTGTATCTTACCAAATGTCTAGTTTGACAGCATTATCGCTAAGCTTCCAGGAGAAAGAGGAGAAAGAGTTAGAATGAATCAGGCATGAACTCTGTTAGGTTTCTGTTAAGATGAAAGTGCAAGTGGGTGTAGTTGTTAGTCCTGCCAGTCTTTTTGTGGTCTTCTCCCAAACATTTTTCTGAATTAGTTTTTGCTGGCCTTAAGATTCTGCACTTTATCACTGCTAACCAGCGCTAAAGTGCTTGTGCTCACTCCCTAAAGCATGGTACAATTGGCTTACACCTAATAAGCATATTTAATTTAATTATACAGCGCTAGTAAAGTGGTAAACCATAAACCCACAACCTATAAATTAAAGACTACGGTTGGGCCTGAAGCACTTATTGTTCGACCCACTTATGTAGCCCTTTAAAACAATTTGCAAAATAATCCCTTTGTCAAGCCTTTGGCATATAACCCCGAGGTAGCCCATAGGGCAGTGAGCATTGAAATTAAATGGTTGGACATGTACATTTAAGTTTTACTTGTCCTAGGAGAGAAAAACTCCTGTATTTGTTTTTCGCTATGGTGAGGTCTGCCTCTCCCATTAGATAACAATGGATTGCTGTATTCCATTTAAGAAGTGCTAACATTTGATTAGGAGCAGGTAGGAAATTCCTGTTTGGTGTCCAAGAAATTGCAATTTAAAATCCTTTTTAATGGTAGAGTCAGATTTTAAAATCACAATTTTGAAAATCCCACTTTTAGGAAGTTGTCATTTTCTGACCTATTGATTTTGTCCTTGCATCCTGTTCCTATGTCATATGATAGAATGTATTTGGCATTGAACTTTGTATATTCCTCCCAGACAGCCACACATTAGAGGGATTAGGTGTGACTGCATGGGCCATCACTGGCAGGATGGGGTGTGAAGCTGGGCACAGGCCCCTTACAAGTCAATAGGCTGTGCCCTGCTTTCACACAAATGACTTCACACTAGCCCATTGTGCCTACAGCCAGGCTGGAGCCTAGGCATGAGAGGCAGGAAGTTCCAAGGTCCAAGCACTTCAAGGGAAATATCTAGAAACCTTTCCCTACTTAAAGGAATGCAGCAGGTAAAAAAAAATAGGACCACCAGACCCACTCTTCAGTTAACTTTCTGTACTTGTGGAAGGACTCTCAGAGGACTGCCTGCTATTTTGGCCTGCTGTGTACTTCAGAAGGTTGCTTTGCTGCACCTGGGATGACTGCTCTGCTGCATAAAGAACGCCTCATCAGCCCCAGACATCACCATTGCCATCCCAGAAGGCTACAAGATCATCCGTAAGGACCGCATCAAACAAACAGGAGGAGGCATCGCTTTCGTCCATAAAACCTCCATCCGCATCTCAACCAGCTCAGACGCCAACCTTGCCAGCGCCGAACACCTTTACTTCCAGATCCACACCGACCCCAAGACCACACTCAGAGGCACCCTCCTCTACCGGCCTCCAGGACCCCGTGCACAATTCAGTGACGACATCACTGACTTTATCACCCCACACGCCCTCCCCTCCGAGGAATTCATTCTATTGGGAGACCTCAATTTTCACCTGGACAAGAGCAATGACAGCAACACCACCACCCTTCTGGACAATCTCACCAAACTCGGACTCAAACAACTTGTCAACACCCCCACCCACAATGCAGGTCACACACTTGACCCTATCTTCACCTCCAGCAAACATATCTCCTTCAGTCGCACCACAGCTCTCCATTGGACGGACCACAGCTGTGTTCACTTTACCTACAAAAAGACCACAACCCACAACCATCCTCAACCTACTCTGTGAAGAAATTGGAACAAAATCACCATCGACCAGATCTCCTCATCGCTTCTTCAAAACTCCCCTGCCCACTCCTCAAACCCCAACCAAGCAGCCATTAACCTCACCCAATGGCTAACCCACAGCGCCGACAACCTAGCACCGTTGAAAAAACGTCAAATCAGACTAGGCAGCAAAAACGCCTCCTGGTTCATCGATGATCTTAAGAAATCCAAGAAACTCTGTTGCTCCCTCGAAAAGGCATGGAAAAAAGACCCAACCACCAGCACCAGGGACGCCTTCAAAGACGCCACCCGCATACACCACCAACTAATCCGATCTGCCAAGAAAGCCGCATTCAAAGACCGACTAGATAACAACGCACACAACAGCAAGCAATTATTCAACATCGTCATAGAATTTACCAACCCCTCAGCCAATTCCAACGACATCACCCCCTCTCAAGCCCTTTGCGACTCCCTAGCTACATTCTTCCACAACAAAATCAGGGAAGGGACTGAAGTCCATACACTTCAAATACAGAGTCTAGAAGCTTCTCCCACCTTCCCTAACCAGGGCATCCGGGTATAAAAGAAGGACTGGTGCTAGGAGCTAGGGTTTTGGTATGGAGGAGTTGTGCGCTCTGCAAAAATTACAGTAGTCAGTTGGACACAGTTCTATTCTTAAATGGTGCTGACAGGACAGGGGTGACCCTACTAACCTCTTACTTTGTGGTTGTGGGCCAACCACATACAACAATTGCAAAAGTCCTGTGCAAACATACAATAAATATTAAACAATATATGTTCGTGTTCAAAAACATTCAAACAATATTCGCTGTAGTTTTCTTTGTTCCTTTAATGTGTGTTGGCACAGAGAACAACCAGCCGACACGTGTTTCGTCTGAGATACGATCTCCGGCTCTTCAGGGCTGGAATTAATACAAAGGAACTCACTTAGTACACGTTACACGTATTCAAAATTCTTGCACAGGTTCTAGAAAGTCACATCATTCAGCACTAGCGGAAACCAAAGTGCGGAAATCAAAAGATTACTAAGTTGCAGACCCAAAAATAAAAAAATCACGTGTAGAGCAGCATTGAGGGCATACGAGTAGTGCAAATGCAGTGCAAAGTGTACACTCAGTGTTGGTCGTGTTTAAAAGAGTTGCACCAGAGGCCACCAGGCGAACAAG
The DNA here is from genome assembly GCF_964263255.1 of Lissotriton vulgaris. Classification (NCBI taxonomy): domain Eukaryota; kingdom Metazoa; phylum Chordata; class Amphibia; order Caudata; family Salamandridae; genus Lissotriton; species Lissotriton vulgaris. The sequence goes on along the minus strand of NC_141693.1, from coordinate 1,632,887,869 downwards.
TGATAGACACAACATTGAGATACTTGTGACATAAAACACTCCAGTGTCACCAAAAAGGGGCCGCGGAGAGGTGGGGGTTAGATAAAACCTAGAGCCCACCAAGTAGAAGCCACATACCTTAAGTCACAATGGACGGTATGTACGGTCTGAAATATGACAAGGAAAAACCGCAAAAGGCGAGAGGGAGGAGAAAGGTAAGGTATGTGTCTTCTACTTGGTTGGCACTAGGTTTTATCTAACCCCCACCTCTCCGCGGCCCCTTTTTGGTGGCTCTGGAGTGTTTTATGTCACATGTATCTCACTTTTGTGTCTAGCACTGGTTCGCGTGGTGGCCTCTAGTGCAACTCTTTTTAATACGACCAACACTAGAGTGTACACTTTGCACTGCATTTGCACTACTGATGTGACTTTCAATCCAGGTTCTAGAACCCGTGCAAGAATTTTGAATTCGTGTAACGTGTACTAAGTGAGTTCCTTTGTAATAATTCCAGCCCTGAAGAGTCGGAGATCAATATATCTCAGACGAAACAAGTGCCTGGTGGCTATTCTCTGTGCCAACACACATTAAAGGAACAAAGTAAACTACAGCGAATATTGTTTGCATGTTTTTGAACACGAACATATGTTGCTTAATATTTGTGTGCACAGGACTTTTGCAATAAAAGAAGGACTGTAGTCACTAACTCTTCAGTTCACTTCTGGACCTGTGGATTCTCTTCCAGGAAGAAGGCTGTTTGTGCTGTTACAAGGATTGCCACTTTGCTGTGCTGCTGCTCTGGAAGAACTGCTGCCCTGCTGTGCTGACCTGGTGCCCGCCACCCGCACCGAAAATCAGCTCAAGCTGCCACAAGGGTGTCTCTTTGCACAGCAAGCCTCAATCGCCACATGGACAGCCAATGCGAGGCTCCAGCCCGCCCATCCGTGATGCCCAGCCTGCTTCCTGTACCACGCCAACCATGGCCTGCGACACTCTCCTTGCTCCTGGTGATCTTCTTCCATGTCATCAGGACTCTTGACAGAAAACTTTAAAAGGAAAACTTTCAGCAGGACTAATCTGGGACTGTATCTGACCCAGGCTTCATCTCGGTCAGCCTGAACTTTTGAATTTGACCCGTTCCAGCAAGACCAGATTTCTCCGACTGGGGGTTTATGCTTTAAGGAGTGATTTTGCTATTTATTCATTACAAATTCAGAACGCCAGTTCTACTGACGTACTAAAATGGTGTGGGATTTTTCTTGTGTTATGATTTCACTTTGCTACTATTTGTGTGCTGCAAAAATATCTTACTCATTACCTCTAAGTTAAGCTTGACTGCTTTGGACCCAAGCTACCAGAGTGTTAAGCACAGGTTAATTTAGTGACTTTTGTGGTTGCTCCTGATAGAGATTATGGTTGTTTCTTGAGCAGGTTTAATACCCCACTCAAACAACAACCTAATTTCTCACAGTAACAAAACAACATTTATTGACAATAGCGGACAGTAACAATAGGCACATTCCCTTCTGCCAGTAGAGTAATATATTGAATTTTCAGATATCTGAATCTATCATCACAGCAGAATGCTTTTCATGCTATTATTTATATGAAATTGGGTTATTCTTTGGTGGAGGCGGAGTACACACCTCAAGTAATAATCATAATCCTTGTCAGGGTGAACCCTTAAAGTTACTAAATTAGCCTGAGCTCAACCTCCTGGTAGCTGTGGCACTGAGCAGACAAGCTTAACTTACAAGCAATTTGTTGAGTATATACACACAGTAAAACATTTGAAATGCAAAACAAAAATGAATCCCAAAACAAATAAGGGAAAATTAGTACGATTTTATAAACAAAATTATTTTGTTAACCTTTAGAGGTTATGGTCTGTTCTGTTGCAAACTGGAATGGATGAGACAATAGTGCATTTCTTAGCCTATCTACATCGAAATTAGAACGCTAGAATTAGAATTAATACACAAGGGGAAGGTTCCTATGATATTGGTGTTTTAGAGGGGTAAAGCAGGGCTCTGTTCTAGCCCCATTACCTTTTCTCTTGTATATTAATAATTTACACAAGTTTCTAGTTACGCTCACTAATGATGTCTGAAGAATCAATGTATTTATACTTCACCATCATAAAACTTTATTTCGGCAATCAAATGCCATAAAAGCATCAATAAAAACAAGTAATAAAATACATTTGATTCATGAGCTATACACAATTTTAAAAAGTAGTCTAAAAATTGAATGCAGTGCTAGTCAGTGGTTCAAATTAATACGAATAATATGGCCTCACCCACATCCCGAAAATGCTACTTTATCATTTTGCTGGGTCAATCTTTTGAGAATGGCCCTTGGGGTACACCACATATTAAATAGGAAACGTGAGATGGAATAAACAATGGCGTTTGCATGCTTGGTTTAAATATCCTATACACTTTGCTACAACTTCTTGACCCCATGTTTCTGCAAAGTTGGATAAGCCAGCGTGTTCTGGTCTTTCCATACCTTTTGCAGAAAGATAGCACGTGCAATTCTGTTTCATCGGGGTAGTTAAAGGCCGGGCAACCCCCGTTTGAAGTCCCCTCCCAATTTCGGGTAAAGGCATGTAGCGGGAGGACTCCTTGTCTGAATTGGACATAAAGCTTTTTGGCAAGGAAAGGCTGGATAGCATCCAGCACCAGTTCTAGACGGTCCCTATTTTTGTAGCCAGGAATTCCACCGTCAAACGGCCAGTGGCAGTTCTTCGTTCAAGCTTGTTGAGCTTCTGCTCTCTGAAGCTCTCTATCAGGGTCTATTTTGCTATTGTTTGGGTCATGTCTTCCGCGTTATTCCATAGATCGCCAATACCCAAGCCCTCGCAGATGTTCCTAATGTTGGACAGCCAAGGTATCCTCCCTGAGCCTCGCAAACCCATGACTTCAGTTAGTTCGTCCCTATAGGCAACTAGCCGTGGGGTACTCCAGAGGCGGTGCCAATAAAGCAAGGGCCTAAGGGTCACCGCTTCCGCTATGGGCCTAACCCCGAGGTCCAAACGGAGTGGTGTTAATGGTATTCTATTGGGGAGGCCCAAAAGCTGTCTAGTAAATGAATTTTCTATTCAGATTAGCGGGCTCAATGCACAATGACCCCAGAGTTGAGCTCCATAGAGAGCAGCGGCCCTGGCCTGTAGCTTATAGATTTCCAACACTGGGCTAAGTGTTTTTTTGGTACAAATCCTATATAGCTGTAGGATGCCCCCTGTTGTTTGAGGACATTTCAGCCCTGCTTTATTTATTTGGGCACCCCAATTAATTTTCTCGGTCAGTGTCACACCTAGGTATTCAAATATGTTTACTCTTTCCAGGGGTCTGCCGTCCAAGCAGGGGTTGGGGCGGGTGGATATGCCTACGTTGAAGGCCATATACTTTGGTTTTTTCAGGTTAATTTCCAGGCCCCGATGTTTGCAGAAATCGCTAAAGTTGTAAAGGGTCCTCTGAATTCCCATTGGGGATTTTGCAAGGAGAAGCGTATCATCCGCAAACATCTATGCCGGGATCTTGCCCTGCGCCAACCTGGGTGCATCAATGTTCTTCCCACTGTTCAGGAAATCTATTAGCCCGTTGATGTAGAGGGAAAAAAGTGTCTGTGCCAGGACGCAGCCCTGAAGAAACCCCCCTCTCCACGGGTAAGGTGGCTGAGAGTTCACCATTCTTTCCATATCTAATGCATGCATAGTTGCCCTTGTGAAGATGTTTTATCTGGTGGCACAGGCATTCTGGCACTCCCATGTCTTTTAGTATTGCCCATAATATTTCCCTCGGGACCAAATCAAAGGCAGATTTTAAATCTACAAAAATAAGATAGAGGCTACCTCCCTCAATGTGAATGGATTTCCAATGTATAAGCTGCAACCTAAATAGTTTGTCAGTTGTGGATGTCTTAGCCTTGAACTCGGCTTGGAGAGTGGTTACGATATTATGTACCTCCATCCACGATTGTAGACGCCCCAGTAAGACTCGAGCAAAGATTTTCTGCCCAACGTCTATAAGACTAATCGGGCGGTAATTAGCAGGCAAGAGCAGAGAGCCCTTTTTAGGTTTTGACTGGCGAAAACGATGCGAAAGCATCGTTTCGCTAGGCGAAAGCCTATTGATTACAGTATGTGGGGCATGGAACGTCCCCAGTCTCCCATTGGCTAGCTCCATAAATGGAGGCTAGCCATTGGGAGAGGGCTCTGTCCGTCAATGCCGGACCAGATTCGGGGGCGTTCCCGAGAATTTTTGGCTTATGGCGACGTCACGCTACGTCAGCCAAAAGCCGGGAACGCCCCCGAATCTGGTCCGGCATGGTCACCCTGCCTGCCAGACGCTGCTCCCTCATTCCTCGCTCTGCTCGCAGCCCTCCGTGCCCACGCCTCATTGCTGCAGGCTGGCGTAGCTCGGCTGTCGTCGTCTGCAGCCTTGCCCCGACTCAGGCCAGCTTCCAGTGGAGGCCCGGCTCTCTGGTGGTCGGCAGTGCTTGCTCTTTGCTGGAATGCCCCGTCCCTCGGACGGAAGTACCCGGCGCTAGGACCCGCGGCTCTCCCTCCCTGTCATCGGCCCGGGCTCAGCAGCTCTAGCGCAGCGCTGTCCCCAGCATTTCAGAGGCTCTGGCGTATTTTGCTATCTTTCTTCGTGCACAGACAAATCGAGATCGATTGCTTTTGCCAATAAGCGTTTCATTTGTCTGCAGCCCTCAACTATCACACATCGTTATTTTTCAAAAATGCCAATACTACGTCTTTTAATGTTTCCATAATTCAGATTAATTTAATTTTAAAAACCTCTACAATTGTAATGGAGTATTTACCAGTTCTATAATGCTCCGTTAACCCAGTTCATGATTAAGAAGTAGAAAGCTATTCTACTCATCAAGGTTCCTCATTTGCACGACTTTTACAGATTTCCAAAATACTCCAGCAGGCTTCTGTTATAAGAAAAGCACATTGTAGGTACACTTCTCAAGCTCGAAAAGCTCAATTTAGCACAGTGTTTCTGGATAGACAGACCTGTGTCACTGTACACAGGGACTTGAACAGTGTCCAACTTTTAGTGGTATGTATGGAGTCTAGTACTGACCATGCATTGCACTTACCTTCTCTTTGCTTTCAGAACAGCACTGGCAGGACTGGGCATTGTGGACAGAGAGGTATTCTGTCTCTTGTCAGTGGGCGCTTTATGCCTTATGTTCATGACTCCAGTAGGGCCTTATTCAGGAAGCTTGCAGTTCCCTGCAGATAGGACAACATGTCTTTTAAGAGGATCCAGCTGAGATCTTGGTGCCTTGCTGCTGTGCCGGACAATCCATGTGGAATAAGTGTTTGTTAGGAGAGTAGTGGTACAGAGGAAGACCTCCTTATTCGCTCCCTCAAAGGAAAGAAGGTACGACCCAGTGTGACATTTGCATAAACAGAGGTGTGGACCATATATTGAGCAGTATGTAGGGTGCTACGAGCACTCCCAAGGTACACGCTGTGGACCACTGCTCTACACAACCAGCCGTTGGGTCATATGCACAGCTTTCAGGGTTCCTTTTCTTGCTGTTGAAGAGATTGATGCTCATTGAATCCAAAGACAAATAGAAAAACGTACAAAATCGGTCTTTTTGTTTGGGTAGTGTGTTGCTGATAGTGTTATTGCTACAGCAGTTTACTACCTCCCTTGTTGTATACTCTCACCTGTGGCTCCGGCCTATAACTGAAGGGAGGGAAAAGAACAGCTGTTATGGCCCACAAGCAGGAACGCCACTATATCGTGGTCTAGTCCACTGGTTTTCCACATGTATATCATTCTAATTATTTGCTCTACTGGTTTGTTGTGTGTTTAAGTTTTCTCCATTTAAATACTGGCATTCAGAATTTAAAGTGTAAAAATCCAGGAGTCCAAGGTGACAGTACACGTGAGATTTGTTGAAGGTGTAATGCTTTTCTAATTGGTGTAGGATTGCGGCTTTGTAACTCATCTGTGCGCATTGAAGGCACGGGTCACATTACTATTCCGTGCTGTAATCCTGTCTTTAGCCACTTGTGAAACATAAGGTTGGCCTGTACATTTGGAAACCTCCACCCTGAAATAACTGTGTGCAGACACGGAGATCTCGGGAGCCACTACAGCCGAGTAAGACTGACCTAATCTGTGCAAATGTGCAGAGTACGCAAATAATGTATTGTTTTGAAAAGCAAACACACTATTTTGCTGATTTGCTTGTATGTAAATGATGTACAGCATTGTGTTTATGAAACTGCCTCATCTGTGCAGACTAATGTTGATTCGTGGCCCAGCTTCTTCTAGCGCGTGGAACAGTCACAGGGATGGTGTTAAAATGTAGTCTGTCTTTGTGGTGGGCAGAAACAGACACATCAGCCAATAACCTCTCCTTCACTTCAACAGTGATTTGTTATTATTATTCTTGTATCATTACGAACTCTCGTCCTTTTCATTTACGTGACCCCCTTCTATTTGCCTGTAACTACGCTTGGGCTCGGGCTTGCAGTGTGTGTGGGGGCTTGCAGTGTGTGTGGGGGCTTGCAGTGTGTTGGGGGCTCGCAGTGTGTGGGGGGGCTCGCAGTGTGTGGGGGGGCTCGCAGTGTGTTGGGGGGCTCGCAGTGTGTTGGGGGGCTCGCAGTGTGTTGGTGTGTGGGGGGGCTCGCAGTGTGTTGGGGGGCTCGCAGTGTGTTGGGGGGCTCGCAGTGTGTTGGGGGGCTTGCAGTGTGTGGGGGGCTTGCAGTGTGTGGGGGGCTCGCAGTGTGTGGGGGGGCTTGCAGTGTGTGGGGGGCTCGCAGTGTGTGGGGGGGCTCGCAGTGTGTTGGGGGGCTCGCAGTGTGTTGGGGGGCTCGCAGTGTGTTGGGGGGCTTGCAGTGTGTGGGGGGCTCGCAGTGTGTGGGGGGCTCGCAGTGTGTGGGGGGGCTCGCAGTGTGTGGGGGGGCTTGCAGTGTGTGGGGGGCTCGCAGTGTGTGGGGGGGCTCACAGTGTGTGTGGGGGCTCGCAGTGTGTGGGGGGCTCGCAGTGTGTAGGAAGGCTATGTGGGTGTGTGGGGGGGGCTTTGTGGGGCTGTGTGTGTGGGGGGCTCTGTGTGGTGTGTGTGTGTGGGGCTCTGTGTGGGTGTGTGTGTGTGGAGGCCTCTGAGTGTGTGTTGGGGGGGCTCTCTGTGGGTGTTTGTGTGTGTCATTTGCGAGAGATAAAGCTAGTGGCATTGTAAATGACAATGCCATTTATTTATGTTAAAAAAAACATAAATAAAAATATTGTCAAGAGCAATGCCAGTAGCTCAAACTTTAACAAAGACAAAACCATTGCATTGTAAATGCTTGTTATAAATTGGCAATATTTCGGCTCCTGCCGAGCTGTGGTAGGGATTGCCAGGCCTTGTAATATGACATTAAACAAGGTAGTCAAATAAGGGGCCCAGATGGTGGGTTCAGATCGATAGAGATCATCAAGGATCCTATCCCTAGAGCGTCTGTGGTTTCTCTTACCGTGATTGAGGGGGCGTCATTCTGGGTTGTCCTGGGAACGTCAGGGCCATACCCATTTTTTCTTCCACTTCCTTGTCCATTCTATAGAGGATTTCATAGTGTGCCCTCCAGACAGTTTCGTCTATGTTGGGTTCTATAGCCGATCTACCAGCCTGGGAGTCAGGGTTTACGATGTTCCCGAAGGACCTCAGATCATGAGAAATTAATGCGTTTCTGAGATCTTCCCATTTTTTAGTTTCCCAGTGTTGTTTAGCTTTAGTTATGGCACTTTTGTATGCTGCCCTAACTTTTTTTATTTTAGTGTTATCCCTACTTTTAATGTCAATTATTAGTTCAGTTTAGCAGCTCGGCAGCTGGCATTGAACCATTTCTGTTTAGGCTTATTTGGTGCTTTCAGCTTTTTATTTTGATAGAAAAAAGTGGCCAAGATGTCAACCAGATCTTGGTGGTTTTGTGAAATCTTTAAGAGAGAGTTTGGAGCTCCGATAGCCTCTGTTAGCTGGGAAGTGGTTAAACGATAAGGGACTACTTGATGGTATAGTTTGGCCAATTTAGTGCCCCAACGTACTCTCCTCCCTACGTTGGTTTGTATCAGACTTTGGGCTGGTATTTGGGGATTGACCTGTGCCATAGTTATACATGGCAATACTATTTCTAAAATAAGGGCATCATGGTCGCTGTCATGTCGCGGGCTGATTTTGAAAATAACACCTTGTGCCATGACTGTAAGTCTAACATAATGTAGTCAAATATTGAGGTGTGGCCCAGTCTATTAAACGTGTGGATCCCCAGGCTATTAGATCTAGTACGTGCATTACATGCTCTTAGGGAAAAGTTTAATGTTAGGGCTTGTGTCTGGAGTGCTAACGGGGTCCAGGTCCTTAGTGGTGGGATGTTAGGTTCGGGAATGGAGCAGTAATGGTCCTCCTCATCTGTTGGGCCTCTTAACAAACGTCCACGGGCTCAAATTGGCAGTCGCCACCAATAATTACTCCACAGTTTGGTGGGATTGTTGGAAGGAAGGCATTAAGCTGATTGAGGATATTAGACTCTTGGCCCCGGGGCGTGACTATAGGTTTATAAGCAGAATACTTTGTTTTGCCTGAAACGTTAAAAGTACACAAAGGATATCGCGAGAGGAACTCTCAATGAGTTTAGCCTCACAGCCTAAGTGAACTCCCACCCATGTGGACAATCCACCTGAGGGTCTACCTATCCCCATGTGATTTGCTGGAATGTTAAAGACAGCGTACCCCTGCCTGCTGAATTCATCCCTGGACCATGTTTCTTGGAATATGCAAGTTTCACAATGTTCTATGAAGAGTTCCCATTCAGGGTTCCCCAGTTTAGAAGTTAGTCCTGCTGTGTTCCAGGAAAGTATCTTCACACTTGAGATATGCCCTATAGTAACGTGTATGGTGGGGGTCGATGGTTGTACTGTCTAAAGTAAGCTCTTTGTGCATAACTAAACTTGGGTTGGGATTTGGGTTAAGAACGTTTCTAGTTAAAACTGAGAGTTTTCCATCCCTGTTTACTGATTTGCTTGAGTGCTTGACTACAGGGGATTTATCTTTATTCTGTATGCCCTCGCAATCTTGATTCAATCTATCATTTAGTGTACTACTTTTTCCAGCCTCTATGGGTTGCGCAATGGCCTTAAATAGTGTTGGAAAGTCACTCCTTTGGTCAGTCCCACTTGCCTGTAAGGTGCGCATACTGGATTGGACTCTATCTGGTGTGGGATCTACCACTTTTGATAGTCAGTCAACTGCCTCTAGGGGGCTGAACCTATTATTCACTGGGATATTGAAAAATAATGGAGTTAAATGCGCCTGCAAGGGTGTGGGAAATTGGATGCTCTGGTTCGTAGCCCATTTCTGGTAATGGGCTCCTCTAGAGTCTTGTGGGTGCTGGCGAGGGGGGTAGAAGTAACCTAGGGGGAGTAAGTTGACAAATCTCCCAGGCCTGGCTAAATGATGGTCTAAAAGATAGTTTACCATCCCCCTGTTCCTGAGGGTAATGATAACACAGTCCCTAGTAATATCTTTGGGTCTCCAACCAACCCATCCCACCCTACGAATCATAATAATTTTTAGGGCTCGCCTGCTGTGCGCATGCGCACAGCTGGCGAAGCTCAATAGAGGCTTTAACAGCGTTTAACTAAGCATGATTCCGCTGGCGATTCCACTCAGTGCATGAGCTTTTTAGGTCATTGCGCAAGCGCAAGCCCTAAAAAGTGCGTGCACAATGCCACCAGCCGCCTGCCTGCCTGCCTCGCATTACCACATCAAAGGCAGCCCAACCCCCTCCCACAAGCTTCTCAGCGTGCGCTCATCCCCTAATTATTCACGGCCGGCCGGCCGTACTTTCAGTTGCACGGCCGCCGGCCGTGTCTCCTTTCATGCATCTACTTTGGTTTGTTAGTGTATGCCTTAAATGCGTACCTGCCTGAATGCCTTTCTCGTTTTAATACCGGTGTCCCTCAGTTCTCTCAGCACGTTTTGGTGTCAGTATTTATCTCAGGCTTTGCTATCAATTATTTTTTTCAACACCTGTTGTGCCTATTTAAAGCAATCTCTCCCGTCACTGTTTCTTTACGTGTCTAATTATCTCTTCCTCTGGCTGTACTTCATGATGTGTTCTGATTAGTAGTTGTAAGTATCTGTTTACATGTGTATGTGTGTGATTCAGTCTGTCTTTTGGTCTGCCAGTTCTGTTCGTATGTTTTAAGCTCTCTCACTGTGTCTGCTGTTAAGCTGACTTTTGATCTTTCCTTGTAGGTTTATTATTGCTTCAGTGGATAAGAGTATTTATTCTAAGGACTGTCTGTCTGTGATTGCCAGTCTGTCCGCTGCTGTCTAGGACTGTGCAGCTGTCCTGCGCTCACCCTGACCGGCTACCAGCCAGTCATCTCATTTGAGGGATTGTCTGCTGTGTCTTCCCCTCCGAGATCCCCCATGTCTGCTGCTCGTACAGACCGCACGTCCGCTGCCTTCAGTGGCTGCCTGTCTTTCTTCTGCCGGCGTCAAGGCCATCTGCATCCCTTTGGTCTGCACTCCAAGGCTGCCTGCCCCCTCGGCTCTCCAGAGAAATCTTTGTCTGCACTCTGGTCTTCATGTCTGGTGTCTCTCTGCGTGTACTCTTCCACTTTCCCCTGCTCTCCATGACTGTCTCTCTGCCAGCCCTCTGCTCGTTGTGCCTGTGTCTCTGTCTGATCTCAGTGCCCGTCTGTCTGAGTGCACTATGCTCACCAGGGCTGCCTCTCTCTGTCTGTCCTCTTCCTCTCCGTGACTGTCTGTTTGAGTGCCCTCTACTCTCCAGTACTGTCTCTGTTTGCCCTCTGCTCTTCATGTATGGCTGTCTATTTGTCTCCTTTCTCTCCACTCAGTGACCACCTGTCCCAGTGCCCTCTGCTCTCCAATATCTGTCTGTCCTCTGATGTTCATATCTGGCTGTCTCTTTCCCTGCTCTGTCCTCTCAGTGGCCGTCTGTCTGAGTGTCCTCTGCTCTCCAGTACTGTCTCTCTATCTTAGCTCTGCTCCTCGTGTCTACCTGTCTCTTTGTTTGTCCCCTTCCTCGCCTCTCATAACAGTCTGTCTGACTGCCTTCTGCTATCCAGTCCTGTCTCTGTTTGCCCTCTGCTCTTCATGTATGGCTGTCTATTTGTCTCCTTTCTCTCCACTCAGTGACCACCTGTCCCAGTGCCCTCTGCTCTCCAATATCTGTCTGTCCTCTGATGTTCATATCTGGCTGTCTCTTTCCCTGCTCTGTCCTCTCAGTGGCCGTCTGTCTGAGTGTCCTCTGCTCTCCAGTACTGTCTCTCTATCTTAGCTCTGCTCCTCGTGTCTACCTGTCTCTTTGTTTGTCCCCTTCCTCGCCTCTCATAACAGTCTGTCTGACTGCCTTCTGCTATCCAGGGCTGTCTCTGTTTGCCCTGTGCTCTTCATGTATGGCTGTCTATTTGTCTCCTTTCTCTCCACTCAGTGACCACCTGTCCCAGTGCCCTCTGCTCTCCAATATCTGTCTGTCCTCTGATGTTCATATCTGGCTGTCTCTTTCCCTTCTCTGTCCTCTCAGTGGCCGTCTGTCTGAGTGTCCTCTGCTTTCAAGGGCATTCTCTCTGTCTGCCATCTGCTCCTCATATCTGGCTGTCTCTCTACCTGTCCTCTTCCTCAGTGACCGTCTGTCTGAATGCCCTCTCCTCTCCTCCAGGACTGTCTCTCTGTTTGCTCTATGCTTTTCGTGCCTGGCTGTCTCATTGTCTGTCCTCTTTCTCTTCTCTCAGCGTGCGTCTGCCTGTCTTCTGCTCTCTATCGTCGCTTCTCTGTCTCTCGACAGCTTAACAGGGCCTACTCATTGACACTGTCCCATCATTCACCGTTCCCCAACCACCCAGCTCCACCGATGCACCCACCACACAGCTCCACTGATGCACCCACCACACAGCTCCACCGACACAGCTCCACCGATGCACCCACCACCCAGCTCCACTGATGCAACCACCACACAGCTCCACCGACACAGCTCCACCGATACACCCACCACACAGCTCCACCGAGGCACCCACCATACAGCTCCACTGAGGCACCCACCACACAGCTCCACCGAGGCACCCACCACACAGCTCCACCGAGGCACCCACCACACAGCTCCACCGAGGCACCCACCATACAGCTCCACCAAGGCACCCACCACACAGCTCCACCGAGGCACCCACCACACAGCACCACCGAGGTAGTCACCACACAGCTCCACCGAGGCACCCACCACACAGCTCCACCGAGGCACCCACCAGCCAGCTCCACCGAGGCACCCACCACACAGCTCCACCGAGGCACCCACCACACAGCTCCACAGATGCACCCACCACACAGCTCCACCGATGCACCCACCACACAGCTCCACCGATGCACCCACCACACAGCTCCACCGATGCACCCACCACACAGCTCCACCAATGCACCCACCACACAGCTCCACCGAGGCACCCACCATACAGCTCCACCGAGGCACCCACCACACAGCTCCACCGAGGCACCCACCACACAGCTCCACGAGGCACCCACCACACAGCTCCACCGAGGCACCCACCACACAGCTCCACCGAGGCACCCACCACACAGCTCCACCGAGGCACCCACCACACAGCTCCACCGAGGCACCCACCACACAGCTCCACGAGGCACCCACCACACAGCTCCACAGAGGCACCCACCACACAGCTCCACCGAGGCACCCACCACACAGCTCCACCGATGCACCCACCACACAGCTCCACCGATGCACCCACCACACAGCTCCACTGATGCACCCACCACACAGCTCCACCGAGGCACCCACCACACAGCTCCACCGACACAGCTCCACCGATGCACCCACCACACAGCTCCACCAAGGCACCCACCATACAGCTCCACCGAGGCACCCACCACACAGCTCCACCGAGGCACCCACCACACAGCTCCACCGAGGTAGTCACCACACAGCTCCACCGAGGCACCCACCACACAGCTCCACCGAGGCACCCACTACACAGCTCCACCGAGGCACCCACCACACAGCTCCACCGATGCACCCACCACACAGCTCCACCGATGCACCCACCACACAGCTCCACTGATGCACCCACCACACAGCTCCACCGAGGCACCCACCACACAGCTCCACCGACACAGCTTCACCGATGCACCCACCACACAGCTCCACCAAGGCACCCACCATACAGCTCCACCGAGGCACCCACCACACAGCTCCACCGAGGCACCCACCACACAGCTCCACCGAGGCACCCACCACACAGCTCCACCGAGGCACCCACCACACAGCTCCACCGATGCACCCACCACACAGCTCCACCGAGGCACCCACCACACAGCTTCATCTACACAGCTCCACCGATGCACCCATCAGACAGCTCCACCGATGCACCCACCAACGATGCACACAGCTCCACCGACACAGCTCCACCGATGCACCCACCACACAGCTCCTCTGATGCACCCACCACACAGCTCCACCGATGCACCCACCACACAGCTCCACCGATGCTCCAACTAAGCTCCACAAATGCACCCACCACACAGCTCCACCGATGCACCCACCAAGCTCCACCGATGCACCCACCACACAGCTTCACCGATGCACCCACCACAGAGCTCCACCAAGGCACCCACCACACAGCTCCACCGATGCACCCACCACACAGCTCCACCGATGCACCCACCACACAGCTCCACCGATGCACCCACAACACAGCGCACACAGCTCCACCGATGCAGCCACCACACAGCTCCACCGATGCAGCCACCACACAGCTCCACCGATGCAGCCACCACACAGCTCCACCGATGCAGCCACCACACAGCTCCACCAAGGCACCCACCACACAGCTCCGCCAAGGCACCCACCACACAGCTCCACCGATGCACCCACCACACAGATCCACCGATGCACCCACCACACAGCTCCACCGATGCACCCACCAGACAGCTCCACCGATGCACCCACCACACAGCTCCACCGATGCACCCACCACACAGCTCCACCGATGCACCCACCACACAGCTCCACCGATGCACCCACCACATAGCTCCACCGATGCACCCACCACACAACTCCACCGATGCACCCACCACACAGCTCCACCGAAGCACCCACCACACAGCTCCACCACAGTAAAGCGCCGTGACTCGCTCGTTTCCCCTGGACTGAGTGGTCGCTCCCCAGTGTCCTGCTGCGTCACTGGTATCATCGCTGCTTTGCTTTTTGCCATTTACTGCTGCCTGCTGTGTGCCTGCTAGACGCTGTATTGTAACTGCATTTTGTCATTTATTTAAAGCGCCGCTTTTACTGTTTGCCTGCTAGACGCTGTATTGTAACTGCATTTTGTCATTTATTGAAAGCGCCGCTTTTCCTGTTTGCGCACATTTCCACTGGGCTCCCCCCTCCGCCTCCATTTTGTCGGATTGTTGTTGTTGTTTTGGTCATCCCGAGCCCGCCCCGCCTCCCAGCTGAGACGCCCTCGCCCCTCCCCCTCCATCCTCCTTATATGACAGCCGTCCCCGCGCGCAGCGTCCACGCGCAGCGACCGCGCCCAACCCGCGCCGAAGGTGCGCCAAAGGTAAGCCCGTCTACGCCCGTCCGCGCCTGGACCGCGCCCAGCGCCAGACCCCCTGCCCCTCGCGCTGCCCAACCCCCCCGCATCACCTACGATGCCGCCACCCTCCTAGCCCTCAACCCCGGTCGCGCCCCCAACTGCGTCCAAGCCGCTCCTGGACACACCCATGGACCATTCTCTTGCTACTCCTGCAAATTCAGCGGCACCGACAACATCTCCGCTTCTACCACACCACAGACTCCCGACCCCAACCACCTACAATGCATCCTTCTCAACACCCGCTCGATCCACAGACACGCCATTGACCTATGGAATCTACTAGACACCATCTCTCCAGACGTCGCCTTCCTAACGGAAACATGGATGAACGCTTCCTCCGCCCCAGACATCACCATCGCTATCCCCGATGACTATAAGATCACACGCAAGGACCGCACCGACCATACAGGAGGAGGAATCGCTATCGTCCATAAGAAATCCATCCGCATCTCTACCAGCTCTGACGCCAACCTCGCTAACTCCGAACACCTTCACTTCCAGATCCACATCGACCCCAAGACAACTCTTAGAGGCACCCTCCTCTACAGACCACCAGGACCCCGCGCAAAATTCAGTGAAGACATCACGGACTTCATCACTCCACACGCGCTCCCCTCCAAAGACTACATCCTTCTGGGAGACCTCAACTTTCACCTTGAAAAGATCAACGACCGCAACTCCGCCACCCTCTTAGACAACCTCGCCAACCTCGGACTTAAACAACTGGTCACTTCTCCCACCCACATCGCAGGTCACACACTCGACCCCATCTTCACCTCCAGCAACCATATCTCCTTCAGCCACACTACGGATCTCCTCTGGACTGACCACAGCTGCGTTCACTTCACCTACAACAAGCCGAAACCCATCATCCACCTCCAACCAACCCTACAAAGAAACTGGAACAAAATCACCACGGATCAGATCTCCGCATCGCTCCTTCGAACCTCCCCAGCCCTCTCTTCTAACGCCAACGAAGCCGCCTCCAACCTCACCCTTTGGTTATCCAACACCGCCGACTCCTTAGCACCACTGAAAAAACGTCAACACAAACTTGGCAACAAGAAGGCCTCATGGTTCAACGATGATCTCAAGAAGTCCAAGAAACTATGCCGCTCCCTTGAAAAGGCCTGGAAAAAAGACCCATCCACCAGCAACAAGGACGCCTTCAAAAGCGCCACCCGCACTCACCACCAACTGATCTGAAAAGCCAAGAAAACAGCATTCAAGGATCGACTTGACAACAACGACCACAACAGCAAGGAACTTTTCAACATCGTCAAGGAATTCTCCAACCCATCGGCCAACTCCAACGACATCACCCCCTCTCAAACCCTCTGCGACTCCCTAGCCTCTTTTTTCCACAACAAGATTGCTGACATCCACAACAGCTTTGACAACCAACCCGGAAGCCAACCCACCCTACCATCAGCTGACCATCTTCCCCCCGTAAACACCCTTAACGCCTGGAACCCAATCTCCACTGAGGACACCATCCGCCTGATGAATTCCATCCACTCTGGATCCCCCACAGACCCATGCCCTCACCACATCTTCAACAAAGCTGACTCCGTCATAGCACCGCACCTCCGAGACGTCATCAACTGCTCCTTCAACTCCGCCACCTTCCCAGAAGACTGGAAACACGCTGAACTCACCGCCCTTCTGAAAAAACCAACAGCAGACCCCACCGAACTCAAAAACTACCGCCCCATCTCGCTTCTTCCATTCCCGGCCAAAGTCATCGAGAAAGCCGTCAACAACCAGCTCGCCGCCTTCCTCGGAGCCAACAAATCCCTCGACCCCTCACAATCTGGCTTCCGAGCCAAACACAGCACTGAGACCGCCCTCATCGCAGCAACAGACGACATTCGAACTCTACTGGACAATGGTGACACAGTCGCCCTCATCCTCCTCGACCTCTCAGCTGCCTTCGACACAGTCTGCCACAGCACCCTTCTACAACGCCTCAATAACATCGGAATCCAAGGAAAAGCACTTGATTGGATCACCTCGTTCCTCACCGGAAGAACCCAGAGAGTCCGCCTCCCACCATTCAAGTCCGAGGCCTCTGAAGTCATCTGCGGCGTACCACAAGGATCCTCACTCAGTCCCACCCTCTTCAACGTATACATGAGCCCCCTCGCGGCCATCGCCCGCCAACACAACCTCAACATCATCTCTTACGCGGATGACACTCAACTGATCCTTTCTCTCACCAAGGACCCCAGCACCGCCAAAACTAACTTACACGAAGGAATGAAAGAAGTCGCCGAATGGATGAAACAAAGCCGTCTGAAACTGAACTCAGAAAAAACAGAAGTCCTCATCTTAGGTACATCCCCCTCTGCATGGGACGACTCCTGGTGGCCGGAAGCCCTCGGAAAAGCACCCATCCCGACAGACCACGCACGGAACCTTGGCGTCATCCTGGATTCTTCACTCTCAATGAACAGACAAGTCAGCGCCGTATCCTCTTCCTGCTTTAACATTCTTCGCATGCTCAGAAAAACATTTCGCTGGATCCCCTCCGAAACAAGGAAAACAGTCACCCACGCTCTAGTCACGAGCCGACTGGACTACGGAAACACCCTCTACGCAGGTACCACCGCCAAACTCCAGAAGAAACTACAACGAATCCAAAACGCCTCAGCCAGGTTGATATTAGACATCCCACGCAACGAACACATCTCTGGTCACCTTAAAGACCTCCACTGGCTACCCGTCAATAAGAGGATCACTTTCCGACTGCTTACCCACGCACACAAATCACTCTACGACATCGGACCAGATTGCCTCAACTCTCGACTGTCCTTCTACACCCCCTCCCGCCAACTTCGCTCTTCCAGCCAAGCCAAGCCACTGTACCTCGCATCAACAAGACCACCATGGGAGGCAGATCCTTTTCATACCTGGCCGCTAAAACTTGGAACTCACTCCCCGCTTACCTTCGCCTCACCCAGAACCACCTAGCGTTCAGAAAGCAGCTTAAAACGTGGTTATTTGACAAATAATCCTCCTCCCCTTCCTAAGCGCCTTGAAACCCTCTGGGTATGTAGTGCGCTATACAAATTTTATGACTTGACTTGACTTGAACACAGCTCCACCGATGCACCCACCACAGCTCCACCGATGCACCCATCACACAGCTCCACCGATGCACCCACCACACAGCTCCACCGATGCACCCACCACACAGCTGCACCGAGGCACCCACCACATAGCTCCGCCGATGCACCCACCACACAGCTCCACCAATGCTCCAACTAAGCTCCACCAATGCAACCACCACCCAGCTCCGCCGATGCACCCACCACACAGCTCCACCGATGCACCCACCACAGCTCCACCGATGCACCCATCACACAGCTCCACCGATGCACCCACCACACAGCTCCACCGATGCACCCACCACACAGCTGCACCGAGGCACCCACCACATAGCTCCGCCGATGCACCCACCACACAGCTCCACCAATGCTCCAACTAAGCTCCACCAATGCAACCACCACCCAGCTCCGCCAATGCACCCACCACACAGCTCCGCCGAGGCATCCACCACACAGCTCCACCGATGCACCCACCACACAGCTCCACCAATGCTCCAACTAAGCTCCACCAATGCACCCACCACACAGCTCCACCAATGCACCGACTAAGCTCCACCAATGCACCGACTAAGCTCCACCGATGCACACACCACTCAGCAGCTCCACCAATGCACCCACTAAGCTCCACCGATGCACCCACCACACAGCTTCACCGATGCACCCACCACAGAGCTCCACCTACACAACTCCACCGATGCACCCACCACACAGCTCCACCGAGGCACCCACCACACAGCTCCACCGAGGCACCCACCACACAGCTCCACCGATGCACACACCACACAGCTCCACCGATGCACCCACCACACAGCTCCACCGATGCACCCACCACACAGCTCCACCGATGCACCCACCAGACAGCTCCACCGATGCAGCCACCACACAGTTCCACTGATGCAGCCACCACACAGCTCCACCGATGCAGCCACCACACAGCTCCACCGATGCAGCCACCACACAGCTCCACCGATGCAGCCACCACACAGCTCCACCGATGCAGCCACCACACAGCTCCACCGATGCAGCCATCACACAGCTCCACCGACACAGCTCCACCGATGCACCCACCACACAGCTCCACCAAGGCACCCACCACACAGGTCCACCAAGGCACCCACCACACAGCTCCACCGAGGCACCCACCACACAGCACCACCGAGGTAGTCACCACACAGCTCCACCGAGGCACCACCACACAGCACCACCGAGGTAGTCACCACACAGCTCCACCGAGGCACCCACCACACAGCTCCACCGAGGCACCCACCAGCCAGCTCCACCGAGGCACCCACCACACAGCTCCACGAGGCACCCACCACACAGCTCCACAGATGCACCCACCACACAGCTCCACCGATGCACCCACCACACAGCTCCACCGATGCACCCACCACACAGCTCCACCAATGCACCCACCACACAGCTCCACCGAGGCACCCACCATACAGCTCCACCGAGGCACCCACCACACAGCTCCACCGAGGCACCCACCACACAGCTCCACCGAGGCACCCACCACACAGCTCCACCGAGGCACCCACCACACAGCTCCACCGAGGCACCCACCACACAGCTCCACCGAGGCACCCACCACACAGCTCCACCGATGCACCCACCACACAGCTCCACAGAAGCACCTAATACACAGCTCCACCAAGGCACCCACCACACAGCTCCACCGATGCACCCACCACACAGCTCCTCCGATGCACCCACCACACAGCTCCACTGATGCACCCACCACACAGCTCCACCGAGGCACCCACCACACAGCTCCTCCGATGCACCCACCACACAGCTCCACCGAGGTAGTCACCACACAGCTCCACCGAGGCACCCACCACACAGCTCCACCGAGGCACCCACCACACAGCTCCACCGATGCACCCACCACACAGCTCCACCGATGCACCCACCACACAGCTCCACCGAGGCACCCACCACACAGCTCCACCGATGCACCCACCACACAGCTCCACCGAGGCACCCACCACACAGCTTCATCTACACAGCTCCACCGATGCACCTGTCAGACAGCTCCACCGATGCACCCACCAACGATGCACACAGCTCCACCGACACAGCTCCACCGATGCACCCACCACACAGCTCCTCTGATGCACCCACCACACAGCTCCACCGATGCACCCACCACACAGCTCCACCGATGCTCCAACTAAGCTCCACAAATGCACCCACCACACAGCTCCACCGATGCACCCACCAAGCTCCACCGATGCACCCACCACACAGCTTCAATGATGCACCCACCACAGAGCTCCACCAAGGCACCCACCACACAGCTCCACCGATGCACCCACCACACAGCTCCACCGATGCACCCACCACACAGCTCCACCAATGCACCCACAACACAGCTCCACCGATGCAGCCACCACACAGCTCCACCGATGCAGCCACCACACAGCTCCACCGATGCAGCCACCACACAGCTCCACCTATGCAGCCACCACACAGCTCCACCGATGCAGCCACCACACAGCTCCACGAAGGCACCCACCACACAGCTCCGCCAAGGCACCCACCACACAGCTCCACCGATGCACCCACCACACAGCTCCACCGATGCACCCACCACACAGCTCCACCGATGCACCCACCACACAGCTCCACCGATGCACCCACCACACAGCTCCACCGATGCACCCACCACATAGCTCCACCGATGCACCCACCACACAACTCCACTGATGCACCCACCACACAGCTCCACCGAAGCACCCACCACACAGCTCCACCGAAGAACCCACAACACAGCTCCACCGATGCACCCACCACAGCTCCACCGATGCACCCATCACACAGCTCCACCGATGCACCCACCACACAGCTCCACCGATGCACCCACCACACAGCTGCACCGAGGCACCCACCACATAGCTCCGCCGATGCACCCACCACACAGCTCCACCAATGCTCCAACTAAGCTCCACCAATGCACCCACCACCCAGCTCCGCCGATGCACCCACCACACAGCTCCGCCGACGCATCCACCACACAGCTCCACCGATGCACCCACCACACAGCTCCACCAATGCTCCAACTAAGCTCCACCAATGCACCCACCACACAGCTCCACCAATGCACCGACTAAGCTTCACCAATGCACCGACTAAGCTCCACCGATGCACACACCACTCAGCAGCTCCACCAATGCACCCACCACACAGCTTCACCGGTGCACCCACCACAGAGCTCCACCTACACAACTCCACCGATGCACCCACCACACAGCTCCACCGAGGCACCCACCACCCAGCTCCACCGAGGCACCCACCACACAGCTCCACCGAGGCACCCACCACACAGCTCCACCGATGCACACACCACACAGCTCCACCGATGCACCCACCACACAGCTCCACCGATGCACCCACCACACAGCTCCACCGATGCACCCACCAGACAGCTCCACCGATGCAGCCACCACACAGTTCCACTGATGCAGCCACCACACAGCTCCACCGATGCAGCCACCACACAGCTCCACAGATGCAGCCACCACACAGCTCCACCGATGCAGCCACCACACAGCTCCACCGATGCAGCCATCACACAGCTCCACCGACACAGCTCCACCGATGCACCCACCACACAGCTCCACCAAGGCACCCACCACACAGGTCCACCAAGGCACCCACCACACAGCTCCACCGATGCACCCACCACACAGCTCCACCGAAGCACCCACCACACAGCTCGACCGATGCACCCACCACACAGCTCCACCGATGTACCCACCACACAGCTCCACCGATGCACCCACCACACAGCTCCACCGATGCACCCACCACACAGCTCCACCGATGCACCCACCACACAGCTCCACCGAAGCACCCACCACACAGCTCCACCGAAGCACCCACAACACAGCTCCACCGAAGCACTCACAACACAGCTCCACCGATGCACCCACCACAGCTCCACCGATGCACCCACCACACAGCTCCACCGATGCACCCACCACACAGCTCCACCGATGCACCAACCACACAGCTGCACCGAGGCACCCACCACATAGCTCCGCCGATGCACCCACCACACAGCTCCACCAATGCTCCACCTAAGCTCCACCAATGCACCCACCACCCAGCTCCGCCGATGCACCCACCACACAGCTCCGCCGAGGCATCCACCACACAGCTCCGCCGATGCACCCACCACACAGCTCCACCAATGCTCCAACTAAGCTCCACCAATGCACCCACCACACAGCTCCACCAATGCACCAACTAATCTCCACCGATGCACACCACTCAGCGGAACCACAGCATCACTCAGCACCACCACAGCATCACTCAGCGCAACCACAGCATCACTCAGCGCAACCACAGCATCACTCAGCGCAACCACAGCATCACTCAGCGCAACCACAGCATCACTCAGCGCAACCACAGCATCACTGGTTCAAATATGTTCTTTCAATGTTTCAAGCTGTTTTCAAGCTTTCATGCTTTATCACAAATCACAAAAAGATGTTAATATTTCACTTCTGTTCTTGGATTTTCGTCACAATAAAAAACACTGAACATAATCTTCACAAAAGTTATTTACAAAAGTTTAAGCTATTGCCATTACAAATTAAATAAATTATTTAAGTATTAATTATTTTTAAAAATTAAAAGCCATTGTTATTTGTAATATCAATACATCTAAGTCACGTAAATACAAAACATGTTGCATTACAAATGCTATAGGTGTTTGCGAAGGTTATATCTATTGGCATTGTAAATGACAAAGCTAATAATTTAGCTATTTTAAAAAATAACATATAAATAAAATAAAATTCATTTATAAGACCAATAGCTCAAACTTTCCTAATGCGAGCCCTATTGCATTTCCAATGCTTGTTAGGTCCTATTCGCCCTTTCTGGCGAGTAGGAAGACAAACTAACTTTTGTCCTCTGTCTTTGAAAACGGAGCAAAAGTGACAAGATAACAAGATTTAAAGGCATTTTTATTGCTCACAAAGGGAATGAGCAATAAAGATGCTTTTAAATCTTAACTTGTCACTTTTGCTCCGTTTTCAGAGACGGAGGTCAAGTAGGTTGCAGTTGGGTCGAGGGGATTTTCCATGGTACTAGACCTGCAGGACTAGTACCATTTTTCGAGCCCTGTCTTGGTTTAGGAACTTTGGTTTTCCCTTTTTTTGGGCGAGCCCCCTGGATATAAAACGTCCACCCTACTTTATGCGGAGGGTTCTGAGTCACATGAGACAAGTTCCTGATCCGTGATGAAAGGGGAGTCTGTTAAATCAAGTGGAGTTAGCGGAGCAGCAAGTTTGGGTGGGAGCGATAGTCGCCTTTCAGTTAGTTCAATCTTACTTGTCATTACGCCAATGGCTCTCTGGAGCTTCCGGTCTATTGATGTCTGTTGAATAGAAGAGGCCGGCTGTACTGGGGCTACATTTGGGTTTCCCGCCCCAGCTCGCCTTCCCATCTTTGCAAAGGGGTCGATTTAGTGGCCACGTATAAGAGAGCAGGGGACCTTAAGTCACTAACCTTGATGATAATATGTCGGAATCCACCTCGAAGAACTGTTGTGCACCCCTTCGAGGGCTCAGGAGAGTGGCCCAGCCCAGCCTCGTCCGGCCTATGACGGGCGCAGACTGGCACACACGCGCGCGTCCCGCGCTGGCTTTACAGGCCCTCCTGGCGCTCTGCCATGACGCCCTCAACAGGTGCCACGCAAGTGCATCTGGGACCTGTGGTTCTGGCTTGGCTGTTCCCCTCACAGCTATACCAGGGCGTCGGAATGGCGAACAGGCAGGTCAATGCGCCGTTTCCCTCTCGGCTGTGGTTAGAGGAGGTGGGTGTTTGCAGCTGTTCCCCTCACGGCGTTGCTGCTTGCAGTTTGTGCGTCCTGCACTGTGGGAGGGCCGCGCTGGCTTTACAGGGCCTTGTTGGCGCCCTGCGATGATGCCTGCAACAGGCGCCACGCACGTCCTGCTGGGACTTGTAGTTCTGGCTTGGTCGTTCCCCTCACGGCGGTACCAGGGCGGTGGAATGGCGAAGAGGCAGGTCAATGTACTGTTTCCCTCACAGCTGTGGTCAGAGGAGGTGGGTGTTGGCAGCCGTTACCCTCAGGGCGTTGCTGCTTGCAGTTTGCGCGTCCCGCACTGGCTTTACAGGGCCTCCTGGCGCCCTGGGATGAAGTCCTTAACAGGCACCACGCAAGTCCTGCTGGGACCTGTAGTTCTGGCTTGGCCGTTCCCCTCACGGAGGTACCAGGGCGGCGGAATGGCGAAGAGGCAGGTCAATGCGCCGTTTCCCTCACGGCTGTGGTCAAAGGAGGTGGGTGTTGGCAGCCATTCCTAATATGCCGCACCCCTAAAGCCCTGCGTTTTTAAAATACTTTTTAAAACCAATGCACACCGACAGCTACATATGGTGCGGAGGTTTGGGGCATTGCCAAATGACATCATATTTAGCTTAAGGAGAATAGGTTTTGTTGCAAGCCTTTGGGCACCCCAATCTCTTCTTCTCTATTTGTGAGCCTTAGTGAACTTAAGCTCCACTATATATCGAAGATTTTATCAGAGTGCGCCCTGCTCTATTTTGATTAAGCATATTGAAAAAAAAATGCAGCGTCCCCCACCAGAGATATTAAAGTTGACTGTCTTAATTGCGAGAAAGGCATGAAATTCCCATGGTTAGCGGAGGTAAGATCCAATTCACGCAAGATTAGTTATGGAAATGTTTTTGATAACCCGGCTGATCTAAATACTGTAAATAAAAGAGTTGCGGGCGGCCCTGTATGGGTGCTATTACAAAGAAGACTGGCCACACAGTCCAGCAAATCTAGCATAGTTATGTACTTGAATATTGAGAACCATCAACACTTACCCAGCTATCTGACTAAACTAATGGGTCGATGGGAGGGTGGCCTCCTGTTCCTCCTAAATGCTGGCACTGTGAACTATCTATTATGCTTCCCTCCGGGGTTTCAAGCAAATCTTTATTTTATTCCTTGTCCATGTATTGGGCATTCAGGCAAAACCCTATTATATATTTGTTTTGCAAGTTCAGTGAACAATATACTAAATTATTCCTTCTCCCTTTAAAAAAAAAAAAAGATCATATGTCGATTTTAGAGATGCCTACAAAACTCTCCTCTTACTGGGTGACGATGAGCTAATAACCTGTGTGGGCACATGTCTGAAAATTGCAGTTAAAGACTGCATCTCAATGAACTCTGACTAACTGCACTTTTATTTTTTAGTTTGTATTTTAATGAAGAATCGTGCTTGCTTTTAACAATTTTAACAATTTTATGATTATGTATGTATTTATTTATTGCATGTGCATGCCTCTTTTATGGAGATGTATTTTATCTGACTAAAGATAATTGAATTGAATTGAAAATGCCAGCAAAATTTGAAAACTCCAATAAGAGAAACTAGACATATGCAAATTCAACGATTTATGTAGAGATAGCGCTGAGAAGCACAAAATACCAATGATAAGCAAAGGCGTGGTAGAACATAACGTTGGCGCAATTTGATGCTGACTGCAATGAGTTAAGGTCCAAATACACTATTCAGGTTCCTGGTCAAAGATTTTACGTCTGACTTTACTTTAAGTTCCAGACCACCACAGGCGTACACTGCTAACGCCCCCAGCACCTCAAGGGAGACACCTAGAAACTCAAAGGGTGTCAGGTAAAGGCTGCGACCGGATGAAATCCAGGTCCATTTGTCACTGCTGAGCTGGGCAGTTGCAACCAAAGGTCTCATGTAACAACGTGTTGTGTCCCTGTAGCTGTTACTTAAGGACAGCCTTATGATCCATACAGAAAGAAGAGCAAGCCCGCATAACTCCTACAGCAAACTCAGTTCTCTTCTAATGTTCCACAGGTCATAGAGTATACTGAAGTGGGTACTAGGATATGCCACATATACGTCTGGCATGAGCTAGTAGGTGGGAATGATCCATGGGGATATCCTTACCAGTGGGGAAAAGGTTCCTGGGAGTAACCCTGTACACTTTAGGCATTTTCAAGGTGGCCAAATTCTTCAGTCACAGTAAACTTGGGCTCTGAGGGTTAGGCGTGTGTGTGGGCAGTATATTATGGTAATTCTAGTGTCCTCACATCTTACACTAAAATTCATTTTTATGCAGTCCTTGTACCCCCAACAAACTCTTAGACAGAATTTTGGTAACTAGGCAGGAGGTACACACAAATTGTTTTGCCATTCTGTGTCTCTCCTATGAAGTGTGACCAAATGTCATATGAAAAACCTCAGCAGAGCTGTCAAGCAGGACTTGACACACCAACAGGATCTAACACTGTGACGTCATCAAGCTTCCTACTATGATGCAGACCCATCTAGCTGAAGGGACATAAGAAGGATACAGGACTGGGCGTTAGCTACATCTGCTAGGAACAGGGTGATCCAAATTAATCAAGTCCTGGGGCCCAGTACTCAGGCCATCTTATCAATGGCACAACAATACATCCCCTCAACCAAGGCCTTGTGTTCTAACCTCCTGTGAGAAAATTCACACCACATTTATGCCCATTAAAATTCGAATACGTTTTTTGCAGAACAGATAGCAATATTCAGACTTAGCTTCTAGAGACTTATGGCAAGTAAAATATTTATTATAAATGCAACTTCACCAGTGAATTAGGCTTCTACTAAATGTTTCAAAAAGTCCCCAAAATGCGAGTGGTGTTTTGTAGGCAGAGAAAACAATTCTTACACTTAATATTGTACCCTAAGGTTTCCTATGAAATAGCTAACCTTGATTTAGTGAAAATGCCCCTTAAGAGTCTTTTCACTGTAAAGACATGTTTAAAATGAAACCTTTACATGTTGTACTTTTAAATACCATGCACCCTGCCCTGGTGGGCAGTAATGCTTACTTAGGGTGATCCATTAATATTTAAAAAGATAGTTTAGGCCTGTCAAAAAGTTTTTTTTGACAGGTCGAATTTGCAGTTAAAATCTGTGTAGCCAGGCCACTGGTGTGCACCTGCAGTCATGTTTACATTTTCACTGGAGTTAGTTGCACAATGGATGATGCAGTCTACTTGTGACATTTGAATACGGCTTTTGGATACACCTTGGTACCGTATACTAGGGTCTTAAAGGTTAGTAAAATAAGCCACGTAGGTGTATAACGATTTAAACATGTTAAAAGGAATTAAAAAGCACCTTACCTCTGGTTAGCAGGAGCAAAGTGCACAGAGTTCTATAGCCAGCAAAATTTGGTTCAGGAAAAAGGACAAATAAATCTGGGCAGAGCTGCAGAAAGGGCACATTTCTAATAACATATTCGCTAGAGAAACAATTATGTGATTGTTTTCCACACTCCTATTGTGTAGAACCAGATGCTGTTACAAATATATGAAACACACATTCTTATAACCAATTGCTTGCTGTCATTGTTTTATTTATGTTTTATACACAACTGTGTTTATTACAGATGTAAGAAAGCAATTGTTTTCCCAAACTGCTCTTTTAATGTAACTAATTCCTTATTTGGTATGTTCTAATATCAGACTCTGTATCTCTTTGACAGAATCGGTTAAGGGCAGCTTCTGTGAAGAAGGAAACGATGATGTATATCTTGTACATACTGATCCTCCTCAGGCATCCCGGACGGTCAAGGAACGAATGGTGCATTTACAACCCAGAGAAACCAGAAAGAGATGGAAATCGCTTGACCAAAAGATACTCAATGAATCTACTTACAGTGAAAGAGATGTCTGCAAAGCCACAAACTATAGCAAACAGCTGATAACTGAGCGAGAGGAAATCAGCTATACATGTACTGAAAATACGAAAAGGTTTAGTAAAAACTTGGCTCTTAACAATAATCAAACTCTCCACACCAGGGAGGAAAGCTTTAGTTGCCAAGAAAGTAGTAAGACATTTCAACAGTCCAGTACCCCTACTAGGAATCCATGGATGCAAGCAGAAATCAAACGCTACACATGCAGTCACTGTGGTAAAAGTTTCAGCCAGATCATAAATCTTACCATTCACCAAAGAATACACACAGGTGAAAAGCCATACACATGCAATGAATGTGGGAAGTGTTTCAGTCACAACTCAAATCTTACCATACATCAGAGAATACACACAGGGGAAAAACCATATACTTGTGGAGAATGTGGTAAAAGTTTTAGGCACAACTCAAATCTTACAATCCACCAGAGAATACATACAGGAGAAAAACCATATGCATGCACTGAATGTGGAAAATTCTTCCGTCACAACTCAAATCTCACCACACATCAGAGAATACACATGGGAGAAAAACATGCTTCTACTATAGGAAATGAATTTGGCATTATTCAAGTTTTACCAAATCTAAGACTTTATTCACAAGACAACCACGTATATAAAGGACAAAGGGGAATTTCTTCAGTTTCAAATTCAGGCTTACCACATAAGCGAGTGTACACATGGGAGAAAAACCACATGCAAGTGCCTGATCTGGAAAATTCTTCTGTCAGAAACAGGAGCCACATGTGGGAAGTGCTTCAATGATAATTCAGGCCTGACCAAATGCCGGAGAATTTGATCAAATATAGTTCTTTCAAATGTACAACAGAACACAGCGACAAACCCAGTGTAAACTTTGTAGGTCTTGTCAGCACTAAAATGACTCTGGCACATGTACATGATTCAGTTGGAGAAATTGAAAAAGTCTTGAGCGCATGTTGGTATTGAATGTACTGGTCTGTAGGTGCTTACTTGCAGGCAGGGTGCACTGTTGTACCTCTGCAGCTAGTCAGCAGGGTACTTGCATTTCAAATGTTCGGTTTTGGATAAGACCTTAAGAGAGACTGTAGGTCCATTCAGGTAATGGTTGATGTGTTCGAGAACTGCTCACCAATGTTACAGGGCTCCCATGATAATTTGTTTGAGCAAGGGAAGATGTACATAGTGTGCAGTTTCATATAACCATATAAAAGTCTAGTCTTTTTCTCCTTGTGACTTACTTTGTCCCTCTCCTCCCTCCACATAGCTATGATGTGTGCCAACAGCTCATTTAACTTCACATTTTAATATTCCTATGTCCAGTGAAGGTGTGCAGAGCCTGCTTAATATGCATTGTCTGAGTGATAGTGTGAAAGGAATTTAAAGAGAATAGTGGGGAGAGTGAAGAGGTTAGTTGAGGGCATAGCAGAGGGTTTCATCTTCTGCAAACAATTACAAATCCTATTGCTGATATGTTTTTACTGCTATAGTAATATGGAGGACAGCATGTCATGAACAGGTTGTTGCGCTATGGTTTGAACTACAGATTAAATATCCTTGTGCTCAAGACTTTGCAGATCTTCAGCTTATGCCATGCATTCCCTAATACCAATTCCAAAACGTTTAAGCCTGGACCCTAAAGACTGTTCCTTACAATCTGGTGTTCATGAAGTTTTCTATAGCATGTTAGAATCTCAACCTGATCTGAGATTGCAGCTAGGCTTAATGTGGTGACATTTGCTATTCAAATACAAATCCAGGTTGGTAGATGCTGGCTGAATGAACCTGATACTGAAACTGGGTGCTCTTCAGCTCAGCCAGAATCTCAATAGCACACGTACAATGCATATGCAAAAGCAAATCATCAGGCTAAGCATTCTCCTACATCACTACTAAAGCATGATACAACCTCCCACACCACATTAAAGTCTCCACCTCTCGTGTTCTGCAAGAAACTGAAGACCTGGCTCTTTGATTAAGTTCCCCTGAGGCTAGCCTTACACAACTGACAAACTGCCAGAACACCCACACAGGAGATCCCACAATAATAATATGCACATAGCGTAACATATTGTATATGCACCTAGTAGATACAGAAGCATGGTCATGGGAGTTTAGAGGAAAGCAAAGGTGGTCAAAATAATTTTGATTGTATGCAGATCGAGGCTCAGGGTGTGCAGGCCATTCTTATAAGTGTGTACAGCATGACTGAGAGTGAGCAGTGTATGAGTGAGGCAGCACTGAGTGACTGTGGATCATTGTGTGAAGGGCATTTGTCAACAAATCGTGGCAGGGCCAAAGATAATTTTCAGTACCTTTATAATTCAAGCTCTCTAAAATTGGCACTGGACTACAACAATAACTAGGCAAGGAGCGTAGTGGGCCATCACTGACATGGCAATACTGATTCCAAATCACAAGAGTAGTTGCTTTGATGTCTAACTTGATCACAAAAAAAATCATGTGTCTGTGGCAAGGGACTGTAAAACAGCATTAAGCATGATACCTCTAAAGCTGACATTTCACACACTTCCACTACTTATATCATCTAGTACACATTCTATCTGCTAAAGAACACATTTGATTATACAATATACCCATCAACTGAATGCAACCGATCCTCCAAACTCTACAGCAGGGTATCTTACCAAACCATGACCAGCCTACTACTGTGCTATGCTGATACCATCACACTAACCAAAAGCAAATTCAGGACACTTTCTTACGTCATCTTATGCTCTTGGATTCACTTAGTAGTCGTCAATATTTCCCCAAGACTAACCTAACTAGAACTAGCAGGAAACCACATCTTCATTTCAAACCTACCAGTTATCAGCAATACCCTTGTAAACCAGTTGTAAGCCCTCATTTCTTGAAAGTGCTCAAACAAATCGGGCATGTGTACAAGTTATTGACTTAAAATGTGCTTCCTACATGTACGCAATGACATACTAACCTTGTCCTATGATAGCCTGTTCACTGTGCAAATGTTCTTTGTCAGTGCCATATGATTTGGTTGATCACCTTATATGTTTACCTCTTTAATTCCTAGCTTATTAGAGAAGATTTGAAACTGCTTACTCCTGCTTGCAATTCAAAAACAACTGGTAAAACCTCGGTATCTTATGGAATACTACTTGTAAAAGGTGTTCTGAAAGTAGACCTAGTGCATTATGCTTCTTTGACTTAGGACGTCCTAATACCTTTTATGGAATGTCAATAATAAGCTTAGGGTCCAGGCACAAAAATGATTTGTTCCCTGAGGAATGTCCTTGATGGTGTCACTGTGACATAAGGTGCCCTCAACTTTTGCTTCTTCTTGTGCAAGCAACAGTGAAACTTCCAGCTTCATTTTCATATTTCAAGACTAGATGCTAAACTGTCCTGGCCCTTGGGCATTATTCAGCGTAGTATCTCCTAATAGTATAAATGTAGCCAATGATTTCCAATGACAGTTTTAGGTTTAACTTTGTTTTATTGGCATTTGCTTCAAAAGGAGTACAAACATTTCCAATGAGGACATACAAACTGTTCGTTCATATCAAATCGGAGATAAGCCCCCTCTTGTGGGTCAGAATCTATGAGCCACATAACGGCCTCGAAAGTCCCCTCCCGGTGCTGACACACTAACTGATGTATGAACAGCCAAACAGTGAGGAATGTTGCTATATTATCTTTTTGAGGAGTAAAAGAAACCCCCTCCCTTGCCCCCGCCAGTCCCCAAAGCCCTCCCCCACCTCGAACTGGCGTGCCTTCCTAGTGTACCAAGATGTGTTATGGTGACAGGCAAAGTCCTGTGTGAATCTCTGTATATTATGGTGTAGGGGCCAAGCTTGTGAGCCTGAGGAGGCGAAGATATTTAGGGCATGTGATCTCATTCATTGCCAGCGATAATAAAGCAAGCAGTGGCTGCCAGGCATCAGTGAAGCTGGCCATAGTGTTGGAAAGAGAGGCTGTATAAGCTCCATTCCTAGGACATACTATAGCTTATGTAGCCACCCCAGTCGAGTAGGTCTCATAGGTGAGCCCCAATGTGATAGTATGTACTGCGTGGCAGCTCCTAAAGCTATCCCCATCAATCTGCCACACCTGGACTTGAGTGGGTATGTTATGGGGTTGGGCGGACCCAAAATCACGTAAGCAGGGAAACGCGGAATCTCAGTATCAAATTGGCAATCAATATCATCAAGACCCTCTTTCCAGTAATTCTTAAGCTCTCTGCATTCCCACAAAATATATACCAGGATGCCATCCTTCCCACAACCACGCTAGCACAGCAGACTACGTGCTGGATTCCCCCTATGCCGGCGGGCCGGGGTCAGATGCCAATACTTGGCCACTTTAACTGCTGCTTCCATGCTAGCCGTGTTACGCGCTGTGGGATTCGCTCAATAATAGATGTCCGCCCACTCTTTGTTCGTTAAATGTCTCCCCAGTTCCCTCTCCCACCTTCTCTGGCCTGCAGTTGGCTCCACGGGGGCCCCCTCTCTAAGCATGTCGTAGATGTCAGTTATCATGGCTTTGTCCGTGTTTTTGAGGTATAGCCACTTCTCAAACTTGGTTAGCTTTCTAGCTACTTTAAGGCGAACAGCAGGGTGGAGGAGTCAGTGTTTGAGCTGCAAATAGCGAAAGCGCTTTGTGTCCTGAAGTCTATAATCGCTCTTGAGGTCGTGAGAGGGGATGACGCCCTCAAGGTTAAAGAAATGGCCTGCCGACCGGCAATCAGATGCCCTCCAGACAGAAAAAGCCCTAGCATCCACCCCAGGGGAAAACTCTTTATTATCAAAAAGCGGGGTCATGGGAGAAGGGAATGTCGTCAAACTCCGTCTTACCACCATCCAGTCCCATGCTTGCAGCATAGTCTTTGTAACAGGGGAGACCAGGAGACAGGGGGGCCTGTGAGACCGATTAAGAAAGGGGACCTTCCAGAGATCCATTTGAGCTATTGACCTATCTTGGAAAAGCCAGCTTTTCTTAGATTCTGGACATTTACATTCCACCAGATATCTCAGTTGCGCCGCGCGGAAATACTCTAAAACATTAGGAATGCCCAATCCCCCTTTGTCAGGCTTCAGGTATCCCAGATTCTTGTGTAGCTGGGGTCCCCTCCCCCATATAAATTGATTCATAGCTCTCTGCAAAGCTTGTAGTGTGCCCGGGGGTGGCCAGACTGGAATCAGGGGAGCAACATCTTGACCTCTGCTACCCTGCCGAGCAGAGAGAGTGAGTGACGTTTCTAATCGTTCAGGTCTTTGGTAGAGCGCTTTAAAAATTTAGAGTAGTTAGGATGAACCATGTGAGACACCGACGCTGCGAGCTCTATGCCCAAGTACGGGATAGAAGATTAAATGGGTATGCCCACATATTGTCTAGTAACAGGTGAGGGAACTAAACCCTCCTCCTGAAACCATAAGACTGAGGACTTCCCAATATTAACTTGTAGGCCCGAAACATGTCCAAAGTCCTCTAGTTCCTGCAAAAAGGCAGGGACCGAGCGTGCTGGCGTTCTAGGGAGGCGATGATATCATCGGCGTATAGACTAATGGTGTGCTGTTCTCCTCCAAATGGGATGCCCTTTATGTCTGGATTGTCCCTAATCCTCTTCGCCAGCGGTTCTACATACAGGGCAAAGAGAAGGGGGACAACGGGCACCCCTGCCTGGTTCCCAGTTGTATCTCAAAAAGTGTGGAAGTTACCCCATTCACCCTAAGCAATGCCTTGGGGTTGGTGTAGCAGCTCTGGATCCACGCCTGGAACCTGTCCAAAAAGCCAAAATGTATTAGGGTTCTGTCCAAGAAGCGGCAATCCACCCGATAGAACGCCTTCTCGGCGTTCACCGATAAGAGAAAAGCGTCCATTTTAGTGCGATGAGCTTTATCTATAAGATGAAATATAGGTTTTGCGTGTCGCTACATTGGCCGGCCTGTATATAACCAGACTGATCTGGATCAATTATGCCTGGCATAAACGACCCAGGCGCACCGCCAATATCCCCGTGAACAGTTTTAGATCGACATTACGCAATGAAATGGGCCGGTAGGAGCTGCACTTTGACGCGTCCTTACCCGATTTGCGTAGTACCACTATTGAGGCCAATAGCTTCTCCGGGGGGGTCGTACTGGGGCCCATGAAGGAATTGAAAAGTCTGGTAAGTATAGGAGGTAAGACGACGCAGAACCTCTTATAAAACCCAACAGAAAATCCATCCGGCCCCTGGCCTTCAGGAGCTTAAGGCGGGAAATGACTCCTACCACTTCCTCGATGCGTATGGGATCATCAAGCGCTTTGCCATTTAACTGATTTAGTGCTGTGTGTGTGCCTGTCGAAGGTAGGCATCTATCTGAGGGGTGGACGATGACTCTCCTTCGTAAAGAGCTGCGTAAAAGTCCTGAATAGCCTGTGCTATTACCATGTCATCTGTGATCTGGCCTCCCTCCGAGTCGGTGATCTCCTTAACCTTGCCCTGTTTTGTCTTCACCCTCAACCTGCGGGCCAACATCCAGCCTGTTTTATCCCCTCCGACATAATAAGAATGCTTTAGACGAAGAGCCGCATATTTTGCTCTGTCAAGGTTGAGCCCCGCCAGCAGGGCTCGCACATTCTTCCATTGTCGCCAAATCCGGGGTGCTCCTGTTTGGCTGTGGGCTCTCTCCAGCTTAAGCACTTGGGCCGTGAGTTCTTCCCTCTTAGCTTTGAGCTCTCTATTTTCTGCCGCTGACAAAGCAATCAGTTCCCCCCTCACAATTGCCTTGAGTGCCCCCCAAAGTGTAGCTACGGAAGTGTCTGGGGTGTCATTAATCTCCAGGTAGTCCTTGATATACTGCCAGTTTGTAAAGCATGGCCTCTTGCAGTCCCCAGTTCCCTGCAGGCCGGGTTATGCAAGGGACCCCCACTTTGACCACCACCGCATCATGGTCTGACAAGGCCGCCGCCGTAATGTAAATATCCTTAACCGTCTCTTGGATCTCTACGGAGCCCAAAAAGTGGTCTAATCTTGCGTCGGTGTGATGTACGTGCAAGTAATAAGAAAATTGGGAGCCCCGAGGGTGAGACACTCGCCATAGATCAATCAAGCCCATCTCTTCCAGCCACTTCCTACCTTCTCTCGAGACCTCCCTCGCCTGGGATTGTCAGCTGCCAGATATGTCCGCTACTGTGTCCATGACTAAGTTCAGGTCACCTCCCATGAAAGTTAAACGGTCTTGTGGTTCTAAGACTTTGAAAATGGCTGTTCTAAGCCTGTGTTCGGAGAGTATATCGTTCTAATCGTTATATCGAGGCCTTTATTCCAAAAACGGTACACCAGTTGCCGTCCCTCTTTTCCGCTACTTTATCTCCCACCGACCCTCGAAAATTCCTCGCTACCAGGATTGCCACCCCTGCCCTCTTGTCAGTCGTAGAGGAGAGATATTGATAAGGGAACACCCTGGACTTCAACCTATGCCAGTTATGTGCTAGCAAGTGCATCTCCTGCAGAAGGCAGATGTCCACCCCATGTTCTCTAAGTAAGATAGAATGGCACGCCTCTTGTTGGGGCTATTGAGGCCTTTAACATTAAATGTGAGGATAGTTAGCTCAGTGTCCTGCATATTTGGGCAGTTGAGCAGAAAGCTCACAAGCCTGCGTTGCTAGCTGGTGAAATAAACCCCGGGCCCCACCCGCATAAGTGAGATTCCTGAAACCACAACTAAGAAGATACAAACGCCCCATCTGAGCACACCATTTCCAACCCCAGCCCCAACTCCCAAAACAATCCCCCTTATGTGGTGAAGTAAGACAGTCCGGGGCATCCTGTGGCATGGGCAATGTAGCCAAACCCTCTGCCCCAGCCCCATCCTCATAGGAATACGCGCAGGGCCCAAGGACCCTCACAAGTCTTCTGGAGGGGATGTGTCTGTAGTGACTGCTTCCATTGCCGCTCTTCGTTCCTGGGCTAACACCTCCAGGTCGGGCACTCGGGCAGCCCCCCAGAGCGTCCTCTCCCGACCGACCATCTGCCAACACACCGGGGACTGGCAACGATCCGGTGCACTCTCCGTCACTGGACTCTGGTGTGGCAGATCCAACAGCTTGCACGCCTCGGAGAGGGACTGTATCTTGCGCAATCGTCCTTGCCATTCGAAGGTGGGCCAGCAACTGCGTGAAAGGGTCACTCACAGGCTCCCCCCCTCTGGACCGGAGGCGCTGCTCTCTGTCACCCACAGCAATCCGAAGGGCCGCCACAATGCTTGGCGTCCCTCCGTGCTCCCCGGCTCCTCCGACCCTTTGGGTAATGCTTCTGGAACCGGTTCCTGGGCTGTCACATCCGCAGCACCAGAGTGACAGCTGGTCGTCACCGGCCGCCCGTCTTCAATCCACTCTGCCCGCGAGGAGCACAGGCCTCCGCTCCTCTCCACTCCGGAGTTCCTCCTACTGCGCATGCCTCTCCCCCAGCTGGTTGCTTCGGAGGACCCTCCTCCCAATCCGGCAGCAGGTCGCCGCCCTGGTTCCCCGCCTGCGGTCGTCCGGGTCGCTGTCAGTGCCGCTGCTTGCGTCTCCAGGTAGGATCGACCCGGCCTCACCGCCCACTGAAGTTCAGCTATACAGAGGGCCAGGCTGCCATCTTAGCCTCACTGCACGCTCCACTCCATAAAGGTCCGAAGTATCAGCCCCACCCACAAAATCGCAGACTCGAAGCTGTAGTTCAGCTGGGGAGCAGATCCACCACCCCCTAGGTGCTTTAGAGGGGGAAATACGCTAGATAGGGGCCGAGTTGGGCATCAGCGGGCGGGAAGACAAAGCTGCACACGTCCTACCCATTTGCCATCTTGGCCACGCCCCCATGACACTTTCAAATGGAAAATACCCGCCTTAAAATCACAACCATCAGTACTGCTGTTCATACTATATATACCATTCTGCCTTGAAAAAAACTTGGATTTTGTGAAACTAATTGCATGAAATTAAACATTGTAAACATTGCCAGTCTTAAAGCATTACAGCTATAGAGCTACCCTATGACAATGTCCCACACTTTTTTGCATAAAAAAAGTTCACAGCAAAAAAACACAAAAGTAAAGAATATAGGAGGCATGTTTTAACTTTTCTCGCAGTGGAAAAACACATTGTTAAAGGCCCTCAAACACAACAAAAGCTCATAAATCACCCCAGACAAAACTCTGTATTAAGCATCATGTTTAACAATGGAATATTCCACTGCTTCTACTCGTAGTGTAACTGCCTGCAGAAAGCCAATTCCCTATTTTCAAGGAATGTGGTATTCAGTAGCCAAATATTCCTGTCAAAGCATTTGTCGGACAATTTCATTAGCTACCATGCACAAATTAAGTTCAAAATAGATTTATGAACATTGAACATAAGGAGCTAAACACAAACTGTTTTCAACATTTGCAAACCAAATCTTTTCTCTAATGATGAAAGAATATTTTTTTGAAGGTTCTTCATGAGCTGCGAAAATGTTTGTGAATACTCATAACCATACTTTTGAATGCCAAATCCCTGCTCCATGGAGAGACATCATCACACGTACAAGTAAGTGTGAGTAAACTGTTTTATAGGTGTAAATCACATTTTTTGTAAATTTCAAGCTTAGTTGTAAACTAATATGAAAGAAAGCCAGTTTAGGTGCTGATATTACTTCGAGAATGAAGCCCTTCACAATCCAGTTCCACACTTGATCCAGCTGGAAATGCACTCCTGTTAAAGGCATGGTGATGGAGTACCCCCTAATTTAATGAGCATCAGCGTAAGGTGTTTCTCAAAGGTGAAACGTTATTCTCATGGAGAAACAATATTAGCAAGTGCATTTGCACTTGGTCACAACTTTCACATGAGCAAGTATACACATGTATATTTGCCATGCTAAACTTCAATTTATAGAACAAATCTAGTTGTATTGGTAAAATTGCATGATTCCAGTTTCTCTGATGTATTCCCCAAAGAAATTGTGTATGACAGAAAGCTGGAAATTGGCTTTCATTATATTAGTAAGCTGAAGGGAATTAAAGACAAAGGGGCAGATGTATCAAAGCAATTTTTAGTCGCAAACGCTGCGATTCGCAAAAAAGCAGTGTTTGCGACTAAAAATTCACAAAACGGTATGTATGAAGGAAATTGCATAGCAAAATTAAGGAATCACAAAATTAGTGATTCCTTAATTTTGCGTAAGCATTTAAGGAATCGCAAATTGCGATTCCTTAAATGCTATGCATCAAGCATTCATTTATTGCAATTTCTCCTTAAGAAATCGCAAATTACCACCAACTTCAAGTTGGTGGTAATTTGCGATTTCTTTCACAAATGCACTTTTTGGCATTTGTGAAGGTGCCATATGGTGCACATACATGCCCTTAGGGCATGTATGTGCGCCATATGCGCACACATGTAAATTTCAGGGGTGCATCAGGGTGTCCTTATGACACCCTTGCACCCTTGAAATTAGTCTCAATTTGCGATTCTCAAATTGCGAATCGCAAATTGAGAATATCTTCACATTCATTCCTATGGGCCTCCTGGCCCTTAGAAATGAATGGGAAATTATTCCTTAATTACGATTAGCAATTTGCTAATCGCAATTAAGGAATTTTAAGAAATCGCAAAAGAAATTGCGTTTTTTTTTTTTAGATACATACCATTTTGCAATTCTCAAATGGCGATTCTCAAAAAATCGTATTTGAGAATCGCAAATAGGTATTTTGATACATCTGCCCCCGTGTGACTGATTTAAGGTTTGGCAGAGAGGGCACACTTTCGCAACAGTGATAGACTACGCTCTCTGCCAAACTCCCGGCTGCCTGGCCAATTTAGAAAAGGGTGGACCAAAAGGTTTGTGGATGACAGAGCCTACTCCCGGACTGCTCGTCAATGGCCCATTGGAGTACGAGCCGTCGGAGGTTAGTTACCAAATTCTGATTGGGCGATCGGATGGATTTTTGTTTGTTGTCCGCCATCATTTGGACAAAAGTCTCATGATGCAGAGTCATTCATTTGCAATTTTCCAAAATCAAACGCCTGCTTTGAAAATGTGTTATTGTATGCAAAGCCTAAGTAAAACATTTCACTTGCCTCAACGGAATAAACTTTTAGATTTACCAAACACATATTTTAGCATACAACATGAGAAACCAAAAAAGTGAGCTTTTAAAGGTACCTGCTGCTGAGAAATGTAATTGTTGATGTTTTGTAAGGAAGCAACCTATAATTTTCCAATATAAATTGAGAATTCGCAGACATTATAAACTTCTCATTATATATGTGTTTTTTAAAAACGCTTATAAAAATGAAGCATATTAAATTAAATGTTGTTCCTAACATGTGAACAGAACATATAAGTATGGCTAAAATTCTGCTCCACATTTCCCTAACCACGAATTTATATTTAAATATATGTGCCAAGATGTTCTTTATAGGCCATATTGGTGCCACTTGTTGTTTTGAATCTCAAAGGGACCATTTATTGTGTTGTTGCTTCCAACATCCACTCCTTGCTTTTAGGAACCTCTCCTAGCTTCCTGAAATACTTCTCTATCTCGATTTATGACCAAATGAGCATGGGAAATTTACTTGTCCAATGAAATTATAAAAATCCTTATTGAAATATTTTTACGGTGTTCACTTTAAAACACATTATTTAGGCAGAAGACATTGAAAATGGATTACCATACATATTGTCTAGACTTGTTGCCTCCATGAATGTGTTATATATGTGCAATCTGCAAAGTTAGGGCCTGATTTAGATTTTAGCGGATGGATTATTCCATCACAACGGTGATGGATATCCTGTCTGCCGAAATATAAATTCCATAGGATATGATGGATTTATGTTTTTAACGGGCGGATATCCGTCACTATTGTGACTGAGTAACCCATCTGTCAAGGTCTAAATCTGGCCTAGAGTTTTCCACCAACCATCCAGAAACCCCCGCTCACCGCACCCTCGCACAGACGCCACACATTCGCCTCACTGGAGGATGCTCTTTCTCCACCCTGCCAAAGCCTGGAACACACTCCCACTACACCTCTGCACTTATCCCTCTCTTAACCACTTCAGGAAGGGACTCAAGACCTGGCTCTGTGACTGACACTTTTGGTACAGTGCTTGGATTCTCCCCGGGGTGATATGTCACGCTATACAAATACTGATTGATTGATTGTTTGAAGCCATCGAAGCTCATTGCGAAATATGTGGCTGAAAATAATATGAGAAGTTGTTATAACTTGGATAAATGCTATATGCAAAAGTTCCCTCAATTGTATATGTTGTGGAACCTATAACTTGCTTTGTGGTTGGCTACAGCTTTAACCATTTGTACATGCAGCACTGGTCCCATGCATATAGGAATTATATATGAAAGGAATAAAATATAGACAGAGTCAATCTATATTGCGAGTGACATGTCCAGCCCGACAGTGGTCTTCAAAGTTTACTCAATATATAGTTCAATATAACACAAAGAGTACCTTCCACAATTCAACCAGTGTGGAACACAAGCCTGTGCCCAGCACTAACAGAACGGGTACAGAGGTGGATATTGAGAGCGAAGAAGGGCTTTTTAAGGCAAAGCACGTTTTCTGTCATAAATGCAGTTGTACAGAATTTTTTAACAAAGCACCATTGCAACACATAGTAATCACGTTTTAGCATTAGGTGCTCGGTAGGTCGACGGCGTTTCGGACCCCCTAGTAAATCACGGGAACCATCATCAGGACATTTCAGTGAAAGCCTTAACAATAATCTAGCCTCTAATTGCCTAGAAAAAGGGGGGAAACAAGAGGAAATATATACATTTAGGAACAAGGATTTAAAAGGTTTCAAAACCAAGTGACTTGAAGTGACAAGTGCGGTGCTCCAATCAAAAGTGGATCGAGTTCAAAACAATTGTGGTGGCAAGGTGGCGCAACCGGGCATGCTGGTGTTAATTGCCCAGTCATTAGAGCAACTCGATTACATGCACTGTGGGTAAGGTTTAGCTGCTAAAAGCGATCGGGTGGTTATAACAGAGGGGGGGGAACAGGTACTTAATTAACGTGGGTTCTTGTAGAACCCACGTTAAGTACCTGTACAGTCCCCCTCCACGCACCACCGGCCCCGCCGAGCCCTCGATCGTGCATGTGTCACGACCAACACCTGACACAACCCGCACTCCGTTTTACCAAACCCATACCGGTTGCTTAAATCGTTTGATAGGTCAGACACTCGGCTTCACACGCACATGTGCGCCTGCTCATTCTCTGTTATAACCACCCGATCACTTTTAGCAGCTAAACCTTACCGACAGTGCATGTAATCGAGTTGCTCTAATGACTGGGCAATTAACACCAGCATGCCCGGGTGCGCCACCTTGCACCACAATTGTTTTGAACTCGATCCACTTTTGATTGGAGCACTGCACTTGTCACTTCAAGTCACTTGGTTTTGAAACCTTTTAAATCCTTGTTCCTAAATGTATATATTTCCTCTTGTTTCCCCCCTTTTTCTAGGCAATTAGAGGCTAAATTATTGTTAAGGCTTTCACTAAAATGTCCTGATGATGGTCCCCGTGATTTACTAGGGGGTCCGAAACGCCGTCGACCTACCGAGCACCTAATGCTAAAACGTGATTACTATGTGTTGCAATAGTGCTTTGGTAAAAAATTCTGTACAACTGCATTTATGACAGAAAACGTGCTTTGCCTTAAAAAGCCCTTCTTCCCTCTCTATATCCACCTCTGTACCCGTCCTGTTAGTGCTGGGCACAGGCTTGTGTTCCACACTGGTTGAATTGTGGAAGGTACTCTTTGTGTTATATTGAACTATATATTGAGTAAACTTTGAAGACCACTGTCCGGCTGGACATGTCACTCGCAATATACATTGACTCTGTCTATATTTTATTCCTTTCATATATAATTCCTGTATGCATGGGACCAGTGTTGCATGTACAAAGTATGTTCCCCGAGGTCCCTGCTGACTGATTTGGGGCCCCTTGTTGTTAACACAGCTTTAACCATGTCATAGATGCACATAGATGTTGGGAAGTGCAAGTTACTTAGCCCAGAAAAAGCCCATGACCAGTGCAACATCCATCTTAGCATCAGGCACAAGGATTGTACACAATTTAATGGGCATATTAATTTTTGTCCTTTCTTTATGGCAACATATTCTGTGCATTGATAGGCAATATTGTGCAGTGGCGGCTCGCAGAGGGAGTGCTGTCGGGCGGGGGAGGGGCAGGGTGGGGGGCAGTGGACTTGGACATATGACGGAACGGAGTAAAGTAAGTAAATGAATAAAACTATTTACGTTGTGCGCGCTGCATCACCGAGTTGGTGATGCAGCGTGCGCAAGGTACATAGTTTTATTTATTTACTTACTTACTTTACTTTGTTCTGTTGTATGTCCAAGTCACTACCCTCCACCCTGGCCCTCCCCCGCCCCGTCCCACAGCACTCCCTGTGCGAGCTGCCACTGGCATTGTGTGTATTCTTGATCAGCCAAGGCATGATGACCTTTTCCCATGCTGAATAAGGTATGTGTGTTTTTTGTGTCTTGTGTGTTCTTTCAAACCTGTTTGCAAACAGGTGTGTAGAATAAAACTTAATATGTACCATTGAACATTTATGTTTGCCAAGGGACGTCTTATTAATCTGCAAAACAGAGTGGGCTTCAACCACACTGAATCCAGAACCAAAACCGTACTTAAATGCATTTTCAAAATATTATTTAGTTTGTATTTCGAAACCATATGATGTTATACGTTCCAGTTCGCATGCACATAGTCCTGTGCCTGTACAGAGGTTTGTTAACGTTTTGGAATATATATACATACCTTAACATGCACACTAGAACCTTACATTTTGACTTATTTTTCCAAAATGATTCAATGTATTTTCATTTAACCAAGAAAAGGAACTGAACAGCGATGAGTCGACCATGGCATTAAATTTGGTGACTATCTGGTCGGCAGTTTTAAAGTAATACTCACACAATAAATTGCTATGAGAAATCCCATTATATTGGCATGTGAAAAATGATTTTGTGATCCCTTTATACCTTTTGATCTGTTTGCCCAATCTGTGCCACATTTGGCGGTATTTTAGATATCCTCCTGTAAATGTATTTCTCGTAAGGTTGCCTAAATTATTGAGGATGCAAACATCTGATTTCCTATTAAATTTAGCAACAATCTTGATTACACAGGGACTACAGAGGCATGACTGCACCTCTGTTATATGTGTTAAACGTGTACAGACGCTTTCAAGTATATCAGTAATTGTTAAGCACAATAAAGTGCGACTTTCGCGAAGATTAGCTCTCCATCTAGTCAATTCAGCATGTAAATGTGAGTAATGATTACAGTGTTGCTTTGGTGGGGGAACATTTAAATATTTTCCTTGTAATATCTTAGAACTCAAAGACTGTTTTAAAACACTTTAATCATTACCAGTGCATGCTTCAATTTCAGGCTGTGTTTATATGACAGCCATATTAACCCATTTCCATTAAACAGAATTAGGAAAGTGTTTTAGAACAAAGATGCCATGCCAGCCACATCATTGCCCCTTAGAACAAGACAGTTTTCTGCAGTGGAAATGATAAAGGAAGCCTTCCAAGTATGCATCAGTTTGTTCATTTAGAATTTAATAGGTTGACAAAATTAGCCCAATCAGGATTACTTTTCTTGAAGGATAGACTCCAATTGCAACACTAAATTTGCTACAGTAGGGAGAGGGTTATGTGAATAATAGTTTGACTTCACTGTGGAGCAGATACTTTGGAATTGACTGCAGTGTTATACAGTAGAACAGCCACTATGACATACTTTTAACAGAACACAGTCCCAGCTCTGCTCTCCGCAAACCGTCCGCTATAACTCCCAGATCTTCAAACAGTCCACTATACCTCACACCTCTCTTTGCTGGTACCTTTGCCTCCTTTTTTTACTCTAGCATCCAAGACATACCCACAGCTTCCTCCTGGTTTTCCTCTCCCACAACGTCATCATATTCACCCCTACACACCTAATACCCTGTGGAACCCTTCTTTTCCAGATCCGCCATCTTTGGATGATCTATGTCTCTTCAGCTTTTGCCAATTGTAGCATCAATCTTTCAGCATTGCCCCTTACCTGTCCTTCATAAATGTGAGAGATCAGTAATGATTGCATTGGCTGTTCTCCAATGCTTCTCCTGCTCAGCCGGGTGTGATGTTTAGGCTGCATCTGTTATGCCCCTTTTGCCTTTT
Source organism: Lissotriton vulgaris (assembly GCF_964263255.1). Taxonomy (NCBI): domain Eukaryota; kingdom Metazoa; phylum Chordata; class Amphibia; order Caudata; family Salamandridae; genus Lissotriton; species Lissotriton vulgaris. The sequence goes on along the minus strand of NC_141693.1, from coordinate 1,632,844,169 downwards.
TCAAAACTCATGGAAGTGTTTTTTGCTTGTCCAACACCTTCACTGAACTTGATCCTACCAAGGTGGGATCGAAGGGGACCAAAATAAAGGGATTCACGTGAGTCTCCTTGTGGAAGCAATTGTAAATGATTTTATGTTATCGCAGCACACAAATAAACATTGTTCATACTGAAACATGTATGCCTATTCATTTTTGCTTCTTCCAGTGCTATTAAACATCATTGTTTTCAAATATATTTTATACAATATTCTATCAAATTGGTGCCAAGAAATGCAAGTTGATTACTAAAGTGTGTGGACTTAGATTAGATCAATGTAGTATAAAATATATAAAACTGAAGGGCTGAGAAAACACGAATCATTTGAAAATATTAAACTTTTTAAGACTTCTTTTCAGTGATGTGTGGATCCAGTGTTGTAGAGCCATTGTTTGCGTTTAGGGAGTTTTCCTGTCATCACATATACAGAGTACAGCACTACTTTTGAGCTACGACAACAACCCGATATCCTTTCTGAAGATTACAACACTTTATTGCGTTCAAGCAGCTTTTCCTTCAAAATTCTTAGCTGCAGCTCTGGGCTCCTTCCCCTTCCAGAGGTCGCTTAGGCAATCTCGCGTCAGTCTTTCTAGTTAAATAATATAACACATTATTTTGTAATTGGATACCTTGATGAGTGTCTTTGTGCCATATACGTGCATCGAAGATATTTACTACTTTCTTTGGGATTTGGTTAACAATAGTCGTTCTTTCTGCTGGATAAAAGAAATGATCTTATCCCCCTATTTCTTTACACCTCAACAAATATGTCTGGAAATTTTGTATGATGAATCCGTGGAGCTTCAGTCCTTGTGTGCCAAACTAAAACCTGCAGAAAGACAAAGAATACATTAACACAGAGATCAGAAATCTAGGAAGAATGAAAACAGTAAGGCGCATTTTCCTATTGAAAACAACACCGCAATGTGTATCGATGTATTTCCTGCCTACTTGATAGGAAGATATAATTTTTAGCTACCTGACTGATGAAATTACCTTTCAATCAATCATCTGCAAGCCTCAGGTATGAAATATTACTTTTGGTCATATAGAATATCTGGAATGCCAGCTGAACAATCTGAATAGCTGTGCTATTGCAGATGATATTGGTTTGTAATGACATGTGGCAGGTGGGAATTTCATTTGACCAATTGTGATATGGCTTTCACTAAATTCAGTTGTAAAATACTGATCTTTGGACATGTACTGATGCACCCGACTAAATATGATCAATGAACATTAAAGGGAAATTGTTTTGGTAAGTAAAATCTAAATTGAACTCAACAGACACCACAAATTGGGATTTGAACTGGGTTTGCCAAAACCCATACTTGGCAGAAACTGCAACCTGCTCGTGAAGTGCATAAGTTAATCCGGACAAATCTTTTGGAGGGTCCCAGCAATTACTGGGCCCCAATAGTGACACCTGGGTACTGAATTTCCTGGGGCTCCTATACTTTCGAACTAGGGACCAGGTATCCTTGTTAGCGAGGCAGATCAGTCCAAGACTTATTCAGGTGTTCAGGGTCAGAAACTCAAAACTCAACAAATAAGAATCAATGATTACAATTCCAGTCTCAGTTTAAAAATAAAACATACTTTAATACATGCAACACTAAATACTACGCATAAACTTAGAACTATATAGCAGGTAGAACAAACAATGGAACACATTCTAAAGGGACTCACAATCTACAGGTGGTAAACGGAACAGTCAGAAAGTTCCACTAACCCCCTAGAGAGTACAACCCGTAGAACCGAGCCACCTTTCACGGTGTGTAACAGCAGATCCTAATGCCTAATCCCCCACCCAATATACCTATATAAACATATGGAAGCTCATTTGGTATGCAATTATAAAAATACTGTGCTTTCTGGCTTTGACAAAGGATGCTAAAACTGCTTTCAGCTATACGAAAATAGCCGTTTCACTGTGCATAGACACTTTATTATTGTTTCACAAACATGCTTCTATGTCGCTTTTCAATATTGAAAAGGCACACCGATTGACTTTAAAACAATTTCAGTATTAAACCTTAAATAGTGAACATGCAAACTATATTTCTTATGGATACTTCTGACTGTAGATTCCTCACCTCAAAAAAACTCACTAGATGCTTGATTGGATCTGGAAACGTTTTCCAGTAATGCTCGTGCATGCTGCTAGGTGGCGCTGTTTGGCTCTGCTCTGGCACTGTACCATCATGTGACGGAGTGGAGCTGCATAGAATCGCCATCCATGCACTGACGTCAGTTCGGTTTTTTCGCCACCCTCTGGCACGGAACCAGAGCTCTGCTCCTAAAATCATCAGCCAACTGACAGTGCAGCCATGATTATAAAATATAGTTGTCAGTCACAAACCAACATCAGGTGCGTCTCTGGTGTTCCGGCTTGGGACACGATCAAATTCATGTGATAATTCTTCCTCCTTCACCTGAAGGTGATGTGTTATTGAGAAGCAAAGTTGTACATTGCCAAACATAGGAGGAACCATCTCCATGCATAGAGAATGGAAAGGGGCGACCACTCGGTCCCCCCGAACGTATGGTTGGGTGCCCCGATCCTCCCGGGAAACCATTTTGGGCGGGGGGCGTGTCTCGGCTGGTATGCCCGAAGCGGCATAGCCGGGGCGCGCCTTTTCCCGCCCAAGAGGGGGTTGTCCTAGACACCTACACCGATGACCACGTCCAGTAGGCGTACCGGAGGAGGGTACACGCCCTCCCGAAGAAGAATAAATAGAGCGGGAATCCGAAGAAGCGTCCTCTTGTTCCTGTGGTCTGAAGGCTGCACCCACTCGTTGCTCGTGAGCCCTCGACAGAACAAGCGGCAATTTTGAGAACTTGTAATTCTTGTGTTTCTCTTTCAGTGATTTAAGGCGAAGAATCCAGGACCGTGTTGATCGACTCGGAACGGATAGTCGAAACCATGTCTGGCAAGAAGGCAGGAAAGGGTTCCGAGACAGACAAGGTGCTACGCATGTTGGTGAACCCGATAGCGGGCATGGAACGAAAGGTCGGACAAGTCCCAGCGCTTGGTCGAGATTTGGCGGTCGTCAAAAAACAACTGGCTGCAATGAACAAGCCTGGTAACTCTAAGAAGGTAATAGGGCCGGCCTTGCCGGGAATCGTCCCCGAGGGTAGAGGGAAACGGGTCAAGAGGAGGGCGGTTGCAGGGGAGGTTCCGGTCCCTGAGGTGCCCCGGGTCACCCCTGTCACACCAGCTAATGACCCGGTACCAATCCCAGACGCGGGTCAACCGATCCTGGTTGTGATTACGCCCGCTAACGATGAGGATATGCCTCCTGAACTGGCCACCCAGTTGGCCGCATGGCTCAATAAGAAGGCAGGGGGTGCTACGGCGCCCGGAGACACGGCCGAAGAGGCCAAGTTACTAATCCAGCAGTTGCGGCAGTCGCGAGATGCCGCGAAGGCGAATCTTCCTCTTGTTTCCCCACAGGTGAAACCGGAAGGACCGGCAGCTGGTCGCGAGAAAACGGCGGGAACAACAACCGAACCGGGTAAGCTCGCTTTGCCGCTGGCGGGAGAGGGCTCATTACCCTCAAGGCGGGAGAGGGTGGTACAACATATCCAGATTGCCACGAAAGAATTGATATGGGCAGACAAGTATGTCAATATGTTTTCGTTGTTAACTGACCATCGAGAGATGGAATATGCTAAAACACACAAAGATTTGTGGCACCCGAGCGTCTGGCGCGCCAAGATGGCGGAGTTTAGGGTGGAGGAGACGATAACGAATTGGGCGAAGGCCTTTGCAATGTTTACTGTGAATATTGGTGAACGTAAGCCCGAGGTATTGACTGAACTGTCTTGTTATCAAACTCGTATAATGGATTTTTATGAAATGTATGAGGGGGACGAATGGAAAGGTTACGACATGAAATTCCGTAAAGCAAAAGAGTATGATTCCTCTCTGACATGGGACTGCCTCGACTCGATTTCTTGGCATAAGCAGCTCCTGCCTGGGATGGCTGGGACATCCTCGCCAGGCGGAAGTGGGTCGGGGGTTTCCCGCCAAAAACCCGCTGTGCCTTTTCGAGCAGGCGCCGGTGGTGATCACCAGCCGAAGACCGGCGGGAATGGTGGAAAGCGGGGGTCTGTTGGGGCTTCAATCGAGGTAACTGTAACAGACCGCAAGGAACATGTAGGTTCAAGCATGTGTGTGCGGGCTGTGGGAATTCCTCACACCCGGAGAGTTCATGTAGATCCAAAAATAACGGGGGGGGAGGAAAGGGAGGCTCCAAGCAGGAGTGAGGCTGATCGTTGTGACCAATTGCCTACACCCGTTGATCTCATGGCTATGACTCCTTGGTTGAACAAATACCCTGATCATGTCTCCGCTGGGGTGTTGAGGAAGGGATTCTTATACGGCTTCCACATCCCGGCGGGGGATTTTCGAGGGGAACCTTTTTGTAAAAACTAGCTATCAACGCAGCAGAATCCAAGTGTGGTAGAGAGAAAACTTGCAAAAGAAGTGAGTCTAGGGGAGTGGCAGGGGCTTTTCAGCGCCCGCCAGTGGCGGATTTCATCTGTTCCCCATTAGGGGTCGTCCCGAAGAAGGAACTGGGGGAGTTTAGGCTGATCCATGACCTGTCTGCTCCAAGGGGTTTCTCGGTGAACGATGCTATTGACCCGGAAGTTTGTTCGGTGCGGTACACGTCATTCGAGGGCGCTGATGGCAAAATCAGATATCGAATCAGCGTTCCGGTTGCTCCCGGTACACCCACAGGATCAGCGTTTGCTAGGTTTTGCTTTCCAAGGGAGTTATTACATGGATAAATGCATGCCGATGGGTTGCTCCATTTCTTGCGCCTATTTTGAAAGATTCAGCTGTTTTTTACAGTGGGCATTCACCGAGGCCACAGGGCATAGGCATGTTATGCATTATCTAGATGACTTTCTGTTCTTGGGAGCAGCCGGCGACACGAAATGTGCGCAGGCGCTACAGGATTTTTGCATCCTCATGAGGGAGTTTGGAGTCCCATTGGCACCAGGTAAAACGGTTGGACCATCTACTTCACTGGAGTTTCTGGGAATTGAGCTCGATTCTGTGGAGGGGTGTTTCCGTTTGCCGGTAGGAAAGGTGGCTAAATTTAGGGCTTCCCTGGAACTTTGCCTTGGTAAGGAGAAAGTGACCCTGCACCAGTTACAGCAAACAGTTGGTCAGCTTAACTTTGCCTTGAGAGTTATACCAATGGCCAGCCCCTTCTCACGCTCTATTGCACAAGCTATGGTTGGTCTCAAAGAAGGACACCACCGTACGAGACTGTCTGCAGAGGTTCGCCAGGATATGCGCATTTGGTTGGCATTTCTGGCAGACTTCAACGGTCGAGTAGTGTGGAGCAAGCCGCCAGCATCTTCAGACGAGCTGGGTTTATGGACTGACTCGGCAGGGAGCGTGGGATTTGGCGCCATTTTTGGTAACCAATGGTCGGCGCAAACATGGCCGGCGTGGTGGCACTCCAGCGGTCTCACAAGTAACATTGGGTTCCTGGAGCTGTTCCCTATTTTTGTTGCTCTGATGGCATGGCCAGACGATTTCAGAGACCGCTCAGTCGTATTTTGGTCTGATAATATGACTGTTGTCGAATGTATTAACCGACAGGCAGCACGCTGCAAATGGATCTTGAGATTGTTGAAAGAAATTGTGCTGCTTTGCATGAGACTGAATGTACAGCTCAGGGCGAAACATGTGCCGGGTGTACTGAATCATGCGGCTGATGCACTCTCTCGTTCACATATGCAGGCGTTCAGGGGTTATCTACCTACAGCGGACCTAGCGGCGGCACCATTCCCCGAAGCACTCTGGCTAATCGGTGCCCCGGATTACAAGACCTCGTGGCAGCGAGCTTAGCCCCCAGGACGAGGAAGGCATACGAAGGAGCGTTTCGTTCCTATTGTGCGTTTTTGGGTCCGACAGGGAATCAGAACTGGGGTCAGGAGGAATCCTTCCTTGGGTTCCTGGTAGCACTGCACAGAGAAGGTCGATCAGCGGCAACGGCCAATAGGCACAGGGCGGCCATTTCATTCATGGCGCAGGTACATGGCATCAAGGACCCAACAGGTTCCTTTTTGGCGAAAAAAAGCCCTTCGCGGCTGGCAGCGCCTCGAGGGTCGCAAGCAAGATGAGAGGCGCCCGATTGGCTTAGAAAGGTTGGCCCTACTCATAGCGAAACTAGTCGAGACATGCTCCTCCCAATTCAAAGCAGTTCTGTTCCGGGCAGCTTTCGCATTAGCGTTCCATGGGGTAGGCGGGTGAGCGAACTGGTCGCAAGGAATAAGAAAGATGTGGAGGGAGGCTTGTGCAGGGATCACATCCTAATTAGGGGTGATTCGATGGTAGTCACGATAGCGAGGTCCAAGACTGACCAGGGAGCTACGGGAATCAGTGTTGTTGTGCAGCGCGTGCGAGGGTCCGCCACGTGCCCGATAATGTGTATAGAGGAATACTTGGCACTGAGGGCGGATACATGGGGGGGAGTTTGCTGAGGCACAACGATGGCACCCCACTGACGAGGTTTCAGTTCCAGAGGGTGCTAGCACTGACAATCGCTGCCACGGGCATGGACCCGTGCGATTTTGGGACCCACTCCTTTAGGATAGGGGCTGCTACTGAGGCTACAGCCAGGGGTCAGGGTGCAGAGGAAGTGAAACAATTGGGACGATGGTCCTCGAATTTCTTCAAAAGGTATGTGCAATTGCACATGTTGTGAAGTCAGTTGACATGCACTCACGCTTCATGTCTTTTGTTTGAATTACAGTTTCGCGAGCATGTCATGCGGGGCAGAATTTGCAGTCGACCCAGTACCAGGAGACCAGCGGTCATGGATCACCGTCTGAGGAGAGAGTGGTGTGGGTCGCGGGCCACTCATACGTGAGGCGGGCCGGGGACGTATTCAAAGCAGGTGACGCGACTCGCGCAGCTGGGGAATACGGGTACAGAGTGGCCTTCCACGGAAGGGGCGGGCTCTGTATTGACCAATTCGAATCTTTTGTTGAGGGTCTCTTAGGGCGGCAGAGGTCACCGCCATCTGTAGTCATAGTACACCTGGGGGGCAATGACTTGGTGACTCTGGGTAGACGAGTATTGTTCGAGCAAGTTTTGTCTGCCGTTAGCTGGTTGGCAAAAAGAATCCCGGGGTGCACGATTGCCTGGTCCCACATGATTCCCAGGAAAGTATGGCGGGGGGGGCCTTTCGGTGTCAGCACTGAACCATTCGGTGAAGAAGGTTAACAATAAAATTGGTAGATTGTTTCGCTCTACACAGTTGCATAGTATTCCTCATGGGTGTATTCGGGGTGATCACATGTATCTAGATGATGGGTTTCACCTGACCCGGGAGGGGAACGTTTTACTCATAGGAGACTTCATAGCATGGCTAAGGGGTTTGAGGAAGCATGACCTTTAGGAGGAGTCTGGGGGGGGCGGATAGCCGGTCAACAATCCAGCCTGTGGCGGTAAGGTCATGATCGGTGAGCTGTAATTTCAAGGTCCCTAGAGTGGGGCGCCACCCAATATGGATGGGAGCACCCGGGGGGAGGCGGCCATTGGCCCCTCCCACTGGGAGGCGGAACCCACTAAGGATGGGTCGCCTAAGGGGAGACGGCCATAGGCCCCTTCCAGGGGAGGAGGCGGCTATATGCCCGTCCTACGAATTTCCCGGGGCCCGGATATCCGCGACGGCGGATAGAGAGTGTAGGGATTGGGGGGGTAGTCCACGCTGTCCTTCCTACAGATACCTCACACGGGAGCTCGGACGACCTTTAAGATGACGTCAAGCGGAAAGGGGGGCCCCCAACAAGACAAGGGAAATTACAGTTGGCAATGAGGGTACAGTCCTCTGCGCATGCGCCATTCACACCGTGAGGGCGACAGTTTTGGTAGTAGGGATCTGACACCGGTTAAGACCTTGCCGTTGGCCCTTAATGCTAGGATGTACAATTTTAATTTAGAATGTATGCATTTGCAGGATGTTAGACTCGGCTAGGAAACCTTTGTATTAGAGATTTGTTAAGGTTAGCCAAAGAACATGTCTTCAATCGAAATGTAATAAATATAAAATTGTACATGATTATGAAACTTTTATTTAATGTTTTAATTTTGTTTCATATTTTAATAAATACGGCCGGGAGGGTGACTCCCTCCCGCCTTCCAAAAGTTCAGAACTGCGTCCGACTTCCCATCCTTGGGGATTGTGTTGGGAGGGGGTGACGGGCATCCCGGCCATATGAGCAGCAGCAGTTGACTGCATTCAACCTGCTGCCCGAGGTGGTGGATGTCATCCTCTCTGCCAGATGCCCTTCCACAAAGTCCATTAATGCTGGGCGCAGGGACAGGGACAGATCGGTAGCCTAGTGTAGTGTTGTAGCCATAAGATTGACCTTTTACAAGCTAACCTGGGCTTCCAAATGGACAATAAACTGTCAATGAAAGGCCATGTTAATAAGACATTTGGTTCCCGTTTTGGAGTTATGCGTAGCCTGCGTAAAATTCTTAAGTGGATTCCACTGGAGGCAAGAAAACCCCTAGTCCAAGGACTAATCATCAGCCGTATGGACTACGGGAATGCCCCACTGGCTTCCACCAATGAAAATCTTATATCAAGGATCCAGGTTCTGCCGAATACTGCAGCGAGGCTGGTACTTGATCCTCCACCTAGATCTCCATCGGCTCCCAGTTTGAAACTTTTGCACTGGCTGCCTGTACGAAAACGTATACGCTTTAAGATTCTTTGCCTGACGCACAAGAACATGTATGTAAAAGGCCCAGCTTTTTGGGCCAAAAAATTAACCTGGTATCAACTAGGCAGAACTTTGAGATCTAGCAATCAAACACTTCTTGTATCTCCCAAAATCCGTACTACCACATGTGGAGGGAGATCTTTCTCCTTCCTTGCTCTGTCTTTCAGGAATAAACTACCCTCACACCTACGCAACATAAGTGATCACAATTGTTTTCGTAGGAATTTAAAGACCTGGTTGTTTGACATCTAACTGCATTGAAGTCTTATCCTCTTAGAGACATCCACCAGCGCCATGAGACTCTCGAGTGATATGTGCGGCGCTCAATAAATGTTTATGATTTGATTTAAACTGTTAACAGTTTTTTAGTTTATTTTGCTTTTTGCCCTCCAAGGCCTTGCAGTTGGCACTATTAGAAGATATTATTATGAATGTATGTATATGGTATTTCTATGACATGAACCTAACTAGTCGAAATACAGAGGTGCACTGTATAGGGGCAAAGACACTTCTCTAATAAAAGAGAGAGGGACCCAACAACCAAAGGGGTAGGATACCAATGAAGACAAATGTCAAGAAAGAAGTCCCCTTTGGGCAATATTACACAACATGCATACTTACATAGACAGCACAACAAAAGATGAACAAAGAGGAAATGTAAAAATAATTTCCTTTAAAAATATTCAGTTTATTGAGATGATTATTAAAAATATGATCCAGCCCTATCATCAATATATTAGTAATCAATAAGGAGATATAAATACATTTGGACATACACAGTTAAAACAAAGAAATGGGAAACACAATAAGGAAAAATAATTCCTATTAAGGCGAGGGAAATCCAATAGTCAACCATAAATCAACTCTGATTCATATTTCAGTTGCAGTCAGAATTGTTGTCTCCACAGACTTAGCGTAATTTCCATCATATATGCATCGATAGGAGAGGTAGGCAAGCTATGAATGATTATTGCTCTGTGATGTAGGGTTTTTTGTAGGATGTAGGTCTAACTCTTTTCTATTTGGAGCAGCATTGAGTCAATCCTGAAGGATACAGCGATGTTGTCACTGATCATGGGTGCATAGATGAAAAAGGCCTGCTGTCTTTTTTTCTTCATTACACTTCGTAGTCTCCAGTCTGATCACATCTGCGGATATGCTAGAGTTGGTAAGCATGTTTGTGAAATAACCAGCTGAATCTGATTTTGAAGATATTGTGGGCTGGCCATGGAACCATTGGGGGTCCATTAGGATGTGGGTGACGAGTCTTAAGTCCCCAAATGATACATGCTGCCCCTTAGGTGTGCCAGTGAGGAGTCTAAGACGCCATTGAGCATAAAGTGCTCCATAGCTAAGGGCTTGAAAAGCATTTCTGAAGTTGCTTTCTGTAAGAAATAGTTTCACTTTCTTTAGAAGAGAGCGCTAATACCTGGCTGTCTTTCGTAATCTATTCCTTGAAATACCTGGCTATCTTTGGTAATCTGTTCCAAGAGGGTGAGGTTAGTAAATCCAAGTCACTTGGCATTCAATGAAAGTTGGGGTTTGAAGCCATTAATGTTTATGATACTTGGCTGGGTTTGTACTGTTGCTTGCTTGTTGTTCATGGTACAAAAGGGGGTGGTGATGGACGGAGCATCTAAATCAATCAAACACTCACACCCAGTCAAAAGATCTGGGTTTAATCCATCACCGTTCTTTAGCCCACTCTGCCACCCCAGTTCAGACATGGCTATATGCAAATCAGTCTGACCCTGTGCCTCATGGGAACAGTCCAGCCCGAACTGCCAAGCCATGTCTTCCCTGGACCGGAAACAAGCTTCCGAGGACCGGTTTCTGGCATTCCATCCGTCTTCAGCCCGGCTTGCTTGAATCCAGTGGCAAAGTGAACAAGGGACGCACATCTGAGCATACCCTGCCACACTTATGGCGGCCAAAAGCGGTACAAAAGGGGGTGGTGATGGACGGAGCATCTGACTCAATCAAACACTCACACCCAGTCAAAAGATCTGGGTTTAATCCATCACCGTTCTTTAGGCCACTCTGCCGCACCAGTTGAGACATGGCTATATGTAAATCAGTCTGACCCTGTGCCTCATGGGAACAGTCCAGCCCGAACTGCCAAGCCATGTCTTCCCTGGACCGTAAACAAGCTTCCGAGGACCAGTTTCTGGCATTCCAGCCGTCTTCAGCCCGGCTTGCTAAACCCATATCTTTTTGACTGGGTGTGAGTGTTTGATTGATTCAGATGCTCCGTCCATCACCACCCCTTTTGTATCGCTTTTGGCCGCCATAAGTGTGGCAGGGTATGCTCAGACGTGAGTCCCTTGCTCACTTTGCCACTGGATTCAAGCAAGCCGGGCTGAAGACGACTGGAATGACAGAAACCGGTCCTCGGAAGCTTGTTTCCGGTCCAGGGAAGACATGGCTTGGCAGTTCGGGCTGGACTGTTCCCATGAGGCACAGGGTCAGACTGATTTGCATATAGCCATGTCTGAACTGGGGTGGCAGAGTGGGCTAAAGAACGGTGATGGATTAAACACAGATCTTTTTGACTGGGTGTGAGTGTTTGATCGATTCAGATGCTCCGTCCATCACCACCCCCCTTTTGTACTGCTTGTTGTTCATTACAAATGACTAAAATTCTTTCTAGGTTGAGTTAAGCTTCAGGTAGGTGCTTGACATCCAGATCTGGATGATGTGCAGGCATTGTATCAGGCTTTGAATGTCCAAAGCAGAGAAGGCTTTCAAATAACGTTGTGTATAATCGGCATATTGGTTAATCTTGATGCTCTTATTTGCAAGTTGAATACCAAGTAGTTCCATGTAAAGTTTGAAAACAGGAGACCGTATAGAACCCTGGAGCACTCCTCAGATGACAAGGATCTTTGGGGACCTTGAGGTGCCCATGTGAACAAACATGTATCGATTGGAAAGGTAGGAGGAGAACTAGTCTGCAAATCCCATTTGATACTCAAGGGTGCGCATGAGGGTGAGATAGTCGACTATGTCAAAGACTTGTGAAGGGTCGCGCAATATCACGAAGCAGTGGTTGTCTTTATCTGTAGTCAAGAGGACATTGTCAATGATGTGTAAGGTAGGAATCTCTGTGTTGCAGTATGATTTGACACCAGACTGGTAGTCATGCAGGAGTTGGGCAGTATGTCATGTAATCTTGGTGCTGACCATAGACCGCTTTTCCAAGTAATGTTGCTGATGAATGGAAGTCGAAGTCAATGGGTTCTCGAGTAGGTTTCTGTAGGGGAGGAAATAACCGTACAGCCTTGGCAGCTTCTAGAAAAATGCCTTGAGTGAGGTAGGCATTGACACTGATAAGTTGGGGTGATAGTGGCCCCAAAGAGAGCGTTTATGAAAGTCTAGGGTAAGACATCATCTTCATACGAAGTGACTTTGAGGTACTCGAATATGTTAATGACATCTGTGAGGGATAGCATTTTGAAGGCTGACTAGTATGGGTTCCTGTAGGGGGAAGGGTGGGCATGAGAGATGAAGCAAGCGTGGGGTTATTAATATTCTGTCGGACCTCTTGTTTTTTATTACTGAAGAAGAGGTTGATGGCATTGTGTTTTTTGGGGAGTGAGGAATAAGCAAGTCTGACATGGGGTTGATGCAGTGCTTGATTGTCTTGAAAAGCTTTCTGCCTTTGTTGATGGCTTCATTGATGGAGGTGGGATAATATGTTGATTTGGCTGACGTGATGAGCTGTCAGTGTGTTGTGCAGAGGGACTCCATTATCATGAGGTCATCGGGAGTTCTGTTTTTCATCCATTTTGTTTCCTGTCTGTAGTTGGATCATTTATTTTTAGCATGGTCTTGCGTTTTCCCACAGATTTGTTGAATCTCAAAATAAGCCAGGTGTTCCCAGCAATAAGCAATCAGCACAAACCCATAGGACTTGATATTAACAAGTGGCCACAGTTAGATATTAAAAAGGACAAAAGAAAGTGAGGAGCATGTAGCACACCAGAAGTGGCTTTGAATGATGAGGACAGAGAATTAAGGACTGACTTCACACAGAGAAAGGAGGTTTAACGTCAGTGCTTTAACGAAACTTGAGGGGGAACCCTTGCAAGGAACATAGAGGGCCCCCGTCTAGACTCAATCCGGAACTCTCAGGCCAGAGTACTATGCTGAGGGGCCTCCTGCATCGAGTGGGTTTCGGGGGCCTATGTTACACCATTGACATGGGTCCTCAATATGCTGAACCAAGATTGAGTAGGCTGCCATATCAACAGGTATAACAAAATGAGGCAGGTGGAAGTGTCCTCATCCAAGTGCCATCTGATTTCCATTCAGCCTCTTGTGCTGGCTGTCTTTGATCCATGTCTGAAACCTATATTGCTGATGTCGATAGATTATAATCTTCAAGACATCTAGTGAATCAATGAGTTAGAAATTTCTCATTAATCTCGGAAACAACTAGAAGAAGCTAAATTGGTCTGTAATTTACTTTGACCATCAGTTCCTCCAATATTTCCACTGCCCCCTCTTTAAATTAGAAGAGGAAGTGTTGAAAGCATGCATTATATGTTATGAGTAACTGTCATGCCAGTACAACAGTATGTGTGGTTGAACACTTAGACCTTTAGTCGTCTACACCTTGGGTCATACAAAGGAGGCACAGGGATTTGTGGTTTATTTAATACTACATAAGCAGGACATTCGGGTCTTAATTATTTGTTATTACTCCTCCTAGCAGGCCATGCATTTCTCTCTAAACCCACTCATTTGTGGCAAGGAAAGCGCATAGTCTATGGAAATATTACATTTGGCAAACTCCTGAAGGGGGTAGAGATAACCTTACAACCGCCGAACACCTCCACTTCCAGATCCACACCGACCCTAGGACCACACTCAGAGGCACCCTCATCTACAGGCCTCCAGGAACCCGTAAACAATTCAGCGAAGACATCACTGACTTCATCAGTCCACACGCCCTCGCCTCCGAGAACTACATTCTACTAGGAGACCTCAACTTCCACCTGGAAAACAAAAACGACAGCAACACCACCACCCTTCTTGACAACCTGGCCAATCTCTGCCTCAAACAACTGGTTGACACCCCCACCCATGTAGCCAGACATACGCTCGACCCTATCTTCACCTCCAGCAAACACATCTCCTTCAATCGCACCACAGCTCTCCATTGGACGGACCACAGTTGTGTTCACTTCAGCTACAAAACCACCTCGACCCACAACCCCCCACAACCTATTCCCCGAAGAAAATGGAACAAAATCACCACCGACCAACTCCTCACATCGCTCAACCAAAACCCAGCCGCCCTCTCATCGGACCCAAACCAAGCTGCCATCAAATTCAAACAATGGATCACTCACAGCGCTGACGAATTAGCACCCTTGAAAAACCATCACACCAAACAAGACAGCAAAAAGGCCCCCTGGTTCAACGATGACCTTAAGAAATCCAAGAAGCTATGCCGTACCCTCGAGAAAACATGGAGAAAAAACCCAACCACCGACAACATGACCACCTTCAAGGCAGCCACCCGCAAACACCACCAACTGATTCGATCCACCAAGAAATCCGCATTCAAGAATCGACTCGACAACAACGCCCATAACAGCCATGAACTATTCAACATCGTCAAAGAATTCACCAACCCCACCGCAGCCTCAAACGACATCACTCCCTCCCAAGACCTCTGCGATTTGTTATCCTCCTTCTTCTACAACAAAATTGCCGACATACATAACAGCTTCGAAAACAGCTCCAACGAACAATCCTCTCCACCCCCCTCAGAACCTAAATCACCCTCTAACAACCTCAGCGCCTGGAACCCAATCACCACGGAAGACACCATCCGCCTAATGAATTCCATCCATTCTGGCTCGCTAACCGACCCATGTCCTCACCACATCTTCAACAAAGCATACTCCATCATCGCACCCCATCTCTGTGAGTTCATCAACTGCTCCTTCAACTATGCTACCTTCCCAGAAAGCTGGAAACACGCCGAAGTCAGCGCCCTCCTGAAGAAACCCACAGCAGACCCCTCTGAACTTAAAAACTACCACCCCATATCCCTCCTCCCATTCCCGGCCAAAGTCATTGAGAAAGCCGTCAATAACCAACTCGCCGCCTTCCTCGAATCCAACAACTCCCTCGATCCCTCACAGTCCGGCTTTCGAGCCAAACACAGCACCGAAACCGCCCTCATCGCAGCGACAGACGACATCCGAACACTACTGGACAACTGAGAAACAGTGGCCCTCATTCTACTCGACCTCTCCGCCGCCTTCGACACTGTCTGTCACAGCACCCTCATACAATGCCTCAGCAACATCGGCATAAAAGGTAAAGCCTTGGACTGGATCATCTCGTTCCTAGCTGGGAGAACTCAGAGAGTCCGACTTCCCCCATTCAAATCAGAGGCCACCGAAGTCATCTGCGGTGTACCACAAGGATCATCACTCAGTCCCACCCTCTTCAACGTTTACATGAGTCCACTCGCTTCCATCGCGCGTCAACACAACCTTAACATCATCTCCAATGCTGACGACACCCAGCTGATCCTTTCCCTCACCAAAGACCCCAACACCGCCAAAACCAATCTTCACGAAGGCATGAAAGAAGTAGCCGTATGGATGAAAAACAGCCGCTTAAAACTTACTCAGACAAAACGGAAGTACTCATCCTAGGATCATCCCCCTCTGCCTGGGACGACTCATGGTGGCCTTCGGATCTGGGCTCAGCACCCATACCCACAGACCACGCACGTAACCTTGGCTTCATCCTAGACTCCTCACTCTCAATGACCAAACAAGTCAACGCCGTCTCATCCTCCTGCTTCAACGTACTTCGTATGCTCAAAAAAATCTTCCATTGGATCCCCACCGAAACAAGAAAGACTGTCACCCACGCACTGGTTACGAGTCGACTAGACTACGGAAACACCCTCTACGCCGGAATCACAGCCAAATTACAGAAAAAACTCCAACGCATCCAAAATGCATCAGCGAGACTCATTTTGGACATCCCTCGCCAAGATCACATTACTGTCCACCTGAAAGACCTCCACTGGCTTCCCGTCAACAAGAGAATAACATTCCGTCTCCTCACCCACGCACACAAGGCCCTCTACAAACTAGGGCCCGAATGCCTCAACACTCAACTATCCTTCTACACACCCACCCGTCAACTAAGATCCTCCAATCAAGGCCTCGCCGCAGTTCCGCGTTTCCAAAGATCCACCATGGGAGGTAGATCCTTCTCCTACTTGGCGGCCAAGACCTGGAACTCACTCCCCACTCACCTCCGCCTTACACAGAACCACATCTCCTTCAGAAAAGAACTTAAAACCTGGTTATTTGATAAATAATGAACCCCCTCCCCAAGCGCCTTGAGACCCTCTGGGTGAGTAGTGCGCTATATAAATTCTTGAACTTGAACTTCAATAAGTGGTTTATGCACAATCTTCTGTACATCAATGCCATAAATCCACTGCAACTCCGGTGAACACACCACTGCAGTAACAACACCAGTGACCACCCAGCAGGAGCAGGGGAGGCAGTGTCCATGCAGTTGAACGGTGTGCACAAACTTATGAGCACTGATCTGGTGGCACTAGGTGTATAGTAAGAGTACATCATATCCAAAACAACATCTGTCAGAAATATTGTGTCCAACAAATAGTCTCCCATTGGGGATAATAATGGAAGATCTACACCCAATGGAACAATATTTTTATAAACAATATTCAGAAAATTATATTTCTGTCAGACATTATACTTTCTAACAATGTTATACAAACAATTGCAGGAGGCTGCAAGAACCTCCGAAAAGGCAACAGCAGCCGCCACAAGGTTGTCGCTATTCTCGCCTTAATGGCAGTCAGAAACTCAGACCACCCACTGGCATAACAATCCCTGTAAGGAAAACGAGGAGCAGGGTTGTTTAGAACTACTCTATTGTTGCAGTACCTAATAATAAGGAGAAAATTAATGGTACAAGATAATGTTCCACAAAATGTGTTGGGCTTGATGGAATACCCAACCAAGCAATGGCAACCATGAAAAACACATGACAGCCAATGGCTAAACATTGCTGGTCCCAGGTACACTCTTCTATACTACTTCTTCTAAGTACATTTTTTAAGTATTGCTAGCAGAAATTCTCCTAGACAACTAAGGGGCCCAATACGACGACGGACGGAAAAGTCCTCCAAACACCATGAAATCTGGAAAAATCCCCCCGCATGACCCGCAGCATTTCTGTCGGTCAAATTACGATGCAATGTATGTGAAATCAGACCGCTGTGGACGGATGTCACAAAACCCCGTCCACCACGGTCGGAAAAGCTGCAAATCCAACCGCGGCGGACGGGGAAAGCTTCGCACGCACACAGGCCAAATAATTGGCGGGCGGAACCAACCCCACAATAACGCCAAAGTGTGCTTGTACTCCCTGCCGCCCTCAATCACAACACACATGCCACAATGACACACCCCAACTTGGTCCTGGTAGGGAAAGCTATGGTCAGCATGGAAAAGACATCTGGAGTTCATCATTCATATGGACACACCGACATACCACAGAAGAAAACCAACCCCTACCTTGACCAGCAGCCTTTGCACACCACAAGCCGAGACAGAGAGACAACACTATTGACTCACACTGCACAACATCACACCCACCTATCGCCACATAACACCACTTACACCCACACACCTCACACACTACACATATCTCCACCATTACCTTGCCCCCTGTACCCCTCATTCCTTTGCACCATGCCCCCCAATAAAATGCCCAACAACACCAACTCAAAGTTGATAGTGATTGTATGCGAGACAATCAGGGCAAAACCACATTTGTCTCGAGACCTGGTCCAGCACACCCCACTTGTGCGCAAGAATCAGATGTGGGCAAGGATCCACAGCAAAGTCAAAGCCGTAGGGACCACCCTATGCACTATGCGTGACTTCAGGAAGTGGTGTGGCAACTCCAAGTGCCGGGACAAGCATCCAACCCAGAGGAACCACGCCGCGGCCTAGACTACTGGTGGCGGCCATCCGAGGGGGGACTGGAGGCTGGTAAGTAACTAACAAAATGATCACATCACACTTCAATGTACTGTTGTGCACAAGTGAGCCCCAATCGCCCTCCCACATCAAACTTATGTGGAATGCACGCTACCAATATGAATGAGTCACACGGACAGCATTTTCTTAATCAGCTCAACCTCACAGGTAGGTGGTCAGCTCATGCCTCCCTCCCAAACAGCATGGTTAACTCTCCCCACCCCACAGCCATGTGTCGGCTAACTCAGTCGACAGTGCCCCCCTTACAGGTAGCTTCTCATCTCACTGGGGATTGGGAATGTTGATCCCGGACAGCAACACCACAACTCCCACATGGCCCTCTGTCTCCCCTCATAAACAGCATGGAGCCAAATGACCCCCACATCTCGCACTCCTAGCCAACTCTAGAAACCCCCATAAGTTACTAGGCCCTGCACATACAGAGAAATCCATCCCGAGGCCACATGACTCACAGTGTCATTGATGAATGAACATGCAACGGAAAAGCAGAATACAAGAACACGATCACAAAAAGCCAATGTGCAAGTCCCATTGCCTCAAAGCTGCAACACTCGGATCAACACGACACATGCATGGAAATGCTGTCAAACATCACAAAACCACAGGAGGCAAACACACAAAGCACAACACAAAGCATGAAGTGGCGGCAGAGTAGCCAGATGCACATAGATAAGACAGAAATGTCCAAGCATCAACTGAATCGGATGAGCAACAAGTCAGTACAGAGGACATGTCCTCGGAAATTCCAATTGGCACATATGAAATTGCATAAACAAAAAACACACACTGGGGGTCTATAACTGGGCCTAGTGTGCTCCAGACGACCAAACGCACACTGCTAACCAAGTTAGTGGGCGTTGCTGAGGCTATAAAACATTTAGCTTGCTCATAAAGTGCCAAACAGAGCAAACCGTATATTGGGATTCACTTCAAATGTAGAATAGACCCATACAGAGAAAAATTGGATTTCCATCAACGTCAGATGTAGATCATATATTCTCATTTGGTCATCCAGATAGGAATGGTATGTCCCATGATCATAGAGACTGATCCATAACCTAAGATTGTCTGGGTCTCATCTCCAAATGCAGTGAAGACCATGTGAGCAAAAGATCGAGTCTGGTGCAGTGCAAAATAATAAAGTGTAGTGAGATTAAAAAAGGATAGGAGATCAATACAAAACTTTAATATAACTTGATCACTCCCTTAATAAAAACAAGAACAGTGCAAAGATGCAGTCTAACCATATAACTGCATATATTTGGCCAACATGTTTCAGCCTGAGGGGAACCAAATCCCGCAGCTTTCTTCAGGGCCACAGTCCTTAACGTTTGCTACTGCGTGTCAAGAATGTGAAAAAATGACTAAATCAATCAAAGGATACAACTGTGTCGTGATGAGTTACTTTCAATCCTCTGTATCAACCAGTGTCGATTTTATATGTTCACAAAAAAACAGAAAAATTTTACATGGATCCCAAAATTAAGAATGCTTGTTGGTCACCATCCCATACTAAGGTGACTGCAATTTAATAGCTACTATGTACTGACCTGCGTTGTACAGGGAGCAAACCTCAACTCTCCTGGAACCTTGCTCAGGATAATATGAGGCCCGCTCTAGAAAAGGTAAAGAAAGGGATAAAGGAGAAGCTGTAGGCTAAAGTAACCTAGTCCACCTCCTAAATACCTACACTGATACCCTTGTAATCTTTACACCTCTTCAAGCATAAAACCATTCTCTAACCGTGAGATAAACAAGCTCTATCTCCATAACAGTCCAAAAGAACCATCTCCGGCTGTTCACTGCTTATTCAGGACTTAAAATGTACTGGGCCTGATTAACCTATTGACAGAGATATATTAGATAAGGGGGTAATTAGGAGACCCGCTCAATAGGTTTTTAGTAATCAAGTTACCTCCAATATATGGTTACTCATGCTATTAGCAGTAACTGAAAAAAGGAAGGAAGAGAACTCTTGCCTCAACTGTCCGTCGTTGCCTCGTAGCTTCCAACTGAGCTCAGAGGGAAGCAACGAGGGCAGGATTCTGGCCGCTTATGAAGGTGTTTGCGGGGGAGGAGCCTACCTCGAAGTATTCACTTTCCTTAAAAAACGTAAACTAAAATGTAAATAGGTTGCATACCTTGTTAGCTAGAAGTAACGCTGTTTACGACTCTCTCGGTCGCGCTGCTGTAACTGACATGGATCCAATCTATTTCCATTGCCGGTTCCATTTGAGCACACTCTCTCGTGAGAGCAACACGGCAAACTACAACAACGCGTCATTACGCGAGAAATTATAGTTCGTAAGCCGTATACCAGCAAAGCGCTCGAAAATGCTTGAAAACAAGCATGGAAAGGGTGGAAAATAGACGAATTCAATTAGTTCATCATGTTACTCATGCTCTAAGAATCTTATGACTGCTTAAAGGACACGGTAGATGTCCCATTGTAACAAATAATGGCCCGTATGCCTTCAGACAGTATCGTTCACTCAGGAAAAGAGCGTAGTCCTTATTCGCACGAGACAGGAAAAGATTCTCTCGGATCCTAACAGTGTCAGGGGCAAATGCAGCCTCTGTCTCGTGGTGAAGCTGTATCAGTAATACTATCTAGACAACCCAGTCATGATGGAGTGTAATGGTGTATGTAACACTATCAAAAGGTGAAAGTACAGTCCTGTATGATACAGGACAAGGGGTGTGTAAACTACTTAGTAGAGTGCATAACACCATGCAAGTATCGTCCATCACATGGAATAAATGATGTCAGTTGTGAAGTACTCTATCGTCTAACACAAGGAGGACTATCCCTCCGGGAGGGAGAAGAATATAGAAGAAAATAACCCTTTTAGTTCAAGGCTGTCCAAGGTATTTCATCATTTAATCCACAAATATCAGTGGTCAATCTGTAGACCCATTTTTGTTCTTTGAGAAAAAGAAACCTGGAAATGTCAGCAACATGTGGTGCAACATAAGGTTTCTCTAAAACTGTCCAGGTGAAATCAGTTTCCTGGTGATTACACTCCAGGAAATGTTTCGACAATTTTGATACCGTTTTTTTACACCTAAACACACTTTTGTGCTCGAGTATTCTGGTGCGTACCTTCCTGGTGGTCATCCCAACTTAGTTCTTCTTGCAGGGACATGTAAGGAGGTAAATTAAGTTTGAGCTGTTACAGTTAGTGAACTGTTTCTGCACCCACGGACGGCTAGTGCCTATGTCTACCTCGAGGGAACGTGCGGTCTGGGGGCACGCTGAACAGGCACCACAGGGATGGTGCCCTGTTACAGCTGGGAGATCCCATAGAGTGCCAATGGATCTGGTAGAATTCTCTCTGGGTCGCGTATGGACCAATTTGTCACGGAGGCTAGTTGATCTCTTGAAGGCGAAAAGCGGAGGCTCAATTTTATTGTTGCCAGCATTCAAGAGCTTCCAATGTCGCCTGACTATTTGTTGTATAATGTTAGACTTGGTGTTAAAAGTGCTAACAAAGGTAATGCGTTCTGATGGTGGTTTGGGCATCGGAGGATCTAATAAGCTCGAGCGATTGTTGTTGGAGGCCAGTTTCAGGGAACGTTTGATTAGTTTCTTTGGATACTGTCTCTCTGATAGTTGGCGACATAACTCAGTGGCATGTTTGGAAAAAGACTCTCCCTCTGAGCAGTTGCGCCTGACTCGGAGAAATGGCCCGAAGGGCAAGTTATCTCTGAGCGCTTTGGGGTGCTGGCTCTGGTATAACAGGAGAGAGTTCCTGGCCATCGGCTTTCGGAAAAGCTCACTTTGTAGCCCTGACTCGGTGGCATACATAGAAAGGTCTAAGAAGGAGATCCTGTCTTTATTGATCTCCACAGTAAACCTCAAAAATTGATTTTGCAGGTTCAACCACTGGTGGAACAGGAGGATTGAATCACGGTCTCCTCTCCAAATCACCAAGATATCATCTATATACCTCTTCCACCACTTAATATAATGGTGGAAGGGGTTGTTTGGCGTCAGGACATGTTGTTGCTCAAAAGCATGGACATACAGATTCGCCAGGCTCGGGGTGAAAATGCTGCCCATGCTGGTCCCTGACGTTTGAAGGTACACCGTGTCCTCATATTTGAAAAAATTGTCTTTCATGGCCAATTTAGCCAAGGCCATGATGAAAGAAACCGGTGTGATGGAATCAAGCTCGGTTTGGCTCAAGATATTACAAATAGTGTCCAGAGTCTCATCCTGAGGTATTGACATGTACAAAGACTCCACGTCAAAAGAGACGAGGTAGTCTGTCCCGATGTTATATTCAATCTCAGGTATGGCTCGTAACACATCAGTAGTATCTTTGAGGTAGGTAGGCATGGTTAGAACCAGAGGCCTCAAAAAATGGTCCACAAAGGCAGACAAAGGCTCTAGAAGGGAGCCTAGACCTGATATAATTGGTCTCCCAGGTGGTGGTCTCTGGGGTTTATGCACTTTGGGTAAATGTAAAAGTACGGCATGGTAGGGTGTGAAGTCACTAAGAAGCCAGCTTCTAGATTCGTAATCCAGCCTTCGCATAAGGCTTCTTCTACCAAGGTTTTGATTTCTGTGGACCACCTAGAGGTAGGTCCATCACGAGGGGTTGATAGGATGTTAGGACACTTAATTGTCTTAAGCACTCAGCTCTGTAGTCAGTAGTATTTTGTATCACGATCACACCCCCTTTGTCAGCGGGCTTGATCGTAATACAGTGATCTTGTGTTAGGGCCTGTAAGGCTTGTTGTTCCACCTTGGACAAGTTGACAAACTCATTTTTAGTAGCACTCCATATTTTGTTAACGTCATCTCTGACTGCCTGCTCAAAGGTGGCCACTTGAGGTGGTATCTGATGGACTGGAGGACAAAAGGTGGATTTCTTTTTAAGGCCAGTGTTTGTTTTAGATGCAGAATCTGATGTAGTATCTTTGTCATGGAAGAAGTATCATAGCCGGAGCTTAAGAAAAAACTGTGCCAACTCCACTTGTGTCTGAAAAGGATCTCCAGTGTTTGTGATCACAAACCCCAAACCTTTATTGAGAACGAGTTCTTCCTGGTCAGTCAAAGTTTTGGTGCTTAAATTGACGACCAAGCTGGGCATTAGTCGTTCCCTGTTTGAGCTGGAGTTCTCCTGGTTTGGCTCTGTCTGCATGGGCCCCTCCGATGTATCCCAATGCACTTGAGGTTGAGCATTTCTTTTTTTGCCTCTTGGGCGTCTTTGGCCAAATGCTAAAAAAGACTGGTTGCCATAGTTGGGCTGGTAACCGGGGAATGGACCCATATGTGGCTGGAAAGGGTATTGAGGCTGGACTGGTGAACCTCAGTTAGAAGGTGGCCACCAAGGATGAAATTGGCCGGTGGGTTGACCTCCATAGTTCTGAAATCGTTGTGATCTGCCCCTCCCTCTTATGATGGGTGGTGGGTTATTAGTGGTGTCCGGATCACTATCTGATCCCGAACTGGAACCAGAGTAGTTTGAGCCATACCTTTTGCCGCTATTCCTGAAGTCTGGTGCTTTGTATGAGTCACTCGTATACGGGTATACCACGTCATGTTTAAATTTTGCAAGGTCTTTTTTAAATTTTTCGATCTTAGCTTGTAAGATCGGACCTCTAAACTCATTGTTGGTTTTGTTAGATTCATCTAGCTGTTTCTTAAAGACAGTCGGTGTGACTGTGCTTCTAAATAGCTGCTTCTAAAACCTGTATCTCGACCAGGATTTAGTCGGCAACCCGTTTGGCAGTACTGATTATCAAAATTAACCAATCACGGGTGCACCGCCACGCAATTAGTGACCAGTCTTTCAAGAATGCTTTGTCTGTGAGGAACAGACGTGGTGCATTCGTCACTATTAGCCCGGGCGGGGCACAGCTAGCTCGCACATATTCAGCCATGATTAGGCCATGTACCGTTGTCCGGGAGTGCGACTTCTTTAGAATCATCAGCTTAGTCCAGTCGTCAGTTGTGACAACATTAGGTGCTGGTAGAGTGTCTAAAATGCTGGGCATGTTGTCTAGAATGGATTGATATAGCGCGTCATCATATGCTATACCACTAATTTCTGCCATGACAATGTAAGAGACGGAGAATGGGACTATAACTGCCAGGGGACTGGACCTAGAAAATCCCCCTGAAAAGAGACTAGTGTGAAATGTTAGTGTCAAAATAGTACCTAACAGTCATCTACCTAATGAAGTGTATTGTAGAAAGAGACCCGCAGCCATCAGCTGCTCTGTAGTACTAAACACAACGGGGAAGAAGGGTCAGAGGGAAAATATTTAGAGACCTACCCAGGGTGAAGTCCCCCCACTCAATCAATGCATAAACAAAAAACATACACTGGGGGTCTATAACTGGGCCTAGTGTGCGCCAGACGACCAAACGCACACTGCTACCCAAGTCAGTGGGCGTTGCTGAGGCTATAAAACATTTAGCTTGCTCATAAAGTGCCAAACAGAGCAAACCGTATATTGGGATTCACTTCAAATGTAGAATAGACCCATACAGAGAAAAATTGGATGTCCATCAACGTCAGATGTAGATCATATATTCTCATTCGGTCATCCAGATAGGAATGCCCCTGTAGCCATCTCACATCGCTAATGAGCAGTGTAGGTACACAGGGCTTTAAGTGGGATGAAAAAAACTTTGGGGTCACTCAAAGGAGCCTGGCCAATATAATTAAGGGCCTGGCCCAAAAACCTCAGACATTAACCTGGTCTTGGCATAGTGGGCTACCCCACTAGCATTTTCCGGTCACTGCAGTTGCACCCAGATATATGAGGCAACAATGAACATGATATCTACTACAACTCCGGACTAAAGGCCTTGGCAATGTTTGTCAGGTGCGTAAGATAAGGAAGCTGCAATATATGGCTTACGTCTAACGTTGGAAACTCTTCCACTTAAAACCATGATGACCATTAGAGCGATTCAAGCGAGATACGGTATCTTGGTGTAGCCTCCCCCTTACGATGTTAGGTAAGGCTGCATTTTTTAAAATGATGAAACTTCCCCGTTTTTTATATGTTTTAGGAAACACCCCTTTTATTGTCCCGCTGGCATACTTTAAGGCCATAGCGACTGAAGTCTCTAGTTTACTATGGGGAAATAAGCCTGCGCGAATTGCTCAAGATAATCTTGTGCGAAGCTGGTATGATGGGGGGGGATAGCCCTCCCAAACATACAACTATATTATTGGGCAGCACATCCTAAAATGATTAATCAATGGATACATGCCTCCCACGATGAGCCGGCGTTCCAGGTGGATAGGCAAGGGCTAGG
The DNA here is from genome assembly GCF_964263255.1 of Lissotriton vulgaris. Lineage (NCBI taxonomy): Eukaryota > Metazoa > Chordata > Amphibia > Caudata > Salamandridae > Lissotriton > Lissotriton vulgaris. The sequence goes on along the minus strand of NC_141693.1, from coordinate 1,632,819,006 downwards.
AGAGGATGGAATGTTGTCGGCACAATATCGCAAACCTAGACCCCCCCCTCCTTAATTGGCCCAACAGCTCATACAGTTCATAAATGGTCAGGGGTTATTACACAGATGACGCCACTCTGGGACTCGCAGAGGCTTGGGCGACTTAGGAACAGTAGGGGTTCAAGAACTGGGACACTATAGGTATCTCTACCATAGGTGATCTTTGGAAAAGGGAGTAGTAGTCACTTTCGCTCACCTGAAGGCCCAATGCGAACTGGCACGGACGGAAAAGTTTAGATATCTAGAAATTCGACACACGCTTCAGGCGATTCTGGCACCTGGTAGTGTCATACCGGAGGCTACTCCTCTGGAGGACAGACTCCTGACGGAACATATGTATAAAAGGGCGACATCTTTCAAGTATCCGATGACAAAGCTAAGACACACATGGTCTGCGATCTAGGAGATTTCGATGAGTCGGAATGGCAAGAGGCACTGTCATCGCCGCGTGAAACTGCCATTTTCTCGAGGCTAAGACTTGTACCACTCAATGTGCTACACCATATATACTACACCAGAACGACACTCCATAAAATAGGGAAAGCTCAACACTGGTTCTGTCTGGGGAATTGTAGGGAGGAGTGGACATTTTTCCACACTCTTTGGGATTGTCCACACATTGCAGCTTACTAGGCTAAGGTGATGCACACTATATCACAAACTGTGGAAATATCGATACTGCCAGAGCCAAAACAATGTATATTAAGCGTGTGGGAGCCTAACGACCTCACTCATCAGGCGCAGGACTGGGTGATGCTTGGAATGACGTTTGCCAAACGTAATATTGCGATAATGTGGGGGTCGGGAGAAACACCTACACTCCGGAAGTGATGCAAAGACATGGACAAGGCCATGGTGGCCGAAAGGACAGTCTTTATCCACCGTGGATGTCACCGAAAATGGGAAAAGGCATGGGGAGCATGGAACAAGTTCAGAGGCTATATCTGTGACCCACCTGAGTTAGAGGTAGAGGATGTGTCCATGTAATGCGATGTAAAAGTGGGGAGGTCTGAGGTGGAAGTCATGTGCAATATTTATGGTAAAATGGATGTTGCTGAAAATGTGTAGTGTTGCCATATTTAACATCTATGATTACAGCCTTTTACGTGCATCTTATGAATGTATTTTGCCCTGATTTTCAAACTTATAAAAAGGTTTTTTTTTAAACAAACCCTGATGACACCACAAGGATGTTGCAGCTCATGAGTCTCCAAAGGAGTGATTTCCCAAGACAAAATGAATCCACAAAGGATTTCACTTCTCTACAACGCTCACCTGGCATGACGTCATGCCGTAACTACTCCACCAGTGAGAAGTGAAGAGTGTGACCATGCGCACATCAAGGGGCCTGCTGGCTATGCGTTCAGCAGGAAGAATGGACCGCCTGTAGCAGGGCACAAACAGAGCATGAAAGGGATCCTTACCGAGGCCCACTCAGTAAAAGGGACGGTGCACAGCACCGGTGAGAACGGGTCCACTGAAAGACATGTATGTACATCAACACCATGTCCGACTGATGACGTACTGACATGAATGCTTAGTAAAGCCAATGCAAAAGTCATGTCACCTCAATTCAAATGTGGTAATAAACATGAACTTCTAAGTTGTGCTGTGTGCCGAACATGCTGACAAAAGTGACCTAACTCCGAAAGGCTACTCGATAGCAACAGCAGGCGACCATGCCATGGACGAGCCCAGACAGCCCCCCCTCTGGAAGGTGAAGCCTCGGATGCATAGTCTGTGGTCTGTTCAGGTGAGGAGGACCTACATGGCCCCTCCTGTGTGCACAGGCCAGGCATTACGTATATTGTAACAGTTGCACAATGTGTCCTTTCTGTGCCAATGTTCTGCTAACTCCCCCATAAGTGATTGTGGATAGTCAATCGTGGCCTCCCATTACCACAGCGAAAGCATACTACCATGAATGTGCATGCACAATGGGCCTCTGTTTGGACAAGTATTCACTCCCACACAGCCCGAAGACCTTTGGATACCAGGTGTCTGGACTGTCCCGCGCGATTCAGCCAGTGCTGAACACGGCTCGCCCACTATTCTCGCTGTGAACTGACACACAGTGTATTGATAGCATCTGATACTGAAGGCCATTGCATACTTTTTATCAGACTTGTGGGCTCTGGCCTTGTCCCTTCCTTCCATGCTTTTCAGGGTCTACTACAGGGTGTCTGTCCTCCAATTAGCACACTTCATTATGCGCTTTCTAATCATAGGTTTGTCTGTACAGCTGAGCTCTGGTTACGAGATTGCTCTCACGCCATGTCTGACCATCCAGTGGGCCAGGTCGAGCCTGGTCAGTTGCAACTGTACACTGACCGCATGCAGCTTCTCTTTGGATGTGTCCCACCGGCTGTGCTGGGCATCAGTTATAGGCTAAAGTTATGCGATGCATATTCCACCTGCGTGCAACCCGTCTTTTCATGTAGAAGATGTCTGTTCGAGTGGGCCATGGATGTCTGCTTTTCAAAAGCATCACTTGCTGACCTAGATCATGAGCTGTGGGTGACTCCTTTGTTGGTCCATGTGGAAGACTGCTTTGGTGAGACACGTTTATGGGATGCCATTCAATGTGTCAGGCAGGCTGACAGCTGCGCCTGTGCGTTTGCGCAATGGCTCCTGTGCAATGCCTGCATCGAACCTCTCACAGGTTGCGATGAGATGCACCATGCAACCTGGTGGTGTGAGGAGCACATCTGTTCCTTCATACTTCTGGATTGGATGGTGGTCCTCTTCGCTGAAGATGAACTAGATCGTTTCTTGGAACTGATTGCCTTCAAAGCTGCCTGTGCCTTTTTGGATTCATAACTTGATTCATGAATTCATAACTTCACAGCAACAGGAGCTGTTGGAGACTAATTCAAACATAATTTCCCTTTCTTCAAGCCTCCTGACAAGAATTGTCAACCATCTCTCTGACTTTGGCCCTGCCTTTATTGGCTTGGACTGTGCTGTGCTCTTCAGTCCATTTGGCTGGGTACCACAGAGCAGTCATCTAACCGTCGTGGACATTGTTGTCTGGCATGAGCCCGGCTTCCATTGTGCAGCTGTAGTGCACAACGATTGCAGAGCATTGTTTTGCAAGTATCCAGGGCTTGAGTGGGGGGTACACGCAGGTACACAGCGCCCTCCCTCTTTGCACGGGGTGGACTCCGTCCCCCCTGCCAGGACGTTGGTCCCCACATGGATATCCTTAACTTGTCCCGGTGTACTCTCCAGATACCGGGAAACATTCTGCGGCACCTGCACTTTGACTGCTGTCCATTCCCAGCAGAAAAGTGCATGCAGAGAGTGAGCCTTTTCTCACCTCGAGCCGGGCCGAGATAAAGGGTCATCCGGCCTCCTTGTGTTTGTACATGCTGACTGTGCTCCGCCTGTCATACCACTTGCACGTTGATGGAGTGGTAGTGTTTGTGGTTCGTATAGATGGGTTCACATGCTTGTGGTGGTACACAGCCAATTGTGTACCATCAGTGGCCGCCATCGACATTTGGGATGCCTCCCAGGCAGGGCCGTCTCATGGTATCTTTATTTCTATGGTTCAACGAGGCATTCAGGTGGGTCACTGCGTGCCAGATTTGTCGCTTATGTCTCTCACCTGGCCTGCTTCAGGGCCCTCCCTTATCTCCCCTTGGTTTTTCAAGGGCCAGGGAAATGCTTCCTTTCCTTCAAAAGTCTCATTCTAGATGTTGTCACTCCCACAAAGTGTTTTTTTTCCTGAAAAGGTCCTCCTTTCCCAGTCCTGAGGCGGAAGCCGGGAGCTGGCGGTACTTGTTTACTTACGCAAAGCATTTTAAAACTGTATTTCACTGTGTGGTGTCACTTACTGTGTTTTTAAACGCAGAGGGCATCTCGCCTGATATTCTGTTCGTAGCGCACAGCTGATCACTAGCTGGCGCGCTTTCTCCTTTATTCCAAAGCGGCCGCCATCAGAGCCGGCGGGCGCGCTGACCACGCCCCCTAGAGGCCACGCCCCCTCCTCTGACTATTTAACCGCCGATCCTAGCAGCTGTCAGACAAATCCTTTCCCAGTCCTGAGGCGGAAGCCGGGAGCTGGCGGTACTTGTTTACTTACGCAAAGCATTTTAAAACTGTATTTCACTGTGTGGTGTCACTTACTGTGTTTTTAAACGCAGAGGGCATCTCGCCTGATATTCTGTTCGTAGCGCACAGCTGATCACTAGCTGGCGCGCTTTCTCCTTTATTCCAAAGCGGCCGCCATCAGAGCCGGCGTGCGCGCTGACCACGCCCCCTAGAGGTCACGCCCCCTCCTCTGACTATTTAACCGCCGATCCTAGCAGCTGTCAGACAAATCCTTTCCCAGTCCTGAGGCGGAAGCCGGGAGCTGGCGGTACTTGTTTACTTACGCAAAGCATTTTAAAACTGTATTTCACTGTGTGGTGTCACTTACTGTGTTTTTAAACGCAGAGGGCATCTCGCCTGATATTCTGTTCGTAGCGCACAGCTGATCACTAGCTGGCGCGCTTTCTCCTTTATTCCAATGCGGCCGCCATCAGAGCCGGCTTGCGCGCTGACCACGCCCCCTAGAGGCCACGCCTCCTCCTCTGACTATTTAACTGCCGATCCTAGCAGCTGTCAGACAAATCCTTTCCCAGTCCTGAGGCGGAAGCCGGGAGCTGGCGGTACTTGTTTACTTACGCAAAGCATTTTAAAACTGTATTTCACTATGTGGTGTCACTTACTGTGTTTTTAAACGCAGAGGGCATCTCGCCTGATATTCTGTTCGTAGCGCACAGCTGATCACTAGCTGGCGCGCTTTCTCCTTTATTCCAAAGCGGCCGCCATCAGAGCCGGCGTGCGCGCTGACCACGCCCCCTAGAGGCCACGCCCCCTCCTCTGACTATTTAACCGCCGATCCTAGCAGCTGTCAGACAAATCCTTTCCCAGTCCTGAGGCGGAAGCCGGGAGCTGGCGGTACTTGTTTACTTACGCAAAGCATTTTAAAACTGTATTTCACTGTGTGGTGTCACTTACTGTGTTTTTAAACGCAGAGGGCATCTCGCCTGATATTCTGTTCGTAGCGCACAGCTGATCACTAGCTGGCGCGCTTTCTCCTTTATTCCAAAGCGGCCGCCATCAGAGTCGGCGTGCACGCTGACCACGCCCCCTAGAGGCCACACCCCCTTTCTTTCCGGGATAAATGTGCATCTGGAGGAAGCACAGCGGACGAGCGCAGCGGGAGCGCCGTTTGCGCGCTGAAGGCGTGCCTAAGGCAAGCCCGTCTGCGCCCGTCATCGCCAGGACATCGCCTCTCGCCAGACCCCCTGCACCAAATTCACAACTTAGAGTCTGCTATGATAGAGAACATCTTCTCGCACTAAATACCAGCACCAGATGCGACAAGCCGGGAGGATGTCTCGGGCAAACAGCACTTCTCTGTGAGTCCTGTAAATTTACCACTCCTAAGCCGTGCCTAGCTAGCTGTATAGCGACTACACCTAAGCTTTCTCCCCTTCGGATTCTTCAACTGAATGTTAGATCTCTCGCAAAGCATCATGCGGAAGTCCACACTCTCATTACGGATGAAAACCCCGACATTCTGTTCATATGCGAAACCTGGCTTCATGACGACCAGACTAGCATTTTGAACCTTAGGCTGCCCAATGGTTTCTCCGTAAAACTATTTAACAGAGACTCTAGGGGCGGGGGAATAGCCGTTATATACCGAACCACGTATAACTGCTCCTTCACGAAAGAAGACATCTGGGGTTGCGAATGTGCTCGATTCAAGATCTCCATTTGCCCTCAATTCACCCTCTCTGGTCTTTACATCTATCGGCCACCAGGCCCCTCTGCCAGATTTATTGATGAACACCTAGAACTATCCCACACTCTGGCAGTCTCCTCTCCCAACTTCACCATACTGGGTGATCTTAATCTCCACTTGGACTCCGTCAATGAACCCACAATTAAAAACTTGCTGGCCGACCTTACGGCCCTGCAGCTAAACTCCCTGGTCCACTCCCCTACTCATATTGCCGGGCACATATTAGACCCTATTTTTACCAACATTTTGGAAGCCAGTGCTGAGTCCCCTGAACCCATGGGTTGGACCGACCACTTCCTTGTCAAACTTACTATTACGGCAAAAAAAACGCACGCTAAAGCTGCGGCTAACCCCTGCCACAAACGACCATGGCACAAACTGTCCTCAGAAAATCTCATTCAAAACCTAGGAGAATTCCATCTCCCCGACAATAACAGAGATATTAACACAGCCTACGCTGCTTTTCATGACTGGATTGTGACAGGGCTTGACGCCGTTATTCCTGCAAAATGGACTAAAACCCGCACCTTCTCCTCCAACCCATGGTACAACGATATGCTTAAAACCTTACGGAAGGACTGCAAGAAAAACGAACAAGTATGGAGGAAAAACTACCTAGATAGCGACAAAGCCCTCTACCTGTCAAAACTGCGTACATATCACAAGACGATACGTACCACCCGAGCCTCCTTTTACGCAAAGGAAATTAAACAAAGCACCAACCCCACCAAAACGATCTTTAAATTGGTGCAAAGCCTCCAAAAAGTCTCCAACACTGGCTCCTATATCACTTCCTCGAAACAGTGCGAAGACCTTGCCACTTTTTTCATTGAGAAAGTGAGGAAAATTTATACTTCTTTTCCTCAAAATGAGCCAGTGCCCATTAACACTTCCAACTTCGCAGTGGACACGTCGAAACTGTCAAGAATACCTGACATATCCCCCGACGACCTTGCAAAACTGTGCAGACAGGTTAAGTCTGGCTCCCCCACAGACCCCATGAGACCATCCAAATTCCTGGACTCATTGGAATTTTTTCTTCCCTCGCTTTCTAGCTTACTCAATCTCTCTTTTTCCTCAGCTGTGGTTCCCACCCGCTGGAAATCCGCATGGGTCTCTCCTATTATTAAAAAGCCCACATTAGACCCCACAAAACCTGAAAACTACAGACCCATCTCGCTGCTCCCCTGGACGTCTAAATTGGCCGAAGCTCATGTCAATAAAGTGCTATCCCATCATATGCTGTCAAACCACATCCTTGATCCTTCCCAAAATGGCTTCAGGCCAGGACATAGCACCGAGTCGGCCCTGCTGACCACCACGGAACACATTCGGGACGCCCTGGACGCTGGTCAAAGTGCCGCGCTAATCCTGTTGGATCTTAGCGCGGCCTTTGACACGGTCTCACACAGCATATTGCTGACTCGACTTGAGGCCATAGGGATCAACGAACTCGCCCTTGAGTGGTTCCGGTCCTTCCTCAAAGACAGGTCCTTTCAAGTTTCAGCCCCACCTTACATCTCCCAACCCCATTCCATCGAACAGGGAGTCCCCCAAGGATCGGCGCTCAGCCCATCACTTTTCAACCTATACGTCCAGCCTCTTGCAGCAGTGGCAAAAGAGTGGGACCTTACGCTTGTATCGTATGCCGACGACACACAGCTGGTCATCACACTCTCTGAAGGCCCTTCTACCTCGGCCACTAAATTCAAGGATGGGCTAGCGGCAGTTGCACAGTGGATGACACACAACTGTTTGCAGCTGAACGCCGGGAAAACGGAGGTGCTTCTCCTTGGCAAAAACCCTAGCCATTGGAGTGACCATTGGTGGCCCTCTTTGCTTGGTCCCACCCCCGTGCCGAAAGATGTGGTGAAGAACCTAGGTGTCTGGCTCGACTCCTCTCTTAACTTCCAGTCCCACACAAAGAAAGTGGCAGCTACGTGTGTGGGCCTAATGAGGAGTCTTAGCCCGATACTTGGTTTCTTCGACTCTAGAACCCGCCAACTCATCATCCAGTCCATGATTCTCGCCCGGCTGGATTATGCCAATGTGCTATTCTTGGGGGCAAATAAAGCAGAATTAGCACGGATGCAGCGTATTCAGAACTCGGCCGCCAGAGCAGTGGTTGGCCTCCCACGCAGGTGCTCGGCCAGAGCTACCATCCGCAATCTGCACTGGCTGCCAATTGAATCCCGCATCCATTTTAAAACCCTCACCACTGCATTCAAAACTCTTAACTCGGACTGCCCTGAACTCCTACGCCCGCTCCTTGTTCCCTACACCCCTCAGCGTACTTTACGCTCTTTAGGACAACACCTTGTGACAGTCCCCCATTCCAGGCTGTGTAGAATGGGTGGACGTTCCTTCAAGGTCTTGGGGGCAAGACTGTGGAACTCCCTGCCTCTACACATCCGCACCCTAACCAACTTAACTGCCTTTCGGAAAGAATTAAAAACGCTTCTCTTTTCCCTTATCTAGTCCTCTGTTGGTTATCCTCCTTCACCCCTCAGGTACTGGTTAGGTTAGCGCCGGGACGCCCCGTTGCTGGGGCAGCTGTTTGCGCTTTAACAACTGGATAACATAACATAACATAACATAACATAGGAGGAGGAGGTTTCCTGAGGTGGGAGTATCAAGCAAGTGACACTTCTCATGCTCTTACTCATGCCGTCATGCCCTCCTCCTCGAATTCCCTCTCAGCCACCCTCATCCAGCACACTGCATCTCGCCATGGCCACTCGCTCATGTGCATTTCATTTGTTGTATGGAGCTACTGATATGAGTGTATGGTGTGACAGTACTTTACATCACGCACACAGTGTACAGAGACAATCAGTCATGCAAGTATGTGAGTACATCAATCTACAGGGAATGTCACGAAAACTAATGAGGATTGCAGGGTGTGGTAATCAAATTTCGTACATACTGGTGGGCAGGATTCTTTAGGGCGTTTGGTCTGGAGAAGCATTGACTCGGGACGTGTGTGGGGAGTTTTACAGGAATTTGCAGCTAGGCAGACTGCATGCCGCACCAGAACATGTGTGAGACATGCTAGGGGTTACACATATGTCTGATTTGCAGACAATGGACACCTCTAGTTGTCTGCCTATGCCACTGACACTTCACAAGACGACCCCTGGCCCAGAGATGCCATTCAGATGTCATGGGATATTCAGGCGGGGTTCACAGGTTGGATGTTTCATTACACAACATTGGTACAGAGTGGAAGACCTTTGTCCGTTTTGACTCCTTCCCTCATTTAAATCCATCTGGCCACGAGGCATAGGTATGTATGTCATTTCACTCTCCTTTCCTTGGATATTCCATGTGTGTGAAGACTTGGCTCATGGGTCACACCCTCTCATCCCTTCACAGTGTAGTGAGCAGCTGGTCACTGTTCTGGTTATTCTGGTGTACGAGCCACTCCTGGAGGGCTGGCTTACTCCTCACCTCACAGCCACCCAGCACAGGCATCACTGGACATGTGACCCAGTCAACAAACTGAGCAGGATGCACGTGCCCTGGACCGGTCCTCCTATACATCTACGGTGTCTGTGTGGTTACTTTGTTTGCTTGGGGGCTCGAGCCCACAACATTTCACATGGGGTGCACCAGCCACTTTAGGCCAATGAGTTGTGATGTGTGATGGAATTGTCAGGGCGCCAATGCAAATGCAGTATGTGTTTGTATGCGCGGTAGCTGGAATTCGCAGTGATGACACACATTGGCCATACTTGAATGTTGCAGGGTTGCGGTCGTAGCTTTCGAGCCACAAGGGTGTGGCACACACATGCGGATGAGCCATCAGCCAATGGGTGCCTTCGGCGTACATGTTTAGATGTTGCGGGGGGCGTTCTCTGTAACTGCAAGGCTCGTCATTGGCCCCAATTGCCTTTGGAGACACCGAAGGTCACTCATGGGGATTGGGTGGGCCTCACAGGATTGGGTGGCAGGTTGGCACGATCATCGTGGTGCCTTCTAGCTTGCTGGGAGTTGTAGTTGTTCAGGGGTTGCATGCGTGGAAATGTTTGGTATGTACCTCTGCTGTTGGGCACGGCGGTGTCTTGTCTGCCGGAGGTGCAGCAGATGGTGCAGCAGGAAGGCCTGTTGCGCCAGATCCATGGCAGCTCCCCGGGTTTCGATGGGTTCTGTTTCATCTCTTCCTCTCCATAGTTGTATTTCCGCCATCAGCAACGTGGTGGTTTTTACGCAGCAGTGTTAAGGGCTGTTTGCAAGTGTTATCTTCTTGACGGATGGAACGTGTTTCCCCACGCTGCTCCTTGGCTCTGTCTGCCACCCTTGCGTACGCAAAAAAAGTGCTGAGCCTGACAGACTGCGGCGGATGGAAAATAGCCTCTTTGGGTCCATTGTGATTTGTTGGTCGCAATGATTGCACCAGGGGCGGAAAACATGACGGTTTTCTGTCACCGCCACCAGCATGGATGGCTTTCTGTCTGTCAACGTAATGGGCCCCTAAATCTAAAAATAGGAGTATATTCACTATAATTACCCACACATAAGCTTGTTCGTCTGGTTGGGTATAGGTAATTCCTCTGGTTATTCGTTCATAAAAGAGAACATATCATACATATTGACACACATGTTGAAAGTCAGTAGTTTAATGATTTAGATGAAGGTTGCATCTTGCTCCATTTGAAGACTGCCTTAGGGGCTCATTACGATGGCAGGTGGACTTGGTCCGCCAGTCACTGTAGTGGTGATTGGGTCCGACTTACATGTGTGCACCGGTCCCCCATATACAATTATGATGGGACTGCCACTGCTGCAGTGAGATTCTGCACCTTTAACCTCGCGGCGGTGGCTGCTGGCAGCAGTACCGCCGCAATGTTAAAAAGAGCATGTTGTGCACTTCACTGCACTTCGTGGCAGGCACTACACTGTGCCTGCCACTTGGGGCAGTAAAATGGGTACCATGGGTACCCGCCAGTGCACCCACACCTCCCCCAACAAAAGGGGGGCCCACAATGGGCCGCTGAAGACATTCTCCACCAGCCTTTCAATGGCAGTTCAACTGCCACGGAAAGGCTGGCTTCTGCCGGCATCATAACTGTGCCATTGTGAGTATGCTGACTGCTCAGCCAGGCAATCGTGACGATTGCTACCGGCGAAAAGCGGCAGATGGACTTTCTGTCCAATGCTATACCGACCGCCATCATAATGTGGCGGGGGTAAATCTCATGACGATGGTGGAACTGCCACCGCCGGCACGGCGGTGGCTAATTCTCCGCCATCGTAATGAACCCCTAGTTATTTCTTTTTGTATATGAACAGCAGACATGTTTCTGTCCCTTGATGATGAGGAAGCCTGGGGATTTTTCAAGGCTTAGATATATATGGGAGTGCACCCATAAGTGTTTATCCATGTCTTTGGAGTATGCTTCTAATAGTCAGACTTGCATAGTAGTATAACGTCCTTGGTAGAACTGTACATTTTCTCTATTCTTTTATTCTAATGATTCATGGTGTGGTTGGCGAATCCAACTAGGTAGGAAAGTGAGAACTTGAGATAATTTTCCCAGTCCATCAGTGCAGTCCATCGTAGAGTCTGTTTAAGCAGACTAGGGTTAAGACCTGAAACCTGTCTCCTGACATAACTGACTGTTTACTTCCGAACATTAATGTGGCACAAACATTAAAATCAAGAGCTTCAATAAAGTTTTCAATGCAATAATTCTCTATAATTCCCCTTCCATTCTCGGGAAGGGAACTGCAAACGTTCCAGAGAAATTTAATGTAGAAAATGTTGGTGTGTCAAGAAACAATAAGTACCTGTAATTCTGTACCTCTTTAATCTAAGAAACTCAGGTGTAAACAAACACAAAGAAAAGGACACATTGCTTTATTCAAAATCACTAAGGGGCCCATTAGGATGGCGGGCGGATCGCCCCCGCCAGGCTGGCAGTAGCCACCACTGGCCTGGCGGGGGCGATCCACCCGCCATCCTTGCTGCAATGACACCCCGCCATATTAAGATGGCTGGGGGGTCCGCGGCGGAAGAAAAGACCGTCCGCCGCTTTTCCGCATAGGTCGCCTTGCGACCGTGGCGGAAAAGGTTTAATATGGTGGCGGCGTCTATCAGACACCGCCAGCCATATTAGTATGGGCATTTGTCAATGCTTTTACATGGCGAAAGAGCATGCGGAGACTCCCTGCGGGGGCCCTTTGCGGGCCCCCAGGCACTCGGGGGGGGGGGGGGTGCACATATTTCAAAGAACAACGTGGCAGGCACCGCGCAGTAAAGATACAGGTGCGCCCACCACTGTGGCGGGCGCATCCTAATCTCATGCACAGGACCCCTGCCCTTATGGCGGGCGGTCCCTAGTACCGCGAGGATGGCGGGCAGGCAAAGTCCGCCCTCCATCCAAATGGGGGCCTTAAACTTGCCTCTAGACAAAATTTCAGCAAGCATTTGCAAAGCCAATAGGCCTGGCGTTGCCTCCAGAGTTTCCACAATGGTACACAGACAGAATATCAAGTTTTTAATATTGATATACAAAAAAAGCGAGTTGCAAATATTATGATACAGGAATATCGACAGCAAGAATATCGTGGTACAGAGTATCGATTTTAAGGTAAATATCGTTTTTTAAAATATCAAAGTCAGTAATGTCATTTGCAAAAATACTGTTGTTTAAAATAACTATTTTTATATTAGTGTTATGTATTTTAATATGTATTTTAAAAGTATGTGATCTCATTTTTTAAAATAAGTATTGCTTTTGTTTTTAAATATATGTTAAATTTTTAGTAGTGATTAATTTTATGTAAATTAAATTTTGCGTTTTTAATTTCTGTAGCAGCGTGTGGGTTTATAGGGGAATAGTAATTTAATTTTAATAAATTCATTAATATATATTTTTTTATTTATTAGTATTTATTTAATTTGGATTTTATAGTGTTAACTATGGTAATTCTTTAGTTATTAATTAATTATTAATTGGTTGTTCATTTTTATTATTTATTTATTTGATAATTATGTTAACTGTGCTATTTTTGTTAGGAGCGGGTTGTGGATTTATAGGAGAAAATGGTGGGAAGTAATTTAATTATAATAAATTAATTAATATTTTTTATTTATTAATATTTATTTAATATAGATTTTAAAATGTCAATTTGGATAATAATTATTTATTAATTATTATTCTTTTTCTATATTTATTTTATTTTAATTCCACAGTTGGATCAAGTGAACAACACCAACCATATTATACAGCCAATAATGTTTACACAACTCTTAACATTTTACATCATAAAGTAACACAATTATTACATCTCTAGATGATCTTTAATTGCCCCCCAGATTGACATACCCAATCGTCGTTTTTTAGCCCCCTTTAAAACATAGAGGCTCCATTCCAATTTGTATAAGTTGTATAACTTAGCTCTCCAAAATTCAAATGCCGGGGCCTCTGGTTGTAACCATTCTGTCGTAATACATAAACGTGCTGCAGTCATTGCTATAAACAAAAAATGTTTGTATTTACATAAGGCAGTATCTTTTCCCACGATTGCCCCCGCCTAATCACATAAGTGCAGGAGAAATTTTCATCGGGGAATGAATAATCATAGTAATAAAAGTTTCTATACTAATCAAGAAATGAGCAAGTTTGTAGCAACTAAAAAATATATGTATGCTATCAGCATTCTCACCACCGCAGCGAAAACATTTACCATCATATTGAGGGCCCCAGGCTGCCATCCGTTTAGGGGTATAATATAACCTAAACAGCGTTTTATAGACTTGTGCTTTTAAATTGGCTGAGAGGCACAACTTTTTCGCCATCACAATTGTATCTACTATTTCAAGGTCCGGTTCCCCTAACTGCGTCTGCCAATAAGTGTTATATTTCTGTAAATCGTCTGGTCTATACTTCATCATAATCTGATATAGCGTGCCAATTTTTTTCCGAAGGCGAATGGAAAGGGGCGACCACTCGGTCCCCCCAAACGTATGGATGGGTGCCCCGATCCTCCCGGGAAACCATTTTTGGCGGGGGCGTGTCTCGGCTGGTATGCCCGAAGCGGCGTAGCAGGGGCGTGCCTTTTCCCGCCCAAGAGGGGTTGTCCTAGACACCTACACCGATGACCACGCCCAGTAGGCGTACCGGAGGAGGGTACACGCCCTCCCGCATAAGAATAAATAGAGCCGGAATCCGAAGAAGCGTCCTCTTGTTCCTGTGCTCTGAAGGCTGCACCCACTCGTTGCTCGTGAGCCCTCGACGGAACAAGCAGCAATTTTGAGAACTTGTAATTCTTGTGTTTCTCTTTCAGTTACTCGAAGGCGAAGAGTCCAGGACCTCGTTGATTGTACAGGAGCGGATAATCGAAACCATGCCTGGCAAGAAAGCAGGAAAGGGTTCAGAGACGGATAAAGTGCTACGCATGTTGGTGAACCGGATGGCTGGCATGGAGCGGAAACTCGGTCAAGTCCCATCGATCGGTCGAGGTTTGGCGGAGGTCAAACAACAACTGGCTGTGCTGAGCAATCCTGGTAACCCTAAGAAGGTAATAGGCCCGGCCTTGCCGTGAATCAGCCCCGAGGGTAGAGTGAAGCGGGTCAAGAGGAGGGCGGTTTCGGGGGAGGTTCCGGTCCCAGAGGTGCCGGTCCTAGAGGTTCCCCCGGCCACCCCTGTCACACCGGCAGACAACCCGGTACCAATCCCAGATGCGGGTCAACCGATCCCAGTAGTGATTACCCCTGCTAACGATGAAGATATGCCTCCCGAATTGGCCACCCAGTTGGCCGCATGGCTCAATAAAAAGGCAGGGGGTGCCAAGGCGCCCAGAGACACGGCCGAAGAAGCCAAGCTACTAATCCAGCAATTGCGGCAGTCGCGAGATGCCGCAAAGGCGAATCTTCCTCTTGTTTCCCCACAGGTGACACCGGTAGGACCTGCAGTTGGTCTTGAGAAAACGGCGGGAACAACGGCCGAACCGGGTAAGCTTGCTCTGCCTATGGCGGGGGAGGGCTCATTACCCTCAAGGCGGGAGAGGGTGGCACAGCACATTCCTATGGCCACAAAAGAGTTAATATGGGGAGACAAGTATGTCAATATGTTTTCATTATTAACTGACCATCGCGAGATGGAATATGCCAAAACCCAGAAAGATTTGTGGCACCCGAGCGTGTGGCGCGCCAAAATGGCGGAAATTAGGGTGGATGAAACGATCACGAATTGGGCGAAGGCCTTTGCAATCTTTACTGCAGTTATGGGGGAACGTAAACCCGAGGTGTTAACTGAACTGTCTTGCTATTAAACTCGTATTATGGATTTTTATGCAATGTATGAGGGAGAAGAATGGAAAGGTTATGACATGAAATTCCGAAAAGCAAAAGAATATGATGCCTCTCTGGCATGGGACTGCCTCGACTCGGTCTCATGGCATAAGCAGCTCCTGCCGGGGGCGGCAGGTACATCCTCGCCGGGCGGGAGTGGGTCGGGGGCCTTCCGCCAGAAGCCCGTGGTGCCCTTTCGAGCAGGCACCGGTATCGATCACCAGCCGAAAACCGGCGGGAATGGCGGCAAGCGGGGGGTCTGTTAGGGCTTCAATCGAGGCAACTGTAACAGACCGCAAGGAACATGTAGGTTCAAACATGTGTGTGCGGGCTGTGGGAATTCCTCACACCCGGAGAGTTCATGTAGATCAAAAAGTAACGGGCGGGAGGAAAGGAAGGGTCCAAGCAGGAGTAAGGTACAACGTTGTGACCAATTGCCTACACCCGTTGATCTCATGGCTATGACTCCTTGGTTAAACAAATACCCTGATCATGTCTCCGCTGGGGTGTTGAGGAAAGATTCTTGTACGGCTTCCACATCCTGGCGGGGGATTTTCGAGGGGACTCCTTTTGTAAGAACCAGTTATCGGCACAACATAATCCAAGTGTGGTAGAGAAAAAAATTGCAGAAGAAGTCAGCTTAGGGCGAGTGGCAGGGCCTTTTCATCGCCCTCCGGTGGCGGAGTTCATCTGTTCCCCGTTAGGGGTTGTCCCGAAGAAAGACTTAGGGGAGTTTAGACTTATTCATAACCTGTCTGCTCCAAGGGGTTCCTCGGTGAACGAGGCCATTGACCCGGAAGTTTGTTCAGTGTGGTACGCATCGTACGATGATGCCGTGGCCATGTTAAATCGCCTGGGCCCCGGGGCGCTGATGGCGAAATCAGATATCGAATCGGCGTTCCGGTTGCTCCCGGTACACCCACAGGATCAGCGTTTGCTAGGTTTTGCATTCCAAGGGAGTTATTACATGGATAAATGCATGCCTATGGGTTGCTCCATTTCTTGTGCCTATTTTGAAATGTTCAGTTGTTCTTTAGAGTGGGCATTCACCGAGGTCACGGGGCATAGACATGTTATGCATTATCTCGATGATTTCCTGTTTTTGGGAGCAGCAGGCGATACGAAATGTGCACAGGCGCTGCATGATTTCTGCATCCTCATGAGGGAGTTTGGAGTCCCATTGGCACCAGGTAAGACGGTTGGACCATCTACTTCACTGGAGTTTCTGGGAATTGAGCTCGATTCTGTGGAGGGATGTTTCCGTTTCCGTTTGCCGGTGGGAAAGGTAGCCAAATTTAGGGATTCCCTGAAGCTATGCCTTGGTAAGGAGAAAG
Source organism: Lissotriton vulgaris (assembly GCF_964263255.1). Lineage (NCBI taxonomy): Eukaryota > Metazoa > Chordata > Amphibia > Caudata > Salamandridae > Lissotriton > Lissotriton vulgaris. The sequence goes on along the minus strand of NC_141693.1, from coordinate 1,632,802,535 downwards.
TGACCCTGCACCAATTGCAGCAAACAGTGGATCAGCTTAACTTTGCCTTGAGAGTGATACCAATGGCCCACCCCTTCTCACGCTCTATTGCACAAGCTATGGTTGGTCTCAAAGAAGGACACCACCGTACGAGACTGTCTGCAGAGGTTCGCCAGGATATGCGCATTTGGTTGGCATTTCTGGTGGACTTCAACGGTCGAGTAGTGTGGAGCAAGCCGCCAGCGTCTTCAGACGAGCTAGGTCTGTGGACTGACTCGGCGGGGAGCGTGGGATTTGGCGCCATTTTTGGTAATCGATGGTCGGCGCAAACATGGCCGGCGTGGTGGCACTCCAGCGGTCTCACAAGTAACATTGGGTTCCTGGAGTTATTCCCTATTTTTGTTGCTCTGATGGCATGGCCAGACGATTTCAGAGAGCTCTGTGGTATTTTGGTCTGATAATATGACTGTTGTCGAATGCATTAACCAACAGGCAGCACGCTGCAAATGGATCTTGAGATTGTTGAAAGAAGTTGTGCTGCTTTGCATGAGACTGAATGTACAGTTCAGGGCAAAACATGTGCCGGGTGTACTGAATCATGCGGCTGATGCACTCTCTCGTTCACATATGCAGGCGTTCAGGGGTTATCTACCTACAGCGGACCTAGTGGCGGCACCATTCCCCGAAGCACTTTGGCTAATCGGTGCCCCGGATTACAAGACCTCGTGGCAGCAAGCTTAGCCCCCAGGACGAGGAAAGCATACGAAGGAGCGTTTCGTTCCTATTGCACATTTTTGGGTCCGACAGGGAATCAGAACTGGGGTCAGGAGGAATCCTTCCTGGGGTTCTTGGTAGCACTGCACAGGGAAGGCCGATCAGCGGCAACGGCCAATAGGCATAGGGCGGCCATTTCATTCATGGCGCAGGTGCATGGCATAAAAGACCCAACGGGTTCCTTTTTGGTGAAAAAAGCCCTTCGCGGCTGGCAGCGCCTCGAGGGTCGCAAGCAAGATGAGAGGCGCCCGATTGGCTTAGAGAGGTTGTCCCTACTCATGGCCAAACTAGTCGAGACATGCTCCTCCCAATTCGAAGCAGTTCTGTTCCGGGCAGCTTTCGCATTAGCGTTCCATGGGGCTATGCGGGTGAGCGAACTGGTCGCAAGGAATAAGAAAGACGTTGAGGGAGGCTTGTGCATGGATCATGTCCTAATTAGGGGTGATTCGATGGTGGTCACGATAGCCAGGTCCAAAACCGACCAGGGGGCTACGGGAAATAGTGTTGTTGTGCAGCGCGCGCGAGGGTCCCCCACGTGCCCGATAATGTGTATAGAGGAATACTTGGCACTGAGGGCGGCTACATGGGGGGGGAGTTTGCTGAGGCACAATGATGCCACCCCACTGACGAGGTTTCAGTTCCAGAGGGTGCTAGCACTGACAATCGCTGCTGCGGGCATGGACCCGTGCGATTTTGGGACCCACTCCTTTAGGATAGGGGCTGCTACTGAGGCTACAGCCAGGGGTCAGAGTGCGGATACAGTGAAACAGTTGGGACGATGGTCCTCGAATTGCTTCAAAAGGTATGTGCGATAGCACATGTTGTAAGTCAATTGACATGCACTCGCGCATCTTGTCTTTTGTTTGAATTACAGTTTCGCGAGCCTGTCACGCGGGGCGGAATTTGCAGTCGACCCATTACCAGGAGACCAGCGGTCATGGATCATCGTCTAGAGAGAGAGTGGTATGGGTCATGGGCCACTCATACGTGAGGCGCGCCGGGGACGTATTCAAAGCAGGTGACGTGACTCACGCAGCTGGGGAATACGGGTACAGAGTGGCCTTCCATGGGAAGGGCGGGCTCTGTTTTGACCAATTCGAGTCATTTGTTGAGGGTCTCTTAGGGCGGCAAAGGTCACCGCCATCTGTAGTCATAGTACACCTGGGGGGCAATGACTTGGTGACACTGGGTAGACGAGTATTGTTTGAACAAGTTTTGTCTGCTGTTAGCTGGTTGGCGAAAAGAATCCCAGGGTGCACGATTGCCTGGTCCCACATGATTCCCAGGAAGGTATGGCGGGGGGGCCTTTCGGTGTCAGCACTGAATCATTCGGTGAAGAGGGTAAACAATAAAATTGGTAGATTGTTTCGCTCTGCGCAGTTGCATGGCATTCCTCATGGGTGCATTCGGGGTGATCACATGTATCTGAACGATGGGGTTCACCTGTCCCGGGAGGGGAATGATTTACTCATAGGAGACTTCATAGCATGGCTAAAGGGTTTGAGGAAGCATGACCTTTAGGAGGAGTTGGGGGGGCCGGATAGTCGGTCAACTATCCGGCCTGTGGCGGTAAGGTCATGATCGGTGAGCAGTAATTTCAAGGTCCCTAGAGGGGGGCGCCACCCAGAATGGATGGGAGCGCCCGGGGGAGGTGGCCATTGGCCCCTCCCACGGGGAGGCGGCACCCACTAAGGATGGGTCGCCTAAGGGGAGACGGCCATAGGCCCCTCCCAGGGGAGGAGGCGGCTATATGCCCCTCCTACTAATTTCCCGGGGGCCGGATATCCGCGACGGCTGATGGAGAGTGTGAGGATGGGGGGGGGGAGGAGTCCACGCTGTCCTTCCTACAGATACCTCACATGGGAACTCGGACGACCTTTAAGATGGCGTCGAGTGAAAAGGGGGCCCCCACCACGACAAGGGAAATTACAGTTGGCGATGAGGGTACAGTCCTCTGCGCATGCGCCACTCACACCGTGAGGGCGAGAGTTTTGGTAGTAGGGATCTGACACCGGTTAAGACCTTGCCGTTGGCCCTTAATGCTAGGATGTACAATTTTAATTTAGAATGTATGCATTTGCAGGATGTTAGACTCGGCTAGGAAACCTTTGTATTAGAGATCTGTTAAGGTTAGCCAAAGAACATGTCTTCCTCGAAATGTAATAAATGTAAAATTGTACATGATTATGAAACTTTTATTTAATGTTTTAAATTTTGTTTCATATTTTAATAAATACGGCCGGGAGGGTGACTCCCTCCCGCCTTCCAAAAGTTCAAGCCTGCGTCCGACTTCCCATCCTTGGGGATTGTGTTGGGAGGGGGTGACGGGCATCCCGGCCATATGGAAAGGGGCGACCACTCGGTCCCCCCGAACGTATGATTGGGTGCCCCGATTCTCCCGGGAAACCATTTTTGGCGGGGGCGTGTCTCGGCTGGTATGCCCGAAGCGGCGTAGCCGGGGCACGCCTTTTCCCGCCCAAGAGGGGTTGTCCTAGACACCTACACCGATGACCACGTCCAGTAGGCGTACCGGAGGAGGGTACACGCCCTCCCGCAGAAGAATAAATAGAGCGGGAATCCGAAGAAGCGTCCTCTTGTTCCTGTGCTCTGAAGGCTGCACCCACTCGTTGCTCGTGAGCCCTCGACGGAACAAGCAGCAATTGTGACCCACCCACCAGCCCCTTATGGCAATGTTTGTTTTATAATAAAGTTTTGTTGAGTTAGGCCTTTTTTCCTTTGTAGAAAAGTAAAGGAATGTTTAGGTTGGGATGTGACTTCTGTCTGGAGAATACTGTTTTTTCTTTTAGGAGTTAACAGTCTGGATACAATTAGGTAAGCTGAATTATTTCCTTCCTTAGTAGGTAAACAACTGTCGTATTTATTTTTGGTCGGGCGGTAAGGTCATGATCGGTGAGCAGTAATTTCAAGGTCCCTAGAGGGTGGCGCCACCCAGAATGGATGGGAGCGCCCGGGGGGAGGTGGCCATTGGCCCCTCCCACGGGGAGGCGGCACCCACTAAGGATGGGTCGCCTAAGGGGAGACGGCCATAGGCCCCTCCCAGGGGAGGAGGCGGCTATATGCTCCTCCTACTAATTTCCCGGGGGCCGGATATCCGCGACGGCTGATGGAGAGTGTGGGGATGGGGGGGGGGAGTCCACGCTGTCCTTCCTACAGATACCTCACATGGGAACTCGGACGACCTTTAAGATGGCGTCGAGTGAAAAGGGGGCCCCCACCACGACAAGGGAAATTACAGTTGGCGATGAGGGTACAGTCCTCTGCGCACGCGCCACTCACACCATGAGGGCGAGAGTTTTGGTAGTAGGGATCTGACACCGGTTAAGACCTTGCCGTTGGCCCTTAATGCTAGGATGTACAATTTTAATTTAGAATGTATGCATTTGCAGGATGTTAGACTCGGCTAGGAAACCTTTGTATTAGAGATCTGTTAAGGTTAGCCAAAGAACATGTCTTCCTCGAAATGTAATAAATGTAAAATTGTACATGATTATGAAACTTTTATTTAATGTTTTAAATTTTGTTTCATATTTTAATAAATACGGCCGGGAGGGTGACTCCCTCCCACCTTCCAAAAGTTCAAGCCTGCGTCCGACTTCCCATCCTTGGGGATTGTGTTGGGAGGGGGTGACGGGCATCCCGGCCATATCGCCTCCACTAATTTATTGGGGGCAGATCTAATTTGCTTTCTCAAACAAAAATCTCGAATTTGAAGATATTTAAAAAGGAAGAATGAGGTAACTTATATTTTGAAACTAAACTTTCATAAGTGCAACTAATCCCATTAGCTTCAAACAAATCCCCAATTCGCGAAATCCCCTTATGTGACCAATCCATCGCAGCTCTGTCCCCGAACACAGAAGGAAGAAGTTTGTCCGCGCTAAAGGGTGTATAATATGTCAATGTAAATGTGTAAATGTATGAAACTTATATAGCGCAGGACTTACCCTGGGGCATCTCCGCGCTTGCTTAGGGAACCCGTCCTGGTATTCCCCTGTGGGATAGCCCTGGAAGGGTATCCACAAGGTGAAAGCCAGGCATCCCGCCGCGAAGGGCCAATGTGGAGATTAAGCAAGCTATTGCCCAGAGTCGCAGAGTGTGAACCCGTGAGTCGAGAAAGCACCGGAGCGAGAATTATCGAGTCCGTGGGATTATTGAGCCCAAGACCCGCCGAGGCGGGGAATTGAACCCTGGTCCAGGGCCGAAACTCAAGCTCCAGGTCTGCCGCCTCTAACCCCTGAGCCACACTTCTCCCAAGTTTAATAAGTCTTGATACCTTTCTCCAGACTTTAAAGGCCGAGTCCAACACTTTAAAGCGAGTATGCTTAAAGTAATTACCCTCCAATTGCTTCAATAAGCACCCCCTTGCATGCTCCCCCAATAATAAAAAAAATATAGAAGGAGCTTCAGCTGGTTCTTCAATTGGCTCACCAGTTAAAAGAAGTCTCATTCTTTGCAAAAAACATACATAATAATAAAACACAAAATCGGGAATCCCTCGACCTCCTCTTTCCCCCGGTAACGTCATCCATTTCATTGCCCGTCTAGCTTTCCTGGGGGCCCACAGAAATTTTGTAGATAAACACTGAAGCTGTATTATGTAATTTATGGGGATCTCCAGGGGAATACTCCAAAATAAATATAAAACTTTAGCAAGAATATTCATTTTAATGATATTGCCTCTTCCGATTATAGACATCTCAGCCGTCCCCACCTATCTAGCGATTGTTTTGTTTGTTGGATAATAATATCCCAGTTGGCATCCCCTATCTCTTTCATTTGAGTCTTGATTTTGATGCCTAAATATGTTACTTCGGACCTTACCCTGGGATCGTTAAATTGAATATTGTCTGTACATAAGACCTGGGTTTTTATTGAATTTAATTTATACCCTGAGATTGCACCAAAATCATGAGCCAATCACTCAATCTCTACTATAGCCTCCACGGGGTCAACTGTAGTAACTGCAATATCATCAGCATATGCAAACACTGAGTGTGCTATATTTTTAACTATAAATGGTTTGATATACGGTGTATTTGACAAATTATATAAAAAAGGATTAATAAATAAAGTGAAAAGAAGTGGGGAGCAAGGGCATCCTTGCCGAGTCCCTCTAGTTATTTTAATCCTTTCATATCTAGAACCCATAGCTACTATTCTTGCGTTTGGAGCTGTATATCACACCTGAATTGCAGTCAAAAAATCTTTGCCAAATCCCGCTCTCTTCAAGACCTCCCATAAATATTGCCATTCCACGCGGTCAAACCCTTTCTCAGCGTCTTGCAATATCAATGATAGTTCCCGTTTTTCACCCTGAGCAATGTCAAATAAAGTAATAACTTTATTAATGTGTGATACTGTGCTTCTATTTGGGATAAACCCATGCTGATTTAAGGATACTAGTGGTGTAATCACTTTAGATATACGGTTCGCGATCATTTTAGAGTATATCTTACTATCACAGTTGAGTAAGGATATTGGGCGATAAGAGCTAGGTAATTCAGGAGGTTTACCCTTTTTAATGAAAACCACAATAGAAGCATCATTCCAAGACAGTGGAGCTTTTCCAGTTTGTGCAGTTCTAAAAGTCTTGAGCATGATATGCTTCAATGGTTCAAAAAAGCATTTGTAAACTTCTCCCGGAATAAAATCTGGGCCTGCGGCCTTCCACCTTGACTAAAGTTTTAATTGCCACTTCCAATTCCTCCATAGAAAATGGACTATCAAAAAATTCTTTTTCACTATCAGCTAATTTATTTAAAGTTCCCGCCTCCTGTAAAATATCTGTACCCAGGGCGGGCTGGTGAGTATATAATTCCGAAAAGAATTGATATAAAATATCAAGTATTTTTTTTGGGTCCTCCTGAACAATACCATTCTGATCTTGTAGCTTGGGGATTATGCAAGATGTCTCCTTCATTTTTAGTCTTAACGCTAAAGATCTGCCAATTGCCTCCCCATACTCATGAGCATGTCTTCCATTCACAAGATATTTCCGGGCTATCTCTTCACTCCATACCCCCGTTATTTTTGCCTGACATCGTGCCACTGTATCTTCAAAAATTTAAATGTTTAACGCATTGTCTATTTTTCCAATTTCCTTAATCAGATTTTCTTCCGCAATTCTTAAACAGTTATAGAGATCTCGAGTTTCTGCTCGTAACCTTTTTTGATTATAAAGCCCATAACTCACTGCCTCCCCTCTAAAGCAAGCTTTAAATGTATCCCATATCATATCTATACTCGTGGAGTATAAATTGGTATTAATAAAATCCGGTATCCATTTCAGCATATACTGTTCATCAAGGCAGAGCTTTCTATCAAACGTAAAGCCCCTAGACTGATTTATCACCTTTAATTGTGAAAGTTCAATTAAGATTGGTGAATGATCTGATGATACCCTAGGAAATAATTGTACCTTTGCCCCACTCATTAAATATGTAGATACAAGAAAATAATCCAGACGGGCAAATTTCCTATGGGGATAATAATAAAAAGTATACCCCGGGAGTGTTGGATAAATTTTACTCCAGGTGTCCACTAGACCATGATCTGACACCAAATTATACAGAGCTTTAAAAACTCGTGGTTTACGACCCTTATATTTCTCAAAACCAGCCGCTAGTTCCCCTGTACTTAAATTAATGTTCAAATCCCCGCACAAAATTAAGGGAGAGGTCCAATTTGCGAGCTCAATATTTAACCAATCCAGAACATCCGTCTCGTCCAATTTAGACCCAGAAATTGAGCAGAGGGTAAATTGTGCCCCCCCAATCTTTAACTCCGATATTACCCATCTGCCCCACTTATCCGTTAATCTGCGTCCTATAGTACAGAATCGTGGTTTAGCGAGAGTCATGACCCCCTGGTCATAGATGTTTGCTGAGAAGCTTCAATGAGTGTGTATCCTGAATATGCTACAAGAAGTCTATTGTTCCAGGATAGATGTGTCTCTTGAAGACAAAGAATATCCGGTTGAATATAGCGAATTTCAGATGCTATCCTCTTCCGTTTAGTGACATTATTAAGACCTAATAGATTTAAAGAGCAAATTTTAATATTTCGTGACATTAGCCAATAATTATCAAAGCACTCCAGCTTACTCTAGAGATGTGTACAATCCTTCTTGATTGCATTAACCATGAGCCTATACAATACACATACATTTTCTTTTCAGTATTGTCACGTGTTACCAACGTGGTTTTTTCCCCCTTTAACCCCTGAACCCTCTACCTAGCAGCCCAACCCCCCTTTTCCAAGAGACCCCCACCCCGGCCATGCCCGCCCACCTTTACCGAGGCTTTCGGACTCACGGTCCTGTTGATGGTAGCGAGCTTCCCAACCCCCTCTGTCGTTTCCCCACAGGACTAACCAAAACTCATGCTAACATTATTCTTTCTAAATTCGAATCAATAATCAGTAATCTTACAAGAAAGGAGATGTGGCAACAAAAGGCCCCTACAGCTGCCATTCATCCTTAATATATTCACAACCGGCCTTTAAACCTGTATATCATGGACAGAATGCAAATATTCTTTTGCCGCGGCAACATTAGTGAAAAAACGAGCATTCTCTTTATAAATCACCTTAAGTTTCACCGGATTCATAATATAGGCTTGTGCACCCTTACTTTAAAATTGATTTACCAACTGGCGCAACTGCCAGCGACTATCCATAGTATATTTGCTATAATCTGGTGCAGCAAAAAATGTAAATCCTGCCCCCATACTTTTACAATTAGGTCGGGTATGTAAATATATATCCTCTCTGGCAAGAAAGCTATTAAAAGCCACAAGCAAAGGTCTAGGTTTAGATACATTTTGTCCAAGTTGAAGGCGAATGTTGAAGGGATATCTATGAGCCCTCTCAACCTCTCTATCCCAGTCCCATTTGGTTAAATCAGGAAATGCCTTACGAAACAGTTCTACAATAAATTTACGTGGGTCTTGTCCTTCTTTGCCTTCCAGGATTTGCATAATCCTTAAAGGATTGCGCCGAGCCCGGTTTTCAAAATCGGCCATTTTCCAGAGAACATCATCTTTATTGGCACTTAAAGACTCTGTAGCGACCTTTTGCCTTGCCAACTCATCCTCGATATTCGATACTCTGGTTTCTACCTCCGTAAACCTCTCCCCAAAGTCAGCCTGGGATTTTGCTAATCTCCGAATAGCGTTTTGAAGCTTTCGGCACGAATTCTGTGTCCTATGACTTTCTTGCTCAGTTTTATCCATATGATTCAGGATTGTCTGATAGATAGTAGATAAGGTGATATTATCCTCTGCCATTACATTTGTCTCAGTCTCCATTAAATAACCAGGACGTCGTCCTGTGGCCCCATCTACCATTGTTGCCTCCTCTCCACCCCGCACTGTTATGGGACTATCCTCAGTGTAATTGGCTGATTCATCATACTCAATATCACTCTCATCCTCCATACGCATTTGCTTGGAGTAATGTGCAGCAAGTTCCTCACATGATGAGGCTGAGTTCTCCGACACGGAATAAAAATCTCCTGATTCTGCCTCGTTAACTGCCACATGTGCCACCACAAAAGACTGTTCCGGCGAGATTGTATTTATCACAGAGCTACCAAGGGCATCAAATAGATTAGACTCAGTCTCTTCCAGTCTTATATCACAACCGCCATTTATGCCTTTTATGCGAGAGGGAGTAGATAAATTTTGTTCTACGGTCCCTTTTAACAATTTTATTGGCGTTGTTCGTTCCGGCATGGCCATAAACTCTTTATTTAATGCGTCCTGTCTTGCCCCTTCACTCGCAGTGGCTGTTGTATATATTAAGGGCTCATTCAAATTACCTTCCGGTTGTATAGCAGATTGCATAGTGGAATTCTTTCCTCTACTTTTTTCCTCTGCAGCCGTAAAAAATGCTGGAATTGTTTTAGCCTCGGTTTGCTTAGTCTTACCGGGGTTATCTGGTCGTTTCTCCGTTGCGGTCACCGTCCCGGTTTTAGAAGCAACCCCCCCATTCGGGTCTGTCTCTCCCCCGGTGACCCCCTGGCCTTGTTTTCCTCGTGTGCCTTTCGGGGCCATTATTCCGACACTCCTAAGTTCTCTTTCCTCCGTCCTGCTCCGGTGGTCCACACGAAACCAAACTGCAGCACCTGTGTAGGTAACCCCCCACCAAGCTTGTCGGAGCTTAACGAATGCGGAGACCACTTCTAGCATGAACGTCGGCGTTTCCTTATCAATGCAGTACTTTGTTCACAGTTTATTTAATATCAGCTCCTTTTAATTCACCAAGTGTTCACGAAGATGTGCATCGGATCTTTTTCTCCAAGTTATCCTGCATTTTACCGTCTCTCCTTAAAACCACAATCCTTGTCTCTAGGTAACTCGTCCTGTGGATCGACGAGAGAGGTCAGCTCACACGTCCAGTCACGTGGACGCCATCTTGCCTCTCTGCCCAGCCTCCTAAGCTAATTATTTATTAATTGGTTGTTATTTATAATTAATTATTTGATAATTCCATTAAATGTGCTAATTGTTTTAGGAGCGGGTTGTAGGTTTATAGGGAAATAGGATGGGAAGTAATTTCATTATAATAAATTGAATAATATTATCATTTATTAGTATTTATTTAATTTAGATTTTATAGTGTTAATTGTGGGAATTCATTTATTATTAATGAATTACTATTTGGTTGATAATTATTAATTAATTGGTAATTATGCTAATTGTGTACATTTTGTTGGAACAGGTTGTGGGGTTATAGGGGAATAGGATGTGAAGTAATGTATTTAAAAATAATTAATAATGAATTGCGAATTAATGCTAATTAAATAATTAAAAATTAATTATGGAAATTGTGTAATTAATTTGAGATGTGAGTTGTCGGGTTTATAGTGGTAAAGGGTGGGAAGTCATTTTTTCAAGTAATTAAGTTAATTAATAATAATGTAATAATGTAAAATTAGTTATGGAAATTCTGTAATTACTTTTATGTGTGTGTTGTGTTTGGGGTAGAGCGTGGAAAGTATTTTAAGTTTTATTAATTAATTATTTGCTCATTATTATTCATATATAAATTGAGACATTTTTATGGTAATAGTTTACTTTTATTTTGTGTGTGGATTTTGGTTTTATAGGGGTAATGTTTGGTGACTAAATTAATTTTATATGTTTTAATTTGATTTTTAATAATAATATTTGTTTATTTGATCATTAATTATATTCATTATGGAGGTACAGTTTTTTAGAAATGTAGATGTATTGTGAAATGTGTGGTGTTATAGGGTAGGAAATAAAAAATAGTGATTTTTTGTAATAATGAATGTTTTTGATTATAATTAATTTATCATAAATATAGTTATTCGTTGTAAAATCTTTTTTACATTCTTATGAAATAATGTTTGTAGTTAATTTTTAGATTTTTTAACATAATAATATGTTTCTATCTTTTGTAGTTTTTTTATATTTTTATATAATTTCTATTTTTGTGTTATTAACAATTTTTATGTTGTAGTTGATATTTTGTTTCTTTTTTATTTTGAATTGAGTTTGTTGGGAATATTAATTTTAGCCCTCTGATATCCAACAATTTCCCGCCTGTTGCACTCACTGGAGTGGGAATAGTAATTTGTACCCCTCCGCTATCCAACATTTAACCTACTGTTACACTCACTGGAGATAGTAATTTTTACCCCTCTGCTATCCAACACTTTCCCTACTGTTGCACTCACTGGAGTGGGAATAGTAATTATTACCCCTCACCTAGCCAACACTTTCCCTACTGTTGCTCTCTTTGGAGTGGGAATAGTAATTTGAACCCCTCCGCTATCCAACACTTTCCCTACTGTTGCAGTACTTGCAGTGGGAATAGTCATTTTTAGCTCTTCGCTATTCAAAACTTTCTCTACTGTTGCACTCACTGGAGTGGGAATAGTAATTTTTAACCCTCCGCTATCCTTCACTTTCCCTACTGTTGCACTCATTGAAGTGGCAATAGTAATTTTTACCCCTCCGCTATCCAACACTTTTCCTTCTGTTGCAGTAGTTGGAGTGGTGCGTAGTAATTTTTAGCTCTCCGCTATCCAACACTTTCCCTACTTTTGCACTCATTGGAGTAAGAAAGTAATTTTTACCCCTCCGCTATCCAACACTTTCCCTACTGTTGCACTCACTGGAGTGGGAATAGTAATTTTTACCCCTCCTCTATTCAACACTTTCCCTACTGGTGCAGTAGTTGGAGTGGACATAGTAATTTTTACCTCTCTGCTATTCAACACTTTACCTACTGATGCACTCACTGGAGTGGGAATAGTATATTTTTCCCCTCCGCTATCCAACACTTTCCCTTCTGTTACACTCACTGGAGTGGGAATAGTAATTTTTTCCTCTCCGCTACGCTATCCAACACTTTACCTACTTTTGCACTCAATAGAGTGCAAAATGTAAGTTTAAAGATTATTAAATATTGTAATAATTTATTTTATAATATAATGTTATTTAATTTTATCTTATAGTTATATACATATATATATATGTGTATTTGTTAATTTTTATATATTTATAATATTTTAAAACAAATTAACATGTATTAGTTTAATAATTGTTTTACAGTAAATATACATTTACATATTACATTTTTATATATGTATGTTTACATTTTTAAAATTAAATTTAGTTATTATATTGGTTAAAATTTACATTACATCTACATAATTATTTGAAGTTCATTTTATCATTTAATTTATTTAACATTATTTTTTATATATAAAAAATCAATATTTTGTTCACTGAATATTTTTAACATCTATATTATTTTGGATATCGAAATTTTTGTATATATATTTGTGTATGGGGATATTTATGTAGTTGATATTATGTCAGTGATCCTTCCGCAATTACTCTTTTTTCATGGTTTTTGTAAAACTTTAATGTTTGCGAAGCTGCTGGGACTTCATCAAGCTAAAAGAAATTAGCTAAAGTCAGTCATGTCAGCTTTATTTCGATAAAAACATATCTTAAAAGCTGCAATACACAGGTTGAAAAAAGCTATATAATTAAGAGCACAAAACATTTTCTCAAACAGTAGATACACTCTTGATGACTGAATAAAAAAGGTTCACCAAAGTCCATATAATAAAAATGATTAAAAGTGACATTAAAAAGTAATATATACAATATAAAATAGGAAAAGGTGTAATTAGTAGAGTGCAAGTGACTCATAGGGCATGAAATAGAAAGTACAATTTCTAAAGTGCAGATGATTCATAGCAGCATCAATAATTAAAAATTAGTTTTCATCAAACTCGATCTAATGTTCCAAGCCCAGCTCAGGAATTTGACCAAACTACACGCATATAGGGCTCGCGCATCAGATCTTAAAATGCGTAACGCTACAAGGTGACTGCGAGTACCCATTCCCGACAGAGTGGCTTGAGCCAACGTTCCCTTGGTGCTCTATAGGCTGGGCATACGAACATAATGTGTGCTATTTACTCTAGACTACCCTCACAATTTGGGCTGGTGGCAAATGTCTGGTAGGAGGCCTTCCATCGGGCGGTCATGTCGCGAGTGGGGAGTGGGCCAACCCTAAATGCAAAGAACAAAGCTTGGTCATGGGGTTTTTGGATGACATCCAGATATTGTTCATAGCAAGTGGAGCTTTTATGTTGCATGAACTCATCAGATAGCCTGCCGGATCTAGGATCAAGGAGGCCCCTAGTGCGAACTCAGGACCAATAGACTCTCTTAAGTTCTGTTTTTGGAGGAGCAGTTCTATTTGTCCACTCTTCTTTGAGGCCAAGGTCATACAGGAGCTTTTTTAAGTCCCTTAACCATTTGATCCTATGCCAACCATCCATGCTTATTAACTCACTTAGCCCTGCTGCATACCCCTCCAATTCTGGGGTCCGCCATAGGCGGGCCCACAACAGTAGGGGTCGTAGTCTGGCCAAGTCTCTCAATGAATGGCATCAAGTTTCTGCAGCAAGGGCCTTGTGGGGGTCCCTGGGGGCAACCTCATGAGTTCTTTTAAGAATTTGTTTTCTGATTTCGTGATTTGGTCAAAATTGGAAACACCCCAGAGTTCGACAACGTAGAGAGCTGCACTCACTCCTATGGCCTTATATATCTCAATTGCAGGTGCAATGGACCTACTTGTTAAGGTTCGGTGCTCTCTAAGAATTGCCCCGGTTACCCTCTTATGGTTCAGGAGCATTTTTTGTATGTGGGTATTCCAGAGCATAGTATCAGAAATGCGGATGCCCAAGTAATCAAAAGTGATGACCGTCTCTAGTGGGACAGAGTTCAGTACAGGTGGAGTCCTGAGGTTCCTCGGGGGATTCAACACCAAGTACTTTGTTTTTTCAGAATTGATGACCAACCCTCTATTGCTGCAGAACAACTGAAAGCTATCTAGTAGGCTCTGTAGGCCCATCGGTGTCTTGGAAATAACTAGGGTGTCATTGGCAAACAAGAGGGTGGAAATTTTCTCCCCCGCCAAGGCTGGTGCGTCAGATGGAATTTGTTTTAAATGCTCAACCACCCCATTCATATATAAAGAGAACAGGGTGGGGGCTAGGACGCAGCCCTGGCGGACACCCCTGTTCACCGATATTCTGTCAGTTTTCTGTCCTTGGGGGCCCCACCTTATTTGGGCATAATTACCCTCATGGAGACGCATCAAGATGTTTAATTAGCAAAAGGCAAACATGTTTTTGTTTTGTCTAAATAAAGCACACCTTCCCATAGTACTTTCTGGCACTAAAGGGAACTACTTTGGGGTGTATTACGGTGTTGGTCGACAGCACCACATCGTCAGTTTCAATTCCGAATGGCTGATTTTGATTCAGGCGGTCTAAATTGAAACCGGTCAGTCATTCCGCCTGACTTTTGGAGCACGTCGGCCAGTCGTAACTGGCACGTAATCCAAATCACTTACTCTCTGTGCCTACACAAAATTAATGTGTCCTTGTGTCATGTAACTGGTGCTCGTACAAAGTGCTCCAATACTTTCAGGTTGAGTTCATGCAATAAATAAAACTGCAAAAAACAAACAAAAAAGACAGAGAGAAAGAAAGAAATAGATTAAGAAGCACTGAAGGAAAGAAACGAAGAAGGAAAGAAAGAAAGAAATAAGGCAAGGAAGAAGTTAGGAAAACAAAAGAATAAAATAGAAACAGAAGGAAAGAAAGAAAGAGAAAGGAAAGAAGAAAGTAAGAAAGAAAGACTAAAAGAATGACAAGACGAAAGAAAAATGAAAGAAAGACAGAAAGAATGACGATAGGAAAGATTCATAAAGAAAAAAGAAAGGCAAAGAAGGGAAGAAAGAAAGAAGATGGAAATGAGGAAAGAAAGATGAAAGAAAGAAGGAAAGAGACAGAAAGGAAAAAAGAAGGAAAGAAAGAAAGACCAAAGTAGTACAACTGCTGCAAATTAAACATTAAAAGACTTGTGTTTGTTTTCCCCAGGCAAGGTTCATTAAAGAACCATTGGGGAAACTGAGTGCAGAATAAACATTCTCAGAAAAATTATTCTCTTATGACAATTTCAAATGGACAGAATCTGATTTGCTGTTAACTGATAACGTTGGAATGTGTCCTCTGCTGACATCTGGTAGAAAGCTCCTGCTCACATCAGACTATAAAAACAAAGGCAGGCCTAAAGTGATTATAAAGTAAAAACAAAAACATTGGCACTGAAGGGAATTACATTGTGAGTGAGAGAGTGAATATATAACCAGTGTCTTAAATAGGCTGACCCACCACCCCTTGCTGTTTGCTGTAGTTGCTGATAGCAAAATGTGAATGACACTGCAACAGGTCAATGGATGAAGAAAGATGGCTAAAAGACCACTTACAGTAAAGTATTTTGTAATTTTAGTAAAATCGAAAGATCTTAGCTAATGCCAGACCTAAAAACAAGCATTGGCAAAGCCAATAGCTGTGGTGTCGTCCTCCAGCCTTTTGGCGATTCTTGTTTTGTCATGATTTTTTCAAAACATTATTTTTTGGGAAGTTGCCAGGAATTTGTCAAATAAAAAAAAAAAACATTGACTACAGATGCTGTAACTCAATACAATACAATACGGCCGGGTGGAGAAATTCTAGGCATGCATGTTTGTGTGACTAGCGTAAGACGGCCAGCCAAACTGACATGTGAACTTACAAGTGCCTTCCACTCCTCCTCCTAGTCCCTGGTCTGTGAACAAAGGAATTCCTGGCCCCAACCCACCGAGACTCGGTGTTGGCTAACACAGACCTAAAGAAGTTGTGCCATTGGATACACAATTTTTGGGACATTTTGTCAGGACGATGACGTAAAGAGTTGCGTGGGGTGGTAGATAGAGTGAAACCTTGCTAAATTTCGTGGATTGTGAAATCCGTCTCACTTTATTCCCTTGATTAGCATTGCCATTCCTTAAGGTAATAATGTTACTAACTTCGGTAGCCCTGGATTCTGCCACAGATTGTGTGTTAGGGCGTTTCTTTGATGGTAATGTTGGCTTCGGATGGATGACTGGGGAACTTAGGGGCTGATTATGATGGCGGAGAGATCGCGGAGAGATCGCCACCTCCAGCCATGCGGTGGCTGCCCCTCCGCCTTCTGAATGCCCATTTCCCCCACCACATCAGGCTAGCGGGGGAATTGTTCCCCCAACGTGGTGGCCGAAAAGAGCGCCTGCCATCCTTCCGCCACAGGCAATAATTTCAATTTCCTAGCTGAACGGATCAGACCGGGGATATGGTGGCACCGCCCGCCTGATCACAATGATGCGGAACAAAAGGGAGTGGTGATGGACGGAGTATCTGAACCAATCAAACACTCACACCCAGTCAACAGATCTGAGTTTAATCCATCACCGTTCTTTAGCCCAATCTACCACCCCAGTTCAGACATTTCCATATGCAAATCAGTCAGACCTTGTGCCTCATGCGAACAGTCCAGCCCGAACTGCCAAGCCATGCCTTCCCTGGACCGGAAACAAGCTTCCGAGGACCGGTTTCTGGCATTTCAGCCGTCTTCAGCCCGGCTTGCTTGAATCCAGTGGCAAAGTGAGCAAGGGACTCACGTCTGAGCACACTATGCCAATTTATGGCGAACAAAGCGGAACAAAAGGGGATGGTGATGGACGGAGCATCTGAACCAATCAAACACTCACACCCACTCTGCCACGCCAGTTCAGACATGGCCATATGCAAATCAGTCTGACCCTGTGCCTCATGGGAACAGTCGGCAGTTCGGGCTGGACTGTTCCCATGAGGCACAGGGTCAGACTGATTTGCATATGGCCATGTCTGAACTGGCGTGGCAGAGTGGGCTAAAGAACGGTGAAGGATTAAACCCAGATCTGTTGACTGGGTGTGAGGGTTTGATTGGTTCAGATGATCCGTCCATCACCACCCCTTTTTGTACCACTTTGATCACAATGATGGCATCAGCCAGCCTCTCCATGGCGGTGGGGGGTCTATGCACAAGGTGGCAGGCACCGCGTAGTGCCTGCCATGTTGTTGAGGGAAATGGACACATGGCCATTTAACATTGCAGCTGGTGCTGCAGCCAGCAGCACCCGCCGCTATGTTAAATTGCCAAATCGGTCTCATCGTAATTAGGGGTGTGGGACAGCCACATTACAGGCAGGCGGTCCCAATCCCGCTACGATGGTGGGCGGACTTATGTCCGTCCGCCATCGTAATCAGCCCCATAGTCCTTCCTTCAGCCTCTCTGATTTGTTTGCAGAGGTTACTTTGTTCATGGATTTTAATGGTAATAGTTCTTTGACCAAATCTGTCGCTCAATGTTATCGATTTTGCCATGCAGTTTTTTAATAAGTGATTCAAAGTTTTGCACATTTTGCACATGATCCGTCGTATCACGGACACCCGCACCTTTTGCCACACCTAGATTTTTTTTTCCTTTCTTTGGCTTAGCTGTATCATCTACTATCTGTTTTACTAAAGGTGCAGTAGTTGTCTGTGATTGTTGTTTTGACTTTTTGGCTGGTGAGGAAACCATGTCTGAGTTAATAGATAGTACAAGTATATCCAGACGGGTCGATAAAATACAGGGGTTAGCCATTCTTGGAACATTAACCTCTTTATTAGCACTGGGACGTATTGCCTCAGTAACAGAATCCTTTTCGGTCCCGGTTCTCACTAATACTAGTGATTCTGGCGCACACTCTGATCCAGTCTCTTTTAGTGCAGCATCCAGTGCAGTTTATGTGGCCGCCAATCGCTCCACAACCTGTGTAATCTCATTATTAATCAACCCCATAGCATTTTTCAAATATTTAGTGATGGGTGCCTTTTTCATAGGCAACTTCCCAGTAATGGGTGGTAGTTTCCTTTTACCCATTATCCCACAATTAAGTTTGTTCACAAAGGGCAATGGGAATGAATTATTTCCTTACCAGTACTTAGCCGCTCCCGTAGAACCAAGGGGGATGGCCGAGCCCAACCTTATCCTACCGCAGACGGGCGCAGACAGAGCCGCCCTGGGCTTTGCATGAGCATGCCCGTGCGTGTCCCGTGCTGCAGGAGCCCTGGCTATTAATTTATGCGCCTCCTGGCGCAAACAGTGACGTGGGCGGCAAGCGCGCCGCTTGGTTCTCTGGGGTTTGTGGTTTCTCTACCCTCTAGCGGCAGGCAACGGCAGGCAACAGTAGGCATTGACAGGTATCGGGCTCGAGGGAAGCTGTCAATTTGCCCCATTTAGACTATTGCACATTCTCTATTTTCTATATTTTTCTCCAAACAGAACACAGCTACAGTGACCAATGTGCCAGATGCTAACTTATACTTGCTGAGTGAGTTCTTAACTTTAACAAATTAGACACTCTCAGTCACTCTGAGCAAAATTAAGTTGGGCTCCCCTAGGGATGTGGTCCCTTCTCGCATTTTTGGCAAAGGGACAGAGGTGATTATTTCTACCTTACTTGAAATGGCAAATCTTTCTTTAACCTCTGCCATGGTTCACATGCCATGGTGAAAGCACTTTTGGAAAAAACCAAACTTGGACCCGCTTGATCCAATAAATTACCATCAAATATCGCTTTTTCCAGGGATAAGTAAAGTAGTGGAAAAACATACTAATTGGTCACTCTCTGAATTCCTAGAGAACCTTGATAACCTACGCAGACAGAATTTCATCCTTATCATGGCACTGAGACTACTCTATTGGAGGTGGTAGAAGAATTTGAAAGACTACTGGATCGAGGAGGTTCTGTAGCAATTATCCGTCTAGATCTCAGTTAAACTTTTATACTGTAAGCCATAGAGAGTGCTGAAATTGTGGAATCTGCCTGAGCCTGACTCAAGTCTTTCCTGGAAGATAAAACCTTCCAGATTTTTGAGGGAGACTGAACTTCTGAAAGCCTTCCTCTCAAATGTGGAGTACCCCAGGGCTCATTGTTGAGAACCCCCTCTTTTTACTTTATATATGAAACCTGTTGCTGATGTTTTCCTCACTTTCAGAATTTCACTGATTCTGTATGCGCACCGTACGCAGCTGATCTTTTCGATAACCCACTTAGGTGTTTACTAAGTCCACTGACCAGAACAACTACCTACATTTTCACAGCTTTCATAAATGAGTTTAAAAAAACATCTGCCTTACTCACAACTGCTCAGAGCAAAACACATCTTGTCATCAGATACATTATACAATGAGAACAGTGAGAACATCAAAGATAAATTCAAACAAAGAGCACACCCAATGTCCATTTTAAAGGAAGCAGAAAACAGAGTTGCGTTGAAGGAAAGAGCACACCTACTGAAACCCAAAATCCCAATAAGTACCAATGATGAACAACTAGTATTTGTGTCCAAATTCTCAACCAAGAGTACTAAAATCAAACACATCATCTGTAAATTCTGGCCATTACTTCAGGCAGAAAGTGATTTTAAGCGAATATTCCAACCTCTGCCGATTTTCGCCTACCAACGAACAAAAAATTTGAAGCAACTACTAAATGAGAGATCTATTACACCCAACCAAACATACAAGGGTACATTTCCATGCCACAACTGTGGCAACTGTAACAGCATTATCAAAGGCAACACATTGACACACCCAACTCAAGGGACTCCTATCAAACTGAAAGTTAACGCGACATGGGACACACACGAGCAACGTAGTATATCTGCTTAAATGCCCATGTGGTTTGCCCTATGTGGGCAAGACAGAACGGAAAATTAAAATCCACTTGACAGAGCATAAAAGCAATATATGGACAAAGAACCTCAAATAGATCGTGGCTACTAATTTCTCGGAAAAGAACCACAATATCAGCGACCTTCGGTATAGGATATTGGAACAGATTACTGAGCGTGAAGGAATAGATAACAAGAAATTCCTGCTTCAGCAAGAAATACATTGGATACATAGACTGAACTTGTTACACCCCAAGGGGTTAAATGAAAGACTGTCATTTAGCTGTTTTTTGTGACTTCGCAATTGACTAGCAGCACTTTAGAACATTAGTACTGCATTCTGTAGCTGTTTTCTTTTGTTTCAGAGATTCATATACTATTCGCTTAAATTTTTCTTACTGTGCTATCTCTGGTTTTCCCTGTATTCCATGGCACATGTATGTCACTGCAGTACACGATGTACCAGAGGCGCAACTAAAGCCAAATTTCGTGGGGGGGGTGGGGGGGGCTATGAAAAAAGTTCGGGGGGGCTGAACTTTTACTCAGTAGGCAGAGTGGAGCTGCAGGGCCTCCAAGAAGGGGTGAAACAACAACAAGGCCTAATTAACATTCAAATGGTCTTTAAAAGACCTGTGAAATGTTCGGGTGCGTGTAACATTCTCTTGTTTTTCTCTTCTATCTTCTATTTCTATTCTACTCCTTCACTTCTTCTATTCTAGAACTCTGATTGATTCATTCTTCTCAACTCTTTCACTGAGGCGCGCTGCTCTGCTGTGGGTCCCTATATTGAAATACTTAAGACTTTAAATAAAGTCTCAACCTTGTTCAAGACTTCCAGTTTCCATCCTATCATTCCTCGGTACATATTTTGGTACCAGGAGTAAATGGGTGAAGCAGATAACTCATCCTGCTAACTCTCTTTTATCTGTCAACCATTAGACTTGTTCCAATCTCTGATGAGCAAGCTGCGATGTATAAAAAAACTAGTGTTACTCATAACTTGGATGATTATATTTTGTTTGAATGTTCTACTTCTTCCTCAAATGTAACATTATCCAATTTGCATAGTAATGTTGTTGCTTCCACATCTACTTCAAGAGTGAAATGTGGTCTCTATTCCAACTACTGAAAATATTGTTGATGCTTCTGATATGATTTCAATTTCAACTTCCTCTTTACCCTCAAAAAGGATTTGTAAATTACCTGTTCAATTTAAAGATTTTGTTTTATCTTAATATTTTAACTCTTTAAATGTTGCATTCTTTTACATTGTTATTTTGATGTTTCATGTAATGTATCATTTATTATTTCTCCGAAAAGGGGAAGATGTGTAACATTCTCTTGTATTTCTCTTTTATCTCTTCTTTCTTCTACTTCTATTCTACTCCTTCACTTCTTCTATTCTAAAACTCTGATTGATTCATTCTTCTCCACTCTTTCACTGAGGCGCGCTGCTTTGCTGTGGGCCCCTATATTGAAATACTTAAGACTTTAAATAAAGTCTCAACCTTGTTCAAGACTTTCAGTTTCCGTCCTATCATTCCTCGGTACAGTGCGGCTCTGTGTGTGCCCGGGATCTGTCTCATCCCGGGCTGCCACACACGACGGGGGGGCTGAAGCCCGGTGAGTTCGATGGGTGTTGCACGCCTGCGATGTACACTGAGTGCCTGTTTCCTGGCACCTTCATTCCTGCACGTTTTTACGCCTATCCGTCGTTTTCCTACTAATTCACTTTTGTCAGAATCACACTGTGTGCGCAGCGCTTTCTTTGAGTTCCTTCATTCTTTCTAGCCCCCGCACAGAGTCCTATTCACACTCTCTCGAACGCGCCCTAGGTTGCCTAGGATACGTTGTTAGTCGTTCGTATGTGCCCAATACTAGCGCGGGTTCACTTCTGGTCACCTGTCGTATTTAGTTCCGGTGCACATTAGGTTACTGTTTACTCCTCATCCACGAAGCGATCTAACGACCGCGTTTTACACACCAGCTTCACCGGTATATCTAGACCCGTAGTTTTAGACAGTTGCAGTTTTTAGTTCTTAAGTAGTTGGGAATTCTGGACAATCACCCATTCACCACACTAATTTATCGGCGAGTGCGATTCTCGCAACTGTACCACCACTCTTTTTATTTAGCAACACTCGTACCAGCTTTTAGTTTCACATGCACTTTTCAGTTGTAACCCGTTTGAGGTATCTCATGGTCTACCCAGAGAATTGCACTTTGTAGCATCCGGAGCACTCGTACTGAGCACACTATTCTGTTTTCCGTTCTTTTTCGGTTCCTAGTTAGCACCTCACCTTTGGAACACCGGCTTTCGGCCACTTATCGTCTGTTAACTTGCACCCTGTAGTGTTCGGAACACCTCTTTTATCCGCTCTTCTTAAATTCATTGTAACCTTGAACCCGTCCTCTTTTCTTTTTTTCTTTTCTTTTCTTGTGCATTTGAACAGTTCTTGGACTTATACTTGTTCCGTTTTCTTTACAGGGATTACCCCCGATGAAGGGCTGGGCCCGAAATGCATTGGGGCTATTTGAAATTTCTGTGAAGCAACAGTTGTCATATACATGCCTTATGATGCACTCGGATGTACTAATACCACAATGAATTAACCGAATGGATACTTTATGGTCTGACTATCAGTTGAATAAATTAATTTTGGAAATTCCTAATTGGTCTGTCAATTCTGTAAAAAGCGACTGGCTTGCACAGGAGTGCTTTAGATTTGGCTCTTCCCTTGTGAAGAACCTATGAACAAACCACACAACACCAATCACCAGTTTAGTGCAATCAACCATCTAGTGCTGGTTGCATGTTTATTTATGCCTTCCGGTCCAAGCCCGGCCTAGAAGGTTGCAAACGTATACATTGTAATATAGTGGTCGGGTGGCTCACTAGATCCCTCCTAACTATCCACAACAACCTCACATTGACTGAAGTAGCAATGTCTTATTCAACAAAGTCTTTCAGTGTTTGGCTCGGGATTCTCTCTCAGTCGATAAGAATGTCCATGTTGAGCCACCTTTTTGCTCCCAAAACTTGGAACCCAGAAGGTCTGGTGGGTACCATCTTCTGCCCTTGTTCCTCAGGTTTCAATATGCGCCTCATCTTCCGCTGTCCTTTATAGCGCCTCCCCTAATTCCTCCCTTGTGGATTCCTTCCAGCTTATCAGTTCTTGTCCCTCTCTTCTTTCCTCCACTTGAGGTGTGATTTTTTTAAAGCAGGATACATTTCTTGACAACCGCCTCTCTCCTCTTTGGACAGTGATCACGGTTACCCGTACTCCTACCACTTTCCAGGCCTCTCTCTCTAATGGAGTTCGAAACTTCCACCCCAGATGCCTGTCTCTCACTACCACTATCTCCTGGGCAAATCTCCACGGTCCCGGCTTTCCTTCTCAGGCTGGCTTAGCCATTGTTTCTTCTCCTCTTCACTTGGGCTTTCTCCCTGTCCAAATCTCAAGGTGTCCATTGTTCACTCACCAGTACGACATCTCTCACCACCCTTTTCATCATCAGTTGACTTGGGGAACAACCAGTAGTGCTATGGAATGTTTGTCGTTACGCTCTCAGGAATTTATGGATAAATCATTCCAACTCTACCTGCTGATCCTCCCCAATCCGGAACGCTTTGTTGATCGTGCGCAGAAATCTCTCCACCTCCCTATTGACCTGAGGGATGTTTGACATTGCGATGGTGCAGGTGTTCTCCAAATTCCTGGCCATGGAAGGGTGGACCATTTCCTCCGGTATTTGCAGCAGAGCAAACGTTTTTTTCCATCACAGTCTTGACACATTCAAAAGTTGCCAATCGCACCACCTCGACTACAGAAAACCTTGAGTAGCTGTCGATCATGACTAACGCCCGTCAGGAAAACTTCCAAAGTCTATACTTATGGACTTTCACGGTCGGATGCTTGTGACCTCTGTGATTATTGGTGATGCTGGTGGTTCGCCTCTGGTGATTAAGCAGGAGTGACATCCAGATACCAAGTTTTTGATCATCCGGTCTACCCCTGGGAACCACACTTTGGCCCTCAACCTCACTTTGGTTTTGGCTAGACCTTGGTGACCTTCATGTGCTAACTGTGCCGTCCTACTATTCCACAGGATTTGGGGTATCACAATTTGCGTTCCTCTTTGCACCAGCCCTTCGCCGCTTTAACTGATTTCGTTTCAACACCTCCAGATGCCTATTCTAGCTTCTCTTTCCTCGTTGTTCAATCCACCGACACCATCCAGGAAATTCTTCCAGTGGTGTTCCCGCAAGGCATCTTTGACTGCATTCAGACAGACATCTTCTTTTGTAGCCGCCACGATTTCATTCAGGGACGCTCTTGGGCACGCGCACTCCGTGATCCTTCTGTGCCTCTATCAACCCCTTGTTGATGATGGGGATCCGCTGCCATGGGGTGGCGCGACAGGTAGTTTGCTGTGTTGTAGACTCTTGGATGATACACTACTTCAAAATCATAGTTTTGGAGTTACACTGCCCATCGTTCAATTTGAGGAGGCCCATTCCTTTCTCCCCCCCCCCCCCCGAACAGTGGTACCACAGGTTTGTGATCAGCGACCACCTGGAACTTGTGCCCACATAGATAAATGTTGAAGTGCAGGCTTGCCCATCTAAATGCTAGTGCTTCCTTGTCAATTTGTGCGTACCGTGTTTCAACCTTCGTCAAAGCCTTGCTCGCGTATGCAATGGGCACCCACTCCTTGTGCGCATCATGTTGAAGAAGTACAGACCTGAGACCAACTCGGCTGGCGTCCACTATGAGTTCTGTGGGGCTCCCTGGCTTAAAGTAGGCTATTGTCGCTCCTTTCAATAGCGCTCCTTTTACCTCCTTGAAGGCTCTCGACCCAGTGCTAGTCCACTGCCATTTGTAGTCCCTCTTTGTGAGAGCACTCATCGGTTCATAGATGGTTGCATGAGGTGGTATGAAATGGCTACAGTAGTTTGCCATTCCCGAGAAGTTCCGTATCTCAGTCAGATTTTGTGGAATGGTTGCTGCTCTAATGGCTTTGACCTTTGCCGGGTCAAACTGTAGTCCATCTTTTGAGAACGTGGAACGCACATTTTTGCCGGGTTCAGTGTCAATACTTGCTCGACTAGTCTCTGCAGGGTCACCTTTAAGCGTTTGTGGTTTTCTTCCAGTGTTTGAGAGAAAATCAGTGCATCATTACTACGTTGATAACACCCATCAACCTTGATAGGGCCTCTCGGATAGCATCTTGGAACATCCCTGCCACCGACAATACTTCAAAGCTGAGCCTTTTAAATCTCTGCAGCCACGTAAGTTTGTGATATAACGACTGGCTTCATCCAGCATCAGCTGATGGTATCCTGAGTTGAGGTCCTCCTTTGAGAACCACTTCGCCCTGTTGATATTGGGGATTATTTCATCTATGGTCTGGGTGATGTGTCTTTCTCTCTTTATCGCCTTATTGGGCAGTCGCATGTCCACACAGAAGCTTATCGCTTCCGGCTGCTTGGGTTTGGGAGCGATCACCAAGGGGGACACCCACGGAGTAGGACCTGACACCTTTTCGATTACTCTGGCTTTTTCAAGTTTCCCCAGCTCTGCCTCCACAAGAGGTCATAGGTGAAAAGTCGACTTTCAGGCAGCAGAGTCCCTCAAAGAGTTAGGGAAAGACAGACATTATTTCCACCGAGTGGGATCTGTAGAATTGACGTGCGAACATTAACATCCCCAAGTCCTCAGCTGAGTGGCACCCAAGGAGTGGTGCCCGCACTGTCCTGCGTCACATGAAACTTTGTTCGTAACAAATTGTTACCATGTTACCCTTCCTCCACATAAACAATAACAGAAATGATGTTTTGCAACTTCTATGTGTGCTGCATTAAGCAGCACACATAAAAGTTACAAAACACAATTTAAAGATTGTTTATATGCAGGAAGGTCTCCCTTCCTGCACATAAACAATCTTCAAATGGTGCTTTGTAAGGTAGACCTTCCTGCACATAAACAATCTTCCCCTCAAAGCAGACACCCTTGTATTATGGTGCAAGGGTGCTGCGTTGGCGCTAGGCTGCTGAGTTTAGCCCCAGCGCAGGGGAAAACACAGGCGCACCATATTATGGTAAATATGGTGCAGCCTTGTGATTTTGAAGTGGCGGAGCCTAAAAGTGTTGATGAAC
Organism: Lissotriton vulgaris; assembly: GCF_964263255.1. Lineage (NCBI taxonomy): Eukaryota > Metazoa > Chordata > Amphibia > Caudata > Salamandridae > Lissotriton > Lissotriton vulgaris. The sequence goes on along the minus strand of NC_141693.1, from coordinate 1,632,776,481 downwards.
TGATTGTGTTCCTGTATTGAAAGGTCCCAATATTTGGAAGGAATCATGTTGACCTTTTTCTATGTTCCCTTCCCTACTGTATTATATCACATAAACTATTGGACTGCTCTCCTATCACTCACTGTGTGTTCACGTTTTAATAACTTATGATTTGTTCTTCTTATAAATGAGGATTGTGTTTCCTTTTCTATCCTTCCATTGTTCCATGTGGAACCATTGTTGCACATACTTTTAGGAAGTTGACATTTTTCCACATAAACCAAATGTGCCTTTGCACTAGTGTCTAAGGTAACATGACTGTAATAGCTCTGCTGTAGTGTGATGTGTATTCCTTCCAGCTATGGGGGCAAAATTGCATTTGGGTGTGGAGCAGGGTGTTCCTCTAATGAGCAAGCTGGCCTGGGAAGTTGTACTCAGCCCTTTCTGATCTTCAGAGGGTAGCCTGAAGGCTGTGCCCAGCGCCTTCCTGACTTCCAAGTCTGTCTTCCCCTTCCATTGACAAATATAGCTCACACCTAGGCCTGCCTACCTTTATCCTACTTGACTTATTGGTGCAAAACCCAGGAAAAGGGAAGGGAAGACAAAGGGGACTTCTCCCACCCACAAGTTGGAATGGGGTATAAGAATGGCATCCTGAGTACCTCTCATCAGACCACTCCTGGGCCTGTGGAAGATTCTGAAGAAGGACTGCCCTCTTTTCTAAAGTAGACTGGACTTGCTTGCCTTGAGCCCAGGATCCTCAGAAGTGCCTCCAGTGGTCAGATGGGTGACCTCCTGTTTGAGCTACAGGGACACAACATTCTTCCAATGGCCTTCCCTGCAACTACCTAAATCACCGGCCCTATCTGCACCTGCGTAGGCCCTGCTGCTGGCCTCTGCTGCTGTAAATCATGATCCCCAAGAGGTGCCCACTAAGCCTTGAACACTTGACTGGTATCAGAGTGTACTTGTATTATTCAAGACTGCAACTGCAGGTGAAAATTTAAATGTTTTGGGCTCCTCGCAAGTACAAGCTGCCTCTTCTTGTCAGCAGTGACCACCACTTTTCCCACCAACATAAAGTTCTGATGACCACCTACTCTTTGTGGCAAATAGGGACCACATGAGTCTCCGGCCACTGCAAAGTTCCATCAGTGACCTGCTTCTCTTGCCGACAACAACTTTCTGGCAGATCCCACAACGCAAAGCTCCAGCCGAGGCTCCTTGCATGGATTTGTACGTCAAGAAGGCAAATTCTTCATCATCATGAACCTGGTCTCTGTATCCAACCTCTGCTCCATCATGGTTGGCCTGAAAATGTGACCTGGACCCGATCCAACGCAACTAGATAACCATGGGTGAGGCTTTGTGCTTTTTGGTTCTATTTTCAACGGAATCTTTAACTATTCATTCCTTGGGTTTCACTTATTGGAGATTTGTCATTTTGGTGCCATTTTATTCATAATAATTTGCTTGATTTTTCTGAATTGGTTTTCAGTGGCGGCTGGCATGGGTTGCGGGTGGGTTGTGCACCGACGTGGGAGAAGCGGGTGGAAATACAAAAAGAAAAGTAATTACCTTCCAGTCACTTCCTCGCCGCGTCTCTCCTGCAGTCCCTTGCTATAGCCAGAACATAAAGCACACCAAGGCTCCCAGTCAGCCAATCACAGCGCTGCAATGCAGTGTTTTGATTGGTCTGAGTGCTGTGGTTCAGCGCTCAGACACGGACTGGGAGCCTGGGCATGCACTCCATGCAGGCTGTAATGCAGCCTGCATGGAGAATATGCAAAGTGAACATGAGTGCTTGGCTGGACCAACACTGCTGCCTAAACATTCATGCGCACTTACAGTGTGTGCACCATTCCCCTGCTCCTGTCGTGGGAGCAGCCCCGCAAAGCTGCTGTACATCAGGACAAAATAAAATGATAAGAAAAGAGTTATTATCATTTTATTTTTTCTTAACTTCTCTACTAAAAAGCAGTGGGACGATGCTCCTCCGCCTTAGCAGAGGAACCACCGCTGTGGGTTTTGAATTTCCTTGTGTGGTGTTTTTGATTTGATACTGTTTGACTGCTGCATTAATAATTACACACTGCCTCTACATTAAGCCTGACAGCTTTTATGCCGAGCCCCTTGAGGGTTGAGCCCTGGTTTTTTAAGGGGCATTCGTGGTTCTCCCTGACACGGAATGTGTTGATATCTTGAATGTAAAAGTCAAAAGGTAGCATTACATTTATGGTAAAGGCATGCATGATAATGGCATGCATGGTAACGTCATATACAACTGTTGAAAGACATAACAGTGAATGGGTTTCAAAACCTTTGGAAGGTGAAGGTTGTAGTGGTGAAAATGATTCATAGTATTGTACTGTTGAAGGGGAATTCTGTTTTTGAGCGATTTGTGGAGCATGTGGTCCGACATACATTCAACTGCCATGAAGCAGACATAATTTACAGGCGTTTATGAAATATTCTCCAAAATTGAGAGAGGAAACAGAGAAACAGTGTTTGGAAGTTGATCAGATTGTGAGTGTGTTAAAGATCTTATTTGTATTTGTAATTGTATTTGTAATTGTTTGTATAGCGCTAGAATCGACCCCTGAATGGGTATCTCTGTGCTTCAGCAGGACTGTGAGGGGATAGCAGCACATTCAACAGGATCAGCAAAGGCAAAAGAGAAAAGTCTTAAGCATTTTCCTGAACTGCAAGTGTTCAGAGCACTGTCTTAAGGGGAGCGGAAGTTCTTTCCTTAAGTGATCTGGCTCTCCTCCTTTCTGAGGGACCGCACTCAGGCGGTCCGGCTAGGCGACTTCACGGCCACTCCTCTCCCTGTCACCTGCGGTGTTCCCCAGGGATCCTCTCTCTCCCCCTTACTTTTCAATCTTTATATCTTTCCTCTCATCTTCGCACTCCAGCAGCTGGAGGTCACCGTCTATAATTACGCGGATGACCTCCAGCTCATCTTTGATCTGTCCCCTTCTTCTCTCTCGGTCTCTAACTTCCAGTCAACTATGACATTCGTCAGGGACTGGATGAACCACAACCACCTTAAGCTGAACCCGGATAAAACCGAGCTGGTTCTCACTGGTGGTTCGTCCAGTCCCTGGAACTCTCTCTTCTGGCCCCCCTCTCTTGGTTCCGCACCGACCCCCTCCACCACGGTCAAAACACTCGGTGTCAAAATAAACAACCAGCTCACCCTCCATTCACAAATTAGTTCCGTGGTATCCTCCTGCTTCCTCACTCTCCGCACTATCCGCACTGTCTCCCGCTTCTTTTCCCCCCAGGCACTTAAGATCATCATGGTGGCACTAGTGATATCGAGACTGGACTACGCAAACGCTCTCTACCATGGCATCCCCGCGTACAGTTTGCGTAGACACCAGACTATCCAGAACCAAGCAGCCCGGCTGGTGTACGGTCTCCCTTGTTATCACCATTCCACCCCTCTTCTCAGGGAGCTTCATTGGCTCCCTATAAAGGAACGTGCCCTCTTCAAGATTGGTTGCATGGTCTTCCAGGCCCGCCAGGGCACTGCCCCCGCTTTCATCTCTTCATTAATCAAGCCTTATGTACCTGCAAGAGAACTTCGGTCTTCCTCCAAGTCCCTCCTCCAGATCCCTCGCTTCACTCGCAAAAAGTGGGGCGGGGCCAATTTCTCCACCCTGGCTCCAACTTTCTGGAATTCACTTCCTGACCATCTCCGCTCTGCCACTCAGTATCTCCCCTTTCGCAGAGATCTGAAAACGTTCCTCTTCAGCCAGGCCTTCCCCACTTAAACTCCCTCAATATCCCCTTTATCTTTTTCTGGTCTTTCCCCCTCAGTTGCTGATCCCCCTAGCGCCAAGAAACCGCAAGGTGTACGCTGCGCTCTAGAAATATTTTAAATTAGAAATTAGAAGTGTGGTCAGCGATATGAAAGAGCTCTGCCTCCTAATCTGGCTCTTTTTACTTGGAGTACCACCAGAAGGTGTTTAGCACCTGAACATAGGGATCTGGGGGGAAGGTAAGGCAGGAATATTTTGGAGAGATAGGAAGGGCCCAGTTTAACCAAAGCTTTGTGGATGATACAACAAGTTTTGAACTTAATACGTTGAGGGATAGGGAGCCAATGCAATTTCGCAAGAAGGAGTTGTGAAGGGGTCCGAGGTGGAACATTAAGGACCAACCGAGCTGCCGTGTTCTACAACACCTGTAGTCTGCTGAGCAAGGCATTAATTTGCAGAAATCAGCAGACCATTACAGTAGTCCAGGCGGCTCAAGACCATCGCCTGGACTAAAGTTTTTCGGGCAGAGTCTGGGAGTAGGAGGAAGACTCGACGTAGGATGCTGATTACATGGAAGCAGGAACCTGCTCTTTGGGTAATATGTTCTTTCAGACTGAGACCAGGGTCAAGGTGAATTCCCAGGTTTTTAACTGTGAGCTTAGGGGAAGGAAGAGGGCCCTAATCCGTTGGCCACCAATACGGCGTCCATAGGAGGGGAGCTTCTCCCAGAAGCATGATCTCAGTTTTTCCTACATTGCACTGGAGGAAGTTATTCTGCATCCAGTGCAATATGGCCCTCATCCCGTTAGAGAATGCCAGTTGTACCGGGGATGAAAATGTATTGAATGGAAAGAGGAGCTGAGTATCATTGGCATATATTATGGGGATAAACCCACACGTCCTCATAAGGTTGGCCAAGGGAGCAATATAGATGTTAAAAATGGTTTGGCTCAAACATGAGCCCTGAGGTACTCCTTTGGTCATACCCACCGGAGCCCAGGTTAACGATCTGAGAGCGATCCGACAAGAAACTTTTCCTCCAGGACAGGGCTGAGTCTCTTAACCCAACTTCCTCCAATCTTCTGAGCAAGACACTATGGGAAACCGTGTTGAACGCCGCGAATAGGTCCAACAGCACCAGAAACATAGAATGACCCTTATCTAGGGTCATTCTGATGTCATCCGTTACTGTAAGTAACGCAGATTCGGTGCTGTATTTGGGCCTAAAACCGTACTGGGAATGGTCTAAACATGCAGACCGTTCGACATAGTTGGACAGATGGATGTTCACATGTTTCTCTATTATCTTGCTCCAGAATGGAAGAAGAGAGATGGGACGAAGGTTAGAGAGGTCTGTCTACGTAATATTGGATTTCTTGCAAATGGGTCTGACCTGGGCAACCTTCCATTCCCATGGGACATATCCCTCTCAGAGAGAGAGATTGATAATAGGCTGCACCACCGGGTCAGCTGATTCTCCAAGGATGGAATGAATTTAGCTGGGATATGATCCGGTGGAGATCCGGATTTAATCCTGTGGGTCAGGGTTTAAACCTCTGCTAAGGTAATGGAAGGAAAGCACTCTAACATTTGCTCATTCGTCATTTCCAAATGGTCCAAGGCCATAGGAATCTGTGATGAATTAGCAGCTGCTCTTATTTTCTCGTATATGAGTTCAATCTGCTGGGCAAAGTGTAAGGCAATGTCATCACACAGTTTTTGGGAAGGAGTCTCCAAGCTTTCACAAGGTTTTGGATTAGTGAAGTATTGGAGAATTTGATACAATTTTTGAGGAGTTGCCAGCCTGAGTCAGCTGGGACATAAGGTGCATTTTGCGAGCTACCTTTATGTTTTTGTGGTAGCTGGTCAGGGAAGCACAATACCTTTCCCTATCTACCTCATTATTTGATGAGCGCCATACTCTTTCAAGTTTCCTACATAGTTGTTTCTGACTTTGCAAGAGGGGTGTAAACCAAGCAGCTTGTGGGCATTTAGATTGACTCAGAAAGGATTTAAGCGGTGCAATGTGGTCAATAGCTGTGATGACCGCCAAATTACATTTTGACAGAGCTTCCTCAGTATGGTCTGATGCCAATAATTGCGGCTTCATAAATATACTTTGAAAGTTTTCTGCTGACAACTTCTGCCACTACCTCCGCAGATACGGTACAGCTTGATTGGGGGGTTTTAGGATTATTAAGGTGCTGGATATCAAATTCAATGACTGAATGGTCTGACCAGATGAGTTGTTGAGGAGATTTACACTTGATCTTAGAAGAGTTAGAAAAAAGAATGTCCAAGGTTTGGCCAGCTATATGAGTCGGCCTCTCATTAGGCTGAAACAAACCTAGGAGGGATAAATCCGCCAGAAGAGTCTGGATATCTGAGTTGGACTGACATTCGCTATGGACATTAAAATCTCCCAATAATAGGAAATTATTTCCCCCTTTCACATGAGGAGCAAGACACTCCACCAGTTGTACGGAAAAGTCCAATAGAGGTCCTGGGGGGTGATAGATTAGCGCCCCATTCCAGCTATCCTGCGGGGGCTGGTTGATTCTAAAAATCAACATCTCAACTGTTGCATCGCTGCGCTGATCTAAGACAGAGATGTTTATACCGTCTTTGTGTACAATAGCTAAGCCCCCCGTTTTTTATGGACTTGTCTAATCTAATCAGTTTATATCCCTCTGGTATACCTAGAGTTATGGCAGGGACCGAGTAGGGTTTCATCCAGGTTTCAGTGAAAAAGCCTATCTCAGGTTGGGCTGAGGACACAAGGCCCCAGACTTCAATTGAATGTTTTGGCAGAGACCTGATGTTGCACAGCATATTCTTCCACCCTCTGTGAGAGGTCTTTGAGGAGGGATCACATGAGCAGCTAGATAGATTGAGGGTTGATTGGAAATGGAAGCCTCGGAAAGAGAATGGGCCTTCAGGGCATGTCCAAGACTCTATCTGACAGTTATGAGGCAATTTGGTCGGTAAATTCAAAAGCTCTTGTCTGGTATATGATAATTGTATGGAATGGCTGTGTTTTATAGAAAAACGACTAGGGGGCTGGGGTCCTGGCAGCGTTCTGGCGCGGACGGGTGCAGACGGGCTTGCCTTTGGCGCGCCACTGGCGCCCCCGCTGCGCTCGTCCGCTGCGCGCTATGCTCTGCATGCCCCTTTTCTAGTGAGGCCCGGTTTGGGAACTAGACTGCCAACCGCCGACCGAAAGTTACCACTTCCCTCCACACAAACGGGACTAAGACCCTTGATGGACCGGGGAAGGGAAACCAGCACGGAGGACAGTAGATCAGCACATAGGTCAGTGTGAGCTTGCAGTAAGAGAATGTGCACAAATGAAATGTAATGATCGAGTTAAAACACAAGTGAGCGTATTTACAAATTCTGACAGTTTCAAGCAATAGTGTTAAGCAGCTAGCGCAGGGCAGTTCCTGAGTAAAGTACAGCCACCGTCATGTGCGTTATTGGCAGGTTTGGATGCATTGTTTTCCACGGTGGTACCTAAGGATTTGTAGCTTGCATGCTGGCCAGAGATTAAATAGCTAGAAAAGGAACCTGAAAGTACTGTGCCAAGTTATAAACATTCTCAAGCGGTTATTGAGAAATATAATGAGATTTTTGATCAATTGGTCAAAAATCAAGAGAACAGCGTAAAACACAGATGCGTTGGTGTATGTGTATTATGAGAGATTGGTGCATGTATAACAATGTAGTAGGATGGAGGATCCTAATAAAGAAGGTTCGTTGATTTTTGTGTCACCTATTTTGCTTGGATTGAAAGCAGAGCTGAGCTAAAATATTCAAACAAAGTGTGATGTGCTGGCAAGCGAAGTAACTTGATGAAATTTCGCTGACACAAAATATTGTAGTGATACTTGTGAGTTGAAAATGTAATTAACAAAGGAGAATTTGGTGGTGGAACACACTGTGTTTTTTCAACAAGGAGGGCAGTAAATGTCCCTGAGGAACTTGCCTTGTTGTTCGAAATCCTAGTCCTCTGTGAGGTCGAGGAAGGGGACAAGGTAGCGGTGGAGCCTTCAATTATAATGGTAACAATGGGACAGTGAACCTGGACTATGCCACAGTTTTGGAAAAAGGGATCATTAGAAAAGAGTTTGTACGTTGAATATACAGATGCAGCATCCTGTTAATGAGCTGCAGCTCATACTTGAAGTGACTTCAATGTCACAGAATGGGATGACGATGGTGTCACTGATCCCAGTCCAACAGACACATGTGCGAAACAGAGGGAAGCTCTACATCATCCTTACTGCCAAAGTTACAGATTGTAGTACAGAATTTATAGGTATAAACATATTCAGCACAGCAACTTTCAAGACAATCAGTGATTAGAAATTAATTTCTACAATTTGCAGCTAAACTAGGGGTACTGTATGAATCTAGTCAAGAGATGGTGCCTGAGGGGGGAAGCAGGACTGCATGCTTGGTGCTGCTCTTGAGCTAGACCGGAGTGGACTATACATGGAAGGCACAGTTAATGGTCCTCCCATGTGAATTTTTGTTGATGCTGGTGCTACCCATTCCACAGTTTGACTGGTGGAATTTCCTAAGCTACCACTCTCTAAAAAAAATCTACAGTGTAGGCATTGCAAATAAACAAGTGGTACATCAAATTTCAGCTTATGTCAAGATAGATTAATTTACAAATAAGCATTCTTTTATGATTAGTGAAACAACTCATGTGAACATGCTGGGTAGAGATTTACTTTGTAAATTGAATTCTGTAATTTATTGTACTTTGGTCCCAGATGATGAGTTTTTTTTAAACCTTTTTATTAGTTGCGTTCAACACAGCATAACATGACAGTGACAGCATCTGTAATCCAATACATCAATCAAAACGGTATCATCAAGAGAGGGATATCAGCATCGTATGGCCCAATACAATATAGACATAGTGCCATGTGTATACAAATGGGATGTCAGAGCACAGGGATCAACCCCTCCTCCATAGTAAAGGGGGTACGAAGGATGAAGAATTCTCCCCCACGTCTGAAGTTAGGCATAAGGACAGGCCAGAAGTGGTGGTAGCAGCCCCTTCCATCAATCCCCTACCGTCTGCGATCAGTCCTGTCAGCCGGCTATGTCCCAATGTGATGCGGTGCCCCATACGGATCTCAAGTGTATATATCCACGCTAGGCAGTGCAACTAATGTTCAGTGTGGAGATGACCGGGTCATACCCTAGAGCCAAGCCGTGCAAAAACGGTCCTCCTTCTCAAGTGTCGACTGCGGAGGAGACCATGTGTGGCTATCAGTGTGTGTGTTTACCATCTGTATCCCAAGTAATGAAAGAGTGTAAGAGGCCCCACCCTTATACAATGCTACAAGGCCTTCGGGTATTCCCAGCTCCCCTGCCACCAGAGGTTTCCCCGCTGTCACGGCCACCTGTCGTATAGTAGTCGGTGTGAACGTCCCCCCACAGTGTGTGTAGTGGTATGGTGAGTGCATTACACCCTATCAATACGCTCATAGGCCCGGGACCGGCTCGTCATCTCCAGAGGAGTCGCTAAGCGTCGCCTGGGACAGCAAGTACACCTGCAAGGGAGACCAAAAATCGCCAGGCTTGCAACAGGCAGGCAATAGTTCTGCATAAACGCCGTGTTGGTCCTGGCAGTATGTGAGGTCGTCGAGCCACTCCTTAAATTTTGGCGCTCTCCCCCTACCCCACCTACAAGCTATTCTCCGTTTAGCAAGGAGCAACGCAAGGTCAACAAATTTGCGGTCCGGCTTGGGCACATGTTTGGTGTAGCCCAGCAGCATCACTATTGGCTCCATGGGCAATGGGCCATCAATCATTATTTGGAGTGCGGCGTGTACTTGTTCCCAATATGTTTGTATGGCTCCACATTCCCAGGCCAAATGAAGGAAATCCGCGCCACTCGCCCGGCATCTAGCACACCTATCATCCTCCGAGAGACGAAACCGAAGTTTCCTGACTGGGGTATAATAGTAGCGTTGCACAAACTTATAATGAATAATTTTCAGCCGGCAGCTGGAAGAGACCCTGGCCGTGACAGAGCAGCAATAACTCCACTGCTCATCTGTGATCGCCGAGGGCAGCTCAGCGTCCCAGTTTGTCCGAGCCTTTGACAGCATCAGCGGGCGCTGCCCACGCATGGCGGTATACAGTTTAGACACTAGGTGCTTGCCATCCGATATGAGCATGACATGCAATGGCAGTACTGTCCCAGGTTCATCCGGGAAGTTGGGGAGTATGTCCCGCATACCCTGCCGGAGCCTGATGTAGTAAAACACCTCCATAGGTGTCGGGGGAGTATTCTGGAATAACTGTTCCTTAGTGCGGAACGTTCCGTCCTGAAATAGGTCACCCCATGTACTAAGGTGTACGCGTTTGCACATGGATTGGAATCCGTTTTCCAGTAGAAGTGAAAGTTTCGGGTGATATGCCAGGGGCAGTGCCGGGGAATAAAGCATGGGGGCGTCCAGTAGTTTAGTCACTTTCCGCCAGGCATCGATAGTGCAAGTCACAGTGGTGGCAGGCGTCTCAATATCCCCAATCAGTCCCATCAACATGCCTCTAAGCGGGAGCGGATGTACGACCCAATCCTCAGCAGCGACCTGTGGCATGAAGGGAGCGGGGTGTACCCAGTAGTATGAGTGTTGAGCCTGAGCACTAAGAAAGTATAATTCCATGTCGGGGACATCAAAACCGCCCTTATCGTATGGCTGCGTCAAGACCCTCCAGCTTAGGCGTGGCTGCTTTCCACCCCAGAAAAGGCGCAGAAGCTCAGAACGGAGCCGTTTAAAAAAAAAGGCCCCCGGATAGTAGGGAATGTTTTGGTATAGATATAAAAACCGTGGGAGGATGACCATCTTAATTAAGGAAGCCCTTCCCGCCATTGAGATCGGCAGGGCCCGCCAGCGGGACACATTATCCGTTAACTGCGAGATAGCCACCCCGTAGTTTGACCGGATGGTTTCGTCCTTATCGAGCGACACCTCTATGCCCAGGTAACGTAGGCCAGAGCTGCACCACTCCAGGGGGTAATCCAGCGGAAACCTGGCCACCGATGCTGTGAGGGGGAAGAATTGCGACTTCTTCCAGTTTATATGTATCCCGGATATGCCACTAAACGCCACGAACTCCCTCAGTAGCGAATTAAGGTGATCTTGTGGGTGACGCACGTACAGAGTAACATCATCCGCATAGAGTGAGATACTTATCTGTCGCTGATGACAATTAAAAGCACTGGCCTTGTGCAACTGTCGCACTCTACAAGCCAGAGGTTCTATCGCTAGGGCAAACAGCAGTGGCGACAGGGGGCAACCCTGCCTAGTTCCTCTCGTGATCGGCATTTGGGACGAGAGCGCCCCATTGACGACGACCCTGGCGACCGGCGAGGTGTAGAGCAGCTTCACCCAGGCAACAAAGATCCGGGGGAACCCCATTCTGTTCAATATAGCCAGTAAGTAACCCCACTCCACCGAATCGAACGCCTTGGTGGCGTCCAGGAACACAGCAGCAATCGGCAAGTCAGGTGATATAGTGGATATGAGGGAAAACAGTGTACGCAGGTTATGGGATGTAGCTCTCCCCGGGACAAAGCCAGATTGGTCCGGCAGCACCAAGGTGTTCATAAGTAGGGACAACCTAGTCGCCAGCACTTTAGCAAGGATCTTTGCGTCGCAGTTTAGTAGCGACAGGGGGCGATAGGCATCCGTGTCCTTCGGATCCTTCCCTGGTTTCAGGAGCGACGTAATCGCCACCTCCCTCATGGAGCCCGGCAGTATCCCTACCTCGAACGAGTCCTCGAAAACTTCTTTCAATACCGGCGCCATGATGTCGATATAACATTTATAAAATTCGGCCGGTAGGCCATCTAGCCCCGACGCCTTGCCATTGCTAAGGGACATGATCGCCTCCCTGATCTCGTCCAGTTCGAACGGGCATCCCAAGAACGCCCTGTCGCTGTCGCTGAGCCAACAGAGTGCAATGTCGTCCAGGAAATTACCGAACTCCACCTCCCCTGCCTGCTGCGTGGAATAGAGACGCCGGTAGTGCTGTAGGAAGGTATTTTGGATTCCCAAGGAGTCCTGGTGTGTCCTACCCTCCCTATCAGAGATTTCCAGGATATGGGTGGCAAAGCGCTGGTGCCTCGTGAGAGCAGCCAGCACCTTCCCCGGACGATCCCCCTCACAGTAGTGTCTAGCCGTCCAGTACTTGCCCCGGAATTTCGATTCCCTGGCCGCTTCTTCCTCATAGGTTGACAGTAGTGTCCTGAATTTCCCCGCGAGATCAGGGCAGGGGTCATCAACCATCAATGCCTCCAGCACCTTAAGCTCCGTCTCAAGTTTATGTAGCGTGCGTACAATATCCCTCAGAATACCGCAACTTTTAGAGATCGTGATCCCCCTTACTGTCACCTTAAAGGCTTCCCAGACCGTTTCGACCTTGTCGACCGATCCTTTGTTTCTTGGAAAAAAGGCTTCAATTTCCTCCCCCAATTCTTGTCTAAAGACCGGGTCTAGCAAGGCCGAGGGAAAGAGCCGCCACGGCGGACGCACCCTAGCATACCCCGGCATCTCCAGGACTGTCAAAATAGGACAATGGTCCGAGTAGGTACGCGGCAGATGTTTAACCCGAATGACTCCCCCAGCGAGTCCCCGAGAGACAAAGCAGTAATCGATCCGCGCCCACGAGCGTGCATGTGCCGTAAAATGTGTACCTTCCCTAATCGTCGGGTGTGTGTGCCTCCAGCTATCCACTAGTCCAGCCTCTGTCAGTATGCCCCGAAGTGTATCCCTGGCGTTTGTGTTGTATTGTATGCTACCGTCCGATCTATCCGACATAGGACATAGTGATAGATTGAAGTCTCCCCCCCAGAGAATGTGAGTGGCCTCGATTTCCAGTACATGGCCCCACAGCGACAAAAAAAAACCAGGAGTGTCCACATTAGGTGCATAGCAGTTCACAAGTATTATCACATCCGTGCCCAATCTCCCCCAAAGAATAACGTATCTCCCCTCCTTGTCCACCCGTTCACCCAGCTTTTGAAACGACAGTTGTTTGTTGATTAGGATAACAGTACCCCTAGAGTACGTGGAGTAGGAGGAAAACACTCTCACATTCGCCCACCTGCTCGCAAACTTAGGGACACCATCCGGGTTAAGGTGGGTTTCCTGGAGCATCGCTATCTGCACATGGTGCCGATCCAAATAAGCAAGAACATTTCTACATTTGCGGGGGTTATTAAGGCCAAGAACATTCCAGGACAATATAGAGACAGTATTCGACGTGCCATCACCTGTGTTCGCCAACATATCCCTGATAGAAGCACTCGGCCAATGCTGTAGCCCTCGGTCTAAATGCACCCAATGCAACGCTCTCCGCTGTCCAGAACATTCTCCTCATACAGACATCCAGCTGTTCACACATACGAATTCCAACATCTGCACACTTGTCAAGTAGGTCATACGCAACAACATTTCCACTCTCAACAACAACTTGCAACCCAACATCCACGTCCCAGTCCTCCCTCAATGCACAACTGTTCAGCTCCCGTATTCCATCTCCCCCCCCACCCACTGAAGCAACCCAATCTTGCCAGCATCACATCCCCACCCCCCTCCCCATTCCCAACACCCAAGAACAGTAGAAAAACCATATGGGGAATCCCCCTCTAAGGACACTAGAGGAATGCACTCCAGCACCCCAACACTCCCTCCTCGACCCGCATGCGCCATACGGAGAAGACAGAGAAAGGTGGGGTGATGCCTGGCATATGTTGCCCCTGCAGGCCAGTACCCACATATCAAGTCATTGTCTCGCTCCTCCTCCCCTCATGCCGGAAAAGTTACCAAAAAAGAAAAGCCAGGAGGAGCTTCCCAGGAGCAGCCGCTGCTCATTCCAGTCTCATCGTTGCCCCCAGGTCGTACAGTCTCAGATCAACTCCAGCAGAGGGGCAAGCACAGTGAAAGGCAGCTGTCGCCCGCCAGCGACCGTCAACACCCCAGAACCAACAGTCAAGCCTCCACCGGTAGTTCGAGGTCTACACACCGGCAGCAGGCAACTCAAATCTCCATTCCAGTCTTTGGCGTCATTGATCAGTGGTTCTTAAGAACGTCGCAAGGGTTCCACGTGTTCTCCAGGGTTGTCGTCTGCCCCCTCTCCATCCTCGTTTCGCCTGTCCCTTCTGGCGTTACGCAGCCCCTTGACATAGTCCTCGGCCTGCTGCGGATTTGTAAAAAAGTGTTGTTTGCCCTGGTGGGTCACCCGGAGTCGCGCCGGGTATAGAAGCGCATAATCTACTTGCATGTCGCGCAGTTTTTTCTTTACGTCGAGGAATTTCCTCCGCTGGTCCTGCACCATCGGTGTGAAGTCCGGATACAGGGAGAACTGTACTCCGTCACAAGTTAGGTTCCGAGTCGTGCGGGCTGCACGCAGTGCCGCGTCGCAGTCCCGGTAGTTAAGTAACCGGGCAATGATGGGCCGCGGCTGCATTCCTGGCTTGGGAATCGGGCCCAGGGAGCGATGCGCCCGTTCTACAATAAATTGGCTGGAAAAGGCCTCCTTACCCACTGCCGTGAGGAGGATGCGCTCCACGTAGTCTTCCATGCGCCCCGTGTTGGTGGATTCCGGAACCCCCGTGACGCGTATGTTGTTGCGTCTGCTCCTCGCCTCCAACTCCTCGTTCTTCGCCGCTATTACTCTCAGGATGTTATCCATTCTAGTCAGGCGCGCGTCGTGGGCAGCTGTTGTGTCCTCCGCGGTAGAGATGCGCCTCTCCGCCTCCCCCAGTCTCTCCTCGTGAACCTCCAGTTTCTGCGCCACCCCATCCATTCTGGACGATAATCGGTCGACCTTGTCAACAATCGTAGCGAAGCCCTGCCGCATTTCCTCCATCATCAGCCTGAGCTCCGGGGCCAGGGGGGCAGAGGGGGGCTCAGCGTTTGAAGATCCAGGGGCTCCACTGGTCCCCGCCATGCTGCGCAGCGGTTTTCTAGCAGCCGCCGGTTCAAAAGAGAGCTTGGGCTGTTTGCCGTCATTTTTGCCCATCGTGTCGCATTTGGGAGCACCCCCACGGGCACTGCGACTGGCTCTAGCGTGTGTGCCTGCTGTTCTCAGCACAGTTTGCGCTTGCAGTTGGCTCTCTCTTCACTGGCCCTGGATATTACAGCCCTGGTGATGCTCTGCACTCTGCACTGTCCCCGGTTATTACAGCCCTGGTGATGCTCTGCACTCTTCACTGTCCCCGGATAGTACAGATCTGCACTCCTCACTGTCCCTTGATATTCAGATAGCAATTTTGTCCAGGGCGGTATCTCCCACCCCAGGCACGAAGTGTCACAGGCTGTCTCCTGCCCTCCAGAGCACCCGCGCCGTAGCAGCTGCTATGGGTGAGGTGGTGGGAGGCTGCAGCAGTCCCCTCGGTCCGGAGCTTAGGGGGAGCCTGCGCGGGATAGTGGTAGGCCGCCGGGTGCAGCAGGGAGTCAGCGCGCCAAATGTGCAGGGCAGTATCCGTAGGCTGGGCGATCCCTATGCCCTCCGTGTGTCCGCCGCGGCGCCCGAAGCCCCAGCTCCCAGGCGTCCAGAGGTAGTTGCGGGGCCCCGGGGGGCAAGGCCGGGAAGATGACCGCCTCGCTCGGCAGAGAGAGGCGTGCGTCGCGTAGGACACTCGGACCCTCCGTGGGTCACCAGGGAAGCTCGGCGCCTCTCCGCACACCGCGGCGGCCCCGCAGGGGGAGAGACTCACCTCCGATGTCGGCCGAAGGCTCCCAGCAGCATCCGCCTCAAGGGTCTCAGGCCTCTCGTTCCCGAGGCCTGGCCGCCTCGTGGAGAGCCGCGGCCTCGCGTGGGTCGATATCCAGGCACCTCAGCTGCGCTCCGTAGCAGCTCCCACTGGTCCAAACGCACAGCCCCGTAACTCAGGCATACAAGGTCGGATCGCTCCCAGAATTGGACCGGAGCAGTATCCCGAGTTGGGTCGCCGACACTGCAATGATTGGGTGTCCAGTCGCAGGATATAAGGATAGTCTTAAGGATCTTGCTGGCCAGGCAGCCAGAGCCTCACTAGAGTGCGGCCATTAGCTAGTGCGCCCTCTAGCGCCCCCCAGATGATGAGTTTAAATCGAAATCAGCATCAATAAAAATCAAAAGATTTCCAGTTCACATAGAAGAGAACATTCCTCAGGATTTAAGACAGACCATGAAAATAGAGGTTTGGGATTCGACAGGTATAGACATTGGGATTATTAAAAGAGATAAGTCAGTGCATATTAACATAAAACCATCAGTCAATCCACCTATACCCTAGTACAGACTCTCTTGTGAAGTCCATCTAAGGGCTTGCCCCAGTAATTGAGAAGATAGTGAAGCAGGGTATCTTAAGGGAAATTGTGAACAGATCATGTAGCACCCCTATAGTAAGCATTTTAAAGTCCAATGGAAATTGGAGAATAGTACACTATTGAAAAAATGATTAAAGATATAATGTTCTCATGTTCTCCAGTAGTCCCGAATCTAACATTAATGCTCTGCAAGTGTAGGCTGCATATCTTACTTCAGGTTGCAAGTCCGCTCTTTTTTTATCACTTTTAATTGTTGACCATATGTGCATGAATCAGTCCTTAGATATAATTAAATAACCTGCATTCTTTACCCCGAAAATAAGCACTGCTTCCTCCATGATCATTTTTTAACTGCGTCGCATGTATTTCTAATAAATACCTGAAAATCGCCCATGTGATAACTGCCTGAGTCCTCGGTCCGCCACAGCTTATGCCGATTGAGCGGAGGGACGAAAAGGCACAAAAATTCACTTCCGGTCTGCCGGTCTTGCCGACCAGAAGTGCATTCAGCTCACCACTACTCCAAACCAGCCTGAGCCCTACAAAGGAGGGGTAGGGTAGCGGACGCGCGGAGTGGATACTCTGAAAGTGTAGGCTGCAGATCTTACTACAGGTTGCACACCCGTTCATTTTTTTATCACTTTTAATTGTTGATTGTTGAGCATATGTGCATGAATCAGGCCTTAGATATAATTAAATAACCTGCATTCTTTACCCCGAAGTTTAGCGCTGCTATCTCCACGATCATTCTTTAAGTGCGCTGCACGTATTTCCATTAAATACCTGAAAATCGCCCATCTGATAACTGCCTGAGTCCTCGGTCCGCCACAGCTTATGCCGATTGAGCGGAGGGACGCGAAGGTACAAATATTCACTTGCCGACTGGAAGTGCAGTCAGCTCACCAGTACTCAAAACCAGCCTGAGCCCCTTATTCTGTTTTCTTTCCCTATTTCCCTGCATCTGTTCCCCTACAACTTGGTAAGTCATCATGATGACTTCGCTTAAATACTCAAGTCAGGAGCTGAAAGATCTAAATCACATATTTCTTAGACATTCAGCCACACCAGGCGATATAACAACTAGCGGGGTGCAAAGGACATTACATTCTAACACATCAGCTCCACCCAGCGAAACCCAAACATCACTCTGATGTTTGTGTTTCGCTGGGTGGTTCTGGGTAATTCTGAAACCAAACTCCCCAAATCACTAAAAGCAATATATTTCAACGCGCCCTCTATCTCTAAACACGCCGTTGAAATATTAGGTGTTATCGATACTGAATTACTAGATATCTGTTTCATTACAGAAACCTGGTTACATGATTACACCTCCTCAGATGTGGTCACTCCCTTTCCACCACAATACAACATAATAGGAGTGGACAGAAAAAAAAATAGAGGAGGAAGCCTACTCATAGCCACTACCTCTGGCATAAATATGACTTCTTTAGAAACCATAAGCACTAACAAAGTGGAACTATGTGTCTTTAAAATGGAGGGTTTATCAGGAGGGATATGGAAAGGAGCATTAGTATAAAGACCTCCTGGCCCTAAAAATTGCTGCCCCCACAAGCTACTCGAGACAATTGCCCCATGCGTATGGGCCTCCGATTTATTTCTTTTACTAGAAGACTTCAACTACCGTGCTGAACTGTTACAGGACCCAGACACAGATCAACTCATCTCAAGAATGAACACCTTGGGACTAGCCCAACTGGTAACAGGGTCCTCTCACAATGCTGGTCACACGCTAGGCCTACTGTTAACAAATTCCACAGAGGTCAAGGTTGAGCCACCATTACCATTATTATGGTCTGACCATGACCCAATAAAATGTGTTATCCCGGTAGACACCATCAAAATGGTCCCTTGGAAAGAACCAATCTGGTTAAGATCGTGGCGCAAAGTCACCCTACCCCTTTTTACCACCCATTTCAGTTCCACCCAATTTATCCCAACAGATAACATTGATCAGAAAGCAATCTCCTTCGAAAAAACAATAACTAATGCGCTTGACAAAATTGCCTCCTTACAAGGTCAATAATTAAATCTAGAGCAGCTCCTTGGTTCATGCAACAATTAAAGTCAGCAAAACTCTCTTGTAGGACAGCTTAGCAGAAATGGAGAAAAACAAAGATCCAATAGCTCGTGAAACATATAGATGCATACATCACAATTATATGGAAAACATTAGACAAACGAAAAAACGATTTCTCCTAAATCGGATTGAGAAGGCAGCAAATTCCAATAAGGAGCTCTATCAAATCCTAAAAGAATTCACAACTCCACCTGTTCAGACACAAGCCCCTATCTCACAAGACTGGACAGACTCTCTCTTAAAATTCTTTGACGACAAAATGATAGCAATCCACAACACCTATTCCCCAAAAGACATCATTAATATCTTAGGAAATCCCCCACAACAGTCTCAGACCCACCCCAGATTTTGGATGAATTTACCCAATGTAGTTCAGAAGAAGTGACTAAAGTTATGTTAAAAATAAAATCTGGCTCACCTAAAGACCCCTTGCCACCAAAATGTATTTCAATCATAGGCCCAGCGTTGCTAGACAATCTTACAGATCTATTTCACAAGTCACTGTCACAACCAGAAGTCCCAAAGATATGGAAAATCGCCAAAGTTAGGCCAATACTAAAAAAATCTACAGCTGACCCTAAACTGCTTTCCAACTATCACCCAATATCGCTGCTCCCTTATTTTGGGAAGATGTTAGAGTCGCTGGTTAATCAACAGCTCTTTGTCCACCTTGAGAGCCAGGAATTGCTAGACCCCTCACAATCGGATTTCAGGGCAGCCCATAGTACCGAAATAGCTCTGCTAGAAGTAGCAGACAAGATCAGACTGACATTGGACAGAGGACAGTCATCTATCCTCGTCCTGCTAGATCTATCAGCAGGGTTGTACACCATCTCCCATAGCATTCTTGAACATCGGCTCTGGGAGATCGGGGTCAGTGGCTCAGAAGCTATCTAACTGATTGAACTACAATAGTACAGGCAGGAAATACCATCTCATGCAGCAGACCTATTGGATAGGAGTGCCACAGGACTCTATCTTGAGCCCAACACTCTTCAACCTATACGTGACTACACTGGCAAAAGTGATCAGATCTTATGGTTTTGATGTTGTGTCGTATGCCGATGCCACGCAGATCCTGATCACTCTTGGCCCAGATCGAATGGAAATTAAGTCACGTTTTAAAGACTGCATGTCCCACATTGAAATATGGATGAGCGCAAACCACCTGCAATCAAACGGAGGCAAAACTGAGAGCTCATGAGCATTGGTCACACGATTGGTGGCCCTCAAGTCTTGGCCCCTGCCAAACCCAGCAAATACGGTCCGGAATCTTGGTGTCCGAATGGATAATAAATTATCATTTTATTTTGTGCTCAAAACAGGCTTACCTGCCTTAGCAGACGCCGGGGCTGTTCTCTCCTCTCCTTCCCGCCCTGGTCCGACGCGGTGACTAGCACCGTTGCGCGGAGGGCGTGGAAGGTCGAGACTGCCACTTCCGGTTAGCGGGGGAGACCGGTTAGCGGTCTAGTTTTCTTGAGGTCACTCGCGCTGGGGCATAAAAGGCGGATGTTAACAAGGGAGCGCAGCGGACGAGCGCAGCGGGCGCGTCGAAGGAGCGCCGAAGTGTCGCCAAAGTCGAGCCCGTCTGCGCCCGTCCGCGGCCGACTGCGGGCTAGGGCGACAACCCCTGGTCGAAAGATCTACTGGACTAGGGAACAACTCCTTAGTTTCCGCACCCGCACTGCCTCCTCATGTATGCACGGTATGTTGAGCAGCGACAGGGCATGTCCTCATTGTAGCTTTCGTATGACTACTATGCCTCAGGATACCACGGAGCAGGCATTGTCCTGCGGTCTCCTGAACGTCAGGTCGCTACGTAAACACAGGCTCGATGTGTTCGAGCTGATTACTGAAAACAAACTTGACCTACTGTTCCTAACAGAAACGTGGCTAGATCAGTTCTCCGACTCTGACATCATTGAAGCCACACCGGAGAATTACTCCTGGGTCAGGCAGGATAGGCCAGAGGGGGTGGGAGGGGGGATTGCGATTATTTTTAGGGATACTTTGGGCTGCTGCTTAGAACGCACGCCGATCGTGGAGAGTGAGGCGGGCCTCTTCTCGATTAAAATTAATGGGGCCATGACGCTCAATGGATGTCTGGTATATCGGCCCCCAGGGGCTTGTACTAAGTTTAGGGAGAGCCTGTTAGAATGCCTCATGGAGGCGACCCTGCGCAGGGACAAATTTCTCCTATTAGGAGATCTTAACCTGCACCTTAACTGCCCTGAGGCCACAGGGGTTGAGGATTTTGGTCGGGACATGCTTGCCCTGCAACTGGACCTGAAACTTGAGGCCCCTACGCATCGACTGGGACACCTCCTGGACCCGGTCTATGCTAATTGGGAAGGTGTGGAGGTGTCAGGTGTTGAACCCTTTCCCTGGACCGACCACTTCCTGGTGGCATTCTCCATACAGAGTAGAAATACCTACAAAACTAGCCAGGTACCCTCTAACTATCTTAGGAGGAAGTGGGCTAAATTCTCGGTGGAAGATTTTAACCAAGCCTTAACTAGGGATGGTTTGCCTGGGGGCGAGGACATAGAAACAGCTGTCCTCAACCTGAATCAGCGCATCACGGCAGCGCTTGACCAGACAGCCCCACTCTGCCGCACTACCACAGGTGCTCGGAAAGATCGCTCAGCTCCTTGGTTCAGTGCTGAGCTGAGACTGACAAAGGCAGACTGTAGGCGGGCAGAAAAAGTCTGGAGGGTGTCCTATGACAACAAGGCCAGGGACTTATTCCTGGAAAAAAGGCGCATTCACCATAGGCTGATAAAAAAGTCTAAGGCAGCCTACTTTGTTGAACAAATTCAGGGGGCGGAAAACTCCGCCAAGGAACTTTTTGGCATCTATAAATCCCTGACTTCGGTAAATGCACCTACAGAGCCGGAGAGTTGCTCTACGGAGTCTTGTGACCTGATTGCAGACTACTTCTCCGCCAAAGTAGAGAAGATTTACTCGACCTTCCCTATTCGGCCTACTGGGCTGGACCTAGAGGAAGCAATGGGGGACACAGAGACGGCAGGGCATATTACACACTATTGCACCCCTCCTCCTGAGGAACTATTAGTGGTGTGCCGCTCTGTAAAATCAGGGTCCCCGTGGGATCCGGTGTCGCCAAAACGCTTGGCAGACAGTCTGGAAGTCTTGGAGCCTTATATTAGGCACATCCTCGACGTATCTTTCGGATCAGGGAAGCTGCCGGACGGATGGAAA
Organism: Lissotriton vulgaris; assembly: GCF_964263255.1. Taxonomy (NCBI): domain Eukaryota; kingdom Metazoa; phylum Chordata; class Amphibia; order Caudata; family Salamandridae; genus Lissotriton; species Lissotriton vulgaris. Next base: position 1,632,755,071 of record NC_141693.1, on the reverse strand, counting down.
CAGGCGGTGGTGCTCCCGCTCCGGAAGAAACCCCACTTAGGCTTCGAGGTATTAGAAAATCTGAGGCCCATCTCCCTCCTGCCTTTTCTGTCAAAAGTGGCGGAAAAGGTGGTTAATACCCAAATTATGAAGCACGTGGAGGAAAGGGGACTGCTCCATGCGACGCAGTTTGGCTTCAGGCCACGACATTCCACCGAGTCCGCCCTCCTCATGGCGACGGAACATCTGAGAGAGGGCGTGGATGCAGGTCAAACTATGGCTTTGATTTTGTTGGACCTCAGCGCGGCGTTCGACACTGTAGCACATAACATCTTGCTACAGTGTCTGAACAGAGGTGGCATCTCTGGCACCGCGCTGAGATGGATCCAAGACTTCCTCAATGAGAGAAGCTTTCAAGTCAGGCAGGGAGACTGCTATTCAAGGGGGGTGCCTCTGGGCCAAGGCGTGCCGCAGGGCTCGTCATTGAGCCCAACCCTCTTTAATGTGTATGTCGCGCCTGTTGCATCGATCGTGGAGAGCCATGGCCTCCAACTGGTCTCCTACGCCGACGACACGCAGCTGGTGATCTCCCTGTCGCAGGCGCCCTGTCTTGCTGCCGATGGCTTCCGTTCGTGCATGAAAGATCTAGCCGAATGGATGGCCAATAATTGTTTGAAGCTGAACGGCAGCAAGACAGAGGTGCTGGTGGTAGGGAGAGCCCAGTCTGCCTGGTCGCCGGCATGGTGGCCCTCCTGCCTTGGACCTACCCCAACCCCGTGCCTAGAGGCGCGCAATTTGGGGGTGTGGTTTGACGTAGGGCTCACATTTGGCCCCCAGATTAATCGGGTGGTGGGAGTCTGCTTCGGGATTCTGAAGAAGCTGAGAAAGGTCCTGGACCTACTCCCGCTTGAAGCACGTCAAACCCTGGTTCATGCCCTGGTGACAGCTAGGGCGGACTATGGGAACCTGCTGTACCTGGGGGCTCCAGAAAAAAGCATGGCCCGGCTGCAAATGCTGCAGAATGCGGCAGCGCGTCTGATTCTTAGACTGCCTAAAAGGGCACCTTCTAAGGCGGCCCTCCAGCAGCTACACTGGCTCCCGGTGAGGAGAAGAGTGGAGTACAAAGCCCTCTGCACCTGTCATCGCATTTTGAATGGCAGGGCACCCGCCCCTCTGACGAATTTGATCAAAGCGTACATACCGACACGGGCGCTTAGATCAACAGGGGGTGGCCTACTGAGGACTCCAAGAATTAAGAAGGCCCGCATGGGAGGCAGGTCTTTCAGATACTTGGCGGCAACCAACTGGAACAAACTGCCAACGGACCTGCGTTTGGAACCAGATGAGGCTAGATTCCGGGCAAAACTAAAAACTTATCTTTACAGTAAATAATGGCCCGCGTAGTTTTTGTGTTCCCTGTCATCTGCCTACTTCCACTTTTCAGCGCGTGGACACGCCGATGTGCGTAATCGCAGCGCTCAACAAATGTCCCAATAATAATAATAATAATAATAATAATGAAAAAACAGAAAAATAAGATAATTAGCTCCAGCTTTGGCACCATGTGTAATGTACACAATGTCTTTATTTAAATGGATACCATTGGAGACGAGAAAACCCCTAGTCCAGGGACTGATTATCAATCGTATGGACTATGGAAATGCCCTGTTGGCATCAATAAATGAAAACCTCCTTTCAAGTCTGCAGGTCCTGCAGAAAACTGCAGCCAGGCTAGTACTCAATCTTCCACCAGGATCCCCGTCGGCAAAAAAATCTGAAACTCCTACACTGCCTGCCTGTAAGAAAACGAATACACTTTAAGATTCTGTGCTTAACGCACAAGAATATGTACGGAAGAGACCCAGGTTTTTGGTCAAAAAAGTTAAGTGGGTTCCAACCAGGCCGAACTTTGAGATCCAGAAACCAATCACTTCTGGCATCTCCCTGAATTCGCACTACCACAAATGGAGGGAGGTCCCTCTCATTCCTTGCTCTAGCTCTCTGGAACAAACTACCCCCACATCTACACATCATCAACGACCATAACTGCTTCCGCAGGAAGTTAAAGACATGGCTGTTTGTTAACTAACTGTATCAAATCTAGCTTCTCTTTCAGAGTCATCCGTGAGCGCCATGAGACTTTCGAGTGATATGTGCGCTAAATAAATACTCCATAATTTGATGATAAATATTGTTTCAACCTCCATGGATTCAGAGTGGCTCACACGAATGGATTTATGTTAAACATATTTTACTATTCCTCACCATGATGATAGCCAGTATTTATTTGCCTCCAAATAAAAAAACAATGTACTGGTTTGGCAAAAATTATCTCAAGGATATACCGAGTCACCATCCTTCTCAAGAAAGAACTAGAGGCACTGAGATTACCCTATGAGTCACTTTTCATCAAACTAATTGATATCTCATGATCGTGCAATACATAAGAGATGTTGTAAATTAGACACCATTGCACTGTTAAAGCATTTTGCTGATGGGACACAAGGTTCCACTGACAAAATGACAGTAATGCCAGGCAGAAGTTATTTACGACATCAGGTTAAGAAAGGAGTGTGAAAGGTCTCAAAAGAGTACATCTCTGCAATCCAGATAATGAGTCTACCCCATACACAGAGAGAGATGAGCATGTTTTTGAGGATGGTGAGCTACTGTCGTATGTGGAATCTCAAGTTGTCCCTGACTCAAAAGCATTCACAGAGACAGTCACATAGCAACATAACTAATCCACCACCCTGGAATGAAGAATGCATGAAAGCCTTCCTTGAGCACATTGTGTAGAGCACCAACTCTTTGAATGTCTTATTATAATAAAGGGGTATTTTTTAATTGTCATGAAAGAGAAGGGTGCTCTCTTTATGTTCTCACTTAGTCGCAGAGCAGCAGAATAAGACCTGTCTTGAATTTATCCGGAACCCTAGATCCAGTTGTTTTGGATGTGTGATCAGTTGCAGCTACTACTGTAGTCATCACCATAAATGATTGAGTGTTTTGGGCCATACATTAATTGTGTTTCTGTCACACTCAGTGGAGACACTTTTGACCTTAATGCATTAATCAGCAGATATGGTACATTAATTCTGCCATAAATCACAAGGAGGGGGACTAGGAGCCAGTTAATAGTCCAGTACCCATGCTCCTCACTATAACTTATACGTATAATCAATGTGGGTACTTGGGTACTTGTTCCTAAGTGGAGAAGGCAGAGAGAAGTTTATGAAGAAGTGTAGAGGAGTGATTGGTTGGAATATATGGTTCTAGTGGGTTTTCCTTATTTGGAAGTGCTGCCCTCACACCCCCATTTTGCTCCTCGTGGGGCCGATGCTGCAATGCCCCATGGGCCCTGTGAGAGGGCTCTTTGTTGGAGATCTTTTCTCATATCAGCCATAATGGTGCTTGCGGGTGTGTGGAGTATAATATGTTAAGTGGAGAGTGTGATCCAAAATTACCTTAAGGAAATTAAATGAGATTTTATTCAGAGATCCTTTGGTAAGGTTTGAAACTAAAGAGCAGTGTGCACAAGGTTAAGACGTGCCACTACTTGATGAGTGAGATGTAGCGAACTGTCAAAGTTTCACTATTCAGGTTGACATTTTTCACACTCTGTTGGTCCAGCATTTTATTTTGAATGTGAAAGAGGATGTGGGAGGCGGTGACTGTGGCTATTCAAGACATACCACAACTGATAGAAATGTTAGGGTGTGGTAGACGATATCCAGAAACATTTGGAGGGCTGTTCAGACCCCATTACCATGTCCTGGAATAAAAAAGGAAAAAAACGTTTTTCAACAGAGGTTTCCTTTAAGTGTTTTGGACGACAAATGGTAGAATACTGATGTATCTACAGGAATAATGATCTCGAGCATCGTAAAGGTGTATGCCCAACCAACATATATTCCAGTAACAATCAAATGAAATGTATCAATACGGGCTTCTAGAAGGTCAGGCCTCTAGCTCCCATTGGAGCAACAAAATAGAATAGAGTATCTCAGCAACGAACCAATGTGTGACGGTCTTCAATGTGCCTCATCTTTATAACAATAGAATAGTAGGTGAACACTCCATATTCCGTTAGAGAGATAATTATTGTTGTTTTCCTGAAGAAGGTGGTTCTACCCTGATTTTCGATGCCCCCTTATTGTTGTTAAATTTGATGAACAATGAACCATTAGTAAAATAGTATTTAGATGTTTTATTCAATTGATTTCTTCAAATTAACAAGTCTCCAGTTGACAAAAATGTATGCCTTGATTGTTGTGTCTCTTGATGTAATGTTTTAATAACGTATGTGGAATCTATTTCACAATTAATAACTTAGATTATTTTTAACTATATGAATTTTATATAATTGTACAATTGCTGTTTTTTTATTATATGTGTTATTAAACTGATTTTATATAATTGCCTCTAGGGTCTCTATAAGACTGGCAGTGAATAGTCTATGATTGCATTGATAATGGTATGTGACTTGTCTGAGTGTTGATTCCTTCAAGAGATCCCTCGCTTTTGAAACATGATCCAGTAATGGATCCTTAGCGTTTCTTCAGGACCAAAACATGTGTTCACAAACCCTAAATTAGGGTGGGTATTAGCAGTCTTGTTCTACTCAACCCCAGGTTGTCATGCAACAGATCCTAGGTATCAATAATATGCTCACCTTAATAGAAATCCATAAATCAACCCCTACTTATAGACCATAGCGTACCTTCAGTCACGGCAGAGGACCGTGAGATTATAGTGGTTTAGTTCCTTACATGGTCTGCAGCCCTAGCCTACCCCTCGTCCTGCTGGCCTGTAGTACCATATATTCCAAAAAATCACTCCTCTACGCTTTTCCATAACCTTCTCTCTTCCATCTCTACTTTGGGACTAGTACCCAGATTGATTAAACACATTAAATTCTGCTACAGTTTTGCCACTTCTGAAAGTAGAGAACAATATTGACGTTGATGAAGAACATGATTGTCTGGTAGTAACAGAATTGTGTACAAAACCTAGATCTGGCAAACAAGATGCACAGTTGATTCAAGTGGATTTGATTCTGTTTGATGATACCTCTTGTTTAAGAGCCATTTAAGGAAATTTGTGTGTAGTTTATGCTGTTTGCACATTAACATATGTTGTTCAAGCATCATATTTCTGCAATGTGTATTCTGCTCAGGTTGCCAAGCTGATTGCTTTCACTAGAGCTTGTTATATTTCTCACTCAGAGATTTACAATTTATACATTCAGGATCTTATTCACAAAGGCCCTCCACACTCGTGGCGGAGGTACTGCAGTCATAGGGGAGCCTCCGTACTCACTGCGGAGATTCTGTTCCAAGTACGAAGCTTCCCAACGACCCATGAGTGCGGAGGACCTTTGCGACTCAGGTCCTCATACCTGTAGTCAGTACGCTTTTGGAGTCGCATACAATTTTGATTGCAGCATGGTTTTATGACTTCTGCTGGGACACCATTCAAAATAGAGCACTCATTCTCTATTTGTTGTATTCTCAAGATGGCCATCGAAAATTGCAGTAGTGAAATGTGCAGCACATAGGCGTGGAAGTGATGATGTGATTAAAAGAAATAAGTATGCAGGTGAAGTTGCACATTTCTACGCAACACTGGGCACTGCAATTCCAAAGTCTTGATTGAAAGTGGGTTGATAACCTGTTTTTACTTGTGTGTCAATAAAAACATTGAATGTGGGGAGGGAGGTTCAGAATTCTATGTCATATTGGGAGAAGAAAGAGTTTGAAAATGCTGTGTGTACAGGATGGCTTCTGGAAAAATAATGATGAAAGATTTGTCTTGACAATTCACTTTTTCCACAAATGGATAGGATGCTTGTTTCCAGTCCAGGGAGGACCTGGTATGACAGTTCGGTCTGGACTGTTCACATGGGGCGCAGGGTCAAGACTTATTTGCATATGGCTGTGTCCAAACTGGGGTGGCATAGTGGGCAAAAGAACGATGGATTTAACCCAGATCTTTTGACTGGTGGAGAAAGTTTGCATTGTCAGCATTCCGTTCATCATTTGGTTGCTGTAACATGCACACAGCATACATTTAAAATCATTTGTTACTTACCTCAGCTGCCAGGGAGGTTCATATTACTGCTAATTGCACAATATTTTTAGTACCCACATAGTGAATACGATTCACTATTAGGGTAATAATAAATAAATGACAAAAAACAAGGATATTCGTGTAGATATCTCCCTTTCACAAAACCCCTCTGATATTCATGGATTGTACCGCCTGCAATTTAAGCAAGCCTGTTGGCCAAGATTTTTGTGAAAAGTTTGTAATCTGAATTTAAAAGAGAAATTAGTCTATCCGACTCACATAATGTTGTATCTTTACCCGATTTCAAAATAAGGGTGATTGTGGCCTCAGTCCATGATTTTGGTAAGTGCATTCCATGACTCAATATCTAATTCATTACTAATGTCAGTAGGTGGGATATCACCTCTGCTAAGATTTTGTACAGCTCCGTAGGTATTCCGTCTGGCCCAGCCGCTTTACCCCCTTTTCAGGTTTGAATGGCTTTAACCACTTCCTCCTGAGTGATCTCTTTATTTAGAATATTTTGTTGGTTAAAATCTATGGGTTGAGTGGATTCCATCAAAGAGCCTTCTATCTCAGTGACTCCCACTTCTTCCTTATCTTCCATATATAGCTCACTAAAGAACTTCTTAAAGGCCTCTTTAATCTCGTTCTCACTACTCAAGATGTTTCCAGACCAATCTTCCCTGATCTCCTTGATTCTGCCCTTATTCCGATTAGTCTTAACATTCCAGGCTAGGAGTTTACCTGCTCCGTCTCCATACTCAAAATATACTAATTTGCTAGCATCCCACCTTTTTCTAATTCTAACTTGGAGGGTCTCTGATAGTTGGTTCCTCATTAATAGCAACTGTTTTTCTAAATTTACTTTATTTTCCTCTGTGTCTGATCTTTTAATTTCCATATCGATTCTCTTCATCTCATCCTCCACTTGTGAGATTTCTCTTTTATATTCCTTATTTCTATAGCAGGTTACACCTGTAATCTTACCTCTGATAAAGGCCTTTAGAGTATCCCATACTATTTCATTTGAGGCGGAGCCATTGTTGACCGTAACAAACTCTCTAAACTCTTCTTTGAGGTTTTCCATTGCTACACTATCTGCCAATATAGTCCGGTCCAGAGTCCACCTATTCTCTATGCACCTATTGCTTTTTTTAAGTGTTAAAAGGACTGATGAATGATCTAATAGGTGGGCTGCCTCGTATTCTATATCTAAAATATCTTCTCTATGGCTCCAATCTACTAAAAAATTGTCAATTCTAGACCTGCTCACATACTTCTTGTTGTGAAAAGATGTACCCTGTGAAGTTCCTGCTCTTTCTCTCCAGAGGTCACACAGTGTATGTTGAGTCATCATGTTTTTTAGGAATACAAGTGAATTGGATGTCAGAGTACTTCTAGTTGTACTTGATTTATCTAAATTAAGATCTAACACAACATTAACATCTCCTCCCATGATTATTGGGTCAGGGAAATCTAAGAGATTGGTAAACAAATTTGTTAATGGTTCGCAATGATCATAATTTGGCCCATTGTAGCCTACAAGTGTTAGTGGCCTATCATCCACTTTGGCCTTAGCTATATTCCACCTCCCCTTCATTAGTTCTTGTTGGTGTCACCCATATCCTTGCCTGATTTATAGCTTATAAGGGCTATTGATGTTGCTATAACCTTTGATACCCCATTATCTATAACAACAGTGTATGCTTCTAAATCATTTGATAAGGTGAGATGGTCTTATATATTTTTAGTTCTAAAGAGATACAATTTGGAAGATATCTTTGGGAGAGCTATAAGGTCAATATATAAAGAGCCGGTAGCAAGGGTTCTGGTAAATGGACAACTAACATAATTTTTCAAAATTCAAAAGGGTACAAGGAAGGGCTGCCTTCTAATCCCTCCTTTTGTTCAATTTTTCTATGGAGCCCTTGACCTTTAGAATTAGACATAAAATAGATATTCCACTCTTTTATCAGGGAGATTGGGTCAGGAAAGTTGCATTATACTCAGATGACCTTATGGTATACTCATCTAATGTGGATGTTGCTTTACCAATAATCCTACGTATATAGCAACAGAATTTGGAGAAGTGTCGGGGTACATGAGCATAAGATGGAAGGGATGATATGGAATCAAGTAAGCAGTAATCTAATAATTAAAGAGGAGATGCAACATCTTGGGTTAAGTATAGTTCAGGATATCAACGCAATTGCTGAAATTAACCTAAGACGGATACTCCAACTAATGAAGAACTGGGTACACCTCCCGCTAAAAATTTTAAGGAGAGTTAGTTTGGTTAAGATGACTATCCTACCAAAGATAACTTTTATATTTGACTCCATACCTTTACATTTCGATAAAACCATGATACACAAAATACAGTGGCAATAAATTCATTAATTTGGGCTAACAAAGGGTTAGGATCTCATGGAAGAAATTGAGGAGGAGGATGGAGAAGGGAGGCCTAACCTTGCCAGACATTCAATAGTATGCATGGGCTTTCCGATTAAAAAATTCCAGAATGCTTACAAAGACACCGGACGGATCCAAAATAGGTCTAATGTGCACAGCAATGTTAAAGAAGTGTAAACAAGATATAGATGGGTTCCTTTTTAAATTTGGTGATCCCAAATTTTTTAAGAAAGTTAAACTGAAGGTGCTACAGTCAACAGTGATAATGTGGTATCACATTAGGCGCCTTTCGAAATTGGACTGCTACTCAGACTGTGCCCCAATTTTGGACTCACCAGCAACCCTAGAATGTCTTTAGGACAAGTTGGCCCTACTGATTAAAGAAGCTGACTGTAAGGTCTGGGGTAATCTTTTATCCTGGTATGATTTAAACAGGTTGTTGGAAGGGACTCTCTCAAAGTTCAAATATTTACAATTAAAAAGTTGGGAGCAAAGTAGAAAATCGACATTGGGCATAGGCAATATCCTAGAAGATCAACTGGTAAAAGAAAAATCAGGAATTAAGGAAGTAGTCCTCTGGTATTGGCACCTTCAAGACACCATGTACAGAAAGTTCACCTTGGCTGAGGAGCTGTGGAGGAATTACTTGCTGAGGGAGCAGCTGAAGAGCGGGTAGCAGCACCTAGGAGCACCAGACCAAGCCTATCCTTGAGGCCTCATTCCTCGTCTGCCTGGGGCGGCGGCCCACAACAAGCGAGTAGACCACGTATGCCCCACATATATCCGCCAGAGTGGTGTCAGTGACTGGGAGGTATTGGCGGACAGGGGCCGGAGGCGGCCACACAACCCCATTGATAATATGGTGAGGGTGCCGGCGCGCTGCCCCCGGTGGGAGCACTCGGACAACTAGGTCGGGTCTGCTCCCGTGATCGGTTGTGCAGCGAAGCCTTCCAGGGGCGCCAAAACAATACCTGACTCCAGCGCCTCACTACCCTACAAAGGATACCACCAGTGCTCAGCGTATACCAGTCACCCAACCCTGCCACTGACAACCACTGCCACAGCTGGGCTGCGCAAGCGAACGGGGGGAAGACATTGAGATGCCAACCGCCCCCTTGCTGTTATCTGTGCCCACCGCTGAAGCCCTCTGGCCTTCTGCGCACCTGCCCCCATCTTGAACAATTGCATGAAAAACTAGCTAAGAAAAGGAATGTCCCACCGGCTCAAAGACCTAAGCGCATAGTGTAGATCAGGGAAGCCCCCCATAACCTTGCCACAAGCACCCATATACGCTGGCCAAAGTGAAATCTGAGCGCTACCGACAACCGAGGCGGTGAGGCCACATGTTTCCCTACCCCCTCCTCATCACAGACATGGGCACAACTCCCCACTCCAGGACCCAAGATGGGCAGGACCTGATATGAAACAAACGAAAATTCCCAGTGAGGCACGCAAAACGCCCAGATCCCAAACCAGTGAGCACCCAAAAACAGACTCTAATGAGAGCCAAGAGGAAGATACGAAGGCGCTTTTGATCACAATGAAACATAGCCTTACGTCCATAGATGCAAAAATAGATGCCATGAACTTAAGAATGGACTCGGTGGTGCACAAGCTAGAACAACATGACCAACGTCTTGAAGAAGCGGAAAACAGAATCTCCGAACTAGAAGACGGCGCAGTGAGTGGCAGGGAGCAAATCTTGTCGAACAGGCTGCTCAGAGTCATTGCAGAGAAGAATGAGGACCTGGAGGCACATTCAAAGAGGAACAACGTACGTATCCTTGGCCTGGCAGAGTCCACCAACACCGGGCGTATGGAGGACTTCATAGAGGCTCTCATAAGCGACCTATTCTGGACTGAAGCATTTTCCAAGCATCTAATCGTGGAGAGAGCACACAGATACCTGAACACGTGTCCCCCCTGGGGCACCACCACGCCCAGTAATAGTCTGATGCCTCAACTACCAATATCGAGATACAGTACTGCATCTGGCTCGAGAAAAGAAGAAGATGGAGTATGGAAACGCAGCCATGTGCTTTTACCTGTTCTTCACACAAAATGCAGGATGCTAGACATAAGTTCACCAGCATTAAAAAGAAACTGCTAACCCATAATATACCCTACGCCATCTTGTACCCAGCGAGGCTCCGCATCACCACCAGGGGCAACAACACGTATTCTACAATCCCCAGCAGGCAGAGGACCACCTTAAAAACTGCTGCACGGCATCGCCAGCAAAGGCCCCCAACAGAGCTCCCTCCAGGTCCTTGTCCTCCTTATCGAAACAGGACTAAAACTGGACCTCCAGCCCGCAATGCAAAGGAGTCAGCTCCAGTAACTAATCGTGGAACTCCACGCCAGCTCAAACCAACAACACATCCTCTAAAGAGACTAAAAGAACTGTACCGCCTGGCCTCTTACCCTTCTCCCTTAACCGGTACCAGCCCAGACAGGGCAAGCGACGGACGGATAGGATAAAGGGAGGGTGAAGGCATGTCTCATGCCCCTAGCTTCACCCAAATGGGAGTACCCCCTTTACTTAAGTATCACTTGGTTCTTTTTGACTTTGAAGTTGAGAATGGGAGGGAATGCATACCCGACAAGTTGGGGAAGTCGGAGTGGGAGGGAAGGGGGGAAGAATGCCTTGCTTTAATTTTTAAACTCAATAACATCCGAGGAGACAATATTTAGTAACTCTTACTAGCTCAAGCCATATTATAAGACTCAATAACCAAAATCCTCAACATGCATGCTGATATACGTTGCATGACGTGGAATAACAGTGGATTAAACAACCCGCGGAAAAAGAGGCAGATTTTGGGATATCTGGAGAGATACCACGAGCAGATAGCCCTACTCCAGGAAACCCAACTAGACCCGTCCGTGCCTTCCAACATTGCAACCAGGTGGGCCTTCCATCGCTGCTTCTCATCTTTCTCCACTTACTCCAGGGGGTTGCAATCCTCATTAGGCAAAACACACCCTTCACTCTAGGCGGTATCTCCATGGACTCACAGGGCCGCTTGATGTGGGGATGCCTAGCCTCTCATGATATAACAATAGCCAACTGCTATGGCCCCAACATAGATGACCCAGTATTCCTTAGCACCCTGTGGGGGAAAATTGTATCGGTGGGCTCTACCTACCTACTCTGGGGAGGTGACTTCAACACGACCATGCTCCCGACCCTAGACATGTCCCACCTGACCACCCTATACTACTCAGCCATGCAGAAACACTTACTTGCCATCGTCTCAGACAACTCTCTCATCGACACATGGCAACATGCACATCCAATGACGGTACACACTATTCCGCGGTACACTCTACCTGGTCCCGTTTGGACTATTGGTTTGTGTCCAATGGTATGCCCAGTTGGATTGATACAGTCACCCACCTGGCGAGGAGGTATTCCAACCACTCCCCCATAGATCTGGTGCTGTAGCTCCCCTTACACCAATCCCTCTACGTTAGGTGGAGACTCAACACACTACATCTTCTAGATACAGCTTTCTGAACCGAGCTAGACCAAGAAATTACAGAATGCTTTGAGCGGAATGTGGACTGCATGCCGAGCCTCACCACTGTCTGGGAGAATTCAAAGTAACGATCAGGGGATCATGGACTGCCAAAGGCGGTGGTATCTTAAAAGATATTCGTAATGAACTCCACAGGCTAGAAAAAAATATTAAAATATTGGAACGTGAGCTCAGTGATAAGACTGCGGGAGATAAGGCCAGGGAGGGCTGCGAGACGAGCTGACGGAATACAAAGACGCAGCGGATTGTAAATGCAGATTACTCAGCAAATATCACATTGCCCGTGTGTATGGCGAGGGTGACTGTCCGGGGAAGATTTTGGCGAGCCGCTTCACACCTTCATGACATATTACAAATCCCTATATACAACACACAGGGGGCAGCCACAAGACCTCCCCGCATATTTTGAAGATACGGCCCTGGCCTGGCTGGGCAACACCTGCGCAAATTTCTCGGCGCTGAATTGGAGGTGGATGAAATCACCACAGCCATCATGCAAATGAAGTCAGGATCTGACGGACTTCCCGTAGAATTTTATAAGACATACCAGACACAACTAGCCCCTATACTCAAGGAGGTCTTTTATGAAGCCAGGGAGAAAGGACGCATGATGGCCACCATGAGAGAAGCCCTGATAATTTCCTTACTCAAACCAGACAAACCCTCTAACCAATACGACTCCTTCCGGCCCCTATCTCTTATCAACTGCGACACCAAAATACTCGCAAAAGTCCTGTCCAATAGATTAAATTTGCTAATGGAGAGAGTTGTCCTACCAGACCAGTCTAGATTCATCCTCAATCGAGCGACCTCACACAACCTTCGGACCCTTCTCTCAGTAGTGCAAGACATCGATCTATACAGCGCCGCAGTTGTAGTCTTCCTAGATGCCACTAAGGCATTTGACTTTGTCCATTGGGATTACCTCTTGAGTACCCTGCGATACATGGGGATGTCCCCATCATTCCTTGGGTGGGTGGAATTACTGTACCAACAACCCACTGCTACAATTCTCCTAAACAGTGCACAATCCCCCAGTTTTACCATCCCCAGGGGCACAAGCCAAGGTTTCCCCCATACTCTTCGCTTTAGCTATAGAACCCCTAGCCGCAAAAATTAGGCAACACCACAAAGAACAAGCACTGATCTATCCATCCTGACACTTCATCATTTCACTCTACGCGGATGATGTCAACCTCTACATTGTAAACCCACAAGAAATCCTAAGTGAAATCACCAAATTTGGAGTCATCTCAGCCCTCAGTATCAACTGGACCAAGTCGGCCAAGTAGGCCGTTTTTCCACTTACCAATGCGACCACCCCGTATCTACTAGATTACCCTCTGGCATGGAAGTCTGAGGAAATCAATTATCTGGGGGTCAGGGTCACTAGAAATAGAGAAGAGCTCATACGGGCTAACTACGGAGTCACATTAGACAAAGTCACAAAATCTGTCACAAGGTAGTTGAATCTGCCTCTTTCCATGGCAGGGCGGATCTCCTTAGTGAAAATGATACTACTGCCCAGATTTCTCTACCTCTTCACCAACATACCATACAACCCAGGCAAAGCGGTACAAAAGGGGGTGGTGATAGACGGAGCATCTGAACCAATCAAACACTCACACCCAGTCACCATATCTGGGTTGAATCCATCACCGTTCTTTAGCCCACTCTGCCACCCCAGTTCAGTCATGGCCATATGCAAATCAGTCCGACCCTGTGCCTCATAGGAACAGTCCGGCCCAAACTGCCAAGCCATGCCTTCCCTGGTATGTTATGTTATGTTATGTTAGTATGAATTTGTAGAGCGCACGTTCACCCCAGGGTTTCTTGGCGCTGTGTGCCGCTGGGGAACCCGTCCTGGCATTCCCTGTGAGATGGTCCCTATTGGGCATCCCCAAGGTGAAGCCAGGCATCCCCAGGAGCGAGAGGGCCGTTGTGGAGATTAAGCAAGCTATTGCCCAGAGTTGCAGCGTGGGACCCATGAATAGAGAGGCACAGAGGCGAGATTTATCGAGCCCGCTGACATTGGTTCCGTAACCTGCCGCGTCGGGAATTGAACCCTGGTCCCGGGCCGACCTCTGCTTCTGGGTCTGCCACCTCTAACCGGTGAGCCACACTTCTCCACTGGACCAGATTCAAGCTTCCTAGGACCGGTTTCTGGAATTACAGCCATCTTCAGCCAGGCTTGCTTGAATCCAGTGGCAAAGTGAGCAAGGGACTCGCGTCTGAGTATACCCTGCCAACTTATGGCGAACAAAGCGGTACAAAAGGGGGTGGTGATGGACGGAGCATCCGAACCAATAAAACACTCACACCCAGACAAGAGATCTGGGTTCATTCCATCACCATTTTTTAGCCCACTCTGCCACCCCAGTTCAGACATGGCCATATGCAAATCAGTCCAAACCTGTGCCTCATGGGAACAGTCCGGCCCGAACTGCCAAGCCATGCCTTCCCTGGACCAGATTCAAGCTTCCTAGGACCGGTTTCTGGCATTACAGCTGTCTTCAGCCAGGCTTGCTTGAATCCAGTGGCAAAGTGAGCAAGGGACTCACGTCTGAGCATACCCTGCCAACTTATGGCGAACAAAGCAGTACAAAAGGGGGTGGTGATGGACGGAGCATCTGAACCAATCAAACACTCACACCCAGTCAACAGATCTGGGTTTAATCCATCACCGTTCTTTAGCCCACTCTGCCACCCCAATTCAGACATGGCCATATGCAAATCAGTCTGACCCTGTGCCTCATGGGAACAGTCCGGCCCAAACTGCCAAGCCATGCCTTCCCTGGACCAGATTCAAGCTTCCTAGGACCGGTTTCTTGCATTACAGCCGTCTTCAGCCATGCTTGCTTGAATCCAGTGGCAAAGTGAGCAAGGGACTCACGTCTGAGCATACCCTACAACTTATGGCAAACAAAGCGGTACAAAAGGGGGTGGTGATGGACAGAGCATCTGAACCAATCAAACACTCACACCCAGTCAACAGATCTGCGTTTAATCCGTCACCGTTCTTTAGCTTACTCTGCCACCCCAGTTCAGACATGGCCATATGCAAATCAGTCTGACCCTGTGCCTCATGGGAACAGTCCGGCCCAAACTGCCAAGCCATGCCTTCCCTGGACCAGATTCAAGCTTCCTAGGACCGTTTCTGGCATTACAGCCGTCTTCAGCCAGGCTTGCTTGAATCCAGTGGCAAAGTGAGCAAGGGACTCACGTCTGATGAGCATACCCTACCAACTTATGGCAAACAAAGCGGTACAAAAGGGGGTGGTGATGGACGGAGCATCTGAACCAATCAAACACTCACACCCAGTCAACAGATCTGGGTTTAATCCATCACCGTTCTTTAGCCCACTCTGCCACCCCAGTTCAGACATGGCCATAGGCAAATCAGTCCGACCCTGTGCCTCATGGGAACAGTCCGTCCCGAACTGCCAAGCCATGCCTTCCCTTGACCAGATTCAAGCTGCCTAGGACCGGTTTCTGGCATTACAGCCGTATTCAGCCAGGCTTGCTTGAATCCAGTGGCAAAGTGAGCAAGGGACTCACGTCTGAATCTATCCTGCCAATTTATGGCGAACAAAGCGGTACAAAAGGGGCTGGTGATGGACGGAGCATCTGAACCAATCAAACACTCACACCCAGTCAACAGATCTGGGTTTAATCCATCACCGTTCTTTAGCCCACTCTGCCACCCCAGTTCAGACATGGCCATAGGTAAATCAGTCCGACCCTGTGCCTCATGGGAACAGTCTGGCTCGAACTGCCAAGCCATGCCTTCCCTGGACCAGATTCAAGCTTCCTAGGACCGGTTTCTGGCATTACAGCCGTCTTCAGCCAGGCTTGCTTGAATCCAGTGGCAAAGTGAGCAAGGGACTCACGTCTGAGCATACCCTGCCAACTTATGGCGAACAAAGCGGTACAAAAGGGGGTGGTGATGGACGGAGCATCTGAACCAATCAAACACTCACACCCAGTCAACAGATCTGGGTTTAATCCATCACCGTTCTTTAGCCCACTCTGCCACCCCAGTTCAGACATGGCCATATGCAAATCAGTCTGACCCTGTGCCTCATGGGAACAGTCCGGCCCAAACTGCCAAGCCATGCCTTCCCTGGACCAGATTCAAGCTTCCTAGGACCGGTTTCTGGCAGTACAGCCGTCTTCAGCCAGGCTTGCTTGAATCCAGTGGCAAAGTGAGCAAGGGACTCACGTCTGAGCATACCCTACCAACTTATGGCAAACAAAGCGGTACAAAAGGGGGTGGTGATGGACAGAGCATCTGAACCAATCAAACACTCACACCCAGTCAACAGATCTGCGTTTAATCCATCACCGTTCTTTAGCCTACTCTGCCACCCCAGTTCAGACATGGCCATATGCAAATCAGTCTGACCCTGTGCCTCATGGGAACAGTCCGGCCCAAACTGCCAAGCCATGCCTTCCCTGGACCAGATTCAAGCTTCCTAGGACCGGTTTCTGGCATTACAGCCGTCTTCAGCCAAGCTTGCTTGAATCCAGTGGAAAGGTGAGCAAGGGACTCACGTCTGAGCATACCCTACCAACTTATGGCAAACAAAGCGGTACAAAAGGGGGTGGTGATGGACGGAGCATCTGAACCAATCAAACACTCATACCCAGTCAACAGATCTGGGTTTAATCCATCACCGTTCTTTAGCCCACTCTGCCACCCCAGTTCAGACATGGCCATATGCAAATCAGTCTGACCCTGTGTCTCATGGGAACAGTCCGGCCCAAACTGCCAAGCCATGCCTTCCCTGGACCAGATTCAAGCTTCCTAGGACCGGTTTCTGGCATTACAGCCATCTTCAGCCAAGCTTGCTTGAATCCAGTGGCAAGGTGAGCAAGGGACTCACGTCTGAGCATACCCTACCAACTTATGGCAAGCAAAGCGATACAAACGGGGGTGGTGATAGACGGAGCATCTGAACCAATCAAACATTCACACCCAGTCAACAGATTTGGGTTTAATCCATCGCCGTTCTTTAGCCCACTCTGCCATCCCAGTTCAGACATGGCCGTATGCAAATCAGTCCAACCCTGTGCCTCATGGGAACAGTCCGGCCCGAACTGCCAAGCCATGCCTACCCTGGACTAGATTCAATCTTCCTAGGACTGGTTTCTGGCATTACAGCCGTCTTCAGCCAGGCTTGCTTGAATCCAGTGGCAAAGTGAGCAAGGGACTCGCGTCTGAGCATACCCTGCCAACTTATGGCAAACAAAGCGGTACAAAAGGGGGTGGTGATGGACGGAGCATCTGAACCAATCAAAAACTCACACCCAGTCAACAGATCTGGGTTTAATCCATCACCGTTCTTTAGCCCACTCTGCCACCCCAGTTCAGACATGGCCATATGCAAATCAGTCCGACTCTGTGCCTCATGGGAACAGACCGGCCCGAACTGCCAAGCCATGCCTTACCTGGACCAGATTCAAGCTTCCTAGGACTGGTTTCTGGCATTACAGCCGTCTTCAGGCAGGCTTGCTTGAATCCAGTGGCAAAGTGAGCAAGGGACTCACGTCTGAGCATACCCTGCCTACTTATGGCAAACAAAGCGGTTCAAAAGGGGGTGGTGATGGACGCAGTATCTGAACCAATCAAACACTCACACCCAGTCAACAGATCTGGGTTTAATCCATCACCGTTATTTAGCCCACTCTGCCACCCCAGTTCAGACATGGCCATATGCAAATCAGTCCGACCCTGTGCCTCATGGGAACAGTCCGGCCCGAACTGCCAAGCCATGTCTTCCCTGGACCGGATTCAAGCTTCATAGAACCGGTTTCTGGCATTACAGCCGTCTTCAGCCAGGCTTGCTTGAATCCAGTGTCAAAGTGAGCAAGGGACTCACGTCTGAGCATACCCTGACAACTTATGGGGAACAAAGCGGTACAAAAGGGGGTGGTGATTGACTGAGCATCTGAACCAATCAAACACTCACACCCAGTCAACAGATCTGGGTTTAATCCATCAACTTTCTTTAGCCCACTCTGCCACCCCAGTTTAGACATGGCCATATGCAACCCAGGCAAACACTTCTTTAATGCGCTCAAAAAACAAAAGACACGTCTCATATGCGGCGGCAAACGAGTCAGGCTTAGCTTAAATAGGTAGACTCTGCCCTTTTTGCAGGGAGGGTATGAAGTTCCCAATTTCTATCTTTGTTATCACTGTGCCCAAGCACACTTCACAGCATACTGGCTCCACCCACCTCCCTATATGCCTCACCTAGTGGTGGAGGAGGGATTCATGGCCCCCACTCCCCTGTCGGGCTTCCTGTTCACCTCTGCTGGAAAGTCGGAACGCAATCCCACCACAGTTGCATGTACCACTTCTGACAGAACTACCCCGAAGCCAGTTCCCTCACAACTCCTCTGCAATTCCCTCAATGAATATTTCATTGATAAAGTTGCAACCATCAAGTTTAACATTCCCCCTCCTTTCCCTTCCTTTTCATGTCACCATCCACCACCTAACCCTTTCTTTTTAGACCAACTTACCCTTATTTCCAAAGAAGTCTTTTCCACGCTGCTCAAGAAAGTTAAATCAGGGTCGCCCTCTGACAGCTGCCCTGCCCACATCTTGCGAGAGATTTTCTCCACTTGTCCTGAGCCCCCATTAACTCTTCTCAACAACTCCACTACTCAGGGCATTGTTCCTGATCTGTTTAAAGCAGCCAAAGTAATTCCCATTTAAAAAAGCCAGGAGCTGATCCTACTTCTCTTTCGAATTTCCGCCCTATTTCCCTACTCCCGTTCCTGGGAAAGATTTTGGAAAGCCACATCACCACACACCTCAGTGCCTTCATCAAGGAGAGCCACTTTTTGGCCCCTCACCAGGCAGGCTTTCGCCCATTACATTCTATGGAATCTGTCGTCCTATCCGTCCTGGACGAGCTCAGAGGGAGTTCTGATATCAACTCCCCTCAGGCCCTGGTCCTCCTCGATTTGTCCGCCGCCTTCGACATGGTCGATCATTCCATCCTTCTCGACCGTGTCGGGGGCGCCGGCATCCGGGGATCCGCCTTGGCTTGGCTCGCTTCTTTTCTAGAGAACCGCACACAGGCTGTGCAGCTGGCGGACTTCTCTGCTCCCACACGCCCTGTCCTCTGTGGGGTCCCCCAGGACTCCTCTCTCTCCCCTCTTCTTTTCAATCTTTATATCCACCCCCTCATATCTGCTCTGCAAAAAATGGAGGTCTCGGTATTCAAATATGCCGATGACCTCCAGCTCATTTTCAACCTTTCCCCCTCCCCAGTCTCAATTCTCAACTTTCAAACCATAATGACCTATATCAGCGACTGGATAAATGGTAACCATCTAAAGCATAATCCTGATAAGACCGAGCTGGTACTTACGGGCATCTCTCCCTGCCCCTGGACCTCTGTCTTTTGGCCCCCTTCCCTTGGTCCTCCCCCACTACCCTCTGCCTCCGTAAAAACCCTAGGAATCAAAGTCAGCAAGGACCTCACTATGCGCCCCCAGATTAGCACTGTGGTTTCAACATGTTTTCTGACTCTCCGAACCATACGTAAAATCTCTTGTTTTTTCTCTTTTGCAGCCCTTAAACTTATTCTCCCTGCCATGATCGTGTCCCGTCTTGACTATGGTAATGGCCTATATGTAGGTGTCCCAGCATGCGAACTTCGGCGCCTACAACTCATTCAAAACCAGGCTGCTCATTTAATTTACCGACTTCCTAAATTTCATCATGTCACTCCGTTATTAAAAACCCTTCATTGACTGCCCATTCTCGAACGTCCTTTATTCAAGATGGGCTACACCATTTTCCTGGCCCTGGCTGGCACTGCCCCAGCCTTTATCAATTCAAAAATCAAAGTTTATGTCCCCAACAGAGATCTGCGTTATTCCTCTCAGATCCTCCTATGTGTTCCTCGCTTTAGGAGGAAAAAAATTGGCTGCATGAGGTTCTCTACCTTGGCCCCCCCTTTTGGAATTCCCTTCCTTTCTCTATCAGGTCTATTCCTACTCATCCGGACTTTCGTAAAGTTCTTAAAACCTTCCTTTTTTCCCGTGCTTTATCACCCTAAGTGGCCTCCCTTGTCCCCCCCGGAGCCATCCGTCCTTAGCGCCAATAAACCGCACGGTGATCGAGCGCTTAACAAAACCCTTAACTTCAACTTAAACTTCAACTTCAACTACTGCAGCTTCGAGGAAAATCGCTGCCAGGCTGGAATTGCCCATGCTATATTCCCCCAAAGTACCTTTGATATACCATCCATCCCTCCAGGTCACATACGAATGGCAGAGCAGATCAATGTTAGAAAAACTACAACACCAGGTGGGGACACCTATACATGGGGGGTACTTTCCGGTCCAGGGAACAGTTCTTTGGCCACGCCATGGACCTCTTCATGTATGTAAGTCTCAGACAAAGTGTCAAGGCAGCTACGTCTGAATTTTCTCAAGAGCCACCCACATTTCTGCCCCTTCACGCACTCCTACAGGCTGAGCCGCCTCGACATGTCACCTCACTCATCTACCACCATACACAAAAAGTACCAAAATCCTGAGCTGTGCGGGCTCGCTTGGAGTGGGATAATGATTTAGGGAGGCAACTAACAGATGAACAATGGGAATACAGCTGTAAGCAAACAAAGGCAATAACAGCCAGCAGCCGACTAAGAATTATTAATTAAAAGTTCCTACACAGGTTAAATTACACCTTGGCCAAATTCCATAAATTAAAACTACAGGTGGATGACAGATGCGCTCGGTGTGGGGGCGAGGGAGCAGACTTTCTCCACCGTGCCTGGCTGTGCCCGACCATCCAACAGTATTGGCAGCAGGTGTTCACAGGTATGGCGAGAATGATAGACATGCCATTGCAAGCCGCACCAGACATAGCCCTACTAGGCTATACTGTGAGAAAGTGCCATCTTTCTTGCATGGTATGCCCCCACTTTTTGCTGAATTGCTGATGTACTTTGACTGAGGGTGCCCTGGGCTCCTGCCAATCAGGTACCCAGGGCCTATGTTCCTTCCCTAAAACTGTATTGAAACCTAAACCCAATTGACATCTCTGGCCACAGGTAAGCCCCTGGTAAATGGTACCCTAGGTACCCAGGGCACTGCGACCAGAGAAGGCCCCTAAGGGCTGCAGCACTTATTGTGCCACCCTTAGAGGCCCTGTAGCCTGACACACACACACTGCCTTCGCAGGCTGAGTGTCTTGGTGCAGAACTAAACAGAGAGTCGACATGGCACACATCCCTGTGTGCCATGCCCACAAACACACTGCCCTGGTACACATCAGTCCTCCCTCTAGCTGGGTGCACTATGCCAGTGGTGTGGGCACAGGTGCATGAGCCCTGTGCCCCTACAGTACCCAGGGAAATTCCTGAGCACTGTAAGTGCAGTGATACCATTAAGAGTATATGGTGCTGGGAGGTTGTCATTACGAACTCCATAGCACCATAATGGCTACACTAAAGACTGAGAAGTTTGTTATCAAACTTCCCAGCACATTAAACCCACACTGATGCCAGTGTGGGATGTAATGTAAAATGCACTACAGAGGGCATCTTAGAGATGCCCCTGAAACCTAACCAACTCCCAGTGTCCTAACTGCGAGGCTACTGAAGCTGCCACCACCAGACATGTTTCCGGACCCCTGGGTTGAGAGCTTGCTGCTCCCTGGGGCCTGAAACAATGCACATCCTGGGACCAGGTGCCAACCTCCTCCCCAGGATGGGCAGGGGAAGCTTCAAAAGCATGCCACCTTTTGTGAGCTTCCCCAGGCCAATTGCTGTACTCAGCAACTGGCCCCCAACGGTTCTAACCCCTACTCTTCCAGGAAGACAAGCGGGAAACCCTAGGTGAGGAGAGGGGATGTGCCAGCCTCTGCCAACCCCATCCTTCAGGTGGGAGAGGTGAGGTGAAGCATAACTAGGGCACCCGGTTTTATGGTATTTATTTTTTTGCCATTTCCGTCTGTATTTATCCATATTTATTTTGGGGCATTTTTTCTGTATTTATCCACATTTATTTTTGCCACAAGCAAAAGACGACGCTACAGCTGGTATTTTTCCACATTTATTTAAAGTGACAATGCATGATTATTTTCAGTAATATATATATATAAATAAATGCTGCTGTGTTACCAAAATATTAAAAACACACCTCACTATCCCAGAATAATCGATGTAAACACATTTAGAATTTGAAGGAGTGTTCCTGTGCGCTCTAATGACCTGGCAAAGAAGGGCAGACAAAGCTGAAACACATGCTGGTTCCAGTTTAAAAATAAATTACATGAAAACTGTAGCTAAGCACTCTTTTAAAGACATATTCAAGGTCATTAGGGCAAGACTCCAGAACAGAGCTGGCTCTATCAGGGGGCCCAAGAAAGATTAAAGTAAGGCAAAATTTCAAATTGCTGTTTGACTGCAGGGTAAGTAAGAGGCCACAGGGATGAATGGGCATGCAGAAGATTTTGTGTGGTCTGGAACTAGGGTGCTGACCACGAGCAATCGAGGTCAATGAAAATGATAGCATGGGGAAATACTGTGCCCAAGAAAATTTGTATAATGTTGATGTATAATGGTACCAGTGTTCTCTTTTAGTAACATCTTTATTTTCCAATTTCTTTCGATACCACTATAGACAATGTCTCTAAAATCAACTTAGTAGTCAAAACATTAATGTCTCCTGTGGGGAGAGGCGCAACTAGAGTAAAAATCAAAATTTCGGGTGGTGGTGCGGATTGTTCCACCAATTGGCACAGTGAAGATGCAGGCGCTCTAAGAAGGGGTGAAAGAAAAAACAAAGCCTCATTAACATGTAAATGGTCTTCTAAAGACCTGTGAAGTACTCGGGTGCAGCTGTGTGTGAGCCTGGGAAGCTGTCTCAGCCAGGCTGACACACATGAAGGTGAAGGGGGGGGCTGATGCCCTTTGAATCCAATGCTTGTTGCGCGCTTGGGGAATGCAGTAAAAAGGCGAAATTCCAACATTTCTAAACCGTACGCAAACACCATTTCCCCTCAGCTAAGTTCTCCATGTATAGCACACTACCTTTGTAAATCAAATAGACATTCTCTGACGAACTGGGGACCCTTCTCGCTATTTCCATTTTGACCCACTTCATGAGGATGGCATTCCCACACACTGCAACCGAGAGCCAGAACAGACCAGACTCTGCGCCTGCACCACCAGCGGTCGTCCGACTGATCCTGGCATGCTTACGCTGTCTCTAACATCGATTATGGCTGCTAGTGATGGAGGAAGCAGGCTGAATGGGGCCCACTAGACGCCCCGCCCTTCAGAACCTGTGGTCGGCCCCTTGCCCAGTGGAGGCCCAGAGGACGAGTCAGGTGTGCAGGCATGCAGGCAGCTCAGTAGCAAGACATTGCAGGAGCTGGGCAGGCCCGAGAGATGAAGCACAGGTCGGGCTGCCCTCAGCGCTGGAGGTTAGACATGTGCACTAAGGATAGTCCCGAGAGGTAGAAAGCTCTGAGCAGATCAGGCCTCGCAGAAGGTGTGACGAGGAGCCGGCCAGACAGCACTGACGGTGTAGTTGGCACAGCGGGTGGGGATGCTGTTAGTTTAGCTGTGGCATGGGGGTTGCTCAGCTGTAGTGGTGCAGGCGTTATGGCAGAGGTGGCACAGAGGACGTTGGAGTGAGTGCATGTCTGGTGTCTGGTGTTTGTTTGCTCACGCCCTCCCCCTTCGACCTCCCAGGGGGCGTGGTGAGATAACTGGAGTCGAGTTCAGCAGCCCCTCAAAATTTGCTAGTATTTTTCCGTTTTTACATATAAATACAGACAAAGGAAACATTGTTTTCCGTCTGTATTTATATGTAAAAATCTGTTTAAACGGAATATCGGGAGCCCTAAGCATAACTCTGGGCTCCCGCCATCTTGAGGATGGGGAGCCCTACCCAATCAGAGAAAGGCTTCTGCCCCCCTCCCACCGGACAAACGCAGGATAGGGATTGTACTCACCCTGAAAATTCCTTCCTCAGATCCCGATTTTGAAACAAGAAGAACAAGAAGAAAGAAGACCTGCTGTGCAGCTGCTAACAAAAGGACAACACCAACTGACTTGGCCCCAGCCCTACAGGCCTGTTGATCCTTGAACCTGCTCCTCCTAAATCCCGGCATCTCCAGCGGACAGCAACATCAAAAACTCCGGAGGACCTGCCTGTCTTGCTCATCTAAAGACTGGGACTCCCACGAGCAGTAGTTCTGCTCGAACAAGCAACTCCCTTGGTGCCAGCCAGGAACTGCGAATCCAGCACACGCTGCACCTGCAGAGCCCGGCCTGTGCCTGAGTAAACAAAGACCACAAGGACGTCCCCCGGTGATTGTGACCACGAATCTAGTGCCCAAGGACCCTCCTCGATGCTCCTGACGATGCCTGCAGCCTCACAACAAGGGACCCCTCCAACCGCGACCAGCTATGGGTAAGATTTCCTGACGTCAAAAGCCACTCCTGCACCTGGTATCCCACGGACCCCTGTGCCCAACTCCTGAGTGTCTACCTATCCTCCAAGATCCCAACTTACCTCTCGAAGTGGTGGTTGCACCTGAAGAATCTCCGTCCCCGAGCCTGCAGCCTTTGTTCAATTTCCAGCTTTCCCATTGAATAACATTGGGCGCCCGAAGGCCCAGAAGCACCCTGCACCCAGCCGCCCGAGTGCCACTGGGAGTGCATCACCTATCCTACTCTACTTTCCCTGTGCAAATGACCAGGAGCTCAGCTCCCACAGCCACGTGGCCTTTCTCCTAGCAGCCCCCAACTGAAGGCCCCCTATCCTCCGTAGGTAACATTGGGCCTACTCTCTCTGCACCCGGCTGCCCCTGTGCCGCTGAGGATGTAACAACTATACTTACCTGACACTGAGAGCCCCTGAGTCTTACCCCAGAACCTTAACTCTACTAGTACTGATTAATTTGTGGGGAGGGGTAACCCACGGGGTCTGAGAGAGGGGCGTATTTGAGAAACCTGATAGCTTGTTTTCCAACTTTTCTTATTGGTTCGTTTTGTATGTGTAAGGAGTAAACTTTGTAAATGTGTTTCCTATAAAAGATTGTGCGCCACGGATTGAAGTGGCAGTGTCCTCAGAACCCACCTTGCGTGTAACTTCTGGGATAACTGTGCCTGGCTGCAGCTAATAAACCTGGTTTTCCATGCTCAACAGAGTGTCTTGTGTCTCTGTTCGACAAGGCAGGTGAACTCGGGGATTTAAGGCGTGCCCTGCGCCGCCAGGCCCATAAGGCCCGGTTCTCCAACTGGCGCCCAACGTCGGGCGGCTTCAGTGGTAGCGGTTCAGCCCGAGGGTCGTGAGAAGCCCGGCAAGAAAATTCCGGAGGATTCGCGAGCCACGTCAAGCGACCCCTGTATGTCGAAGTGGACCGAAGGTCTTTTGCAGCATGGCTACTCCTTTCTGACGGCTGCTGACGACTGCTGCCCTGACTGCCGCCCTGCCTTGGACACTCTGGTAATGACTGGTATCGCGAGACGTTAGACGGACCTCTGTTGGCATGAGAAGACCATTTAGTTAAGTATTCGTGGCTAGCGCCCACTTCTTTGTTTTGTTTTTGAATTTTGTTATTCGACCATTGCAATAGCTGAAGCCAAGGGGTGAGTACATTTGTACTGTGTTCTTTGCTTTCACTCCTTGAAGTTGGTAAACGGACCAGTGAACTTAAGGTGCCTGATTTTAGTGGATTTAGGAAGTTTTGTTGTTTTGGTTGTAATAGGGATTCCCGGCTCGAGGACTCATGTCCGATTCCTCCGGTTGGAACTCACACTTATGAGCTCTATTCTAAACATGGTGTTGGCCCCATTGCCTTTAATGAGGCATGGATCGGATACACGAAGAAAGTGGACACAAAATGGTAGCTTTGAGCCTGATATATTAGATAATTTGGAAGCAATTTTGTTTAAAAGAAAAGCTCGGCCGGCAATGTTTGACTCTTTCAGCCAAACAGAGAGAAATTAAGCAGGCAACAAGAGATAGAAAAACGAAAGATATGATGATCATACAGGCTGCCCAGCAGTTTAAGGATAACAAGACTGATCGAGCGATTGCAGTCTTAGACAGACAACATCGTATGGCAATTGATAGATGCTACCCTGTGTTGCCTACTTCTCCACAGAATAAGGATCTTGACGAAGATCCCTTAATGTCCCATTTGTTGATATTGCCTCTGCCTTATGTGCCAGGAGCTAATTCACCTGTATTGTTGCCGCCTGTCCAGCAACCTGTTGCTCAGCTAGGTGCTCCCGTTCTTCCGCAATTGCCTCTTCCTGCATTGCTACCTGCACCTCCTTTGCCGCCAACTTCTGTACCTCAGTCTCCTTCATCTTCAGGTTCTCTTGTGACGGCTGGTCCTTCTCTTCTTTTGCTTAATACCGCGTCTCCTGTCTGCTTCTTCCCCGACTCGTAATCGGTTGGTTGACACTGTTTCCGGTCTTTTCTCCCCCCTTTTTGGGTCTTTTAATAGGACTCCTGCTTTTTCTCGAAGGCAATCCCGTAGTCAAATTCCAGATTCTGCCGAACTAGTTGCATTGGACTCTCTTGCTCACAAATGGATCATGAGTGGTCCACTGTATAGTGTACCTGATATTTTGAATACCTTTCTCCAGTGGAATGCGTCCACGCAGAGATATGTTTTTTTTTTTTTTTTTAACAAAAAGATCTTTATTGATAGTAAAGCCATTGACGTCATCAAATGTAGCACACAAGCATCGTGCACATCCGCATACAGTACCAAAATCACGTAGGCAGCAAAGTATTAGTTCGTACACAGCCTTTTTGCCGGCATCCCGGGGGCCCGGCGGCGAGGTAATGCATTCATAGTATAACTGTGTCTTTTAGGAGGTCATAACGCAAGCTACGTGCAGGTGCGGTGTGCCAACTGGCAATCAACTTCTGCAATCGCGGTTAATCGATCTAACAATGAGGCGAGATCAAGAAAAACAGTTCCCGCCAAACTCCCACCCCACCCTCTAGAGTGTGTCTGTGTGTCTGCCAACCCTGTCCCAATTAACGCGTCCCTGTGTGTGCCTACCCTGTGTCCAGTGCCCATCCCCCCATAGTGAACAGTCCTTCCTCAGCAGCCCCCCTTTATCTCAACCCTGGGTTCTCATAGCCGCCCCCACTTAACTCGGAACATTCCCACCCCTTTCCTCTCCTGTATCACAGTGAACATTATCAGAACCGAACTCCTCCATTCTATCTTGCAGTTCCACTGCCTCAGTGGTGTCAGAGCTGTCCTCCTCTCCTTTCTGTAAGTGCTCTTTGTAAAGATCCCAGAAATTCTTGGGCCTACTTCTGGGCGGGAGCAGGTCGCTATACAATTCTGTCTGGGTGCAGCAGTACTGTAGATCTCTCATCCATCTAGTTTTTGTGGGAAGGGGCCCTCGCATCCAGCAAGCCGCAACCACCCTTCTTGCCAACAGCAGCGCCATGTCCACCAGGCGACGCAGACCTGGGGCTAGAGGCTTAGAATAACCAATAAGCGCGAGGGCAGGAGTGCGGGGCAGGGGATCCCCCAGAATCTGATCAAGTTCTGCAAATACTTCCCCCCAGAATGCTTGCATCCCAGGACATAACCATGCCAAGTGAAAAAAGTCTGCCACCATTGTCCGGCAGCGCTCGCATTCAGCTGTGGGACGGAGGCCATAGCGGTGAAGACGTTCAGGAGTATAGTACACCCGCTGTAAATATTTGAAATGCACCAGACGGTGCCTGCCGTTCAAGGAAATCTTACGCGTGCTGGAGCAGCAGTATCGCCACATCCCGTCATCAATGGGGGATTGAAAGTCAGCCTGCCAGGCCTCCCTGGCCTTAGACGGCTGCAGTCGCTGCTGCGTCACACCCAGCTTGTTAAGCTGAGAAATGAGCTTCGCCGACGAGGTGGATTTAAGTACATAGGTCAGTTCCGGGATCTCCTCCGGTTCCTCCAGGTCTGAGCCCAGTATGTCACGGAACGCCAAGCGGAGCCTGTGATATTGGAATTTCTGTAGCAGGGTGTGGCCTGTCTCGGTGGCGGTCAACTGGTCCCAGGTTTTAAGTACGCCATCCGTGAACAGGTCTTCCATTCTTACCACGCCAAGAGACCGCAAGGCTTTAATCACTCCTTTTTCCCCCAGAGTATCAAGCCAAAGGGCCCACTCCACAGGTAGCAGAGGGGAGTACAGTAATGTACAGCTACGAGAACTCACCAAGCAGTTCCAGGCATGGTTGGTCGCTTTCAGCGAGTCTATCTGGCCAACCGTGCGGTCCGTGGGCAGGCAAACAGTGGCGGGCAGAGGAAGCGGGTCCGCAAACAACCAAAAGGTGAGGTGCGGGGTTCGAGCATCACCATGTACCCACGAGTGTAGGTGCGATGCCTGTGCGACCCTATAATAGCGTTCTAGGTCCGGTGCTCCCAGTCCCCCCATCTCGCAGGGGAGTATCAGAGTCGTCCATCGGACTCTAGGCTGCTTGCCACCCCAAGCAAGCCGCACCATTACTTAGGTAAGTTGCCGAAAGAAGACCTTCGATAATACCACAGGCAAATTCAGGAAGAGGAACAGGAAACGGGGAAGTACCACCATTTTCATTAAAGCGATTCTGCCCGAAAGGGAGAGCGGGAGCCTGATCCAATTATCCACGTCATCAACCAATTTGCTAAAAGCCACCCCGTAATTGTCCCGGATGAGGATCTCAGGTTCCGTATGAAGGCGAATGCCCAGGTAGCGAACCGAGTCAGAGGACCACTGCAATGGGTACTCCATAGCGAACGGTCGTGTCACCGGGGTATCCCTATTTTATAGGTGGGGAAGCTAATACCCTCCAGGCTGTGGTACTCTCGTATGGCACACGCCAGGGGCTCCGCCACCAGTGCATAAAGCAACGGCGACAGGGGGCAGCCCTGTCGCGTGCCCCTCCCAATGTATATCGGCTCCGTCACCCTATCTCCCAGACGCAGCCTGGCAGAGGGTCGATGGTACAGCGCCCCAATCTGCTGCAGGAACGGCTCACCTAGACCCAGTTTCCGCAGCACACGTACCATGAAGGGCCACTCAACCGAGTCGAACGCCTTTTCCATGTCAAGGAAGATTGCCAGCGCGCTGTTCTCCTGCCTGACATGCTGCATTGCGCCTAGCACTGTGCGTATGTTGTAAGTTAGATTCCTGCACGGGACAAATCCGGATTGCTCCGGAGCGACCAGCTCAGGGACCAGTAAGGCCAGTCGAGTGGCAATGACCTTAGCATAAATCTTGGCATCGACATTGAGCAGGCTGAGTGGTCTGTACGAGCAGCAAAGATCAGGCGGTTTTCCCGGTTTGGGTATAGTAATGAGCAGCGCCTCACGCATAGTAGTCGGCATCTCGCCGTTCTCACAGATGGCATCAAATAGGGCGACCAAGTGTGGCAGCAGCAAGTCCTTAAAGGCCTTATAAAAACTAACCGTGAGGCCATCCGAGCCCGGCGCGCTTCCCGATCGCATACTCGCTAGCGCCTCTAGTATTTCATCCTGGTGGAAGGGGGCCATCAAGAATTCTCTATCCGAGTTCTTGAGGAACGGCATAGCAATATGATCTAAGTAGTCTTCCATCTCGCTCTCCACTCCCTGTGTCTTGGACTGGTATAAATCTGCGTAGTATCTCCTGAAGGTCTCTAGTATCTGCTCCTCATCCGTCACTGAGTCTCCCTCCGGAGTCCTCAGCTCCTCAACGACCAGTGGGCGTCTAGTGCAGCGGACCATGCGTGCCAGCAGCGCGCCAGGTCTTTCCCCCTCCCCGTACTGTCTAGCTGTGGCGTATTTGCCCATATAGAGGACCTCCCTGTCCGCCAGTGCCTGAAACTCGGACAGAAGCTGGGTAATCGCCGGACCCTCCGAATCGCCGCCTAACTGCAGTCGCCTAGCTTCAAGCTCCGCTATCCTATTCTCCAGGGCAGTGAGATCCCGCCGAATGGCGCGTAACACACTCGAGTGCTTTGACATCACCACCCCCCTGATGTAGACCTTAAAGGCCTCCCAGACCGTAAAGAAGTCGTCCACTGTGCCTATGTTTGTCGCAAAGAATTGTTCTATGTCTTCAGCGAGCTCCCCCCTGAATGCCTCATCCAGCAACGCAAAAGGCGGGAACCTCCATGTGAAGGCCGGGATCCCCTTCCTGGCTGTTACGAGGTGGAGGAGAATAGGGGAGTGGTCCGAGAGTGTGCGTGGGAGGACCTCGCATGCGCTAATAATGCCAAGTACCAGGGGGGCGCCAACCAGTAGTCTATCCTAGTACGGACATCGTGGAATGCCGAGTAATGTGTAAAACCACCCTTCGTTGGATGTCTCTCCCTCCAAACATCCACCAAGTCAGATTTGATCATTTCAGCTGCCATATATGAGGCCGAGGCCACAGGGCGCCGAATAGTGCCCGCAGAACGGTCCAGAGTTGGGTCAAACACAAAATTAAAGTCCCCGCCCCACAACATCCAAGGCTGTGCATATGTTCTGGCAAGAGCGGACAGAGTCGCGTAGTATTCAGGGTGGTCATAATTAGGGCCATAAACATTCACTACCAACAAGTCCAGACCCTTACCTACACATCTCGCCAGGACATACCTGCCTTCCGGGTCAGAGTGCACAGGAATGAGCCGCAGCTGTGACGAGGGATTGGCCCATATTAACACCCCACGGGCATGTGTCGTGAATCCCGCAGCAACTATGTTCCCAGCCAGACCCCTGGATTTTAGCATTCTGCTGGAGAGTGGCAAGTGCGTTTCCTGCAGCAGGGCGATGTCTACATGATGTCTACTAAGATAACTAAGGACCTTCCTTACTTTACGGAAGTCGTTCAGGCCCCGCACATTCCATGTCATCAGGTTCAGCTTATTCGGGGCACGTGCTTGCAAATTCGGCGCAACATTAGCCATTACCAGGGTTCACTAGTGCATAATCATCGAGGATAAGCAAATCAGGACACAGCAGCTTACATAATCTCAAAGTCGCCAGCCGGCGCTTCCGAACAGGTACAGCACTACACTGCATTTCACACTCCGTGCGATCAAACCCCACAAACAACCCCAAGCAACCACACTCCCCAACAGTCCAAATCCTAGTTCCCGCCCCTAGAGCATCAACCCACCCACAGCCGACCTCCCCCAACCTGGTCAGACAGGCTCCAAGAACCCCCCCATGTACCCTCAACAAGTGTAGTGTTCAATAGTCCAACACTAACCCCTCGGAAAGTAAGACAACCAAAGGCACCAGGGCAGAGCGCGCCAATATAGATCACCACGAACTGTTCAGAAAGAATGTCTGAACAGCGCCCCCTTCCAGCCCCACTTGTATTTCAGTGCCCTTCGTATATCAAGAGTTATAGCCCTCTCCCACCCAGACTGGCCCCCCCAAGCTTGCCTCGTTTGTCCAGTGTACTCTCCCCCGTTACGTCCAACACCTTACCAGCAGTGCACGAGGCCAGAGTTCAATCAGTGTCTCCACCCCCAACCAATAAGCCCCGGCGAGGCGAACGTAGGCCCCCCGCGCCTCTGCAAACTTGGAGTCCTCGTGTTGCCAGGGCCCATGGACTACCTTCGGTGAAGAGTGTCAAGCCTCACTATAGCCGCCCCTAGTCCTGATCTTCCAGGTTTGATGTCGAGCCAGCTTCGTCATCTTGGCCACGCCGGGCCTCCTTCCGCTCCCGTGTCCAAGTCTTAAGGGACTTATGAAGTTCCTTAGGGTCTGTGAAATAATACGACCTCCCACCGGTGTTGATTCGGAGCTTGGCGGGATACAGCATTGCATAGTCCAGGCCCAGAGTACGGAGCTGTTTCTTATACGGCGCAAACTGTCGCCTTTCTTCCTGCACCCTGGCTGTAAAATCCAGGTAGAGGGAGATATCCATACCCTCATGTTGTAGTTTGCCTTTCTCCCTCGCCACTCGCAAAGCAGTGTCCCTGTCGCGATAGTTAAGCAGTTTCGCGATAATGGGGCGAGGTGGTGCGCCAGGCTGAGGCCGTGGGGCCAACGTGCGATGCGCGCGTTCCAAAATGAACATGGGGGACAACACCTCCTCACCCAGTAGCAGTTTCAGCAGTTTCTCCACGTATAACTCCATCTTCCCCGTTTGTGTGGTTTCCGCCACTCCTGTGATACGGAGGTTGGATCTGCGTGATCGCGCCTCCAAGTCCTCTGTCTTGTCCCTGATAACATTTAGGAGTCTATCAAACTGCTTTCTTTCTTTGTCCCACTCCGTTTGGGCTTCCTCAGCTTCAGTGAGTCGGCGCTCCGCCATGTCTAGGCGCTCCACATGCTTGTCCACGCGCTCCGCCATTCGATCCATGCGGTAGGACAGAGCGTCTATCTTGGTGCCCACCGAGGCAATGCTATCCTGAATGCCCTTCTCCATTGCAGCCAACATGTCCCGGAGCTCCGTGGTCGCCGGGGCCAACGCCGCAGCCCCCTTCGGCGATGCGTCCGGCGCCGCCACCTCCGACCCTTTCGGCCGACGCCGTTCAAAGGAGATCTTCCCCTGGGTTGTGTCGTTCTTCCCCATCGCAGTCTCCAACTTGTGACAATGCAGAACAAGGGAGCAGACCGATCATTCAGTGTCAGGATCTTCGCAGGCAGTCGATGTACCGCCACCAGTGTTCGAGTGACCGATGCGCCCAAGATGGCGTCTGCAATGGCGGACGGAACCCCTCCGTTCGCTTCCGCAAGTCTCGAAACCTCCCAGCCCAGGAGGTAGCCAGATCCACAATTCCAACCCCGGTCCACCTCGCCCCTTAATGGATAGGAGCGGTCGGTAGAGTAGTACGTCGCTGCGGGGAGACGGTCAGGTTATGGCACCGAGCTAATGGCCACCCCACCTCACGCAGAGATATGTTTTTAATATCATGTGTGACGCTCTTGTCAAAGGATGGGAGGATATGGAGTTGGATTTAACTCCTCAGGGTCTGTTAGATATACAGGATAAGTTTGATAAAGGATTTATTGTGGGTTCTGAAGTTGTGGACGCTGTAAAAAGACACTTGTTACTTTCAGGTCTTTTTATTCTTCTCAGACTATTCTTGAACCTGATCCTGCAGTTAGACAGAAAACGAAAAATTATCCTACAAGGGAAGTTCCTCCAGTATGGAGAGAAGAGGTTCCGCAAGCGGGTGCTGTTCAGGCTGTCCCTGCTCATTTCCAGCGTATATGGGTACACGTCCCTTGGAAACTATCTTTTATTTATTGCCACTTAAACAGACTCTACCAGACCCTCGTAAAAATCTTGCTGGATATTATAAAGAGCTGTCCCAGACTGTTGATGCATGCATTATGAATTTGGCCGATATTGATATGCTGATGGGGAATATAGTTCCACAAGAGTTGTGGGCTTGGATTCGTAGAGAGGACCACGATCAAGCTTTAGGTGGTAATTGGGCCGCTATTAGTGCCGCGGATGTAGCACAAGTGGGTGATGCTAAGCCAGATGATTTGACTACACAATTCCCTGGCAGAATCATCGCTTTAATGAAGACAATGATGCCTGCCTTATGCGTTAACCGGGATAAGTTAGCTGCGTGTAAACAGAAGAAAGATGAGAGCGTCTCCGATTTCTTTAGTCGTTTTGAGGAGACGTTTATCGATCACAGTGGTCAGGATATGACTACTGAAGGTGGACAGCGATTATTTTTGGATAAATTTGTATTTAATTTGCTTCCTGAATTGTCGCATAAGTTGAAAGACTCCGAAAGTTCCTGGGCTGTTTCTTCGTCTACACAGATATTAGCCACTGCCCAGTATTACGAGAATAGGGATAAAGAAGAAAAAGATAAGATGGAGAAGAAGACTAAGGAATTAAAAATGAAGGTTCTTCTTCAACAGGCTTATCCCCCTCATTCTGGCCAGCGTCAGTTTCAACAGCCTCCCCAGCCTCAGAGGTTGTTACAGAAACCTGAACCCTTTGTTCTACGACCTTAGCTTGGTCCTAATCAATGTGCCTATTGTAAAGAGGAAGGCCATTTTAAAAATAGCTGTCCGGTTTTATTACAGCGTAATGTCGGATTTCCAGGGCCGCGAGGCCGTGGTGGTTTTCAATCAACACCTAGAGGTAGAGGGCGAGGTGCGTTGCTTCAGGGACAGCGTTCCTTCCCACCTCAGAACTCTTTAAATTATTTTAATCAGCAGAATACTCAGTCTGCGCAATATTATATTGACGATTATTGTGTTGAGGGTGAGGTTCAGGATTTTCATTCTAGTTAGGACAGCCATAGACAAAGTAAGGGAGTCGTACCAGTTCCAGTGGATCAGAATGGGCCTTATGTTGAAGTTGTTGCATTGGGTGTTGCAGAACCATTTCTTTTGGATACTGGTGCAATGAGAAGCTTTATCATTCATTCCAAACTCCCTGGGGCACCTTTGTCTGGATTAACGAACGTTTCTGTAGGAATTTCTGGCGCCCCAGTTGCTAACCCGGTTTCTTGTCCTTTGCCTCTTTCGATTGGTCCTTACGATTTGGAAGCTCTGCTTATTCTAACGACTGGTTGCGGAGAAAACATGTTGGGTTTGGATTTGTTGAAACGTCTTCATGCAACGTTGTATTGTTCCCCCTCTGGTGTTGGTTTCTCCTATGTATTTATCTCAAGATCGATTCCCGCCTGAATTGCAGTCTCTCCCTGCTACACTTTGGGCTATGGGTCCGAATGATGTTGGTCTGCTCCAGATTCCACCTTACGTGGTTACTATTAAGCCTGATGTTAAATTGCCACGCATTCCTCAGTATAAGATTTCTAATGATGGTGAACAAGCTTTGTTGGTTATTATCTATGATCTGGTTCGGAAGGGTGTGGTGGAAGAGACGAGAGGTAATGTTTGCAACAGTCCGATTCTACCTGTTCTTAAATGCACTGATCCTTCTCAGCCTCCTGTATATCGTTTTGTGATCGATCTTCGGGAGGTCAACAAGATTGTTATCCCCCAGTTTCCTGTTGTCCCAGATATCACTGCCTTGCTTACTATGATACCCGCTTCAGCGGCATGGTTCTCGGTTATTGACCTCAAAAATGCTTTCTTTAGTATTCCTATTGCTGAGGAAAGTAGGGATATTTTTGGCTTCTCTCTCGGAGGCCGAAGTTTCCGGTTCAAGCGTGCACCTCAAGGCTATTGTGAAAAACCCTCCATTTACAGTCAGGCTGTGAAATCTCAGCTTGATGCTTTCATTTTGCCTCCAGGTGCCACTCTGATTCAGTATGTGGACGATCTGTTAGTTGCTGCTGATTTAGAGGATGTCTGTAAGGATGTGACTGTTTCACTGTTGCGTCATTTGTCTGACCTGCATCACAAGGTGTCCCCCTCTAAGTTGCAATATTGCCGCCAAGAGGTTACCTATTTAGGTCATCTCTTGTCGAAGGAGGGAAGACGATTGACCCCAGAACGAATTCAAGGAATTGCGCAAATGTCTGTGCCATCAACACAAAGGGAGGTGCGTGCCTTTCTGGGCATTACCTCTTAATGTAGACAGTGGATTCCGAATTTTTGTTGTTGGCTGAACCTCTGTTGGCACTCACGTTGAAAGATACACCACAACCTCTTCCTTACGTTCATGAAAGAGAAGGTTGCGCGTTGTCCATTTTAACATAGAAATTTGTAGACAAACAACAGCCATGTGCCTATTTTTCGGCTACGATGGATCCAGTAGCCAAGGCATTGCCTAGTTGTCTCAGAGCTACAGCAGCGGCAGCGATCTCCATTCGTCAATCTGCTGCATTGGTATTAGATAACACTCTTGTTGTTATGGTACCACATGCAGTGGATACTATTTTGAATAGAACGAAAACACAACACCTCACGAGTGCTTGCTTGTCTGGATATGAGCTGACGCTCCTGGCTAGCCATATACACATCAAGCGGTGTAATACCTTGAATCCAGCAACATTGTTGGCCATCCCGGACGAGAAAGACACTCAAGAACAGCATGATTGTTTTCTCCGAACAGAGGAGGAGACGAAAGGCAGAATAGACACACCTCTTGTGGACCCGGATGGGATCCTATGGGTGGATGGGTCTTGTTTCAGACTTTCAAATGGCGAGACGACTGCGGCTTATGCTGTTACCAGCTTGTATATGGTAGTGGAGACAGCACGCAATGCACAGAATTCAGCCCAAGCAGCTGAACTAATTACCCTGACGAGAGCGTGTGTGTTGGCTAAGGGAAAGAGAGTGAATGTTTACACTGATAGCCAATACGCCTTTGGTGTGGCTCATAGCTTCGGTCCCTTGTGGAAGGAAAGAGAATTCTTTACTTACCATGGGACTAAGATACAGCATGGTCAGTTGGTGACTGACCTTCACTTGCGTTGCCTACCCAAATAGCAATAATCATAGCTCATAAGAAGATTACTGATGATGTGGGTCGTGGGAATGCTTTTGCAGATGAGGTAGTAAAAGAAACAGCAAGAGATGCTACGAGTCGCATGTGTGTTGCGGGCCCTGCAAGATGGGTCAGAGAGGGAGCAATGTGTGAGGACACGATAGAAAGTGTGAGAACGATTCAAGAAGAGGCTACTGAGAAGGAATTGAGAAAGTGGAGAGAAAGTACGGGAATGTTGGACGCGACAGGGTGTTGGACGGAATTGTCAGAACATCAGCGTTGGCTGTTACCAGACGCCTATGGACTACCTGTAGTTACTATGGCGCATGGTCCAGCCCACATTAGTGCAAAAGGCATATGTAAACTTTTGGCTCCAGTATGGCAGAATGAGGGAATTCCTAAATGTGCGGAAAATGTGGTGAAGCATTGCATTGTTTGTTTAATGTATAATCCAGGAAAGTGAACCCCAACTCCAGCAGGTCATTTTGATCCCCCTACGTACCCTTTTGAGGTATTGCAAATCGATTACATTCATATGGATCGTTGATCAAGTATGTTCTGGTGGTGGTGTGTGCCTTTTCCAGATGGATAGAGGCCTACCCCCTAAAGGACAATACTGCTTTGTCTACTGCCAAAGTCCATTTGAAGGAGTTTTTCCCGAGGTTCGGTTTGCCGCACATTGTCTGGAGTGACAATGGGAGTGAATTTGTAGGCCAAATCATGCATACAGTGTCTACAGGTCTTGGTATTAGGCAGAAATTCCATGCGGCAAACCACCCTCAGTCAGCAGGTTTGGTAGAGTGCTATAATGGCACTCTCAAGCTTAAATTGGCAAAGATTCAGGCCAGCACGGGTCTTGCTTGGCCTGATGCTTTACCTTTGGCACTTTTATCCACGAGAACTACTGTGCATTCTCGTTTAGGACTTAGCACATGTGAGGTCGTTTTTGGGTGCCCAGCCAATGACTGGGGAGTCCCTCGACCTAAAAAGTATTCTGACATCCCATACCCAATGTTGATTGACTACTTGCATGACCTCACCACTAAATTACGTGTTCTTCACCAACAGGTTCAAAACGCTCTGCCGGAGGCCTCTGCGGATCCAGGTCACTCCATCCAACCTGGTGACTCGGTCTGCCTGAAGAATTTCCAGCGGAAAAAGAGTCTGGAACCTCGTTGGGGCCCGCCTCGGCAATTCTTGTTGGCAACACGTACAGCAGTAAAGGTCGTCGGGAAAAAGAACTGGGTTCATGGCCTGCACTGTAAGAGGGTACCTTTGCCTCTACCTTTTGATCAGTGGGTTCATAAGGGCATGAGTGACAGTGAAGGCGAAAGGGTCCCTCGATTTGTACCTTTTAGTAGTGCACACCTGGATCAAACGAACTCTGAGAAAGAAGACGACAACATGTTGCAAGAAGCTGTACCATCACATCTGCGATTGTAAACAGCGAATCCAGAAACTTTGTTTAAGGACCAAACGATCCCTAATAAGACTCAGTACAATTTAAGACCCAGACTAATAAAAGACAATTGAAATTTTCTGATTACATTTTTTTTTAGAGACATTTCTTTTTTCCACTATCCATCAAGTTGCAGGGTCACGGTAGGAGTCTTAAGCTGTGACCTGAGTAGTGACAGTAGGTCTGCAGGACTTGCAGTGTCATAGGACGGCTAATAATCACAGCTAAGTGATCTAGGAAGATTGCCGTGAGCAACGCTTTAGAGTATAGATACTAAAGTGGGAATTAATGATCAGAATGTAAAGATGAAAAGTAAATGTAAGAGATTATTGGTTAGTCCATGTGGCATAACCTTATGTATTTTAATATGTTCATGTATTTTATTAGCGTGTGTAAGTTGGGTTGTTTATACTATGCAGCAAGCACCTGTTCCAACTTCTGTTTCCTTATCTTTCCCTACTACTGCCTCCCCACATCGGTTTCATACACTCCCAGATCATGAGCAGATTAGGAGAACAGAATACTTTAATAATTCATTTATTCAGTTATTGCATTAACTGGTAATGAACACCACTGATTGTTGGGTCTGTGGGCTCATGTCCCATAATACAGAGAGAGGGATGCCATATTTAGTCCTTCCATTTTCCTATGAAGGCTCCACTTGGGCCTATTTGGCTATGTTTTCTAATGTTTATCAGAACCAACTAAGGTATCCTCCTGGTAGTCCATATGGTGGTGGAGCAGATTTTAGTCAAAGTTCTTTGATAAAGGGAATAGTGGCTATGGCTAGAATTGCTGAGATTAGTAAGATTCCTGTGGATGAGAAAAGAGCATATGATGGTTGGAATGTAACCCGTTATGTTACTAGCCTTACAGAAAAGGCTAGGCGAAGGAGATCCCCACAAATTTGGACTGTACCTCATCGAGGTAATTTCTGACTACAGATTAATAGTCAGAATGTTAAAAATCAACAGGAGAAGAGTGTCTGTTCCCATACTTATGTCTATTCACCTCAGATTTCCTCACCGTTAGTGCCATCACAAGGCACATATTTTATCTGCCATGATAGAGCCTATATGTGGCTTCCTACCTACTTTTCAGGAACTTGCTATGTGGCTTTTCCTCTTCCTCCAACATATACTGCTTCTTCAGCTCATCATAGGAAAAGATATGGCAGGGGAGTTATTGATTCGAAAGACACAGCAGGACAAGAAAGAGGTGACTTTATTTTAACGGGTTGCTTCCTTTCTGGGGCCCAATGGCCAATAGCAGAGACATTAGACAACTAGTTTGTGTTGTTGAGGCTACCATAAATGTAACTTCTGGAGCCTTGAGTAATTTGACAGCCGAACTTCAGGCTGATCGCCTTATGACTTTACAGAACCGAATGGTTCTAGACATTGTCCTTGCAGATCGTGGAGTAGTCTGTAAAGTGATCGGGTCTAGTTGCTGCATTTACATTCCTGATAATGCCCCTACGGTATACCAAGCTATCTCCAAGTTGAATATCATCTCCAAGTCTATACAGGACACGGGAGATTGGTATGTGATGGGATGGTTTTGGGGACTACTGTCCACATGGGGATGGAAGATACTAACCCTCCTTGGAATGGTCTTGGCCATCATTTTCTCTTGTTGTCTCTGTGTACAGTGTGGACCTGCCATCTGTGGTCTCTGTGCCACTATGTGTGTCCAAAAGCATGTGTCACAGAAAACACAGAATATTAGAATGATGCTACAGCAATAGCTCGATGACCTCATGGCCATTGACATCGACTCAGACTAACTTGAGTCCCTAGTGTTTTGCCTGAGTAATGACAAAAGGAGGATCTGAGGTTCTTCGATTTCTGACTTCGTCCTGTATTCAGCCGCCATTTTGTGTCTCGTCGCCATTTTGTGTTACCCTCACTCAGGCAGCACGGTGGACAGAGTGTTTTTGCTTTTCTCAGCTGCTGCGTGTCTTTTCTGTTAAAGAGTAACTCTTTTGCCCTTGTTTATGAAACCGATGTCAGGGTCTGGCCGAGTTCGTTAATCCATGTCTGGGTTGATTGATCCCCGTCTCGACTGACTATTTGCCTTCTCCTATTCTTTCCTTACATTATCTTATCCGACTGGCCTTCGCTATTTATTTATTTATTTATTGTCATTTTTAAAGCGCGGCGAATACCCGTAGGCGTCTCGGCGCTGGCTGAGGGCATAGGTCAACATCAAGGTGGACCAACAAAGCCTTCCTGACTATTGGTCAAACAACCAGGTCTTGAGTTGTTTACGGAAAATTAGCAGGGATGGACTAGTCTTGATGTGAGAGGGTAGGGAATTCCAGAGTTTTGGTGCGGCAACCAAAAAACGTCTGTCGCCCCAAGTGACTGTTCTAGTGCGTGGTACTACTAGATGATTATGATGGGTGGAGCGGAGAGCACGAGTTGGTATGTAACGTACAAGATTATGTTTAAGAAAGTGGGGGCCTTGATTGTTAAGTGCCTTGTAGACAATACACAGCGATTTGAACTTAATTCGACTGCGTATCGGGAGCCAATGAAGTTTCCTGATGGTGTTGGATACAGGTGCAAATTTGGGGAGTCCCGAAAGCAGACGGGCTGCTGCGTTTTGAATTGACTGCATCTTATTTGTCACTCGATTTTGGGCATGTAGAAAGAGGGCGTTACAATAATCCAAGGCGGACAACACCAATGAACTGATCAAAGTTTTCCTGACTGAGTCTGGTAGAAAAGGTAGGATTTTCCTTATCATTTTAAGTTTCATGTGAGCCGTGGCTGCAATTTTGTTGGCATGCGCCATGAAGTTAAGACCCACATCGAAGGTGACGCCAAGATTCCTGACTTTAAGAGCTGGACTAGGAGGTGTTCCAAAAGATGAAGGCCACCAAACTGATGACCAGCCAGGAGAAAGGTGACCAAAAATGACCACTTCGGTCTTTTCTGAATTAAGCTTCAAACAATTGGTGGCCATCCAGTCACCTATGGCCACCATCCCTCTTGTGAAGCGTGTGGCCACCTCATCGCCATCCCCCTTGATGGCCAGTACCAGTTGGGTGTCATCGGCATAGGAGGTTAGGCTCATCCCAAATGCTTTGATGACAATAGCAAGGTCCGACACATAGATATTAAACAGTGTCGGACTTAGGGATTAGCCTTGTGGAACCCCACACGGCAGTGACACCTTAGAGGATTGGTATGGTCCTAGGGATACCGCCTGCGTTCTATTAGCCAGAAACGACACAAGTAGATCCAGCGCCGTTTTCTGGACCCCCATCCGTCCGACACGGTCGGCCAAGATCTTGTGGTCGACCGTGTCGAAGGCCGCCGAGAGGTCCAGCATGACCAGAACTGCTGTCCCCCCCCTGATCCCGTATGGCTCTGATGTCATCAGCCGCTTTCAGGAGGGCGGTTTCCGTGCCATGGCATTTGCGGAATCCGAACTGGGTGTTATCGAGCAGCTGATATTGCTCTACAAAGTCCGACAGCTGCTGATTCATGGCTTTTTCTACGACTTTGGCCAGAAAAGGGAGACTGGCAATAGGCCTGTAGTTTTTTAGGTCGTCTTTATTAAGGTTGGCTTTTTTTAATAAAGGTTTTACCAACGTATGTTCTATTCTCTCCTTGTATTCTCCTGTTACACAACTATCCTTAGAGGCACACAAATACGTCCTGCCACCTGCAAATTGGATTGTTGGTACTAGTACTGATTAATTTCTTGGGAGGGGTAACACAAGGGGTCTGAGAGAGGGGCGTATTTGAGACAACTGATAGCTTTTTTCCAACTTTTCTTATTGGTTCGTTTTGTATGTGTGAGGAGTAAACTCTGTAAATGTGTTTCCTATAAAAGATTGTGCGCCACGGATTGAATTGGCAGTCTCCTCAGAACCCACCTTGCGTGTAACTTCTGGGATAACTGTGCTTGGCTGCAGCTAATAAACGTGGTTTTCCACGCTCAACAGAGTGTCTTGTGTCTCTGTTCGACAAGGCAGGTGAACTCGGGGATTTAAGGCGTGCCCTACGCCGCCAGGCCCATAAGGCCCGGTTCTCCATACTGTGGTTCTAAAACAAAGTAACTATATTTTTATAGACAACACAATTGGCCTAGAGTTCAGTTCTCGAGTGTGTGAGACCATTTGCTGACTGAGTGTGTACAACAAATGCTTTACACCATCTTCTGATACTGCCTTACTGCTCGACCAAGCTACCACTTTAGATAGTAAGGTTATATCTAACTTTAGCCTCTGCCAAACCTCTGGGGAATGTGGACTCTGTGCACAGTGTACCTTACTTTGGCCCAGTGTATACAGAGCCACTTTCTTACATATACACATAATGTTGATACCGCATACAAGTGGTCCCTGGCCTTACGCTTTCTTTTAGCAAAGTGCACAGTGGCGTGTAGATGGGGAAGGGGCCGGGCGTCTAAATTGAAAGAATGGGTACACAACCTCTCAACATGGCAGGAGCAATCACTCAGTTATGCCAAATTATTTCCTCCTACCTTCAGCCCAGGGACATTTGGAGCCCGCTAACAACATATCTTCTCTCCACCGCCGATATTACAGACACTGTCCCAAAAACACAGAAGAGGGAGAGCGCCCGGGAATCAACCCCCCCACCGCACCATACCTGATGGAACACAACAACTTACTGCCCTCCCATACAGAAGTACATATGATATCAACAACAGTCAAGTCATGCAGTACACAATAGAAATCTTCAGGGCTGCAGATCTGAGGACACCCAAACCAACCCATCGCAACACACAATCCCTGGAGGCATGTCTGCCTACCATAGTTCTGCACTGTACAGGCTACAGAATGTAAACCAGCTATCTGTAATTGTGAGCAAGCTTACTCGGACTCTCTATGACATGCAAGGCGGGGTGGGAGTGTTCCCCCAGTTGGAGTGAATTTCGTAGAATGTATCAGTCACTGTTTCTTGACTGCATTATACTGTAACACTGATTACATTTAATAAAGAAAAAACATGACATCACCCCAAGATCACTCTAAGATTGAGGAGAGGAATGCCAGTTTAGAAAAGATAATAATAATTGCAAGTATGACTCGTGAAACTGAATCTTGAATAGGTCCGCCCTCGACTCCTCAACAGTACTAGGTTCCCAGGCTTCAAAGTCAAGACTCACTGCCAAAAACATATTTGAAGATGAAGTCGGGCAAGAGGACTTCCTTCTACATCATGCATCTGCACAGCAAATGGCTTATCTGCAGTTCCCATCATACATCTGCCCAGAAAGTGATCTTATCTTCTCCCTACTCTAGTCAATGTCACCCACCAATCTGGTCTCTCAAGATCCATTTGCTGCTTGAAAAGCAATTCCTTGCTGCGCTCTCTCCTCAAACACAGCTACAGATGAAGCCTATGCAATACCTGGATAGCCTTACACATGAACATCGTCCCTGGTGATCCTCAAAGACTGTGTTTAATGAATCACATGTCAATGGTGTTCTTTCCATTCATTGCCAAATTTTACTACCTCATTTACACCATAAACACGTGTTGTATGTAGAAGTGTTTATGCAGATCAACAGCAACAAGAGGCAACTGTTGTGCTGGCCAGACTACATTCTATGACAGAACACGGAACACAGAACATCATGTGTTCCACCTCTGCCTTACATCACATAATAGATTACCACACTATCACAAGTGCCACAACCTCTTCACAGAAACACCTTTCATCCCCACAATCATGCACATATTAGACATCCGTTTTCCCACAAGCAATAGCATCCATTATGTGGACTGAACACATAAGAAGGGAAAAGCCTTAATGTCATCCATAAGTCTTCCTGATCCTGAACCCTAGGTGGGCAAGTAACACACAACTTAAGAGAGCTGCTAACTCCCACTCTCTTCAACTCAGTCACATTCCATCATATCTACAGGTATACCTGTACAGAACAATGACTTCAGTTGTGCATTCTCAGATCCCCTTACCACTTCATTCGTAGGACATGTCCACACCATGCGTTTCAGTGACTTCAACCTCTCAGGCAACACAACACAGCCGACATCCTCCTCAATTTCTTCGACACACTCAAAGTTGTTCAGCATGTCACACAACCAACACACTCCAAAGGCAACATCTTCAACCTTGTCTTATCAACATAACCAACAATCCAATGCAAACTACTCATAGCATTGGACTAGACATATCACTTTTCCATCCCTATCTTCCTACTCAGTGTCTTTCCAACAAACTAAGGTCAACCTAAAATTTCAGATCCTCTGAAGGTTTTTCTATAGACAACCTAATCCTTCAACTCATCTTGAATGGGATTCACTAGCAATGTTGTTCACTGATTCTCATCCTACATTTTCAACAGACATCAGGTTGTTCACAGGGGCACCTCCAGGTCCCAGAGCATCCCTATACCTGCAAAATTCCCGATGGTTCAATATTGTTGACTTTATCTTAAGTGTGAGAAACACTTAACCTCTGCGCACTGTTGCAATGCGGTTCCACCTAGAGAACACCGCTATTTATTCACACATTTATTGAACAATTTCACACAAAATCACTTCAGTTTTTTGCTTCAAAAATCAATTTATAAATGTACCTTTTAACTGAAAATTATTCCATACATTTTTCAAAACAATTGTAATGCATAATTTACATTCATTACATTCATGAACATAATTAACATGATCCGAAGAAGAATTCAAAACTGTAGAATAGACAACTTGTCTTTTATGCCCAATGCATTTCAAGCTCTAAGAGCTCTTCATCAGGGGTCTGTAAATTGAATATAGTAGTCAACTATTAGAATCTTCTTTTGAAACATCAGACATTCACTTCGTACAGGGCATTTTCATATTGTGTATACAAACCTGTCAATAATAAATAACAATGACGCTAGTAGAACCCAAAACCAACACCACAATGTGAATAAAAGTAAGCATGGGCGAATTTTGCGAATCTGGCGTTCGCGAATTTTGCGAATTTGCGAACTCGCAATCCGCAAAATCCGCGAATTCTCGCGAATTTGCGGATTTTTTTTTGTGTGTTCGCAAGGATTTCTGCCAGTTCGCAAGGATTTCTGCCAGTTCGCGAGGGTTTTGTACCAGTTCGCAATTGCGAACTTACATGTCGGCTCGCAACGGTCGCGATTATGTTGTTTCTACGTCTGGTTCATCATCACAGGTT
Organism: Lissotriton vulgaris; assembly: GCF_964263255.1. NCBI lineage: Eukaryota > Metazoa > Chordata > Amphibia > Caudata > Salamandridae > Lissotriton > Lissotriton vulgaris. The sequence goes on along the minus strand of NC_141693.1, from coordinate 1,632,710,090 downwards.
CCCAGCACCCTCTGTTTCACCCCTGCCACCCTCTGTTTCACCCATGCAACCCTCTGGTACATCAATGCCACCCTCTGGTTCATCATCACTGTAGATTATGGGGGGAAAAAGCAAGCACACCTGCCTGCTTCAACTGACATGAATTAATTTGGGGTTGATTTATTAATGTGTCACTGTTTTAAAATTCCAGTCTGGCACCTGCTTCCTTATCTGTAATTTGCTTTCTGTTGCAGTGCAATTTTTTTTCCAGGACCTTTGTGGCCTACTTGTAGCTATTCTATGAGCCTGCTGTGAGGGTCAGAGCAGGGTCATACAATTGTTGCAACTAGCAACTGAACTCTGGAGGGGCCCTTGTCAGGAAGCACTACAGGGAATGGTTACTAATGATGAGTTTGAACTTTTGAACCTGCTGAATGCTTTCACTTTTGCAAAACTCGTTTTTCTGCAGAACAGCATTACAGCAACTGTAATGCCCCAAACAAGCTTATATGAGAAAGTTGATTTCTAATCCAAAAGTTATCCAAAGAAAATCAAAAGGCCTCAAATCCAAAAAAGTGCAGGCAAATGTCAACCTGAGGAGTTATTCTGATAAAAATCATCATTTTCAGAAGGTCTATGCTGCTTGCTAGAAGATTTCTTGTGCAGAATTGCAATTTTTGTAATTTCGCGAGTGCGAGATTGTTGTTGCCCGCCGCACCTACATGTTCGCAATTGAGAACTTACACCGCACGCCGCAAAATTGTATCACCAAGAAAAAAAAATCCGCTGCGTGCGAATTTGCGGATTTTCGGTAAATTCGCGAGCGTTCGCGGATTGCGAATTTACCAAAAATCCGCAAAATCCGCGAGCGGAACGGATTTTCCCCCCATGCTTAGTTAAAAGTAGTGAAAAAAATTAAAGATAAACTCACTAATCTTGTCGAAAGTCGAGTTCAATGAATCTGAATGATAAAAAATCAAGCGTTACCAAAATGCCTCCGTGTGATGCATTCCTAAACCTCTCAGAACTCCAACCGAACCAGCCGGCTTACCTTCTGGTAAAGCTTTATCTGTGTCAAGAAACCAACACTTCACGTAACTCGCGCCTCAACTTCCTGTAAACAAAAACCAGAGTCTTACTTATAACTAAACTTTTTTGGGCCCACATGCACTCCCCTGTCTCCGATTCAACAGCGTAACAGCTCTGAAGCACTTACATCTCACTCGCAGAGACTCCGTGCTATTAACTCATCAATCCGTGCAAACAAAGCTCCATTACTCGGCTGTAACAACATCCGCTGCTACTCTCCTTTCTAAACCTCATGGGTAAGGCTAAAAACTAACAAGGGACTCGTAAACAACGACCGCGGGCGCCATATGTAAAAGGTGAAACCAACTGAACTCTCTACCTCAAAGTGGAAAATAGTGTAAAATAAACGGAGAAGGAAGAATGAAGTAAACGAAGAGAAAAAAAGAATGAACTGAAACATAATGTTATCAAATTCTGATGAATGGCAAACAACATATAAAGAGCAGGCATCAGCTTTAGCAGATATAAGGTGACAATATCATATAAAACATGATAAATCTACTTTTTCATTTAATCCCCTCGGTTCCTGTGTTTCTAAATTCCTGATCCAATGAATTTCTCTCTGTAGGAGGGATCTAGTTAGATCTACCCCCTCATAAGTTTTCACTATTTCCAGAATGGAAAACCTGATCTGAGCTATGTTGTGATTGTTTTCATTCCAATGTTTGGCCAAGTTGCTTTTGAGATTTTTATTTCTAATTGTACTTTTGTGTTCAGAAATCCTAGTCTTTAGTTTTCTCTCTGTCTTCCCTGTGTACATTTTTCCACAGGGACACTTTATGTAATACATTTCATTTTTAGAGTTACAATCTCCATTGTAACGTAAAGTCATTTCTTTTCCAGTTTGTGGGTGGTGCAATACTTTGCCTTCTATTGCATTAGAACAATGAACACAATTATAACATTTCTTCATTCCTTTGTAGGTTTCCTCTGTTTGTCTTATGGGAGTCGTTAACAATTCTTTAAGATTTTTAGACCTCGTATAAGCAAAAATCAGCTTGTTAGCAAAAATCCCATTAAAATTTGTTTCACTCTGTAAAAGTTCCCAGTGCTTGTTTATGATGTTTTTAAGTTGCTGTGATGAGGTGGAAAATTTTGATACAAACACATGTCTTTCCGTAATTTTCTTCGGTTTTTGTGTTAAGAGATTATCCCTACTGTATGTTTCAACTCTATTTCTTGCTTTTGTTAAAGCTTCATCAGGATAACCTCTCTCCTTGTATCTTTGATGTTGTAATGTCAAGTTACTCTTCAATTCCTCCTCTTTTGAACAAATTCTTTTTATGCGCATATACTGAGACACAGGTAAATTATTCTTCAGATTCAACGGATGAAAACTTTGGAATAATAAAGAGTTGTTTACATCAGTTTCTTATCTATGTACTGTCGTTGACATTTGTTGATCTTGTATGTTGATCATAACATCAAGGAACAAAAGTTCTTTTTCACTGATGGTATGAGTGAATTCTATGTGTTCTGTACAATGATTCAATCTGATGATCTCTGATTCTAGACTCTCTCTTGATCCAGACCACAATACAAAAATGTCATCTATGAATCGCCAGTATAAAATTACATGTTCATTCCAAAGACTGTTGCTGTAGATGTAATCAGCCTCAAATGTTGCCATAAAGGTATTGGCCTATGCCGGGGCCCCGGCAAATCCCATTGATGTTCCATTCTGTTGCAGAAAAAAACCTGGTGGACCATTGAAAATAACTGTGATATAAACAGAAATGTAACAATCCCAGAATGAAAACTTTCTCTGCCTTTACAGATGGTTGCTGTAACAGCGCCCATTCCACGGATTCCAGACCGGACTGATGGGGAATCGAAGTGTACAACGCCTTAACGTCAATTGTACACAACAATGTTTGACTTGTCATCTTGATTTCTTTCAATGTTAAAAGAAAATCATTGGTCTCCTTTATATACGACGGCCATTTCTGGACAAACGGCTGAAGAAATTTGTCAATATAGTGGCGAGTGGTTCAAAGATGGTACCACACCTGGTCACTATAGGACGCATCGGTGAGATGAGCGAAACTACGAGAAAGAGCAACAGGAGAGCAAAGCAGAGGAGGTGACATAAGGGAAGAAATAAAAAGAAGGAGATGGAGGAAAAAACGGAGAGACGAACGAGAGAGAGAGAGAGAGAGAGAGAGAGAGAGAGAGAGAGAGAGAGAGAGAAACACATAACAGCAATAAGTGAATAAGACCGTTAAGGTGGGAGAAAGAATGAAAGGGAATACAAAACGAAGGTTCAAAGGATAGACCGAGTTTGCTCTCAGACTCAGGCCTGTCTGTTTTAATGGAGTTTGTTCTTGATCAAGAGGGTTGGCAGGTACAGTTTTCCTTATAAAGAAAGACATTTTTAAGGGATGTATAGACGAAAGAATGTCCGTGTTAAGATCTTGTGACAGAGCTATGTCTCCCACAAGACATCGCGCCGTTTGATTCTCGGGCTTGTTAGCTGCCGGCATCCTTGGAATCGAGCACAAAGTGTGACGAGGGAAGAAATCAACTCCTGACACCTTAACAATGACAGCAATTCTGGCGCCGCCAGGGCTGGCCCTAGGGGGCTCATTTCAATCAGTGAAGCACGTATTTTATATTCAGCCCTCCTCAGGAAGAAAGGGGGCAAAGTTAAGTAAAGATCATATTACATGCATAAATAATGTTGTGTTGACAGTATATGAGTTTGTCAGCACTTATGCCATTATTGCATAAGCAGATTTGTGTTGGCGGTTTTTGAATTTGTGTGGGTTTAACACTGATGTTGGCTTCTGAATATATTGGCTATAAAGGCAGCACCAGACTGCACCATATAATGTATTTTTTATGTTTGTCTTTTTATTTTTGACGGTGGTGTTACGATAAAAAAACGAGGGATAGAGAGGAGGCGGGGCGGGGAGCAGAGCCGGGGAAGTACATGTGAGTCACGGCCTGCGGCCGTGAATAAGTGACGGCGGGGGCGGGGCAGCGGAAGCCTTTGATGTGGCAAATGCTGCTGGCAGGGAGAAGTGGATCAGCGAGGTGGGAGGGAGGCTGATAGGCAGAAGGCTCGGGGAAGATGTGGGATTAGAGGGAGGGGGTGGGCTACCTGCAACTCGAGCGACCATATGGAGAGGGAGGGGGGTGGGCTGCCTGCTGGGAGAAGCTTGTGTGCCTTTGATGATCGAATGCATGCTCGTGCACGAGGAGCTAGTGGTCACGTGATTTCACGTGAACTGTTGAAAATCCTCATCGTAAAAAGTCAGCTTTGTGGATGGGCGGCATTAGGTCTCTCTACGAGACATAATAAGGAAAGTTAAAGTTCAAAATGGAGGCCCGGCCCGCGAATGACGTGAGTGTCGGATGGCTCACGGTGCGCTCCAGTTGCGGTGCGTCCATAGGCAGCACAAATAACGTCACAAGAGGCTCCCCAGCTGCTCCGTATGTCACCCTGGACCAGGTAAGGTGCACAAGCACTAGTTTAAATTTGAAATTCAGCGCAGCTGCCAAATTTTAGAGGCCTCAGGGAGGAATATAAAAACATAAATTACAACAGAGTGAAATGCTCACCAGAGGCATATGTTTTCTAATAAAAACAGTAGACTGTTGTAAGATCCCAAAACATGATGCTGGCTCATGAAAACAAGCATTTGCAATGCAATAGGTCATGCATGTTTGCAGTTTGAGCTATTGACATTGTAAATGACAATGCCATTTATTAATGTTTTGGTTTTCAAAGTATAAATAAAAGGCATTGTCATTTACAATGCCAATTGCTTAACCCCTTTGCTGCGTCGAACGTTCAGCACCCAGTGCTGAACGTTCGAATAACGAGCGCTGGCCTGTCGGCCAACGGTTTTGCGCAGCACTGGCAAGGTAGTGCTCGCGACGATCGTTGGCCGACGGCAGCGCTTAAGGGGTTAAACCAGCGTAAATGCGAGACCTATTGCATTGCAAATGCTTTTTTTTTCTTAAGCTCTTCTTGAGACCGCATTTGTTTTTTAGCTGTCTCCCTAGTGTGCTTCTCCTTCCCACTCTGTGTTGCTCTCTTCCTCATGAGCTTCACCCACTATCTATTATGCACTTGCCTCCGTATGCCTTTCACCCCCCACCCCAGGTTGCTTCCCTCACTCCAAGCTCCATGTTGCTTATTTGCCTATTTGTCGCTCCCACCCCATCGGACTCCAAGCTGATCTCTTTCTCTCGCCCATTTGCTTTTCTCAATAAAGCCCCTACCCACTTACCCCTCTGCACCCCCGAACCTACCCCCTTCATGCTGCTTCCACTTCCATCTCGGAAACAAAAAGGGTCTTGGCTCCTGAACTCAGCAAGGCTGAGCCAATATAAAACTTCTCAAAACAACTCACTAGCCAGTGCTGAGGAATTAATTACAAAAACTCTTTAACTGGTGTACACGACATTGACATGGACACTTGCTTTACAAATTGCAACTTATTCAATTGTTCTTTTTCATATACTGTATCTATTCAATTATGCATCTTTTTGCATGGGAATACAAAGCATTTTATGTACATATATTTACACACAACCATGAAATGAAAAAACAGATAATACGATATATACAATGGGTTAACAACTTACATGCAACACATTCGTGGCCGTCCATTCATCCAAAAACATATAAACATACACACTGGTCCCAGTGTCAAAATCAACTTTTTTTCAAATTAATGAATTTTCCGTTTTTTGCTTTTTCTAGCTTTCGATGGTTCAGATTGTAAAAAAGCAAAACTGTCTTTGCGCTAGTTCATCATAATTATTGTAACGCAATCAAGGGAATGACCCGGGACCTGGTCGACGCGTTTCGAACCCTGTAGTTGGTAGGGTTCTCTTCAGGACCAAATTACAACTACAAGAGAGAAAGGGAACAATCGTCACTACTCGAGTGTCTTGAGGGCTCAACACCTCCTCTACTCCCTCACCACTATTAGCCTACCTTCAACATTGGGTCATGGCTCCGAACTGTGATGGTATTCCCAACAGTGTCAAGAGTGATTTAAAGTGGGTGGAACTGGAAAAAAGCGTAGGAAGAAACATACAATAAGTGTGCTGTCATCGCAAACAAACGTGCTCATTTGCTCAGTTTCACTCGTTCTTAAAGCGGATGCGTTTACCTGCGCTGGTGAAAGCTGGGGAAGTTCCGGGGGTGCCTGGGATGCTATTCTGTTTCTGCAGGAATGATTAGAAAGCGTATGTTAACGCTCCTGTTCGGCACTTCCTAACATCTTAAAGAGAACTCATATGCGGGTGGTGTGCTCCTTACCTTTAAGTGGAGCTACACGTCCGTAATTCAGTTTCAAGCGTGTCTGCGCTGGCGGGGAAACATCCTCCGTATGCGCGGTTTTAAATCCAATAGCCTGTGTCTGCTGATGTACGAAAAAGAAAGCGAGTGTCAGCGCTTCTTACTCAACATGTAGTTCTGGGCATAGAGTCCGCATCCCACTCGTTCTTACCTTTGGTTGTGATCCGTTTCAGTCATCCATGTGGACCGCTTCTAGCACCGTTCGCTCCAGCCCTTTCGGTCTGTTGTGGCTAGGAGTGCGTGCTCTCTCTTCCTGTTTGTGGGAGTGGTTCCAGGTGAGAGGATTATGGGTGATGTAGTCCATACTGCAATGTATAACCAAACTTACGTAGTAGGTTTATACATTTCTGACATTTCATTAAGTCCAGATGTTGCGGTGTTGAACTTCATTATAAGCAAAGCTTCCCTTTGGTTTAGTCTTGCTTCAATATTACCTCCTCGCGGGTCATTCTCAATTTTGGACAAGACCGTCCATTTAAGCTTTGTCTTATCATGTTTCTTAACTAGCCAATGATTGACTAGAGGTGCATTTTCCACTTCTCGTCGGAGTCTAGATTTGTGTTGGGTAATTCGCTGCCTAACTTCTTGGGTGGTTCTTCCTATGTACAACATAGGGCACGGGCATATTACGCCATACACGACATTTCTGGTCTTACAATTAGTGAAGCTGTCATGTTTCCAGTTGATGTTGTTGAATGTGAAGACTGACTCTTCTATAGTTTCTTCGCAGCAGACGCATGTTCCGCATTTATGATGGCCAATCGTTGGGGGGAAGCCAAATAAGCTTCTTATACTTGGACTTTTCTCAATGGGCAAAGCGGCTCTTACCACATGGTTGGCCACACTTTTGTCCTTTTTGTATGCGAACAAAGGGGGTGTTCTGAAGTCCTCGTGTAAGTCCTTTATTAAATGCCAATTTGATAGCATCAGTTTCTTCAGTTGATTGGTGGCCGGACAGAATGTAGATACACAAACCAATCGTTTCTGTTCCACTTTATGCTTTTTTTCTAAAAGGGATTCCCGTGGTGTCCACCACGCCCTCTTGAGTGAGGCCTTTAGTATTTTATTGGGGTATCCTCGTTGGAGGAGTCTTTCTTTAAGCTGGTTAGCCTGCTCAAAATAGTCATCTTTTCGCGAACAATTCCTGCGTACCCTGAGGAATTGTCCAAATGGTAGGTTCTGTCTGAGGCTGCGTGGGTGGTTGCTCGAGTAAAGAAAAGCTTTATTCCTATCTGTCTGTTTCCTAAAGAGAGTGGTGGCTAGGCCTCCCTCGAAAGGTTCAATTTTGACATCCAAAAAAGTGATGGAAGTGCTGGATGATGTACAGCTGAACTTGATGTCATTACTTCGAGAATTCAGCCAGTCGACAAACTGATTTAGGGTTTCAGGGCTGCCAGTCCAAATGAGGAATACATCATCGATGTATCTCATGTAATGGGAAATCTGTTCTTTGTAAGGGTTATCATTGTGGACAAATTTTTGTTCATATAGTCCCATGAACATCACTGCCAATTCTGGGGCAAATGGGCACCCCATAGCTACTCCTTTTATCTGCAAAAAGAATTCTGAGTCGAACACAAAGAAGTTCTTTTGTAAAGCCAAAGTGGCCAGTTCTACTATAAATTCGGTGGGCACCTGGATAGGTCGATCACGTTTGTCCAGAAAATATTTCAATGTCTCCAGAGCTTGGTCTTGGGGGATCTGTGTATAAAGTGAGACGACGTCTAGTGTAACCAATAGTTGTTGGTTGTGGTCAAATTGTATTGTCTCAATCCTTTGTAGGAATGCAGTTGTATCCTTGAGATGAGCTGGAACCATTTCAATAAATGGTTTTAAAAAGAAGTCTATATATTTCGCTATCGGTTCAAAAAGGGATTCACAGCCTGACACTATTGGGCGACCGGGAGGGTTGTTGTCATCTTTATGAATTTTTGGCAGTATATAAAATACTGGGGTCCTTGGATGTTTGTTCTGCATAAATTCAAATTCCTTAGGGCCTACGAAGCCTTGTTCAAATCCTTTCTGAATTATTAGGAAAAGTTGATTTTGGAATTCGATTGTTGGATTTTTCGGGATACGCCTATAGCAAGTAACATCATTCAGCTGACGGTGAACTTCTGTTTTATATTTATTCACGTCCCAGACTACCACTGCTCCTCCCTTGTCAGCTTGTTTTATGACAACTGATTTGTCATTTTTTAATGCAAACAATGCTTCCTTTTCTGTTTTGGGTATGTTGTATTTGACATAGCTTCGTTTTTTCTCTAGGGATGAAATGCCAGATAAAATGGTGCGTTCAAAAGTGATCACTTCTTTGGGGATCTTAGATCCCGCTGGACAAAAAATTTATTTTTTCTTTAGACCTGTTATTTCGAGATGGTGATCTTCAATGGTGTCCAAAAAGAATGTTTTCAGCCTAATTTTGCGGCAAAATTCTAAGGCTTCTAATTTCATTCTGACAAAATTTGTGGGCCGCGATGGTACAAATGCTAGTCCTTTTGTCAGAATTGATATCTCTGCTTCTGTCAGGTTTTTGTCAGATAGATTAAATATGGGTGGAGGATTCAATTCTTGTAAAATCGGGACCGTGTCCTCATTTCCCATGGTTGTACTGGTCTCGTACGACCTCTCCCTTTCTGTTGGCCCTGCCCTAAAAAAGGAGACTGATTTTGTTGCTGTCTTTGTTGTTGGTCTTGTTGGTTACTTTGTCTATTTTGGTAAGGTCTATTTGTGTTTGACTCACTTCCAGAGGAAGATGTATCTGAAAAAGTGACGAACTTCCGGCGTGATCGCCCTTGGTTGTCCTGTAGGAATCTTCTAGAATCAGTGTTCGAGTAGAAATCCTTCCTAAGATATGGATAGACGGATTCCAGGGAGAAATTCTTCTTATCTAGTTCAAACTTGTTGTTCTTTTGGGCTACTGTAAAGTCCTTGAACTCTCCAATTTCTTTTTCTTCCTTCTCCAGCAGTCCTTTAGAGTCAGTTATAAGTTGATTATCTTGAATCTCCTTTTCCAATGCTGCAATTTCTTCTAGTTCTTTAACAGAAATTCTATGAGCTGTCTCAATTGTAAGGACCATCAAATCCCTGCTGCATTTTGTTTCTACCCCGCTGAAACCCTTTTTGTATATAGGATCATCAGTGAACACCACTGGTATATTGCGGATTTGAAGGCCGGAGGGAATGGTGCCTGATCTTAAATGTTGAAGAAGAAAATGTCCATGGAGGTCCGTCCTGATTTGTTTTTTCCGTAATTGAAGTAGTTTTTCTGACTCGTTTTGGGTGTTGGCCGTAAGGCTAAGAGTGGCCGATGCGAAAGGAGGCGGATCCCTCAAGAGATTTTTTATGTGTTCCTCGGTGAACGCTACTGTGTCTTGTTCAGACATACCACAGGCTGAACACACGTGCTCAAACAAAAATTGAAAAGTGGAAAATAACAGATGAAGTGTAAAGACAAAGACTCAACACAAACTACCTACAAATTAGGAGACCCACGCGATCTCGTTCACCACGTGAACAATCTAATACTGACAAGGGGTATCACCCTGTGGCAGCTACTTCTCTGCCCAAACAGGACCTCGCAAGCCAAATGCCCGCACTCAAATCTCGGAAACAAAAAGGGTCTTGGCTCCTGAACTCAGCAAGGCTGAGCCAATATAAAACTTCTCAAAACAACACACTAGCCAGTGCTGAGGAATTAATTACAAAAACTCTTTAACTGGTGTACACGACATTGACATGGACACTTGCTTTACAAATTGCAACTTATTTAATTGTTCTTTTTTTATATACTGTATCTATTCAATTATGCATCTTTTTGCATGGGAATACAAAGCATTTTATGTACATATATTTACACACAACCATGAAATGAAAAAACAGATAATACGATATATACAATGGGTTAACAACTTACATGCAACACATTCGTGGCCGTCCATTCATCCAAAAACATATAAACATACACACTGGTCCCAGTGTCAAAATCAACTTTTTTTCAAATTAATGAATTTTCAGTTTTTTGCTTTTTCTAGCTTTCGATGGTTCAGATTGTAAAAAAGCAAAACTGTCTTTGCGCTAGTTCATCATAATTATTGTAACGCAATCAAGGGAATGACCCGGGACCTGGTCGACGCGTTTCGAACCCTGTAGTTGGTAGGGTTCTCTTCAGGACCAAATTACAACTACAAGAGAGAAAGGGAACAATCGTCACTACTCGAGTGTCTTGAGGGCTCAACACCTCCTCTACTCCCTCACCACTATTAGCCTACCTTCAACATTGGGTCATGGCTCCGAACTGTGATGGTATTCCCAACAGTGTCAAGAGTGATTTAAAGTGGGTGGAACTGGAAAAAAGCGTAGGAAGAAACATGAGATAACATAAGATGTTAGGAAGTGCCGAACAGGAGCGTTAACATACGCTTTCTAATCATTCCTGCAGAAACAGAATAGCATCCCAGGCACCCCCGGAACTTCCCCAGCTTTCACCAGCGCAGGTAAACGCATCCGCTTTAAGAACGAGTGAAACTGAGCAAATGAGCACGTTTGTTTGCGATGACAGCACACTTATTGTATGTTTCTTCCTACGCTTTTTTCCAGTTCCACCCACTTTAAATCACTCTTGACACTGTTGGGAATACCATCACAGTTCGGAGCCATGACCCAATGTTGAAGGTAGGCTAATAGTGGTGAGGGAGTAGAGGAGGTGTTGAGCCCTCAAGACACTCGAGTAGTGACGATTGTTCCCTTTCTCTCTTGTAGTTGTAATTTGGTCCTGAAGAGAACCCTACCAACTACAGGGTTCGAAACGCGTCGACCAGGTCCCGGGTCATTCCCTTGATTGCGTTACAATAATTATGATGAACTAGCGCAAAGACAGTTTTGCTTTTTTACAATCTGAACCATCGAAAGCTAGAAAAAGCAAAAAACGGAAAATTCATTAATTTGAAAAAAAGTTGATTTTGACACTGGGACCAGTGTGTATGTTTATATGTTTTTGGATGAATGGACGGCCACGAATGTGTTGCATGTAAGTTGTTAACCCATTGTATATATCGTATTATCTGTTTTTTCATTTCATGGTTGTGTGTAAATATATGTACATAAAATGCTTTGTATTCCCATGCAAAAAGATGCATAATTGAATAGATACAGTATATAAAAAAGAACAATTAAATAAGTTGCAATTTGTAAAGCAAGTGTCCATGTCAATGTCGTGTACACCAGTTAAAGAGTTTTTGTAATTAATTCCTCAGCACTGGCTAGTGTGTTGTTTTGAGAAGCTTCCACTTCCAGGCAGTAATCAGTTTGAAACTGCACATATTTCAGCTTTTTATTCTGGTGAATCTGCACTTCAGTGAATTATTGGATTATCAGTGGTAGGCAGTTTTTTGCTTCAGTGAGTCATTCCTTTCTTGAGGGTAGCATTAGAAAAAGGAGAAGAAATCAACGTTCAGGTGGCAGTAAATAAAAATGTGTTTTTGGATGGACAAGTGATTGCTCCTGGCCTGATTCCGCATGAGTGAGTAAAAGGTCCGAGACTTATCGTGACATCTAGTCATGTGGTCATTAGAAACCGGGGTCGAAGTTGAAGGAATCTTTGTAAGGAGGATGCAGCCGTGAGCTGTGGAATATGTGAACCCTCTACAACAGAGATGCATGTTGGTCCCGCTTGAGATTGCCAAATGAGTGACATTTCACATACGTCGAAACACTGTGGCATATAGATGAACACTTCTGAAAATGCCAACGGATGTGCCAAGTACATGAAACCCAGTTCTGTAGTAGTTTGCTAACAGTTCTTAAGAAATACCATTGTATTGTTAGATGGAATCGGTGTGCGCTGTGGCTTGTGATTCATTCTCACATTCACAAACGTGCAGGCAGTGACGTCTTTGCTTAAATGTTCATTATGGTGAAGGAAACGTAATTCACATGGCCTCTTTTTCTGAAACCCAATTATTCCTTTTAAGAAAAAGTGCCCGGAGTTCTGTATCATAACTCAGTGCTGTGACCAGATGTGTAGTCCGTAGTAATGCTGTTAACAGACTGCACCATAACTACGGACTCAGGCAGCTTAGTTTGAAAACACGAACACGCTGAGCTGCAGTATCAGTGACCCAGTATGCGCCGTCTGCTTTGGGGAAAAAACTATTTGCTTCAATTAACAGAAAACAGGCACATGCATCTCAGCAGCTCTGGCTTTGAAGCATGGAAGAAACAACTACAGCTCTGTAGCTTAATTTACCGGAAGCCGCAATACGTGTGCAACATGCAGTCACCGGTTTAAATCCGAGAAGGTAGGACGCAACCTTACATTTTACATTAATATAATTGTTTGAAGTATACAAATCTGTGTTTACGATGAACAGGTATTACCTTCACTGTCCTCTTGCTGTTTATTTGCTCCCTGTGAAATGGATCCAAACAAGAACAAGAAACGTCCCCAGCACAGACTAGTCAAAATAGGTCCTGATACACAGACCTACGCAACCCCGATGGAAACCCCCGTACAAGGGACTGGACACATTCAAACCTCCACTGCGTTTATCTCCCTGTATTTACACACTAGCCCAGAGTATAACCCACAGCCCCATCCATCCCCAGCAGCCTGTGCCCTCCAATGTCAATACTGCACGTATGGTCTGAAAACAACAGGCCTCTATTGACGGGCTCCAGCCTGCGCCCATGGTTAACTGTTTCTAGGCCGCCCTCTGGTGCACGCAACTCTGCCATGGATGTCCCAAGCCCCACTCCCCCCCCCTCCAGCTCAGAGAAGCAGCCCCTGATGGAGACCCGACGGCTGAGATCACTTACCCTGCGACGGCGGGACTGCGTCTGCGGCCTCCTCCACCATGGCGAGCTGGGGCATCATATACTAAATATATGGGTGCACCCCCAAATCCACCTGCTCGGAGACCGTGGGGCAGGTGGATGCAGTTCAGGCGCGGCGTCATCCTCAAACAAGTCGGCCTGGAGCGGAGAACAGCCTAAGAGACGCAGGAGGGCATGAGCGTGACGCCGTGACCGTGCACGTTGGCGTTCCCTGCGGCTCCTGCCAGTGGCGGCCCTGCAAAGCTAGAAGCGCGTTCACAGACCTGAGTCGGCTTGTGCCCATACTAGAATCGGCTCGTGCACAGGTCTGTCTCCAGGTCTGTCTCCCTTGGAGGCAAACACGGCAGCTATAATTCTCGTTGGCATAATTAAACAACAGGGGGTGGTGATGGACAGAGTTTCTGAATTAAGCAGAATACTCTCACCCAGTCAAGAGATCAGGACTTAATCCAACATCTTTTTTTAGCTCACTGCACCATCCCAGCTCAGAACCTGGCTATATGCAAATTAGTCTGTCCCTGGCCCAGTGTATCATGGGAACAGGGCAAACCAAACTACCAAGCCAATTCTTTCACTGGGAAGGAAACAAGCTATCGGGGACCGGTTTCTGGCATTTCAGCCGTCTTCGGCCCGGCTTGCTTGAATCCTGATGGTGCAATGAGCAAGGGACTCACGTCTGAGTATACCCTTCCACGCCTATGGTGGACAAAATAATTAAACAACAGGGGGTGGTGATGGACAGAGTTTCTGAATTAAGCAGAATACTCTCACCCTGTGAAGAGATCAGGGCTTAATCCAACACCGTTTTTTAGCTCACTGCACCATCCCAGCTCAGAACCTGGCTATATGCAAATTAGTCTGTCCTGGCCCAGTGTATCATGGGAACAGGGCAAACCAAACTACCAAGCCAATTCTTTCACTGGGAAGGAAACAAGCTACCGGGGACCGGTTTCTGGCATTTCAGCCGTCTTCCGCCCGGCTTGCTTGAATCCTGATGGTGCAATGAGCAAGGGACTCACGTCTGAGTATACCCTTCCACGCTTATGGTGGACAAAATGATTAAACAACAGGGGGTGGTGATGGACAGAGTTTCTGAATTAAGCAGAATATTCTCACCCAGTCAAGAGATCAGGGCTTAATCCAACACCGTTTTTTTAGCTCACTGCACCATCCCAGCTCAGAACCTGGCTATATGCAAATTAGTCTGTCCCTGGCCCAGTGTATCATGGGAGCAGGGCAAACCAAACTACCAAGCCAATTCTTTTACTGGGAAGGAAACAAGCTACCGGGGACCGGTTTCTGGAATTTCAGCCGTCTTCGGCCCGGCTTTCTTGAATCCTGATGGTGCAATGAGCAAGGGACTGACGTCTGAGTATACCCTTCCACCTTTATGGTGGACAAAATAATTAGAAGAACGTAGGGGGGAGAAAAGGAGGTTAAACCAGACTAGGTCGGCCTCCAAACAGTATTAGAAATACATGAACCCACTATGAAGGGTTCAGAGACCAAGGTGGTGTGTATGGTTACTGCCAATTGTGTCAGTGTATACCAAGAATTAAGAAAGAAAAATTTGTTTCTAGAGTCCCCTCACTCACCGGGGTTTCCCCGCGGTGACATGCTTCATCATTGGAGCTTCCCAATTCTCTACGAAAAGGGGCGTGCTGCGACAAGCGGACTACGCAGGAGCACTTTTTTTGTGTGACAGGCTATGTGTGGTGCGAAGTGTGGTGATGGTGGAGTGGGTGTGTGATTAAAAATACCGTGCTAGTGGGCCTCAACAATTTATTTTGCTCCTAGTCTGGTATATTAAAAAGGGGGTGACACTGTTATCTGGCCTTAAATTAGGGCTAGATCAGTGTTCTGTGGTCAACATGTTTCAAGCTCCCCAAGCTTTTCATCAGGACCATACAGTGTCCAGCCCTGTATTTTCCACTCCTATATTCCAATAGTAGGTTTCTTATAATAATAGTTTTAATAAACGCTGTGAATACTAAAACATGCGTTTTTCATACATACGATTTGTATCCTACTTGTGTTTATATGTAAGTGCTAAGTCACACTTCATGGTCTTAGGCGAGGGCAGGATCGCCACGTGGAAACATTGTTCCTATCGGCAAACCCGCTCGGTACTACCTGGTCAATCCTCACCCGACCGCATACAGTATGCGGTCGGCTCTTGACTGGGTGAGAGTATTCTGCTTAATTCAGAAACTCTGTCCATCACCACCCCCTGTTGTTTAATTATTTTGTCCACCATAAGCGTGGAAGGGTATACTCAGACCTGAGTCCCTTGCTCATTGCACCATCAGGATTCAAGCAAGCCGGGCCGAAGACGGCTGAAATGCCAGAAACCGGTCCCCGGTAGCTTGTTTCCTTCCCAGTGAAAGAATTGGCTTGGTAGTTTGGTTTGCCCTGTTCCCATGATGCACTGGGCCAGGGACAGACTAATTTGCATATAGCCAGGTTCTGAGCTGGGATGGTGCAGTGAGCTAAAAAACGGTGTTGGATCAAGCCCTGATCTCTTGACTGGGTGAGAGTATTCTGCTTAATTCAGAAACTCTGTTCATCACCACCCCCTGTTGTTTAATTATTTTGTCCACCATAAGCGTGGAAGGGTATACTCAGACGTGAGTCCCTTGCTCATTGCACCATCAGGATTCAAGCAAGCCGGGCCGAAGACGGCTGAAATGCCAGAAACCGGTCCCCGGTAGCTTGTTTCCTTCCTAGTGAAAGAATTGGCTTGGTAGTTTGGTTTGCCCTGTTCCCATGATGCACTGGGCCAGGGACAGACTTATTTGCATATAGCCAGGTTCTGAGCTGGGATGGTGCAGTGAGCTAAAAAACGGTGTTGGATTAAGCCCTGATCTCTTGACTGGGTGAGAGTATTCTGCTTAATTCAGAAACTCTGTCCATCACCACCCCCTGTTGTTTAATTATTTTGTCCACCATAAGCGTGGAAGGGTATACTCAGACGTGAGTCCCTTGCTCATTGCACCATCGGGATTCAAGCAAGCCGGGCCGAAGACGGCTGAAATGCCAGAAACCGGTCCCCGGTAGCTTGTTTCCTTCCCAGTGAAAGAATTGGCTTGGTAGTTTGGTTTGCCCTGTTCCCATGATGCACTGGGCCAGGGACAGAATAATTTGCATATAGCCAGGTTCTGAGCTGGGATGGGGCAGTGAGCTAAAAACGGTGTTGGATTATGCCCTGATCTCTTGACTGGGTGAGAGTATTCTGCTTAATTCAGAAACTCTGTCCATCACCAGCCTCTGTTGTTTAATTATAAGTCTCGTTGGCGGCAGCGCTTCGCGCTGCAACGCCAGCGAGACCTAAAAATAACACAGATGCAGCGCCGATCCGAAACAAGGCAAATACCCAACACCTTGTTGCTTGAGACTGAAAGCATTCGTAGTGGCTCTGTAAGGTTGAAGAGAGCCTTCATTTAAACCTTGGAAATGTGTTGCGCAGAAAAGCCAAAACCATATCATATCCAAACAGTAACCTTTTCCAGAGTATGGCACAAAAACGTTCCACTCACAAAGGCAGCACAAAATTACAGTTAGAAGGACAGTGAGCTTGTGAAGATCGATATTTAAATTATGTTGAAAAATCACTGTCAAGACGTGTGCCATGTAAGCGATGAATACAGGCTCAAGCAGTCGATGGAGATCAACGGACTCGATACAGTACAGAAAAATAGTTAACTCACCAAGCTTGAGTTGATGTTGGCAAGCCCAGGTGAGGCTGACCGGTGTAAGTTGGTCACTGGTGGGGCAAGGGCAGCAGAAAATTACAGGTGAAAGTATCAAGCTTGGGTTCTTAGATGTAGTTGCAGACCTTGAAAGTATATAAGTTGCTGTAGAGAAAATTCCTTGAGTAGTGAGTCCTTGAATTAGAATCCACACATGGTTTGTAGTCCAAAACGTCGCCAAAATGTAGTAAGAATTTCCACATGGAGTCAGGATGTAGATTCCAAGTAAGTATTTAATGTCATATAGTTACAGGAAGTAGAGGTGAGCAGGTGGAAAATATGCTATGAAGTATGCCCCACCAGGAGCTGTCCTCCTGGAAGCTCAGCCTTCACTCATCAACTGAATCTAATCCCCCAAAAAACATTCTATGACATATATAACATTCCACACACAAACTAGAGAGCAGGGGAAGAAAGAGGACAGAGCAGGAGAGAAACATTCACCTTACTACAGATGTATTGAGTAACAAGTACATTATAACAATATGCCAGGTACATTCCATGGAATGTACCTGCCCTTGTGATACTGTGTAGAGATTTAAAGGATAAAGGTGTGGACAAGGAGAGGAGCTGAGCTGAGGCAAAGAGGTGAACGTTGTATCTTCAATAAACCTATGTTATACAAAGATTTGAAGTACATCTCATCTTTATACTGCCTCTTTCCATCTTAATGGCGCCTTTTCCCGGAATCTGCCTTGATAGTCTATGTGCTTTAGCGATGCCTATCTGTAATTTTCTTTTGTTTTCTTCTACGCCAGTAATCTATAGTGTATGAGTGCTTTAGAAATAAATTATACATACATACATTAATAGTAAAGGTTATCCACTGTTTACCACTTGTCAACACCAAGTATTTATTTTTTATTTATTTGGTTCATATAGTGCTTTGTAGACCCAAGGGTATCAGAGCACTTTACAAGACAAGGCATCCACAGAAGGATTCGCATAGTACAACTGGAAGGAATAAGAAACAAAACAGCATAGTATATGAATCTCTATGAGAAACAGATAATCCAAAATTGTCCATCAGAGGCATTAGTGATAGATTAGATGCTGAATTTGGTCAGGCGATCGTATCATATGATTTTATTGGTGGAGTAGGCTGATGTCTCTTTTTGTTATTTTTTACGATAATTTGGTCTTGATTAATTGTTTATTATATACTAAATAATTGTTCTATATTGTGAAATATATATTTTTCCTTATATTTACATATTTATACACTTTCGTCTTCTCTTGAACATAACATTAAGTGTATGGTAACATTGTTCTGAGTCTGTAAGCAGGAAGCCTTGATCTTTGATATCTACATCTCCTAAAATAGCAGAAAGCAGCAATTTTATGTGGGTTGATTTTTAGGGTGTTTGCTTTGTAAAAAAAGTTCATAAGTAAATAACCTCCCTGGATGTCTTTTTGTATAGTCCACTTTAATTTAGTGCACACCAGGCAGAATGCCACTAATTATAGAGCTGGAAGAAACGTTTCACATCTGTCATTAAAATGTTCCTAACTAGGAACAAACAGGTCAGCAGGAACAAGAGCAATGTTTAGCAAGGGAACACTGCAGAAGTTGTACCCATAAGTTGGATTTTTTCAGCTTGTATTACATTTACAGTGAAGGGAAAGCCAACAGTCCTTGCTAGCGATCTTGCACATCCACAAACCTTGTCCATTTAGGTCTAGTGTGAGCAAGGGCCTTTTTTCAACACAAATTAATATAAAAACATTTATGTATTAATTGGTCTCTTATAGCATCATTCACATTTTGTGTCCATCATCTGCAGCATACAGATTGGGCCAGTGGGAGACCAGCTTCATCCATTGGCTTTCTTTTATGTGATTGATGGCAACGACCCCCCCCCCCCCCCCCCCCCTTCGTGTTGCTGCCATCGTGAAATAGATGCTAAATGATGTTTCGGCTGCCTGCTTTGCCCGTCCTGTAGATGTCAATAACGTTTAGCACCCAAAAACATTTCTTCATGTTCTTGTTTTGACACACATTTTTGGAGGCTGGATATTATCTAATAAAAGTGAAGAATACAGAGATTTATCAAATGGTACTAGTAAATCTAACATTTTGGAAGATTTTAAACATCACTTTGAAATATAAGGAACATCCTTTAATAAATTAGGTTTATCAACCTATTCAAAGCTTAAAATCTGGATATCTGCTTGGAGATTCTGGAAAGCCAAGAGACCCTCATTAAATGGGAATTTCAGTAAAATTAAAAGTGTGCATTTTTTAACATGCTGGTCTTGGCTATGTTCACATTGAACATTTATCTATAGTTAGACAGCTCTAAAATACTTGAGATTTCTTTTTGAATTTGCTGACTTACATTTATCTTTCAGAGGGAAAAAACGCAGTTTTTGGCTGCCTCCATCATTTTTGTATGCACCTTGAAAATAAATTACCATCAATGTTGGTAAAATTCTGGCCACGTTACATCATTTTTCATTATGGCGCTGTCCAAAATTAGACATTCTTTAAGAAGATTAATGATTCCTGCTCCAGAATTGTGACATGTCACACGGTGCTGCTCCACAATCATCTGGCTTCTGCAAAGCATACGCAGTGTTACATACCGATTGTTATTCTTTCTAATGACAATTTGCTAATGCATGGTAATCATGTGAATGTATGGGTGTATGTCTGGACAATTCCTCATGTATTATTAGACTATCTGCAATGCCAAGTTATCATATTCGATCCATAATGCACAATGTTTTGTTTTCCTCTGTATAGTTCACCACTTACCACTACTGTTTGTATCCCACAGAGATCCTGTCGACAGCAACTGCTTGTGTTAGCTGTTTTTATGGTCTGGCTTCATAGCGCAGACAATCATAAATCACCAAGAGAAGGACTTTGGCTCCGCTCACGTTTTGGGAGCCAGGAGTACATGTTTTGATTAGACAGAAGTTGTGTGCTTTCTCAAAAAGTGCTGGCACTCCACCAGCTTTGATATTTATTTATCTAGCTGCCTAAGCTTGAAAAGGGCACCCACATGACACTGCAATGCTTTTAAAGTGTATTAGATAGCTAGATAACTAACTGTGATTGCGTTTCTCTGGAAGCAGCACAAATGGCAGAAGGGTGGCCATAAGGAATGAATTGCACCCTCACCTTCCATCGTTGAATCTAGATTTCAGAGTGTACATTTTTCGTATGAGAGCGCTATGGGATGCCCTGGGCTACACTAATCAACATGTTTTGCTTGACAGTGTAACTGTTGCCTAACTTATGTGATCAACAAAAAAATATATTTTCATAGTACGTGTGAGAAAGGGGCTTAGGACTATCCACATGTTAGTTCCCCTGAGTATACGATTTCACCATCACCATCATAAAATACTGTATTTAATTATAGGTCTGATAATCAAAAAAGTACAAATAGAAACCACAGAATCACTTAAAATACATCTAGCAAGTGTATACCACTTAATCACACGTGAATTTTCCGGCAGCGAAAAGGAGACTATCATTCGACAAACTTCTTTGTCAGTTAGTAGTTAGAAGAAGTGCATGACAGATAAACTACCTTTGTAATATTGTGACTTTAAGAACCTTTTGGAGTTCAAATCATAACATTTGCGTAAAAGAAAAGCGCAACAATCAATCAAAAGACTTTATTTCGATCACTTTAGATCATAAAAGTGTAGCACAAGACATCACACATACACATAAAGTAAAAGCAATTATGAATAACTCAAATAAACCCTTTGAATAAAATATCATAATACATAGAACAACCAATTCTTAAAATTTACATCACAATGGCTATCGACCACCCATTAAAATAACAGCACAGTGGAACCTCCACAGTAAAACACAAAGAGCTGTCAGTAGTACAACACGATAGCAGCATATCGGAGGTGGGTCCAATGGAAGGCAGCAGTACTAAATAAAATTCAAAATGCAGAGCAAGACCCTATTTACCAATGTAAGAAACTACCAAAGTAAGAAATACTGTATACATACTTCGAGTGTCTTATCCACATAACCATTAGGAACTTGGCCAGGCAAAATAGCACAATCTGGCTTGAGTCGGTTAGTCTATACGTTTCCTGGTACTTCCTTGTGTCTACGTTTTTACGAAGGAGAACAAACCACTTTTTACAAAGCTGATTATAAAATGGATAAAAAAACAATACATGAGTAAGAGATTCAGGGCCCTCTTGGCAAATCGTAGATAGATCATCAACCGGTCCATTTCTTCATGAAACTTCCTAGTAAAGGCCTTTACAGGTAAGTATCTGTTAGACCTGAGATCCCTGGTTGGCTAAGGTAGGTAGCTTAGACCAAGTAGGGACCTGCGTTATAATGTCAGGGAAAGGAAGGTCACCTTCTTAGATAGCCCCGCTCACCCCCTCTGTAACTTGGCATGAGCAGCCAGGATTATCTTGTGTAAAGTATTTGGAACCATGCTCACAATAACCCGATGATGACACACAAATAGACTCCACACAAGTTTTATAAAAATGAGTATACAATTTATATAAAAAGATATACAATAAGACCACACAATATAAATCCGACATATCAGGTTGTGTACTATTTCTCCTAGCCGGTTGTTAGGCCAGCCCGGCCTTGTAAGTTCTGGCAGTATTAATAAGCACTTCTAAACATTCTCTTGTAATCCTAATATCATGTCATACAGTTCGTAATGCTAGAATCAGGCACTTTTTGCAATGTAACAATACTGTAGGACGTAACGCAGCAATCAGACACTCTGCAATGAAAAGAATGCAATGCATAACGCAACAAACAGGCACTTTGCAACGTAAAATAATGCCAAGCGTAATACAATCACCAGGTATGTTGTTATGCAAAAATAAAGCAATGCATAATACGCTAATCAGGTAGATTATTATTCAGAAACAATGCAATTTGTCATACGATAATCAGGTAGTTTGTTATGCAGATAAAATGCCATGCGTCATACAGTAATCAGGTAGTTCATTATGCAGGAATAATGCAATGCGTAATACTCTAATCAGATACTCCATTATGTAGAAATTATGCAATGTGTAATACGACAGTTAGGTACTCAGTTCTGCAGAAATGGAATAATGCATAAAACACTCAGGCCCTGATCACCAGGCCTTAGGCGGTCTCCCCACCTCTCCTTCTGACTTGCAGTCAGCCTCGCAACAGTTGTCCCCAACACGGGTACGATGGAATCAAAAGTGCAGCTCCACACCCTGTATTACCACTCCCTTGGCATTACGGGCTGTGATACGAGCTGAAGCAGAGGCCTGCGCTGCCAACACGAGAAAAAGGCCGAGAGCGTCTCCCTTCGAGCCCGCGCCCCACCCCAGCAGTTAAAACACGTTACCTGGGGGGCGCAAACTCACTCTCCTCTCCTCGTCTAGCGGCTGGGCCTCCAATGCAGCTTTGTGAATTGGCAACAGCGGCTCGGGCTGGCAACTCAGGACCTCCGGGGCTGCTGGTCCGGGCCGCTCAGTTACGAAGATCTCAGGCTGCCACAAAGCACACGCACACAGTGTCGGTGAGTCTTTCTTAAGCTTCAGGTGCACGATCACTAGGCACTCCACACACTGGTCTCAGGCTGCAAGAAGATCACACGCACAGCGTTGCCGAGACTCACTTTAACTCCGGTGCGCACAATAAAAAGGCAAATCCTCACCAAGTTCTCATGGTGCACAACGCACCAGCACACAGCGTCGAGGAGACTCACTTGGATTCCGGTGCACACGATAACAAGGCAAATCCTCACAAAGGTCTCACGGTGCCCAACGCACACGCACACAGCATCGATGAGACTCACTTGGATTCCGGTGCACACGATCACTGGACAATCCTCACAAAGGGGTTTAGGCTGCACAAAGCACACGCACACCGCGTCTCTAATCCTTTCTTGGACTCCAGGTGCCCATGATCACAGGGCACAGCCTTATGAGGGTCTCAGCTGCAACAGGCACACACTCACAGCATTGCAGAGACTCTCATGGAAACTTTTATGTTCCTGTGTTTCCAAACAGGGAGCCTACTCACCTCAGGCCCTTGGGGATAAGTTACTTCAGGACACGGCACACAGCAAAGTCCTTCAAGCAGAGGGACACAGCACACAGCAAAGTCCCTTTAGCCTTTCCTTGGTAAAAACAGCAAACTGAAGGCCAGCCCCAGAACACACAGCACGTTTCAGTCCTATCCTTCAGTCTCTTCAGTTATTTCTTCCTTGGCATAGGTCCTCTTGACCATGAAGTAGCTCCAGTCTTGTTCCACTGGATCAAGCCATTCTCCAAAGTTCAGGGGCTTCAGCTGTCAAAGTTATACCCGCCAATGGCCTTGAAGTCTTTGTGTTTCAGGGGGCACTGACCCCTTTTCAAACCAGTGCTGAATGCCTCCCTCCCAGTGACACCTTCTTCTTTTGATTGGTGGGGGTCTGGATTGTCAATCACTCAGCAGGAGATGGGACAATTGTTTTATAGCAGTGTAAGAACTGGCACCATTGGCTCTTATGTTTTTGCTGGTTTTAGATGCTTTGGCCGCTGTGCAACTACTAATCAGTGCCACAGTGCAAGTGCTCCTATGTTGAATTGATGTATGGATTAGTGATTCCATGATTGGCTTGTGTTGTTTACTTATCAGACCCTAGTACAGTGCACTGCATGTGCCCAGAGCTTGTAAATCACATTCTGCTGGTGGGCTTGCAGCACTGATTGTGCCACCCACCAGAGCAGCTTGTAAAGTGTGTCTCAGGCCTGCCGTTGCAGAGCCTGTGTGCAGTCTAGTACTGCCATGTTTACTTGGTAAGTGCACCCACTCACCAGCCCCTAAACCTTCCCTTTTCTACATGTTAGCCACCCCTGAGGTAGACCCAAGGGCAGGGTGCATTGTATGTAAGAGGTAGGACATGCCCTGATGTGTGTGGCATGTTCAGTTAGTGATTTACAGCCATTTTCATTTTTCACTATTTCAAGGCTACCTGTTTCCATAGGCCAGAATGGGCAGTTTTATCATAACACCTTACACTCCTAACTGACCCAGGGAACACGGTAGAAAAAAAATGTAGTATGCCTGAACTCAGAATGATAAAATACATCTTTTAGTGAAGTTGGTTTTTACATTCTGTGTTTGAAAATAACACTTTTAGAAAGTTGTTATTTTCTTGCCTAACTATCCAAGCCTACCTCTGCTAGGTTGTGTATTCCATGTCTGGTTTCTGAGTGACAGGGCTGGGGTGCTCCAGGAGGCAGGGTGAGTCAGTACAAGGCTGAATAGACCTATCTGCCTGAGGAGTGGTGGGAGGAGTAGCACCTGGGCCTGAATAGGGCTGTGCCTGCCTTCCACAATGCTGGCTCCACCTCCTGTGGTGTGTCTGAAGACCCTGGCCCACACTGACAAAGGAAGAGGGTGTACACTGACAAGATGCACCCAGAACTGGTTTGGACTAGGTACAGACACTCTCTGCCTTCAGAGATAAAGGATTTTGGTTTATAAAAAAGGGGGACCCAGACCTTTAGATCACTTCTGGGAATCAAGACGAACCTTTGCTAAGGAGAAGAACCAGGAAGCTGAAGGAGGAGACTACCCCTGTGATGTGTGTTTGGGGGTTGTGCCTGCAGTGGTTGCTTCATTGCCAAAGCAAGGAGAAGAGGACTGAGTGTGCTTTTCATAAACTTGAAGAAGGATCTCTAAGGGCTTGAACTTTGAGCGTGCCTCCTGCCTGAAGTCTCAGGGATACAAGACTTCACCAACCGGCTCTACCCCTGAATTCCCTTGCTGGGAATTGAAGTGCCTGCTGTTGTCCTGGGCCTTCTGAGAGATTGCATGTCACTGAGAGCTGGAAGCGTGACTTAACGGCGAGAAGTGTGTCGCTGCCTCAACAGTTGCCGTCGCATAGCCAAGGAAGCGTGCTGCCGCTGCCACTGTCGCCATCGCATCGTCGATGCGCGTTGCATCACCGGAGAAGCGTGCTCCCACTGCAGAGGTCGCCGACGCATCACCAGAGAAGTGTGTAGCAGGGCCTGTCCCGGCTCAGAAGATCATCAAGTCGCCGCACGGCCGTCGGGCGTGCACGCATCGCATCTACTTTGTTGCATCGTAACCAAGACGCCATTTGGTCGCATCGCACTGGAGCGTCATCGCATCGAATCACAGTAAGAAAACTATGTATCACCTCCCCACACAGTAAGAAAGCGAGCATCAACTCCTCTGCGCAGTAGTAAGGAACCAACGCATCCACTCCCCTGAGTGTAAGGAACCGACACATCACCTTCTCTGCGACCCTTTTGTTTATTTTGCATAACGCATCCCAGGCACTGTGAGAGTAAAGTGTCACATTTGCACCTAAAGTGAACTGAGTTATTTCTAAGGCTAGACTTATTTTGATTACAGTATTGTGGATTTTTGTCATTTGGTCTTGTGTTAAGTCTAGTAAAGATTACCTATTTTTCAAAACCTGTGTTTACAAATGCTTTACACACTGCCTCTGAGATAAGCCTGCCTGCTCATGCCAAGCTACCAAGGGGGTGAGTGGGGATTATTTTAGGAGTGTAGCCCTTTACCTTGACGAGACGCGAGGATCCCTATTTGGTCGAAGGTACCTACCCCTGCCAACTAGAGACCCCCAAATCTACCCAGCAGCAACACAGGCCTCTTCACCTCTAGGGGATACTCCTCCCCCTACACTCCAGATGCTGGTCAGCCTGTTGTTGTCTCACCCCCTCCCATGTGTCAAGACATTCCCCAGATGATATTGCTTTCAAATCCGGACACTCAATCCACAACCAGGCAGAGACACGCAGAAATGTTATAACACAAAAATCCAGCCACTTCTAAAAGAGAATCTTATAAACACACATTGCAAAAACCACCTTCATAGAAAGATGTGTTATTACATTGTAAATTCAGGCATACTAAACTTCACCTTTCCATCTTAAGTTTTTGGGAAGATAGGCTGGAAAACATATTACACAGCCGCCCCATTCTATCCTATGGGGAAGATAGCCTTTCAGCAGTGAAAAACGAAATTGATAAAAGTCAATAGGCATTTAAATGTAGATTGTTATTACTCTATGTTAAGCCTACCAATAGATATTTTGTTACTTGTAATCTCACACATTACTGTAGTATGCAATGGTTTTGGGGTTGGCCTCCCTCTCACACAAACTCTGAGATTTTTCAGAGGTGATTGTTTTTGTTAGACCCTGATGAGAGGAGATATATATTGTTGTGCAAGCAGTATTTTTGTACTTATTTGTAGTTTTATAACTGTCTGCATGCAATTGAACAGGCCAGTGTTGAGCAAACTGTATATCCAATGGTTAAGGGTAAAGGTTTCATCGGTTCATTGGGAAAAGGTCTGGTCTATTTATTAAGAAATGTTGTGACAAAGACAGCAGGCCTGACCCACTTGTTGTGAAAATCAGGTGTTGAAGATAACAGGCTTTAGAATGGATTGTTATTACACTGTACTAAAGCTGGTAGGCAGGTATTTTTTACAGAATACTACAGCAGAGTTTTGGTGTTGTTGATTTACTCAAACAAACTGGGTGCAGAAGAGGTGCACTACAAAAATCCCTTTCAGGCTCACTTTGGAGATGTAGCATTTTCCTTTACCCTCTGTAATTTTGTATATATTGTTTACTTTTATGACTAGACGCTGGATAGTTGCCTTATAGGAAGCTTGCGCTCAGTATTGTTGGTGTTGGTGATGTGCTAATGATAATGCCTGTTTGTTTATTATGAAAGTTATTGATTGTGAAAAACATATGTTGTAGTCAATAGGGATTTAGGGGTGGATTGTTATTACTCTGAATTAAAACCTATAGATATATTTTTTATTACATAGAATCTCACAGACTACTACAGTTGCAAGTGTTTTGGTTACTTCTCTGTTAAAGCATGGGTATAGCAGATTTGCACTATGAGAGTCGTTGTTAAAAAATTCTGTTAGAATAGATATTATTTTGTCATGGCAACTGTCCTTTGTATACATTTGCATTTTTATGACTGTATACCTGATTGATACCATGTGGGAATGCTACCACTCAGTATATTAGGCCTGATTGGGTTATAGTGAGAACCCAATGGTTTCATTGCTGTGCAGGGAAATGCTATGCCATGGCCTTTTTACTATGAAAACGTATGACACAAGCAGTAGATCTGGCATTTTTTTGTGAAAAGCATACAGTAAAACCAGGAGGCCTCTAACAGTGTAGTGCTGTCACACTATGTTACAGACCGAAGATAAGTATTTGGTTACATGTAATCTCAGTGATTTCCATTTAAGGCAAGGTTTTTTCGGTTTGTAGGCAAGGATTTTGGAGTTGATGACCCATCTAAAAAAAACATTGGGCTAGACAATTTTGCACTAATGTAAACCTTTTTAGGCTATATTGGTTGGGATTTTATATTATTTTGACATCAGCATTGTGTACATATTTGTACTTTTATTGTAGAATATGATGACAAGCCAATGATAATAGCTGGAGGCCTGATTGATTCACAAGGAAAACATATTTGTAATGCCATAGGTCTGCTCTTTATTATGAAATGCTATGATATACAAAGTAGGCTTGCCAAATTTACTGTAAAAAGTATATGGTAAAGTCAATAGGCATTTAAGGGTGGGTTGTTATTTCTCTGTATTAAAGCCTTTAGAGAGATTTTTGTGAAATAAAATGTCACAGACTACCTTTCTTAGGAAATAATTGGGTGTTGATTACCGCCTCTTACAAACCCTGGGGAAAAAGATTTGACTGTAATAATTCTTGCTAGAATCTCTTTGGCTGCCTTAAGGGATCTTGTAACAAATAAAACCATTAAATAATTAATATATCCCTATATACTCAAATATATGTCCATAGAGGTAGTCAGAAGGCCTTTGGTTCAGGTCTGTTCTGCCATTGGTCTGTTTTAGTGTCACTCTGATTCCATCCATGTCAGCCTACTGCATGGGCTAATGGTTCAGTTCATAGCAGTCATTAGTTCTCTCACCCTGGGAATTGTGTG
This sequence comes from Lissotriton vulgaris, assembly GCF_964263255.1. Taxonomy (NCBI): domain Eukaryota; kingdom Metazoa; phylum Chordata; class Amphibia; order Caudata; family Salamandridae; genus Lissotriton; species Lissotriton vulgaris. Next base: position 1,632,682,138 of record NC_141693.1, on the reverse strand, counting down.
TTTTTTTTTTAGGACAGTGGTCCCTAGACAGGAAAAAACTTTTTAAAGAGCACTCAGTGAACATACGCTGGATAGACCATATTTTCCTTGTCCAGCCGGACAGTATTTATTCACAAATACGTTTTTGAACAAAAGGATCAATAAAATACAAGTGGGACGCAATCTGCATTCAATTGAGGAACATACAGGGGGAACATAAGGGGAGGGAGGGACGGGGTTTCAGGCAAGGACTAAAAGTCTGTTTACAACAGTATTTTTAGACTTAATTTGCAGAGAAGTACCATTGCATTTTGAATTTCAGAAATAGTGAAAACATATTTTTACACTATATCTGTCTGTCCAGTCTGGCAGCAGTGTTTTGGATGTACTTGAGCTGTTTCTTGGTGATGCCGGCATAGAGTGCATTGCCGTAGTCTGCTGGTGATGAGTGCGTGGGTGACTGTCCTTCTGGAATCTGTGGGGATCCATCTGAAGGTATTTCAGAGCAGGCGAAGTGTGCGGAAGCAGGCTGAGGAAACTGCATTGATTTGGTGGTCCATCGTGACCCGGGAGTCCAGTATGATGCTAAGGTTCCATGCTTGGTCTGTCGGGGTGGTTGGGGGCACCCAGAGTGGCTGGCCACCAGGAGTCATCGCAGGCTGATGCGGTGGGTCCCAGTATGAGAACTTCGGTCTTGTCTGAGTTGAGCTTGAGGCAGCTGCCTTTCATCCATGTCACGACAGCCTTCATTCCACTGTGGACGCTGGTTCTGGCAGTTGAGGATTTATTGGTGAGGGAAAGACTTAGCTGGGTGTCATCGGCGTAGGATACTATGTTTAGTCCGTGGCTTCTGACCATGGCTGCAAGGTGTGCCATGTAGGCATTGAATAGGGTGGGGCTCAGGGAGAAGCTCTGGGGTACTCTACAGCTGATCTCAGTGGGTTCTGAGAGGAACTGTGGTAGTCTGACTAGCTGGGTCCGGCCGCTGAGGAATGAGGGGATCAAGTCCAGAGCCATATCGTGAATGCTGGCGTCGTGGAGTCTAGTGATTAGGGTGCAGTGGAAGATGGTGTGGAAGGCAGCCAAGAGGTCTAGTAGGATGAGGGCTGGTGTCTCACCCCGGTCGAGGAGAGAGCAGATGTTGTCTGTAGCGGTGAGGAGTGCAGTCTCTGTGCTGTGGTTGCTTTGGATGCCGGATTCTGAGGTGTCCAGAACGTGGTTTTCTTTGATGAACTCTGAGAGTTGGTGTTAGACCTGTCAGCCTTTTGGGTGGTCTCCCTTAATTTTTTTCACGATCCCTTTCTGCCTCCCATTATATTTCTCCACCAGTCCTATTTTTTTGTGTGGCTTTAGGTCTCTGGGTGCCCTACCACTGCTATTCAGTGCTGAGGTACAGGTGTGCCTTCTTTAAATGGTAGATGAGTTCCTAAGATGGATGCCTGTCAGGAATTACCTCAGAGCTTGTGGGCCATAGGATAACATTGGAGGGTTCCAGAACCTTCCAGGTCATTCTAGTGACCAGGGCTCAGGCTATATAAGCGTGGACACTGGGCAGCCATTTTGTCACTGCTGGGCTGGCTGGAGTTAAGACAACTGAGTCTGGGGGATTGTGTCATGGGCTACTCTGATGGTTCCTAGGGGCTGCAAGATAGTCATGGGTGCTGCCCTCCTCCCTGTTGATCTGACCCTTCCTATGTAAGAAGAACTGTGAACCTAATTAACCAGTGTGACCATTCGTCAAGAAAACTTATTTAACCCAACTGCCGGTGAGAGCGGTCTTCCCCAACCCCAGAGACCTTGGGGGTGGACCCCAAGAGCATCAAGAAACAGGGGACTTTGGTTAAGATTTCTGAGGTGAAGAGTGATCTCGACCTCCGCCCTTGCCTGGTTCGGCCGGGTTGAGGTGTCTTGTTGTGCCAGAGCCGTGGGCAGCTAATAAGTCTCAGCACTTAGTGTTCCAGGCCCACCCCCCCCCCCTTTTCCGCTTTTCTGACCTTTCTGAGGCGTCGAGGTGCTGGGGCTGACTAGCGTTGCTGTGTCGCTGACCTGGGTGCTGAGAGGAGCCGAGCGATCCCAGGCGGAGGCGTGAAATGGGCGGAGCAACGTGAAGATCCGCGGAAGACGCTGGGCGGGGCCGCTGAACTACCGGCCCCCTCTCGCCGAGCACGCCGGCTCACGCAGTTAAAGCCGGGTCTCTGTGGGGAGGCGGAGGCTGAAGTGGCCCTCGGGCGCCCGGCGCCCTGGTGATCGGGAGTGAGAGCACGGAGGCCCGTCAGGGGAGGCCTTTGCATCTCCGCTCAGCTGCTACCCCAGCCCCGCCTCAGGTGAAGTGGTGAAGAACCTGAGCGGGCAGACGGGGGAAGAGCGGCCTGGTCAACTTGCTTCCTCCAAAGGAATAATGAGGGCGCCATTCGGGCGCACAGGTATCTGAGGGGAGGTTCAGAGGAGGGAGGAGCAGCAAGGGGCAAGTCTACAAGTAAGGGAGCGAACTAAGGAGATTGGGGGTGCCACAAGCTTGCCCTAAGCAAGTTCCACCCTCCAGTATATCGTGACGGAAGGAAATTGAAGAGTAGGACTAGAATCTAATTTCCCCCTTTGAAATAAGCCTTCTAGAAGACATCAGAGGAGTTTATAAAAGAAACTTGCCATATTCTTCCTTTAAATATATATTTATTCTGACTCAAAAGCCGGTTAAGCTAAATGTACTTATTAATATGTTCCTATAGATTTATGGATGATGAATATTGACGGTTATTTGCTTAAGTGAATGTATTCAGAAACCTAATGCTGACTATCTAAAGGAAGTGTGTTGTAAAATTCAATTAGTGTGACTAACTCTCCAAGTGAGTTGCTGAAATACCTATTCTAGTTACAGTGAAACTTACATTCCTTTTACTGCCTCAATATAATCAGATAAAGTCTCACTAATTTATGACTAAAAAAGATGGTGTGGTGTCATTTTTAGTGGGTTTGCACTGGGGTGTTGTAGAGTGTGCAAGCACGACACAGTCGCCTTCTAGATTTAGCCTTTCCACCCAGGACCATGCTACCCTAAATGAACCGGAAACCCCGGGTCCTACAGTTGGGCGTTGATAATCTTCTCTATGACCTTGGCTGGGAAGGGAAGGAGGGAAATCGGTCTGAACTTCTTGAGGTCTTTCAGGTCTGAGAATGGCTTCTTCAGCAGGGGGTTGATCTTGGCTTGTTTACAATTGTCGGGGAAGGTGACAGTTTTGATGGAGCAGTTGATGGTGTGGCGGAGCTGTGGGCGATGGTGGTGGCTGCTCTGTGAAAGATGTGGTATGGGCATGGGTCTGTTGGGGTCCCTGAGTAGATGCTCTTCATGGTGTGGAGCGTGTCCTCTTTAATGAGCGGGGTCCACCAGAGCACAGTCTGTTAAGGGGTGGCTTCGTTGTGTTCAATGCTGGCGGTGTGGCAGGCGGGTCTAGGGTGTTGAAGTTGTTGTAGATCTTCCTGATCTTGTGGTGGAAGAAGGTGGCAAGTTTACGCAGAGGTCTTGGGAGAGGGTAACAACTGTGGTCTCGCTTTTTCACCTGACAAACTACTTAATGATAGCAGAGTTCTTTGCTGTTGTCTGCGTTGACATTGATTCTGTCTTGGATGGCCATTTTCTTCTTGGTTTTGAGGAGGAAATGTGTGTTGACTGTGAACTTGAAGGTTACATGAGTTTCTGGGATTTTCTTGGGCCTCCATTTCTTCTTGAGATGTCTGCAGGTGCATCTACACTCGTGGAGGGTGGGGGTAAACCAGCTGGCCAACTTGAATCATTGTTTGCCTAGCCTTCTCTTTAGGGGTGAAAGGGTGTCAGTGTAGTTGGGATCCATTGGTGGAGGTTTCATGCTGCAATGTTGGCGTACGTGGGCGTTGGTGGAGTGGTTGTGCTGAGGGAGTTGATGATGAGGTCTTTGGTGACCTTGATCCAGCTGCAGCTGGGGGGGGACGATGATGACGGCGTTGTAGGTTGGGGGTGTTGAAGGCAAGGTGTATGCAGTGATGGTCTGTCCAGGAGAATTCGGTGCTGTGGCTGTAGCTGATGTTCCCATTGGCAGAGTAGACAGGGTGGAGCATGTGTCCAGCTGTGTGGGTTGGTGCGGTGACTACCTGCTTGAGTCTGATGTTTGCAAGGTTCTCCAGGAGAGAGGAAGTGTTCACGTCACTGGGTTTGTCCAGGTGGAAGTTGAGGTCTATGATGTAGTCGGTGGATGCGAGAGCCTGCGGTGCTATGAGCTCTACGACGGAGCCAGTGAAGGACGTTGTCGGGGGCCTGGGGTCCTGTAGACGAGGTTGCCATCTGTTGACCAATCACTAATTGTATAACTAATTCTTTCTTATATGTATTCCATGAATGTATTTCTTTGTCTCTGTATTTCACATTCCCTACGAAATTAGTTTGTCGGGGAATACAGTTGTTCAAAACTGAATATGCCTCCTTATATCACTAAAGAGGATATCCTATAGTTGCGCAGTAAAGCTTTTAATTTTTTTATGCTTATACTGATATTATTGCCCCTACACAATTTAGTTACTGTGAGTGCCTTTTTATATACCAGTACTATGCTCCCAGCCAGACATTGTTTCAAAGACTTTACAAGTCACTTGAGAAAGGAGGCCTTAAAATGTGTTCATACCAATCTCCCATACTGATTCTATACTACCCCACCTTCTCAGGAGAGACTCGGAAGGGATTCCTCATCCATGCAATTCTTGAAAACATTAAGTTAAAGTATGCTTCTTCAAGCACATCAGATGAAGGGCTGCAGATTTAAGAGGCCATTATTAGACAAGTTCATTTTATTATTCCAATAGTACAGTTTATTGTACAGGACACAAGACCTTTAATTTTCTGCAGCAGCAAAATAATTCTACACCTGGATGGAAATTGAGTTCTACCTTTAGAGGCTACTTTGATGGCTGGAGATCCATCAGCCACCCAGCGCCTGCAAGCCTTGGTCTCTACATTTCATGTGGCTAGTGCAATATTGTTATATTATGGTATTTGTACTCTATAGAACACTCATTCATCAATAATTATTGGTGCTATTAAAGAACCTAACTTGTAAAGAAAATGTGTAGTTGACTGCAGAGGTGTACTATGACGGGAGATTGTAAGGCTGTTCCATTCCCTTGCAGCAGTCACTACAACGCTCAGGACCAGATTTTGTTGTTCTAGGTTTAGGAAGGTCCAATAGGATCTGGCTGGTGGGTCGCAAATTGAGCTGGTGGTGGCAAAGACAACATTTGAAACTCAACAAAACAGGGTACAGGTCCATGAATAGACTGGTGAATAATAGTTAGGGGTTCAAAAATATCAATTTTCTTGCTGGACATGTTCTAGATCGGTCATTTATCATTTTAAAATAGGTTTTGTTTTATTGACACATAATTACATTTTTAAATCATTCACTGCTTTATTTACGGGACATTTGCCCTTTCATTGCAAACATTTAATTTGATAGATGTTCATGGTACTTTGGCAAAGGAACTAAAATTTAAAAATGGACATTGACAAAGCCCATAGGGACGGATTTTTGTTGTTAAGTGTACTTTGTAACTGATGGTGAATTTATGTGTTTGTATGTGGTGGCTCAACACGTCACTGAATGCTGGGATAATATGACTGGGTAATTGTGGATATATTAATGTGTGAATGAAAGGGCGACTGGACGATTGACTTGTTGGTGTGCTCTCTCATACAGCCATCCACCTACTCAATTAATCACCTGTTTATCCATCCCTGCACAAAACCCACCCATCCATTCATCTACTGTTTAAATCATCTGCCCATTCACCTAATTATCAATCCCACAGGCTCAGCCAAAAGCACAAAATCGCTACTCAATAAAAACAACTTTTCTTTTTTTACAAAACGCTAGATCTATTGGCTTTGCCATTGTTTGTTAAAAAGTTGCAAATGTTTGAGTTCACAATCAATGAAGGACCAACTCCACACAAGTTGGTTTAGGGTAATATCTATGGGTGGGGTATGGCTGTGAACTTCGCATTCTCTTTCTCCTGATGGCCAATCACACATAGGTGCTGATTTCGCTGTTGGTGGGAGCGCCACCAATAGGACGTCGGTGACTGTCCCACCCACAAACAGCCCGGTAGTCTGACTGCTGGATTACCATACTGCCGGTTAGACCATAAGCTGTCAGATGGAAGACTGCTACCTCCGCCAGGATCTCAGATCCCGAAAGGGCGTTGGTCGGAATCATAGTCCCGACAAGAGGAGGTGCTGAGGCAGGCAGTGCCATCAAGATTACGATATCCCTTTCCGACAGCCTTTGGGGGCCAAAAACAGGACCCCATTCCTCATGGTCCACTACGAATTGGCCCTGGGAGCACATGCAGTGCTCCCACTCAGATACATCCACCATGTGCCATTTACCCTATGGTGCATGGCACAGTGTGCATGGATGCCCACAAAGTGATCTTTCACACTGCGACTTGTGCTGCGGCCCTTTTCCTGGGCCGTAGCACCAGTCACAGGTCAATAGAGCACTTTCTGCCCACCAGCAAGGTGGCTGCACTGCCGACTGCTTGTTGGGTGGCCTTCTGACTGCTGCGATAGCAGTCGGTGCTCTGACTGTGTTGCATCGTAATAATGCCCCAGGTTCCTTAAGCATCATCACATGAAGAACCTGCACCCATCTTTTGGATGGATTTTCCCTACTTGTTTGAAGAAAGGGTAACACCCAGTACCATTGCTAAAGAGACAAAACATTAACAAAAAATAGCTGTAGCTTTTTTTTAAAGTTGTTCATGCAAAAGTTCTCAGGCAATGAATAACACTGCTTATCCCTAGGTGCAGGATAAAGTCTGAGTGGTGTTTTATGGGCGGGGATAGATCTGGATGCAGATCTCTCTTCCACCTGATTACCAGTCACAGAAGACATTCAAGAAAGGTGTTGATGTGCTGACATTACATGTTGCATTCATTATACACCATTCCAGGCCGAATCACTGAGGGTGAGGATGTTTGAGGGTTAGCAGAGAGGATCTGAAGCAAGATAGAGTGCTCTTCAGGACTGTTGAGTTAGAGTCCAGGAGCCAGTGGAGTGGGCCGCTGAGGGGTTTGAGGGGTGACATTTCGTATTTTAGAGGCAGTAGGGTGAGGGGTCAGATATTCGTTGATTAGTCCTGCAAAGAGGTGCTGGCTATACAAGGGGTCCTGCTTAGTCTTGAGTGCAAAAAGGTCAAGGAGAATCCGGCGGACGTCACAGGAAGGAAAACACATGTGGAAGCAGGATGTGAAGCATGTGGCCAATGAGAAGGAGCTCTGTGAGAGCTGCGATAAGGATGCAGAAGGCTCCTAGTTGGTACTAGACTATTATAAAGTGTTTTAGTGGATACAATGGGGTGCTTGGGAAGCGCAAGGTGTGCAGAACTAAGAAAGGTCTGTGCCAGGGGTTCAGATGGCTACAACTGAGGTACTATAGGTCCTGTCTACTGCAATATGAAGCACTTTAGGAAACCATGATATATATCACTGTAGACATGGTGATGTTGGTTATAGGGCGCTCTGAAAGTTTTATTATGTATTATGAGAGTGGGTTCCAGTCCTGTAGAAACTGGAGAATGGGTGCCTATAACGTGTTTTAGTGAGAAAAGGACTATATGCACACTGCTTTATAGAGAGGAGTGTGGGATATAGACAGACATTTTCATGGTATTTTTTCAAATAATGCCACCAATCGTGAAGATGATAGGGCGAGGAATGCAAAGAGGATAACCTAGGTATTGCTGACCACAAATGTTACACCGAGACTTCGGGAACTTAAACGAGCAAAATTATGAGGCAGGGAGAAGGTAAGTGAGTTGGTTGCATTTGGTAAAGGGGCTGTTTAGCTAATGGTGGTTGGTGAAATTTGGAAAAAGGTTTCCCTAAAAGAAGCTCAAAGTTTACACATCAGCACATACTATCCTTGATATCAGGCAATATCATTAATGCAATAATTTAACAAATGTCAACACCTCTCTAATTTTACAGTCCTGCTGGTGCACAAAAGACCCAGCCAGCATCATATCATACTATGTACTAGACTCAATGCCTACAATATTCCTACATAATTGTACCATATCCACATCTATCATCCATCAAGACAGACTGTTTGTTTTCATATTGCTCAAAAATGTACTTGGCCAGTTTTCTCAATCATCCCGCCCCCTAGCTTGCATTGCACAGATCGAACAATGCCCTAGTGAACACGCATTGCAAGTTTTAACAACGGCCCAGCAATGCATTCTTTTTTCATTTTCTAACATGTGGCGGAGGAAATACAGGGTGTTACCAAAATTCCTCAGTAAAACAGATATTCACATACATACTAAGGCTCAGATGTAGAAGGGAACTCACCACTTACATGTGTTGCCCAGTGATATAGTGTACGAAGAAAGGAAGTGGAGAGACTGATGAATCACATAAGTGGAAAATGAAACACCTGAAGACACCAGTTTTATTCACAAGCAGAACAGGGACACCATTGAAGGTAGTGCCAGGTTCACTAACTGGCTCAGAGCAGGTAAAGCGGAGGCAATGAAAGTTCACATTTCAGTAGCAACACATTGGAGCAGTCAAAGTGGAAGATGTATTTAGGGATTTAAAAGAGTGTCCTGTTACCCAGAGGAGTGTCCTGACAATAAGATCCGGAGGACGGACTCAAAGTTTGTAAAAAGGAGGTGGCACCTTAGAATACAGGGTGGAACAGAAAGATGCAGGTTTTAATGTCTTTCAAAGACAGAGAAAATCGTCGATCTTTCGAAGATCAAAAGGGCCTTTTATCAGACACACAACTGGTCCAGCATGTGCAACCAGGGGCCAAGCTTCATTTCACCCTTAGAAGAGGCACAGCATAGTAGAAAAAGTGCAAGCACGTCTCTAGACAGTGAAAGAACATGCTTTCATATACAAATCAAACTGGATTTGTAAAGCGCTGCTTATCACACCAGAGCGTTTCCAGGCTCTGTGGGGTTGTGCTGCTGCTGCGATGGATTAGTCGAAGAGCCAAGTCTTCAGGTCCTTCTTGAACTCCTGCAGGGTGGGGGAAGTGAGGAGGTGGAGGGGGAGGCCCTTCCAGGATTTGCCTACCAAGTGAAAGAAGACACGCCCTCCGCTCCTGCTTCTGTGAATGCGGGGGTGTGGGCTAAGTAGAGGGATGAGGAACAGAGATTGGGGGTTAGTTGGTGGAAGTTCACCCTGTGGTTGAGATAGGCTGGGCCCTTGTTCTGAAGGGCTTTGTAGGTGTGGGTGAGCGTTTTGAATTGGCAGCGTTTGCTGATGGGGCGACCAGTGTAGAGCTTTGAGGTGGAGGAGGTGTGGATCCGCCTCGGGAGGTCAAGGATGAATCTGGCTGCTGTGTTCTGAATGGTGTGAAATCGGTTTAGGAGGACAGCGGCGATTCCCATTTAGAGGGAGTTGCCATAGCCCAGGCGACTGGTGATGAGGGCCCTGGTGCCAGTGTATCTGATGTCGAGGGGGAGCCATCTGAAGATTTTCCTGAGCATGTGGAGGATGAGTAAGCAGGAGGATGAAACATTTGCTATCAAGTATTATGATGAGGTTTTTTGTGTGCTCTGTGGGTGTTGGTGCAGGGCCAAGTTCTGTTGGCCACCAGGAGCCTTCCCACAGGGAGTAGCTGCTCCTGAAGATGAGTAATTCTGATGTGTCTGTGTTGAGTATGAGGCATCTACTTTGCATCCAGCTTCTGATGCTGTTCATGCACGTGTAAGTTGGAATTGGTGTTAGTCAGGTCTGAGAGTGAGAGGATGAGCTGAGTGTTGTATGCATAGGCGATTATGGTCATGCCGTGGGATCTGAGTAGGCTGGCCAGGGGTGCCATGTAAGTGTTGAAGAGGGTTGGGCTTATAGAGGATCCTTGTGGTTTGCTGCAGATTATGTTTTTTGGTCCTGAGGTGAAGGTGGGAGGGAGACGCTTTGGGTTTGTCTAGAATGGAAGAAAGAGACCCATTCAAGGGCTTTTCGTTGGAACCTCATTTGGTGAAGACCCTACAGGAGGGTGTGGTGGGACACAGTGTTGAACATGGCGGAAAGATTGAGGAGGATCGGGGCAGCAGTTCCTTCCCTGTCCACGAGAATCCTCTAATGTCTACAAACAAAACATGGGATGAGTGTGCAGCAGCAGGAAAATCTGCCTCCCTCAGACATAAACAGAAAAGTCAGAAACAGTATCGTCATCCTGCAAACATGTACAGCACAGGGGCAGCATAGCAAATTACACTCACAGATAGAGAAGAAAAGTTCTCCAGTAGATTGTCCAGATGCAATTTTAATTATGGCAGTTTTAGGTTTGTTTGTCAAGCGCAGGACACCCAGTGCTAGTATGCAAAGTGCAAATCAAGGACTGTTTCAGCATCTCATTCCTGGTACAACTTAAAACCTTTGGCACAGGTACAGTACGTGTACCAGAAATGCAGGTGTCTGTCACTCATCATACAGGTGCCTTGTACGTGGTGTTCAAGGAGTTGTGATAATTTTTTTACTAAGTGGAATCTGTAAGTGGAGCAGTTTTAAAGAAACAAATCCAATATTGTCACACACGCAAATGTGTGTTAAAAATCATTATGTGAAAGGGAAGGCAACCTAGGAAACGTGTGCATGGTGAAAAATAACAGTACTTCTCGGGCCTAACTAAGACACATGATACAGACAGCTCCAGAACAAGCTTTCTTCACACACTAATGTATGCACAGGCAGTGGTGGTGCGTCCATTTCGGGCATTGGGGCATTGCCCCACTAACTGACAAGGCCCCATTCTTCCTCATACCGTCCTGACTCGAAATCGGCTGTCAGGAATCAGGACGCTGAAGGGTGTGGGGCAGCACTCACTGCAGAGTTGCGTTTGTTGTTTCTGTTTGACTGACAGGCAGCAGCAGCCGGGCAGGTCCAGTGCGCATGTTCGGGTTTGGGCTGTTCATTTTTCTACCCAGCCCTAACATGCGCACTAGTATAGCCTGCATTGCTCTCCATTAGGAAAGCGAGCGAGGCTGAGGGTTGCTAATGGCCAGTGGCCGCAGCCCCCGGTCACATATGGGCGGGGACAGTCCCTGCTCAAGCCAATCCTGGCGCTGCTGGAGCAGCGTCTGGATTGGCTGAGAGAGGGGTTGCAAGCAGTCACTACGAAGGCGCCAACCGGGACTTCGGCCCGGGAGCACACACTGCGCGGACGACCACGTTAGGTAAGTTTTCAAGGTTTCATTATTGAACATTATATGTAAACCCTGACCCCCCACCCACGTGCGACTCCCCCCCGTGACTCACACCACCGCGACTCACACCCCCCGCGACTCACCCCCCGCGACTCCCCCACTGTTTTTTTGTCAGGGGATATGCTCTGGGGCTGCTGTGGTAAACACACCGTTTTTGCTGATTTGCCAGCAGAGATGATAGATGTCCCTTTTACTCAAAGGAACGTAAACTGCCAATACTTAAAACATTTGAACTTCCTTATTTTTTGTCTCGATCTCTAAGAACTTTTTGGTGTATGCGTGGGCCTACATTATTTGCTTAAAATCGTATTTGCTTCCGTAGGCTTGTTAACTTGTTACGTAAATGAGTTGTTTTATTTTGCTAACTGAAAAGCCTGCATTTCTAAACTTCTGTAAGGAATAGCTACGGTTTTGTGTATTTAGGTTATTTTATAAAATTTCGATAGTCGTTTAAATTGACAGGAAAGGAGTACTTGCTGCCAGTGGCGTCTGGTGACATTTGAAAGTGGTGAGGCGTAAAATTATTTTCATTCTGCACCGCAGCAAGCAAGCGAGCTCGAACAACCTAAGAGGAGTTCGGGGGGCTTTCCCCCGAGAAAATTTTGAAAAAGAGTGGACAAATGGTGCATTTTTCAGCAAATCTGAGGAAGAAAGAAGGTTAATATAGCAATTGTGAAAGTGCAGTTATTACATTAAGAGATGTCATATAACATAGGTAGTTGCTTATTCAGTATAACCAAAGAGCTTCATGACAGAGTTTGAGATACAATGCATTGCTGAGTAATATCAAAGGGAGCATGTATTTATTAGCCACAGTGCTGTACCAAGACTCCAAGATTTAGGCCCAGATCTCTGTACTGGGGAGAATGTATGACATTGTTCTGCATTCTTTCCATCAATTGTTGTTTTTGCATTAGTCACCCGAGTGGGATGGGCATGCTCAGACGTGAGTCCCATGCTCTCCACACCACGGGACTCAAGCTATCCTGGCTGAAGACGGCTGTTAGCCAGAAACCGGTCCTAGGATGCTTGATTCCGGTCCAGGAAAGACATGGCTTGGCAGTTCGGGCTGGACTGTTCCCATGTGGCACAGGGTCAAGGCTGATTTGCATATGGCCATGTCTGAACTGGGGTGGTGTGGAGTGCGAAAAAACGATGGATTTTAGGCCCAGATATCTGTACTGGTGTGAATGTATGACATTGTTCTGCATTCTGTCCATCAATTGTTTTTGCATTAGTCACCCTGAGTGGGATGGGCATGCTCAGACGTGAGTCCCATGCTCTCCACACCACTGGAGTCAAGCTATCCTGGCTGAAGACGGCTGATAGCCAGAAACCGGTCCTAGGATGCTTGATTCCGGTCCAGGAAAGACAGGGCTTGGCAGTTCGGGCTGGACTGTTCCGATGAGGTACAGGGCCAAGGCTGATTTGCATATGGCCATGTCTGAACTGGGGTGGTGTAGAGTGCAAAAAACGATGGATTTAGGCCCAGATCTCTGTACTGGGGTGAAATTATGACATTGTACTGCATTCTGTCCATCAATTGTTGCTTTTGCATTAGTCACCCCGAGTGGGATGGGCATGCTCAGACGTGAGTCCCATGCTCTCCACACGTCCTGGCTGAAGACGGCTGATAGCCAGAAACCGGTCCTAGGATGCTTGATTCCGGTCCAGGAAAGACATGGCTTGGTAGTTCGGGCTGGACTGTTCCCATGAGGCACAGGGTCAAGGCTGATTTGCATATGGCCATGTCTGAACTGGGGTGGTGTGGAGTGCAAAAAAACGATGGATTTAGGCCTAGATCTCTGTACTGGGGTGAATTTATGACATTTTTCTGCATTTTGCCCATCAATTGTTGTTTTTGCAATAGTCACCCCGAGTGGGATGGGCATGCTCAGACGTGAGTCCCATGCTCTCAACACCACTGGAGTCAAGCTATCCTGGCTGAAGACGGCTGATAGCCAGAAACCTGTCCTAGGATTCTTGATTCCGGGCCAGGAAAGATATGGCTTGGCAGTTCGGGCTGGACTGTTCCCATGAGGCACAGGGTCAAGGCTGATTTCAATCAATCAATCAGTGACACTTATAAAGCGCGCTACATACCCGTAGGGTCTCAAGGCGCTGGGGAGGGGTGGTGCCGCTACTGCTCGAACAGCCAGGTCTTCAGCTTCTTCCTGAAGGAGAGGTGGTCTTGGGTCAGGCGCAGGTCGGACGGGAGGGAGTTCCAGGTCTTGGCGGCCAGGTAGGAGAAGGATCTTCCTCCTGTAGTCGCTCTTCGGATGCGGGGGACGGCGGCGAGGGCGTGGTTGGCTGATCGGAGGTGGCGTTTGGGAGCGTAGAAGTTGACTCGGCTGTTGAGGTAGCTCGGGCCTTGGTCGTGTAGGGATTTGTGTGCGTGGGTGAGGAGGCGGAAGGTGATTCTCTTGTTGATGGGGAGCCAGTGAAGTTCTCTCAGATGTCCGGAGATGTGGCTGGATCGTGGGATGTCGAGGATGAGTCTGGCTGAGGCGTTCTGGATCCGCTGGAGTCTCTTCTGGAGCTTGGCGGTGGTCCCGGCGTAGAGGGCGTTGCCGTAGTCCAGTCGGCTGGTGACGAGGGCCTGGGTGACGGTCTTCCTGGTCTCTGTGGGGATCCACCAGAAGATCTTCCGTAGCATGCGTAGGATGTTGAAGCACGCCGAGGAGACGCTGTTGACTTGTCTGGTCATGGAGAGGGAGGAGTCCAGGATGAAGCCCAGGTTACGTGCATGGTCTGTTGGTTTGGGTGCGGTGCCCAGGACGGGAGGCCACCAGGAGTCGTCCCAGGCGGAGGGTGAAGAGCCCAGGATGAGGACTTCCGTCTTGTCTGAGTTCAGTTTCAGGCGGCTGGTCGTCATCCACTCGGCTACCTCTTTCATCCCTTCGTGCAGGTTGGCTCTGGCGGCGGCGGGGTCGTTGGTCAGGGAGAGGATCAGCTGGGTGTCGTCGGCGTAGGAGATGATGTTGAGGTGGTGTTTGCGTACGATGGCCGCGAGGGGGCTCATGTAGACGTTGAAGAGGGTGGGGCTCAGGGATGATCCTTGGGGGACGCCGCAGATGACTTCGGAGGCCTCTGACTTGTACGGTGGTAGGCGGACTCGCTGTGTTCTTCCGTTGAGGAAGGAGATGATCCATTCCAGCGCCTTGTCCTGGATTCCGATGTTGCTGAGGCGCCGTATTAGGGTGCGGTGGCAGACCGTGTCGAATGCCGCGGAGAGGTCTAGGAGGATGAGGGCCGCTGTTTCTCCATTGTCCATCAGGGCTCGGATGTCATCTGTGGCGGCGATGAGGGCGGTCTCGGTGCTGTGTTTGGCTCGGAAGCCGGACTGTGAGGGGTCGAGGGATCCGTTCGTCTCGAGGAAGGCGGCCATCTGCTTGTTAACGGTCTTCTCGATGACTTTGGCTGGAAACGGGAGAAGCGAGATGGGGCGGTAGTTCTTGAGGTCGGTGGGGTCCGCTGTTGGTTTCTTGAGTAGAGCGCTGAGTTCGGCGTGTTTCCAGCTTTCAGGGAAGATGGCGGTGTCGAAGGATGTGTTGATGATGTCTCGCAGGTGGGGTGCGATGACAGCGTCGGCCTTGTTGAAGACGTGGTGAGGGCAGGGGTCGGTTGGTGATCCGGAGTGGATGGAGTTCATCGTGCGGATGGTGTCTTCTGTGCTGATCGGAGTCCAGGCGTGGAGGGTGGTGGTGGGCTGGGGTGGCTGGTCGGTCGTGGTGTGCGTTGGTTGGTTGTTGAAACTGCTGTGTATGTCCGTGATCTTGTTGTGGAAGTATGAGGCGAGGGAGTTGCAGAGGTCTTGTGATGGGTTGATGTCGTTGTTTCCTGCGCTGGGGTTGGAGAGCTCTTTCACGATGTTGAAGAGTTCCTTGCTGTTGTGTGCGTTGTTGTCCAGCCGGTCCTTGAATGCTGTTCTCTTGGCGGCGCGGATCAGCTGGTGGTGTTTCCGGGTGGCCAGTTTGTAGGAGGTCCTGTTGTCCGGTGTCGGGTCCCTTTTCCAGACTTTCTCGAGGACTCGGCAGTTCTTCTTGGAGCTCTTGAGTTCGTCGGTGAACCATGGGGCCTTCTTGCTGCCGGATCTGCTGGGCGGGGTCCTCAGCGGTGCGAGTTCGTCCGCGCAGTTGCTGATCCACTTCGTGATGTTATCGGCGGCCTGGCTGGGGTTCGCTGAGCTGGCAGGAGGGTGTTGGCTCAGGGAGGTGGCGAGCTGGTCTGCTGTGATCTTGTTCCAGCTTCTGCGGGCGGTGTGTTGCTGGTGTTGGTGGGTCGTCGTTCTCTTGAAGGTGAAGTGGACGCAGCTGTGGTCCGTCCATTGAAGCTCTGTGGCGTGGCTGAAGTCGATGTCTGTGCTGGATGAGAAGACGGCGTCGAGTGTGTGTCCGGCGAGGTGGGTGGGGGTGGACACCAGTTGCTTGAGTCCCAGGTTGGCGAGGTTGTCGAGCAGGGTGCTGGTGTTGTGGTCGTTGTTGTTCTCCAGATGGAAGTTGAGGTCTCCCAGGAGGATGTAGTCAGCGGAGGGGAGGGCGTGCGGGCTGACGAAGTCGGCGATGTCCTCGCTGAATTGCGTGCGTGGTCCAGGGGGTCGGTAGATCAGGGTGCCTCTGAGGGTGGTGTTCGGGTTGGTGTGGATCTGGAAATGCAGGTGTTCGGCGCTGGTCAGGGTGTTGTCGGTGCTGGTCGTGAGACGGATGGTGTTCCTGTGGATGATGGCGATGCCTCCTCCCATCTGGTTGGCGTTTCGGTCCCTCCGGACGATCTTGTAGCCCTCTGGGATAGCGATGGCGATGTCGGGAGCTGAAGAGGCGTTCATCCAGGTCTCTGTGAGGAAGGCAACGTCAGGGGCTGTGGCGTCTAGGAGGTTCCAGAGTTCGATGGCGTGTCTGTGGACGGAGCGGGTGTTGAGCAGGATGCACTTGAGGTGGGTGCTGCTGGTGTTCGACTTGGCGGGTGCTGGTGCGGGGCTGGTCCGGATGCTGGAGAACTTGCAGGTGTGGCAGCTGAAAGGTCCGTGGGTGCGTCTTGGAGTGGCTTGGTGGCATTCTGGGAGTCGGCCGGTGTTGAGAGCGATGAGGGTGGCGGCAGAGTACGTCAGGCGGGTCGGTCGGGCTCTTCGGGGGCCAGGGGTCCTGGCGCTGGTCGCGATCCGGTCGCGGACGGGCGCAGACGGGCTTACCTTTGGCGCGCCTTCGGCGCACAATCGGCGCGCCCGCTGCGCGTCAACGCTGCGCGTTCGCACGGTCGCCATTTAAGGCGAAGTGCGCGGGTGGGCGGAGCAGCTGGGAGGCGGGAGCGGGGAGGGTACAGAATACAAGAAAGGGCGGGGAAAAGCGGCGTTTGGCGGGAGGGAGGGCGGAGGGCGGCGGCCAACAAGGAAGGAAGGCAAAATACGGGGAAAACGATATACAGTCAAAACAGGCACAAATATTCGTAAAAACAAGGGAAAAATCGGGTTAATGACAACTAGGCACAAATCCACGTAAAAACAAAGGGCAAAACAACCGCAGCGGCGGCAATCAGGAACGAGGCAGCAGCGAGGCACAGGGATGCAAGGGGCACACGCAGCAGCAGGTGGCCGTGCGGCGCGGGGGTGTCCCACAAGTGGGTCACACTCACCTGCGTCGCACGGTCGCCTTTTAAGGCCAAGTGCGCGGGTGGGCGGAGCAGCTGGGAGGCGGGAGCGGGGAGGGTACAGAATACAAGAAAGGGCGGGGAAAAGCGGCGTTTGGCGGGAGGGAGGGCGGAGGGCGGCGGCCAACAAGGAAGGAAGGCAAAATACGGGGAAAACGATATACAGTCAAAACAGGCACAAATATTCGTAAAAACAAGGGAAAAATCGGGTTAATGACAACTAGGCACAAATCCACGTAAAAACAAAGGGCAAAACAACCGCAGCGGCGGCAATCAGGAACGAGGCAGCAGCGAGGCACAGGGATGCAAGGGGCACACGCAGCAGCAGGTGGCCGTGCGGCGCGGGGGTGTCCCACAAGATTTGCATATGGCCATGTCTGAACTGGGGTGGTGTGGAGTGCAAAACAATTATGGATATAGTCCCAGATCTCCGTACTGGGGTGAATGTATGACATTGTTCTGCATTCTGTCCATCAGTTGTTTTTTTTGCAGTAGTCACCCCAAGAGGGATGGGCATGCTCAGACGTGAGTCCCGTGCTCTCCACACCACTGGAGTCAAGCTATCCTGGCTGAAGACGGTTGATAGCCAGAAACCAGTCCTAGGATGCTTGATTCCGTTCCAGGAAAGATATGGTTTGGCAGTTCGGGCTGGACTGTTCCCATGAGGCACAGGGTCAAGGCTGATTTGCATATGGCCGTGTCTGAACTGGGGTGGTGTGGAGTGCAAAAAAACGATGGATTTAGGCCCAGATCTCTGTACTGGGGTGAATGTATGACATTGTTCTGCATTCTGTCCATCAATTGTTGTTTTTGCATTAGTCACCCCGAGTGGGATGGGCATGCTCAGACGTGAGTCCCATGCTCTCCACACCACTGGAGTCAAGCTATCCTGGCTGAAGAGGGCTAATAGCCAGAAACTGGTCCTAGGATGCTTGATTCCGGTCCAGGAAAGACATGGCTTGGCAGTTCGGGCTGCACTGTTCCCATGAGGCACGGGGTCAAGGCTGATTTGCATATGGCCATGTAGGAACTGAGGTGGTGTGGAGTGCAAAAAAACGATGGATTTAGGTCCAGATTTCTGTACTGGGGTGAATGTATGACATTGTTCTGCATTCTGTCCATCAATTGTTTTTTTTGCGTTAGTCACCCCGAGTGGGATGGGCATGCTCAGACGTGAGTCCCATGCTCTCCACACCACTGGAGTCAAGCTATCCTGGCTGAAGACGGTTGATAGCCAGAAACCAGTCCTAGGATGCTTGATTCCGTTCCAGGAAAGATATGGTTTGGCAGTTCGGGCTGGACTGTTCCCATGAGGCACAGGGTCAAGGCTGATTTGCATATGGCCGTGTCTGAACTGGGGTGGTGTGGAGTGCAAAAAAACGATGGATTTAGGCCCAGATCTCTGTACTGGGGTGAATGTATGACATTGTTCTGCATTCTGTCCATCAATTGTTGTTTTTGCATTAGTCACCCCGAGTGGGATGGGCATGCTCAGACGTGAGTCCCATGCTCTCCACACCACTGGAGTCAAGCTATCCTGGCAGAAGACGGCTGATGCCCAGAAACCGGTCCTAGGATGCTTGATTCCGGTCCAGGAAAGACATGGCTTGGCAGTTCGGGCTGGACTGTTCCCATGAGGCACAGGGTCAAGGCTGATTTGCATATGGCCATGTCTGAACTGGGGTGGTGTGGAGTGCAAAAAAACGATGGATTTAGGCCCAGATTTCTGTACTGGGGTGAATGTATGACATTGTTCTGCATTCTGTCCATCAATTGTTGTTTTTGCTTTAGAAAAATAGCCTTGAACATAAGGTTCCCAGCCCAGGACATGAGCTCAGCAGCACCCACATGTTTAACGGGCATACCTGCCTCGCCCAGGGAACTGGAAACCAAACCTTCCTCTCTACATTAATTAGTGAGGGTTTGTGATTTTTAGTGCCGACTATTACGCACTGTTATCATTACCAATCCGTCTCGCTTTCCGGTGCCAATTCTACAACACAACACCGAGCAAGACACTATCCTTAATTTAAATCACCCCCTTATAAGATGGCCGCCACTCTCTGGGTTTATTATCACAGCCCAGACGCACTAAACGTGTCTATGCCCCTGCGCATGCGCGGCCGGGGTTACGTCGGCCCCGCCCACTGACGAGGCGTCACGACACGGAGACGCCGGTGTACAGCATTTAGTCCCGGCGGACACCTTGGTTCGGGACCAGCTGTTCCGCGCCACCGGTAGGGGCGCCTTGCTTTGAGGGTAGGTTCTACACCCTTGGCTGTCCGTGATTCAGGTAAGCGTGGTCGCGGGGTGTAGGTTTGGTTTGCGGTTGGCTCTATACCTATGTGACTGGTCCGACTGAGGAGATCACTTTTGCGAGTACCCTATACTCTAGTCTGGTGGGCTCGCCTTCAGCCACCGGATACCTTGCTATTATTTTGCGCATCCAGGCCTGAGTTGTGCATACGAGCCGGGCTCTGTCGCCGGTGATCGGGTTGGTTTGATTGGCCAGGTGACACCGAATGCGGACATTTGGTATGAGGCTGCCCTCCCTGGGACAGTAATTATACACTCTCCCCACATGGGTGTATGGTGCTCGCAGGGCTTGCTGGCCCGCCCGATTCCAGGCTCAGTGGCGGGTTTCATTGTACATGCAGTCCTGTTGCTTATCAAGCAGGATCTATCTTTGGCAGGGCAGACCCATTGGGCAGAATGGGTGATTACAATGTGTCTCTCTGGTCCTACCAATTCATCGATTCGCCTTCAGCTAGATTGGCCATGTGTCCACTATCTCTCTTGGCCTCACTGCTGTGGTTTGCTGTATATGAACACACCCTCTGGGTGCCTGTATCTGTTCTTCTTTTACAGGTACCTTACCTTTCCGAACAGCCCCACGGGAACAGACTGCGGGGTCCTTTAGGATTACTCTTAGGGTAAGCACAAACCCAGTCATCTACAGTGGTGTGATAATCTCTTTGTATTATTGTTTGAATTGCCATAATTGTTGACATCCTTACTACACTGCCCAAATGTCAGGAGTTGACGTATTACCTTGAATACGCCCACCATTGTGTAATTTTGGAAAACACTTCTATATGGTTTATTTATATATGGTTTATGGAGCACTTAGGGAACCTAGTTTTAGTAGTTACTGCCACTTATAATGCTAAATCGGCTCACTTCTATATATCTTTTTCTAGGTCTCCCCCTCTAGAGCAGGACCAGTTGGCCTGCTCCCTGATTGACCCAGTGAGGTTGTACCTTTAATTTTAATATTTACCTTTATTTTTTCACTGTGTAGTACCCAACACTCGAGGTCCTGAAGAATTGCCAGACAGGCAAGAAACATGTTGACCTTTTTAGAGGGTAGAGTTAGTTTACTGTAGATTTAGCAGTTCCTTTCTCCCCTCCCACCATTTTAAATAAGGGAGTCAGCCACATGAATAAATTCCCTGTGGATTGACTCACCTTCTTTTAATATTCACTACTCCCTCACGACTACACCTTCCCCAGACCCCTCACACGCACTCAAACTATTGGCTGGAACAAAAGATCTCCATCAAAGAGCGCCTACGGCGCCCGTCAGACATTGCAGCGCCAGTCTGACGAGGAGCAGGAGACCAATGATGAAGCATGACACCTAGGTTCCTGGGTGTGTGAGGTCTCCTAGTTCCACTAAGGGAACACCTTGTTCCCTGCTCACTTTTGGTCTCCATATTCCTACACCTCTTCATATTCCATCCCCGGGGAACTTAGTGTTCTTTTGCTTAATAACTGGAAACCAAACACAGGGGAGTATTACATGTTCAACATGCTAGAAACCAGCTCCCCACCTTCAGTCTTCAACCGGAACAAATCAAACATTCACCCCCAGTCACAGATCTTGGGTAAATCAATTTTTTTTGCAAGCCACGCTATGACAAAAAGTCCCAAAGTGACATAGTGTGATGGAACAGCTTCCTTCCAGCAACAACTCAAAATGTATTCCAGTCAGCATATCGCCTCCATAAATCAGCACAACAACACTATTACCTGCTCAGATAACAAGCAAAAATCCTTGAAAAGACGCTTTCCCCAATGCTGGAAATCAACTAAAAACCTTAATGCACCAGACTTAAAATCATATGAATTATGTATGTATATATTAAATAGATTTATCTGGCCCTTCACTGATGGGCATCAAGTCCTAAAATGGTCTGTTATTCATCCTGGAATGGGGATCCCCATGCTGCTTTCGACCCAGTGAAGCAGGTCTGCGTGTTATTAGCCATTCCAGTCAGAATAACTTGTAACTGGACTGTATGGAGTCGCAGTTACTAGCAGGAGTCGGCGATCCCAGACCCAGAAATTGCAGCACCCCTGAACAGTGCAACTCTAATTGGGCCATAAACAAGAATAGTCTGAGCAGTGAATCTAAAAGACCATAATTTGAGAAAATGCAGGGTGAGATCGAAACCGGCCAGTCTGATGCTTGAAGCTGTAAATGGCGCTTCTGTATGACTTTACAACTTAGCTGAAATTCCATAATGTAACTGCTCAAAACAATATATATATTTCTGCTCCCTGCTACCTCCATTCAGCAGGTGGTAAATGGAAGTGGGGGATTGCTGCAGGCCAGGGACATGGGCGAGGACGGTATCTGGGATTTTGAGGGGGGGGGGGGGGGGGGTTAAACGGCATGCAGCGTGGTCCATGCTCTCCCTGTGCTGTAGGAGAGGTGAGGTGGGGGCTAGGCAGCACGTGTGCCCACAGCCTCTACTCAAAATGCACTCAATTTTACTAGGTACATTCCCCCTAGTAGAATTGTGCTCAGAGTTCCCGCACCCAGTATTCCCCATACCACGCCACATGACTTGTTATTGGTCATTAAGTTTTCCAAATTTTGAATTTCACAAGGGACCCCGTTTTAATTCTCATTAATTCACTAAGCAAGAAAGCATTGTTCAAAAAAACATGTGTGATTCCAGGCAAACTAAACCAATAAAATAGAATTTAGCCTTTTAAATACCTTTCCCTGTTTCAAATTGCGATCATGATTGTACTCGGATTTCTCTCAATGAATATTTCAGTGGAACACAATTAAAAATCGAACATGCTTTCTAACTTTTGTGCATGTGTAAAATATTCCATAGTGTGGTCGCCCTCACTAATTATGCTAGCAGGAGGAACGGTACAAAAGCAATGCCTTACTGTTCATGATCAGAAACAGTTTGTAGACAAGGGGAAAAAAATGAAAATGTTTTCAGCGTATTTGAAAAAGAAAGAATGGCACATATGGACAAAAATACACTGCTCCACTACAGTCCATCTACCAATAAATCCGACATGGAAGGTGTAACTGGTTAATCAAGGCTTTATGCGAGCTTAAAGTACTATCAACGAATCCAACCCTTCGTCATAAGCAAGTGTGAATCAGGCCCTTCCCAACAGGCCTTCAGGACAATTACACAAATGTGCCTTAAGCACTTCATTAAAATGTAACATGTCTATCGAACACTTCATCTGCATATAACAGGTATGTTTCATGCTTTTATTTGCCAATAAACGTGTGTATAATGCACTTCTTCACAATTAATGGTGTGTACATAAGAGATTTCGTCACAAATAAACATGAGTGTGCGTGTGCATAGCAGGCACCTCATCACCATTAAACACAAGTGTAGAAGGCATTTATCATCCTTGGCATGTGTGTACCATGCAGGCATGCACTTAATCTCTGTGTGTCAGAAATGTTATAATCAGTGATCATGTGCATATCAGGCACGACATTAGCCTCACATGTATGTTTATCGGGCACTTCTTCTCCAGTGACCGTATGCATCAGTCACTTTGGCCCACGACGCTACCTTGTATTATTAAGCAGGTGCTCCTTATCAGTGAACAAGGCTCACTCGTGCACTTTATTCTACTTAAAGGCAGTCACGGCTCGCAATAATCGCGGATGCAGTGGTACCAGCATATTCTGAAAGGCCTTTATTTCAACCCACACTAGTTTCTGCCAAGCTTCACTTGCCTTCACGGTGTCATCCTGTGAAAGGAGCATCCCTCATTACACATTTAAAGCAATCAGTCATTAAAGCCTTTCGCGATGCCTGGGTCTTTTACCTGGGACTAGGCCTTTTCCAGTAGCACAGTAAAGGTGGCATAGATCCTAATATGAGTAAGGATAATGGGCCCCACTGCCATCATTTGCATGGTAACTAATCTACCTTCAAAATTAAGGCGTATTGACCATCGCTCCCTGGAGCATGGGGCCGCTGCACCAATGATATCCTTACCCCTGGCCATCTCCTTCCCTTTCTGGTCCCCTCTACCACTGCACTCTTCTAATGAACTTCCTCTATCCGTGAAATTCTGTGACTGGCCACTTTAGCACTAGTTTAACCCCCAATCGTTCAAGTCACCAAACATCTGCCTGCCTCAGTCCCTCTTTAGTGTGCATGAACCTAGACAACTGTAGTAAAAACCCACACATTTCTCACACACACACACACACACACATATTCTCTTAGACCTGTCAGTCTTACGGTGGTCTTCCCCCAACCTTTTTTCCTGCTTGCTTCCAGTTTTGCTACTGCTCAGGTCTCTGGTCACTCTACCACTGCTAACCAGGGCTAAAGTGCGTGGGCCCTGTCTCTAAACTTGATATGATTTACTTATCTACAATTGACATATTTAATTTACTTATAAGCCCCTACTAAAGTGCACTACATGTGCCCAGGGCCTGTAAATTAAATAATGCTAGTGGGCCCGCAGCTCCAATTGTGCCACCCACTTAAGTCACCCTTTAAACATGTCTCAGGCTTGCCACTGCAGAACCAGTGTATGCAGTTTACACTGCCATGTCAACTTGGCAATGAAAACCCCTTGCCAAGCCTTTAACGGCCTTTTATTATACATGAGTCACCTCTAAGGTATTACATAGACAGTCCATAGGGCAGGGAGCTGTGCAAGTAAAAGGCAGGACAAATATTTTTAAGTGTTTCATGTCCTGGTAGTGAAGAACTCCTGGATATCACTACTGTGAGGCCTGCCCCTCCCATAGGTTAACATTGTAAGTGTAATTCACAACTGGAAAGAGGTAGGGCTGTCATGTTTAGTACCTATGGAATTGTAATGGTGAATCCTCTTTAATGGTATCCATCATTACAATTTTTAAAATGCCATTTTCTGCTCTTAGTCCTCTGTCCCTGCTACCTGTCTCCAATATACGTCTGGGGTGGGTGACAGCTGGGCCTTGTGTATTCTTTGTAGACAGTCCTGGTGACTGATGGGTCATCCGCATCCTGATGGGCCATCTTGGGGAGGATGGGAGGGAGGAGCTGGACACAGCCTTACACAGCCTTACACTTACACCTGAAAAGGCCTTTTCCTGTCCACAGACAAGTACTGCTTCTCCCCCTGTAGTTAGTCTCGAGTGATGGCAGGAAAGGAGGACCTCTGTGCACCTCAACCTCCCTCTTTGAAATCTCCCACACTTTAAAGGCACCACTGGATTTAAGAACTGGCTTTTGACCATACCACTGAATACTCTTCTGGACCTGTGGATACTCTGCCAGGACGAAGTACTGCTGTACTGCTGATGGACTGCCACTTTGCTGGACTGCTGCTCTGGAAGAACAGATTTTCTGATGTGCTGACCTGCCTGTTGCCCTCTTTGCCTGGGTAAAAAAGACTGGCCTGTATCACTTGAATCCAGCGTGACTCCAAGGGCTTGCTAGCTTGCTTCCTGTTCTGAAGTCTCAGGGACATCATAGAATTCCAAACAACCTGTTATAGCACCTGGACTCTCCTATCTGTGAGCTGTGCCCTGCCAAGTGGTGCCAACCCAGTCCTGAGCCATTTGAAATGGGTATTAAGTTAAGCAGAAATCCACACATCAATGCCATTGCGCCACTCAGAATGGGCACATCTCCATCGTGCCAATGCTTCGCCACTGCCATGAGGACCAAAGACATTGCATCACCAACTGCATGGGGCATCACCTCCATTGCAGACGCTTTCTCGACCGCATGCCTTGGAGCCGATGCATCACCTTCCTCCCATAGTTCAAGGATGACGCATCAAACCTTTGCTTCTCGTATCTCAACTCCGGCGACAACGCAACTAAACGGGTCAAACCTGGACCCTGTTGCTAGGCCATGCTCAATTGCAGTAAGCGACTTTGTCCCGGTCTAGCATAACCTGATAGTGCCGGTTGGTACTTTATGCTTTTAAGCTGGTTCTACTGATCTTGTTTGGTTCATTAAATTAAGCTATATTTTTCTAGCCTGGTTTCATTTTTTGTGTGCTTTTGGAACTGTTTTACTGTTTGAAGTGTTGCACAAATGCTTTACACATTGCCTCTTAAGTTAAGCCTGACAGCTCTGTGCCAAGTTACCAGAGATTGGCACATGTTAATTTGGGGTGTGTTTTTGACCTTGACTAGGATTGTGGTTCCTGCTTGGACGGGGAGCATACCTCTGCAACCATAATTCCAATTCCTATACTTGCACGTGTACAGACACACACACACACACGAACGCACACGCACACACACACACACATACACACATACAGACCTATCAGGTTTCCCAGGTCCATTAAGGACCTGGAAAACCAATAATCGATTGATTGAGCTAATCACTCACGGACCTTGGCATCCTTGGAGCTTTGACACACAATCTCATTTGCTCACAGCTCTCTCCTCAAATGCATGGGTACACACACGTTCACCTGCAATACTGTACAAGTGGACTGTGCAGACGGGCCAGGAAATAAGGAAGGAAGGTCTCAGATGGTGAAGTTTAGGTATTTAGTGATAGTGAGACTCTCCAGTCACTAGTGACCGTCAGCTAGCTCAGGACCAGTCCAGATGCACTACTTTTGTCCTGGCCCATCAATTGCTGCTCTTTCTGTGCTATATTTCTGGGCCGTTTCTCTGTGCTTTCTTCACGCCAGTCGCAGCTGCCACTGAGTAGCATGAGTAGGGCGGGGGATAGAAACATAAATAAAAAGATTACTTACCTTGCTACTGGAACACTGCCTGCCTTGCATTGTCCTTTTCTGTTCCTGCTTGAAGCAGGAAGCACAGATAGGCTCCAAACAGCTTATCACAATGCTGCAATGCATTACAGCCTGGTTGGAAACATGCAAAGTGCGCATGACCATTTGGCCGGCCCAAGACGACCGGCCAAACATCCATGCGCACTTAAGTGCTCACCACTCCTCCCCATGCCAGCCAAGCTTTGCCCTTGCCCACAAACCTGCCCGACAACAGCTAAATAAAATGATAATAATATAGTGTTATTATCGTTCAATTTTTCCTTTTCTCACTGTTCAAAATTCAGTGGGGCGGTGCGCCTCCGCATTAGCAGAGGAGCCGCCACTGCTTCATGCTGCTGCTGGGGAGCCCATGTGTGACAACACAAAAGGGAAAAGTATTCTACAGAAAGAGACGATCCCACTCCACCTCTGTTGGTCTTGACAATGTGTGGCTGGCTACCTAAAGTCTCTTTATTTGAAAAACATGCTTGGCTATTTAACGTAGTCCAGACAATATGTCTCTTATAGCGAATTTGCTTTAATTGAAAGTAGGAAAATCGCCAAGTGTTGATTATATCCAGATTATAATTTCTAGCATGGCAGACACAGGCACCGTGCACCAGGAGCCGCAATATTGGAACATTGCCACTAAAATACATGATTCCTGAACTGACCAATTGATTTTTATTTGTTTACTCAGACGTCTATTCTCTACAAAAAAACATGCAATCGTATTTTCCATATGAGCAGCTGTCGTAAATCATGATAAAGTACCAGGAGAAGGAACTCACTACATGATTTGTAGTTTAATTACCCCGTTGAAGGTCGCGATGGCTGCACAAAAGAGTAGTGTGTGTAGATGATTAATGTTTGTGCCTTTAGAGCAGCACTTTCAACACATAAGAACTAACTAACAATGGTTCTGATTTAATACGGGTTTAATAAAACTCAAATACTGTAGGTTCTAGCACAGGTGAAACAGTGGGTCTGTGTATCTGTGACATTTTTGTTAAATGAATCTATGAATAGAAGTTTTAAGTTAGAGGAAGGTGGTAGTGTGTCCGGCCCGCAAGGAAGGCCAGTTACAGACTGGGTGGAATGGATTGTTTGTAAAAAAAATAAAACTGAGAAAATACCATCCTACTAATTGTGTTAGTAGGAACGCTGTGTCTTCATGCTCCTGAGTCTGTAAACAGCTTACCTGAAGACAGTGGGACTTCTAGATTGATTGAGAGATGGCAATGGTATTAAAACCATCCTCCTCCAATTTAACACTAAGTTTGACAGAAAGTGCAATTTGCGCTACAATCAGAAGGAAGTGGACTGGGTTACTGAATATTGGAGGAATACAAGTAAGGCCGGGACTGCTTCTCAGATTAATAATGCACTGGTATCAGAAAATGATTGTGATGCACCTTTTGCAAGGTGATTTCCAAGGCGAAACGATGGCTCCAGTCATGACAAGTCAGAATAGAGCTGTTTCTTCCATGACAATAAAGACCCTGAAATGCAGAATAAACATTGATCCTTGAAACAACTTTTAAAGTGGATATCCATGCGAGGCAGAGTGCTTTGAAACTGCAAGACAAAGGGCTAATTTCCAAGCGAAGAACGGGATGCATGATTGCTAGGGGTGCAATGCAGGTATACCCTGGTACAAATAGCAGACAATAAGCCAGAGATGATAAGAATGGATGACACCCAGTAACACACTTGCATACCTTATTGTTTTCATGTACACCTCTGTGAAGTGTGATGAATAGAGCAACTTCTACCCTGCTTTCCTAAACCTGAGGGGTATACACAACTCAGAATGTGTTAATAGTTTTAAACGGACACTTTCTGGTGCAAATCTGTACTCTTTATGATAAATCAGAGGCAGTGACTTTGCCACAAGTAGCAGTGATATATTACACAAAGATATTCTACAAAACCAGCCACCACCTATGTCTGGATCGTTCAAAAAAGAATGGCAAGAAAAATCCCCCCCTTGCATACTTCAGACTCCAGCTTCCACCATAGTGTTTAATTCAAGAATAGAAAGTGACATAACTTCACAAGTCAAGTCAAGCTGTAGTGTCAGTTCTCTAAAGGTATACCGAACACTCAAGCCCAACAGACAACATTCTAATTATTGATGTCTCTTGCATCCACTTAAAAATAAGGTCTAAGGACCTTCTGATCTTCCTCTTTCCTTTGGGCATATCAGTGTCATAGACTGTGTCTTACACTCCTCAGATGAATTGGAATGAATGAAGAACTTTATTGCGTGATTAATAAAAATCTTTGCAATGACTCTTTATAAAAAAATTGAAGAGATACACAATCAAGAGTTTTGCAAAAAGAGTTAAAAACAATAAAAGAAAGTAAAAAATATGGACGAAAGATCCATGCAAACTGTTGCAATACATTGCATTTGTATAAAAAAAAACGTTCAACATTTACGGAGTCTTTGTTAATCAGAAGAGAGTTTTCTTAAAGTACTAAAACGGGTCTTTTTGAGTCAAATTCAATCGCTGGCCTCTGGATTTTGGATCATATCAACTGTTTTCATGAAGCGCACTAGTCTGCAGGCTAATTGGATATCTTCTGCCTTAAAGCTGATCAACAGGGCTTGTCTGCGTGTTCGCACACCATTTTGCTTCCAGAGCTGTGTTAGTTGGCCCCTTCGGGCACTGTCTAGAGCTTTACAGCTACATAACAAGTGCAAAACGTCCTCCTTTGGATTATCGCAAAGCCTGCAGTTGGAATTTGATTCCAGGCGTTTCCATGGGGGAAGATGTGCTTTTGACGGGATTACCCCCATCCTCAGCCGCAGGAAATCTTCCTTCACCTTCCTTGAAAAGCTGGTACTGGCTGAGGTAAGGCGCTAGTGTAGCCTTGGATCACGAACCACCCGTGTGATCTCCTGGTTAATGCTGCTTTGTCTTCTTCCATGGAAAGAATTTTCACTGACTTGTTGACCAGGCGCTTGAAATACTTATGTGAACAGCTCGAGTCCCAAAGGTCTTTTAATGCAAGGGATTTTATAGCTGCTTGGAGGTAGACCGTTGCAGGGGATCCCTTGTTTGTCTCCAGCTCTTTCCAAAGTGGGCGTTCAGGGAGTCTGTTACAGCGTTCTTTACTTTATGCCTGAATTTTGCATATGCGCCCTTACGTGCAATTTGCTGCTTCTGCGAACCAAACTCCAGCCTTAGCTGTGCTGGGGAGGTTTACGGAGGGAGTGAAAAGAGTATTCGAAGAGTTTCGCTGACCACATTATCTAAAGTGGTTTCGTCTCTCCCTCTCATGCATTCACTGCCATATGTTATTGATGGTAGCAGTTTTGCCCAAATTATGTCCAGCAAGTGGATTAAGTTTGGGCCCGCCATTTTGTTCTTGATATTTCTTAAAGCGATGGCCAGTGAGATCCCTCTGTTTTTTATTGTTGTTGCCTGTCTCTGGAATGAGCAGTTGGAATCAAAGATTATCCCCAGATATTTGTATTCTTTAACTGTTTCCATTTTGAGGTCATGCAGAGACCATTGAAATGTTTGCTTTTTTTTTTTATTAAAAACCATCACCTTCGATTTTTCCGTATTTATGGTCAGGCCATTTTTTCCGGAAAATGTACTTGTTGTGTTAATAAGATGTTGCAGGCCTATTGGGGTGTGGCTGATTAGTATCAGGTCGTCTGCGTATAATAAATTCGACAATGTAAGACCCCCTAGCTTTGGGGCATGATGGTTGCAATTGTCCAGGTCTTTAGAGAGGTCAGACATAAAAAGGTTGAACAGGGTCGGTGCGAGGACGCACCCCTGTTTCAACCCTTTTGTGGTCGGAATTTTTTTTGATAAACAGTTGCCGGCCCCCAGTTTTATTTGGACCCAGGTGTCTGAATGCAGTAAGATCAATAAGTTGAGCAGTTTGGAGCCCACCTCCCAGTTTGAGAGTTTTGACCATAATTTCCCTCTGTCAATGCTATCAAAAGCGGCTGAGAAGTCGATGTAGCACGCATATAATGGTTTTTTATGTTTAATGGCAGCATCTATCAGCAGGGAGAGGGCTAGAATGTTAATTGAGGTCCCTCGATTTTTTTGGAATCCAGTCTGGTTGATAGGGATTAATTTTTTATTTGATGCCCAGGAGGTTAGTTCTTCCAAGAGTAGCCCTGAATTTTTTTTTGCATCTATATCTAAAAGAGCTATCAGTCTGTAGTTCTTAGCCTGGTTCTTACTGCCTTTTTTATAGATTGGAGCTATTATTGAACCCCTCCAGGAGGACGGTAATTGTTCAGCCTTCCAGGTATCTATAAAGAGCGGGAGCAATTGTTCAGCCCAATAAATTGGATCTTGTTTATAGATAATGGGAGATTTCCATTTGGGCCTGGGGCTCCCTTCTTCTGTCCTTTCGCAATTTGTCCCTTCAACTGCTCAATCGAACCTGGGAAGTTGGTGTCCACAGCTGGAGGCTTTAGGGCCTTCGCGATCAGCTTGGATAATTCCAGATTTCGATGGCCCATGCTTGGCACTTCATCATTAACGTGTTTGAACAGATAATTTACCCAGGTTACCTCTGTGATGTGGGAGTTCACTCCAGGGGCATTCGGATTATCTATTTTATTAATAGTGTTCCGGAATCTTGCACTGTTGATGTTTTTTGAATCATAAAGTAGTTTTGCCCAAGTTTTTTCCGCTGCTTCTTGTTTGATTCGCCACAGGATTTTATTCTTTTTGCACTTTAATGATCTCAATTTGGACACTAAACCATTGTCATTCCCATCTTTCCGCAGCTCGCGAAGTGTACTGTTAATGGCTGTTTTTATTGCCCTTAAATTAGGCGTTAGAGAGGATTGAGGGTAATTTTTTGGGTTGCTTATCGGGCAGGGCTGATGTTTTTTTTGGCATGTCCGTAAATCGATTTCTTTATCGAAATTGAGCTTGGTGTTCATTAGGCCAAAGGATTTCAAGAAGGACTCCCAGGCAAGTATTTTGTTATCGTTCAGCTCGGCAGCACTTTCCCAGCTCATCTGTGCTTCTTGCATTAATCAATCTGGATCGCTAGTATTGCACTTAATTCTATTGCATTTTGCTGAGGTCAGTAGCTTTGGACCATTTGCTAAAAATATTAGCGCTGTCCCTTGTGCCCTCAGTGTCAGTTCTTGCGGAAGGTGGTCGCTGCAGTCAGATATTCCGATTTTAAAGTCTTGTACTAATACGAACAGTGAAAAAGAAGGGAAGGTGTAGTCGATCGCTGATGATGTGATCGAGTTATGGAAGGTTGCTGCTTGGGGACGGTCCCCCGGCGTTCACCCATTTGCCGAAATCAAACCCAAATTAGTTAGATCTTCTGTTAAGCTTTTTGATGAATTTGTTTGTTTGCCCCAAGGGCACACTTCCAGATGTGGGATTCCCCTGACATACAAATAGTCTTCCATTGGGTAGTTCTTCCCTGATGATTTCGAAAGGAACATATTAAAGTCACCTGAGACAATAAAGTTCGGATTGTCCACTTCCGTTATTAGTTTGTTCAGTTCTGTCAACATGGCAGTGGCGCCGTTTTTTTTCCCCTTTGGATGCAGATAGGTATTAACCAGGATTAGTTCTTGCCTATTGGATCCCGGTGTTCATATTTCCAGCTGGACTGCAGTGATCCCGTTTTCAGTTCCCGAAATATTTGTATTTAGCAGTTCTTTTGCGTGGTTTATTGTTTGAATCGAGGTGTATATCGTTAAACCACCTTTCTGATGACCGAATTTTGAGGTTCTCCTTGCTGGGAGGTGGAATGTTTTGAAGCCCTGAAGATGGAGCGGTTCTGCTGACCAAGTTTCTTGTAACAGTATTAAATCATACTGCTGAAAATATAGCAATAGATCCTTGTTGGTAGTTTTTGCTCCTAGTCCGTTTATGTTCCAAGAACACAATTTAAGCAACCGATTTGTATTTGAGGCGGTACCGATTCGCTCTGCAGATTGTCATTGACTGGGTTGTCTGAAGTTAATTGTTTTTGCGATCCAGTCCCATTCTTGATTTTGGGTCAGAAGATCATTGATTAGAAGGGGTGCGCCAGCCTTTTGTTCAATTGAGCTTCCTCGTGCTCCTCTCAGTATAGATTTTATGGGAATATCTGGGCGGCGTTTGCTCAGAGTCGAGTTAACATTTTCTTGGAGATTGCGGAGTAATGGAGCTGAGTAGCCTGGGTTGTAGAACTGTTTAATTCGAATCCCCCATGCTTTTAATTGGTTTTCCTCTCTCAAGATTTTTTTCGCTAATTCTCCAGAGTTCCAGATTGTTTTTGTTATTTCCTGCTCTATAGATGTTTGAGTGTGATAAATTCAACAGCCTTCAAATCTTGAGTAGTTAGCATAAGGTTACAGTTACATAGTTACATAGTTACAGGAATCGTAAGATTTTTCTTCGGTTTAAAATATCTTCGCGGCCTTTGCATCTGTAGTCAGGAATGAATAGTATTGTTTTAGGCTCTTCGTGGTTGATGGCCTTCTGCCGCTGTTCGGGATTTGATACCCATTCTGTGCTCTTGCAATTATTATGTTCTTGAGGGCTTTGCTCCCTTTGGGTCGGCGGACCCGAGTTGGTAATTGATACCCGTGCAATACTATTGGAATTACTGTAGTCTAGGGGCGCTTGTTCTCTTTGCGTCGGCTGTCCTAAGTTGGCAGTTGGGTCACGGGATTCATACTAGTTGTTGTCCTGCCTTTGACCCGATTTTAGTTCGAGGGCTGTACTTTGGGATGGTCCTGGGTTTTGCTTTCTCTGGGTCAGGAATTTGTTGTCAAAAATTACATTGGGTTCGCTTTTTCTTGCTGATGAGGCGATACAGATGGCAGTATCCTGATAATTAATTCCTCCAGTTGATTGTACCACAGGATTGTCCGCAGTTTGTTGCCCCATTGACTTGAAGTGAAAGGGTTTTTTTGTACTATTGCTTATCGCCCCTAGGTCATCTAGTTCACAAGCTTCTTCAGCTGTTCCCCTTGAGACATCAGCTTCTGATGGTTTATTCTTGGCAGACATTGCCTCTGGGCTTATAAGAGCAGGTAAGGTTAGAGGGCTTTCCCTAGACCTTTGGCTTAGTTCGTCCTTAGTGCCTCTTTGATCTTTCTCTGATTCTGCAGCGATTTGTTTGCTTGTGGGAAGTATGTTCTTATAGAGCCCATCTTGTTTCTCCCTTTTCTCTTCATTTTCCTTCTTTGTTTAGCAGACTGTTGTTTGTTACATATGTATTCCCTGCTTTCCACAATGGCGGCCGGCTCTCTAGTTAAGCTCTGCTGCGTTTCATCTTGCCGGAGCATGGGTACGCCTCTCATTTGTTGTAAGTTCTGGCCGTTTGGTTGCTTAGAGTAATTAAGTGAGTTGTTTGAGGCCATTGTGCCGGTGGGAATAACCACCAATTGGATTTTTTCCATTGTCTCGCAATCTGTGTTTTTTCTTTCCCTGCATGCTACTGCCCAAGCTGCTCTGTGGGAATTGTTTACAGATTTTATGTCAGTTAAGAGCTCACTCATTACATCTGGTAAAGATGGTAGTTTATCAACGATTGAGTAACGTGCAGCTTGGTGGGTTGATTATGGTTTTTGATTGAACTCTTTTGATCAACTCGTGCAGATCTAATAACTTTGTATCGATTTTAATGACGTGTGTGGTTAAGCGGGTTAGCAGATTTAGTTGGATATCCATCTTGTCCGAATGGTATTCCATTGCTTTTGTCATGAGGTTCATGGTGATTAGCAGTGATGCCCAAAGACCGCTCTCTTCTGTGTTTAGAGTCTTTGGGGAATCAACCGTTTTAATTTCTGTGTCATGAGGTGGCATGCCGCCTTTTCCCTGGGCATGTGTAACCGCCATTTTCTCACTTTCTTCAATTGTCAAGGGGGATGCACTATTTGCTAATGCTGACCCTGGGTGCTGAGTAGTAGTTGAAACCAGAGATCTCACTTGAGGTGAAATGTTTGGCTCCATGGCAGCGGAGTATGCAGGTCTAGATCAGGATGATTTATTTGGTGTAAACTATTAAACTCCAAAGCCGGATCAGGGGACTCCCGCTGTGATTTTTTTGCTGGAGTGGAGTGGATTGAGTAAATTTGAGATGATAGATGTTCTAAGTACTCATTGAGAGAAGGCTCTTTGACTTGATCATCGGGCCCATCTGCTCTTGGTTTTCCTGCCACGCTTGTGTCCTTGTTCGCTTCAAACTTTTATTTTGCCACCTGGGATTATTTCCATCGGTTTTGGAACATTGAAGACTGTTTGCTATTGTAACTGAAGTGGGCGTTGAATCTCTGGAAGGTTTAGGTGGGCTTTCGTTGACCAAATGACTCGCCAAAACAGATGAATTGGGGAACTTGACTTGTACTAATTTTTATGATACTGGTGCTTTAAAGCACCCAAACTTAACAAACATTGGCATAGCCAATATGTCTGGCCTTTAGGACCTTATAGGTATTTAGCAAGGCAACATATTATCCTGGGTGCTACAACATCTACTGTTCTCATTCAGCCTTACAATGCCCCGTACGTGAAAGACCGTTTGAATGTACTCAAGCAATGCATTTTTCAAGTGCTTCAATGCCTTATAAGGGTGGTATGTAAATACAATGATACAATACCAGGTTCTAGGCGGCCCACACCATTCATTATGTGTAAATTAAGGGAACAAAGACATAAAACATTGACACAATGTGGTCTAGTGTTCACGTTGCCAACTCTAGAACCATTCAACAAGGTGCTAATTCTGCCTTCTCCATCTGAACAGAAACTTATGACCTTGGACAAATCACTTCATCTAATCCACTGTCAGCCCCCCATTATGTTACAACCGGGAGTGCTATTAAATAGGTCAAACTGCAGCAACAAGTAGTATTCATAAATAATATAATATTCAGCATTGAAACGACTAGCTATCGTTTGGTACGCGGTCACGGTGTTAAGTGACACTAATATTTTTTACTAATATTCACACACATAAAATTAAAGTTGTTCCCAAATAGTATCGCTACAGAAGTAACATCTTTATTTTCTAACATTCTATTCAGTTACATGCATGAGGAAAGTGCTTGAAGAAACTAATATGCGTAATAATGACAACATCTGTTTAACTAAACGCAGAAGTCTAGGCGTATGAGAGATAAACTGAATTATATCACTGTAATTTTATGTACAAATGCATTCGAGGTGAACACTCTGTCTATGGACTTCCTCCTGGGAACAGACTTCAGAAGGTGGGCAGATTTTTAAACAAGTATTTGTAAATAAATTAGGTTTCGTCTATGTGATTAATAAAAAGTAGTTTTTTTATGTTAGTTGTGAAATATAAGTTATTAAAAGTCTATTGACATGTTAGGACTTAAGAAAACCAATATATTGTGTTGTTACTTGTTTTATTATAAAGTGGCGAGATTAGGTAAATGGGGAAGTACCATCACAAAACAAGCATTGGCATAGCTAATAGGTCTCGCTTTTGGGATAGCAGAGACGGTAGCCAATCAAGAGATGGTAAAGAGGAAATGCTTCATGGAAGAGACACACACAAGACTGATAATCTGGAACATGAATAGGAAGCAGGTGACTTAGACTGACAGGCAAACCAAACAATGGCCTCGTTCATGCCTAACACAAACCAAAAGCCATGCACTTAGATTTAAAGAGCCATAAGCAACAGACGAGTAACACTGACAAAAAGGAAGAGGAGCAATAGGCCACAGACTGCTAAGTTTGAACCTCCAAGTCGTCATTCCATAGAACTCCAAACATGATGCCCGCCAGGAACATATATACACAGGGCCTGGTCTGAATTCTAGCTATCTCAGTTCCAACGGGTGTCGCTAACTGGTATGGCCTTCCTTTGAAATGTGTATGCTCAGACTTCTATGCACACCAATAGGTTCACCAACTCTCATGGGTGGCTAAGGCTCGGCTCTGGCTTCACAGGGTGGCACGCTCTTCATCCACCCACCCACTCATGAAGGGGGGCACCTCACTTCATACCATAGCAGAAACTGCTGCCAGCCTAGGACTGTAAAACACAAATCGTTGCTAGCAGGCATGATAGTCACCAATTCAATAAACACAAACCAGGACTACCACAACCACAATGCATGAGGTTGTCTCAGGAAATCCCAGGACTGGAAACTGTGTCCGTGATGACAGAGCCGGGTGTCCCCTTACCAACCACCGTTCAGACTTCACTTGACCGCGCCAGGATACTCCCCAGTAACAGAGCGCGTTACAAAATGGTTTATACTATACTATACTATACTTGAGCTTCACGACACATTGAATGTGTAATACAGCCTGGCACCAGAAAATGAGAAAAGCCACCCAGCCCGGATGAGCTGGCCAGGACTCACCGTAAACGCTGAAAATGAATGCTGTACATAAGAGAAGGCCCAGGGGTTTCTGGATTGGCTGGGTTTTATCTGCGCCGGTGAGGCTTGCAAACAGGGCCTGTTATCCCCCATTAGGGCTCTGGATGATACTGAATGGGAGGAGGTCATATCTGGCCAGCTCGAAACTGATAGCGACACAGAAACGCGAGTCCTTTTTCTGTAAATAATATTAATAGCAGAACGGCTAGACTGCGGAGGGGGGTGGGAGTTGTGGGACCATACACCGAACCTCCGAGCATGGACGGCTCAAATCTTTAATCTGATTGTAAGAAAAGTCAAGAACAGAAGCCTCGTTGTCCCGACTGTATCCCGCCTCTAGAGACCAGGGGCCCGAAAGCAAAACAGTGACTACTTGAGGTGCACTATTCGAGACCGTGAACTCTGACCTGCCAAGGGACAGGTTTAAAGAGCCAAGTACAGAACTATGACTCAGCTTTGCCTACATTGTATTTGTCAAGATAAAGGTGTGGGACTGACGTATAGTGATGTATTAACGTCGTATAGTGCTGTGCACTCTGGCGCCTCCTGGTGTCTGCGTGAATTATGGTTTTGGGTGGGTGCTTATAATGGGTCACAATCTAGAGCTCTGGGATCGAGATTGAAAGTACTGTGAGTGTCCCACAGTGCCCGTCAGTGGGCCTCAAAGGTGGTCAGACTAAATTCTTATCCAATCGTGTGTCCCTGCAAATTGAACACAGCAATGGTCATGTGTGCTAAATGTGTAATTCTATAAGAAATCTCGTCAAGGAGGTACCAAGCAGGGAAAATAAAGAGAGGGCGAAAATAAAAGAAAATGCAGTTCTTACAGGCAAGTAAGTATGCTGCATGTGTGTGTGTAGTGAGGTGGTGAAAGAAAAAAACACAAGCCATAGTTGCTGCTTATTTATTTTATGCAACTAACAACCATTGACAAAGCTAATAGTTCTGTCTTTTGTAGGGATGATATTACTTGTTGTATCATATATCTGGATGCAATGACAGAAACAGCAAAATGCCAGTTGGGCGGTACAGTATGCTAAGCACAGATTTTTAGCCTAGGTGATTTAAGCCACGTCCTTAATTACATTGGCCACGCCCCTTTGAGAGACCCCCAGCTTTTTTCATCCCCCTTAAAGTCCTGCATCTAGCCTTCCATGGGCAGAAAGATGAGTACTAGTAATCTGCTATTTGATGCAGGATACTCTTGTGTGAAATCGATGTTTAAAAACATACACGTTCTGTTACTTAGTGCTACCTCCGGCAGCTTTGTTTAAAGTGCCTCCCCATTCTCAAGCAGCAGTAGTGCCGAACCTGGAAAGCCAGGAGACTCAGCACCGTCTGAAGGCAGACAGAAAACCCCCCGGCGCCTGCCACCAACCTGCTATCACCCACTGCTTAGTGCTGCTCTAAGCCAGCGCCTACAATTCGGCATCCTTAAATTGTTGTTTTTTTCAATGTGGAAAACGTGAAAATGAATTCTGCTTTGTGCAGGCTGCGCCACACAAATGTTCCTGAAAATTGATTAAAAAAAATAATGAAACGTGGCATCTACGGTTTCGGAGATTGAAGAAAAAAACCGTAAAGGGATTTTAATTCATGGCTTTCCTCTTGTAGACCATAAATCCATCAGTCGACGGCTTGTTTCTGAAAGCACTGCGCACTTGAAAATTCAGCGTCTGAGGAAAAAAGGAGTGAGGAGGAAAGCCTCCTGCAAACTAATATCACAAGTGAGATAATCACGAGAAGGAAGTGACAGATAGACGGCTCGCCACTAAATACCTGAGCGTAACCCAAGACACCAAAGACCCTGATCATAAATGCGCATCTCAGCGTGGCACATCACTCACCTGGGGGTCTTTACTCGAGGATTTCAAAGAAAAGAAAGGATTCAAACCACCCACTGTCTGGATCGCAAATTGTTCCTGAGTCGAGGCACCCTTATAAATCTGTCTTTGGAAGCCTAGCAAGGGAGTCTTTTGTGTGCGGTAAACGCACACATTAGAGACCTCTGTATTTTCAACAAGCATTGGCTGCGCGGCAGTAAAGCTGCGCGGCAGTGAAAGTGGCAGCAGGGGGCGATTTCTTTTCGGGAGCGTACGACCATATGGCGCCACCATATGGCGCTGCGTGCTCCCAAAATGAAATCACCAAGATGTGCACGCGTTGCCTTGCAAGCAATGCAACGGCTCACTTTTTTGCTGAAAAAGCTCTGCCAACGGCATTAGGTCTCCTCCTATGCCGCGCATGAGCGCTGCATATGACGAGACCTAAATACATGTACCTGATATGTTTGCTTGAAATTTGTGCAGCAATGGGGAGAATAGGTAAACGGCGGATGTAAAACCAAGCAAGGATACAAGTGCTGTTTTTGTAAATCCCCAAAAAACTAAATAAGAAAGGTATATGAAAAGGTGCTCTGTGGTTATTGTTTATTGGTAAGGAAAACCAAGAAAGAATAACTGTAAAACTTGTCACTGAGCATTTCTGAGGGTGTGTAAGAAAGAAAAAAATGTAGCCATGCGTGCAGCTACGAAGAGGCTGCATGTTTAGCCTCTGCACAGCACATATGGAGATGAACCCACTACCCACAAAACTTTCCTTGCAGCCCCCCTCCAGGGTCCAGGTTCAGACCTTGCACCCATATGTGAAGAAACCCCTAAACAGATCCCGGTGAACAATTCCCTCCAAGGTGCAGGGCTGTCCTTTGTTGTCCAAAACTGTATATATGATATTTTATTGGTATTTACGAGTTGGAATACTAAAATTATAGGGGTATATTCACAAGAACGTGTGATAACTACAGCAAGAGTAGTGTAACGCAACTTTCAACATCACAGCCTATTGCGGGAAAATAACCCTGTGGCAACGTTGAATTCACAACAAGGCGTTAGCATGCGATAGACACCAGCTAACGCAGAAAATGTCTTAATGAAAATCAACGCCGCGCCACAAAAACGCGGTATGCGGACACAAAAAAGCATGCGATGAGGCCAACCGCTGGACAAAAAGTAACGAAAACCAGCCACAGTGCATCTCCACGGTACAAAAGGGGGTGGTGATGGACGGAGCATCTGAATCAATCAAACACTCACACCCAGTCAAAAGATCTAGTGTATCTCCACGGCCACACATATCAAAGGGCATACATTAGATCAGGTATGGTCCACAACCTGCCTTTAACCAATTTAGAAGTCACACCGTGCACATAGTCTGACCACCATCTCATTAAATTCACTATAAATATCTCCACTCACCCTAAAACAACTAATCATGACTCTGACTCACGGAGGAGCTGGAGCACCATTAATAAGGATCAATTCTTAGAGTCCTTGATCAACACTATCCCTACAGGCCAACCATCTGTTAATCAATGTGAGGAAGACCTATCAAACTGGCTGATGACTGCCAGCAATAAACATGCCGCCCTCAAGTAACTACACCGGGCTCGTCGTCACAAAGCCCATAGATGGTTCTCACCTGAGTTAAAAAAATTGAAACTTGACCTACGTCAAGCAGAGAGAAAGTGGAAATATAAATACTCTCCGGACGACAAAAGTATATTTTTACAAGCATGTGGTACTTACAAAAAGGCGGTAATGACTACCAAGGCCAAATACTTTACATCTAAATTTATCAACTCTACAAATCCCTCTAAAGACATATTTTCAATCATTAACAAACTATCGAGTCTGGACAGAATCACAGTGAAACCCAATTCCTCTAAATCCTTATGTGATTCCTTAAATCATTTTTTCATTGAAAAAATCAACATCATTAAAAATAGCATTCCTAGCTGTCCAAGCCCGGCGTACCACAGGAAACCTAAGAACCCAGAAAAGTTGGCACAAATTCCATTAATAAACCAAGACATTTTTACAGACCTACTACTCAAAGTAAAATCGGGATCTCCAAGGGACTGCTGCCCCGCTTGGATCCTTAAGGAAACATTTACTGCCTGCCCAAGTCCAACCGTGACCCTCCTAAATGAGTCACTGGTCCAGGCCAGGTACCGGAGTCCTTTAAAAAATCTATAATCATCCCCCTGTTAAAAAAAACCAGGAGCTGATCCAAAAACTCCAAGGAATTTCTGACCAATATCATTGTTTCCCTATCTAGCTAATCTGCTTGAAGCCTATGTAGCCAAATGTCTATCTGCCTTCCTGGAGCAATCGGATTCCTGGATGCACATCAGGCAGGTTTCCGCCCAGCTCACTCGACAGAGTCGGTGATTCTGTTGGTATTAGACACTCTGAGAGACAAGGCAGACAGGGGTCTCCCTCAAGCCTTAGTGCTTTTGGATCTCTCTGCCACCTTTGACACTGTCGATCATAACATCTTGATCGACCGTGTCAGGGATGCGGGTGTCGAAGGATCGGCCCTTGAATGGATTACATAATTTCTCACTAACCGATCCCAGTCAGTTCATCTTGGTGGCTTTACGA
Organism: Lissotriton vulgaris; assembly: GCF_964263255.1. Taxonomy (NCBI): domain Eukaryota; kingdom Metazoa; phylum Chordata; class Amphibia; order Caudata; family Salamandridae; genus Lissotriton; species Lissotriton vulgaris. The sequence continues at coordinate 1,632,641,440 of NC_141693.1, read as the reverse complement.
CCCCCATGATTAAGACTACTTGTGGAGTCCCCCAGGGATACTCACTTTCACCTCACTTATTTAATCTCTACCTTCTCCGTTTGGTCCACGCATTAAAAGAAAGGAACATTCAAACTTTCAATTATGCGGATGATTTCCAGTTAGTATTTCCTATCAGTAACTCCTTGACCTCCACTCTTGAATTTCTGTGGACAATGCTGTTCATCCAAGATTGGATGAGCAGTAATCAACTGAAACTGAACCCGGATAAAACAGGACTAATCCTCATGGGAGGTCTACTCAACCCCTGGAGCTCCCAATTCTGGCCCAAAGAACTGGGACACCCCCCCCCGACTCCATCCAAATATGCCAAAACCCTGGGAGTGGTGGTCAACTGTCACCTCACCATGAAATCTCAAATTGGATCTGTCATTTCCACCCGCTTCTTCCAATTAGGGAAAATAAAGTAAATCAGCAGGTTTCTAACTCAAGAAGCTAAACTTCAGGCAGTCCTTGCCATGGTGATATCACACATTGACTATGCCAACTCCTTATACTATGGCATCCCGGCATATCTCACTCACCGTCTCCAACTGGTACAGTACCAGGCGGCCAGACTGATTCTGCAGGAAAACAAACGCCAATATGTCTACTCCTTCTGGAAAAACTTCACTGGCTTCCTATATCACAGAGATGCACTTTAAACTGGGATGCATCATTTTCAAATCCTTGAATGGCAGAAGTCCTAAATTCACTGACAGCATGATCAAAAGATACAATCCAACCCGTAATCTGAGATCCGCCCATCTTTTGACAACACCTTCCTTCAAACAGAAACAATTTGGAGGATCCAGATTCTCCACACTGGCCCCAAGAAAAAGCCAAGTTTTATGGCCCTTCCTGAAAGACAGCAGATTAGAAGTACTGCCAGTGGCAGAGCTGTGTTGCCCTCAGACTAAAGGAGCGCCCCCCAATACGGGCCTTCTTTACTCGGGGAACCACCGCAAGAGTCAAAAATTCAGATCGCAAAGCTCGGGCCGGGCGATAAAAGACAAGCCTACGCTGAAGATATTTTGCTCCCGAGCAAAAGAGCGCTTTATGAGCCAGGGTCAGCGCCTTAAAAACTATCCGCTTCCGGATAGGCAGCCAGTGGAGCGACTGCAGAAGGCCGGACACTCTGGCTCGCCTGCGGAGGCCAAAGATGGCGCGTGCAGCAGAATTCTGCACGACCTGTAGCCGCTGTACAAGATAATCCGGGAGACCCAGATAAAGGACGTTGGCATAGTCCAATCTGGAGCCAACCAAGGCTTGCACCGTAATCTTCCTGTGCTCTTCTGTGAGCAGAGGGAGAAACTTCCGGAGCATCTTGAGAATGCCGAAACATGTGCCCATAAGACCGAGGATCTGAGATCTCAGCGTCAGACCATTATCGATCTTGACTCTCAGATTTTTTGCCAGCTGGGATGCCCGTGCTGGGGGGAGCATATCAATCGGCCACCATGCCTGCCAGTCAGGGTCCGTAGTACAGCCAAAGAACAGCACCTCCGACTTGTCAGAGTTACATTTAAGGCTGTTCTGCTGAAACCAATTAAAAACAGCCCGAGACATTTCCCGAATGCTCTCTCCATCAAAATCCTCACCTTTCCTACACGTGAAGAGGAGCTGGGTGTTATCAGCATAAGAAACGATCTGGGCCCCAAAGGACTCCACCAGTGCCGCCAAAGGGGCCATAAAGATGTTAAAAAGAGTCGGGCTCAACACAGAACCCTGCGGAAGTCCGACTCCCAATGGCGGCATCTCAGTGGAGCTAGGGGGGGCCCAGACCGTTGGTCGACGGCCAGCTAAGAAAGATGTAAACCAGCTGAGCACCGTCCCCCTCAGACCGATGTTATAAAGTCTGGCGAGGAGCCCCTCATGGGGACGGTGTCGAAGGCCGCCGACAGATCAAGCATGACAAGCATGGCTTTGCCTCCAGAATCCAGCGCCTCCTTAATGGCCTCAGACACTTCCAAAAGCGCTGTCCCTGTACTTAAATTAGGGCGGAAGCCGGATTGGGTAGAGTGCAGCAGGTCGTTGGATTCTGGTTTCTAAAAAAACAGAGAGCACGCTATGCACGTGCTTCTCCGTAATCTTAGCCAGCGCTGGAAGGAGCGAGATAGGCCTATATTTGGCCAGCACCTCGGGGTCTAGGCCAGGCTTTTTGAGGAGGGGGATCACCATTGCCCGCTTCCAAGCCTGCGGGACCATCCCCTCCCTCAAAGAGAGGTTCAAAAGTGGATTAACCAATGGGTTTACCACATCCGCCATCTTCGCCAGAAATTTGGCCGGGCAGGGGTCTAACGGCGACCCCGATTTAAGGTTGTCCAGAAGTGCCAGTGATGCAGAAGGAGAGATAGGGGGAAAATCAGACAAGGCGGAGTCCAGGGTAGGCGATGGATCTGACCCAACCCCACTGCTGGGATGTACTTCAGCCGACCTCCCAGGGAAGGAGTCCTGGATCAGTTTAATCTTGTCCGTAAAAAACTTTGCAAGATCACAGGCCCACGACTCAGAGGGAGCGGTTTGAGAGAGGTTAGATCTAAGGGTTGTAAACTCCCTCACAACAGTAAAGATCTCCTTGCATGAATTGGAGGCTGCCTCTATCCTCCTAGCCAGGTAGTCCTTTTTCTCACGAAGGATATCACGATGATAAGCTTTGATTGCAGTCCTATAAGCAAGTCTGGCCATCGGGTCGTACTGAGAGCGCCAGGCCCTCTCAGCCACCTTGCACTGGCGACGAGAGGCAAACAATGCTTCCGTAAACCACGGAGCAGAAACCCGCTTAGATGTAACCCGGGGAGCCAACACAGTGGCTAAATCATTCAGCCTGTCTGTCAGCCACAGCTGCAGTCCACATCCTGCTCAAGGTCACCTGAGAGGGGACACGGATGGTCAAGAGAAGCCTGAGCTAGCATCTCAGGAGTCACACGATGGAATGCCCTAGAAACAGGTCCATGCTGTCTAGGCGCATTGCTAGACAGTTCCTCCCTACCCGGTACACAGAACCTGGCCACTCTGTGGTCAGACCAGAGCACCGGAACAAGCTCTGTGTCCTCTAAAGGGGCAGTGGAAAAAACCTGATCCAGAGTGTGACCCTTGTCGTGTGTGGGGCCAGAAAGAAAAGACACAAGACCGAGGGGAGCCGTAATATCGAATAGCTTGTTCACATCCGGATCCTCACCCTCATCCATGTGGAAGTTGAAATCTCCCGCCAACACACAATGCTCAGCCCTCAAAGCTCACCCTGCAATAGCTACCTGAAGTTCATCAAAAAAGGATCCCGCTGGTCCAGGGGGTCTATAGACCAGCAACCCTTTAAGAGCTTGATGGGGAGCCAGAGTAATGGAGAAGGCCAGGGACTCAGAACCTGTAATAGTTTCCATTGGGATGATAGAATAAGCAGCATGCTTATTCACTACAAGAGCCACCCCTCCTCCCCTCCCCTTCAGTCTATCTTTCCGAAAGATATTATATTCCGGTGGAATAGCCGTCATGATATCAGGATTGGACGATTCCCCCAACCATGTTTCTGTCAGCATCAGACATAATGGTTTTTCCGTAACAAGGAGGTCAAAGATCTCCAGGGTGTGTCTGCACACTGATCTGGTATTTAGGAGCAGGCAGAGATGTTTCACACTAGCCTCTCCCCTCTGAAATGAAGCAGCAGGGGCATAACCAGGTGTCCAACCACATCCCGGGCATTGCCTCTTATCCCTATAGCGTCCGGGAAAAACAACCCGACAGGCACAGGATACCTTTTGCAAGGAGCGAAGTTCCCGCGACGAATAGTGTACCATCCTCCCATCAGCAACAGAGAGCCCTATAGTGCCAAACCCATCCGCCACTCCGCCGTCTCCGGGACGCTGACGGGCGCAGACGGGCAGGACTCTGGCAAGACTCAGGCAAAGCGAAGGCAAACCCGCTGCACGATCCCGCTGCGCTAGGAGGACTGGTTTAAATAGAGCCTCCAGATGAGGTGCAAACCGCCCCAGCAGGACGCTCAATATGGCGCTGCAAAAGCGTCAATGCCCTTCCCAAAATGGTGCCCAAATAGCAAGCGAGGCAGAACCCCAACAACCCCAGAACCGGACCCGCTCAAGCAGCGGTGTATAAACAATTAGTGTGCAGGTAAGGGGACAACTCCAGATAAAAGCAGGGGAAAGTAAACGGAAAGCGAACAAAAATGAATAACGGGCAATTAAAAGCGTAACGCGTTGACCACGCAGCGCTGAGAGCAATGCTGAGCTGCCATCCTGGCAAATGATTCCTAACAGGGCGAAGTAGCAGAAAGGACCGCCTTAAATAGGGCCTCCAGGTGAGGTGCAAACCGCCCCACCAGGACGCTCAATATGGCGCTGCAAAAGCGTCAATGCCCTTCCCAAAATGGCGCCCAAATAGCAAGCGAGGCAGAACCCCAACAACCCCAGAACCGGACCCGCTCAAGCAGCGGTGTATATACAATTATTGTGCAGGTAAGGGGACAACTCCAGATAAAAGCAGGGGAAAGTAAACGGAAAACGAACAAAAATGAATAACGGGCAATTAAAAACGTAACGCGCAGACCACGCAGCGCTGAGAGCAATGCTGAGCTGCCAACCTGGCAAATGATTCCGGTGGTGGTGTCTGCCTCCTGCGGTAATGTATCTTCCAAGCCGGTGTGTGAGCCCTGGTGGGACGCATTTGCGCCCAGAGGCTGCAATACAGCACAAGGCCACAGAGTCATGGCGTTGATGAGGCCAAGGCCCATGCCTCAGGGACCAGCCTATGGCCCCAGAGAAGGGGTCATGGACTTGACCAACACAGAGTTAGTAGCTCCGGATGCTCTGCAGCCAGCACAGGCACCCATCCACGGGACGGTGACTTGCGTTGGGGGTGCTGGATAGTGGAATAGTTTAATTTTCTATTCCAACTCCAGTCCCCGTGGTAGGGAAGGTGTTGGATAGAAAATTAAACTATTCCCTATCCAACAGCATCCTGCAGCGAAAGCCGTTGTAATCCCCACGTTGTATAGGTAGTGCGGGGTAATAGTTGCATCGTAAAGGATGTTCCCCATACCGGTCCCTCATCCACGGTTCACCAGATGGGGTTGGACAGGGTTTGTGGCAGCACGGCTAGCTGGATGGCGTTGGACAGGGTTTGTGGCAGCACGGCTCACTGGATGGAGTTGGACAGGGTTTGTGGCAGGATGTGTCGCAAGATGCGCATATGGGACTATGCCTCACTGATCGAAGGGAGTTTGGTGCTGTGGCCGCTGCCCCGTATTTGGGGTCACTGCCATTCAGGAGCCAGGTCACAGTCTCACATATAGGACCCACTGGGCCGCAGAGGTCGCTGGTAGGATATGTTAACGAGAAAGGAGTAATGTGGGCCAGCGTTGGGGGGACAGCGGTGGTCTGAAAGGCTGGCTGGGTCGCGGGCCTTGGGCTTGGAGCTTACACTGGCACGTGTTGGGCCCTCCATGATACACGCCGGGTTCAGATGTGGATCAGTGTGGCCTGGCTGCGTAGGGTCGGCCCTGACAGGTTTGTGATCCAGCTGGCCAGGGTATAGCAGGTGCACAGGATCTCTAACTCCGCTAATGAGGACGGTGTCGGCCTCGTGGCATGGTGGGAGGCGCCAATTTGGCAGAGACACTGGGCTTTCCAGAAGAGGACTACGCCCAGGGCTACGCGCTTTTTATTCTCATCCCTACGCTAGCCTGGCGTATGCCGGCCCATCCCACTCTGCTCACGCTTTCGGGTTAGGGCATAACAGGCAACGTTAACCACAAGTACCCCCACTGGCTGGGGTGACATGGTTGCGTCCACTGTCCACTGCACTCTATTCACCAGAGGTGTATGTTGCCGTGGATATGAGTGTGTTCTGCATACTGCAGTCTGTTCTGCACTTCTCTGCCACTTTTGGCATTGTGTACTTTCCCAATCATGGTTCTACTACATCCTTCACATATGTCTGGTTGCCAACTCTCCCAACATTTGTCTATTGTGTGGCTGAGGTGCCATGCCATTGATTGGTCATGTTCACGGCTTGCCCAGGTTACCATTGTGAGTTGTTCTATCGTGTCTGGTGGGTGAGCATGTTGTTGTGCATCTTGGTGGTGGACTTGTGAAGTGTGCATTGCTAGAGTTGCGGATTGTATGGTTGTGGAGTTGAGGTGAGTGAGGTGTTAATTGGGAAGTTGCCAAGGGGGTGTGCATTTCCCTTTGTGCCATCCTGGGATGGCTGGTTGCTGTTGGACTCTCCGAGGGAGAAGGGATCACCCACACTGGCTGTGTATTTGGAGGTGACATTGGTGAAGGTCCCATGGTGTTCGGATGTTGCCTGCACATTGATGTATGACGTGTGCTTCCTGTTGCGCAGATTATGTGCTGATTCACCAGAGGGCACAGGCGGGACATATGCGCAGTGAATTGCCCCCTACACGTGCGTGCATCTGGCTGTGGCGTATGGCCCTTGCTTGGTCTCCAGTGGTTCCTACGCATTGTGTTGGCCTTATGGGAACTGGGGTGTCATTGTGATGGTGATGTCCAGGACAGGCGTGGAGGTCTTGAATGTGGCTGGCTGTGAGACTCTGCCGACTCTGGCGGGTGTTGTTTGTGATGTGCCAGGGGCCAACAGGTGGTGCACTGCAAGCAGCTTGATGTGGGGTGGGATGTGGGTTGTCCACTGTGTTGGTGCCGTTGGCCTGTTAGGTGATGATGGCCAGCATGCGCAGGATGGTTGTCCCTTTCAGCCTGTGTTGGAATGTGACATTATCAGATGTTGGGCCTGTGAGGCAGATGCGTTTTCTGAGGGGCCGCTGTCTTTGTCTGCGCTGCCTCTGTGGTGATCCGGGGGGTGGGGTGCCGGGTAGGTGTTGTGGCCCTCTTTGGGGTCCGGTCTGCATGACGAGTGGCTCCATGGCATCTTTTGCCCTTCCGATGACGCCCTGGGCGGTGTTCCCTATTGTTGTGCAGGCTGCCATCCAACTTTAAACAAGGTCGGTGCAGGTGTAAAATTCCGGCTGCTACCGCGCCTTATCGCGTGTTTTGTGTTCTTGTCACTGATCTGTCTGGTCGTTGTGAATGTTGAGGTGTGGTGTTGTCACGGATTTGTGCACGGGAACACCTACTCTGCATCTCATTAGCAATATTTGCGGGAGTCCTCTGTGGCGATGTTTTTTGCGGCTGCTATCGCATCAAAACTGGTGCTGTGGGCTGTTACCACCTGCTTGTGAATGTTTGGGTAAATTTATCTCGACTTTAACTGCGATAAAGTGCAGTTAATTTGGCGATAGCTCCTTGTGAATGTGGCCCAACGTGTTTTCTGTAAATATCTAGGAGTCAGAGCCCCAAAAGAATTTAAAGACATATACCTTATACACACAGTACAAATAATATTAAAAGTATTGGACAACGAAAGAAATGTAGAAGAAAGAAGTGTTAAATTCATGGCCTAAAGTATGGAAACATTTGTTATAAGGAGTCCAATGGCAACATGTGAACAGATGCTTGCAGCTTGGAAAGTTAATTAAAGGGCAAAATAAAGAATTAAAAGTATTGTCGAACCAAATAAATGTAGACAGGAACGTTGCCACAAAAAGATGTGTTGAAATGCATCAACTAAGGTACGGAAATATTAGTTACTAGGAGTCTTTTGCCAACACGCGAACAATTGCGTGCAAGCACAGAAAATTAATAAAGTCGCTAATAAATTATAAAACTATCATAAAATCAAAAAAAGTTATGTAGTATAGCTACCATAAAAAGATGTGTCAAAATGCATCAGCTAAATTATGGAAACATTAGTAAGAAGGAGTCCCTTGCCAACATGTGAACAAATGCATAGAGGTAGGTAAAGTTAAATAAAAAAAGTAAATAAAAAGTATCATAGACCAAAAAAAATGTAGACAGGAGTTCTGCCACAAAAAGATGTTTTAAAATGCAGTCCATCATCAACAGGAAGGTAATGGAAGTCGGATGCCAGCCTTAACATGATAAATGTAGATAGTGATAACAGAAGCACACCCCCCAAAGGAAGCTACAGCCAATAGAAATGTAGGAAAGGAAACTGGCAAGCATATGGGTCAATAAGAAGTGAAGATGGGATATAAGTTCCTCTTAACATATATTAAAATAAATAGATTTCACAGGTGAAACCTAAAAAGGAGAAAAAAGAGTGGAGCTAAAATGCATAGTGGGGGAAGGGAGGGAGGCCGAACTTGATCACTTTTTATTGTGATGTTCCAGCAAGGAGTGCTGAAGTGGAGTCCTCCATATACTATGCAAACCACTTCATGTGCTGCGACTCCATAACAATGGTAATGGACGCTAAACAAGTGTGAATAACATAACTCTAGAGAGCAGAAAGAGGCCAGAGAACCTTATCCAGTGAGAAGCACAGCTGCATTACCCTGAGATGCATTTGTAATCTAAGGGCATCTATGGGAAAGAAAATACCATAGCCTGGCAGAAGTCTGCCAAGGAGGAGGTCTGGTAGCAAAGCAGCAGCCCCAAGTCTTAGCACAGAGGAAACAGTATGGTGGGGGCTGGTGGAGTAGAGAGAGTGGTAGATTTTTAGGGGTGAGTGGGCTAGCAGCCATGTAACCAGAGGGAAGAAAAGTGATACGATTAGATAGAGGCAGCATCAGTGCCCTGGGTTGAGGGATAACAATTAGATTTCCCCTGCATGAGAAGTGTCAGACATATATATATATATTATGTTAGCATAATAATAATAATAATACTAATATTTCTAAAGCGCGAACAGCTGCCTCAACTAGGAGGCGTCCCGGCGCTGTGAGAGCTTAACAGGAAAGCTAGCTGGGAGTCTGCATCCTAGAGAGGCACCGAGAACAGCCACGACTTAAGCTGTCTTCTAAAACTTGTTTCTGATTGGGCCTTTCGCAGCTCAGGAGGTAGGGAATTCCAGAGACGGGTCACGTTGGCTGAAAAGGTCCGGCCACCCAATCTGGCCCTTTTCACTCGCGGCACACTCAGTAGCATCTGATCATTTGAACGAAGGGAGCGGGACTGTGTATATCTGGGCAGACGGGCTCTCAAATAATTGGGACAGGTACCGTAGAGGGACCTATAGGCCAGAGTAAGAGTTTTAAATTTTATTATACTGGCAATCGGGAGCCAGTGTAAGGCCCGAAGATGGGGGGAGATGTGCTCTTTAAAAGGGATATGCTTAAGCAGCCTGGCTGCCGCGTTTTGCACTGTTTGCATCCTTTGAACCAAGTATTTCGGGAGACCGCTATACAGGCCATTAGCATAATCCAATCTTAAAGTGATGGTAGCATGGATCACGGTTTTCCGGCAAGACTCAGGCAAAAGTTTCAGGACTGGACGGAGATTCCTCATTTTGCTCAGGCAACAGCCTGTGACTTGATGGATCTGGGGCACAAAGGAGAGATTTTCATCCCACTTGACCCCCAGATTTTTTGCCCCCTGAGATGGGGAAGGTGGAATACCCATCTCAGTTGGCCACCAAAGCTCAGCTGGCGGGTGACTGCCTTTACCAAAGAAGATCACTTCCGTTTTTCCCGGATTCAGTTTCAGCTTGTTAGTATTCATCCAGGAAGCCACATCCTGAAGGCACCCCTTAAAGTTTGCAAATGCCGCATCAGTAACCTCAGAATAGGGGAAAACCAACTGGGTGTCATCAGCATAAGATATTGCGGTGACTCCCCAGTTGGCAATGAGAGAGAAAAGAGGGGCAAAATAAACGTTAAACAAAAGGGGGCTAAGGGCGGATCCCTGCGGGACCCCGCATCGTAGCGGCTTACGCTTTGAGTCGCAAGTGCCTAGAGTGACCCTCTGCGTTCGGTTTGACAAGTAGGACTGCATCCAACCGAGTGCCTGATCTTGTAGGCCGATGTCTGCCAGACGTTGGATCATCCTAGCATGATCCACCGTATCAAACACGGCCGAGAGATCCAGGAGCATCAGCATAGCTGAGTCTCCTGAATCTAACGACCACCTCAGAGAATCAGCCACCTCAATCAGCGCCGTCTCTGTGCTGAAGCCGGGTCTAAACCCGGACTGAGTCTCATGGAGGATGTTATTAGATTCGACATGGGCATTCAGCTGGCGATGAATTAGTTTTTCCAGCATTTTCCCGGGGGCTGCCAGCAAAGAGATAGGACGGAGGTTAGTTAAATCCTCCGCATCCCCGTTTGGCTTCTTCTTCAGTGGAAGGAGCGTCGCATGCTTCCAACTCTCTGGAAATTCCCCGGTGTCTATGGAAGTATTCCAGATATGTTGGAGCATAGGTGCAATAGCATCCGCTAAAGGTGCCCACAGTTTAGGTGGACAAGGGTCCTCTGGGGAGCCTGACTTACACCGGGTTATCTCTTGCCTTGCCTCATCTAGCGGGATAAGTTGAAATTTCCTTAAGGAGACTGGAGGCCGGTCCCCATTCTCTCTATCCTCCTTGGCCGTAGGTTTATGCGGGCCAAAGGAGTCATAGACCATCTGTATTTTATTGTCAAAGTAGGTAGAGATCTTATCACAGAGCGCTATGGATGGGGGAATATCCCTTTCAATGCAGTGGGGTTTCAAAAAGGATTTAACCAATTTAAACACTTCTTTGCTGGGATGCTCTGCCTGTTGAACAACGGAGGCATAGTAGCTCTTTTTTTCTTTCCTAATATGCTTGTGAAACAGCTTGGTGGCCTCTCTAAATTGTATTTTTTCTAGGGGGCAATAATTTAATCTCCATTGTCTTTCGAGTTTCTTGCAGGCTCTTTTTTCCACTCTTAAATCATCAGAGAACCATTGGGCCGTGGGAGAAGTTCTCTGCGCTGTCACCCTTTTTGCTGGCGCTACCGTCTCTACCATGTTGCTAATCCAGTTGTGTAGTGCCTGGGCATCCACGATGTATCTATATATTCTCTATGCTTAACATGCACACTGCATAACCTCCATCTGCTGTAACTAGTAGAGAAGGGTTAATTCTGTCCGTTTGTTCTATGCTCATAGAGTAGGCCGAGAAACCATACAGACGCCATCTTTTCTTCTCCTGTGTCAGACACGAGCTGTGATCACGTGTTACTCTTCAATGGTTGTCAGGTCCCAGTTCATTTGAGCTACTGAGAGCAGCTGAAGGTAAACTGTTCTCCCTCCGTCCTGGGACTCAAGGTCGCATCTGGCTTTGGGTGCGATAAGCGCATTCCTGGATGTGCCGTGCCTACACTCCTGGGCACCAGGACGAAAGGGATTCACCCCTCCTGACCTTTCCAGTAATAATTTAGTAAAGCTTTGAACCAATCATGTGTGCCATATATGGTCTTTCCTTGGAGCCCAAGAGCCAAGTGGTGTTTTTCCATTTACGGTGACTTCATGTGCTGAACTAAAAGTATATATGTGCTGTTTTGAATGTAAGCCAGCAGTCTTCCCCACACACCTGATAGGTGAGGGTTGGAGAGGCTTCTCTATAGAGTATTTTGTATAATAAACAATTTAACTTTCTTCATTGCCAACTGACTGGTTATTTGGTAATTGGTATTGGGGCTATTGGTAGGTACAGCTTCTTATGCGATTTTTATGATACGTCAGGGTCAGAAGGTAGGTAAGATGGTAGAACTACTGGCAGCAAAGAGTAAGGGATCCAGGCTACAGGCGCAAAGCCTAGTATGCACATGGGGGTAAGGGACTCGGACTACGGGTGCAAAGCCTAGTGTGCACAGGGGGATAGGAGATCTGGACTATGGGTACACAGTCTAGAGTGCACAGGTGGGTAATGGATCCAGATTATGGGTTCAAACCCTAGTGTGGAGGGTGGGATGGTGGGTAAGGGCTTAGGACTACAGACTGCAGAATTGAGTTTGCACAGGAGGATAAGGTTTCAGGACTACAAACAGCAGAGGCAGGAGTGCACAGGCAGGAGAGTGGTTAAAACTATAGATTACGGAGATGGGCGTGCACAGGCTGAAGAGGGGTTACAACTATAGATTGCAGAGACATGTGTCTGCAGGGGGTAAGAGGGTAGAACTAAGGGGAAGAATTGGGTGTGTACAGACGACAGAGCCGGGTGTCAACACTTTGGTAAAGGTTAGGAATGCACAAGGAGGTAAATAGTTAGGACTGTAGGCAGTCAAACATAATGTCCATGGGAGGTGAGGGATTAGGGCTTCAGACAGAAGAGGGAAGGAATAATTTAAGGCATGCTCAGGACTGACAGGGGATTAGAACTAAGGGTAGTAGAGTGGGGTTGCACAAGGCAGTAAAGAGTAAAACTAAGTGTGGCAGAACCGGGTGCGTGGAGGTGGTACGGGGTACAACTAAGGGTGGCTGAGCTGGGTGTGTTCAGACTGCAGAGCAGTTGTGTATGGACAAGGAGCCTTTGTCGCTGAGAAGCCCTTTAATCAGAAGTTGAGCAAAGCCAAGGTATATTGATGATTAAGGTAAAAGAAATATCTCTGTAAATGATAACACCACCAATGAGTTTATTAATTAATTGCCAGACCACCTCTCAGTTTAACGAATAGGACACTCACATATCTCCTGTGGTAACTCCTTAGGCTTCACCCCCCATGCTGCCCCTGCCGGGTCTTGTCATGGAAGTTGTTCATGGCAGCGGCGGCGGGGGTTGTCATGCATGAGGCTTTGGGAGAAACAGAGAGAGGGCGTCCGCAGGAAGAAGATGGAGCGGGCGTTTGTGTCTAGCTGAATGCCATCACATACACGGTGCACGAGGAATGCTGGGAAAGAGAGCATGTCAGCAAGCTATAACTCCACCAATGAGTTGTGATTAATTACCTGACTACCTCTAAGTTTAATGAATAGGACATTCACAGATCTCTGTTGGCAACTCCTCAGGTTTCATCCCAAAATGCTGCTTTTGCTTCCCCTGCTGCTGGGGCTTCTCATGAAAGTTGCTCGCAGTGGCGGTTCATCCATTGGGGGCATTGGGGTGTTGCCCCACTACCCAAATGGACGACCGTCACTGCTGTCAATTACACTGCCTGCGAATTGAAAAGTAAAATTATGCGCGCAGCGCAGAACGCACAACAAGAATAGCTATCGCGATCGCGGAAGGTGTGGGGGCGGGCCTGCGGCAGTGAGTGGCAGGCTGGCAGCGTGTGACTCACTGATTTATTGTCAGCGCAGCATGGCAGGGAGGGCAGCAGCAGTGTGCACATTTAGGACAAGTAATTTTTATGACTTCCTCACGCATGCACACACACGCAATAGCCCCTTTCCTCCTCCTCCTCCTCCCCTAGCCGTCACACAGGCAGTATTAGCCCTGCTCTTTAGCCAATCCTGGCGCAGTGGTGATGTTATGCTGCGCCAGGATTGGCTGAGTTACCGCGCGCACGAGGATGGTGATGCTGAGCTGACCCTGCAGGCCGAAAGGCAGCAGTTGCAGTCGGGGCCAGAGACAGAGGTACCACAGTGACCGTGTAAAACAAGAATAAAAGAGGTAAAACTATGACTGCCAGGATTCTGTGCACATTTTCAGAAAACACCTTTGACTCAGTGACACAGTCTGCGTGCTACGCCAACGCACGCATAAATATTATCATTGGTTTCGAGGCTTTGTGACTCACAACAGTGATGATGACTGCGTGACGTTGTCGCAAATGATGGCAAATGAACATCGTTATCGTATAATTACTATTGTAGCTTGTTTGAGGGAATTTTAATTAATTGTGATGATGTGCTTTTACGGGAGCTAGGGTGGATTGTGTGACTTGATCGCTGAAGTTTTTCAGACACCCATTAAAAAACAAATGTACAATTGACAAATTGCTTACTGCGTTACACGAGTTACAAAATGATGGCACAGCCCGGCCGGCACAAACAAGTAATCAAAGGTTAAACACTGTAGTCATTATAGGGGCAGGAATGTTTACAGAGTATAACGTCCCTTCCTCACACGATGAATAATGGTTTGAAAAGGGTACTTACTATACGCTATGGTCTGTGTGTTTTGTAGGTCCTCATTACGAGTGGCCCGTAACCATTTTTTTGCTATTTGCCTGCCTCATAATTCTTGTTATCAGAGTTCACGTTAATTCTGAGTGCAGGGAAATAATATGAATTATGAGTTTTTGGGGCATAATATTCGGAAATCGGACTTAAGTGCCAATTTTGCATGTTTTTCCCCGGTTATTCCACCTGAAGACTTTGCTTGCTTGCAGCTGGAATTATCTCTGTGTAAAATAACACCGCTGTGGTGTTCCTGCAAAACCTATACTTCTGAGAGGGCTGGTGCTCCCTGCTAAGCTGGTCTGTGCCTGACTCACCCAATAAGGGTGCACATCCATGCAATCTGGTGGTGGGTGCGTCCCACTGCTGATCTGGTCCCAGAACAGACGCAGCACGGCAGCACCTGTCATCTGCACCTAGAAACCACACAATGAAAGCGCATGCTACATGGTGTAACATTTACTATTTGTTATTAATTATTGAAGTGCCCTACAGCCGTGTTCTAGTGTGAAAACAATTCCAACCGCTCTTAATGTAATGTGTCTGTGCATAGGAAGACTGAATAATCACAATTGTGTTGCATTTTTTTAAAACTTGGTTGTAGACTAGTGTTACTTTCTAGGTTTTTTGGGTTTGGAGGCTTTTTCATGTACTCCCCAGGGTATGGCCACACAAAGAGGTTAACAGGTTAACGTTTATCTCAGAGTCTCCTTGTTGTCCAAAAATATCAGTTTCCTTGCAAAGAATGAATGCCTGGCAATGTCTCTGTTCTAGTCTGTCCAGCTTTTAATTTTTCAGAGACTGGATACTTGCATATCCCAGCTGAAAGGTAGTTTGAGATGATGAATAAAAAAATTAAAAAATATCGTAGCCTTAGTTCAGCTCTAAAAATAACGAGTTTTCAAGAGGGACTGACGGAATGCACGGAGCAGTGTTTAACTACGGTTTTAGCAATTGGCCTGTGCCCTGTCGGGTGATGTCAACTATAGTATGTATGTCTACACTTTCTCAATTGCTTTATAAACCGTTTTGCTTTGTCAAATGGTCTTTAAAATGCACCATTTGCACTCTTTTTTCTCTGGATAATCTCCCCCATCCTCTTATGACGTTCACGCTCGCTTCGCTCACTCCCAACGCGTCTCATCCGCAACTTTTACGCCCTACCAATTTCAAATGTCACCAGCCGCCACTGGCCACGGGAGGATGTACGAGAATGAGTGGGCCACCGAGAGGAGATGGGTGCACGAGGCATGCTGAGAAGGGGAGCACGTCAGCTAATCGAAAGTGATGGAGGGGTGAGCAGGATGACCTCCTGTGAATGCAAAAGCTTTAAAAAAACATGAAACTGGCTGCAATAAAAGTGGGTCAGAGGTGGGGACATGGTGGTGGTGAGCGGTTTCTGCTAGCGACAACCTAGGCCATCACATTTTTAAAAGGGCATTTTGAAAACAATCATGCCAGTGGCCAATAAAATCAGCGTTTGCTCCAAAAGCACATACAAAATGCTACCTCTTTGAAAAAAATAAATGAAACATGAAGTGATGATCAAACAAAAGCCGCTGGGGGCTACATAAGTATATTATTAAAAAACTTTGTTTACACATGCGGCTCAACCTAGATAAAAGGAAAAGTGCGCCGAAACGAGCAGAAAGAGTTGCAAACGCATACATGCAATAGGGCCAGTCGCTATTGGAGGGAAACAGGTACCCACGGGAGGGATACATGCAACCAATGAAACAGTAAAAAATAAGCATTTCTGAATGGCACATTAAAGAACGAATGGGAATTGATTGGCATGCTTGAAGCCCAAAGAAGACATACAGCATGTCTCGCAGACAGCACATGCACACTGACTATGCTCGACCTAAAAAATTGATTTTTTGGAAACTCCAGCTAATAATATTGCTCACAACCCTAGTACAACCAGTGCAGAAAGATCATCCCATAGAACCGCTGTGTCTATCTTCCAGCATTTTGACAATGAAACCTGTGGTCGAAGTCAAATCATCAAAATTAACAGAAGTTTTTGCAATAAGTTATTGACATTGCCTAAAGTTATTAATTAGCACATGCAGTTGCTATTACCAAGCTCAAAGACTCTACTCTAAAACTCCCTGACCTTGACTATGCTCCGGAAGAATTGACAGATGAGTTCTTGAAGAAAATCCATTATATTTCTGAGATGCTTGACAAGGAAGAGAGTGATGGCAAGACAAATATGCATGCCAGTTGGTCTGTTTTCCTCTCCGATCAGATTAAAGACAAACAATGCATAACAACAACAAAAACTCCCCTTCCTTTATTTCAATCAAGATAATTCCAAGTCAGTTGCTAAGCTACGAGATTGGATGTATGTTAATAAAAATCGAACAGCCATTTTAAATCTCAATGATTACATGTGAGTCACCACTCTACAAAAATATTTCAAAAATAATACGAAGTTGGTCTGATACTTATGTAGAGAATCACTTAGCTTTACTCTTAGTGGGTTCCATATCAAAATGCCAAACAGACATTGTTTATAAGGGAGGCTCATAGAAGTTCAAAGAGGAAAAATGGTCTCTGGATCAGATTTAGAACCTTACGTTCACCACACAACTGGAACTAATCACTATGGATGGAGCTGTACATGAGGGACATTTTGGCCTTTTCATCCACTTCTTTTTGAAACGTCAGTGGTTGTTCCATGCCTTTGATCACCATAGCTAAGCATGGTATATTGCTGTTTAACTAAGAAACACAATCCCCTTCCATAAAAAGTATCCAGATGTCTTTGAAGACCTAATTACCAATTTTCAAACAAACATTTTGAGGAAGCACACAAATTAAATACTACCCTAATAGAAGGCCTTGGAGGAGTAATAGGCTTAAGAGAAAATCCTGATTTTTATTATTATTATTATTATTATTATTATTATTATTATTCTCGACTAAGGGCCTTGTCACAAGCAGTGGTGGCTGCTCCCAGGAAGCAACAGTGGGGTGGCGAGGAGGGAACAGGGGGAAGGAAGATAGGGAGCAAAGAGGGGGATGAGGGAGGGGTTTAAAAAAATCACTTACAGTCCTCTTCTTGGCTTCCCTGCAAACAGGAAGCAGGAAGCACTCAGACTCCCAGGCTTCCCATAGCCAATGACAATGCTGCAATGCAGCACAGTGATTGGTCTGAGCACCATGGTTCAGCGCTCAGCCAAGGAATGGGAGCCTGGGCATGTTCTCCACTGAGGATGTAATGCTGCCTGGGTGGAGAACATGCAAAGTGTGCTTGAATAAATTGGGCATTATGTAAGTGCGCATGAATGTTTGGCTGGCCCAACAGGGCCGACAAAACATTCATGCTCACTTGCATAGTGCTCACCACTCCTCCCGTTGCTCTGAGAGCAGGTCAGATCTGCCCTGCCCCACCCACCAAGACGCTGCAGCAGGAACAAATAAAATGATAATATTATTGTTATTATCATTTTGTATTTTCTTTCTTTTCACTGCAAAAAGCAGTGGGGCAATGCTCCTCTGCCTTAGCGGAGGAGTCGCCACTGGTTACGTTTGTCAGGAGACGGTGGGGTATTTATCACCATTAACCCAGAGTGAGATATTTACCACATGTGGTAAATAACTTCTATTCCGAGTTTTCATGAGGTAAAAGGGGAATAACATGTGGAATCGCTGTGTAATAGACTGAATTCTGCATGTTTCTCTGGGCCTTTTCTCTGATACATTTTGGCACATTCATCTGTCCGAAGTTCTCAGGAAAATCTGTGAGGCTGTGATAATTACCACACAACTTGTAATTCTGATACAGAATGTAGCCCTTGAGGGTCTAAGATGTGTGGATTTATGGACCAGAGGTAGACAGGGCAGCAGATGAGTTTGTAAAGTTAAACACAGCTGATCAGAATAATTAATGCCCTAAACCTAATGACACGTCTAGCAAGCAACAAAAGTTTCTTGATAAAGTGTTTATCCAGAAAGCTGCATAAAGAAAAGGGGTAATTAATTTTGAGATACATGTGAAGATCTATTGATTCTAAATATTTCTAAGATAAAAGTTTCTTGATAACGTCTTTAACCCCATATCCGCACAATTGAAATGGGTGATCAATTTTCAGATACATGTGTAGATCTATTGATTCAAAATATTTCTAAGATTATAGATGTGACTATTGTTGATTCCGTAAAGTCAATAAAAAGAAAAAGGGCTAACCCCAAAATCTGGTTCCCTCTCTTTAACCATAAATCCCAAACATCAAAATGCAGTCATTCTTTCATAGTAGTGAGCTCTTTAAAAGTATAGTTTTCGTTCAAAGATCTTGAGCTATGTAGGTGCGATATAGTTTCTGAACAGAAAATTCTCCATTTTATTATGTTTTGTGATCTTTATGATGATTTATGGCGCACATTTATTGTCCCCCTTCTTAAAGGTATGAATTTTGCCCACATCATGCTGGCTTTGACCTATTTACAAATGTTATCCACAGAATGTATTTGTTTTTATATTGTTGTGTTTTTTAAGGGAGCTTTGAGGAAAATACTATCTATCTATACAAATGTCTATAACCGTTTCATCAGTCTTTCAGCCATGCTGCATGTGCAATTTCATAGCCTGTACGGACTGAAGCAAAGTTTTACATGTTGATGATTGTTTCTCTTTCCAAGCACCCGCACTTTATGATGTAGGAATTTCGTATTTTGATTACTTGCATGGTGTGTTCTTTTAAATAAGTCTTCGTTTTTATAGAAAACTTTGATTTCCAAAATAAAAATTAAGATAATGATGATGGCGTTGATAATTAATAAGAAGTAAGACTTAATAGAATAATAGCTCGGCTGGCAGAATATGGAGAAACCTTAAAATGGGCAGGGGCTCAATGGGTTTGTAAAGTCTGAAGCTAAGCTTTCTATTTTACCCCTTGTCATTAAGGACATTAAGGGCCAGATGTAGGTAAATTAGATTTACCGATTTTTAATTACCGAATTTTACCGATTCGGTAATTAAAAATCGGTAAATCTAAAGGGTGGATATGTAGGTATTTCCAGATGTGGAAATACCGAATCTGTAACAATCGGTATTTACCGATTCTGTAAATACAGAATCGGTATTTTCCATTGATTTCTATGGGCTTTGAAGCCCATAGGAATCAATGGGAAATACCGATTCTGTATTTACAGAATCGGTAAATACCGAATTTTGCAAGGGTGCAGGGGGTGTCACTTTGACACCCTCTGGCACCCCACAAATAGGCATGTGCGCCTTGTGGCACACAGACATGCCCCAAGGGCATGTCTGTCTGTCACATGGCCAGGTGTGCATGCACACATGTGCATGCACACCTGAATTCGGTATTTTACCACACATTAGGATTGTGTGGTAAAATACCGATTTTGTAGGGCCTTTGGGACTCAGAAGAGTCCCACCTACATCTGAGATTTACCGATTCTGGCCTAGATGTAGGTAATAGAAATTTACCGAATGATAAATACCGAATTTTACAGATTCGGTATTCACTATTCGGTAATTGCTATGTAGGTAAAATAATTGGTAAAAATACCGAATCTGTATGATTCGGTAATTACCGATTCTGTAATTACAGAATCGGTATTTGCCATTGATTCCTATGGGCCTTGAAGCCCAGAGGTATCAATGGCAAATACCGATTCTGTAATTACAGAATCAGTAAAACTACCGATTTTGCAAGGGTGACAGGGTGTCACTTTGACACCCTGTTGCACCCCTGTTTCATAGGGCATGTCTGTTTGCCACATGGCACAGGTGTACATGCACAGATGTGCATGTACACTGGAATTTGTTATTTACCATGGAATATTATTCCATGGTAAATAACGATTCGGTAAGGGCCTGTGGCACTGATTACAGTGCCACCTACATCTTGATTTACAGAATCGGTAAATCTACCGATTCGTTATTTTACCGATTCTGTATATTTAGCGAATCGGTAAATATACCGATTCTGTAAATAAAATGCCCCCTACATCTCAAAAGCCAAATACCGGTCGGAAACGGCCGAAATCGTCCGTTTCCGACCGGTATTAAGGCTCCTACATCTGGCCCTCTGTAAAATTGTGCCCCTACATGCCTATTCTTGAATACCGGTCGGTAACGGCCGAAAATACTGATTTTCGGCCGTTACCGACCGACCTACATCTGGCCCTTAAATCCCATATCAGCTTTGCAGCATTTACTTTAACAAAGCATTGTAATCTCAACCTTTAGGTAAATTGGTTCAATTGTGTAAAACTTTAATTATGACTTCCAAAAAGCATTGTGTTGTTGTAATGGCCCAGGATTGAATCACAGAGTCCCTGATCCATGGAGTCAACTTGTGACCTTAAAATTGCTGCTGAATCGAGGGCTCAAAATCTTAATGCCCAGAGTTACTGTTTGTTTAACACTCCGGTGTTAAGTACAAGCTCACTCTAAAGTCAAGGTTTCTGTAAAAGCTAAAATATTGTTCTTATCTTATCTTATCTTCGAATTACTATAGAGGGATGGGGAACAGAAATGCTTCATTTTTCAAAAGCTGAGGCTTTGAAATAACGTCTTATTTTTAGTACATGCTGCTGTTACTCTGAATATGGAAAACATTTGTAAATGTATTTGAAATTACACAGCCAGGTGACAATGGTTACACTCTTACCTTAGTACAGTTGTCAGCTTTTGGTTCCAGGTCGTCTAAAGTGGCGAGATCCTGTAGTATGCTAGATTCCTGGAAGCCAGGTCGGATTCCCAAGTGAAAGCAAGCGTTGGTCTTTTCTAGGATCAGGTTGAGATTGATAGCAAACCCCGCCATGTCAATTGCAAAAGGCCTCTCTGGGGCAAACCTTACTTTCCAGCCTGTCACTTTTCCAGAAGCATTCACATGGACCGACTGATAGGATAAACCACCTGTGAGGCCCACAGGCCACACAGACACCTTCTTAGTGTATCTCATCTGAAAGAAGATACAATCAGAGTCAGTACATACAATAAACATTCAATTAATTAGTTGCTCAGTACTACTGTGACTGTCACTAAAGCTTTTCCTGTAGTATTTCTAGCTCCCAATGTCCTAGAGGTCACACATGATATGTGCACCCTGAATATGGACACCCGAATATCGATAGGACACAATATAGACGCCAAAATATCGAGAATATCAACAATTAAATATTGTAGATTTTCTACATCTAACTACACACACACACATACGCACGCGCACAAACACACACCTGTCGTGAACAAGGTTGTAAGATACAACTGAAACGTATCAACAAAAACAGCATTTAGCATTTTTGGTGAAAATGAACTTAAACTGGCTTCTTGGCATACTCTATGAGTAAGCTTTTAACAGCGAATTGCAGTGCAATTGCAGCTCTAGAAGTATTTGAAAGTGCTACAGACACCACAAGATAAGTCAGACACCTTTTGCAGAAATTAGCGTAGATCCTGGGACCACCTTTTTTGAATTACTATCTTTTTTTTGAATAATGATATCAGACCTACTACCCAATTGGATTTGCATTTCAGTGGGCTCCATTTGGACAGAAGTCCTTATGCTCAGCACCATCCAGCATAGAGGAACTTTTAATGTGTCTGATTTAGTTATAATAGGCAAACAAACTTGGTCCAATACGTTAAGATAGCAGTGACCTTTATAAAGTTACATGTACCAAGGGCAGGCATGTATATTCTCCATAGCTGTGGTTAAACTGACCAAGAGCATTCAACAGAATGACCGAGGAGCATTTTTTACATCCATCTTTGGTACCCACATCATAGCACTGTTAAAATAATTCAAAAGTACTTGTACGTAATTGCCCCAACTAATGGAACAACCTTCAAATGCCAATGTTCCCTGTAGATTCTCTTGCCAAACACTATGGTCTAAGTCATTCACTTTTAAGTGCCTTATTTTTAAATAGCATGCTAAAACATAAAGTATTGTTCGGAGTCCCATCGCTGTTTGGCCAAACAAGTAGGCAATCTTCGCATCAAACTAAGCTCAACTGTGTATCCTCCCTGAATAGGAAGACAATAGTGGCTGAAATTTAAAACAAAAGTTATATCATCGATATAAATGTTGCAAAAAATTTGGGAGGTAGTTTCCAACTTTGTTGAATTTGTGTGATGGATTAAATCTCAAGGCCTGATTTAGAGTGTAGCTGTATTACTGTCGTCCCACTGCCACGGTGGTCCCAAGTGCTCTGTCAAACGGATTGCCATCTGCCCATCATATTTAGCTGTTAAAGGAATAGACAGTGTCCCGCCGCTGTGGTGATCTTCTCTGAGGGCTACCAGTACTCTGTTGCAAGATTGCGCCAAGCCCAATTTAGATGTTTTCGTTGTGCTGGCGGTGTCCTGGCAGAGGAGTACTGATGGAGTGATGCCATGGTGGTGTGGAGACAGGTAAGTACTACTTATTTTCATCTCAATACACATATATGTTGTGAATCTGGCAAAATAAATATAAAGGTAATGTGTGGTTCCCATTCTTTTACATAGAGCATTTCATACCAACAGCATTCACACACTATTGCATGTACACCCACACCTGCCATAAAAACCTAACTTAGAACCCGGCAACAGCGAGGTGACTGAGTGTTGTGGTCAAGTAGCAGCTGCATGGGAAGGACCTGGACTCCAAGTCATAGTTTCTCTAAACTTTAGAGCCTAAAGTATCTGTGAAGTGATGCTGTGTGCCTTGCTTCCCTCCATCGCATTAGCGTCTAGGTGATAGCGCCCAGTTAGTTCCTTACCAGGGTGATACTTGAACAAAAGAAGGGCTGATTGCCCTTTAAACCAGGCCTTTGTTTGCGCCTGGCAGTTAAAGAAATTAAGAGGAATGCAGACAACGTGAGGGTGGTGCTGAATTTTGGCCCTGTTTCGGAAATGGCACCAGCACAAATTTTGCCTATTGCCATGGGTAGGCCAGATCTTGCCCAAAATAGCTTCCGTCATTGGGATCCAGCACGAGCCCCCTAATTTCCAGACCAGGAACAAACATAAAACAGAAGATATTCAACTATAAAAAAATAAGATGAAAACAGTAAATAGTTCGTAATGCTAAGCACTGTCAGAGACATACAGTCAAGTACAAAAAATAGCTGTAGCGGTTTTAAAACTTGAGAGTGACCCTTCATTGTGTATTTAGTTATCCTTATGAAAGTCACACAAAGGGTATGTATTGATCCATAATAGCGCAAGTGTAGGGGGTAAGATCAGAATGTGAAAGTAAAATGAGGCAACAATTAGAGGGCAAGGACAAAGACAGCAGTGAAGACTACGGCCCTCATTCCATATCAGTCGCTAATCCTAATTGTGGTACAAACTCCCACACTTGCCACAAATTGTGCTGACAGAGAGCACATTATTTGGTCTGTGCAGTTCTGCATTTGGAGAGTTCACACAATCAGCGTTTATTTCACTTTCTGCTCAGACCTGTCGCAATGACGTGGCCTGAGAGGGGAGGAGGATTACATACTTGGCACAACCTTGGACGTAGACCAGTGTGATCCATACGTGGATGTTGAGGTAATGGGAATCCTGTCTCATTCCTCATTGACACAAGTACTACCCTGTTGGAGATGGCCCTTTTTGCCGGGTTATCTCTAAACTATTTGCTTCTTCCTCCTATTTTTTCCAGACCTGCTGTTGTTGGTTTTAGGACTCTGGGCATTTTACCACTGCTGATCAGTGCTAAAGTGCATATGCTCTCTGTGTAAAATGTGTCATGGATTGGTGATGCAATGTTATCGGCCTGTTTGATGTATGTGTCAGTCCCTAGTAACGTGCACTGAGTGTGCCAGGGCCTGTGAATCAAACACTGTTAGTGGGCTACATCGCTGGATGGTGCCACCCACACAAACAGCCTTAAAGTATAACTCTGGCCTGCCATTGCAAAGCCTGTGTGCGCGGTCTGGGACTGCCATGTCGACTTGGCAAGTGCACCCACTTGCCAGTCCATAAACCTTCCCTTTTCATCCCTAAGGTAGGCCCAAGGTACCCCTGTGGGCAGGGTGAATCGTATGTGAATGGTAGGACCTGCCCTGGTGTGTGTGGCATGTCCTGATAGTGAATTACACACATTTTCGTTTTTCACTATTGCAAGGCTACCTGTTCCCATAGGCCAGAATGGGCGGTTTGATTATAACATCTTATAATCCTAACTGACCCAGGGAACATGGTAGAAAAACGAACTTAGTATGCCTGAACTCAGAATGATAAAATACATCTTTTAGTGAAGTTGGTTTTAACATTCTGTGTTTGAAATTACCACTTTTAGAAAGTAGGGATTTTCTTGCCTAACCAGCCAACCTGCCTCTGCAAGGTTGTGTATTGCATGTCTAGTTTATGAGTGACAGGGGCAGGGGTGGCTCCAGGAGACAGGGTGAGTCAGCACAGGGCTGAATACATGTAGAGTGGTGCGAGGGGGAGCACCTGCAACCTGAATAGGGCTGTGCCTGTTTTCCACAATGCTGGCCCCACCTCCTGTGGTGCCTCTGATGTCCCTGGCCTACACTGTCAACGAAAAAGCAGGAGTCTTGTAAACAAAGTGCTCCAATACTTACCAGAACTGGTTTGGACTAGGTACAGGACCCTCTGCCTTCAGAGGACAAAGGATTTTAGAACTTTAGAACTCTTTTGGATCAAGAAGACTGCCAAGAAGAAGAGCTGGAAAACCTGTGAGGAGGGACTACCACTTTGTTGAATGCTTAGTTGTGTTGGCCTGCAGTGGCTGCTTCTGTTTTGAGCAGTAAAAGGACTGGACGGAACTTTCTGCGATCAACTTTTGTGAGTTTCGCCAAGGGCTTGAGGTGGAGCATGCCCCCTGTTCAAGAATTCTCAGGAACAGCAAAGACTTCAAGCTCAATGCCATCTACGACACTGCTGCCGACTCCATGTCATGACGGCACCGCAGAGGGCACCGCCGCACCGCGACCCTGGTCTCACCGACAACACCTTCTGGTGCCGCCACCTAGCCGCTTCTCGCACCATGACCTGTGGGCACCACACTCCGCACCGCCCCGCTTCACGACGACACTGTGGTATCCCCGATGACGACGCTCCATGCCAGACTCAACGCTGCTGCTTGCACCGTGGTTTGAGGGCACCGTCGTAAAGTTACATGACGCACCGCCCTCATCCCACACTTCAGCCTTGGCCTACCAACGCCGGTACTATCGACTCCAGTTCGTCAGCCGACGACAGTGCTTCAGCAACGACGATGCCGCTGCTTGCACCGCAACCTGACTGCACCGTGACGAGCACTGCCTTCATCTCACTTCGCCACCCTGGTCTCACCGACGATGCCATCTGATGCCACCACCGAGCCGCTGCTCGCACCGTGACCTGAGGGCACCGCACGCCGCACCGCTTCACTTCGCACCACAGCACCGGACGCCTGCCGTTATCCGTGCTTCTAACTTCACCAGAGATGAGTTCGATCTGCAACGCGTGTGACTTTTAGGGCCCTGACGACTCCTGCGCCGACTTCCAGAGCCGACACCTGTGAACGCCGTGTTTTTGGAAGCTCAACGAGAGGTCATGAACGCCCTGCGTTTCAGAAAGGTACTGTTTGCGGGTCTCCCCGACACCGTAGCTGGGCCGCGACGCAGCGGACAGCCAGAACTGTTTGGATTTGTTTGGTCGACGACACTGTGATAGCCCCAGACGGACCTATCGACATCAAGGAACTGTGTTTCAACGTTATTTTGATAACCAAATATTTTTAAGTACTGTATTGTGGGTTTCTATTGTTTTGGTCTTGTTTTAAGTATATAAAAATATTGGAAATGTTTCTAAACTGGTGTGGAGTCCTTTTGTAGTGCTTACACTGTATTACTGTTGGTTATGTGCAAATGCTTTACACCAAGGGGGTGAGCAGGAGTTATTTTAGGAGTGTAACTCTCTTATCCTGACTATGAAGAAGGGTCCCCATACTTGGACAAAGGTGCAAGCCCTTGCCAACTAGAGACCCCCATTTCTGACATACCCGCTCGACTGTGAGAGCAGTGAGAACAGTAGAAGTTCTCAACTTACCTCTCTCAGGACAAAGATACTAAGTTGTAGGAGTTGTAATAAACAAATGACTAGCCCAGTTTTTAGAAGCAACAAGTCAAGTTCAAGCTGAATTGTTCCATTACTGTACCCCTAATGGAATATAATTCCAGATGCATGATGAGGACATTGTTTTCAAACGTGCTAGAAAGACATCAGATATCCGAATATATACAATGTTGTCAAAAGACGATTTGCCCGCAGAGTTGTGAGACACAGTGTTACTTCGAGTCTGGAGGTTTTCAGGTAAAGACATCAAACTTATGCAAGGGGCTAAACTAGTCTGCATTACAGTGAAGTCAAATGCTAAGTACCCGAGATTCCCGCAATATAATCTGGCCCCAAAAGCCATTGCTGGATTACTCCTGTGATTGACTCCATGATTTCCTAGGCATCCTGAAAGATTATGTAACTCACCACTTATGGGTTTGTAGAACCCCAAAGGCAAGACCTGCATGTACCGAAAGTATCGTACGGTGCAGGATTTGAGAAATATATTCAATTGTTGTTCCTTTTTTTCCTGTGGTACCAAATCCAGCTGTGATATTGTTTCAGATTCCATGTGAGGCTGAGTGGTTCTCTGTTAATGACTTGTGTCAACCCTCATTTTCCATACCCTTGCATGAGCAAATTCAGCTTCGCTTTTGTTAGCCTTATCTTGGAATGATGCGGAGTCCCACAGGGGTAATACGGAGAGCCCTCAATTTTCAGTCAGATACTTAAAATTAACCCAGAATCTTTAGTGATGAGCTATTACTCAGTCCTGGTCCAAAACATTTTTGATCTACTTGTGGAGTCAAATACACAGGTGGCTTACAAATATGACACAATCAATCAATCAGGCAATTGTTAAGTGTGACTATTTACCCGGGTTTCAAGTCACTGGGGGTGGGAGGGTGCAGGTTCCAGTCCATCAAGGAGGGGGTTCGTCGAAGAGCCAATTTTTGAGGTTTCTTGCGAAGATGGGAAGCGCTGTTGTCTGTCTAGGCTTTTGCCGCGAGGAAGGAGAAGGAGTGGCCTCCCGATCTGGTTTTTCTGGTGCGTGGGACCAGGGCATAGGATAGCTGGGCTGATTGTAGGGTCCTTTGGGGTGTGTGGAATTTGAGTCGGCTGTTCAGGTATGCTGGTCCAACATCGTGGAGGGCCTTGTGTGCCTGGGTGAGCATCTTGAAGGTGATTCTTGCCTCGATGGGGAGCTAGTGGAGTGTGCGCCAGTGCTGGGAGATGTGGCAGTATCTTGACAGGTTGAGGACCAGTCTTGCTGCGGAGTTCTGGATGTTCTGTATCTTGCAGATTTGTTTTTTGTTTATTCTGGCATAGAGTGCGTTGCCGTAGTCGAGTCTGCTGTTGAACAGGGCGTGAGTGATGGTCTTTCTGTGTTCAAGGGGAATCCATTTGAAGGTCTTAGGTAGGAGGCGTAGGGTGTGTAAGTAGGAGGACGGGACGGAGTTAATCTGGCAGTCCATTTTGAGCTCAGAGTCCAGGATGATTCCCAGGTTACGTGTGCGTTTCCGAGGGCGGGGGGCCACCAGGTGTCGGGGTTTGGGCCCATAATGAGTACTTCTGTCTTGTTGGTGTTTAGCTGTAGGCAGCTGTTTTTCATCCATTTTGCGACGGCTTCCATGCCTTCTTGAAAGTTCTGTCTGGGTTCGTTGGAAAGGGAGAGGATGAGTTGGGTGTCGTCTGCCTATGACACGTTGTTGAGTCTACAGGTTTTGACGATGGGGAGAGCGCAGCCATGTAAACGTTGAAGAGGGTAGGGCTGAGGCAGGACCCCTGAAGGACTCCGCGGGTGGTTGGTGTAGAGGCCGAGAGGAAAGGGGGGAATCTGACCCGCTGCATTCTGCCAGAGTGGAAGACGCAGATCCAGTCGAGGGCCCTGTCCTGGATTCCTGGGTCATGGAACCTGCGTATTAGGGTGCAATGGGAGACTGTGTGGAACGCTGCTGAGAGGTCCAGGAGGATGAGGGCTACTGTTTCTCCTTTGTTCAGTAGGGTGTGGATGTCATCTATTGCGGCAAAGAGGGTTGTTTCCGTACTGTGTTTTTTTTCAGAAGCCGGATTGGGAGGAGTCGAGGATGTTGTGCTCTTCGATGAATGTGGCAAGTTGGCTGTTGATGGCGTTCTCAATGAATTTCAGAGGAAACTGGAGCAGGGAGATGGGTCAGTAGATTTTGAGGTCGGTGGGGTCCGTCGAGGGTTTCTTCAGGTGGGGGTTGACCTCAGTATGTTTCCGGTCGTCGGGGAACAAGGCGGTCGCCAGGGAGCGGTTGACGGTGTGGCGGAGCATGGGTGCAATGCTGTCAGCAGCTCTATTGAAGATTTGGTGGGGACAGAGGTCCGTGGAGGCTCCGGAGTGGATTCACTTCATCGTCTTCAGTGTGTCTTTGGTGGTGAGGGTTGTCCAGTTGTCAATCGCTGGCCTTCGGGTGTCGGGTGGTTGGTAAGGGTTCAGTGTGTTGGTTGTCTTCGTCAAAGTTGTTGTTAATGCTCTTGATTTTGTGGTGAAAGAAGGTTCTGAGTTTGTCGTAGAGGTCTTGTGAGGGAGGGATGTCAATCGCCACGCTAGTGGGTTGGGCGAACTCCTTGATGATGTTGGAGAGTTCTTTGCTGTTGTTTGCTTGTGTGGAGATTCTGTCTTCAATCGCTTTTTTCCTCATTTTTCTGATCAGTGGTGGTGGGCGTTGGTAGCTGATCTGAGGTTGTTGTGTGCTTCTGTGGATTTGGTGCTCCTCCAGGTCTTTTTGAGGCGGTGGCAAGTGCGTCTGGACTCTCGAAGTTCAGTGGTAAACCATCTGGCTTTCTTGGCGTGGGCGTTATTTTTTTTCTTGAGGGGGACTATGGTGTTTGCGCTGTCGGAGATCCATCTGTGCATGGTTCGGGCTGCAGTGTTGGGGTTCATCGTTTTCCGCGATGGTCGGGTAGAGTTGCTGAGAGAGGAGGTGAGCTGGTCGTCGGTGATTCTGGGCCAGTTTCTTCGTGGGAGCAGGTGCTGATGTCTGTGGATGGTGGGTGTTCTGAAGGTGAAGTGGACGCATCGGTGGTCGGTCCATGGGAGTTCGGTGGTGTGGCTGAAGGTGATGGAGTTTCCTGTTGTGAAGAGCAGGTCGAGGGTTTGTCCTGCTAAGTGTGTGGGTTCAGTCACGATTTGGCTGAGTCCAATGTTGTGGAAGTTGTCCAGGAGGGTTGTGGTGTTGTAGTCCAGTTGGTTGTCGAGGTGGAAGTTGAGGTCTCCCAGCAGGGTGTTGTTGGTGGATGCGATGGCATGCAGGGAGATGATGTCCAAGATGGAGTTGGTGAATGGTCCGCGGGGTCCAGGGAGTTGGTAGATGAGGGTTCCTCTGAGGTTGGTGGTAGGGCTGGTCAGTATCTTGAAGTGTACGTGCTCCATCATGTCTGTGGACTCGTCGGGGAGTGTGCTCAAGCTGAGGGTGGATTTGTGGACTATGTCGATTCCTCCTCCCTGGCGGGTGTGGTGGTCCTTCCTGGAGATCTTGTATCCTTGGGGAATGGCGACGAGGATGTCCTGGCCCGAGGTGGTGTTGGTCCAGGTTTCGGTGAAGAATGCTATGTCCAGGGTGGTGCTGTCGCGGAGGTCCCAGATTTCGGTGGCGTGTTTGAGGAGGGATCGGACGTTGAGGAGGATTCAATGCACGGTCTTCGGTTTAGGTGTGTTCTTGCGGTCAGTTTGTGCTGGGTCCGTGTTCCTGGCGGGGCTGAAGGATTGTCGGCAGCGGTGACAGCTGAAGGGTCCGTGGGTGTTGGCTGGTGAAGCTAGCTTGCAGTTGTTGTTGCGGCCTAGGTTGAGTTTGTGGAGTGCTGCTGGGTCGTAGCATAGGCGGCGCGGCAGTCCAGGGTTTCTGGCACTGATCGCGGTCAGGTCGCGACGTGCCCAGACGGGCTTGTCTTTGGCACACCTTCAGCCTCCATTAAGGAGGGGTCGGGGAGGGCTGGACAGCTGGGAGGCCGGAGGGGGGAGGGCCTGTTGTGCTGGTTGTGCTGGGGGGGAGGGGCCGCAGGGGCAGCACTGGCGGGGAAAAAACGGGCAGGAAGGAAAAGGAAATATAAAGAAGGGCTAAAGAAAATAAGAGGAATAAGGAATAAGGCAGAAAAAATGCAAAAAAGTGCAGAACAGAGAATGAAAAGAGGGAGGAAAAAACAAATGAAAAACGGAGAGGAAAGCAGAGCGAGAGAAAGGAGACAGAGGTCCACAGGACCACCAGCGATGAAGTGCAGTTGAACCTGAGGGTGGAGGAGGGCCTCGAACACCAACACCACTTGAGAGTGCAGGGGCTCGGGGGAGGCCTCACTCAATGGTGGAGCTGCGAGGGTGGGAGAGCAATTTGACTGATAATTAGTCAGCAATTGCATTGCTGAACCACTTAGCTGAGAATGGACATATAGTTTCCCCTGCAAAATTGCAGTTTTGTAAGAAAGTAGACCTGTAATTAGGACATCACATTGAGAAAGGTGCAAGGAAGGTGTCCCAAGACAACATTTTGGAGAATCTGTAAAGGCCTCCACCAAGTCAGAATGTTTTTGAGAATGGTGGGCTACTATGGACAATGGATTTCCATCTTTTCCCTGATGGCCAAACCTTTACAGAGGGTAACACACAAAGTTCTGTCATATCTGGTACCGTGGGATGACAGCTGCATGCGTGCCTTCTCAGAGCTGAGATAATTTCTCTGCACTGGGAATGCCTGATTATAATAAGTGTTTTGCTTTGTTTTGATGTGAGAGAGAGGGCTGCCCTCTTTCAATTCTAACCCAGATGCACAGCAATGCCCGTAGACCTGTGACTTAATTTTCTGCCACACTTGACCCCGTAGCTGCTGCTGCTTTGCTTTGATGTCTTAAAGCTTTCGTCTCAACCAGTGCTAGCATTGAGTAGTGAAAGAGCATTGTTATAGGTCACCCTTTAACTGTTTTTGTTCCCTATTCAGTGGAGGTGTTGTTAATACATACAAGGACACTGTACCTCACCAATAGTTGGCATACTATGTATGAGCATGTCATACTTAGTGCGCACAATGTTACACACAGAAGATACACTGTATTGAATCCTGACACCCTCTTGCTCCTTTCAGAAAATGATGCTATTTCAGGGCAAAGCTGAGCATGACTGTCTTGATGTTACTGAACTATGCACCAAGCCGAGACGTGCCATACAAGATGTGCCACTAACCAAATCAGATTATGTGCTGTTTTTTGATGGCTCTTGTTTTCGAGACCATGATGGAAACCTGAGAGCAGTACTATTTCAGGTGTGGTCGAAACCTCTTTGCTTCAAGGAGTCATTTTAGCACAAGTGGCCAAATTGATTGCTCTTACTAAAGCATGCTGTATTTCAGACCAGCTAAAGGTCCCAATGTTTACTGATAAAGCAAACACAAGGAGCTGATGAACGGAGCGCTGAAACTTTTCTCACGGGTCTGGGTTGAATCCATCATCATTCTTTAGCTCACTTTGCCACCTCAGTTCAGTTCCAGCTATATGCAAATCAGTCTTGACCCTGTGCCTCATGGGAACAGTCCAGCCCGAACTTCACAGCCAGGTCTTCCCTGAACCGGAAACAAGCATCCTGGGACTGGTTTCTGGGTAACACCCTTCATCAGCCAGGCTAGCTTGAATCCAGTGGTCAAAGTGAACAAGGAACCCACGTCTGGGTATACCCTGCCAACTTAGGATGAACAAAGCAAACACAAGCAGATGATGGACGGAGCGCTGACATTTTTCAGACACGCAACCCCAATCACAGATCTGGGTTGAATCCATCATCATTCTTTAGCTCCCTTCGCCACCTCAGTTCAGACCCAGCTATATGCAAATCAGTCTTGAACCTGTGCCTCATGGGAAAAGTCAAGTCCGAACTGCAAAGCCAGGTCTTCCCTGAACCGGAAACAAGCATCCTGGGACCAGTTTATGGGTAACACCCTTCATCAGCCAGGCCAGCTTGAATCCAGTGGCAAAGTGAGCACCCGAAACTGGTCCTAGGATGCTTGTTTCCAATCCAGGGAGGACCTGGCCTGGCAGTTCGTACTGGACTGTTCCAATTGGCACAGGGTTAAGACTGATTTGCATATTGCTGGGTTCAAACTGGAATGGCATGGTGGCCAAATAAACGATGGATTTAGGCCTAGATCTCTGTACTGTGTGAATGTATGACATTGTTCTGCATTCTGCATTCTGTCAAATGTTGCTTAGGTCTTGCCTACGCAGCACGCATGTGCTGCATAGGAAAAATACCTGCAGCAATCGCTTTGGTTTTTGTCCCAAAAACGTGCATTGTCGTGCAGGTTTGGCGATTCCCTTGTGGGAGCGAGCTTGACACCATATGTTTGTAATTAACTTGCAAACACATGGTGTCCGAGGCTCGCTCCCGCAAGGGAAACGCTTTGTGTGCTCTCGGCCGGCCGCACTCCTCTCAAGTCTCTCACTTTGTAAACCCGCGGCTGAAATGAAGAGCATTCCTCTCACAGATTTCTGGGCCTTGCTGCAAAATCTGTCTCCTCCCTCGCACCCACCCAGGCTTGTATCTTTGCCCTGGTGCTAACCCTCACCAGGTGGAATTGTTCTGAATTATCAGGAAGAATGTGTGAACTATGAGCAGGAACATTTTAAAACGCTCAGTGGTGTTTTAGGAAATGTTCAGTTTTCCCCCGGTACTGCCTGTGTCAGCTTCGACGGAGGAGCAGTGCTCACAAAGAGGATGGTGGGAATGATTCGTAGGACGGTGTGCGTACATGCTAACACCTGGAGACCCCCGATTTTTCTGCCGCCTGCCTGAAGTTGCGTCTGCTTCAATGGAAGTCAATGGGGAAAATGCTTCCTCTCAATTTTTTTTATTTAATCTCACTCTCTCCTCTTCAAAGATTTTGGCATGTATGGGAGACTGTTGTCGTATGTTGATCGGAATGCGACCTCCCTTCATTAAACATACGTGCTGTCACGTGCCGGCCTTCACGCGACCTGTCTCAAAGTAACATGTTGGAACACTCTTGGACAATGAAAAGCACCACCTCCGACAGAAAACTTGATATTGCAGGAGCTTAAGAAATTTGCCTACGTCAGGGAATTGGATGTCGGCGAATGTACTTTTTACGTGGAAACACAAGCTCTGGTTTTCCCACAATACAAGGCTTGAAGGGATAGAAAAGATATCGTTTTAACTCCCACTGCCTGGGTAAATTAACCTTGGCTCCAGCTTAGTGGGCCCTGAGATGTAATCAGGGACATGTCGGCAGCAGACATTGGGAGCCGCGCGCTCACACATGAGTAGGCTGCAGCCCTGCGATGCAGTACCACGCATCTCTTCGAGTTCTAGAGGCTGGGCAGAAGGGCTGCTTGACACAGTACAGATTGGGTGCAATGTATAGGAAATCTGGCATTTCTGCCAGGGTAATCTATGAATCCCAGAGCCCCCGCCGAGCACCTTCCTCTGATGTTAAAAGCACAAGAGAGAAGGGTTAAACAAATGTTTTGGATGTGATATGGTGCATGTTTACACAAAGAATGACAGATTACTGGCTCCAAAGGGAAAGCATGAATAATAGTGAAACGAACCTGGCACTCCCTTCACCGATTATGTTATTTCCTTCAACGTTCTGGCCTTTTTTGAGGTGTAATATTCTTTAATACTTGGAATACTGATTTGTGTTTTTTTGAGGAAAGGAGAATTTGCAAAGTGCGCAAAATATGACGGCTGGGCACATGCATAGGCAGCCATATTCAGTATAGTTATACACAGTGTTTGAAATGGAAAAATAGAAGTGCAGAAAATAGAAGTGCAGGTACTCTGAACCAGGGTACCTGCTTGTTTCTGAGAAGTGCTGGTACTCTCCAATTAAACGCATTATATCACTCTTGAAAAGTGATGGTACTCTCCCTCTCAAAATAAACAAGCATTGGCATAGCCAATAGGTCTCGCCTTTGGGACCTTAATAAGTGTTTAGTTATCCAGCACAATATCCTTGGTGCAACAACATCAAGTGTTGAATGGCTAAACACTTAAAAGGCCCCAAAGGCGAGACCTATTGGCTATGCCAAAGCTTGTTTTGCATTTGTCACCCGAGTGGGACGACTATGCCCAGACATGGGTCCCATGCTCTCCATGCCACTGGAGGCACGCTATCCTGGCTGAAGAGGGGTGAAAACCCGAAACCAGTCCTAGGATGCTTGTTTCCAGTCCAGGGAGGACCTGGCCTGGCAGTACGAGCTTGACTGTTCCCATTGGGCACATGGTCAAGACTGATTTGCATATGGCTGGGTTCAAACTTGAATGGCATGGTGAGCAAAAAAACAATGGATTTTGGCCCAGATCTCTGTACTGAGTGAATGTATGACATTATTCTGCATACTGTCCATCAATTGTTCTTTTTGCATTTGTCACCCCGAGTGGGACGGGTATGTCCAGACGTGGGTCCTGTGCTCTCCATGCCATTGGAGTCAAGCTATCCTGGCTGATGAGGGCTGAAAGTCCGAAACCGGTTCTAGGATGCTTGTTTCCAGTCCAGGGAGGACCTTGCCTGGCAGTTCGGGTTGGACTGTTCCCATTTGCCGCAGGGTTGAGACTGATTTGCATATGGCTGGGACCAAACTGGAATGGCATGGTGAGCAAATAGAAAACGATGGATTTAGGCCCAGATCTCTGTACTGGGGTGAATGTGAGACATTGTACCGCATTCTGTCCATCACTTGTTTTTTTAACATCTCTGAAGTGCCTGATGTGTTTCCTCTTGTGTTGATGAGTCAACGCAGTACTCCAGATAAGAGGACAGGATTGTTGCCACATGAAATCATCATGGGAATGGCCATGAGACTGCCAGCTGCGCCTGGGATTGTGCTTGTGAACATTACAGATGACATGATCCTTGATTTCTACAAAGGAGTGACTGTTGTGGTGCGTTCTGTTGAACCAGGATGGAGAAGCTACAGCCCACCTCAACAGGAGCAGTGCCATGACCTGACGATACCTCGTGCCACAGCTCTGTCCTTGGCTCTGGCGGCAGCCTGTGGCAAACACTATTCACTCGACATGTCCTATGCCTCCCACAAACTTAATCACCTGGAATGCCAGGGGGCTCCACACACCAGCCAGCAGACATGGAACAATCACGTATCTTATGCGGCTTTTCTCTCATGTGGTGCTCCTGCAGAAAAACGCACATCTCCCAACTGGAAGTCAGTAGATTGCAACAGAGGTGGAGGGTCAAGTATTCGCCACACATTACTCGGCTTACGCTGGAGGAGCTCTGATTTTGGTGAGGCCTGGCTGGTACCTAGTTTGCATTAGAGAAGGTCGTTATAGATCCCTGCAGTAGATACGTACTGGCCAGAGGCAGTCTAAATGAGATACATTTGGTGTTGGGGTCTCTATATGCTCTAAACACGGATCAGGGGGCTTTTTGGCAAACGTTGACGGATCTCCTCTCCCGCTGGTATCACATTCCCTGGTTACTGGGTGGAGACTTTAATACGGTCTTAGACACAACACTAGGCAGGTCATTCCCGCTATTGCGCAGACGGTCGCATCAACCAATGCTAGGAATGCTACATATCTTGCTAGATTGTCTGACACTCCTAGATCAGAGAAAACTGTGGCTGCGCCCAATATTTCTAAAACATGATATAAAAACAAGGACGCAGGCAGCTATCCTCTTAACAGAAATCCCTTCCATTGATATTGTAATTGCCCTCGGGAAATTTATAAAGGTGGCCAAGAGTGCATTGAGAATCCAGGAATAATTGGTAGTACTGTATGAAATCTTAGTCGAATGAAATTACTTGAAGTGGTAAGAAAATGAATAGGCTTTTAATATGTAAATATAAGTTTTAAGGTAAAAGTAATTTTTATTGGTATTTTGTATTCTTGATAATGGTGTGTAGGATCTTTTTAACGGATTAACTTTTAAATATAGGTTTATGAATTTACTGTGCATACTCCATTTTGTGTTATGTTCATTGCATTGTTTAAAGACTATGGTCATAATAAACATACATTTTGACTTGACTTGAAGAGTGGAGTGGGTGGAGAAGTGTGGCTCAATGGTTAGAGTGGCAGACCTTGATGCAGAACGCTGGCCAAGGACCAGGGTTCGATTCCCGCCTCGGCGGGATTGGGCTTAAATTCCTCTGACCGGATATTCTCGCCTCAGTGCCGAATCTAAGCATGGGCCCCACGCTGCAACTCTGGGCAATAGCTTGCTTAGTTTCCACAACGGCCCCCGATGTATGAGGGATGCCTGGTTTCACCATGGGATGCCCAGGAGTGGTCACCTCACAAGGAAAAGCCAAGAGGGGTTCCCTTGCGGTAGGAGTACAAGCGCCGGGATGCTTACGGGTTACTGTTCGCGCTATACAAATACAACACATTTACATTTACATTTACTTGAATGCTAGGAATCTAGGGGAGTGGCTACGCAGGTGGGATATATTAGAAGTATGGAGAGCTATCCACCTGAGGGTGCGGAGGTATTCATACTACTCACACCCACACAGACTGCATAAACGCATAGATTGTTTTGTTGCAAGTGCCTCATTGCTGGCAAGATTATTACTATGGCAAAACACATTTCCACCATAGCCCACATGCGATGACACTGGGAGGGGAGGATGGGGGACGAACCGCTCATATATGAAGGCTCCAGCCTCTGGCGCTTGAGGACTCACCGTTTAGAGCAGCGGTACATGAAGTGGTAAACGCATACTTTGACAACAATACGGATTCAGTCACAGATGAAGGCATTCTATTGGATGCGAGTAAGGTAGTGGTTAGGGGGTGTTGCATGGGACTGAGCTGGAGCATTAGGAAGCAGTTGGACTGAGAGGAGAAGCGAATTGGGGACTCATTGACTCAACATGAGGCTGACTTTACGCAGAGCGTTGATACACAGCTCGACATCCATGTACAAAGGGCTCAACATGCTGCGGTGATGGAACGTCTACTTTGTTTGAATTACACGTCACATTCTGCATGCACCCATGCGCTGGATGATAGAGGGGCAGACTATTAGTACATATGATCCGTCAGGAGCATGCACAGTCGCCTATATTACGGCTGTGCTCAGCAGCTGGAGCACTACTCACTGCACAGCGCGAAATACATGATGAGTTCACTGCTCATTACACCAGGGTGTATCAAATGGTGAGCCACGTGACGCTAGCGGACATCGAAATGCTTCTTTCCCCTTTGCCTCTGTGTCAGGTCACAGTAGATCAAAAAGAAGAACTGAGCGAACCGCTCACTGTGCTGGAGGTTTACAGTGCTATCAGCTCCCTAGCTACAGGCAAAGCACCGGGCCCAAAAGGATTACTATAAGGCTTACCAGCAACTCCTGGCGCCTTGCCTCCTCACAGTCTATATCAATGCGCAGGAGGTGGGCATGCTCCCGGGCACGCTTCGTGAGTCCCTGCTGGTGTCCTTGCCCAAACCGCACAGGGATGCGGAACTGATTGGGTCCTACCGCCCACTGGCGTTCCTTAACACTGACTATAAAGTGTTGGCCAAAATACTAGCGAACTGGTAGGCCCCGTTGGTACCGCAGGTGGTCCACACTAACCAAAATGGCTTTGTGCTCGCTCGCAGCACATTGTTAAACTTGCGGCGCTACTTCCAGGTGGCGAAATACGCTGGGGATAATTGGGCACGTGCGGTTGCCTCCTGCTGGACTTAGAGAAGGCGTTTGATACCTTAGAGTGGGAGTTCCTGTTTCCTGCTATACGCCGGTACATACTGGGGGAGGACTTTCTGGGTCTCGTTAAATAACTTTACATGCAGCCCATGACCAGGGTAAAGACAGGTACCTACATATCAGCGCAGATCCCCATAGAGCGTGATACAAGACCGGGCTGTCCGCTCTCCCCGCTGTTTTTTGCGCTAGCTATTGAGCCGCTTACTGAGGCGCTCTACCACGCAACACGACTGGGGAATCCCATTGGGAGACGGCATGCTTGCGGTCTCCCTATATGTGGCCGACCTATTAATATACCCCTGTGACGTGATTCATCCGTTTGGAGCAATCAAAGCCACTCTTCTTGGATTCACCTCAGTGTCTGGGTTAAAAGTGAATAGGGATACGTTGTGTCTGTATCCATTTGTAGGGTCAACTCTTGACCCCACCTAGTAGTCAATGGCAGGGCAGTGCACTGGCAGTCAGAGGCATTCTGGTATTTGGGGATCCTCGTTTACAGAGACCCACAGGACCTCCTATAGGGAAATTTAATTCGCGCTGTCACAGCGGTGAGAGCTCAGATGACCTTCTGGGCCTTCTTTATACAAGTATTATAGCAACAATAATAAAAACAAAAAAAAGAGGTTGTCATGCAGCCAAAAGTCTATGGTAAATTTCTCAACACTGCATCCAGTACCATTGGCGCATTAGCTAACTCACAAGTCAAACATACTGTTTCTATTAAACTAACTTTGTAAACTTAGAGATTTAGCAAAGGTTTCCAAAACTTTATAATTAGAGTACAGTTTCAACAATACTCTGACCCCCACACCAATGGCCCAAGACTAGGTATTGGGCTTTACTTTATGAAGGGAATTTTTTTAACTCACTACAAAAACTCATTGGGAGCAGGGCCCCAGCCTAGTCTTCCCATGAGATCTTTTGTGAAAGGAGAATGATGTGACAGGACACAATAGGAGGGTAGTGGGCAGGAGAGGGGACTAGGCGAGGGTTGATATAGGTGTGCAGATAGAGGATCAGCCTCTCTATGGATCATGCCCCTTGCGCGACAGGCTATTATGTTGCTGAGGGCTTTTGTACGTAGGAGTTTTCTCCTTTTGGCCTTTCATGGCCTTATGGTGGACGAAGCAGAAAGTTTTCGTGCCGATTTGCGCACCATCAGTTCAGTGGGCATAGGGGATCTGTTGCAGCCTGAGGTCCTCTGTGAGGTATGGGTTGGCGTGTCTCACCCGGTGAGGGAAGCCTCCGGTGTGGCGGCTGCGTGCATGTGTCCAAAGGTAAGGCAGCTAAAAAGCATGGGGCAGAGCAGGGACGCAGTGCACACCCTGTGGCAGCATGGTATCCGCTCCATGGGAGGTGGAGCAGTCAGCTGGCACCCGACTAACAGACCATGCTTGATTTAGGCCTGTTGGAACACTCTGGGCAGCAGGGGGCTGGGACCTCCCTATGAGGAGCGCCAGGGGAGCAGCGGGGGGTGGGACTCTGACCTGGTCTGGATGGGCTGCCAGAAGGGGCCTCAGGACCTTTCTGAGCGGTGCCAGGGACTACAAAGTGGAGGGGAGCAAAAAGCAAAGGGAAAAAGGATGGTGTCCATAGTGTGCCCTCCTGACTATCAAGATAGTGTGGATACAGAAGGGGGACACAGCAATGAGCCCCTCATGGGCCTCAGGGCAGGCATTCGGGCATGGGTCAGAACCTCCAAGGTTGAAGGGTCAATGGATTTCTCCGCCCAGGAGGGGCTGGGGACCATTCCATTGAGTAGGTGGCAGGGCGTAGATTTGGAGGAGAAGATCAGGGAGCAGCACCGGCTGGTACAAGAGATTGAAAAGCAGTGAGACAAGTTATGCAATAAGAGAGAGGGTCATTTGGAGCAGGGTGGGCAGGTTAAGAAGGTCAAAGGTGCCCCTGGGGATGGGAACGATCGGGTGGGCAGTTTGGGGTACTGGGTTCTGGGTTTGGGTACCTGGAGGGGAGCAAGGCAGACAAGTCTCTAAAGGGGCTTTTGCAGCCTGTTGAGCCGGTAGTGCAAGGGGGTGCATGGTTGGAGCAGCCCTGCGGTGAGCAGAGTGGCAATGACGGCAGATGAGGTTGGCAGACAGTTGGAGAGTCCAACGGAGTGCATGCCGGCCGCAGGACATTGGGCCGAAGCAATAGAGGGGTCATTAGCGGCCCTCCCTATAGCACGGGACCAGATGCCTCACACGGGGAGCCCCCACCCCTTCTGGGGGGGCAAGGGCTGGGAGTGTGTGTGTATGTTCCATAGAGCGGCATGAGAGAGGGTTGTGTGACCAAGGGGGCACATTGGAGCTGGAATATGAGGAAGGTAGTGATGACTGAGAGGAGGGGAAGTGAGTGATGATGAGTATGGGCAGTTGCATGAGTCACAAGCTCAGTGGGGGGGCACAATGCCCTCTCCAGTTGGTATTTTGCAAAAGTCAAGTGCAGACCATGCATCCGGGGCAGGACGGGGGATGGAGTTGACCACTGAAAGGTCCACCGGGCAGACAGAACGCAGCCCGTTGCCCAGAGTAAAGGGCAACTGGTGGACAGTCTGGGAGTCTAGGCAAGTGGGCTCACCTTGGAAGGAATGCAAATCCTGGTAGGTCAGGAATGAGAGAATTGATGAAGCGGATGTTCCGTCAAAGGTGGAGTTTTCTGATGATGGTAAGGCGGTTGATGCCACAAACTACAGTACACAGGGGGGATCCGAGACTGCCAAGGCCATAAAGGAAGTTGCAGAGGTGTGGTACAATGATGACACAAAGGGAGGGAACCCATAAGAAATGGTTGCCCTACATGGGGTTGGCTTTGCTCCTGGGGTCTTATGTATCTGAAAAGACCAAAAAACCCATTTGGAGGCATGAGTATGTGGATGTGTGCAAGATGTTACAAAAGGACGTTTAGGCAAAACAGGGTTTCCAAGGAAGACGAGTGGGAATTAGCTAGGTGGCTGAGGGTCCCCATTACCATGGATAACTGGACATCTGCTGTCCTGATCTATGCCAGCATTTACTGTGGGAAGTATGCAGATAGGGCCAATGCTTTATTCAAATACATGGACATAATCTGCAAAGTGCAGCTGCACTTTGGAGGAGTTACCTGGCTTAGTAATGATGAGGAGTTTAGGGCACGGTTTAGCCTCAACCCAGAGAAACCTTGGGATTTGGAGTTGTGTATGTAGTGGATGTCCTCAACACAGTCTTCAGCCATGACACACACAGCGAGTGGTCTGCCCATTACATAAAAGCTCTTTCAGCCTGGTCCCACCAAGCACGGGGCAGGAACCGTTGCAAAGGCCACGGACACAAATGTGGGAATTTGCTGGATCTTTAATAAGGGGTCCTGCTCCCTGTTCCCCTGTAAGTTCGAAATGCGGTGGAGTGCATGGTTTTGTTCTGTTCTGGGATGGATGTGGTGCGTTGAGGTCTGCCCAGGGACCGGTTGGCCCAAGGGTGGAGTATTGCCTTTTTGGAGTTCTTTTTACTGCTGGTGGCATTGTCAGTCTGGGGGGAAGAATTTGCGAACAGGACAGTGCTATTCCATGTGAACAATATGCCTGTGGGGGACTTGGTCAACAAGAAGAGAGGCGGGAGACTTAAGGGTGTTGCACTTGCTGCGCATATTTATGTTGGTGTGCTTACAGCAGAACATAGTTTTTAAGGCAAAACATGAACCTGGGGTCACCAACTCTATTGCTGATTCCTTGTTTCATTCACAGTGGGAGAGTTTTCGCAGTCTGGCACTGGGAGCGGACTCTTGCAAGACACCAGTCCTGGTGGACATATGGGAGTGGGGGGCGTGAGAGCATTTAGGTTGACTTGGAGGAGGAGGTATAGGCTGGCTTGAAGTGAATTTGTGTCTTTTGGGTAGTTTGTCAAGTATGGACTGGGTGGACTAGGAAAGGAGGGTCATGGGTTTTGTTTTGTTTCTAATTGGCCGTGGTCTGTCACCTGCCACAATTGCGGGGAAACTGTCTGGTTTATCCTTTTATGGAAAGCTGTACTGGGGGTTCGATCTCGCTCAGGATGACATATTGGGGAAAGTTTTGAAAGGTGGGGGCAGAGCAAAGTCAGGGAATGAAAGGCAGTTGAGGGAGGCGATTGCGTTCGAGCTGTTGCTTGATCTGCTGAGAGTTGTGTTGATCGTTTTGAGGGTGCTCTGTTTCCGCTGAACATGATATGGATGTTTTTCGGTGAATTTCGAGTGTCTAAGCACTTGGGTTTGAAGTCAGAGATGGATGAGCTGTGTGGTGAAGTGCGTTTCAAAGGGAGTAGGTTGGGTATTTCGCTGGAAAATCCAAGACTGATCAGTTAGGGAGGGTAAAGTGGATTTTTTTACATCAGGGAGGTGGCGGGGATGTGCGTGGGAAGAAATAATAGATTGAATTCACAGCCTGGCTTGGGGTCAGGAACAGGTTTTCTGCCATGAGAATGGGTTCAGACTTGCAGCTTTTCAGCTGTTGACCGTGCTTCGCTTGACTCTGGCACGTTTA
This sequence comes from Lissotriton vulgaris, assembly GCF_964263255.1. Taxonomy (NCBI): domain Eukaryota; kingdom Metazoa; phylum Chordata; class Amphibia; order Caudata; family Salamandridae; genus Lissotriton; species Lissotriton vulgaris. The sequence goes on along the minus strand of NC_141693.1, from coordinate 1,632,599,272 downwards.
AGTAGGAATTCTGCTCACTATGGGACACTTTCCATCTGGATTGGGGCGGTAACTGTGGCTGCACATATGGTTTGGAATTGGTAGAGGATCTGTAAGATTGGCAGGTGGAGGTCCAGGTGCTGAGACAGATATGTGCATAAATGAGGAAGTGCTTTTTGAGGGACTCCAGGAGGTCTCGGGACACATTCTAACGTTCTTGGGAGAGACAAAATGGTTACATGGTTGGTTGGACACTACTTTATTCACTGGGCAGAGAAGTATGCAGCACATCAGAGTTATGAATGTAACCTAAGATTGCCCAGAAGCCAGCATGAGGTGCTCTGGTGGGGGACGAGTGGGATGAGATGGGGTAACTTGCTGTCATTTTTAGCAATGGTGGTTCCGAAACGCAAGTGTCCGGACATGCTGCTGCTCCATCTTTGGGAAAATTACTTGGTGCAGCTCGCTGGACTCACCCTACTGCAACACATGCAAAGGGACATGTTTTTGATTCAGCAACAATTAGGGTCTGCACCATATGGACTGAGTTTGTGCGCAGAAGGAAGTGGAGGGGTGAATTGACAGGGCCAGAAGGAAGCTGAACAGGGCGATGAGGGTTTTTTGTCGGGCGAATGGCATCACAGTATTGTCTCATGGGGGAATTCAGAAAGGCGAGGCTGTTCTGTACCGATCAAACGGGGTACATCTTTCTGAGATGAGCAATGCATATTATATGATGGAATTACGAGATTTGCAGGGGGGTTTATGGGGGGGAGACGTTTTGGTGCAGGCGAGAGTGCTTCCTTTGCTGGTTGTAGTGGGTTCGCGGGTGGGCCAGCAAAACATCTTTACGGGTTTTGCTGGGTGTTAGAAGAGAGGGGGGTGGAGAGTCAGATGCGGGCCTACCCACCACTCAGCGGGTGAAGGGTTGTAGGCAGGCGATGGATGACAGTGTGCAGGATGCCCTGGGTTAGGGCAAATACATTTTTGCATTGAAAGGATGCTTGGGGACAAAAAGGGAGAATGAGTCTAGGGAGGGAAGGAGCTCATGGGAGGAAGAGGTGTAAGGAAGAGTGAAGCAACTGGATAGGTGAAAGTTGTGAAGCAACTGGATAGGTGAAAGTTGTGTCAAAGTAAGAATGAGGGGGGAGGGGAGGAGCTTCGCGGGCAACCAAGATGGCCGCGTAAGCCCGGAGCTCCGTGGACCGTCCGGCCCACCGCAAATATCCTGCTTGAAATCCTGATCCACGTTGGTGGAACCTTATTGCTGGTGGTCTGCTGAGGCGGGAACTGCCCTCGGCTTCCGAATCGGCGGTTCCTGTACAGAGTTACGTCGAGCTGTACTCCGCTCCGAGACGGTGCCATTGTCCCTCCGGACTTTGCCACTTCGCATGATTGAACTGCGTAGTGGCCGCCTGATGTCCTCGCTGGCGGAGTGATAGTGTTCCAGCTTGTGCCTTCTACACCCTGGTTTTGTCTCTTCGGTCCTGCCTGCCTGTCGGCTGTGGACCCGGACTTGAGGGGCGCCTTGCCTTTGTTCTCTCGAACCCATCATGGCGGGCAGAGGCGACTCGGACAGGGCATCGAACAAAGGTGGCCGGGGCAAGTCGCAAACACAACAGAGTCGCATAGAGCGCTATGTGAACCTAAAGTCACCGCCTACATCGGGGGCCGTGTCTAAGGGGCCCCCATCGACGAGCTCGCCGGATGGATCGGACCCTACCCTCGGCGACATCATGAGCGCCATCACGAGTTTCCGGGCCGATATGCAACAACAGCACGAAACTCTAAATCACAAGGTTGACTCAATGGCCGTGGACATTACTCTTATAAGGGCCGACTTGGGCAAGACCAACGAGCGTGTGAAGGCGCTAGATATTAAGACCTCCAGCCTGACCTCTGATGTTTCCGAGTTGCAGACCGAGGTCCGCAACCTGCGGATGACCACAGACCTATTCTCGAGGCGGCTGGAGGACTTTGAGGGGCGAGCCAGGCGGCAGAACGTCCGCATAGTCGGCGTACCGGAGGGATCCGAAGATGCTGCGACGGACCTGTTCGTGGAGGACTTGATCAAAACCCATTTGGCACCCTCTGGACTGAGCATTTTTTTCTCGGTGGAACGTGCCCACCGGGTACCGGGTGGCCCGCCGAAGACAGGGGTGGCGCCACGGCCGATTGTGGCGCGCCTCCTCAACTTTAGAGATCGGGACGTGATCCTGCAAGCTTCTAGATCGCATGGGCCACTCCAATACCAGAATGCGGAGGTGCACTTCTATCCGGACTTCACTAGGTTGGTACAGCGCCAACGCCAGAGCTACGCGGGAGTGAAGAGGCGCCTCAGGGAAATGGGTTACAAATACTCAATGATGTTCCCCGCTAAACTCCGTGTTGAACATAAGGGACGTGCCCTTTTCTTTGACTTCCCTGAAAACGTCAGTGAATGGTTGGACACAGTCTCGCCTCGTCGGGATGAACAGGAAGATAGATACGGAGGCGCCTCTGGTGGAGCGGAACAGTGAGACTGAGTGAGGGGCTGGTGGCACCCCCGCCTCGAATGACTGCCGGAGCTGGTACTCATAACATAACCTGACTCTCCTTTACTTACATGGTGGGTGGCGGGACGTATTCATGGAGATTCCCTACTCCTCTGGGTCTTTCGTAGATTAGTTAATGGGGCGACAGGCACACTGCTGGTTGGGGGGGCTTTTTAGTCTGATGCAGGGGTGCAGGGTGGGGGGTATGTTGGGAAGAGTTATCTTGTTTGCTGGTTTTTTCTTTCTTTTCTCTGTCTGGCAATGGGTCACTTATGCTCCTGAACTGTATTTGAGATCGGTGTCTTATGGGACTGGGTGGGGCGGGTTGCGGGGTGATGGGGGGTAGGAAGTTAAGAATTCTCAGTTGGAATGTTAACGGGTTGGGTGACCGAGTCAAAAGAGGGGTGGTGATACAACTGATCAAACGTCACATGCCTGATATTGTCCTCCTTCAAGAGACACATCTGGTGGGTAACACGTGTAAAGCTTTGAATCGTAAAGGCTACAAAATGGTGGCTTATTCGGGGTTCTCTTCCGGATCCCGGGGGGCGGGTATCCTTATGCGCGCGTCCCTTCCCCTAGAGATAGATGTCACCATGATTGACGACAGGGGGCGTTACGCTGCTGTGGCGGGTAGATGGGAAGGGCGTTCCCTTTCGTTGTTTTCTGTATACGTCCCCCCGGGGTTGCAATCCAGCACCTTTCAGGACCTTGGTGGTGCCATTTTGTCTATGCCGGCTGGCCTGTTAATAGTAGGGGGTGACTTTAACTCGGTTTGCTCTGGTCTGCTTGATCGCCAACCGTCTTGAGACCTCCGTAGCTCGCAGATGTGGCTGCCCTCCTTTCTTGAGTCCATGGGCCTGGTGGACGGCTGGCGTCTTTTACATCCGACACTCCGTCAATTTTCCTTTCTCTCGGGTGCACATGGGAGTCTTTCCCGCATTGATTATATCCTTACACTGGCATCGCACGCATCGGCCGTTTCCGAAGCCCGCTTCTTAGCGCGGGGCATCTCTGACTACTCCCCGTTGTGGGTCTCCTTTGACTTTGGCGTGGTCTTGTCGGAGCGACCGGCGACGGTCAATCCGTGGTATTTCCGCAACATCAAGACCCGCTCCCTCCTGGCCAAAGCCATTGACCTTTATTTTGCTGAAAACGTCGGCTCGGTTAGGTCGGCCGTTACGTTGTGGGAGGCCTTTAAGACGGTGCTCCGGGGCGAGACCCAGGCACTCATTGCGGAGGCCCGTCGGACTAGGGATTCCGACTTGCTGAATATTGAGCAAGAGGTCTTGAGTCTCGAGTCCCAGCTGGGACCCGAGCCAGACCCCTCGGTTTTGCATACCCTCTCATTGAAGCAAGCGGAATACCACGATCTTGCCACGAATGCCGCACTCACTTTGGCTAAAGAACAGCAGGGCCGTGTCTATGATGTAGGCGACAAGGCTGGGAAGTTGCTGGCTTGGTTGGACAGGAGGGAGATGGCCAGCCGAGTGGTGCCTGAACTCTTGGGGGACGACGGGGTGGTCCTTACGGACCCGAGTGCCATTGTCGACTCCTTCGCTAGTTACTTTCGGGGGGTCTATGAGTCCGCTTCGGACTTTTCTGAGGCGGACTCGTCGGCTTTCCTCTCGGGTATTGAACTTCCCTGCCTCTCCGAGGATGAAAGCGCTGATTTGGACAGGGAGATCACCGCTGACGAGATTGCTTTGGCGATCCGTTCATTACGCACCGGTAAGGCCTCGGGGCCTAACGGCATCCCGGTTGAACTATATAAAATCCGCCCGGATGCGGTTTCTCCGCACTTGCGGAAAATGTTCCTGGAATCCTTTGAGAGAGGCCGTCTCCCCCTGGATCAAAGGTTGGCCACTATTGTGGTCATCCACAAGGAGGGTAAACCACGAGACGTCTGCCGATCGTACCGTCCTATCTCTCTCCTGAATGTGGAACCCAAGGTCCTCGCCAAGTTGCTCGCCAACCGGCTGATTGGTGTCATTGGCGACCTCGTACATCCTGACCAGTCGGGCTTCATCCCCCACCGGAATACCGCCCTCAATCTACGCCGCCTTCACGGTGTCATGGCTAGAGCCCAGACCCTCGAAGAGCCAGCTGTCCTCGCGTCCCTTGACGCCACGATGGCTTTCGATTCTCTCGAGTGGCCATACCTCTGGGCAGTGCTGTCCAAACTCGGATTCGGGCCGGTCTTTGTGAGCTGGGTGAAGCTGCTGTACGCTGAACCGATGGCCAATGTCACGGTCAACGGTCGCCTGTCGACGCCATTCCCCTTACATCGGGGTACCAGACAGGGTTGTCCCCTGTCGCCCCTTCTGTTCGCCTTAGCCCTTGAACCGCTCGCTGCCCTACTGCGTACGCATCCTGATTTACACGGTATTACTTGGGCCCCTGGCTTTGAAGACAGGGTATCTTTGTATGCCGATGACATCTTACTTTACTTGACTTCCCCCTGCAAGTCCCTTATCGTGACCTGTGACGTACTCAGACTCTTTGGACGCTATTCTGGTCTGATTATAAACTGGGCCAAGTCGTCCTTGTACGTCCTTAAAGGGGATACTCCACGACTTCCCAGGGGCTGCAACATTCAGATAGCCGTACGTGGCTTCAAGTACCTGGGCATTTACATCTCCGGTAATCCCAAGTTACGGTACGACCTCAACCTACTCCCTCCTCTCCAGCGTCTACAGCGCGATGTGGATAGCTGGCGTAAGCTCCCGCTTTCTCTCCTTGGCCGCGCCGCGTTGTTTAAGATGATGTCCCTGCCCAGGTTCTTGTATGCCCTGCAGAACGCCCAAGATCCGGTTCCGGCGCGCTACTTCCGAGACCTTGAAGGTCTCCTGCGAACCCTTCTCTGGGACGGTCGACCTCGTGTTGCCATCCATAAACTCACGCTTCCATGGTACGACGGCGGCATCGCCCTTCCGGACGTGCGCCGATACTACTGGTCCTCTCAACTTGCTGCCCTCAACCACGGGTTCTCTGGCCCGGTGGATAGTCCCGGCTATGCCATGGATAGATGGCTCTTGGGTGACGGCAACTACTATCGGGCCCTGTACTCGAAGTCCTTCGACCGACGGTTGACAGGTCCTACACGGACGGCGATCCACATTTGGCGGGCGGTCACCAAGGCGCAAGGTTGGCAAGGCAGACTGACTAGGTTCACCCCCCTTTTTGATTCGGACATCCTGGGTAGACTGTGGCACACCAAGGGGTTTGATAAATGGGACCTCATCGGTATCAGCAGAGTTGAGGACATGCTTTCCAGGGGCACGATTAAGACCTTCCCCCAGCTGCAAACCGAGTACCAACTGGGTGCGACAGAGTTTTTCCGTTACGCCCAGCTGAGGCATGCGCTGCTCTCGGCCACACCGCCGGACGGCGACATTCCTGAAAGCTCCCCTCTGGAGGACAGGATATTGGATGGGCACATGCCGGACAGCGCGATTTCCCTATCATATAAAAAATTGATAAACGTGCGCACAGATCTCCTCCTTGGCTTGCGGGACCAGTGGGTGGCGGATGGCCTGGAACTCGACGATGAAGATTGGCAGAGCGCAATTTCCTCCCCTAAAGAGGTTGCAATTTCCTCTCGTCTCCGCCTCGTGCAGTTCAAGATCTTGCACCGGGTGTATGTGACGGGGCCCCGATTGATGCGCATGGGATATTCGCCTGACGGACTCTGCCGTAGAGGTTGCGGGGCCCTCGCCACTTTTCTACACCTCCTTTGGGAATGCCCCGTAATAGCCTCCTACTGGAGGAGGGTGCACCGAATCATGGATGAAGTTACTGGCGTGATTGCTCATGCGGAAGCTCGTAGATGCCTCCTGAACGTATGGGAGCCTTCTGATCACAGCGCAGCGCAGACTAGGTGGGTGACCCTGGGGAACATGGTGGCCAAAAGGGACATTGCTCAGAAGTGGGGTGCGTCCACGGCCCCCCTGGTGGTACAATGGAAAGCCAATATGGACTGGTGCATGTTCCGGGAGAAAACAGTCTATGTAGCAAGAGGGAGACCTCGAACATGGAATAAAGTGTGGGGGGCTTGGAATGCATATAGGGGAAACGTGTGCTTGCCACCTGAACCAGTCTCTCTGGACGAACATGTGTCATCCTGACCTGTAACACCAACTGAGCTTTGATGTACTGCATTCTCCTGTTGTCCTCCCCCCCCTCCTTCCATTCTGACATCCTCTCCTTGATGATCCTTCCCTGCCTCTCCTCCCCTACCCGTCCCTGACGCCCTGATTCATATTGACTCTATTGCCATCTTTTCGCGCCCTTGGGCGTTCTTTTGTTGAGTTCTTCATCTTAATATAAAATTAACCTTCGATGATTATGTTTGGATCTTTTTGCACTACTGCTCTCCTATTACCCATGCTGCCTTGCCTCCGGGATGTCGGGCTGAATAGCTGTGTGCTCTGCTCTGAATAAAGGTTTTCAAAAATGTAAAAAAAAAAAAGAATGAGGCGGGAGATATAATAAGACGTTGGTTATGAGGTTCTATGTTGTTGAACTGTTCTGAGCTATTCACAGTCCTGTCCTAATAAATGGCCGTTTGCACTACACACGAGTGTCAAGTGTGATTACTTCACAAAATATTGCTGTGAAACATTTTAGAGATATGAATCAGAGGCTCCACTGCTGCCTCTATATTCTTTCATTGACAGCACCTGTAAAAGTGTAAAAAAATGTATGCACTGCCCAGTCAGTCTAATTGTTATTGCAGAACTTTAAAAGACCGTGTAATACCGAAATGTTACAGCAAAATTGAGCAGGCAATAGTACAGTCTGAAGTTGATTATATGGCTAATGACGCTAGTAAAGGTCATACTGATACCAAATTAATCCATTAAGAAAAGTACTCACTAATTTATGAAATATTGGCTCCTTTTATTTCTTCTGCTTTTAGCTAAAAAACTCATGTTGGAAAGACTTGTAATGTGTCCTACCCATCTTGGTGGAATGGTATCTGTGCAAATCACAGAACTGTTTGACCGCATACTTTTTCAAACCTGCATCTCACTAAAGGGGATCAATTTAGTTACCATTATCTGTTTTTTTTTTTAATCAAGGATTTCCTTCAACCTACCTGATCTTAAACTGAAGCTCTTCAACCTCTGCGAAATCTGAAATAAGTCATTAAGGTCTATTGCTTTTTGTGCTGCTTGTTGCATATTTTATTTATCTTTATTTCAATTATTTCCCACCTATACATAAGATTATGGTTAAAATCTTTATATTTGATCCTGTTTTCTCCTCTGCTGTTTCTTTTAGTTCTCTCTTATCATTCTGTTTCTTTTCATGTGTGCTTTATTTCACAGCATCTATATGTATTAATGGTAATAATTATTTACCATGCGTAGTTAAAGTACTTAGGTTCCTATTATCATGATAGTCGGACGAGCTCTGACTGCCATAATTGTGAGATGGATAACAGCCGACATGTAGTTAGCGGTCCCATCCGCCAAATTACGACCAGACCGCAATGTAGGCGGTCGGAAACATGCTGTTTTCTATTGCTGCTTGTGTAGCGGCCTGGAAAAGGACCGCAGCAATTGTCACGATAGAAATAGGCATGTTTTAAACATCCATGCACAGTGCGCAAGGCACATACAGCCTGATTCATCAAAGACCCGTTTTGCGAGTCTTTAATAGCGATTCATAAGCAATCGCTATCACAGACTCGCAAAACGGGATTCATGAAGGAATCGTAAAAAAAAAAGCGATTCCTACAAATTCCTTATTTGCGATTAGCAAATTGCTAATCGCAAATAAGGAATAACTCCCGATAGGAAGGCCCAAAAGGCCCCTAGGAATGCATGGGGAGTATTCCTTATTTGCGATTAGCAATTAGCTGATCGCAAATAAGATAACGATTTAAAGGGTGCCAGGGGTGTCCAAAGGACACCCTGTAGCACCCCTTAAATGCAAATTTAAACAGGTGTTGCGCACACACATGTCCAAAGGACATGTGTGTGCGCAACATGCAACTTAGAAAAATGCTTATAAAAGCATTTTTCTAAGTTTTCGCTATTTACCACGAGGTTTGACCTCGCTGTAAATAGCAGGCCGAAATTGCAAATTCGTAATTGTAAAATGGATGATGAATTGCATTTAAGGAATCTCAAATAGAGATTCCTTAAATGTAATTCCTCGCAAAATAGCGAAATCGCTATTACCGATTTTTGCATTTGGGATGATGAATCCCAAATGCAAAAATTGCGCTTGCAAAGGGCCAGATTCTGAGAATCTGGCCCTCTGCGAGCGCAATTCACCTTCATGAATCAGAATGTATGAGGCACAGAGTCCATGGATGTTTTGGGGGTGCCACAAGTGCCCCCCAAAATCGTATAGCAGAGACCAATGGGAATGGGGACCAGGCTAGGAGCCCCCAAAGTCCCTTTCCGTCTGCCTGTACATGGCAGTTGGACCGTCGTGTACAGCCCGAGGGAAACAGTCATTGTAATCCCGCAGCGGTGCATGAGCATGCACCATCCCTATTGTAGAGATTATGTTATGACCGCTGCCCCGTTGGGCTCCTTAAGCCGTTTGGAAAAGCAGCGGCTTGTCCCTAGGAACGATGCTTCTAACTGCTGGATCATAATCCGGCACTCGGACGGTTTATAGGGATGGCGGTGGGACCGCCTTGACAGGCTGTCGGTGGCGGTATAACCGCCATCGTAATGAGGACCTTAGTTTGAAACACACTGCTATTCCTTTAGATTTAAACGTTTTATTTTCATTGAATGTAACTACTATATGTCATAGGATATATATTTTGTTCATATTGCTATTCCCTTGTTGAGCTTTTTATGCTGTTTTCTTAAATAGTAGCACCCATGTTAAACATTTGAAAATAGAAAAGAAAAGTACTCACCTCTTTGAAAATGTCAAGGCTATATGTGTTGTCATCATCAGCAAAATATACAACTCCTTCTACTGAGCGGTTGGACTTAAATGTGTTTCGCAGCCAGGATAGCGCCAAGTTTCTTTGCACAGTACCCTTAGACTTTATTACACCCGTTGGGGTTATGATGTTCAAATGGGTGTATCGTAGACCACACTTTTCCAGAAAAGAGGTGACCAGCTGTGACTTATTTGTGGAATCCTCAACAACAATCCAGTGGAATTCTGGGACATGTAGAAATGTGTTGGAAACACGAGTCAAATCTGCTTTCTGCACCAGCCGTGTGAAGGTGGGGGTTATGGCAAAGATAGTTGGTAGTTTGATACACTCATCCTTTTTGTCTCCAAAGACTGTAAAAGAGATTACAAAAATTATATTACTTGCAAGCAGCTAGATATTTTGTAAGATAACACTTTTTTACTCTACTGACATGCAACCATTTATATTCTGTACATTTAATAGGATGAATATGATATACAGGCACGCAATTTATAAAATAACATACATTATGGTAAATTTGTATGTCATTCTTGCTAAAAAACATGAATGAAATGTTCAACACTTTTGGGGCAACTCTGGCAAGCCTTATCCTCATTGGGATGCTAGTCCTCAACATCCCCAAGAAACATTTAAAACAATGGTCAAAACATTCTTCAGAGATTAACAAGTTACATGTATTTCTGGCAGTTAAAGAAATCTGTTTATGGACATATTTATGTTTTTCTTTTTTGAAGGGTCAAGATGGAAAAATCCCCCACTACAGTTCAAGAACAATGGTGCTGAACAAATCATACAAGCTCATACAAGAAGGTGCTCCTCAATTATACAGAATTTACAGTAACTGGGATTGCACCTGTTGTTTGTGCTCGCGCCTCTGACAGCAGTAGCGATATTTGCATAGAACATATTATCAACACACAATGAAATGTCGCCATAAAAGTGGTCCATCTGTGCTGATATCTATTCCAATAGTAGCATGGAGAGGTGTACCAAGAGCTTACCAGAGATTTCACATATTCAGATGAAGTAGTGCACAGCACACTTCCTGATAGCACATTATTGGACATCATGCTTAGCACATGCCTAGGCTTTCCCACCGACTGGATTGTTCTGGTGTTTCTGCATGTGTACTCAGCCAGAGGGGTATTTCATTATCAGCTTGGAGCATCTGACATAATGGACAGTGGTAGTACTAAAATATCAGCATGGGGCAAGGGATGTTAAACTTGGGTTTCTTCTTTGTTGCCAAACATACACATTGAATTCCAAGACAATCAGCGCCCACATGCCACTACTGAAACAAGGATCACAGAGATGCACACCAATGAAGATATGTCTACCACCCCTACCACCCTCAGTTTTCACCCCTTTAGATAATCTAATATTGCCCATGACCCATTTGACACAACTATCTCTGCCCAAAAGGATTCCAATCGCTACTCCCTCACAACGTAAGCTAGAAATCATGTCCTTCCAAACCTCCCCACCTACTCACTCAGACAAGCACCATTGTACCAACACAACCCACTTCACTCCCCTCTCAGCCCTCTGTAACAAACCTCAGCAACTTACTTTGATGCCTTGATAGAATCCAGACTAGACGAAATCACACAAGGCCTACACCAGCTCAAACCTGACATATCAAGCCAAATAAATATCATGTCCAAGATGACCTACACCAGATGCCCTAAAAGATCTCCAGGAAATAACAGACCCAGCCCACCACCACCCACCAAACACTACCCACGACTACCAATCTCACCATCCCATCTCACGAAATGGCGATCTATACTTTACCCCAGCACCCCCACGAGGCCCATCAGACTAAAGGACCCACTAGCAGACGGTAACATTTACTCCCTTCTACACAAATATAATCAGGCACAACATGACAGTACAGACAATCTAGCTCCTATCCAAACAATCACCTCGAACCCACACAGAGAACCTAGGCAGAACACTAGAGACGTAAATAAGGCCAATCTTATGCTAGTCCCCATCAAACAGATGTCCCCAGCTGACACCAAACCTCACCTGAAATTCATGTTTTTCAATTCCAGATCAGCTATGAAACTTACAGCTCAATGGATTTAGGTCCATATCTCTGTACTGGGGTGAATGTTTGACATTGTTCAACATTCTGTCCTTTACATGTTTTTTTTGCATGAAACATGCAGCAGATATCGCCAACCTCATACTTGCTCACGAGCTAGACCTATTACTCCTAACAGAAACATAGCTAAATGACTCCTCTACTCTAGTCCTTGACCTTCTAGTCCCACCTACCTATGGCATTATGAGATCAGACCGACCGGTCAAACTGGACAGGTGCATTGCCTTCATATACAGCAGTAACCTCATGGTGAAGCAGTCTCCAACCGCCAAGCTAGCCTCTTGTGAAAACCTATGCATGAACATTACAGGCAACAGCAGACCTCTATGCAAACTGCACCTGATATATCACCCTCCAGATGCCAACTTATCATTCATCGAACAAATTATGGAAACCATCCCTACCAAAGTGGGACACTACTAGCGCTCAGATCTTCCTCTATGATTTCAACCTACACTGGAATGACCCGAATGACCCATCAGTTAACAGCCTTCAAACCTTCCTAGCAAACCTCAACCAAATCTGGGACAGACCTACTCACAACCTGGGTGCGACCTTGGATTTAGTCATTGCTAGTGCAAACTCCATTCAACATGAGTCCATTGTGCCGTGCGACTACACCGACTATCATCACATCACCTTCCTAATCATTGAATCAGTGAGGACACATAAACCTCAACTTAAAAAACCCAAACACTGGAAAAGAAACACTAGGAACATACACCCAAATGACCTGACAACTTTCAGCAATAACATCTTGCCTCCTCTGGCAGTCATGTCTGATGTCTATGACTTGACAAACCACTACAACAACTCCATGATGACCATACTTGACACTATTGCGCCTCTACAACTAAAACAACTCTCCACTAAAGACTCCAAACCATGGTACAAAGAGAACCAAAATGAAGAAAGACTCAATCTGAGACTAGCCAAATGAGTGTAGAGATTCTCACAGTTTCCTAGAACACCTTAAGCACCCGATATCACTGAGGAGCACCTACAACAAACGCATCAGAAACTCATAAGCAAATTTCTTTAGAACTCAACTAAACATGGCCAGAAATCGCCCCAAAAAACTATTCGAAAATGTCAAGCAACAATCCAGTCAAAAACGTACCCTCTCACAATTGATTCTAATCGGGAGCCAAACTGCAATGGATTTGCCTTCTTCTTAATCAATAAGACAACAAAGATTGAAAATGATCTCCAGATGGTGATTGAGCTCCTCCCGATAATACCTCCAAATAGCCCCCGCCCGGTTCTGATCGCTCTGTCTACTTACTTCATCGATCTCTCCCTTAAAAACAACACGTTGTGGAATACATTCAAACCTGTTAATGAAAAGGCCATTCTTAATATCTTAAAAACACTAAAGCCTTCAAACCACTTCTGCAACCCACTACCATCTAACCTCTTCAAGGAGATTAAAATGTCTTAACCTCCCCTCTGGACCAAGGGGTCCAGAGGGGAGGTTAATCCAAGGAGGTTATTCCAGAGTGCATAAAAACAGAAGTAACCCCCATTCTAAAAAAACCTCAGCCGATCATTCAAACCCAAATAACGTCCGATCAAACTCCACCATTCCTTCTCTGGCAAAACTCCTGGAGAAATGCATTCATACCCAACTATGCAGTCACATAAACCAGTTCCATCTTATTGACCAATACCAATCCGACTTCTGTCAGGGTGACAGCACGGAAACATTTCTAACAATTATAGTTGACGACATGCTTAAAATGCTGGATCTGAAAGAATCTTGCCTCCTTTTCCTTCTGGAACTCTCCTCATCCTGCAATACAGCCAAACATGACAGCCTACTTTACCTACTGGAACTCAGAATGGGGTTATCAGGGGTTGTTCTAAACTGGTTTGCCTCATTTCTTCACAACAGAATCAGAGATCCAAGATTAGCAAAACCCTGTCCAATACCACTCCAGTCACATTAGGAGTACCGCAGGGGCCCTCCCTATCACCTACTCTCTTCAACCTCATCATGGAGCCTCTAACGGAAATTCCGAATACCACATGTATGCAGATGACTCCCAACTCTACCACAAAATCTCCTCCTCTAAAGATAACCATCTACTCTACACACATTTACAAAAAACCCAATACTGACTGACCAGGAACCACTTCAAACTCAACTCGCTCAAAACAGAATTCCTCTTAATCACCCCACCAAGAGGATACCTCAAAATCATAGATTGGATGAAACACCAAACAGCCTTCAATTGCCTTCCACAAGTTATAGATTCCACTGGATCACTGCGAATAACAAGAATCTCAAAATGCATTAACACATCAGCACAGCCACAAAAGGAGTCAACTTTCTAATCAACATACTAAGAAAAAGAAAACACTTCCTTCCCTTCAACGACCTCAAAACAGCTGTAAAAGTACTAGTAATCCCCAGGTTAGAATATGGAAATGCTACCTAATGAGGTCTGTCTACATCCAAGCCGACTTCACTGAAGGCATCCCTTAATTCTGCTGAAAGACTCATCACTGGATCTAAGAGAAACAACCACATCAGTCCTTATCTGAAGACACTAAACTGGCTCCCTTATGAGGCAAGGATACAGCTGAAAATTGCTTGCTTGACACATAAAGCACTACACTTCAACACACCGAAGTACCTTGCTGATAAACTGGAACTGGCTGGTGGCTGTATTTATTGATTTATTTAGGAGCGTTATATGGTGCTTACAAGATCCGAGGGGTATCAAAGCGGTTTACAGCATACATGTATAGAAACATAAACAGAATACAGTGAGTAGCATTTAGAGTACTAGAGATCACAAAGATCGAGGTCATTGGCCACATGCACATAGATGATGGTTGAGGAGAAATTCTACAAGCTGTCCCTCGAAGATCGTGACGGAGGGATTAGTCCTGATGTGGGTAGGGAGAGAGTTCCAGATTTTTGGGGCATTCCCAGGGAAACAGCAGGAGAGGGCTTTTTGTTTATGTCTTTTTGGGGGGATTAAGAGGAGCGAGTTAGAGCTTCTTAGGTTTCTTGATTGTCCAGCTTTTGTGAGTTTGGTAGCGAGGTAGTCCGCTTTGCCTGTGTATAAGGATTTATGGGTGAGACAGGAAGTTTTGAAGGCGCAGCTTGCTTCGATGGGTAGCCATTTTAGGGCCTGTAATGCAGGGGTGATGTGGTTGTATTTCTTGGTACCTGTGACCATTCTTGCTGCTGCGTTTAGCAGCCCTGGGTCGCCGCAGAACAGGTAAGTGTTATTTATTTTACCTTTGATTAATGTAGAATTAATTGTTAATAGGGGATGGCGGAGCAGAGCAGAGTGGAGTTCCACGGAGTTTGTTCCCAACTCCATGGACCTCCGCGTAGCCCCGCTATGCCAACTACATCCAGGGTTAGTATTGACAGCATTTGTGTTGCTTGGCTGTCATATTTTCTTCTTGCCTAACAATTGTAAAGCGCTCTGATTCCCTACTAGGGTCAAGTCCATGCTATATAATACTACTACTTTTGTTTCTTAATTTTGATTCTAGCAGTTGCAACTTCTACTGGGTTGTACTTTGTAGATACTTGGCCTATTTTTCTTCTTTCATGTCAAGGGGAGATTTTGTGCCTTCCAAATCACTTCAGTATTAAATTTGATCTTCAGAGGTACAAGATTGTTGAGGACAATTTTTACTCATAATTTCTTATCTCCCGAGACTCTGTTAGGAAGAAATTTGGGGCCATATGTAGGTAATCTCAATTTACCTATTCTTAAATATCGAATTTTACCGATTCAGTATTTAAGAATAGGTAAAAGGGATGTTAGATAATTATTCGGTAAATATTACTGAATCAGTAAGATTCACTAATTAAGAATCAGTATTTACTGAATCGGTAATTCCCATTCATTCCTATGGGCCTGGAGGCCCACAGGAATGAATGGGAAGCCATTCAGTATTACCGATTCGGTAAATACCGAATCGGTAATAGGAGTAACATTTTCAAGGGTGGCAGGGTGTCACATTGACACCCTGTTGCACCCCTGAATAGTGCATGGGAGCACATGTGGCACACATACATGCCCTTGTTGTTGGTGGTAAATAACAAATCCTTAACTCAGAAATGTACTAACTTGAGTGCACCCTACATTACGGATTCGGTAATTTGCTGAATCGGTATGTTAAGAATGGGCTCCAATTGCTTGCAATGCAACGTAAGCAAGAAGGAGGTCGTGCTTTTTGGAGAAGCCCCCCTCTTGTGGTCACCTGAGTGGTGACCCCCGGATTTAGAATCTGCTCCTCTCCCTAAGCAGACAGTAAAAAATCTGGGGGTGCGGCTAGATCAGGCGCTATTACTAAAGGAACATGTGAGTCTGGTGGCGGGAACCTGTTTCAGGACCATTGGGCTCCTGAGACGTGTGTTCCCGCTCCTGGAAGACTGTTACAGGAAAACACTGGTCCAGACACTGGTCGTCAGTAGATTGGACTACTGCAACGGACTACTACTTTCTGCCAATGAGGAGCAATTGAGTCATCTGCAGGTGGTCCAGAATACTGCGGCCAGATTGGGTCTGGATGCCCCTCCTAGGTCCTCTTCACGCCCTCTTTTGCATAAACTCCACTGGCTGCCCATTCGCCAGCGAATTGAGTTCAAAGTGTGCTGTATAATCCACAGATGCCTTCAGGGATCTGGCCCTAAATATCTGGCTGAACTATTTCAGCGGTATATTCCTACCCGTTCATTGCGCTCTAGTAACCTATTATTGTTACAAGTCCCCCGGATCAAGAAGGAAAGACAAGGGGCCGTGCCCTGTCCTATAAGGGCCCCACTTTGTGGAACAATTTGCCCCTTGTCCTAAGACAAATTACTAACATACAGGCCTTCAAGAAATCCCCAAAAACTCTGTTTCCAGCTATATAAGATCTTGGCCGCCCTATGATTATGTTTCTGATCTGGCATCTTGGAAGACCATAAGCGCGGAGATACCCTCCGGGTCGATTCCTGCACTATAGAAGAATACAAATAAATAAATAAATAAATAAGAATTTGGTAATTTACTGATTCCTTAAAATACCGAATCCAGGAATCAGGCCAACTACATCTGAAAAGCCCAATACAGGTCGGGGACGGCCGAAATGAATTAATTTCGGCCGCTAACGACCGGTTTCGGTAGTGTTAAACCTTTTTATTACTTTAGGTTTGGGTAAAAGGTCTGCGCTACACTTAATATCTAGGTAAACACAGCTTGCGATCTTTAAGTTCGGGCTGGACTGTTCCCATGAGGCACAGAGTCAGACTGATTTGCATATAGCCATGTCTGAACTGGGGTGGTAGAGTGGGCTAAAGATCGGTGATGGATTAAACCCAGATCTTTTGACTGGGTGTGAGTGTTTGATTGATTCAGATGCTCCGTCCATCACCACCCCCTTTTATACCGCTGTGATCTTTAACCTGGCAACTTAACAAAATTGAGTGCAAAACCCTTTTTAATCATTTTAGGTCTGGGTAGAATGTTTTCGCTACATAGAATATCCAGGTATATACAGCCTATGATCATAGCCACTGGTACCCATTTAAAAATGGCGCTTATGTTTGACCTTTTGAGATCATGCGCGAATGCGCGAGTCCGTAACACTTCAGAGCGAGCGTTTTGTATTTTTCTAACCACTTAATAATGGCGGACGACGTGGGCGGCGTCGGTCACATGACCGGTATCGAAAACGTCACGCGCATTTGCAAACACATTTATTCACGGCCGATTACCACAGACACTGCAGGAGGAGACGCGGAGCTCCGAGTAGCTCATTACGGTGAGTAATGGGGGAGCCAGTTTTGTGGTATATAATGGGCTATAGGAGGACTCAGCGAGGATTTGCAGAAACGGTGATTACAAGACGCTGTAGCAGGCGCAGTGATCCGGGCGTTTTTAAAAGATAGTAAAAGCAGTGAGAGTAGGGTGCACGCCTTTATAAACGGAAAAACTGACAAGGAACTAGAGGACATCCTTTTTGTAAACTTTACACGACAACAACGGTTTTACATATTGATAACAGGCATTTTTCCTGACGTGGTTAATGGCACTACATGTATAGGTTCACATAAGCTATGTGTCACTTGGAACATGGTAGTCATGCTGCTAAGAGGTTGGAGTTAACAACTATGATTACATACTGAGAGTCTTGATACATGTTGTATCCTTTTTATAGATTGATAAAACAATCACAGGGCTCAAAGACAGACTCACCTTTGGGCGCCAATAACTTTACCTCTCCAGCCGGTACGAAAAAGGAACGCTGGTAGAGGGTAACTATCTCAGACTTTATTGACAAGGTATATTCAGGGATGGGGGTCTCTGAGGGTGTATTTTAACGAGTGTTTTTTCAATTTGACAGTCAGAGAGAAGAAGGTGTCCAACTCTGGTGCGGTGACAAGGTGTCAGCCCTGATGAATCTGCCATAAAGTGCGAAATGCAGAGAAACATGTTGGCATTAGGTAATGGTATGCAAAGCTAGCTACCAGCCTTTTTAATTCAACAAATCACGCCTAAAACATTTAGAATAAAGTTGTGTGTAAGGTGTTGCTGTTGATTTTAACCACTTGTTGTCACACAGGAGTGAATGTTGATTACTCCTTGCACTTGTTCAGTTGTTTTGTTTTTTGTTGGACACATTTATTTTTGAACAAATGACTACTGATGATGATAAAAGGGGCTTTATCTGGTGAGTACCAGCCAGTAACCCCGTTGGTGGTGCGCCCGTGAGGGGTCATTTTGTTCTTCACACAATTTTTTGCACGATTGACTGTTGATGTACTGCGAAAAGAGTGGGTGCAGACATCATCTATGTGTTCGTCCAGACTGTCTTTTTGAAACTTCACAAGGAACTTCTCCAGTTTTTAACGAATTTGGACATTATAGGTGAGCACACCTGAAGATAAAACATTTGGTTTGTTGGTGCGGCAGTGGAAACTGACATTTGGTTGCAGGGCCGGACTGAGACCAGCATCCAGCCCTGGCAGGTTGCTTCTTCACCGGCCCTGGTAATAGGAGAGGAGGGGGTTGTTGCCCGCAAATCACTGCTACCGCTTTTCTTGCAGAGGGCCGATTTTGCAGCGCTGGTTCAAAATCGGCACTCTCTAAGAAAAGCGGCCCCCTGCGGCCACAAAACCGGCCCCCACCCCTCCAGCCCACCGGGGAAATGCCCGGTGCCCGCAAATGCCAGTCCGGCCCTGTTTGGTCGTTCTATTGAAACAACATACTAAAGTAGCAACGTCCTAGGGACAAGGGGGCATATTACCAAGCAATAGCGATAATTATCCCTATTGCTTGGTTAGAGACAAAAATTTACCGCTGAGCTGCGGCGATTTTTACCGCAAATAAACCTTGGTATTACCAAGGTTTATCGCAAATGCAATAAAAATTGGCCGCAATGCATGAATATCGCTGAAAAGTCCGCGATATTCATGCATTAGCGAGCTAATGCTCCTAGCCATGTTATCCACCTCCCATTGGATAACATGGCTAAGAACTGCTCAGGGCAGGTGTTAGCTTTTGGAGATATTCGCGCTTAGCGCGAATATCTCCAAAAGTTGGTAATAGGAGATAGCGATGTAATCGACTGTTTCCAGTCGCTAACATCTTGGCACGCCCACTTTGCATGTCATTAGTGATAAATATCACTGACATGCAAAGTGGGGCCCAAGATGGTCGCTATCTCCTACTAGCTGTTGCTAACTGGTGTTAGCGACAGCTAGGTAATAGGGAGATACTTTTATCTCCGCTTTCTTGGCTTTTAAAGCCAAAAAAGAGGAGATAAACCCCCTTGGTAATATGCCCCAAGGTTTTTTGAATTTGAATGAATTTCGATATTTACCACCAACTTGTTGTTGGTGGTAAATAACAAATCCTTATCTCAGGAATGTACTGGTATGCAAAGCTAGCTACCAGCCTTTTTAATTCAACAAATCTCGCCTAAAGCATTTAGAATAAAGTTGTGTGTAAGGTGTGGCTGTTGATTTTAACCACTTGTTGTCACACAGGAGTGAATGTTGGTTGCTCCTTGCACTTGTTCAGTTGTTTTGTTTTTTGTTGGACACATTTATTTTTGAACAAATAACTACCGATGAGGATAAAAGTGGCTTTATCTGGTGAGTACCAGCCAGTAACCCCGTTGGTGGTGCGCCCGTGAGGGGTCATTTTGTTCTTCACACAATTTTTTGCACAATTGACTGTTGATGTACTGCAAAAAGAGTGGGTGCAGACATCATCTATGTGTTCGTCCTGACTGTCTTTTTGAAACTTCACAGGGAACTTCTCCAGTTTTTAACGAATTCGGACGTTATAGGTGAGCACACCTGAAGATTAAAAATTTGGTTTGTTGGTGCGGCAGTTGAAACTGACATTTGGTCGTTCTATTGAAACAACATACTAAAGTAGCAACGTCCTAGGGACAAGGGGGCATATTACCAAGCAATAGCGATAATTATCGCTATTGCTTGGTTAGAGACAAAAATTTACCGCTGAGCTGCTGCGATTTTTATCGCCAATAAACCTTGGTATTACCAAGGTTTATCGCAAATGCGATAAAAATCAGCCGCAATTCATGAATATGGCTGAAAAATCTGCGATATTCATGCATTAGCGAGCTAATGCTCTTAGCCATGTTATCCACCTCCCATTGGATAACATGGCTAAGAACTGCTCAGGGCAGGTGTTAGCTTTTGGAGATATTCTCGCTTAGCGCGAATATCTCCAAAAGTTGGTAATAGAAGATAGCGATGTAAGCGACTGTTTCCAGTCGCTAACATCTTGGCACGCCCACTTTGCATGTCATTAGTGATAAATATCACTGACATGCAAAGTGGGGCCCAAGATGGTGGCTATCTCCTACTAGTTGTCGCTAACTGGTGTTAGCGACAGCTAGGTAATAGGGAGATAATTTTATCTCCGCTTTCTTGGCTTTTAAAGCCAAAAAAGAGGAGATAAACCCCCTTGATAATATGCCCCAAGTTTTTTTTAAATTTGAATGAATTTCGATATTTACCACCAACTTGTTGTTGGTGGTAAATAACAAATTCTTATCTCAGGAATGTACTAACTTGAGTGCACCCTACATTACGGATTCGGTCATTTGCTGAATCGGTATGTTAAGAATTCGGTAATTTACTGATTCCTTAAATTACCGATTCGGTAAAATACCGAATCCAGGAATCAGGCCAACTACATCTGAAAAGCCCAATACCGGTCGGGAACGGCCGAAACGCGTTAATTTTGTCAGTTAACGACCGGTTTCGGGCAACCTACATCATTTATGTATACTGTTCTGTGCAGAGTGGCGCAACGGTTATTGGGAGGAGATATCCTTTCCTCAGGCAATTAATAAGGGAACTCGACAGGCCTTCTTAACTTCCAGTCCTTAACAGACTGCGACAACAATTGTGTCTTGGACTTTTGTGCTAATGCAGACCTTGGTACGACAGTCTACAGAAATCCCACTATTACCTTCAAGTGTTTGGCATTTGGGATCTAGTGAAATTAGGAGTATTATTGTATTCTCTTACATTATATTTTGCCTTTCGCCCTGCATCGTTCAGTCAAGATCGAACTTAATGGGTAGCTTAATTGGTTGCCTTACTTGATGTTGGTGGTAGTTACTAAAAGAACAATTGATGGACAGAATGCTGAACAATGTCAAACATTCACCACCAGTACAGAGATCTGGGCCTAAATCCATAGTTTTTTTGCTCGCCATGCCATTTCAATTTAGATCCAGACATATGCAAATCATTCTTGACCATGCTCCTCATGGGAACTGTCCATCCAGAACTGCCAGACCAGATCGGGGTATCACCCATCATCAGCCAGACTAGCTTGACTCCAGTGGCATGCCATCATCTTTTTATGATGGTAGTTGCTAGGAATATTGGCATCAGCAGATGGTTTCTTCAACCGAGTTGTAAATATAGCTTGCTTCCAGAGGCTAGGTACAGACAAGGACTGATTTATATTATCACCCATATTGGGAGCGATGAAAAGACCAACTTGATTAATGCATCAAGCAGGACAGTGGCCAATAGTTGACTCTTATATAGAATCCTCAGGAGATGAGAACATAAATTGTAATAACTGAGCAAACCTCTTTAGAGGCAAGTGTGGCAGATTTACAGTTTCAACACTGAGAAAATGAATCTACAGCTTTTAAATTTTCTCTTGTAGGATTCTTTGCTTCTGACGTGAAATGAAATAAGATAAAGTACTGTCATAACTCCAGCATTATATTTTTCTAATAATTTGTTTTCTAGGAACTACATTTAAATCAAATATACGTGTAACATTAGTGCACATAGTACATAAACTTTTTTTCTTTCAAGGCCAGACTACTCTTTAATTGTGTTCATTCTAATTAGCTTTAATTACAAACCAATCACTGCAACAGAAACCCATCAGATATGTTTCAATACTCATATATTATAGCTAAAATCAACCAAACCACTTAAAGCTGCTCCTGTTCTACACTTAGTAACTTCCATCTCAACCAAGATTCTGTGCTAGACTCTTTAGCAACAGTCAAATACAGAGAATCAGTCGCATCAAACCCATAATAAAATAGTACAATGAAGAACACTCTGAGTTCAAACATGCAAACTGAATCTTAAAATCACAATAACGTATGTCCCAGTTTGCAAAAGATAACAGCTTCCCTCAAAAGACACAGGAGATGATAGCAAAAGAATAAAAGTCAAGTCAAAAAACGACCATTTACATCAAGCACATTTGTGAGTTACTGTTAGAAAATGCCCCTTTTCAAGTAGTCACCGCCATTTTTACTGAATTCTATACCTTGTTTTTAGACTCTGTGCCCTGGGGAACTGCTGTCCAGTGCCCAGTATATGGGTTCTGCCCCCTAAAACGTGTAAAAAGTGGCTAATCCCTGATTGTCATATTTAACTGTTCTACTACGCCATAGTTTATATAGTAATGCAGAAATACACGAAGGCTTGAAATGTTAAACTGATGGACTGCCGCATTTACACTGGGGTGGCATGGTGAGCAAAAGAACAATGGATTTAGCCCAGATCTCTTGACTGGGGTTAATTGTTTGATTTGCTCTGCATTCCGTCAATCATCTGTGTGTCTTTTGCTTTCTCGCCCTAAGTGCGGCGGGTATGCCCAGACGTGGGTCCCAGGCTCACTGTGCCACTGAATTCAAGCTAGCCTGGCTGATGAGGGGTGATACCGCGGAACTGGTCCCAGGATGCTTGTTTCCAGTGCAGGGAGGACCTCGCTTGGCAGTTCGGGCTTGACTGGACCCATGATTCACAGGGTCAAGACTGATTTTCATATGGCTTGGTCTAAACTGGGGTGGCATGGTGAGCAAAAGAACTATGAATTTTACCCAGATCTCTTGACTGGGGCTGACTTTTGATTTTCTCTGCATTCTGTCCATCATCTGTGTGTCTTCTGCTGCATTCATTGTTCATTCATTTGGGTGACAAAGGAAAATATGGTTTCAGGCCTACCAGTGTAGCCTGACTGCTGCATCTGAAACACGACTTGTCAAACTAACCCTGTCTGGCAGGTAAAACCCTCCCTTTTACTCTTTAGTATGTCATCCCTATGTAGGCATGATAGCCCACTAGGAGCTAGAGTGCATGGTATTTAAAAAGTGGAACATGAAGGAAGGTAACCTTATCATGTCTCTACAATGATACGGCCCAAACAGCTATTTTCACTGTGGAAAGCCTAGTTTCCTATGTAGAAAATCAGAGTACAGATTAAACTACCACTAATGTATTTTGGTGATGGGATCAGCTACAAAAACAATGTAACCACTATTCGAAATTAAACATCCAATTGAATGATGAAGTCTAATTTTTCTATACATATTAAGGAAAGGTACTTTTTTAAAACTCATCTATCCCATGCCTGAAGTTCCTGGAGGCTAATTTGCATTAACTCTCCAGCCTCTCCTAGCCTTTGCTCAGCCCTGGTGGTGGTGTGAAATGTTTTTGCTAACATGAAGGGGCAGGTATGACTCTTATGAGTTCAATAGAACATGCAGGGTGGAGGCTACGGACATTCTGTGGACACCATGGTGTCAAATCCGGCACGACAGGTCATTGTGAACCACATGTAAAAGGTTTGCTCCCTTCAAAGTGAGCACATAGAATGCAGGGCAATTCTTGTGTATTCACTCACTGGTTGCTGAAGAACCCTGCTTTTGTTCTAGCAGAGTTCTGTCTCTGGGTTTGTTGAAAGTACAGTGTTTGCTTCAAACTAGATGTTAGTGATAAACTTTATTTATTCATGAGGTATTGTAATATTTTAAAGCTGGGAACCTAACTGATGCTTTGTCCAGGGATGTGGATGGGTTTGTTGCAAATATGTGCCCAACGCCTGCCTTGAGTGTTATAGGTGCCTCACCTGTCGAGCCATACTAGTAGCAAAATGACTGAACTGGCTCTTAATTGGCTCACAGTGATCTCGTGGTAAATCGGTGGTGAAAACTCGAGGCTTGCAGCGTATTTCCGTTTTTTGTCAGTGACCTGACAGTCGCTTTGTTAATGACCTTTAATCAACTAAACTGGATGGGAGCGTTTTCTCTTTGGTACTTTAATGGTGATTTTATTATTTTAGTTCTGTATAGTATTGGTCTGATATTTATATTGTAATTGTTGCATCTACATTTTTCTGGTTATTGAGTGCCTCTCCTTTTAATGTGGGGAAACGTAAAGCCACCGAACCCATTCAAGGAGTCACCAAACAAAGCAAGGCAATAATTAAATCTAGAAATTGTACACTAAACAAAATCGATTTGTTAATATAAGAGGTGGAATCTAATATTGGTAACACAAGTTCACCTCAAGGAGCCTCTGGGGTGATGAATAAGAAAACAAAGCATGCATCACACACTCACTCTAATACATTTAAAAAGAAAGCAGCCCAGAATCTACAAGCTAAGGCAACATCAGTTTCAAATGTCACCCCCCGCATTTCCACTGACGGACCCAAATGTTTATATCCACCACGAGAACTCCCCTTAGAGCCAACCATAGTTTGTAGAATCACTTCCAGTGGCGGCTCGCAGAGGAAATGCTGTGGGGCGGTGAGGTGGAGGCTGGGCAGGGTGGCATCGCAATGCAGCGAGCGCAAGATAATAGTTTTATTTATTTATTTACTTACTTTACTCCTTGCCGTCGTATGTCCGACTCCACTACACCTCCACCCTGCGCAGCCCCCGCCTCACCGCCACACAGCATTTCCTCCGCGAGCCATCACTGTATCTGCCCCTTGAATTGCCAGCAGAAGTACAAGCCACCTCTGAGGCTCCAATTGAAACGGGTGGCCAAAGAGCTACAATAGAACCTCCTGCATCTCCTTTCGACAACCGCTTATGTCCATTGAAGGAGCTGAGGGCAGAGATAGGGGGACTCATGACTATTATTTAGCATTTAATACATATGGTGAAACCTCTATGCACAGTAATATGCCAGAAAGTGTGAGGAGCCCTCAAGGGAATTAACTGGTAGGCTGGCCCAGGGTACTCCCATTAATAAGACCAATAAGGTAGTTGGGCCTCCAGGCAAGACTCATTACCCGTGGTACAGCCCAAGCTCCTCTGGTTTCTAATGGGCTCGGATTGGCTCACCCTTGGCCCAGGCTGCGGCCTGTGCACATCCTGTGCAGTGGGGTGAAGAAGGCACTTTTAAGCACTCCTTCTGTTAGTGGCCCCTTGGCCCTGCTCCTCCAAGGCCTGCTGCAGTGTGGGACAGGTAGTACCAGGCCAGGAAAGCAGAGCGCTGTGTCCCATGCAGCGGGGTGAAGAAGGCACTTTTAAGCGCTCCCGCTGTTGATGGTCCCTGGGCCCTCCTCCTCCAAGACATCTTGCAGTGTGGGACAGATAGTCTTAGGGGGGAAAGCAGAGTGATGCAACCCCCTGGCACCTTTCATTTTGGGTCTGTGTGCAGTGAAGCAATCAGGAGCTACTGAAAAAGTCGGTAGGCCAGAAGGTCAGAGAGAGAGAGAGACTAGGAGTGTCTTAGGGTGTCCCCACCCACAAGCTGGCAACCCCTTCAAAGCAACCTACGTTAGAACACTGCTGGACTTGAGAGAAACTACCAAACTAACCAAACCTCCTTCACCTTGGATCTGCGACCTGTGATAAGGACCTGTGGAGGTTGGCCACACTTCCACTTGAAATTCATGGACAGATACAGCTTCAAGGATCATAAGGCTGGTCCCATGGGTGGGTCCATGAAAATAAAAAAGCTGAAGGTAAGATTCCTGTGAAGAATCCCAGTTGATGAGGTGGACCTGGAATTGACTTTGCTGTTGTCTTCTGCCAGGCACCCTTAGAGTCTCTACGTGTTCCCCTTGAGGTCCAGGGGGCATTGGAAGTGTAGCCACCCAAAAGAAATGTGGAAAGTTCTTGAAAGCCTTTAGCCTCAGAGCTTGAAGGAACCCGTTTGCAAGAAGAATCAAATGGGCAGTTCAATGGTGTCGGATTGGGTGGCAGGTTTGTCCTTTGTGGAGAAGAATTTTTCATCAGAAAAATGTACAAAGTCCCTTTTCAGATTGGCACATAGTAACTTTTCCAAGCTACCCTACTTCTAGGCCGTAGTGTCGCCAATCTACTTGTTGTTACCGATCAAGGCTCCATCACACTCGACCTCAAATCACACCCACGTCCCGCTTTACGTTGACTATTGATCACAATTGGTGCTTTGAGCTTCTGGTGCTATTTTCTCTTAATCCTTTAAAAGAAAAAACACATCTCCGATTCCCTTAATGCATTTTTGTCATTTTCATGATATCGTGTTCATTAAATTTAACTCTATTTTCAGGTTTAAATTATTAAAGACTTTGCCAGGACCATATAGGATAGTGACTTTATTACTTGTGTGGGGACACCAATACACCCCGAACTACTAAATCACTTTCTTACACAACTCAATCATACTTTTTATGATTTTATTAGTTATTGACATGTAATTTACTGTCAATGACTCAATCAAAATTACGCTGTACATTTGCTTTCTAAAGGGACACACAGGACAGACAATAATCAATTCTATTCATTTTCTTTTTAAGGAATTGAAGACTCCAAACACTATGCAATCAATAAACACGCATAGTTGACCATTTTGCTTTCATCGTTAATATCTTCTCTACAATTTTGAAAACAAAATTCGATTTTCATTAATTTCAACTTCTTTATATAATATTGCAGCAATCTTTCAGCCGTTTTTTTGTCTGCACTTCTTAAACAATGCTTGATAACTTGATTATATTTCTCCATAACAAAAGGAGAAGGATTACTGTGGAGAGCTTTTGGCTGCTCTACTATGGTCTTACACTCATTCCAAAGATTTCGAGGCACAACTTTTGAAAATAAAGAATGAAACTCTGTCCAAAGCACTTTTGAAATGGTCACAATCTTTGCTACTTCTGGATACCACTGGGCTCCTCTCTGGGCTTTGGAAAAGTATTTGTAAATGTATAAAGATGTATCTAGTCAGAACACATGCACGTATCCTCCTTGTCAGAAATAGGGTTATTGATTGAGGGGATAGCAGCCCCACTCAGGCAACAACCACAGTCATTGTCAGAGGGAATAAAGAAATCATCAAATTAACCTGTGCTTATCCCCATGGTTGCTTGGCACAAAAGCTGTCAAGCTTAAATTCAAGGCTCTGGTGTAAGTATTTATGCAACTTGTGTCTTTAATGGAACATTAAAGACATCTCTTTGGGCACACCTTTTCTCCTCAATATGAAAAGAGGATTCCACACAATTATTCCTTTTCTTGTGTACGTATTTTTATTCTTCTTCTTTCATTTCTCGTTTGTTGCATTAAACATTATGATCATTGTAAATCTTTTGTCATGTTTATATTAGCAACAGAGTTAACTTTCAAATCCAATGCATTTCGGGCGTGTCCATACCGCCCTTCATCAGGGAATCAACACTACAAACAAAATATAACAACCATGAGTGAATGTACTGTGTGTGCACCATGTTCAACTAAGCAGTGTCCAATTCGTGAGGCAAAACAAAACTAAACCTGTGTGTGTTTTATCGACTTCACCACCATAACCTTAAATGCCCGTGACTATAGAATTGAATATTGCCTCTTAAGATATCACTTACGTGTCGCTATATTCATACTCCGTGTTTATATCACTGCAACAAAAACCAATACAAACTATAAGGCTCCCTGTTGGGTGTTGGATCACATCTCACAAGCTTTACTCCACATGATTTCCTATTTGTAAACTGGCCTGATTTGCGGTTTAACGACGTCTCATCGCGTTCTTTCCACCAAGCTTACAACAACCTCCGTTCCGATCGTTCGCCATATTGACAGCCAACGCGGTCTGCTATAGGTTAATGTTCCGATCACGTGATCACTAAACTAGACAAAATACAACGCACTCCATATCTGCGTGTAGAGTCTAATCCCAAGGTCTCATGTCTAAGTTTTTTACCATCCGGCTTAAATTATCCATATCTGACTAAGGGTAGCGAAAAAAATTAATAATAATAATAATAAATACATCAAAAAGGTCAATTCTGAAAATTACTAGAACCGACCTCATGGAAATAGAACCCCACCTTACTAGTGTGTCAAAGGATCAGAATCATACCGGTGTGCTATCTCTATTGTGAAGAGAAAGTGTGTAATAAAAATGACATGGTTACACAGTGAATGCATTTTTTGCTCATGTATCAACAAATAAAATTCAACCTCGCAGGTTTCCCCTTTCAGAGTAAGGAGACACAAAACATAAAGTCTATTAAAGGTAACAGGACAGTTCCATACGTTCATTGAGCCCATTCGGGCTCTGGGTACACAGTTTATGAATCCAGAAATTCTCTTGTTGCAGCATGAATTTGGTGTTATCTCTTCCTTCAGTTTTTTCTACCGTCTCCAGTACCATATATTTTAATTGGGAGATATTATGCTGCGCCTCCAAAAAATGTGTGGCTACTGATGATTTCATGTTTTTCATCCGGATGTTTGACTTGTGCTTAGTTAGACTTGTCTTCACACTTCTTTCCATTTTCCCAATATATAATTTTCCGCATGGACATTTCAATGCGTAGATTACATTTTTGGTATCACATGTCGCATTAACCCTCACTTTGATCGCATTTCCTTTCATGGGATGGTTTATTTTATTACCTTTGATGATACTATTACAATTCCCACAGTTTAGACATGGTTTCGTACCCTTATAAGTTCTGATTTCAGGTTGACGTTGTTTCAAAATTTCTCCCAAGTTTTGGGCTCTGGTGTAAGCAAATATTGGGATTTGATCAAAAGATTTTTGAAAGTCAGGTTCAAGCTTAAGCATCTTCCAATGTTTGGTAATGATTTTTTTATAGTTATAGCTTTGTGTTGAATACTTAGATACCGCTACTATCCGAGCTTCTTCATGTTTTACTGTTGGTTTTAAAAGTTCCCTTTTCTCCGTGGCATCAACTCTTCTTTTTGAGTTATCTACAACTTCTTTTGGATAACCTCTGTTCAAAAATCTTGTCGACATTTCTTCCAATGTTACATCCACTTTGGTGCTATCAGACGTGATTCTCTTAACTCTTGTCATCTGTGAATAGGGTAAATGCTTTTTAAGGCTGGGTTGATGAAAACTTGCAAAATGCAACATGTTGTTCCTATCCGTTTCTTTTCGGTACATGCTGGTTTCAAATCATTTTTCCGTAATTGTTATTCTGACATCCAAAAAGGTTACTGTTGTATCTGAGATATCCCATGTTATTTGTATCCGGCTGTCCGTTTCGTTGAAATCACACAGAGCGGACTGCAACGATTCTTTCGAAGATTTCCAAATGATAAATATATCATCAATGTATCGCACAATGAATTTTATGTTATCGTTCCATACTGCTTTAGGGAAAATATTGGTTTCTTCGTAGTCCTGCATAAAGATATTGGCATATACCGGCGCCACCAAATTTCCCATGGCTGTTCCTGTGAGTTGTTGATACCATAAGTCTTTGTATCTAAAGTAACTTTGGTACAAAGTAAATGTCATAAGTTCCATGAGGAATGTTTGTAATTCATGACTCAAATCAGTGTTTAATAGAGCTTTCTCTATTGCCTCCATTCCCAACTGATGTGGTATCGAGGTATATAGGGAACGTACGTCAGCTGTACACATAATGAGAGGTTCTTCCGGCTCTATGGTCATATTCTCCAATTTTAATAGGAAGTCCGTAGTATCTTTGACATAAGTTCTCATGTTTTTTACCGTGGGTTGTAGATGTCTATCTATTAGTTGACCAATGGGTTCATGGATACTTCCTCGTGTCGAGACGATTGGCCGTAGTGGTGGATCCATTAAGTTCTTGTGTATTTTCGGTATCATATAAAATACCGGGCTCTTAGGATTTGGTTTAGTAAGAAAGTTTTTTGTCTTTATGTTGATGGTACCCATTTCGTATGCTTTTTCAATGATGATTCCTAAAGTTTTTTAGAATTCCATTGTGGGATTTCCACTTAATTGCATGTAGGTGTTTGCATCTGAGATATGCTCCAAAACTTTCTTCTCATACATGGAATTATTCATGATGACTAAGGCACCACCCTTGTCTGCTTTGGTAAACCTTAGGTTTGGGTTAGAGGCCATTTTCTTTAAACAGTCCAAATCCTTCTGAGTGATATTTCTTTTGATGCGTTTATCGCATTTTAAATGGGATAGATCTTGTTTCACCGTTTTCTCGAAAATGTCCAACGTCTTGTGGCTCACTGGAGCTTGGAACATACTTGTGGCTCGTAGTCCACATAGTTGATCTTCGAGTTCTTTATCTTGTTGGGGAAGTATGTCAAAGAAATGACGGAGTCTTATTTTGCGCATGAGTTTAAAAAAACTCACTTCTAGTTCCAATGTATCCGTGTTAGTCGTGGGTACAAATGATGTTCCTCTTTGTAACAGATTAAGTTCATATTTACTAGGTTGATAGTCACTGATGTTTATGACCGATTGGTTTAGATTTGAGTCTTTTTCTTGTCCTTGTCTTTCCTCGGTATCGTGGTGCTCCTCGTATTGGGATGATCCTTCTCTTTGTCTTTTTCTTTTGTTCTTTCCTCTCCGGGGTCTCCTTTTTGGGCTTGGCCTTGTTCTAAAAAAAGGATTGACTGGTACTGGGATACTCGTGGTGGGTTGTTCAGTTTGAGTGTTATCCTGTGCTCTTCCTTCTGAGTGAGACCTTGGTTCTGTCCGGGTAGGTTCTTGTTGTTTTGAACTTGGCTGTGGTCTTTGGGTTCTCTGTGAAGTGTCACTTCCTGAGGACGATGTGTCTGTGTTGGGAGAATATGGACGATTTCTTCTCTTTTGGGCGTAAATGTCGGCCCAGGTGTATACTTCCCCTAACTTATAGTCAAGGGTATCCCTTTTGAATTTCCTAATCTTTCTTTCGTTGATGTCCCTTGTGTGCTTTTCCATTTGCTCTTTTATGTCTCCTAGTGTTTGTGCTAATTCTTCCTCAGTCAACATGTTTGATAATTCCATTGATACTTCAGCTATTTCTTTTGTTAGGTCTTCTAATATTCCTGATAGCTCCTCAATTATTAATAAAATGAGGTCCAGAGAACATTTATTAAGTATAGCAAACCACTTGTCCTGGAATGACTTCGAATTTTTACAAAGAGAGGGTTTTTGGGAAATTCTTAGGCCTCTAGGTATGCGCAGAGCTCGGTGATAATTATGAGTGTGCTCGCGTGTAGCTTTTGGTTTATTTGTCTCTTGGTTAGGTAGATCAATTCCCTAACATTCTGTTCCTTATTCCGGGTCGCTGATATAAGCATGACAAAAGATTTACAATAATCATAATGTTTAATGCAACAAACGAGAAATGAAAGAAGAATAATAAAAATACGTACAAAAGAAAAGGAATAATTGTGTGGAATCCTCTTTTCATATTGAGGAGAAAAGGTGTGCCCAAAGGGATGTCTTTAATGTTCCATTAAAGACACAAGTTGCGAATTACAGTCAGGCGCCCAGGGACGTTGGTCGCCACCTACGGAGCACCCACAACGGATACCAACTTTTCAAATAATAACTGTTGGAGCTGTGCACTAATCCCTACTTTGAAGTAAGTATTTATGCAACACACAAACAGTTACAAAGTTAAAACACAATAAAAGAAAAATTCTAAACCAATGTAAAAAAAGAGAAACATTTATTAAATAAAATGAGATCAAAACAGCAACTATGTAAGCAATAGACCCAGAGATATGCAATTTCAAGGTTTTAGCTAAGTAGATTGCCTAAAAGCACAAAGCAGCAATTGCTTTCATCTGGTTGTGCTAGCCTGAGAAACTTCAGGCTGAACCTATTGGAGTGGGTATGCATACAAAATATCGATTTTTAAATATCGACATACAATAATGTCGATGTTTAAATATCGAAGGGAAATAATATAGAAGGTAAGTTATATCGATAGATTTAATATCCACATCAGTAATATTGATGTTTTAAATATCGATGTTAGTAATATCGATGTTAATAATTTCGATGTTACAAAGATCGATTTTTATATTATTGTTATGTATATTATTATGTCATTATTATGTTTTTAATTTATATTTATGTAATTTATTTAAATTTTGTATTTTAGTACTGTAACAGGTTGTGGATTTATAGGGGAATAGGGTAGGAAGTAATTTAATTATACTAAATTAATTATTAATTATTAGGAATTATGAATTATTTTTAATACATTGATAATTAATTGTAATTAATTGGTAATATATTTTTATACATTTAATAATTGATAATTATGTTCTGTAGCGGGTTGTGGGTTTATAGGGGAATAGGGTGGGAAGTCATTTAATTATACTAAAATAATTATTAATTATTAGGAATTATAAATGATTTTTAATTAATTGGTAATTAATTTTAATTATTAGGTACTTCATTTTTATTAATTGTTTAATTGATAATTTTGTTCTGTAGCGGGTTGTGGGTTTATAGGAGAATAGGGTGGGAAGTAATTTAAATGTAATTAAATAATAATGTTTTTTAATTAATTGTTTTGTTAATTATATTATTGTTAATTCATTATTAATTGGTAATTAATTATTATTAATTGGTATTTATTATAATTTTTTTAGTTAATTATTTATTGCTAATCATGTTTTTAATAATTATGTTTTGGCATTTGTAAATGGTTTATATTTATTTCATAGATACGTTTTTTATTATTTTAAAAAATAAATGTATTTATAAGTATGTTATTTTTACCCGTACGCTATTCAACAGTTTCCTTACTGTTGCACTCTCTGGAGTTGGAATAGTAATTTTAACCCTACGCTATCCAACACTTTCCCTACTGTTGCACTCTCTGGAGTTGGAATAGTAATTGTACCCGCACGCTATCCAATACTTTCCCTACTGTTGCACTCTCTGGAGTGGGAATAGTAATTTTAACTCTATGCTATCCAACACGTTCCCTACTGTTGCACTCTCTGGAGTTGGAATAGTAATTTTTACCCCTACGCTATCCAACACTTTCCCTACTGTTGCACTCTCTGGAGTGGGAATAGTAATTTTTACCCCTATGCTATCCAACACTTTCCATATTGTTGCACTCTCTGGAGTGGGAATAGTAATTTTTACCTATATGCTATTCAACACTTTCCCTACTGTTGCACTCTCTTTTATTGTTAATTCATTATTAATTGGTAATTAATTATTATTAATTGGTATTTATTATAATTTTTTTAGTTAATTATTTATTGCTAATCATGTTTTTAATAATTATGTTTTGGCATTTGTAAATGGTTTATATTTATTTAATAGATACGTTTTTTATTATTTTAAAAAATAAATTTATTTATAAGTATGTTATTTTTACCCGTACGCTATTCAACACTTTCCCTACTGTTGCACTCTCTGGAGTGGGAATAGTAATTGTTACCCCTACGCTATCCAACACTTTCCCTACTGTTGCACTCTCTGGAGTGGGAATAGTAATTTTTACCCCTACGCTATCCAACATTTACTTACTTTGTTTTATATTTTTATTAATTGATATTTATATTATTATTTATAAATTTATTTGTAATTTATTATATTTTTATTTATTTATAATTTATTAAAATATTTTTTTAGAGTTATTATTAATGAAGCATATACTATGTATTATAACTATATTATTGTTTTTAATTAAATTATTTATTAATTTTAAATATTATACTATATTTTTAACTATGTTTATTACATTTATAAGTATTATTTTGTTTATATTACATTTTTTTTAATTAAAAAAAACTATATTTTTTTTAAAACGATATTTGGGACATCAATATTTTTTTCCGATATTTTTGTATTTACCTTGTTAGAGATAGGATGTCGATATTTTTGTAGGTAGATATTTTTGTAATCAATATTTTGTCATAGATCCATTGGAGTGCAGGCCAGATAAAGGGACCAGGTTAGTCTAGCTGAAAAAGTTACCTTCTCAAAGTCCGATGTGAAAATTTCAAAGGAGGAGCTCAACTGATGCCAGCAAAGGGTCCAGGACCTGTGGCAGCACCTTGGAGATCAGTATTATACCCCAGCATTGGCCAGCAGGTCTCAGGCAGGGTCAGTTGCAGGTCTAGGCAGGTCAAGCCTCTGGTCCAGGCAGGGGCAGTAGCAGCAGGTCAGCTGAGTATTTCCAGGGAGGTCCCTGTAACTTGCTGTGTCCCTATAGCTCAGAACAGGAGGTCGGTAAACTGACCTTTGGAGTCACTCAGGTTAGCCTGGGATGACGTGGTATTTTAAGAATTGTGACTTAAAATCTGACTTTAAAAATGAATTTAGATTATAGTTCATTAAAGACCAAACAAAACATTTCTACCTGTTCCCAAACAAACATTATCACTTATTAAATGTAATAAGGTAACCCAATGTTATTCTATGTGAGCGGTAGACCCCGTAGTAGGGAAATACGGTTCTAGGAGTTTTTTTACTACTAGGGGATGTAAAACTTGAAAATATATATCATACTATTGAAATACAATGGACTCTGCCATGTGAGCTGTTTATGCGTACCTTAGGAGTGGCTTATATGTATATTAAAAAGGAAGGTACCTGTTTAGGGATATCACCCTTCATCAGCCAGGCTAGCTTGAATCCTCTGTGGTGGCAAGCACAGGACCCACATCTGGGCATACCCATCCCACTTATGGTGAAAATTGTAACACAAAAAGTTGGTGGACAGAATGCTGGGAATTGTCAAACATTCACCCCCAGTCACAGATCTGGGACTAAATCCATCATTATTTTGCTTTCCAAGCTATTCCAATTTGGAGCCAGCCATAGGTAAATCAGCCTTGATCCTGCACCCCAGGGATACAGTCCAGCCCGAACTGCCAGGCTAGGTCCTCCCTGGAACAGAAAACAAGTATGCTGGGTTCAGTTTTGGGGATCACCCCTCAACCGCCAGGCCAGCTTGAATCTGGTGGCATAGCGAGCACGAGACCCACATCTGGACATACACATCCCACTTAGGGCAAAAATAGTAACACAAAAAGATGATGGACGGAATACTGAACATTATCAAACATTAGCATCCGTCACATGTCTGGGCCTAAATCCATTGTATTTTTGCTCGCCATGCCATTCCAGTTTGGACCCAGCCACAGGCAAATCAGTCTGGACCCTGCTCCCCATCGGAACAGGGCAGCCTGAACTGCCCGGCAAGGTCTTCCATGGACTGGAAAGCAAGCATCCGGCTTAAGGGCATCACCCCTCATCAACCAGGCTAGCTTTAATCCGGTGACGTAGAGAGTACGGGTCCCACATCTTGGCATACATATCCCACTTAAGACAAAAATTGTAAAACAAAGAAACGATGGATGGAATGCTGAACATTGTCAAACGTTCACCCCTATTCACAGATCTAGGCCTAAATCCATAAATATTTTGCTTGCCAAGCTATTCCAGTTTGAACCTAGCTTTAGGCAAATCAGTCTTGACCCAGCGCCTCATGGGAACTGTCCAGGCCAAAATGCCAGGCCAGGTCCTCCCTGGACCAGAGAAGAAGCATCCTGGGATTGTTTTTGGGGTATCACCCTCCTCAGCCAGGCTAACTTGAATCGGTGGTGTAGTGCGCATGGGTTCAACATCTGGGCATACCTTTGGCCACATTGGGTGAAAATTGTAGCACAAAAAAATAATGGATGGAATGCTGAACAGGGAAGACCTGGAAATGTAGTTCAGGCTGTACTGTTCCCATGGGAATCAGGGCCACAACTGATTTGCCTATGTCTGGGTCCTGAGCTATGGAGAGCTGGTAGACAGCGCCCTATTACCACATCAGGCTCTAAATACAACGCCAACTCTAAAGGAAAAATTAAGTCCAAACAACAACACAGGCACTGAAGAGAACTACCTTTTGTGTGGATGTGCTCCTTCTAAAACAGCAAAATGCAGTCACTCAAAGTAAAATTAGATAAAGGCTGAATTAGGCTGACCCGCTCCCCTTGGTGTATTCTGTAGCAGGAGTAAGCAAAATGCGAATGGTACTGTCAGAGTCTGGCTCAGTATTTGATGTATACTTATGTAAGTGGACACCTTGCACTGATCCAGGCAGCCCTTATAGTGATTTTAGTGGTCTTAGAAAACCTTAGAAAGCTCTCTAAGTGGTATCTGTGGAGAGCAGATATACAGGCCCAGTCCAAAAGGAGTGTAACGCAGCTTGTTTTACCAGTAATCTTGTGGGTATAGATTAAATGAAACAGAACCCCACAGTGTATTTATAATAGTATGTATTTATTATAAGACTCTCACTAACACATTTAGATATCTCCTAGCCGGAGATATACAAAATGCACACAATACTTTGCAATAGAAACAGGTAAGAAGCGCAGAATACACAGTAGTCACCCGTGGGAGGGGACCAAACCATATGCTAAAATAGTGGTATGCAAACCACAACTCAAGTCAAGACAATACTCAGAGGACATAGAAGTGCCGGAGACCTAAGGAACTACCCAAGGTGAGTATATAGGAGCCCCATGGAGGCCGTATGCAGTTTAGGTACATGACCGCGTTCTCCTTACAAATGAACTTGAAAGTCGCGGTTGCTGTAGGAGAGTAGGGCCTGCTTCCTATGGTTACCCCCATGTTTGGCTGTATTTCACTGTTTTTCGACTTTAGTCTGGCTAATCAGGACCACAGCCTAGCTGTTCTCTCTCTAAATTGTTATCCATGTACTTTAGGTACATACCAGATTGGTTACTGAGTTACCTTGTGAGCCCCTAGTATATGGTACCTTAGGTACCAAGGGCATAGGTACCCCAGAGGCCTACCAGGGGCTGAAGCATGTATTATGCCACCCCTGGTAAGCAATTCCAAAATGTCACCACAGGTCTGCACTTGCAGCCTGGGTAAGGTGGTATAAGCACCCCTTACTGGGATATGGTATACCTATATCCACCATTTGAAACAGACCAGGACGGACTGGCTGTTGCGGGCATCGGGAAATCCCCCGGTGGGCCGCAAGGGTGGGGGCCGGTTTTGGGCATCTGGGGGCCGTTTTTGTTACAGGGCTGTTTTTGCAGCAAAACTACAAAATCGGCCCTGTAACAAAATCGGCCAAAAACTGGTCCTGGCAAAGAGCTCGGTCGCACCCCCAACCCACCTGGGGGGCTGGCCGAGCACTTTGCCAGGGCTGGTTTTGGTTCCCAGTCCAGCCCTGAAACAGACACATTTTAACCTGTAAGTCACTCCAATGGCAGGTCTTGACAATCCTGAAGGCAGAGTGCTTGGTTTTGTGTGAGAGGGTGCCCTAGCATGAGCTGAGCCTCTCTGCAGCTTTCAGAATCCCTTCCTTATAGCTGTTCTGAGATATAGCCATACCATATACTCTTAAATGCATTATAACCCTCGCGGTTAATGCTAACTTTGGTTTGGCTTTATCAAAACATGTCGTGTTTGGTGTCAAACACTTTCTAAACCTACCCCCCGCCAATTCTGGTGGTGGGGGTAGAATTCCACCCTTCTAGAGGGAGAAGACATGTACACACTGGTACACCCGGTAAATGTTTTAAAGAGCCCCAGCATCTCAAAATGGATGCTGCTGCCACAGACACGAGTCTGACCTCCTGCTACAGGACGAAACTCCAGCAGGGGAGGCCTGGACAATAGGTTTCCTGCCCAGGGCGGTGCTAGCACCTCCGCAGACAGGCTTTAGTGTATTGGGATAGGGTGGGTTCCATTCAGTGAATGCTTTTCAGACACTGCCTGGGGCATCCAAGGTGCTCCATGCATTTCCCAGTTCAAACCAGTTAATGGGGCACTCAGCTCAAGCTCTTGCGTGAAACTGGACAAAGGGGAAGGGGTGTAACCACCCCCTCCCCAGGTCCTCCCATAGGTGGAGTATGGGAACCCAGTCCCTTGGACCTTCGACATTCCATATCGACTGACTGACGGAAGAAATCTACCTTGAGGTCAAGGAGTGACCTCCCTGTTCAAACCAAAGAAGCATCTTGCTAATATGCATTTTCGAGGTTCCAGCCAGATCCCGAAGAATCTGCAACACAGGACACGGACTTCCAGAAATCTCCGAGGCTGACACGAGTCCCCAGCAAAGCTGAGTCCTGTAGCTATCACGAGAGACGTGGGACCAGAACTCCAGGACATCCTGCAAGTTTGCAAGTGCACCTACGTCCCAAAGTTTCTGGACTATTTGTTGCCCTTTCCCCGAGCACCTTTTGCACCGAAGCTGAGAGGCCTACACTCCATGAGTGTTCTGTGGGCCCACTTTTCTTCACCGTAGTTCGAGTCTCCTTTGTGATCTCTAGTCTGTTGGCTAGTGGGTCCCCATGAAGGACAATCATTTGTTTCTTGAGCTTTCCTGGTTGCTCCAGACGTGCTGTGACTCCCCTTCAAAGGGTGAGTCCATCAGACCTTGCTGGTCTGCACCGAAGCCAATCTTGTCATCTTGCGTGGGTTGCTGTTGCCAAGGCTTGTTGTGTCCAAACCTGATTTAGACACTGCAGCACTCGACATCCTTCATGGTACAGCTCTAATCCAGCTCCTGGTTATCGTCGATGCCTCCTGGTCCTCGTGGCTGAAGAGTCAAGCTTCACCTACTTCACCTTAAAGCACCCGACATCGGCTGGCATCTTTCTGTCGCCATCCTGGTCACTGGCTAGTTACCCAGACTCTGTCCCCTCTGCTTCCAGGTTCTTCAGATCTCCGATCCACCCTTGGATCCACCAGGACACTTTTCCTCTGGTCGCCTGCAGCACTTCTTCGCAGTTCTCCATTGCAATCGACAACGAAACTCGACACCAAAAGACACCTATGCACCCGGCTTCCTTGGGTGAGGTAACACGCGTACTCCGGTGCTCCCGTGGATCTCGAAGTGTCCTAGCCTAAAGGGGTGTCACCGCTGTCCACTACTAAGTGTCCTTAATCTTTAAAATTGTAACTTGTTCGTTTCCCATAGAAAGTCAATGGTGATTCGCGACTGTGTTTAGACACTGCACGCGTCCCCGTGGGTCTCCTGCGTCCCTACCTTGGGTGGTTCCTGGTTGCCCCAGCGGTTCTACAGGCCATAGACTTGACTTCTATCTCTCATGTGGTTCTTATACCACTATTTTAGTATATGGTTTATGTTAGACTCGGCTGTCTCTAGTTGGCGGAGGTATACACTTCTGACAAATAGGGACTCACCTCCTCTAGTCAGGGCAAGGGGATCACACACTTAGATTACCCCTGCTCACCCCCTCGGTAGCTTGGCAAAGCAGATAGGCTTATCTCAGAGGCAGTGCGTTAAGCATTTACGACCACATGCAGTAATAAAGTGAAGACACTACAAATGGACACGACACAGTAGTATTATAAAAATACGAATGTTTATATAAGGCTTAGCACAAGACCAAGTAACGACAAAAATATACCACAATCTTAATAAATACTCTTGGAAGGAAAAATAATAGTTCAAGCGTAGTTTCTTCTCAGCGCAAAGTCTTTAGTATCAAAAGCAACTCTTCTTCTTGAGATCACAGTTCTTGGCAACAATGTAACCCACACGGGAGTCACACGACGTCGAGACAAAAGTTAATCCAAAGGTTCGGCGTCGACCGCGAGGAGCGCTACGTCGAGCCTGGAGTCACACGTACCACCAACAACACAGTACCTTAGGAAAATGAAGCACACGATGATCAGCGGCGTCGAGCAATCCGGCGTCGCGTCTTCGGTGTCGATCAGGCCTCAGTAGTCTTCGATGTCGATGATGGTGCTGCAAGCGTGAGCAGTGCTCACGGCGTCGAGAAGGCTCAAAGTCAATGCGATCAGCAGCGGTGCAGACACAAGGTCACTTGGAGCTGGAACCGAACTCACTACTCACTGGCAATGCTGCTGGCATCGATCGGGCCCGGATGCCGGCGTCGAGGAAGCGGGACACTGGAGCTGTTAC
Organism: Lissotriton vulgaris; assembly: GCF_964263255.1. Classification (NCBI taxonomy): domain Eukaryota; kingdom Metazoa; phylum Chordata; class Amphibia; order Caudata; family Salamandridae; genus Lissotriton; species Lissotriton vulgaris. The sequence continues at coordinate 1,632,559,324 of NC_141693.1, read as the reverse complement.
TCACGATGTCGAGCTGGATTCGGAGGCATCCGTCGGCGTCGAGATTGCTGGATTCTTTCAGAGGTGCTGGATTCTCAAGTTCCAGCAACAAGCACTTTTAGCAGATGAAGTCCTTTAGCCCTGTGACTTCAACAGGAGACTGGCACTCTTCCAGCCCTTGGAGATTTCCTTAGCAAAGTTCGAGAGTACACACTCAGTTCCTCTCTCCTGGTTCCTTGGCAAAAATAAAGAAGCAACTGCAGGATTCCCCCCAACAAACAGCACACTGGCAGAAGGGGTAGGCAAGTCCTTGGATCAGCAGGCTTCTTGTCCTTGGTTCCGGTTCCTTGTCAGAATTGATCTAAAATCTTGGTTCAGGGGTCCTTCTCTTATACCCCTTTTTGGCTTTGATCCCTTTGTCCATGCAGGGGAACTCCCCCTCATTCCAGGTCTGTGGTGGGTGTAGCCAGGTGGTGACACCTGGCCGTTTCACGGTGCAGGGCTGGGTCCTCAGAGCCCCAGCAGGAGGTGAAGCCAGTATTGTTACTGGCAGGAGCAGAGCTATCCGTCGCTCGGCAGGAGGTGGAGCCAGCATTGTATCAGGCAGGGCAGGCTATCAGGAACTACTCTCCCCCTACTCTCAATGGAAATGCACCACTCACCCCACACTGACTCATTCAGAACTCTGGAGCCACCCAGCTCCTGTCACACACACACCAAACCAGCAGAAACCAGAAATAGTTAGACAAGAAAATAGCCACCTTCTAAAAGTGCTATTTTCAAACCCAGAGTCCAAAAACCATCCACACCAATGGATGCGTGATTAAACCCCGAGTTCAGGGATACCAAACTCGACATTGCACCATGCTCCCCGAGCTAGCTAGGAATATAGCATTAATAACCCGGCAGCCCATTCTAACTAACGGAGAGCAAGTTACCTCACAATAGTGAAAAACGAGTATGGCTGTAATTCACTATTAGGACATGCCAACTTGGTCAGGCTTGTCCTACCTTATACTTACAATGCACCCTGCCATCGGGCCTACCATAGGGGTGACTAACATGAAATTAAGGGAAGGTTTAGGGACTGGCAAGTAGGTGTACTTGCGCAGTCAGCGCAACAGTACCAGACTGCACGTAGGTCTAGCAATGGGAGACCTTCAGACATACTTTTACTAGGACGCTCTTGTGGGTGGCATAACATGTGCTGCAAGCCCACGAGCAGTATTTGTGTTTACAAGCCCTGGCACTCCCGGTGCACTAGACTAGGGACTGACAGTAAACAAAATAAGACAAACATGGAATTCAATCATTACAGTAATTTAACATAGGGAGCACTTGCACCGCGGCACTGATTAGCAGTGGCACAGCGCCCAGAGCGATATACCAGCAAAAACATCGTAAACAGAGAAGGCAAACAGAAAAAATGGAGGAGAGACTCAAGCCAATGATGTCAGGTCTAACACGTGTCCCCTCCAGCTGAAATGTGGGGAGAACTTCCCTTAACCTAGGGCGTCCTCATCACTAAGGCGGAAAAATCTGGACAGACCATCAGCATTGGCGAGATCTGTACCAGGGCTGTGTTCCACCGTAAAGTCCATCCCCTGTAGGGAAATGGACCACCTCAACAGCTTTGGATTCTCACCCCTCATCTGCATCAACCATCTGAGGGGCCTGTGGTCTGTCTGAACCCGGAAGTGAGTCCCAAACAGGTAGGGTCTTAGCTGTTCAGCGCCCAGACCACAGCAAATGCTTCTCGCTCTCTCGCACTCCACCTCTGTTCCCTGGGAAGTAACCTCCTACTGAAGAAGGCTACGGGTAAGTCTTGGCCCTCTTCATTTACCTGAGCTAGAACAGCTCCAACGCCATGCTCTGAAGCGTCCGTCTGGACAACAAATTCTTTAGAAAAGTTGGGTGCCTGGAGTATAGGTGCCGTACACATTGCAGTTTTCAGGGTGTCGAAGGCTGTTTGACAGGCGTCAGTCCAAATCACATTTCGCGGCTGCTTCCTGGAAGTCAGCGACGTCAAGGGGTGCACAATGTTACCGTAATCCTTGACGAACCTCCTGTAGTAACCCGTGAGTCCTAGGAAGGCTCTCACCTGCGTTTGGGTTTTGGGCGGTGCCCAAGCCAGGATGGTATCGATCTTGGGTTGCAGGGGGGCCACCTTGCCGCTCCCTACTTGGTGCCCAAGTACACCAATGAACCCTGCCCAATCTGGCACTTACTGGCTTTGATTGTGAGGCCTGCTCTGCGCAGGCCCAACAACACTTCCTGGAGGTGGCGCAAGTGTTCCTCCCAGTTGGCGCTGAACACTGCAATGTCGTCCAGGTAGGCGGCACTGAAGTCCTCCAGTCCAGCCAAGACCTGGTTGACCAACCTATGGAAGGTGGCAGGGGCATTCTTCATCCCAAAGGGCATAACCTGGAACTGGTAGAGCCCATCTGGCGTGGAGAATGCTGACCTCTCTTTTGTCCCATCAGTTAGGGCGATCTGCCAGTACCCAGACGTTAGATCAAACGTACTAAGGTACCGGGCAGCCCCCAACCGATCTATGAGCTCATCAGCTCTGGGGATGGGGTGCGCGTCAGTCTTCGTGACTGAATTGATTCCTCGGTAATCCACACAGAACCGAAGTTCTGGTGAAGCACCAGGCGCCGCAGCCTTTGGGACCAAGACCACTGGGCTGGCCCAAGGACTGCTAGAGGACTCAACCACCCCTAAGGCAAACATTTTGGAGACCTCCTCCTCAATGTATGCTCTGACCTTGTCAGTCACCCTGTAAGCCTTGTGCTTCACAGGAGGACTGTCCCCGGTGTCCACATCATGGACACACCAGTGAGTGACACCAGGAATCAAGGAAAACAGATCAGGGAATTGTCCCAACAGTTGGCGACAATCTTGCTGCTGCTCAAGGGTCAGTGTGTCAGAGAGGACCACACCATCCACTGACCCATCTTGCTCTTTTGCATACAGGAGGTCAGGAAGAGGCTCACTCTCCTCCTCCATTCCAGCATCTGTAGCTAGGAGCATGCCCACTTTGGACTTTTCTAAGTGGGGCTTTAACCGGTTGACATGCAGGACCCTCAAGGGGTTCCTGGGAGATTTCAAGTCCACCAAGTAGGTGACATCACTCTTCTTCTCCACAACCTTAAACGGTCCAGTCCACCTGTCCTTGAGCACACAAGGTTCCACAGGGGACATGACCCAAACTTCTTGACCAGGCTGAAGTTCGACCAGAGTGGCATTCCGGTCGTACCACCGCTTCATCTCTTCCTGGCTGGCCTCCAGATTTGCCTGAGCAAGATCTCTGAAGCGCCTAGCCTGGTTCCTAAAGGCCAGCATGTAACTATATACATCCTGGGGAGGTTTCCTGGGAGATTGCTCCCAGCCTTCTTTGACCAGACTCAAAGGTCCTCTTACCGGGTGACCATACAAAAGCTCAAAGGGGCTGAACCCTGGAGACTTCTGCGGCACCTCTCGGTAAGAAAACAGCAGGCATGGCAAGAGGACGTCCCATTTATGCCTCATTGGTTCTTCAAGACCCATGATCATGCCTTTAAGGGTCCGGTTGAATCTCTCAACCAGCCCATTACCTTGAGGGTGGTAAGGAGTGGTGAACTTGTAGGTTACCCCACACTCCTTCCACAGAGACTTCATATAATCGGAAATGAAGTTGGTGCCCTGGTCTGACACCACCTCTCTGGGGAACCCCATTCAGGAGAAAACACCCATCAGTGCCCGTCCCACCACGGGGGCCGTCACTGTTCTGAGAGGGGTGGCTTCCGGGTACCGTGTGGCATGGTCCACCAAGACCAGGATGAACCTGTTTCCCAGGGCTGTCTTGGGGTCCAGGGGCCCAACAATGTCAATTCCCACCCGGTCAAAGGGGGTACTGACAATCGGAAAAGGTTGGAGGGGAGCCTTCTGCTTCCTTCCGCTTTTCCCACTTACCTGGCAAGTGTGACAGGTTTTACAATGGATGTCTACATCCCTTCTCATCTGGGGCCAATAAAAATGGGTGACAAGCCTGTCATAGGTCTTGCCCTGCCCCAGATGTCCAGCTAACGGAACGTCATGAGCCAAACCCAGTAGGAAGGCTCTGAAGCGCTGGGGTACCACCAGCACACGGGCTGACCCAGGCTCAGCAGCCTTAGGCTTGCTGTACAGGAGGTCGTTCTCCCAGTAGACAAAATGCGATCCTGACTGATCACCTGAAGTTTGGGCTGAGGCCTGCTGCCTCATACCCACAAGATAAGGGCACACTTTCTGTTCTGCAACAAATTCTTCCCTGGAGGGACCACCATCCTGCTGCCAGTGGGTCAGCTCGGGCAGGTCTCCCAGTTCAGCAACTTGTTCCCCTGTGGGCTCCAGGGCATCCCCTTCGGGCTCTACCTCCTCCTGGACCACGGGAACAGTGGGGGCCGGTTTCCCGCGCCTCCTGCCTCTTCTCTTCACAGCTGGGTCCTGGGCCGTAGTTTCAGGCTCCGGGACCCCATCAACACCCTTACTCGCTGTCATCGATCGAGTGGTCGCACACACCCACTCTGGCACACCCAAAATTTTCAAATGTGATGCTCACTCCACCTTAGCCCAAGGGGAGTCTTCCAAATCATTGCCCAGGAGACAATCAACAGGCATGGCGGGCCTCACAGCAATCTGAAGAGTACCTGAAACTCCCCCCCATTCAAAGGAAACTTGAGCCAACTCACACTCTTTCTGGGAGTTGTCGGCAGCTATCACGGGGTAGAATGCGTGGGGAACCACCTGCTCTCTGGACACCAAGTGACACTTGACAGCTGTAACACTCGCTCCGGTGTCTCTGAGAGCCTCCACTCTATGGCCATTAATGGTCACCCACTGCCTATATTTATTTGTGTTACTAGGCAGCGGGGGTGGTGGGACCATTTCCATATCTCCTAGCGAGACCAGGGACATCTCTGCGGGACCCCTCCCACCATGGGCAACCATCTCCTCCCCTTCCAGGGCTACACTCGCCAACTGACGGGGGGGGTGCACGTGGTGGTGCATTCAAGTCCATCATGGGACACTGGGGATCATAAAAACGATGTCCCACCTGCTTACAAACATAGCAGGTCATGGGGCCCCTATGAACAGGTTTACCTGTCGGGGCTCCGGGTTTCTTCACAGGGGGCGGCTGGGAACCCTTCCCTTGGTTCCCTTGGGGATTACTTTGGGGCCCTTTCTGGGACTCCTTCTGTTTGCCCTTGTCCCCCCCCACTCTTCTGCTGGGGACCCTGCCCACCTTTGGCTGAGTCTCCTACTGGACCCTTGTGGACCCTGGTGCTGACCCAGCGGTCCGCATCCTCAGCAAGTTTTCTAGGATTAGATATCTTGCTATCAATAAGGTGCTGGCGCAGCTCTGGAAAACAAATCATAAAGAGCTTCGTAACTTTCCACTTTGCTGCCCTTTACCCAACCATCCATGGCTCTGCAAAAATATGACACATACTCAACCCACGTCGTACGAGGCAATTTCTTACATTCTCTAAAAGCTTGTCTGTACTTCTCTGGGGTCAAGCCATACCTCAACATTAAAGCATCTTTCATATGAGTATACGACATCCTATTCTCCACAGGAATATCTAACAGGGTATCTCTCCCCTCATTCACAAAGCGACCCCACAACCCCGCTCCCCAATCTTTCTCAGGGACCCGGTGGGCCAACAATGCTAACTCATATGCTTTAAACCATTGACCAATATCTTCATTCTTATGATAATCTTTGATCACATCTTTAGGAAAATAAAACCTACTTTCTGCAGGCACAGATGGGATGCTGCCACCAGAGGGATTCAATTCTAAGGTTTTTAGCTTGGAGCTCTATCTCCCTCAACCTTGTGTCACGCTCCAAAGCTAACTTTTCTCTTTCAAGCTCCAACCTTTTGATCTCCATATCAGCTTCTCTCCTACCTCTTGCATTTTCTATCTCCAACTTCCCATTTATCTTCAGTTTTGCCATTTCCATGTTGTATGCACGCTCCTTCTCCCTTTCTTCTCTTTCTTCAGGAGAAAGACCTTTGGAGGAAACACTGCTACCGGGAGAGGACACGGCCCCATTCACTGGTACCTCCTCCTCTCCTTCCACTGGCGGTACCACCACCGGATCAGTGGGATCTCTGGCCTCTAACCAGGCCTGCAATGCTTTGAGATAGTCTTCCTTCACCTTGAGGCCTGTGGTAGGGACTTTAAACTGCTTGCAAAAGGATTTCAGGTCCTAGAACTTGTAGTCCTTTATCTTTGCTCTATCAAATCTCTCCACAACAACAACAGGGGTAGTGACTCCGGCGTCACTCATGGTCAAAACTGGCAGTGTTAAAAAAAATCAATCTTCAGAAAAGCGGAGAACAAAAATTAGGATCCTACCAAATTAGATTGTGGCTGCGCTGCGGTCTGCTTTCACTATGTAGCGTACACTAATCACTGCACATGGGTCGTAAACGCAAAGTTCAAATCCCACCGCTGACCTACCAATGTTAGACTCGGCTGTCTCTAGTTGGCAGAGGTATACACTTCTGACAAATAGGGACTCACCCCCTCTAGTCAGGGCAAGGGGATCACATACTTAGATAACCCCTGCTCACCCCCTCGGTAGCTTGGCAAAGCAGATAGGCTTATCTCAGAGGCAGTGCATTAAGCATTTACAACCACATGCAGTAATAAAGTGAAGACAC